>NC_134092.1:38179373-40679373 GCF_000715075.1 Nicotiana tabacum
TGACATTTGTTAACAAAATGTGGCAAAAATACTAACATTTGATGACAAATGACAGAAATACTGTGACATTTGATAGAAATGTCACATAATTAAAAATAAAATGACATTTAATTAGTGATATGTACAACAAATGTCAAAAAAATTACTAGTTTTAAAAAAGAAAGAGAATTTGTTTTTTCCAAATCTCCCTCTCAAATCTCTAAAAAACCCTACTCCGCAACCTCCCTCTCTTAGAACAATTAAGTTCATTTTCCCCCTCCCCAGTTTCTCTATCTCGTCCGAATCCTTACACCCCAACCATGAATATCAAAATCCTTCAGGAATAGCAGTTTGAAATGTATTCTCTTCTTGGTTAATTCCCTATTTCCTTCTCTTTGTCTATTGCGCATTGGAATAACTCTAGGTTAGCATTTTTCTTTATATCTTGATTGGATTCGAATTCTTCCTTATTTCTTGTGAGTGTTTTGATTTCTCAGAGGAATTCAATCATATTTATTGCATTTGCCTGTGTCCTATGTATTTGCAACAGAGGAATTGGGAGTTTAGGGTTTTGAAGCTTAATCTATGTTCTGATTTTATTTTGTGGTTGTGATCGTGTGGTGATTTGGAGATATGTTTGTTTGAATGGAGGTTGTGTGGGGTATTATTACACAATATGCTAATGGTGATATTACATTCACAGATTTATGCCCTACGGCTGTTTGACAAAATGCCTGATAGAGCATCTTAAACACTATGATCTTCCCTATTGTTTATTTATTTCAAAATATGAACTAAATTTATGAGTTTTCCTCAATTCTTAACTGATTCAATGATGTGCAAGTCAGCAACAAAGGATTTTTCAAATTCTCTACGACTTCCTTTAAGTTAAATTGTCAAGATATGACGTTAAGTTTGTTTGCGTCCCTTAAATGTCTTATGTTTCTCTTTGGGTTCGCGTTGTACTACAAAGAGCTCAACTTAGAGATGTACTAGTTTTGGGGCTTAATGTTACCAGGTATTTATTCTTGTACACTTAATAAACTAGTTAGTTGCATGATCCTATTAAGCAGTCATCAGATATCATGAAAATATTATCTTGCACAGAAGGAGAATGCTAGTAAGTAAACTTCACATTCATATGTATCATTAGCTTTATATACTAAGGGCTTGTTTAGTTAGTACAGTATGGTAATTAACTCTTGCCTTTCAAAGGAGAAATGCTATAATGATAAGTCTGCTATATCTACATATAGGGTGCTATCTACTTTCCTAATTATTTTTGTCCCTACGGAAATTATGCAATCGGTCGAATATCTTTAGAATTTACTAGGTTGAAATGTACCGATGGCTATGCTGGTTGATTAGGTGAAGAATAAGGTAGCACACATGTACTGGACTTTGTGTGTGTGATATGGGGTTGCAGTGAGAAAGTCCAGAGTGTGGCAACTTATGGTAAGGTCCTTGTAAATTTGATGGCCATATGACATCTTTCTTTCTTAAAATTATGTGTTTTTACTAAGGGAATTTGTTTGTTGGTGGCAAATAGCTTGTGGAATACTTCAATTAGTAATCTTATAAGGATACTCGTGACAATCGCTGCACTATATAAATTCATTTTATTAAATCGTTCTTCCATGTAGATTATGCGATCTTCTTTTGACTCACAATCACTTGCTAATTTATTTCCTAATTTATGAAAACATAGGTTGACTACCTCAGCAACCTTGTTGTCTCAATTCAATAGAGTGTCAAATGGGTGGAAGCGCAAGGAAATTGGAGTTGAAGGGATGTAGCAGAAAAAGTGGAAGAAAGAGTTGAGGAAGTGAAAAAATCTGTTGCAGAATTTGCTACAATTTGCTTGTATCGAGCCTAATAGTTTCTTTCTACCATTGTTTAATTGTAAGGATGTGCTGCTATTCACAAATACATTGATGTAATTAGTTACAGAGATTTTTTGTTTACTTATTTTATTACAGTTCAAATTATATATATTTATTGACATTTATAGGTATTTATTTTAGAAATTTGATATTTATACTTTCATGTATAGCAATGTATAATATTAGTTTTATATTTATATTATAATTGTCCTCTCAAATGTCAATGAGTAATTTTGACATTAGCAATATATGCATTATACAAGTGTCGCTAATAACTCAAGAATTTCCCGACATTCTAAATATAAGTTAGAAACCAGTATTAACTTATCGACATTATGGGAAATGTCACAAAATTTAAAGTGACATTTTCATAAAAGTCAATAAATAAATGTCGTAAATCTTTTTCCGGCATTAAAATAAATGTCAGAAAATTCACGACATTGAAATTTACGACATTTGGACTAAGTGTCAAATAAATGTCGGAAAGCGATTTTGTGACATTTATGTAACTTATTACGACATTTATAAAATGTCGTCGTAGATCATATTTCCTGTAGTGTGTTGTAGAAAATACCCCTTGACTTTTATATACTTTGAACTAGACAAATAGAACCAGTTTTGAACTAGTTGTAATTAGTTTTAACTTGGTTTTGGATTTTTATGTTCAATTGAACTTTAATTTATTAGTTTTAAAGTATTTGTTGAATGTTTTGGATGTTGTTGTTGTTGTTGTTGTTGTTGTTGTTGTTGTTGTTGTTGTGTTGTTGTTGTTGTTGTTGTTGTTGTTGTTGTTATTAGGTGTATTGGTATGCTGGCAGGTGGTGTAGCTGCCAAAATAGGCATTTTATGCCAAAATTAAACCCAAAAAAACCGACCAAAGTTGGTCGATTTTAATAAAAAAAAAAAAATTTATTCCAAAATACCAACCAAAGTAGGTCGGTTAATGAACATTGAATTCCCAGAATTCAACATTACCGACCAACTTTGGTCGGTATTTTGTCTGCACTGTTGAGGTTACCAACCATAGTTGGTCGGTAATGTTTAATTTTAATTATTTTAAAAAAATATATATTTTCAATTACCGACTAAAGTTGGTCGGTTTTTTTAAATTTTAATAATTAATAAAAAAAACATAATTTAGTTAAACCGACCAACTTTGGTCGGTAAAATTAAATTAATAAAATATGTTTCCGACCATAGTTGGTCGGTAAGTACTTAAACTTGTCAGATGGTCGTTTTAAGCTACCGACCAACGTTGGTCGGTATTTTCCGGCCAACTTTGGTCGGTAAGCCATTCCGACCATCAAAACACCGTCCACACCCTAATGGTCGCATTTTAGTCGGTAATTGGCCATAACCGACCAACTTTGGTCGGTTTTTAGCGAATTTCTAGTAGTGGGGGAACATCAAATAGGAAAACAAAGCTCAAATACACAAAATGATCGGCCAGGTCATCACAACAAAAAGGCCCGCAAAGTTCTGAAGGAACGACATACTCCGGTTGCCTAAAATGATGGCAAAAGGAAGGTGACGGGGACACGCACTTCATTGGTGCTCTGAGTCGATACACGGTCAGAATGGTAGTCCCAAGCAATTGTGGGCATAATGCCTTGATAAACTTGGATTCCATTCTTCTGGTAGGCATGGGATGAACATCGCAAAATGGACCTTCGTTGAGTGCTAGACCAACATCGTTGGGGGAGAGGTTGAAGTGATATGTCAGAGATGCATAGACATGAGCTTCCGGAATGTCCTTGATGGTGGTGGTGGCTTTGAACGTGAGGCGCAGATTAGAGCGCATGGTGTAGTGCCCAACTTTGTTGGCATTTCCGTGCTGGAAGCAGTTATGGTTACCGACTTTATTAGTCTAGATAGGACCTTGGAACACATTGGTTCCACCGATTGCTATGCAGCGGATTGAGCCGGTGGTGGAGCAGTTCTGTGAGCAATCAGAAAGGGGACATCAGAATTCCAAAATTGGCATTACTTGGCTATCATAGCATCTAGCATTATGAACCAAGATGAACTATTATTCATTATCAAGGAAGAGACCTATTCGTTTCCAACATGATCTATGTTGATATTCAGGGGAGGTGGAAGATCAATAAAGTTGAGGTAGGTGGAAGCATCTTACAAAAGGCGAAGACTGCAGGCATATGCGAATGAAGCTTCTTGAGAAGCAACATTGATCAGTTCATTTTCGTCATGCACACAAGCTTGGCTAAAAAAGGTAGCCATGAATCTTAGGCCATCGACATCGTTGTGAAATAAAGCTTCAGTGACAGCGAGTCAAGTAGCAGCACTGCAGATGGAATTTACACGGGAGATGAAGATGCTGATATTGGGAAGGTGCGAGGCAAATCTACTATTGAAGGAGATCTATCAGCCTCAGTCCACTCGGGTGTGGCGAGCAGAGAGGAAGACACATTGCCAAACTTACCAATGGCACTAGGAGAGAAGTGCACTAAATTCGTGAATGTGAAGACCAGAAGTCCTGGAATTCATAGACTAGTAAAGGGAAACATAGTCTCGAGCTCTCTCAAGAAGATTTAGAGGCTAGAGACAGCGCAGAGAATTTCAGCGCAATCCATCGCTTTGATCACTTGGAAATAGAGCAAAATGGAGATCTAGATCTGACAATAGGGGGAACCCAGCCCATGCAATTGTCTGTCCAGCGTTTGGTGGACACCATTATGTGGTCCATCTGGTTGAGGTAGTACGGGACCGAGATAAAGCAAGGGATGAAGGTGGATTCCCTGGGCTCGGTAATCCGTTAGAGAGGGAAGTTAGCAGCCGCAATAAGGATGGCATGGTCTCGATCGTCTAGTCTGAAAGAATATGGAGAGGAGGAGCTAGCCTTCTAGGTACAAATCGGGGGTGGCAGGCGATAGCAACAACCCGATCTGTTTGAGCTTCTTGATCACATTTAGCGACTAGGTTTCTGGCAGGATCAACAATGCTAATAGGTCCAACAGGATTTGCTGCACCATTGACATTAGCAGCAGCATCTAGGAGGGAAAGAATACTGTCCTGAACCATTATAAAAGCTCAAGCTCAACTCAGCCTCTCTTGAGTTGAGTGAAATTTCTTAGAAGAAATCGACCAGTATTTAGTATTGTTTTTCTTGAGTGAAAAATAGGTACAATACAGTTAGAAATATATGCCACCACATAAAGTTCAGTTCAGTTGTAGTGGTGGTTCTGCCTTGCAACGAGAATCTGAAATTATACCAAATATTAGTCCACATCCAACAATACAGTGTTATTCTATTTATCCAAATTCAATAAAGGATGAATATCGATCCTCCTTTTCTGATTGACTGAAGTTGCAAGAAAAGAAAAAACTTTAAGGCTTAAGAAGATCACGATACAGTGTTGCTTTATTGATCCAAATTTAACAAAGGATGCTTGTTAACAGACAAGATTCAGGAAAAATCTCAGACTATGACACTGATTACTGATATTAATCCGCTGTGCCAAAGAGGAACTACAACTACAAATTTAAGGAGAGAACAGTTCTGAAAATGTATATCCTATTTTTACATCTTTATTTGTCCTTGGGTAGGGTGGACGCGGGAACTTCTCAATTGTATACGGCACAACATACATCAACATGAAATTAACAAAAGTTGCAGGCTATGACGTGCAAGGACACAATAAATGGTTTATTGATGTATGCTTTTGGTGGAGCAGCTAAGAGATTCCAATATAATTTATCAGCTCCATCAAATAATAGGTTACTGGTCTTTGGAATTCATGACTTCAGTAAAAGACCCAATTCAAGTTACTAAGTGACACAGAGATTATTTTCCTTAATAAATCACAATACTCTTATGATCTTCAACCAGAAGTATCCATTAGCTTGTTTATCTATACACCTATATTTCCCTTCGGATAGCAATTTCAGTAATTGCTACTACCTTGTAACAAGGAGTTTGTGTAGAGGAGAACATGATTGTGATAATAACATAAATGTAAAGTTACTTCTCAAAATTTGACACAAATGTAAAACTAGAAGACCAACTTTGAAGCACTTAAAAGAAAACAAACACAAAAAAGATTCACTCAGTTATCACCCATGCAGAACAAAAGAGAGGCGATCTCATAATTCAATTAAAATAACACAACATTTTCCAAATTATACAACGGACCTCTTAATTCATTTCTAGAAGGTGTAGTGTTTGAAGCAGCTATCAAGTTGTAGAGATAAATACTATGCATGAACGGTCATGTATCTGATCTAGAGGCTATTTTCAAAATAATAATCATGAGTGGATTTTACTTATCAAAAAAATCATGAGTGAGTTTTATTTATCAAAAAAATCTTGAGTGGATCTAGGGTCTCCTAGTAAGATGTACGTTTCTTGAAAGCGGTGTTTGTTTTCGATAGCTGATATCAGATAAACTAGTTTGAAATGGAGGTTTGAGTAGTAGGATTCTAATTTCTACAACATACAGAATGTGCCCAAAGACATATCACTGAGCTCATAAGGGAGGTAGAGATCAAACATATCCTATCTTAAACGATGTGCTCTTTTGAATTCAACAAATCCAACAGTTTTCTATTGAATTTATTATATCAAATTGTTTTCCATCAATTTAACTTTAAAAATCATATATCACTGTATAAGAAAGTTGAACAACAAAGCAAATAAAATATTAAAAAAAGTTGAACAACAAAGGATTTTTATTGATTTATTCTCTAAGCAAATAGTTCACTTGACTCAAGCGAGGAACACCATACAGTAAATGTGGAACCATGAAAACAAATACTGTAAATTCGAAAGGTAAAATCGTGATGTAAACAATATTACCTCTAAGAAAGAGGCAATTTATGGATCATCAAACCTCCGCAGAGTGCCACCATCTATAAGTTGTCTTGCAGTTCTAGTAAAGCTCCTTGAGCCTGAAGATGGAAGGTGTTCTGAAGTCTTTCTACAACTAAATATTGTCTAGCTTGATTAAATATTGCATCCACGTCATTCGCTTTTGATGGATCTTGAACAAGCATTCCGCTACACAAAAAACTTTGATCAGCAACATGAAAGTGAAAATGCATCTTGAACTTTCAGAAAAACTAGATTGCAAAGGTTTTAGCCATCTAAGAAAATATCTTTTGAATTTTGATTTATGTCTTAGAAAAAACATTTGACTGGATATTAGTCTTCGGATTCCTTGAGAAAAGGAATAGAACATAGAAATCTAGCTAATAGACTAAAGGCTTAAAAGAAAAAGAGGAACCAGCAGTTAAATTGAGCTCCGAGTCATCACATACCATAAAAAGTCTACCACTGCAAGCATATTTGATTTCTTTATGTCCCAGTGCAAACGTTTTACTAATACAGATTGTAACTAAAAAGTCATCACACGCTAATATTTTTTCGTGTTTGAGTTCTATGATAGAAACTAGGAGTCCACCAAACAGCATAGGGAACCAGGTGCTCTATCTGTTCCCACAGTAAATAAGCGAAAAGTAAAACAAAACAGTATAGGAAACGGGTTCTCTATCTGTTCCCAAAGTAAATAAGCAGAAAGTAAAAGACACACAATATTTACGTGAAAACCTCCTTGCTCAAGGGATTAAAAACCACGACCTACCTTAGTAGGATTTCAACTCCACTAAACCGAGCAAACTTCAAATTACATCCTATTGCAATCTACGAATTAAACTCTTAATCTCTTATTCTATTGTAAGCCCTTTGCAATAATTCTATTATAAATCAACAAACCTTGACTAACTCTAGTCAAGAACCAAACCAAACAATGATTGAAATTTGTCCTACAAAGACACTTCTTAAAAGTAGTGTAGGATTACAAGTGAAGAACAAAATAACAAAGACTCAACAAATCTAGGGACTTAAGATATCTTTAATATCGGGATCTGGTCCTTGAGGTTGTAGCGGCTTTGTTCTTGAGAGAGCCTTGAAAGTTGCAGCGGCTAGCACTTGAGAGAATATAATTTTTGGAATACAAGTGTTAGGTCAAACCTTGTATCATGTTCTGTATATATGGTAGCGCATGTGAGAATAGATAGGGACATTTCATCTTTTAATTTGGCCTCTAGCAAGCTGCAGTTGTGCTGCTATACTGCTGACAGATGGTACAATGCAATAGTTTTTACAGTTTTAGAGTTGCATATACGACGGCCAGGAGAACTGATCACATCTGATCCCTATCTGGTTCCTCGAGAATGTTTGACCAGCATTAAAACATAAAGTAACATATCATATCAAGACCAAAGGAACTGATCACAACTGGTTCCTATCTGGTTCCTCGAGACTGTTTGGAAAATCATCAAAACACAAAATAGCATAACTTATCAATTTTACCCTTTTTGATGATGACATACCCAGAATTGGTATTCCCCATGAGAACCAGATTCCCACATGTTTTCTCTACATATCATACTTATAATCAATATGTTAACAACATTGTTCTCCACGCGAAGCAGACCTATCTTTCATGCACAACACATCATATCAATTCAATTCTATTCCTCCCCCTGTTGACAACCATGTGACTTCCCCATTTTGGCATCATTGAAAAGAATAACAGAAGAATCACAAGCAAAAAGAAGTTCAACAACATTAACCCACGCCACTTGGGCAACACAGCATAAACAATAACAAGAATAACAAGTGAATATCATTGCACAAAATAGAGTGATTGCCCATAGTAGAGTAATTATAATAAAAGCACGGCAGTTTCAATCAATACAGAATATGACAATTTAAACAACTAAAGTGCCAATGTCATCAAACATAGGGATCAAAAGAGATAGGAATTCGATGGAATTTGGAAGGGGTGAAAGACATGGATCACTGGGCAGGAAGAAAATTAAGGGGCTAAGGCCTTGCTTGTCCATTCATTCATTCACAGTCATCTCATCAATGATCATCTGCTTTCTTAGGTCCTCCACCTATTTCCTCAACCTGTCATTCTCAGCCTTCAACTGAGCATTCTCTTCTACTACGGGACCACAAGGACCTACTTCTCTACCTCTTTGCCGAGTTGAACCATCAGTCGGAACACCAAGAATCTCCTCAAGCTTCTCCTCATCAAGAACAAACTCAGTCCCATTCATATACAACATCAAAGTATCATCATCGGTAATAGACAAATTTGCATAGAAGTTTTTTACTTCTTTTTCATAAACTTTAGGACTTGGAAGAACAAAGAGGTGATTCTATTTTTGGAACTCAACATTGTTAAGAAGTTCCTCCATTTTTCAGCAATATCAGAGTCAAACACTCTGCCTAACAATGCCTTTTGAGACTTCAGAGTCTCCTTCCTCTCTAACTCTGATATCTCAACCTTTTACTTCTTTAAGGAACCAGGCTCCTCACTCACACTACCCTTTCTTTTTCTGAGCGGTCGGGTCTCCCTCTTCTCCTTCTCAATTTGTTCACTCTTATCATCTGTTACATTTTTCTCAACCAGCTTTCTTTACTCTATTTTGCTCTTCTTTGAATTCTTTCTCATAAGTGGAGATTTTTCCACTTCATTCTCCTCATCCTCCATATTCTTCACATCAACACGTGACGTCACTTCATTATCAATCAACCTACTTTTCACCAATACTTTTTACTGGATCAAATGTTCGTTTAAACATAGAGCTCAAAATGGTCATCTTCAGAATCCTGAGAAGGATTAGAAGGACCAGGTCCCTCATTCAGTTCTCCTTTTTCCAGCACATTCACCAATTCCCCCTGAGTTCCTTCACCACTTCTGCCATTCTTCAAGACTTCTATAAACCCAACAATAATTTCAGCCTCACTTTCTAGAATGTTAAATCGACCCTGTTTCCTTTCAGTTAAAGTCTCATCAAAATCTACCAAAGACTTCTTGGGGTTTTGATTCAGATGGAGTTAGGATTTTGGAAGGTGACAGGGTTGGGTTCACTTCTGGCATATTTGGAGAGGATGATTCCAGGTAAGACATGGTTAATTTTGGTTTAGAAGAAAAAAATCGGTTTTGATTGGGTGTGAGAGAAGAAAATAGTTTTTGGGGCAACAGGTCATTCAAAAGAGGTGTAATATTTTGGACTTCAAAAGTTAGAATATAGGCGGAAATAGCTTAATGGCATGGCACTCAAGCGGTTTAAAAATATATAAGTATTGAAGAGACTACTAACCTGAGTCATAAGAACTAGATTCCTTGACGGTTTTTGAAAATTTAAGCAAAGAACTCCGAGAAGTGCAATGTCACTCATACTTGTTTTGTCCTAAAACTGCATGTGTGTATACCTGTAATAGTACAGAATTTGAGTTAGATGTCGTCAAAAAATACTTTTTAGCATTGTACCTTTCCTTCTTAACATAGAAGTCATTAAGGGAACTAGTTCTTAGTTGAGCTTGATCAAGCCTAACTCTAGACGATTTCTTTTAAAGTATTCCCTGCTCAACGCTTTAGTGAAGATATCTGCTACCTGGTCCTCCGTCTTGCAGAACTTCATATAGATCAGACCATTTTCAACATTGTCCCTCAAGAAATAATGTCTCACATCAATGTGCTTTGTTCTTTTGTGTTGCATCGGGTTCTCTGCCATATTAAGAGCACTTGTGTTATCACACAATAATGGCACACAATCCATAAATACACCAAAATCCTCCAGTTGTTGCTTGATCCATAGTAGTTGTGCACAACACAAAGCAACATCCACATACTCAGCTTCAGCAGTAGAAAAAGTCACGAAGTTTTATTTCTTTGTACCCCATGAGATCAAGCATTGTCCTATAAAATGTGTCATTCTAGATGTACTCTTTCTATCCACCAGATATCCAGCATAATCAGTATCAGCATATCCAACCAAATCAAAATTATCTCCTGAAGGATAGTAGAGGACCAAGTCCTGTGTTCCCTTGAGATACCTCAAAATTCTTTTGGCAGCCTTCAAGTGAGATTATTTTGGGCTTGATTGGAACCTAGCTCATAAACCAACACTAAAAATAATATCATGTCTGCTAGCAGTCAAGTATAGAAGAGACTCAATGATATACCTATACATATTTCATTGACAGGAGAACTAGGTTCGTCCATGTCTAGTCGAGTAGTAGTGGAAATAAGTGTATCAATGGTCTTAGAATTCTCTATCTCAAATCTTTTCAGCAGCTCCTTGATGTACTTATATTGAATGATCATAGTACCATTTGAAGCTTGCTTTATTATTTGTTGTGTTTCCAAATTCATCAAGCTTGTTTCGGAATACCCACCTAGTTCCAATCATTGTTCTGTCCGAAGGCCTAGGGACTAGGTGCCACACTTTGTTTCTCTCAAACTGATGGAACTTCTTGCATAGTAGCTGTCCAGTCAACATATTTCAATGCTTCATTGATGTTTTTAGGCTCAATTTGAGACAAAGGCTGAGAAGGCATACGTGTTCCTTGCCTTAGATCTAGTTTGAATACCAGAGTCTAATAGAGTGATTACATTTTGAAGGGGATGTGAGCTCTTGTGCTTCAAATTTGATACTTTAACTTCAGGATTCGAGGAACCAGGTTCCTCCATATTCGATCCATGATTTACATCAACAAAAGTATGACTTTTACTTCTTTGTCCAAGATCAGAAGTACCTGATACAACATCAGCAGCCCTATGTTCAGCTTCAATTGAGGTAATAGAGGGACTCGGTTCCTCTGTGCCTTCTGGAGATTCTGCTGCATCTTCTTCATCGCTCTACTTAACTTAACTCATCAAATCAGTCTTTCCATTTGCAATATCTATAGTTTCACCAGGAACTTTTGTAATTTCTCCATCTTCATCTTCTTTGTTATGTGACCCTTTGCCACTTGATTCATTGAATTCATTAAAGATCACATGCACACTTTCTTCTACATAAGGAGTTCTTTTGTTTTATACTTTGTATGCATTTATTTGAGAGAAGTAACCAAGAAAAATTCTCTCATCACGTTTTTGCATCAAATTTTTCCCAAAGCCTTCTTACCATTATTGAGAACGAAACATTTTCATCCAAAAGCTCTCAGGTAATTCAGCTTGGGTTTTCTCCCATTGAGCAATTCATAGGGAGTCTTCTCGAGCATGGACATGATCATGCTCTTATTAATCAAGTAGCAGGCAGTGTTGGCTGCTTCAACCCATGAACCAGGTCCTTCATAACTAACTTTTACAGCAAAGAAAAACTCGCATACCCTAGTCATCTGTTCCATAACTCACCATCATCATCAATGACACTTAGGCATGTTAGATCACCACCATTAAGTGAATCAAAGTCTGCAACATAGATGTTCTTGAACCTTTGGCTATCAACACCACTTCACCAATTTTGAGATTAGTGACAATGCAAGATTTGGACAAGAACTTCACTTCATTTCCCTTGTCACGGATTTGAGACATACTCAATAGACTATATTTCAAGACATTCACATATTATACATTTTCAATTGCATGGGAGAATATTTTTCCAATTTTGCCAACACCAAGAATATTGCCCTTCTTGCCATTTTCAAAGGACCCACTCCCACCTTGGAAGGCCTTGAGTGAGAGAAAATCATCCATTCTTCCAGTCATATGCTTCGAGCAGCCACTATCCATATACCATTTTTGACTGCTTCCTCTCACTCCAACCTGTAGACAAAATTATTTATTAGACTTAGGAACCCATGATAGAATGGGCGGATCAAACTTCTTTTTGCTCATGCAGGAAACACATATTTTCTTCTCAAAGAACGAGGTTCCTCAACAATAGGCTTCTTTTCAACAAAAACTTTATTTTTCTGTAGAAATTGAATTTTAGCTTTACAATAGTCCTTGTAATGACCAGTTTGACCATAGTGAGTGCACAACCTATTATCAGCCACAGTTACATACTTTCCATGGGGATTATAGGAGGTTTTAGCCTTTTGAAACCAGATGCCTTGCCTGTTTCCACCATTACTCATATATGTAGACGTTATCACATCAGAGGACCGGGTCTATTTTAGTGACTTATCAAAATTATTTTTAACCCTTTTCAGATCCTCCTGAAGTTGTCTATTCTTTTCAAACTCAAGCAGCAATACTTGTTTTAACTTTTTTAAGCTCACTCTCAATCTCAAGTTGAGCCTCACTAGCTACTTCTTTTTCTTTAGGGGTGTCCATCCATTTTTTATTTGGTTTTTAATAACGTATTTCTCTAGTTAATTCTTCCACCCATTCCTTCAAGTCTACAATGAAAACTACCATATCATCCCTCTCTTGTTCCATGTCACCAATTTCTTCAATTAGAGCATTTTTCTCATTAATGAGACTATGATAGGCATAAATCAATACATTTGCTAAGGACATCAATTTTTTCTTTGAGTGAGTTTTTAATTTTTTTTTTACACATCAAGAAAACTTACGTCATCTTCCTCCTTGTCCTCATCATCATCATACTTAGCCATGAGTATAAAGATTGACTCATATTCTGAAGAATCATTGTCAATAACAATCATAGATGTATCTCCTTGGTCATCCTCACCTTCAGATTCACTGAAGTATTCTCCCCAAGCAACCATAGCTTGCTTCACCATGTTGTCATCATCATCTCTTCTTTTGAACTTCTTATCATGACCAGGTTCCTCTTAGCCGCCTTATCAGTGTTAGTTTTGTAATGATCCTGCTTATGAAGATGACAGTCTTTGATGAAGTATCTGGACTTTCCACACTTATGAAAGCAATTATTTCCTTTGAAATTCCTTTCTTGGAATCCCACCATTTCATTGAATCATCTTTTGGAATCTTCGAGTGAGATACACCATGTAAAATTCATCACTACTTAAGTCATTGTTGGAAGCCTTGAGAACCAATTTCTTCTCCTTCTTGGGATCTCTTCTTTCATGATCTTTCTTTCTCTTCATCTCATAGGTTTTGAAATTTCCAATAAGCTCGCCAATAGTCAGCTTCTGTATGTCTTTGGCTTCAGTGATAACATTAACCTTACTCTCCCAGGAACTGGTAGAACACTGCGTACCTTCCGGACCAGCTTGTTGGTTGGAATTATTTCACCAAGTAAATAAATTTCATTGATTATGGAGGTGAAACGAGTATGTATCTCTTGAATGGACGCATCCTACTTCATCTTAAAGATCTTATACTCAGTAGTAAGCATGTCTATTTTGGACTTCTTTACCTGAGTAGTTCCCTCGTGAGCCGTTTGAAGAGCTTCCAAGATTTTCTTAGCAGATTCACATGCCGAGACACGATTATACTCGTCTGGTCCAATACTAAACACAAGAATCTTCTTTGCCTTTAAGTTTTTCTCAACATCTTTTCGGTCAGCATCATTGTATTCTTTTATTGTCTTTGGAAAAGTCCGTGTTCCCTCTCCAACAGCCTTCATAGGGACAAAGGAACCATCACAAATCACGTCCCAAAGCTTGGAGTCTTCAGCCATAATGAAGTCATGCATTCTAGTTTTCCACCATCCATAGTACTTTCCATTCAATCTTGGAGGTCTTATGGTAGATTGTCCTTCCTTGAGGTTTGGTGGAGTAGCCATGATGAAGATCATTTCTGGTGTTAACCTTTTAAAAAGAACCTGCTCTAATACTAATTGATAGAAACTAGGAGTCCACCAAACAGTACAGGGAACCGAGTTCTCTATCTGTTCTCACGGTAAATAAGCTGAAAGTAAAACAGAACAGTATAGGGAACCATGTCCTCTATCTATCCCCACAGTAAATAAGCGAAAAGTAAAAGACACACGATATTTACGTGAAAAACTCCTTGCTCAAAGGATTAAAAATCATGACCTACCCTTATAGGATTTCAACTCCACTAAACCGAGCAAACTTCATATTACAACCTATTGCAGTTTAGAAATTAAACTCTTAATCTCTCACCCCTTACAATAACTCTATTGTAGGCCCTTTACAATAACTCTATTACAAAGTAACAAACCTTGACTAACTTTAGTCAAGAAATCAAAACAAACAATGGTCGGAATCTGTCCTACAAAGATACTTCTTAAAAGTAGTGTAGGATTACAAGTGGAACAAAATAACAAAGACACAACAAACCTAAAGACTTAAGATATCTTTAATATCGGGATCTGGTCCTTGAGCTTGTAGAAGCTTTGTTCTTGAGAGAGCCTTGAACGTTGTGGCAGCTAGCACTTGAGAAAATGTGTTTTTCAGATTTGCAAGTGTTAGGTCAAACCTTGTATCATGTTCTATATATATAAGAGAGAATGTGAAAATAGATAGAGACATTACATATTTTGTTTGGGCCTCTAGAAGCAGTAGTTGTGCTGCTGTACTGCTACCAGACGGTGCATTGCAATAGCTTTTACAACTGTAGAGCTGACTGTACGACGACCAGGGGAACTGATCACATCCGATCCCTATCTGGTTCCTCAAGAACGTTTGACCAGCATCAAAACATAAAGTAACATATCATATCAAGGCCAAAGGAACTGATCACAACCGGTTCTTATCTGGTTCCTCGAGACTGTTTGGCAAATCATCAAAATACAAAATAGCTTAACTTATCATTCTAACTTATGTATATATGAAAATATTGGTGAGGATGCAAGTCGACAACAATCAGAGTGGCCCTGACTGTGAATTAGAGCATAGCTTTAAACAAATTGACTCACAATTATAGAAATCAACTAGACTTGCCCAGAAAACAATTATAGACACCAATTGGGACTGCCAGCTACTAGCATACTTTAGAAGGGTGGAAAAAGAAGGACGTTGAAAGGATGTCAATAGTATCTTGGTAATATGGATGAGATAAAAAAGAAAAGCCTCCAACGAGGAAGGCAGAATAATGTCCAATACAACAAAATCCATTCAGTTTATAAATGTTGTTTAACCTTGCTGACATAATTAAAATCAACAAGGTGGTATAATCAAGAAGTGACTGGGATAGGATGGTGATTACAAATGACAGAGAACCATGGATGATTAGATTATCTCACAAAAA
Source organism: Nicotiana tabacum (assembly GCF_000715075.1). Lineage (NCBI taxonomy): Eukaryota > Viridiplantae > Streptophyta > Magnoliopsida > Solanales > Solanaceae > Nicotiana > Nicotiana tabacum. Next base: position 38,195,143 of record NC_134092.1, read on the forward strand.
TATTAAAAAATAGAAGTTTGGAAGCACAGTCAGGAACAACATATTAAAATTGCTTACTCCTCATTAAAAAACTTTTATCCAAGAGTGTACTTCCTTGCAAATTAAGTTTGCAGGATAAGGAATAAAATTTTAAGGACTATCCTCTTTGCATTTTAACTTTTCTAGTCAAATGACCAGATACAAGAAAACCTTTTTCAGTATAGTTTCTATCTTCTCTCTCGTACCAGCCTTGAAGAAGTGGTGAGGACTCCTTCAACAAATACGAAGAACAAGAATGGTCAAAACCTTTTTCAGTATAATTTACTTCCAAAAAACTAACTTGTTTTTTGAAAACCAAAAAATGTCAAGCGGCCGTTCGGCGCACGGTTCAAGACTCGGTGGATAATAGATACGCCCCTCTATTATTCTCCACCTTAATAAGGTTTTAGTCAATGGCAAGATATGTGCCTAATTCACACATCACTTGATGAGCCATTACACTTAACCAAAGCCCTAGGGGTAAAGCATATGAGTATTTCTTTTTGACTTCAAAATGGTGCCTTAAGGAAGAAAGTATCTGCACAGATCAGAAGCTGACACAAAAGTGAAAATTCCTGTAAAGGAACTTGGTTTCTCAAGCTCCACCAAGGTAAATAAACTGCAACTGTTCAATGTCCGGGAAAAATACAGGAGGTTCTCTCCTAAGAACGGTAAAGTAATAAATTATTCTGTTTATTTATTCTCCTTGGGGCCTTAGAATCATTACTGGCTAGTTTAGTGAAAGAAAATGAAAGACTGTGATAGGTTTGTATAAATAGGATAGAGTAGGAGGCTTTTCGGCTTAAACCTTTAACAATAGCATAACAACGCCATGCAACCAAAGAACTCCTTTTATTTATTAAGAATAGTTAATTGATTTTTTTCACAATACAAGCATAGTAAAAAAAAAAAAAAGGAGCCAAAAGAGTAATGATACAAATAGATCATGTATAGGGGTGGCAAACGGGCGGGTCGGGTCGGATATGGGCAGGTCAAAAATGAGTAATGCAAAAATAATTAAATTATCTGATACGACTCATATTTAATACGGATAAAAACGGATTAATTGGCAGATAAAATGAATAACTATATTATCCATTCACATTAGCCTCAAGCTCTATATGAATTTGCTGCCACTTTTTCGGGGTTCCTTAGGGACCGATTCACGGCCATAAGGTGGTCTATCACCTCGGTTTGGGAGAAAAGTTTTTTTGTTGTCGGAAAATCCCTCTCCGCACAACACATGAACATTACTGAAATAATATGAATTTGCTGCCACTTGATAAGGTATAATTTATAGCAAGTTTAACAGTATCAAAACTTGTGACTTTAAATTTTTCTATGATTAATTGTTAATAATATATAAAGTTCACAAAACTAAGTACTATGATTAAATATAAAAAATATACAAAGTTCACTTAAATTCTTCATCTGCAATTCAAGTAGTAAGGGATTGACTAGTTCTTCATCTGCAAATTCTCTTCATCTGCATGTTCTCTCATACATTCTCTTCATCTGCAAGTTCTCATCTATTATATGGGAGTAGTATAGTCGAGGTTTCACATTGTAGTTCCTTTTTTTTACACCACTGCAACCAAGAGGAAAAAGATCAAACAAATGTATCATATTTTTTGCTTTAGTTCTTCTATTAATTAATATAATATTGACTATTAAAGGTCTAATCTGAAAGCTGAACAATGAAAATTAAAAGGAGCTCGCTCAAACCAGATCTCCAAACTCCTATAGTATACAACAAAATATCAAGTATCAAGACAACAAAATACATTAAATGCACCAGCAACATACAATTTGGAAGTATATAATTTTGACACTGCTTGATTCATCAATTGCAAATTAAATTTTGAGGGTTATCATACGATTTCGAAGTCATAAAAAATTACCACATAATAGTTAACTTCACTCCTCCAAATATTTCATACCCCAGTTCTGAAATGCTACTTTCCAAAGAAAAGGCCATCAAAATTCAGGTAATAAACCCAACAAAAAAAAGAAGCAAAAAGTGCAAACTTTAAGGATAGGAAAATGACACTTAGAATAAAACGGGAGAAATTATTAGAGAATAACACCTTCAAACTTGTAAATATTAGCAGTAATATATCAGATCTTACGACAAAGATTGAAACTTTTGAATTGAACAAAAAGTTTCAACCAATTCTTGAACAAGGAGAGTGTAATGACCAGACCGGTCATTTTAAGCTCTAGCGCGTCGTTTGGAGGTTTGATGCATTGAGTAGCTTTACCTTATGCATTATGACTTGCACGTGTGGTTGGTTTCGAATATTCGAGGAGTTCGGAGTTGATTTGGAAGAATAATTCTCAATTCAAAAGTTTTAAGTTGGAAGAGTTGAAATAGGTTTGACTTTTGAGTAAACGACCCCGAAATCGGGATTTGAAGGTTCCAATAGTTTCATATGATGATTTTGGACTTGGGCGTATATTCGGATCGAGTTTCGGATGAACCAGGAGTGTTTCGGTGCTTATTGTGGAAAGTTGTCATTTTGAAAGTTTTGAAATTTTCTAAGTTTGATTTGAAGTGAACTTTGGTGTTATTAATATCCGTTTGGGATTGTGAGCCTTGGAATAGGTTCGTATTGTGATTTGTGGCTTGTACGTAAAATTTGCCGTCATTTCGGAATGTTTAAGTATGGTTCGGACGACGAAGTTTGAATGATTTGAAAGTTAAGAGGAGGTTTTGATCATCAATTTGTGATTTTGATTGAGGTATTGAGACTTGTTGGTGTGATTGGATGGGGTCCCAGGGTGCATTTCGGGATGGTTTCAGATCATTTCTCTATGTTTTGTTGGTACTGGTTTCTGGTGTTGTTCTTCGCGAACGTGTAGGAATTCAAGCATTCGCGAAGAAGAATTATAGATGCTAGGAGTTTGTGCTACGTGTTCGCGAGGAAAGTCTCACGTTCGCGAAGGTTTGGGGCACAGGTTCATCGCATTCGCGGCAAAGGCATCACGTTCGCGTAGTTAAGGCTGGGTCTGAGGAAAGGCCTTCGCGTTCCCGAAGGAGAGGCCGTGTTCGCGATGGTTAGGCCTGGTAAGGCATCGCGTTCACAAGCGCTCTCTTGTGCTCACGAAAAAGGATCTTGGAGAAGGAGCTGGATGTGCTTCGCGAATGCGAGGGACATGTTGCGTTCGCGATGAAGGGTCGCCTGGGCAGTGTATAAGTTTGCAAAATCGGGATTTGGCTCATTTCTTATTATTTCTTCCATTGGAGCCGGTTTTGGGGCGATTTTGAAGTGGCTTTTTCATCATTCGTCACAAGGTACGTGATTTCTACACATTGTGATTTGTACACATTGTGAGATAAATACACGAGTAATATATAAAAATTGGTAGAAATTGTAAAATTTTGAAAGAAACTCTAAAATAGTATTTTTGAATTTTTACCACGAAATTTGACATGGAATTAGGAATAAATTATATATTTGAGTTCGTGGTATTATGACTAATATTTATCTTCAAATATTTTCAAAATCCAGGCATGTGGGCTCGGAGGTTGACTTTGTTGACTTTTCGAGCGAAGTTGGAAATTGTTAAATTACGAGTATTAGAGTATATCATGATTGGTTTGCACATTGTTTGACTAGTTTCGGATCAATTAACATCGGTTTGAAGTATTAGAGAGGCATTGGAGTAGATTATTGGATTTTCGAGCGAGGTAAGTCTCCTGTCTAACCTTGTGTGGGGATAACTACCCTGTAGGTATTAAATTTGCTGTGTGCTACTAGTTATGGGTGCTACAAATGTACGAGGTGATGAGAGTTCGTACGTAACTAAAATCATGTAGATACCCGAGTAGACTTAGGACGTTATCATGCAATATTTGTATTACTTGAACTCAACTTGTTAGTTTGATTATCTAATACTTATAATTTAAATTTGATTAGAGATCATGTTAGGTCAAACCTCATTACCTTGAGTTGTTTGGCGAAAGATTTGATTGTTGGTAGAAGTGATGCTTACTTTATGTTCATGTCCTTGTGTTGCCAATATGTGGCCTGTAATTCAATAAGTTTCTTTTCTTCCTGGGGATCGGGTCGAACGCCTCGGCAGTGCTATGAAATAGCAATATATATATGAGATGCATCCATAGATCGGGATGTACGACCTCGGCAATGTATGTACACGACTTTATGGATCGGGTCGTACGACCTCAGTATAACTCATGTGTAATATCGCTAGGAGTCCGAATATTCATGAGATTTCCCTTTTGATCGAGACATGGAATTTACATGATATTCCTTATCTGTTTGAGATAGCACTTGATAATTCTTATCTGTTGAGATAGCTTATGATAATTGAGAAATTCACATGGACATTATGTTTGAGGATTATGATAGTTATCGTTCTTACCTCTTTACTACTGTTGTGCTTCATATCTATTTATAATTTATTTTACTGGTTTATTGAACCACTAGTCAATGTATATGTCGACCCCTCGTCACTACTTCTCTGGGTTAGGCTAGATACTTACTGTGTATGCGTTGATTTACGTACTCATGCTACACTTCTGCATTAATTGTGCGGGTATCTTTGGTGGTCATTGGGGCGCATGAGCGCAGCTATTTAGGGGACTTTATGGTGAGCTACATTCCATGTTACGATCCACAGCATACAGAGTCTTTATCATGTTCATTTATGTTATCCTGTTTATTTTTACATTCCCGACAGATATTCTATTAGTATTCTACTTCCTAGTATATGCTCATGCACTTAATATTGTCACCATTTCCTTTTCATGTTTAAATATTATTTTTGTATCGCCATGGTTTTCTCCGTATTGATTTTTCTTTATTTAATAAAACTCATGATTTCAAAGAAAAAATGAATAATTAAGTTGATAGTTCACTGTAGGGTTGCCTAACGACGACGTTGGGCGCCATCATGACTTATAATAGGAATTGGGTCGTGACAGCTTGGTATCAGAGCACTATGTTCACTTAGGTCTCACAAGCCATTAGCAAGTCTAGTAGAGTCTTGTAGATTGGTTCAGAGAAGTCTATACTTATCTTCGAGAGGCTACAGGGTTGTTAGGAGCAATTTCTTTTTCTTGATACCTCGTCGTTCGATTCGATTTCATTGAAGCTTATGTCTTTAGCTCCTTCCTACTCATTCGAATGTGATGTTGAGCGCTTATTATCAATTAGGAATTGATGAATTATGAAGATGCTAGAGATATGGTGCAGGATATTTTTCCCTGTGTATGCGGGCAGACTATTATCATCACCTTATGGAGGAGTGTTATGTCGTTCCAGCCTAGTGTTAGTTTTTCTTACGGTTTCGAGGCTATGCACAGTGCATTGCGATGTTCATGTGTTATTATCGCACAGTGCTAGTGTAAATGGTAGGTGTTTAACTATGTGTCACTGCAGTAAATGACTCGAGAGAAGGATTATTCGATTCATGGTTTAGAGATTTGGTATTTAATTCCAGTGGTGGAGAGGCGATTGGACTATGGATATTCAGGCTTTGGTTGACGGAGTAGTGAGATTTGATATTTCAGGACTTAGCAGAATTCTCGTTAGAATGCATTAAGGCTCGTCGGTATCATTGTCTTTATTTATTTTCCTTTGGGGCAAGGTGCAGTGAAATGGTATCTAAAAAGAGGTTATCAGAGATGACGGTGTGTTGCAATTTCGGAGTTGAATCGATGTTTCCTATATTGATAGTTTGAGAGAGATGATCCTTGAGAAGGCTTAGAGTTGATGGAATTCTATTTGTTCGGGTGCTACGGAGAAGGATCGTGATGTGGGGCGGCATTATTGGTGGTGGAATATGGGCATTACTGAATATATTGCGGTGGTTGAATTGTTAGCAAGTTAAGTATGAGCAGCAGAGATCAGGTGGTTTGCTTCGGTAGGAGGCTAAATCAAAGTGGGAGTGAGAGCGTATCATATGGATTTTGTGGCAGGGTAGCCACTTGCTTTGAGAAAACTTCGTACGATTTAGGTCATGGTAGGAGGAAGACTAAATCTATGTATTTCGTTAGAAATGGTGGCTTCTATACTTAGGAAGTTTGTATATGATGGAAAGGGGTTCGCTTGGAATGAAGAAGGATAGGAATACTTGACTGTCATTTTAGGATGTTATGTGGCTTCGAGTTTCAAATGTATTGTTGGACCTTCAGTTGATGCTAATGGGATGAACAGACTCTTACAATTGGCGGATGAGCGTGGACTTGGAAAAATTAATTGATTTCATAATGGATGTGGTTATGGCTATGCCGTTGGAGGATGTGTGAGGTTAGACAGGTGGGCTATATCATGTGAGAAGGTTAGGGGTTGCATGAATTCTGTTGAAGTTCCTATAAAGAGTTCTGCCTTCTATCCAATAGTAGGCATGTACTGCGATGTGAGCATGGATCGCTTGAAGAAAATGGTACGGCTATCAGGAGGTCAAGTGTGCGATTGTGGCAGGTAATTCGGGATGTGTTAAGACAAGTGTACCATCTTGGGTCACGTGGTTATGTGCCTTTGCAGTTATGGGTTATCAGTACGTTGGTGGATTAGTTATTGCTAAGGGAAGAAAACATCAGAGGTAATTCGAGCAAGGGATTTGATGGAGTTGTGCTACGTGTAACCTTATTGATATGTGAGGGTTGTGGAATGATTCAGATTTTATACATTTGGTAGATGTGATGTACAAGGTAAAGGTTTCATCCGGTTGCTTCATTAGAGTGTTGATTTGCTAACAAAGCACTAGTTGTTTGGTTAAATAATCAAGACTAGATTAGAGTGTGCGACTCTCAATAATAGTTCTAGTGGATTTGAGATTTAAGGTCTGGTGCTTAAGGATTTTCGGGTTTGTTATGTGGATGAGGTTCGGTTTTGCAGCAGACTGTGAAGGGTACATAGAGTATTTTAATGTTATTATGGGGTCTACGGTGCAGCATTAGAGAAACGGGAGAAACAACTACGGATTCGCAGAAGATCTAATCAGCGCAGATGTATTATTGGAGATACTATTGAGTGCATGGGGAGGGTATAAAATTGCATATGGGTATTGAGACGACGTGGTCTCATGATTTGGGTCACTCTAAATGGGTGTTGATTGGATCCATAGCATGCTGGCAAAGAGAGGTGCTACCTTGAAGGCAAGTCAAAAGAGAATTGGAAGAAGCTGAATCAGTCTTGTAGTGGTCTGGATCAGCATGGTTAAGGAGATGATCAGTTCCTTCGGTGTGGTAAGGCTATACAGGTGTTTTGTGGTTATACTTGCGGGCTTGACAGCCTCCGTAATCAGGCTATTTGATGGGATTATATCCTGATGGTTTGGTTATGTGCAAATGGGTCCCGAATGGTTATGACGGTCTCAGCCACAACTTGATTTTATCTTTTGCGGTTATGGGGAGTTGGTTGTGTGTTGCGATTCTTCTTTTGAACTGAGTTAAGTGAAAGGGTTCTGGACGATAGAGTGGTTATCCCACTGGTGGTTTAGTATTTATGATAGGAGTTTTGCACTCTCGTGTAATAGAATAATAGGTGCAGTGAGCGGTGTGGAAATAGGAATTTGAGGATCAAGGTTGCGGTCCAGTTTTGACAGGAATGTCACGAGCTCGACAGAGTTGGGGGGGATTTCAGATATCCAGAGTATGCTGGCGCTATTTTAGTGTCTCTTGAGAATGGTGTATTGTGGAAGAGGCATTGTGTACTGAATTATGGATTCCATATTTGTATTGCAGAAATAGTATTGTTTGTAGCCATAGATGTGCAGATTTTGCTACCTGGTGCGGAAGGTCGTGGGAGTATCTCCCGCGAGAGGATCGTATAAATGTGATGTGTCAGTCATTTATGTGGTAGAGATTGAAATCAGGTATGATGATTCCGGTAATGTCGTTAAATGGAAATTTTATGTCTAAGAGACTTTATGTTCCTTGGTTGCGGACTGTGGAAGTTTGTTCCTGATTTGATGGTTGATCGTATGTGTCATGGATAGGGTCATTGTGGATCCTTGGGAGGTTATAGACCTATTGGGGATGATCGAAATCAGCCTTGAGGTCTGTGGGTAGGCCTAATTGTATGTATATTCTATACTAGATCAGATATGCTTACTCGGCATAGCATTGCTTATGGATAGGTCTTTGGGAGTGGTGGATGATATTCTTGCCTTCGCCTATTTCAGGTGCTACTCTTTTATGCCATATGGGTTGTGAGACGGCTGGATTATTCACACGTGTGTTGTGATCCTATGTAGCTTATAGTGTTATATGAACGAGATGGCTCTCGAGGTGCAGGTCATTTATTGCACCTTAGTCGTGGTCGGCATTTTGTAGCGCATGGTATTATCTGTCTCTATAGGGTTGTGTTTATGCACTTGTCATGCTTGTGGTCTATATTCTGGCATTTCCCTGGGTATGAGCATTTTGGCTCGATGGGTATTTTCTTATTGATTGTTATGTGTGAATCGGGCGGCATGCCACCGTGGGTAAGATATTTAGATCGGGTTGCATGCCGCAACAGTGAGATGTTGAGTACAGTTCCTTATACTTATTTCCTGGGTTTTGTTTATTACCCTTGAGATAGATTCATAGCGTTGTCTGGTTGATTTGAATGTTATGTGGGTTGGGTAGTTCTTTACCATAGTTTATTTTTCCTGATTGTCCATATTCGGGTTGTAGCTTGTCGGCGCATTGATAGCGTCGTATGAGATTTTAGATGGGGTTTGAGGTGGCTTATTACCTGAGCAGCTTGTATTGGGTGAGACGAGGTAGTTAGACCTGAAATCAGTGCAATCGGATTTATATAATGTGTATTAGAGGGAAACTATCACTAATAAGTTCAGAATGAGGCAATGGTTCTTGTCAAGCGGAGAGACTCCATAAGTTATTGATTTGGCGGGTGGTTATGAGTTTCTACACATCTCTTTCACCGTTGCAATATTGCGAGGGTTGGAACATGACTTATATGTGTTATGAGGTATATTAAGGGCATCGGGTTCGTGAATTTGTAGGCATTGTGGTTGGATGATGTTATTATTGGCATACAAATTATGCGGTGCATTGTGTGATTTCAGCATGGGTGCATGATCATGTTTTGGTACAACGTGTTGAGATTGATTACGTATGTTAGAATCGGACCTTGTCGAGAATTCTGAATGTTGGAATTTGTTTCTAAATCTTGGGGGCAAGGTAGCAGGAAGGATCTTCAGTATGGCTTTAGCTAATGTGCTCATATTGGTTGCGGTGGCACAAGTAGGTGTACGAGGTGTTAAACATTGATTTTGGGCAACAGTGGAACGGTTCTTGGCACGTTCGAGGACGAACGTATGATTAAGTAGGGGGAATGTAATGTCCTGACCGGCCGTTTTGAACTCTAGGGCATCGTTTGGCGGTTTGAGGCCTTGATTAGCTTCACCCTATGTATTATGATATGCATGTGTGGTTGGTTTCAATTTTCGAGGAGTTCGGAGTTGATTTGAATAAATAATTCTCAATTCACAAGCTTTAAGTTGGAAGACTTGACCAAGGTTTTAATTTTGAGTAAACGACCCTGGAATCGGGATTTGAAGGTCTCAATAGGTTCGTATGATGATTTTGGATTTGGGCGTATGTTCGGATCGAGTTTCGGGTAGACCGGGAGCGTTTCGGCATTTATTATGGAAAGTTGGCATTTTGAAAGTTTTGAAATTTCCTAAGTTTGATTTAAAGTGTACTTTGGTGTTATTGATGTTCGTTTGGGACTTTGAGCCTTGGAATAGGTTCGTATTATGATTTAAGGTTTGTACGTAAAATTTGGCGTCATTCCGGAATGCTGAAGTATGGTTCAGACGACGAAGTTTGAATGATTTGAAAGTTAAGAGGAGGTTTTGATCATCGATTCATGGTTTTGATGTTATTTGTGGAGTTTCAAGCCTTTTTAATAAGTTTGGATGAGGTATTGGGACTTGTTAGTGTGATTGGACGGGGTCCCGGGGGCTTCTGATGCGTTTTCGGATGGTTTCGAATCATTTCTCTATGTTTTGTTGTTGCCGGAGCTGGTTTCTCGTGTTGTTCTTCGCGAATGCGTAGGAATTCATGCGTTCGTGAAGAAGGAATTGTGGCTACTGGGAATTTGTGCTACGCGTTCACGAGGGAAGTCTCGCGTTCGTGAAGGTTCATCGTATTTGCGGCAAAGACGTCGCGTTCGCGAAGTAAAGGCTGGGTCTGCGGAAAGGCCTTCACGTTCGTTAAGGAGAGGCCGCATTCACGATGGTCAGGCCTGGTAAGGCATCTCGTTTGTGAGTCCTCTCTCATGTTTGCGAAGAAGGATCTTGGAGCGGGAGCTGGATGTGCTTCGCAAACGTGAGGGACATGTCGCGTTCGCGGTGAATGGTTGCTTGGGCAGTGTATAAGTTTGAAAAAGTGGGATTTGGCTCATTTCATCTCATTTCTTCCATTGGAGACGGTTTTGGGGTGATTTTGAAGGGCTTTTTCATCATTCATCACAAGGTACGTTATTTCTACACATTGTGAGCTAACTACATGAGTTATGTATGGATTCCTACATGAAAATTGGTAGAAATTATGGGATTTTGGAAGAAACCCTAAAAATGGTTTTTTTGAATTTTGACCACGAAATTGGATATGGAATTAAGAATAAATTATATATTTGAGTTCGTGGTGTTATGGGTAATGTTTATCTTCGAAAATTTTAAAAATTCGGGCACGTGGGCGCGGGGTTTGACCTTGTTGACTTTTCGAGCGAAGTTGGTAATTGTTATAAATTGTTAAATTACGAGTATTGGAGTATATCTTGAATAGTTTGCACATTGTTGACTAGTTTCGGATCAATTAGCATCGTTTGAAGTATTAGAGAGGCATTAGAGCCAGTTATCGGATTTCGAAGCGAGGTAAGTCTCCTGCCTGACCTTGTGAGGGAGAAATTACCATGTAGGCGCTAAATTTGTTATACGCTACTAGTTGTGGGTGCTACATACGCACGAGGTGACGAGAGTCCGTGCGTGGCTAAAATCAGGTTCATGTCCGGGTATACTTAGGATATTATCATGCAATATTTGTATTACTTGAACTCAACTTGTTAGTTTGATTACCTAAAACTTATAATTTAAATTTGATTATAGATCATGTTAGGTCGAACCTCATTACCTTGAAATGTTTGGCGGAAGATTTGATTGCTAATAAAAGTCATGCTTACTTTATGTTCATGTCCTTGTGTTGCCAATACGTGGCCGGTAAATCGATAAGTTTCTTCTCTTCATGGGGATCGGGCCGAACGACTTGGTAGTACTATGAAATAGCAGTATTATGATATGCATCTATGGATCGGGATGTACGACCTCGGCAATGTATGTACATGACTCTATGAATCGGGTCATACGACCTTGGCATACCTCGTGCGTAATTTTGCTAGGAGTCCGAATATTCATTAGATTTCCCTATTGATCGAGACCTGGCATTAACATGATATTACTTATCTGTTAGAGATAGCACTTGATAATTTTTATATGTTGATATCGCTTATGATAATTGAGAAATTCACATGGACATTATGTTGGAGGATAATGAAAGTTACAGTTCTTACCTCTTTAATACCGCTGTGTTTCATATCTATTTATAATTTATTTTACTGGTTTATTGGACCACTAGTCAGTGTATATGTCGACCCCTCGTCACTACTTCTCTGGGTTAGGCTAGATACTTATTGTGTACGCGTTGATTTACGTACTCATGCTACACTTCTGCATTGATTATGCGGGTATCTTTGGTGGTCATTGGGGCGCATGAGCGCAGCTATTTAGGGGACTTTATGGTGAGCTGCATTCCACGTTACGGACTTTATTGTTGAGCAGCGATTCATACGGAGTCTTTATCATGTTCATTTATGTTCTCCTGTCTATTTTTACATTCCTGACAGATATTCTATTAGTAATCTACTTCCTAGTATATGCTCATGCACTTGTTATACCGAATGTTTGGAGTTTCTAGTAGATGTTATGGATTTGCTTAATATTGTCACCATTTCCTTTTCATTTTTAAATATTGTTTTTATATCGCCATGGTTTTCTCCGCATTGATTTTTCATTATTTAATAAAATTATGATTTCAAAAGAAAAAAATGAATAATTAAGTTGATAGTTCACTGTTGGCTTGCCTAACGGCGACGTTTGGCGCTATCACGGCCTATAGGGGGAATTGGATCATGACAACTTGGTATCAGAGCACTAGGTTCACTTAGGTCTCATGAGTTATGAGCAAGTCTAGTAGAGTCTTGCGATCGGTACAAAGATATATGTACTTATCTTCGAGAGGCTGCAGGGCTGTTAGGAGAACCTATCTTTCTTGATTCCTCGTCATGCAATTTGATTTCGTTGAAGCTTATGTCTTCATTTCCTTCCCACTCATTCGAACGCGATGTTGAGCGCTTATTATTAATTGGGAATTGACGAGTTGTGAAGATGCTACATATGTGGTATAGGATGATTTTCCTCGCGTGTGCGCGTGGACTATTATCGTTGCCTTGTGGAGGAGTATTCTATCGTTCCAGCCCAGTGTTAGTGTTGCCTAAGGTTTCGAGACTATGCACAGTGCATTGCGATGTTCATACGTTGTTATCGCACAGTGCTGGTGTAAATGGTAGGGTGCTTAACTATGTTTCACGGCAGTGACTGACTCGAGAGGATGATTATTCGATTCATGGTTTAAAGATTTGGTCATTTAATTCTAGCGCTGGAGAGGCAATTAGACTATGGATGTTCAGGCTTTGGTTGACAAAGTGGTGAGATTTGATATTTCCGAACTTGGCGGAATTCTTGTTGGAACACATTAAGGCTGGTTGGTATGGTGGTCTTTATTTGTTTGCCTTCGGGGCAAGGTGCGGTGAAATGGTATCTAAAAAGCGACTATCGGAGATGACGGTATGTTGCAATTTCGGAGTTGAATCGGTGTTTCCTGTATTGATGATTCGAGAGAGATGATCCTTGAAGAGGCTTAGAGTTGATGGAATTCTATTTGTTCGGGTTCTACGGAAAAGGATCGTGATGTGGGGTGGCATTATTGGTGGCGGAAGATGGGGCATTACTGGATATATTGCGATGGTTGAATTGTTAGCAGGTCGAGTATGAGCAGCAAAGATTAGGTGTTTCTCTTTGGTAGGAGGCTAAATCGAAGTGGGAGTGAGAGCGTATCGTATGGATTTAGTGGCAGGGTAGCCACTTGCTTTGAGAAAGCTTCGCATGATTTGGGTCATGGTGAGAAGAATACTAAGTCTATGTATTTCGTTAGAGATGGTAGCTTCTATAATAAGGAAGTTTTTATATGATGGAAAGAAGTTTTTATATCATTTTGGGATGTTATGTTGCTTCGAGTTTCAAATGTATTGTTGGACCTTCAGTTGGTACTAATGGGATGAGAGGACTCTTACAGCTGGCGGATGAGCGTGGACCTAGGAAAATTAACTGATTTCATAATGGATGTGGTTATGGCTATGCCGTTGGAGGATGTCGGTATGAGGTTACACAGGTGGGCTATCTCATGTGAGAAGGTTAGGGGTTGCATGACTTCTAATGAAGTTCCTATAAAGAGCTATTCCTTCTATCCAATAGGATGCATGTACTGCGATGTGAGCATGGATCACTTGAAGAAGATGGTACGGCTATCAGGAGGTTAAGTGTGCGATTTGGAAGCTAATTCGGGATGTGTTATCATTAGTGCAACAAGAAACTATGAGAAATAGACCGAGTAACAGTGTGAGATCATAGTAACTGGGAAGGTGGAATCATTGTGAGTTCTAGACTTATGTAATTATTTCTTAATGCTAAGTGGGGGAGCCAACCGTCTATGATTGGGTCACGTGGTTATATGCCTTTGCAGTTATGGGTTATCTGTACGTTGGTGGATTTGTTATGGCTAAGGGAAGAAAACATCAGAGGTAATTCGAGCAAAGGATTTGATGGAGGTGTTCTATGTGTAACCTTATTGATATGTGAGGGTTGTGGAATGATTCAGATTTTCTACTTCTGGTGGATGTGATGTACAAGGGAAAGGTTTCATCCAGTTGTTTCATTGGAGTGCTGATATGCTAAGGGAGCACTAGTTGTTTGCTTAAATAATCAGGACTAGATTAGAGTGGGCGACTCTCAATAATGGTTCTAGTGGATTTGAGATTTAAGGTGTGGTGCTTAAGGATTTTCGAGTTTATTATGTGGATGAGGATCGGCTTTGCAGCAAACTGTGAAGGGTACTTGGGGTATTTCAATGTTATTATCGGGTGTGCGGTGCAGTGTTAGAGAAATGAGAGAAACAGCTTCGGATTCGCAGAAGATCTAGTCAGCGCAAGTGTATCAGTTGGAGATATTATTGAGTGCATGAGGAGGGTATAAAATTGCACATGGGTATTGAGACGATGTGATCTCGTGATTTGGGTCACTCGGAATAGGTGTTGATTGGGATCCATAGCGTGCTGGTAAAGAGAGGTTATACCTTGAAGACAAGTCAAAAGGGAATCGGAAGAAGCTGAGTCAGTCTACTAGTGGTCTGGATCAGCATGGTTAAGGAGATGATCGGTTCCTTCGGTATGGTAAGTCTATACAGGTGTTTCGTGGCTATACTTGCAGGCTTGATAGCCTCTGTAATCTGGTTTTTTGATGGGATTCAATCCTAATGATTTGGTTATGTGGAAACGGGTCCCGAAGGGTTATGACGGTCTCGGCCACGACTTGATTTCGTGTCTTTATGGTTATGGGAGTTGGTTGTGTGTTGCAATTCTTCTTCTAAACTGAATTAAATGATAGGGTTCTGGCCGATGGAGTGGCTATCCCACTGGTGGTTGAGTATTTATGATGGGATTCTTGCACTCTCGTGTAATAGCATAATAGGTGCAGTGAGCGGTGTGGAAATTGGAATTTGAGGATCAAGGTTGCGGTCCAGTTTTGAAAGGAATGTCGCGAGCTCAAAATAGTGGGGTGGAGAAATTTTAGCTATCCAGAGTATGCTAGCGCTATTTTAGTGGTCGTCTGAGAATGGCGTTTTTTGAAAGAGGCATTATGTATTGAATTGTGGATTCCAGATTTATGTATTGCAGAAATAGTGTGGTTGGTAGCCATGGATGTGGAAATTTTGCTACCTGGTGCGGAAGGTCGTGGGAGTATCTCCCTCGGTATGATCATATAAATGTGACATGTCAGTCATTTATGTGGTAGAGATTGAAATAAGGTATGAAGATTCCGGTAATGTCGCTAATTGGAGAGTTTATGTATGAGAGACGCTATGTTCCTTAGTTGCGGACTGTGGAAGTTTGTTCATGATTTGACGGTTGATCGTATGTGTCATGGATAGGGTCATTGTGGATCCTTGGGAGGTTATAGACCTATTTGGGGATGATCGAAATCGGCCTTGAGGTCCGTGGGTAGGCCTAATATGAATATATATTCTATAACAATTCAGATATGCTCACTCGGCATAGCATTGCTTATGGATAGGTCTTCGGGCGTGGTGGATGATATTCCTGCCTTCTTCTATTTCAGGTGCTACTCTTTTATGCCATATGGGTTGTGAGACGGCTGGATTATTCACACGTGTGTTGTGATCCTATGTAGCTTATGGTGTTATATGAACGAGATGGCTCTCGAGGTGCAGGTCATTTATTGCACCTTAGTCGTGGTTGGCATTTTGTAGCGCATGGTATTATCTGTCTCTATAGGGTTGTGTTTATGCACTTGTCATGCTTGTGGTCTATATTCTGGCATTTCCCTGGGTATGAGCATTTTGGCTCGATGGGTATTTTCTTATTGATTGTTATGTGTGAATCGGGCGGCATGCCACCGTGGGTAAGATATTTAGATCGGGTTGCATGCCGCAACAGTGAGATGTTGAGTACAGTTCCTTATACTTATTTCCTGTGTTTTGTTTCTTACCCTTGAGATATGTTCATAGCGATGTCTGATTTGATTTGAATGTTATGTGGGGTGGGTAGTTATTTACCAGAGTTTATTTTTCCTTACTGGTCATATTCGGGTTGTATCTTGTAGACCCATTGATGGCGTCGTATGAGATTTTAGACGGTGTTTGAGGTGGCTTATTGCCCGAGCAACTTATATAGGGTGAGACGAGATTTTTGGACCTGAAATCAGTGCAATCGGATTTATGTAATGTATATTAGAGGAAAATATCACTAATTAGTTCAGAATGAGGCAATGGTTCTTGTCAAGCGGAGAGACTCCATAAGTTATTGATTTGGCAGGTGGTTATAAGTTTTTACACATCTCTTTCATCGTTGCAGTATTGCGAGGGTTGGAAAATGGCTTATATGTGTTATGAGGTATATTACGGGCATTGTGTTCGTGAATTTGCATCTATTATGGTTGGATGATGTTATTATGGGCATACGAATTATGCAGTGCATTGTGTGATTTCAGCATGGGTGCAAGATCATGTTTTGGTATAGCGTGTTGAGATTGATACGGCGTACGTATGTTAGAATCGGACCTTGTAGAGAATTCCAAATTTTGGAATTTGGTTCTAAGGCTTGTAGGCTAAGGTAGCAGGAAGGATCTCCAGTCTGGCTTGAGCTAATGTGCTCATATGGGTTGCGGTGGCACAGGTAGGTGCACGAGGTGTTGAACAGTGATTTTGGGCAACAGTGGAATGGTTCTTGGCACGTTCGAGGATGAACGTATGTTTAAGTGAGGGAGAATGTAACGTCATGGACGGTCATTTTGAGCTTTAGAGCATCGTTCAGCAGTTTGAGGCCTTGATTAGCTTCACCCTATGTATTATTATGACTTGCATGTGTGGTTGGTTTCGATTTTCAAGGAGTTCAGAGTTGATTTGGAAGAATAATTCTCAATTCGGAAGCTTTAAGTTGGAAGAGTTGACCAAGGTTTGCTTATTGAGTAAATGACCCCGGAATCAGGATTCAAAGGTTCCAATAGGTTCGTATGTTGATTTTGGACTTGGGCGTATGTTTGGATTGAGTTTCGGGTTGACTGGGAACGTTTCGGCGCTTATTGTAGAAAGTTGGAATTTTGAAGGTTTTGGAATTTCCTAAGTTTGATTTGAAGTGTACTTTGGTGTTATTGATGTCCGTTTGGGATTCCGAGCCTTGGAATAGGTTCGTATTATGATTTGAGGCTTGTACATAAAATTTGGTGTCATTTTGGAATGTTTAACTATAGTTCGGACGGCGAAGTTATGATTTGAAAGTTAAGAGGAGGTTTTGATCGTTGATTCGTGGTTTTGATGTTATTCGTGCGTTTCAATCCTTTTGAATAAGTTTGGATGAGGTATTGGGACTTGTTGGTGTGATTGGGCGGGGTCCCGGGGGCCTCAGGTGCATTTCAGAATGGTTTCGGATCATTTCTCTATGTTTTGTTGTTATTGGTGCTGGTTTCTGGTGTTGTTCTTCGCGAACGCGAAGAAATTCACGTGTTCGCGAAGAAGGAATTGTGACCGCTGGGAATTTTTGCTACGCGTTCGCAAGGAAAGTCTCGCATTCGTGAAGGTTTGGGGCAGAGGTTCATCGCGTTAGCGACAAAGGCATCGCGTTCGCATAGCTAAGGTTGTGTCTAGGGAAAGGCTTTCACGTTCATGAAGGAGAGGCCGTGTTTGCGATGGTCAGGCCAAGTAAGGAATCGCGTTCGTGATCCCTCTCTCGCGTTCATGAAGAAGGATCTTGGAGCAGGGGTTGGATGTGCTTCGCGAACGTGAGGGACATGTCGCGTTCGCGATGATAGGTCGCCTGAGCAGTGTATAAGTTTTGAAAATCGGGATTTGGCACATTTCATCTCATTTCTTCCATTGGAGACGATTTTGGGGCGGTTTTGGAGTGGATATTTCCTCATTCATCCCAAGGTACGTGATTTCTACACATTGTGAGCTAAATACATGAGTTATATAAAGATTCTAACATGAAAATTGGTAGAAATTGTGGGATTTTGGAAGAAAGACTAGAAATAGTATTTTTGAATTTTGACCACAAAATTGGACATGGAATTAGGAATAAATTATATATTTGAGTTCGTAGTGTTATGGGTAATGTTTATCTTCAAAACTTTTCAAAATTAGAGCACGTGGGCCCGGGGGTTGACCTTGTTGACTTTTCGAGCAAAATTGGGAATTGTTATAAATTGTTAAATTATGAGTATTGGAGTATATCTTGATTGGTTTGTACGTTATTTGACTAGTTTCGGAAAAATTGGCATCGGTATGAAGTATTAGAGAGGCGTTGGAGCAGGTTATAGGATTTCGGAGCGAGGTAAGTCTCCTGTCTAACCTTGTGAGGAGGAAACTACCACGTAGGTGTTAAATTTGTTATGTGCTACTAGTTGTATGGGTGCTACATACGTACGGGGTAATGAGAGTTCGTGCGTGGCTAAAATCATGTTCATATCTGGGTAGACTTGGGACGTTATCATGCAATATTTGTATTACTTGAACTCAACTTGTTAGTTTGATTACATAAAACTTATAATTTTAATTTGATAAGAGATCATGCTAGGTCGAACCTCATTACCTTGAGTTGTTTGATGGAAGATTTGATTGCTAGTAAAAGACATGCTTACTTTATGTTCCTTTCCTAGTGTTGCCAATACGTGGCCCGTAAATCGATAAGTTTCTTCTCTTCCTGAGGATGGGGCCGAATGCCTTGGTAGTGCTATGAAATAGCAGTATATGCGCCCATGAATCGGTCTGTACGACCTCGACAGTGTATGTAAATTACTCTATGAATCGGCTCGTACGACCTTGGCATAACTCGTGCATAATTTTGCTAGGAGTCCGAATATTCATCAGATTTCCCTATGGATCGAGACCTGGAATTTACATGATATTACTTATCTGTTAGAGATAGCACTTGATAATTTTTATATGCTGATATAGCTTATGATAATTGATCAATTCACCACATTATGTTGAAGGATTATGATAGTTACAGTTCTTACCTCTTTACTACCATAGTTACAGTTCTTACCTCTTTACTACCGTTGTGTTTCATTTCTATTTATAATTTATTTTACTAATTTATTGCACCACTAGTAAGTGTTGATGTAGACCTCTCATCACTACTTCTCCTAGGTTAGGCTAGATACTTATTGGGTACGTATTGATTTACGTACTCATGATACACTTCTGCACTGATTGTGCAGGTATTTTTGGTGGTCATTGGGGCGCATGAGCGCATCTATTGTGAGGACTTTACGGTGAGCTACATTCCATGTTATGATCTGCAGCATACAGAGTCTCTAACATGTTCATTTATGTTGTCTTGTCTATTTTTACATTCTAGACAGATATTGTATTAGTATTGTACTTCCTAGTATATGCTCATGCACTTGTTACACCGCATTTTTGGAGTTTCTAGTAGATGTTATGGTTTTGCTTAATATTGTCACCATTTCCTTTTCATTTTTAAATATTGTTTTTATATAGCCATGGTTTTCTCCGCATTGATTTTTCTTTATTTAATAAAATCATGATTTCAAGAGAAAGAAATGAATAATTAAGTTGGTAGTTCACTGTTGGCTTGCCTAACGATGACGTTGGACGCCATCACGGCCTATAGTGGGAATTGGATCGTGACAGTTCACTGTTGGCTTACCTAGCGGCGACGTTGGCGCCATCACGGCCTATAGTGAGAATTGGATCAGTATGGTGGTCTTTATCTGTTTGCCTTCGGGACAAGGTGCAGTGAAATAACATCTAAAAGTGGTTATCGGAGATGACGGTGTGTTGAGATTTTGGAGTCGAATCGGTGTTTCCAGTATTGATGGTTTGAGAGAGATGATCCTTGAGGAGGCTTAGAGTTGATGGAATTCTATTTCTCCGGGTGCTACGAAGGAGGATCGTGATATGGGGCGGCATTATTGGTGGCAGAAAATGGGGCATTACTGGATATATTGTGGTGGTTGAATCGTTAGCAGGTCGAGTATGAGCAATAGAGATCGAGTGGTTTGCTTTGGGAAAGCTTTGTATGATTTGGGTCATGGTTGGCAGAATACTAAGTATATGTATTTCGTTAAAGATGGTGGCTTCTATACTTAGGAAGTTTGTATATGACGAAAAGGAGTTCACTTGGAATGAAGATGGATAGGAATGCTTGACTGTCATTTTGGGATGCTATGTGGCTTCGAGTTTCAAACGTATTGTTGGACCTTCAGTTGGTGCTAATGGGATGAACGGACTCTTACAGCTGGCAGATGAGCGTGGACTAGGAGAATTAAGTGATTTCATAACGGATGTGTTTATTATTATGCCGTTGGAGGATGTCGGTATGAGGTTCGCATGTGGTATATATCTCATGTGAGAAGGTTAGGGGTTACATGACTTCTGATGAAGTTCCTATAAAGAGTTCTTCCTTCTATCCAATAGGAGTCATGTACTGCGATGTGAGCTCTGGGCGCTTGAAGAAGATAATACAATTGTCAGGAGGTCGAGTGTGCGATTGTGAAAGATAATTCGGTATGTGTTATCATTAGTGCAACAAGAACTTATGAGAAATAGGTCGAGTAGCGGTGTGAGATCATGGTAACTGAGAAGGAGGAGTCATTGTGGGTTCTGAATTTATGTGATTGTGGCTTAAAGTTAAGTGGGGGAGCCTACCATCTATGATTGGTCACGTGGTTATGTGCCTTTGCAGTTATGGGTTATCGGTACGTTGGTGGATTAGTTATGGCTAAGGGAACAAAACACTAGGGGTAATTCGATCAAGGGATTTGATGGAGATGTGCTACATGTAACCTTATTGATATGTGAGGGTTGTGGAATGATTCAGATTTTATACTTCAAGTGGATGTGATGTACAAGGGAAAGGATTCATCCGGTTGTTTCATTGGAGTGCTCATATGATAATGGAGCACTAGTTGTTTGGTTAAATAATCGGGACTAGATTAGAGTGGGTGACTCTCATTAATGATTCTAGTGGATTCGAGATTTAAGGTGTGAGGCCTAAGGATTTTCGGGTTTGTTATATGGCTGAGGAATTCTTTTGCAGTAGACTATGAAATAGGAGAAACAACTTCGGATTCAAAGAAGATCTAATAAGCGCAGGTGTATCAGTTAGAGATATTATTAAGTGCATGAGGAGGGTATAAAATTGCATATGGGTATTGAGACAACGTGGTATCGTGATTTGGTTTACTCGAAATGGGTGTTGATTGGGATCCATAGCTTGTTGGTAAAGAGAGGTGCTACCTTGAAGGCAAGTCAAAAGGGAATCAGGAGAAGTTGAGTCAGTCTAGTAGTGGTCTGGATCAGCATGGTTAAGGAGATGATAGGTTCCTTCTGTATGGTAAGGCTATATAGGTGTTTGGTGGCTATACTTGGGGGCTTGACAGCCTCCGTAATCTGGCTATTTGATGGGATTCAATCCTGATGGTTTGGTTATGTGCAAATGGGTCCCGAAGAGTTATGACGGTCTCGGTCACGACTTGATTTCTGTGTCTTTTGTGGTTATGGGGAGTTGGTTTTGTGTTGCGATTATTCTTCTAAACTTAGTTAAAGTGAAAGGGTTCTAGCCGATAGATTGGCTATCCCACTGGTGGTTCAGTATTTACGATGGGATTCTTGCACTCTCGTGTAATAACATAATAGGTACAGTGAGCGGTGTGGAAATTGGAATTTAAGGATCAAGGTTGCGGTCCAGTTATGACTGGAATGTCACGAGCTCGGAGGAGGGGGGGGAATTTCAGAAGTCTAGAGTAAGCTGGTGCTATTTTAGTGACGCCTGAGAATGGTGTTTTGTGGAAGAAGCATTCTGAATTGAATTACATATTCTAGATTTGTATTGCAGAAATAGTATGGTTGGTAGCCATTGATGTGCAGATTTTACTACCTGGTGCGGAAGGCCGTGGGAATATCTCCTGCGGGATAATCGTATAAATATGGCGTGTCAGTCATTTATGTGGTAGAGATTGAAATCAGGTATGATGATTCCGGTAATGTCGTTAAATGGAAATTTTATGTCTAAGAGACTTTATGTTCCTTGGTTGCGGACTGTGGAAGTTTGTTCCTGATTTGATGGTTGATCGTATGTGTCATGGATAGGGTCATTGTGGATCCTTGGGAGGTTATAGACCTATTGGGGATGATCGAAATCAGCCTTGAGGTCTGTGGGTAGGCCTAATTGTATGTATATTCTATACAAGATCAGATATGCTCACTCGGCATAGCATTGCTTATGGATAGGTCTTCGGGCGTGGTGGATGATATTCATGCCTTCGTCTATATAGGTGCTACTCTTTTATGCCATATGGGTTGTGAGACGGCTGGATTATTCACACGTGTGTTGTGATTTTATGTACCTTGTGGTGTTATATAAGCGAGAAGGCTCTGGAGGTGCATGTCGTTTAATGCACCTTAGTCGTGCTTGGCATTTTGTAGCGCATGGCACTATCTGTCTCCCCGGGGTTGTGTTTTTGCACTTGGCATGCTTGTGGTCGATATTCGGGCATAAATGGGTATAAGCATTTTGGCTCGATGGGTATTTCCTTATCGGTTGTTATGTGTGGATCGGTTTGCACGCCGTAACAGTGAAATGTTGAGTACAATTCCTTATACGTATTTCGTGTGTTTTGTTTATTACCCTTGAGATAGGTTCATAGAGTTGTCTGGTTGATTTGAATATTATGCGGGCTGGGTAATTCTTTACCAGAGTTCATTTTTCCTTATTGATCATATGCATGTTGTAGTTTGTCGACACATTGATGGCGTCGTATGAGATTTTAGATTGTGTTTGAGGTGGCTTATTGCCCGAGCAGCTTGTACTGGGTGAGACGGGATTGTTGGACCTGAAATCAGTGCAATCAGATTTATGTAATGTATATTAGAGGGAAAATGTCACAAATCAGTTCAGAATGAGGCAATGGTTCTTGTCAAGCAGAGAGACTTCATAAGTTATTGATTTGGAAGGTTGTTATGCATTTTTACACATCTTATTCATCGTTGCAGTATTGCGAGCATTGTAACATGGCTTATATATGTCCTAATATATATTACGGGCATCAGGTTCGTAAATTTTCAGCTATTGTGGTTGGATGATGTTATTATGGGCATACAAATTTTGCAGTGCATTGTGTAATTTCAACATGGGTGCATGATCATCTTTTGGTACAGCGTGTTGATATTTATATGGCGTACGTATGTTAGAATCGAACCTTATAGAGAATTCGTGATGTTGGAATTTTGTTCTAAGGCCTGTGGGATAAGGTAGCAGGAAGGATCTTCAGTCTGGCTTGAGCTAATGTGCTTATATGGGTTGCGATGGGACGGGTAGGTGCACGAGGTATTAAATAGTGATTTTGGGCAACACTAGAACGGTTCTTGGCGCATTCAAGGATGAACGTATATTTAAGTGGGGGAGAATGTAACTACCCGACCGGTCGTTTTGAGCTCTAGCGCGTCGTTCGACAGTTTGAGACCTTGAGTAGCTTCACCTTATGCATTATGAAGCTTTAAGTCGGAAGAGTTGACCAAGGTTTGACTTTTGAGTAAACGACCCTGGTATCAGGATTTAAAGGTTCTAACATGCTCGTATGATGATTTTTGATTTGGGCGTATGTTCGGATCGAGTTTTGGGTGGACCGGGAGCATTTCAGCGCTTATTGTGCAAAGTTGGCATTTTGCAGGTCTTGGAATTTCCTAAGTTTTATTTGAAGTGGCCTTTGGTGTTATAGATATCTGTTTGGGATTCCGAGCTTTGGAATATGTTCGTATTGGGATCTGTGGCTTGTACATAAAATTTAGCGTCATTCCGGATTATTTATGTATGGTTCAGACACGTTCGGTGAAGTTTGAATGATTTGAAAGTTAAGAGGACGTTTTGATCGTCGATTCATAGTTTTGATGTTATTCATGGTGTTTCGAGCCTTTCAACAAGTTTTGATGAGGTATTGTAACTTGTTGGTATGATTGGACGGGGTCCCGGGGGCCTCGCGTGCGTTACGGAATAGTTTCGAATCATTTCTCTATGTTTTGCTGTTGTTAGTTCTGGTTTCTGGTGTTGTTCTTTGCGAACGAAAAGGAACTCACGCGTTCGCGAAGAAGGAATTATGGCTGCTGGGAATTTGTGCTACGCATTCGCGAAGGTTTGGGGCAGAGGTTCATCGCGTTCGCGTAGTTAAGGCTGGATATGAGGAATGGCCTTCACATTCGCGAAGGAGAGGCCACGTTCGTGATGGTCAGGCCTGGTAAGGCATCGCGTTCGTGAGCCCTCTCTCGCATTCGGGAAGAAGGATCTTGGAGCAGGAGTTGAATGCGATTCGCGAACGCGAGGGACATGTCGTGTTCGCGATGAAGGGTCGTTGAACAGTGTATTAAGTTTGCGAAATCAGGATTTAGCTCATTTATTCCATTATAGCCGGTTTTGGGGCGATTTTGAAGTGGCTTTTTCATCATTCATCACGAGGTACGTGATTTCTACACATTTTGAGCTAAATACATGAGTTATATATGGATTCTAACATGAAAATTGGTAGAAATTCTGAGATTTTGGAAGAAAACCTAGAAATGGTATTTTTGGATTTTGACCACGAAATTAGACATAAAATTATAAATTATATATTTGAGTTCGTGGTGTTTTGGGTAATGTTTATCTTCGAAATTTTTTGAAATCCGGGCATGTGGTCCTGGGGGTTGACCTTGTTGACTTTTCGAGCAAAGTTGGGAACTATTATAAATTATTAAATTGCTAGTATTGGGTATATCTTGATTGGTTTGCACGTTGTTTGACTAGTTTCAAATCAATTGGCATCGGTTTGAAGTATTAGAGAAGTGTTAGAGCCGGCTATTGGATTTTGGAGCAAGGTAAGTCTCCTGTCTAACCTTGTGAGGGAAAAACTATACCCTAGGTGATATAATTGTTATGTCTACTAGTTGTGCATTCTACGTACACAAGAGGTGACAAGAGTTTGTGTGTGGCTAAAATCATGTTCATGTCCGGGTAGATTTAGGATGTTATCATGCAATATTTGTATTACTTGAACTCAACTTATTAGTTTGATTACCTAAAATTTATAATTTAAATTTTATTAGAGATCATGCTAGGTCGAACCTCACTACCTTGAGTTGTTTGGCAGAAGATTTGATTGTCGGTAAAAGTAATGCTTACTTAATGTTCTCATTCTTGTGTTCTCAATACGTGGCCTATAATTCGATAAGTTTTTTCTCTTCCTGGGGATCGGGTCGAATGCCTCGGCATTGTTTTGAAATAGCAGTATATATGACGTGCATCTATGAATCGGGTTGTACGACCTAGGTAGTGTATGTATACAACTTTATGGATCGTGTCATACGACCTTGGCATATCGCTAGGAGTCCGAATATTCATGAGATTTCCCTTTTGATTGAGACCTGGCATTTACATGATATTCCTTATCTGTTTGAGATAGCACTTGATAAGTCTTATCTGTTGAGATAGCTTATGATAATTGAGAAATTCACATGGACATTATGTTGGAGGATTATGATAGTTAGAGTTCTTGCCTATTTACTACCGTTGTGTTTCATATCTATTTATAATTTATTTTACTGATTTATTGGACCACTAGTAAATGTCGATGTCGACCCCTCGTCACCACTTCTCCAGGATTAGGCTAGATACTTATTGGGTACGTATTAATTTATGTACTCATGCTACACTTCTGCACTGTTTGTGCATGTATTTTTGGTGGTCATTGGGGCACATGAGCGCAGCTATTTAGGGGACTTTATGGTGAGCTGCATTCTTTGTTATGATCCGCAGCATATGGAGTCTCCGTCATGTTTATTTATGTTGTCTTGTCTATTTTACATTCCATGCCAACATTGTATTAGTATTGTACTTCCTAGTATATGCTCACGCACCTGTTATACCGGATTTTGGGAGATTCTAGTAGATGTTATGGTTTTTTCTTAATATTGTCACCATTTCCTTTTCATGTTTAAAAATCTTTTTGTATTTCCATGGTTTTCTATGATTTCAAAAGAAAAAAATAAACAATTAAGTTGATAGTTCACTATTTGCTTGCCTAACGGTAACGTTGTACGCGATCACGGCCTATAGTGGGAAATGGGTCGTGACAAAGAGAGGTTCACAAAACATCAAGGAACTTAAGTATAATAAGAAGAGGAAAATGAAATTTTTTGATAAAAGATTTACAGTTTGCCATTACAAGAGATATAAAGGACTCCAACCTTGAGCTTTTCTTGAGCATGTAAACTACAGTAATGCAAATAGTGAAGAAAAATATGTCATTCTTGAAATTATGCTAGTTGTGTATTATTCACACATTCATATTTTTCTAACAATAATCCAAAAAATATTACACTGCAAAAAGCTCTGAAATCATGGGAACAATTTGGTTTGAACACAACTAAAGTAAATTATGCTTATAATAAGCAAAAAGACTGAAGATAGGAAAAACCAGAAAACAGAAGAGGAATTTTGAAGGGAAAACTTATTTTGAGAAGCTAAGCAAAAACTGACACAAGAAAGAAAACACGCACACACACACTCTTTTTCTCTCTTTTTTTTAATTACCACATTAGTGTTTATTACTAATAGCAGTTAAGAAAACAAAAGAAAGAGAAACAAGGAAAATGAGAACAACAGAGGGTACTCTTACCTCTAAGTTTCGCAAGATAAGGTTGAAGATCAACAACAATATCATCTTCTTCATCAGAGTCGGATCCATCATTAAGACCTTATACAATTTTAAAAAAAAATATATAAAATATTATAGTTTATTAGTTATTTAGAAAATAAAATAAACCAATCTAGAGAATATTAATTTACCTTCTCTTCCACAAATCCAATCCCTAGTACATAGCTTTGCCTTGGCATTTGCGGGAAGAATAGAAGTTCAAAACTTTCCAATAAAATGACCACCTACTAAATGCAGATTCAGAGGCTACTGTGGTGATTGAAACACTCAAGATATCTCGTGCCATTAATGAGAGTTCTAGATACCTTTGCCTATTATCCTTCCAAAAGCCACATCCAGATTCGGATTTGTTATACGGTCAAGATTAGCTTTCTCCAAATACAACTCTAGTTGTGTTTTACCGTTGCTTGACTCCAACTGACTCTCAAACTCATCAAATGCATCCCTCATTTCATTTCTACCATTACTACAAGCATGATCCCCCTTATAACGAGGTTGTAGTCGAAGGTATCAAGTACTCTTTGAACAATAATTGTAAGTTCTCTTCAATAGCCTTCACTTTTTCCTCAGCAATCTCCTCAGGATGAAGATTTGAAAAATATTAGGAAGATGCAAATTAGTCGTTCGGCATTTACATCCAGAAAATAACGCCGTAATGTCATAAAATGGCTTCAAAAACATAGCTATAATCTCGACCCTTTTTCATTCATCTTCAGAAAGGCCATGTCTAAAATCAACCAATCAAGTTATAGTGAATATAAGCTTGCCGATAAAGAAGAGCACTTTCAAGTATTTGGTAGGTGGAGTTCCATCGAATAGGCATATCTTGGCGTAGCTTCTTAGAACATGATAGACCAAGATTACTTAGACACTCCACAAATTTCATTATTCTTGTTTCTGAATTCTTGATATGCTTAACATCTTCTCTAGTTTTCGTAATAGCTGCATCAGCCTTCTCTAAGTTCGTCTTAACAATTAATTTCAAAATGTCATTCCCACAACGGACATGAAGAAACTTTCCGTCACAAATTAGTGAACTCATCGAAGACAAATGATTCTTTAAACTATTCACTACATTGTAATTGCAAGTAGCATTATCTAATGTAATGGTAAAGATTTTCTTTTCGATCCCCCATTCTTTAAGAAATTTAATCAACAAGGTACCTAAAATCGCACCCGAATGTGGAGGAGGAACATGACGAAAAATCAACACCCTCTTCTGAAGAACCAAATTTAAATTCACATACTGAGCCGTTACACACATAAAGCCATTAGATGCTAGTAAAGTTCACATATCTAATGTCAAACACAATCTACTAGGAATAGCATCAAGCTCGTTTTTAAAAATGTCTTTTTCGCTTGTATACATATTCAAAATATATGACTTCTCCTTGTTTTTTGATATATGCTTCGCTACTAGATTTAAATACGAATGAAGGTCTCTGATGCCTTTATGTTCTACAAAACTGAAAGCATAGTTATGCTTGACTATGGCTAATGATATTTTCTCTCGATAAACTTTCTGATCTATTGGTTCACTGTGACCCTCTTTTGTATTATTCAATGGATGTTTTATCAACAAATGGCGCTTCAAATTTGACATTCCAAATTTAGGATCATATATGTAGTCTTTTTCATAAAGCGTACATTGGACTTTAATCTTTCCATCACTAGAAATTACCGTCTATGTTACCTTAACAAAAGAATCCCGAACAGTGAAAATTTGTTGTTTTGATCATTTTAGTGTAGTTGAGGAGCTTTGTTCACAAGAATCAGCAATATCTTCCATTGACATCTCTATCTAAAGGTGAAGTAAACAGTAAGAATTATGCTCGATATAAATTAGTTTATTATAAGTGATATACAAACGATGAAAGACTTTGCGCTTAAAAGAAAGGCACATAGTAATTCCTCTTTGCTACTTTCAAAATTTCATAAGAATTAGAACACATATAGAGAAACGATCAAATAATAGCGAAGGGTTTCTTGAAATTACCTGATTAAAGAACTGAGAACAGTTTAGTCTTTTAGTTTGCCCACTGGGATTTCAAAAATCTTCCGACTAAGCAAAATCTTGTGAAACAAAATTGAAGCTGACTTTGGTCCTCCCAAATAGGTCAATGTTAGAAGAAGAAAGAGATAGAGAGAAGAGAGAAGAGAGAGAGAGAGAGAGAGAGAGAGAGAGAGAGAGAGAGAGAGAGAGAGAGAGAGAGAATTGTTGGAAGTTGGAACTATGGGTGTTTAACGGGCGGGCTGGGACGGGCTGGACACAAAAAAAACTAGCCCGTTCGTTTAATGTTGCGGGCTGTTAGCGGACTGTACTTTTTCGGAGTTTTTTTTATCCGTCCGAGTTCGGGCTTAGCGGGCTGGACCGGGCCGTGCAATTTTTTATTTTTATTTTTTTAAGTAAATTTTATTTTTCTTATTCAATGTTATTGATACTTAAGTGTTTGCAAACTGTTAAGGCTTAGAATTAAACTTTGAAGTTTAAAGTTTTAAATTTAAAATTTAAATTTTACAATTTTAAAATTGAAAGTTGAAAGTAAGTGGCTACAAAAAATTATTTAATAAGACCAATAGGCAATATGTAAGGATCAAGCTCCGAAGACTTTCATTTGATATTTTTATTGAATAGTATATAATACTTGAAATTAAGTTGCAAGTTCTTTTTTGATTTTGTTATTTTTGAACTTGCAAATTAAAAGTTTACAACAATTATAAAAAGAAAAAAAGAAATAATACATCACATGCTTTGCATCATTTTTGTAAGTTCATTCATGTTAACATAAGGTTCTTGGTTTCCGACATTGGTTGAA
The DNA here is from genome assembly GCF_000715075.1 of Nicotiana tabacum. NCBI lineage: Eukaryota > Viridiplantae > Streptophyta > Magnoliopsida > Solanales > Solanaceae > Nicotiana > Nicotiana tabacum. The sequence goes on from NC_134092.1 coordinate 38,224,578, forward strand.
TCAGAACCATAAACTATTATATCTCAAATTTCTTGGTCCTCCGCTTCATCTACCTCGTCACGCTCTTGATTTCTCCGTTCTGATCTTATCCAATCTCTGAAGCACACTAGAATTTCCAAAGCGTTGCTGCCCAATGAATGACGGGTATCTCCTAGTTGATGCCTTGCTTAGCTAAATGCGCTCTCTGATGCGACTGTTGAAATCGGCACATTTAGCACGTCTCGAGCCATGGCCGAAAGAACAGGAAATTGATTTGAGTTGCTCCTCCACCAACCCAGTGGTAGAAATTCCTTTGTGCGGGGCTCTGCTGACTTTTGCAAGTAGAATTGAAGTTCATCAATATTCCTGCTACTGGTTTGTTGATGCTCCCCTAGTGTAGACCAAATCAAATAATATTCAACACCATCATTATCATCCAAAGCACTGGTCCCATATGTTGAAATTGAACTTGAAGGAATATTTGCATCTACAGCAGAAGAAGCATCAATAATGTTAGCATAATAATTATATAATATTTCTAAATGTTTGTGTAGATCAGAAATACAAGTGTCAATATCTTCGATTCTTCTTAATAGGGAGGGGAGGCCTACTTGTATTACCACGACTTCCACCCCTGATATTTTGAGTTTGACTAGCATTACCAGGTGTAGCTGGTGGTGTTTCAAGATTATCAGGTGATGGAATATCATCTAAATTATCATCTAAATCATCATCTATACCATAAATTTCTTGAAGTCGCTCATAATCTACATTTAAATTTTCAGGTGAACTTTCAGAAATATGTGTAAAGCTACTAGAAGAACAAGCACTGCCTCTTGATCTTTTGGAAGTTTTCTTACTACCACATCTACTAGTGCACGCTTTTTTGGCTGCTCTAAATATATCCATTATGTAAATTAAATTAATAATTCTAAATAATAAAATAAGTGTACACCAAAGAAGAGAAAGATATGGAACGAGTGTACCGGAATTTCGGATGCCGCACTAAATTTGATATCAAAAATCAAACTTCAATTGATAGATCGATACTTGATAGTTGATACCACACTTCACTTGAATACTTGATATTTGATAATAATAATTTTGTAATGGCTAAACTAAATATTTGATGAAACTTGAAATAATAAGTAATTGAGAATTTAAGAACAATAATCAATAATATCAAGAGAGAATTGAGAGAGAATTAGAGTAGTAAGAGAGTGAATTGTGAGGAAAAATGAAGAAGGGGGGCTATTTATAGTTTTTAAAAGGCTAAAATTATAATTTATCAAATATTAGGGGTGTGAGGGCTATTTTCTTAAGGAGTAGGCCGAAATGGCCATTTCTGCAAAAAAAGGGCCGTTGGCCAACGGTCATATTTGAATTTGACTATTGGCAACGGTCCCAAAAAAAAACCGTTAAAAACCGGGCTGAACCGGGCTATAGCCCGTTAAAAACCCGTTAAATCCGGTGCACCGGTATCAAAAAACTATTTGTTTGAAACCCGCTCCCCGCCCAACTCGTCCCAGCCCGCCCCCCACGCTACAATACCGGGCTAACCCGGGCTGAACCGGGTTGTAAATGGGTCAGCCCGGTCCGATTAACAGGTATAGTTGGAACTCACCGGAGAAGTCGCCGGAGATGCTTGATTGGGGAAGAAGGGAGATATTTGAGGAATTGAGAATTTAGGGCTTTTCGTGGGGAAAATAACGTACAGTACTAGAGAGAGAAGCAGTGAAAACAGCGGACAATACTAGGGCTTTTCTAATGGGTTTAAAAAGCTTTAAAATTTTATTATCCATATTTACCCATTGATTACTCATTTGGTTGCCCATTTTTCTAGTAGATAATATGAATAATTATCTATATTCGACCTGGTTTTAAAAAGACAGTTATCCAATTTATTTATTTTTGGGTTAGGTTAGGTAGATAGTTGCTTTGTTAACTATTTTTCCAGCTCTAATCATGTACTGTGAGAATTATTAGTATAATAATCTAGTGTTAACTCGCATGAGAATAGCAACTATGATTATGTCCATGAGAGACCAAAATCTGATACCCTGAAGTGGCGGCCCCTGATCCAGACCAGTAAATAAGAGAATGATGGCAGAGATGTTTGTGTTAAATCCTGAAGCTACAAATGTAGACCTTTTACCCACCGACACGCAACCCCAATCTCGAAAACTTAGTAGTAATTAGTAACCCTCATAGCGTGTTAGTCGAATAACTTTCGCATTATATCGACTCTAATCAATTTCAAAGTGAATGGGTCTTTACTTCTGGACATAAAGCAGTTACTACAAAGCACTACCACCGTATACAACATACATTGATATGTAATTCATCTCCGAACCTAACAGTATGATGCATTCATACCGAACTAGGTCAAAGTTCTCATTGTCATCTTCACCAAAAGGTTTGAATGGGCGTTGCACAAACTAGCTTTCACACTTGGATTAATCCACCAAGGCTAGAGCATATGGACTCAAATTAAGTGTCACTATTAGGATTAGAACCTGGATCTCTATCCAGGTTGCTACTCCCATACCTCATTTACTGGGTCATCCCCTTGGATGTCACTTGTAACAAATTTTTCCCAGTGTCACCCATCCTAGTAATAACGTCACTCAAACAAGCTTAGCTTTGAAGTTATGATAGGATTCAGTTCCCTAGACTCGGTACTATCATCCCATACCTCAATTTATTATTATTGCAATTGTAACGAGCCGATAGGTCATTTTTAGTACTAGCTCTCTTTTTTGTGTTTCAGACCTTACATAGCTCTATTTGATAATTTCTGACTTGCGTTCATGATGCGTACCAATTTTTGAAAGGTTTAAATACGAATTTTTAAAGAAGCTATAATTTTTGACTTTGAAAGTGGCTAGAGTTGACTACGGTCAATATTTTTGGCAAACTGCCTCGGATCGGTGTATTGACAATTTCGGTAGGTTCGTATGATAATTTTGGACTTGTACGCATATTTAGTTGGGGTCCCCAGTGACCCGAGGCTGTTTAGGCACTTTATGTAGAAAGTTGGAAATTTGAGTTTGAACTTTGAATAATTTTGAGTTTTGGTGATCGATTATTGATTCTAGATGTTATTGTGATAATTTAAGCTTACGAGCAAATTCTTTTGATGTTTATATACTTGTGTGAATGTTCAGATTAGAGCTCGAGGGGATCGAGTAAGTTTTGGATATGTTGCAGACTGTCTTGGAATAACTGTAGAGTTGCTGGTGTTGTTGGACTGACACGCATTTGCGACCATGCTTGCATTTGCGATGATAGGTAGGGGATGGTCGTTTTATTTTTGTGAAGCTTAGTTCGTATTTGCAAGGGGTCCAGCCTTCGCATTTGCGAAGTTCTTGTCACAATTCTGACTTTGTGGGAGAAGGGACAACTTTGCTTTTGCGAAGCTGAGTTCGCATTTGCAGATATATCAGGTTCGCATTTGCGATTTCTGTATCTCAGGAGCTAGATCACAATTGCGACCAGTTGTTAGGATTTTGCTAACATCGCAATTGCAAAAGAGTTTTTAATTGCGATATCTACAACTGGGTAAAAGATTGGAAATTTCGGAACTTAGCATATTTTACACCATTTTTAGACCTAGACTCCATAGAGACGATTTTTGGAAAGCAAATTCATCCCAACTTCATAGGTTTGCAACTTTAACTTATTTTTGTTCAATTCCCATTACTTTTTCAAGAATTTTCACTGTAAAATCTAGGATTTCATAAAGTAGAAATAGGGGTTTTAGGTGGAATTTAAGAATTTTATAAAATTTAGATTTAGACCTCAAATTGGTGTCGGGTCTCAAATCAAATCACATATTCAGACTCGGGGGGTGAATGCACAATCGGGATTTAGTCTTAATTTCGGATTTCGACCATGTAGGCCCAGGTTGACTTTTTGTTGACTTTTCCAATTATGTTAAAGATCGAACTTTTTTGATACTAGTAACTTATTTAAGTAATAATTGACTAGATTCGGATGGTTTGGAGGCTTGTTATTACAAAGGGAAGACCTTATTAGATTGTTGATATTCTTCCGGACAGAGGTAATTGTCTTGGTTAATCTTGATTTGAGGGAATTAAGGTGTAATTGAGTCTATTTTGCTACGCGGTCTATGTGTTGGGGTGGCGTATATGCAAGGCGGCGAGTATATATGCGTTGGTCGTGGGTTAAGCATGCGGGTAGTGTTACTTTATTTGTACCATGTTATGTTACTATGTATTCCATGCCTTAGATAGATTGTGAAACTCTTTAATTTCTCGTATCCACATTAGTATTCATGTCAAGCTTATTGAGATATTGGGCGTTAAAACTATCGAATTATTGATTTGGTTATTGGTACAAAGGTGTAAATTCTCATTATCTTTGATGTTGGTTATGCTTTCCACCTTGCTTGTTATTGTGTTATATGTGATACTTGGTGAGGAAGAATGAAATCAACACGAAGGGTGTTGTTGTTCTCCAGAGAAGGTGAGGATATGCACGAAGGGTATTTTCATTCTAGCTATTATTCTATGTTGTGAGGATGAGAGTAAAAGTACGAAGGTGATGTCACACCGTTTGTTGGTAATGTGTTCTTTATTTTGATATTCGGACTGAGGCTTTGATTTTGTTACATCGTAATATTGTGCAAGTATGAGTTGTGGATTATTTAGTAGTACCTTCCTTATTTCCTCATTTTACACCTCTCTACTTATGTACTTATTAACTTTCTCACATGTCATTGTCATGTTATTTTACTTGTTATTTATTTGTCATATTGTTATTTCTTGTTACTTAATTGTACAAATTTGTTGGTATGTGTCTTGCCTTAGCCCCGCCACTATCTTGTCGGGGTTAGACTCGGCACTTATGGAATACATTGGAATTGTACTCATACTACACTTCTGTACTTCTTGAGCAGATCCGGACATTAGTACCAACGGAGTCCCTGGAGGTTCTTAGCGGATACCAGATAGACGACTTGAGGTAGAGCTGCATACCATTCGCAGGCCTTAGAGTCATATTTCCATTTATGTTGTATTGTATCTACTTTCTAGATAATATATTTAGCAAAATCTCGTAGCTTATGTACTTGTAACTCCACGTCTTGGGATGGTTGATCATTAGCGATGATCTTTAGACTTATTTTTTATGCTCCTGAGTTATTACTGCTTTACATTATTATTTTGTTATTTACCGTGAGTTCCATTTCTCTCGTATTCACCGTCATGTGTTGGCTTGCCTAGCTAGCGGTGTTAGGCGCCATAACGACCCCTGGGTTGGGAGTTTGGCTCGTCAGCAACTCTCGTCCTTTATACTAATAAGTCTATAATATTTCATCCTAGTCCACTTTTTACACATTTAATCACTCAAACAAATAAAAGTAGAACATTAAAATTGAAACTTTAATACAAAAATGATGCACGACAAATAAAAAAAAATACCTTTTTTCTCCACCAGTATAGACAATTAAGATTAATAGATGTGTGAATCCCACCACTTCCACCACCACCATCGGCAGCAATGTTCCTTAGTCTAGAGGACTTCAAATTATAAGTATTAGAAGGTCTTCATTGTTGTTTAGGAGACGAGTTGAGGATCGAGAGTGTGAAGAAGAAGAAGAAGAAGAAGAAGAAGAAGAAGAAGAAGAAGAAGAAGAAGAAGAAGATTTTTCATAGTGAGAAGGAGAGTAGGATTGTGAACTCTGAAGGAGACTCTTGAGGAGCGAGAGTGTGAAGAAGAAGAAGAAGAAGAAGAAGATTTTTCATAGTGAGAAGGAGAGTAGGATTGTGAACTCTGAAGGAGACTCTGGACGGACGGAGGTGTTTCTATCAACGGCAAATGGGTTGGGGCGGCAGCGGAGGAGGGAAGGGAAGTGTTGTTTTCGAGGAAAGTCGAGAAGGCAGAGTCGGATTTAAATTATGGCTTTAAAAGAAGAAAAGAACTTCGGATTTTGAAGAGGAAGTTATTTCACAGAATGTGATGATAAGTGTTGCTTCTGTTTGGGGCTTTGAGATTATTAGCTTCATTCTCCATTGTTCTGTACCTCTCCAGACTCGGCTCGTCTTCTGCTTCTACTCATTTTATATATTCCTTCCTCCACGTTTCAAGAAAATTATTGATTCATTACTTTTCTATTTTATTATTATAATGACAAGTACTGGAAGAAACTAACATTGAGAATTTTTTACAGATACAATAAATAATTTTACTACTATAATGATCAAAGTTGTAACTAATGTGAAATTAACCCTAGTATTCATAAGGGGTAATATATAATTATCCCTAGGATTGTTTCACTCTTGCACCCTTAGATTTTGTAGAGTCCTATAACCCATGTCTGTGTTCGAAGTGTAACCAATCCCATTTTTTTTAAAAGTGCATATCACGCACCATTTGTTTAAGCTAATATACCACTAAGCTGGGTGCTTAGTGGTGTTTTCTATTAATAATAATTGAAAAAAATAAATACATGTCAGGAGGTCTCACAAATGAAGGAAATTAAAACATTTAATTACATCAAGCCTATTACCAAAGTTGAGCAGAGTACTCAGATTTGGTAGTACATAATGATCTAATTCAAGCAAATGAAATTGAACTTTAGCAATTGTCCTAGCTAAGCCATGCCTGGTGGAGTTCCAAATTGTGAACCAAATTTTGTCAAAGTGGTCAGTCTTCGCGCGAGATTCTGTACCAAGCCAAGACACTAGCATTCAACCAACTTGCACTTCTTGATGTCCGCACCAAGTGCCACATCCTGTTCTGGCATGAAAATTCACCAGAAAATACGAAATGGACGTTGTCCAGTTTGAAACATGCTTGTGGACCTTGCGATTTGATTCCACAGCTTTGTGTATGATCCCTGCATTGATTAGTGAGAACCTCATGTCTATGACTTCCTGATGTTCTGCATTACTTGAGTAGGGAAATCATATCCTCCAGATTACAGTCCATCTTCCCACAATTGCAAAATAAAACCCTGTCTAGTCATGTAAAATCTGGGCAGTGCTCTCTTTGTGCAGGTATCTCCAGTACTTGCTCTTCCATACTTAGTACTATATCTTGATTCAATTACCATGCAAGAATTTAAGAAGCGGTGAACATGCCAACAAACAACGTATAAGTTCTCAAAAATGCACCACATGTTCCAATGACATTTCATGCTACTTATTTACCAAGTTTGGAGCTTCTTCGATTGGTCTGCTGATGCAACATGGGGCTGAATTATGCAGTGGTTGCACCTATAGGTAATGAACATTGAGGATGCTAATACCACCCTATAAGGTTTGTCCACAACATACAATCCAGCACCCTTATTTGTACCTGCAAAAAAGCAAACAAGGTTAGTGAAAGATACCTCCCTACTCTCTTCCTTAAGGATTTGAGTAGGAAGATCAGTATGAGCCCCATATTCCACTGTGGTTCCCACACATCATCAAGCACGCTTTTCATTAATAACGAATCAGTCTCAATAACACAAGGAGGAAGATGATAGTTAGTTATGTACCTTAGAGTTTCAAGGATAGCCCTAGCCTCAGCAATATTGTTTGTAGCCTCATAGATCTCCCCTGCTTGAGCATAAATTAGATCACCAATGCCATCTCTAATACAAAATGCATAAGAAGTCCTTCCATTTGTATCTCTACATGCACCATTCGTGTTGCATTTCAACCATCCATCTGGAGGTAGTTGCCATAAAACCCTTATATACTTCAATTTTGGAATATGTTGGTGTAGCTTGTCATGTAAATCTTGCCAGTTAGATGTCAGTCCTGTGAAAGATATCCTCCTCATCTTTAGTAGGTTATGAAGGTTAGTAGAAATCAGGAAAATCAACCTATAAATAGACATAACCTTCCCATGCATTTCTGAGTTTCTTTTCTTCCACAAATGCCACACAATCAAGGCTCGAATGGCTTGATATGATGTCCTCAAGCTTGTGTTGCCTGGCTTCCTCCACCACTCATTTATCACCTGTATTGTTTGCTTTTGATCAATGTTGATTCCCTGCTGGTCCACAGAAGTACTTTTATACAAACATAGCTGCTGGAGATCTCAAGAAAATATGAGCTAGGGTTTCTACAACACCAACATTTTGATATTTGAAAGTATCTCATCCTTCTCATGTAATCATTCAATGGTAGTTTGGCTTTCCATAATATCCACATGAAGAAATAGATCTTGAAAGGTAGTCCCTTCATCCATATAAACTTATATAGCATTTTCCCATGCTTCCTCTTCCTTATGTATTGCCAAGTTATCTTCACTGAGAATAGCCCCTTGGATTCTAGTTTCCAATAAGCCTTATCCTTCAACTCCAGACTGTTTGGTGGTGATATTTTCACCATAATGTGAACAGCTATGCCCTCCCTCAATTGCTCCTCATGCCAAGCTCCATCTATCATCACATCCCCAACATGAATGATTGTTTCATCACACCAATGATCCGGGCCAGTAGCATGGTAAAGTGCACCAAGACCAATCCAGTTATCATACCAAAATTTTGCATCTCCTCTCTTCAGTTGCCACTATATTTGTTGTTCAAGCAGATCCCTCATCTCAATCATCTTCCTCCATACATGAGATCCATTTCTCCAAGGTACTAACACCTCATTGATCTTCTTACAATATTTGTTCCTCATAAACTCAGTCCATAATGTGTCTTTTGTTCTAAAGTTCTCCCACGAAGACCTCTACGTACTTGTCCAGGACAAGTGAGATCTTTAGTCTGCGTGCCTCGGAGAAGCTCAAACAAAGAAGAGTCTGGTCTGGTTTGAATTCAGGCACGGCCCACCCGTCTGCTGCTAGGTCCGAAAATAGTGCCGGGCGAGGGCGTCGCTATGCCCTTAATGAATCGAATGGTCCTTCGACCTTCGTTTGATTCCGACGGCCGGCATAGATCTCATGAGACCCGCCCACTATTACTATGGAAAAAGCCCTGCCCTTTCCTTCACTACTAGGAAAGTAAGAAACTTCTATTAGCGTCAGACCTTGAGTCGAATTTATCGTGTCATGTGCAATGTCCATCAATGATGGTTCATTAATGTCCATTGATTTAAGACTCCTTCCCCCTTCTCAACATAGAAAAAGATCGAGAGGGGCTTGAAAACCCCCAAAGAACGGAAACGGAATTCGATTCACTCCCTATTCTCTCTTAAATAAATAAAGCTCGCCTTGGGCTGGGTCTTTCCCTATTGTTCTATTCCCGCCACGAGAAAGACGCACGGAAGAGGTATTCCCAGCGTGCAGAGGATCCGTTGAGATTTTGTCTCGGTAGGGAACTGTACGATCTTTTGCCCTATTGTATTGAATCAATAAAAAAAAAGGTCAGTGCTACGACCCCCTATTGTTAGATCCAATATTGATCGGGGACGAGCCCCCACTTCCATAGATCCTTGGTTTGACCTCCCGTAGTGGTCCTTGATTTTAATAAAGTGGAGCGGGGCTAATTTCTCGTACTTGCTCAGTGTGCCCCCCTTTCTTCGAGTGTCCCGCCCGGTTCACTAGGTTGTTGGCTTACCAAGCACTTGCCCGTTGCCCCTGCCTCCCGCTTGGAGGGCGGAGCGCTTGTTATCCTGACTTTTCTCTCTGTTGGGGCCCTTTCATTGTTATAGCCATAAGCTATGGCAGCTCCAGCTTGCAACCACAGGGGCCCGTCTCGCGAGGCCAGGGTGGGCTCATCGGTCATCCTCCATTCGAATTATGTTAGGGGGTCTTTCACTTTTGCCAAATCTAAAGAGATACTACAAGTCCTCCGTCCTAGATTCCATCACCGCGGCAATCTATTTCACCGATACTACCAAAAAGTCTCATGCTTACGTTATTGTTATTGATGGTTTGATTATCTTGGACCTCGAGAATCCCAGTCATGCTTCTGGTTTCCATTCCAATCATCAAATTGATGATAAATCTCCTCGTGCTCTGCCATAAGAACTTGGAGTCCATATCATGGTGAAGATAAGGTAATGCTGTGATTCTTGCTCAAAAAATAGATCGAACGCCTTCAAGTTATTGGCTCATCTAACCCGGCAGCATTCATGAGTCACTAGTTCAATTGTCCCTCTCTTTTATATGGGATAGGGCTTTGGAGAACTCCTAGAATGAGATTCCCCTTATGTGATACCACAACTTAGGAAATAAAGCTTTAGACACATCATGAAGAGATCTAAATCTAGCTCCTCCTGCATCTTTAGGAAAGCACAATATATCCCATGATGCGTAATGTCTAGCCCTTCCATTTCCAGAATTACTCCAAAAGAATCTAGCAAACATTATATGCAATTCATTTATCACATATTTGGGTGGATTCACAGCTAATAGTAGATGAATGGGCATACTCTCTAGCACATGAGCAATAAGAACCGCCCTTCCTCCTATAGAAAGAAGATTACCCTTCAAGAATGTAACCTCTCCTACACTTTGTAACACCCTAAAAAATTTCGAAGTACTTAAGTGTAAAGCCCGGTAAAGTTTGCAAAGAAAATAATATTTCATGGTGCCTGACTAGGCTTACGTGTTTGAGGATTGTAGAAATTCTTCGTGGCGAGCTTGCGAGCCGCTGCTCGGACTTTTTGGGTTGAACAATGCATCGAAAAGTAAAGAAAAATTTTTGGCAAAAAAGTGTATTTCTACTGTCCATTATGCGACCGCAGAACCACTCTGCGGACCGCATAATGGCCGCAGAGTGAGGCAGTTAATTGGGTCAGTTGGAAGCAACTATGCGGTCGACTATGCGACCGCATAACTATTATGCGGTGCATTATGCGACCGCATAACAGTTATGCGGACCGCATAGTGACCGCATACACAGACAGTTCTTTTGGCTATTTTGTAACCAATTATGCGACCGATATGCGATCCGCATATCGGTTATGCGATCGCATACCTTGTTCCGGAGCTCCATTTTTGAGTTTTTAAAACCCGACCCTATTTTGTTAAATACACTCTTTGGGCCATTTTTGAGACATAATCTGATATTTTAGAGTGAGAGAGAGTGCCCTAGAGTGAGAAGGTGTTCTTCAATAATTTTTTTCTTCAATTCTTGCTCAAGTTTTGGAAGATTAAGAAGGGAAGCTCACTAGGTCTTCATCCTAGAGGTAAGATTCTATACCCTAAACCCTAATTTCGAAATCTTCTGAAAATGGGTAACTAGCAAGATAATTTTTGGGCATGAGAGTTGTTTATTTTACATGCATGTGTTATCAGAGGGTGTAGGAAGATTGTTGAGCTAAGAATGGTAAATATTGGGTTGTGGGATGATGGAATCCTTCATAAAAAGGACATTGAAATCTTATGCACACCTAGTATTTGATAACATGCTCAAGTGAGCTAGAACCATGATCATCTTCCAAATTTTGATTCAATTTGTTATATTTCTACAATAGATTGAAGTTGCTAAGAATTCCAGAACGTTTTAGAGTTTATGGAAGCTCAAGTGAGGTATGTTGGCTAAACTCTTCTCTTAGAATTGAATCCCACGATATTCATGTAAATTATGTAAGTCCCGAGTGATTCATTATGAGACTGGCCATTCCGAGTAAGATTGGGTTGAAAGATATATATTCAACAAGCATCCTAAATGTTTTATTCATGTTATGTTACCAATTGAGGATGTGTTAAAATGCGGGTTGTGCATTAAAAATGTTTCAACTTTAAGTCAAGTTCAAATGAAGGCTATTATGCCAAATTTTGTGAAATATCTCTATGTGCCTTAGACTCTAAATTGCTCACATGTGTACTACACACCTTGATTTGAATTGTATTTGTTGTTGACGATGATAATGATATTTGAAATTGATAAGGTGAGCATGAAATACTGAATATGGCCAACGTGCCAAGAATGATCTTATAATTATGGCCATTAGTGCCAATGAAATGAAAATATGTGAAAGTAATATGAAATGTGATTATTGATATAAAAAGGTTGATGTCTCAAATAAGACGGCCTAGCCGGTCGGGTCATGATCGGACACCATGCTGCACACATGGTGGTGATTGTGCTAGAAATTATAATTGAAATGGTAATTGTGGTTGGTGTCCCTAATGGATAGCCTAGCCGATCGGGTCGTGATCGGACTCCTTGCTAAAGACGGTGGTATTGATATTGAGAAAAATTGTGGTTGGTGTCTCTAATGAGATGGCCTAGCCGATCGGGTCGTGATCGGACTCCGTGCTAAGAGTACGGTGGTACCGGTTTTGTGAATAATGGTTTTGTGAATAATGGTATCGTGGATAATGGTATATCGATACTAAAAATCTCCTAATGTGAGATATGAAAATTAATTTGAACACTGTCTTGATCCTAAATTGAGGTTTGATGTTGATTAAGGCTTTCATTGATATTATGATAATGTTGTTTGGTCATTCTATTGAGAGGTTGTTTAGTTATACATACTAGTGCTATTCGACGGTACTAACGTCCCTTTTACCGGGGGTGTTGCATCTTTAAATGGATGCAGGTGGTTCCACAGCAGGAGATATTGATCAGTGATAGCAGTGCACCTTCTTCCCAGCTGACTTGGTGAGCCCCACTTCATTCCGGGGTCATGAATCTTTTGTACTTTGTGTATTCTGTTTGAGGTATAGCCGGGGCCTTATTGCCGGCATTATCATTGTACCCTTCTTTATCTATGGAGGCTCCGTATACATAGTGTGGGTTATGTATTGGTGTTGGGGAAAGACAAACTATGTTATGTTGTGGTTGTATTATTTATCCATTTGAGACTTTTAAAATGATGAAACTATTGGAAATGAATTGGTATTGTAGGCATGAACACATTTTCGTCTAATTAATGATAATATGTATTATTTCTATTCGTGGATGAGTTTGAGTAGAATGAAATCTAACAGGCTTGCTCGGTCGGGTTCACTCAGTTGAGCGCCGGTCGCGCTCCTCGATTTTGGGGCGTGACGCACTTTTAGCATTAAACATTTATAGAATTCCTTTTTCCTTCAACTGTAAAAGATAGGGCATCCAAGATATGTAAAAGGGAAAGGATGTCTCTGAAAAGTGGTGATAAAGTGCACAGCATTGGCTTCTTCCGGAGGTGTATTTTCATGCATATAAAAAGATGATTTTTCCTTGTTCACTTTCTTCCCAGAAGCAGCTTCATAACCTTCTAACACATTCATAATTAATTGTATTGCTCCATAATGTGATGAGCAGAAGATAATTATATCATCAGCATAAGAAAGATAGTTGATGTTTTTACTCCATTTTGTCATCCCAAATCCAATGAAGTTTGCATTATCAAATGAATCATCCAAAGCTCTCTCTAGCACCTCAGTAGCCAATATAAACAAAGTAGGAAATAGAGGATCGTCTTGCTTTACTCCTCTTGTTGATTTGAAGAATCCATTAGCTTTCTCATTCAATAGCACTGAATACCAATTATTGGATACCAACATGTAAATCATATCAATGAAGACTTCACGAAACCCCATTTGTCTCAATACTTTTGTCAAGAATATCCAGGACACCCTATCATAAGCTTTGGATATGTCAAGCTTGATCACTACATTTGATGGCTTGCCTCTCTTTCTAATGTCAGTGACTATTTCTTGAGTCAATATATTCTCCACTATACTCCTACCTTTAACAAAACCAACCTGGTTTAGAGAAATTAGGGTAGGAAGCAACTCCACCAATCTTGCATGTAACACCCTTGAGATGATCTTGTTTGAGAAGTTAAACTAATTGGCCTCATTTCAGAAAAGGTTGCTACATTCTTCTTCTTGGGCAATAGGACAAGGTTTGTGTGAGTAATGAACTTAGGTAATTCAGCACCACAAAAGAAGGCTTTTATCATGTTAAGTACATCCTCCCATATTAATTCCTAGCATACATGATAAAATTGACCAGTGAAACCATCTGGCCCACTTGCACTCTCACCATTTAACCTAAAGACAGCCTTATTCACCTCCTCCAAGGTAGGTTCTGTCCAGAGATTATCATTTTGCTCTTTAGTGATCATCTTTGGGATATGATCCACAATATCAAAACTTGTGGGCACACTATCTTCAGTGAACTAAGCCTTGAAAAACTCCACTACCTCATGTGCCATATTATCCTGATCTTCAAGCCAAATCCCATTGTTGTCTAAAATTTTGGACACTTGCAATCTCTTCTTCTTCCCTTTCACATGAGCATGGAAGAATTTGGTATTTCTATCACCATCCTGGAACCATTGCATCCATGTCTTCTGTCTCCAGAACTCCTCCTCAAGGTGTAAATGCCTTGTGAGATCAGCTTGGACTTTATGAAGTTTAGCTCTATTTTTGACAGTTAGATTGAGCTCAAACTCCACCTCATGAACTTTAATAACATCCTTTAGGGTTGATATTTGCTTGAAAATGTCTCCAAAAGTAAGTTTACTCCAAATAGCTAGTGCTTTCTTCACATTCTTTAGCCTCTGTTGAAAGATGATGAAAGGGTTTTCCATAATGTCAGTTGATCACGCCCAACTATGCCTTGTAAAAACGACCAAGCGGTCGCTCCAAATATAACCCGGTTCAAGTCCGGAGTCGAATCCCACAGGGAACTAACCTATTTACTACGACTTTAAACAATGCTAATGATAAGCTCAGACAACTTCCGGATGCAAGAGTTTTATGAATAATCAGTGGAATTTATTTAGCTAAGGAAAAATGACAATAAAATTAGCAATAATCAAGACTAAAATTGAATTCAAGGGTAAAAGGATCTAGGGCTATTGATTTCCCCAATTGCCGGATTAATTCTCAACTCTTTAGCTATAATCTCGTCATACTACTCTATGAGGTTTATGAGTTTCGGGCTACCGTAATTACCTCTCGATCAATTAAGATAGTTTACTAGAAACATTCTCTCGAACTACTCTAGTTAACAATTTATGCAACTCAAAATTATCCCATCAAAGGTTTGTTATTTCTAACCCCACTGTTAAATTCAAGTAATTAATCTCTTAACCTCCACAAAAGTGGTGTTGTTCAATAACAATCTAACCAAGTGTTCTTTCTCAAGCAATACAATGTAACTAGACACGATTAATCGAGGGCCCTTCCAATTAACCACAATACAATACGTAGTTGAACAATCATAGAACATACACGGCTCAATTATAATAAAATAGAGTCAAGACTTCACCCAACAATTGGTTCCATCAACCCTAGATAATAGATTTAGCTACTCATACTAATGGAAAACAAATCACTAAAATAATTCATAATCAACAAATAGAAGTATGAAAAAGAAGAAGATGAAAACTCTTAGGTTTCATATAGGTTTAGGTTAGTCGCCTAGGAAATTACATAATTAACCCTGTGTGTTTGGCTTTCGTCCGCCCGTCCGCGGCCGCGGATTTGACCGCGGATCCGGCCGCAAATTTGGACTGCCTCACTGCCTTGAGTTCGCGGCCCACTCCATGGCCGCGCACCTGGAAGGGTCGTTTCGCTTGCTTTTCTCGCTCCTTTTCGACCGGGCTAACCTTCGATTGGCCTTTCACACTCCATGTTGACTCCAAAACACTCGTTAGCTCCCTCCTAGCTTGGAGTAGCTCCTGCAAAGCATCAAATTCTTAATGAGCATTTTGTTATCTTTTAGCATTCAAATATCAATAAAGTGCGGCTAAATTAGAGTGTAAGTAGTGTCTAAATTGCATAAATATAGCCTACTATCAACACCCCACACTTAAATCATTGCTCGTCCCCGAGCAATCAAACCACACTCTAACAGGCCTAACTTCACTAAGTGACTTCCCTACTCGTCACACCAAGAATATTTCACATACATTGAATACATTAGTGCAACATCTACATCTCAAGAGTTGACTCCCTCTAGCCACGCAATGTTCCTAATCGGCTTACTTACTCTATATCAAAGGTCCAGACTTAACTCTCCTTCATAAATCAAGTGCATGCTCACAACAAAGGAGACTCATTTCACAATCAGTAAAATTCACACACACTGAGGAATTTTAAAAGGAACAAAATTCACTCACCCTCAGAAATGATATTATTGTGCCACAGAAAACGCACCATAGGCTTGCTCGTAGTGTACGACTCTACTAATTGAGCTCACTCAGTCTAGGATCAAGTAGGACTTTATTTGGATGTAATGTAGGATGTAGGTTGGGTAGGATATATTTGGATATATAATAGTGACTACACCTCCCTAAGCACTTTAATACCTTTATTTTACAATCAAGTCCACACCTAAGTTAAACCAATATTTTCATTTTTAACACCACATATACCACCCCCACACTTCTTCCTTGAGCACAATCACCTTAAAAGCCACCAAAGATTTATCACCAATCAACATGATACACTATTAACAATGCTCTTCTTCTTCTTTTTTTCTTTTTTTTTTTCACAAGTGGCCTTTTCCAAATGTCACACTAAAGTAATCGCTATATTCAAGGCATTACGAAATCAAACAAGGATTCCTATTTTAATTCTGCCCATAGCCCATAAGTTCCTAACTAAAAAATAAAAAGCTAACTACACCCTGTTCAAACAAAACCCTTGAAAAAGAACCATGGTTTGAAGAAAAACCAAGGGGGAATTCATACACTACTACAAAAGAAAATCTTTTTTTTTCCTTTCGACTTTAGTCCCTCAAGAAACCCATTGAATGATATCCATCGTTGGGCCAAGTCGAAATTGATTTTTGCAAATAAACTACGAAACTATCTACATACAACAAAGTATCCCCCACCCCACACTTAAAAAGATGGCATATCCCCATGTCATACAAAGTAAAGTAATGTGAGGTAAAGGAACTTCCCTGGTTGATCAGTCTTGATCGAAGACAGTGCCAGGGTTGAGATGACATGCTCTCCCCAGCGCACGCAGCCAGCCCATGATTTTCTTTTCTGACTTCGTATTTTGGATGGCCAAAGCATCAACTCTGGTCCCCAATTCCGTGACGGAAGTGCGCAGTCCTGCCATGTCTTGTTCTAAGGCTGTCATTCGCGTGCTCCGTCTGCCCTGAGATGGTCCTTCAGCCACTACAGCTTGTTCATGTGGGGGTGAGGCAGGTTCAACCTCCTCCTGCCCTTCGTCGCCCTCTTCCGACGTATTAGAATCATCACTATGAGTTGCCCCTGGTGCCACCGGGTCTTTTCCAATGGTCACTTTGTCTTCTCGGAACTTTGCTTCTTTCTTTACCATGCCATCCGCATTTGGGTTCTTAGGCACCCTTGTTGCCCGGCACAATCTAGTGATCAAAGAGGGGAAAAAGAACCCATACCTCTTCTGTGTTGAACGGACGAACATCTCAAACTGAATAACCTTGGCCACATCGAAGTCGTAGCCATTCACAAAGCACCATATCAAGGCAGCTCTCGGACCATTTACCTCCGTGGTGTTGTGGGACGGCAGCAAGCGACTATTGATGATGTACAACCAGCATTTTCCTTCAAAAGTGAGTGAGGAAGAGTGTAGCTTCGATCCCGGCATAACCCACACTACCTCTTTGTCTGGTGCACAGATAGTTCTGAAAAACCTGTTCCATGTGATGGGTTCTCTCATGTAAGCATCATAGAAATCCTCCTCCCCATTGAATTCAGGCAATAGATACACTCTCCTGATGGCTTCTATCGAGGCATCCACCCTCGTGTGTCGCACAGTGCATATTCTATCGCCATGTTCGGGGCAGTTGGCATAGAACTCCCGAACAAGCATCAAGATACCCTCCTCCGGCTCTTCGAAAAAGTTATCCAATCTGCGCCTGATCAACTCCCGATATATATAAGGGCACTCATCCTGGAGGGACGCCCTGTCAATACCCCTTTCTGGTACAGGGTTTTTAGTGGCCTTCAAACTGAAACGGTCTTGGGCAGCTCTGGAGACAAACCTGGTACGATCAAACTGGACTGCACTGGCCGGTGCCCGTCCCCGAGATGAGCCTCCATGACCACTTGATGAGGCCTCGGTAGCGCGTCTCTTCCTTGAAGGTTGCATATTACCTACCCAATAAATACTACTATCAGTGGAGAGAGGAATATGTGTCCCAATGGCGGTTACTCATACTTCACTCGCACAATTGGTCACAATTTATATTTAACACTCATTAAGACAAATCAACAAATAGGTAGTGTGAATATGTTCCCCCAAGTCACCCAAAGACCCAATCAGGCTACCATTCCTCACAAACCCAACAATGGCTTCCTCTAAATCAACTAATTCAAATAGCCTCCATATACCACATATAAACCATAATCCAAATCCTAGACAAAAGTACCTATGATTTTACTACCCTATACAGAAAAGGAAAAAAAAAGAAGAAAAATACTAAGAAAGAGGAATAAAATCATGTACTTACTTGGAGATCTTGAGAAGAACGGAGGTTGGAGATCGGTTGAGTAGAGAAGATAAGGAAGGAGAAGAGTCTTGTGTTGAAAGGAAAATATGGGGGAAGGGACGGGTTTGGGTTCTTGAAGTTAGGAAGGGAAGAAGAGAAGTGGGGGAAGTGAGGGGTTTGGGTTCTTGAAGTTAGGAAGGGAAGAAGAGAAGTGGGGGAAGTGAGGGTTTGGGTTAGGGAAAAGAAGGGGGTTTAAGTGTGTGGTGGGGGACTAAAAATATAAAAAAACTTACCTGGACACGCTCGCGCATCCACGCCCCAATTCGCGGTCCAATCCGCGGCCGCGGATTCTGGGCAGAGGGGGTCCAAAAATCCGCGCCCCAATCCGCTGTCCGATCCGTGGCTGCGGACGGGGGGTAGAACACAAGCCAAAATCTGCGGCCATATTCGCGGTCCAATCCGTGGCCGCGGATCTCTGTCTCTAGCTAATTTTTGTGTTTGCTGCATTTTTTTACCTATTCTCGGGTTAATTTCGACCCTCAAATCCTTCCGATGCGCATAATTTTTGCCCTGCACACTAGTAGATCGGTCAAAGTCATTCAAAATCAATTACAACAACCAAAGTAAGAAAAATAATGGGTTGCCTCCCAAAAAGCGCCTAAGTTAACATCGCGGCACGACGATTTACAACAAACCATGGGTTGCCTCCCAGGAAGCACCTAATTTAATGTCGCGGCACGACGCAGGCTTTCATTATCACTCCTCGTTCGCGTACTGAGCCTCTTCTAAAGTTATCACCACTCTATCCCCTTTCTCTTCGACCATTCCAAGGTAATGTTTCAACCTTTGCCCATTTACCGTGAACTTGTTTGTCCCATCGTCGGATTCAATCTCTACAGATCCACTTGAGAACACTTGCACCACTCTGAAGGGTCCTGACCATCGGGACTTTAACTTACCCGAAAAAAATCTCAATCTCGAGTTGTATAACAACACTAGATCTCCGGGCTTGAAGTTCCGATCTAAGATGTGCTTATCATGGATCATTTTCATCTTTTCTTTGTATAATCTAGCATTCTCAAATGCATGGAACCTGAATTCCTCGAGCTCATGTAACTCAGTGACTCTGCTGGTGCCTGCGGTCTCTATATCCAGATTCAACTGCCACAGTACCCAAAGTGCTTTATGTTCGAGCTCTACCGGAAGGAGGCATGCCTTTCCAAACACCAACTTGTACGGTGACATACCAATTGGAGTTTTGAATGCTATAAGGTACGCCCATAATGCATCATCCAGATTCTTCGCCCAATCAGTCCTTATTGCATTCACGGTCTTTGTCAGGACACTTTTAATTTCTCTATTGGACACTTCAACTTGCCCGCTCGTCTGTGGGTGGTACGGTGTGGCTACTTTGTGGCGAACTCCATACTTTTCCAACAGACGTGCGAATGCTCTATTGCAAAAATGGGTTCCACCATCACTGATTATAACTCTCGGGGTGCCAAAACATGTGAAGATGTTTTTCTTTAGGAAACTTGTTTCCCATTTTGCATCATTGGTTGGGAGAGCCACCGCTTTGACCCACTTGAAGACATAGTCAACTGCTACCAATATATATTTGTTACCATACGAGCTGACGAACGGCCCCATAAAGTCGATCCCCCACATATCAAAAACCTCCACCTCTTGAATTGTGGTCATCGGCATCTCGTGACGGCGAGATATGTTGCATGTCCTTTGGCATTCATCGCAAATTTTGACCCAAGCATGGGCATCCTTGAACAGGGTAGGCCAATACAACCAATACTTTTGCTGCTGTTCGGATTCCTCCAAAGTGTCCACCATATGGTAAAGCATGGAAAGCCTGCAAAATAGAAGGTTGATCTTTCTCGGGGATACACCTCCGGATCATGTTATCTACATATATTTTAAACAATAGAGGTTCGTCCCAATAATAGGCTCGACAATCGCGGAAGAACTTTTTCTTTTGAATTGAGGAGAGTTCATAAGGTACAATACCGCTTGCTAAATAGTTAGCAATATCAGCATGGCATGGCGTCTCCTCCATTGTCACAGCAAGTAACTGTTCATCCGGGAATGTCTCTGTTATGTCTTCAACCTCCATTCTCTTTTCAACTCCTTCCAATCTTGAGAGATCGTCTGCCACTTGATTGTCCGTTCCCTTTCTGTCATGGATTTCCAGATCGAATTCTTGTAGCAATAGAACCCAGCGAATCAAGCGTGGCTTTGACTCCTTCTTTGCAATCAAGTACCTAATTGTTGTATGGTCAGTATAAACAATAACTTTTGAACCAATTAAGTATGACCTGAATTTGTCGAAGGCAAACACTACAGCCAACATTTCCTTTTCGATTGCAGTGTAATTGAGCTGAGCACCGCTGAGCGTCCTGCTTGCATAGTAAATCAGGTGCATCATCTTGTCTTTTCGCTGTCCCAAGACTGCTCCTATAGCATAATCACTGGCGTCACATATGAGCTCGAATGGTTGCTCCCAGTTGGGTGCAACAATGATGGGTGTAGTTATCAGTCTCTTCTTCAACTCCTCAAATGCCAACCTGCAATCATTAGAAAACACAAAGGGCTGATCCTTTTCAAGCAGCTTACATAAGGGGTTAGCAATTTTGGAAAAATCTTTAATGAATCGCCTATAGAACCCGGCGTGCCCAAGAAAACTTCTCACTGCCTTTACCGAAGTGGGCGGTGGCAGCTTCTCAATCACATCAACCTTAGCATGGTCGACTTCAACGCCCTTGCTGGACACTCGATGCCCCAACACTATTCCCTCTTGTACCATAAAATGGTACTTTTCCCAATTCAGCACCAGATTTGTCTCTACACATCTTTTAAGCACTCTTCTTAAGTTGTGAAGACAATCTTCAAATGAATCCCCCACCACGGAGAAATCATCCATAAACACCTCCATAATATCCTTCACCATATCAGTAAAAATGGCTAACATGCACCGCTGAAATGTAGCCGGTGCATTGCAAAGTCCAAAGGGCATTCTCCGAAAAGGCAAAGATGCCATATGGACAAGTGATGGATGTTTTCTCTCTGTCTTCCGAGGCTATTGAGATCTGGTTATACCCCGAGTATCCATCCAAGAAACAGAAGTGGGACCGCCCAGCTAACCTGTACAACATTTGGTCAATGAAAGGCAATGGGAAATGGTCCTTTCGAGTGGATGTGTTCAATTTCCGATAGTCCATACAAATCTGCCACCCCGTGACTGTACGAGTCGAGATCAACTCATTATTCTCATTTTATATGACCGTCATTCCTCATTTTTTTGACACACATTGGATAGGACTGACCCAGTTGCTATCAGAGATGGGGAAGATGATACCCACATCTAGCCACTTGATCACTTCCTTCTTTACTACTTACTTCATATTCGGGTTCAGCCGTCGTTGATGCTCCCTGGAAGGTTTGTGCCCCTCTTCCAGAAGAATCTTGTCCATGCAAAAGGTTGGGCTGATACCCTTTATGTCTGCCATAGTCCAACCAATGGCAGTCTTACATTCTTGCAATACCTGCAATAGTTGCTCTACCTGCACTGCTAGCAAACCAGATGATATAATAACAGGCAAAGTAGAATTATGCCCCAAGAAAGCGTACCTGAGGTGGCCTGGAAGGGGTTTCAAGTCCAGCTGTGGTGGCTCCTCTATTTATGGTTTGCAGGTGGTGTTTCTCTCTCTTCTAAGCGTAAGGGCTCGAACTGAGGTTCCCTTTTCCAGAATCCTTGACCTTCGAGAGCCATGACCCACTCTGCCAACCCTTCACCGTCCATCTCTTCCAAATTCATCAAGCAGGCTTCTAGTGGATCCTTGACATTAAGGGTCTCATCCTCTTCTTGCAGTATCACATCCACGGCCTCCACTAGTGAGCAGTTTGCAAATTCACTGGGTCTCCTTATGGATTGTTGAACGTTCAATATTATTTCTTCATTGTTCAACCTCATTTTTAACTCTCTAGTCTCACAATCAATTAATGCTCTCCCAGTGGCTAAGAATGGCCTTCCCAGAATGATGGGTATCTCTTCATCCACCTGACAGTCAAGAATAACAAAGTCTGCAGGAAATACAAATTTTCCCACTTGCACAAGCACATCATCAAGAATTCCTGTCGTTCTTTTGACTGTGCGATTGGCCAGTTGCAGCAACATTGATGTCGGTCTAGCTCTGCCAATGCCCAGTTTTGTATAGATTGCCAAGGGCATCAAGTTTATGTTGGCTCCCAAGTCACATAATGCTTTAGCAAAATCATAACTCCCAATAGTGCATGGGATAGTGAAGCTACCTGGATCAGACACCTTTTGGGCCATAGGTCTTGTCACTACCGCGTTGCAGGTCTGTGTCAGAGTTACAGTGGACAGGTCCTGGAAGTCAAATTTCCTCGACATCAGGTCCTTCATCATTTTTGCATACCCTGGCATTTCCCTCAAAGAATCCATCAGTGGAATATTCAATTGAATCTATCGAAGCATTTCCATGAATTTCCTGTATTGATCATCATCTTTCTTTTGTTTTGCCAATCTCTGAGGGAATGGTGCAGGAGTCAACCTCTGTCCACTACTTGATGTCTTTTTTTGTTGGGAGCTTCTGGCACAAGAGGTGCCACATGTTCTGAGACTTGTTCACCATCCTTCTCCTTACCCTTGTCAACCTGTGCTTGTTCAATTACAACCTCAGTGAGCTCTGCTAACTCATCTGCCTCTAATGTAACTGGCGTAGTCTCTCTCGTAAATGTCTAAATCTCTTTCATTCCTGAGACTCACTGTCATTAGCTGATTTGGGTTCTGTTCCTTTAGGTTAATATTTGTATCTGCAGGCAATGTTCCTTGGGGACGATTGTTCAAGTCCATAGACAGCTATCCCGGTTGAGTTTCAATTCCTTTGATTGCTGAAACATGTGCTGCTAACTTTTCTTGCATCTTACCATTTGTTCCAATGAGTTGTTGCAGCATACCCCTGATTTATACCATATTGTTGTTTTGTTGTTGATGAGGTGGTTGGTAGGCCAATTGTTGCTGGTGCTGCTGATTACCTGCTGCCTTTGATAAGGCACAACTTGACCTTGTGGTCGTGCGCCCTCCAAAATTGGGGTTGTGTTATGGCAGGTTGGGTCTGTACTGTTGGTTTGGTGCTGGTCCCTATTGTTGCCCACCTTGCCTCTGACCTCCAAAATTATTGACATAATTCATGTCTTCTCTAAAGCCCTGATTGTCATTCTCTCCACTCCACGAGCACGCATATGACTGGTTTATGCAAGGAGTACACAATCCTCCATTCGTTGTATCAATAATGTGCACTTGCTTTGTACCCATCTCATCAATTTTCTTTGTCAGTATGCTCATCTGAGTCATGAGAGTGGCTATGTTCTCTCCATGGGAATTGTTTGGGTCAAGATCAACAGAATGCACTATTGGTGTAAGTGTCGTACCTCTAGCCATCCAGCCTGAATTTTGAGCCATCTTGTCAAAAAGAATCTTGCACTCTGTGAATGTCTTGCTCAAAAATGTACCCCCAACTGAAGCATCTACATTGGCCTTCAAACTATCTGCTAAATCCATGTACAATCTCTGTCCCAGCATCTGATCTGGAATGCCATGGTGTGGACACTTCACTAGCATACCCTTGAACCTCTCCCAGGTTTCTTGCAAGAACTCAGTTGGTTTTTGCCTAAACTGCAATATCTCATCAATCTGCCTTGCAGTCTTATTGGGAGGATAAAACTTGTTTAAGAACTGTTTGACTAATTCCTCCCAAGTGGCAATGGATTTTATTGGGAGCGAATTCAGCCAAGTTTGAGCCTCTCCAGTCACAGAGAATGGAAACAGTAATAGCTTGATGGCTTCAGGAGTCACATTCGGCTGTCTTTGGGTCACACATATTGATAGGAAATTCTACAGATGTTGTTGTGGGTCTTCAATGTATGACTCGGAGAACAGTCCCTTATTTTGCAACAGATGCTGCATGTTGTTGGTGATCTGGAATGTCTCCGCTTGTATCTGAGATACAGCAATGGCAGTGGCTAAGTTATCAGCAGTTGGTTGTGCCCAATCATAAAGAGCAGCTTCTGGCACAAGAGGTGCCACCACTCCATTGTTTGGGTCAACCCGATTATTCCGATTGTTTTCATTGACACCGTCCACGTTGTCCATTTCAATTTCGAGTGTGTGTTTTTGTTGTAACTATTTATTCTTCTTGTTGGCTCGATTTAAGGCCATGAATGCTTTCTCGAGGTCTGAGAGTCCTTCAAAAAGTTCACCAGTCCTCGAAGAGCTTCTAGGCATACACCTGAGTCACGGGAGAATTCAAACGTGAGAATTTCAATGGAAAAATTTAAACACCGTAAGAAATTGATCTAAACTAAGAATCCTAGCAATTCTTCTAAGTTTTAATAAATAACACTGTTAGCTCCCCGGCAGAGGCGCCAAATTTGATCACACCCAACTATGCCTTGTAAAAAGGACCAAGCGGTCACTGCAAATATAACCTGGTTCAAGTTCGGAGTCGAATCCCATATGGAACTAACCTATTTGCTACAACTTTAAACAATGCTAATGATAGGTTCAGACAACTTCCGGATGCAAGAGTTTTATGAATAATCAGTGAAATTTATTTAGCTAAGGAAAAATGACAATAAAATTAGCAATAATCAAGACTAAAATTGAATTCAAGGGTAAAAGGATCTAGGGCTATTGATTTCCCCAATTGCCGGATTAATTCTCAACTCTTTAGCTATAATCTCACCGTACTACTCTATGAGGATTATGAGTTTCGGGCTACCGTAATTACCTCTCGATCAATTACGATAGTTTACTAGAAACATTCTCTCGAACTACTCTAATTAACAATTTATGCAACTCAGAATTATCCCACCAAAGCTTCGTTATTTCTAACCCCACTTTTAAATTCAAGTAATTAATCTCTTAACCTCCCCAAAAGTGGTGTTGTTCAATAACAATCTAACCAAGTGTTCTTTCTCAAGCAACACAAGGTAACTAGACACGATTAATCGAGGGCCCTTCCAATTAACCACAATACAATACATAGCTGAACAATCATAGAACAAACACAGCTCAATTATAACAAAATAGAATCAAGACTTTACCCAACAATTGGTTCCATCAACCCTAGATAATAGATTTAGCTACTCATACTAATGGAAAACAAATCACTAAAATAATTCATAATCAACAAATAGAAGTATGAAGAAGAAGATGAAAACTCTTAGGAAATTATCCGTCTTCTCTCCCTCGTTCTTACCTCTAAAATCTTCTAAAAACATTTATCCTTCACTTTTGGGCGAGTTTAGGTTTCATATAGGTTTAGGTTAGTCGCCTAAGAAATTACATAATTAACCATGCATATTTGGCTTTCGTCCGCCAGTCTGCGACTGCGGATTTGACCGCGGATCCGGCCGCGGATTTGGACTGCCTCACTGCCTTGAGTTCGCGGACCAATTCGCGGCCCACTCCGCGGCCGCGCACCTGGAGGGGTCATTTCGTTTGCTTTTCTTGCTCCTTTTCAACCGGCCTAACTTTCGATTGGCCTTTCACACTCCATGTTGACTCCAAAACACTCGTTAGCTCCCTCCTAGCTCGGAGTAGCTCCTGCAAAGAATCAAATTCTTAATTAGAGCATTTTGTTATCTTTTAGCATTCAAATATCAATAAAGTGCGGCTAAATTAGAGTGTAAGTAGTCTCTAAATTCCATAAATATAGCCTACAATCATCAGTCTTCCAGTTCTCCTTAACCACGTCTAAAAAAGTCTCATGTTTTGCCCAGAAGTTAAGAAACTTGAATGGTTTCTTCACTTGAACAACATTCACATTGCATGATAATAGTAGAGGGGCATGATCTGATCCATATTTAATAAGATACTCAACCTCCAAACCTGGAAACAAGTCTTGGAATTGTTGATTAGCCAAATCCCTATCAAGCCTCTTGAAGATGCAGGCATCATCCGACCTCTCATTCAACCATGTGTATAGGCTCCCATTGAATCCAAGATCATATAAAGCACAAGTGTCTATACAATGAGCAAAGTCTTCTACCTCACTAAGATAAATAGGCAAACCTCCATACTTTTCTTCTTCAGTCAGACTGATATTAAAATTACATCCCACAAGCCAAGGTAATTCCATGTCAGAAGCTAAGTGATATAAAGAATCCCATAGCTTAATTCTCTCTATTACATTACACTTTGCATACACCAAAGTAGCAATCAACTGTTTTTCCAATACTCTATGAAACAACTTGAGTGTAACTTGTTATTCCATGTCGATCATCACCTCTACCTCAATATCTTGATCAATAAAAGACCAGATATTCCCATTTATATTTGCTAAGGCAGTGTGAATTCCAAGCTTCCTTCTATATAACTCCAATTTGTTTATATCTTGCCAAGGTTCCACAAGCCCAATCAGATAGAAATTGTACTTTCTATGAAGGTTAACCAACCTCTGAAAAGCTTTTTGAGTATTGAGAGACCTCACATTCCATACAAGAGCATTATCCATAGAGATTACTTGAAATTAGAGACCCCACTTTTCTTTGGTTGTACCCTAGCAGGAATAGTTTTATCCTTTTGTTTTCTTGCTTGCTTACCACCTGACTTCTTGTCTACACTCCTAGGAGATAGGTCTCCTTGTTGAGAAATTATCTCCTAAGTTTTCTTGTTCAGGCTGTCCATCAGTAACAATTTGAAGTGCCAATGTTTTTGGTTCATGGTATTTTGCAATCATTCCCATCTCCTTCTGACCTCTCTGATTAATCAAGATACCCTTGGCAAGAATACCACGGGTAACACTAAATGTTTTTCCATCTAGAATGTCAGGATCATCACTTCTAAGCTATACAAGGTATAATTCATTCCCAGTACTACCCTTCAACACCATTTGGCCTTGTTGTATCATATTCTCCTTGCTACTGCCTATATTTTTCATTGTATTGCCCTTTGTTACCATCTGCTCATCACCAGCACTTTGCAAAGCACAAATAATTTCTAATTTGGGGTTCATTGCTGCATTAGAAACTGTTTTTACTGTTCCATTAGTTCTAGATGATCTGTGAGGTTCAAATTGGTCACCTAAAGCTATTGTATCCTCAATTACATTACCATGCTCACTACCAAACTTCCCAATACCCTTTTCACCAACTAGATCAATCCCTGATAAACAGTCAACTCAAGCAAGCATGCTAGGGTTTACTATTCCATTAAATTTCTTCTTTTCTGCAGACTGTTGACGTATTGCACCACCTGGACCTTGTTATTCATGCAATTGTGAATCTTCCCGACTACCCAGCTCCCCTAATTTCATTGCACCTCTCAAATCATCCTTAACCCTAGTTTGAAGTTGTCTAGGGTTTACTGTAGCAGAAATAGGTTAACTAGTTGATTCATCTTTCATTCACTTTGTTCAAACTTCTGAGCATTGTTTGCATCATCTATCAGCTCCATATTATCCACCTCATCACTCCATAAAGACTTAGCAGGCGTTACTTTATTTTTAGACACCTTGTTCAAGGTAGAATCATCAAATGTTTGTGATGGTATCTCTTGACACGAATGATTTACTGTAACATTGAGCTGTTTCAACTCCTCCTTGCTCGTGCCAAAATATCTGTGTACCCAATCAAGTGTAGACTCATTTATATTTGCCTCCTCAATCCCAACCACACTAGGATTAGGGGTATTCTCCTTGAACGTTTTTTAATTCCCATTCTTCTTTGGGTTGTGTTTCCCATTAGATGTAGGATTTGTAATTGTTGCCTTGTTTGCTACATCTTTCGCCTTTTTCACCACATTCTGCACAACCTCTTTCTTAATTCTTATCTCTTCTTCAATTTCTCCTTTCTCTAATAATGCAAATTTATTTGTAGTTTGTACTGGATCAGTAGAATGATGCTCAATATTAATAACTTCTTGTCCAATTGTGTCCTTACCCTTATCCTCCTTGGCCTTAACCTCATTGCTCTTCTTTGGTCGGTTGTCTCTTACTTCAGTCCACCTACCATTGGGGTAACCAACTACAATGCCACTAGTTAGTTACTTAACTGGTGGTGACATGTTGTTCAATCTCCTGCTTCTTATCATCAACCACAACTTGCTTTGCTCCATATTGACATGCCCAATTTGCTTTGAATTATTATTATCATCTATCAATTATGGATGCAGTCTACATCATTCCTCCTCATTGTGGCCTTGTAACCTACATTTCTTGTAATACTTAGGAATGTTGTCATAACGAATCTTGGCCCATTAAGACCTTGGTTCCCCAGTAGCTCCATTCACAATGTCCATACGTACACCCTTAGGTAGCTCAGCTAAAAGATCAACTTGTACTTTCACTCTTGCACGGCTTGGCCTTGTTTTATTGATAGTTTCCATATCTAGATGCAAAGGTTTTCCTACTGCTGAGGCCAGGAAAAATAAACATTTCTTTACAAAATAAGTAGGCAACAAATTTGGAAACGAAATCCATACTATTGCAAAGGAGTTTCTTCACCAAGCTTGAACTTAGCATCATAAATCAAAGACGCATTTGGTATTGGTACCCATCTTTTGCTTTCAAGTAATAAGCTCCCTTCGAAGTTAAATTCACATAATCTTCCCATAATGTCAATTTAATTAGAACATGTCTATCCCTCAAGAAACCTATATTGCATTCACCCTTAACTCCACATTGAGAAGGAATTATTCTACGTAGCCCTTGTAGTTCAGGCCAACCATATGAAAACTTACCTTCAATAATGTTCATGCGATTTACTTTTGCTTCCGTCCACTTAATAATAGGTTCTCCATGTAAAAACTAAATAGGTTTAACTGGAATAGGTTCAACTGCTTTTGAACTAGGGTTTACGTGTATGGGTATATTTAATGAACTTGGGTTCAATAAATTGGAGAAGTCTAGGGGCTGGAAAGTGATTGGATTAGGATTAGGAGATGGTATTTGTAACGACCCGATTGGTAGTTTTGAGCTATAAGATTCTTCTCAGTGGTTCGAGGTCTTGATTAGCTTTATATTGTATATTATGACTTGCGTGCATGGTCGGACTTGAATTTCGGATATTTCGGGATGAATTTGGATGAGTGATTCTCACTTTAGAAGCTTAAGTTGAAAATATTGATCGAGATTTGACTTTTGTAAAAACGACCCTATAATAATGTTTTGATTGCTCCGATAGGTTCATATCATGATTTTGAACTTGGGCGTATGTCCGAAATCGATTTTGGAGGTCCGCAGGTTGACTTGTGTTGTTTTGCCGAAAGTTGGCAATTTAAAAGCTTAAAATTTTAATAAATTTGACCGTATGTTGATTTCATAGCTATTGTATTTGAATTTCTGTTTCGGGACTTGGAATAGGTCCGTTTTTTCATTTGAAACTTGTCCGCAAAGTTTGGCGTCATTCCGAGTTGATTTGATAGGAATCGGACGCCCGGTTGTATTTTTAGAAGTTCTTGAGTTTCATGTTGAATTCATGTGTTTTGAGGTCTGATTCATGATTTAGGATGTTATTTTGATGATTTGATCATGCTATCGAGCTCGTGTTATATTTTTAGACTTGTGTTGATATTTAGTTTGGAGACCCGAGCGCTCGGGTGAGTTTCGGACGTGTTTCGGAGAGTTCATAGGAGATTCAGATTTTTGTTGGTGCTCAGATCTCGCATTGGCGAGAAACAGGTTGCATTTGCGACTATCACATTTGCGAGCTTCAGCATCGCATTTGCGAACTTACCATCGCATTTGTGATACCAACCCGAGCTGGGCATTGGTCGCATTTGCGATCACTTTGATCGCTTTTGCGGAAGTCCACATCTCGCAATTGCGAGCTAATCATCGCATTTGCGATGACAACATGGGTGTGAGGGAATTTGCTTTTTTGATGGTTTCTTCTCATTTGTGGGGTTCGCATTTGCGAACCCCAGGTCACATTTGCGACTGGACAAAAAGCTGAGGGGCGGGATTTTTTGTCTCATTTTCATATTTTGGAACCCTAGACTCGGTAGGAGGCAATTTTGAAGATGGATTTTCATTTACAAACTTTGGGTAAGTGAATCTAATTTATTTTAAATCATATTCCATCAATATATCTTAGATTTTAACATCAAAATCATGTGAATTTGAGTTTTCAGAGTCGAATTGGACTCGGATTTTGAAGTTAATCACATATATGAACTTGTGTGATCATGGGTAGTCGGAATCTATCATTGGACCCGGGGTTTGACCGGATGGGCCCGGGGTTGACTTTTGTTGACTTTTGAGCAATTGTGTAAAGATCATAGCTTTATTTATTGGAATTGATTTTTCTTGTATTATTTGATGTTATTAGATCAATGTTTGGTTAGATTTGTGCCAAGCGGAGGTGAATTATAAAGGAAAATCTATTTTTGAGTATTGATTGAGGGCTTTTGAGATAAGTATTTTGCCTAACGTTTTGTGAGGGAAACTACCCCATAAGGATTGGTTTGTTTGTACTATTTAAACTACGTGAAAGACGTGTACACGAGGTGACGAGTATGTACATTACTTATATGTGGAAATTTGACTGGTTTAGACTCTTAGGTTCTTATGTACATTAAAATGAAGTTGTATTATCATGTTAAATCCTTCATTTCTAAATTTACCCTTACATGTCTTGTTTGAAGTTGATTGATTCATGTTCTACCTTTTATTGCCAAATATACTCTTATATGCCTTAATCGAAGTTGCTACCTCTTTTATTGCCATGTTATCTCCTCCGTAATTGATTATCCTTAATTGAAGTCAATGTTATCTCTTCCATTGTTGACGTATCCTTATTTGAAGTCATTATTACAGGTTATCTTTGTTATCGTTGAGTTGTACTTATTTGGAATCATTATTACATATTATCTCTCTTATTGTTGAGTTATTCTTATTTGAAATTATTGTTATATGTTATCTCTCATATTGTTGAGTTACTCTTATTTGACATCATTGTTACACATTATCTCTCTCATTGTTGAGTTATTCTTGTTTGAAACCGTTATTACTTGTTATGTCTTTCGTCGTGAGCTCGTTCTTCTATTTTTTGTGTTTTGTAATTCTTGTGTTGATTTACTTGCCGTACTCCTATTTTATTATTATTGTTGTTGTTGTACTCAGTGTTCTTGAGCTGAGGGCTACATGTGGTTGTGTTATTCGAATTTGTGTGGAGGAAATGTTGTGGCATATGGGCACATGTGGTGTGATTTGTTATATTATGTTGTTGTGTGTTTGGCATACGTGATATTGTTGAGAGGATTGTTGGGATGTTCGCACGTGAGTTGTCCGTGCTATTGTTATAATTGATATTGCACATACGGTGTGACAAGGAGGGCTATATATGTGGGTCTGCGCATGTGGTGAGACAAGGCGAAAATATTATTATGCGCATGCGGCGAGACAATGCAGGCATTTACTTTATTGTTGCACACATGGCGAGACAAGGGGGCTATATCAGGGATGATTTGTGATGACTTGTGATGGCTTGGGGGCATTGTTATTGATAATATTGTGTAGTGGTGTGCCTACCTTGCGTGAGTTATGCATTTTACATTTTGTTATGTTGTTTCCTATGTGACATTCATTGTCATTTCTCTTACTTGTTGACTCGAGTTTTGACAAAACACTTGCACAAGCATACACGTAATTCATCACTCATATCGGTTAAAGAAGATGAATCCTGATGTTTATTGATCATTTACATGTATTCTCATTTACTTGCCTTTTGTGTGAGATTTGTACTATTGGCACGTGAGTTGTCCATGCGGTTATGAGTTATTGTTATTCATGACACGTGAGTTATCCGTGCGGATATGAGATATTGTTACTCCCTTAGAACGTGAGTTGTCCGTGCAAATATGAGGTATTAATGGTATTGGCACGTGAGTTGTCCATACGGTTGTGAATTGTAATGTGGGCACAAGATGCCAAGTGATTAGGGCTCGTGATTTGGGACCCATGATTGTGATTTTGAGGTGTGGTACCTCGGAAAAATTCTTGAATAAATCTTGTGTGGAAATGATTGTTCTTATTGAGTTGTTACTTGTTTTCCTTACTTGGTTTCACCGGACTTAAACTGTATTCAGCTTATTCTACGGCGTCATTATCTGTTGTGCCTTGTTGCTAATTGTTGCTTCTACTTTTCTATTGCAAGTATTATTTTGTTATTTTTACCATGCTTAGCTTTATTTTGATATTGTTCCCTGCTAGTTTCACATTCATACTTGTACAGGTTATCATGACTAGTAGGTGTCTTGATTGTTCCTCCTCACTACTCCATCGAGGTTAGTCTTGATACTTACCGGGTACCACTGTGGTGTACTCATGCTACTCTTTCTGCACATTTTTGTACATATCCAGGTACTTCGGAGTTTGTTGATCATTAGCTAGCTGATCGGGCATTGTTGTGGGGACTCAAGGTATACCTGCCATCGCATTTGCAGGCCTCGGAGTCACCTTCTGAAGTTATTTTTGTAACGACCCGACTGGTTGTTTCAAGATCTAGCGCGTTGTTCAGCGGTTTGAGGCCCAGAGTAGCTTCACTTCATGTTTTATGACTTGTACGCATGGTCGTAAATGAATTTCAGGAAGTTCGGAGTGGTTTCGGAAGCTTTAAGTTGGAAGAGTTGATCAAGGATTGACTTTTGAGTAAACGGTCTCGGAATCGGGATTTGAGGTTCCAATAAGTTCATATGATGATTTTGGACTTGGGCGTATGTTCGGGTTGAGTATCGGGTGGTCCGGGAGTGTTTCGTCGCCTATTGTGGAAGGTTGGCACTTTGAAAGTTTAAGAATTTTTTAAGTTTGACTTGAAGTGAATTTTGGTGTTATCGATGTCCGTTCGGGGTTCCGGGCCTTGGGATAGGTTCGTATTTTGATTTATGACTTGTGCGCAAAGTTTGGTGTCATTCCGGAATATTTTGATATTACTCGGACTTGTTCGTCGGAGTTTAAAAGTTTGAAAGTTTAAGGAAAGGTTTCGATCGTCGATTTGAAATTTTGATGTTGTTTGGTGTGATTTGAGACCCCAAGTAGGTTCGTGTTATGTTTTGGTAATGGTTGGTACGTTTGGATGGGGTCCCGAGGGCCTCGGGTTTGAAACAGATTGAAACTTAGAATTTAGGACATGCTAGTTTTGGCCATGTTCTGGTGCAACCGCACCTGCAGAAACTTGGGCGTAGGTGCGGAGCCGCTGAAGCGGCAGACGAAGCACAAGAGCGCAATAGGAGTTAGGAGCAGAGGATCGCAGGCATGGAGTTTGGTCGCATATGCGCAAGCGCAGAAGAGGCGCTTTGGTCACATGAGCGAAATTGGACCGGAAGATGGGGGATCCGTAGGAGCGGAATGCTGGGCGCATTTGCGCATCCGCAGAAGCGAAATCCTCGATCGCTGAAGCGAAAGGCAACGCAAAAGCGAAATTTTTGGATCGCACCTGCGTTTGCGCAGAAGCGGCAATTTTCGCAGGTGCGAGAGATGGCCTCCAGTGCTACTCCGCAGAAGTGAGGTTTTTGTCGCAAAAGCGACACCGCAGGTGCGGCTGGATGTCCGCTGGTGCGAAAGTCGCTGGGCAAAAGGGTTTTTTTAAATCGAGACTTAGCTCTCATTTTCTCTCTTGGATGGATGAATTTGGGGAGCTATTTTGAGGGGGGGGTTCAAGCAACTCGAGGTAAGTGATTTTCCCCTATTACAAGTTAAATACTTGGATTTTATAAAGGTTTTTAACATGGAAATTCAAGGAAATTAGGGAAAATTTAAGGAGAAACCTAGAATTGATAATTTTGGATTTTTACCACGATTTGGATATGGAATTGGGAATAAATTATATATTTGAGTTCGTAATGTTATGGGTAAAGTTTATCTTCAAAAAATTTGAAATCCGGGCACGTGGGCCTGAGGGTTGACTTTATCAACTTTTCGAACGGAGTTGGGAATTGTTATAAATTAATTAATTATGAGCTTTGGAGTATATTTTGATTGAATTGCACATTGTTTGACTAGTTTCGGATCATTTGACTTTGAGTCGAGAAGTTAAAGAGGCATTGGAGCCGGTTATGGAACTTCGGAGCGAGGTAAGTCTCTTGTCTAACCCTATGAGGGGGAAACTACCCCCTAGGTGATGTAATTATTATGTGCTACTAGTTGCGGGTTCTACGTACACACAAGGTGACGAGAGTCCATACGTAGCTAAAGCATATTTATGTCTGGGTAGACTTAGGACTTTATCATGCAATATTTAAATTATTTGAACTCATTCTGCTGGCTTAATCACACACACACACACACACACACACACACACACACACACACACACACACACACACACACACACACACATATATATATATATATATATATATATATATATATATATATATATATATATATATATATATATTGGGTGAGAATGAGACAAGTGCACGAAGTTATTTGAGCAACGGTAAAGGTTATATTCATTTTATGCTCATATACTGTATTGTAAGCATGTGTTTCGTAATTCGATAAGTTCTTTCCTTTCTTGTGGAGCGGGCTGAATACCTCGGCAGTATGATAGATGCATCTATGGTTCATGTCGCTCGACCCTCGGCAGTGTACACATTATTCTGAATTGGGCCGAACGACCTCGGCATAATCGTGTGTTATATCGCTGGCAGTCCGAACATTCACGAGATTATCTTTCCACTGATGCCCGCCATTTTATATGGTACTTCTTACTCGTTTGTTACTGGTACTTGATACATCTGAGTTGTTGAGGTAGAATACAAGACTGAGAAATTCATACTTTAAAATAAATGTTTGAACCTCTAGTAAGTGTTGATGTCGACCCCTCGTCATTACTTCTCTGGGGTTAGGCTAGATACTTACTGGGTACGCGTTGATTTACGTACTCATACTACACTTTCGCAGTGCAGGATCTGACAGGTTCAACCGGTGGTCATTTTGGCGCGTAGGCATAGCTGCTGAAGAGACTTTATGGTGAGCTGCATTCCATGCTACGTACCGCAGCCCATAGAGTCTCCATCATACCATTTACTTTATCCTATCTTATTTACATTCCGGACAGAGATTGTGTTATTATTGTACTCCTTAGTAAATCCTTATGCACTTGTGACACCGGGTTTTGGGGGTGTTCTAGAATTTGTTATGGATTGTTTTACACTGATTCACTTTCACTTATTATTTTAACGAAATTGTACGTAACTACGATTTATTTTAATGCAATAACCTTGCTATCTAAGAAAGATTCATAATTTTAAAAATGATAAAATGAATAATTAAGTATTGGCTTGCCTAACGACGATGTTGGGCGCCATCATGGCCTATAGTGGATTTTGGGTCGTGAAACTTTTGTACAGTTTATTTTTATTCCGGAACAGTTGTACTTGAAAATTTTCTAGTGAACTCAGTAGAGCTTATGACTTGTACTGCCGATTTTGGGAAGTGTGTTGTTGAGATTCTATTTCAGAAAATTATATCAGTTTATCAGACTTGCTTTAATATTTTTGTTAGTTATTTCTATCAAGTTATTATTAAATGTTAGGCTTGCCTAGTCGTAGAGATTAGGTATCATCACGACATCCTACGGAGGAAAATTGGAGTTATGACAGTATTGTGACTTGGGGAGGCAGACCAGCCGTGAAGGGTGGCTAGCCGCCGGCCAGATTGGCCATGGGAGGAGCTCGAAGCGAAATCGCCTAGGAATCGCCTATTTCACTAGATAGAAAATAGAATGAAAGTATTTTTTTGGAAAGGTTAGTAATGTTCACGCACGCATCAATTTTTACTTGTCGTGTCAAAATTTATTTAATTATTATTTATTTATTTTATTTCTTTCTTTCTTTTTCTTTTTCATATCTTTTCTCCTTCTCTTTCTTCTAGCCTCTCCCTTCTAGTCCTCATCAACCAACCTCCATCACCTCATCGGAAAGCTCTTTCCGCCGAAAATGGAGCCCAGCGAACATGGAGATGAAAAACACTCCTTTTTAACCAAGGCTTTCCAACAAATGAAGAAGCCACCGAAGCTCGATACCAAAATCGTTAAAATTCTATCATCTTTCTCAAACCAAATTTAAGTAGGCGAAAAGTAGCATTTCTAGTAAGTTGAAATTCGAACGTAGCTTTGATATTTTCGGCAAAAAATATCTCTCTTTTTTTTTTTCTTTTCCATCTTTTTTCTGAGTTGATCTCCTGTATGCTATAAGAGCTTTCTTTGGTTTAAAATTTAAATAGAATTTCTTATTATTGTTTATCTTCTCTAAATTTTAATTTATGAGATTGAAATAGCTTCGTTATTAAAATTTATAAATTAACCATGATGAAAGACAAGGGGAGGAAAGAGGGAAGGTGGGAGGGGGGCATGAAGAAGGGAGAAGATGGAAAGGACATAATTTTGGGTTTACACGAAAGAGATGAGAAAAATGATAAAGACAAATGACAAAATAAGAAAATAATTTGAAAAAAGAAAATAGATAATAAATTTAACTAATAACATATTACAAAATAAAACTTTAATAACATTTTTTTTTGCATGTTACGCTCTTCAAGAGAGTGATAATCACTCTCATTGCCAGTAGGCTCAAAAGGTGGTATTTATTATACTTCGAACAAAGCTAAAAGGCCATAGTACCCTCGTAAAGTTTGAGGGTACAACTAGTAAAGTGGGACAACCCCATGGGATAACTATGCATTATCCTTATTATTAATATAAACCACACTGATTATTCAAGAAATAAAAAAGATAACTCAAGCTTGGGGTGTACGCAAAAAATCTAAAACTTAGATCCAAATCGAAATCAAATCAAATTTAAAAAATTCATATTTTCTTGGTCTGATATAGTTTTAGTTTTTAATTTTAAATATTAGTAAAATTTGATTTATTTACAATATTATATTATTTTTTTGCACTCTTGGTTTATAATTTGATTCCTTGTCTTTACACTAATCTAGTTAATTGCTTTACATCTAATTTAATTTGTACTCTTTATTTTGACAAGTCCAAAAATTTATTTTATATCAAAAATATTTTGTCTTTAAGTCCTTAAATTATTCATCATTGTTTAGTTCAATTCATCAAGATATTTTGGTAAATTACAACTCTTCAAGTTTTTTCACAAAAAAAATTATTGTAAATTTTGTTTTTATTAACTTCCTTAAAAATAGTTATATTTATAGATAACGCACACCATTTTCTGACTAAAGCTACGTATATAACTTGATGCATATATTGTTTATTCTTTAAAAGAATAATTGACTAGGTAGTATTATGCTGAATATGTGTGTAGTCTATGTATACTAGGGGAAAAAAACTAAAAAAAGAAACGAATAACTCAATGAAACCGGACAAAATCGAATCGATTCGAGTTAATTAGTTTGATTCCAATATTTAAAAAATTAACTAAATATATTTATTTTCTTTTTAGGGAAAATTTGGTTAAGACTAATCGTGAATATCCTCACTCTAGTTGATTAAAAAACGATGAGAAATAATAAAAATGGTCCATTATGTTTGGAGATAAATATAAAATAGTTCCTTAAATTATATTCTTGAGAAGTTTTAGTCCTTTAATTTTTTCAAAGCAAGCACTTTTGGCCACTATTAAATATTTAACAAACTTTGGCAGGTAAATCTAATAGGAATTGTGAAAAAGGAAAAATCTAATTAGAAATGGCAAGAAAGTCCCGTCAAATTCAAGAAAGTGCAACATCAAAAACTGGATCACATACCAAAAATAGACCAAAAAAAAAAAAAAAAGAAGAAGCAGGAATTACACCAAAAAAACATGTAGCAAACACAAAAAATAGATTAAAGTTATCAAAATGCACCTCTAAATGGTAGTACTTGTTAAATAATTTTTCTTCACAATTTTAATTAAATCGAATAGCTAGTCCTTTACAAATATTATTTTAGTTATATGACTATTTCCATAGGTGATTCATAAAAAAGAATACATGATATAAAATATACTCTGCATAAAAAGTTTTTTAATAAATTATTTTTTACTATTCAAATTATAAAGGTATCATATCCTTTTTAAACTTCACACATATTTTCAATTTAACCTATTATGTTTAATTTTTGGCCAAATATATACATAAGCCCTTAAACTTGGCACCAATTTCTACCTAAACACTCTAACTAAGGTTTGTTCTATTTAGACACTATAACCTTATTTAATCTATACCAATCAGACCCCTCATGACTAACCACTACAAAAACTATCACACGTGAACTTCACACGCCTGACATGTCAAAAAGAACGACTAAAAAGTGCCATGTAGCTTTTAACTTTGGCTAATCCCAAATATAAAGTTTTTCAGCAAGCCTAACTTTTAACTTTTTTCTTCCATACAACTCACCCTACCTCAAATAGTAATTTAGATAGCGTTTGCCAATCCCCATTCTATAACGCCTCCCTCCTCCTCCCTTACACTGTTGTTATCTCCCCATCGTAGCCCCTACTCACAATTTTCAGATATCCATAAAGAAGAAGAAAGGTTTAAAATTTGTAAAGGCCAATTTTATTTGTGAGTTAAATTTTGTTTGAATTTATCCGAAATTGATGTGTTTTTTGTTCTTCCCAAATAAAAGAAAAAAGAGGTGGAAGTTTTCAGCTATACTTCTATTTTCCTTGTTTTTTGTTGATAATGATTTTTTAATATATATATATATATATATATATATATATATATATATATATATATATATATATATGTATGTATGTATGTATGTATCGACCACCACTTTTGGCACCCAACTCCACTGCAATCACAACCGAACAGCCACCCTACTACATTCAAATCGTTCATGATTGGATTTGACAAGTCTTTAGTGAGTTTAGCTGCGCCTCTTTAATCAAAGACATGAAGGAATGAAATAGCTTAAGGTGTTATTCTGGTGCTGTCTTTATGGAGATGATAGTAGATGGTAATTTTTTTGGGTTGTGAAATTTTCGGCTGATGATGCGTGAAGCGGGTGGAGTAAAAAATATGATTCTTTTAGCATTTCACGCGCCCAAGAGAAGTGTAAATCACACAATATGCCATATCATCGCTATGTGTTTA
Source organism: Nicotiana tabacum (assembly GCF_000715075.1). Taxonomy (NCBI): domain Eukaryota; kingdom Viridiplantae; phylum Streptophyta; class Magnoliopsida; order Solanales; family Solanaceae; genus Nicotiana; species Nicotiana tabacum. The sequence goes on from NC_134092.1 coordinate 38,263,935, forward strand.
ATAGACACATAGGTGTTGAAGTTGAAGTATCTAAATGGAATAAATCTTAGCTAGAAAGTTTAGGTGTAAATTGGTGTCAAGTTTAAGGGGTTGTATGTGCATTTGGCCTTAATTTTTCATTCATTCGATGAACCATAACAAGAAATGTTTTTATACCTAACTTGTCTAGTCTCCAACAAGATTAGTTAAAAATGAAGCGAATGAAGAAGACATTTTAGCCGTCCAAATATATTTCAAACAATGAAACGAGGGTCTAGGTCGATGTCTGCACTTTGACTACTGTACCCGACATTCCCACCCCAAACCCATCTCGAATTGACGGATCAACAAAATCCATTAATCAAATTTCGCCTTTGCCAGATTGTAAAACACGGCCACAATGCCGATAGCAGAGCCGATGAACGGCGACGGCAGCACAAGAATCGGAGTCAACGACATTGAAGACGCCATCGGTGTAGTGGAAATGGTGGGACCGTCTTCGATCACAGCCGTTGATTCTTCCTCTACAGCTGAATCTTCAATTTCCATTTGTGATGATGATCAAATTTCTCCTCTGTTGACCCAATCAGAGAGGCCTAAGATCAACATCTTCACCATCTCTTATCCTACTAGGCAAAAGCTCAATAAGGTGAACTCCAATTTTGAAATATTAAATCTGTTTTTTATTTTTTCCTAAATTTGTAAATTTGCTGAGCTCTTTTACTGAATTTTCAGTAGCCAGTTCCTTAGTTACAGGATTAGTCAAAATGCACTTTTATATATCTAATTTTTATACCACGAATAATTTCAGTCATTAATTATTGAGTTTTAGTTCCTCTTCACTAATGATGTAAACGATATTTACACAATTAAGTTATAAATAAGGTAATTACTGGTCAATTTATGACAAGCATATAGGTAACCTCGTAAAAATTGTAACTGACCTACTATACAGGTTAAAAAGCGCTAATAGTGTAGAAAAAACTTTACATTATCAGTGTATATAAATTAAATCCTTAATTATTAGAGTATGAGGGTAAAATATTTGAAAAGATTGTAGTAAAAAATTTGTTTTGCCTACCGAACAGTAATAGTGTCATATCAAATTGGACAAAAGGGAGTATGGTATGTTTGTTTGTTTCCCTTTTGAGTGCAGTCACTAGCGTTAAATTTGCAGGAAAGAAAAAGAGGAGGAAAGAGATCAGTAGAATGTTGAAGTTTTCTGCTAAAAAGTAGCGCTTTTTGTTTATTTAAGATACATAGCATGCTGAATGTATTGAACATCCTCAATTTTGGAAACAGTTGAGACGCATTCACAACATACATCAGGTATGAGAAAGGTTTTGATACAGTTAAGTCCGGGGAATGTAACGTGATTTCTACTATGGCATGTTTTTCTTTTTAGCAGTATTATTATATAGCTACAAAGTGTTTTTCCATTTTAGTGAACGTCCCTCTATCATCAGAAGTTTATGCTGACTTATTCTACCTTAGGTTCTAGGATGACCTTTCTTTACGCAACTTCTAGTCATGGTGCTAATATATATGCATTTATTGTACACTGTACTGTGACTTCTTCAAGGAGGGAGCGATCAGAGTTTGTTTTTGCACTCAGTCATGACTCAGGTGGTTGTTTTCTTTATCACGAACCCAATACTTTATTCAAGCCCAAATATGCCTATGCGTACTTACATATTATATTTCCCTACTCTGGTGCTTTTTTTGTGCGGATAAATGTTCTGCTTTCGTGATTTATTCTAACTGTTTATGGTATTGCGACATGTATCAAAGAAAATTCTAGTACTTTTTCATGCTTAATTAGGTTCTGACGCCTTGCAGGAGGAAGTTATCAAAGTAGTTGAACCAGACAAATCGCCGTTTCTGCAGTTTATTGTCTGGCTGTGGAGTGGATCGAGGTACTCCGGTCTGCTATGCATGGTCTTGTCATCTATAATCTACTCAACAATGGGAGTTGTTTCAGATGTTTTTACTGGTCAGTAACTTATTTAAAACATTTGCATGTGTATTATATACTTATATATAAATGTAGCTACTGATAACTTAGCAATACAAAGATGTCATCGTCCTGTTTCCTACCTGAAACTGATAGTCGGCGAAGTTCAGCTTAGTTTCGACGAAATTCAGCGTAAGCTTTAATTCGTGGGCAACTGATCTTCATACAATAACCTACCATTCTATTCACACGAATTGAAGATGATAGTTAAATTTTACCCGGGGAGAGAGAGAGAGTGTGTGTCTTTGTGGCTCTTTTTTTCTTCTTTTCTTAACTTGGATGTCCTTTGGAGTAAAACCAGGGAAGGAGGGGCTGGTGCCAGATTCCCTCTTGGCTGTTGTATTGTTCATATATCTTGAGAGACAGGATAGTGCATGTTATATCCAAGCACTTTTTGCAGTGCCCTCTGCACTGGGTTGTCAGGAGATTATTTGAGGGTTGATATGAGCACTTTGTTTTTCCTTTGATGTTTTGAGATTACAATTTTCGACAAGAGTGGGTTGCTCTAGTAGTGAGCACCCTCCACTACCAACCAAGAGGTTGTGAGTTCGAGTCACCCCAAGAGCAAGGTGGGGAGTTCTTGGAGGGAGGGAGCCGAGGATCTATCGGAAACAGCCTCTCTACCCTAGGGTAGGGGTAAGGTCTGCGTACAAACTACCCTCCCCAGACCCCACTAGTGGGATTATACTGGGTTGTTGTTGTTGTTGTTGTTTTGAGATTACAATTTTCATGGATATGGTCGGCGAAGGGTAGGCTCCTTTGGAACACTGCAGCAATTTTTCAGTATGTTGTTTAAGCCTATATCTTATGGATTTAGAGTATGAGAACAGGATTCTGCTATGAAGCTGACTCATGCAGGTTTTTAGTGTATATCAAAGGATCTTATGAAGTACCTAAACCCTTGTTATTGCTGATAGTTATGAGTATGTCACTATGTCTAGGACAAATGAGGAGTCACAGGAACACGGGTTTGAGCAGAATGCAATAATTCTTGCGAGAAGAGCCCTACACTTACGTGCAAGAAAGGGTAGTGTTTGTAGGTTCACTTTGGAGCAATAGAACTTTTAGTTCATTGTCCACTTCAGATTCCAGAACCTGGAGGTCTTTTGGCATTGCTTATCCTTTCTTCTAGTATAATAGTGTTTAACAGCAGTGCATGGTTTTGACTTTTGCTGTATGCTTTTGGTTCTGCCTTTGAATAGGCAATTGCCAAGCAACTTTAGATTTCTATATGAAGTTCCTTGAGTAAGGTTTTGATGTTAATACTGTTATATGTCAACATATTATGTATGTGGATACATACATTAAGATGTATCCAGTGTTTCATGACTGCTTCTAGCCGTATACTCCTGTTACACTATTATGATTTTTCATCGTTTTTGGAAATGGCAGCTCAATCAGTACCTCTTTTCGAGATAGCCTTTGCAAGATGTACGGTAGTCCTAGTTCTTTCCTTTGTGTGGCTGAGGAAAAGTGGTCAACCAATATTTGGACCAACAAGTGCCAGGAAACTTTTGGTCTTAAGAGCTCTCACTGGATACATCTCATTGATGAGTTTCATCTACAGGTAAGCAGTGTTTCTTAGACTGAGAAACCCCTAGACCTCTCAATCCACGCTCCAACAAGGAATAGAAAGCAGAAAATGTCGAGGGTAGGAAGTCGTTCCGGATGGACCATGTCAATCTAATTAATAAGTATAGAAAAATATGTACTGTGGATGCAAGAAGACAATCTTTCAACATTTAGGAGATTTGAAATGAATTTTTCCTGGTTGTTCCGCTTATAATTTCTTTCTTATCTGGGTTCAGACTATTTGCGGGTTTGAATAACATGGCTCCATCTTGCAGACCTGAAAAAGTAGTTACTGTTTTGCAAGATAACTAGACAAGACGCAATACATATCCAACCTGTCATGCGTAGCTGTTAAAGTAACTAACTTAGGGAGTTTTAATTGAATAATACAAAAATTAATCACAATGTTGAAAATTAAATGACCATCAATACCAATTGAGAATAATAAATAAAAATAAAAAGGTGATTTGTTTTATACACATGATTTAGTAGTAATATACATAAGAAGTGTAGGGCATAACTGGCAAAGTTTGATGGGATTTAACAAGTTGGAAGGAAGAAAATATATAGCACGTAAATGGATCCCCACGGTTCGAAGTTTCCATTTACATTAACATGGGATGCCACTGCTCTTGGTCAATTTACCATGATTATTTCCTTTCTCTGTTCATGCTACATCCCCTTTATTGTTCTGTAAAACATGATTTACTAGTAACCATGAAACAGTCAATTTTGTTTTTCAGCATCCAGCGGCTACCTGTGTCTCAGGCTATCATATTGAGCTTTACCGCTCCAATTATGGCTTCAACTGTAGCTAGAGTCACATTGCATGAGAAGTTAAAAATTGCAGAAATTGGAGGTATGGTTATATGCACAATCTATAGAACTCCAGGTTGATTTTTCTGTTATTTAAATTTGTATGGTGTGTACATGGTTTGCTATTTCAACTTGACTGAGGTGTTTTAAGCAGATAAAAAGACCATCTTATTCACGTTAGGGTTTTAGGGGCTCACAGATAGTTGAAAATCTGAAAATCTTCTGGCCCCCTGTGAAACTGAAAGAATTGTGAACTTACACACATCATTGTAAATTAGTTGCACTTCCGGTCCTTTTCCTTTTTCAAATAGACTGCCCCTTGGCAGGGAGTTGAGATGCTTGAAATTCTAAATGTCCTGTGAACCCTTAAAACTGAAAGATTAATGGATATAATACATTATTCTTTTGTTCACTATACAACATTGCAAGTTCATTACAATGTCTGGTCCTTTTATGTTCCTTCTCTTTGACAGCCTCCTTATAAATTGGGGTTCTGGGAGTGGGAACGTATAGTCGTATATGCTTGAAAATTTGATGTTTTTCTTAGCCTTATACAACAACAACATACTCAGTGTAATCCCACATAGTGGGGTCTGGGTGGGAGGGTAGTGTGTACGCGGATCTTACCCCTATCTCGTGGAGATAGAGAGGTTGTAACCAATAGACCCTCGGCTCAGTAAAGCATAAGCAAAATAGTAATGGAAAGAAACACGGCCAGAAACAACAGTGAGAGGCCATGGAAAAGAAGCATTAATAACAACAAGATAGTAAGATGACCGAAATGAAAGAAACAACATGCAATAATCGAAACCTAAGACTAAAAATAATACAAGAGTACTTACTAATACTACTAGTATGAACAAGGAAACCACTCGGCTACCTAACCTTCTACTTTATAAAACTTAAAAATATATGGGCAGAATATATTGATCTTAGATTCAGTGATTCCCTTTCTTATGTGCTGCCAGCTTAAGGAATCAGGATCATCTAAGAGTTCCTTCAACACTTCCAGTTTGTCTATCAGTTGGGCCATGCTTTCAATTTCTCAATCTTGACAATTTCTCCCATCTATTGCTGCTCTACGTTAAGTAGTAGATGTTTCAGTGTTGTTGGCAAAACTGTACAAGCCAGGGAACTGTTTTGCAAGAGGATATCTGTCTAATGGAGATGTGCTATTGTGAATTATGATTTATATGCTTTTTAGAGGACTCTTTTTAGATAATCGAGAAATTAGCTGTTTCTAGCTTTGATAAATACCCTCTCTCTTTTTTTAAATAATTTTTTCCTTTTGCTTTTAGAGGACATTTCTTATATTTTCTATCTCTTATTCTTTTGTGGGTAGTCTTTATCACTATTGCCTTATTGCAGGTTTAGCGAGCAGTTTCTTCGGTTTGCTGTTCATATTTCAGCCAATGGTCAAACCACAAGGTACAGAAGATAGTAAATATCTGTAACTGTTTTTGAACTAACAAACTTGTTTCGAGTTAGGAGTTATAACTGAGTGATTTTCTGTAGATTAAACCAAAAGACAGCAACCTTTTGATACATATCCAGTTGTAATTTTGTATTCGGATGATTAAATTGTAAATCCTCAAGTGGAACTAAATGCAGCCGGCCCTGCCCTTGTTTCTATAGGAGATCTCAGTGAACTAGGGCCTGGCAGGGGCTAGTCCCTTAGTTGAACTTCAGTCATGAACCCAAGGCCAATTAAAGCTGTAGTAGGTGTTTCTAGTTTTGATATTAGACCTCCTCAAAAAGAGAGCTCTTGCGGGTGTGGGAGAACTAACTTGGGAAAGAGTGTTTTGCTTTCAAATTTTAACTGTTAGACCTGTAGGCAGGTAACTTATCCCTTCAGAAAGAGTATCCCAAAAGAAATCCTTATCCTTCCCATCACTGGAATCCGACTTCTGTTAAGAGTACCGCTGTTGGACTTGTGATATCCCCAAATTTTCTTCTGCCTGCAGTGGTTCATGCCTTGCTCATTCTTCTGTTCTCTGTGGTACCTTAAAAAGAGTGGCTCTTTTTATCCCTACCAGGATGTGATTTCCTACCCACTGTAGTTTAGTAACTTATACCTACTCATTCTAAAGGCCCTCTGTTCATTAATTGTATGATTTTCATATGCATTCTGTTGGAGAAAAGTCACTTGATTTTATAGTCTTTTACATTTTAAAATTATTTTTTAAATGATTCAACCAGTTTGCCTGATGATTGAACTAGTAGATAACTGACATACTGCCCTCTGTCAAATTGAGTGTGTGGCCTGGATTTATACTATGCTTATAGGAAAAAATGAACTGCTTGCACTAGGATGACAGATGAATTGCACCTTGTATATTTGGAAAGACTGATCTGCTCAATAGGGAAAAACTTAGAATCTCATTTGGTTTCTTATTTGAATTCTCAAAGTATTGGAATTTTTCTCACAGGAACTTTCCCAAGTTCTATAGAAGCCAGTGAATCTCATTCCAATGGTAAGCATCACATTTTTGCTGTTTTGGTTGGCTTGTTTTCATCTACTGCGACTGGAGTCACCTACTGCCTTACGAGAGCAGGAGCCAAGGCAGCAGATCAACCAGTGTAAGACTTTTGGCTTGCGTCTCTAATCTTAAGAGTGGTTGTTGTATCATCATTATAAATATGCTTTGACTTTACATTCTTTCTCTTTCTCTCTCTTCCCTTATGAGAAGGAAAAAGTATAGTAATTCAACTGTAGCGTATGGAGGAACATGGCCTTCTAATCTGTTGTAGGTCAGTCTAGGGAATAATTTCCTTTGCAGATTTAAACCACACGGAGGTCATGAATACCGATCAATTCCATACATGACATAAAAAGATTATTATATAAGACTGGTTTTGCCAAGAACCACAACCAGGAAGAAGATTTTCCAATTTGTGCTTTGACCACACCCCACCTTTGGTTAAACTCACAATAAATCAAGATTCCTCAAAATGTTCTAAAGAACTGCAGCAACGTGTAGAAAATAGAGTTTTTCCTTTCTGGCTTTGATCACTCCAATTGCTCGGGACAAGGTGGGAGTGGCCTCCGTGGTGGACAAGCGGAGGGAGTCTGAGATGGTTTGGACATGTAAAGAGGAGATGCATAGATGCCCAAGTGAGCGTTGTCTTGCTTTTCTAGTAGCTTGGAGCATTGTATCTGCTTCTTATTCCATCCCAGTTTTATTTATTATTATTCTCGTTTTTCTTATTATCCCTGCATTTTCATATTCTCTGATACACTCAAACCTTCATGATTAGCTATTGCATAGAAGTTTATCACCTTTCTATCTCCACTGATGATGCCAAGGGCTCACCAAGTGTTGAGGTAGTTTGGCAAGATTTTTCAAAGGTTTTTTTAACACTGTGATCATGTGTCCTCTGCAAAAGAACAATTTAGATGTTAAAAGTGTATAAGATTCTTTGGTCTTCTTACCCATGATAACTAGTCAAAGACTGAAGGATCTGTAAGTAGTTGTCTATAATATCTAGTTGTACTTTATTGTTTATTCAGCTGACTGTTATCTCTCATAAGATGATTCTAAAGCAAGTAATCTTTATCTTTCAGGCTTCCAGTTTTCTCATTTGTCCTGCTTGCTAGTCCTGCTGCTGCGATGTCCACATTTTCCTTTGAAGTAAGATATCGTACATGTCGTTAGTTCTTTGTGAAATAAAAAGGCAAATGCATATAATCATGGTAGATCAGAACTGTTGCAAGTTTCATATGATGTTTGCTGAGATAAATATTCATTAAGTATCCCCAGAAGTTTACTGTGACATGTATATTGATGCTATTGTGAAAAATATTTCGGATATAATTGTGTACTGGCAACTTCCTGTTCATGGTGAATAGAGTGAACCACTTTATGGACGGCCATCTTTAAATGTTTGTAGAGTGAAAGTTTGATTGCCAGCAATCTTTTTGGTAAAGAGGTTATTTTATTATTTAATGCCACTACCATTATGTTGAAGAGGGTGAGTTTGCAATTTTGCTTGTACTAAAAAATGTGCGGAGTGACCTACAAGTAGTTGTATTGTATTCCAAGTTCTGTTTTGATAGCCGACTGTATCTCTCTGTATTCGTGAGTATTGATTGGGGTGTGGGTGTTCTAATCTTGTCCACCTTTTAATAGCGAATAGATAATTATCCTTCTTGACTTTTGGTTTCTTTTTCCTAATTGTCTTATTTTGTTGAATACAGAGCTTTGTACTCCCTAGTTTCTTTTCTTTCCTTCTAATGGCTGTACTTGGTGTACTAGCTTTCTTTGCAGAGGTACTATTCTTAACTCTAATTTTGTCATGTGATCCAATATCCAAAACTCTGATTCTTTAGACCCGTCCTCCAATTTGTGCTAATAGAATATTACTCTCCATAGATAACTTTAGCACGTGGACTTCAGCTTGAGAAAACCAGCAGAGTTGCCAATATCCAGTTTATTGAGGTATGGATCTGATCATGTTGTTTGTTGAGTTCCCTCTTGTATAGTGTAGCTTTATATACCACGGATTGCCTTATCTGCACAATTTTATTTTTTTCAAAGAAGTTATTTGCAAAAATTGTATGTGAAGATTCGTTTGTTGTGCTACCCTGTTTGCTTGAGTTTGTCAGAACAACATTGATAAATAATGATATTTCGGAATGGTGAAGTTTTCTTTATGTTAGTGCTAGTATTAAGTAATTAAAAGTCTCTTCTCTAAAAGTTCGAGTTTTTAAGTGAGGTGGTCACATAATTGAGCCTATTGTTGGTCACTCTGCTATTGAAAATTATGTAGTAAAGTCTTGTTTCTTTTTCTTTTTCTTTTTCTTTTTTGGAACAGAAAAGTCACTTTTCTATAACCATGTCACACCAAAAATCACTTGGCAGGATTTGTCCAAGTTTCGGCTGCCAAAAGCTTATGTGACATTTTATATCAGTCCGCATGGACTTAACTAATACCAAAACTAAAATTAAACCCGACCCACAGCAACCTCAAAAGTGAAATTTTGGACTGGAGTGAAACCATGCCCTTAATCGACTTTGCCTGAGATAAGGAGGAAGACACCGTTTTTATATAATGAGGGGGATAGGGTTTTTGTATATTGAAATCGGGTTGTCGGTGGTCGGGTTTTATTTTAAAATTTGGCATTAGTAAAGTCCATGTGGACTGATACAAAATGCCACATTAGATTTTCCAGCTGGAACTTGGACAAATGATTTTTGGTTGATATGTGTATAGAAAAGTGACTTTTCTGTTTTTATTTTTATTTTTATAAAGAGATGACTTTATGACATAATTTCTTATAGTTGAGTGACCATTTGAGCAATGAACTCTCACATAACACATTTCAAGTGAAAGTAGGAAAAAGTTTGAATCCCAACATACCATTGTTAAAGAATTTCCGTATGCTTCACTCACAAAAAATCTGGCTCACACTTGAGGGCAATGTTAGAGATACAATTAAATCAATAACATGTCAAGCTTTTAGATGATGTGGTAACGTAATTCAAACTCTAACGATTTGAATGGTTTATTCTTGGATTGGGTGTGTATGGAACTCTTTGCAATTCAACTATGCAAGGTGCTACCTCGCGAGACTTGTGTACCGAACTTGCTTCACTGCAATTGCAAACTCATATTCCTCTGCTAGAGACCAGTCGTGAATTTGAAAGTTCCCGTGTGATTTATGTTTACTCCTTCTGTAGAAAATTAGTTTATTAATACTAGATATCTGAGTTGGTGTGTCAATGTCAAGCTTTGCTTTCTGTCAAATTTATGTTGAACTGGATGTATTTCAGGCTGCGCTATCACAATTTCTTGGAATGGGCTCATCAAGAATCATTCCATCTTTTGGCAGATTATTTGGATGTATAATAATCTTAATTTCAGCATGTTGTACCATGTATATTGGACCCGAGAAAGAGATTGAATGACAAAGTTGGCCATTCCTTTTCATTTGCGCGCGCTGTATGGTCTAATGTGCACAAATTCTTTCTTGTGCTCTACCAACCACTCTGTCCAATGCTTCAAGGGGTACAATGAATCCCAGTTTCTGCAGAGACTTATGTCACCATGAACTTGGTGTAGCGAAATTTTGCCAGTCCCTATACTGGAAGTGTAATGATTCTGTCGTCTTCTCGCACTTGTAATAGCTTAATACGTTTCAAAAAATGGAGCGTCAAGGGGCTATTGCTTTTCTGTTCCAAGAGTGACATAAGTCTTACATAAAATACAGGTCGCCAAAATAGAGGACCTTCCACTTTCAACCAAGTACGCAGGAAACCACCATTGGCCTCTTTGATTTGGTTTTTTTGGGGGGGGGGGAGGGGGGGAGGGGGGGAGTAGCAATTTTCTTTTCTTAAACAAAGGAAAAAGGGCTGTAATTCATATTTACTCCAATGTATCGAAAATCCTAGATATGTTTCATTCTTGTCACAGGAAAGCTATACTTTCAACTGGTTTTGTCTGGCATATGCTTCGCTTCACACTGTTACTATCATTCTTCTCTGCAATTGACTTTAAAGAAATTTAGTTTTTCATCTGAATTCTTCAAAGAAAATTGTGTTTTAGACTGGATGATCTGATTCAAGCACCGACCATCTAAAAACATCTATAAACTCTGCGGTCTAAAACAGTCGAAAACTATTCAAACAGTAAGTTCTACAAGGTGGTCAATAAAGGAGACAACTAATGATCAAGAAACCTTAACTTGAGTTGTAACATCACTGAGTTCGAAACTTCAACCTCCTAATTAACAACTATTATGCAGTCAAACCTTTTTTATTCCCTTGATATACAAGAACATTTTAAATCAACAACTCAGGAAGTCCGTCAATAGAACTCATACCGATTCAACATGCTACTGCCAAAAGACATCAAAGTAGATAAAGCATGTTTCAAACACAAGTACCATCAAGACTAAGGACTTCAATTGGATTAGTAGTTCTAATCAGATTAGCTTATATTGTCACTTTCTGAATGAGCGCAAACGAGAGTGGAATAATATCATCGGTGAAGCGAGGCTTTCTTCTGCCTACAAGTTCCAGTATTTACTTCTATAGTCTCTCACGCCAAGGCACTCGTAGGGAAAAGAAATGTGCTAATCCCAGATAGAAAGGTTAATTTAATGACTCAGAAAAGAGGGTTAATCACCCCAATGATCTTAAACGTTCTTTGATGAATGGAGGCTCTTAAACAAAGCCATTATGAAGATATAGCCACGCAGAGCTTTTAAAACAGAGATACGAAACTACACTCTGATCGAAACATGAATCCGCGGCTCGGTTAAGTAGAGCTATTCGAGAAGCAAGATAACAGACAAGAAAACTAAAAGGGGACGCATTTCATGATAACAGTAAGAATAAAGTTCAACCCAGCAGGATCAACTTAAGTAAACAGGGTCATATTCATTACATTATACGGGTTATAGAGTTAGAAAAAGCCCATTTCATTTAAGTTCAGGATCATGAAAACACATACTAATATGTCCATTAACAAAGGGGAGAAGATTCAGAGAGTTGTGCCTCCAGTTTGATGCAACATTGCATCAATTTCATCACCATCTTCCATCTCCAGCTGAAGCAAAGAAGAATTGTTAGAAAATAGAAAAATTTATTACTGAGTAATGAGTACTAAGCAAATGAGCACGCAGGATGAGTGGGTTTGTTCTGTCTTATTGTTTCTTCCCCCTTTTTTCTTTTTTCTTTTTCCAGCTTACTCCACATTGTGTGTGTGTGTGTGTGTGTGTGCGAGAGAGAGAGAGAGAGAGAGAGAGAGAGAGAGAGAGAGAGAGAGAGAGAGAGAGAGACCTCATCTGGAGTCTGCTCCCCACGAAGACGACGACCATCAAACAAGAAGGCAATTGAATTGAAATCAACTGACTGCCTGTCACAATATGCATTCATCAATTTTTTTAGCTGAGTGCTTCTTTTGATTCTGAAAAAGACCTCGTTCCCATCCTGCAACCAATAAACCAACCAGATCAATCACTGTCAGCCACTTTCCTCCTCATTAGTGAGTGCATACATACATTTTCTGAAATTTTAATAGGCTTCCATAATCCATACAACGATGACAAAAAGAAGATAAAAAGAAGGGAAAAGGAACCAAAATGTCCATACAGCTCATTAATACAAGCTGATGTGGGGGTCAATCACACTATACTTCTCCAGGCAAAAGACAAGATTGTAAGGATTAGCAATGAAAATTAACCCCAAAACCGGAGGGTAGGTTTCTAATAATGGTTTTTTCCGGCCAACCCAGATTTATCTTGTCTTAACACGGAAAAGCACATGGCTACATGTAATTATTGTTGATACTAGATAGTCCTCTTTTACAAAAGCCAAAGAAACAAATCATCAGTTCCATTCTTTTGATTACTTCTAAAAGGAATCACACAATCACCATCGGAATCTACCACTGACAACTACAGGGATCACACCATGATCCGTTACATCCACAATGTGCTGTTAACCTATACTATGGTTGGTTTAGCATTGGACAAACAAAATTTTGTACAAAATCTCAGGCTTAAATTTACCACGAAACAATTTAGAAACAATTTACCACAGAACAACTAATAAATGCTATACCAATACCATCCACGCTTCTACAGGCACCAAATGTTTGTATATTTGATTGAAATTACCATCTTCAACGCAAACAAAAGAAGTGATAAGGTAACTTTTATTATATGGAAAATATCTTTTTCATCCCAAAACACTACCTGGATGCATTATTCTTAAATAAATTCTTTGCAAAAGAAGCCTGAAAATGTAATTTCATCAGTTCTCGGAGTTAACAGAAAAACTTAATGAAACACAGTACGATATTCATATATCTTTTTTTTGGGTAGATCAACTGAAAAAATAATAGCACCTAATCACCCTACTCCGAATCTGGCATTAGGTGTTTTGTTCCTTTCTCTTTTCTTTTAATTCAATCTCTTTTAGAAGCTCCTTTAGTTAAGACTTTTTTTTCGAGGAAGGATACTTAAATATCTTCTAGTTAAGACTTGCAAGCAGATTAGCACTTAAAATGAGGTTTTTTATGCTTTGGCACTTACAGCTCTCACTTCATGAAAAAGGGAAAAAAAGAAAAAGAAATTTTGAGGTAGTCAAATTGTAAGAGGGTGCGTTTTAAATCAGGCACAATGAGTTAAAACAATATTGTAAAATAGGTTAACATAAATGCCTTACAAGACAGCAAGCTTATGATTAAGAAAAAGTCGAAAAGATTGTATAGTTTTTTGATAATTGCACACAAGTGTGTATCCTAGAGGTTTGTATTAACGACCATGGGAGACCAAGGTTCAAATTACGCAGAGGCTACAATACTAAGTACTTACTTACCCATAAGAGCAAAAATACAGGAAAAGATGACAAATAAGCCGCTACAACCAATTAAACCACTTAAAATTCTTTCTATTATATAAACTCGCTCCTTCCCAAGTTATGTGATGATATTTCATTTTTACTTTTTCCTTTCTATATATTTGGAAACAATTTAGCAAACGTTATATGTAGGTTATACCCTGCTAGTAAAACTACTGAAAATCAAACAGCGATAAGCAAAAAATCAGAAGATTCTAAAAGGATCATATTCTAAAACTAAACGAAACGAAACCCTAGGTTTTCAATCCGCTATATACATGTGTGTGTGCGCGCGTGAAAGAGAGATAGAAAAGAAAACCTGGCCTTTGACTTTGAGATTGATGTGAACTTGATCGCCGCTGGGCTTCTTGTCTTCCTCTGCTTGCGACATTTCTCTCCCAAAAAGCTCTTCTCTCTCTCTCTCTCTTTGGCAAAAGCAATAGAATTATTGTTTCAAAAGTACAGGAGGGAGAGGGTTTTATCTTTTTATATAATATTTGGACTCTATTGGTCACGGTGACACAAGGCTTTTTAATAGTCATTGGCTTAAAAATCACGCACCTTTTTTCATATTTTTTTTTGAGTTCCCCAAAATCCCCCTTAATTATATTATTATACTTCATACATTAAATTTCCATTCTTTCATCTTTAAAGGTAGGGCTGTTTGGATCGGTTCTATTTGGATTTTCGGATTAAATATGAGTTAGGTTTTTTTATAGTTCACATATTCGAATTGGTATAATTTTAATTTAATTCGATTCTAAATTCGAATTATATAGACATGTATAAATATTAGACTTAAATTTTAGGATTAAGTCTTCTCATTTCATTCGTCTCTTTTAGACTCTTCTTTTCTTAGTTTATTTCGAAGTCTCTCTCACCTCTTTTTAGTTGCTTTGTCCGCTTCTCTTAGGCCTTATATTTGTGTCTCTCATTCTCAGTCTCTCATTCATATATGGACAACGACGCATCTTCCTTATTAGACATTTTATTTGGAATTTTAATTTATTTTATTTTGCTTTGAAACTTTTGTTTTGTCTATTGCTATGAAAGATATTTGATGCCTTTCAATTTAATAGAATAGTAAATTGCAATAGCCTTAAAAAGTGCATAGCCAATATGATTGTTAGTAGCCTTAATAAGACGTACAATTCGATCCGAAAATTCGAAATATTTACCCGATCCAAAATTTAAAATCCAATTTAATTCGGATTGGATTCGGATTGCATTTTATAAAATCCGAATTTACAATCCAAAATATGCTAAATCTGACCTGATTTGACCGATGCACAACCCTATTTAAAGGTGCGTCTAGTATATGCTCCTAATTAACTCAGCTTAAAATTCTTTAAATTATTATTTTTTTGTCAGTTACCTACTTAAATTATATGGTATCCCCAAAACTCACCTGAACTATATTCTCCTATATATTAAAGTCTCATATTTGAATTCTTAAAGGTGCATCTGTCGAACTGTAATAACTTATGGTTTGAACTAAGCTTTTCATGTAGTTTATTCATGATATATTACTCTCGGATGATCAATTAATTTATGAATTTTGGCAAAAAAAAAAAAAAATCTAATTTAATGCATAAATTTCAGGTGTAATTGTGATTATACTTTATGCTAGACTCCAATTAAATAAATCTTTATTTACATTTACATTGCAGCATCATAAAACAAAAGCCAAGGCATATGGTGTTGTATTTCTGAAAAATCATCTTATATCACATAAACAAGATTACACAAAATAAAAATTCGCAAGTAACCAATCAATCGGCCAACAATTACATTCACTAATTCTAGATACGGAAAAGGGTAAAAAAAAAAAAAAACTCCTTTACTATTCGAAAATATTCATTTATATCCTCTGTTTATACTATTGGTTCACCATTGCTTGGTACAAAAAATATTTCTCTGTCGTTAGGTCCTTCCAGCATAGCAACATTATCCCACATGGCCTCATATAACGCTTAGGTGGATACCACATGGCATGCCACCTATCGCACCTTTCCCATTTTACTTTCTCCCCTGGTACCTCTTCTACCCCACCTCCCTTTTCATCCAATCACCATTCTTTTACCTTGAGGGAAACAGAGGATTATCATGACACTGCCATAATAAATGCCATGGAAGTATTATGTCTTTTCTTGCTAGAAGAGCAGGAAAAATGGAAAAACTATGTAAAAAGTAGCCACAATTGCTACCGAAAAGAGTATTGAAAATGTGCTGCTGACTCCATCAAATGTGTTGTTAAAGTTATTTCTGTTGGGTTTTTAAGTTTAAATGTAGCTTAAAAGAGGGTGAATGGGAAATTAAAAATATTTGAGTTTCCCTTCTTTATAAAGGGACATTATCCCATATTGGAAGAGGAAAATATTTTGATGGGTATATATACAATTGCACTTCTTCTAACTCTTAAAGAGTTAAGAAGAAGGCAAACCTCGCGCCGTCGTCGTCGCTCGCTCGCTCGGCTCGTATTAAATTCTGCTTCTTTTACATTTCTGTTTATATGTTATTTTATCTTCTCCAGAATTATTTTACAAATACAGAATAATAACAAGCTTAAGAAATTTAATATTTTCTGTATTTGTGTTATACTTACTGTTTCTGGAGACTAAAACATGTTTGGTTTTCTACTCCAGTGGAGATTAAAATCTACGTGATTTTAATGTTTGTTTGTGTCATTCTTTTACAGAAATGATGAATGACAACGGGAACCAGACTGTTCCTATGGTGACTGCCAATGCATCGACAAGCCGAACAACACCGACATTGGCACTGGCAAAAAAATTCGAAAAATTTTTCGGGATTGATTTCAAGCGGTGGCAGCAAAAGATGTTCTTCTACTTGACAACTTTAAGTCTACAGAAGTTCATTAAGGAAGATGTTCCTGTTCTGCCCGACGAAACTCCAGAAAATGAACACTTTCTCGTGACTGAGTCATGGAAGCATTCTGATTTTCTATGCAAGAATTACATTCTTAGCGGACTAGAGGACGATCTGTATAACGTCTATAGTAATATAGAGACGTCAAAACAATTGTGGATAGCGCTTGAAAGGAAATACAAACGGAAGATGCCGGGTTAAAGAAATTCATTGCCGCTAAATTTTTGAACTATAAAATGGTAGATAACAAGTCTGTTTTTACCCAAGTTCAGGAATTGCAAGTGATTATTCACGATCTCTTTGCTGAAGGTATAAGTCAAATTAATACTAATGTTGAAAGTATTAATTATATTATTTCTACTAACAGAATTTTCACTGAAGGCCTTGTCATCAATGAAGCATTCCAAGTTGCAACAATAATTTAGAAGTTGCCTCCTTTGTGGAAGGTCTTCAAAAACTACTTGAAACACAAACGCAAGGAGATGTCCCTTGAAGATCTCATTATTCGGTTGAGAATCGAAGAGGACAACAAAGCTGCTGAAAAGAAAGGATGTGGAAACTCAACAATAATGGAAGCAAACATTGTTGAGTATAGAAAGAGGAAAAAGGCTTATGGACCA
This sequence comes from Nicotiana tabacum, assembly GCF_000715075.1. Classification (NCBI taxonomy): domain Eukaryota; kingdom Viridiplantae; phylum Streptophyta; class Magnoliopsida; order Solanales; family Solanaceae; genus Nicotiana; species Nicotiana tabacum. The sequence goes on from NC_134092.1 coordinate 38,281,172, forward strand.
AAAAGCAACCCAAGCAAGAAGAGGTTCAACAGAAATTGCTACAACTGTGGAAAAGCTAGACACAGATCTGCAGATTGTCGTGCTCCAAAGAAAGACAAGAAGAAAGGTCAAGCAAACATGGTTGAAAAGCACGAAGATATCGATGACTTGTGTGCTATGAATTCTGAATACAACCTGGTGGGAAATCCTAAGGAGTGTGGATTGATTCTGGAGCCACTCGCTATGTTTGTGCTGTTAGAGAAGCGTTTGCTACATATGCTCTTGTTGGACCCGAAGAGACATTTTCTATGGGAAATTCTGCAACGGCCAAAATTGAAGGATGCAGGAAGATATTTATGAAAATGACGTCTAGGAAGGTGGTGACTTTGAACAACGTCCTTCATGTTCCCGAGATTAGAAAGAACTTAGTCTCTGCTGGACTTCTTGTTAAGAAGGGGTTTAAGTGTGTTTTTGTATCTGATAAGGTTGTAATAAGTAAGAATGAGATGTTTGTAGGGAAATGTTACCTCACTGAGGGCCTTTTCAAGCTGAATGTAATGGTTGTTGAGAATAATAATAAAATTTCAGCTTCTTCTTACTTACTTGAATCAAATAAATTATGGCATATACGTTTGGGTCATGTCAATTATAAAACCTTGTGAAAAATAATTAATTTGGAAGTATTGCCTATGTTTGAATGTGACAAATCAAAATATCAAATATATGTGGAATCTAAGTATGTTAAACATCCTTATAAGTCAGTTGAAAGGAATTCAAATCCTTTAGACTTAATTCACACAAATATTTACGACATGAAGTCAATACCATCTCACGGTATAAAGAAGTATTTTATAACTTTTATTGACGACAGTACTCGATATTGCTATGTTTACTTACTTAATAGTAAAGATGAAGCAATAGACGCATTCAGGCAATACAAAATGGAAGTTAAAATGCAACTTAACAAGAAAATCAAAATGATAAGAAGTGATAGGGGTGGTGAATATGAATCTCCTTTTGAAGAAATATGTTTAGAATATAGAATAATTCATCAAACAACGGCCCCTTACACGCCCCAATCCAATGGGATTGCAGAAAGAAAGAATCGTTCATTAAAAGAGATGATGAACGCATTGTTGATAAGTTCTGGTTTGCCACAGAACTTGTGGGGGGAAGCCGTTCTTACAGCTAACCGGATACTAAATTGAGTACCCCATAGCAAAACACAATCTATTCCATATGAAAAATAAAAAGGAAGGAATCCCAACTTGAATTATTTCAAAGTGTGGGGGTGTTTGGCAAAAGTGCAAGTTCCTAAACTCAAAAGAGTAAAAATAGGACCGAAAACCGTTGATTGTGTTTTCATAGGATATACGACCAATAGTAAAGCATATCTATTTTTGGTTCATAAATCAGAAAATCCTAACATTCATAATAATACGGTTATAGAATCAGATAATGCTGAGTTCTTTGAAAATATATACCCGTATAAAAAGGAATGTGAGTCGATTGGTGAAGGATTTAAACGACCTCGGGAAGAAATAAAAGAAAGTACATTTAATTAGGAGGATCCAAGACGTAGTAAACGTCAAAGAACGTCTACTTCATTTGGACAAGATTTTGTGACTTTCTTATTGAAAAATGAGCCTCGAACATTTAAAGAAGCTATGTCTTCTTTGGAATCATTGTTTTGGAAAGAGGCAGTCAATAGTGAAATAGAATCCATATTGAACAACCATATATGGGAATTGGTTGATCTTCCTCTTGGAAATAAACCTTTGGGTTCTAAATGAATTTTTAAGAGGAAAATGAAAGATGATGACACTATTGATAAATATAAGGCAAGACTTGTAGTCAAAGGGTATAGACAGCGAGAAGGTCTTGATTATTTTGATACATACTCTCCAGTTACAAGAATTACGTCCATACGAATGTTAGTAGCATTAGCTGCAGTTTATGGTCTTAAACTTCATCAAATGGACATTAAGGCGGGCTTCTTAAATGGAGATTTGGAGGAAAAAATCTACATGGAACAACCTAAAGGGTTTGTGGTTCCAGGTAAAGAAAAGAAGGTATATAAACTTGTTAAGTCCCTTTACGGACTAAAACAAGCACACAAGTAATGGCATGCAAAATTTGACCAAACAATGTTGTCAAATAGTTTTAAGATAAATGAATGTGATAAATGTGTGTACATTAAAAATGTTCCAAATCACATAGTCATTGTTTGCTTATATGTGGATGATATGCTGATAATGAGTAATGACATTGCCAACATAAATGCGACTAAGCGTATGCTAACTAGCAAGTTTGATATGAAGGACTTGGGAGTTGCTGATTTAATTCTGGGAATTAAGATCAATAAGACTCCTCAAGGTCTGGCATTGTCACAATCTCATTATATTAAGAAAGTACTTGAAAAATTCAAGCACTTAGGATTTAAAGTTGCAAAGACTCCAATTGACGTGAATCTTGCATTAGCAAAGAACAAAAGCCAAAGCATATCACAATTGGATTATGCTAGTATGTTGGGATGCTTAATGTATATCATGAATTGTACACGACCAGATATAGCTTGTGCTATAAGTAAATTGAGTCGATACACGAGCAATCCAGGTCAATCTCATTGGATGGCAATGAAATGAGTTTTGGGATATTTAGAACATACCCAGGACTTTGCTTTGCACTACAGTAAATATCCTGCGGTGATTGAGGGATAATGTGATGCAAATTGGATCACCAGTTCAACTGATTCTAAATCTACAAGTGGATATGTATTCACTATTGGTGGATGAGCGGTTTCTTGGAAGTCGTCCAAGCAAACTTGTATTGCCTACTCTACAATGGAAGCTGAGTTCATAACCTTAGATAAAGCCGGTGAAGAAGCTGAATGGCTCCGGAAATTCTTGGAAGACATTCCATTTTGGCCCAAACCGTTGGCACCAATATGCATACATTGCGATAGTCAAGTGGCAATTGGAAGGGCTGGGAGCGTGATGTATAACGGTAAATCTCGTCATATACGATGAAGACATAAAACCGTTAGGCAATTACTCTCTAGAGGAATTATCACGATTGACTATGTAAAGTCAAGCGATAATGTGTCGGATCCACTTACAAAAGGCCTAACTAGAGAGGTAGTTGAGAAATCATCGATGGGAATGAGACTATGGTCGAGAACAAGCCATTGTGGCGGTAACTCAACCTAGAAGACTGGAGATCACAAGATCTAGGTTCAAGGAGATCAAACAAAGTCATTAATGACAGTTCAACATTGTCAACTAAAAGTTTGGTCCATTCTCGTGATGAGACAATGTTCAGTACCAAGGATAAAACATTAAGGCTTTTTAATGAATTTTAAATTTGATACGGGATATATCAAATAGTGTATCTATGGGATGACACGTTTAGGAATCACTTATGTAAGTGTGAAGTGTTAGCCGCTTCAAGGGGAATTTTGTAAGGCCAATTCTCTACGCACGTATTAAACCAGGCAGTGTTTATGGCTGAAACGAACACAACAATGAGAGCCAAAGACGGTTAAGAGTTGGTTGTGTGACTTATGGTTGTCTAGGTATATACCAAAGTTCGACGGTTCAAAGATATCAAATCTACCGATTGACCGAGTATATCCGACATAAGTTCACTACGGAAAGTTCAAATGGAAACCTACTTATCCAGATGCAATTAATCCCTACTTGCGAATCACACAGTTTTTCATGTATATTTTCGTGATATAGCCATTCCCCATTCATGCGGGGGATTGTTGGATTTTTAAGCTTAAATGTAACTTAAAAGAGGGTGAATGGAAAATTGAGAAAAATTGAAAATATTTGAGTTTCCCTCCTTGACAAAGGGACATTGTCCCATATTGGAAGAGGAAAAGGTTTTGATGGGTATATATATAATTGCACTTCTTCTAGCTCTTAAATAGTTAAGAACAAGGCAAGCCTCGTGTCGTCGTCGTCGTCGCTCGCTCGGCTCGGATTAAATTCTGTTTCTTTTACATTTCTGTTTATATGTTATTTTATCTTCTCCAGTATTATTTTACAAATACGGAATAATAACAATTTCTTCTCACTCTAAAAAGGTTCATCCTTCTCGAGAGATCTTCCATTATTTATCACATTATTTCTCAAAATTGGACTGGACTTGCTAATTGTTTGACAATATTAAGTATCAGATAATTGGAAGGAGTTCCATAAATTTTCTTTAACTGCTTTGTAATTAATTGAAATAATTTTTTTGCTTGCAACAGCTGAACAAAAGAAGAATAAAGAATTATCAAATAAAGGATCAATATTTATTTGTTACTTTATTAATGCAAACATTATCAACAAAAACAAAAAGATTTAAAAATCAATGAGCATATATTATAAAAATATTGTATGGTATATAAAAGATGTATTTTACTGATGAAGTCAAGTAAAGTATGTACCGAAAAAGAGTCCAATCTTTGAGTTTATATACGCGAAATGAGAAAATTAATCCTTCAATTATACATAAAAATACTTCTTTAATATTTTCTTGGTATAAATATATATTTTCTAAAGACAGATCCCAAACTTGTTGGGATTGGAAGTTTGGTGAATGAAAAATGGAGGGAAGAAATATGAAAGGAAAGTGAGTTGCTCCCTTATGCTTTAGAAAAAATCATTGGTGGCGGAAAGAAAAGGGAATGTGCTTATATTAAGAAAGCACTTCTCTTGGTGTTAAATGGGTTAGAAAAAGGTAAATCTCACGCTATTGTCATCACTCGCTCGGCTTTGGCTGCAGTCAAAGATTGATTGATTAATTTTTTGGACAAATTTTCTATCAATTATTTAATTAAATAAATAGAATATTTTAAACGTTCTCGCATGTTCCAACAGCCATGGCTGTTTCTGAAAGGTTGTAAATTTTCAGAAACAGTACCAGAAAATGGCTATAAATACGCCTTGATCCAATAAATTTCCTTACGAAATTTTTTAAACTTCTTCTCCTTCTTCTGCACAAATAAATTTCAGTGTGATTTACAGCCATTAAGTGGTTTGCAGTTCACCAATGTTTTAGCTACCAATACTCTGGTGAGTTAAATCGTTCTATCCTGGGAGGATAATTTCCATCACCTCGGGTACTTGAGGGGAATAATTTTTTTAAGGACACACAATGCATTCAGTGGGCTCGATTTTATTCCGAAATATATTTTTAGATTCTGTTTCTGATTATTTTTATTTCAGCTTTACTTCTGTTTTTCTGTTTCTGTTTCTTAAATTTATTGTTTCATAATATAATAGTTAATACAGGTTACTAACAATCTTAAGGAAATTATTTTTTATACTTTAATCTATATTCTATTTTCTGGAGATTATTTTGTGGTTTTCTACTCCTTCTGAATTTTTCTATTTTTGATTTGAAGATATAAAAATTTCATCGGAGTATTAAAATTCAGAAACGATTTGAAGAATATAAAACCTTCATCGTTTTCTTGTGAAACAATATATAAAAACTTCGATTTTTATTTATTAAATGTATTATTTATTATTAATTACAGTACTGTTTACTTTTTTATTTTCTGCCATTAATTGAACTGTACTGTTGTTGACAGTGAGAAATGATAATTGAAAATAAAAATCCTTCTACAACTATTGCGGCAACGATAATAGCCTCGTCAAGCCGATCTATTGTGCCATCGGCCGAAAAACCGGGGAAATTTTATGGAGCTAACTTCAAAGGATGGCAACAAAGGGTATTCTTTTGCCTTACCACGCTTGGTATGTATAAATTCACCAGTGAAGACCCTCCAGTTCCTGCCGTCGACATGCCAGACAATGAAAAGTTTATGATTGTTGAGGCATGAAAACAGACAGATTTTCTTTGCAAAGGCTATATCCTAAGTACTTTGGAGGATAATTTGTACAATGTCTACACTGCTATGAATACTTCGAAAGAGTTGTGGAATGTACTTGAGAAGAAGTACAAGACCGAAGATGCGTGAATGAAAAAGTTTGTGGTCGCCAAGTTTCTTGACTATAAAATGATAGATAGCAAAACAGTTGGAACCCAAGTTAAAGAGCTTCGACTTATATTTCGCGGCCTTATTGCTGAAGGTATAGTAGTGAATGAAGCATTTCAAGTGGCTGCAATAATTGAAAAGTTACCTCCTTCGTGGAAGATTTTAAAAATTATCTAAAGCACAAGCGCAAAAAAATGAAGTTGGAAGATCTTGTGATTCGTCTCAAGATTGAGGAAGATAACAAAACAGCCGAGAAAAAGTCGCGTGAAAATTCAACGATTATTGGAACGAATATCGTTGAAGAGGTCCAAAAAGTAAGAAGAGGAAGAGGTCTTCTGGATAGACTAAGGAGCAGAACAAGAAAAAAATCAAGGGCAACTGCTATAATTATGAAAAAGCTGGTCACAAAGCCCCTAACTGTCGTCTCCCGAAAAAGGACAAGAAAAAGATACAATCCAACATAGTGGAAAAGAATGATAACATTGATTATCTGTGTGCAATGCTTTCGGAATGTAACTTAGTTGGAAATCCGAATGAGTGATGGATTGACTTTGGAGTCACTCGACATGTTTGGAGCCACTCGACATGTTTTTGCTATCAAAGAAGCATTTGCTACTTACTCTGCTGCTGGTCCCAAAGAAGAGCTTTCCATGAGAAATACTGCAATAACTAAGATTGAGGGTTATAGAAAAATATTCCTGAAGATAACTTCCGCCAAGGTGTTAACGCTAAAACAATGTTCTTGACAACACTAATGGTTGTTGACAGTATTAATAAAATTTTAGCTTCTTCTTATTTATTGGAGTCAAATGATTTATGGCATATTCGTTTAGGACATTTCAATTATAAAACCTTGTGTAAGTTAAATAATTTAGAAGTGTTGCCTAAATTCGAGTGTAATAAATCAAAATGTCAAGTATGTGTTGGATCTAAGTTTTTCAAACATCCTTATAAGTCTGTTGAAAAGAATTCAAATCTTTTAGACTTAATTCATACTGACATTTGTGATATGAAGTCAACACCATCTCATGGTGAGAAAAAGTATTTTATAACTTTTATTTACGATTGTACTCGATATTGTTATATTTATTTACTTAATAGTAAGGATGAGCAATTGAAGCATTTAGGCAATACAAGACTGAAATGGAGAATCAATTGAATAAAAATATTAAAATAATTAGAAGTGATAGGGGTGGAGAATACGAATCTCCTTTTGTAGAAATATATTCGGAATATGGAATTATCCATCAAACTACTCCCCCTACACACCTCAATCCAATGGAATTGTGGAAAGAAAAAACCGGACATTAAAGAAAATGATGAATGCTTTATTAATAAGTTTCGGCATACCGAAGAGTTTGTGGGGGGAAGGGAAGTTATCCTTACAGCTAATCGAATACTCAACAGAGTACCCCACAACAAAACACAATCTATTCTATATAAAAAATGGAAAGAAAAAAACCCCAACTTGAAATATTTCAAAGTGTGAGGGGGTTTAACAGAGGTACAAGTACCTTTACCCAAAAAGGTAAAAATCGGACCAAAAACTGTGGATTGTGTTTTTATTGGATATGCTACAAACAGTAAAGCATATCAGTTTTTGGTTCATAAATCTTATAATTCTGAAGTTCATGTTAATACGATAATTGAATAAGATAATGCTGAATTTTTTGAAAACATTTATCCGTATAAAATTGAATGTGAGTCGTCAAGTGAAAGATCTAAATGACCACGGGAAGAACCAAAGAAAAATACTCCAAGTGAAAAGGATCCAAGGTGTAGCAAACATCAAAGAAAATCTACTTTCTTTGGACCAGATTTCGTAATATTCTTGCTTGAAAATGAGCCTCAAACTTTCAAAGCAGCCATGTCATCTTCTGATTCAACATTTTGGAAAGAGGCAGTCAATAGTGAGATTCAATCAATTTTGGATAACCATACATGGGAATTGGTTGATCTTCCTCAAGGAAATAAGCTTTTAGGTTCGAAATAGATCTTTAGGAGGAAAAAGAAAGGGCAAATACATACACAACCCCTTAAAGTTGGCACCAAATTCCATTTAGACACCTCAACTAACCCGTTTACCTATTAGACACTCTAACGCCACTATAGTGTACCTATGGAACACAAATCACCTAACATGTCAAAAGAGTGATTCTCACTCTAATATGGGCGCTTGAATTATGCTTACATGGCACCAAAATCTCCTCCTCTCTCTCAAAAACTGTTCCTCCATCTTCTTCCTACTTTAATTTCCTTCAATCTCAATTTTACCTTCTTCCGTCCACCCTTTATTCTCATAAAAAGTAAACATCTGAATCTTGTCCATACTATTGCTAAGATCATTGTCCATACTTTCCACAACACCTCACCACCATAGAATAATTAAAACAATCTTGTGACAAATGTTTAATTCAATTTAATTGAGTATTATAGGAAAAGCTGAATTTTTGTTTAACAAGGAACATAAAACTTATCTGTAAACAAAAGGCTCAATTACAAATTAGGACATAGTTTTCCAAATAAAATGAACAGTTTAAGAGATAGAGTGACATTCTTACGAATCGTCATCTACTTAAAACTCTTCGACTGAATGTGTGATAGTGCATAATGTGGATATAGGTCAGTAGAGAAGCAACTTAAATCTTAGGTCTGTAGCGGTTATCTCTGTTTTTTGTGCGTTTGCAATTGAATAACACAGATGAAGCGGACTAACTCGTCGGATCTCGACCTGTGTTATCTATTTTGGTCTGACTGAGTCGCTTCATTCGCTGCATATTGCTGAGGGTCATTTCTGATGGTGTTTCCGAAGAGGTGTCGCCAAGTTTTTCTGTGTTTGGTGGTTGCAATTGAAGAACACGAAGGAGAAGAAAAATTTGACACATGTTACTTAGTGATTTGTCCGTCTTCCATGTCAGCGCACTTGCAAATCACGCTTTTTATTTTTAAGAGAGATTGAGACCCATGTGTTCCATAGGTACACTATAGTGACTTTAGAATGTCTAATTGGTACACGGGTTAGTTGAGGTGTCTAAATGGAATTTGGTGCCAACTTTAAGGGGCTGTGTATATATTTGGCCAAAAAGAAAGTTGATGGCATTATTGACAAATATAAGGTAAGACTTGTTGTCAAAGGTTATAGTCAAAGGGAAGACCTTGATTACTTTGACAATTATTTGACATTAATGAGGATAATATCTATTAGGGTGTTAGTGGCACTAGCGGCCGTGTATGGTCTTGAAATCCATCAAATGGATGTTAAAACAACTTTCTTAAATGGAGAGTCGGAGGACGAAATTTACATGGAACAACCTGAGGATTTTGTGGTTCCCGGTAAAGAAACGAAAGGTGCAAATTTGTTAAGTCACTTTATGGACTTAAACAAGCACCCAAACAATGGCATGCTAAATTTGACCAAATAATGTTGGCAAATGGTTTTAAAATCAACGGGTGCGACAAATGTGTTTACATTAAAAATACTCCAGGTCATGAATTCATTATTTGTTTATATGTTGACGACATGTTGATAATGAGCAAGGATATGGCAGATATAAATGCTACTACCGCATGCTGGCTAGCAAATTTGACATGAAAGACTTAGGAGTTGCTGATGTTATCTTAGGGATCAGAATTCACAAGACTTCACAAGGTCTCGCATTATCACAGTCTCTACATTGAAAAGGTACTTGAAAAATTCAAGTATTTAGATTTCAAGACTATCAAGACTCCAATTGACGTGAGTTGTGCACTTCAAAATAATGAAGGTGAAAGTGACTCACAACTGGACTATGCAAGAGTATTGGAAAGTTTGATATATATCATGAATTGTACGCGACCAGATATAGCATGTGCTATTAGCAAACTGAGTCGGTTTACAAGTAATCCCAATCAAATACATTAGATGGCAATGATAACAAATATATCTGAAACATACCCAAGACTATACTATGCATTATAACAAATATATCCCCCTCCCCCTCCCCCCGTTAGTTGAGGATATAGTAATGCAAATTGGATCACCCGATCATCTAAAGTTAAATTCACAAGTGGATGTGTATTCATAATTGGGGGTGGAACGATGTCTTGAAAATCAATTAAACAAACGTGCATCGCCCATTCTACGATGGAATCTGAATTCATAGCTTTAGACAAGGCCGGTGAAGAAGCTGGATGGCTTCGAAATTTCTTGGAAGATATTCCATTTTGGCCCAAATCTTTGGCACCTATATGTATATATTGTGATAGTTAAGCAGCAATAGGTAGTGCAGGGAGCGTTATGTATAACGAAAAATCTCGTTACATACGACTCAGACACAATACCATTAGACAACTACTCTCTAGTGGTGTTATCACGATTGACTACGTGAAGTTAAGAAATAACATGTTGTATCCACTTACAAAAGGCCAATCTAGAGAGGCAGTTGAAAGATCATCGAAGGGAATGAGGTTAAGGCCAAGGACAAGTCATCATGGCGATAACTCTACCTAGAAGACTGTAGATCCCAAGAGCTAGGTTCAAAGAGATCAAACAAATTTATGAATGATGGTTCAACATTGTCAAATAACTCAACCCATTCTCGTGATGAAGACAATGTTCAGAAATCAAAGTAAAGCATTAAGGCTTTTTGATGAGTCAATAAAGCTTAAAGCTTCTTAATGATTTGCTATGTCTGGAAGGAAATGACCATATAGTGTGTCTAAAGGACTACACGTTTAGAAATCACCTATGTGAGTGTGAAGTGTAATCTGTTTCAAGGGGAAAGAAAGTAAAGACACATTCTCTAAATGTTACACCATGTGCAATATAAGGTAACGTATAATGAATATGAGACTTATTAATCATGATTTAAATGAGTTTAAAGTTTTAATATGTCTATATATAATGTTTGGATAGAAAATATAAAGTTTAGGAAAAATCGAATTTAAGTTGCGGAAAAACCGACTAAGGATTTCCCTTGTAATAGAGCTTTTTGAGAAATAACTTTCGCATGCTATATGAGGTATTTTGAGAGATATTATATACCAAATTGAAGTCTTGGAATTTAGTTTCCAACTCCATTAAGCGTTTGTTCATACGACATCCGGATAAAAAGATATAAGCGTCGGAAGATAGGCCAATGAGAGGGTGCCAAGCTAGCACCTCTTTGACTTATCAAAAGTTGATATATAGGTCTTAACTCGTCCCTCTCTTCATTTTTACATAGAACCCGATCAGAGAACACCATAAAACCTATCCTTGAGCTCTCTAATAGTGTTTCAAAGAATACTAACATCCCGGGTAGGAAATCGAGAAGCGATAACATCAGAACGATCCCTACGACGTAAGTATCATTAGACCGCCTCTCTTTTTTCTTTGTAGTTCGAGTTTTGTAAGGTAATTCATAGTTAAGAAACATCTAATTTCTATATTTAAGTGTTTAAATATCAAGGAATATTGATAAATTAGTTTCCTAATATTTAGAACTCACGGGACGGTGATCGGAAGCCGTGAGTTTGATTTATTTCACTTTTAGTGGACTGTTTTGTAGTCCACTCGTGTTGGCCTATTGTGCTGCTGATTTATGGGGTTTGGAGAGATGGAGGGAATGGAGAAATGCTACATGTGGTAGGGTAGTAGGCTGGTCACTCGTCGTTGCAATTTCGGGCTAATTGATAACTTATTGATTGGGTATGTTATGGTATATTTGGGGGTTTTGTTGTATTGAAGGTCCCGAATTGTAGTTGGGTTGTTTTTGAGTTTTTGATTGTATTGTGTTTGTATCTCACCTATAGTAGGCTTGAGGGAGCAGTGAAATCAGGGGAAATGCTGCGCGTTTTATTTTAGAATCGAGTTATCATTTGAGATACGTGATATACCACCGCTATCTAAGTTGTACACGTATTTCTTTGTTATAGGGTTGGCGTGCTAGCATACACAAGTCGGAGTATGAAACACTCTTCTGGCCACTCAGGCCTTGCATGTTTTTTAGGCTTCGTTCCAGGCTTCTCATTTTTCGGGCCATTTTTTCTTGCTCGGGGTTCCTTACTGCTCTTTCCCGTTCGATTGGGGATTCATATTGTGGTTGTTGAGCATATGAATCTAGAGTAACATGAGTTATGTCCGGCTGAAACTGTGGGTCCTGGATGGCAAATGTTAAAGGCTCAAAACACGGCCTAGGCACGGTTGGTTGTGCCATGGTGAAGGTTGGAGGTGCGGTGAACAATGTTGAAGGTACTCCTGAAAACGGTGCCTGGGGGCGGACCTTAGAAGGCATACCGATAAAATTGGCCGACATAGTAGGGTACCCAAATGGTACAAATGGGTTAGACATGGGTCACATCCCAACATAACTCTGCTACGACGCGTAAGATACTTACCTCATCGGGGCTAGCCTTCAACCTCATATCGCATAAAAACCTCACTCTAGCCCTCCAGTCTTGCAATTCCAAGCCAATCATCAATGAAGGAAGTACAATAATGCAATAGAAAGCGATCATAATCCATAAAGCTTCAATCTTTGAAGAATTCTAAGAAGTCAACAAAAGTCAACTCGGGCTAGTATGCCCCAAATTCGAAAGCAATATAAAACTTCGATGACCCATAACCTGCCGAGTCCAAATATTTAATTAGTTTAAAAATCGAGTCCAAATCGATACTCAAATTCTCAAAATACACTCTCTTAAAGCGTAGGCAAAAATCCCAAATTTCATCTCAAAATTCTATGGTTAAAGTGTGTAAATCCATAGGAAAACATGATATATGACCAAATCCAAGTAGAAATTACTTACCCATAAAGTAGTAGTAAAAATCTCCTCCAAATATCCTCTTACTAAGCTTAAACTCAAAATAATGAAAAATGCATCAAAACCCTCGAATATAACATCTTCCAGATCGATCGCATCTGCTGCAGCCTCCACTTCGGCGACCAAAGGACCACATTTGCATAACTCCACCACATGCCAAGTCTTTGCAGGTGCGCACCACCACTCGAAAAATCTATCTCTGTATATGCGCAAATCCATCGCAGTTGCGACCACTGACCACCAAATCTATCCTCGCAGGTGCGACCTCGCACATGCGCTACCTCTTCCACAGATGTGATCAATCCCCAGAATCATCTACTTCGTAGAAGTGACCAAGAACTCACACCTATGTCCTTCGCATATTTGAACTATACCACACAGGTGTGATGCACAAGAAAATCAGAGAATTCCATCTTCACAAACACGATCTGAAATAATTCACAACTTCCCGAAAACATATTTGAGCTCCTCGGGACCCTATCCAATCAGACCAAAAAGTAAAAATAAATTATTCAAACTTATCCAAAGGCTCAAAACACAATAATTAACATCACAATCAAGAATCAAAGATCAAAATTCACCTCTTAACTTTCAACCTTCAAAATTCACCTAATGTGCTCGAATCACACTTAAACATTTTGGACGACAATCAAACTTTGCAAACAAGTCCCAATCAAATAAATGAACCTATCAAAAGTACCAAAACTACAGTAGGAGTATAATAATACCAAAGTCAACTCTCATTCAAACCTATGAACTCTTCAATTCTTCAAATTGCCAACTTTTGGCTAATAGAGCCAAAATCTTCTATGAACACCCAAATTCAAATTCAAACATACACCTAAGTACAAAATCACCATACAAATCTATTTAAACCATCAAATCATGATTCTGAGGTCGATTACTCAAAAGCTAAACCTTGGTCAACTCTTCCAATTTAAAGCTTCTAGTTTGAGAATCGCTCTATAAAATCCATTCTGAACCACTCGAAAAAAAAACTATGCATGAAAATCATAATATACCATATGAAGCCACTCAAAGTCTCAAATCACTGAACGAGATGCTAAAGCGTAAAATGACTGATCGGGTCATTACAAAAGTTACGTGTGTGTCCATGAGTCGAGATTAGATGGGTCTTTATGAGTTTATGGAAGGCTTATTACCTACTTATGAAGAATGTGAAGTAGATTGGGTATCTATTGGTAAGATAGTTGAGGATGTGTATTCTACGGCAGGTCAGCTTTGCTTACATAGTGCAACTGTGTTATCCGTAAAAGGTTATAGTTATATGGGATACTTTCTACTATCAGATTTGACAGAGTGATAGCTCATCATGTGATTTTAGGAAATTATGACAGGTGAATTAGGTGCATGGGTTGAACTAGGTTGAGTTTTCTTGATTGTTACATAATGGACATATAAATTAAGTTGTATAGCTACTAGTAGATTTGTTGAGAAAGAACACCATAGACATGGGAAGTCATTATGGAATAAATTGATTTTTCATAGATTTGTCATATTTGGATCATTGCTTGTGTTATGCACAAACCATGAATTTTGAGGTTCCATGTGGAATTTGATGAGTCTTGTTGATTCGGCAGTTTTAACTACATGAGACTAATCTAAAGGGCCTGGAATTAGTGCGTTCAGATTCGGATAAGGTATATTTGGAAGAAGAATACTTTTGGGTAGCCAAGAACAAATAATGGTTCTTACCGATCGAGAGAATCCATGAATTATTAATATGATGGGTGGTTATGAGTTTCTATAGGTTTCTTCCATTATTAGCAATTTTGTGGATGATTGGAATAAGGACCTATTGAGATGGGGTATTTTGCTTGTAGTGGGTTGGCAATCAGCGGTTGTTGTGGTCAAAAGATATTATCATTCGTATATGAGTTTTAAGATATATCTTATAGTTACATCTTGAAAGTAAATTTATGACTCGATGCGGGTTATTGAATTGATAAAGTGAATAGGGATATTCAAAATCAAACCGTAACCGTTAACCAAACTAAACCGATGGATTATTGGCTTATTTGTATCCGGTTATCGGGTTAATGGATGATAAACAGATTGAGATTTATTAATTAACGGCTTAATATTTTGGGGGTGGATTACTCAATTTTCTTATCGGATAAACCGTTAACCCGTTAAGAATTATTTAAATTTCTTGTATACATGTGTCACATCAGCCTAGTGTGTCTTGTTATGCATTTGTGGAGGGTATTTCTCGCTATACTCTTATTCTTAATTCTTATTAAATAAATTTTTACAACATATTATGAAAAGTAATTAAATTTTTTTCTATGTTACAAGATTTAATCTTATTAAAAAAATACCTTTGAAAAACAAGTGAGGTTTATATAATTGCAATTCAAAGCAAAATAATGAATCTTGCATATTTTTGACCCACCAAAGGATATGCATTATGATCTGAAACGAGGCTTTCACTCTTTATTGTTAGCCTCTTTTGATTCTGCAAAAATATTTTACTTTAGCCAATAATGTATGGTACAATTTGTAGCTTTAGATATGCCCAAATTTCAAACAATACAATTAAAAAATATGAAATAAGATGGTCTGGCAAAATGATTATCCCATTAAAGTCAAAACATGTACTTTTAAATAAGAATGATGTCCTACGATACATATATGAGGATGACTTTCATACTAGAAGTTGTTATTTTAATTTCGCCGGTTGAAGTTGGACTACATGTAATTTTAATTATCATTCTCACTTAGTCTTAGATTTAACCGATAACCACCCGATAATTGCTAATCTGATACCGAACCGCCCACTATTTTATTGGTTGGCTAACAAATTAGTATATTTAAAAATCGATAACCGATAAGCCAAACCGTTAAGCGTATTATCCGCCTGATCCGTCTGATAAGCACCCCTAACATTGAATATATACAAGAATCTAATCTTGGTGGAAGTTCTAGGTATTGAAGTTGGGTTTAAAGGCTTATAAACTAAGGTTGAAGGAGGAATCTGCAGTCAGAATGTAATAATGGATTTGTATGAATAGAGGTGACATGAGATAACCCATCAAAATATGTATGATGAGTTTATACAGTTATTTGATGGCTATAGAATGACTCTTGGCACATTCGAGGACGAACGTATATTTAAGTGGGGAGAATGTAACGATCCAACCAGTCGTTTTGAGTTCTAGCATCTTGTTCTATGATTTGGACCTCGAGTAGGTTGATATGATATTTTATGACTTGCATGTATGGTTGGTTCGGGTTCCGAGAGGTCCGGGGAGTAATTTGGAATACTTGGTTAGCAACTAAAGACTTTAACTTAAGAAGAGTTGATCAAAGTCAATATTATGGATAAACGAGCTCGAATTCATAATTTGAAGGTTCCAATGGTTTGTATGATAATTTTGAATTTGTACGTCTGTTCGATTTGGATCTTGGGTGGCCCAGGTTCCGATGGTTTGTATGAACTTGAGGGAATTTTATTATCTAGATTGATTGTTGATACCCAATTATTCCCTCATATTTTTCAAATATATATATATTCAAAATAGTGCATATGCACCATCATTTGATCTACAAGCATATACAAGCATTTTTCATAATTTTCTATGATTTTTAAAGGCTTTAAATCAATTTATTCCTATATTTTATTATATAAATATCTATTAATTACCTTATAAATTATTTTTATGATGATTTTATCATCTACACTTTTCATTTACACCCATATTAGATTTTAAATATTGTATTTACATTTTGTTATAATTACATTTGTATTTTTAGGCTAAATTGTATATTTTGCAATAATAGCCCATATGTACTTATAATTACCTTATTTATGCAAACAATAACTTTTATATTTTTTTATAATGTTAAACAATTGTTTTTAATCATTTTCATGCACAAATAATATATTTTGTTATTTATCTATTATTTTTATAAATTATTATTTATTAAAATCAGGTATTTAAAATCTGGCCCTAATTCTATAACTAATTCGGACCTAAAACTACCCAAACCAGCCCAAGCCCAATACCCCTAACCCAATTACCCCTACCCATTCATTAAACCCAACCCCAATTCGCCTAAATCCTGGCCGTTGATAAAAAATGATCAACGAACCATAACTAACGACCCCCTTCCCTTATATCCCTCCTCTCTACCCTAATCCTCACTTTTCTAAAACCTCCGCTCTCATTTCCCCTCCCCTGTTGAACCCTAACGCTGTCGCCTCACCCAAATCCTCCCAAATCCCGGTCCTAACGGGATTCTTACCCTATTCCCTTACCATTTTAGGGTTCTTCCCTTATTTGGTGCTAGATTCTAGAATAGCTTAGGTACTTGCCAAAATATGGCAAGTACCCCGATTTAATTTCGTCCAAATTTATGTTTATCTTTTGAATCCGGACAAATCTCGAGTCCAAGTACGTTATTTGTGATGATTCTCTCATATGTCTCTTGACTCGCACTAAGCCCTAAAGGTTAGGGTTTCAAATCTTCTTTGATTTGAACCAAATATTTTGTTCAAACTTTGTTTTTTTTAAACATTTCTTCGTTTATATTTGCTCTATTACTTATGGGTCTGTTGACTTTTGTCGATTTTGTGACTTACCTAATTTAGGGTTTCAAACCCCTTTTACTTGAACCAAATCTAGTTCGATTATAAGTTTCCCTTTTTAAGTTCCTATATATATATATTTATTTTGTGCTAATATGTGCTATTTTCCTTTATTCTTGCTGATTTTGTGTTTTACCCAAAATTAGGGTTTCAGTCCCTTTTTACTCGAACTAATC
Source organism: Nicotiana tabacum (assembly GCF_000715075.1). Taxonomy (NCBI): domain Eukaryota; kingdom Viridiplantae; phylum Streptophyta; class Magnoliopsida; order Solanales; family Solanaceae; genus Nicotiana; species Nicotiana tabacum. The sequence continues at coordinate 38,298,717 of NC_134092.1, forward strand.
TAGTTCAATTTCATATCTCTTTTGAATAATCCCTGTATACGTTCATTTGTATGTGTTAATACATGATTCTTTGCTATTATTCTCTGCTAATTTCGGGGTTTACCTAATTTAGGGTTTTCAACCCTATTTATTTGAATCAAATCTGGCTCGATTGAGTATTCCTTTTACAATGATCTTTTGTCTGCCTGATGTGATTCGTTACCTTATTTCCTACTGATTTTGTGCATTTTTCACCTAAAACTTAGGGTTCAACCCTACTGATTTAAACACTAACCTCGGTATTTAAGTGAGGAATTCTTTAATGAAAGACACTATTCGAACCCCTCCCTACTCCCCTTTGAAATAAAGTTTAGAACTCAAATATTTTCACTCATAGCAATACTACTCTGTGCTTTTGATTCCTGGCCAACTGGAAGCCAAGGCCAGAAATCCTCAATTGTTTTGCTTCTGTTGGTAACAATTGCTACACTGTTGGATTCCTTTTTCCTGTTTCATCTTAACTGGTGAGTTTATTGAATCCTTTGCTATTCCATTATGATTACCTGCTTAATGTGTTACTGTTATCAAACCATGTTACCCCCAAATACTATTACCTGTATTTAAGACATGTTGAATTTAGTTTGAATCTGCCAAACTCTGTGTAATTTAGGGCTATTCTTTAGCCTTAAATGAATTCATACCTTTCCTAAGGACTGTTTAGTTATGTGTGCCTTAACAGTTTTGTTTATTGTGCTCACTATGTTATGATACCTTTGCTAAATTATTTAATCAGTTCCTAATACTAATTAGTGTGTTCCTGACCTACTGTTAATCAATGAGCTTTCTTTCTGTGACTTATTCTGATCTGCAGTCTTTGTTATCACTATAAACATGTTTATGAACTGGTCTTATTAGCATGTGACTGTGTTAACTTCTAAAAACTGAATTAAGTCCGCCTAGGTTCAAATGTGTTGATATTTTTTTGGGTTCTATGTGTGAGTCTGTACCCCCTAATCCCATCCCACTCTCCTGAATTCTCACTCTTTGCTGACTGAAAGCCAAAGCAATTTAGATTCTGTCCCTTGTCCTTCCTAGCGTGAGCACTGCTCAGGGTTCATATTAGACCCTCGTGAACTCTGACACACTAGGATTTGGTCCCTAGTCTTCTTTGAACTGCCCTGATCATTCTTCTTTGGTGTGAGCCATGCCCCGGGTTCTTGATGCCCTTGGGAACTCTGACACACTAGAGATTTGGGTTATGTATGGTTATCCTTGATATATGGGTGAATCATTCACTGTCGGTTACTGTGTATCTTTGAACATGGGCTTTTGTGCTACTGTGAATTGAAGGCCTGGCCTGCCCAGGTGTATTAGGGCCTACTGCAGGCTTCCTATAGTTTTTATACTTTGTAATTCATTCATTAATGTCACGACCCAAACCGATGGGCCGCGACGGGCACCCGGTACCTTACTCAACCGAGTACCAACGTAACGTATCTTTCTTATTACATCATCATATACACGTGACATACGGGCCTAATAGGCCAACATGATCATTTATAAACTCAAAACATAGGCCGACAAGGCCGTACAATCTTTCACGTACACGACATATATCTACAAGCCTCTAAGAGTACATAATTGTCATAATGGTCAGGACAAATCCCCGCCATACTAAGCCATACACATCTAAATCATACTGACCAAACAAGTAACTCCGGAGCAAATGGAGTGCACCAATATCTTCTACTGAGCTGATCGCCTACTTGGAGGACTCTCGACCTGTCTATCGAGACATGCGGGCATGAAACGCAACATCCCCAGGCAAAAGGGACGTCAGTACAAATATTGTACCGAGTATGTAAGGAATGAAAATCAGTAAATAATAGACATGAGAGAAACATGGAGTAAAAGACTCGACATGTACGTGTGCATAGCTCTGTGAGTCATTTCATTTTTTTATAATGTCATGCATTTGCTTATAAATATCATACCATGCATAGGTATATGCGTTCATAGCATCATCAAGCCTATGAGGGCATCCCATCATATCATTTCGGCTACTGTGGGCAAATCATCAACGTATACCTGTTGATCAGGTGGTGGTGCGTATATAACGCCATAACCTTTTTCCATATCCCATATACATATAATATACGCGTATATAATGCCATCTGGTCATGGGTCAATGTACATGTATAAAGGCATGAAATGCATAAGAAATACGCTAATAAGATTTTCTCGGAATGTCATAAAAATAATATGCCTGTCGGATAAATTTTATCAAATATGTATTTTTATGATACCCATGAATAGAAGATATAATAATAATTCACATGGGGAATCAAGAATGTAGACACCCCTAATATTTCTATGAATAGATTCATTTATGGAAACTGTGCTTTTGCTCATTTCGTTTGTGTCATATAGATCATGCCAAAAGAAAAGAAGGAAAAACCTTAACATACCTGGAGTAGGTGGAAAATCCGTATGATTTTCTTGGAAAAGGTTACACCGTACTCCTTTAGAACCACAAAATTCTTATGTTTCTATGATTTCAATAATTCTCGTTGGAATTATTTTGTCGCAAGAAATATTTGTTGAAACTTGCTAGATTATAGCGTCTGTTTGAATGTTTGAATTTAGGAAGATGTTATAAGGTTTATTTCAGAAACTTGCTAGATTGAGGGAGTCCGTCTGAAATGGTTGATTTTGGAAAAATGTTCTAAGATTTCTTACTTTGTTTCTTTAAGTCTAATGAAGCCAAAATGCTAAATGACTTACACGTTATGATGCCACCTTTCAATTAAGGTCATTAGTCACTTATCTTAAATGGAGGGCTGCCACATTTAGTCATTATAACATATATCCCTAATTAATTAGGTAATATCCCATTACCCAATAATTAACCAATTACTCACCTAATTAAGAATTATCTCAACTTACTTAAAATACTACTCACTTTTAATGCACTTTATGCATTTTACTATCATGGCCATGTGGTACCTTGTATGGTACTAGTCCATAAATACCGGGTATTATAGCTCTGACTGTATTTTATCCCAAATTGCCAAACTTCGATGAAATTTATTTTTTTTGATTTGCTTACCCTCACACCTTTACAAATTTACTTATAACTTATTTTAAATAACATGATACTTATAATCTCATTCCCGAACTTATGTTGCTTAACTTACAATGAAACTTTAACGTACGAAAAATGCGGGATGTAGTATCTCATTTCCGAGTTTTTATCAATTTAATTATGGCGTACTTTTACGTACAAAAATATGGGGTGTAACATCATTCCCCCCTTTGGAACATTCGTCCTCGAATGTTGACTGATGCACTTATCATTTTCATGACTTATGCCTTCCGATTACTTTAGTACTCCTCTTGCCATCTAGGCAATTGTTCTGTGAATGAATCCCAAAGCCAAGGCATTCCCTTCTTTCGGCCTCTTTCTCATACCATGACTTGTAGTCGGAATATTTTCAATCTCGTAACTGTTGCTACCTTCTATCATGCAACCTGCATGACTCTGACTTTGTAAGTGCGCCTATGCGACTCTTCGCTTCTCTTTCCTCCAGCTTTTAGCCAATCTCTAGGCTTCACTTTGTGAACATATACAAAATTATGTCAAGCTGTCCCTCTAGCTTCATTAGCTTTGAGCCATACTATACCATAATTCTTACTACGATTTATCATTGCGGAGGTCTACTACCAAATTCCAGCTTACTCTTGTTGCTTATCCTATATGTATAAATCTAAGTCCTTTAATGCTTCCTCATTTCTGTTCATCTTAAAAATGATGACCTAATCCCACTGGGATTCATGATTAGGCTCCTCGACCATTGAAGGTTCATAAGGATGAGATGACTCAGGTTCAACATCACTATAAGATTGCCAAGTCGAACCCTAGCTAATATTGGGCCTAACTATATCAAGAATCATTCGTCGGTATGGATTCTGATATCCAAATTCTGGTTGAGCACCACCATTCAAATTACTACTAGAAGACAACTCATTAGTTAGACGTCTTTCCCCTTGATATATCCAAATAAAATAATTCTGAACAAATCCAAATTGCAAAAGGTGTAATCTAACGGTTTCAACATCCATGTATTTAATGTTGTGACATTTTTTATACGGACATCTAACATTGTCACCACTCATGCGATTTCGTTGAGAACACGTAAAGTGGAAAAACATTTCCACACAGAATTAATACCCCTTCGTCCATCCAGCTTCTCATACATCCAACCACGCTCTAGATTCTCCATTTTCCTATTTAATATTGAAATTAAAAAGACAAGTAGATATTATTATTTTTTGATAAGTAATAACACAAGAATAGAGTTAAGAAAAGATATACTTAACCTTACCAAACACCCGGTACTACCTTTTAATGAACGAAGGAAAGAACTCAAAATATATGGCAGTAACAAAACTCAAGTAGTTATTTTTATTTTATAACCCATAAATGATTAAAGAAAAAGAATATCACAGATACATCAGGAAGCTAATGTAAGATTAAATAGATCACAAACGTATTAGAAATCTAATGTACATCAGAACATCACAAATACATCCCTAACAGTCATTATATATAAACAATCTCAAATACATAAGAACATCACAAATACATTAAAAAGCTAATGTAAGCTATGTGAACATTTAGACAATTAAAAATTTATCTCGCATCCCAGGCTGTGACTATATGTAACCATTTGTGAAAAAGTTAAAAGTCTAAATAACATTCATATTTCATTTTAAGAAAGAGCTAATAAGAACAAGAAAAGGAGGAGAGAGAGAGAGAGAGACAGAGAGAGTGACAATATAGTATATGTCAAACAAAATAAATTAATACCTATGTAAACGTTTATAGAAAGATACCAATACCTTAACTAGTCTATCAGAAAGCTTTGGGATTGTTTCGTTCCTTTTCCTGAAATGAAGCTGAGCAAACATAAATTTAGTTATACTACAAAAGAAATAGATTACCACATAGATTTATTTTGTAATATGAATAACCACAAAGGTACAGATGCAAAAATTTACACAACTCATATGTCAAGGAAATAGAAAAAACTAAAAATACAAATCAGTAATCCAATTCAAAAATTGAAATTGAAATTCTCAAACACAAAGTATGATGATTATTGAGTTATTCAAGCTTCTCCTCTCAAACATGGTGTGGGCAATAAATTTGTGTCGAGAAAATAAAATCAAGACTGAAAAATAATACAACGATCGTAGTATTTGATTTCAAATAATATGAGTGTACAATATCTATGAAACCTCTGATTCAACTTTTTAACAGTAAATAAAAGAACCTTCGAGCTTAATCTTGAATTTTATTTTATTTTAATCCAAGTGCTTGAGGCCTGATCTTGATCTTGACGTATTTTTAATCCAAGGGCTTGCAGCTTGATCTTGAGTCTTCGTCTTGATCTTTTAATCCTTAGAACACTTGAATACTTGTGGCTTTTAGAGAAATCTATAACGTTTGATCTACGAGCTCTGTTTTGCTTCTTGTTATAACTTCTGGTGTCTTTTCTGAGTTATGAAGACCCCTATTTATAGTTGTGGGAGGGAAGAGTTATGATAAGAACAAACTCTTTCCGACCAATCAAATTGAAGTGTGACAAGGCCGCATTTGATTGGTCAGAACATGTCACTTGCACACGTGGCGCGATTTCATTGGCTTTTTAATGTGACTTGGCATGTAATTTCATTTTTACACGTGGCATGATCCTATTGGCTCTTCCGCTTGACTTGGCGTGCCACGTAATTTCACGTGTGGCACCAAACCGGGCCTCTAGGAAGATGATATCTTGGGCCTAATAAAATGGGCTCATCATTTGTAGCCCAACTAAAAGGGACAGCCCAATGAATTTGAACCTATTTATTTAATCTATATATATTGAACTTATATAATTAATCCAATTATATTAGCCCATATTTTATTTGGACTAGTCTAATTAAAATATAATCCAAATTTTTATTGAATTTGAATCCAATAAATTTTACATGCCTACACATGGATTAAAATAAACTTTAAGCTCCAAATAGTATTACCCAATAAGTTTTAGCACAAGCAAAATTTGAGTTTCAATTTTCAGTAGATTTATGGCTCTAAGTAGAGTTTTCCAGCACTTCACCTTGAAGAAATTGGGAACCACGCAGATCTTAGGACGCCTAACTTCGATTTTAATCACCAAATATTACCAAAATTGGTATTAATCAAGAGTTCAACACAAAAGAAACCCCAAATAAGATTTTAGCAACAGTAAGTAGTAAATATAATACATATTTATGCACAAATAAGACATACCCAGAATATGTCAACTCCTACTTCATATTTAACTTCACATACTACAAAGAAAAAGAGGGAAGAGGCGTTTTTATTTTACATATACCAAAACCCTAAAATATTTATCGTAGAAAAATTGCTAATGAACAGAGAAAGAAGTAGAGACATACCTGTCTTTTAGAAAAAAGATGATCTAGGAGCGCATCTGGGAAGATTAGTGGAAGATTGGAGGAGAAGGAGGAAAGGGGCTCATTACTCATGCTGTATTCTTCTGTGAGGGAGAAATTATTTTTTAGTCTTATGAAAAACAAGGTAAAGATAACAACAAAACTTATTTTGATCCAATTTGTTTTTCTAAATACCCAGCGACAAAAACATTCCGTTGCAACAAATGTAAATATACTCTCATTAATGAAGCAAGATTAGCGACATACAAAGTCCGTCGCTAAATCCGTCGCTAATATGTAATAAATTTTGTCATCCAAATTTCCTCGCTTATTTTGTTTCTAAAATGTGGGCGCCAATTTTTAGAGATGGATTTTTCGTTTTGTCGCTAAATTAGATACTAGTTCTTCTATTTACCTTTTCTGCAATAAAACTCTATTTCAGTAGTTAATATGTCGCTACAGATTAATGTTTGTCGCAGAAATCCGTCGCTAAATCGAGTTTTTTTTTGTAGTGACTCTACAAGGCTAAAAACGATCCTCCAAAACTCATCTGATCCCATCGGCTCCGATTCGAACATTCACACAAGTATAATAACATTATAAAAACCCGCTCGCAAGCTCAAATCATCAAAATAACATGAAATATCAAGATTTGATCTTCAAAACTCAAGATTTTCAACTTTGAAAGTCAATTTTTTAATTTTTCACATAATATGCCAAAATGCCATGGGGTCACCCGGGACTCCAACCAAACATGCGTATAAATCCAAAAATATCATACGAACCTATTGAGATCATCTAAATACCGATTCGAGGTTGTTTACCAAGAACGTTGACCATGGTCAACTCTAGTTGTTTTTAAGTCAAATATCACATTTTCATTAAAATTTCACATATAAGCTTTCCGAAAAATGACACGAACCACACACGCAAGTAATAAATCTCCAAATAAATCTATGGGAGGTCTCGGAACACAGAAAAATGAGCTAGTACTCAAAACGAGCTATCAGATCGTCACATTGTATTCATTGGCTTTATTGATAATATGAGATATCGTAACACTATTATTAATATTATTTTCCATATTTGTATTCTTGTTTCCCCAAAGACTCCATAGAGCAAAAGGGAATAGCTGAGCCTATTTTATTCCTTTAGCTGATATAGTTGGGTTACAATTCATAATTATGTCAAGCCAATGAGGAACACTAGAGTTTGAGAAACTATTGAAAATATTTAGAGAGTGCCAAAGTCTCCTAGAAGTATGACAATGTAGGAAGATATGAGTAATATCTTCCTGGCCCGATCAACACATTGTACAGTCCTTATCAATATTCATTCCAATATGATTAAGATAGGCTCTACAAGGAAATTTATCATGGTAACACTTCCAAAGGATGAACTTTAGTTTTTTATAGGACAGTGTATTTTCCAAATCCAGTTGAAGTTTTTGTTAATATTATTGACATAATCAATGAGTTTATAGCAAAAGACAGTTGTAACGACCCGAATGGCCATTTTGAGCAATAGTACTTCGTTCGACAGTTTGAGACTTTGAGTAGCTTCATATTATGCATTATGACTTGTTTGTATGGTTGGTTTTGATTTTCGAGAGGTTTGGAGTTGATTTGGAAGTGTAATTCTCAATTTGGAAGCTTTAAGTTGGAAAAGTTGACCAAGGTTTGACTTTTGAGTAACCGTCCTTGGAATCGGGATTTGATGATTTCAATAGGTTTATATAGTGATTCGTAACTTGGGAATATATTCGTATTTGAGTTTGGAAGCTCCTAGAATGTTTCATCTCTATTTGTCAAAGTTAACAATTTGAGGATTTGGAGAGTTCACAAGTTTGATCGGGAGTTGACTTTGAGGCTATCAGGGTCGGATTATTGTTTCGAGAATTGGAATAAGTCAGTTTTGTCATTTGGGATTGGTGTACAAAATTTGGGTTCATTCTGGATTGGTTAGATGTGAATCAGACATTTGGTTTGAAGTTGAAAGTTTATGAACTTAAGAGAATGATCTTGTTGAGGATTATTAGTTTTGATGTTAATTATGGTATTTTGAGCCTCCAGATAAGTTTTGATAATGTATTTAGACCTCTTGGTATGATTGGACGGGGTTCCGAGGGGCTCGGGGTGTGATCTGGGGTAGTTTCAGACCATTTTGGTTGTATTGCATTGTTGATTCCTGGTGCTGTTCTAGTGTGCTTCGCAGTCATGATCAAAGTATCACATTCACGTAGAATGTTTTGGGCTGCAGGTGATTTAATCATCACGTCCGCGATGATGTTCTCGCATTCGCGAAGTATTATGGAGGTTGACAGTCATGATGTTTGTGAAGTCTTGGAGAAGGCTGGTTAGTAGCCTTTCACATTCGAGCCTGGTCTCTCACATTCACACAGTTGAGAGTCTAATTGGCCTTCGTGTTTGCTCAGTGCATAACGCATTCATGACAAAGGGTTCAGGTGTGGGTGGTTTTGAGTAATGACCAAATCGTTTGTTTTGCTTTCTAGATCCCCATTCCGCTAATTAAAATTTATCATATGTGTTTTTCCTATTTTATGATTTGCGGGGACGGTTGATTTGATTTTGGAAGGGTTCGGGTTGAATTCGAAATACTTAGTTCCATAATAGTGTCCTAAGCAAGCTAAGTTTGACTTGAGTCAATAATTTGAGTAAACAACCACGGAATTGGGATTTAAGGGTTCCAATAGGTTTGCATGATGATTTTGGACTTGGGCATACGTTTGGATCAAGTTTCGGCTGGACCGGGAGCGTTTCAACGCTTATTGTTGGAAGTTGGCATCTTTAAGGTTTTGGAGTTTTCTAAGTTTGAATTTAAGTAGACTTTGGTGTTATCGATATCCGTTTGGGATTCCGAGCATTAGAATTGGTTTGTATAGTGATTTGTAACGTGCGTAAAATTTAGCATCATTTCGAGTTGTCTAAGCATGATTCATTGCGTTCGGAGTTAGTTGGAAGAAGTTTGAAGTTTAGAAGTTGATTAATTTGGTTTTGAGGTGAGATTCTTGGTTTTGATGTTATTTTACGTATTTCAAGACTTTGAATAGGCCCGTAGTATTTTTACGGAATTGTTGATACATTTGAACGGGGTCTCAGGTGGCGCGAGTAAGTTTTAGACCACCCGGAGCAAAGTTGAAGTTTGCAGATTTTACTGGTTTACTTCGCGATTATGAAGGGTCTTCCGTGATCGTGAAAGAGGCTGTTAGAGGGGTCATAGTTTTTCTCTTCGCTTACGCAAGGAGGGACCCGCGAACATGAGGAGGATCCTACAAACACGATGGAGGACCTGGTTCTTCTTTACGAAGGCGAAGTTACCTTTGCGAACGCGAAGAAGGTTGAGGCAAGGGGAAGCTGGAAGGCATTTAGACTTCATAAACACAGTTTTTGGACCACGAAAGCGGAAGGATGGGGGTAAGTGCGCCATGAATGCGATCTAGGTGTCGTGAACGCAAAGAGGAAAACTGAGCTGAGGCAGTTTGGTCTTCGCAATCACGAGGGACTTTTCTCGATCGCGATGAAGATATCCTTGGGAAAAACATGTTTTTAATACGGGACTTAGGTTCATTTTTTGACACTTTTCATTTGGCTTGGGAGATTTTGGATATATTTGGATGGGGATATTATTCAAGCATCATAAGTTTCGGGTTGCTCGGCATTGGTTTAAGGCAGATAGTGAGGTTTGAGAGCCGAGTAGTGGACTTGAAAGCGAGGTAAGTCTCTTGCTTAATCTTGAAAGAGGAAAATTATCCCCGTAGGTATTTTAATTATTGTGTGCTCTTTGTTATGGGTGCTACATACGTACGAGATGACGAGAATTCGTGCGTAGTTAGATTCATGTTTATGTCCGGGTAGACTTAGATCCACACGATGCCTTAAATGTACTATTTCAATTAAGCTTGTTTGTTTGATTCTTTGAATTTATGATTGCGATTGAGACTAGAATAAATAAATTGACCGAGTCTCTTACATAGATATTGTGAAATATTTGATATTTCTATGGATTCTCGACTCACACGTATCTTCGCGAGTGAGTTTCATTACTCTTATGGGATCAGGCTGTTCGCCTCAGCATGCTTGTTAGTTACTCTTATGGGATTGGGCCGTTCGCTTCGGTTGGATTGTAAATTACTCAAATGGGATTATCCGTTCGCCTCGATAGTATTGTAAATTACTCTTATGGGATCAGGTTGTTTACCTCGACGGTATTGTGTAATACTATTCTTTGGGATCGAGCTATTCACTTCGGAAGACTCGCGCGTAATACTTGAGATTTGATTTGGTATTGGTATCAATTGATTTTATGCCTTCGAGGGAGGTTATGGTATTTAGTGATTTTGTTATAATTCTTGTTTGGGAATTTTATTATTGATATTTATCTGTCTCGTTGCTACTTGTTGTGTTTCATACATATCTACTTTATGTACTTTATTATTTGACCACTAGTAAGTGTTAAAGTCGACCCCTCGTCACTACTTCTTCGAGGTTAGACTTGATTTTTACTGAGTACGCGTTGATTTACGTACTCATACTACAATTCTCCACTAATTGTGCAAGTACTAAGACAAGTACTTCAGGTGGTCCTTCGAGCACATAAACGCACTACCCAGAGACTTAGTGGGGGAGATGTTCTCCATGTTTTGATCTGCAGCACCCGAAGTCTCCTTCATATCATGTTTATTATTTTTCTCTTTTATTTTAGACAATAATTGTAGTGGTTTTGTATATTATATTAGATTGCTCATGCACTTGTGACACCTGATTTAGGGGGACCCCATGGATGTTCACAGTTGTACCTAATATTATTATCACTTTGCTTGATGTCTTATTCATACTCTGTGATTTGGTAAGGAAGAATGTTTGTTTTCCAGATTTCTAGATTTAATTCCATTTATTTAATGAAACTCTTGATTTCAAAAATTAAAAATGGATAATTTGGAGGTTTACCGTTGGTTTGCCTAACGGCACTGTCGGGCGCCATCACGGCCTATGGTAAGAATTGGGTCGTGACAGCTTAGTATCAGAACACTAGGTTCACATAGGTTTCACGAGTCATGAGTAGAACTAGCAGAGTCTTGCATATCGGTGCAGCGATGCCCATACTTACTTATGAGAGGCTATCGTGCATTTGATGTTGTGTTAAGTATCTTTCTCTTATTCAATCACAGATGGTGAGAACGCATGCGACGATGTTACCTGACGGCAAATGGGCTGTTCCCTAATCGCCATCGCCAGAGGTAGAGGTAGACGCCGAGGGAGGGCCACAACTCCTATTAGACGATGATGGCGTCCTAAAGTTGCCCCAGTACTACCACCAGTAGGTCCTGGGGGATCCTATTATTAAGGAGTAGGATGAGGTACCTACAGCCAACCCCACCAGATTTTATGACCACACCGGGCTTTCAGGAGGTCATGAACCGTATGTTGCGGTTCATGGATTCTATGACTCAGGATGGACTATTCCCAACAGATCTGGTCACATCTCAGGCGGGAGACATAACATAAACCCCTACCGCTCATGCTCCTGGGGCACGCTACTACCATTTATCAAACCCTAGGTGCACTACCTACGGGTGGGGTTCAGCCAATTACAGCGGTTATAGCAGAGACTAGACCGGCCGCGACTGTTGAGGAGCATAAGCACCTAGATAAATGAACTAGGCTTTATCCTCCTGTCTTTAGCAGTGAGAAGTTAGAGGATCCACAAGATTTCATTGACCGTTGCAGTGAGAGGCTACATAATATAAGGGTAGTGGAGTCCAACATAGTGGACTTCACCACATTTCAGCTAGAGGGGATGGCCCGTAGATGGTGGCGGTCTTATCTCCAGAGCAGGCCAACAGGTTCACCTCCATTGAATTGGAATTAGTTCACGCACCTCTTCTTGGAGAAATATATTCCACCTTCATAGAAGGAGGAGCTATGGGGTCAATTTGAGCAGCTCCGACAGGGTCAAATGTCTGTGACCGGCTATAAGACGAGATTCACTGACTTATCTCGTCATGGAGATATAATACTCCCCACAAACGCAGAGAGAGTGTAGAGGTTTATTGCCAGATTGTACCTTGAGATCCAGGTTTTTATGGCCAGGAGGCAGAGATGTGGACTCTTTTCTTCCATGTTGTGGAGACAGCTTGGAGGATCGACCGCATCCGTAACCAGACCAGTGAGTTCAAGTCGAGGGATAAGTGTCCTCGAAATTTTGGGGAATTCAGTGGTGCCCCATCTGGGGGAAGAGGTCATCCTATCAGGCCCATGCATTCAGCACCACTGCCTATTCGGGATGCTACAGCGCGGCCCTACTTCAGTGCTATTCCAGAGAGTACTTTCCGTCTGCCAGTTATTCAGTGTTCCTCCAGTTGGTATTCAGGTTATCAAGGTCATACTCAGAGTCAGTAGTTTCCCACTCAGAGAGGTTGTTTGAGTGCGATGAGTTAGGCCACATGAAGAGGTTTTGTTCCAGACTTTAGGGCAAGGTAATACAGCATGACCAGTGGCCCATGATTACCGCACCAGCTGCCGTACCGCTTGTCTAACCGGCCAGAGGCAGAGAGCAGGTGGGTAGGGGTTACTCTAGAGGTGGAGTCCTGTCTGGTGGCGCTCCAGCTAGATTCTATGCCTTCCCAGCTAGAATAGAGGCAGTCGCCTCTGACGTAGTGATCATATGTACTATTTCTGTCTGCTATAGGGATGCTTCGGTACTATTTGATCTAGGGTCTACCTATTCCTATGTCTCTTCTCTATTTGATTCTTATTTAGATGTATCTCGTGAGTCCTTGGGTGTTCCTGTATATGTGTCCATGCTAGTGGGTGATTCTGTTGTCATGGATCGGGTTTACCAGTCCTGTGTAGTGACAATATGTGGGTATGAGACCAAAACAGATTTTTATTGCTCGATATAATTGACTTAGAGGTTATTCTGGGCATGGACTGTTACCATGCCATTATTGATTGCCACGCCAAGATTGTTACCTTGGCGATACCGTATTTGCCTAGGTTAGAGAGAACATGTTCATCTATTGGTACTTCCAGTTGTGTTATTTCTTTTTTAAAGGCTCAACGTATGGCGGAGAAGAGTTGTTTGGCCTATTTGTCCTTTGTTCAAGATACTACTGTGGAGACTCCCACAATATAGTCAGTGCATGTGGTGTAGGAGTTCTCCAATGTATTTCCTGTTGACCTACTAGGCATGCCATCAGATCGTGATATCGATTTCGGCATTGATTTGGCACCAAACACCCAACCTATCTCTATTTCGCCTTATTGTATGGCTCCAATGGAGTTGAGAGAGTTGAAGGATCAACTTTAGGAGATTTTCAAGAAGGGATTCATTAGGGAGAGTGTGTCTCTTTGGGGTGTACTTGTATTATTTGTGAAGAAGAAGGATGGGAGATATGCAAATGTGCATTGATTACCACCAGCTGAACAAAGTCACCATCAAGAATAAGTACCCGTTGTTGCGCATAGATGATTTGTTTGATCAAATTAATACTGCTAAAGTTCTCTCAATGATTGACTTGTAATCTAGGTATCATCAGTTGAGGATTCGTGCTTCGGATATTCCGAAGACGGCTTTTCGGACTAGATATGGGCACTATGAGTTTCTAGTGACGTCCTTCATCTTGACTAATGGCCCGACAACATGTATGGATTTGATGAATCGGGTGTTCATGCCAAATATTGACTCATTTGTTATTGTCTTCATTGATGATATATTGATTTATTTGCGTAGCATGGAGGAGCACGATCAACATTTAAGGATAGTGCTTCAGACTTTGCGAGAACAAAAGCTATATACTAAGTTCTCCAAGTGCGAGTTCTATGGAGTTCTTGTGGCATGTTGTATCATGTCAGGGTATTAAGGTGGATCCCAGGAAGATCGAGGCAGTTCAAAGTTGGCCTCGTCCTACCACAGCGACTGAGATTAGGAGCTTTCATAGGGTTAACAGGTTATTATTGTCGGTTTGTGGAGGGCTTCTCGTTTATTGCAACTCTTTTGACTAGATTGACCCAGAAGGGTGCTTAGTTAAGATGGTCTGATGATTACGAGGTGAACTTTCAGAAGCTCAAGACCACATTGACTATAACACAAATGTTGGTTTTCCCTATGGTTCTGGGATGTATACTATGTATTGAGATGCTTCACGCGTAGGTTTAGGTTGTGTATTGATACAGGAAAGGCGAGTTATTGCATATGCATTACATCAGTTGAAGCTCCACAAGAAAAATTACCCTAAGTACTATTTGGATTTTGCTACGATAGTTCATGCTCTCAAGATCTTGAGGAATTATCTTTATGGAGTGTTGTGCGAGGTCTACACTAATCACTATAGTTTGCAGTATCTGTTTAAGCAGAGGGATCTTAATTTGAGGCAACAGAGGTGGCTTGAGTTACTAAAGGAATATGATATTATCATCCTCTATCATCTGGGCACGACGAATGTGGTCGCGAATGCCTTGAGTAGAAAGGCCGAGAGTATGGTAGTTTGGCATTCATTTTAATAGAGGAGAGGCCATTGGATTTGGATATTCAGTCCTTAGCTAACTGACTTGTGAGGCTAGATATTTTAGAGCCTACTTAGTTTATTGCATGTGTTGTGGCTCAATCTTCTTTATTCGAACAGATCAAGGCTCGTTAGTATGATGTTCCACACTTGCTGGTCCTTAGATAGATGGTGCTTCGAGGTGATACATCGAGGTTTCTATCGAAGATGATGGTGTTATGTGACTATAGGGTCACTTATGTGTTCCTAGTGTTAACGGCCTGAGGGGGACGATTCTAGAGAAGGCACATAGTTCGTATTATTCTATTCATCCAGATGCCACGAAGATATATTGCGACCTACGGTAAAGTTACCGGTGGTGACAGATAAAGAAGGACATAATTGAGTATGTGGTGAGATGTCTGAATTGCCAACAGGTTAAGTACGAGCACCAGAGGCCAGGTGGCTTACTTCAGTAGATGGTTAGACTAGAGTGGAAGTATGAGCGCATCACTATGGATTTCATGGTTGGTTTGTCGCGGACGATGAGGAAATTTGATGTCGTTTGGGTCATTGTCGACAGGCTGATCAAATCTGCACACTTCATTCCAGTGTTGACTACATACACTTCACAGAGGTTGGCCCAAATTTATATTCAGGAGATTGTCCGGTTGCATAGTATGACTATTTCTATTATTTCAGATAGTAGGCACTCGATTCATTTTGCATTTCTGTAGGGCTGTACAGAGTGAGTTAGGTACCGGGTAGAGCTTAGCACGACCTTTCATCCGTAGACCAACGGGCAGTCAGAACAGACAATTCAAATTTTGGAGGATATGCCCAGAACATGTTTGATTGATTTTGTAGGGCAGTGAAATCGATTCTTACCGTTGGACGAGTTTTCTTATAATAACAGTTATTAGTCCAAAATCGAGATGGCTCTATTTAAGGAATTTTATCATCAATTATGTTATTCCCCATCAATTGGTTTGAACCTGGTGAGGTTAGGTTATATGGTACTGATTTGTTAAAGGATGCCTTGGATAAGGTAAAGTTGATTTAGGAGCGACTCCACACAACACAGTCTAGACATAAAAGTTATGCTGATTAGAAGGCGCGCGACTTGTCATTTATGGTGGTCAAGAAGGTTCTTTTGAAAGTCTCACCGATGAAGGGTATTATGAGATTCAGAAAGATGAGCAAGTTGAGTTCGAGGTTCATCTATCCGTTTGAGGTGTTGGAGCGAGCTGGTGATGTTGTATATAAGCTTCCTTTGCCTCCTAGTCTATTAGGAGTTCATCCGGTTTTCCACATGTCTATGATCCAGAGCTACCGTGCTGACAGGTCCCATGTGGTGGATTACAACACAGTTCAGCTAGATGAGAGCTTGGGTTACGATGAGGAGCCAATTTCTATTGTTGACATGCAGGTTCGCAAGTTAAGGTCTAAGAAGATTTCATCGCTGCAGGTCCAATGGAGGGGTCAACTAGTTGAGGAGGAGACTTGGGAGACCGAGGAGGACATGCGGAGCATATATCCACACTTATTCGGCACTTCAGGTATGATTCTAAATCCGTTCGAGGACGAACATTTGTTTAAGAGATGGAGATGTAACGACCCGACCGGTCGTATTAATTTATTGATCCATGTTCCCCTATTTAAGACTTCTCGTAAGTGCTTTTCCTGTTTTATGACTTACATGTATGATTTGTTTGGTTTTGGAAGGGTTCAGGTTGGATTCGGAATACTTATTTCCGTAATAGTGGCCTAAGGTGGCCAAGTTTGACTTAAGTGAACACTTTGAGTAAACAACCTCGGAATCGGAATTTAAAGGTTCCAATAGGTTTGTATGATGATTTTGGCCTTGGGCGTATGTTCGGATCAATTTTCGAGTGGACCTGGAGCGTTTCGACACTTATTATTGGAAGCTGGCATCTTGAAGGTTTTAGAGTTTTCTAAGTTCGATTTAAAGTAGACTTTGGTGTTATCGATATCCGTTTGGGATATCGAGCCTTGGAATAGTTTTCATATAGTGCTTTGTGACTTGTGCGTAAAATTTGGCATCATTCCGAGTCGTCTAAGTATGACTTGTCGCGTTCAGAATTAGTTGGAAAAGGTTTGAAGTTTAGGGGTGTCTTTGGTATTATGGAAAATATTTTCCGTGGAAAATATTTTCCAAGAAAATATTTTCGTAAAAAACAAGTAGTAATCTTACTCATTTTCCGGTGTTTGGTATACAAATTAAGGAAAATAACTTCTCAAGAGTATTCATAAATAATTTAGATACAATAACCATGAAACAATAAACTTTCGAACCAACAACCTTCCGAACCCAAAATTTTCAAAAACTTCTAAACCGCTAAACTTTCAAACTCGTAAACTCTATAATTTCTAAACCCGCAAACTTCCAAACACATAAATCTCTTAATTCATAACTTTGGAACTCGTAAAATTTTGAACCTCTAAACTGAAAAATTAAAAATATTAACACTGAAAATATTAAAAATAATAATATTTTTTGCGTGGTGGTGTAGAAAAACGAAAAAACATAAAACAGAAAATTGAAAATACATGGGAGGGGGGGGGGGGTTGACGGGGTTGGGGGTGGTGGTGAAGAAAAACGAAAAAAATAAAAAATTGAAAAATACAAAAAAGGTAATTTATTTTTTGCGGCAAGGTGGGGGGATGGGTTAGCAGGGTGGGCGGTGACAGAAAAGAAAAAAAAAATTAAATCTGAAAAAAGTTATTTTTTAGAGAGAGGGTGGGAGAGGTGGGGTAGGGGAGAGAAGAGGGGTGGGGGTGGGGGTTAGATATGAAGGTATATGGAGTTTTTGGAAAATGTTTTCCTGACTCTTTCTATGGAAGTCATTTTCCTCCAATTTCAAAAAAATGTGATATCTAGGATAATATTTTCCAAACTATTTTGTGCAACCAAACAGTGGAAAATGGAAAAATATTTTCCAAAAAAATTTTCCGTTATACTAAACATACCCTAGAAGTTGATTAATTTGGTTTTGAGGTACGATTCTTGGTTTTGATATTATTTTATGTGTTCCGAGACTTCGAGTAGGTCCGTAGTATGTTTATGGACTTGTTGGTACATTTGAATGGGGTCCCGGATGGCTCGAGTGAGTTTCGGACCACCTAGAGTTAAAGTTGATAGATTTTACTGGTGCGCTGGTGTGCTTCAGGATCACGAAGGGTTTTCCGCGCTCGCGAAGGAGGATGTTGGAGGCATCAGAGGTTTTCTCTTCGCAAACACGAGGAGGGCCTCGTGAATGCAATGAAGGACCTAGTTCCTCTTTGCGAACGCGAAGAAGGTTGAGGGAGGGGGAAACTGGAAGGCATTTAGCCTTCACGAATGCGGTTTTGGGACCGCGAACGCGGAGGGCTAGAGGTATGTGCACCACGAATACGACCTGGGTGCCATGAACGCGAAGAAGAAAATCTGGGCTGAGGCAGTTTGGTCATCACGATCGCGAGGGACTTCCGTGATCGCGATGAAGAAATCCTTGGGCAAAACATGAATTTAATACGGGACTTAGGCTCATTTTTCCATTTTTTATTTGGCTTGGGCGATTTTGAAGCTCTTTGGAGGGGGATTTTCATCAAGCATTATAAGTTTCGGGTTTCTTGGCATCGATTTAAGGCATCTAGTGAGGTTTGAGAGCCGAGTAGTGGGCTTGAAAGCGAGCTAAGTCTCTTGCCTAATCTTGAAAGAGGGAAATTATTCCGGTAGGTATTTTAATTTTTGTGTGCTATTTGTTATGGGTGCTACGTACGTACGAGGTGACGAGAGTCCGTGCGTATCTAGATTCATGTTTATGTCTGGGCAGACATAGATCCACACCATGCCTTAAATGTACTATTTAAATTAAACTTGTTTGTTTGATTATTTGAATTTATGATTGAGATTGAGACTTGAATAAATATATTGACCGAGTCTCTTACTTATATTGTGAAATATTTGATGAACGGTATTTCCGTGTCTTCTCGACTCGCACGTATATTCATGAGTGAGAGAGTTTCTTTACTCTTATAGGATCAGGCCGTTCTCCTCGGCATGATTGTAAATTACTCTTATGAGATCGAGCCGTTTGCCTCAGCAGTGTTGTAAAGTACTCTTATGGGATCGGGTCATTTGCCTCGGCAGTATTGTAAGTTATTCTTATGGCATTGGGCCATTCGCCTGGACGGTATTGTATAACACTATTCTTATGGGATCGAGTCGTTCATCTCGGTTGACTCATGCGTAATAATTAAGATTTGATTTGGTATTTGTATCAATTGATTTTGTGCCTTCGAGGCAAGTTATGGTATTTGTTGATTTCGTTATATTTCTTGTTTGGGAATTTTGTTATTGATATTTATCAGTCTCGTTGATACTTGTTGTGTTTCATTCATGTCTATATTATGTACTTTATTATTTGAATACTAGTAAGTGTCAAAGTCGATCCCTATACTCACTGGGTACATGTTGATTTACGTACTCATACTACACTTCTGCACTAATTGTGTAGGTACTGAGACAGGTACTTCAGGTGGTTATTCGGGTGCGTAGACGCAATACCCGAAGACTTAGTCGTGAGCTGCTCTGCATTATTCGATCTACAGCACCCAGAGTCTCCTTTTTATCATGTTTATTATTTCTGTCTATTTTATTTCAGATAGTAGCTGTAGTGTTTTTGTATATTCTATCAGATTGATCATGCACTTTGTGACACCGAGTTTTGGGGGTCCTAGAGGATATTCACAGTTGTACCTAATATTATTATCACTTTGCTTTATATCTTATTCACACTCTATGATTTGGTAATGAAGAATGTATGTTTCCACGATTTCTAGATTTAATTACATTTATTTAATGAGCCTCCAGAGTTTAAAAGTTAAAAATGGATAATTAAGTTGGAGGTTTACCGTTGGCTTACCTAATGGCACCGTTGGGCGTCATCACAGCCTATGGTGGTAATTGGGTCATGACATTTTTTTCTTTGTGAATGCGGGCCTACTTGGGTACAACTGGGGCAAATTATTTAAGTTGCCAACTTTGGGACTTTGCCCATTATTGTATATTTTGAGCCCTAGACTTCGAGAAAAGGAGATTTTGAAGAGCAATTTCACTACATTGGAGGTAAAAAATTCTCACTTGGAATTGGCTTTATATATTGATTATACACCTAAAACTTGGTATTTTGAAAGGAAATTTGCGAATTTTGCCTACACTTTAAGAGATTGTATTTTGGGGATATTGATCACCAATTTGGACTAGGTTTTGGAAACTAATTATATATTTGGACTCGGCAGGTTATAGGTTATCAGAGTTTCATATTGGTTTCAGATTTCAGGCATGCGAGCCCGGATGGACCTTTGGGGATTGCTCCAAAAATCAAAACTTTACTGATTAGGATTGCTTTTTGCGATATTGTGAACTTCCTTGGATGACGTTTGACTTAGATTTGTGCAATTGGAGAGTTAGATCGAGGTTTTATTCGATTCGAGGTTGAAGACTTGCCCGGATGAGGTAAGTAACATATCTAAACTTGGATTTGAGGGCAATATTCCGTTGGCTATGGTATTTGCAATATGATTTGAGTGACGTATACGAGAGGTGACAAGCATTTATACGTGTACTATGATTATTCATGATCCGGGTAGTTCTTAGGCTATTATATGCCTTGTGTTTCTATCATGCTTCCTTGATTCCATGTTTTCTCCATTTGTATGACTACGTGGGTTATTATTCATGATAGATATCATGTCTAGGCTATCTTCTTAATTGGTTGAGACATGATACGACTATTTTGCTATATTTAGCTATTTGTCTTAGATGTAGTCATATTGTTCAGTCATGATAACTATATCCGTGTGATGTATCCCTATCTCTGTGCACTTTTTGATATGTTATTTCACATGTTATTGGTGTCCTGGTATGTGACACGAGTTTGAGCTAAATTTGTTGTACATTGATATATTTCGCATGGTAAATTTGATTATGTTTCTATGAGATATTGGCATATGGAGACTTGAGAGGTTGATGAATGATGTGGGACATAGAGCCGTATTGTGATTGATATTTGGATCGGGTAGCACGCCGTTACAGATTGATATTTTGGATCGGGTTGCATGCCGCAACATATAGATATTTGGATAGCGCTGCACGCTATAATGGTTATATTGATTGTTGATTTATATCCGATTAGCGCTTGGGCAAGGGCCAACCCCTCTAGAGTCTGGTATTCATTGTGAGCGCAGGGATTGGGTCATATATGTGCTTTGGTGAGGGGCATTTGTGCCAAGAACACATACAATGCTGAGTGTGATTGTGTGTGTGGTGGTGAGGGTCACTTGTGCTAGACACCATGAGCGTGCTGAGTGTGAGTATACTTGATGGCTTCAGTGTGATGTTATTGACTTGAAATGTATACTTGACATGTATTTTCCTAATTCTAGATCGTAAATGAAATGTTTTACTTGCTGTTGAAAGTTTGGAAATCATAATCTTTCTTGAAAAACTCATGTTTTAGTGATTTCAGTGGTAAGATTGTGTCACGACCCTAAAATCCTACTTAAGATAGTCGTGATGACACCTAATCTCTAAGACTAAATAAGCCTAACATTCATGAATAACTTAACATAATTTAACAACTAAGATAATAAGATAAATCGATAAAACACATAACAAGCCCCAAACAGAACATCTGTAACAGAAAATACTGAAAATCCCTAGTACAACACTGTTTAGGTAAAGAGTGAACAATAGCAAAAGTAAGGGTAAAAGGTGACTCCTAGGCCTGCGAGCGTCGAGTAAGTATACCTTGAAGTCTCTGAACTGTATGGTTCACTCACTGATGCCTAGCATGATTCGAAGTACCTGGATCTGCACAAAAATGTGAAGAAGCGTGGTATGAGTACACCATAATTGCACCCGGTAAGTATCAAGCCTAACCTCGGTAGAGTAGTGATGAGGCTAGGTCAAGACACCTACTAGGATACGAAAAACTGAACAAGTATAGTATAGTCTAATGATGAAAACGAGGAAATAGTGACAATAAAACAATACAATAAGGTAAGCTAACAACGGAATTTAAAGCAATAAAGGCAACAAGGAGGGAACACATGATAAGAACATCAAGAAAACAATACAAATAAATACAAGAGAGGTAAATAAAGAGATAACAACAAGAATCACAACAGAGGTACCGCCTCGTAACTTCATTTTACAATCACAATCATAATCTTTCCTTATACCGTTGTGTGAGCCTTACATTTAGATAGTTTTGAAAATATTTTTTTTGGAAATAGCTACATGCACTTTAGCCCGCCTTATGTCAGCGCGTGGCTTCAAGTAATTCCCGTACTAGCAACACACACATAAATTTACTTTATGCCGCCACATGCACATTAACCCCTATCCTTATACTGCCGTATGCGCATCAATATCACAACACAATAACAACTCCCACCACAAGTGCCCATATGCCACAACTTGTTAAAAATCAACAATACTAAAGTTTTCACAACATATAGGGCTCGACTCAACCATAACATGAACAAGAATCTCAATAATAACAAAAATGAAAGAGAATTACTCAACAAGGGAAGATATCTCAATAATCAACAACTTCAACCTCAATGTGATAATAGCTTTCATAACTTCAACTTCAATAACTCAAAACGAAGGTATTTCCACGAAATGACAATTTCCAATTTAAATGTACAACATAAGCTCAACAATGAAAGAGATGGTATGAAATAGTATCTACATCTAAATACATGGAATAACTCAACACGAAAAGACATCATTAAACACAACCCCAAATCAGAATAACTCGACAATAAAAGAGGTAACATGATAATAAGAGAGGTAACAAAGGCAATTAAAGCATATAAGAGCATGTTTGACAATAAGGGATAGAGCATGTGATAACAACATCAAGTAAAACATGTAAGAGCAATTTAACAATGGAAGATATAACATGATATTACAATTTCTAGTTTAATGCATGAAAGAGTCTAAGAGTCTAGTCCAGTCAAAATACCACACATAAGCTCGTGTATATACTCTTCACCTCGTGTACACGTCTTTCACATAACTCAAATAACACAAATCAACCAAGTACTAAGAGGTAGTTCCCCCAAACAAAGTTAGGCTAGATACTTACCTCAAACTAGCCAAATCAATCCCCTAATAACTTAATACCGTAAATACAAACCATAGGAAGCAATAATGGATAATAAAGTTTCAATATTTAAAGAAAATCAAAAAGTCAACTCCGGTCTCGCACCTCGGAACCCGACCAAACTTACAAAATTCGAACACCCATTCAATAACGAGTCCAATCATACCAAAATTATCCAATTCCGACCTCAAATCAACATTAAAATCCCCAACTTTTTACTTTAGGAAGTTTTAAAATAATCCCCATTTCTTCACTTTAATTTACTAAATAAATGATAAAAACTAAGATGGAATCATGAAAAATGAACAAATCCGAGTCAAACATACTTAGCCAATTAAAACCGTGAAAATCCCCTCCAAAATCCAAAACTGAGCTCTCTATCTCAAAATGTAATATAATAACTCTAACCCTCGAAATGAGTTTTTAAGTCTGCCTAGTGATTTACCTTTCGCGATCGCGGACAAATCGACGCGATCACAAAGAACAGCTTCCAGCCTCACCAAAATTTTCCTTAAGAGAATGCGGGCTAAGAGTCGCTAACGTGAAGCATACACTCTCCATAGCTACGCGAATGCAGAAAGAGCATCGTGATTGCGTAGGCTAATGCCTGACATCTCAGCTGAACTCACACTACTACGCGAATGCGACCACTCAACCGCGATCGCGAAGATCACAACCATGCAAAGCTTCGCGAATGCAAAGTACATTTCGCATGTCTCCCAGAACACTCTACGCGATCGAGTCCTTCTCCTTGCGATCACGAAGGAGAAAACCAGACACCAGATATCAACAACTCCTCAAGTCCAAAACATGGTCTGGCCACCATCCGAAACACCTCCGGGGACCCCGAGACCCCCTCCAAACACACTAACCAATCCTAAAACATGATACGAACTTCCTCAAATCTTCAAATCACATCAAACAATGCCAGAACCACGAATCACACATTAATTCAAGCCTAATGAACTAATGAACTTTCAACTTCTAAAACCAAATGTCGAACCATACCAAATCAACTCTGAATGATCTCGAATTTTGCACACTACTCACAAATGACACAACAAACCTATTTCAACTCCCAGAACCGAAATACAAGCCTGGTATCAATAAAGTCAACTCTTGGTTAAACCTTTTAACCTTCCAAACTTTCAACTTTCCAACTTTTGCCAATTTAAGCCAAAACGACCTACGAACCTCCAAATTAACATCCAGACATACGCCTAAGTCCAAAATCACTATACGAAGCTATTGGAACCATCAAAACTCCATTCTGGAGTTTTCTAAACAAAAGTTAATCTCCAGTCAACTCTTTCAACTTAAGCTTCCAACTTTGGGACTAATTATCCCAATTCACTCCGGAACTCACCCGAAATCAAACCAACTACCCCGACAAGTTATGCAACCACAATTGAAAATAGAGGAGGCAATAAATAGGGGAACGGGCCTAAAATACTCAAAATAACTGGCTGGGTCATTATAGATTGGGGCTTGACTGTTATACTTGGAAAACGTGTCTTATTTTCTGTATTTGTGAATGAGTTGAACATGATATCTCTTGAGTTATTTTCTTTTACTGTCATTATTATATCATGTGTTGTTATTGATTATTGGTATTGGACACTGACCTTTTTCTAAGCTCGTCACTACTTTCAGCCCAAGGCTAGTTTTGTTACTTATTGAGTACATGTGTTCGGTTGTATTCACACTACACTCTGTACTTTATGTGCAAATCTAGATATTTTTAAGAGAGGTGATTGATAGCCGGGGGCACCTGTACCAACTAATTGGAGATTTCGAGGTAGCTACTGATTTCGTTTGCAGATCTTGTAGTCTTTTTCTGGTTTGCTTATGTTCTCATTGTTCTATCATTCAGTCAGTTCTATATTTGAGGATTAAACTCTATATTTAAATTCTATAGTGCTCATTTGCTTGTTGACACCAGATCATAGGGTGGTTATAGTTGCATTATTGTTGCTATTTTCAGATATCTTATGATTATTCTGCTGGTGAGATTATTAAGTTCTATCATTGAGATTATTGTTATTGTTTACTTATTGGCTTGCCTAGCAAGCGGTGTTAGGTGACGTTATGACTCTAGTGGGAGTTTGGGTCATGACAAGTTAATATCGGAGCACTAGGTTGCATAGGTCTCACGTATCATAAGCAGGCCTAGTAGAGTCTTGCGGATTGATACGGAAACGTATGTACTTATTTTTTAGAGGCTATAGGGCTTTAGGAAACTTTCCCTTCTTGATTTATATTTGTGCGACTTTATCTCATCTTGAAGCCTATATGTTCAGGTCCTTCCTACTTATTATATGAGATTTTGAGTACTCGATATTAGTTGGGAACCACTAAGTTGTGATGATGATACAGATGCGGTACGAGATGTCTTTCCCCATATTATGAGATCGGACTACTGGTATCGCTCTGCGGATGAGTTACCATCTATTGCAACCCTCGTGTTGGTGTTGCCCATGGGTTTGTGGCCTTATACAGTGTATTAGTATGATTCACACATTGGTCATGATACAATATGGGAGCAAACTGGTAGGGTGGTTGCTTAGACTCACACCTGTAGCAGCCCATGTGAAGGATTACTTGGTTCATGATTCAGAGTTTGGCATTTGTTCCATCAAAGGCGAGGCGTTTGGGCGATGGATGTTTAGGCCCTGGTCGGGTTTTATTTTCATGGCCCTGGTCGGTAAATTCTTGACATTGGGTATTTTTGAGTTGAGTAGAGCTCTAATTTGTGTTGTTGCACAACCTTCCTTGTTTGAGCGCACTAAGGATTGTCAGTATGATAGTTTCTATTTACTCATCCTTAGGGGCACAATGTGCGATGAAGTGCGAAGGAGGTGGTCCTTTGTATGGATGGTGTGTTGCGAATTCTGGGACGGATTTACATTCTCAGTGTTGACGATTCCAGGGAGATGATCCTGGAGGAGGCTCGTGGTTGTGGTATTCTATGCGTCTAGGTGTTAGATAGAGATCATGATTTGAGGCAACATTTTTGAGCTAGTTTTGCAGTAATTGATTGTCAGCAGATCGAGAATGAGCTTCAGAAACTGAGTGGTTACCTTTGAAAATGGTCATGAAACGGGGGCGCATCATTGGGGATTTTGTGCTTGGATTGCCACGGATTTCGGAGTGTTTTACGCTATTTGGGTAATTATGGACTACAAGGGGCATTTTATATTGGTATAAACTTCACATTTTGAGAATTCAAATTTGATGAGAAGGGGTTTGCTTGAGCTACTAAGGGATTTGAATGCTTGATTTTCATCTTGGTGTGCATATCGTCCTGAGTCGGTATGTGTTGAAAGGTCTTTTAGTTTTTCATTAGTGGAATAAGATGGATTTTTTCCAACTTGTGCACGAGTGTGGAATCAGAATGAGTCATTGATTATGCAGTGTTGTGCCATGATAGGTCATAGAAATATATTGATATGAGGTCGCACATGTGGGCTATCTCATGTGAGAAAGTTGGGGGTTGCATGATTTCTGTTATGCGGCACCTTCCTGAGATAAGGCTAAGCAATCGATGTCCGTGTGGTTACTATTTGCCAACTAGGGTCCCCTACATATGCTAGACGAGACTGTCGGTGCCATACGTGAAAATCGATGTCAAGAACAATTTAAAGAATAAAAAAGAGAATGAGAATGAAAGGAAGCTTGATTGCATTAATGAAATCTATTTAGAAAGGCAACATGGTGTGGAGGGGGAGAGACACCAATACAGAGATTTTTTTTCTTGCTTGAATGTTTTACTACTTGACCCCCCTAATAATGCTTAAAAAAACCAAAGTTATAGGACTCGACATAAATAATCTAGAGAATCATAATGGAAATACAGGAAGTAAACTACTCTATATTTACAATAAAGAGGACTTAGATTCCTACAAGGTAATAGCAAGTCCGTTGGTAGCAACCTTGTCTTAACATCAGTGTCTGCGCGCGCGACGCTGGCCGCAGGGCGTGGGTCAATTACGCTGACAACAGGCACGTGTTGGGGCATATCCTGTTGAGGGGCGCTATTGGCATCTGCCTGCGGCTGGGCACTAGAGAGGGTTATTAATGGGGCGACATAGGCACAAATGCACTTGTCACTTGCCGCGACCAAGACCACAGGGTTGTCCATGGCGCTAGGCATTAGGGGGCTTGCCAGGATGCCATGAGGCACATCCAAAGTGTCTCGGGACATGACTAGAAAGTTACCCATGACATCTCCCCACTTGAGTTAGCGACGTCTTCGATGCCTTACTTGCAAGATAATCATCGATCAGGCTCTTGTAGGCTTTGAGGTTTGTTCCACTCCTCCAAGTATTCTCCTCTGTATCATAGCCCCGCCATTTCACCAAGAACGCTTGGTGAGTTTTCCTTGAACCTTGAATCACTCGATCATCAAGAATATCTTCTGCACACCTTTTTGGGGTGAGGTCTTAAATACTGGGTATTGTGATTTGGCTCCGCGAAGGATCCTACATATATTCCCGAAAAGGTTTCATAAGGATGGCATGGAAGACTGGATGAATCTTCATCCAGGCTATGGTATCCACCCGGTATGCAACTTTGCCAATGCGCTTCTCAATGGACAAGGGTCCAATGTAATTTTGCAATAGACGAGGGTCAAGGACCCATGCAAACAAGTATCACTTTGGGATTTTCACCATCACTTTGTCCTCCAATTGGTATTCAGTAAAACAATGATTTTGATCAGCATGCTTTTTCATCCGCTTTTGGGATTTCACAAAATAGCTTCGCACTATCTCCAAATTTTGCTTCCCTTCTTTCGAGAGGCTAGCGGCTTGAGGATATTTTGATATTTTTGGGGCATTCAAAATGTGTGGGAGTAGCGGTTGCTGTCTCGTAACAATTTCAAAAGTGCTTCTGTTTGTACTAGAGATCTTATTTAAATTGAAACACAATTGAGCAACATCCAGAAGCTTCACCCAATTCTTCTACTATTCGATAATAAAATGGAGAAGGTACTCCTCCAGCATACCGTTGAATTGCTCCATTTGGCCATCAGATTGCGGATGAAAACTTCAAATGTGGCTCAACTTGGACCTGAGGCACATAAAGAGATGAGGCCAAAAGTTGCTAGTGAAGCATGATCACTAATGATCTCTTTAGGCAGGCCGCAATATTTGACAACATGAGCAAAGAAGATTTGAGCTGTATCTTCTGCTGATATATATTTTGGGGCTGTTATAAATGTAGTATATTTCGAAAACCAATCTACCACAACTAAGATAGTTGTAAGATCTCCGGCCTTGGGAAATCTGATGATGAAATCTAGTGACCCACTTTCCCAAGGTCTCTTTGGAACATGAAATGGCTCTAAAAGTCCCTCTTGTGTCAAGTGGTCATACTTGTGTTTCTAGCATACTAGGCAAGTCTCACATATTGAGCAACATCATCTGCCATTTGAGGCCAATAATAAGTATGTCACAACAAATCCATGGTGTGTTCTTCCCCTATGTGCCCGTCCCACAAAGTATCACAACATTCCATCAGAAGAGTCCTTCATAAATCTCCTCCTTTAGGAACATAGTCGGTTACCTTTCACTTTCAGGAACCCATCTTTTATGTAGAACTGGCAAGTCTTGCCATGTCCTGCCAGTTCAACCAAATACTATGTAGAAGTAACCTTGGTGAGCAGATCCTATATCTGGTGTTTTATAGTGGTGGACATTTCACTCCCCCTTAGGGTGGTGATTAGGCAAACCGATGCTAAGTTATCCCTCTAACTAAGTGCATCAGCAAGTTGGTTGGTCTTCCCTTTCCGGCACCCCAGGTTGAAGTGAAATTCTGCTAGGAGTTGCTGCGACTTGGCTTGTCGGCCATTCCGCTTTGGTTGGATCATGAAATGACTAACAACCGTGTTGTCTATCTTGACCACAAACGGGGTTACCGACAGGTAGCGCCTCCAAAGGCGTAAGTAGTGGACGACAACTAAGAATTCTTTTTGGTGGGCGGCGTAGCGCTATTCTACATCCTTCATATTTTGGCTCTCGTACGCATCTGGATGCCCCCTATTATAGTAAGTATCTACCCAGATCATAGTTGGAGGCATCCATTTGAACTTTAAACATTATGGCCAAATCAGGAAGAGCTAATGCTGCTCGGTGGGCCGGGCCTGAACCGGACCGGACCGGGCCCGCGGTCCTAACGGGCCTGGTGGGCCTGGTGGGCCGGTCCTGGGTGGGCCGGTCTTGGTGGGCCTCTGAGCCCGTCACGGGCTGGTCTCCATGGTTGAGCCCACGAGCCCGGGACCGTTTGGCCCGGGACCGGCAGGCGGGCCTGGGCCGGTCCTGGCGGGCCTGGCGGGCCCAACGGCTATTTTAAAAAAAAAAAAAAAAAAAAAAAAAAAATCAAACGGCCATATTTAAAATCTAGCCGTTTGGGCTGAAAATATGACCGTTTTTTAAGTTAAAAAAATGGCCATTTGGCCCCCAAACTTTATTTTAACCCCAAACTTTATATAATTACACTTTTCCCCATTTCTCAACTATAAATACCCCCTCATTCTTTCATTTTTATTCACCAATTCATCAATATCTCTCAATATCTCTCAATCTCTCTCAATCTCTCTACTACAATTACTTAATTTATTGTTGAAATTTCGTGAAAAATTGTGAAGTTGTTGAATTGAAGTTTTCAAGTGTTCAACGATTTTCAATTTTCAAGAAGTTGTTCGGCAATCCGGTAAACTCGTTTCAACTCTTACGTTTTTATAATATATTTTTGTGTGGTTTAGTTTGCATAATTATAATTAATATGGCATTTACTTTGAAAAAAATGTTTGGTAAAGGAAAAGATAAAACCGGTGAAAGTAGTGGCCAACCAACTACCCTTCCCCGGCTCCCCGACCTAGAAAAGATAAGCAAGTTGAAAGTAGTCGCCAACCTAGACGTCCTCCTCCTTCCGTAATTCTTGATAGTGATCACCCTTGTTTTCAATTTACCGATAGTGAATTTTATCATAATGTTGCACCAGGTGATAGATTAGATGATGAAATTATGAATGCTCTTTATCCTAATGAAACCATCTTAGAAAATAATGAGGAAAATGAGGATGATGATGAAACTCAAGCACCGGATTTAGATGATACACCTACTAGTCCTCTTAATAACCCAAGTGATGCACCGGTCGACCCACCTGTAGAAACTCCTACTTTTAATAGAGAACCTGCTAAACGCTTAGAAACATCATTAGTTTGGAATTTTTTTACTCAAGTAAGAGAAAAAAATAAGGCTAAGTGTAAAACTTGTGGGAAATTAATGTCGCATAAATATGTAGGAGACCGTAGCGGCACAGGTAGTTTGACTAGGCACATAAAAACACACCCTAGAGATAAGGCTAGATTTTTTCAAATGAAAGCGCATCTAGAGGGGACAAGTGTAGATTCTGCGATTAACCCTAGTACAGGTTCAAATCTAGTTCAACCAGGAATTAACACTGTCACTGGAGGTATTTTATATTACGATCCAAATAGAGATCGTGAAGAATTAGCAAAGATGATTACTGTTATGTGCTTACCTTATACTTTTGCTTCTAATCCTAATTGGGTTCATTATATTAGAAGAGTGTTTAATCCTACTTATAAAGGTTGGCCTCGCGCAACAGTTAAGAGTGATATTTATAAATTCAAACATGAATATGAACAATATTTGCGTTATTTATTTACTCATATACCTAATCGGATTTCTATTACTACTGATATTGGTAGAAGTGGTAATGATTGTGATTACCTAACTGTTACAAGTCATTGGATAGATGAAGAATGGATAATGCAAAAACGCATAATTGCATATAGAATAATTAATTCGCGTCACACAGGTAAATTTATAGCTAACACTGTTGCAGATATTTGTAGATATTTTTGCTTTAGCGATAAAATAATGGCAATTTCAATGGATAATGCTTCTAGTAACACCAGTGCTATAGGCATGCTTACAACAACACTAAATCCTGCATTTACTAATATTTTCCATGTTAGATGTATTTGTCATATTTATCATTTAATTGTCGGTGATGGTATGCGAATATTAAACATAGAAATTGAAAAGGTTAGAATGGCTCTTAATTGGCTTTTTTATTCAAACCGTAGAAGTAGACTTAGAGAGTATTTTAAAAAATGTGATGAATATGGCCTTAGAGAAAGAAAGGTTCCTAAACCTTGCCCGACTAGATGGAATTGTATGTACGAAAGTTTAGTAGTAGCATATGAATATAGAAACCCAATTAATGCAACGTTTAATTCTCGGGTAGGTGGTGAAGATGATGATGAAATGCTTACCACTCAAGATTGGACTAATGTTAAAATTCTTTTAGATTTTTTAGAACATTTTCAAATTGCAACAAATGCATTTTCTGGGCAATATTATCCTACTATTTCAAACTGTTTAGTTTATATTGCAGCACTATCTGATTTGTTTGTTGAATTTAGTGAGGGTGGGGATATTTATGAACTTGCTATAAATGAAATGAAACAAAAGTTTAAAAAATATTTTTTTCCTATCCCTCCTATTTATGGTCTTGCTGCAATGCTAAATCCTACAATGAAATTGGGAGGTCCTCATTTTTGGTATTCAAATATTTATAAGGCTTTAGATCTTTCAAATGAGGAAATTGCGACACTTGCAGATGCAAAAGCTTCAATTAAGATTAACGCTCAAACAGTTTATAATGCTTATCAACTTGCCTTAGAGCATGCTAGGCCAACTATTCCAACCCCTACTTCGTCTAGCTCACAATCCTCTAAAAGAGTTGCGGGCTTAAAAGCTCTTAAATCTTGGACGGAGTTCAGGGGTCTCAAGGTGAAAATTATGATGAAACTTCACATCTAAATGAGCTTCAAGTTTATTTGTCTCAGGGACTTGAAAAGGAGAATCCAGACGGCTCTTTTGATCTTTTGGAATGGTGGAAGGCAAGGGAAAAACATTTTCCTGTTCTTGCAAGGATGGCTCGGGATATTTTATCAATTCAAGCTTCAACTGTTGCATCAGAGAGCGCTTTCAGTCAAGCAAGACTGCAAATAGGTGATCATAGAGCGTCTATGAGGGATAGCTTGGAAAAATCAGTATTGTTTAGAGATTGGATCCGCTCGGAAAGAAGAAACTTTGGAATTGCAGAAGCACAACCGGCGATAGATGAAGCTTATGAAGAAATGATAGCGGAACTTACGGAGGATTCGGCTTCGCCCGGAAGTGGTGATGAACAAGCTTCTTTTCCACCACCACCAACGCAACCTCCTCCGAACCTTGAAGGATTTATGAGATTTGTTAGAGATAATACATAGAATAATATGTAACTTGTATTTTGGCACATCTTCCTTAGTTTTTTTCCTTCTAATGGTGGTATTAGTACCTTGTTGTGCTCATTCCATTGGGGGAAGGATGACTAAGAAAGATATGTCATTTTTTGGTAATAAAATTTATTGCTTCTACCCATGAGCTTCTTTTCGCAATATTTCTTTGTCTATACTTAGAATTATTTATATGCTACAATATATACATAATATACAATATATATACTACAAGAAAATATATTTATAAGATACAATATATACATAAGATACAATATATATACTACAAGAAAATATATAAGAGAATATATATACATAAGATACAATATAATATACTACAAGAAAATATATTATGCTACAATATATACATAATATACAATATATATACTACAAGAAAATATATAAGAGAATATATATACATAAGATACAATATAATATACTACAAGAAAATATATTATGCTACAATATATACATAATATACAATATATATACTACAAGAAAATATATTTATAAGCTACAATATATACATAAGATACAATATATATACTACAAGAAAATATATAAGAGAATATATATACATAAGATACAATATAATATACTACAAGAAAATATATTATGCTACAATATATACATAATATACAATATATATACTACAAGAAAATATATAAGAGAATATATATACATAAGATACAATATAATATACTACAAGAAAATATATTATGCTACAATATATACATAATATACAATATATATACTACAAGAAAATATATTTATAAGCTACAATATATACATAAGATACAATATATATACTACAAGAAAATATATAAGAGAATATATATACATAAGATACAATATAATATACTACAAGCAAATATATAAGAGAATATATATACATAAGATACAATATAATATACTACAAGCAAATATATTATGCTACAATATATACATAATATACAATATATATACTACAAGAAAATATATTTATAAGCTACAATATATACATAATATACAATATATATACTACAAGAAAATATATAAGAGAATATATATACATAAGATACAATATAATATACTACAAGAAAATATATTATGCTACAATATATACATAATATACAATATATATACTACAAGAAAATATATTTATAAGCTACAATATATACATAAGATACAATATATATACTAAAAGAAAATATATAAGAGAATATATATACATAAGATACAATATAATATCAAGAAGTGATATTTATGCATGACAATTTAGTGTTTTACTATTGTTTTGTTATTTTCTTTTTCGTCAAGCACTTTAATAATTAGATATACATATATACTACATATTAATATAGCCATGATACTACAAGAAATTGTCTTTAAAAAAAAAAAAAAAAACCCGCTAGGCCCGCGAAGCCCACGAGCCCGGCCCGTTAAGCACAGGACCATGTGGGCTTAGGCCCGTCACGGGCCGGTTCCACCCATTAGGCCCACGAAGACCGGGACCGCCAGGCCCGGGACCGCCAGAGCCCGGGACCACGAAGCCCGGGACCGCGAGGCCCGGCCCGTTAGGCCCACTAAGGCCCGGGCCCGGGACAAAATACAGCGTTAGGAAGAGCCAAGACAGGGCTACTAGACATAGCCGCTTTTATTGCGTTGAAGGCTTCCGCTTGCCCGGGTGTCACGCCTCGAACTCGGGGAGAGTGACCAGCACTCAACAGAGTTACCTCGGTCGAGCAAGCCTGCACAGTGCCGTCTACCCAACTTATCCACACATAAAGAGAAAAATACATTTTATTAATAAATTAGTAAGATTCATGTGAACAACACCAGTTCATTTCCATTAGTTACGTCATTAACAAGTCTTCAAAACAGTACGTTGTACAATCAAAGTTAAAATGGAACAGATGATACCATTACAATATTTTTAGTTTAAATTTCCCAAAAAATAGATACAACTCACACTATGTCTATGGAGCCTCTAACAAGAACATAAGAGTGTTATGATAGGCCAACATCAAGGCCCCGGCTATACCTCAAAATGCTATGTACAAAAGATAGAAGATACAGGACCCCGAAATGAAGTGGGGCTCACCAAATCAGCTGAGGAGAGGGTGTGCTGCTATCACTGATCAATACCACCTGCTATGGAACCACCTGCATCAATTAAAGATGTAGCACTCCCGGAAAAAGGGACGTTAGTACACATGAAAAAATACTAGTATGTAAAACTAAACACCCTTCTCAATAGAACGAGCAACAGTAAACGGAGAATAAACATGATATCAATAAGAGACTCAAACGGTATCGAAGTGCCACATTAGGGGAAACGTAACTTTCACGTAGGTTTCGGTAATTTAAGTTGGGAGATCTTTAGCACCGATATACCACCGTGTTTTAGCATGGAGTTCGATCTCAGCCCGACCGGCTAAGCTGTCTCACCCCGAGACATACACTCATATTACCACCATGTGCGCGATATGGCGTCTGATCGGCTAAGCCGTCTGACCATAATGCCGTGTGGGTCGATATTACATCACATCTAGCTAGCAATAATCTCATCCCATTTAAGGGGAAAACATCTCAACACACCAATCTCATCCCATATAAAGGGAAACAGTCTCATCACATTAACACGGGGATTTACCCCTCAATCACTCCTACACCGGCACGTATAGTTTTGGGGTTAGGTTTTTCCGACCTACCCTTCCTCGGTGGCTAATCGATACACCCAAAGCATTTGTTATTAAAATTATTTACCCCTCAATTCATATTCTTTTACATGTCATTCATTATATTGACATCCTTGGCCATGACGCAATATCATTCATGGCACATTGGCCGTACTTCATAATTCAGCTCATTATTCCATTTTTAATCGTTATGGTTGACATGGTTGCTTTCATAAGAATTCACGCTTTCAAATCAGAACATAGTAACACACAACCCATACTTAAACCACATCCTCAAACATTAACTTAACATGACACGAATCTTTGGAAGATACTCACAGTTCTAGCTCCTTTGAGCATTTGATCAAATACTAGGTGTGCATTAAGGTTTCAAGGCCCTTTCATGGAGGATCCCATCATCCCACAACCCATTCTTTACCATTTTAGCTCAACAATCTCGCTACATCCCTTGATAACACATGCATGAAAAATAAACAACTCCCATACCCAAATATTATCTTACTAGTTACCCATTCCTAGTTAAATTTCGAAATTGAGGTTTAGGGTGTAGAATCTTACCTCTAGGATGAAGACCTAGTGTGCTTTCCTTGATAATCTTCCAAGATTTGAGTAAGAATTGAGGAACAATAGATTGAGGAACTCTCTCCCTCTCTAGAGCACTTTCTTACTCTCAAAATGTCAGGTTCTTACTTAAGAAATGGTCCATAGAGTCTATATAATGAAATAGGGTCGGGTTTTAAAACCCAAAAAAATGAAGCTTCGAAACAGAATCTGTTGTCGCATATGCGACCATAGAATGGATATGTGGTCCGCATATCAGCCGCACAATTAGTGCCCAAAATTGTTGTCACCTTGTTAGGTATGCGGTAGTTATGCGGCCCGCAGACCTGTTCTACGGTCACATAATGCACCACAGAATTGGTCTGCGGTCTCATAATGCACCGCAAACCTTCCTCCAATCTGACCCATCTCTGATTCACTCTGCGGCCATTATTCGGTCCGTAGAGTGATTATGCGGCCGCATAGTGGGCCGCAGAAATGACTTTTTATGGTAAAAATTTTCCTTCACTCCTAGTGCATTGTTCAACCCCAAAAAGTCCGAGCGAGAGCCTAGTTAGTCACCACGAAAACTTAAATTCCTTTGCCAAATTTTATAGGGCTTTACACCGGGAGCCCAATCCCAAGGCATAACTCTCTTAAGGAGTTCTATCAACGGCACTGCAATGAGCGAGTAATTTTTCACAAATCATCGATAAAAGTCTCATAGGCCAAGGAATGCCCTCAAGGCATGGATATCCATAGGCGGCAGCCAATCTGTGACAACCTGAATCTTCTGTTGGTCCATCTTGATCCACCCTTCCTAGATGACATGTCCGAGGAAGTCTATCTATTTTTGGGAGCACTTGGATAGCTTTACATATAATAAATGCTCCTGCAGTCAAGCTAGGACCTTCCGCAGGTGCTCTAGGTGTTCCTCTAATGTTTTTCTATATAGCACAATGTCATCCAAGTAGACCACTATGAATTCGTCAATGTACTCTCAAAAGACTTGGTTCATCAGGGTGCAAAATGTGGTTGGAGCATTAGTCAAGCCAAATGAAATGACTAGGAAGTCGTACAACCCATATCTTATCACTCAGGTCGTCATATGTTCATCTCCCTCAGCAATCCGGACTTGCTAGTAACCTGTCTTCAGATCTATTTTGGTGAACACTACAACACCACCCAATCTATCAAACAGGTCCGCCAATAGTGGGATAGGGTACTTGTTCGTCACGGTGATCTTATTTAGGGCCCGATAATCCACACAGAGTCGTAATGTGCCATCATGTTTCATTTGGAACAACATATGGGACTCATAAGGGGACTTGTATGGAACAATGCTCCCCGTATCCAGCATTTCTATCAACTGTCTCTAAAGCTCGGTGAATTTGGGTTTAGACATGCTGTAAGGCGCCCGGGCGGGTGGCTTCACACTCGACATAAACTCAATATCATGGTCCACAATTCGCCTATGCAGGAGCCGCTTTGGCATGTCTTGTGGCATGACGTCTTCAAACTCCTTCAACAGCTCCTTCACAGGTGCAGGATTGGGACATGAAGAGTGTTCAATATCTTTAATATAGAGGATAGCCAGGAACGTAGGTTCATGCCTATGACTCCCTTCTTCAATTGTAGGGCCGAGATGTTTCCCACAACCATTTTTATAGTTGTGTATGGAATAATACAGGACTGGCCCCATTTTGTCCCCATCATCAGTAGCATGTATGCAAAAGTTATAGTAATGGTGTTGGTTTGCCTCATGAATTCCAATCCAACTATCAGTTCAAAGTCATCTATGATCACCAAATGCAAGTTGAATTTTCCTTCATAAGGACCCAACTTCATCAGCACGCCTTTGGCTATTCCACCCACTGGCTGAGGCGGTGAGTTGATATCCCTGATACGACCTCTGCACATTCTTACAACTAGACCAAGGTGCTCTACTAGAGTTTAGGCTAGGTATTTATGAGTAGAGCATGCATCTATCATCGCCCGAATGGGCTTGCCATTAACTTTCATTTTGACTAACATTAGGGTCTTATCTTGGTTAAGAGGTGGCTCTTAATTCTTCCTTTTCCTTTTCTTGGTGGTTGAGCGTGGGTCCTTCTTATTACATATGCCGGCACTAGTTCCCGCTAAGGCCTCAGAATTAGAACAAACAAGTGAGTTGAAGGCACCTATTGGTTCTTTCTAGTTAGCATTGTCATCATCGTCATCCGTTCCATCATCAAAAGTTTGATGGGAGTTCATTTGTGCCTACGGGGATTCATTGTTTCAATGTGGCCCACTGCAATGACGATATGCTGAATGGGGTTTCCTCCCTCGATCTTTGTTGTGAGACTCAACACTATTGCTGCCTGAGGAAGGAGTCTTAAATTTGGTTACACTCCGATGTCCTCCACTTCGGCTAAGGCCACCATTGCTAGACTGGCCCCTTTTGTATCCTCCTCGAGAATGTGGTTGAGGCCTATCCTTTCAAGCTTCCACTTGGTAGTCCCCAAGGCATTCCGCTGCTTGGATCACCTTGGGTAAAATATCTACCCTTTGTCTTTGCAGCTCCATACATGTATAAGTTTCAAACCTTCCAGGAATTTGAAGAGTTTGTCTTTGTCCCCCATATCTCGTATGTTCAGCATAAGTGTGGAGAATTCACGCACGTAATCTCGAACTTACTTGGTCTGACTGAGCTCCCGAAGCTTTCTCCGAGCATTGTACTCAATATTTTTAGGGAAGAACTGTAGGCGTATGACTGCCTTCAGGTCTCTCCATGTCTCAAGAGTATCATCACCAGCCTTGATGACTTCGTATTTCACCCACCACCAGAGTTTAGCTTCACCCTAAAGATAAATGGCAACATTTTCTACCTTCTTTGCTTCTTCTAGCTCCCCCACGACATCGAAGTACTGTTCGATGTCAAGCATGAATTT
Source organism: Nicotiana tabacum (assembly GCF_000715075.1). Lineage (NCBI taxonomy): Eukaryota > Viridiplantae > Streptophyta > Magnoliopsida > Solanales > Solanaceae > Nicotiana > Nicotiana tabacum. The sequence continues at coordinate 38,337,326 of NC_134092.1, forward strand.
CTCCACTTCCTTGGCATTTTGATCCCCATTGTTAGGATTTGGTTCAGGAATCTTCAGCTTTTGTGGCACAGGGATGAGGTTTGCAGCACCCACAATGTGGTTTTTCCTCCACGGAGTAGGCCTTGTAATGTAGTGTTAACAATATTGAGTTGGCCCGTCAAGTTATGTATGGTTTGCTGCATGGAAGTCACCCTGTCTGCCTCTTGTTCCCTATAGGCTAAATCCTTGGTCCACTCTTGTTGGAGCCCCTCAAATTTACTGAAAAGTTTGGCTGTCTCTGTGGCAGTCGTTTGCTGGTCTCCTTCAAAATCTTGGCTGATGTTTGCAATATCTCCTTCGTCTAGAGCAACCTGTGGTCTAGGTCGTCCAACCTTTGCACTAGGCTGGTTCTTAGATTAGGCATCATACTTACGATGGGTCGTAATACGTTAACCGTCTCTTCAAGGACCGCAATGCGGTCCCCATGTTTTACCATGGTTAGAAATAGTGGCAATGACAATGTGTTCCCTTATCCGATGCTGTAATGACTCAACCGGTTATTTTGTGTATTATAGCCCCGTTCCCTTATTTATATCCTCTTCTATGTCTATTTGTGGTTTTGTAACATGAGGGGATGGTTGGATTGATTTCGGGGAAGTTTTTGAGTGAATTGGGACACTTAGTCCCAAGGTTAAAAACTGTTGACCGGAGTTTGAATTTTGTGTAGACAACTCCAAAATGGTGTTGTGGTGATTTCAATAGGTTCGTAGGGTGATTTTGGACTTATGCGTATGTCCGTATGTTGATTTGGAGGTCCGTAGGTTCATTTGATGTTTTTTGGCAAAATTTAGAAGGTTGAGAGGTTTGATCGAGAGTTGACTTCATTGATACCGGGTTTGGATTTTGGTTTTGGGAACTGGAATAGGTCCGCTGTGTCATTTGGGACTTGTGTAAAAATTTGAGGTCATTTAGAGTTTATTTGATATGGTTCTGCATGAGTTTTAGAAGTTGGAAGTTAATTATTTTCATTAGGCTTGAATTGGGGTGCGATTCGTGGATTTGATATTGTTTGTTGTGATTTGATGCTCAAACTAAGTTCATATTGTGTTTTAGGACTTGTTGGTATGTATTTGGAAGGGGTCCCTGGGGCCTCTGGTATGATTCGAATTGAGTTCAGATTTATTTTGGACCTAGAGGAATTGCTGAAGGAAATCTGTCTTCTGGTGTTTCCACACTTGTGGTGGGATAGGCTGCAAGTGTGGCCTATTGTGCGCAGATGCAAGGTTGGTTTGGCTTGGATGGGGGAATGGTCACAAATGCTCAAAGGCTTCCATAGAAGCGTATGCGCTTCTACGAGTGAGAGTCCGCAGTAGCGGAGTTTGGCTGGAGCTGGGAAGAGCATAGGTGTGAGGTATTTTCCACATATGCAAGCCCGCAGATACATGCAAGTGAGAGCAAAAGCAAAGAACGGATGAAGGCCTGGGTGTTCGCAGATGCGGACTTTAGAGCATAGAAGCGGTCTCGCAGGTGTGGAAGGGGGAGGGGACCGCAGGTGCTCTTGGTCAGGACTCTAGTGGGTTCCGCAGATGCAGAAGTTTGACCGCAAAAGCAGCATCATAGGTGCGACAAATTGAGCCGCAGGTGTGAGAATCACTGGGCAGAACATATAAACGAGGGTTTGGTCATTTTGTTCTCATTTTGGATTTATGGAGCTCGGTCTAAGGAGGTTTTTGGGAGACTTTTTGCCATAAATGAAGAGGTAAGTGAACTTTAATCACTTTTGATGTTAGATATTGATTATCCATTGATTATTACACCTAGTTTATGTGAATTGAAGTGAAATTTGGGGGTTTTAGACTATGTCGTTGGAGAGTGAGATTTGGTGATTTGGGGGTCGATTTGTGGATGAAATTAATATGATTGGACTCGTAATTGTATGGGTGTTCAAACTTTGTGAATTGGCTTCAGGGGTGTGGGCCTGGAGTTGAATTTTTGGGTTGACTTTGCATATTTGATTCAAGACCTTAGAATTATCATTTGGGATTATTTCCTATGGCTATTATTGATAGTATTAAGTTTCTTTTACTAGATTCAAGTAGCTCGGAGGCCAATTCGCGAGGCAAGGGATTTTTTGAAGTATTGATTTGCGCATTTTAAGGTTAATAACATTTCTAAACTTGGATTTGAGAGTAATTATTCCTAGGAACTATGTTATTAGTGATGTGTTGGGGTGACACACATGCTAGGTAACGGGAACATGGGTGTGCACCGGGGTAATCATGATCCGAGTTGACTTTTAGAATATTACCGGACTTATTTTGCTATTATATCTTTTTATACTCGTGTTCTCCCTGCTTGTTTGATTATCTGAGCTGTGATTCATGTTAGAAATTATGTTTAGGCTATGTGATTAGTTGGTTGAGACCAAATGAGACTATCTCTGTTATTTTGGGCTATCTGACTTAACTATAATTATACACTCAGTCATGATTCTTCATTTGCATATCATATCTCAGTCTCTGTTCATCATTCATTGCTACATAGCACGTTGTTGTTTTTTTTCCATATGTGGTGATGTTGGGCTGAGTGATATGAGATTGTGAGCCCTTGAGAGGTTAATGACTGAGGTGAGCATTAGATCCATGTTAAGAGTGTTATTTGGATTGGACCGCACGTCACATTAGGCCATATTGGCTTTATTGTTATTTGGATCGGGCTGCACGCCGACCATATTGGCATTTGATTAGCGCTTCAGCAGGATCCATCCCTTCAGAGTCTGACATGTCAGCAGTGAGTGCAGGCACAATGATATATATACATGTGCTTTGGTGAGGGGCATTGATGCCAGACACCCATACAGTGCTGAGTGATTGTGTATGTGTGTGATGAATTGGGTATTTGAGACAGACACCTTGAGTATGCTGAGATTGAGAGCACTTGGGGATTCCACCATGAAATCATTCATTTGGCATACATATTTGACATGTAGGCATAGAGATGCATCATTCCTCATGCTAGATGGAAAATGAAATGTTCTTATCAGTGTTGGATTTTAATTGTTATACTTGGAGGCATGTTTAAATTCCTGTAATGTGAACGAGCTGATTATGATAATTCCTTTCAGTTACTTATTGTTACTGTCATCATTATATGTGCATTGTCATTGATATTTGTCTCTGACTGTCTTCTTCTGAGCTCGTCACTACTTTCAGTCCAAGGTTAGATTTGTTAGTTATTAAGTACATGGGGCCAGTTGTACTCATACTACACTGTGTACTTCATGTGCAGATCCAGATACATCTGGACGTGGTGATTGCTAGAGCCGGATTGGTACCAATATTTGGGAGACTTCGAGGTAGCTATTATTTCATCAACATACACTGACTCTTTTTTCTTTATTTCCCTTATTACTGTTCTATTGTCGAGATAGTTGTAATGAGGATTTGACTATTTTGATATTCAATAGTTCTTATGTACTCATTGACAACAGATTATTGGGATGGTTGTAGTGTCTTTGCTGTCATTTTCTTAGTTATTTCATGATATTTCCACTGTTGAGTTTATTAAAACATCTTTTATCAAATTTGTAGTTATTATTTTACTGTTGTCTTGCTTAGCAGGTAGTGTTAGGCATTGTCACAACTCTGGTGGGAGTTGGGTGATAACAAGTTGGTATCAGAGTCCTAGGTTGCTTAAGTCTCACTAGTCATGAGCAGATTTAGTAGAGTCTTGCGGATTAGTACGAGGACGTTTGTACTTATCTTCGAGAGGTTACCAAACTGTTAGGAAACTTCACATTCTTGCATTCTTGTCGTGCAGATTTGTTATTTTTGAAGTTTGAACCTTGACTCTTCTATTCTCTCACAGATAGTGATGACACGTGCGACCAGATCAGGAGGACGTCCATCAGTATCACCAGTTAGGGCCATGAGAGGCTGGGGCCATGGTAGAGGTTGAGGTGCGGCTCGTAGTACAGCTAGAGTAGCACCTGTGAAGCCACCTGTTGCTCCAGTTGAGGAGCAGGTACCGGATATTATTGAGTTGTTTGGGCTAACTTAGGCAACGAAAGTGCCTATCGTTATTCCTGGCCTTCAGGAGGCCTTAGCCTAGATTTTGATTGTGTGCATGAGCCTAGCTCAAGCGGTTTTGGTTCCAGTAGCACCAACTACCTCGCAGGTTGGGAGAGATGCCCAGACTCCCACCGCCCATACTCCAGAGTAGTTATCTCAGGGCCATCAGACACTGGGGGTGTTACTAGTTCAACCGGTTATTGTTGCTCGGGCCAAGGTTGGTCCACCTATGAGTGATGAGGAGTAGAATAGGTTGAAGCGATTTGGGAGACTTAAGCCTCCAGAGTTCAGTGGAGCAGAGTCAGAGGACGCTCAGGATTTTTTAGAGAGGTGTTAGCGGATTCTTGGCACAACGCATATTTTGGACACCAATGGGGTTGCATTTCCTATATTTAGCTGACATGGGCAACCTACAGATGGTGGTAGGCTTATGAGTTGAGCAGACCAGCCGGTGTAACACCAATTACGTGGCATGAGTTCTTAGTTCTCTTCTTAGAGAAGTTTGTTCCACAGACTTGCAGAGAGGAGCTGCGTAGAGATTTTGAGCAGCTACACTAGGGAGATATGAATGTGTCTCAATATGATATGAGATTTATGGATCTAGCTCGTCATTCAGTATGGTTAGTTCCTACAGAGAGAGAGAGAGAGAGAGAGAGAGAGAGAGAGAGAGAGAGAGAGAGAGAGAGAGAGAGAGAGAGAGAGAGAGAAAGAGGACCAGGAGGTTCATTGATGGCCTCAACTATGGCCTACGCTACAGTTTGGCTCGAGAGGTCGAGATAAAAGCTAGGTTTGACTAGGTGGTCGAGATTGCTAGGCGCTTGGAGAGCAATGCTACAAGTCTCGTTCGGTATGACTATGGTATATGACTTTCTAGATTTATTGTATGATGTGAGCTCTGATCTTCAGGTGATCTTTACCCTTGTTTTATCTAGTTATCTTCCTTCAACATTCTTCTATTTGATTACAATGCTTATTTATGATTATTCATTGCCTTATATACTCGGTACTTTATTTCGTACTGATATTCCTTTGGCCGAGGACGCTGCATTTCATGTTGTAGGCTCAAATAGTCAATTTGGCGGACCCTTGGAGTAGATATTCTCAGTTCCAGCAGTTGATTTGCGAGACTCCATTTCATTTGGAATGCTACCAAGTCTAAAGGTTATTTGATTTTGTGATGTACACGATTTTACGGGTTGGTTAGGGCCCTGTCCGGACTATGTTATGTATGTCAGATGTTCTTAGAGGCTTTTGTAGACGTATGTGTGATTGTGGTCAGTTAGTGTATGCTAGAAAAGTGTATGTGTTGGTTGAGGCATTATTGGCCTATGTCTTGATATATATATATATATATATGGGGGGGGGGGATTTTCTGATTGTAGGTGTTGCAAATATTGTAAGTTTACTAGTTTTACAGAATATGTCTCTTACGTACGTAAGGCATTAAGTGCCTATCCACTCACCAAGATTGGGGCATGACAATTGGGCACCGCAATATTATTGTTATTGATATTGGGATCAGGTTTCGGGCTGCAACAATATGGACACTTGTTGGTATTGATACTGAGATTGGGTTGCGCGCCACAACAGAAGGGGTGTCTTGTCGTTATTCTTGGTTGTTATATTGTAATAACCCAACCGGCCGTTCTGAGCTTTGGCATTCCATTCGTGGTTTAAGGTCTCGAATAGATTCGTATTGTATATTATGACTTACGTGTATGGTTGGTTTCACTTTTTGTGCGTTTCAGAGTTGATATGGAAGGATGGTTCTCATATTAGAAGCTTAATTGGAAAGAGTTAATCGGAGTTTGACTTTTGTGTAGACAACTCTGGAATGGTATTCTGATGATTCCAATAGCTTCGTATGGTGATTTTGGACTTAAACATATGTCCGGGTTTTGATTTGGAGGTGCATAGGTTGATTTGATGCTTTTTGGCAAAAGTTAAAAAATTAAAGGTTTGGAAGGTTGGGGGTTGGGTGGGAGTTGACTTTATTGATAACGGGTTTGGATTGTGATTGTGGGAGTTGGTATTGCACCTTGTGCCATCTGGGAGTTACACGCAAAATTTGTGGTCATTCCGGATTGGTTTGATATGATTCGGCACGAGTTGTAGAAGTTGAAAGTTTATCAGTTCATTAGGCTTGAATTGAGGTGCGATTCGTAGTTTTGGTGTTGTTTGATGTGATTCGGGGCCTCGAGCAGGTCCGCGTTATGTTATGGAACTTGTTGGTATGATTGGACGGGGTCCCAGGGGTCTTAGATGTGTTTCAGACGAGTTGCGGATAATTTTGGAACCTTGTTGCATTGCTGAAGAGTTTGTCTTCTGATGCCATCGCACCTGCGGATAAAGGACCGCAGTTGTGGCACCGCAAAAGAGGCCAAGAAGGTGCAGGTGTGGAATTTGGTAGAAGCGTGAGCGTAGAAGCGCATTTGTGATCGCAGATGTTGTCTGTCGACTGTTGCTGGGTTCTCGCAGGTGCGAGACTATTGCCGCAGAAGCAACCATGTGACCGCAAAAGCGAAATTTCTGGCAGATTACATATATTTCGAGGGTTTGCCCATTTTTATCATATTTTGAGTTGTAGAGCTCGAATTTGAGCGATTTTGGAGGGGATTTTCATGGTTTAGATTGGGGTAAGTTTTTTTGACCGAGATTTGATTATATTTCATGATTCCATCTTTGTTTTTATCATTTAATTAGTGATTTGAATTGGGAAAATAGGGGATTTTTGTAAAAAAAACTTTCTAAAATATAAAATGATGACTTGAAGGCTGATTTGATGTCGCAATTGGATAATTTTGGTATGGTTTGACTCATATCGAAATGGGTGTTCGGACTTTGTGAGTTTTGTCGAGTTTCGAGGTACGAGCCCGTGGTTGACTTTTTGGTTTTCATTAAAGATTGAAGCTTTATTATTCGAAATTATTTCCTTTGGTTTTTATTTATGATATTAAGTTATTTTGGCTAGATTCGAGCCGTCTAGAGGTTGTTTCACATGAGAGGGTCATTTTAGAGTATTGATTTAGCTTCTTTGAGGTAAGTATCTTTCTTAACTTTGTGCGGGGAACTATCCCTTAGGATTTGGGTTGATTGTGTTATTTGAATTAAGTGAAACACGTTTACGCAAGGTGACGAGTGTGAACTCATGTTTATATATGAAAATTGACTGGTTTAGACTCTTAGGATTCTTTTATGTATTTATTTGAATTTTTTAGCACATATTATATCTCTTATTTATCAAGTTTACTCTCACATTCTTAATTTGAAGTTTTTGGCACATGTTATATCATCCTTTACTCGTCATGTTTACTCTTATATGCTTTATTTGAAGTTGTTACCTCTTTTATTGTCATGTGACCTCCTTTATTGTTGAGTTATTTTAAATTGAAATTGTTGTTACATGATATCCTTTTGTTGTCGGGTTATTCTCATGCATTTAGACGTAGTTTCTAGTTCATGCCATCTATTTCATTGTTAGCTTATTTCATACACTATAATTCAAAGCTTGTCATTTCATGAAAATACCTTCATTATTGAGTTTATTCTTAAGCAATTAATTGAAGTTGAAGTTATTGAAAGTTATTAACCTGTTTTAGTTGAAGTTGTTGTTTAATGGGGTGTTGTTCATTGTTGAGTTACTTTCCCCGCTCATTTTGTTGTTTTTGAGATTTTGTAAACATCATATTTGAGTCGTGGGCTATGGGTTGTGGTGATATTGGTATTGTTGTTGTTAAGAGGTTGTGGCCTATGGGAACTTGTGGTACGAGTTGATATGCCATGTCATTGTGATGTTAGCACATGTAAATTTGTTGTGTGGATTGATTGTTATTATGGGGAGCATAAGGGTGGCATAACATTGTTGATGATTGTGCAGAGCTATACGGGTGGCTATTGAATTATTGTTTAGGTGGAGTGATACATGTGGCTACTGATATTATCAGGGTGGAGTGATATGTGTGGCTATCGGAGTGATACGGGTGGCTATTATGTTAAATGTTTGGGTGGAGTGATAAGGGTTGCTATTATGATGTTATCAATACGGAGATATAACGGTGCTAAGTAAGGGATGATTTGTGATGGCCTGAGAGCATTATGTTGATGATATTCGTCTGATGGTATGATTTTCTTTGTGTATGTCATGAACCTTACATGAATTGTTGTGTTGTTTACAATGAGCTATTCGATGTCTTTGATATTAGTTGTTGACCTGGACTGCATTAGTACACTCGCACAAGCATACACCGTAGCATGCCATTTACATAGGTTCATAAGTATGAAATTTTACATTCATTGATCATGTCCATGTATTATTTATTATCTGCGCCCGTTATGATAGTAATCATGTGACCATGCCTGGCAAATTGTGGTATTGAGCCTGTGACCATGCCAGGCGGATTGAGATATTGGCATGTGAATTGTCCGTGCGGTCATGATTGATATTGTGGGAACGAGGTGTCGTGAGCATATGATTTGTGATTTGAGACTCGTGACTTGTGATTTTGGGATGAGATATCCCCAAGTAATGTTGTTGGGAGACTTGTGTTAGAATGACTTAATTAGTTCGTTGCCATTTGTTTCGCTTATTCGGTTTCACTGGTGCTTTAACAATGTTCTGATTACTTTATTGTTTATATCACATGTTTATTCCTTGTTTCCATTTACTGATTCTTGCTTTCATTATTAGCTTTATACTTATATACTGCAATGGTTATTATGACTAGTAGGTGTCTTGACTTGTACCTCATCACTACCCCACGGAGGTTAGTCTTGATACTTACTCAGTATTGACCGTGGTGTACTCATACTCTCTTCTGCATATTTTTGTGCAGATCCAGGTATTGGAGATAAAGACATCGGGTAGAGTTAGATTCTTGATCGCGAGAATTCAAGGTAGAGCTGCTTGGTCATCGTAGTTCCTTGAAGTCATTTTTCTTTTTATTGTACCATTAATTCGATATTCGAACAATATTGTATTTTTTAAAATTTCTTTTCTGTGTATTCAGCTAGAGTTCATAACTCTGTATTATCTAGTCTTGGGATGATTGTTGTGATTATTGCAGCGGGCTTATGTCACATTTATTTCAGTATTTATATTAAAATCTGCTTTAAAAATATCATGTTTAACTGTGAAAGGTAATTGTCTTACCTTGTCTTAGAGACTAGGTGCCATAGGTATCAGAGCTCTAAGTTCATAGGTTCTACGAGTCACGAGCAAGTCTTATGGCTCGGTACAAAGATGTCTGCACTTATATTCGAGAGGCTACATTACTATTAGAAAAATTCCACTTATTTCATTCTCATCGTGCAGATTTGTTGATTTCAAAGTTTGAACTTTTGTATCTTTATTCTCTCACAAATGGTGAGGACACGCACTATCGGATCAGCCGAACAGACACTCGCGCCCCTACTAGAGCCGGAGAAGCTGAGGCCAGGGTAGAGGAAGAGGAGGGGAACGTGCCATAGCTAGATCACCTACTAGAGCAGTAGTTGAGGAGCCACCAGTAGCTCCGATTAAGGACAGGCACTTGAGGCGCCTGTTGTTGTCCCCCGGACTTCAAGAGACTTTAGCATAGTTCCTGAGCATGTTTGGTACATTGGTTTAGGCGGGATTGATCCCAGTTGCACTAGCTACATCGTAGATTGGGGGAGGAGGTCAGACTCCCGCCGCCCGCACTCTAGAGCAGCATGCTCATGTTGGTCATACTTCCAGTGTGGTGCCAATACAACCCATTATGGCAGTTCAGCATGAGGTCAGGCCAGATCCATCTAAGGAGGAGCAATTGAGACTTGAGAGGTTCAAGAAGTATCACCCTACTGCTTATAGTGACACAGTGACTAAGAACGCGCAAGTGTTTCTAGAGATGTGTCACTGTCTTCTCCGCACCATGGGTATTGTAGAGGTGAGTGGAGTTTCTTTCACTACATTTCAGCTGTCAGGAGCAACGTATCAATGGTGCCACACTTATGAGGAGGGTAGGCCAACTGATGAAGCACCACTCACTTGGACTCTATTTTCAGAGATGTTTTTGAGGGAGTTTGTTCCCTAGACCCTCAGGGATGCGTGGCTCACAGAGTTCGAGAAGCTGTGCCAGGGAACTCTAACGGTGTCGGAATATGCCATCAGGTTCAGTGAGTTATCACGTCATGCACCTACTTTGGTTCATACAATTAGAGAACGAGTCCACAGATTTATTGAGGGGCTCAGTTATGGTCTTATATTCAGCATGGCTCGAGAGTTGGAGACTGATACTTCATTTTAGCAGGTTGTGAAGATTTCTAGGAGGTAAGAGTGTATTTGGGGTGAGGAGAGGGATGATAAGGAGGCCAAGAGGTCTTGAGGTTCTGGAGGATTCAGTGGATTCTACTCTTCAGCCATGACCCATCACGACAGAGGCTTGGGCAATTGGCCAGCCCAGTCTGCACTTTAGAATACTCGTGGTGCTCCAGTTAGTCAAAGACCTCAAGGTACTCATATGGGGTAGTCATCTTTTACTGCACCACCTGCTCGGGGTTCCTATAGTGGTTATTCCAATTATCTGGCATAGAATAAATACCTAACTATTTGTTAGGCGTGTCTTTGTTGAGCCAGTTATAGGCTATTACCTTCCTATTTGTTATGTATATTAGTTAACCCCTTTGAGCCTGTAATCTTGCTTCCTTGGAAACCACATTACAAGCCTTACCAATTTGTTTGAATTGACCATCTATTTGAACCTTTTACTTCTCGTGAGCACTTGAATTTGTTATGAACTTTGTAAAAGTTGAAGTATGGGGTGGTTGGTTTGGCATTTGAGTGGAATTATTGAAATAAGGAGAAAGGTGCATTATTTTGAAAAATGTAAGAGCCACTTGAATTAAATAAGAAAAGAAAAAGAAAAATAGTTGTATTGTTATGAAAAAATATTCTTTTATAGTGGTAACTCTTGATGTATTTGTGCTTAAAGAAGTTGGGAGTTGATGTATATTGATGTAAAGGTGGAGTTATGGTTTGACAAAAGTGTGGGGTTTTGAATTATAAATTGTATGTATTAAAAGTGCTTAGGGAGGTGTAGTCACTCTTATATCTAAATGTATCCTATCCATCCCGCAACCTACATTACAACCAATTAAAGTCCTACTTGATCCTTGATTGAATGAGCTCAATTAGTAGAGTAGTACACTACATGCAAGCCTATGGTACGTCTTTTGAGGCATATGAATGTTGTTTCTGAGAGTGAGCGAATTCTTTCTATCTTGAGTTCCTAATTGTTATTAATGTCTAATGTGTGTGGAACTACTCTCTATTGTTGTGTGAGGGCACTTGATTCACGAAGGAAAGGTAATGTTATTGACCTCTATGTTAGAGTAAGTGAGCGGGTTGTGAAAATTGCGCGGTGCTTTTGAGTAAAATCTCGAGGCGAGGATGTTATAGTATTGTACTTAATCTGTTTTAAATATTCTTGGTGTGATGAGTTATAGAGTTTTAAAAAAATGTCGTATCTATATAAAGTATAGTTGGATTGCTCAAGAAAGAGAATGGTTTAAGTGTGGGGTGTTGATGGTAGGCTATAATCTCGTATGTTAGTTTCTTATTGCACTCTAATTCACTGCACTTTACTTGTTTTGAGCTTTAATTGATAGTGTTTTGCACTTATTGTGTGTTTTATGCCTTTTAGGAGTGATTCCGAGCTATTTAGATGTTATGGAATGAATTTGAGTGATTTGGAGCTTTGAAATCTGAGTAAAAGCCCAAGGTATTAAGCCGGGATCGTGTTCGGGGTCGAGGACCAAGTGTGGATGTCAAAATGCAAGAAGAATCCGTACTCTGAGAAAACCTCACTGCCGTGGCGCGTGGGGCACTGCGGCTGTGCAAATTCCTGCTGCTTGTCAGAACCAACACTCTGGATTTCCCCACTAATGCCCCGCATGGTGTGTCGCCCCATGCGGCGCGCCTGTGCAATTTTTACAGAGTAATTTTCCTATTTCGGCTAGGAGAAGGTAATTTCGTCTTGGCCCGACCCTAATTGGTATAAATACATGGAAAAATGTTATTTTCTGGACTTTTGACACATATTAGACCTAAGAAGGCCAAGGAGGAGTGTGAGGAGAAAAGGCACAAGGATTTCATCATTCCTTCCTCACTCAAGACTCGAGTTTGGATCGAATTTATGTTTTCCTATTTTTTTAATTATATTTGTGATGAATTGCTCCATATATATGGAGTAGTTCTCTTTAAGGTTTGATGGATTGGGTGTATTGATGATTGTTTGTGGATTATAACTCTAGTTTCATGTATTGACGCATTTTTGGATGATTTCATTATTGCATCTATATTCACTTGCTCATGTAATCGAGATAGACATAACTTGTGATATCTTTGCATTATATTGTTGGGTCAGTTCATTAATTATTCTTAGTAATCGAAAGAGGCTAGTTGAATCATTGATTAAACCTAGTTAGGAAAATAATCGAGAGAGGTTCTCCTAAAGACAATCCACTACGCATTCTTGCATATCTTCACGTGCTTAAATTGGTTCATCTCGTGAGGCTGAGACTTAATCAAGAGAGGAGTTTCTACTAAACGTTTGAACTAATAATTGAGTGAATTCAAGAGACTCACTTAAACATTAGAAGTGAATTATCTAGAGTTAGATCCCGAACAATTTTCTTGCACCTATCTTATCAACCCCTATTTTCTCCCACTGATAACTTCCTTACTTACCTTTGTTGCGATAGTCATTAGTTAATAGCTTTAGATTATTAGTTAATTTTAGTTATTAGTCATATAAATCTCAATTGTTGATTCTCTTGGATAGCAATCAAGTTAGAAACTAAGAAAATATTGTTTAACTCCAATCCCTATGGATACGATATTATACTATACTATCTTTGACTAGCGAGCATAATTGAAGCGTATGTTTCGAGCTCATCATGGAGTTGGGTGTGACTTATTGGTTGTATGAGTGGTTAGGAGATATTCATGTTTCTTAAATCATTAGAAATGTTAGGAAGTTTAGGGACAAGGTTCTAGCTGATTTGAGGTTATTTGCCGGTGCTGGATTTGATTATGGGCAACAATTATGGTCAGAAATATTGTTATTGGCATATGGGCGATGTATTACGTCGTGTGGTTATACCTTATGGTTGTATGCATGAGATGTTTTAGCTGGTTAAGGTTGATACCGTGTGTTTATGTGGGAATCAGGTCTTTGGGGGATGATCCGATATTGAAGTTTGGTTATAAGGCTTATCTATATAGGTGGGAGGAATAGTCTTCAATTGAGATGGTGTTGTCAGGCCTATGTGGATTAGGGTGATGCAGAATCACCCGTGAGTATATGTATGATGAGTTCATTAAGTGATTTCATGGCTTCAGAACGGTTCTTGGCACGTTCGAGCACGAATGTTTGTTTAAGAAGGGGAGAATGTAAAAACCTGACCAACCGTTTTGAGATTCTAGTATTTCGTTAGGTTATTTAAGGTCTCGAGTAGCTTCATATTGTGTATTATGACTTGCACGTGTGGTCGGTTTCGATTTTCATGCATTTCAGAGATGACATGGAAGGATGGTTGTCATTTTAGAAGCATAAGTGGTAAGAGTTGACCGAAGTTTGACTTTTGTGTAGACAACTCCTGAATAGTCTTTTGATGATTCCAATAGCTTTGTATGGCGATTTTGGACTTAGGCGTATGTTCGAATTTGGATTTGGAGGTCCGTTGTTTGATTTGATATTTTTTGGCGAAAGTTAGAAAATTGAAGGTTTGAAAGGTTGGGCGGTTTGACCGGGAGTTGACTTTGGTGATAATGGGTTTGGATTGTGATTCTGGGAGTTGGTATAGCTCTGTTGTGTCAATTGAGCCTTAGACGAAATATTTGAGGTCATTCAGGGTTGGTTTGATATGATTCGGCACGAGTTGTAGAAGTTGAAAAATTATTAGCTCATTAGGCTTGAATTGCGGTGCGATTCGTAATTTTGATGTTGTTTGATGTGATTTGAGGCCTCGTACCGGTCTGCGGTATGTTATGGAACTTGTTGGTATGATTGGATGGGGTCTCGGGGGCCCTGGATTTGTTTCGGACGAGTTGCGGATATTTTGGAATCTTGTTGCATTGCTGAAGAGTCTGGCTACTGATGTCATCGCACCTGTGGCTAAAAGACCGCAGATGCAGCGCTGCATAAGCGGCCAAGAAGGCACATATGCGAACTTTGGTTAGAGGAGGCAGGGATTGCAGATGTGGTCGTCCTATCGTAGAAGCAAAACTGTACCTACAGAGAGGGGCCACAGAAGCGTGAGCGTAGAAGCGCATTTTTTATCACAAATGCGGTCTGTCGACTGTTGGTGGGTTCTCGTAGGTGCGAGACTATTGCCGCAGAAGCGACCATGTGACCGCAAGAGCGGAGTTTCTGGCAGGTTACATATATTTTGATGATTTGCCCATTTTTATCATATTTTGAGCTGTAGAGCTCAGATTTGGGCGATTTTGGAGAAAATTTTCACAATTTGGATTGGGGTAAATGTTCTTGACCCGGATTTGATTATCTTTCATGATTCCATCTTTATTTTTATCATTTAGTTAGTGATTTGAATTGGGAAAATTGGGGATTTTTGTAAAAAAATCTTTCTAAAACATAAAATGATAATTTGAAGGCCGATTTGATGTCGAAATTGAATAATTTTGGTATGGTTGGACTCGTATCGGAATGGGTGTTCGGACTTTATAAGTTTTGTCGGGTTTCGAGGTGCGAACCTGGGGTTGACTTTTTGGGTTAACTTGTTGGTTTTTATTAAAGATCGAAGCTTTATTATCCAGAATTATTTTCTACGGCTTTTATTTATGATATTAAGTTATTTTGGCTAGATTCGAGTCGTCTGGAGGTTATTTTACACGAGAGGGTCATTTTAGAGTATTGATTTAGCTTCTTTGAGGTAAGTATCTTGCCTAGCTATGTGTGGGAGAAATACCCCTTAGGATTTGGGTTGGTTATCTTATTTGAATTATGTGAAAGACGTATACACTAGGTGACGAGTGTGTAATCGGGCTTATATGTGGAAATTGACCGGTTTAGACTTTTAGGCTTCTTTCACGAATTTATTTGAAATTGTTAGCATATGTTATATCTTTTATTTGTCAAGTTTACTCTTACATATTTAATTTGAAGTTATTATCACATGTCATATCCTTTACTTGTCAAGTTTAGTCTTATATGCTTTATTTGAAGTTGTTACCTCTTTTATTGTAACGTGACCTCCTTTATTGTTGAGTTATTTTAAATTGAAATTGTTTTTACATGATATCCTTTCGTTGTCGGGTTATTCTCATGCATTTAGATGTAGTTTCTAGTTCAATCCATCTATTTCATTGTTAGCTTATTTCATACACTAGAATTCAAAGCTTGCCATTTCATGGAAGTTACACGCAAAATTTGTGGTCATTCCGGATTGGTTTGATATGATTCGGCACGAGTTGTAGAAGTTTAAAGTTCATCAGTTCATTAGGCTTGAATTGAGGTGCGATTCGTAGTTTTGGTGTTGTTTGATGTGATTCGGGGCCTCGAGCAAGTCCGCGTTATGTTATGGAACTTGTTGGTATGATTGGACGGGGTCCCGGAGGTCTTAGATGTGTTTCAGACGAGTTGCGGATAATTTTGGAACCTTGGTGCATTGCTGAAGAGTCTGGCTTCTGATGCCATCGCACCTGCGGATAAAGGACCGCAGTTGTGGCACCACAAAAGAGGCCAAGAAGGTGCAGGCGTGGAATTTGGTAGAAGCGTGAGCGTAGAAGCGCATTTATGATCGCAGATGTTGTCTGTCGACTGTTGCTGGGTTCTCGCAGGTGCGAGACTATTGCCGCAAAAGCAACCATGTGACCGCAAAAGCGAAATTTCTGGCAGATTACATATATTTCGAGGGTTTGCCCATTTTTATCATATTTTGAGTTATAGAGCTCGAATTTGAGCGATTTGGAGGGGATTTTCATGATTTAGATTGGGGTAAGTTTTTTTGACTGAGATTTGATTATATTTCATGATTCCACCTTTGTTTTTATTATTTAATTAGTGATTTGAATTGGGAAAATAGGGGATTTTTGTAAAAAAACTTTCTAAAATATAAAATGATGACTTGAAGGCTGATTTGATGTCGCAATTGGATAATTTTGGTATGGTTTGACTCATATCGAAATGGGTGTTCGGACTTTGTGAGTTTTGTCAGGTTCTGAGGTACGAGCCCGTGGTTGACTTTTTGGTTTTCATTAAAGATCGAATCTTTATTATTCGAAATTATTTCCTATGGTTTTTATTTATGATATTAAGTTATTTTGGCTAGATTCGAGCCGTCTAGAGGTTTTCATATGAGAGGGTCATTTTAGAGTATTGATTTAGCTTCTTTGAGGTAAGTATCTTTCTTAACTTTGTGCGGGGAACTATCCCTTAAGATTTGGGTTGATTGTGTTATTTGAATTAAGTGAAACACGTTCACGCGAGGTGACGAGTGTGAACTCATGTTTATATATGAAAATTGACCGGTTTAGACTCTTAGGATTCTTTTATGTATTTATTTGAATTTTTTAGCACATATTATATCTCTTATTTATCAAGTTTACTCTCACATTCTTAATTTGAAGTTTTTGGCACATGTCATATCCTTTACTCATCATGTTTACTCTTATATGCTTTATTTGAAGTTGTTACCTCTTTTATTGTCATGTGACCTCCTTTATTGTTGAGTTATTTTAAATTGAAAGTGTTGTTACATGATATCCTTTTGTTGTCGGGTTATTCTCATGCATTTAGACATAGTTTCTAGTTCATGCCATCTATTTCATTATTAGCTTATTTCATACACTATAATTCAAAGCTTGTCATTTCATAAAAATACCTTCATTATCGAGTTTATTCTTAAGCAATTAATTGAAGTTAAAGTTATTAAAAGTCATTAACCTGTTTTAGTTGAAGTTTTTGTTTAATGGGATGTTGTTCATTGTTGAGTTACTTTACCCATTCATTTTGTTGTTATTAAGATTTTGTACACATCGTGTTTGATCTGTGGGCTATGTCTTGTGGTGAGTTGATATGTCATGTCGTTGTGATGTTAACACATGTGAATTTGTTATGTGGATTGATTGTTGTTATGTGGATCACCAGGGTGGCATCTTACTTTTGATGATTGTGCAGAGCGATATGGGTGGCTATTGTATTATTGTCTGAGCGGAGTGATACGGGTTGCTAATTATATTGTCAGGGCGGAGTGATACGGGTGGCTATTAGAGTGATATGGTTGGATATTGTGTTAAATGTCTAGGCGGAACGATAATGGTGTTATCAATACAGAGAGATAAGGGTGGTTATGTCAGGGATGATATGTGATGGACTAGGGGAATTATGTTGATGATATTCATGTAATGGTATGCTTTTCTATGTGTATGTCATGCACCTTACGTAACTTGTTGTGTTGTTTTCAATGAACTATTTAATGTCTTTGATATTACTTGTTGACTTGGACTGTATTAGTACACGCGCACAAGCATACACCGTAGCATGCCATTTACACTGGTTCATGTGTATGAAACTTGACATTCATTGATCATGTCCATGTATTCTTGTATTATCTGCTAACGTTATGATAGTAAGCCTGTGACCATACCGGGCGGATTGAGATATTAGCATGTGAGTTGTCCGTGCAGTCGTGATTGATAATGTGGGCATGAGGTGCCGTGAGCATATGATTTATGATTTGGGATTTTGGGATGAGATATCCCGGAGTAATGTTGTTGGGAGAATTGTGTTAGAACGGCTTGACTAGTTGGTTGCCAATTGTTTGTTCTGATTGCTTTACTATTTATATCACATGTTTATTACTTGTTGCCATTTACTGATTCTCGCTTTTATTATTAGCTTTATACTTATATACTGCACAAGTTATTATGACTAGTAGGTGTCTTGACTTGTACCTCGTCACTACTCCACCGAGGTTAGTCTTGATACTTACTAGGTACCGACCGTGGTATACTCATACTACACTTTTCTATATTTTTGTGCAGATCTAGGTATTGGAGAAAACGGCATTAGGCAGAGTTAGATTCTTGATCACGAGGATTCAAGGTAGAGCTGCTTGGTTGTCGCAGTCCCTTGTAGTCCTTTTCCTTTTGATTGTACTGTTAATTCGATATCCGAATAGTATTCTATTTTGTTTTTGAGATCTCTTTTCTATGTACTCAGCTAGAGTTCATGACTCTGTATTACCTAGTCTTGAGAGGATTGTTGTGATTATTGTCGTGTAGGCTTATGTCATATTTATTTCAGTATTTATATTAAACTTTGCTTTAAAAATATCATATTTAACAGGTTTAACTGTGAAAGGTAATCGGCTTACCTAGTCCTAGAGAGTAGGTGACATCATGATGCCTATGGTGGGATTTTGGGTCGTGACATATGCTCTGCTACCATGTTGTGTATGAGGCTGTGATGTAATTATATTCTAGGCCCTTTGTCATCTATTTTCTTATTCCGCTCATTATGTAGTTACTCGTTTCTCTATATTGTTATTTCTTTTCTGCTTATTACTCATATAAGTTTACAGTGAGTGACTTTTCATAGCCTCGTCACTTAGGCTCAATACTTACTTAGTACATAGGGTCGATTGTACTTATACTATATTTCTGTACGTCTTGTGCAGATCCCGTTATTAGTCCCAATGGTGTTCAAAGGTGATTGCTTGAAGTCTTTTTCAGGAAACTTGAGGTAGTGCTTCTTGGAATTTGTAGACCCTAGAGTCCCCTTCCTATCTCTATTGTTGTTTTCTTGTATCAGGCAGTATTGCATTTCTCTTTTGACACTATATGTCATATTCTAGTGGCTCATGCACTGTGTGACACCAAATTTTGGGATGTTATGTAAAAGGTGTATTGTTTAGACTTATTATCATATGTATCTGAGTTTACTTTTATTATATCTCAACATGTTCTTACCTGTTAGACTAGCTCCTTATTTATTGTTAAGTGTTGGCTTGCCTAGCAAGCAATATTTGGTATCATCATGACCCCATGGGTGGGAATTTGGGTCGTGATAAGTTAGTATCAAATACTTAGGTTGCATAGGACTAAAGAACCATGAGCAAGCTTATTAGTGTCTTGAGGATCGGTACAGACACACATGTACTTATCTTCTAGAGGCTATAAGCCTTTAAGAAACTTCACTTTCTTTATTTCTCTATCGTGCATCTTTTTTCTATCATAAAGTTTGAATCTTTCTTCTCTTATTCTCTCACAGGTGGTGAGAACACGAGCTTTGTCCGCAGCTGATTAGAAGCTGGAGCCCCAGATTGCATCCACTACCAGGGGTAGGGGTGGGGCAAAGGCAGAGGTAGAGGTAGAGCTCTGCCTAGAGCACACATAACGACACTTGTAGTTGAGCACTAGATAGCTTAGGATAATGAGGTTCCAAAGAAGGTTGAGCCAGTAGGACCGGCTCAGGTCCCAAAGGGGTTCATTGCTATCTAATTGCTTTAGGACGCCTTAGTTTGCATGCTTGGCTTCATGGAGAGTATGGCTAAGGATGGTGTGTTTCCTGTGGCACCGGCCGCTTCTCAGTCTGGGGGGGAGGGGGGAGTTCAGACTCCAGCTACCCATACCCCAGAGTAGATGGCCCATGGTTATCAGACCCTGGGTGTTCTACCAGTTGGGGTGGTTTGGCCTATTATTGCTACATAGCCTGGGGATAGGCCCGCGATGTCAGTTGATGAGCTAAAGAGGTTGGACAGGTTCACCAAGTTGTTTCCCCTTGTACCTTTATAGGATGCCCATGACTTCTTGGACCGTTGCCATCATATTTTTCCCAACTTGGGACTAGTGAGTCCAATGGAGTATATTTCACCATCTTTTAGATGCATGGGTCAACCAATAGGTGGTGATAGGTTTATGAGATGTGTAGGCTAGCGGGATCACCTCATCTCACATGGGATCAATTTTCACAGTTGTTCTTGGAGAAGTTTATTCCCCTCACACAGAGAGATGAGCTGCACAACATGTTCAAGCACCTTCAGTAGGGTATCATGACTATTACTCAGTATGAGACTAGATTTGTTGATTTGTATCTCCATGCAACTATCATGATCCCTATTGAGAGAGAGAAGTGTAGAGGTTCATAGAGGGTCTTACATATGGCATCAGACTTTAGATGGCTAGAGAGGCCGAGACTGTTAATTTTACATTCGAACAATATTGTATTTTGAATGTTCCATAAGTATTAAGTTAGAGCTCATGACTCCATACTTCCTAGTTCCGGGAAGATGTATTGTGTATTTCCATTTTGGCTAGTATTAACTCTATTTTCACTTTTGTATTAAACTTTGTCTTATTAAAGCATGTTTTGTTGATTTAATGTTGTTAAGTGATATTCTTACATAGTATTAGAGATTAGGTGCCATCACAACCCCTATGGTAGGATTTGGGTCGTTACAAGTTGGTATAAGCTCTAGGTTCATCGGTTCTACTAGTCATGACCAATCATCCGGGGCACACTCAGTAACAGCAGCCATGCCTACAAATAGGTTATTTTGAGTGTGGTGACACTAGGAACATGGTGGGAAATTGTACCAGACTTCGAAAAGGTGGACCTCAGTAGGGTGCTCAGGCTATGGTTCCTGCTCCAGTTACTACTCTACCTACACAGCCAGCTAGAGGTGGTGGACAAGCGGGTAAAGGCCATCCTAGAGGGGGAGGCCAGGCTCATTATTATGCTTTCCCTGGTAGGACTGAGGCAGTTGCATCACTTGTAGTCATTAAAGGTATTGTTCTGGTTTGTCATAGAAATGCATCAATTTTATTTGATCTGGTTTCTACTTATTCATATGTGTCATCCTACTTTGCTTCATATTTAGATATGTCTCATAATTCTCTAGATACTTATATTTATGTGTCTACACCAGTTGGGCATTCTATTGTGGTTGACCATGTTTATCGTTCTGGTTTGGTCACTATTGAGGTCTACAAGACTAGGGTTGACCTTCTGTTGCTTAATATGGTGGATGATGTAATTTTGGGCATGGATTGGTTATCTCCATATCACACTATTCTTGATTGTCCATCTAAGACTGTGACGTTGGCTATGACGAGGTTGGAATGGAGAGGCTCCTTGGGTCATGTTCCTAGTAGGGTGGTGTCTTTTCTAAAGGCTCAATGGATGGTTGAGAAGGGGTGCTTGGCATACTTAGCCTTTGTGCGATGTTAATATTGATATTTCCACGGTTGATTCATTCCTCGTGGTGAGAGATTTTCAAATGTTTTCCCTACAGACTTACCGGGCATGCCACCCGATATGGATATTGATTTTGGTATTGATTTGTTACCGGGCACTTAGCCCGTATTTATTCCACCATATCACTTGGCTTCAATAGAGTTCAAGGAATTTAAGAAACAGTTTCATTAGTTCGAGTGTTACCTTGGGGTACTCTGGTTCTATTTGTGAAGAAGAAAGACGGTTTCATGAGAATGTGTATTGACTATCGACAGTTGAACAGGGTTACCATCAAGAACAAGTCTACACTGCCGTGTATTGATGACTTATTTTATCAGCTTCAAGGTGTTAGGGTATTCTTGAAGATTGACTTGAGATCGGGGTACCATAAATTGAAGATCAGGACTTCAAACATTCCTAAGACGGCATTCAGGACCCGTTATGGGCATTATGAGTTCTTGGTGATGTATTTTGGGCTGACCAATGCCCCAACAACTTTCATGCATTTGATGTACAGTGTTTTCAACCTTATCTGGATTCCTTCATCATTGTGTTCATTGATGATATACTGGTGTATTCCCGTAGTAGGGAGGAGCATGAGCAACATTTGAGGATCGTGCTCCAAACTTTAAGGGAGATGAAACTATATGATAAGTTCTCCAAGTGTGAGTTTTGGTTAGATTCAATGGCATTCTTGGGCCACGTGGTGTCGAATGAGGAGATTAAGGTGGATCCGAAGAAAATTGAGGTAGTTCAAAGTTGACCTAGACCTTCTACCGCTATAGAGATTCGGAGTTTCCTAGGGTTAGTTGGGTATTATCGCTGCTTTGTGTAGGGGTTTTCATCTTTCGCAGCTCCGTTGACTAAGTTGACTCAGAGGGGTGCCCTATTCATATGGTCTGACGAGTGTGAGGAGAGCTTTTAGAAGCTCAAGATTGCCTTGACTACAACTCACATTTTGGTTTTGCCTTCAGGATCAAGATCATATACTGTTATTGTAATGCTTTGAGGGTTGGCATAAGGTGTGCGTTGATGCAGGACGGTAGGATAATTACCTACGTGTCATGCCAGTTGAAGCCCCACGAGAAAACCTACCTAGTGCATAATTTGGAGTTAGCAACTATTGTACATGCGCTCAAGATTTTAGGCACTACTTAAATGGCGTGTCTTATGAGATGTATACGGATGACCGGAGTCTTCAACATCTATTAAAACAAAAGGATTTGAACTTGAGGCAACGTAGGTGGTTAGATCTATTGATGGACTATGATATCATTGTTCTTTATCATCCGAGGAAGGCCAATGTGGTGACCGACACCTTGAGTAGAAAGGCAAAGAGTATGGAGAATCTTCCTTTTATTCCAGCTACGGAGAGGCCTTTGGCTATGGATATTTAGGCTTTGGCCTACAGGTTCATGAGATTGGATATTTTTAAGCTTAGCAAAGTCATTACTTGTGTTGTGTCATAGTCGTCCTTGTTTAATAGCATCAAGGCGCGTCAGTATAATGATCCCCACTTGCTTGTACTTAAGGACACAGTGTAACACGGTGATGCTAATGAGGTGATTATTGGTGATGATGGGTATTGAGGCTTCAAGGTCGGATTTGTGTTCCTAATGTGGATGTCATAAGAGAGTTTATTTTTGAGGAGGCTCATTGCTCAGGTATTCTATTCACCCATGTGCTATGAATATGTATCGTGATTTAAAGCATAATTATTGGTTGAGAAGGATGAAGAAGGTCATTGTTGAGCATGTTGCACGATATTTGAATTGTTACCGGGTTAAGTATAAGCATCACAGACCGGGTAGTTTACTTCAGAGGCTAGATATACTGGAGTGAAAGTGAGAGTGTATCACTATGGATTTTGTGATTGGGCTGCCACAGACATTGAGGAGATTTGATGATGTTTGGAAAATTGTGGACAGACTAACCAAGTCTACATATTTCATTTCGGTCATGACTTCCTACACTTCTGAGCAGCTAGCTTAAATTTATCTTAGAGAGATTGTTCGCCTACACGTTGTGGCTATGTCTATTATCTCGAATTGAGGCACTTCATTTATATCGCATTTTTGGAGAGCCGCTCATTTTGTGATTTGAGTCTCGCTCCCCTATTTGATTCTTCATGTATGCTTAGTTATCATTTTGTGACTTGCGGGGATGGTTGATTTGGTCTTGGGAGGGTTTTGGAATGAATTGGAACACTTAGTTTCATGGTTGGAAGTTTAAATTATATGAGTTGACTAAGTTTTGACCTTTTTTGTAAACGATCCCAGAATAGTATTTTGATGGTTCTAATAGGTTTGTATGGTGATTTGGACTTCGTCGTATGTCCGAATTTGGATTTGGAGATTCCTGGGTTGATTTGGCTCTAAATGGCGAAAGTTGAAAATTTGAAGGTTTAGAAGGTTCATAGGTTTGACCGGGAGTTGACTTACATGTTATCGAGTTCATATTGTGGTTTCGAGTTGTAATAGGTTAGTTATGTCATTTAGGACTTATGCGCGAAATTTGGGGTTATTCCGAGTTAGTTAAGAGCAGTTCGGTATGAGTTTTGAAAGTTGGAAGTTGATTAGTTCATTATGCTTGAATTGAGATACGATTTATAGTTTTGATGTTAATTGGTGTGATTTGAGACCCTGAGTAGTTCTGGGTTATGTTTTCGGACTGGTTAATATGTTTGGACTGGGTCTCGAGGGGCTCGAGATTGTTTCAGATGGATTTCAGATCATTTTGAACTTGTTTGGAACTGCTGATGTTGCTGATGTCTAGTGTGCTGCGTAGTTACGCGGATCACGAAGGCTATTTTAGGGAAGTGCCTTTTTGATCTTCATGTTTGTGATTGGTGTGTCACATTCGCTAAGCTTGGTGAGTAGTGCCCTTCACATTAACAACCTAGGCATCGCGTTTGTGAAGAGGGAAGGCAGTTGGGGTCATCAGGCATTTGGCCTTCGCATTTGCGGGTGTGCGACCGCGTTCGCGTAGGCTAGTGAATGTTGTGCATCACATTTGCAAAGGTTAATTTCAGACCAGTGTTGGATTGTGCTTCGCAAACTCGAGGCTTTTGTCATGTTCGCGAAGGGTATCATTGGGCAGACCTTTAAGTTATTATTTTCTGGACTTTGAGCTTATTTTATCATAATTTAAGATTGAGAGCTCGGATTGGGGCTATTTTTGAGGAAATATTCTCCCACTTGGATTGGGAAAGTGTTCTTGACCCGGATTTGATTATTATTCATGATTCTATCTTTGATTTTTCCATTTGATTGGTGAATCTAAGAGAGAAAAATAAAGGATTTTGGCAATACTTTTCTAAAGTGAAAAATGAAATTGGAACCCTAGTTTGGAGACTGTTTTGGATGAATTTTGTATATTTAGACTCGTATTCGAATGGATAGTCAAGATTTGTGACTTTTGTTGGGCTCCGGGAGGCAGTCATCAATTGACTTTTTGGTTGGCTTTTGATACTTGATAAAGATTGGAGCTTTATTTCTTGGAATTGATTTCTATAGTCGTGTTTGATGTTATTGAGTTGATTTTGGTTAGATTTGACCCATTCGGAGGCCGATTTGAGAGGCAATGGATTTTTAGAGTATTGATTTGGCTTGTTTGAAGTAAGTATCTTGCCTAATCTTGTGTGAGAGGATACCCCTTATGACTTGGCCTTAATTGTTTGTTCGTGTTATGTGAAAAGCGATGTGTACACGAGGTGACGAGCATGTACACGAGTGCTATGTGTGGCTTATGAACGGATTGACTCTCAGGCTATTAATATGCCTTAATTTGAGGATGTGATTTTTATGAAACATGCTTAATTACTTTGTGGCTACATGAACATGATCACTTCACTTGATCTAGCCATAGCAATGCTTTGTATATTGAACATCGTGAGCATTTTTACTATTGTCATGTTCTTGTGCACCTTGTTAATAAATTATGAGCTTATATCTTTGATGAAAATTTGGCATTATTATTTTGTGATAATTGTGGCACATGTGAACATGTGGGCGGCTTGGTTGGGTGTTGGCACGAGGTTTCTTCCAATCGATTGTGATTGATATTGTTATTATTTTCGGGTGTAGAGCGATACAGATAGATATTATTATTATTATTATTATTGTCGGGTGCGGAGCAATATAGATGGATATTATTATTGTCGGGTGCAGAGTGACACACGTGGATATTGTTATTATTGTCAGATGTAGAGCGATACAGATGGACATTGCTATTGTGTCGGGTGCGAAGTGACAAGGGTGGATTTTGTTATTGTGACGAAATACGGGGTGTTATATTTTTGTGTTTCTATTTTATGAATTGTTGTCAAAACCGAACTTTTGCTTGAGTTGAGTTGTTATCACATGTTCTAAAGAGATTGTTGATATTGCTTTCCGTTATATATTCTGTTGCTAGTTGTTGATATAGTGAACACTATGTTTGACTAGTGAGTATCGTATGACTTGAACCTCGTCACTATTTCACCGAGGATAGTCTTGATACTTACTGGGTACCGAATGTTGTGTACTCATGCTATACTTCTGCTCATTTTGTGCAGATCCAGGTATTGGAGGCAGTGGGTCTTGAGAGTGAGAGTTTGCATCGGTCGTGAGGATTGAAGATAGAGTTGCATGTTGTCACAATCCCTTGGAGTGTCATCCTTTATGTTGATACTATTAATTTTACATTAAAATAATATTTTATTTTGAATGTTCCATATGTATTCAGTTAGAGTTTATGACTCTGTACTACCTAGTTTTGGAAAGATGTATTGCGTATTGCTAATTTGGCTTGTGTTAACTCTATTTTTGCTTTTTATATTAAACTTATATTATTAAATCATATTTTGTTGATTTAATGTTGTTAAGTGATAGACTTACCTAGTCTTAGAGATTATGTTCCATCATGATCCCGATGGTGGAATTTAGGTCGTGACAGAGAACTATCCAATAAGTTCAACAGATACAACCACAGAGGCACAATGCTATGAATCTATCCCACAAGGGAGAAACAAACACATAGAGTAAGCACAATAAGCTTGTTGTTGAGTTGCATTAACGACTTGAGGTATGCTAAAGATATCCATTCTTTCCTTTTGGCATGATCCATATGATACAAATAAAATGTACAAACGTTGAACGTTTATAAATGACATTATTCATAGAAGTACTAGGGGTTCCTATGTTCTGGATTCCCCATATGTCCTACTTTCATATTGTCTGTTCATGGGTCTCATGACATTCCGAAAGATATTATTGACCTACTTCATTATGCATTGCATCCATTTATATATGTATACTGACCCATGACTAGATGGTGTTATATACGTGTATAGTATATGTATATGGGGTATGGAGAAAGGTTATGGCATTATATACGCACCACCACCTAATCAACAGGTATACATTTATGATTTCACCCACAGAGGCTGAGATGATATGATGGGATGCCCTCAGAGGCTTGATGATGTTTTGTACGCATATACCTATGCATGATATGACATTTATGCACACATGCATGACATTATAAATGTTTCATGATTCACAGATCTATTCAGACTTACAGGTTGAGTCCTTTACTACATGTTTCTTTCATGTCTGTTATATACTAATTTTTATGCCTTACATACTCGGTACATTATTCGTATTGACGCCCCTATTGCCTGGGGGCCTGCGTTTCATGCCCGCAGGTGCAGGTAGACAGGCTGACGGTCCCCCATCTTAGGATCCTTGCTCAGCGAGAGTTGGTGTGCTCCATTTGATTTGGAGCTGCTATTAAGTTTTGGTATGATACTTTTGTATACATATGGGTACGACGGGGCCCAGTCCCATCCTTTATACAGTTGTACACTCTATTAGATGTCTGTAGACAGTCATGTATAGTTGGATAGTATGTGGCCTTGCCGGCTATATATATATATATATATATATATATATATATATATATATATATATGTGTGTGTGTGTGTGTGTGTGTGTGTGTGTGTGTGTGTGTGTGTGTGTGTTTTGGGTATATTTTCCCACGTATGTTGTTCATATGAATCAGTAGTTTATTTCCAGACGTTAGGCATGACCTACACTTATTTTATGTTTGTATCTTAGACATATGCTTATGAGTATTCGATAGGTAGCACTCGGGCACTCGTCACAGCCCATCGGTTTGGGTCATGACAAAAGTGGTATCAGAGCAGTTCCATCCTAGGGTTGTCTACAGACCGTGTCTAGTAGAGTCTTGTTTATGAGTGTGTTGTGTACCACACTTATAAACAGGACGTTGCAGGACATATAGGATGTTACCCTCCTTCTTATCTTAGATCGTGCGATATAAGAATTTATTTTCCTAACGTTATGTTATGTTTCAGCGATGCCCAAGAAGGCTACAACAGCTTAGAAGGGAAATTCCGTGGATGATGTGACTTCAAGTCGAGCGCCACGAGTTACTAGGGCTCAGGGAGAGTCACATAGTGAGACTCCATCTCAGACTTCACATACCCTACCCTCTCCGGAGGAGATTCGAGGTGCACCAGCTCCAGCACCAGCCCTAGTACGCCCAACTCCTCAGCCAGATACACCAGGTCAGGAGATGAGAGATGTTATTCAGCTATTAACTCGATTATTGGCCGCATAGGCTCGGCGCCAGGAGGTAGGTATTGGTCATGCAGATAGGGCCATCATTGTGAGTGTTCATGATTTCATTAATTTGGACCCTTTGATATTCACTAGAGCAGATCCAAACGAGGACCCTCAGGTATTTATCTATAGGATGCATAGGACTTTAAGGGTAATGAAGGCCATTGCGACCGAGTCAGTTGAGCTATCTTCCTATAGACTTCGGGATGTTGCAGTTAACTGGTACGAGTCTTGGGAGTTGTCCAGAGGTGAGGATGCCCTTCCAGTAGTATGGCAGGAGTTTACAAAGGGTTTTCTTCGTCATTATTTTCCACCAGAGCTTAGACGGGCCAGAGTTGATAGGTTCTTTACCCTTCGGCAGGGTAATATGAGTGTTCGGGAGTACACCTTTCAGTTTGATTCTTTGGCTAGGTATGCTCCCACTATTGTAGCTAAGATGGAGGATCGGGTTCACCGATTCGTGATGGGGTTGGAGTCGTACCTGCTTAATGATTGTATGTCGGTCTCACTTCAGCTAGGCATAGATATTTCTCGTATTCAGGTATACGCTTAGTGTGTAGAGGAGCGTAAGCAAAAGCAGAGGGCCGATCGTGACCATGATAGGGTCCAGAGTAAGAGAGCAATATTTTCAGGTCTTTCTGGTGAGTTTCGAGGTGGTCAGAGACAGTAGGTATCCAGCCCAACCATCGGCTAGTGCACCCCCTCAGTTTGAAGGTAAGAGATTTGATCGTTCCACCTATCCAGGGCCCAGTCAGAGTTCCAAGGCCTCTAGTTTTCAGTATAGGGATGAGTCAAGTCAGATGAGGCCACCCTTTCCATGATGTGCTCAATGTGGTAAGCAGCATGTCGGGCAGTACCTCGTGGGGTTAAGTGTTTGTTATACTTGTGGTTATCCAAGCCACGCTATGAGAGATTGTTCGATGGGAGGTGGTGTATGTATAGTTCAACCAGCGGGATCTGTAGTTGGTTCGTCATTATCAGTACGCCCATCAGGGCAAGTGATAGGTTACATGTGTATCCCTGTTATGTTTTGATGATCTAACAAACTTACTGTCAAGAACCAGATAAGAAACCTGATACACATCCTCAAGAACTTAAAGATCAACAAGTCTCCAGTTGGGGACACAGTTCAACTCTTTAGAGTCAAAGGAACAGAAAAGGGAACAAATAGCTACCAGTTCCCGAGGTGACTGTACAAGTCAACAAGTCTCCAGTTGGGGACACAGTTCAACTCTTTCGAGTCAAAGGAAGAGCAGAGGGAATAGGTCGCTACCAGTTCCCTTGCTGACAGTACCAGTCAACTCCCCACAGCTGTAAAGTGACTGCAACTGTTCCTCTGCACACACGCAATAGTGTAAACAGTGAAGCAGTCAACTTTATGGGGAATGCCTTTGTACCAAACATGCTTACATCATTCAAGTGAGGTCACATATGCTATATTAACATGAAGGGAAGGCAAAACAACATAGGCATACTTCAGAATCTATCAAGATCTCTCTCAAGTGTATTGCCAACCTGCAAATGACCTTCAAGGCCTCAAGAACAAAGAAAAACATAACGAAGGACCAGTTTCCATCATTGAGTCATCACATGTCCTTAGTTGTGTTGCACCTTTGTTAAAGTTCTTTACTTGTAATTCCTACTTAGCTTAGTTAGAAGCATTGTGTGGGAAACCTTTGTAAACCATAAACTTCAATGTTTGTGTCGTGGCTAGAGTTAGTCATGTGTTGAAGTCTTTGTAATAGGTATACTACAAAGTGGCGTGTAATAGGTGTACTACAAGTTAGTGAGGGATTAAATCTTTGTAATAGAGTTATTACAAAGTGTCTTGTAATAGAGTTGTTACAAGTTAGTGAGGGATTAAGAGGTTAATTCCTAGGTTACATAGGTTGTAATTTGAAAGTTCTTCAGTAGTGAAGTTGAAATCCTACAAGGGTAGGTCGTGGTTTTTTATCCCGTTGAGCTGGGAATTTTCCACGTAAAATTCCTCTTGTCATTTACCTACTGTAGTGTGCGTGGTCTCTGTGCGAACTTATATCTATGGGAACTGATAGAGAACCTAGTTTTTTATAGAGCTTGGCGGACCCTTATATTCTATCAATTAGTATCAGAGCAGGTTCTTTCTATCAGGCTAACACCTAGAAAGGATCCTCATGGCTGCTCCACCGAACTTTGAAGAAGGTCAATCAACCTACAGACCACCACGATTTAATGGACATTACTATGGATGGTGGAAGACCAAGATGCATGATTTTATCATGGCTGAAGAATCAGAACTTTGGGATGTCATCTGCAATGGTCCTTTTGTTCCTGTGAAGACCATTGGAGAACCAGAAGCGTTAGTTCCTAAGATTAGGAAAGAATACAACGATGCTGACAGAAAGGCTACAGAGAAGAACTTCCGAGCCAAAAAGATCCTCGTCTGTGGTATTGGACCAGATGAATAATCTGCCAATGAGATCTGGGAGGCTCTCCAAACAGCACACGAAGGGACTACTCAAGTCAAACAATCGAATAATGATATGCTAACCACTGAGTATGAGCTATTCAGGATGAAGGACGATTAGTCTATTCAGGACATGCACATTCGCTTCACCTCTATCATCAATGAGCTTCACTCACTAGGCAAAATCATTTCCAGAAACAAACTTGTTAGGAAAATACTTAGTGTATTACCTGGTTCCTGGGAAAGTAAGGTAAACGCCATCACTGAGGCAAAGGATTTGCAGAAGTTGACCATAGATGAAATTGTTGGCAATATGAAAACATATGAAATGAAGAAGAAGAAGAAGAAGAAGAAGAAGAAGAAGAAGAAGAAGAAGAAGAAGAAGAAGAAAAAGGACAATGAAAGAAGAGAACCCAAAAGGGAGAAGAACCTGGTTCTCAAGACAGACAACAATGATTCAAGTGGTGAGGATGGTGATATGGCTTACTTGACAAGAAGATTCTAGAAGATGGTTCGCACGAATGGAGGCATTCAAAAAAGGGGAAGTTCTAGCAAGCCAAACAATTATGACCTCTGTCATAAATGTGGCAAGTCAGGACACTTCATCAAGGATTGCCCTCTCCTTAAGCAAGACCAGTACAAGCACAACACAAACAAAGGAGGAAAAAAGAACCAGGTTCTTGACAAAAAGTTCAAGAGAAAAGATGTCACTGACAATGTTGTGAAACAAGCTCTTGCTGCATGGGGAGACTCCTCCAGCGAATCTGGAGGTGATGATGATCAAGGTGACAACTCCATGACGGCAGTAGAAAGTGAAGCAACTGAATATGATTCCATATTTGCTCTAATGGCTAATTCAGATGAGGATGAGGAAGATGGCGATGAAGATGAGGTAAACATTCTGAATATTCAAAGAAATTTGAAATCCTATTCTCAAAAGAAGCTTATATCTTTGGCTAATATTTTAATTGATGCTTATCACAATCTCATTGATGATAAAAATATGCTAACCACAGAACTAGGAGAAATAAAACACGAAAGAGATGATCTAGTGGTGGTTGCGGTTGATCTAAGAGAGACCATTGATAGTTTAAAAAGGGAAAAAGATATTTTGTCTAAGAGAATTGCAAACATATAGCTTGAGAAAGATGACCTATTAGTAGTAGTCGTGGACCTAAAGAAAACAATTGAGGAACTAAAAAGGGAAGGTAGGCATGAGTTCACCCAAAAGGGAAAGGAAGTTGCAAGTGAGGCACACCTTAGGCTTGAAGACGAGCTAAAATCAGTGAAATATAGTCTGTGTGCCGAACTTGAGAGAAACAGACAGCTTCAGGAAGATCTAGGTAGAGTTAAGAATGATCTAGAAAAATCACTCAAGTGGACCCGGTCCTCTAATGCTATCACTGCCTTGTATAAAAACAATGGGGGAAATAGGAAAGGGATAAGGTTCCAAAGGGAAAAGACTCCTTACAATCCTCATAGCAAGTATGTTACTGTACCTGATAACTGGCTTTGCACTCATTGTGGTAACACTGGGCACTTTAAAGAAAATTCTAAGTCTAGAATTCAGTCCCAACAGAAAAATAAAGTGTTTGTTAAAAAAGTAACTACTTCTAAGGAACCTGGTCCCTCCGTTAAAAAACGTATACTGCCTGCCTGGACAAAAGGAAGTTTAATTCAACCCTTTTCTCACTACAAGGAACCCAAACTTGTTTGGGTTCCTAAGTCTAAACCTTGATTTCTTTGTGCAGGGAGCAGTGAAAGGGAGCAGCCAAGAATAGTATATGGATAGTGGTTGCTCGAAGCACATAACTGGAAGCATAAATGATTTCCTTTAACTCAAAGCCCTGCAAGGAGGGAGTGTATCCTTTGGAAACGGCAAAAGGGATACATTCTGGGAATTGGAAGAATTGGGAAGTCTCCTTCTCACTCAATTGAAAATGTGTACTACGTGAATGGGTTGAAGTACAACTTGCTAAGTGTCTCCCAAATCTGTGACACGGGAAACAAGAGTGGTGATCTCAGATGTCTGAGTGCTGTTAAGGATGATGCTGAACTATGGCACAGAAGGCTGGGTCATGCAAGTTTCATGTTGCTTGTCAAGAAGGACATGGTTCGTGGCCTGCCCAACTCAAGCTTCAAGGATCACAAGGTGTGCGATGCAATGTGTTGAGGAAAGTATACATGTGATCCTTGATGAATCTCATCACTTGTGTGGGAAGGATTCACATGATAAGATTGATCAAGAGGGAGAACGTTCAACTGTCCCTGGTAAATTCATTGACATGGCAAATGGAAAAACTGATATGATGAGTCAGGTCAAGGATTCAAATGACAATGGCACATATGAATCTCCAACTAACATAGAGGAACCTGGTTCCTCAATCCCAACAACTGAAGCTGAAAACAGAGTTACTGATGTAGATCAAGGGACCCCACATGCAGAGAAAGAATCATATTCAGAAAACCTGGATCCCCTTTTAATAAGATTCAGGTGTCCAACTGGAAGCACAAGAGCTCACACCCTCTTCAAAACATAATCACTCCTCTTGATTCAGAAATTCAAACCAGGTCAAATACAAGAAACTCACTTGCCTTCTCAGCCTTTCTCTCCCAAATAGATCCCAAGAATATCAAGGAAGCATTGAAAGATGCAGACTGGATTACATCTATGCAAGAAGAGCTCCATCAGTTTGAGAGGAACAATGTGGGTCTTTGTTCCATGTTTCAATCCAATCCAAAAGAGTCTCATTTGAAGGTTGCAAAGAAAATTCTGAGATGTCTTCACCAAAGCACTGAGCAGAGAGCACTTTGAAAAGAATCGCATGACACTAGGATTGATAAAGTCAAGCTGAGGACCTGGTCGCTCGATGATTGGTATGAAAGAAATGTACAGGTAAAATAGCTAAAAAGTATTTTCTGGCAAAGTCTAACTCATCTCTATACTGTTACAGGTAGACAAGCATGATGATTACAGAACAAACAAGTAGCTAATGCATTGCACATTGGTCAAAGGATGAGGCTTACATTTGCAAAATCTGTCAGGGAACCTGGTTCCCTTGACACAGGTTAGTAGTTCCTCTATACTCTCATGCACAATTGTTTTTAAACGGCTGAAACAGTGCCACATCATTAAATTGTCAGTTTCTCTCTTTCCCACTTTTTGAACCCAAGCGTCTCACCTGAAGCGACCCGACTGCCCAAAATTGATACCCATTCCTAACCGGTCCCTCATCCCTATTAAATAACTCCTCTCACAGTCACTCTCATAACTGTTCACATAAAAAATTCCAAAATTCCTTTTTTCATTCTTCTAACCAAACACTCTCCTCTTCCAACATGTCTAATAATCAAGAAACCCAGAATACTCCAAGTGTCGTCCCACTGTGTCTTCATCTATTGAAGCACCAATAATAGAGCCCACACTCCCATTGGTCAAAGGATGAGGCTTATATTTGCAAAATCTGTCAGGGAACCTGGTTCCCTTGACACATGTTAGTAGTTCCTCTATACTCTCATGCACGATTGTTTTTAAACGGCTGAAATGGTGCCACATCATTAAATTGTCAGTTTCTCTCTTTCCCACTTTTTGAACCCAAACGTCTCACCTGAAGCGACCTGACTGCCCAAAATTGATACTCATTCCTAACCGGTCCCTCATCCCTATTAAATAACTCCTCTCACAGTCACTCTCATAACTATTCACATAAAAAATTCCAAAATTCCTTTTTTCATTCTTCTAACCAAACACTCTCCTCTCCTTGTGCATGAGAATGACTGTGAGAGGTGGTTGTGTCTTCATCTATTGAAGCACCAACTAGTCCCCACTCCGACTAGTCCAAACCCTAACCAAGAGTCACAACTACCCTCTACTTCCTCTCTAACCCAGTCGAGTACATGTTCTCATCGGAGTCGCAAAACTTTGACTCCCAACAAATTTGTGGTTGTGACCTCTACTTCTGACTCGCCGAAAAAAATGGATGAAGAAGATACTGTTGAGGAAGAAGAAAATCAGGAAATTTATAGTTTGCCAGTGGAAGAAAGTTCTGAGATACAGCAAGGCGTGGGTCATAATAATGATGAATCAACAAGAACTACCCTAGGGGTTGATTTGAACGTCGCCGATTCTACAGGTAATGCTCTTCTTATGTCTTCTGAGTTCACTTTGGGATTGCAAGAACAAGAGGCCATAGACAATATGTTGTCAATCGTTGTTGAGGGTTGTGTATATAGTGGTTATGAAAGTGTGTCTGAAACGAATGGGTCTCAGGGGGAAGGTGACTGTCTACTAAAAGAAGGAAGGGAACCGGTGCCTGTTGAAAATCTGGCACCAGACAGTACTACTGGGGAACCTACTGAGGGACCTGATCCCTTCACATAAGAGGAGCCCTATGCTCCTACTTGGTGTGAAACTCCCTATTCTTCTAAAGAACACCAGGTAAGTACTGATCCCACTCCTTCTCCTCACTTCTATGCTGAGCCATTGGCCATTGTTGATCCCGAGATGAGATCTCTGTCTGAGGAGGAGAATGATGGTAGTGAAAAAGACTATGATAATGTGGCTATTGCAAGCTTTATTAGTGCTAGGAATAGCACTGCAGCTCCCAAACCACCCACTCCTAAAAGACCTACTACTAGGGTGAAACAGAAGGAGGTTCTTGAGTCAGCTCTAAAGAAAAGCAAGAAAGAAAAGAAGAGGAGAAGGTTAGTGAAGGGTGGAAAGTTAGTACATGAAGAGGTGGTGCCTGCAGCTCTTGTTGTGGACATTGATGATGAGGTGGATGAGGAACCCAGTCCCTTAATCCGTAAATCCTCGAAGAAACCTGTAGTTCAAAATTCTGGAGAAAAAGTGGCTGAGGGGTCTGGTAAGAACGTGTCTGAGAAGGTGTCTGGGAAACCTGTTGAGAAAAGAAACAGTGTAAAGAAATTTGTGAAGAGGAAGGATAGTGCAAGTAAGGGACCTGGTTCCTTGAAAAAGGTCAAGGTCAGTGTGACCAAGGATGTTGGAAGGGAAAATCTGAGGAAACCGAAGGTGCTTTGGGGCAAAACTTTTGCCCTTGATATTCTGGACATGGCTGGCATGCGCCAATTGGTGGAGATCTGTGAATTCCAATAGTGGACACACATGTTCGCAAGTGACAGTCCCAGAGTTTGTGAGGAAGAAGTGCGCAGTTTCAATGCTGACTTCTTCACAGATAAGGATGATCATATTTGCATGATGGTGAATAGGGTCGATTTTGTGACGGACTCTGTTGTGCTGGGATCTATTCTGGGTGTTCCTACTGAGGGGTTGTCTTCTACACAAGGCTCTTGTTCTTCAAACTTTAGAAATGCTATTGTGAAGGATAAGGCAGTTCAGCAAGGGGAACGGTTACACAAAAAGGCCCTCCTTTCAGTGTACCAATTATTGTTTGAGTTAGTGAACAAGGTCATGCTCCCTCGTGTTGAGAGAAGGTCAATTACATCTCGAGCAGACCTGGTTCTCATGGAAGCACTAGATGGCTACACAACTATCAACCTGCCTAGCATCATGATAGAACACATGCAGAAGGTGGCAGAGTTCAAGGATGGTAATCATGGGCTGCCTTACGGGTTCCACCTCACTAAGGTTTTTGAATTCTTCAAAGTCCCTTTGGGAACAACTAAAGTGGGTACTTGTAATCAAACCTTTTCCAAGACCACCCTCGAGGAATGTGAGTGCATTGATAAGGTTGGAGGGGTTGGCAGCACTTCTACTATCTCCCAGTTGATCAACGCCCAAAACAGTGCCACTGATGAGATAAGGAAGTTGAAGGCAAGGAATGCCATTCTTGAGGGTCAGCTAAGTCAGCTTCAGGAGGCACCTGGTTCCAGCAGCTCTCACAGCACAGAGGTTGCCCGTTTGACCAAAGAGAATGCCGACCTTAGGAAACAGGTTGAGGACCTGAAGGAGAAACTACTCAATGAGCAAATGTCAGCTAATGCTCGAATGGACATCCTTCTTAACACCCTTGCCTCTTCATCTAAGCCTTTCCCTTTCAGTGCTCCTTAGAGTCATTCCCTTCCCAGTGTCAAGTTCAAGTTCAAGTTGTTTTTGTTTCCTGTGTTTGGATAGTTTGATGACTAGTACCCTTTTGTTATTTTCATTTTGTGGTGATTGTGTATCAGTGGAACTACTCCCTGTTTATTTCCTAAATTAATAAATCTCTCGTCCTTTTGTTGTGCATACGTTGTTCTTCTGCTCTATTTTTAGTCATGATTGTGTGCACACGTGTGGCATGAGTTAACCAAGCTAGACTTCTTCTTGCTTATTGCTTGCTACTGATCTTTTTATGATGCCAAAAGGGGGAAAATAATTGAGGAGGAACAAGATAGAGAACAGAGATGGGGAACAGATTCAGGGGGAATACAGTTCACTCTGGTTCTTAGGGGGAACTTGAATTATAAGTTTGTCATCATCAAAAGGGGGGAAATTGATAGGTTACATGTGTATCCCTATTACGTTTTGATGATCTAATAAACTTACTGTCAAGAACTGGATAAGGAAATTGATACACATCCTCAAGAACTTAAAGATCAACAAGTCTCTAGTTGGGGACACAGTTCAACTCTTGAGAGTCAAAGGAACATCAAAGGGAACATCAAAGGGAACAAATAGCTACCAGTTCCCGAGGTGACTGTACAAGTCAACAAGTCTCCAATTGGGGACACAATTCAACTCTTCCAAGTTAAAGGAACAGCAGAGGGAATAGGCCGCTACCAGTTCCCTTACTGACAGTACCAGTCAACTCCCCACAACTATAAAGTGACTGCAATTGTTCCTCTGCACACAGCAATAGTGTAAACAGTGAAGGAGTCAACTTTATGGGGAATGCCTTTGTACCAAACATGCTTACATCATTAAAGTGAGGTCACATATGCTATATTAACATGAAGGGAAGGCAAAACAACATAGGCATACTTCAGAATCTATCAAGATCTCTCTCAAGTGTATTGCCAACCTGCAAATGACCTTCAAGGCCTCAAGAACAAAGAAAAACATAACGAAGGACCAGTTTCCATCATTGAGTCATCACATGTCCTTAGTTGTGTTGCACCTTTGTTAAAGTT
Source organism: Nicotiana tabacum (assembly GCF_000715075.1). NCBI lineage: Eukaryota > Viridiplantae > Streptophyta > Magnoliopsida > Solanales > Solanaceae > Nicotiana > Nicotiana tabacum. The sequence goes on from NC_134092.1 coordinate 38,374,752, forward strand.
CTTTACTTGTAATTTTAACTTAGCTTAGTTAGAAGCATTGTGTGGGAAGCCTTTGTAAACCATAAACTTCAGTGTTTATGTCATGGCTAGAGTTAGTCATGTGTTGAAGTCTTTGTAATAGGTATATTGCAAAGTGGCTTGTAATAGGTGTATTACAAGTTAGTAAGGGATTGAGTCTTTGTAATAGAGTTATTACAAAGTGTCTTGTAATAGAGTTGTTACAAGTTAGTGAGGGATTAAGAGGTTAATTCCTAGGTTACATAGGTTGTAATTTGAAAGTTCTTCAGTAGTGAAGTTGAAATCCTACAAGGGTAGGTCGTGGTTTTTTATCCCGTTGAGCTGGGAATTTTCCACGTAAAATTCCTCTTATCATTTACCTACTTCAGTGTGCGTGGTTTCTGTGCGAAATTATATCTGTGGGAACTAATAGAATACCTGGTTCTCTATAGAGTTCGGTGGACCCTTATATTCTATCAACAAGGTTCACAGGCACCAGCCGGTCGTGGTAGAGGCAGAAGTGGAGTATCTAGCTCGAGCGGTCCTCAGAACCGCGTTTATGCATTAGAGGATTGACAAGATCAGGAGTCGTCACCTGATATTGTTACAGGTATATTATTAGTCTCCTCATATGATGTATATGCATTGATTGATCCAGGTTCCACCTTATCATATGTCACTCCATTGGTTGTTAGCAAGTTTGGGATAGAACCTGAGTTAATTAAACCTTTTGAGGTGTCTACACATGTTGGGGATCCAGTAATAGCTAGATGGGTATATAGAGATTGTAGAGTAGTAGTTCTTAGTCGTTCTACAGTAGCAGACCTAATTGAGCTAGATATGGTAGAATTTGATGTTATAATGGGTACGGATTGGTTGGCTTCTTGTTATACTAACATTGATTGTAGATCAAAGATAGTTCGGTTCCAGTTTCCAGCGGAGCCAATTCTTGAGTGGAAAGGTAATACTGCATCGCCAAGAGGTAGGTTTATTTCCTATCTCAAGGCAAGGAAGATGATCAGAAAGGGCTATATTGATCATTTAGTTTGGGTACAGGATGTGAAAGCAGAGTCACCGACCCTTCAATCTATCCCGGTGGTTAATGAGTTTCCTGATGTTTTCTCGATGAGCTTCCAAGCCTTCCGCTATAGAGGGAGATTGAGTTTGTTATTGATACATTACCAGATACTTAGCTGATATCTATTCCTCCTTATAGAATAGCACCTGCAGAGCTGAGAGAGTTGAAAGAACAACTGAGGGATTTTCTTGAAAAAGGCTTTATCAAACCTAGTACATCACCGTGTGGAGCACATGTGTTATTTGTGAGAAAGAAAGATGATTCCTTGCGGATGTATATTGATTACAGACAGTTGAATAAGGCGACGATCAAGAATAAGTACCCGCTCCGGGGATTGATGATTTATTTGATCAGTTGTAGGGTGCCAGGTGTTTCTTGAAGATAGAATTGAGGTCAGGGTACCATTAGGTAAGGGTTAAAGAGAAAGATATTCCAAAGACAGCATTCAGGACCAGATACGTGCACTTTGAGTTTCGTGTTATGTCGTTCGGATTGACCAATGCCCTAGCAGTATTCATGGACTTGATGAACCGTGTGTTCAGACCCTTTCTAGATCTGTTCGTCATCGTATTTATAGATGATATTTTTGTTTATTCTCGTTCAGAGGCTGAGCATGCAAATCATTTACGTACTGTGCTCACAGTTCTATAAGAAAGGAAATTGTACACAAAATTCTCCAAATGTGAATTATGTATCTTTCCTTGGACATATTATTTCAGGTGAGGGTATCTGGGTTGATACACAAAAGATAGAGGCAGTGAAGACTTGGCCTAGACCCACGACACCAACGAAGGTTCGTAGCTTCCTGGGTTTGGCAGGTTATTACAGGAGATTTGTAGAGGGTTTTTATTCACTTTCAGCACCATTGACAAAGTTGAACCAGAAGGCAACTAAGTTTCAGTGGACTGATGCTTGTGAGCGGAGTTTTCAGACATTGAAGGACAGATTGAATTTAGCACCGGTTCTGACACTTCCAGAAGGGACCGATGGTTATGCTATCTATTATGACGCTTCGGGCATTGGATTGGGTTATTGATGCAGCATGTTAAGGTTGTTGCTTACGCTTCTATACAACTAAGAAACCATTAGAAGAATTACCCGACCCGCGATTTAGAGTTAGCCGCGGTGATTCATGCACTAAAGATGTGGAGGCACTATTTGTATGGCATTTATGTTGATATCTATACAGATCATAAGAGCCTTCAATATATCTTCAAGCAAAAGGAATTGAATTTACGCCAAAGGAGATGGTTGGAGCTACTGAAAGACTATGACGTTGATATTTTATACCATTTGGGGAAGGCGAATGTAGTAGCCGACGCCCTCAGCCATAGATCTATGGGTAGCCTATCATATTTACAGCCAGCGAAGTGTGGGATAGCCCATGAGATTCATCAGCTAGCTAGTCTTGGAGTTCGATTATTGGACTCAGGTGATACCGGAGTTACTAATCAGGACACGACAACATCCTCTCTAGTAACTGAAGTGAAGGATTGCAAGTATGAAGATCATGTGCTAGCTCACTACAGAGATACAACCCCTCAAAAAGAGAAGACACCATTTGAGATTACAGGAGATGGAGTCATCAAATATCGAGGTCGATTATGTGTTCCTAATGTGGCAGGGTTGCGCCAGCAGGTTATGGGAGAAGCTCACTATTCTCGGTATTCTATTCATCCAGGAGCGACGAAGATGTATCATGATATCATGGAAATATATAGATGGGATGGAATGAAGAATGATATAGCCGAGTTTGTTGCTCAGTGCCTTAATTGACAGCAGGTTAAGATTGAACATCAGAAACCCGGTGGATTATTGTAGGCTATAGAGATTCCGACTTGGAAATGGGAAGTGATTAATATGGATTTCATCATAGGCTTACCTCGTACCCAGCGTAAGTTTGATTCTATATGGGTTATTGTTGATAGACTTACAAAATCAGCCCCTTTTCTGTCTGTCAGGACTACGTATTCAGCAGAGGATTATGCAAGGCTTTACATTAAGGAGATAATACGATTTCATGATGTCCCTATATCTATTATCTCAGATAGAGGTGCTCAGTTTACAACTAATTTCTAGAGGTCCGTACAAAAAGGATTGGGGACTCAAGTAAGTCTAAGTACAACATTTCATCCCAAACATATGGTCAGGCGGAGCGTACTATTCAGACACTGGAGGATATGCTACGGGCTTGTGTGATGGACTTTAGGGGTTGCTGGGATGATCATCTTCCACTTATTGAATTCGCATATAATAATAGCTATCATTCAAGCATCCAGATAGATCCATATGAAGCACTTTATGGACGGAAGTGTAGGTCACATATCGGATGGTTCGATGTTGGGGAAACTAAGTTAGTAGGACCAGAGTTGGTACAACAGGCAGTTGAGAAGATTAAGCTTATACGGGAAAGGCTATTTGTAGCTCAGAGTCGTCAGAAGTCCTATGCAGATAATCGACGACGAGACTTGGAGTTTAAGGTAGATGACTGGGTATTCCTAAAGGTATCACCTATGAAAGGCGTTATGAGATTCGGTAAGAAAGGAAAGCTTAGCCCTCGGTACATTGGACCTTATAAGATTATACGCAGAGTAGGATAGGTAGCATATGAGTTAGACTTGACTTCCAACTTGGAGTCGGTACATCTAGTTTTTCATGTGTCTATGCTCTACAAGTGTATTCGAGATCCTTCTAGAGTCGTTCTAGTTGACGATGTTCAGGTCACAAAGCAGCTATCATATGAGGAAGCTCCCATTGCTATACTAGATAGACAAGTTCGGAGATTGAGAACTAAGGACGTAGCTTTAGTTAAAGTACTTTGGAGGAACAAGAATGTGGAGGAGATGACTTGGGAAGCTGAAGAAGACATGAAGTCTAGGTATCCTCACTTGTTTCTGCTTCTGGAGAAGGATCGGACTAAGATATCACAGCCTTTAGGTACGTATATGGTACTTGATTCTTATGTTAGTTATTCTCATTGGTCATGTGAGGCCATTGGTGTTACTAATGATTGTGGCCATGTGTGTTTTTGTGTTTTTGGGTTTTCTGTCTGACAAGTTGGTAGTAGTACCGTTATAGAGGAGACTCTGCCAAAACTTTCTATAGATCTCTGGGAGTTTAACATTCGAGGACGAATGTTTCTAAGAGAGGGAAAATTGTTACACCATGTGCGTCCCAAGGTGATGTATAATAAATATGAAACTTGTTAGTCATGATTTAAATGCGTTTAAAGTCATAATATGTCTATATATGATGTTTGGATAGAAAATATAAAGTTTGAGAAAAATCTGATTTAAGTTGCGGAAAAATCGACTAAGGATTTGCCTTGTAATATAGCTTTTTAAGAAATAAATTTCGTGTACTATATGAGGTCTTTTTGGGACATATTATATACCAAATTGAAGGTCTTGGAATGTAGTTTCCAACTTTCTTAACCATTCATTCATATGACATCCGGATAAAAAGATATAAGCATCGGAAAATGGGCCAATGAGAGGGCGTCAAGCTAGCACCTCTTTGACTTTTCAAAAGTTGATATATAGGTCTTAACTCGTCTTTATCTTCATTTTTACATAGAACCCGACCAGAGAATACCATAAAACCTATCCTTGATCTCTCTAATAGTGTTTCAAAGAATACTAACATCCGGGTACGAATTCGAGAAGTGATAACATCAGAACGATCCCTACGACGTAAGTATCATTAGACTGCCTCTATTTTTTCTTTGTAGTTCGAGTTTTGTAAGGTTATTCATAGTTAAGAAATGTCTAATTTCTGTATTTAAGTGTTTAAATATCAAGTAAGTTTGATAAATTAGTTTCCTAATATTTAGAACTCACGGGACGGTGATCAAAAGCCGTAAGTTCGATTTATTTCAATTTTAGTGGACTGTTTTGTAGTCCACTCGTGTTGGCCTATTGTTCTACTGATTTATGGAGTTTGGAAGTATGTAGGGCATGGAGAAACTCCACATGTGGTAGGGTAGTAGGCTGGTCGCTCGTCGTTGCAATTTCAGGCTAATTGATAACTTATTGATTGGGTATGTTATGGTATATTTGGGAGTTTTGTTGTATTGAAGGTCCCGAATTGTAGTTGGATTATTTTTGAGTTGCTGATTATATTGTGTTTGTATCTCACCTATAGTAGGCTTGAGGGAGCAATGAAATCAGGGGAAATACTGCCCGTTTTATTTTAGAATCGAGTTATCATTTGAGATACGTGATATACCACCGCCATCTAAGTTTTACACGTATTTCTTTGTTATAGGGTTGGCGTGCTAGTTGTCATAAGATTGTTATTGAGTTGCATTGATGACTTGATGTATGTTAAGGCTATCCATTCTTTCCTTTTGGCATGATCCATATGATACAAAATGCTGAATTTTCATAAATGACTCTATTCATAGAAGTACTAGGGGTTCCTATGTTCTGGATTCCCCATATGTCCTACTTTCATATTGTTTGTTCATGGGTCTCATGACATTCCGAGAGATATTATTGACTTACTTCATTATGCATTGCATCCATTTATACATGTATACTAACCCATGACTAGATGGCGTTATATACGTGTATAGTATATGTATATAGGGTATGGGGAAAGGTTATGGCGTTATATATGCACCACCACCTGATCAGCTGGTATACATTTATGATTTCGCCCACAGAGGCTGAGATGATATGTTAGGATTCTCTCATAGGCTTGATGATGTTATGTACACATATACCTATGCATGATATGACATTTATGCGCATATGCATGACATTAAGAATGTTTCATGATTCACAGATCTATTCAGACTTACATGTTGAGTCCTTTACTCCATGTTTCTTTCATGTCTGTTATATATTAATTTTTATGCTTTACATACTCGGTACATTATTTGTACTGACGTCTCTATTGCCTGGGGGCCTGCGTTTCATGTCCGTAGGTTCAGGTAGACAGGCTGACAGTCCCCCATCTTAGGATCCTTGCTCAGCGAGAGTTGGTGTGCTCCCGTCCTCTATACAGTTGTACACTATGTTAGAGGTCTCTAGACAGTCATGTATAGTTGGATAGTATGTGGCCTTGTCGGATCGCCCTATCATATTATATATATATGTGTGTGTGTGTGTGTGTGTGTGTGTGTGTGTGTGTGTGTGTGTGTGTGTTTTGGGCATATTTTCCCACGTATGTTGTTCATATGAATCAGTAGTTTATTTCCAGACGTTAGGCATGACCTACACTTATTTTATGTTTGTATCTTAGACATATGCTTATGAGTATTCGATAGGTAGCACTCGGGCACTCGTCACAGCCCATCGGTTTGGGTCATGACAAAAGTGGTATCAGAGCAGTTCCATCCTAGGGTTGTCTACAGACCGTGTCTAGTAGAGTCTTGTTTATGAGTGTGTTGTGTAGTCTAGGTATACAACAAAGCTCTATAGTTCAAAGATGTCAAATTACCGATTGACCGAGTATCTCCGATATAAGTTTACTACAGAAATTTCAAAGGGAAACCTACTTATCCAGATGCAATTAATCCTTGCTTGTAAATCACATACTCGTCTGTGCACTCTTTTGTATTATAGCCATTCCCCATTCATGTGGGGGATTGTTGGAATTGGAAGTTGGTGAATGAGAAATGAAGGGAAGAAATATGAAGGAAAAGTGAGTTGTTCCCTTATGCTTTGGAAAGAGCAATTATCCGTCATTGGTAGTGGAAAGAAAGAGAATGTGCTTATATTAAAAATGCATTTCTCTTGGTGTTAAATGGGTTGGAAAGAAGGTAAGCATCGTGCCGTCACCGTCGTCGCTCACTCGGCTCGGCTTCGGTTTTGGTTTTGGCTTCGGATTCTAATTCAGATTTGGTCAAAGATCGATTGAAATTATTTAATTAATTATTAAAAGTCAACCCGAAATAATCCAGGACCCGCATGCGACGCGACCCGGTTTGTTTCCTTTTTCGAATAATTTTAAATTCTTTTCCTGAAATATTTTAAACGTTTCTGCCTGTTTCAACAACCATGGCCGTTTCTGAAAGGTTGCAGATTTTCAGAAACAGTGGCAAAAAATGGCTATAAATACGCCTTGATCCCAAAATTTTTCCTTACGCAATTTTCTCAACTTCTTCTCCTTTTTCTACATAAATAAATTTCAGTGTGATTTACAACCATTAAGTGGTTCGCAGTTCACCAGCGTTTTAGGTACCGATACTCTGGTGAGTTAAATCGTTCTATCCTGGGAGGATAATATTCCATCACCTCGAGTACTTGAAGGAAATAATTTTTTTAAGGACACACTGTGCATTTAGTGGGCTCGATTTTGTTCCAAAATATATTTTCAAATTCTATTTCTGATTATTTTTATTTCTGCTTTACTTCTGTTTTTCCTGTTTCTGTTTATTGTTACAGAAAATTTATTATTTTATAATATTATAGTTAATACAGATTACTAACATAACCTACCCCCATGTTTAAGGCATCTATTGAGACATTCTTTTTCTGCAAATCTTCGCTCAAGAAGAAGGTGATGGTGGTTGAGTGAAGAGGGAGGTGGGGGTTGAAGAAGCAGGGGAGGGGATAAGATGGGATAGGTGCAATGAGGTGGCATGTCGCGTGGTATCCACCTTAGTGTTATGTAAGGCCACATGGGATAATGTTGCCATGGTGGAGGGTCCTAACGATAAATGAGTATTTTTGTATAAGTTTTATAACGTCGGGGGCTCTGGTCGACCAATAGTATAACAGAGGATTTAAATGAATATTTTCGAATAGTAAAGGGGTATTTTTTTTTTTTACCCTTTTTCGAAATTTTTTTTTGAAAAAAGGTTCAAGATATTCAACTTTATTCTTTGCAAAGTATTGTGTTTAATAAGAATATTTAAATGAGTTTTTTTCAGCAATATGCGTAAGATATGAAAGAAGACTAAAATAAGAAAGAGAATAAATTATTTTAGAGGAAACGAGAGAGGGAGAAAAGTTTTCAAAGGAAACCCACATGGAGGACTCAAGTAAAAAAGTAAAAAATAATAATAAGAAGAAAAAAGTGAAAAATAAAGAAAAATAAGGAATAATGGTGAAAAATTAAGGGAGAGAGGTAGATATAAAAGAAATAAGGAAAGTATTAAAAAATAAAATAAAATTAAAAGAAGGTTAAGCTAATTAGCCATTACATTCTGTTACGTGGGCCATTTGATAACTTTTTTCAGGTGTCACACCCTCCCGAGTGAGTTATTATACATGTTATGCCAGGTAAACAACGAGGAAGTTTAAATATAAAAGCCAATATAGTTCAGAAAAATTTTAGAGACACCAAATAGTTAAAGTAGAAAACTGATAAAAGTGTGATAATTTAAGGGGCTTATGGTATTAACTCTTTTCTTAAGTGAGATGAGATAGGAATGAGTCCATTATTCAGATGATCATTCAACTATATGAAATTATAGAATAAAATTATTTTTCTTTCATTGTAAGAAAAAAATCACTCAATTATTCCCATTGCCCTCTCATGATCGCTCAACTAGAATTTTTAATCTTTTTGGTCTAAAAGACCAAAAGACTGATGTGATAGTCCACATAATTTTTTTATATTTTTGGATTACATAAAATAATTAAGACTTAAATAAAACATAAAAAAATCCCATACACCTAACCCGATTCGTTAAAGTAAAAATTCACCCGAAAAGGAGTAATCTTCAATTTGTATTGTAATTCATATTCTCTAATTAGAAATAAAATTACTCAATCTTGGCTTTATTTTCGCATATGTTATATGTTGGGAAAAGTTATTTGATTTTTGTGTCTTCTGCTTTGACTTTCTATTAAGTTGGGGTCGAGAATGAAATAAAAATTTGTGTGTAAATTAAATTACTTAATTTTTAATTACCGAAGGTATTAATATAGTTTAGATTGTATATAATATTTATATTTTATCATGGTTGATAGAAAGTGTGATGTTCATGCGGAGGGCGAGTCAAGCAGGACTGACAGGCTTCTAAGCTGACAAACTTTTGAAGAAAGGGTACACATGTCATCTTGAGCGAATCCTATGTCAGGATGGGAGAGTAAACAAAAGAGCTTTATAAGACACGACACAAGTTCACATGTCACGCGCGCTTTGGGGCTTGATGTGATGTAGCCCGAAAGATAAATCCGTGCGAACCTAGGCCCAAAGCGGACAATACGTGCCATTGGCTTGGGATCTCCCTCAGTACAATGATGGGACAAACCTCAGCGAGGACGCTGAGTTCCAAAGGAGTGGGAGGATGAATATGATGCCCATGACGGAGGGCAAACTGATGAAGGCGGGTCAAGCAGACTTCTAGCTTGGTAAGCTTCCGAAGAAGAGCTGCACATGTCACCTTAGGCGAATCCCACATCGGAATGAGAAATAAAAGTTAAAAAAAACCCTTAATAAGGCATGACACAAGTTTATATGGTATGCGTGCTTTTGGAGCTCAATGTGGCATAACTCGAAAAATAAATTCATGCGGGTCTCGGCCCAAAACGGACAATACGTGCCATGGACTTGAATAATAAGAGAAAGCTAAGATAATTTTTCTTACGGAAAAGGTCCAAATATGCCCTTATACTATACGAAATTGAGCACATTTGCCCTTCGTTAATACTTTAGCTCAAATATGCCCTTACCGTCACATAGTTGGTCCATATATGCCCTCAGAGTTACACAGTTGGCCCATATATGCCCTTTTCGAAACGGAATCCACCCAAACTAATTAGCTCTTTCGTTAATTGTATTAAAGTGTATTACAAACACTATTTCTTTTTTATTAGTACTTTTTTTTCTTTATCTTTCTCTTTTCTTTCTTCTTTTTTCTTTTCTTTCTCCCTTATCCAATTTCCTCCATTAATGATGTCTTCTCCATTTTCATCACCAATTTCACTTGACAAAACTCATGAATTCCAATTACTAAGAAAATTTTCCCATAAGAATATTTTTATAGATCATATGTTTGTCAATTTTTTTAAAAATTTAACAAAGTAAGATTGAAATAATATTTATGTAATAAAAAATTCGAAAATCCAACAAAACCGAACAATCCAAACTGATATAATTGGTTTGGTTTGATTTTGATAAAAATCGAACCAACCCGTTCTATGTACACCCCTAATCTACATAGTTAATAAAAAAATAGAAAATGTCTAGCTGAAAAAAGACTAACAACTCAAATTTATAACATTACACCTTGAACTCTAGGCTTTTAATCATTAAATTATCTTTCTGTAAACAATTTAAATATTTTGGTCTTTTGAGTATTATTAAAGGTTGAGATGTTTTTATTATTTTAAAGTTTAAACCATAATTTTTGGAACAATTTAATTTCATTTATTTGGAGGGCTAGTGAAATTGAAACTTGATTACCTTATGAGAGAATTTTCTTAGTAATTGGAATTCATGAGTTTTGTCAAGTGAAATTGGTGATGAAAATGGAGAAAACATCATTAATGGAGGAAATCGGATAAGAGAGAAAGAAAAAGGGGAAAAAAAAGAGAAGAAAAGAAAAAAGAAGAAAGAAAAGAGAAAGGTAAAGAAAAAAAGTACTAATAAAAAGGAAATAGTGTTTGTAATATAATTTAATACAATTAAAAAAGAGCTAATTAGTTTGGGTGAATTCCGTTTCGAAAAGGACATATATGAGCCAACTATGTAACTCTAAGGGCATATATGGGCCAACTGTGTAACTCTAAGGGCATATATGGACCAACTATATGACGGTAAGTGCATATTTGAACTAAAGTATTAACAAAAAGTAAATGTACTCAATTTCGTATAGTACAAGGGCATATTTAGACCAATTGCCTTTTTTTACTTGACGTAATTGCTCGTGATATGCTTAATTGTTCTAGTTTCTACTGATGTATCTAAAATGGTATTTTCAGCAAGGACGAGGAACATAGAAAATAATTTATTTTTGGGTGAGTTTTTACTTAACGGGTAGGGTTAGGTGTATGAGTGGTTTTTTATATTTTGTTTGAGTTTTAATTATTTTATGACTATCTCGTCATCTTTTTTCACCGTATATATTAAGAATATAAATATATTTTCTCAAATACTTCAAAAACACAACATGTGTTAATTTTGATTGAGCATGACATAGTGTGTTAATTGAGTTGAATCATCCATTGGAGTACCATCAACATGCAAAATAACTTCCGTTCTCGAACAAAAATATTTAATTTTAGCCTCTATGTTTACTCTATAGAAATAGAAATTTCATTTTACTTCCAATTTCCCTGTCGTCTGTGAAGAACACTGCTTACACTTTACTTGTCTTCTGCTCCCTGAAGAAACTCTCATTACATTCTCAACTTGAGTGCAGCAAAAATGGTGAAAAAGGCATGGAAAATAATCCCACGGCCCCTCCTCGAAACCGTCCTCAACAACCACGCTCAACACCACCGTGTCCCTCAACCCCTTATTCTTCACGGCCCTCGTGGCGTCGGCAAAACCACTCTAATCCTCGAACGTAAGCATCATCAAATTACACAAACATGAATTACTCATCGTTTTTTTCTGTGTGTTTATACATTTGTGTTTTACAGGTCTTATGGGTAAATGGAACAGTGGCCCTCATGTAACAGGCTACGTGGACTTTGCAGAATCCATTAAAGATCATCACCCAATTCACGGCCAATCATTTCCTTGGTCTTCTTGGTCCAATTGCCCACCTCCTTTACTGCCCTCTCTTACAGCTCGACTCGAATGTTGCCTCGAATCAATGGCCCAAAAGGGTATTAAGCTTGGAACTATAAGCTCTCATCAAATTTTCACTGTTTTGAGTAAATGGCATGGACTTAATACAGCCCTTAAACAGATCCTAAATGGCAGTGTTTCTAACTCCAGGAAGGCTGTTTCGATTAGGAATAGTTCGGTGTTGAATTTATGGGAAAGGGCAGTTTTTGCATCAAGTGTTCGATTAAATGCCCAAGAGAGCTCTGGGTTGAGTTTGGAGGAACAGACGTATTATAAGGAAGCAATGGCAGCTTTGAATTTGGCTAAAGAGGTTATAAGTGTGCAGCAAAAGTGGAGAGCTAATGCGATTAAGCATTTGAATCAGACTGGTGGGTTTTCGAGGTCTTTGGCCAATTCAGCCACGGATTGGCCCTGTTTGTTATTGGAACTCCTTTCATCCGCCGCTGAAATAGATTATTTTCAGGTAATCCAAATGAAGTTGGCAGTGGCGGAGCCCTGGATTTCATATAAGGGGATTCAAGAAACTAGAATGTCACACCTAGGATTTAAACTTGTGACCTAAAGCAATTTTTAAATCCCCTTTGCCATTACACTAGAACATTTTCTGACAGTTTATATATAAACAAAAAAATGAATTTTTGTCTATTTCTGTAGTATAATTTTCCGGTGAAGGGTATTCAATTGACCCCCTTGCTTGAACCTAAGATTGGATTCATGAAAAAAGCTTATAATTTTTAGTTACTGATGAGAAGTAGTAGTAGGGAGCTAAAAGTGATATGTGTCTAATAAGCATGTTCTTTACCCTGTGATCTCACAGTAAAAAGTCTCTGAAACACGGCCCAGAGTTAAATGGTCTTCATTTTGACTTAGCTTGTGTCTTGTGCTTTATATAATATTGATGTTTTCTTTGTTGGACATGTCAAAATAAGTAGCCGAAGCTGGTGATAAACAATATTGAAGTTCTAAAGAATGCAATACTGAAGGATGATTCTACTGTCTGTGGGTCCATGTATCACGATAGTCTGATATGGAGAATGATAGCCTTGGGTGCAAATGAGAGATGTCTTCCAGTTATTCTTGTAACATCTGATAGGTAATGCAACTTAACTTTTTCTTTTAGCCTAGGATCTGCATGACATCTCAATGGACCTAGTTGTTAAACTTCCTTTTTATAATGATTAGTTGCATCATGTGGTTTGAATGTATGCATTTTGCCTCAATGTTATAACTAGAATCCACATAATTCGTACAAAATTAGATTTGGTATGCTGTCTCTCTTAGTTCAGAAATTTCAGGTTTTGTACTCACACAATACTGATAAAAAGAAGTGCAGCACTCCAACTTCCTTTCTTTTTCCTTATTCAATAAAAGGAATGCTGAAAAGGTGATAGTATGTTGTTTGTGGTTGAATGTGCACATAGTGTAGAGTAGTGATGGACATGGGGTAGTCTGTTTGAGGTGCTAATTATCCTCGTTGGCACATATCATGTATGTTTGAACCTGGAAGCATGCTTCGTATGTTTTATGAATTAGGGAGCTAAACTATAAGGCAGTTTTTCATTCAGTAGGCTCTAAAAGAATGGTCTACATCCCTGCATTTGCGTGACATACATCCCTTGAATGGTAAAGGTGAATTTTGTGTAAGCTTCAGAAGTTTAAAAGATAGGATGGTTTGGTGGTGGAACTTCATTGTAGCATCATTAATGAAACTTAACTCATAAACCGTAGCATAAGAGGATTCATAACTACTTTGGTCTGACAGGAGGAATTGATGCCCGTGTAGGACACATCAATAACAGCATGTTTTCTTTTTTAAGTAACACCATGTAATAACACTTGCAATGTAATTATCTTGCATTTGCAGAATAAAACTACACTAGCTATCTCACCAGCCTTACAGTAGTTGTTTTCAGATTTGTGACTGTTATATGCTCTGAGGAACTATCTTTAATTTCCTTTTAATTCAATTTGGAGATTCAACACTTAACAAGAAAATTATTGCAGCTACTACTCATATCGTGCCTATATGGATTTTGGATTTCCGGATATTTTCATCTCACGTGAGGTAAACACATCAGAATTATTCGAACTTGCTACTCCATCTCTCAATGAGTGCGAATCTTTTGCCTATAGCTTATCATGAAAACAAAAGGATGTAAACCTTTTGTGCACTTGTTTCAATATTATGCTCTTGTAAATTGTAAATTTGTTAAGGTGCACTTGATCCAGCTTAAACCTATATTTCCTGCCTTGTCTTGATGGGATCTGTAAATATAAAAGGATTTTCTCAATTGCGTGCTTCTTGCATGATTTTCTTTGCTTTACCTCTTCATATTACTTATTAAATGACAGGTTTCTTCGTTGAAGTGATGCCTGAGTCATCTTTCTCTGCAGTAGTTAAATTTATTCTGCAAATTAATTTGTGTATGCATGGTTTCTGTTTGTCTTACAGGTCTAGCTAAAACTAGCTTATTTTATGTGAACTATGGTACATCTCACTTTGTTGGAAATGCAGACATTTGGGTGGACCCCTGCAGAAGCTAAAATGCATATGGTTGACAACTATTTTAGTCAGTCAGAGGTATGATCTTCTTTACACCAGAAAAATACAATCATAAAAATATGCTTTTTAGCTTAAGTTATGTCATCAAGATGATTTTTTGTTGGGTTAATATTGATCATACTTATTCTGCAGTGGAATGTGATTGTTGAGGTGCTAGGGCCGAATCCGAGACATCTATTTGAGGTTTATGCACTCAAGCTAAGTAATTACTACCAGAAGTAAGTACTTATAGGTGCTTGTTCATGTATTATAATTGATCTGCAGCAATAGAGTCTGGCAGTTGTCACGTAACTTGAAATTTAGTCAATAAAATATATTGCTTATCTGGGCTTGCTTTTCTTATGAGAACATAGAAATTCAATATATGCACTCCACAGTGAAGGGGAATGTGGTTGACCAGTTTCATAGGTATATTAGTATAAACCATTTTTCTAGGAGAAGCTAAGAGCACTGGTCATTTTGTGATAATATGTTGTCATATGCCTAAGGACAGATATTTTAACTTCCAAAATAGCTTCCTATGGCATGTGATCTGCTGCAATTTACCTATTACTTTAACCTTTGGGAAAGAAAAAGAAAGGGTTTCGGGGGGAAGTAGACTAATGTAAGGATCATTGTCATATAACACTTAATCTTTCACATGTTTTACCAGAGGAAAGCAAGTGCTCTCTTTATCTTTATGTTTCCAGTGTTATCTCTAAACCAGTCATCATAGGTGGGGCTACATAGTACTTTTTCTTTGAATTGGTTTCCAAGGCTTTGGTCTAGTGGTAAGAACGCAGCTTGTGATGTGTGGATTGTGCGCACGTCATGGGTTTGAAACAAGGCGCAGACAAAAGCCTAGTATTTAAGTGGAGAAGAGTAGAGGAGCAGACTCATTACCTACCTAGTTTCGAACCATGCATCACGGACCTCAGGGGTTTCTCAGTTATAAAAAGAGAGTTAAATATGTCAAAAATTCTCATTTTCTGATAACATATGTGGTATTCTACGATAAACAGTTTTGTGCGTGAGCCATATTCTAAATGATTATCACAAACTAAGTCACTCTCATATTTATTTGAATCTAGGGTCATGAGTGAGAAGAGCAGTAAATTTGAGGATATCGTGGATGCATACTTGGCATATCTTCAAGTAAGTTCCAGAATAAGTTACAATTTCCATTGCATTTGGTTTTAACTTGTTTCAGTGGTGGAGGTTTTATCTTAAAAAGTATACAAGCTGATGTTTGTGAGGCAGATAAATTTAAATCAAAAGACCAAAGTAAAACCAAATCTCGATTTTTCGTAATAAAGTAAGAATTTTATCGAAATGTTTGGGTACAAAACACCCGTATACAAGAAGTAATCAAAAAGTAGAACAACCTATAGAAAGATATGGTTACTACAAAAGACACCCAATCTTCTATGCCAAAAGGATCCTTATGGGTGCACCAAAAGGAAATAAGGGATAAAAGGCTATTTCTTAATTGAACAAAGTTCATATCTTTCAGAAGCTCTCCTATTTCTTTCTCTCCGTATAACTCACATAAGCACAAATAGAGCAACATCCCAAACCCCGCGTCTTCTCATCCACCTACTGCAATTCCAACCGAACATGAGCTCTTCATGGTGCCTGCCATCACCTATTCATTCCAAACAAACACAAAATTTCGCACTATAGCCTCGAGGCTACTCGATAATAAAGAAGGAGATGGTCAACGTCTTCACCCAAGCCCTTACATATAAAGCACCTTCAGCCGTGAACATCACCCCTCTTGTAGCTAGCCATGTGAAAAAGCACAATTTTCTCGGAACCTTAGGTATCCAAATTGATCTGTGTGGAAATGCAGCCTCCTCCCTAACCAGAAGTTTCTCATAAAATGATTTAACAGAAAATACCCTGTTGTTTTCCGCCCCACCTCCGTACATCGTGGTTGTCCTGTAGTGTTCCATGTTTATGAAACTACTCAACTAGGTTTTTGAATTTTGTTACTTCCCTATCCTGAAAGATCCTTGTAAACCTCAAATCCCAAAAAGTCTTCTCTATCTTGTATCATTCTGACTCGTTGGATTGTCATCTCCTTTTGGCATGAAATTCTAAAAATGTTTGGGAATGCAAGTCACAAGGTATTGTCCCACTTGTCCCTCAAATTTTACCCTCCTTTCACCCCTTACCCTGAAAGACACAAAACCGCTGAACTCTTCCCATCCTTTCAGAATGTTCCTCCACAACCCGCATCCATAAGGCATAGTAATATTTTATAGTCCTCCAAGCCCTTCAAGACCTGGTACTTTTCCGCTATCACCTCTCTCCACAAAGCATGTTCCTCTATCCCAAATCTCCACAACCATTGGCCTTATTGAAAGCTCTCAAATCTTTAACACCAAGCCCACCCCAGCACTTGGGAGACGTAACAGTCTCCCACTGCACCAAGTGAAACTTCCTCGCCCCATCTGTTGAATCCCGTAGAAAGTTCCTTTGAAGTCTTTCCAACTGATCGGGGCCTGAAACATAGACATGAAATATGTGGGAATGCTCAGTAATGTGCTCTTGAGAAACACTTAGTTTCCTCCTTTGGAAAAATATCTTTTCTACCAACCTGCAGGCCTTTTCTCAACCCTTTAAATTACCGAATTCCATGCAACTTGATCTTTATTTGAAACACCTAGTGGCAAGTCAAGGTAGGAAGTGGGAAGAGCCCCAACCTTGCAATTCAAAACGTGTGCTGGAGTCTCAACATCCTCCATCTCTTCAACTGGTATGATCTCGCACTACTCAGATTGATTTTAAGGCCCGACACCACCTGAAACCATGTTAGCACATGTCCCAAGTATTCCAACGGAGTCTTATTAGCATCACAAAAACCCAAGTGTTAGCCGCGAACAATAAATGTTAAATCCGCACGGTACCATGTCCCAACTGCTGCACTGAAACGTCTTAAATATCCGCCCGCCACTGCTCTATCCATCATCTTACTCAAAGCCTCCATAACTAAAATAAAAAGCATAGGAGATGACAAGTCACCCTGTCTCGAGCCTCTCAAACTGCCTCACAAGAATCGACTACCTTATTCAATTGTAGAAATGCAAAATTTGATCCACTTTCTCCATTTTACTCTGAAGCCCATTTGCAACATAATAAGATCCAGAAACTCACAGTTCATATGGTCATAGGCCTTCTCAAGATCCAATTTGCTCAAAGTATCTGACACTCCTTGCTTTCTTCTAGAATCTACCACTTCATTTGCTAGCAATGTTGCATTCAGTATACGTTTACCTTCCACAAAAGCATTTTGCGAAGTAGACACAATCTCGTCCGAAACCTTCGTACGTTTATTGGAAAGCACCTTAGATATAATCTTATAGATGCTGCCTACTAGATTAATAGGTTTGTTATCCCTGGTGCTCATTGCACCCTTGCGTTTTGGAATAATGACAATCAAAGATGCGTTGAGGCTTTTTTCAAATTCTCCCCTCTCCTGAAACTCCTCAATGGTCTCCAACACCTCACCTTTGAATCTTGGGATTATCTTAAACCTATTGGTTTTGATCAGGATGCACCTTTTGAGTTCATTTGAAAAAGCAAAGGCATGCTTCAGTTTCTCCCGCTAGCCTGTAGGTGCGTTGGACTTTGTAACTATTTGAGCTTGCAGATGAGTCACTATGCAAGTCTTATTTTGTTTTCCGTATTGTATTCATGTATAAGGTCAAAAGTTAGCTTTCATGCAAGCTATTGAGTTTCTACTTTATGGACCTAGTGTAATAATAAGCTTATTGGCACATTACCGTTAGTATTGTCTCCCATTACATAGTGTACACAACTCTACAAGTAGGAATAGGCAAGATACATGCGAAGAGAATTGATATGAATGAGTAAATATATTATGTCAAGAAACTTGGTTGATCTTCTTTTATATCTACCAAGTCAAAATGGTTTCTTTTTCATAAGGTTAAATGTCCAAGATCTCTACCTTCAGAAGGTAGGGGTAAGGTCTCTATACACACTACCTTCCCCAGATCCCACTTGTGGGATTACCTTAGGTTTGTTGTTATTGTTTTTTTTTGTTTGTTTGTTGTTGTTGTATGGTTAAATGTCCAACAGTTATGTATTGCATAACCTAGAGAGAGTTGTGCCTTGCATCTTGATTTGTTTGATCCAAAATGCAATCTCATACATTATAGAGAGACTATCCTGAATTTCACGGAGTTTTGACAATTTGCATCCTTGGGATATCATGAGTAGTTGAGGAAATTTCTCTAGTTTGGGTGCTTTATTTGGAAGGACACGTGAATTAGGACTTTTAATTGAATTAAAACAATAGTCAGAAAAGTAAATGCAGAAACGCTCTGGATTGGGGCTCATAAGTAATTAAGAGAATAACCAAGTCATCAGTAGGTGTGTAAGCACTGCAATGAAATGGAGCAGACTTCTTAAATTTGTACAATATTCAAAATTTCATTCTGAAAGTGCAGCATACTAGAACCGCCAAATATTTAAAATATTCAATGAAGTCTAAGCCCTCATCTGCTATTCTTATCTGTACTGTAGGTAACAGTAGTTAATCCTGCCATGGATAGAGCATTGTCACTTCTACAGAAGTTTGCAGTTGATGCACGAAGTGGAAGAATTCTGAAGGACAAGCTATGTTTTGGTGCTCCCTGGAGACACCCTCCATCTTCTGATGATCCTGTATTGTGTTGTCAGTGGGCTAAAATTCAACTTATGGACTTTGTTCAGTCTCTCGTGAATGCAGAATTTGGGGTATCATTCATCTTGTTCTATTTTATAAGCATATAAGCAGGTGCTAGCTGTAACTGTCTAATATCATATGAGCATTGCACTAAATTATTCAATTTAAAGAGGTTCATTTCTTTCCATTGGTGCAAGTACCGTGGATCTATTATTTGCATGCTACTCTTGTTTTATGTTTTCACTTAGAAATCATGTAAATGATGCCTCTTTGCGATGCTTACTAGTCTATTAGCCGGCTTGGCCAAGCTTCTCCAAAGGCCAAAAGTGTTTTTTTTTTTCTTCTCAATTCAAGGTGTTTGGCCAAGCTTTTTTTTTTGGGGGGTGGGGGGGTTGCTTTTGGGAAGAAGTAGAAGCAGTTTCAGAAAAGCAGAAAAAAAGTATTTTCTTCCCGGAAGCAGTTTTGACTTTCCTTCTTACCCAAAATACCCTTAACAAAATAAAGTATATACCAAAATAACCTTACTTATTTTAAACGTAATACTTAGGATATTAATGTATAAGTATTTCTTCTTATTTTTAGCGACTTCAGAGGCGAATGCGTTTATAGTTGAATGATTTTTTAATATATTTAAATCATTTTAAAAGAATTAAAGTGCTTTTTAATTTTATTTTCATATTTTACTTAAATAAAATGAAAAGATTTAATTGTCTTTAATAACAAATTTTTGAGATTATATATTTACTTATAATATTAACTAGTAAGTAAATCTATTCATGTCCTTATTCGTAATTTGATACTTAAAAACACTTTTTGAAAAGCTTGGCCAAACACACATTATTGCTCAAAAGTGCTTTTCGGATTGATTAGCCAAAACACAAACTGCTTCTCTCCAAAAGTACTTTTACAAAAAGCACTTTTGAAAAAAGTACTTTTCAAAATAACCTGATTTTTAAAGCTTGGCCAAACAGGCTAAAACCTGTGGAAAGTATGAAGTTGCATATATAACAGCAAAATATAGGAGTATGAATCATTCTCTTTGTGATGGTCCACATGTCTCCTTATGTAATGTGTTATGTGATCAACGGCCTTACACTGGTTTCTTATTAGGTAAATTGCTGTGTAAAAGGATAAAATGAAAAACAAAAGTTGATGCCATGTATTTGTGCTTTTGTGATTGGGAAAGAAGACATTCCAAAAGTTGCCACCTAAATTTTGTAGATATAATATGATTACCGCTTTTAGAGCCATTAGCATCATAGATACTTAGTCATTCTTTTTTTTTTTTTTCGGATGAAGCAAAACATAGTCATTCTTTTTTCCTTGCTTTTTTACTTTGCTCCAATTTGCAGGTAAACTATCTAGCTGATTGTAGTCTTGAAATCTTTGATGATCCCTCTGCTATTGCATTAATAGAGGTACTATGTATAAGTCAATTCCACCTTTTCATCAGGATCTGTGCTTTTCATTTTTGTCCTGATTCTGTTTTTTATCCCTGTGGTTGCTATGGATATTTGCTGCACAATATTCTTGCTATAATTTGTAAAGGCACTGTGCGGCAAAAAGATGTAATTAAAGACCTGTCCAAAGGGGAAAGAAAAGATATCAAAAGAATCAAAATATCAATGCTCTGCCTATTACACTATCTAAATGCTATGATTACTCTTTTTAGGTCGGTCTGCTGTATTCACAACGGGATCCATCATTCATTCGTCCTGTTTCTCGGGGTATTCAGAGATGCCTTGTAAGATGGTAAGATTTGTACTTACATTCAGCCTGGCTTTGGAAAAACGTAGAAGCTCCCATATGTTTAGTCTTTTCATTTCAATACAGGCTTGTTCAAAAGCGAATGGAACTGAACTTAAAGAATTCACTCCAGCATCTTTGGCAGCGAGTCATACGGGGGCGCAGCTATCGCCATCTGATGTTAGAAGTAGGATACAAGTAGCTCATCAAGGTAATAATTGCTAATGAAACTTTTAAAAGGATTTGTTTGGTCAAGGGTCTTGTGAATATTTATCTATGGGATAGTCTCATTCATGTTATTACTTCACTTCTTTATATTTTAGAATCACTGAGTCAATGATGTCTGATATACATTTATGTAGTAATTCACCTGCTCACTAAGAATGTTGTAAGAAAGCAATGTAGAATGCTATGGCTATTTTTATTCAATTGTATATTTAAATGTGGTATTCAACCTTAAGTTTGTTTTCCTTATGCTTTTTGTTGGCTAACATACCATGTGCGACATGTGGTCTAATAGGGGCTATGGTGAATTAGTTACTGTTGGTCAAGCATTTTGATGGATATATCTTTATTTAAGGTTAAGACTCCAATAGTTTTTGTTTTCTGGAGCGACACTCTAGTTTGAACATAACTCTTTCATCTGATATCAAAAGTAAATAAGAGCTTTTTATTGCTGCATTTCAGGTAATTTGGGGTCAAGCTCATGCTTACAATGGTGAAGTTGTCCTTTCATCATTAAATAATTTGTAAGTTAATCTTGGAAACACTCATAAGTACCCTTCTCTGCATAAGTGGTTAGTCTTCTGTTGAGAGCTTGCCACTGAATCTAAATATCCATCAAACATGTGTTATTGCAAATGCCAATGGTTAAGTTTGAAGGAAGGAAGAAGAGAGGATATTCCTGCTTTCTTCCTTCTACAGAACTGATTAGAATTCCCAAGAAGGAAAACCATCTCACATATTGCCTAATATAGTTGTGCTAAAGCTTCTTGGCTTCCAAAGCCCTAGTGCTATAATAAAAACTACATATTGTTTCGTTGACATATTATGCTGTAAACCGGCCTTCCCCTTGGGAAATTGAGAATAATTTGCTTTTAAACACTAATTATGACTAGTCTTGCTATGATTCTTTTATCAGTGACATTTTTCATATGCTTGTTGTGGTTCTAGGTATTTTAGTTTCTTCTTGGCTTGAAGTTGTGCTTCACCGTTGGTTTTTACTTACAGTTGATTTCTAGAATACTGGGATTCTCTCTTTTCTATGTCGCGTTACACTGGGTTTATTGTTGTTGTTGTCGTATATTCATTGAGCTAGAGTTACTTGTGCAGTGCACTGTTGGTTGGAGCTGTTACATTTTCTCAGTGCTATATTGTTCGCATTCATCGTCTGTGATCCTTTAAGCTCGCCCCATCTTCGGTTGAATGTAACATCTCCATCTCCACCATAGATTTGAGTGATGAAGAATACACCTAGAGACATCCAGAGCTATTGTACATTTTTGAAGTCACTCGTGGGTGCTTTTCTTATTGGAGCTGGTGGTCTCCCTTCAGTACTTGAAGTTGGCCTTTTCATTTATTTCTTTTATTTACTCCTCCCAATTGGTATGGGAGATTCTATTATTTCATTTTCGGGCGTTGTGTGGAAAAAGGGAGAGAGACTGTTACCTTGAAGATCAGCCTGCAACGATTCACTTACACGGGCATCCATGAATAGTGTTTACCATTGATTTATGAAAGGAATATATACCAAGACTCTAACAACCTTTCTCCAACCCGTGGAGGCTCATTTTGTTTTGGTGCTTCCACAACTAATGGCTTCACAAATACCATTAGGAAGGACTGCATTTATGCATGTAGGGGAAGAAAGTTGAGATTTATTGTTGTAGAACATCTAATTTTCTCAATCTGCTAGGGAAAAAGCAAGTTGGGAACATTGTTTTCCTTCTAATATTTCATTTAAGGGTGCTCGTTAGTTCTTTTATAGATCATTGAATATATTGAGAAAGTTATAAAGTTGATAGGTAAGCTGGCCAGATGGTTTTGTAAGCAATGCGTTATACTCTCTTTTGGTCTGATATAATTCTTTCTTATTTCTCTTTTGGTCTGATATAATTCGTTCTTATTTCTCGTATGTGTAATCTGGAAGAGGATTGGAAAATCTTGGCTTTGCAGTTTGTTAAGAGTATTTTCTTGCTTCTCTGGAGCCACTGTAGTTCTAGCTATCTTCACTCTTAGCATATTTCTCTTTACCACTTTAACATATTTCTCCCTATGCAACTTGATTTTGGTTGAGGAAAAGAATTAATATAGTTGTCCTATTGGCGTTTCGACAGTCAATAATTCAATATGACAGCCCCAGAGATGGATCAAGCATACAACAATTGAAATTGTTCAGAAATTAATATCTAAGTAGTTAGAAACAACAGGATAATAGTATTACAAGTTTCAGTTTTTTCCATTACGAAAAAAAAGAACAAAATTTGTAGCTGTGTTAAGGAGCATGGTAAGGACAAATGCGAATCAAATTCTGCTGAACAAGGAGGAAATAGGAACAGAATAAAATGGTAATCTGTCCAGAGAAGCAAAGCAGCAAAGGTTATAAGTATTTGGACGTGGTGCAGCGGATGGGGTTGCTCTTCCCTTAATCAGAGGTCTCGGGTTCGAGCCCTGGGTATGGAAAAATCCTTGATAGGGAGCGCTTCCCCTTGAATGGAGCCCTACGTGGTGCGAATCTGGATATAATCGGGCTCTAATGCGGGTACCGGACATTGGGTGAGAAACCAAAAAAAATAAAATCCTTCCCTACAGAAATCATTCACAAAGAAACAAACACGAATCTTAAATTGCTAGTAAATAAGAATACACATCTGATTTCCGATATGTTTCTACTCTAGAACAATAAGTCATGAGTTGATATTATTCATAATAATTGGGTAGTCAAAAGAAGTTCACAGAAGTCGAATTGAAAAAATAAAAAGGAAAAGAGAAAGAGGAACTCTTGCAATTTTTTCTTGTAGTGTTGTTGAAATGTTTCTCAAAATAACAATTGAGACATTAAATACTCAAAATTTTGGATTTTATTGTCTTTGGAAGTTATACAATTTTACTACTAGGCTTGATTAGTCTATTAACAGAAAGAAGGTAGGGGTGTACAAACCAAACCGGAAAATCGCACTAAATCGAAAAGTCAAACCAAACCGATTAAAAAACTCAACTAGGTTTGGTTTGATTTGGTTTGGTATTGAGTAAAAAAATCCGAACCAAACCGACATATAAATATATAATTTTAAGACTTTATATAGAATTTTATTTAAAAGATGTCTAGAAATATTTGAGATCCTCTCATGAGATATAATATTTAATAGAATTATAAAGTGCATTTATTTTTATTTACTTTAAATAATAAATTATATCACTTTCTTATTATGTGCTATTGGAATGCGTCAATCATTTATTTGTTCTTTCATATTCATATGTCAAGATGTATTATATGTTTTTCGAATTTGAAGTGGTATTTCGATAATCTAAAATTACATAGAACATATCATTATTTAGGTATCATATTGATTTTTATGTTTAATTATTAAATTTGGTTAATCCTGAAAACGTACATCAACCAAAAATTATTGGTAGACGACTAAGAAAATAAACTAATATGTGTTACTAAAGAAAATTCTCCCGTAAGATCACTTTAATAGATCATATGTTTGTTATTTTTTTTTTTAATTTTTAGTAAACATATATTCACTTATCAAAATTTTATCTATAACTTTAATAATGCAAGATTGAAATAATATTCATGTAACTAAAAAACCCTAAAAATTCGACAAAACCGAACCAATCTAAATCGATATAATGGGTTTAATTTAGTTTTGATAAAATCTGAACCAACCCGACCCATGTACACCCCTAAAAGAAAGACAAAGAATTGAAACGAATTGTAGTTAAACTTTTCGAAATGAAGCGGAGAAAGATGTCCCGCCTGTGGAGTTCAATGGTATATTTGGTATGAAAAAAATATTTATTGCGAACAAAAAAAAAGGACTTATTTTCTGGAAAGGAAAATAATAAATTTCGAGATTTTTACATGGTTGCTCCTTTTTTAAAAACTATTCTCATAAATGAGTAGTCGACTTTGTTTATTCCAAAAGCGGCATATTTTTTTTCCTTTTTAGCACTTTCACGTTGATAACTCCATTAACTAAGGAATCCCTCTACATTAATACACTTTTTACTATATTTTCATTTCCCTCACTCTTCCATAATTTCTTTTTTCTCTTCCATAAATAACACTTACCCAAATATATCAAAGATTCTGAAAGAAGAATATCTCAAAAATAATTTCCTCCGCACAATGAGAATTTTAGTATTTAATTTTTTGAGTTTTAAACTTTTTCTTGTAAAATTTTATTTTAACTCAAAATATACCTTTAATATATTTCAAGTATATTATATTGTGATAATTTACAATGTAAATATTCCATAAATATGTCATATATATTTTTTAT
The DNA here is from genome assembly GCF_000715075.1 of Nicotiana tabacum. NCBI lineage: Eukaryota > Viridiplantae > Streptophyta > Magnoliopsida > Solanales > Solanaceae > Nicotiana > Nicotiana tabacum. The sequence goes on from NC_134092.1 coordinate 38,400,014, forward strand.
ATGTATTTATATTACATATATAACTTATATATATACATCATAATGCATAATTATATTGATGTTATTCAAAGTATATTGCTAGCAAATACCTTACATAAAATTTAATCTAAAATATTAACATGCCACTAATATGAATATAGAAAAAAATATGTCACATATACTGTTTATATACAGATAATTTATACAAATATGCACGTTATATTAGTGCAAAATATAAATGGTATATTAATAATATCTATTTAAATATAAATAAGTGTATAAATAACATATGCATATATACATGATTTTTCCTTAAAAAATACATGATTTATAATATACCACAAACATACATTATATTGTTTTCACGAAATATATGTATTTTATTTCTATAGAATATACAGATATATAATTTTGCAAGGATTAAGTTGAATAAAAAGGTCCATTTTGCAAAATATTAAATTCTAGAACTGCCTTTTTAAGCAGCTTGATTCTTGCTGATTTGAATTGAATAAATCTGCTATATGTATAAATATTTTACTGCCATATTTGTTAATCATTAATTAATGCTAATTTTTTGTATTATTGTCACGACCCAAAAATTACTAGCCGTGATGGCACCTAACTCGATCCGCTAGGTAAGCCAACTAACAGACAATACAATCCAAATGAAATTATAGGAAAATAGTAAATAATTATCTGGGCATTTATAAATTAACCCAAGAACTGGTAGTACAAATCATGAACTTCTAAAACTTAGAATTTACAAAGCTGATACAAATAATTACACGATCTGTTTGAATGCTACATAAACAGATTAACAAAATCTAAAGCCACCAAGGACAAGTGACATCTATATCCGGAATGCACGAACATCTTCAGGGTCAGCTCCCGACATCACCAGTAGCTTCACTCTAAAAGTCTGCACGCAAGATGCAGAAGTGTAGTATGAGTACAACCGACCCCATGTACCTAGTAAGTATTTTGTCTAACCTCGTCGAAGTAGTGACGAGGCTTTTTAGTAAAAAGATGCTCACTAATAAAAATATGTACTGAAATCTAGCAATAAAACTATACTACAGTATAACAGGATAGAGTACACGAAACGAATGTACAAAATAATAACGAAGTACTAAAAGAGATCACAATTCAACAGTTTCCAATATCTCAACCAATCTTTTCCATAGAGCGAAACCAATAAACCACAATAGTCACCCCATAACTTTCATAACGTGAGGAATATACTCTGATATCAAGCCAATTGCACGGCAATATTCTTCGTGCATTTATCTCATCCTCACCAAATATACATACAACAGTACCAACCGGATGGCAGAAATGCCGATAATAGTAATGACAAAGTAGGAAATACGCAAGTAGTAATAATGAACGAGAATGTACATAAGGGCATCAGTAACATACTAGGCGGAAAGCATAGAGGCGATGATAACAATCAGGAAAAGAAATGTAACTTCAACTAACTAGCATGATGGAGGCATAAATACAAATATAACGAATAAGAGGGGAACACATGATCTTTATGCGTTAACAAGTAGAAGCATGAATGACTAACACGGTAGAAGGCATGTACAAAGTGCAACCAAAATAGATACGACAAAGATATAATTATGACAACAGGAAGTAGGCATGATATTTGCAAGTTTAGCAAGTAGAAGGCATGAGTAACACAATAACAAATAAGATAAAGAACAAGAACATGTCATTGAGGACAAGTCACATAAGAACCATAAATACAACAATAACAGCTCAATGTAACACCATGAACGTATACACAAAGGAAATATATAACAACATAATGCATGTTCCTCGTCCTCACCTACACGGAAACACCCATCGTGCCATGGACTCATCATAATTTAAAGCATGATAATATAAATGAAATGGCACGGCATCACCCTTCGTGCTTTTACTCACATAACATAGCACGGCATCACCCTTCGTGCTTTTACTCACAAATGATATGGCACGGCATTACCCTTCGTGCTTTTACTCTCAATAATATGGCACGACATCACCCTTCGTGCTTTTACTCTCAATAATATGGCACGACATCACCCTTCGTGCTTTACACTCTCCCTCACATTATAATGTATAAACAAAGGCATGGCATCACCCTTTGTGCTTTACACTCTTCCTTACCAAGCATATGTATATCAATGACAAACAAGGCAGGAAGCATAAATATCGTCAAGGAGAGTGTTTAAACGAATATTCCAAATGAATCCCAATCACAACTTTTCAAGCCAACAATAGTTCAATAAACCCACAAGAACCTTATTATTCAAGTATTCCAACAAATCTCACAAATGATTTACAACACAAGTATAGAATCTAGTATCTCAAGAATATCGGCCGTATCAATGTATTAATGATTATGCATATTGATGACCGAATTAAACACACCAATATATTCTCAGAATTCCATCAAATTTGATCAAGTTATAATAAGCTAAGTCTTAGTTTCTAACATTTAATACTATGTTCTTAGTATCTAGGAGTCAAGTAAGGCATGATGCAAGAAGGTCACGTGATTCTACAAGACACAATTTATAACATAATTTACCCTCGAGCATGGTTAACCCTGGCACATGCATATATGCTCGTCATCTCATATATGTATCACCCCCGCATGTAGCAAACAATGTCAAATAGTAGGAAAAATTCCCTCAACAAAGTTAGGCAAGACACTTACCTCAATTCGGCTAACTCAATACTCAATTTAGCTTTTCCTTTACAATTTTACCTCCGCTCGGCTCAATCTAGCCAAAGACGACTTAAATACATCACACAATACAAGAAAAAATAATTTCAATTAATAAAGCTGTGATTTTTATACAATTTCTAAAAAGTCAACAAAAATCAACCCCCGTGCCCATCCGGTCAAAACTCGGGTCCAAGGGTAGGTCTTGAATACCCATAGTCTCACGAGTCCAAATATGTATTTTGTTTCCAAATTCGAGTCCTATTCGACTCTCAAATCTTAAATTTTTATTTTTCAAAGTTTTGACAAAATCCTCAAAACTTTCCCTAGATTCTCATGAATTTGATGTTAAATCTTATGTAAAATCATGAAATGTAGTTGAGAATTGATTAGAGGTACTTACCCAATGATTTGGTATGAAAATTCCTTCACAAAATCGTCTCCCATCGAAGTTAGGGTTCAAAATATAACAAAATGAAGCTAAGTCTCGAAATTCTCAGCATTTAACAGGATGCAAATGTCGCATTTGCGACAAGGGGTTCGCAAATGCGACCTCCGCAAATGCGTACAAACATCGCAAATGCGACCCCTGACAGACCAGGCCTTCATCACAAATGTGATATAGAGTTCGCAAATGCGAAACTCTTCAGGCTTCGCAAAAGCGATAACTTCATCGCAAATGCGATCCAGTCCCCAGCAGTCTATGTTCACAAATGCGAACACTACCTCGTAAATGCGGTAGTCGCATTTGCGACCAAAACATCGCAAATGTGATGAAACCAGAACAACACTCAAGGTTCTTACCAAAACACTCCGAAGCTAATCCGAAACTTACCCGAGCCCCTGAGGCTTCAAATCAAATACCCACACAAGTCTAAAAATATAACACGAACTCGCTCGAGCGATCAAAGCATCAAAATAACCTCTAGAATCACGAATCGGACGCCAAAACGCATGAAGATCAAAGTAAACTTCAAGAACCTCTAGAATCGCAACCGAGCATCCGAACCATATCAAATCAACTCCAAATGGCGCCAAATTTTGCAGACAAGTTCTGTATGACGAAACGAACCTACTCGAGGCTTCAAATCACGCATAACAACCTCGAAACGACGAGTCGCACCTCAAGTAAAAATCAATGAACTTTAAAACTTCAACTTCTACAATCGATGCCGGAACCTATTAAAACACGTCCAATTGACCTCGAATTTTACACACACGTCACATTTGATATTACGGACCTACTCCAACTTCTGATATAGGAATCCGACCCCGATATCAAAAAGTTCGTTCCCGGTCAAACTTCCCAAAAAATTCAACTTCCGCTATTTCAAGACTAATTCGACTACGGACCTCCAAATTATAATCCGAACCCGCTCCTAAGTCAAAATCACCCAACGGAGCTAACGGAACTAACGAAACTCCATTCCGAGATCAAATGCTAAAAGGTCAAATTTGGTGAACTCTTCCAACTTAGAGCTTAAATCTTGAAGTTCATTCTTCCAAATCGATTTCGGATAACTTGAAAACCAACACTGACGATTTACGCAAATCATAATACATCATGCGGAGATACTCGAGCCCTCAAACTACCGAGAAAAAGCGTAAATGCTCAAAACGACCCGTCGGATCGTTACAATTATATTTTTAATAGTCTGCTATTAATGAAAGTAGCCCAATAATTTTTCCCTCTTTTGGGCAGAAGTTATTTTCCTTTATAAGTATCGTAATTCTTAACTTTAAATCACAATTTTAATTGTTTGGACAATATTATCAATCTTAATAATAAACCTTTTTATCAAAACACTATCATGTATGCTAATATTATAATTATCAGTCTTCTCTCTCTATATATATTTTCGAAAATATTTTCCTATGTCGAACCAAGCAGTAAAAAAATGTTTTCTTGAGATAACCCATTTATCAAAATTCTGTTTTTAAAGAAATGACCTCTTGATACCAAGTATATCCAAAGTTATCATAGTTTCACAAGTTCAAATCCAATGATCTTGCAACTATTACTAATAATATGTTGAGAAAATGAAAATTTTGAGCAATGATTAGACATGCCTAATGGTTGCAGGGCCCTTGGGAGTTGGGACCCTCATGTTTGGATGATTACAATTTTGTCAAAAAACTGAGGCTTGACTTGTATCATGACAAATTAAGCATTTGGTTCATAATTCATAAGAGTTCTTTATTTCTTTGGAGAAATGAAATCCAATCATAATAATCATGGTTCAAGCATGCTTATTTTCAAAAATTTTGGGCTCCAGTTTACAGCTTTAATTAGTTTTCACTCAAATCAAAAACACAAACGAAAATTCTTCGACTATAATTACAGCAATTACTCTCTTGAAGTAATTATCAATTCAGCCTAATCTAAGCAGTACAACGTTTAGTTATAATTAGCTCAGTCCAGTTAAGTTTAGCAAGGATTAGAATTACAGTACAATAATTGAAGTTTAACTCCACCAAACGACATTCCTTCATTTAGAGTTTATGTGGTTATTTGTTTGATTTATAATTTTGTCCATGTGAGTGTTGCATAGCTAGCTCCACATATGGTTTAAGAAAGATGATTGATCAATTTTTCCTTTTATTTGAGAGAAAATAGTTACTCCCTTTCTAATAGAACGCTCTCTTTGAAAAATCATTATTCATAACATAAAGCAATGGACTTCAACCTTTTTTGTAGAGACCTAAAATATCTTATCAAAAAATTTTGAAAAAGGGAAAAGTATGAATTTCATGTAATTTTGTTTATATAATATAAGATGATACTTTTATATCATGTACTATTAAAAAAAATATATCATGTACTATGAAGTTCATCTTGAGACGGCTTAAGAAGAGAAAAATATTAATCTTTTTGTTAAATTTGTAATAGGATAAAGCAATTATATTTTAAGAATGGTCATATTTTCAGTCCGTCAATCAAGAACAATCTTTGACAGAATGACAATTGAAGTCATCAAACAATTAATAGTTATTTTTCTTGTCAATGAGACCTTGGCCGATCGAATTATTAGAAACTTAGGTCCAAATGTTATGAAAGTTTAATTTAGGTTTAATTTACATTGAATCAGAATATGACAATTTCTTTATCGATCAGTAATCAGAATATTATATTCATTACGGATGAAAAAAAAAGAATGTGACATTCATTTGACTTTGTATTTGTTATTTTCCTGCTGTTAATGTCTTGAGATTATTTATTTCTTCTGATATTATTATATATACATTCTTTTGAGAAAGCGAAGCTACTTTTTTTGGGTCAAAACTGGTATTTTCTTTGTTAAAAAAAGGATCAAATAAAATATTTACCTTTTCATATGTGCTACTAACTCATGCACAGTGTGATTTATGGAGCATTTGACATTAGCTTTTACCTTTTAGCTAGTTATATTTCCCTTTTAATATTAATGTAGAGATGCTCTAATTATTGTGAGATATGATTGTTGTCGATTTCTCTTTCACATGTTAATTGTGTCAAATATCAGAAACAAAAATTTATAAACAAAAACAATTTTTCCCAAGTTCAATTTTGTATCCCTATTAGTTCTATATAATTTTTTTAAAAAAAGTAATTGTATGTCACGATCCGAATTTGTGTTTTATGTATCGTAAAATCCATTAAACCACTCACCACATGCCCCTTATTCTAATGGTGAAACCTTTGCCAAATTCTCATTTTTCAGTCCATGCATGAGCTGTAACCCCCTCTTTACCAACCACAAAATCTTCCCATTTTTATTTTCAAAGTTCTTCAACCTCTTCATAATCATACATACATAGCCTTCTCTTTGTTCCTCCATTTTAATCTTCTTCCTCTTCTTCATCAATCTCCTTCTTCTCCTCCTGCTCACACAGAGAAGGAAAAGAAGAAAACATACGAAGAAGAGAAGAAGAAATACTTTTTGTATTCTTTGTGGAGAAACAAAAAACCATCAAATTTTCATCATTTTCCCAAGCTTTTCTTCCATATACATAAACTTTTTGTCATTCACGTAGGTAATGCCCTTCTCTTCAAAACTTTATCTTATTTTCGGTTTCCAACGAAGAAGGATCACAGCAGGCTAGGTTAAACGATCAAAAGATTCAAACCAATTAATTCGGAATTGAGGTGTAATTGATTAATATTTTTCATTTTGTCTTTCTCCTATTAAATTTTGGGTTCCAAGCCCAAAAAAATATAATATCAACATAGAACGGAATAAACAAACCTTCGGAGAAAAAAGAGATTTGACGAGAAGAAAAATGAACGGTGATAACAGGCCGAAGACGTTATGGAAGATCTTGAAGAAACGGCTAGGATTTACTGGGCTGGCTTGTTGTGGGCCTTCTTGGAATATGAGAGCATCAGACGTCGAAGAAGAAGAGGAGGAAACCCAAATTTACGGGGATGAAGAAGAGCTCATGATCGAAGGACGGCTGAATTTGGCGATGGTGTTGGCGGCGGAGCGAATAGGGAGCGTGACTCCCACGATGCAATTCAAGACGTTGATGAGATTATTCGAGGAAATGGACGATAAAGATGAGATGAACAATAAAGAAGGGGGCGGCATTGATGCGGTGTGTTGCGTGTGCATGGAGAGGAATAAAGGCGCGGCTTTTATTCCATGCGGACATACTTATTGTAGGATTTGTTCAAGAAAGCTTTGGTTGAATAGAGGCTTGTGCCCTCTTTGTAACAACACCATTGATGATATCCTTGACATTTTCTAATGTTATTCTTCACATTTTTCTTCTCTTTATTCTTTTTCAAGTTGTTGAACTTTTTTCTTGATTGTCAAAAAGAGGAGATAAAATATTTCACAGTTCTTTGACGATGTAAATTAGGTTGGATGCCCTGTAGCAGACAATCTACTACTTGCTTCTGCATATTTTGTAGGGAAATGAAATGAAGAAAAGAAAAGAAAGGAAAGCAATATTCGAAAAAGAAGAAAGCAAAAAGATATATATATATTAGTCTTGCAAACATACTACATTGTATAAATCTTTGAATGCCCCAAAATATCCTCATTAGTTATTGCCACCGGATTAAATTTGAGGACATTTTAGTCCATTCAACAAAATCTTATCAATAATCTAAAAGCTAAAGCCCACTTTTTCAGGATTCATTTCTATCTCTAAACCCATTCACCTCTCCTCTCATTACAATTTGCAGTTGCAGAGATGGGTTTTCAATTGTTAATTAACCGTCATCTTCTATTTTCAAGAACAATTTTGTAGAACGCCTTTCTGTCGATGCAACAGAAGTATCATTAACGTTCCAAGTATTTTTGGTTCACATTCAAGACGAAGTTGTAATTTTTAGAGACAAATTTTTAGCGCGCGATGGTGGTGGTGCCGTGGTGGTTCCACCGGTTCTGCAACAGCTAACAAAAAAGGTCGATGAAGGCCTTCGTTGATAAAATCTATTGAAGAAACGTTCAAGAAAAGTCAAACAAGTATTTTTTAGAACCGCCAAATCAACATGATAATTGATTGATTTTGTGATTATTTCGTGTGTTATGTTTCCCCCTGTGTGGTGGATTGATAACATTGGGCTTCGTGGTGGTATCTGTTGAGCTGGCGGGATGGTTTCTTCATTTTCATTCTCTTTCCACCGTTGGGTATATTTGAGTTATTGTTTGTTGGTGCACAAATTGCTTGGTATGTGTCTCTAAGTAGGATTTGTGTGACAGGTCAGTCGAGTAGCTTGTACTGGATAAGGTGAGATTATTGGGCCTGAAATGAGTGCCATAGGATTTGATTAAGATATGTTTGCAAGAATTGTGTCACTAGCCAGCTTAGATTTTGGCTATGGTTCTTATCGGGCAAGAAAGTTTCACGACTTGTTAATCTGATGGGTGGTTATGAGTTTCTGTATGTTTCTTTCATCATCGACAGTATACGAAGGTTGAGAACAAGGTTTTAGTTGATATGAGGTTTGTTACCGGTGGGTTATCGAGCAACTATTGCGGTCAGAAGTTATTGCTATGAGTATTTGAGTTATGTAGTATATCATGTGATTATGTCTTGAGATATGGTTATGGATTGATACAACTTGTTCACAGTTATACGATGCATAGATGCAAGAATCGGGTCATATAATGAGTTTCAGATGTTGGAGATTTGGGTTTTAAGGTTTATGGACTAAGGTTGAAGTAAAGATCCTTTGTTAGGTGGTATTGTCGGGCTTATATAGATTGGGGTGACATAGGATAACCCATGCTTATGTGTATGGTGAGGGTATATGGCGATTTGAAGGTTTTGGAACGACTCTTGGCACGTTCGAGGACGAACGTATGTTTAAGTGGGGAGAATCTAACGACCCGACTGATCGTTTTGAGCTTTAGCATTTCATTCGGTGGTTTGAGACTTTAAGTAGCTTCATATTATGTATTATGACTTGCGTGTATGGTTGGTTTAGATTTTCGAGCGGTTCAGGATATATTTGGAAGAATAATTCTCGTTTTAGAAGTTTTACATTGGAAGAGTTGACCAAGTTTGACTTTTGGGTAAACAGACTCGGAATTGGGTTATAGTTATTCTAATAAGTTTGTATAATGATTTTGGACATTTTCACAAATTTAGGTTAAATTCCGATGAATTTTGGATAAGTTTGGGTTGTATGGTGATTGTTTTCGATTTCGACGTCGATTTGAGTATAAAGGTTACCATATTGAACAAACGGCCTTTGATTCGTGTTTCGACTAAACCATTATATCCGTATCGTAATTTCGAAACTATAGAAACTGAAATCATCAAGTTTCGACATCGTATGGGGAATTTATGATCATTTTACTAAGAACTGGGTTGCCAGATTTTTCATATTAATTACGAAATTGCCACTGAATTCGTATTTAAAAATCTGAACTATTTTCAAATATTGAAACCAACATATCTCCTTTATTATAAGGTCAAATGGAGTGATTCAAAAGTCTAACTTGAATAGAACTTTACGAGGAATCCATTGGAGGTATCAAAAGAGAGTTTCAGGATCGTTTGGCATAATAAACGAGGCAGAACAGCTGGGCATATTTTGGCTATTAATGATATTTGAGTTTTTCTCATCTTGAAAGTTTGGGATTGGGAGAATTCAATGATGTTCTTCAAGTTCTTTCATGGGGTAAGGTCTAAACCATAACCTAAGTATTTTTCTTTTATTCATTCCTTTGGTTTAAGCTTTAATCGATGATTTTAATTGAAAACTCATTTAATTCTTTAAATCAAAACCTAGGGTTATGTCCTAAATTTTAAAAATTAAAAATGAGTTAGAGGCATTTATTCGATGCCTTTTGAGGATTTTGTTCTCCTATATTAGGAGAACAACATATTCGAATTTGGCGAGTTTTGGAGGAATATTTCGGGAGATATGGGACCCAACTAGTGTGGGTTGGACTCTTGGGTTATGAACACCCATGAGCGATATTTTGGCGAATTGGTCGAGCTATCGGACTCCGATTGAGTCGATTTTTTGTTCGTGTGAGCTTGTATTGGTTCGGGCTTCGCTCGGATAAGCTTGGATTCAGAATCCAAGGCGGGTCTGGTGTTGACTTTTGTTGACTTTTTGGGAAAAATATGAAGATTATAGCTTTATTTATTGTAATTGGTTTCTCTTGCATTATTTGATGTTATTAAATTATTTTTGGTTAGATTTGATTAGTGTGGACGCAAATTTTAGGGGAAAATCTATTTTGGAGGGTTGAGTTAGCCTAGTTGAGGTAAGTATCTTGCTTAATTTTGTGTGGGGGAAACTACCCCATATGATTTGGGTTGATTGTGCTATTTGTATTATGTGAAAGCCGTGTACGCAAGGTGACGAGTGGGTACACAAGTTATATGTGGTATTTGACCCGTTTATATTATCTAGACTCTTTCCATGCCTTTAATTGAATTAGCATAACCTGTTATATATATCAAATTGCTAATTTACTCTTACATGCTCTATTTGACGTTGTTAGCATTTGTTCTACCTCTTACTTATTATTTTGCTCTTATATGCTTTAGTTGAAGTTATTGACTTCATTATTATCTTGTTACCTCTTAATTGTTGAATCACCTTTAATTGAAGTTGTTATTTTGTGAAATATCATCTTGTTGAGTTATTGGTGTTGAAGTTGTAATAGCCATTATCACATTGAGGCAAAGTTATTAATTGCTGAGATAACCTTCCTACTTGAGCATTATCATTCATTTTGTTATTGTTAAAATTTTTGTACACATTGCGGTTGCGCCATGTGCTATTTATTGTGGAAGTATTGATGTTGTTCACTTTGTGGCAAGTTCTGGCATATGGGCACTTGTAGTGCGAGTTGTGATTGTGTTGTAATATTGATACGCATGCGGTAGTATAAGGTTAGGGGTGATACGCATGCAATGAGATAAGGTAGGCTTGATACGCGTGTTGCTAGTAGGGGAACTACTTGAAGCCACGCGGTGAGATAAGAAGGGCTAAAACGCGTGTAGCTATTTCAGAAAAAAATAATTTTCAAAACTAAATGTAAGGCTCACGCGGTGATATAAGAAAAGATTGTGATTGAAATTGTGAAATGTGAATACGAGGCGGTACCTCTGTTGTGATTTTCATTGTACATTCCATGTTTGAACAACTTGTTGATTTGAACGGTCATTGTTCTTTCTTCAATCATTCATCCATATTTTGATTGTATTTGGTTATTCGTTGTTATCTTCGTGTTGGAACGATTGTGATTTCTTTTGTGAATCATGCATTCTACGTGATTTGTTGTGTTGCTTTAACATGCCAATCTGTGTCTCCGTTATAACTTGGTGAATTAATTGTCAATGTGAATTTAATTGCGTAGAGTCACTATATCATATTCTGTTGAGTTGTTGGTAACTTAATGGTTTAAATAAAAGAATTATTAAATACTTTATTCTATGTGCCTCTTAAGATAGAACTCGTTATTTCACTCGATGCCTTATTATTCTAAATAGTTATCGTACTTTCACAATAATTAGGTTCTCAAATTATATTCATCACCCTGTTAGATGTTTACCTTACTTAAAATTGTTATCATATTTTTCTTTAACAAATTCTATATTTAATTCGTTAATTTAACTTATGCTTTGGTTTGTTTAAAAATGATACTTTTACTCAATTTTATTGATTTCTAATATAAACCCATCTTATACTCTGTTTCGTAAAAATTGTATATTATTTTACTTTACTTGATTTATAAAATAAACTCATTATTTAATTTGACACCTTGCCTTATTCAAGATTATTATTATATTTTATGATGTCTAAATATATCTTTCGTTCATCTAAATTAATATTTATCATGGTTGCAAAGTACATGATAGCACGTGGGCTTTGCCGTGCGAAGGAGATTGTTATTGTGGGCACGCGGTACCATATGTGTAAGATTTGAAAATTGTGGTTCATGACTTGTGGTTTATGAGGTGTGGTGCCTTGGAGTAATTCTTGTTGTAAGTCCATGCGTTGGGAGCAATTTGATTATTTGAGTTGTCATCCGTTTTTTCCTTATTTGAATTCATTTATATCTCATAGGGTGTCCTGATTATGATGTTTCTTTATTACTTGTTTACTACTTGCTGCCATTTATGTTTCTATTACTTCATTATTGGTTGTAAATCAATAATTTTTCCGCCGTTGGTCTTAAATGATGTTATTTCCATTGTTATCTTATCAATATATCTTGAACAGGTTTCTATGTCTAGTAGGTTTCTTGACCTAGCCTCATCACTACTCTACCGAGGTTAGGTTTGATACTTATTGGGTACCGTTATGGTGTACTCATGCTATGCTTCTGTGCATTTTTTTTTGCAGATTCAAGTATTCTGATTGTGTTGTTAAGAGTTGCGTCTGCGCAGCGGGAGGCTTCAAGGTATACCTGCTTGTTCGCAGGCCTCAGAGTCACCATCTTACTTCATTATACTACTGTTAAATTGTAATTCAAAACAATATTGTGTTTAGAAATTCTAGTGTGTTTTAGTAGTGCTTGTGACTCTGTACTACCGATTTTGGGAAATGTATAACTATTGGCTACATGCGGCTATGTATGTCATTTAATGATTTATGATAAGTGATTAAATAGTTCAATACTTTTATTAAATCAACATGTGTTAGGCTTACCTAGTCTTATAGACCAGGTGCCATCACGATATCCTAAGGTAGGAAATTGGTGTCGTGATAAGTTTGTATCATTGCTCTAGGTTTATAGGTACTACGAGTCATAAGCAAATTTGGTAGAGTCTTGCGGATCAGTTCGAAGACGTCTGTACTTATCTTCGAGAGGCTACAGAACTATTAGGAACCACTCCTTTCATTCCTTATCGTGTGACATTGATTCAGCTTGAAGCATATATCTTATATCCATTTACATCCACTAGTATATGATGTTGCGCGCTCAGTATCAGCTATGGTCCAATGGTTTGTAATGTTGTGAATGAGCTACGAGGGGGCCATAGATGCTCGATCATTGTCTCGAGGTATTGTCCATACTAAGGACGCGAACTTGTTGATAGATCTTCAGTTGTTCAACTGTGGGATGCAACTGGTTCTGTATCTGATTGGTGTTGTACGAGCTTATAAAGGTTGGTAATGTGGATCATCGGATGTTATGCCCTATGACTCCGCGCCAAGTGGGGGAGTCTACTATCGACGATCAGATTGCATGGGCCAATTGTAATATTAGTCTTGGGTCTGAGGTATATATGCAGTGTTGAGGGGTTCCCCGGAATTGTACATGACTAAGATATGAGATTTTCATGGGTGGTGCTGGAACTTGCGATATATCTGTATCATTGCTAAATCTACATTCCAGTATCAAGAGTTTAGAGAAATATCTTTAGATTTATAGAAGGTCTCTTCGGAGTGGGTATCTCGGTTGCAACATTGTTGGGTGCTTCAGAGGAAATACAACGATTTATGGGTTTTTGGATGTCGTGGTTCGTGCTAGGGTCTTCTACAGCGAGCTTTGACTTAGGATCATTGTGTACCGATAAGGGAAAGTGTTGATCTAAAGATAAGTCGAGGAGGATTAGAAGAAATGGGTCAGGTCGGTGGTGTTGGATCAGCATAGCAACAAAGGTAACTGGTCTTTTGGTGTGGTACTGCTTCACAAGCATTTTATGGAATTACTTTTGGGTTTGATGGGTTGCGTGACTTGGTTGAGTTGGGGACATTTAGTTCTGATGGCTTGGTGGTGTGTAGACTGGCCTCGAAGAGTTATTGATAGTGTCGACCACGGCTTGAGCTAGATGTCTGCTACCGGCATAAGGAACATGTTGCGTGTTACGATTTTCGCCTGGATGGGGTCACAAGTTCTAAACAGTATGGACGATTTCAGATTTTTAGAAGAATGCTAGCATTATTTGATACCACCTAAGAAGGGTGTGCACTCTAGAAGGCGCATTGTGTTTCGACTTGCGGATGCTTGACTGGTATTACGGTAATCGCCTGGTTGATCGACTGCTGATGTCCAGATTTTGCTTTATGGCATGAAAGAATTATAAAAGTACTTCTCATCGATTGACAGTATGGGAGGAAAATGTCAGTTATTTGAGTAGTGCAATTAGGATTAGATTTGGAGATTCTAGTATTCTAGGGATTTAAAGACTAAGAGGGTTCTCGAGGCAGATTGTTTCATGGTTGTGAACGGTGAAGGTATGTTAAGAGGTTGGCAACTGATGGTATGTACTATAGATATGTTATTGTGGGCTTTTCGGAGGCTATCTACCTACTTCGGAAGGATAAAAATTGATTTGGAGACTACCAGTAGGTCTAATAAGGATGTGTGTTATAAATCGGGTCAGATTTATCTAGTCAGCACAATACTATGGAGGGGTATGTTATCGGTTAGGGTGGATCACATTCGTGTTTTGATATATCTCATGTGTTACTCTCTTAGCGATGGGTTGTGATCTATTGGTTATCTGCACACTGATGCGGTTATGTTTGGGCTTTGTAGAGAAATTCGAGTGGGATTTCTCTTGGGGTGTTGAATGGTTAATTGTGCCTTGGTTATGGTCTTCTTGTTTCTGGTATATAGTAATGTCCATATCTCTATAGTTATGGTCATACGCTTCATGTGTTTGATGTTGATATGCTTATGGTTGTTGATTATGAGTATCATGGCTCGACGTATTCGAGGTGGACCAGTGTTGAATTGGGTCATGGATCGCAATAATGTTATGTTAGGATATGATCCTTTGTGCTTATTTCGTGTGTTATGTGTCCCCTTTTGTTGTGGATTGGTAGCATTGCGCTTCGTGGTGGTATCTGTTGAGCTGGTGGGATGGTTTCTTCATTTCCATTATCTTTCCACCATTGGGTATATTTGAGTTATTATTCGTTGGTACGCAGATTGCATGGTATGTGGCTCTAAGTAGGATTTGTATGACAGGTCAGTCGAGTAGCTTGTATTGGATGAGGTGAGCTTATTGGGCCTGAAATGAGTTCCATCAGATTTGATTATGGTATATTTGCAAGAATTGTGTCACTAGTCGGCTTAGATTTTTGCTATGGTTCTTATCAGGAAAGAGAACTCCACGACTTATTAATCTGATGTGTGGTTATGAGTTTCTGTATGTTTCTTTCATCATTGGCAGTGTATGAAGGTTCAGAACAAGTTTTTAGTTGATATGAGGTTTGTTACCGGTGTCGAGTTGGTTATCGAGCAACTATTGCGGTCGGAAGTTATTGCTATGAGTATTTAAGTTATGTAGTATATCATATGATTATGTCTTGAGATGTGGTTATGGATTGATATAACTTGTTCAGAGTTATACGGTGCATAGATGCAAGAATCATGTTATATATGAGTTCCAAATGTTGGGGATTTGGGTTTTAAGGTTTATGGACTAAGGTTGAAGTAAAAATCCTTTATTAGGTGGTGTTGTATTGCTTATATAGATTGGAGTGATGTGGGATCACCCATAGTTATGTGTATGGTAAGGGTATATGGCGATTTGATGAATTTGGGATGATTCTTGGCACGTTCGAGGACGAATGTATGTTTAAGTGGAGGAGAATGTAACGACCTGCCAGTCGTTTTGAGCTTTCGTGTTTCATTAGATAGTTTGAGACTTTGAGTAGCTTCATATTATGTATGATGACTTGCGTGTATGGTTGGTTTTGGTTTTCGAGCGATCCGGAATTTATTTGGAAGAATGATTGTCATTTTAGAAGCTTTAAGTTGGAAGAGTTGACCAAGGTTTGCCTTTTGAGTAAATGTACTCGGAATCGGGTTTTAATTATTCTAATACGTTTGTATGATGATTTTGGATATGTCCACAATGTTTGGTTAAATTCCGATGAGTTTTGAATAAGTTTGGGTTGTATGGTGATTGTTTTCGGTTTCGACGTCGATCTGAGCATAAAGGTTACCATATCGAGCAAACAACCTTTGATTCGTGTTTTGACTAAACCATTATATTCGTATCGTAATTTTAGAACCATAGAAACTGAAATCATTAAGTTTCGACATCGTATGCGGAATTTATGGTCATTTTGCTAAGAATCGGGTTGCTAGATTTTTCATATTAATTACGACATTGCCACTGAATTCGTATTTAAAAATCTGCACTATTTTCAAATATTGAAACCAATATATCTCCTTCAGTATAAGGTCAAATTGAGTGATTCAAAAGCTTAACTTGACTGGAATTGTACGAGAAATCCATTGGAGACATCAAAAGAGAGTTTCAGGATCATTTCGCACAAGAAACGAGGCAGAACAGCTGAGTGTTTTTGGCTATTAATGTTGTTGGGGTTTTTCTCATCTTGAAAGTTTGGGATTGGGAGAATTCGAGGATGTTCTTCAAGTTTCTTCCATGGGGTAAGGTCTAAACCATAACCTATGAATTTTTCTTTGATTCATTCCATTGGTTTAAGCTTTAATCCTTGATTATAATTGAAAACTCATTTAATTCTTTAAATCAAGACCTAGGGTTATGTCCTAAATTTTAAAAATTGAAAATGAGTTAGAGGCGCTTATTTCCCGATTCCTTTTGGCGTTTTGTTCTCCTATATTAGGAGAATAACATATTTGAATTTGGCGACTTTTGGAGGAGTATTTCTAGAGGTATGAGACCGAACTAGTGTAGGTTGGACTCTTGGGTTATGAACACCTAAGAGCGATATTTTGGAAAATTGGTTGAGCTATCGGACTCGAATTGAGTTGGTTTTTATTAGTGTTATCTTGTATTGGTTCGGGCTTTGCTCGGGTATGTTTGGATTCAGAATCCATGGCGAGCCTAATGTTGACTTTTTGGGAAAAATGTAAAGATCATAGCTCTATTTATTATAATTGGTTTCTTGCATTGTTTGATGTTATTAAGTTATTTTTGGTTAGATTTAAGCCGCGTGGAAGTGAATTTTAGGGAAAAAGCTATTTCATAGGGTTGAGTTGGCCTAGTCGAGGTAAGTATCTTGGCTAACTTTGTGTGGGGGGAAAACTACCCCTTAGGATTTGGGTTGATTGTGCTATTTGTGTTATGTGAAAGTCGTGTACGCAAGGTGACGAGTGGGTGCACGGGCTATATGTGGTATTTGCAGGTTTACATTGTCTACACTCTTTCCATGCCTTTAATTGAATTGTCATAACATGTTATATCTCCAATTACCAATCTACTCTTACATGCTCTATTTGACGTTGTTAGCACTTGTTCTACCTCTTACCTGTTATTTTGCTCTTATATGCTTTAGTTAAAGTTATTGACTTCCTTATTGTCTTGTTACCTCTTAATTGTTGAATCACTTTTAATTGAAGTTATTATTTCGTGGAATATCATCATGTTGAGTTATTGGTGTTGAAGTTGTAATAGCCATTATCACATTGAGGCGAAGTTGTTAATTGTTGAGATACCTTTCCTTGTTGAGCATTCTCATTCATTTTGTTATTGTTAAAATTCCTGTACACATTGCGGTTGAGCCATGGGATATTTATTGTGGAAATGTTGGTCTTGTTGATTTTGTGGCAAGTTGTGGCATATGGGCACTTGTGGTGCAAGTTGTGATATTGATACACATGCGGTGGTATAAGGCTAGTGGTTGATATGTATACAGTGAGATAAGGTGGCCTTGATACGCGTGTTGCTAGTAGGGGAACTACTTGAAGCCACACGGTGAGATAAGGTAGGCTAAAATGCGTGTAACTATTTCGAACAAAAATGATTTTCAAAACTAAATATAAGGCTCACGCGGTAAAATAAAAAAATATTGTAATTGAAATTGTGAAATGTGAATATGAGGCAGTACCTCAGTTCTGATTTTTATTGTACATTCTATGTTTGAACAACTTATTGATTTGAACGGTCATTGTTCTTTCTTCAATATTTCATCCGCATTTTGATTGTATTTAGTTATTCGTTGTTATCTTGGTGTTGGAACGATTGTGGTTTCTTGTGTGAGTCATGCATTCTACGTGATTTGTTGTGTTACTTTAACATGCCAATATGTGCCTCCATTATAACTTGGTGAATTGATTGTCAATATGAATTTAATTGCGTGGAGTCATATTCTGTTGAGTTGTTGGTAACATAATGGTTTAAATAAAAGAATTGTTAACATGCTTTATTCTATGTGCCTCTTAAGATAGAACTCGTTATCTCACTCAGTGCCTTATTATTCTAAATGGTTGTCACACTTTTACTATAATTGGGTTCTCAAATTATACTCATCACCCTATTAGATGTTTACCTTATTTAAAATTTTTATCATGTTTTTATTTAACAAATTCTATATTTAATTCGTTAATTTAACTTATGTTTTGCTTTGTTTAAAAATGATACTTTTACTCAATTTTATTGATTTCTAAACTAAACCCATCTTATACTCTGTTTCGTACAAATTATATATATATTTTACTTTACTTGATTTCTAAAATAAACTCATTATTTCATTTGACACCTTACCTTATTCAAGATTGTTATTATGTTTTATGATGTCTAAATATAACTTTCGTTCATCTAAATTAATATTTATTACAGTTTCAAAGTACATGGTATCACGTGAGCTTTGCCATGCGAAGGTGATTATTATTGTAGGCACGAGGTGCCATATGTGTAAGATTTGGAAATTGTGGTTCATGACTTGTAGTTTATGAGGTGTGGTACCTCGGGGTAATTCTTGTTGTAAGTCCATGCGTTGGAAGGCAGTTTCATTATTTGAGTTGTCATCCGTTTATTCCTTATTTGAGTTCAATTACATCTCATCGGTATTTGATTATATTATTTCTTTATTACTCGTTTATTACTTGCTGTCATTTATGTTTCTATTACTTCATTGTTGGTTGTAAATCAATAATTTTTCTGCCGTTGGTCTTACATTGATATTATTTTCATTGTTAACTTATATATATCTTGAACATGTTTCTATGTCTAGTAGGTGTTTTGACCTAGCCTCGTCACTACTCTACCGAGGTTAGGCTTGATACTTATTGGGTACCGTTGTGGTATACTCATGCTACGCATGCTATGCTTCTGCGCATTTTTGTGCAGATTCAGGTATTCTGATTATGTTGTTGAGAGTTGCTTCTGCGTGGTGGGATACTTCAAGGTATAAAATCTTCATGTTAGCAGGCCTCTAAGTCACCATCTTACTTCATTATACTTATGTTAAATTGTAATTCAAAGCAGTGTAGTGTTTAGAAATTCTAGTGTGTTTTAGTAGTGCTTATGACTCCGTACTACCGGTTTTGAAAAATGTATAACTATTGGCCGCTTGCGGCTATGTATGTCATTTAATGATGTATGATAAATGATTAAATTGTTCAATTCTGTTATTAAATCAGCATGTATTAGGCTTACCTAGTCTTAGAGACTAGGTGCCATCACGACATCCTAAAGTGGGAAATTGGGGTCGTGACACTTCAACAATCCCATTCCCTAGCTGAGCTAGACCATCTAGCTTTCTCTTAAAATCTGCCTCATAAGTAGCCCTAACACAACCCAATATCTTTTCCTTCTTTCTATCCCTTTCCATTTGTATGCCCAATTTGCTAAAATGTGCCTAACACACATGTTATGCTCACATTCATGTAGTATTTCATCAACTGGAGATATCAATCCCTGTCATTCAAGGACAAATAACATGTAGTTAGAAACATAATAATAGTAATAAAATGCAAATTCAATATAAAACTACCATAGAAAAAGACTTTCCTTTTGCATGTCACTAATGATAGTGATCTGTGAACCATCTCCCAAGTGAATGTCTTCTTGCACAATCTTCAGGAACCATCTCCATGCCTCTTTTTTTCCCTGGGTAATTACTGCCCATGCCACTGGAAACATATGGTTGTTTCCATCTTTGGCCACAACTACTAGGAGCTGACCTTGCAAATTCCCTTAATAAAGAACCCATCCAGACCTATATATTTTCTACAACCCTACAAGAATCCCCTTTTCATAGCATCAAAGCAAATGTAGAAAGAGTTGAACTGTTTCTTCCCATCTTCTGTGTCTGTCAACTTAACCACACATGTGCTACCGGGATTACTTTGGAGCAACACATCTCTATAGTCATGAATCCTATTAAACTCTACCACATGATCTCCCATAGCTTTCTGAAACACTAACTTCTTTGTATTTAAACACACAACCTTTCCTACATACACACCTAGATCTTTCCTTACCCAATCTTGACCCTTTGACTGTAGGTTGTGAGATACTTCTATCTTTAAGGTACACTACTAGATATTTTGAGTTACAAAGGAAGCTGTTTTGGTCCTATGACATTTGTGTCTTGTATTGTAGGTCTTGACAGTGAAGTTTTCACTTTTTCCTTCCTTGTTAGCAAAGATCAACCATGGGCAGCCACCTTTACATTTAACTCTTACTCTAGTAGGCTCATTCACATACTTGTCTAACTCAACTCCCTTCTTCAAGGCATACTTTGTTAATGTTGTCCTAAACTCAGACACATTTTCAAATAACAAACCCAACTACCACGTCACAATCTTGCATGTTGGATAATAAATTACCCTATTAGTCTTTATTCTACCATTTAACTGTCCTCCTTCACCTTCATCATCAGATACAGGTTCAGGCTCTTCATCAGAATCAAAGGAATCACAATCAGAACTATCATAGTATGGCTCATCTGCTAATACTTTACCATTCAGACTTCTCCTCTCTTTATCTATATCTTCAAAACCTTCATCAAGCCCCACTTCACTAGATAACCACCACCTTTTCCCTTCTTGCCTTTTCTGCCCCTCCTATTTTTGTTTCTTGAATTGCTTCACATCTTGCTTCACAATCCTAAACTCCTCACGTACATCACTTCCATTATCTATAGACTGGTCAGATTCAGCACCATCATTTCCTGCAATATCATCTTCGGAGTCTTCTTCACTATCTGCAGATTGTTGTACAATAGCTAGGTCTTGTGCAATGTTCTCTACAATAGCTAGGTCTTGTGCACTTTCTTCTTCATCTATATTTGTCCAGTCTATTGAAGAATACCCATCTTCATTCACATATGCATCTTGTTCACCCACTCCAATATTTAAAGAAACAGTAGATGGAGCAAGAAGACAATCAGATTCCCAGCTGCCTATTTCAATGCTGACAGGTGCATTAAAAGGCTCACCCACTATACTTAAATGGTATCTATACTTGTTATTTGACTACTAGACAAACCAGTAGGACCCCTTCCTCCATAATTGAGTCTTCACCCACATAAATGTCTATTGTGTTTCTACCAGACAATAATAATGAAAGGCCATATATGTCCCTATCATTTTTCAATTCAACCAAATTACCCCCCTTAGATGGAACCACCAAGGTCTTTCCTAACTTAGTAATTCCAAAACTCCTAGCATAATCTGGCAGTTCAGGAATTGACAAATGATCCTTATCAACATTGAAAACATGTTCTGTCCTACCCCCAATATAGACAGGCCCCACCTCACTCACCATCATCCCTCCAATTTTCCACCTTAGGTTAAAATACTTTGAAGCTATAGATTACTCTACATCCACAAACAATAACATAAGAGGATTTTACAGAAATGCCCCAACTTAAAAAAATACAATCTGACAATGTGAAACAAAGATAAAACTGTGTGTAAGAAAAGAACTAACTTTTAATAATCAAAAAGCAAAAGCCGACAATTAGAAATAGGATAATAAAGTATTTATCAAAGAAGCCCCAATTTTTAACAGTAAAAAATCACAAGCCGACAATTTGAGATACATATAAAGTATTTAAAAGATTAAGCCTTATTTTATGAGGTTGTTACTAAAAAACCTAGTAGCCATGCATGCATGAGATGTAGAAATTCATTCTAACTACCTTCAATTTAAAAAATCCTAAGTCATTATTTCTACAATCGAAACCCTAATCGAAACCCTAATCTGTGCAAACAATATCAAATGCAGGTAAAATGCACCAGCAAATTAAACCATTTTCAATAAAGAACTACTTACCTAATTGGAATTTCAAACAACAATATTCCTTGTGACAGAGACTAAAGGCTATTGACGTTCATCGGTTGAAGTAGACCCCAATAGACACCAATCGAAACCAAAAAGCAGTAGATTAAACGGTGAGAAATCAGCAAAACCACTACGATAATATCTATGTGAGAGAACTCAACACTTCCAAAACCCTCTCTACCAGATAGTGCGAAGTGAGAGAACCATTTGAGAGAGAACTGGATGAAGTCTAAGAGAACACTCTAGAATTGTAATTTTTACTCGACTAATTTTGGGGGAAATGAGTTTTATTAAACGGTGGAGTCCAACGCATGCCAATATCTATGTGGACAGCCACTTAGACATGTTTTCCACCGTGTACAACATGTATATACACGATATACCCACTACCTCAACAAAGGGGTTATTATAAGATAATAAATCAAGCGAAGGGAGGTATTTAGGATCCCGTATAATAAAAGGGGGAACTAAATAAAAGTCGTCAAGTATAGGGGGTCCCTAATATTTTTACCAAATAAAAATGGAAGAATTTGAAGGAAGTATGACTTTGGTGCCTAGGTTAGTGCCAGGCACAAACCAAAATGCCGTTGACATCAAAATAAAATATGCACTGTCCAGGTTCGCACCAGGCGCAAAACGTGACGCCCAAGGGCAGATTTCGTCCTAATTCAGCTGGGACTTGGTGATTTTAATCCTACACATTCCCAACATGTATAAAAGGGTTCTAAACCTAATTTGGAGAAGAGCTAACATATTTTGGACCAAGGGAGAGCATAGAGCCGCCGTGGAGGCCGGAATTCATCAGATTCCATCTTTCTTCCATCAAACTTAGTAATCTTCACATTTCTTTGGATGATTTGTTATTTTGATACCATGTCTATGGGGAGCTAAACTTCGTATTCTAGGGTTGTGGTTGTTATGAATACTGAAGTTTATTAATTACATTAATTCGAGTTATCGTCTTTGGTTGTTTATCTAATTCTTTGCATAATTGCTTAATTATTTGGCCAGTAATTGAGTTCTATTTACTATCTATGCTATGCTTAGGAAAACCGTTTTCACTACTAAAAAACTGTCAAAAAGCGTTCAGAAGCTGGAATCGAACAAAAATCGACCGATTTCTGACCGTTTTCTATTCGTCGAAAAAAGAATAGTCGCAATTAGGGAGCGACCGCAGTCGGTCGATATTTCCGACCGAAGTCGGTCGGTAATTGTCAATGCACTTTGACCAATTATCTAACACAAAATAATCTTACCGACCGGATTCGGTCGGTATTTTTGAAAATAATTTTTAATTATTTTTACATTAGCGATTGACGTCGGTCGGAATTTTAGTTATTCATTTTTTTAAAAAATTTGTTCAATTTCAACCGATTTCGGTCGGAATTATTAAAATATTTTAAATTTAAAATCAAAGATTCCGACCGAAGTCGGTCGGTATTATTAAAATATTTAATATTTAAAATCAAATATTCCGACCGAAGTCGAACGGTAAATTTAAATTCTGGGATATCAAATGAACATTTTTGACCGAAGTCGGTAGGTTAATTTAAATTTCTGGGAAATCAAATGAACATTTCCGACCGACGTCGGTTGGTAGGCTGTCAGTTTTTCGGGTGTTTATTTAGGCAGAATAGAGATGTTTTATAGCTTCACCACCTACCAACAACTAATCACCTATAATGACATCATTATATTGCTGCCATTCAACCAATAACAACAACAATAACAACAATAACAACAACAATAACAACAATAATAATAACAATAACAACAACAATAATAACTATCAAAACTATTATTAACAAAACATCATCTCCATCTCCACTAAACTATATTAACAAAATATCATACCCAATAACAAAACGTTTTTAACTTAAAAGTTCAAACATCATTCAATGAGTGTTTTGTATTGCATTACCTCCATATTCACTACTAGAAGCTTCATCGTCGGCATGGTTTGAAGGATTAACATCTGGGGAAGGCTCACGAGACCGAGGAATGGGGAAAACACCACTAGCAAGAAGATTGGCCAGCTGACCTTGAAGGAGATTAAATTGTTAGTCTCTCTTTTCTAGCTGAACTTGAAGGGTATCAAATTGTCTCTCTTTTGTTCTCTAGCCTTTGTCTCTTCAAGCTCTACTGTCATCTTTGTGATCTTTTTCTCCATAGACGAGATAGTCGACCTATCAATTGCCTCGCCTTGGGCGGAAGTCCCTATACCTTGCAATCCAGTCATGTAGCGCCGAAATGATCTCTCTGGAAGGCCGTATGCTATCCCCTTTTTTAGGACCACCGACAACATCCAACCATATCTTCTGCACTTCTTTGTCTGAAAAGGATGGTCGCCCGCCTTGCTCATTCGGTGGCAAGCTCTGAGTGTACTCCTCCACATTAATCTTGTAGCGACCCTTTATTTAGAAGATAAAAAATTATTAACTATATAATATTATAAACATTAATTTCAAGTTATAGTAGTTATGAAACTTACATATGTAGTCTCCACCCGGTCCTCGACCCATCTAGTTGGATCTATCGGTACCTTCTTCTTCTGGATGTGAGTCTCCATGAAGAACTTATCATGAGTCATCTTCCTCCCATATTTTTTTTCCTACAAATATAATAAAATATGTTAAATAAATTAAAATATATAAATATAGTTTGATAAAGATAGAATCAAATATTTTAAGGAATTACTAGTAGTCTCCTCGTAGTCCCCATGCTCCTTGCACCCACACAGTGCAAAGAGCCACCCTTCTCAGATGCTCGAGCCTTCTTTCCCTGCTCACTTTTCTTCTCGAACTTTTCAGTGGTCCAATGCCTCAGCAGATCCTCCCATATGTGCAGTAGAACCCATGAAGGCTTCCTACTCTTCTTCCGAGAAGAATAGAAGGAATTAGATAGTCTCTTACGGCATTTGAACTCAAAATTTGCAAAAATGGCACTGTTATGTCGGTCCTCCAAGGCACACTTAGTCTGCAAATGAAGTGTGTAATGTTAGATGAAAATATTGTTAATATAATGCTTAAATAGATAAGAATTTTATTAAAACCTTAAATTGGTTGAAAATTTGCTCTACGAGCTCCGGTGGAAAGTCACTCCAAGTCGCATAGGGTGCATTATACAACCGGCCAAGAGCTTCAGTGATTATCTTTGTAGTCCGATGATTAGGTATGAACCTGCAATATAGCAATTATATTAAATAAACAAGACTAGCTATTATAATTTAGCAAAAATAAAGAAGTAATAAATAAATCATACCCATTGCCCTCAGGCCTGATGATCATCCTATGATAACAATCATACCGCACTTCCTCTGGATCATCTTCCTCCGATGAATCTGAAGCGTGCGCAGAAGGGGGGGGGCATCTGGATCAACGCTACTATTCCAAAGGCGAAGTCTAGAAATGCTAGGAGATGAACTCTGTGGAGAGGGAGACGGGGTCACTGATGAAGATGACTGCGATCCACACCCCTGCTGCGATCTAGACCCCTGCTGCGATCCAGACCCCTACTGCAATCCGGCTGGCTGAAATCTAGATGGATGTGATCTAGCTGGTGATGAAGCAAATGGAGCAGATGACGGGCGTATCACCACATGGCCCTGTGACTGGTGACTCGATGGACCAATGTAACTATATGCAGGATCATGTGGAGGAAGCGGGGTATATCCCTGTGGTGGATAATGATAAGAATACTGCTGGGAGGGCGAATGGTAGGTAGTTTGATGTGCAAATGGATGTGGTGGAAAAGATGTGTGCCTAGTAGATTACTATCGACCATTAGCAGCGGAGGGATGCAAGTGTGGAGTGGAAGGAAGCGAGGGTGTAGCACCCTCATCATGATCAATAGGCCTCTTATCTTTACTAGACCTACCTCGACCCTTACCGGCCATCTTCATAAATTAAAGACAATGTTAGAATTAAGAATATAAATCTATATAAGTTGAGAGCGTTTCAAAAAACTAACATGCTAGTCATCTTCGAAGTATCCTTCCTCATCCGAAAATTCTTCCTCTTCACTTATTTCATTTTCATTAGGTGATTCTTCGTCCTTATTTTCTATGATTGTTATTTCCTCCATATCAACCTTTTTTAATATGCGTTGAGGATCCTCCAAGTCATTTTTTAGCTGATCGTCCACTATTTGGTTAACACTTGAGGTATCATTTTGGTAAGCAACATCTAGCACATTCTCAACTTCCACTCTACCAATAGGCTTAGTTTTGATTATAACCAACCAATCAGCCTTATCCCTCCTCAATGGATATGGAGCATAATGCACTTGCCTAACTTTTTCTGCAATTATAAAAGGATCATAGTGATCATACTCCCTCTTTTTATTAACCTCAATTATGTTGTACTGGGAGTGTACATTTGTACCTCTTCTAGGTTTTGGGTCAAACCACTTGCATCAGAAAAGTATGATCTTCTTATTTGGCCAACCTGAATATAATAATTCTAGAATCTCTTTGATTACACCATAATAATCATTTTCCCCATCCTGGTTGCCTTCACTACCTTTGACACACACCCCACTGTTATTTCTTTTTTTTTTTTTATACTTGGAGCATTCCTCGGTGTGAAGTTTATAACCATTCACAAAATACTTAGACATAGTTGTAACCGTAGGTGCAGGTCCTCAAGATATATCTTTCAAAAATTGATTAACACAGTTGTTTGGATTATTGAGCTACATGTAGTGTTAAATAAATCACAATTGAGCAAGTATATTCACAAGTGACCAAGTATGTATATTCACATATGAGAAAGTATATAAGATGCACTTACACACTCTTTAAACCATGCCTCAAATGTAGAATATACAGCATCATGGACAAATTGACTCACGAAGTCACTGAGCGACACATTGAAAATTTTGTTAGTTGCATCAACCAAATTTAATAGTAGTCCATGTAAATTAATCTTACGTCAACACTTACTTAAGAAAGGGTTAAACTTCCGGACAATTTAGCAACACATGATTTGAAGCTGATTTGTACTCCATACTACTTAGGCCCCTTTTTGTTCGATCTTTAGAACCCCGGCCTGGTTGATTGAATATGAATATTGGTGGATATAATGGATCAATCTCAATCACGATATTGTGCCGATTGAGCTTATTTCTAGCACATGGCACATGACTGTCGAAGTAGTAAGAACAAAAAATGGGCAGTTTCCTTTGTAAGATAGGCTTCACATATGGATCCTTCAGTCCTATTCCTTTGTTTAACAAATCATTTACACTTGCCGATAGTCCTGCACATTGTCATATTAGATGATAACATTAAAAAAAAAATTACAAAAATAAATCAAAGTTTGATCATTACCTATCGAATGGATACATCCACATGTATTAAATAGGCTTTCCAAGTCTCGCCTCGTGTACAAGGTGAATTGAAAGGTGTTCCATCACATCAAAGAAACCACATAAAAAAATCCTTTCTAGCTTATTACTGAATACAGGAATGTTCTGATTTATTTGAAATAGGTTTTCTTCCTTTAATGTGGTAGCACATAAGTCTTTGAAGAATAAACTTATCTCTGTGATGGGTTTCCAGATATTTTTAGGCAAACCTGTTACACCCCATATTTTGTACGTGGAAGTACGCCATAAGTAAATTGATATAAGCTCGGAAATGAGATGTTACATCCGTACGTTAAAATTTCGTCGTAAGTTAAGCGACAAAAGTTCGGGAATGAGATTATTTTGGGATTATAAGTATTACGTTATTTCAGACAAGTGATAAGTAAATTTGTGAAGGTGAGAGGGTAAGCAAATCGAAGAAGAAGAGTTTCGTCGAAGTTTGGCAATTTGAGATAAAATATGGTCCAAGCTATAATACCCGGTATTTATAGACTAGTGCCATACAAGGTACCACATGATCGTGATTATAAGGTGTATAAAGTGATTAAAAGTATGTGGTATTTTAAATAATTTAAGATAATTCTTAATTATGTGGGTAATTGGTAAATTATTGGATAGTGGGAGATTATTAAGTTAATCAAGAGATTAGTGATTAATTAATTATAATGTTTGGATAAGATTAATTAATCCAATGTGGCAGCAATTGGAACAAGGATCAAGACCCAAATTATGACTCTTATATTACATAGCAAGGTGGCACTTTTTAAGAGAATTTAGTGGCCAAATCATCATGCCATGTGGGGCCCACACCTAAAGGCTTAAAAACCTTTCTAAACTCACTTTATATCTCTACAAGGTGATGAAGGATGCTTCAGCAAGTTCATATAAGAACTTATGTAATAGTAACGTGAGTTATCCAACAATTCATACGAGATTGTGTCTTAAGCAACGTGAGGTTTTGCGATTCTAAGGGAGTACAGTACAACCTTTTCCAAGAATATCATACGGATTTTTTCCTACTCCGGGTATGTTAAGGCTAAGCCCTTCCTTCATTTTTGGCATGATTTCATAATTACATGTATTTGATAATGAGGCATAAAGAGAAGTTCATACTCCCGAATTTATATACATTATCCTAATCTCATAAATTACAGTATTCTCCTTATCGGGACTTTATATTTAATTGAGTGTTGTCTTCTTCCAGTCAAGAGAGCAGAGAGCCTATATATACAGTATTAAATTATTTTCATTACCATCGATCTATAATCGATGGGAAGGCCCCAATTGGGCAACCTCTGATCAGATGGTAAGTTATATACCGAGCATACTGTGGCTGAGCGCCTATGAGCGAGCCTAGTTGGCCAAGATACAGAGCCTAGTATGGCCGAGCGCCTATGAGCGAGCCTACTACGGCAGAGCAGTTATATATATATATATATGTCAAGCCTTATAGGACCAGACTTCTATTTTACTCATTATATGGCCGGACAGCTATTTTACTTACTATATTGAGAAAGTGAGTCAGTATCAGCAGGTAAGCATATCTTCAGATTATCTTTGACTTCCAGTTACTTTCAGTTATTATATTATCAGTTCAGTTTCAGCTTTCAGTATATTGCCTTACATATTTGGTACATTATTTTGTACTGACGTCCCTTTTCTAGGGGCGCTGCATTTCATGCGTGCAGGTTCAGACAAACAGACGGGTAGAACTCCTCATTAGGTGTTGCCCGAGTTTAGCTTGATCGGTAAGCATCATGCCATTCGGAGTTGCCGGGTCTAGAGCTTTATGTACATCTTATGTATATATGTATATATGTTATAAGTAGGTCGGGGCCCTGTTCTGATCATAGTATATCCATCAGTAGAGGCTTGTAGACATATCCTGTCAGTTAGTGCAGTATGTTAGGCTTGTAGGCCTTGTATGTATATTTGGTTGGTTTGTCAGCTGTTGTAGTTATGACGGCCTTGCCGGCCCAACTTTATATTGATGTTTAGTCCGCGTTGGTCTCCATTTAGTTTTATATCTTGCTTCGCAAATTGTCTTGTAATGTGGCCCATGGCCAAAGTATGACATTATATGTTCAGTGCCCCTTAGTCGCAAGTTGGTACGCAAGGATAGATGAGGCACCGGGTGCCGGTCTCGCCCCCCAGGCTCGGGGCATAACAGAAGTGGTATCAGAGTAGTTCTGTCCTAGGGAGTCTGCAAGTCGTGCTAAGGAAGGTTTATCGAAGTAGTAGGTAAGTTAGGATGAATGAGACTTTTTAATCATGATTTAAATGCGTTTAAAGTCGTGATATGGCTATATATGATGTTTGGATATGAAATATAAAGTTTGAAAAAAATCGGATTTAAGTTGTGGAAAAACGACTAAGGATTTGCCTTGTAATGAAGTGTGTTGAGCAATATATTTCATGTATTATATGAGGTCTTTTGGGACATATTATATACCAAAATGAAGTTCTTGGAACCTAGTTTTCAATGGTCCAAACCATTTATTCATACAACATCGGGGCAGACAAATATGGATTTTTAAAATAGGGTCGCCAAGTCACGTTGCCTCACCTTGGAGAAACTGGCAGGTTCATAGGCTAAGTTGCGACGCAGTTTTATCCTAATATATTGAGAGTTACATGGAGATATTTATATGGAATTAAATCCCTATGTGTATAATTTCCAATTCTGTAAACCGTTTGTCAATATGATATCGGAATTGAGAGATACAAGTGTTCGAAGTGGCACTGCTGAAGGTGCCAAGCAGGCAGCTAACCCACCTGCAAGGAAAATTGAGGCGGTGGTCTTATCCCCTTTTATCTCGTCAACAATAAAGATGTTACTCACACAAAACCACTCTCAAGATCTCCAAAATCATCCCTAACATATCTCAAGGTCACAAGAACCAAACTCAAGGAAACACCAACTCATATCATCATCAAATATGCTAAAGACTACAAGAGAATGCTTCTATGGTGTTGTGGTGTGATTGAGGGCTATTGTGAGCTAAGTTGAGATAGGGTTTTGAGTTGTATCTACTGTAGAAGGTATGTATAACATATTCTTGATTGTGTCTAAGGTTAATCTTGTGTTGGTTATGTTGTTTGAGTGAAAAATCATAAGATAGCACTTGAAAGAACATGGGATATGGTTGTCTTTTTGGTTTGACTGTTTTGTGGCTAAATATATGGTATGTGGTGGCTGAAAATTGTGAGAAATAATTTCATAATGTTGTGGCTGATGTTTTTAAGCTTTTCTAGGTGTTAATTAAGTTGATTGAAGAAGAAAAGATAAAAAATAAGTGATTGACGATAAAAATTAAGGTGCTAGATGTATGCGGCTATTTTGGAAGGTATTTTGTGGATGTATTAAACTAGAAATAATATGGTACATATAAGTATGATGTTCTGAAGGTTGTAAACTAATTTATGGAATAAGAGTTGGATTCAATTTATATCTTGTTATGAGTAAAAACGAGCTTGCCGCTCAATATGATTGTTAAGATAATCGGAGAAACTCATATTGGATTGTATCATTGTTTTTGCTATTGTTGGTTATTGTTGTTGTTGTTGGGCTGTTGATGACCCTTAGTAGTCTTTGGGTTGTATTAAAAATAGGGGAGTTGCTGTCTGATTTTCCTTAAGTCATACGACTAGCCAAATACGATGGTACGACATTATATGTTAACAGCAATATCATTTCACTTCTTGTAGATGAAAGAAGTTGTGTTGAGCTTGGTTGAGTAATAAGGAAGAGATCATACAGGTATGTTAAGGCTATCACTCCTTTTCTTTTGGCATGATCCAAGTAACGATACGTAAACGTAATGTTATTCCATAAGCGGCTCTACTCTTAGCAGTTAAGGATATCTATGTTATTCATTCCAGTAAAGTTATTCAAGAATGTCTAAGTATGTATCTAGTTCCCTATTGAGGTATTATGATAGAGATGTTAATGTTTTTAATATAGTGATACATACATCTTCATGCATTTACCACTGTGCTACGACCGGTTGGGCAGTTACCACCGATTGAGCAGATATGTATCATTATTTACTGTCGGTTGGGCAGACAGGCATATTCATTTACCACTAAGCTATGGCCGGTCGGGCAGTCATGCATATACCACCGAGGTACGGCCGGTTGGGCAGTTATACATTTACCACCGAGCTACGGACGGTCGGGCAGTCATGCATTTACCACCGAGCTACGGCCGGTTGGGCAGTTATACATTTACCACCGAGCTACGGCCAGTCGGGGAGTCACACATTTACCATCGCGCTATGACCGGTCGGGCAGTTACCACTGATCAAGTTGGGCAGTCATGCATCATAAGATATGGATAATAGATTCAAAGAGAAGTATTATATATATAAGTATAAGTATGCATGTACGATGGCACTTCAGAGATTTAGGATGATTCTTATATGTCTTTAATTAATGTTGACTTATTGTTACGTTTCGGTTCTGCCTTACATACTTAGTACATTATTTGTACCGACGTCCTTTTGTTGGGGACGCTGCATTCATGCCTGCAGGTATAGATAATCAGTTTGACGAGCCCTCGTAGTAGACAAGATTGGCATTGAACGAAGAATCGGTAAGTTTCCACCTCATTCGGAGTGTAGCCGAGTCTATGAGTCATCGTGTCAGAGTTTTGCTACAGACTTATGGGTGGACTGGTACCCTGTCCCATGTGATGTCAAATAATCTTAGAGGCTTTTTAGACAGAGGTTCATTTTGTACAGTATGTCAGAGGCCTTGACGGCCCATATGTATTCATATTTTAAGAACGATGTTTCATTAATATTGAGTTGCGGCCCACTTATAGTTATACATTACGAGTTGTGTCCATGTTGGCCTATGATAGTTGCAGAAGAAAACAAAAAGAGTTACAGAGTGGTTCGCTCGGGCCAGTACGGCACTGGGTGCCAGCCACGCCTCCCCAGGTTTGGGGTGTGACAAAAGTGGCCATGCCGCCTCACCCCAATGTATGCGGGTGGAAATGCATCAATGATACCAATACCAACACATAGCGGCTATGACGCCTCACCCCAATGTATGCGGGTGGAGGTGCAGTCCCACAATACTATAATCCCTATACAAAGCGGTTATGCCGCCTCACCCCAATATATATGCGAGTGGAGGTGTATCACAATCACAATCTCTACACAACTTGGCAAAATAACTTTCACATAAATCACGACTTGAAATTATAACATGTGGATAGACAATCCATAGTTTAGAACACATCCTCAATTTATAATGCAATATGATAAGAGCATTTGAAATACAAATTGAACATATATTTTTATCACAAAACTTATCGGAATACTCGATTTGTAATCAACATCTTGGAACTTACAAGGATAATGGGAATTCCAATTCTTAAAGAAGAATTTAGCCAACATACCTACTTGAGCTTCCTTACACTTTAAATATTCCGGAATTCTTAGCAACTTCAATCTATTTTAGAAATATAACAAGTTGAACCAAAATTAGGACGATGACAATGGTTCTAGCTCATTCGAGCATTTTATCAAACACTAGGTGTGTATTAAGGTTTCAAGGTCCTTTTATGGAAGATTCCATCATCCCACAACCCAATCTTTACCATTTTTAGCTCAACAATCTTCCTACACTCTTTGATAATACATGCATGTGAAATAAACAAGTTTCATGCCCAAATATTATGTTGCTAATTACCTATTTCTAGACAAAATTCAAAATTGAGGGTTAGGGTGTAGAATCTTACCTCTAGGATGAAGACCTAGTGAGTTTCCCTTCTTAATCTTCCAAAACTTGAGCAAGAATTGAAGAACAATTATTGAAGAACACCTTCTCACTCTAGGGCACTCTCTCTCACTCTAAAATGTCAGATTTTCCCAAATAAATGGTCCACAATGCTTATAAAATGAGATTGGGCCGGGTTATAAAAACAGGAGAATGGATACTCCGAAATTCCGGATCGGGCTACAGACCTGGCCTCGCGAGCTCTGTAGCGAGCTACAGACCTGGCCTCGCGAGCTCTGTAGCGAGCTACAGACCAGCTTTTGGGTATTTGAAAATAACGTCTTGTAGGAATGTCCAAATGACAAACGGTTTGAAGCGTTAGAAACTAGATTCAAAGGGCTTTAATTTGATAGGTAGATCACCTCATAAGTCGTTATAGTTTAGTAGAAGCATGCGTTTGAAGTAGGATCATGTGCGAATTGAGACTTCCTTTCCACTTAATGTATCCTACTTGTTCCACACGAATTCTTTCCATTCACAAAACTCCTTAGTATGTTTCAACACATCTTAAACATATACTTTTCATTTAAAAATAATGTGGTTCTATCCCATGGGTCTCCTTTAATACTCTAACATGCTATTCCCAAATACCGTTGGCGTACTTTAAATTATTAAATCATTAGAAAAATTTTAACGGGGCCTTACAGTTAGTCAAGTCGAAGGACATCACTAAAAACTAATAATTGCCATATCTAGTACGGAAAGCAGTCTTCGAAACATCTGAGTACCGAATCTTCAACTGATGGTACCCCGACTTCAAGTTGATCTTAGAGAACACCCTAGCACCCTACAACTGGTCAAACAAATTGTCAATACGCGGTAGCGGGTACTTGTTCTTGATGGTAACTTTGTTCAACTGGTGGTAATCAATGCACATCCGCATAATCCCATCTTTCTTCTTCACAATTTGCACTGGGGCACCCCAAGGTGATACACTTGGACTAACGAAACCCTTTGCTAGCAACTCCTCAAGCTTCTCCTCCAAATCTTTCAGATCCATACGGTATGGTGGGATAGATATAGGTTGGGTACCTGGAGCCAAGTCAATACAGAAGTCGATGTCACGATCTGGTGGCATGCCTGAAAGATCAAAAGGAAACACATCGGAGAACTCCCGGACTACTGGTACTGAATCAATCGCTGAAGACTCTGCAGTAGTATCCTAACATAGGCTACATAAGCCAAAAAACCCTTCTCGACTATGTATCGAGCCTTCATAAAAGAGATAACCTGACTAGATGTACTGACGGACGAACCCTTCCACTCCAATCTAGGCAACTCTTGCCTCGCTAAGGTAACAGTTTTGGCCTGGCAATCAAGGATGGCGTGATACGAGGATAGCCATTCTATGCCCAGGATGACCTCAAAGTTGGTCATATCAAGCAACAGAAGATCCGCTCTAGTCTCGTATCCACAGAATGTGACCACACAGGACCGATGGATCCAATCCACAATAATAGAATCGCCCACAGGAGTGGACACATAAACATGAGTATCCAAGGACTCACGAGGAATATCCATAAAATGAGCAAATAGAGATGACAAATATGAATAGGTAGACCCTGGATCAAATAATACTGAAGCATCCCTATCGTATAAAAAAATACCTGTGATCACGGCATCTGAGGCCACTGCATCTAGTCTGGCCGGAAAAGCATAGAATCTAACTAGAGCACCGGTTGGCTGGCCCCCGCTAGGCTGAACCATAGCTGGTTGAACTCCTCATGCCTGGCCTCCACCTCTCCTCCTCTGGGCGGCCGGATGGTTGGTGCGGCTACTGGTGCTGTAATCATGGGCTGCTGACCCTGATGCATTGCCTTGCCCCGAAGTCTGGGGCAATGTCTCTTTATGTGACTAGGATCCCCGCACTTATAACAACCTCTCTGAGCGGTGGACAGCTGCCCTAAAATCTGACCTTGATGGCCCGAATACCCACCGAGAGAACCCTGAAAGGCGGGTGGGCGGTATGAACTCTCTGGCATGGCACTGAAATAGGCATTGGAAGAACCCTGATGACCGGAGTACCCACTGGAAGAACCCTAAATAGCTGGCGGTCGGTAAGAACTCTCTGGCATAACACTAAATTAGGGTCGCGCTGGAACACCCCGAGGAGGTGGTGGTGCTGAATATGGGGGCCTGCTGGGCTGACCCCTCCCAAAATAACCTTTGCCCCTAGCTGGGGCGCCTCTGAACTCTCCAGAAAAACGGGACCTCTTATTCCACTGCATTTGCTCTCTACCCCTCTGATAGTAACCCTCAATCCTCTGAGCAATCTCCACTACCAACTGATAAGAAGTCCTCATCTCAACCTCCCGAGCCATACTAGCCTGAATACTAGAGTGCAATCCCACAAAAAACCTCCGTACTTGCTCCACCTCAGTGGGAAGATTCATAGGTGCATGCCGAGACAACTGAGAGAATCTTGCCTCATAATCGGTCACTGACAGCTGACCCTACTGGAGCTGCTCAAACTGAAGCCGTAACTCTTCCCTCTGAGAGGGTGGAATATACCTGTCCAAGAATAGGCGTGTAAACTAGTCCCAAGTCATGGGAGGAGAACCTGCTGGTCTGCTAAAGAGATAAGACTCCCACCACCTACGTGCTATGCCCTCTAACTGAAAGGTAGTGAAATCCACCCTGTGAGACTCCAATATGCTCATGTTATGTAGTTTGTCCCTGCACCTATCAATGAAGTTCTGGGGATCCTCATGTTGCTCAACCCTAAAGACTGGAG
Source organism: Nicotiana tabacum (assembly GCF_000715075.1). Taxonomy (NCBI): domain Eukaryota; kingdom Viridiplantae; phylum Streptophyta; class Magnoliopsida; order Solanales; family Solanaceae; genus Nicotiana; species Nicotiana tabacum. Next base: position 38,436,019 of record NC_134092.1, read on the forward strand.
GGTGAAGCCTGGTCCATCTATCTAGTAGGTTCTGTGGCTCGCCGGTTGTAGCTGGTCTGGGCTCAGGTACAGCTGCTGTAAATGGCAGGGCTCCGCCCATGGGTAATGTGCCCGAGGTCTGATACACTGCAGCTGCATGCCTAAGAGCCTGAGCAGTAGGGGTCTGTGCTCCCCCTCCCGCCTGAGATGTAGCTGGGTTTGCTGAAAATAAACTAGCCTGGGTCATAGAATCCAGGAATTGCAGCATACAGCTCATGACCTCCTAAAAGCCCGGTGCTGACATGAAATCAATCAAGGTTGGCTCTGCTGCGGGCACCTCGCCCTGCTCCTCATCAATGATATCCTCCACTAGATCGGCTGGTGGTGCAACTGGGGAAACTCTGGGACATCCTCGTCCTCTACCTCTGGCTAGTGCCCTCCCCCGGCCTCTGCCTCGGCCTCTAGCAACAGGGGGAGAAGCTCCTTCGGGGTTTGGAACACCTGCCGCATGAGTTCTCACTATCTGTGAGAAAGTAAGAGAAGAAACATAGTACACCATCAACTGCACGATAGGAGATGAATAAAGAGTAGTTTCCTAATACCCTTTAACCTCCCGAAGATAACTATATACGTCTCCGGACCGATCCACAAGACTCTATTAGGCCTGCCCATAAATTGTGAGACCTACGTGAACCTAGTGCTCTGATACTATGTTTTCACAACCCAATTCCATTTTAGGCCGTGATGGCGCCCAACACCATTTTTAGGTAAGCCAACAGTGAACAGTCTAGTGATTTTCCCATTTCAATAAGTTTTTCCCAAGTAAATAACTTTCCTTAATTTAATAGGTTTAGTAAGGAACATATCTAAATAAATAAACGAAAGCAACTGAATGTATTTATGGCCATAGGAATAAAACCAAAATCATAAGTCTACTAGTGTATGCCAGGATCTGGTGTCACAAGTGTGTGGGCTACTAGTAGAATATACAAAAGATCTCTACTCTACTGTCTGAAACAGAATAGATAGAAAATAAATCAAAAGAGAGACTCCGGCTGCTGCTGAATGGCTCGTAAGGGCAGACTGATAACTAGATGCATCTGCCTCAGATCCTGCACATCAAGTGCAGAAGTGTAGCGTGAGTATATAAACAGCATGTACCTAGTAAATATCTAGTCTAACCTCGAAGAAGTAGAGACGAGCGGTCGACTTCGACACTTACTATGGGCCAAAAATATAATAGTATGAAGTTCTAATTAAACATGATATATAAACTGATAATAGAACTCAGAGCAGGAAAAATAAGTAAACAATCCTTCCATTTCAAGTAAGTACCAAGTCATTTATCTCGTCTAATCCTTTCACCTTTCAAGTCCATGGAACAATATTAAATATAAAGGGGTTCCAATATCTTTACGCACGAATTATGCCGAGGACGTACGACCCGATCCAAATATACATATAAATATATTGTGCACTGCCTAGGGTCGAACGACCCGAACCATAAATATATCAATTAACCTGCCGAGGCGAATATACCCCGCTCGCGGAATATACTTGCGAAGCGGTTGAATATCGATTTTCTCAAGTTATCATAATATTTCTCAATTCTTTTTCAAAACAAGGAATTCAGCTAGGAACCTTTAAAATATTGAAATTCTCAATCTCCGCTTTAATCCAAACAATTAGTAAGCATAAACAATCAACAGTATCAACAAAAAAACATTGGTGTAAGCCTAAATCTACTTGGACATAAGCATGAATAGTAGCTACGCACAGACTCTCGTCACTTCGTACATACGTATCCCCCATAAATAGAAGTGCATAATGATTAAATTTATCTATGGGGTTAATTCCCTCTTACAAGGTTAGAAAAGAGATTTATCACGTCTCAAGGCATACTTTCCGGTCCAAGATTGTGCCCAAACCCTCAATTTGGCGCCAAACGACTCGCAACCAGTCAAATATTATTTAAAATAATAAATATACGCTTAAAAGTTCATATCCCAACTATCAAAGTGATTTCTCCAGCCTATTTGCGAAATTCTAAAATTCACCCCCCGGGCCCATGTGTCCGGATTCCGAAAATGTTCGAAGAAAGTTGTTACCCATAATCTCATGTATGATTTTTACTAGGTTCCATAACAAATTTCATGATTAAATCTCATTTTTATCAAAAACCTACGTTTTCACCTAAACCCAAAACTTTTACTAATTTACCTGTTATAATCTACCAATAAACTATGTATTTAACACATATTGTATAGAAATTACTTACCTCAAAGTTCTTGGTGAAATTCCCTCTACAAGAGCTCCAAAATAGCCCAACAATGGAAATAAATGAGCCAAAATGACTAAGTCCAGTTTTAAAAGAGACCTCACTACATCCAGCGATCTCGCACCTGCGGTCGCAGTGTCACACCTTCGTTGCCGCTTTCACGGACAAAAGTCCGCTTCTACGGAAGTGCACAGGCAGGCTGGCTCGGCTTCTACGGACGGGGTCCCGCTTCTGCGGAGGTTGGGGTGCACATGCGGATCCTGGTCTTCCCTTCCTTGGCCACTTCTGCGAGCTTTGTCTCGCTTCTGTGAGCTCACACCTGCGGCTGGCCAAGCGCAGGTGCGATTATGACAGCAACTGGGAGCTTCAACTGTTGCTCCCGATTTCCTACTTGGTCCGAGCCTCGTCTGATTGACATTCAGCAGCCCCCGAGGCCCTGCCCGAATATACCAACAAGTTTGGAATCATAAAACGGACTCGCTCAAACTCTCCGAACGCCAGAAACAACATTAAAACTAAGAATCACACCCCAAAACCAATTGAATCAAACTTATGAACTTCAAGTTCTTCAATTTATTCCCAATGCACCGAAACGTACTTAAAATACTCGAAATGACACCAAATTTTGTGTGCAAGTCTTAAATGACATTACCGAACTATTTTCGGTCTCAGAATTCTGTTTGGACCTCGATATCACCAAAATCCGCTCCAAACCAAATTTAAAGAACTTCTGAAATCTCTAAGGACAAACTTTCACTATTAAGCGTCGAAACTCTCCCGGGTCATCCAAAATCCGATCCAAACATACGCCCAAGTCCGAAATCATCATACAAACTTGTTGGAACCGTCAAATCTCGATTCTGAGGTCATTTACTCTAAACTTTGACCGAAGTCAAACTTAGCCTTTTTAGCCAACTTTAAGGAACCAAGTGTTCCGATTTGAACCCGAACTCTTCCAAATCCTGAACTAACCATCTCCGCAAGTCATAAAACAGTAAAAGCACGTACGAGAAGTCTTATTTAGGGGAATGGGGTTCTAGAAAGTAAAACGACCGGACGGGTCGTTACACTGTCATTCATGAGTGTTGCAGAATATGATAGAGAACTATTATCTTCCTTCTTCTTGAATTTCATAAAATCCATAAATGTCTTTGTACATGGGATGGCCTGTATTAAAACTAATTGTATTTGTAATATTTGAAGCTATTAGCTTCTGTTGTCCCATCTGGACAAGAATATTATCTCTGCCCATATTTGTCCTTCTTTTTCCTCTTCTATTAGAAGAGGGGTTGAAACTTGGTCTCATCCTGACAAAGATCTACAAAAGAATATTAATCCAGATACTCTCTAGTAAGGAAGTGAGGAAGACTATTACCATACCCCTTTTTATAAATTATTTCAATATCAAATGGATATAACAGGGCTTGCCATCTTGCAAACATCTGTTTAGAAATATCATGTTTACAATCTTTATTAACGATAAACTTTGTTGCTTAGCAATCTGTTTTTATTAGAAACTTCTGATTGTATAAATCAGTCTGCAACTTTAATACACATTTTACTATGGCAAGGATTTCCTTAGCCACAATAGCAAAATTCTTTTGGAAATTATTCTATTTTCCCGAATAGAATAGAATAAGATATTCTTGTTTATCAGTTGGAGAATATTGTTTTAATATTCCACCGTAGCCAATATCTGAGGCATCAGTTTCAACAGTCTTTGCTCAACTTGAATTAGCAAGCGTAAGGCATGGAAGATTATTAACCTTCTGCTTAATTTGTTTGACTGATTTACTATGATCATCAGTCCATACTTTTGGATTTTTCTTTAATCTTTCATAAAGAATTGAAGTGTCCTTAGCAAGGTCCTTTATGAAAGGAGCAATATAACTAAGGCTTCCTAGAAACCTTTGGAGTTGAGTCTTATCAGTTATGACATCAGGGAATTTGGATGCAAATTCAATGTTTCTTTGGATCAGAACTATTCTTCTATTTTGAATATTATGACCTAAAAATCTTATATTGGTCTGAAAAAGGGCGATTTTCGGTTTAGAAATGACTAAGCCATTTTGAATTATAATTTTTCTAAAAAGATCCAAATGTTTAAAATAAATTTCAATATTTTTTGAAAATACTAAAATATCATCAATATAAACAATTATAAAATTTGTATCAGGCATAAAAATATCATTCATTATTTTTTGAAATTCAGAAGGGGCATTTTTTAAAGAAAAAGGCATGACATTCCATTCATACTGACCATTGGGATATTAAAAGCAGTTTTGTATTTATCTGACTCAGATATCTGAATCTGCCAATAACCAGATTTTAAATCAAAATTTGAAAATATTATGGCATCATGCAATCTATCGAATAAATCTTTTTTATTAAGGATTAGATAACTAATCCACTTTAAACTTTATTAAGGGGCTTATAATTGAAAACTAATCTTGGAACTCATTGTTCATGTTAAGCATGTTTATTAACATAAAAAACAGTACATGACCATTTAGACCTTGAAGGTCTTATAAAACTTTTTTGCAGCAAAGAATCATTTTTTTTTGCATAATTCCAAATAATCTGAATTCATTTGGCAAGGTCTAGCCTTAGTAGGAATATTATCTTTCGAAAAGTCTTCTTAATAGGGAATACTAACTTTATACTTTTTTCGATTCCAAAATTGTTTTGGATGGTCCCCGCATATTTGTAATGAAAACTGATTTTCGAAAAATCAATTTTTTCTATAAGCTTTGGGTTTTGTAAATCTTCTGCAATAGTAAGACTAAAAATTTTATTTTTCAAGAAATCAATTTGTCTATTTTTTGCACAGATATTCTCAGTCATTTCATTTAAAAATCTTTTAAATGTTTGAGTTATAAAATTAAAACTAATTTCTTTATTATCAAAGGTTCATGTAAAACCTTGGGCATCTCATCTAGTAAAAGGAATTATATGATAAAAAAATGGGACTCCTAATATAATATCATGTGATATATCCTTTACCAAAATAAATGTTTCAGGTATACAACCCTTATTTTGGCAAATAAAAGCTTTTGTTAATTTATAAGAAATACTCATCCTATTACCACTAGCATTTCTTAATCTATGAGTAGTTTTATGAAAATATCTCGAAGGTATTATTCTTTCTTTAATACAATTCCAACATTTTGAGTAGTAAAAAGCTGAAGTTTTTGTAAAAACTCATTATCAGCCATATTAACTGCTCTTACAAAATTACGTTTTGCCGCATCCTTAGAGGTACCAGCATTAATATCATTAAAACCTTCTTCAGTAATATTAGTACTGAAATCCTAAAGTATAGGGACGCGAGAATTTTCTAATCTAATAATTCTCTTGTCTAAGGCTATATTTGAAGCCTTTAAGTCCTAGATTTCTCCTTTGAGATTATTAATCTAACTTTTCAGATCTTGAACATTAGTTGGCCTATCAATGGCCTGGAATTTTTCTCTTAAAATCCTTTTAATATCTAACATCGTATATGGACCCTTTTGAGAAGGAATTTCTTCAATCTCTGGACTCGTAGGAATTTTATCCTGAATTTTGTCCATCTGATCAATTATCTGGGACCTTAATTCTGGGTCTTTAATAACCCTGAGAAGTTCTAATAAACTATCATCAGTTAGGACATTGACTTCTAGATTCTTAAATTGATAATAAATATTAAAAAATTCATCATCTGTGTTGTTATTACAACACTGATTCTGATTCTGTTTGCAAGGTCCACATTCGTCTTCTGAGGAAATGTACTCTTCCTCCTGTAGAACCCTTAGATCTTCACCAATGGATGAATCTCCGTAATTACTCTCTTGGTCAGTATTATCAGAAGAGGAATTTAAAAGAATCGTATACAAAGAATCTTTAATACTATCATCAATATCAAGGTTTTTAGTCTTATCTTTGACTTTGCAATCTCTAGCATAATGGCCTACTCTGCCACATTTGTAACAAGAATTACGCTTATTGGATTTTATAAAATTCTTTCTATGCTTATAAGCCTTTCTTCTCTTTTCTTTCGCTCAAATCTTTTATCAAAAGATCGTCCATTCTTCTTTTTATACCTATAAGGTTCTTTCTTATGTCTATGAGACTCTTTTTTATTCCTAGGGATATCTATGGAGAATTGTTCACATAATTCTCCTAACTGTTGTCTTTTATTAAGACGATGTTTCTTAATTTCCTGGCTTAACTTAATTTCATTGTATAAAGCTAAGCGTTCCTGTGTACATACACTAATAAGCTTTCCATAGGAATAGATATTATAATTTATACTCATTGTTGTTCCATGAAGAGCTTTTCTAACCCTTTCAGCAAAGAGTGTTGGGAGTCCATAAATAAATTTAGACTTCTAGTGAGTACTATTTGTCATGACCCAGAATCCAAATAGGTAGCGATGGTGCCTAGCGCCGCTGTCAGGCAAGCCAACGGAGATTGATCAATTTAATTACTCATTTTATTACTTCCGAAATCATGAATTTTTAATAAGAAAGGAAATTTATATGTTTAAATCCATGGGAACGTACAAAATTGTAGTTTGTAAGAGAAATGAAAGGCGATGATAATATACAGAACCTTAAGCACCAACTAGTATATCCTAAAACCCGGTATCACAAGTGCATGAGCATTTACTAAGGAGTACAATAATAATACAACATTTATCTAGAATGTAAATGAGACAGAATAAAATAAATAGCATGATGGAGACTCAGTGGACTGCGATGCGTAGCCTGGAAAACAACTCACATATAGTCTCCTCAACAGGTGCGCCTACGCGCCAAGATGATCACCAAATGAACCTGTCGAATCCTACACATTTAGTGCAGAAGTGCAGCATGAGTATGTAAATCAACGCGTACCCAATAAGTATCTAGCCTAACCCCGGAAAAGTAGTGACGAGGGGTCGACATCGACACTTACTAGAGGGGTAAATCTGTAAAACAAGCACACAACCATAATGGGGTAAATTTGTAAGTTGCCTAATCTTCCAAATATTTCTTTTAAAGTACGAATTTCTCAATCTTGTATTCTACCTCATCAGCTCAGATGTATAAAGTAACAGTAACAAATGGATAAGAAGTAGCATGTAAAGTACCGGGCATCAATGGAAGGATAATCTCGTGGATATTCGGACTGCCAGCGATATAACGCACGATTATGTAGAGGTCATTCTGCCCGATCCAGAATAATATGTACACTACCGAGGGTCGAGCGGCACGAACCATGGATGCATCTATTATACTACCAAGGTGTTCGGCCCGCTCTACAAGAAAGGAAGGAAGTTATCGAATTACGAGGCATGTGTTTACAATACAGTACACGAGCACAAAGTGAATATAATCTTTACTGTTTCTCAAATAACTAGCCAACAACTCAAGGTGATAAGGCTCGGTCTAGTATACATATATTTATTGCTAAATCAATTTCAATTATAAGTTCAAGTAATTAAGCCAGCAGAATGTGTTCAAACATTTCAAATATTACATGATAAGGTCCTGAGTCTACCCGAACACAAACATGTTGTAGCTACGTACAGACTCTCATCACCTAGTGGGTAGTTTCCCCCTCACAATGTTAGACATGAGACTTACCTCGCTCCGAAGTTCCATAACCGGCTCCAACGCCTCTCTAACACTTCAACTCAAAGCCAAAGATCTTGAAACTAGTCAAACAACGTGTAAATCAATCAAAATATACTTCAATGCTTCAAATTTAACAATTTATAATGATTTCCAACTCCGCTCGAAAAGTCAATAAGGCCAACCCTCGGGCCCACGTGCCCGGATTTCAAAAATGATTGAAGATAAACTTTACCCATAACACCATTAACTCAAATATATAATTTAATCCAAATTCCACGTCCAATTTCGTGGTCAAAATCCATAAATACAAAATTCTAAGTTTTCTATCAAAATCTCAAATTTTTACTAATTTCTATATTTAAATCCACATGTAATCCATGTATTTCACTAAAATTGTGTGGGAATTACTTACTTTGCAGTGGTTGATGAAAATATCCCCTTGAAGCTCTCCAAAAATCACCCAAGCCAAGAGAGAATGAAAGAAAATGGGCCAAATCCCGTATAAAATCAAATCTGCCCAGCGCTACCTCGCATCTGCGGTCCCATGGTCGCTTCTGCGTTGTCCGCTTATGAGGCATCAATCTCGCACCTACGAGAATATAGCCAAGGCCACCAACCACGTATGCAGCCCCTCCAACGCTTCTCCGCCAACCCTTTTGCGATGCCTCATACGCAGGTGCGGTTCCGCTTCGCGGAAACTTGACCGCATCTGCAGCACAACTTTCCCCCAGCAAATCCACTTCTGCACTTGCCTGGCTGCTTCTACGGAGCTCAAGCTATGACCCTTTTTCCGCTGGTGCGATTGCATCAGTACCCAAGACCTTCAGCAATGAAACTAAGCTCCAAAGTGATCCGCGACTGGTCTGAAACACACTTGAGGCACCCGGGACCCCGTCCAAACTTACCAACAAGTTCCATAATACAACACGGACCTGCTCGAGGCCTCAAATCACACCAAACAATATCAAAATTGCGAATCGATGATCAAAACCTTTCTTTAAACTTTTAAACTTCGACGAACGCATCTAAATCATATCAAAACATTCCGGAATGACGCCAAACTTTGCGGACAAGTCATAAATCACAGTACGAACCTATTCCAAGGCTTAGAATCCCAAACGGACTTCGGTAACACAAAATTCCACTTAAATTAAAACTCAAGAAATTCTTAAAACCTTCAAATGCCAACTTCTATATTAAGCACCGAAATGCTTCCGGACCACCCGATACTCAACCCGAACATACGCCCAAGTCCAAAATCATCATACGAACCTATTGCAACCTGGAGATATTATTGAGGGATGGATCTTCCCTGGACATGGATCTTGTCCGAAGTACTTGATACCTGGAGATGGATCTTCTCCACAGGGCTGGATTGGCCTTCCTCGGTACTGGGTGACTTATCGTCAGTGATGTGTATGTACCAGGATGGATCTTCCCTGGTCCGTATGGGCCATATACAGTACCGAGTGGTTGAGCATTCGAGAGTGTGAGCATATGAGGGTGAGATCATGGTGCATCACATACAACATGTGCATTGGCATGTAGAGATAGCAGAGTTATATTCTTTACATTGTTCGGATCTGCTTCACTTTACTGTTTTGGGTTTCCTATTTAATTTGAAATCATGCCTACGTTTATGTTCAGCTATTTATATTTTACCTGTATCGGTTGAGTTCGTAACTACCTTTCAGTCCAAAATTTGGACTTGTTAATTACTGAGTTGGATGTACTCACGTTACTCCTTACACCTTGTGTGTAGATCCAGGCATTTTTTGTCATGGCAGCGGTTACTGATTGCGGCTTCAGAGTTCGGAGACTACCAAGGAAGCTGCACGGCGTTCGCATGCCTTGACTCTCCTTCTTTATCACTAGTTGTATTTTCAGTTTATTTCTCTAGACACTGTAGTAGACTGTATTCTGATTTAGACGCTCATGTACTCTGTGACACCTCGATTTTTGGATGGATTGTATCGTATTTTTGAAATTTCTATTTTTCAAAAAGGCTTTCCTAAATTATTAAATTACTTCCATCTTTTATGTTCAAAGATTTTTCTGTGTTGAGATGTTGAGTTGTGGCTTGCCTAGTTCCATGATAGGCGCCATCACGATGGTTAGATTTTGAGTCGTGACACCGTCGATCATTTCGGCGTTAATTGGCGAATGTTGGAAAATTAAATGATTTTTAGAAAGTTTGACCGGGAGTGAACTTTTTTATATCGGGGTGAAATTCTGATTCCATAAGTTGGAGTATGTCCGTAATGTCAATTATGATTTGTGTGCAAAATTTGAGGTCAATCAGACTTGATTTGATAGGTTTCGGCGTCGGATGTAGAAGTTTGAAGTCTTAAAGTTCATTAGGCTAGAATCAATGTGCAATTTGTATTTTTAGCGTTATTTGATATGATTTAGCGGCTCGACTAAGTTTCTATGATGTTTTAGGACTTGTTGGTATATTTGGCTAAGGTCCCGGGCGCCTCGGGTGAGTTTCAGATTGTTAACAGATCAAGTTGAAGTTTAAAGAATGGCTGAAGTGCACCAGTTCTGGTGTAACCGCACCTGCGTAAGATTGACCGTAGGTGCGAGCCCGCAGAAGCGTGAGGCCAAGCGTAGAAGCAGACCTAAAGAAGTTGGCCAGTGATCGCAAGTGCGATGAGGATGTCGCAGAAGCGGTATTGCTTCTGCGGAAGGACGAGCGTAGAAGCGGAAAGGCCAGGAAGGCCTGGTCATCGCAGAAGCGGACTAGGTCCGCAGGTGCGCTTGCGCAGAGGCGCTCCTTGGCCGCAAAAGTGGAAGCGCATATGCGCATTTGGGTCCGCAGAAACGGATGTGTCTGGACTAAGTGAGAACTACACCTGCGATGAAAATTCCATAGGTGCGGAGCCGCAGAAGCGACTGTGGGTTCGTAGGTGCGAATTCACTGGGCAGAAAAGGCCTAAATTTGAGGGTTTGATTTCATTCTCCACTTTAGGACCTTGAGAGCTAGGATTGAGGCAAAATTTTGAGGGATTTCAGAGGAAACATTTGGGTAAGGATCCTTGACTTGTTTTTTTTTAATTAATTCCCACTAAGATATCATTCATTCTTCCTTTAATTAGGGATTTGGGTTGAGAGATTTGTGAAAAAGGTGGAACATCCTTAGGCTGAATTTTGAGGTTTTGATAGAGAAATTTGTATCGGATTTGAGAAATTTTGGTATGGCTAAACTCGATATCGAATGGGTGTTCGTATTTTGTGACTTTTACCCGATTCCGAGACGTGAGCGCAAGTCAACTTTTTGGGGCGATTTTTTCAATTCTGTGCTAAAGTCATAATTTCATTATTTAAATTAGTTTCTTATAGTTGTATTTATAGTGTGTAATTGCTTTTGGCTAAATTTGGGCTGTCGGAGTCGGAAAGTCGAGGGAAAGGCATTCTTATCGATTGATTGAGCGAGATTTGAGGTAAGCGACTTGTCTAACCTTGTGTGGGGGAAACTCCCCTTTGATTTGGTAATGTTATGATATTTTAAATATGTGAAGGCCGCGTACGCGAGGTGACAAGTGCGTATTCGGGTTCTTGCTGAGTAGTTTTCTTTTAAATCCTTAACTGAGGTGCTCTAGTATGTGTAGTCATCATGTTTAGCCCAATGTCGCATGTCTACGTGCCTTAACTCTTACTTGCGATTTGTGCAACATGCTTAGTTGAATTACTTGCTTCCGTGATCTTGTATTCAATCTTTAACTGTAAGATTCCTTGCCGTAAATTCGTTGTTCCATAGGTTATGAGTTGTGTATTTACTTTTGGGACTACGAGGTGGTACCTCGGGAGCTCCCCCTGTCGTGTATTTACTTTTGGGACTACGAGGCAGTACCTCAGGAGAGCCCCCGTTGCATATTTACTTTTGGGACTATGAGGGGGTACCTCTGGAGCTCCCCTTGTTGTGTATTTATATTTGGGACTTCGAGGCGGTACCTCGGGAGTTCCCCCTGTTGTTTACCTTTATTCGCTATGTTGTTACCTTTCTTTAACTTCTCATTGTTTAAATTTCCCGTCATTTCATTATATTGTTATATCTTCTGCCTTGTTTCCTTTTATTCCAGTAGGGCCCTGACCTGACCTCGTCACTACTCTACCGAGGTTAGGCTTGGCACTTACTAGGTACCGTTGTGGTGTACTCATACTATACTTCTCCACATCTTTTTGTGTAGATCCAGGTTCTTCCTACCAGACCAGGTACCAGTGAGCTAGACTGTACGTGGAGACTTCAAGGTATATCTGCCAGCATCCGCAGACCTCGGAGTCCCCCTCTATATTTATGATATTTCTTTCTTTATGTTTATTAGACTTTGATGTATAGAGACACTTAACATTTTCTCCTTAGAGCCTGCGACTTATTTCTACCGGATTTTGGGAGTTGTAATTATTCGAATCGCAGTTTTTATATGTATTTCATAGGTCGAGATTTGAGTTCAGTTCAATATTCAGTTATTTCGCAAATTATTAGGCTTACCTAGTCTTAGAGACTAGGTGCCATCACGACATCCTACGGAGGGAAATTGGTGTCTCGTGACAATGACAGGGCTGGTGTCTTAGTAAAATTTTATCTTGTAGTTCCATTGAAGCAATCCGGTAGTAACAAGTGGTATCAGAGCCATGTGAAAGAATATGAATAGGTGCTAAGTTCAACACATTCTTTCTAATGAATATCATTAGGAAACAGACTACTGTTAAAAATAGTAGGAAAGAAGAGTATGATATGCCCCAACAATTAGATTTACTTAATAAATGGACGATTCCTAGAATCCAACCTAAGGCTATGTACCAATTAGGTACCTTTGAAAAATTAGGATTAAAACAAGTAGTTAAAACTATTGAATAGACTATAACAGTAGATAGTGATCATGCTACATTTATACTACTATATGATAATGATTTAGCCCCATATAGGGAAACTCATAGATTTTTACATATTGGTTAAATACAAGTTGCCTTCAGGCCACTTACTTTAAGAGGCTTACCTGAAAGTTTTATAGCAGTTCTCAGAGATGGCAGAAACCAAAACTGGAAAAAAATCCCTTATAGGGACAGTCAAACCAGTTTGGCCTGTGGACCTGTATATTTTAATGCATATCCTAATTTGCATATTTCTTTGAGTGATGAAAACTCTTTTAATGCTTTAATATTGAGTATTAAGCTTCATGGTTATGATTATATGCAGGAACAAAAGTTATATGTATTTGTTATGGGATTTATTACAAACCTTTATATAGTTTAAATCCTATGTGCAAAATTATGGATTTCAAAAATGAAACTATTCTTATAGAAACTAATTTTGGTAAGTCTAAAGTTACCACCAGAAGACCTATTAAGTGGGATGAAATAGATTTTCCTAAAGAATGGGTCATAGAGGAAGCCATAGCTCCTCGGAATGCAAATAACAGTGAAATCACAGAAGTTGAATAAACTTTGGATGGAACTATTAAGATCAGGTTCAATGAACCCGATCAAGCTGATAATGTCAGTTATTCATCTAGATTAACTAGATCAAATTTCTCTTATATTTCACCTGTTGATTATGCTGTAGATTTTCCATCAAGAGCATCTACATCACAAATTAGAGAAAATAATAGAATAGATGTCATAAAAATTAGTGTAGATAATATTGGTAGTGATATTCCTGATCCAAGTGAACCAGAAATGGATTTTTCTAATGGTTTAAATAGATAAAAACAAAATAGATTTTAGTCCGGGTTCATCGGCAAGAAAATGATTTCTGAAGAATTTAAAAAACACAGATGGGAACTTTCCAGAAATTGGTTTTTTGATAATTTTGATGAGAAATTAATAAATTTCTTCTAAAATGATTTTTACAAGGATATTAGTGGTCACAATAAAATAATTGCTTTTGTTCCATGATTTATGTCTAAATATGTTGATGGTTATATTTTCATGCTAGAGAAAGATTATAAACTCACTAGTGGTGAAATTACTAGATCCGTTTTTCCCCCACAAACCTCTTTTCAAATGGGAGAAAAGGATAAAGTAATTTATTATACAGCCTTTTCAAAATTATGTGAAGATGATACTGGCAAAATTACTGGTAAAGTCCCCACAATGGCCGCGCCTTTGCGCCCAAAAGACCACCAGACATATATGTACCTGCACAATAAGTGCAGCAAGTGCAGCATGAGTACGTAAATCAACGCGTACCTAGTAAGTATCTAGCCTAACCCTAGAAGTAGTGGCGAGGGGTCGACATCAACACTTACTAGTGGTCCGATAAATCATGTACGGTAATAAGTAAACAGATGTGAGGCAGAGTAAGTAAATGAAATAAACAAGTATAAATACGTGGTACAATCCTCCTCTCGACAATAAACTCAAGCTCTCAATTAGCAGTTACCTCCTCAACCGGAGCATATATATATATAATGGACCTCACTAGATAGGTCATCACAATCCAAATTAGGAAAACTCGTAGATACACTGGTTTCTTGTCAAATATTACGCACGATTCCGTAAGAGTATTTTATAGAAATGTCGAGGCATATGTCCCGATCCCATCATACTATGTGCACTGCCGACGGTCGAACGACACAAACCATAGATGCATCTATTATACTGCTGAGGCGAACGACCCGCTCCCATGAGAGTGTGGTACATAATCCTACCAAAGCGAACGACCCGATCCCATTAGAATAAGAAGCCTTAATGGGTCCTTGACCCCACTCACGAGTAAATGTGTGAGTTATAAATTTTAAGAAAAACCTTTCTATGAAAACGCATAGCGCGGGAGGAATTCGTAAGAGGAGTACAATTATTACGTGGCTAATCATGAAGCCATCAAATCTCTACCATAGCAAGTCTATCACTCTACCAAAGTGTAGTCTCAAGTCGTGACGCAAAATAAAGGAATTAATAGGCAAGGGATAACTCAAATAGTACAGTTATAGCATGGCGGGAACCTAAGTCTACCCGGACATAACATGAATCTAGCTACGTACGGACTCTCATCACCTCGTGCGTACGTAGCCCCCGCAACAAGTAGCAAATATCAAATGCATCACCTAGGGATAGTTTCCCCCTCACAAAGTTAGACATGAAACTTACCTCGCTCCGAAGTTCCATGGCTAGCTCCAACGCCACTCTAACACCTCAATCCGATGCCCGTCTCTTCAAAACTAGTCAAACAATGTGCAAATCCATAAATATATACTCTATTACTCATAATTAATCAATTTAAAACAATTTCCAACTCTGCTCGTAAAGTCGATAAAGTCAACCCTCGGGCCCTCCTGCCCGCGTTTCGAAAATTTTCGAAGATAACAATTACCCATAACACCACGAACTCATATACATAATTTATTCCTAATTCCATGACCAATTTTGTGGTCAAAATCAAAAAAATACCAAATTCTAGGTTTTCTACCAAAATCCCACAATTTCTACTAATTTTCATTTTTAAATCCTTATAGAATCCATGTATTTAACTTACTATGTGGGAATAACTTACCTTGCCATAGATGATGAAAATCTACCCTTGAAGCTATCCAAAAATCGCCCAAACCAAGAGAGTAGTGAGTGAAATGAGCAAAACCTCGATTTTTAAACAATCTGCCCAGTTGATTTTCTGCACCTGCGAAACTCCCTGCGCTTCTGCGGCTCCGGTTCTGCGGAAGCTACGTCAAAAATGCGTTTTCCCCCAAGGTGCCAGCTTTTTCCGCTTCTACGGACATTCAATCGCAGGTGCGCTACAGCGCCCGCTCTTGCGATCATCCTGCCCCAGACCACTTCCGCTTCTGCGCTTCTCCGCCCGCATGTGCGGTAAATTCCTCGCACCTGCAAATCCAACCAGCCTCACTCCCTACCGCTTCTGTGACCCATAGGCTGCTTCTGCGGTCTCGCACTTGTGGCCATAACCTCGCAGGTGCGATCGAACCAGAAGCCTTAAGCTTCAGCAGTTCCTCCAAGTCAAAACTCGATCCGTTAACCATTCAGAATCCACCCGAGGCCCTCGAGACCTTAACCAAATATACCAACACGTCCCAAAATGTAATACGAACTTAGTTGAGGCCTCAAATCACACCAAACAACGTCAAAATTACGAATCGCGCCTCGAATCAACTTATAAATTTTAATTTTCCAAATTCTATATCTTGTGCCGAAACATACCAAATCAATCCGGAATGACTTCAAATTTTGCATACAAGTCATAAATGACATAACGAAGCCATTCCAAGGCTCGGAACCCCAAACAGACATCGATAATAACAAAGTCCACTTCAAATCAAACTTATGAAGTTCTTAAACTTTCAAAAATGCCAACCTTCCACACTAGGCGCTGAAATGCTCCCGGACTACCCGATACTCAACCCGAACATACGCCCAAGTCCGAAATCATCATACAAACCTGTTGGAACCTTCAAATCCCGATTCCGAGGTCGTTTACTCAAAAGTCAAACCTTAGTCAATTCTTCCAACTTAAAGCTTCCGAATTTAGAATTTTCTTTCCAAATCAATTTCGAACTTCCCGAAATTCAATTCTGACCACACGTACAAGTCATAGAACATGAAGTGAAGCTACTCAAGGCCTCAAATGACCGAACGACGCGCTAGAGCTCAAAATGACCGGTCGGATCGTTACATTCTCCCCCACTTAAACATGCGTTCATCCGCGAATGTGCCAAGAACTGCTTCGGAGTTGTCCAAAATCATTGTTCAACACCTCGTGCACCTACCCGTGCCGCCACAACCCAGTTGAGCACATTATCTCGAGCCAGACCGAAGATCTTCCCTATAACCTTAGCTAACAAGCTTTAGAACCAAATGCCAACATCCAAAATTTTCCACGAGACCGATTCTAACATACAAACACCGCATCAATCACCAGACACTGTACCCAGCATGACCGTGCTCCTCCGCTGAAATCACACCATGCACCACATAAGTCGATTGATCACAATATTATCCTCCGACCACAATAGCTGTAATTTCACGAACCTGGTGCCCGCAATACACCTCATAACACGTATAAGCCCAATCCAACTTTTGCAATACTGCCACAGCGGAGGAGATGCGCAGAAACTAATAACCACTTGCTGAATCAACAATTCATGGAGTCTCTCCTCCTGACAAAAACCATTACCTCATTCTGAACTGAATAACGATATTTGCTCTTTAATACGCCCTACATACACTGAACGCACTATTCCTAGGTACAATAACCTCGTCTCACCGAGTATAAGCTGCTCAGGAAATAAGCCACCTCAAACTCTGATCAAGATCTCATATGACGCCATCAATGCGCCGACAAGCCACAACTTGAATATGACATATAAGGGAAAATGAACTTTGGAAAAGAACTACCCAGTCCGCGTAAAGAATAAAACGGTCGAACATATACTATGAACTCTTCTCAGAGAATGAGAACAAAATATGCAGGAATAGATATAGGGAACCGTACTCAACCTCTCACTGTTGCAGCATGCAATCCGATTCACACATGGTACCATTGCGGCATGCAACCTGATCCAAACAACATACCCATGGCGGCGTGCCACCCAATCCACACATAACAATAGATAAGGAAATACCCATCAAGCCATAACGCTCATGCCTACAAAATACCCGAATATCGACCACAAGCACGCCAAGTGCAAAAATACAACCCTCGGGAGACAGATAGCTCTATACACTACAAAACCCAAGCACAACTAAGGTGCGATAAATGACTTGCATCTCGAGAGCCATCCTGCTCATATAACACCACAAGCTACATGGGATCACAACACATGTGCAAATAATCAAGTCGCCTCAAAATCCACATGGCACAATAAAGTATTACATGGAATAGCTGAAGACGAGAATAACATCCAACGCCCGAAGACTCCTCTGCAAGCAATGTTATGTCGAACAGACACATCCGACCTGATGTAGAGCACACATTCACATTAGACCCACCAATGAACCCTAAGCCAATTTCGATCATCCCATACTGGGTCAACAACCTTTCAAGGATCTAGAATGGTCCTAATTATGACACACTCGAGTAGCCGTCCAATCCAAAATAAACTCCCACAGTATAAAACCAAACGGCTAGAGCGCCTTTCAGGCATAAACCCTCACATTACCGATAGTACCAGAATCCCCATACTTGGTTTCATTCCTTAACAATTAAATGACTAACATGTAACACTTATACAAATCTCCCAGTGGGATATGCTCCCACGACCTTCCACACCAGGTAGCCAAGTCTGCACATCCATACAACCAACCGTACTAATTCTGTAAAGCAAATCAAGAATCTACAAATCGATACATAATGCCTCTTCCACAACACCCCATTCTTGGGTAACACTAAAGAAAATGCCAGCTTACTCTGAATATCTGAATTCTTCCCTGCTCATCCGAGCTCGTGACATTCTTGTCAATACCAAACCGCAACCTTGATCCTCAATTTCCAATTCCCATGTAGCTCACTACACCTACCATGCCACTACACGAGTGTACAAGAATTCATCATAACCCCTGAACTACTAGTGGAAGAAACACTTCATTAGCTAGAAACCTTTCGTTTAACTCATTTCAGTAGAACCGTTGCAACACACAACTGAATTCCCAACAGCAGAAAATACAAACTTCAAGTCGTGATCTAAACCGCCATAACCCTTCCATAATTCATTTGCACAACAAGGCCATTTGAATCAAATACCTGCCAAATCAATCAAGTTATGGTGGCTGTCAAGCCCGCACGTACAACCACCGACCTCATGTATAAATTCATACGTTGAAGGAACTAATCATTGCCACAATTATGCTGATTCAACCATTACTAACCGAACCAACTTCTTCTAATTTATTCTCGGCTTGCCTTAGAAATAATAATAGCTCCCTTTAAAAACATAACGAACTAAATCCGCACTAATTCCGAGTGACTCGCATCACAAGACCACATATCAATAATCATGAACCATCTCATACCCTCCTCTAGCACACAATAGCATCTCCAACAGGCACACTCATTCTGCAAGACCTTTCGCGAACTCGAACCTATTTCTCCCTTTCCTCTAATACTATACTGCAGACCCGATGATAACATAGAATACTCCAAGCCCCTTTCATAATCCAATGCACTTAAATTCTTGAACCTTCTAGGACCGTTGTTTAGAGTCACCCACTCTGACCTGGTCCCGAATATAACCAGGCTCCAATGCTCTGCTAGCATAAGAAACCCTTTCAAAAAAGCAAGCGACTGAATTCTTTTCCTTGTACATCACATCCACAAGAAGCATAAACTCTGAGTCTTCCCAAAACCTGCACCTGAATTGATAAGGAAAAATATAGCACGCATTCATCAAGTTCCTTGCTCGAATTACCCCCGATGTTCTCTTTTCTTGGTCATAAATAATCCACCAATGCACCGATAACAAGAAACTACACAAGTAGACAACCACATGATCCAATAGACTAATTCGATTTCCAAAACTGCTGCGCACCGCTATCTCTGACAACCGCTTCTCAGGCACCACTTTACAACACCCTGTCCCGAAGGCAAATTGAAGAAGACCATAACATCGGCGGACCTTCATGCATTCAAACAAGGACGACGACGCCACATCACAAATGAGAATTCCACCATGCTCGAAAATATCAAGTCTAGTTACTCCATCTACCAAGGCCTGAATATCCATAGTCCAATTGCCTTTTCTCTACTGGAATTAAATATCAAACCTCTAAGTCATGCACCAAGAAATGCTCCTTTCAAGTCATTCACTACCTCGACACCTAAACGAGCACCCCACCATTACATCAATACTGAGCGATAACAACACATGAACATTATAGCAATCTGTGCATAGCCTCAAAACCATCGAAAATATAGCTACTGAGCTGAAATGATAGAACATCCTTTCACAAGCCGACGATAGTAGACTGCCCGAATACGCATGGAAAAATATCTTTCGCCACGTCTGCAGTACCACTACAACTCCTCAATGCCCAATTGATAACAAGCGCTCCATGTCGCATAAGATTGAGTAGGAAGGAAGTAGAGGCATAAGCCTCAAATAAGTCAAATCGCACGATGAGGAATTAAGAAAGGAAGTGCTCCTAACAGTCTTGTAGCCTCTCAAAGATAAGTACAGACGTCTTCGTACCGATTCTCAAGACTCCACTAGACTTGCTCATGACTCGTGAGACCTAAGTGAATGTAATAATCTGATACCAAGCTTTCACGAGATAAAATCCACTAAAGGTTGTGATGGCGCCTAACACTGCTGTCAGGCAAGCCAACGGTGATTGATCAACTCAATTACTTATTTTATTATTTTGAAATCATAATTTTCATTTAATTAAATAGTATGAAATAGAGTTTACAGGGAAAAATGATAATATTTACGTGAACTACAATGATGAATGACCAGTAGGAACCCCCAAAACCCGGTGTCACAAGTGCATGAGTATCAACTAGGAAATATAATAAGATACAAAATTTGTCTGGAATATAAATTAGACAGGAGAATATAAATAACTCTGATGGAGACTCTACATGCTATGGATCGTAACATGGAATGCAATTCACGGTAAAGTCCCTGCAATAGCTACGCTTTTGCGCCCAAAAAACCACTAGACATATATGTACCTGCACAATAAGTGCAACAAGTGTAGCATGAGTACATAAATCAATTCGTACCCAGTAAGTATCTAGCCTAACCCCAGAGAAGTAGTGATGAGGGGTCGGCATCAACACTTGAGGTCGGATCTCGAAACAAATCACATATATGGACTCGGGGGTGAATGGTTAATCAGGATTTGGTCTTAATTTCTGATTTTGGCCGTGTGGAGCCGGGTTGATATTTGTTGACTTTTTTAAGTATGTTAAAGATCAAACCTTTTTCATAGGAGAGTAGTTTATAAAGTTTGTTTTGACTTATTTGAGTAATATTTGACTAGATTTGGGTAGTTTGGAGCCTTTTTCTAAAGGCAAAGTCATGGCGGATTGTTGATTTTGTTCCGAAAAAGGTAAGTATCGTGGTTAACCTTGATTTGATAGAATTAGGATATGATTGGTCTATTTTCTAAGTCATATATATATATATATATATATGGAGACGACGTATATGCAAGATGACGAGTGTATATGCATTGCCATGGGTTTAAGCATGCAGGGTGTACCACTTTATTTCATGTCTATAGTTATACCATGTCTATACTTATTTAAAGTTTTTACTTGTGAGGTGCTCCTACTTAATACATGTTTTACTTGATATATGTGTCTTCACTTGTTACATGTCCTTAATTGTTACATGTTCTAGCTTATTTCATGCCTTTATATATCGTACTCCTTTACTTGCTACATTTTTTTACATGATATTAGGTAGATGATTTTACCTGTCTCATGCCTTTACTAGCCTTGTTGCCTTTACTTGTTTCTTGTTTCACTCTACTATGTTATATCAGTTAGTGTGATCTTTAGATTGTTCTCGTTTTTACGGCTTGTTGAAGTTCTTGTTGGCATATATTGTGAGGCTATTTTATGAACAATGAATTGTTTGACCTTCTTTGTTCTTGCTCATATTTCCTTGGTGAATTATGTGTTTTAGTTCCCTTTTTATGTTAAGTTGTGAGATTCTATGTATTTGGTTATTATTAAGCATTTTCAAATGAATTGATATTGGGATCGGGTTGCACCGTAATGGTATTGTTATTGATATTAGGATCGGGTTGTGCGCCGCGATGATGTTGTTATTGGTACTGGGATCGGGTTGCGTGCCGCAACAGAAAGGATGTATGTAGTTGTTCTTGGTTGTTATGCTCTACTGCCATGATGTGTTATGAGGTGTGATGTGATGTTATTCTGGGGCCCTCTTCCATCTACTTTCTTATTCCGTTCATTATGTAGTTACTCGTTTCTATGTATTGTTATTGCTTTTTTGCTTATTACTCATACATGTTTAAAGTGAATATGTTGACATTGCCTTGTCACTACCTCGTCAAGGTTAGGCTCAATAATTACTAACTACATGGGGTCAGTTGTACTCATACTACACTTCTGCACTTCTTGTGCAGATCTCAATGTTGGCCCCAACGGCATTCATCGGTGATTGCTCGGACCTTTCCTAGGAGACTTGAGGTGGTGTTGCTTGACATTTATAGACCCTGTAGTCCCCTTACTATATTTATTTATTATTTATTGTACCAGACAATATTGTATTTTCCATTGCAGACTTGTATTTAGCATTACTAGTGGCTCATGTACTTGTGACACTAGACACTAGTCTTTGTAACAACCCGGACGGTCATTTTGAGTATTATAATAGCATTCCCCCATTTACTGCTCAAATTATGCTTTTCAGTTTTTTATGACTTACCGGGTTAGTTAGTTCGGGTCTAGAAGGAATTCAGAGTGAAATGAGACACTTAGTCTCATAATTGAAAATTTTAACATAGAAAAGTTGCCCGGATGTGGACTTAGGTGTAAACGACATCGGATTTGATATGTTATGATTCCAATAGCTCCGTATGGTAATTTTAGGCTTAGGAGCATGTCCAGAAAAAATTTTGGAGGTCCGTAGAGGAATTAGGCTTGAAATGCCGAAAGTTAAATTTTTGGGAAGTTTGACCGGAGGGTTGACTTTTTGATATCGGGGTCAAAATTCGATTCTGAAAATTTGTTATGTCATTTATGACTTCTGTGCAAAATTTGAGGTCAATTGGACGTGATTTGATAGGTTTCTGCGTCGTTTATAGAAATGGAAAGTTTCAAAGTTCATTAGGCTTGAATCTATGTGTGATTCATGTTTTTAGTGTTGTTGGATGTGATTTGAAGACTCGACTAAGTTCGTATGATATTTTAGCACTTGTTGGTGTATTTGGTTGAGGTCCCGAGGGCCTTGGATGAGTTTCGGATGGTTAACGGATCAAAAATTGAACTACAACAACTGCTGGAAATTCCTTCTACCAGAAATCGAGCCTAGAATCAAGCCCAAAAATCGAGCCCAGAATCAAGCCACGATCGAGCCCAGGGTTGAGGGCTACGATCGAAGGCAGGGTCGAGGACCAGAATCAAAGCCATGATCGAAGGTCAGGGTCAAGGGCCATGATCGAGTGCCAGGATCGATGGTCAGAATCGAGGCCCAGGATCGAGGACCACGATCGAAGGCCAAGATCGAGGCAGAACCGAGGCTGTCTTGGCAGAATTATAAAGCAGGGAGCTTGAGGAGAGGCGACTTTTGATAGATTTTCAAGAAAAACTTGAGGTAAGTCCCTTGTGATCATTTCTGCTCCATAATATTGAATTATCATCGAATAATCCGACTAGATTACATGTTTTTGAGGTGTAAATCGGAGATTTGAACTTAGAAATTTGGAAATAAGATTTGTAGATTTGAGGGTCGAGTTGAGGTCAAATTTTGGTAAAATTGATATGGATAGACTCGTGGTTGAATGGACTTTCGAATTTTGTATCTTTTGTCGGATTTCGAGACATGGGCCCCACGGGCAATTTTTGAGCTAAATTTCAGATTTTTATGGAAAATTAGTATTTTCTTATGGAATTAATTCTAATAAATTTTATTAACTGAAACGAATTATTTGTGACTAGATTCGAGGCTTTCGGAGACCAATTCTCGTGGCAAGGGCATAGCGGAATAAAAAATTACGCAGTTTGAGGTAAGTAATAGTTATAAATCTGGTCCTGAGGGTATGAAACTCCGGATTCTTGTATCATGTGATTACTTTTGAGGTGACGCATATGCTAGGTGATGGGTGTGTGGGCGTGCACCGAGGGGGTTGTGACTTGGACCATCCCATGAAACTGTACAGTTGAATAACTTCTTGTTAGCTATATGCTCTCTATGTGTTGTGGAAATTTGACTGTAAGACATGTTAGAAACCATGTTTAGGCTATATGTTGGTACTGCTGGGACCCACATAGGTCGTGTACATATTGAATTATCTGCTAAATTGTTGTTTGGTACTCAGTCACAGTTTAATTATTTATTTTATCTCAGTCTCTACTATTTATTATTGATGCATCATATCATTGTTGTGTGGGCTGATTTTATGATTATTGAGAGACCGAGAGACTGGAGAGATTTATGACTGAGTAAGGCCAAGGGCCTGATTGTGAGATATTGATACTATAGCTCGTGAGTTGTTCGTGCAGCACGTGAGTTGGTCGTGCGGATCCAGATATTGATACTATAG
Organism: Nicotiana tabacum; assembly: GCF_000715075.1. Lineage (NCBI taxonomy): Eukaryota > Viridiplantae > Streptophyta > Magnoliopsida > Solanales > Solanaceae > Nicotiana > Nicotiana tabacum. Next base: position 38,460,061 of record NC_134092.1, read on the forward strand.
CACGTGAGTTGTCCGTGCAGCACGTGAGTTGACCATGCGGATCCAGATATTGATACTATGGCACGTGAGTTGTCCGTGCAGCACGTGAGTTAGCTGCGTAGATTATAGCGCTTGGGCTGTAGGAGCCCCTCCGGAGTCTGTACACCCCCAGTGAGCGTGAGTACCCATTGAGTGTGAGTGCTGAGGGCTGAGGGCTGAGAACTGAGTGGTTGAGCTATTGTGACAACTTGAGTATTTGTTGCCCAAGAGGGTGTACTTGCTTTTTAATTATTGTTACACTTAGTTACTATTTGTCATTGTTGTGAAATTCTCTGAAAGAGTTTATATTCGGATTACATGAACTTGAACAATATAAAATTAATTTGACTTAAACTGCCGGATTTGAAAGCATGTCTATTCCTTGCTGGAATTACTAGAAATGAATTGTAATTGTGTAGCTCGTCATTATCTTCAGTTCTTTGTTAATTATTGTTACTTGGTGAGTTGGTTGTACTCATACGACACCTTGCACTTCGTGTGTAGACCCAGGTGTTCCTGAACATAGCGGGTGTTGGCTCTTCTGCACAACTGATTTTTCGGAGATCCTGAGGTAGCTGCCGTGTTTCACAGAACTTGCCTCTGTATCCCTATCTCCTTTTTTACTGTATTTAGTCTCAGATTATTATGGACCGTATTTTCCAGATTTGTAATTATATTAGATACTCATGTACTCAGTGACACCATATTTTGGAGAGTGTTCATATCAGTATTTGTGGGATTTTATATTGTAATTAATTAGTGTATTTTCAAACTTAAAGAAAAATTGTGGTTTATGGAGATTATCGGCTTGCCTAGTATTGAGATAGGCGCCATCACGACAGGTTGGGATTTTTGGTCGTGACAAGTTGGTATCAGATCCTAGGTTACATAGGTCTCACAAGTCATGAGCAGGTTCAGTAGAGTCTTGCGGATCGGTATGGAGACGTCTATACTTATCTTCGAGAGGCTGCAGAACCCTTAGGAAAATTTTACTTTCTTATATTCTGTCATGCGAATTTGTTGATTCCGGAAATTAAATTTATGTTATTCTATTCTCTTACAGATGGTGAGGACACGTACTACCGGATCGGACGGTCAGCCACCAGTGCCACCAGTTAGGGCCGCGAGAGGCTCGGGCCGTGATAAAGGCCGGGGCTGAGGTAGAGGTCGAGGTATAGCTCGTACCACAGTTGGACCCCCACCTGTAGTACCACCAGTTGCTCCAGGTCAGGAGGAGATTCCAGATATAGCTGAGCCGACAGGACCAGCTCAGACACTAGTTGTGCCTATTGAGATTCCAGGCCTTCAGGAGACTTTGGCCCAAATATTGGCAGCTTGCACTGGTCTTGCTCAGGTGGTTTCGGCTCAGGCCGCACCTGTCACTTCTCAGGCCGGGGGAGGTACTCATACCCCTGTTGCCCATACTCCATGTTACACCCCATATTTTCGTACGTGAAACTATACCATAAATAAATTGATGAAAGCTCGGAAATGAGATGTTACATCCCGCATTTTTGTACGTTAAAATTTCGTCGTAAGTTAATCGACATAAGTTCGGGAATGAGATTATTTTAGGATTATAAGTATTTTACTACTTCAAACAGGTGATAAGTAAGTGTCATGAAAGATAAAGGGTAAACGAATCAAAAAAATGAGTTTCCATTGAGGGTGGTCAATTTGGGATAAAATACGGTTCAAGCTATAATACCCCGTATTTATGGATTAGTGCTATACCGCATGACCATGATAGTAAGGTATATAAAGTATACTAATATTTAAGTAAAATGAGATATAGAAATTATTATGTGGCTAATTAGTTAAATATGGAATAATAAAGTAAATAAATTTTTATATACATTAAGTACTTAAATGTGGGGATAAGGATTTAGTAAATATCCTTTGTCTTAGTAAGCACTATATGTCATAATTGTAGGACTTCCACCGCCAATACATGGCCAGGTGGAAGCCAAACATTCAAAAGACCTTATGCTCTCATTCTTGAAGGCTATTATAACATTCACCTTTAATTTAGTGTTCTCTCATTCCTGGAAAAGCCATCATAAACGTTCACTCTTCAATTGTTATGGAGAATGAGTTAACAAACGTGCAACACCTTAGTTAAAGATAATTCTTTGGGAATTCATGACAAAAATTATCCAAGTTTGAATGATTCATCTACGACCTTCTCGAGCTCTTATGAGCAATTAAGGTATGTTAAGGCTATCCCTTCTTTCTTTTAGCGTGATTTATACGACACAAACGAAACGAGCAAATGCACAATTTCCATAAATGACTCTATTCATAGAAATACTAGAGATGTTTATGTTCTTGATTCCCCATGTGTCATATTATTCTATCATCTGTTCATAGGTCTCAGAAAATACGTAAGGTAATAATGTTTATTTCATAACTTTAATCAAAGGCATAATGGTCCTATTACGTTCTGAGAGATTTTATTGATGTATTTCATATGCATTTCATTCATTTATACATGTACATTGACCCATGACCAGATGACGTTATATACGCATATATATATATATATATATATATATATATATATATATATATATATATATATATATATATATATATATATGGGATATGGAAAGAAGGTTATGGCGTTATATACATACCACCACCTGATCAGCTGGTATACGTTGATGAATTACCCACAGTGGCCGAGATGATATGATGGGATGCCCTCAGAGGCTTGATGATCTTATGAACGTATATACCTATGCATGGTATGATATTTATACACATATGCATGATATTATAAATATGAAATGATTCACAGCATTATTCAGATATACATGTCGAGTCTTTTACTCCATGTTTCTCTTATGTATATTGTTTAGTGATTTTTATTCCTTACATACTCATTACATTATTTGTATTGATGTCCCTTTTTCCTGGGGACGCTGCGTTTCATGCCAGCAGATCTCGATAGATAGGTCGAGAGTCCTCCAAGTAGGCGATCATCTCAGCGGAATATGTTGGTGCACTCCATTTGCTCCGGAGTTGCTTGTTTGGTCAGTATGATTTAGATGTATATTGTTTGGTATGATGGGGCTTTGTCCCAACCTTTATGATGATTATGTATTCTTAGAGGCTTGTAGACAGATGACATGTATGTAAAAGATTGTATGGCCTTGTCGGCCTATGTTCAGTGTAAGAGTGGTTATTTTGATCTTATAGGCCCATATGTCTTATGTATAAGTTGGTATTACATATTGTATTCTACATATCTCACGGCAGCCTCTCCGGCTCAGTTATATATGATAGTATGATATGAAAATATACGTTATGTTGGTACTCGATTGAGTAAGGTACTGGGTGTCCGTCGCGGCCCATCGGTTTGGGTCGTGACAAAAGTGGTATCAGAGCAGTTCTGTCCTAGGGAGTCTACAAGCCGTGTCTAGTAGAGTCTTATTTATGGGTATGTTGTGCACCACACTTATAAGCAGGAGGCTACAGGGCATTTAGGACTACCACTCTTTCTTCTTACTCTAGATTGTTTGGTAGAGCTCAGTTGTAAAAACTTAATTTCCTAAACTCTATCTTATTGATAATACGAGGATGCCTCCATCTAGAAAGACGGTTGGTAAGAGATGTAGCTGTGGAAGAGTTGAGTTAGAGGAACTCGATTTTTCATGATGCTTATGATGAGTAAATGAGAGGTCTTCAGTAGATCATGTGTATACTAAGATGTGTAAAACTTTTTGATAAGGATCCCTATGGCAACAATGTCTATCCACTCTTATGGTAAACATGAATAAGAAAATTGGAAGGTAGATACAAGTTTCAGCAAGTAAAAGAAGCAAGATGAAAAAGGGTACGAGCTACCTAGCTAATGAAGATTATCGCAAAGGAATATAAGACTTTTGAGTTACCTTCAACAATAACAGAGGTATGTACAATTGGTCACACCCATCTCAGTTATGCTCCATAGGAGCCAGCAGATATAGATTAAGAGAAGGCCGGGATATCAGGATCCGGCTAGGGTTAGAGTAACCCAAAATTGTGGATGGATTGTTAGCGTTAGCTGACATTTCCGACGGATATTGTAAATGTGCTAATAGATCTCCTTGTGAGACACCCAGAGGGTGCACTCTAAAATAGTACAGCTAGATATAAATACTACAAAGATAGGCACTGGAAGCCTTGAAGGGATAAATATTACCTTAGTATAGCTCCCGTCCCAAGTGGAGAAAGAATGTTAGGTAACCCGAAGAGCCAGTAGATGGAGCAAGGGGAGCTAAAAGCAAAAGAATGTCTTGTTCGAGTTTTCAGAATAAAGTGATAGACATAAATATTAGCGGGAAATAAGAAGAGAATTAATGAAGCATTATGAGTAAGATGTGATATATGGATGACAATGGTAGATCAAAAAGATGACAGTATTACAGAGTCTATAGTCAAGTGAAGGAAAGGACGAGAGGTGACAGGCCTTGAGACAACAAAAGAGTATAGGCCATAAAGTCATATCCTCATTTCGAGAAATAAGTTTGTAACTCCAACGTGATTACCAAAATAAAAAATTAGACCCTAGAGTGATAAGAAATCAGCATGGGCTGATGAACAAGATAAACTAAACATGAACTAGGGACTGAGTAATAGTCGGCATCATGACAATTTCAGAGATTGCATTCCGACGATAATAGGATGGACGACATAAGAATACCCTTTAAAGGTCATTCAGGAAGATGCTTCCCTAAAGCAAGCAAGGTGAGTAAAGTTAAGCTTAAGAGACTGTATATGCCAGTTACACTAAGTTTCACATTGGTACAGAAGGATTACCGCGAGGCGAGTAAGGATCATCGATGATGTGAAAAGATGCCAAAGATGAGAAGGTAAAACATCTATACGTAGATCATCGTAGCACTAAATCTTAGTGCTCCCCTAAAAGAGGGAATATGGAGTGATGTGACATTAAGTCAGAATTAAGTGGTTCTAGTATCTATATAATGGTAAAGAAAGAATGCAATAAAAAATGAGAAAGGAATGAGATTGCATTTATCCGAATCCTACAGATATGCTACGATTCCAGAATATTATGCAAGTACGACGTCAAGGAAAAGAAGTAAGAATTCCTGCCCGGGATGTTATTGATAAATAAGGAGCCAGTGTGAGAGGTAAGTTAAGACAAAGAAAATAACCCAAGAAATATTTCGCGGAATATTGATAGGAGAAGGGGCCAACGAGTAATTAGTAGTTGATTTAGAAAGAGCCTAGTTATGGCTAGACAAGAAGATACAAACAAATCAATAGATCGTGCAAGATAAACACAGTGCACCGCAACATGGGGAATTCAGTCTCGCAGATATGACATCGTGATCCTTGAGAAATATTATGATAGGAGTTCCGCATGAATGTTACCGAAATAAAAGAGTGTCTCACTAGGAAGACAGTCAAACCTACAGTTCAAGAGTAACTGTACGAGCACATGAGTGTGGACGTAAGTAACTACGGATAATTATAGCGGGGAACATCAAAACAAAAATTCCGTCAAGTATACGATGTGATAAGCTTGTAACTTTACAAGAGCCAAAAGGTCACCCTAAATACTACAACGAAAGACCAGCTGACAAAATAAGGAAGAAGGCTTCAACCTAAGCATAGTGACCAAAAGAGGAAAATGGTCTTGTAATAACAGTCTCACAATAACATTGTATGCACTCCATAAGGAAGCGGCACCTGGCGTGGCTAATGAGCGGGAAATGAAACCAAAAGTAATATTCGAGACCATATGAATTGCACAAAATTCCGACATGCATGTGATGTCTCGCTTGATGTTCCAGGATGACATAAGAAAACCTATGATGCAAGCAAGTTGAAGGAAAGTTGCGAGTAGTATAAATAGATATGTGTAGGTCACAAGCTAAAGTATGGTAAAGCGATAAGGTTTTAGGAAGACATGAGTAAGGATAAGAAAGGGCGAGTGAGAAGGTGACGAGAATGGATAAGTTCTCAGGAATAAGCCCATGAAAACAAGAGAGCTGATGATTTCTCTAAGTTATAGAAAGCTTAGTATAGCCTAAATGAACTCAAAGAAGTCTAAGACTAATGGCATTTAGAAGAGATGGAATGCCGCCCTGATAGTACAATGAGGGTGTAATTTCGACAAATAAAGGATGACGATTGGGCCTTCGATTGAGTAATGATTTGAAAAGGATTTAATGAATTGTACGGGACTAAAATACCCACGTAAGTGAATCTTATTGGGATGCTATAAAATACGGTTATTGAAGTACAGTATTGCCGTTAAGTGGATCAGAAAAATCACTTCAAATATTCCTCGATGCAACATAAGCCCTAGTGGCAAGGTATTACGTAAGAAGTTTCAAGTTATCAGTGGTATATTGTAGATCAATATTGAGGTAAATCAACAATGGATGGACAAATCACAAAGTATGAGATGGGATTAGACCGTCATTCTTAAGATGAACAGTAATGAGGAAGCATTAAAGGACTTAGATTTATAAATATGGGATAAGCAACGAAAGTAACCTGAAGTTCAGTAGCAGACCTCAGTAACGATAAATCGAAGTAAGAGTTAAGTAAAGTCATACGAATGCATAATCGGGTCTATGAAATAAGATATAGCAATATTCGTAAGTTCAATAAAGTACCGAGCAAAGAACTTCAAGTATACCTATAGATGCCCAGAGGGACATCTTGTCAAGCTCTATATATGTTTACAAATTGAGGCCTAGATATTGGCTAAAAGCTGAAGGGAAAAGGGAGAGAAGAGTCGCATAGGCGCACTTACAAGGTCAGAATCATATAGACTGCAGGGCAGAAGGTAGCAAGAGTTACGAGATTGAAAATATTCCGTCCATAGACCATGGTGTGAGAAAGAGGCCTAAAGGGGGGAATGCCCTGACCTTTGGATTTATTCAAAGAACAGTTGCCTAAATGGAAATAAGAGTATTAAAGTATTCGCAAGAGCTATGGGTTATGAGAATGATAAGTGCATTAGTTAACATTCGTGGACGAATGTTCCAAAGGGGGGAATGATGTTATACCTCATATTTTCGTACGTGAAAGTACACCATAAATAAATTGATGAAAGCTTGGAAATGAGATATTACATCCCGTATTTTTGTACATTAAAATTTCGTCGTATGTTAATCGACGTAAGTTCGGGAATGATATTATATTGGGATTATAAGTATTTTGCTACTTCAAACAAGTGATAAGTAAGTGATGTGAAAGATAAAGGGTAAACGAATTAAAGAAAATAATTTTTTATTGAAGATGATCAATTTGGGATAAAATACGGTCCAATCTATAATACCCCGTATTTATGAATTAGTGCTATACCACATGACCATAATAGTAAGATATATGAAGTATACTAGTATTTAAGTGAAATGAGATATAAAAATTATTATGTGGCTAATTAGTTAAATATGGGATAATAAAGTAAACAAATTTTTATATACATTAAGTACTTAAATGTGGGGATAAGGGTGTAGTAAATATCCTTTGTCTTAGTAAGTACTATATGTCATAATTGTAGGACTTCCACCGCCAATACATGGCCAGGTGGAAGCCAAACATTTAAAAGACCTTATGCTCTCATTCTTGAAGGCTATTATAACATTCACCTTTAATTTAATGTTCTCTCATTCCTGGAAAAGCCATCATAAAAGTTCATTCTTCAATTGTTATGGAGAATGAGTTAACAAACGTGCAACACCTTAGTTAAAGATAATTCTTTGGGAATTCATGCCAAAATTTATCCAAGATTGAATGATTCATCTAAGACCTTCTCGAGCTCTTATGAGCAATTAAAATATGTTAAGGCAATTCTTTCTTTCTTTTGGCATGATCTATACGACATAAACGAAACGAGCAAATGCACAATTTCGATAAATAACTTTATTCATAGAAATACTAGAGATGTTTATGTTCTTGATTCCCCATGTGTCATATAATTCTATCATCTGTTCATGGGTCTCAGAAAATACGTAAGTTGATAAAGTTTATTTCATGACTTTAATCAAAGGCATAATGGTCCTATTACGTTCTGAGAGATTTTATTGACGTATTTCATATGCATTTCATTCATTTATACATGTACATTGACCCATAACCAGATGGCATTATATACGCATATATATGTTTATTATATGTATATGGGATATGAAAAAAGGTTACGGCGTTATATACGCACCACCGCCTGATCAGCTAGTGTACGTTGATGAATTGCCCACAATGGCCGAGATGATATGATAGGATGACCTCAGAGGCTTGATGATATTATGAATGCATATACCTATGCATGGTATGATATTTATATGGATATGCATGATATTATCAATATGAAGTGATTCACAGAGTTATTCAAATATACATATCGAGTCTTTTAGTCCGTGTTTCTCTCATGTCTATTGTTTACTGATTTTTATTCCTTACATACTCGGTACATTATTTGTACTAACGTCCCTTTTTTCTGGAAACGCTGCGTTTCATGCCCGCAGGTCTCGATAGACAGGTCGAGAGTCCTCCAAGTAGGCGATCAGCTCAGCGGAATACGTTGGTGCACTCAATTTGCTCCGGAGTTACTTATTTGGTCAGTATGATTTAGATGTGTATTGTTTGGTATGGTGGGGCTCTGTCCTAACCTTTATGACAATTATGTATTCTTAGAGGCTTGTAGACAGATGGCATGTTCGTAAAAGATTATATGGCTTTGTCGGCCTATGTTTAGTGTAACAGTGGTTATTTTGGTCTTATAGGCCCATATGTCTTATGTATAAGTTGGTATTACATGTTGTATTCTACCTATCTCACGACAGCCTCTCCGGCTCAGTTATATATGATGGTATGATACAAAAAGATACGTTATGTTGGTACTCGATTGAGTAAGGTACTGGGTGCCCATCGCGGCCCATCGGTTTGGGTCGTGACACTCCAGACCGGGTAGTACAGGGACTTTAGATACCGGGGGCACTACCAGCCCAGCTGGTTATTGCTGCTCAGGCCTCGGTAATTCCTATTATGGCAAATGATGAACTGAGGATTCGACCTCCACCATTTAGCGGTACTGAGTCAGAGGATGCTCAGGGTTTTCTGGATAGGTGTCAGCGGATGCTTCGGACAGTGGGTATTCTGGAGACCAGTAGGGTCTCGTTCATTACCTTTCCTATTTTTTGAGGCTGCCTTCAGATGGTGGAAGGCTTATGAGAGGCGCAGGCCAGTTGGTGCAGTACCACTTACATGGCAGGAATTCTCCATTCTCTTTTTGGAGAAGTTTGTGCCATAGTCTCGAGAGAGGAGCCGCGCAGACAATTTGAGCAGTTACGTCAGGATGGCATGTCTGTGACGCAGTATGAGATGAGATTTTCTGAGTTGGCTCGTCACGCAGTCTGGTTGGTTCCCACTGATAGGGAGAGGATTAGGAGGTCCATTGATGGCCTCACTAGGGAGAGGGTGTCTGGTGCTACTTTTGATGAGGTAGTTGACATTGCTTAGCAGATAGAGATGGTTCGTAGCCAGGAAAGTGGAGAGAGGAAGTCTAAGAGGCCTCGTGGTCCAGGTGATTAGAGCGGAATTCCTTCAGGGGGTCAGTTTTACTACGGTAGGTGTCATTCTTACAGACACGCACAGACGGGTCGTCCATCTCATCGTAGTGCATCAGCTAGCCACAGTTCTTACAGTGATCACTCAGGCCAGTCTTTGTTCAGTGCACTACCAACACAAAGTTCTCATCATGCATTGTCCGCTCAGGCTTCTACATGTAATACCTCGGGTTATCAGGAGCATCAGTTCCGTGAGAGGAGGGGTTGTTTCGAGTGCGGGGAATTTGGTCATTTCAAGAGAGAGTGTCCTAGGCTATTGAGTGGGGAACCACAATAGAGTCCTCGACTGACGACACCAGCACCAGCAGTTCCACCACCCGCCCATCCAGCTCGGGGTGGGGGTCAGGCAGCTAGGGGTCTCCCAAGAGGGGGAGGCCGATCAGGTGGCGGTCAGGCCCGATTCTATGATTTTCCTACCAGGCCGGATACTATTGCTTCAGATGTAGTGATCACAGGTATTGTTTCAGTAGGGAGGCTTCTATATTATTTGACGCTCGTTCCACTTATTCATATGTATCATCGTATTTTGCTAATTATTTGGATATGCCCTGTGAGTCCTTAGTTTCACCTGTTTATGTATCTATACCGGTAGACGATATTATTACTGTGGACCGTGTGTATCGGTCGTGTGTGGTATCTATTGGGGAATTGTAGACTAGGGTTGATATCTTATTACTCGGTATGGTTGATTTTGATGTAATCCTGGGTATGGATTGATTGTCTCCATGTCATGCTATTCTGGACTGTCACTCAAAAACCGTGGCATTGACGATGCTGGGGTTGCCGAAGGTTGAATGGAGGGGTTCTCCAGAGTTTGTTCCTAGCAGGGTAATTTCTTATTTGAAGGCCCAACGTATGGTTGGAAATGGATGTTTGTCATATTTGGCATTTGTGAGAGATGTTGATGCAGATACTCCTATTATTGATTCAGTACCGGTTGTGCGAGACTTTCCAGATATATTTCCTGCAAACCTGCCGAGTATGCAACCCGATAGGGATATTGATTTCGGTATTGACTTGGTGCAGAGCACTCAGCCCATTTCTATTCCTCCATATCGTATGGCACCAGCTGAGTTAAAAGAATTGAAAGAGCAACTTCAGGAACTCCTTGAAAAGGGATTTATTAGGCCTAGTGTGTCACCTTGGGGTGCACCGGTTCTGTTTGTGAAGAAGAAAGATGGTACTATGCGGATGTGCATTGATTATAGGTAGTTGAACAAGGTTACAATCAAGAATAAATATCCTTTGCCGCGTATTGATGACTTATTTGACCCGCTTCATGGAGCGAGGGTGTTCTCCAAAATTGATTTGAGATCGGGGTATCACCAGTTGAAAATTCGGGATTCGGATATTCTAAAGACGGCATTCAGAACTCGTTATGGCCACTATGAATTTCTTGTGATGTCATTTGGGCTAACCAAATCCCAGCAGCATTTATGCATTTGATAAATAGTGTATTCCAGCCATATCTTGATTTATTTGTCGTAGTATTTATTGATGATATTCTGGTGTACTCACATAGCCAGAAGGAGCATGCACAATACTTGGGTATTGTATTACAGAGGCTGAGAGAGAAGAGACTTTATGACAAATTCTCTAAGTGTGAGTTCTGGCTTAATTCAGTGGCATTCTTGGGACATATAGTGTCAGTGAAGGAATTAAGGTGGATCCGAAGAAAATAGAGGCCGTTCAGAGTTGGCCCAGGCCATCTTCAGTTACTGAGATTCAGAGTTTTTTCGGCTTGGCCGGTTATTAACGTCGCTTCGTGGAGGGTTTCTTGTCTATTACATTGCCTATGACTAAATTGACCTACTCCGTTCAGGTGGTCGGATGAGTGTGAAGAGAGCTTTCAGAAGCTCAAAATAGCTTTGACTACAGCTTCAGTATTGGTGTTGCCTACAGGTTTAGAGTCTTATACTGTGTATTATGACACATCGCGTATTGGTCTCGGCGCAGTGCTGATACAAGACGGTAGGGTGATGACCTATGCGTCCAGACAGTTAAAGATACATAAGAAGAATTACCCGGTCCATGATCTTGAGTTAGCAGCTATTGTTCATACCTTGAAAATTTGGCGGCATTAATTGTACAGTGTCCAGTGTGAGGTATATACCGATCATTGGAGTCTACAATATTTGTTTAAATAGAAGAATCTTAATTTGCGGCAGCGAAGGTGGTCAGAGTTTCTTAAGGATTATGATACTACCATTCTCTATCATCCTGGAAAGGCCAATGTAGTGGCCGAATCCTTGAGTCGTAAGGCGGAGAGTTTGGGTAGCTTAGCATACTTACCAGTAGCAGAGAGACCTTTAGCATTGGATGTTCAGGCATTGGCCAACCAGTTTGTTAGATTGGATGTTTCCGAGCCGAATCGAGTTTTGGCTTATGTGGTGTCTCGGTCTTCTTTATATGATCGCATCAGAGAGCGCCAGTATGATGATCCACATCTGCTTGTCCTTAAGGACACGGTTCAGCACGGTGATGCCAAGGATGTCACTATTGGAGATGACGGTGTATTACGGATGCAAGGCTGGCTATGTGTGCCTAATGTAGATGGTTTGCGCGAGTTGATTGTCCAGGAAGCTCACAGTTCACAGTACTCCATTCATCCAGGTGCCATGAAGATGTATCAGGATTTGAGGCAGCATTATTGGTGGAGGCGAATGAAGAAAGATATAATTGGGTTTGTAGCTCGGTGTCTAAATTGTCAACAGGTAAAGTACGAGCATCAGAGACCAGGCGGATTACTACATAGACTTGAAATTCTGGAGTGGGAGTGGGAGCGTATTACCATGGACTTTGTAGTTGGGCTCCCACGGACTTTGAAAAAGTTTGATGTTGTTTAGGTAATAGTAGATCGGTTAACCAAATCTGCGCATTTTATTCCAGTTGTTACTAATTATTCTTCGTAGCGATTTGCTGAGATTTATATTCGCAAGATTGTTCGCCTACACGGTGTGCCAGTGTCCATCATTTCAGATCGGAGCACGCATTTTACATCATAATTTTAGATAGCAGTGCAACGAGAATTGGGCACACAGGTTCACTTGAGTACAGCATTTCACCCTCAGACCGATGGACAGTCCGAGCGCACTATTCAGATATTGAAGGATATGTTACGCGCTTGTGTCATTGATTTTGGGGGTTCTTGGGATCAATTCCTGCCACTCACGAAGTTTGCTTACAATAATAGCTACCAGTCAAGCATTCAGATGGCTCCGTATGAAGCTTTATATGGGAGACGGTGTCGGTCCCCAGTGGGTTGGTTTGAGCCAGGTGAGGCTAGGATATTGGGTACTGACTTGGTTCAGGATGCTTTAGAGAAGGTCAAAGTGATTCAGGAACGGCTTCGCACGGCACAGTTTAGACAGAAGAGTTATGCCGACAGGAAGGTTCTTGATGTTGTTCACATTGTTGGGGAGAAGATTCTGCTCAAGATTTCACCCATGAAGGGTGTGTTGAGGTTCGGGAGGAAGGGCAAGTTGAGCCCTCAGTATATTGATCCTTTTGAAATACTTAAGAAGATTGGAGAGGTGGCTTATGAACTTGCTTTGCCAACTAGTTTATCAGGTGTTCATCCAGTGTTCCATGTATCCATGCTTCGAAAGTATGTCGGGGATCCATCTCATATTCTGGATTTCAGTACAGTATAGCTGGACGGTAATATGACTTATGATGTAGAGCCGATGGCTATTTTAGACCGGTAGGTTTGAAAGCTGAGGTCAAAGAACATAGCATCAGTGAAGGTACAGTGGAGAGGCCAGCCAGTCAAAGAAGCTACTTGGGAGATTGAGCAGGAGATGCGGAGTAAATACCCACACTTATTTAAGACTCTAGGTATTATTCTAAACCCGTTCGAAGATGAACTTTTGTTTAAGAGGGGGAGAATGTAATGACCCAGCCGGTCATTTTGAGTATAATAACCATGTTCTCTCATTTACTGCTCAATTTATGCTTTATAGTTGTTTGATGACTTACCATGTTAGTTGGTTCGGGTCCGGAAGGAATTCGGAGTGAAATGAGACACTTAGTCTCATAATTGAAAATTTTAAGATAGAAAAGTTGCCCGGATGTGGACTTAGGTGTAAACGACCTCGGATCTGAAATTTTATGATTCCAATAGCTTTGTATGGTGATTTTGGGCTTAGGAGCGTGTCCGAAAATTTTTTTGAAGGTTCGTAGAGGAATTAGGCTTGAAATACCGAAAGTTGAATTTTTGGGAAGTTTGACCGGGGGGTTGACTTTTTGATATCGGGGTGAAAATCTGATTCTGAAAATTTTAATAGGTCTGCTATGTTATTTATGACTTAGTGTGTAAAATTTGAGGTCAATCGGACGTGATTTGATAGGTTCCGACGTTGTTTGTAGAAATGAAAAGTTTCAAAGTTCATTAGGCTTGAATCTATGTGTGATTCGTGTTTTTAGTATTGTTGGATGTGATTTGAAGACTCGACTAAGTTCGTATGATGTTTTAGGACTTGTTGGTGTATTTGGTTGAGGTCCCGAAGGCCTTGGATGAGTTTTGGATGGTTAACGGATCAAAAATTGAACTACAACAGCTGCTGCAATTTCTTTCTGCTGGAAATTCCTTCTGCCAGAAATCGAGCCCAGATTCAAGCCCAGAATCGAGCCCAAAAATGGAGCCTAGTATCAAGCCACGGTCGAGCCTAAGGTCGAGAGCCACGATCGAAGGCAGGGTCGAGGACCAGGATCAAAGCCATGATTGAAGGCCAGGGTCGAGGGCCATGATCGAAGGTCAAGATCGAGGGTCAGAATCGAGGCCTAGGATCGAGGCCCAAGATCGAGACCTAGGATCGAGAACCACGATCGAAGTCCAAGATCGAGGCAGGACCAAGGCTGTCTGGGCAGAATTATAAAGCAGGGAACTTCGCCCCATTCGTCATTTTTGGCAAATTAGAGCTTGAGGAGAGGCGATTTTTGATTGACTTTCAAGGAAAACATGAAGTCCCTTGTGATCATTTCTAGTCCATAATATTGAATTATCATCGAATAATCCGACTAGATTACATGTTTTTGAGGTGTAAATCAGAGATTTGAACTTAGAAATTTGGAAATAAGATTTGTAGATTTGAAAGTCGAGTTGAGGTCGGATTTTGATAAAATTGGTATGGGTAGACTCGTGGTTAAATGGGCTTTCAGATTTTATAACTTTTGTTGGGTTCCGAGACGTGGGCCCCACGGTCGATTTTTGAGCTAAATTTCGGATTTTTATGGAAAATTAGTATTTTCTTATGGAATTAATTCCAAAATTTTTTTTAACTGAAACGAATTATTTGTGACTAGATTCAAGGGTTTGAGAGACCAATTCTCATGGCAAGGGCATAGCGGAATAAAGAATTACGCGGTCTGAGTTAAGTAACAGTTATAAATCTGGTCCTGAGGGTATGAAACTCCGGATTTTTGTATTATGTGATTACTTTGGAGATGACGCACGTGCTAGGTGACAGGCGTGTGGGCATGCACCGAGGGGATTTTGACTTGGTCCGTCCCGTGAAACTGTAAAGTTAAATAACTTGTTGTTAGCTATATGCTTTCTATGTGTTGTGGAAATTTGACTATAAGACATGTTAGAAACCATGTTTAGGCTATATGTTGGTACTGCTGGGACCCACATAGGTCGTGTACATGTTGAATTATCTGCTAAATTATTGTTTGGTACTCAGTCACAGTTTACTTGTTTATTTTATCTCAGTCTCTATTGTTCATTATTGATGCATCATATTATTGTTGTTTGGGCTGATTTCATGATTATTGAGAGCCCGAGAGACTGGAGAGATTTATTATAGCACGTGAGTTCTCCGTGTGGGATATTATAGCACGCGAGTTGTCAGTGCAGCACGTGAGTTGGCCGTGCGGATCCAGATATTGATACTATAGCATGTGAGTTATTCGTACAATACGTGAGTTGGCCGTGCGGATCTAGATATTGATACTATGGCACGTGAGTTGTCCGTGCAGCACGTGAGTTGGCCGTGCAGATTATAGCGCTTGGGTTGTAGGAGCCCCTCCGGACTATGTACACCCCCAGTGAGTGCGGGTACCCATTGAGTGTGATTGCTGAGGGCTGAGAGCCGAGTGGTTGAGCTATTTTGACAAGTTGAGTATCTGTTGCCTGAGAGGCTATACTTGCTTTTCAATTGTTGTTACACTTAGTTGCTATCTGTCATTGTTGTGAAATTCTCTGAAAGATTTTATATCCGGATTACATGAAATTGAACAGTATAAAATTGATTTGACTTAAACTGCCGGATTTGAAAGCATGTCTATTCTTTGCTGGAATTACTGAAAATAAATTGTAACTGTGTAGCTCGTCATTATCTTCAATTCCTTATTTATTATTGTTACTTGCTGAGTTAGTTGTACTCATACTACATCCTGCACTTCGTGTGCAGACCCAAGTATTCCTGGACATAGCTGGTGTTGATTCTTTCGCACAACTAATTTTTCGGAGATCCTGAGGTAGCTGCCGTGTATCGCAGACCTTGCCTCTCCTTCCCTGTCTCCTTGTTTACTGTATTTGGTCTCAAATTATTATGGACCATATTTTCCAGATTTATAATAATATTAGATGCTCATTTACTCAGTGACACCAGATTTTGGGGAGTGTTCGTATCAGTATTTGTAGGATTTTGTATTGTATTTAATTAGTGTATTTTCAAACTTAAAGAGAAATTATGGTTTATGGAGATTATCGGCTTGCCTAGTATTGAGATAGGCGCCATCACGACAGGTTGGGATTTTGGGTCGTGACAGTCTTAGACAACAATGGTCGTAGATCTATTATACGTTTTATGTGATTTCACTCTTTTATTAGTATTAATATGTCTTTAGCTGTTAAACTACTTTAATAATTGTGCTAATGTTGGTTTTCTTAGCAAGCGGATATTAGGCGCTATCACGACCCCATGGTTTGGATTTTGGGTCGTGACAGGTCTATCCCCCTAGGGTCTCCCTGTTATGTTTCTCTTTTGATGTTGTACATTCAGGTTGTGAGAAGCCGAATGGTTTCTGATTTATTATGATGCGGGATATGATGTGATGAGTTATTGAGCATAAAGGTGGAAGCTTTAACTATTCGAGTGAATCTTTTTTGCATATTCATACATTTTTTTTTTGTGTGCGCGTGTGTGTATATATATATATATGCTAGTTGATGCATTTTATATATGCACGAGACTTGTTTGTGAGTTGCTGGACACTTGAAAAGTGTCAGATTCATGTAAAGGGTGAGTTATCATCATAGATTGACATGTTGGAGTCATGTAAAGGTTTTCATAAACATACCATTTGAAAATTGATATGAAATTGGAAAATTGACTTGTGTAGACAATTTACCTTCATGTAAAAGCATTTGAGTAAATGCCACTAGGTGCATGTCTCTTTGTAAGCGGAATTGGTGATAGTTGTATTTACTTTGATCTGTTTAATTAGAAAAACTTCTTTAATTGTGCATCTTTATTTTGATATTCGTCGTTCTATGACTGTTTTCTTGGGTATTTCTCTGTCTTATACATTTTATTGAGCTGCAAATGTTATATAAAATGAGAATATTTTAACTAAGAATCTCTCGCTACTTCACTGAGGTTGGTCAAGATACTTATTGAGTATATAGGGTCGTTTATACTAATACTTTATTTCTGCACCTTGCATGCAGATTCAAGAGCTGAGCTGCTGTGGAGGATAAAGGCTAGCATTGAAGACGTACCCATATTCCAGATGCAAACTACCTCTTTGTTCATGGTAGTTTCGGATTTGTACTTCTGTTTATGTATATTCAAATAGGTATTATATTTTCTTTGTACCAGCATTGTAAAATTTAAATCTTAGTGGCTCATGACTTATACTACCAGTCTTTGGTAATATTGTATTGATTTCTTTAATTTTACTTATTATTTATTGATAATTTCTCGTTAGAGTTATCTGATATATTATTTGGTTTACCTAGCGGGTTATGTTAGGTGCCATCATAATTTGGTGGAATTTTAGTTCGTGATATTTTTCGTGCCGTCTCATAAATAATTACGATACAAACGATACTAATACTAACAACTACAATACAAATAATATTGGTTTTGAATCACTCTCAACTCGATTAATCTCATACTCAACTTTTCTGGGTCATAATATTCTTGACACATGTCAAGATTCAGTTAGACCATATAGTAAGTCTATTTTCACCAATACAAGCACATGTTAAAAATATAGTTTTGCATTATAAGTGAGCAAGGTTAAAAGTTGAGCTCATGTGTTAAAAGTAAGCATGAGTTAAAAATAATTTTTATTTTTAAATATGCAGTAATTTATGGTTAAAATTTTATCTCCACCTGTAGTATACTTCGAACATTTTTTTTTTTGTGGATAAAATTCTTCATTATCATCAAATTGGTTGTAGCTTAATCTGAACCCGCCTTGAGCCTGTCTCTAATCTCCCTTCAACAATTAGCTCTGATACCACTTATTGGAATTGAAATAACAAGGAGTGATACGAAAACTAATAAAGCAAACATTGGTTGATGATAAATGAGACAACAAGAAAACTATACTAAAAGAGATATAAAACTTTAATATTGTTTGGTCAATTGACCCCATATGAGAAAACTAATATTAAAAAAATATTGAGAGATAATCTCCTCCTAAATAATATTATTTAGTGACTAAATTGTGGTTTCTATTATTTGCATATGAAGGAGGAATTCTCAATTTATAGAGGTCCACAATCTTTTCCTCCAACAAAGAGATCTGTCAAATTTGGAAAAGAGTTATATTTTCCTTTTAAGAAAAGTAAAATCAAGTATGATAAATATTTTATCTTTCCGTCAAGTAATATGTAAATCAAAATATGAAAAGGAAATTACGGCAAACCTTAACAGACATTAAAGAGAGTATGGGTACATGGTGAAACGGAGAGGTTTAATAATTTTCTAGTTGATATGAGGTTCTTGCTGCTGACGATCTCCCGATTTATTTGAAAATGCTAGATGGACTGCAAGAAAATGTCAATATCAAGGTATGTTTCCTCTATGTTTTTGTTTTATTTCCTTTGGTATCTAAAAATTTTCATTTTCGAAGCAGCAGTAGTAGAATTGTTTTTTAATCATTAATCATTCATCATTTTGAACTTAGGATTTTTCCTCTCCAAAATTTTGTGTTAATCATCACACATGTTTCAGTAATATATATGAAATTTTTGAAAAGTTTGTATATATTAACATGAGATACATATGTATTTATTGACATGGGATACATATATAATGCACCTGTCCAAAATCTTGTGTATCTTATAAGAGGATACCCCAATATACCTATCATGTAATTGTTAGGGCATATACCATTAACCATGCATTTAGATATAGTATATTCTAATAATTCTATTGGTTAAAAGTCTAAGTGGAAGATTATTGGGATATATACTATTAACCATGGATTTTGGTTTGGATATAGTATTTATTATGGAACAATTACTTATTTAATTTTAATAAAATTCTAAATAGAACATAAATTCGTTTGTGTCCTTTACTTATATAGTAGATGATTTAGTATATAGAGTTTAACTTATACACGGAAGATTAAATCATCGGTTCTTATAAGTATAAAGATCATGTTCACAATCTAATGATGGAATTGGACAAACCATCAGGAATGATCACACGATTAAATATAATTTATCTTGATTATGAGAATGGTTTAATTTCAACTTCTTATGCTAGTACATTTTGTATGAATTGAACGGACCAAGTAGAAATAAGTATTTTATACTGACTTAATAAAATAAATTCTCAAGCCATTAAATGTACTTATACTCTTAATCTTGATATAATTATTATTAGATGTGTATATTATTATTGTTTTGGTTTATTAAAAGGCGAGATCCTTTTCGTGGGTCAATATACCTGGTAAATTGGACAATAATGATATACATTGGTAAAGTAATAGTTAGTTGATGGAATCCATGTCTCGGTCTAGAGATTGATGATACACCTTTATGAAAGCTTATAAGTTTTCATGTGTAAACCCTGCAGGTAGATTTTGTATCTGTCACATGAAATAAGTTAAGCGAAATACTAAAGAAAATAATTAATGAATTAAATTGTCAGTAATTTAATTTATTTGATTAGTATCTGAATCTTAACATGGAGAGTTAAATAAGGTTTAATAGAACAATTTCGAAATTGAACTGAGGAGTGCAGTTATAAATTTTTAGTAGAATAATTCGTAATTTATTATGGTAGTATTAATTCCAATATTTCGAATTAAGTCCATAATAGGAAGCCTCGTTAATTAAATACCGTGGTCCCTGCTGTGCCTAAATAATTAGGAATTAATATGAATTCTATTTCTTGGTGGAAAAGTAAGACCTAACAGGTTTAGGAAAAGGTTTTAAATCCTAAAACATGTGGCTATATAAAGAGGTCTTGTTCCATAAGGAGGCAATGGTTTTTACCACATGGTTTCCCTAGGAGAAACTCGCCCACACGAGTTTTGCTATTTCCGGACATTATTTTGGTCACACAATAGAAGACTGTGGATCTGAGGATGATCTCGTGGACGGCTTTGCACTTTCCTGGAGGTTCTTTTCGCGATCGTAGTCACGATTCAAGATATAAGTATCGATTTTATGTTTGATAAAAATCTGTGATTATGTGTTTCTATATTACATGCAAGTGATCCTGGCTATTTGCTTCCGCTATTTACACTTGTTTTCCATCAATTGGTATCAGAGCCAGCTTGCATCTATATAGATAACTTTAATGGTGTATATCTGTGTGATTATATACGTTGTGATTTATAGTCATACATCGATGATGAGTGTAAATCTGTTTTTTATAAGGAAACGTCAAATAGTGGTTATTTGTGATTTTCGTCGTTGCCGCCAACGGGCAGAATCCCAAACGTATTCTTTGGTCAATTTCTGTAGTATCGCGACGGGGTTTAAAAGGAAACTGAATTTGAAACTTTTGGACGATTGTTGGCGGTTGTCTTGCAGAAACAATTTTAAAGCTTCATGTGTTTTTGATTGTTGATTGGTAAATAACCAAAAAGAGCATGTAAAGCCTTAAGAGGCTTTGGCAGCTGAAGACAAAATTTGTCTTGAATTGACCATGTGTAAATTGACCTTTGTGTGCCATGTGTAAATTGACCATGTGTAAAAGTTTGTGGTGTAAATTGACCTTGTACCATGTGTAAATTTACAAAAGTTTGTGGTGTAAATTGACCTTGTACCATGTGTAAATTTACGATGTGTGGTGGAGGTCTTATATACCCAAATGAGATTTACGATTGGATACTAATAACACTAAACATATTCAGAGAAGAGATATATTAAGCATTTCATCCAAAAGGATGAAAAGTAATATCTTGGATTCTCATGTGTATATAACGGGAGGACAATTTGATGTAAGAGAAAACTTTGTGTATCTTACTCGAAGAAAGGACATAATCAATGTCATGTGCTCATAGAATAATTATAAGGATAATGAGATTTACGATTGGATACTAATAACACTAAACATATTCAGAGAAGAGATATATTAAGCATTTCATCCAAAAGGATGAAAAGTAATATCTTGGATTCTCATGTGTATATAACGGGAGGACAATTTGATGTAAGAGAAAACTTTGTGTATCTTACTCGAAGAAAGGACATAATCAATGTCATGTGCTCATAGAATAATTATAAGGATAATAGAAATCATGATCATATTTATTTTAAAACCATGAGAATGCCTAAAACTGTTAATCTCTCAATTTGGTCATGAATTTGGAGGTCATGAATTTGACGAACTACAATTGATCTGAAATTTAGTAGATCCATTAAAAACGACTTGGTGAGAAACACTCACTGCTATGCAGTGAATCACTTTATTTTCTGGTATTTCGAGATCTTTAATATGAGATTTTAAGCAGTTTATTGGATTAAATAAGCTTTAATATAAAAAACTATTCTTTATATGTCGGTCTTATTGTGTAAAATCTAGAACATGATTACACATGACGATTTAACTTAATATGATATATGGAAAGAATGTAAATCACATTGATTTAATCTCTAAATTTGCCTGAAGCAATTAATCCAAATTTGGTATAGTTTTGGTCATCATGAATTTCATTATCTCCAATTGACCTGAAATTTGGTGAGTCCATCGAAAACGACCTGATAAGAAATACCCACTGCGTTACAGTGAATTATATCGTATTTTTGGTAGGTTGGGATCGTTTAGATGGATTTTTTGACGGTTTGCGGGATTAAAACGTGATTTGAATATGAAAAATTATTCTTTATGTCGTGTTTATTTATGTTAAATATGAAACATAGTAACACATATTGATTTGATATAATTGATATATGGTAAGAATTTAACTCATATTTTAAATTCGTAAAAATGCTTAAAATCATAACTTTTCGAATTTGGTCGCAGTTTTGGAGATCATGACTTTTATGATCTCCGATTGACCTAAAATTTGAGCTGTTTGGATGGATTTTGGGGCATTTTTTCGAATTTTAATACTTAATCCTTAGAGAAAATTTTGTGGTTGTGATCAAGTGGTGATAGGAATTAACCCCTATGGTCTCCACTATTTATTTATAGTGAGATAATAAATTTACGCGATGACTTTAGGTCTTCCTCCATATCGGATAAATTTATTATGAACTTACTGAGTATAATTACTAGTAGTTGATAACATGTATTGACTCTCCATCTGAGTTTACACGTTAAATCAATTTTGTAATTATAATGCAACCATGATTAAATGGTGATAGAAATATATTTCTATGGTCTCCCACTATTAGTTTCAAGTGAGTGTAAATTTATGTGTCGACTTTAGGTCTTCCTCTATATCGGATAAATTTATTGTAAGCTTACTAGTTGAAATACTAGTTATTGATATCATGTACTTACTCTCCATCTGAGTATACATATTGGATCAATGGACCTAAAGCTATTAATTATGATGTTTGTTTGATTTAAATTAACAATATACTCTCCATCTCAGTTGTGTCTGTTTTAATTTATTGGAGTGAATGATCTAGCATTATATGTATATATGTGATGATCCAAAATATCATCTTATATTTTAGAACTCGAATCTTCTTTCTTAAGCCTTAAAATCTCATTTTTACCCTCCTCGATTTGCGTGTGTATTCCGGGCGTGTTTTCGAAAAACTTTTATGTTAAAAATTGATGAAAATAAGAATTTTTGCCTTAAAAGTTGATTTAGTTGACTTCGATCAATATTTTTGGTAAACGGGCCCGGATCCGTATTTTGATAGTCCCGATGGGTCCGTATCGAATTATGCGACCTGGGCGTATGCCCGGAATCGAATTTGGAGGTCCCCAGCTCAAGTTATGAATTTTTGATTAAAATTAAAAGTCTGAAAATTAATTATTTTTAAGAATTGATTAATGTTGGGCATTATTAGTACCGGGTTCGTATTTTGGTTCCGTAGCCCGGTACAGGTTCATTATAATATTTAAGACTTGTGTATGATATTTGGTGAGAAACAGAGTTGATTTGACGTAATTCGGACGTCCAGTTGAGAAGATAGGAATTTCAAAGTGTTTTTGAAAATTTCATTTGATTTGGTGCTAAATTCGTAATTCTAGGTGTTATTTTGGCGATTTGATCACGCGAGCAAGTTCGTATGATATTTTTAGACTTATGTGCATGTTTGGTTTGGAGCCCCGAGGGCTCGAGTGAGTTTCGGATAGGCCACAGAATGTTTTGGACTTAGAAAATCTGGTATTTTGCTGTAGCAGGTGTTCTGACATGTCCTTCTTCTCGTTCGCGAAGGTACTCTCGCGAACGCGAAGAGAAACCTGGTAAGTTGGAATTTTCTTCTTCGCGAACGCGAAGGCTTGGTCGCGAACACGAAGCGATGGGAGCGTTACCCTTTGCGAACGAGACCAGCTCCTCGCGAACGTGTAGTGTTAGAAACACCTGGGGGAGAGTCAGTGATCCTTCATCGCGAACACGAGCATGGTTTCGCGAACGTGAAGGCCAGGGGATAACCATCGCGAATGCGAGCAACATCTCGCAAACGCGAAGGCTTAGCAACCAATATTCTTCGCGAATGCGACAGTAGCCTCGCGAACGCGATGCACACTGTCGCCCAGCACTTAAAACAGAATCAAACACGAAATTTAGCCATTTTTTCACATTTTCAAGAACCAAACGGACTAGAGGCGATTTTCAAGAGTTATTTTCTTCCCCAAAGTGTAGGTAAGTGATTCTAAATTATTTTCTTTCAATTACCCATTTCATTTCATGAATTATCAACCTAAAATCTAGAGTTTTCATGGTAGAATTAAGGGTGTTGGGTAGAAACTAGGGATTCCGGAAATTTGACGATTTAAACCTCAATTTGAGATCGGATTCCAAAACCAATTATATATCCGGACTCGGGGGTGAATGGGTAAATGGATTTTGGTCCGAACCTCGCGTTTTGACCAAGCGGGCCGGGGGTCAATTTTTGGACATTTTGGAGGAAAATTTAGGAAATCTAAATTTATGCAATATAAGTGATTCCTTTAGCAATATTTGATATTATTGAGTAGTTTTTGAATAGATACGAGTGGTTTGGAGGTGAATTCTAAAGGAAAAGATGTGATTGAGTATTAAGTGGCCTTCGAAGCGAGGTAAGTGTTGTGTCTAACTTTGGCTTGAGGGAATTAGGAACCTAAGACTATTTATTATGTGAAATGCATGTGAGTAGCGTGTATGTGAGGTAACGAGTACTTATGCGCCGCCAATTTACACGTTTTCCATATTTTTTCCATTTTTCTTATATTGTCTCTTTCCTACACCCATTTATTACGTGTTTAGACTAGTGTTGTTAAATTGATTGTTCTTATCATGTTCATGGACCTTCTCGTGATAATTGAGTATTTATTTCGAAGATTGAGAATTATATTGTGGAACTAAATATTGAGGTAAGGCTTGTACTTGTTATTTTATCTCCCTGTTATTAATTGTTCATTGCATTATGGTAAGGGAGAGTGTTAATGCACGAAGGGTGATGTCGTGCCATATTATGAGTGTTAATGCACGAAGGGCGATGTCGTGCCATATTGTGCGTGTTAATGCACGAAAGGTGATGCCGTGCCATACTGTGTGTGTAAAAGCACGAAGGGTGATGCCGTGCCATATTGTGAGTATTAATTCACGAAGGGTGATGTCGTGCCATGATATGAGCGTTAATACACGAAGGGTGATGCCGTGCTGATTTTATTGATTTTATGGTGAGATTGATAGTAAAAACACGAAGGTTGATGCCGTGCATTTTTCCTTTAATGTATTCATTGTTTCTGTTAATTCATTGTACATTGGTTGTTCCAGTTATCATTCTGTTGTAGTTCTTTATCTCGTATTTCCTCCACCATGTTTTTCCCTCCCGGTAGTTCCTGTCTAGCTCTTCATTACTGTTATTTGTATATACACTGTTATATTGTACAAGTTGATTTGTTGGTGCCTTGCCTTAGCCTCGTCACTACTTCGTCGAGGTTAGGCTCGATACTTACCAGTACATGGGGTCGGTTGTACTGATACTGCACTCTGCACTTTCTGTGCTGATTTTGGTACCGGCTCGGGTTAATGGAGATTTTGCTATTGGACCGCTATCTGGCGACTCAAGGTAGATCTGTCGGCATTCACAGACCTTGAAGTCCCTATATATCTTTTTTGTTCTACTATTTCTTTCATTGAGACAACTGTATTTCTTTCAGACTATTACTTGTAGTGAATTCTAGAATGCTCGTGAATTGTGACTCCTCATCCGGGTAGTAGTAATTAATGCAGTCTTTATATTTTTCCGCACTAATTATATTTCACCTTAGCTAATTTGATGTTATTTACTGAATGTGATAAGAATTGGCTTAATGATTCTATAACGTTGGCTTCCTAGCAAGTGAAATGTTAGGCGCCATCACGGTCCCGACGGTGAAAATTCTGGGTCGTGACAAGTTGGTATCAGAGCACTAGGTTTCCTAGGTCTCACGATTCACGAGCAAGCTTAGTAAAGTCTGGAGGATCGGTACGGAGACGTCTGTGCTTATCTTACAGAAGTTATGAAGTTTAGGAACAAATTTCACTTATATTTTCCTCTGTCGTGCGATGTTGTTTTCTCAATACTGATTGAACTCTTATACTCTTATTCTCTCGCAGATGGCGAGAACACGTACCACTTCCTCAGCTGAGCAGCAGCCAGAGCCTCCAGTGGCAGCTCCTACGAGGGGCAGAGGTCGAGGCCGAGGCCGGGCCAGCGGCCGAGGCAGGGATCGGGATCAGCCCAGAGCCCGAGCAATAGCCCCAACAGTGGAGCCTTAGATAGATCTTGATAAGGAGATTCCAGCCCAGACTATTCCTGCCGGACCAGCTCAGTTTTCGGAGGGGTTCATTGCCACCCTAGTACTTCAGGACGCTTTGGTCCGTTTGGTGGGCCTTATGGAGATTGTGTCCCAGACTGACGTATTTCCCATGGCATCAGCATTCTCTCAGGCTGGAGGAGGAACTCAGACTCCAACTACTCCCGCTCCGGAGTAGAGAGCTCCCCAGTACCACGCTCCAGCAGCTCAGCCAGTCGGAGTAGTTCAGACGGTTGTTACGGCACAGGCCGGAGATGGCATAGCTATGTCTTCTGAGGCTTTGTGGAGATTGGACAGGTTTACCAAGCTCTTCCCAGTTCACTTCAGTGGTGCTACTTCAGAGGATCCCTAGGAGTATCTTGACATCTGTCACGAGGTTCTGCGGAACATGAGTATAGTGGAGACCAATGCGGTCGATTTCGCTGCATTTCAGATGACTAGTTCCGCCAAGAAATGGTGGAGAGATTATTTGTTGACCAGACCAGCTGGGTCTCCTGCTCTTACTTGGGACCAGTTCTCTCAGCTCTTCCTAGAGAAGTTTCTGCCTGTCATATTGAGAGAGGAGCGCCACCGTCAGTTTGAGCGTCTCCAGCATGGCAGTATGACTGTTACCCAGTATGATACTCATTTTGTGGATTTGGCCCGTCATGCTATTCTTCTGCTTCCCACCGAGAGAGAGAGAGAGAGAGAGAGAGAGAGAGAGAGAGAGAGAGAGAGAGAGAGAGGTGAAAAGATTTATTGACGGACTTGCTCAGCCTATCAGATTGCCGATGGCTAAGGAAGATTTCTTTTCAGGCGGCTGCTAATGTCGCCAGACGAGTCGAGATTGTTCTTGCTTAGGGAGGTCAGGGGTCTGATAAGAGACCTCGTTATTCCGGCGAGTTCAACGGTGCCTCACCTAGAGGCAGGTGTACTTTTGGTAGAGGCCATCCTCCCAGGCCGTTTCATTCAGCACTTTAGGCATCCCACGGTGCATCAGGTGGTCATGGTCCTCATATGACTTATTCCGACTAGCTAGCCTTCAGTGCATCACCAGCTACTATTAGTGCACCTCCACTCCAGGGTTATCAGGGTGGTTACTCAGGTCGACAGGGTCAGTTTCAGGGTTAGTAGTCACAACAGTCGAGGTTATGTTATACTTTACGTGATCCGAGGCACATTGCTAGATTTTGCCCTCGGGCAACGGGTAGCTCACAGTATTAGAGTTCTCGTGCCATGATTCCGGCACCAGTTGCTGCACCACCTGCTCAACCAGCCAGAGGCAGGGGTCAGGCAGCCAGAGGTAGAGGTCAGACTGTTAGAGGTAGAGGTCAGGCAGTTAGAGGTGGAGACCAGCCAATTAGAGGTCATTCTAGGGACGTAGTTCAGAGTGGAGGGGCCCAGCCCCGGTGTTATGCTTTCCCAGCCAGGCCTGAGGCTGAGTCATCAGACGTTGTTATCACATGTACTGTTTTAGTTTGCAGTAGAGATGCTTCAGTTCTATTGGATCCGGGGTCTACTTACTCCTTTGTGTCATCCTATTTTGCTTCATATTTGGTTGTGCCCCGTGATTCTTTGAGTGCTCCTGTGTATGTGTCCACGCCAGTGGAGGATGCTATTGTTGTAGATTGTGTTTATAGTTCGTGTGTGGTCACCATTGGGAGTCTTGAGACTCGTGTAGATCTTCTACTTCTCGATATGGTTGATTTTGATGTCATACTTAGTATGGATTGGTTGTCACCTTATCATGCTATATTAGATTATCATGCCAAGACGGTGACCTTAGTCTTGGAGGGGTTGCCTCGACTAGAGCATAGAGGGACTCTTGGCCATTTTACCAGCAGGGTTATCTCTTATGTGAAAGCTCAGCTTATGGTCGAGAAAGGGGTGTCTAGCTTATTTGGCTTATGTCCTCGATTCTAGTGCGGAGGTTCCTTCCATGGATTCAGTGCCTATTGTTTGTAAGTTTCCAGAGGTGTTTCCTGCAGACCTGCCGGGGATGCCGCCCGATAGGGATATTAATTTTTGCATTGAATTGGCTCTGGGTACTCAACCCATTTCCATTCCGCCATACCGCTTGGCCCTTCCAGAGTTGAAAGAATTGAAAGAAAAATTACAAGATTTGCTTCATAAGGGCTTCATTAGACCTAGTGTCTCGCTCTTGGTGCACCTGTGTTGTTTTTGAAGAAGAAAGATAGATTGATGAGGATATGTATAGATTATGGGCAGTTAAACAAAGTCATCATCAAGAACAAGTATCCATTGCCGAGGATTGATGATTTATTTAATTAGCTTCAGGGTTCCAAGGTGTTTTCGAAGATTGATTTGAGATCTGGATACCATCAGTTGAGGATTAGGGCATCCGATGTCCTTAAGATAGCTTTTCGGACTCAATATGGGCATTTTGAGTTTCTAGTGATGTCATTTGGGCTGACAAATGACCTAGCAACATTCATGGATTTGATGAACCGGGTGTTCAAGCCCTACTTGGATTCCTTTGTTATTGTGTTTATTGATGATATCTTGATCTACTCCCGCAGCCGGGAGGAGCATGAGCAGCACCTTCGAATCGTTCTTCAGACTCTGAGAGACAGTCAGTTATATGCTAAGTTCTCAAAATGCGGGTTTTGGTTGAGTTCAGTTTCTTTCTTGGGTCACATTGTATCAGCAGAGGGTACTTAAGTGGAGCCTAAGAAGATTGAGGCAGTCTAGAACTGGCCTACACCCACATCAGCTACAGAGATCCGTAGTTTCTTGGGATTGGCGGGTTATTACCATCGATTTGTGGAGGGTTTTTATCCATAGCACCCCCGTTGACCAAGTTGACCCAGAAGGGTGCCCCATTCAGGTGGTCAGACGAGTGTGAGGTGAGCTTCTAGAAGCTCAAGACAGTTTTGACTACGGCACTGGTATTGTTGTTACCCACAGGTTCATGATATTATACAGTATATTGTGACGTATCTTGTATTGGTCAGGGTTCGGTATTGATGCAGGGTGGCAAGGTTAATGCATATTCTTCGCGGCAGCTGAAGGTTCACGAGAAAAATTACCCTGTTCTTGATCTAGAGCTAGCAGCCATTGTTGACGCGTTGAAGATTTGGAGGCAATATCTTTACGGCGTGCCATGTGAGGTATTCACGGATCATCGGAGCTTGCAGTATTTGTTCAAGCAAAATGAGCTTAATTTGAGGAAGAGGAGGTGGTTATAGCTATTGAAATACTATGATATCACCATCTTGTATCATCCCGAGAAGGCCAATTTGGTGGCCGACGCTTTGAATAGAAAGTCAGCTAGTATGGGTAGCCTTGAATATATTCCAATTGGTGAGAGACCGCTTGCTTGGATGTTCAGGCCTTGGCCAATTAGCTCGTGAGGTTGGACATTTCTGAGCCCAGCCATGTTCTAGCTTGTACAGTTGCTCGGTCTTCTTTGTTTAAGCGTATCGGAGATCGACGACATGACGACCCTCATTTGCTTGTCCTTAGAGACACAATATGGCATGGTGGTGCCAAGCAAGTTACTGTTGGAGATGATGGAGTTTTGAGGATGCAGGTTCGTATTTGTGTGCCTAATGTGGATGGACTTCGTGAGTTGATTCTTGAAGAGGCCCACAGTTCCCGATATTCTATTCATCCGGGCGCCGCCAAGATGTATCAGAATGTGCGACAACATTATTGGTGGAGGCGAATGAAAAAAGACATAGTTACATATGTAGCTCGGTGTCTAAATTGCCAACTGGTAAAGTGTGAGCATCAGAGACTTGGTGGTTTACTTTAGAGGTTAGAGATTCCTGAGGGGAAGTGGGAGCGTATCACTATCGATTTTGTTTTTGGACTCCCACGGACTCAGGGGAAGTGCGATGTAGTTTGGGTCATTATGGACAGGATGACCAAGTCAGCGCATTTCATTCCTGTGGCAGTTACTTATTCCTTGGAGCGGTTGGCAGAGATTTACATCCACGAGATCTTTTGTCTTCACGGTGTGCCCGTGTCTATCATTTCTGATCGAGGTACGCAGTTCACCTCGCACTTCTGGAGGGCAGTACAACGTGAGATGGGTACGCTGGTTGAGTTGAGCACAACATTCCATCTTCAAACGGACAGGCAATCCGAGCGTACTATTTAGATCTTGGAGGATATGCTCCGCGATCGTGGGATCAGTTCTTGCCCCTTGCAGAGTTCACCTACAACAACAGCTACCAGTTGAGCATTCAAATGGCTCCCTATGAGGTATTATATGGTAGGTGGTGCTGGTTGCCAGTTGGGTGGTTCGAGCCGTGGGAGGCTCGGTTGTTGGGCACAGACTTAGTACAGGATGCCTTGGATAAGGTCGAGATTATTCAGGATCGACTTCACATAGCTTAGTCGAGGCAGAAGAGTTATGCCGACCGTAGAGTTCGTGATGTTGCATTCATGGTCGGGGAGAGAGTGTTGCTTTGGGTATCACCCATGAATGGTGTAATAAGGTTCGGAAAGAAGGGCATGTTGAGCCCTAGGTATATCGGACCTTTTGAGATTCTGGAGAGAGTGGGAGAGGTGGCTTACAGGCTTGCGTTGCCACCTAGTTTAGCAGTTGTTCATCCGGTATTCCATGTGTCTATGCTTTGAAAGTATTACGGCAATCCGTCCCATGTGTTAGATTTCAGCTTTGTCCAGTTGGACAAGGATTTGACTTACGAGGAGGAGTCGGTGGCTATTCTAGCCCGGCAAGTTCGCTAGTTGAGATCAAAGAGTTACCTTTCAATTCGAATGAAGTGGAGAGGTCAGCTTATTGAGGCAGCTACTTGGGAGTCTGAGTCCGATATGCGGAGTAGATATCCCCACCTTTTCACCAGCCTAGGTACTTTTCTATGTCCGTTCGAGGACAAACAGTTGTTTTAGAGGTGGAGAATGTGATGACCCAAAAGGTCATCTTATATTTTAGAACTCGAATCTGCGCTTTTAAGACTTAAAAATCTCATTTTTACCCTCCTCGATTTTTGTGCGCAGTCCGGGCTTGTTTCCGGAAAACTTTTATGTAGAAAATTGATGAAAATAAGAATTTTTTATTTAAAAGTTGATTTAGTTGACTTCGGTCAACATTTTTGATAAACGGGCCCGAATCTATATTTTTACGGTCCCGGCAGGTCCGTATCAAATTATGGGACCTGGGCGTATGCCCGGAATCGAATTCGGAGGTTCCCAGCTCGAGTTATGAATTTTTGATGAAAATTAAAAGTCTAAAAATTAATTATTTTTAAGAATTGATTGATGTTGGGCATTGTTAGTATCGGGTCCGTATTTTGGTTCCGGTGCCCGGTACAAGTTCATTAAAATATTTAAGACTTGTATGTGAAGTTTGGTGGGAAACGGAGTAGATTTGACGTGATTCAGACGTCCAGTTGAGAAGATAGGAATTTTAAAGTGTTCTTGAGAATTTTATTTGATTTGGTGCTAAATTCGTAATTCTAGGTGTTATTTTGGCTATTTGATCGTGCGAGCAAGTTTGTATGATATTTTTAGACTTGTGTGCATGTTTGGTTTGGAGCCTCGAGGGCTCGGGTGAGTTTCGGATAGGCCATGGGATATTTTGGACTTAGAAAATCTGGTATTTTGCTACAGCAAGTGTTCTGGCATGTCTTTCTTCGCGTTCGCGAAGGTACTCTCACGAACACGAAGAGTAAACTGGTCAGTTGGAATTTTATTCTTCGCGAACACGAAATCTTGGTCGCGAACGCGAAGCGATGGGGGCGTTACCCTTCGCGAACTCGACAAGCTCCTCGCGAGCGTGTAGTGTTAGGCACACCTGGGGGAGAGTCTGTGATCCTTCATCGCGAACGCGAAGGCCAGGGGGGTCACCATCGCGAACGCGAGCAAGGTCTCGCGAACGCGAAGGATTGGCAGATGATACTCTTTGCGAACGCGACAGTAGCCTCGCGAATGCGATGCACACTGTCGCCTAGCACTTAAAACAGACTCAAACATAGGATTTAGTCATTTTTCCACATTTTCAAGAACCAAATGGACTAGAGTCGATTTTCAAGAGATATTTTCTTCCCCAAAGTGTTGGTAAGTGATTCTAAATTATTTTCTTTCAATTACCCATTTCATTTCATGAATTATCAACCTAAAATCTAGAGTTTCTATGGTAGAATTAGGGGTGTTGGGTAGAAACTAGGGATTTCAAAAATTTGGGGATTTAGACCTCAATTTGAGGTCGGATTCCAAAACCAATTATATATCCGGGCTCGGGGGTGAATGGGTAAATGAATTTTGGTCCGAATCTCGGGTTTTGACCAAGCTTGCCCGGGGTTGTTTTTTGGACTTTTTGGAGGAAAATTTAGGAAATCTAAATTTATGCAATATAATTGATTCCTGTAACAATATTTGATATTATTGAGTCATTTTTGAATAGATACGAGTGGTTTGGAGGTGAATTCTAAAGGAAAAGTTGTGATTGAGTATTAAGTGGCCTTCGAAGCGAGGTAAGTGTTGTGTCTAACTTTGACTTGAAGGAATTAGGAACCTCGGACTACTTATTATGCGAAATTCATGTGAGCGGCGTATATGTGAGGTGACGAGTACTTATGCGCCACCAATTTACATGTTTTCCATGTTTCTCCCGTTTTTTTATATTGTCTCTTTCTTATGCCTAATTGCTACGTGTTTAGACTTGTGTTGTTAAATTGGTTGTTCTTATTATGTTCATGTACCTTCTGGTGATAATTGAGTATTTATTTCAAAGATTGAGATTTATATTGTGGAACTAAATGTTGAGGTAAGTCTTGTAGTTGTTATTTTATCTCCTTGTTGTTAATTGATCATTGCATTATAGTAAAGGAGAGTGTTAATGCACAAAGGGTGATGTCGTGCTATATTGTGAGTGTTAATGCACGAAGGGTGATGTCGTGTCATATTGTGAGTGTTAATGCATGAAGGGTGATATCGTGCCATATTGTGAGTGTTAATACACGAAGGGTGATGCCGTGCTATATTGTGAGTGTTTATGCACGAAGGGTGATGTTGTGCTATACTGTGAGTGTAAAAGCACGAAGGGTGATGTCGTGCCATATTGTGAGTATTAATGCACGAAGGGTGATGTCGTGCCATGATATGAGAGTTAATGCACGAAGGGTGATGTCGTGCCATTTCTATTGATTTTATGGTGAGATTGAGAGTAAAAGCACGAAGGGTGATGCCGTGCATTTTTCCTTTACTGTATTCGTTGTTTCTGTTGATTCATAGTACATTGGTTATACCAGTTATCATTCTGTTGTAGTTCTTTATCTCGTATTTCCTCTACCATGTTTTTCCCTCTCGGTAGTTCCTGTCTAGCTCTTCATTACTGTTATTTGTATATACACTCTTATATTGTACATGTTGATTTGTAGGTGCCTTGCCTTAGCCTCGCCACTGCTTCGTCGAGGTTAGGCTCGATACTTACCAGTACATGGAGTCGGTTGTACTGATACTGCACTCTGCACTTTCTGTGCAGATTTTTATACCGGCTCAGGTTGATCGAGATTTTGCTATTGGACTGCTATCCGGAGACTCAAGGTAGATTAGTCGGCGTTCACAGACCTTGAAGTCTCCGTCTATCTTTTCTATTCTACTATTTTTCTCATTCAGACAGTTGTATTTCTTTCAGACTATTACTTGTAGTGAATTCTAGAATGCTCGTGAATTGTGACTCCAGATCCGGGTAGTAGTAATTAATGCAGTCTTTATATTATTCCGCACTCATTATATTTCACCATAGCTAATTTGCTGTTATTTACTGAATGGGATAAGAATTAGTTTAATGATTCTCTAATGTTGGCTTGCCTAGCAAGTAAAGTATTAGGCCCCATCACGCTCCCGACGGTGAAAATTTTGGGTCGTGACAATAGATGTTGTACAAGTAGTTCTTTTCCAATCGAAAATTCCTATTCAAGGTGCATGAATATATGTGTGTAGGACGTTTGAAATTTTTATATTAAATTATATACAACTGACTGAAAATAACAGTTTACTCTCCATCTGAGTTAGTTCTGTTTCCTTTTGGATTGTATATTTCTTGCATTATATAATATACTTTGCTTGAATGACTCTTTTTCCATAGAAATTTGCTATTCGAGATGCATGTATGTGTATATATTAAATGCAGACTTAATTTTATTATTCAGTGTTTTGACTTATTATGATCTTTTTAATGTTTTATAGCTCAACTCAATAATAAATTCATGCAATTTGCCGTATTATTTGTTAAAATTTCCTTTGATAGCGATTAGACATTAATTTAAAGGATGTAAAATATGTACCTTTTGCTAGAAAGAATTTAATTCCGGTTTGTAGGCAAAATAAGAGATGGATATTTGGTTTATTTTCGAATAAATCTTGTATTGTTGAGCTTGGTAAATATTTTATCTCTTGTGGTACATGGATGCATGACCTTGTTATTGTTAATTAATATCTCTCCTGAACAGAATAATATTAGTCTACCTCATAAGAGAAAATGTTCTTCAAAATTGAGTAAAACTTATTTGTGCACTTTTGTCTAAGTCATATTAATCTGGATAGGATTTCAAGTTGGTCAAGGATGAACCAAAGGATCATTGAAAGTAGAGGCACTACCAACTTGTGGATCCTATTTAGAAGGAAATATGACTAAGAGACATCTCTCCTCCAAAGGAAAGAAAGCCAGTGATAAGTTAGAACTAATCCATTTTGATTATGTTGTCTAATGAACAAATAGGCAAGAGGTGATTTTGAGTAATTTTATGACGTTCATAAATGATTACTCAAAATACGAAAATATATTTGACGCACAGTAAGTCTGAATGCTTTGAATAATTTCAAGATTTTAAGGCTTGATACGGAGAAGCACCATGAAAATATATTAAATTACTACGATCTGATCGTAGGTGGCTAGCACTTCTCTACAAAGTTCATTAGTTACTCATCAAAATAGAAGAATATATCTCAATTGTCTACATCGGATACTCCATAATATAGTGGTGTAGTAGAGAGAAGAAATATGACTCTTATGGAGATGTTTAGATTAATGGCGAGTTATTCTGATTTATTTCTTTTTTCGTTATGGATATGCCTTAGAAACTGCAATTACATTCTGATTTTAGTTCTTTCTGAGTCAATATCTTGGACCTCATAGAACTGTGGACTTAACGTAAGTCCAGTCTGCGACAAGTTCGGATATAAAATTGTCCAATATATATATATACTGAAAGGGAAAATGGATAAGATTAAATCAAGGATGAATGTTTGCGCGTTTATTGGATATCCAAGGGAACGAAAGGAGATTTATTTTATTTTTCGAAGAAAAGAAGGTAATTTTTAGCACAAATACCAGTTCTCTATAATAGAATTATTCAATAAACTATGTTCCTAGAAGTAAACTAGTTTTATAAGAACTAAGCAAAGAAATAACAAATGAATCATTTGAAAATTCAAACGCTCAATAACATACAACTCTATATGTCGGAATTGACGTTCTATTTCATTTAAGTAGTGGGAGAAACGTTAATAGACAAAAAAAAATTTACTACCTCCAAGTTGTGGGAGTGATGTTGAGCAGAGAACACTACAGGAAGAAGTCATTAATATTTCAATACCGTAAGGTAATGAAGATAAGATTATTAGTATTTCGTCGTAGTGGGAGAATAGTAAGGAAAATCATAGTTTGGTATATACTCTTGGGAGAGTTTCTTAACAAGACCCCTGAAGAGTTTAATACCAAACTAGTTAGTTACGACAAAGCACTACTTGGCTAGTTCCTTTTAGCAAAAGCTTATTGGCAGAGGCTTTTAATAGTCGTGCAAAAGGATAGCTGTGAACAGTGGCGAAGACACATTATTATAAGGGTGGTCAATTGACCACCCTTCATCAAAAAATTACACTGTGTATATAGGTAAAATATTACGTTTTAGAGGTATTTAACATATATTGAACACCCTTCGTCAAAATTATTTTTTTACTTCTTTCAAATTTGAACACCCTTGGAAAAATTTCTAGCTTCGCCACTTGCTATGAAAGTTATAGATGCATGGTTATGAGTCTAAGAGAGAGATTGTTCGGGCATATACTATTAACCATGCATTTAGATATAGTATATTCTAATAATTCTCATGGTTAAAAGTCTAAGTGAGAGATTGTTGGGATATATACTATTAACCATGGATTTTGGTTTGGATATAGTATTTATTATGGAACAATTGCTTATTCAATTTTAATAAAATTTCAAGTAGATCATATATTCGTTTGTGTCCTTTACTTATATAGTAGATTATTTAGTGTATAGAGTTTAGCTTATACACGGAAGATTAAATCATCGGTTCTTATAAGTATAAAGATCTTGTTCACAATCTAATGATGAAATTGGATAAACCATCAGGAATGATTGTAGCACAAGATTAAATATAATTTATCTTAATTATGGGAATGGTTTAATTCTAACTTCTTGAGCTAGTACATTTTGTATGTATTGAACGGACCAAGTAGAGATAAGTATTTTATACTCACTTAATTAAATAAATTCTCTAGCCATTAAATGTACTTATACTCTTAATCTTGATATAATTATTATTAGCTATGTATATTATTATTGTTTTGATTTATTAAAAGGCGAGATCCTTTCGTGGATCAATATGCCTGGTACATTGGACAATAATGATATACATTGGCAAAGTAATAGTTAGTTGATGGAATCCATGTCTCGGTCTAGAGATTGATGATACACCTTTATGAAAGCTTATAAGTTTTCATGTGTAAACCCTACAGATGGATTTTGTATTCGTCACATAAAATAAGTTAAGCGAAAGTCTAAAGGAAATAATCAATGAATTAAATTATCAGTAATTTAATTTATTTGATTAGTATCTAGATCTTAACATGGGGAGTTAAATAAGGTTTAATGGAAGAATTTCGAAATTGAATCTTAACATGGTAAAAAGGTTTTAAACCCTAAAACATGTGTCTATATAAAGGGGTCTTATTCCATAAGGAGTCAATGGTTTTTACCACACGGTTTTCCTAGGAGAAACTCGCCCACACGAGTTTCGCTATTTTCGGGCATTATTCTGGTCACACAACAGTAGACTGTGGAACTGGGAATGATCTCGTGGAGGGCTTTGCTCTTTCCCTGAGATTCTTTTCGCGATCGTAGTCACGCTTTAAGAGATAAGTATCGATTATATGTTTGATTAAAATATGTGATTATGTGTCGTTTATATTACATGCAAGTGATCCTGGCTATTTGATTCCGATGTTTATACCTGTTTTCCATGTGTGATAGCTAACTAATGTATCAAAGCAAATTAAGAAGGAAATGAACGACAATACACAATTATTATTAAGGTCATACACATACATATAAAAGCGCTCGCTCTGATCTAATATTTCTTGGTTTCTGGGCTGCCACCATCCACAACCTCTGCAGTTAAGATCTCAACGGGGAACTCGCAGTCTGGAGTTGAAGGATTATTTGTGGTGAGCTCGGCGCCTATCAATTCGCAATACTCTTGATCTTGATTGTTCATTTGGTAACGCATATTGTATGCATAAGACACCTTCTCTGCGAAAACGAGGTGATCACAAGTTGCACCAGAGCCAAAGGTGCTGCAGTCAGAATCCATACAGGCAGAGTCAAAATCTTGCATCACCAAGGTCTCGTTGTAGTCGGTTTTACCATCAAACACACACCATCTGTTCGGCATTTTCACCGTACCTGTTGAGACATAAATATGTATATAGCTTATCAAGTTTTTAGATGAGATGATTATATTTTATAAGAACAAAAAAAAAAGTCATGGGTCAAATTTTACCAGACACCCCCCAAAAGGAATTCTTTTACGTGTTTGATTCATAAAAAAGAATCAGAAATCATAAGTCGGGGTCATATTAAATAGTGCTCTGGCTAACAATTAAAACTTTTAAATGAAA
This sequence comes from Nicotiana tabacum, assembly GCF_000715075.1. Classification (NCBI taxonomy): domain Eukaryota; kingdom Viridiplantae; phylum Streptophyta; class Magnoliopsida; order Solanales; family Solanaceae; genus Nicotiana; species Nicotiana tabacum. The sequence continues at coordinate 38,497,949 of NC_134092.1, forward strand.
TAGTCACAATATGTACAATATAATACCTTTGGCGATGGTTGGCTTCGTATTTAGGTCATGCATGGTGAAATCAATTTTATACTTGGGTTCACCATCGAGTTTATATATACCCCAGTGTCGCTGATAATTGCCTATATCTGTATTTACCATATTCTCGTCTGTTAAGGAAAGTAGAAACACATTTATATCCTTGTTTGGGCGTAGTGGAGTTCCTTCCTTCCTACCAAGATATTTAAGAAAGCCACGATGAAATCTTTCTGCATTTTCTTCACTTGCACCCTCATATCCATCTGTAGGCCAACCAATTTGTCCAATAACAATCTCCATATCACCATAACCTGCCTTTGTTAGAGCACAAACAAGTGCATCATAAAGGAAGGTGAACAAATTGTAATAAGTGTTATTCCCATCTACAACTTTGAACTTGGATTTAACATTATCAATGAAAGCAAATTCCACATCAAATCCCAAATTATACACCGTATAGATTGGAAAAATATTGATAACAAAAGGGGCACCCTTTTTGTTAAGGAAATCTAGGAATTCCATCATTTGGCCCTTTATTTCTTCTTGAAAATCACCTTCTGATGGCTTCGTCATATTTATTAAGACGTCGGTGAAAATGGGAGTTGTTACTTTGATATCTTGGAGGTTGTATTTATCAAGGGAATTTCTGGTCAAATTCAGGAAATGAATAATACGGCTAAATGGAGTTTTGGTATATTTTGATTTGGTAAATGGTTCGTTTCCCACGTACACATACCTACAAAAATATTAAATCGTTGCACTCAAATTAATAAGTTATAGATCGAGTAGCAATCCTGAAATGAAATAATAACATTGAAATTTGTGAAAATAATGGAGAGCAGAGTTCAAATGTCAGTAAATAGAGAGAAAAACAAAAAGATAGATTAGCTGGTGAAATTGTCGAAGTGGACGTTACTTGATCCAGACACCACCAGTATTTGAAAACAAAAAATAATAAAAATCTAGAAATGAGTTCATTGCATCACACATGTACCTAAATTTAACTCCTTTGTCAACAAAATGTTTCACACGTTCATGAATCATTCCGTCTATTTCTTTTTGCTCCTTAACGTTTCGTAGATAGTTCTCTTGCAAGGTGATGGTGATACCGATATTGGTGTCGGCAAAAGCATCAAGAACGTTAAGGCTTGGTTGAAAAATTCTCAACTCTGTGATCCCATTTTGTAAGAGTAAATCCACCACCATCGATGGAACAAATCTTTGTTTTGCCATCCTCCCCCAATTTATGCCCACAAACGCGTCTACTTGAATCCCACCCAACGACAAGAACATGAGGGACATGAATAAACTTATCCATAATGAACCTGTGTTTTTGTACATTCTTGTCTAGATTTGGGCAAGGAACTTTTGATAAGATCTGTGGCAATGTATGAGAAATGTTATGGAAAACCTTTATGCAATGTCTCGGCGCCTGTAATGCAGTTCGCCCTTATGGAATGAGATTGAGATATTGGAAAATAGGAGGTTTGGTTTTCCAAATATTTTTGGCATGGGTTTTCATGTTCAACATGCAATGAGCTAGGGATTATTGCATGCCCTTCTAACTGTACTGTGTTGTGTGTATGGGTACGCATGATTATTGGAAAAATATTTAAGAGTGGTTCATTGCATTCTCAAATTACCATCAGAATATTATGAGATGAACATTATTCTATTTCATCGTGTTTGACTAGTAAATAAAGAGGAATTATTCTAATTGCACAATTTCGGAAGATTTCTTTAGTTAATTTGTTTTTTAATTGAAACTTGTAGTTTGAATATAAACAAGAACTTATCCATACTCGTAGAATTTATAAGACGAATGAAGCATGACAATAATTATTTTTTCCATTAAAACATATAGGTCGAAAAAAGAAAAGTATTTTGCACCAGAAAAACTCAATGATGTGATACTGAGCTCTATCTAGGGGTGTCAATGGATATTTAAAAACCGACCAAATTAATCGAACCGTACCGCAACAAACCGATTTTTAGGTTTGTTTTAATAAAACCGTAGGTTCTTATAAATCTACAACCATTCCGATAATTAGAGTAGGTTTTTTATTTTATAAAAATAAACCGAAAAAATACAGAACCATACCGAATAAATTTACATGTGAAAAATATATTATATTATGTTTAAAAATAATAAATGATTAAATATTTTCTTGGGCCTTGAAATTATGAAAATGGTTACAAGCCAATAAATAATTAAAATCAAAATACTAATTTCCAAACATATTATGCTGCTCCTACTGAAACTAGATTACTTTCAACATACTCCGCAGCAAGACACAAAATATTCTAGTGATTATGAGTAGCAAACAATAATGTATTAAATATCTTTTCTTTCTGTGATAACCTGATCGGTCGTTTTGTGTAATTGTGCCCCGTTACCTCTTTTGATACTTCACACATGTGTGTTTATGATTTTGTGACTTACGGGATTAATTAGTTTTGTTCCGGAAATATTTCGAATTCATTTGGACCCTTTGATTCTTGACTTAGAAGCTTAAGTTAGAAATGTTGATCAAACTTTGACTTTTATGAAAACGACCCTAGAACGGTGTTTTGTTGACTCTGATAGTTTTGTATCGTAATTTTGGACTTGGACGTATTCCCGGAATTGAATTTGGAAGTCCGTAGGTTGATTTGTATTGTTTTGTCCAAATTTGACAATTTTAAGATGAAAAGCTTGACCGTAGGTTGACTTTTAGCTATAGGGTTCAGAATTTAATTTTGAGACTTGGAATAGGTCCGTTATACTATTTAGAACATGTGTACAAAATTTGGTATCATTTGGAGTTGAGTTGATAGGATTCGGACGCTTAGTTGCAGTTCTAGTAGTTCTTGAACTTTACTTTGAAATTCATGTGTTTTAGTGTTCAATTCGTAGTTCCAGATGTTATTTTATGTTTTGATCGCGCGAGCGAGTTCGTATGATATTTTTAGTCTTGTGTGGATGTTTAGTTTGGAGTCCCGGGGGCTCGGATGAGTTTCAGACATATTTCAGAATGAATTGAACTGAAAATGGAATTGTTGGTGCTGCTGGTGCTCTGTTATCACAATTGCGAGCACCAGCCTCGCAATTGCAAAGGTGACAGGGGGTCTCTGATGTCGCAATTGCTACTGGCCCCTTCGCAATTGCGAAGTCAGCAGGCTTGAGACATGGGTCGCTTTTGCGAATAATTGTTCGCTTTTGCGAAGAAGTCTAGCTTCGCAATTGCGACAATTGTTGAGGCTGTAAGAGTTCGCAAATGTGATCCTTGGTCCGCCATTGTGAGGGTTCGAAAATGCGAACCTTCTGACGCAAATGCGACATCTGCAACTGGACAAAAGGATTAGGAGTCGGGATGTTTCAACATATTCTCTCATTTTAGAACCCTCTAGTTGGTAGGAGGCGATTTGGAGAGGGAATATTTATCTACAAATATTGAGTAAGCGATTTTCTAATCAATATCCAACTATATTTCATAAATATATCTTAGATTTAACATCAAAATCATGTGAATCAAAGTGAAAATTTGTGAAACTTTGTCAAATTTTTTGAAAAAAAAGAATTTGAGTTTTGAGAGTCGATTTGGACTCGGATTTTTAAACTAATCACATAAATGAACTCGTGGGGTTATGGATAGTCTGAATCTACCCTTGGACCTGGTTTTTGACTGGGCGGGCCCCGGGTTGACATTTGTTGACTTTTTAGGAAAAAGTGTAAGTATCATAGCTTTATCTATTATAATTATTGTTTCTTGCATTGTTTGATGATATTAAGTCAATTTTGGTTAGATTTGAGCCTTGTAGAGGTGAATTTTAGGGGAAAAGCAATTTTCAAGGGTTGAGTTGGCCTAGTTGAGGTAAGTATCTTACCGAACTTTGTGTGGGGGAACTATCCCTTAGGATTTGGGATTGATTGTGTCATTTGTGCTATGTGGGAGCCGTGTACGCAAGGTGACGAGTGGGTACACGGGTTATATGTGGTATTTGACCGGTTTAGGCTACTTAGACACTTTCCATGCTTTAATTGAATAGTCATATCATGTCTTAAATTCTCATAGTCAATCTACTCTTACTTGTGTTAGTCTATCCTTACATGCCTTAAATGACTTTGTTAACACTTGTTCTACATCTTACTTGATATTTTGCTCTTATGCTTTAGTTGAAATTATTGTCTCTTTCATTGTTACAAGTTATCTCTTCCATTATTGATTTATCATTATTTGAAGTCATTGTTACATGTTATCTCTTCCATTATTGGCTTATCCTTATTTGATTCATAGCTACATGTTACCTATTCCATTGTTGATTATCCTTATTTGAAGTCATCGTTACATATTATCTCTTCCATTGTGAGTTATTCTTATTTAATGTGGTTACACATTATCTCTCTCATTGTTGAGTTATTGATGTTGAAGTCGTGAAAGCCGTTATCACATTGAGGCGAAGTTGTTACTTGTTGAGATATCCTTCTTGTTGAGAAATTTACATTCATTTTTATTGTTTATATTCTTGTACACATTGTGGTTGAGCCATGGGCTATTGTGGTAGAAATATTGATATTGTTGATTATTGGCAAGTTGTGGCATATGGGCACTTGTGGTGCGAGTTGTTATTGTGATGTGATATCGATGCACATTTGGCTGTATAAATGTGTATGCAGCGGAATAAGGTGGGAATTATGTGCGTGTTGCTCGGAATTACTTGAAGTCACACGACATCATAAGGTGGGCTAAAGTGCGTGTAGCTATTTCGGAAAAATATTTTCAAAACTATTAAAATGTGAGACTCATGCGGCAGTATAAGGAAAGATTGTGATTGAAATTGAGAAATGTGAATACGAGGCGTTACCTCGTTTGTGATTCTTGTTGTATATGAGGCGGTACCTCGGTTGTGATTCTCGTAGTATACGAGGTGGTACCTCATTTGTGATTCTTGTTGTTTATCTCGTGTTGTAAAGAGTTATTGGTGAAACACTTCTTATTGCTTTTATTCTTCCTTGTCTTATTAGTTTGGATCTGTATTTGACTATGGTGGTTCTCTTTAATTGCTTCCTTTATGTTATCTTTATGCTTATAATTCCGGCATTATTCTATGTTATTTACTTGTTTCGTATCGGTTATTTCTCCGCCTTCGTTATTATGTTTTCATTATGTTTATTATGTCCTAATAGGTGTCTTAACCTGGCCTCGTCACTACTCTACCGAGGTTAGGCTTGATACTTACTGGGTACCATCCTGGTGTACTCATACTATGCTTCTGCATATCTTTTTGTGTAGATCCAGGTACGCCTGCTCATGCTGGACGTTAGTGTTTGATTGTTGCTGTTTGCCGGAGACTTCAAGGTATAACTGCTCGGCATCCGCAGGCCTCAGAGTCACCTTTCGCTATCCTTATAATATTGTTGTTTCCTTTATTAGACAGTGTTTGTAGTAGATGTTTTGGAAGATTCTATAGAAGCTTATGACTCAGTCTCACCGTGTTTTGGGAGCTTTGTAGTTGTGTTTCAGTTATCGAGATATTTATGAGGATTGTTAGTTTATATCATGCCTTAGCTTTTATTTATGTCATAATCTCTCATTGATAGGATTACCTAGTCTTAGAGACTAGGTGCCATCACGACATCCTAAGGAGGGGAAATTAGGGTCGTGACAAGTGGGTATCAGAGCTCTAGGTTCATAGGTGTTACGAGTCATAAGCATGTTTAGTAGAGTCTTGCGGATCGGTACAGGCGACGTCTGTACTTATCTTTGAGAGGTTACATAACTGTTAGGAAAACTCTACTTCTTTGATTCCTTATCATGCGAATAGGTTGATTACGAAATCTAAATCTTTGACTTTGTATTATCTCATAGATGGTGAGGACACACACTATTGGATCTCACGATCTAACACCCGTGCACCCTACTAGAGCCGGGAGAGGTCGGGACCGGGGCATAGGACAAGGAGAGGCACGTGGTGCATCTATAGCACCTAACCGAGCTACGACAGAGGAGCCACCAGTAGCTCCAGTTAGGGGACAGACACCAGAGGCGCTTGTTGCCACCCCTGCACTTCAGGAAACCCTCGCACAGTTCTTGATCATGTACGGTACTCTAGCTCAGGCAGGGTTGAGTCCAATTGCACCAGCCACATCTCAGGCTGGGGGAGGAGCTCAGACTGTCGCGGCCCGTACTCCAAAGCAGCTGGTCCATGTTGATCAGGTCGCAGAGATTATGCCAACGTAACCTGTTGTATCGGTTCAACCCGAGTTTAGGGCAGTGGCATCTAAGGAGGAGTAGCTTAGACTTGAGAGGTTCAAGAAGTATCATCCTCCTACTTTCAGTGGCTTAGCTTCAGATGATGCTCATGATTTTCTTGAGAAATGCCATCGTATTCTCTGCACCATGGGTATTGTGGAGACGAGCGGAGTTACTTTTACTACATTCCAACTGTGAGGAGAAACATATCAGTAGTGGCGGGTTTACGAGGATGGTAGCCCAACTGATGCAACTTCACTTACATGGACTTAGTTTTTAGAGATGTTCTTAAGAGAGTTTCTTCCCCAGACACTTCGGGATGCATGGCGCATAGAGTTTGAGCAGCTGTGCGAGAGTACTATGTCAGTGTCAGAGTATGCTGTTAGATTTAGTAATTTTTCCAGACATGCAGCTACTTTGGTTTCTACAATTAGGGAGCGAGTCCGTCGATTCATCAAGGGCTCAACTATGGTATTAGGTTCAGCATGGCTCGATAGTTAGAGACAGATACCCCATATCAGCAGGTGATAAAGATCGCACGAAGGTTAGAGGGTATGTGGGGCCGTGGGAGAGAGGACAGGGATGCCAAAAGGGCTCGAGGTACTGGAGGGTTTATTGGCGGCAATGCTGTAGCTACAACTCATCATGGTAGAGGCTATATGAGCCACCCAGTTCACTCAGCACTTTCAGCTTCTAGTGGTACTTTGGTTATTCCGAGGTCTCAGGTTGCACTCTTTGCTCAACCACTTTCTAGTGCACCTCCTGCATGGGGTGCCTTCAGCTGTCAGTCCGGCCGACCAGACCCAAGCCAGTCCAAGAATCCATGCCCACCGAGAGCTTTCTTTGAGTGTGGTGATACCCGTCATATAGAGAGGGACTACCCCAGACTCAGGAGGGGTGCACCTCCACAGACTACTTAGGCTCCATGGATTCAGTCATGTCCATAGACATCACAAGCCATGGTTGCCGCTCCAGTTATCGCTCCACTCGAAAAACCAGCTAGTTGTGGGGGACGGGCGGGTAGAGGTCGCCCTAGAAGGGGAAACCAAGCTAGATTCTATGCTTTTCTGAGTAGGACGGAGGCGGTCGCTTCAGACGCAGTCATCACGGGTATGGTTTCGATTTATCATAAGGCTGCATCAGTCTTATTTGATCCGGGATCCACTTATTTATAAGTGTAATCTTACTTTGCTCCATATTTGGATATATCTCGTGATTCATTGAGTTCTCATGTTTATGTGTCCATGCATGTGGGAGATTGTATTATTGTTGACCGTGTGTATCGGTCGTGTTTAGTTGTTATTGGTGGTTTTGAGACCAGAGTTGATCTTTTGTTGCTCAGTATAGTAGACTTTGATGTGGTATTGGGCATGGACTAGTTGTCTCCCTATTATGCAATTCTAGATTGTCACACCAAGATTGTGGCATTGTCTATGCCAGGTTTGCCACGGTTAGAGTGGAGGGGTACATTGGATTATGTTCCTAGCAGGGTTGTGTCATTTCTAAAGGCTCAGCAGATGGTTGAGAAGGGGTCTGATGCATATCTAGCCTTTGTGAGAGATGTCAGTGCTGATACTCCAATCGTTGAGTCAGTTCCGGTAGTGAGAGACTTCCCAGATGTATTTTCAGCAAATCTTCCGGGCATGCCGCCTGATAGGGATATCAATTTTGGTATTGACTTGCCCATTCTCTATCCCACCTTATCGTATGGCCCCAACATAGTTGAAGGAGCAATTGCAAGAGTTGCTTGATAAGGGTTTCATTCGGCCTAGTGTGTTACCTTGGGGTGCACCAGTTTTGTTCGTGAAGAAGAAGGATGGTTCTATGCGCATGTGTATTAATTATTGGCAGTTGAACAAGGTTACCGTGAAGAATAAGTACCCATTTTCGTGCATTTATGACTTCTTTAATCAGCTACAGAGTGCTAGAGTTTTCTCAAAGATTGATTTGTGGTCAGGGTATCATCAGCTGAAGATTCAGGATCCGGATATTCCAAAAACTACCTTTAGGACTCGGTATTGTCACTAAAGTTCCTTGTGATGTCATTTGGGTTGACCAATGCCCCAGCAACATTTATGCACCTGATGAACAGTGTATTCCAGCCATATCTTGATTTGTTCGTCATTGTGTTTATTGATGACATCTTGGTGTACTCCCGCAGCCGGGAAGATCATAAGCAGCACTTAAGGATCGTTCTCCAGACATTGAGAGAGAAGAAGTTGTATGCAAAATTCTCAAAGTGTGAATTCTGGCTTCATTCGGTGGCATTTTTTGGGTCATGTAGTGTCGAGTGAGGGGATCAAGGTAGATCCGAAGAAGATTGAAGCATTTCAAAATTGGCCCAGACCGTTTTCAGCTACTAAGATTCGGAGTTTCCTTAGTTTGGCCGGGTATTATTGCCATTTTATACAGGTTTTCTCATCCATGCTACTCCTATGACCAAATTGACCCAGAATGGTGCTCCTTTCCAATGGTCCGAGGAGTGTGAGGTGAGCTTTCAAAAGCTCAAGACTGCTTTGACTACAACTCCAATGTTGGTGTTGCCTACGGGTTTGGGGTCTTATACTGTGTATTGTGATACGTCACGTGTTGGACTTCGTGCGGTGTTGATGCAAGATGGTAGGGTGATTGCCTATGCGTCTTGGCAGCTAAAGATCCATGAGAAGAATTATCCAGTCCACGACTTAGAATTGGTAGCTATTGTTCATGCCTTTAATATTTGGCGGCACTATTTGTACGATGTCCCATGTGAGGTCTATACCGACCACCAGAATCTCCAGCATCTGTTCAAATAGAAAGATCTCAACTTGCGGCAGTGTAGATGGTTATAGTTGCCTAAAGACTATGATATCAATATTCTATATCCTCCCGGAAAGGCCAATATAGTGGTCGATGACTTGAGTTGAAAGGCGGAGAGTATGGGTAGTTTGGCACATCTACCGGCATCAGAGAGGCCACTAGCCCTAGATGTTCAGGCCTTGGCCAACCAGTTTGTTAGATTGGATGTTTCGGAGCCCAGTCGAGTTCTTACTTGTGTGGTTTCTCGGTTTTCTTTATATGATCGCATCAGAGAGCATCAATGACCCCCATTTACTTGTCCTTAAGGACAAAGCACAGCGATGCTAAGGAGGTTTCTATTGGAGATGACAGTGTATTGCAGATGCAGGTCCAATTATGTGTGCCCTATGTGGATGGGTTGTGTGAGATGATCCTCGAGGAGGCCCATAGTTCACGGTAATCCATTCATCCGGCTGTCGCTAAGATGTATCAGGATTTGAGCCAGCACTATTAGTGGAGGAGAATGAAGAAAGACATATTGGAGTATTTAGCTTGGTGCCTAAATTGTCGGCAAGTAAAGTATGAGCATCAGAGGCTAGACGGTTTGCTTCAGAGACTTGAAATTCCCTAGTGGAAATGGGAGCGTGTTACCATGGAATTCGTTGATGGGCACCCACAGACTTAGAAGAAATTTGATGTTGTATGGGTGATTATGGATAGGTTGACCAAGTTGGCTTATTTCATTCTGGTGGTGACTACCTATTCTTCAGATTAGCTAGCTCAGATTCATATCCCCGAGATTGTTCGTCTCCACGGTTTGCCGGTATCCATTATCTCTGATCGAGGTACGTAGTTCACATCTCGTTTTTGGAGAGCTATGCAACATGAGTTAGGCACACGGGTTGAGTTGAATATAGCATTTCACCCCAGACGGACGGACAGTCCGAGTGTACCATTCAGATTTTAGAGGATATGCCTCGTGCCTATGTTATGGATTTTGGGGGTTCTTGGGATCAGTTCTTTCCACTTGTGGAGTTTGCATACAACAACAGCTACCAATCGAGTATTCAGATGGCTTCTTTTGAGGCCCTATATGGGAGACAATATCATTCTCTAGTTGGTTGGTTTGATCCAGGAGAGGCTAGATTGTTGGGCACAGATTTGGTTTGAGATGCCTTGGAGAAGGTCAAGTTGATCTAGGATCGGCTTCATACAGCACAATATAGGCAGAAGAGTTATGCTTATCGGAAGGTTCATGATGTAGCATTTATGGTTAGGGAGCGGGTTTTGCTCCGTATCTCACCCATGAATGGTGTGATGAGGTTGGGGAAGAAGGAAAAGTTGAGCCCTAGGTATATCGATCCTGTCGAGATCCTTGTGAGAGTGATGGGGGCTTGCATTGCCACCTAGCTTATCTGCAGTTCATCCGGTGTTCCATGTTTCTATGCTCCGTATGTATTATGGTGATCCGTATCATGTTTTAGACTTCAGCTTAGTCCATTTGGATAAGTATTTGACTTATATTGAGGAGCCGGTGGCTATCTTGGACAAACAGGTCCGGAAGTTGAGATCAAAGAACATTGCTTCAGTGAAGGTTCAATGGAGGGTTCATCCAGTCTAGGAGGCGACCTTGGAGACCGAGCACGACATGCGGAGTCGTTATCCTCATCTATTCATCACTTCAGGTATATCCTTATGCACATACAAGGACGAACGTTTGTTATAAGAGGGGGAGAATGTGACGACCCGACCGTCATTTTGTGTAATTGCACCTTGTTACCCCTTTTAATACTTTACACATGTGTGTTTATGGTTTTATGACTTACAAGATTGATTAGTTTTATTTCGGGAAGATTTCGGGATAATTTGGACACTTTGATTATTGACTTAGAAGCTTAAGCTAGAAATATTGGCAAAACTTTGACTTTTGTGAAAACGACCCCGGAACCATATTTTGATGGCTCCAATAACTTCTTATCGTGATTTTGGTCTTGGGCATATGCCCAGAATTGAATTCGAAAGTCCGTCAGTTGATTTGTGTTATTTTACTGAAATTTGGCAATTTGAAGTTGAAAAGCTTGACCGTAGGTTAACTTTTAGCTATCGGGCTCAAATTTGATTTTGGGACTTGGAATAGGTCAGTCATGCTATTCAAAACTTGTCTGTAAAATTTGGTATCATTTGGAGTTAAATTGATAGGATTCGAACGCTTAGTTGCAATTCTAGTAGTTCTTGAACTTTACTTTGAAATTCATATGTTTTAGTGTTTGATTCGTAGTTCTAGATGCTATTTTGGGTTTTGATCGCGCGAGCGAGTTCGTATGAAAATGGAATTGTTGGTGTTGCTAGTGATCTGTTATCGCAATTGCGAGCACCCGCCTCGCAATTACGAAGGTGACAGGGATGTCTCTGATTTCGCAATTGCGACTGGCCCCTTCATAATTGCGAAGTCAGCATGCATCAGGCATGGGTCATTTTTACGAACAAATGTTCGCTTTTGTGAAGAAGTCCATCTTCGCAATTGCGAAGCCTTGGTCACAATTGGGACAGTTGTTGAAGCTGTCAGGGTTCGCAAATGCAATCCCTGGTCCGCAATTGCAAGGGTTTGCAAATGCGACATCTGTAGCTGGACAAAAGGGTTCGGAGTCGGGATTTTTTAACATATTCTCTCATTTTAGAACCCTAGACTCGGTAGGAGGCAATTTGGAGAGGGGATTTTCATCTACAAACATTGGGTAAGTGATTGTAATCAATTTCCAACTATATTTTATGGTTATATTTTAGATTTAACATCAAAATCATGTGAATCAAAGTGAAAATTTGTGAAACTTTGTCAAGTTTTTAAAAAATAAGATTTGTGTTTTGAGAGTCGATTTGGACTCGGATTTTGAAACTAATCACATATATAAACTCGTGGGGTTATATGTACGTCTGCTCGTGCTGGACATTAGTGTTTATTGTAGAGTTTGTCGGAGACTTCAAGGTATACCTTCTCGGCGTCTGCAGGCCTCGGAGTCACCTTTTGTTATCCTTATAGTATTGTTGTTTCCTTCGTTAGACAGTGTTGTAGTAGGTGTTTTTGAACATTATTTAGAACCTTATGACTCAGTCTCACTGGGTTTTGGGAGGTTTGTAGTTGTGTTTGAGTTATCGAGATATTTATGAGGATTGTTAGTTTATATCATGTCTTAGCTTTTATTTCTGTCATAATCTCTCATTGATAGTCTTACCTAATCTTAGAGACTAGGTGCCATTACGACATCCTAAGGAGGGTAAATTGGGATCGCGACACTTTCGCATTATTTAGATTTATCTTTATGAATATTTAATCTTCTCTAGACTTTATTCTTGAGTTCCAGGTTGGTTAATATTTTTCTACTCATGTGATTTATCTTTTCTTTGTCTTTGCTTAGTTTCTTTTACGCTGGTGTAGAGTAGTTGATGGATTTATATTCTAGCAATCTTTCATGTTTTCTTAATTCATCACCATTTAAACAGTAAAGCTGTCTAGAGGGTTTTGGTAAGTCCTATAAAAATACTTATGTTATTGCATTCTAATTTTGCTAATGACTTTTACATGACATTTAAAAAAATACTAAAAATTAACCGAACCGTATCAATACAGAAAAGAAACTGACATAATTAGGACGATTTCGAAAGTCTAATTTTAGTTTTACATAATAGAATAACCGAAAAATTAATACGGTACAAATTGATACCCCTAGCTCTATCTTCGGCTAGAAATATCTTTTAAAAAATAGTAGGCATAAAAATATATAAGGATACTGTCTTCTTCTCATCCACTAAAATTAATCCACTTCTTTTTATCATATATAACCTTCAATAGAAATCAAAATAGCAAGTTTGTTTTATTATGCACGACCATTTTAACCTAAATAATCTATTAATTTTACCAATTAACAAAAATAATGCAACAACAACAACAACCCAGTATAATCCCACTAGTGGAGTCTGGGGAGGGTAGTATGTATGCAGGCCTTACCCCTACCCTGGGGTAGAGAGGCTGTTTTCGATAGACCCTCGGCTCCCTCCATCCAAGAACTCCCCACCTCGCTCGTGGGGTGACTCCAACTCACAACCTCTTGGTTAGAAGTGGAGGATGCTCACCACTAGAGAATCTCTTTCTGATACGAAGGATTTGACATGTCTGAGGCTAGGTTCTATTGGTGTCCAACCTTAAAAGAAAGTAAACTTCCCACCCAAACTTTTTTTTTCTCTCCCCTCTTCCACATCGTTGACTCTACTGGATCCCCTTTGCCAAGCCATGAGAAAACACTAATATCCATTTCATTTGATTTTTTCCCTTATCCCATATTTCCATCCTATTTCTTTATTGTTTACCCGAAAAATGGATAACAATTGAATTTGTACGCGGTTCTACGGATACGCAGGATAACTTGGTACAAATTGATAAAATATATAAATGAATATCGAAATTAACTATAAAAGAAATGAATGAAAACCAAATGAATTAATTAGCCTAGGCCCTCAAGTTTGATCACCCTCAAACTGAATAGGGGTAAGCTGATACTAGAAATAAAATGACTAAATATTGAAAACTAGAAGAAAGACGATATATTGCTTTATATTCTATGAATAATGAATCCCCTTACAAATAATTAGACTCCCTTTATATAGTAGGGAAGTCCTATTCCTAATATATTTTGTAAATACAGCAAGGAATCGCATGATAGATTAATCAATTGGCCTCTCCTTAATATGCGCCAGGATTTCTGCCGAGATTCTCGGCCAATTGCGGATATTCTGGTTTTTTGTTTTTTGGCTCGATAAGCTCTCCTCAATCTTGGCTGATCTCGATCTTGATCAGTCTCGAACTTACTCGATCTCGATCTTGATCGGTCTCGATCTTGCTCGATCTCGATCTTGGCCGATTTAGATCTTGATCAGTCTCGATCTTGGCCGATCTAGATCTTGATCAGTCTTGATCTTGCTTGATTTCGATCTTGGCCGATCTTGATTTGATTGGTCTCTGGATCATGAGCTCGGCGACCTAACATCGCATCATGGCTCAATTCTACACAAGTCTGAACCTTAGTCTATCATGTTCCAATCTCGATTAGTCATACGAAGGGCAAACTCGATTTTGACTGTATACAGATAGTCCCCTCGTTACTTGGAAAGAAGATGACGAGAAACGATATGAATTTTCGAACTCTAACTTGATGGGTGACAACGTCAGCGACGAGTCCGATTATGACGTATGCAACGAAACGTCCCGTCGGTCCAGTTACCAAGGCATTAAATGCCTGTCAGTTGTTGATCGGCCATTATTGCTTCCGAACCGTCGCCAGCAACCTTTAAGAACCTTATCTTTTCTCATTCAAACTTTGCACTCAAAGTTCTTTCTACTCTTGCTTGTTCTTCAGAAAATCCATTTACTTCACAATTTCCACACCCAGACTTCTAGAACTCTAATCAAACCGCATACCATCATAATTCTCTTTTCCCTTGTTCATCAATGGTGAAAACTTCTAAGACAGTACCGCAAAAGGAGACTTCTTTTTCATCATGGCCCACCGGTGGTGAAGCTGCGGTGGAACCCCGCCCTGAGGAATTTGTTCCGGCAGGGTGCCCGACCGTTATGGATTTTAGGGTCAAAAAGGCCTCCTTGGTAGCGGGCCAATGTGAATCGGTCTCGAGATACATATCCACGATCACTGAAAAACTCCTCCCTAGGGTTAAACAAGACTGCAACTGGGTCGATAAGCATGTGGTGGATCCTTCGCCCGAAGACTCGATCACTACCTATGTGGAGGGGTTTTTAAGTATTTACGCTTACCCCTTTACGTTGGGTCCCTTAGACCCCATCATGATTACCGTTTGTAAAAGGTATGATGTGACCCTCGGCCAAATCCACCCCTCTTTCTAGAGAATAGTGATTTTCTTTCGTTTTTTGTGAGCAAAATCGAGGAATGTCCTTTTCACTCTCGACCACCTCATGCGCCTATACAGTCCCCGACTTTATCGAGGAGCGTTGATCAAGCTTGCTCGCCGAGCCAATAAGGCTCCATTCTCGAGCATAGATGAAGGTCGGGACCGAGGTTGGATGGGCCGGTTTGTTCGAATAAGGACTTCGGACCTGATCCACGCTGAATACATGCCATTCCCCGAGAAATGGATTATGAAACGTAAGTAGCACTTCGCTCAGAAGGTTTAATCTCGTTGATTTTCTTCTTATTTATTTTTTATTGATATTTTTCGGTGTTGAAGTCGTGGCCCAGATGCCGGACCCAATTTTGGACCTCAGAAAATAGGTTGAAGGCCTCGTATTATAGGGGCGTACTCAGACCGTGCTTGGATGGAGTTGTCAAAGGGTCGATGGGAGGCCCGCAATCATGGTGAGTTTCCTTCTTAGAACAGTGATCGTTCAGGCTTTTCTTCAAACTTACTCATCTTTTTATTTTGTAGGCCTCAGAAAGGATATTGCAATGAGGCCCCCGTCTGGTGACGAAGAAGTCATTCCACCTGCTCCGAAGTAGGCCAAAGAGAAGAAGAGAAAATGGGCTCCGAGTTCCCCGGGCTCGGAAAAGAAAAAACCGATGAGGAAGTCTGGCAAGCCCAAGGGGAACACCAGTGTTATGTCTTCAGATTTAATTAGTCGATTAAGAGGCGAGCCCAAAGAAGGAGAAGAGGAATATAATTCCCAGTTAGTGGCCCGTGTGCAGGCTGGCACTTCGATACCACAGTCCACCGATTTGGCAGAGGTCGAAGAGAGAGCTCTTGCCATAGTTCCCGAACCAGAAGGGGAAGAGGCCACTCCGTCCCAAACTGAGATGGTCATGAGAGAGACCAGGGTTGAGGCTTCCCAGGCAGTGGAGGATGTCTCAAGGGATGAGCCCAGAGTGATCGACATTTTTGGATCCCCTCAGATTTCGGATGCTATGATCCACGAGGCCAATATATTGCAAGGTCACTCTTATGAAGGCATTCACGGGGCAACCGAAATCCATGGCATTTTGGATTGGATTGAGTCAGCTGCTTGGGAGGATGCCACAAGGTTTGGTGGTTTATCGGTAACGAAAAAAGTACCGTCATTGGGCGCTACCGGTTCTTCATCGAGCCCAAAACTGGTGGACCGATTCCCGACCCCAAGTGTTAATCCCGATGGTAAGCGGAATATAGTTCTTTCTATCCCGGCGGATGCCCGGATTTTATCTCCACTAATGGGGATTGCTAGCTACCTTAGATTCTTGGTCACCGAGGAAGACCAAGCCGTGATGAACACGATGGGGGCCGCTTGTCTTTTTAACGAGGCCCAACATGCTCTGAATCGGGTAACTTCGAGTGTCTCTCCACTATTTCTTTTAAACTCAGAGTTGTAGATAATTCTAACATTTTCTTCCTTGTTTGCAGGCTTCAGTGTTGCATCATGAGGCTTTCCTCCAAATCCGGGAGGAGCACAAGGCTGAGGTTCGGGATCTTACTGAGAAGAATGATACTTACAATGTTCTTAGCGAGAAGCTTCAGGCCGATTTAGTGACTTCTCCGGATGAACATGCCGAGATGGCCGAGCAGGTATTCAGAGTTCTTCATGATAGTGAAGATGAGTTGGAGACAACCACTAACAATCCGATTTTGCAGGTTCGGCAGAGGCTCGAACAAATCAGATGGCTCCAGATGCAAGTAGATGTGATACATGCCGAGGTAGAAGAATTCAAAAAGAATATAGACGTCCTTGCCTCGAAAAAGGAGACCGTCCAAGCGCAATTGAAGCTGATCGAGACCCAGCTTCGAGTTGCAAAAGAGAAGGCCTCGGTACAAGTAGAGAAGATCAAGGAGCTTCAGTCTCGGTTGGATGTGGTCGTTTCTGATAAGGCATGTTTGGCCAACGAACTCGAAGTGGCCAGATCCGAGGTGACTGTGGCTAGATCCGAGGTGGTTGTGGCCAACATAAATACTGATGCGAAAGTGGCCCAGTTTAGGGTCGATATCGAGGCCATCCAGTCAGTGGCCAGAGGCATGGTAGATCATGCAAAGTGGAAAGCTTGAAGGGAAGCCCTCGAGGGAGTTCATGCCCAGGGTTTCGATATTGCGGCTGAGATCAAAAATGCTAAAGCGGAGGAAGCCATGGCCCGAAGGCTGGCCTTCCATGAGGAAGACTCCGAGAGCTCAAGTGAATCCGAAGATGGAGAGAATCCTGAGGATGGAGATACAACCTCCGATGAAGACCAAGCCACTTAGGACATTAGGTTTTTTTATTGTTCTTTTGCATTTTTTCTGAGGCCGTTTTTGGCCGTTGTAAATTTTTGTATTTAGGTCGGTTTGGCCTTTGTAAAAAAAACTATTATATATAAGACTTTTTTTTTCCCTTTCAGCTTTCATATTTTTCCTTTGTATTTACAAAGGCTAAAAAATGCCTTGGCATAAAATAAGGTTGTGTTAAGGCGTTAATGGGCGATGTTACTAAAGTTTTCTGGGTTAAAACGTTAATGGGCGATGTTACTAAAGTTTTTTCCCAAATACATCTTACGTTTTGAAATTTTTTGCCTAGGTTAGCCTTTAGAACCGGTTGTGAAAGAATTTTCTCTTTTTTGAAGGCCTAGTTTTGTTACGATTTTCGGACGTCTCTGAATAGTGATAAGTTGGTCGTAGCCTTTTATTTCAGGAGCTACCCTAAGGGCTTTTTTTCCTATTTTATCTAGGCTTGCCCGAGATAATAGTCCCCAAGTTGAGTGGCCGTGACCTTCAGAAATTAGGGCGTTGCCTATTAGGTCTTCTGCACCTGAGGCCCGATGACTTGGGCTATTTGAGTCGGACGGCAGTCCCCGAGTGAGGGAGCGATCATTCGTATTCCGGTTATGTATTGCCCTTAGGCTTGTTATTTTTGGAAGTATGAAGCTCTTTGATGTGTAAAGACGAAAAATCCCTTAAAACATAAGATGATTGCAAGAAAAGTACTTCTCTTTATTCTCGATCGAGAAAAATCATACATGCATACATGTTTTATGTCAAGGTTCGGACGATCTATGTGGGCACAACTCATTTTGACCGTTTGGCCCTTACAATAAATTATGTCTATCGAATCCCTCCCTTTGTGAAGTAATTTCCTCGCTAGAGTTTATATTCGAACATAAATGCATATCCGAGGGTAGCCCCCCAGTATTCGAGGTTGAATGCAAAGGAATCTCGGATATTGTTAGATTGATCTTCGATGCCGATTCGCAATTGGGCTTGATTCTAAGTTAGCATGATTCATTGTTGCCTCGTTAAAAACCTTGCCGAAAAAATCCATTTGGGACAAAAATTAGTTTGAGGGAAAAAGAGTGTGACACATGCTTTCAGACTAAAAGACTTCATGTTGTTTGCTGAAAAATCCATCATTGTCCCTTGTAGGCCACCTGCGAGCGTTAATCTGAAAAGGAATGAAGGCGTACCTTAGCAGTAGTATCGTTTTAGGTGAGATATGTTCCAAATGTTTCGTAGTTTTCCCCACTCATCGTTCTGAGCTTGCAGGATCCTTTTTCGGTGACCTCGAGAATTTGGTACGGTCCTTCCCAATTCGGACTCAATTTCCCTTCGTTGGGATTTCTGGTGTTGGGGGTGACTTTTCTTAGCACTAAGTCCCCGATATTAAAATGTCGAAGATTGGTTCTTCGATTGTAGTATCTCTCGATCCATTGCTTTTGGGTGGCTAATCGGATGAGGGCGGTTTCATGCCTTTCATCCAATAGTTCTAGGCTCGTATTCATGGCCTCGTCATTTGATTCCTTTATTGTATATCGGAATCGGATGCTTGGCTCTCCGACCGGTATTAGAGCTTCGACGCCATAAACTAGCGAGAATGGGGTAGCCTCGGTGCTTGACTTCGAGGTTGTGCGGTATGCCCAAAGAACTTCGGGTAGATTTTCCTTCCACTTTCCTTTGGCGTAAGTTAGCCTCTTCTTAAGGTTTTGAATGATGGTTTTGTTGGTTGATTCGACTTGTCCGTTCCCGCTAGGATGATAAGGTGTTGATAGGAGCCTTTTGATCTTATGATCTTCGAGGAATTTGGTCACTTTGCTGTGAATTGTTTCACGTAATCACACACAATTTCGAATGGCATCCCCAATCGACATATGATATGATCCTAAATGAATTCCATGGCTTCTTTTTCCCTAACTTTCGTGAAAGCGTACGCTTTAACCCACTTAGAAAAATAGTCAGTCATAAATAAAATAAATCGAGCTTTACCCGGTGCCCTTGGAAGAGGGCCAACGATGTCCATTCCCCACTTCATGAACAACCAAGGTGAAGAGACCAAATGGAGTAACTCCCCGGGTTGGTGAATCATTGGTGAATGTCTTTGGCATTTGTCACATTTTCGAACAAACTCTTTCGCATCTTTCTCCATATCGATCCAGTAATAGTCGGCTCTGATTACCTTTGGAACCAATGATTCAGCACCGGAGTGATTCCCGCAAGTGCCTTCGTGAACTTCCCTTAGAACGTACTTGGTGTCTCCCGGTCCTAGACATATCGCTAATGGACCATAGAACATTCTTCTAAACAAGGTTCCATTTTCGGTCAAAGTGAATCATACTGCCTTCGTGCGCAGGGCCCTCGATTCTCTCGGATCTGAGGGAAGCTTTTCGGTTTTCAAATACTCTATGTACTTATTTCTCTAATCCCAGGTCAAGCTCATGGAATTTATCTCAGCATGACCTTCTTCGACTACTGACCTCATGAGTTGCACGACGGCCCTTGAATCGAGATCATTGTCCTCGATTGACTACCCTAAGTTTGCGAGGGCATCGACCTCACTATTCAGATCTCGAGGCACATGTTGCAAAGTCCACTCCTTAAATCGGTGCAAAGATACTTGTAACTTATCTAGGTATCTTTGCATTTGATCTTCCCTAACTTCGAAAGTTCCGTCAATCTGATTCACTACGAGGAGGGAGTCGCATTTGGCTTCGATCACTTCCACTCCCAAGCCTTTGGCTAGTTCGAGACCTGCAATCATGGCCTCATATTCGGCCTCATTGTTTGTCAATTTCACAGTTCTAATAGATTGTCTAACCACATTGCCTGTGGGTGGTTTTAGTACGATGCCAAGACCAGACCCTTTCGCGTTCGAAGCACCGTCCGTGAAGAGGGTCCAGATTCCTGAGGACGTACCCGAATTTATCAATACTTCTCTTTCGACCTCGGGTACTAGGACCAGTATGAAGTCAGCTACGAAGCTGCCAAAATTTGAGACATAATTGTTGTTCGGAGTCGATATTTGATATCATACCCGCTAATTTCTATGGCCCATTTGGCCAACCTCTAAAAAGCTCGGGTTTATGCAAAATATTTCGAAGTGGATGAGCTGTTACAACACATATGGGGTAACATTGAAAGTATGGTTTTAGTTTCCTAGAGGCGCTTATCAAAGTGAGCGCCAATATTTCTAGGTGGGGATATCTATGTCGGCCTCTCCTAAGGTCCGACTCACATAATAAATGGGAAATTGCGTACCTCGTTCTTCCCGGACTAGGACTCCACTTACTGCTACTTCCGATACTACTAAACATAAGTAAAGTTGTTCATCTGCCCTTGGTGTGTGAATCGGCGTGCTCGACAGTACCGTTTAAGCTCTTCCAAGGTCTGCTGGCATTCCGAGGTCCATGTAAAATTATTTTTCTTCTTTAGCAACAAAAAATATCGGTGGCCTTTATCGGAGGACCACGAAATGAATCGCCCCAAGGCGGCCATGCGCCCGGTTAACCTCTGCACAACTTTTATGCTGTCTACCACCGTGATGACATTAATAACTTTAATCTTGTCGGGATTAATCTCGATTCCTCGGTTAGATACCCTGAACCCGAGAAATTTGCCTGACCCGACACTGAATGCATAGTTTTTCGGCTTTAGCTTCATGTTGTATTTTTTCAATATACTGAGAGTTTCCTGTAAGTGCATTAAATGGTCCTCTGCTCGTATGGACTTAACTATTATGTCATCAATGTAGAATTCCATAGATTTCCCTATTTGTTCTTTAAACATCCGATTTACTAGGCGCTGATAAGTGGCACCAACATTTTTTAATCCAAATTTCATTACATTGTAGCAGTAGGTACCATACTTAGTGATTAACGAGGTCTTTTCTTGATCATCCAAGTTCATTTGTATTTGATTGTACCCGGAATAGGCATCGAGAAAATTGAGGATCTCGTGGCCGGCCATGGCATCGATCATGAGATCGATATTAGGCAAAGGAAAAGAATCCTTGGGGCATGCTTTATTTAGATCCTTGTAATCTACACACATTCTAAGTTTGTTTCCTTTTTAGGGACCACTGCTACGTTTGCTAACCATTCGGGATATTTTACTCCACGGATGGACCCTATTTTAAGAAGCTTGGTTACCTCGTCTTTGATGAAAGCATGTTTGACCTCGGACTGGGTCTTCCTTTTTGCTTCACCGGATGTAACTTTGGATCCAAGCTTAGTTTATGGGTGGTGATTCCCGGTGGTATCCCTGTCATGTCAAGATGGGTCCCATCGAAACAATCCATGTTAGCTATAAGAAATTGAATAAGCTTTTTCCTAAGCTTGGGATTTAACCCTGTGCCTAGGTATACCTTTCGATCAGGCAGATGTTCGATTAGTATGATTTACTCCAGTTCTTCGACCATTAATTTGGTAGCATCGGAATCATCGGGGACTATGAAGGATCGAGGGACCCCATAATCATCATCTTCGTTAGTCTCCTGCTTCTCCAGTTGGGTCGAGGCCGGCATTTGTGATTGCTATTTGGTCTCCTATTTTCCCTTCGAATTTGACCCCTTTGTCGACTAGAGTGATGACATCGGAATCACTTCGTGAACGACAAACATTTCCTTTGCAGCGGGTTTCTCCCCGTAGACTGTTTTGAATCTCTCTGGTGTTGAGAACTCTAGAACCTGGTAAAGGGTCGAGGGTACTGCTCTCATGTTGTGGTTCCATGGTCTCCCGAACAAGGCGTTATACCTCATGTTGCCCCTGATCAGATGGAAATTCGTCTCTTGGATGGTCCCGACCACATTTACTGGCAAAGTTATCTCGTCCTTAGTAGTTTCACATGCCATGTTGAATCCGTTCAACACTAGGGTCGTAGGCACAACCTGGTCCTATAGACCGAGTTGCTCTACGACCCTCAATCGCATGATGTTAGCCGAACTACCTGGATCAATTAACACATGCTTAACTTGAGTCTTATTCATGAGTACAGATATTACCAGTGCATCGTTATGGGGCTGCATGATTCCTTTTGCGTCTTTTGTCATTGAAGGACAAGGTTCCTTTTGGTATGTAATCCTAAGCCCGAGACCGCTTCTCACTTATGTTTAACACCTTAGTGCGTTTTAACACTGGCCTGTGGGGAACATTCATCCCTCCAATAATCATGTGAATAATGTGTTGTATTTCTTCTTGCTAGTTTTGTCTATTGAACTCTCCATTTTTGAAGTGATTCTTGACCCGATCACTTAAAAATTCCCGAAGGTGTCCTTTATTGAATAACCGAGCTAATTTTTCTCTTAAGTGCTGCAATCTTCCGTTTTGTGTCCATGGGTGCCATGATACTTGCATACTTGATTGGGATTTCTCTTGGCTGGATAGGTCTGCAGAGTTCGAGGCCGTTTAGTATCTTTGATGTGTCCGATAGCCGATATGATGGAGGATGCATCAACATTGAAGTTATACTCTGACAATCGCGGTATGCCTGTCGAAACCGTTCTTGCCCATCAGCCATCGAGAGCCTTGGCCTCGATCACTTTTCCTTTCACCTCGTACAGAGTTGTGCCCAGGTTCGATGCCCCTGCGATCTCTATTATACGGCTGTTATCGATCCCTTTTCAACCTCGGTTCTCGATCGATGTCCCTTTTGGTAACGTATCCAGAAGGAGCCCCCAGCTGGTCGTCTTCGACTCTAATCTTCGATTGATATCGATTATGTATATCGGCCCAGGTAACAACCGGGTACTCAATCAAGTTCTGCTTCAACTGTTATGAAGCCACCGAGCTTCGTTCATTTAGTCCTTGGGTGAAGTCTTGAACGGCTCAATTGTCTGTGACTGGTGGTAGATCCATTCGTTCTATTTGGAAACGAGATACAAAATCTCTGAGCATCTTGTTATCTTTCTGCTTTACCTTGAAAAGGTCCGACTTCCTAGTCTCGACCTTTATGGCTCTAGCGTGTGCTTTTACAAAAGAATCTGCAAGCACGACAAAAGAATCGATAGAGTTAGGTGGTAAATTATGATACCATATCATTATTCCCTTTGATAGAGTTTCCCCAAATTTCTTTAGTAATACGGATTCGATCTCATCATCCTCTAGATCATTCCCTTTAATGGAACACGTGTAAGAGGTGACATGCTTGTTGGGGTCAGTTGTTCCATTATACTTAGGAATATCGGGCATGCGGAACTTCTTGGGGATTGATTTGGGAGCTGCGCTCGGGGGAACGAGCTTTTTGGAATCCAAACCCTTCAATATTGGTGGTGCCCCCGGGATCTGATCAACCCTAGAGTTATAAGTTTCCACTTTCTTGTCGTTTGCTTCGATCTTCTTTTCCCTTGACTCTATCCACTTTGTCAGTTCCTCGAGCATATTTATAATTTCGGGGTTAGTCCTCGATTCTTGTTCATTTGACCTTACCACACCTGGCCCCATTCTGTGGGTGACTTCTTGGGGTGGACCGGGTTCAACCCTGCTCTGTGCCTGGGTTTGGCTCTGCAATTGAGCTATCGCCACGTGTTGAGCTTGTAGCATTTTGAAGATCATGCACAGGCTGATCCAGTCTTCTCCAATATTTTGGGTTTTTTGAACTGCAGATAGAGTTCTACCATGGATGCTGTTTTCAGGACCAGAATGTTGGTTTGCTTCGATGGCCACATGCAAATTAACGTCTATCTAATCCACGGCCCGAGTTCCAACGGGGTCAGCGGGTGGCCTTTCATCCACGGGCGTCACATTGTTATTCTCACCTTGATGGCTAGATTCATTGTCGATATGTAGGGGCATTAATTGAGAGTTCGCCATTTTTATCCTGAAATCAAAGACACTTCCAAGAGCAAGTGTAAAATAGTGTGTTTTACAGAGATTTGTATCAAATAACCACTATTATCCTTAGCCCGATGGTGGGCGCCAAACTGTTTACCTGAAAAACGGATAACAATTGAATTTCTACGTAGTTCTAAGGATACGTAGTATAACTTGGTACAAAATTGAGAAAATATATAAATGAATATCGATATAAAATTGAATTTATATGCGTTTCTAAGGATATTGTACATGTAATGATTCCACCGGTCATTTTGAGCTTTAGCGTTCCATTCGGTAGTTTGAGACTTTTAGCATCTTCATATGATGTATTATGACTTGAGTGTATGGTTGGTTTTGGTTTTCACGTGGTTCGGGATTGATTTGGAAGAATGACTATTGATTTGGAAGCTTTAAGTTGGAAGAGTTGACCAATGTTTGGCTTTTGGGTAAAGGACTCGGAATCGGGTTTTTATTATTCCGATAGGTTCATATGATGATTTTGGACTTGTACGTATATTCGGATTTGGTTTCGACGGTTCCTAGAACAATTCGACACTACTTGTCGAAAGTTGGCAATTTGAAGAACTTAAGAGTTCATAAGTTTGACCAAGAGTTGACTTTGATGTTATTGGACTCCAATTGGTGTTCCAAGACTTTGGATATGTCTACATAGTTGACTTTGGAAGCAATCCGAAGTGTTTAAGTGTGATTCAAACACTCTTTTGAATGAATGAACATTTAACAAGTTAAGAGAAATTCTATTCGGTTTGAGCCTCGATTCTTTATAGTAATGTTCCCATATGTGTTTTGAGGCTTTGGATAGTATATTTTTACTTGTTGGTATGATTGGATAGGGTCTCGAGGGGCTCGGGTGTATTTTGGATCATTGGTTGAGAAACTAGTTAAGTTAAGGATTTGGAGTTTGACTTTGGTCAATATCATGTCAAGATGACCTATTTTTGGTGTTTTGAGTGCTCGAGCAGCTTCGTAACATGTTTTATGTCTGAAATACACATATGGTTTATATCCGGGAGGTTCCAAATGAGTTTTGGGTGCTAAAACAAAGATTTTCTTATTGCTAGTTTTTTTCGGTGCAAATTAATTACGAAAATACCATTTGTATCCCTGAAAGTTTTAGACATCATTTAAAACATTCAATTTTTGGAGCTCGGATTTGAGCAATTTTGGAGGGAATTTTCACTATTTGGATTGGGATTCGAGCCGTCTGAAGATTGTTTCATGCGGGAAAGGCTTCTTAGAGTATTGATTTGGCTTGCTTGAGGTAAGTATCTTAACTAAACTTGGTTGAGGTGCTAGTTGGCTATGTTATTTGTGATAGCTACGTTCTATGGGTGTGCATATGTGTGGGGTTTGAGCCCATGTGCAAGCACCGGGGTATTTATTCATGCTCGGGATAGTACTTAGGCTATGACATGCCTTGAATTGAATTTTAAGCTTTAAGATGTGATGTTCTTCATGTTTGTAACCTGGTGTGAGCTATTTGATCCATGTTTTGAGGTTACATAGAGGCTAATCTCCTGATTGAACTTGATATTTGTTATTTTCGTAATGAAATTACCGATTTGAGCTATAATAGCACACTTTGCACATGCATACACTTTAGCATGTCACTTATACCAGTCCAAGAGCATGAAATCTAATATTTAATGATCATATACATGTGTTCTTGTATATTTTCTTCTGTGTGATTTCATTTGGGCTGGATGCTTATGACCATCCCGGGCGGATTAAGTTGTTATGCATGTGACCATATCAGGCGGATTGTGATATATAGCTTGTGACTACGCCAGGCAGATTATGTTGTTATGCATGTGACCACGCCGGACGGATATTGATTATTGGCATGTGAGTTGTCCGTGTGGTTGATGTTATTGGCACGTGAGTTATTCGTGCGGATCCAGATATTGATATTATTGGCATGTGCGTTATCGGTGCAACACGTGAGTTGTCTATGCTATTGATATTATTAGCACGTGAGTTATCCGTGTAGCATGTGGATATGGATCCATCTCCCTAGGGTCACCCTCTCATAACCAGAAACACATGGATTATGAAAAATCAACGAGTTTCTGGTTAATGTGGGCTCTAGGAGAGCTGATCATTGGTTTAGTTCTGTTACTGAGACTTTGATGTGGGCCTTAGATCCATGATGTGATTTCTATTTGAATCGGGTTACGTGCCACAACAGATTGATATTTGGTTATTGTATTTTATCTTTACTTGCAATTTCCTTGGTTGTTTTCCTGATTTATCTGCATATCTTGCTTCTATTACCTCGCTGAGGTTAGTTATGATACTTTCTGAGTACATGGGGTCAGTTGTACTCATACTACACTTTTGCACCTTGTGTGCAGATCTTGGAGCTAAGATGTTGTGGATGACGGGAGATGGCATTAAAGATGTACTTTCTTTCCGAAAATAGCTACCACTTGTCCTTGGTAGTTTTAGATTTGTTATGTGTTATCTACATTCCAAACAGATGTTGTATTTATTTCATACCAACTTGTAAATTTAAGTCTTAGTGGCTCATGACTTATACTACCTGTCATTGGGCTATTGTATAGAGATTCGTTTATTTTCATTTGTTGACCACTTTTAATCCATTAGAATTATGTTGACTGTTATTTTTCTTACCTAGTGGGTTGGGTTAGGTGCCATCGTGACTAGGTGGATTTTAGGGTCGTGACAAGTTGGTATCAGAGCTCTAGGTTCACGGGTTCTACGAGTCATGAGAAAGTGTCTAGTAGAGTCTTGCAGATTGGTATGATGAAGTCCATACCTATCTTCGATAGGCTACAGGGCATGTAAGAAAATTTCTCATCTTTCCTTCCATACCGTGCAGTATTGATTCAGCTTAAAGGGTATATCTTTGAATTCCTTCCACTCACTCGTACATGATATTGAGGACTCGGTATCAGCTTTGCACTGTCGGCCTGTGATGTTGTGGATGAGGTGCGAGATGTGTGTTTCTATGTTGTAGGGAACGACTAGTATGAGGGACTTAAGGCCAGGTTCATTCCACAGCTTGGGCTCGGTGTTTCGAGACTCTTGTGAAATATGAAGCGCTGGAGGTTTGGGGTTTTTCATCACTCTCCTGCAATTGCTGCTATTCCTAACATTTTGAGTTTCTCATTCTTTATTCGTTTGTTTCCAACTGGTTAGTGCCCTGCACCCTCGTAATTCTACTTCTTTCTGTTTGTGATTATGTTATGTGCATTAGTGTTATCTGGATTTCTCTGAGTTAATTTTGATATTATATACAATTCTGCTTATTTCAGCATTACTCTATAGTTCCATTAGCTTCAATTTTTTGCAAGTCTTGATATTAACTCATATGTGTAAAGCTAAGTTGATTCATGACGCCTACCTGATTCGTAATTGAAACCTAATTGATTATTGTTAAACTTCGTTTGATTTCTTGCACTGAAACCCCTTTGTGAGACTATGTTCTTGCTCGAAATTGCTCTCTTCATGTTGAATCCTTTATGCCTAATTTGCTATTTTTGTGAAAGTCATGCCTAAATGCTTAGCCTAATATGCTAGCCTTAATTGTGTCCAACCTAAATGATCATTATATTACTTATACATGTTGTTTATTCTGAGTTGGGTTTTTGCCTTGATATGTACTATCATGATAACTAACTTATGCCCAGAAAGTGTTTTAATTCCTGTTGAGACATTCATGCCTAACCAGTTATCTTTATGGAATTCTCGTGTTAGCTATGATCCTTTACCATGCTATTTGTAACTCCACTGAGTTCCTGACTTGTTCAATCTTGTGTTCCTTAGTGTCAATTGAGACCTTTAGAGTTGATACCATAACCAGCACTTTTCCCATATATGTGACCAACTAGCATAAGGTTTGATGCTTGTTTGGTGTGAAAGTGATATATTTTGTTCACTATAAGTCTTCCGGTATTGTAATTGATACTCAGCATGTTAAAATTTTTTCACTCTCGACTAAGTGATTGTTCGAACCTATACTGTTATGTTGTCTTCATTAAGCCTCCATGTTGAAACTTTTCATGAGAAGGCTATGCTCTATTTGTTCTTGTCTATAACTTTATTAGACTCTTACGCTTAAATCTTGTGTCTAAGATTTCTTTTTAGGCTAATTCTGAATCAGTTTACTCTTGAAAATCTTTTTTTGGAATAACTCACTATCCTATGATGAACAATTCTATTACTTAACTTTGTTTCTGAAAATACAAGCATGAATCTACCTTGTGAACTTGTCTGTATTCTTGTCTATGTGTTTGGGCTAGAATTGTTATTAGCCTTAGGAGTTAAGTATGAAGATTGTTAATCAATTCCATGAGTATTTTATCACCGGTAAGGCAGAATTGGGCATCCTTTTGGTTAAGTAAGTTATTCATTCGGACCTAGTATGCTGGGCCTGCTATGGTATTTGGACATCTAAAATGCAATGTTTGCATTTGAAGTTTGGGCCTGCTGTCCGTGTGAAGTTCTGAGCATATTGGAAGGCCTAGATGTGTTACTGGTTTATTCTATATTTGTAATTGGTCTAGAGCTTTGTTCAACATGGTCTGTAATAACTTCTAAAACTGAATAATGGGGGAAAGTAGTGAAATTGAGGAAAACGGGTACATTCTAATGCTTGCAAAAAAGGGTAGAAAAAATGCATATAGGGTCTACGTGGTCTATTTGCTATTTTGTTTAACATGCCATATATGCTATTTAATCTCATGTGTTGTACACTAAAACAAAGCATGCCTATAGGAATCACGCAGACACTTCACTTAATTTGTCAAATATGCCACACTTGTTTCCATGTCTACTATTCAACACTCTTAGGTAACATGTTTATAGGATGCAACAATGCAATACTTTTACTTATCTGGATACCATGACTATAGGATCTTAACTAATTGATCAACTACTTCGTGCTGTTTTCATACTGCTTCACTTGGATAGCATGCCTATAGAGATAAAGTGTTACAAAATTGAGTCCATTTTTCAATTGATAGAAATCATGTCCATAGGATGTTGGTTGACTCTGCTAATCCTGTGTTTTCAAATGACTTCACTGCCTAATTATGCGACTATTAGAGATCATGCCTATAGGGACTGTCATCTGCCTAAGACGCATGCCTATAAAAACAAACATTAGTAATTCAGAATTATGAGATTATTTTCACTACCTTATTACACAAAACGATTTGATATCATATCTATAGGGCTTGCAACACTCAAATTTGTCTATACGTTAGTCCAGAAATTATAGCACTGCCTATATAATGCTGGAATCCTGGATAACATAGAAATCATGCCTATAGGACTTAACAGTTCCAACACGTCTTAATACCTTCTACTGCCTAACTAGAAAATTTGTCTGCGTGCTTTCCTGGTTATGTGTGGAGGTTACTTGAGCCTTTATTGCAATTATATGCAGTCCTATCTGTCTTTGATTGTCACCTAGTTTTATCATTTTGAGCACCTGAGTTGAGTCTAGAACTACCAAGTAGTAGGTCCACAGCCTCCTGGACCATAGGCATGGGATGGGTAGTGCACGCATAGGGCACGACTTAGAATTGAATTAGAATGATTTTAGGTAAACCACTTAAACATAGTAATCGGTTAGTAGGAGATGATAGTCTGTACCCGCTGAATAATATGAGCAACTCCTACCTAAAGGGAGTTGTGAAGTATAATTTATTTTGCACGGGGTGATCCTTTAGGCTAAAAAACTTAGGACCCCCTTCCCCTTATATGCTTGCTAAGAGGATTTAGTCATTAAATATATTGACCGATGCAGTTGCAATCCATGTGATCTTTAAAACTTGTGTCAATTATTCATATAGTTTAATAATGTTTACACTAGTTTACGTTATAATTAGAGTTTCAACTTATATATTTTTCTTTACTTATAATCATATAAGTAGTGTAAAATTCGGCCGGGAACCATAGTTGTGGACCTCAAAAAGTGCCTAACACCTTCTCTTTGAGGTAATTTGAGCCCTTACCCAATCTTTGATGGCGTTGACTAGTCAAACAAAGTTATTTGCAAATAGGTGCCCTAACACAACTTAAAAATCATTAGGTGGCGAATCTTATCTTTTAACCCTCCCATTGAAAATAGTTGTCACACGTCGAAACCCGCTCTCACGAGAAAATGGGGCGCGACAGCATGGCGACTCTGCTGGAGATTTACACTTAGGCTCTTACCATAACGAACTTGACTTATGTGGATTACTTCCTTTGTTACATGCGCATCCCTTTCCTTATTCTCCTTTGTTTAAATTTGCTATGACATGCACATCCCTTTCCTTATTCTCCTTTGTTTGCTATAGCATGTATGACCGCTCTCCATTTCCTTTCATCTTGACTGATAAATTATCCCTATTTCCTTACTTGCTTCATTATGTTCTCGCACATTTTTCATGAGCCAAACTGACTTCTTTATTTTATCCTTCTTTTCTTTTCTCTTCTTTTCATGTTCACTTTTGCTATTTTATTTATTGCTTTTTTTTACAGGCAAATGCTTGGCAATATGTTATTATTTCTGCATGAATCATGCTCCACATCATACTCTACTCGTGCTAATTATCAATGTAGCAGCGCTTGATGAGTGTCCGTGCTTTCTTAAAAATCACCCTTTTTAAATAGGAAAGGCTTATTTACGGTAGACTAGTCGATCAGCGGTGAAACTGACGGTCCCGCGCCTTTCCCTCTCAAGTTGTTCACTTGGGAGTACCAGTCTAGACCATTCTAGAAACCCTGCTCCAACTTGAAATGTACATGCATCATGCTAAACCTAGTACAGGTTGGAGCGTTATTAATGTAACAACCCGCTAAGATGAACCTTGTCTAAAGTCCAACGGGATTTCCATAATCCCAATGGACACTATCATGTTATGTGCATTACTTGGAGAAAATGTGCCAACATGTTGATCATTATTGCGTAAGTAGTCAAATCTGGAGAGGGAAAGGGCTAGCCTTTGTTTGCTTGCAGAAAATGAAGCATGAAATCCCCAGGTTAGGTATGGTCCAAAACATCCTACCTCTACCACTTGACTGGTTGAAATACCTTGCACCTTGCGACAAAAATCATGTAAGGAGAGTACTTGGTGACCTGCCATCCTTGATGAACATTCGACCAAATAGGGAGTTGATCGCAGCCGACACTATGTTCTGGGACCAGAAAAGGGTGGTTTTTCGATTTGGCAATATAGAAATGATTCCTCTCCTAGAAGAAATAGGAGGCTTCGCCAAGTTGCCATGGGATAGTTTGGGATTACTTGTACCAGAGAATCACACTCCCCGCGGTTTTCTGAAAATGTTGGGTTTTAATAAGAATGATGAGCTGCTATGTCTAAAGAAATCATACATCCCTTTTGAATTTATTTACGAGTATTATGGGCATGGCAAGTCATATCGTCTTCACCATGACGAACTGGGCATTACTTGATTGGGATGGGTGCACCGCCAGGTTTATGTGTTCGTCATCTGCTTCTTGGGGTTGTTGATTTTTCCAATGAAAGGGGGAAGGATTCATACTCGCTTAGCCATGGTCGCCAGGACCTTGATGGATGGCATCTAGGGACAAGCTTATACCATCATCCCTATGATCTTAGTTGAGATTTATCGTGCTCTAGATCGGTGCAAGCAGGGATTTGGACACTTTGAGGATTGTAATCTATTGCTACAAGTCGGGTTGCTGGAACACTTTCAGAGGGGAGAGTATCGTTAAGAGCTTCTGCGAAGGCCATTGAATGACTATATAGCCAACCATCACCCAAAGAAAATAACGTTTATTCCGGACAGGTTTTCACAACCTGGAAATGTTGTAAGTTAGGTGTGTTTCTTCAACAATCTGACAGATGAGCAAGTGCATTGGATGTTTGAATGGTTTCCTAGTAGTGAGTTCATTATCAGGTCAAGGGGGAATACTCATTTGGCACTGATCGGGTTGCGAGGCATCTATCCTTATGCTCCCATAAAGGTAATGAGGCAAGTAGAGAGAAAATAGGTCATACCTTGGTGTTCCAACATGGTCTAGTACAAGGTAGATTTCAAAGGAGATGTCATTCCGTTTAAGTTCAAGGCACAACATATGTGGAACCAAAAGATCATTGTGGAAAGATAAACCATTGAGCCTGACAAGTATCACGTCTGTCATATGTACTACTATCTATCATGGTTGGAAGATGACGTAGCAGGGAACGTCAAGCCAGGAATCAATCTAAATTATAGGATCATAGATGAGGTAGCTGAGGCACATGTTAAGTATAAAAGGCTACGCAAACGGGTGTTCAAGTCTAAAGCTAAACATCTGGAACATCACAAAGTGAACATGGAGGCAATAAGGGAATGGATGGAGATTGCCACTAAGTCAACAAAAAGATTGGAATACTTGGAATAAGGATTGATGGAGCTCGAGGGGAAGATGAGAAAAAGACTCTCAGATTGCCAAGGCATGGACTACAGTGAAGGAGAACATCTAGAAAAATCTTACTTATTGTTGGATATGCGCGATTTGGGGAACCTGATTGATAGGGTCAAAAGAGCCAAGCATGGAGAAGGTCTTTCAGGGACCAAGTAGACTAGTAAATGATGTTATTTACTGCTTTCTATCTTAGCTTTAGATTTCGATTATAATAAGGCTAAATACCATTAGTAACTTTATTATTATTGTCGATTTAGTAAAGGTTTGACTCATTTTTTCGCATTAATGAAATGACGCAAATGTTGGCATCAATTTTCTCTAAGTCTGTGTGTTGCTTAGGCCTACCTCAGGCACAATGAGGTCCCTAAATTAGGACGCGAATTATTGCATGACTTTTTGAAACATGTTTAAATATCGCAAACACTATTTTATTTCACCTTACTAACTTGGTTACCTTTTGCCTTTTATTTTCTTTTTTATTATTCCCATTTCCAAAGGTTGGTTCCTGCATTGGCATCATCAGCATATCACACCAGATCCAGAGGTCCTCCCCCTCCTCCTCCACCTAGCGACTCGAAAAGGAAAAACAAGGGAAAAGGGAGAATACCCAGAGAGTGCTACCCATACTCAGAAGCGCACGCTTCGCAGATTAGCCAACCACTTCTTTCAAAATGGAGGAATTTTGTATAGAAGGACTCCTGACTTGGGATTATTGTAATGTGTCAATGCCAAGGAGGCATCCAGATTGCTCAAGGAAATACATGCTGGAACTTGCGGACCCCACATGAATGGTTTCATTTTTGCCAAGAAGATACTAAGAGCAGGGTATTTCTGGATGAATATGGAAATAGACTGCATCAAATATATTCAAAAGTGTCACCAATGCCAGATACATGCTGGCATGATACGAGAACCACCCAACAAACTTAATGCAACAAGTTCGCCCTGGCCCTTCTCCGCTTGGGGTATGGACGTCATCGGACCAAACGAACCTGCTGCTTCAAACGTACACAAGTTCATTCTGGTGGCTATAGACTACTTCACAAAATGGGTTGAAGCAGCATCTTATAAAGCTGTAACTAAGAAGGTTGTAGCAGATTTTGTTTGGGACCGCATCGTTTGTCTATTTGGAGTACCATAGTCGATCATTACTGACAATGCCGCCAATCTCAACAACGACTTGATGAAAGCCATGTGTGAAACATTCAAGATCAAGCATCAGAACTCTACAACATACAGGCCGCAAATGAACGGAGACGTAAAAGCCGCCAACAAGAACATCAAGAAGATATTGAGGAAAATGGTAGACAATTACAAACAATGGCACGAGAAGCTACCGTTTGCTTTTCTAGGGTATCGCACTACAGTACATACATCAACTGGGGCAACTCTCTATCTACTGGTTTATGGTACTGAAGATGTTATTCTCGCCGAAGTGGAAATCCCTTCTTTAAGAATCATACAAGAAGCTGAGCTCAGCAATGCAAAATGGGTACGAAGCCGGTATGAACAACTAGCTCTAATTGATGGAAAAATAATGAACATGGTAAGTCATGGTCAACTCTACCTGAATAGAATGGCAAGAGCGTTCAACAAAAAGGTCAGGTCGAGGAATTTCACGTCGGGGCAGTTGGTACTAAAGAGAATCTTCCCACATCAAAATAAAGCAAAGGGGAAATTCTCGCCCAACTGGAAAGGCCCTTACATGGTTCACCGGGTATTAACAGGAGGAGCATTTATACTCGCAGAGATGGATGGAGAGATCTGGCCAAAACACATCAATTCGGACACAATCAAGAGATACTATGTTTGAGATTATGTTTGCACTTTCTATTTGATATAACTGAAGTACGCTTGACCTGATTCCTGTTTAAGACGGGATACGTAGGCAGCCCTGTGGGTTTGGTCACATCATAATAAAATATTCATTTCCCCTATGGTCGGAAAATGGGGCAAGGTTGCAAGTTTGCCCAATCTTGTCATGTTCGGAATCGCCAAAGAATGTATTTCCAGAAGTATGCATTTAAACTCGGGCATAATTTTGAGGAGGATCCTCAAAAATCCGAATCAAGGAGGTTGCAACGTCTCAAAATGCGTCACAGTCATCAGTTCATCAAAATTGTTTGATCTCGTGCATTATCACTTCTTTCAAACGGCTACATTTCTACAAATAATTTGACAAATGCATGCACGGTTTTTCAAAAATTTTGTTTCTATGGCAGCCAGACGTTATCTAGGGTGACTCAAGCAGGACCTCAAGACAAGAGTAAAGGCGAAACAAGAAATCGAGAGCACGAACCAACCTTTCCCCCGCAAAACTCATGATTTTTCTTTAGATGCAGGCATAATGAACATAACAGGAATATCCGCAAATACATACACACAACAAGATCACTATCTTCATAATGACAAAAGTCGCCAAACGCAAACACATCAAGCTAAGAAGTGATTTATCCTCTAGCGTTTAGTCATTGATTTTTGTTGAATAGGGCTAAACACTGCCCTCATTATTGCATAAGTCTACGCACTGCCTTCCTTGCATGAGACTAAGCATTTTCTCCATTCTTTGCATAGGTCTAAACATTACCCTCACCTTGCATGAGGCTAAGCACTACCTCCATTATTGCATAAGGCTAAGCACTGCCTTTCTTTACATGAGACTAAACATTGTCTTTACTCCTTGCATAGGGCTAAACATTGCCCTCACCTTGCATGAGGCTAAGCACTGCCTCTATTATTGCATAAGGCTAAGCATTGCCTTTCTTGCATGAGACTAAGCATTGTCTCCATTCCTTGCATGAGGATAAGCATTACCTCCATTGTTGCATAAGGCTAAGCACTGCCTTTCTTTGCATGAGACTAAACATTGTCTATACTCCTTGCATAGGGCTAAAGATTGCCCTCACCTTGCATGAGGCTAAGCACTGCCTCCATTATTGCATAAGACTAAGCGCTACCTTTCTTTGCATGAGACTAAGCATTGTCTCCATTCCTTGCCTGAGGCTAAGCATTGCCTCCATTGTTGCATACGGCTAAGAATTGCCTCCCTTGCATGAGACTAAACACTGTGTCGGCGACACTGCATAAGACTATGCACCATCTCCTTTCTTCGCATGGGGCTAAGCATTGCCTTCATCTCATACAAGATTAAGCCTTGTGTTGTCTTATATTCGCACATGACTAAGCATCACCTGTTTCCTCTATCAAACGATTGATATTAACACATACTTTTATTTCATGGGCTGAAACATCGCCACATCGTCCGAAGGCACCATCCTCATGGCCTAAAACACCATTCCATGGCCGGAGGATCTCTCGAAACTGCATATCATTATTCAAAGGCGTCATAGTCCAAAGGCACCATCTTCATGGCCCGAGGACACCATTCCATGGCCTGCGAATCCCTTACCATACGCTTCATGGCCCAGGACGTCATGGTCTAAGGATATCATCCTCATCGTCCGAAGACAACCTTCATGGTCCGAAGGAAATTTGCATCATGTTTAAATTTTTGCAATAACCTATATATGTTCACGTGCATCATGTTTTAAGTTTTGCATGTAACTCGGGATATGACCGTTCTACAAACAGGAGCAATTTTTGCTCCAGTTTCCGTTCACAACATTCACATCCTTAGTTATCTCAAACGTAACCGACAACCAGTAATTGATTACCTTTTTCCCCATAACCGCTCAAACACTTGCCTTATATATACGTAACATTCAAAATCGCATCCATAGCTCCACCTGAAATCATCCGTTACTCAACATCGCATCGAAAAGATCCTTTTCGAAAAATACAGCCACTCTTATAACAACTCCATCGATTTCGTTCGCCATTGGATCCAGAACTACACACGGCTTGATTCACGTAACACCAGGGATATGTAGGCAACTCAAGAACTAGGGTTCGACCCCCATTTTTTAAAAGTACTTCATTCCTCACTCACTTCTTACAAAATTGGTCATCATTTCATTTACCCGACAACTCTTTCATCTTTCCCGTGTAAAGAGGGGCAACTGTTGATACCTAATTTTGCCCTCATAATTTTTCAAATAGTATAGATACCTTCAAAATATCATTTTGCATCATTACGTAATTTACAAGAGTAATACAAGTATTCTCTATAATTGTTCATAATATTTAGAGCTTTAAATTAATTTCTTTGCATTTTTAATTACTTTATTATTTATTAATTATCCTTTTAAATTATTTAATTCTGCCTAAAAATCTCTTCAGGTGATCAAGGGGGCTCCCTTTTTCAGTAGATGAGAAGATGACTTAATGATCCAAATTTATTATTTATATTCATATATATGCTTGATAATATTTTACTTTATCTTATATAATTATATTTGTATTTTTAAAGATATTTTACATAATTTTGCAATAATAGCCTATATTTTATACATAATTGTATTTATTATATTATATATACTAAAATAGTATTTTTATATTTTATAATTTCAAGCTAGTATTCTAAATCATTTTACTGCATGAGTGATGTTTTTATTATTTATTAATTTCTTTTATAAGTTAATTTTAAAACAATTTCGCATATTTAATTTATAGCCCCAACATAGGGCTAATTTTGGACCAAATTTGGCCCAAATCATTAGCCCAACACTCCAGCCCAATCCAAACGACCATTGTGACCAACCCAGTCGTGACTCGTCTAAACGACCCGATCCCTCCCCCTAACCCTAAAGACTCATTCTTCACTTCAGTCGCCTTTACTCTCTCAATTCCTCTCATCCTCTTCTCAACCCCTAATAGCCGCCTCCTAAATCCTCTTCAATTCCGGCTCAGATATGGAATCTCTCCGTGATTTTCCTTCCATATATGCTCGGTTCCTCCGTTATTTACATGGTTTTGGTATCACACGATACTTGCCTATCTTTGGCAAGTATACGGTCCTAAATCAGGTAACCATCTCCAGACCTTCGAGATTTAGACGATATTTCGTCTATATACACACACTATCATGCCTTACGGGTCTGATTCAGTGAGATTATACTATTTTTTGTTCTTCATTTTAAACTAGGGTTTGCTAGATTTCCACTAAATTGATTCTAATTGATTTTGCATGCTATATTTTCCTTATTTTGTGTTTAATCGACTATCTTTTCTTGTTTGGGTACTTAATTTTGATGCTATATAAACCCCTCCCCAATTTCCTCTTGGGAAGGACTCTAATCGCTAAAATTACTATTGTGTTTCTTATTCTTTCTTGTCTTATACTATTCTGAGGCCTAATCTTTTGGCCGGCTGAAATCCACGGCCACCGTATTCTGTTAACCTTCCTCCAGTGCAAGCACTGCTCTGGGTCCGTTTTGAGACTCTTGTGAAATCTAAAGCGCTAGAGGTTTGGGATTTTTCATCACTCTCCTGCAATTGCTGCCATTCCTGAGATTTTGAGTTTCTCGTTCTTTATTCATTTGTTTGCAACTGGTTAGTGCCATGTACCCTCGTAATTCTACTTCTTTTTGTTTGTGATTATGTTATGTGCATTAGTGTTATCTAGATTTCTCTGAGTTAATTTCGATATTATATACAATTCTGCTTATTTCAGCATTACTCTATAGTTCCATTAGCTTCAATTTTATGCAAGTCTTGATGTTAACTCATATGTGTAAAGCTACATTGATTTATGACGCCTGCCTGATTCGTAATTGAAACCTAATTGATTATTGTTGAACTTCGTTTGATTTCGTGCACTGAAATCCCTTTGTGAGACTATGTTCTTTCTCGAAATTGCTCTCTTCATGTTGAATCCTTTATGCCTAATTTGCTATTTTTCTGTAGGTCATGCCTAAATGCTTAGCCTAATATGCTAACCTTAATTGCGTCCAACCTGAATTATCATTATGTTACTTATACCTGTTGCTTATTATGAGTTGTCTTTTTGCCTTGTTCTGTACTATCATGATAACTAACTTATGCCAAGAATGTGTTCTAATTCCTGTTGAGACATTCATGCCCAAACGTTTATCTTTTTGGAATTCTCCTGTTAGTTATGATCCTTTCCCATGCTATTTGTAACT
Source organism: Nicotiana tabacum (assembly GCF_000715075.1). NCBI lineage: Eukaryota > Viridiplantae > Streptophyta > Magnoliopsida > Solanales > Solanaceae > Nicotiana > Nicotiana tabacum. The sequence goes on from NC_134092.1 coordinate 38,536,491, forward strand.
CCACTGAGTTCCTAACTTGTTCAATCTTGTGTTCCTCAGTATCAATTGAGACCTTTAGAGTAGATACCATAACCAACACTTTTCCATATATGTGACCAACTAGCATAAGGTTTGATGCTTGTCTGGTATGAAAGTGACATGTTTTGTTCTCTATAAGTCTTCTAGTATTGTAATTGATACTCAGCATGTTAAAATTTTCTCATTCTCGACTAAGTGATTGTTCGAACCTTTCTGTTATGTTGTCTTCATTAAGACTTCATGTTGAAACTTTTCATGAGAAGGCTATGCTCTATTTGTTCTTGTCTATGACTCTAAGGTTTCTTTTTAGTCTAATTCTGTATCAGTTTACTCTTGTAACTTTTTTTTTGGAATAGCTCACTATCCTATGATGATCAATTCTGTTACTTAACTTTGTTACTGAAAATACAAGCATGAATCTGCCTTGTGAACTTGTTTGTATTCTTATCTATGTGTTTGGGCTAGAATTGTTGTTAGCCTTAGGAGTTAAGTATGAAATTTGTTAATCAATATCATGAGTATTTTGTCACCGGTAAGGCGGAATTGGGCATCCCTTTGGTTAAGTAAGTTATTTATTTGGGCCTAGTATGTTGGGCTTGTTGTGGTACTGGATGTCTGAAATGCAGTGTTCGCATTTGAAGTTTGGGCCTGCTATCCCTGTGAAGTTCTGAGCATATTGGAAGGCCCAGATGTGTTACTGGTTTATTCTATATTTGTAATTGGTCTAGAGCTTTGTTCAATATGGTATGTAGTAACTTGTAAAACTGAATAATGGTGGAAACTAGTGAAATTGGGGAAAACGGGTATATTCTAATGCTTGCAAAAAAGGGTAGAAAAAATGCCTATAAGGTCTACGTGGTCTATTTGCTAATTTGTTCAACTTGCCATATATGCTATCTAATATCATGTGTTGTACACTAAAACAAAGCATGCCTATAGGAATCGCGGACACTCTTCACTTTTTTTGTCAAATATGCCACACTTGTTTCCATGTCTACTATTCAACACTCTTAGGTAACATGTTTATAGGATATAGCAATGCAATACTTTTACTTACCTGGATACCATGACTATAGGATCTTAACTAATTAATCAACTACTTCGTGTTGTTTTCGTACTGCTTCACTTGGATAGCATGCCTATAGGGATAAAGTGTTACAAAATCGAGTCTATTTGTCAATTGTTAGAAATCCTGTCCATAGGATGTTGATTGACGCTGCTAATCCTGTGTTTTCAAATGACTTTGCTGCTTAATTATGCGACTATTAGAGATCATGCCTATAGGGATTGTCATCTACCTAAGACGCATGCGTATAAAAACCAGCATTAGTAATTTAGAATTATGAGATTGTTTTCACTACTTTATTACGCAAAACGATTAGATATCATGACTATAGGGCTTGCAACACTCAAATTTATCTATACGTTAGTCCAGAAATTACAACATTGCCTATATAATACTGGAATTCAGGATCACATAGAAATCATGCATATAGAACTTAACTATTCCAACACGTCTTAATACCGTCTACTGCCTAACTAGAAAATCAGTCTGTGTGCTTTCTTGCTTATGTGTGGAGGTTACTTGAGACTTTATTGCAATTATATGTAGTCCCATCTGTCTTTGATTTTCGCCTAGTTTTATCATATTGAGCACCTGCGTTCAGTCTAGAACTACCACGTAGTAGGTCCAAAGCCTCTTGGACCATAGGCATGGGACGGGTAGTGCACGCATAGGGCACGACTTAGAATTGAATTAGAATGATTTTAAGTAAACCACTTCAACATAGTAATCGGGTAGCAGGATATGATAGTCTATGCACGCTGAATAATATGAGCAACTCATACCTATAGGGAGTTACGAAGTATTATTTATGTTGCACGGGGTAATCCTTTAGTCTAAAAAACTTAGGACCCCCTTCCCCTTATATGCTTGCTAAGAGGATTTAGTCATGAAATATAGACCGGCGTAGTTGCAATCCTTGTGATCTTTAAAACTTGTGTGAATTATTCATATAGTTTAATAAGTTTTACACTGGTTTACTTTATAATAGGACTTTCAACTTTCATATTTTTCTTTACTTATATGCTCACCTAGTTTAATCATATAATCCTCATAGTGGAAAATTCGGCCGGGAACCACAGTAATGGGCCTCGAAGAGTGCCTAACACCTTCTCTTTGAGGTAATTTAAGCCCTTACTCGGTCTTTGGTGGCGTTGACTAGTCAAACAATGTTATTTGCAAATAGGTTCCCTAAGGCACCTTAATAAGAGTTAGGTGGCGACTTTTCTCTTTTAACTATCCCATTTAAAAGAGTTTTTACACGTCGAAACCCGCTCTAGCAAGAAAACGGGTCTCGAAAAGATCCTGAACCCATAGGTAACACCAATACTGGTGTTGTGGTCAATGCAGTCTTAAACTTCTGAAAGCTCGCCTCACACTTCTCACACTCTCAGACCATCTGAAAGGAGCACCCTTCTAGGTCAATCTAGGCAAAGGTGCAGCAATGGACGAGAAACCCTCCACAAAACAACGATAATAACCTGCCAAACCCAAGAAGTTCCAAATATCTGTAACTGAAGACGGTCTAGTCCAACTCTAAATTGCCTCAATCATCTTCAGATCCACCTTGATCCCCTAACTAGACACCACGTTGCCCAAGAATGCCACTGAATCAAGCTAACACTTGGATAATTTAGCATATAGCTTATTCTCCCTCAATGTATGGAGTACGATCCTCCGATGCTGCTCATGATCCCGCTGGCTGCGTGAGTACACCAATATATAATCAATGAATACCATGACGAAAGAATAAAGATATGGTTGGAACACATTGTTCATCAATTTGCATAAAGGTTGCTGGGGTATTGGTCAGCCTAAAAGGCATCACCAGAAACTCGTAGTGACCATAGAGGGTCCTGAAAGCCGTCTTTGAAATATATGAATCTCGAATCTTCAACTGATGATACCCATACCTCAAATCAATCTTCAAGAACACTCTAGCACCCTAAAGCTGGTAAAATAAGTCATCAATGCACAGTAGTGAGTACCTATTCTTGATGGTACTCTGCTGCCTGTAGTCAATACACATCCTGATAGTACCATCCTTCTTCTTCACAAATAGAACTGGAGCACCCCAAGGAGACACACTAGGCATGATGAAGCCCTTATTAAGTAATTCCTGCAATTGTTCCTTTAATTCCTTTAACTCTACTGGTGCCATATGGTACGGTGCAATATAGATGGTTTTAGTGCCCCGCACAAAGTCAATACCAAAATCAATGTCTCGATTCGGCGGCATGCTCGGAAGATCTACTGGAAATATATCTGGGATGTCCCTCACTACCTAAACTGACTCCACGATAGGAATATCGGCACTAACATCCCTCAAGAAGGCCAAATATGCCAAATATCCCTTCTCAACCATCAGTTGAGCCTTCAAATGTGAAATCACTCTACTAGGAACATAATCTAGAAAACCTCTCTGCTCTGACCTCGACACCCCTCGACATTGCTAATGTCATGATCTTAGGGTGACAATCAAGGATGGTGTGATATGGAGACAACCAATCCATGCCCAAAATCAAGTCAAAATCGACCATGCTAAACAACAAAAGATCAAATTTCATCTAATAACTCCCAATAGTCAACACACACGACTGATACACAAGGTCCATAATAATAGAATCACTCACCGGCGTAGATACATGAACAAGCATAACTGAAGAATCACGGGGTATATTCAAATAACGAGCAAAGAATGATGACACATATGAATAAGTGGAACCAAGATTAAATAATACTGATGCATCCATATGGCATACTGAAACAACACCTGTGATCACAGCATCAGAAGTATTTTCCTCTGCCCTAGCGGGAAAAGCATAGCATTGAGCATGACCACCACCTGATCGCCCCCCCCCCCTACCTCTAGCTAACTGACCCCTACCCCTAGATATCTAAGTGGGTGGTGTAGTAACCGGTGCCTAAAATATGGCATGAGTACAATGATATGGCACCTCTGATAAGGTGGGGGAAATACCTCCTCATATGCTCCAACAACCCACACTCGAAGCAACCTCGATCTAGGGATGGCTGCGGTGCCTGAACTGGACCCCAAGAACTAGGATAGCCACTGGAAGAACTCGGTACCTACAAACCCTGAACCGATAGAGCTAAGCTAGGAGTGCACTGAAAGATGACTAAACCAGACGAGCACTGTATAGACCAGGGCTAGCTGATGCACCATGATGAACCAGACAAGACATCTGAGCGGACCTAAAAGGATGACCTATATTGTGATGTGCCTGACCTCCAGATGATGTACCATTGAAACCACCTGAACCACGGGGCCTCTTGCCCTTCCTCTCCTCGCGGTCAAGCCTGCTAACCTGCTCCAAGCGCCAATCTCGACCAACTGATCAAACATAACATCTGTCTCAACCTCTCGGGCCAAACTGAAGCGCATGACATAGTTAAGGCCATCAATGATCCTCCTAATCCTCTCTCTCTCTCATTAGGAACCAACCATGCTGCATGACGAGCCAAATCTACAAATATCATCTCGTACTGAGTCACTCTAATACTCTCCTGGCATAGCTGCTCAAACTGCCTACACAACTTCTCTATGCGAGTCTAGGGGACAAACTTCTCTAATTAGATAACTGAGAACTCATGCCACGTAAGTGGTGCTGCGCCGGCTGGCCTGCTCAACTCATAAGCCTACCACCATCGATAGGCTTGCCCATGTCAGCATAAATGTAGTAAATGCAACCCTACTAGTGTCCAAAAGACCTGTTCTGCGAAGAATCTGCTAACACCTACTTAGAAAATCCTCAGCATCCTCTTACTCGGCTCCACTGAACTCTGGACCCTTGAGCCTTCCAAACTACTACAATCTTTTCTACTCCTCATCACTAATAGGTGGCCCACCCTCAGCCCGAGTAGCCGCAACAAGTTGAACTGGTAACACCGCCGATGTCTGATGGATTAGAGCTAGCTGCTCTAGAGTACGGGCGACAGGAGTCTGAGCACCTCCCCCAGCTTGTGAAGTGGCTGGTGCAGCTAGAACCGAAACCGAAGCCAGGCTTGTGCACACAGTTAAAATCTTGGCCAAGGCCTTCTAAAGGCCTAGGATAACAATGGGCACTGCTGGTGCCTGAGCTGGTCCCACTGGCTCAAAAACATTTGGTACATACTCCTCAGCTGGAGCAACCGATGGCTCCACCGGTGCTTCCACGGCTTTAGTATGAGCCACACCTCGGCCTTTACAACAGCTCCGACCTCTCGCGACCCTAGCTAGCTGTACTGGTGCCTGAGCAGTTGTGTGTGTCCTCACCATTTGTGAGAGAATAGAAGAATAGAAGTTAAATTCTAGAATTAACCAGCCCGCACGACAAGTATGCAAGAAAATGAAGTTTCTCAATAGTTCGGTAGCCTCTCGAAGATAAGTACAAATGTCTCTGTACCACTCCGCAAGACTCTACTAAACTTTCTCATGACTCGTGAGACTTAGGAAACCTAGAGTTGTGCTATCAACTTGTCACGACCCAACTTCCACCGGAGCCGCGACGACGCCTAACACTACTTACCAGGCAAGCCAATAATCACATAACAACTATGCATTTAAAACAACATGGTTTAATAAACTAAATAGAAAAAATATCATAATTATATAAAGAAACAATAACAATACCGCTACAACCATCCCAAAATTTGGTGTCATCGAGTACTTGAGCACTACTGAGTATCAAAATACAAACACAATCCTTAGTATGACTGTCTGGACAATAGAACAACAATAGGGGAAAATAAAGGAAAGAAAGTCAAAGTCTGCGGACGTTATGGCAGATACCTCAAAGTATCCAAGTACGATTACTAGCACGGCTCTAGCAATCACCATGCCCAAATGTACCTGGATCTGCACATGAAATGCAGAGTGTAATATGAGTATAACCGACCCCATGTACTCAATAAGTAACAGAACTAATCTTGGGCTGAAAGCAGTGACGAGCTCAGAAGAAGACATCAAAGGCCAATATAAACGACAACATAGATAAAATAATGACAATAGCATTAAGTAACTAAAAGTAACTATTAAAATCTGCTCGTTTATGTTACAGGAATTTAGACATGCTTTCAAGTACAACAATTTAAGTCCAACACTGATTAGAACATGTTAATTACATCTAGCATGAGAAATGATACATCTCTATGCCAACATTTCGAGTATGTATGTCAAAAGAATGATTTCACTGTGATCATCCAAGATGTTGTCACTCTCAACATACTTAAGTTGTCTCTCTCAAATGCCACCTCATCACACATAGACAATCACTCAGCACTGTACGGGTTCCTGACATCAATGCTCCTCAGCAAAGCACAATGTCTGTGCTCACTGCTGGTATGTCAGACTCCGGAGGGGCAGATCCTGCCCAAGCGCTAATCAAAGCCTATAAACAATAAAAATAATAATAACAATATTAATAAGAATAAAAATAATAATAATAACAATTACAATAACAATAACAATAACAATAACAATAATAATAATAATAATAATAATAATAATAATAATAATAATAATAATAATAATAATAACAATAATAATAATAATAATAATAATAATAATAATAATAATAATAATAACAACAACAACAACAACAACAATAATAATAATAATAATAATAATAATAATAATAATAATAATAATAATAATAATAATAATAATAATAACAATAATAATAATAACAATAACAACAACAACAACAACAACAACAACAACAACAACAACAACAACAACAACAACAACAACAACAACAATAATAATAATAATAATAATAATAATAATAATAATAATAATAATAATAATAATAATAATAATAATAATAATAATAATAATAATAATAATAATAATAATAATAATAATAATAATAATAATAATAATAATAATAATAACAATAATAGTTCTGCTGCGGCATGCAGCCCGATGCACCATAACACACAACACGGCTCTAAGGCCCAGCTCAGTCATCAACCTCTCACGTCTCAAGACTCACAAACTCATTTCGTTTAGCCCAACAACTCCACATACGGAAAAATAATGATAACATGTGATGTAACAATGAATGATAAATAAAGACTGAGATATGATATGCAAATGAATAATCAGGACTGAGTGTATGACAACAGTTAAGTCAGATAACCCATAACAACAAAAATAGCCTCATCAAGTTTCAATCAAGTAACCACATAGCCTAAATATGAATTCTATCATGAATCATAGCTCCGTAAATCGAATAAGTAGGGAAAACACGGGTAAAACAAGGTATATTAGCAACAAAGTCCAAGAGTCAACCCGGATCATGATTAACCCGATGCACACCCACACATCCGTCACCTAGCATGTGCGTCTCCCCAACACATCACAAATAATATGTTTTCTAGGATAATTACCGTCAATTCCAAGTTTAGAAATGTTACTTACCTTAAAACACGCAACTCAATACTCCAAAAAGGCCTTGCCTCGCGAATTGGCCTCTGAACGACTCGAACCTAGTCACAAACAACTTAATACTATCAATAATAGTCATAGGAAATAATCTCAAATGATAAAGCAAAATCTTTAATTAAAATCGAAAAGTCAACCCAAATTGTTAACCTTAGGGCCGCACCACCAAACCTAACAAAATTTACAAATTCCGAACACCCATTCAATTACAAGTCCAACCATACTATTTTCATCCAATTCTTCCACAAATCGACCCCCAAATCACAAAATCTCACTCTCTAATAACGTAATCTAAAATCCCAAAATTTCACTTCAAATACACATAAACTAGGTGTAAAAATTAATGGATAATCAATATCTAGCATCAAAAGTGATTAAACTTCACTTTCCTCTTCAAATGTAGCAAAAATCCTCTCAAAAATCACCCTTAGTCGAGTCCCAAAACTCTCCAAATGAGAAAATAACGAAACCCTCCGAATATAAAATCTGTCCAGCAAAACCGCACCAGCGGTCAATATGGTCGCACCTGCGACACCGCTTCTGCGGTCAAAACTGCGCTTCTGCGAAATTAACTTAAACTCCCGACCAAGCGCACCTGTGGTCCCCCTTCCGCATCTACGGGACCACTTTTGTGGTCCACCCTTTGCATCTGCAGAAATCCAACCTTCGACCAAGATCCACTTCTTCTACTGGCTCGCAGATGCGGAAATTCCTTGCATCTGCGCACTTCCACAAGTCCAACCTAGCCCACTTTTGCGACCAACTGTCTGCATCTGCGGACTCGCAGATGCGGTATATCTTTTGCACCTGCGACCTTCTCCACCCCAAGCCAAGCCTAGCCTTATCCGAACACGTGCTCCTAAGGCCGCTTCTGCAGTGTCTCACCTGCGGAAACTCCTTCGTAGGTGCGATTGCACTAGAACTGAAGCAATCAGTCATCACTCTAAGTGCAAACATGTTCTGCCAACTATTCGAATTACACTTGAGGCCCCCGGGACCCATCTAAACATACCAACAGGTTCTAAAACACGATACAGACTTACTCGAACCTTCAAATCAAATCAAACAACACCATAATCACGAATTACATCCCAATTCAAGCCTAATAAAACTAATGAACTTCCAACTTATAAACCAATGTCGAACCATATCAAATCAACTCCGAGTGATCCCAAATTTTGCAAACTAGTCCCAAATAAAGAAATGGAACTATTCCAACTCCCGGGACAAAAATCCAAACCCGATATCAATAAAGTCAACTCTCGGTCAAACCTCTTAACCTTCTAAACCTTCAACTTTCCAACTTTCGCCAAAAGCATCAAACCAACCTACGAACCTCCGAATCAACATCCGGACATGTGCTTGATTTCAAAATCACTATTTGAAGCTATTGGAACAACCAAAACTCCATTCCAGAGTTGTCTATATAAAAGTCAAACTCCGGTTAACTCCCTCAACTTAAACTTTCAACATTGGGACTAAGTGTCCCAATTCACTCCGAAACTTTCCCGAAACCAATCCAGCCACCCGGTAAGTCACATAACCACAAATGAACATGGAAGAAGCGATAATAGGGAAACGGGGCTATAATACACAAAATGACCGGCCGAGCCGTTACAATGTACCTTTATAAATTGAGGGTTCTTCCTTCACTGAAAAGATAACACAATAGCATCTACAATGTAATCCTTAAGAGAATTTTATTTAGGGAAAAAATTATTCTTTTATATTAGTTTTATCATATGTAGGTCAATTGACCAAATCATATTAAAGTATTATACTTCTTTTAGTTTATTTTTCTTTGTTATCTGATTTATCGTACACAAGGATTTCTTTGCTAGCTTCTGACGCCTTGTCATTTTTTATCCCATCAAGTGATATCAGAGCCAATGGTTGAATCAAGGTTGAAGACAGGTTCAAGGTGGATTCTGATCAAGTATCGACCAATTTCACGATACTGAAGCCTTTCTATCCCAAAAATAATATTCGGAGTACTACATATGGAGATAATCTCTCAACCATATTTTAAAAAATCCTACTTCTTGCATATACAAAAAAAACCTATTTTTAACTCATGTATATGTGATCTAATTTTTAACTCATGCTTACTTTTAACACATGGGCTCCACTTTTGACCATTGCTAACTTTTAGCGAATGAGCTCCACTTTTAACCATGCTCACTTTTAATGCAAGGCTCCAATATTTTAACCAGTGCTCACTTTTAACACACATAGCTCCAATTTTCAACTAATGCCTACTTTTAATCATGACAAGCAGTAGTGGTGAAGATTTTGTGAAGAAGACGAGTCAAGCTTTATTAGGAAAATTAAGGCAAAAGGGGAGAATTGTTAGGGTTTTCCCTGATTGTTTTACCATATTATATTTTTACCTTTTCTTGAAGTAAAGAGAGAGTTTCCCATAATTGAGTTTTATGTTTCCTTAAAGAAAAATATAGATCTCTTTCATATTTAACTGATCCCTTTCTTGTAGGAAAAGATTGTGGACCTCTAAAAATTGAGGATTCCTCCTTCACCGAAAAGATAACACAATAGCATCCACAATGTAGTTCTTAAGAGAATTTTATTTAGGGAAAATTATTCTTTTATATTAGTTTTATCATATGTAGGCCAATTGACCTAACCATATTTATGTATTATGTTTCTTTTAGTTTATTGTTTTTGTTGTTTGATTTATCGTCGCCAAGGTTTACTTTGCTAGCTTCTGCATGATACCTTGTTTTTTTCGATCCCATCGTATAAAACAACTTGTCTAATTTCTAAGAAAAAGAATAGAAGGCGCCGTTGTATGGGTACCATGGAAATTTCACAAGTTTGTTACTTGAAAATGATCATTTGCAGCACTAAACATTAAAAACAATGTTAGTAAATGAAGAATAGAGTTAGTGATAATAGGTTAGAGAATACCAACTAATGGAAATGGTGAACGAAACGAAGGAAAGAAGCAAAGGGAGTTGAGCCCTAGAACCACAAAGAAGAGAGAGAGAGAGAGAGAGATAGAGAGAGAGAGAGAGAGGTTGGCTAGCCTTTTGCTTTTTCCGCAAGCGTAACGACTCGACCGGTCATTTTGAGTATTGTAGCCCCGTTCCCCTATTTATTGCTTAATCTATGTTCATTTGTAGTTGTGTGACTTGCCGAGGTGATTGATTTGGTTCCGGGGATGTTTCAGAATGAATTGGGACACTCAGTCCCAAGGTTGGAATCTTAAGTTGAAAGAGTTGACTGGATGTTGAATTATGAGTAAATGACTCTGGAATAGAGTTTTGATGGTTCTGATTGCTTCGTATGGTTATTTTGGACTTAGGAGTATGTCTTGATATTAATTTGGAGGGTTGTAGGTCATTTTGGCTTCAAATGGCGAAACTTAAAAAGTTGAAGGTTAGGAAACTTGAGAAGTTTGACCGAGAGTTAACTTTATTGATTCCGGACTTGAATTTTGGTTCTATAAGTTTTAGTTTGTCCGTTGTGTTATTTATGACTTGTATGTAAAATTTGAGGTCGATCGGAATTGGTTTAATAGGTTTCCGCATTGGTTTTGGATGTTGAAAATCCATTAGTTTTAATAGGCTTGAATTGGGGTAAGATTCGTGTTTTTGATGTTGTTTGGTGTGATTCTAGGCTTTGACAATTCGTATGATGTTTTAGGATGTGTTGGTATGTTTGGATGAGGTCCCGGGGGCCTCGGGTGAGATTCAGATTGATTTCAGATTGAGTTTGGGGGATTTTAGACTAGAGATTCGAGAATAAGATTTGGGGATTTGAGGGTCAATTTGTGGCCGGAATTGGAAGATTTTGATATGGTTGGACTCGTTATTGAAAGGGTGTTCGGATTTTATAAATTTTATTGGGTTCCGAGATGTGGGTCCCAGGTTGGCTTTTTGGGTTGACTTTTTGAATTTGGTTAAAACACTTAGCTTTATCATATGGAATCGATTCCTATAGCTTGTATTGGTTATATTATGTTTTATATGACTAGATTCGCATCGTTCGATTGCCGATTCACGAGGCAAGGGTTTGTTGGAGCATTGAGTTGCGCACTTTGAGGTAAGAAACACTTCTAAACTTGGTACTGAGGGTATGAATCCAGAGAATATGTGTTATATGGTTGGTGTTGAGGTGACACACATGCTAGGTGACGGGCGTGTGGGTGTGCATAACAGTAATTATGACTCAATTGATTATGTGGTATTGTGTAGTTATCTAGTCTTGTTTTATCCGTGTAATTCCTACATCTTAGAGTAATTGAGATGTGATTCATGTTATAAATCATACTTAGACTATGTGCTTATTATGTTGGGACCCACTGAGGTTATTTATACTGTTGAGTTATTTGCTTAAACTGCAATTATGTACTCAGTCATATTTATTCACTTGCATATCATATCTCAGTCTCTGTTATCATTACTGTTACATCATGTTATCATTGTATGGGCTGAGTGATATGAGATTTGTGAGACCGTGAGACTAGAAAGATTGATGACTGAGTTGGGGCCTGAGAGCTGAATTGTGAGTGATATTGTGGATCGAGCTTCATGCTGCAGCAGGCCATATTAGCTTTATATCTATTATTATTATTATTATGGACGAGTTGTACAACGCAACAAGCCTTATTCGATTATTTGCTAATGTGGATCGGACTGCATGTTGCAGCAGGCCTTATAGGCTTTATATTAGCACTTGGGCAGGATCCGCTCCTCCGGAGTCTGACATACCAGCAGTGAGAGCAGGCACAGTGATTTATATACTCGTGCTTTGGTGAGGGGCATAGATTCTAGGCACATATACAGTGCTGAGTTATTATGTGTGATAAGTGGGAGTTAGAGATAGACAGATTGAGTGCTCTGAGAGTATGAGTACCTAGGATTATCATTGTGATACATTGCATTTGACATGTAGGCATAGATATGTAACATTCCTTATGCTAGCTATACTTGTCATATTTTATCAGTATTGCGCTTAAATTGTTGAACTTGAAAGAACGCCCTATGTACTGTGTATGAGTTGAATATGGATGTTTCTCTGAGTCATTACCTGTCATTATCTTTTTATATACGCATTGTAATTAGTTTGATTGGGACTGTATCTTTATGAGCTCATCACTGCTTTTAGCCCAAAGTTAGTCCTGTTACTTATTGAGTACATTAGATCGGTTGTACTCATAATACACTCTGTACTTCGTGTGTAGATCTAGGTACATCTGGACGCGGTGATTGTTAGATCTGCTGCTAGTACCTGCTCGGAGACTTCGAGGTAGTTGCCATGACGCCCGCAGACCTTGACTCTCCTTCCTTTCATTTTTATTCAGTACTATTCTATTTTATCAGACAGTTGTACTAGAGTTTTAGACTATGTTGATATTAGTAGCTCATGTACTCGGTGACACCAGGATTTTGGGATTGTTGTAGTTGAGTTATAGTTGTTTTATTAGTTATCCATGAGATTTTCCACTGTAGAGCTTATTGAATCCTGTTTTAATGCAAATGTGTAGTTTGTTATGTGATTGTTTGCTTGCCTAGTAACGTGTTAGGTGCCATCACGACGGGCTGGGATTTTAGGTCGTGACAACAAGTGGAACCCAAAAAAATAGTTTAGGAAGCCGTTACTCCCAGTAATGAAATTGTAAAATGTTACTCACAATAATGTTTTATAATTTTGTTTACTATGTTGTTAGTCAACTTTTGTCGTTACAATTTTGGAATAAAATATTATCTAAAACGTTACTCATAAATACATTTATTCTATTTCTAAATTTATTAAAATATTGCATTACTTTTGTTAATTGGTTTAAATAATGGATTATTTAGGATATGGGTCGCAAAGATCTGACTATTATTTTGGGATTGACCATATGGGCCCGGGTTGACTTTTGTTGACTTTTGACATAGGGCTAGATTTAAGGTATAGAATTGATTCTTTTAACTTTGTGTAATCTCACTATGCATACTTTTGGCTAGATCAAAGCTCGTTTGGAGCATTTGGAGAGAGAAAAGGTGATATGTGAAGATTAGAGCTACCTCCAGATTAAGGTAAGTTGAGATTTTAACCTCAATTTATGGGCATATTATCTAAACGAACTTGCTTGCTAAACAATACGTGTTTGGGGTATTATATATGCTAGGTGAAAAATATATATGCAGATATCATATGTTTTCTTTACTGGGGTAGTTAGGTTTCACATACTTTGTATGCTTTATATGATTTCTTCTTGTTGCATAACTACATGAGCATCTTCTCCATTGTAGTATAATTTTATAGACATCCTCAAATGTTAGAATTCTGTTCATTTGATGTTGGATTACATATAGTCATGTATTGTATATATGCATTTACATTTGCATATGATACACAATTGTGATTATGTCACTTTGAGTTGTTGGTACAGGATTATATTGTGCATGTGAGTTGTCCATACTTGCTATTGTGTGTGGAAATGGGTTCATCCTTCTTGAGTTGCCTTCCCTTATTTCTCTCTTGGTGGCATACATACATATTATTGTATATTTGGAGAGTTTTGGTTTGAGTTAAAGTTCGAGTCTGTACCATGCATTAGTGATATTATGCTCTTGTTGATGCATTTCATATCAATGCACCATTGTACATATCCTTATATATGGTGTTTAGATGCATTTGTCTTGATAGCTGATAAAAGCATGCATTTACCTTTTGCTTGAACTATGCATAAGCTATATATTGCTTCTATGCCTTGTTTTGCTGTTGTGCATATTTACTAATTGTGCAGGTAATGTAAATTGAGTATCTTTTTCATAGAAAAAACCTTACCACTACGTTATTGTGGAAATTGTCAATGACACTTATCGAGTATTATGTTGTTGTACTTATATTACATTTCTATATATTTTTGCAGATTCTAATCCTGGCACCACTGGGACAAGGGAGGCAACTTAGGAGAATTTTCTTGGAAACTCAATGTCACGACGCAAGCCCATGGTGCAAACACTATAATACTTGTTTCCCGCCAAGAAATAGCTACAATGCCTGGTTCCATATAATCAACAACAATCAATCACCATAGCCCCCTACTATGCTTCGTGGTGCGATAGTGTCCAGGAATAACGGGGCTCTAACCCTCTCTGAAAAATCCTCAGTATGATGGTGGGGTAAACCTCGGTAGTCAACTGAGTTTAGGCAAATATCACATCTTTGAGAAATCCTCACGGAGGCGCTGAGTCACAAGGGTGGTGAATGAGGTGCTCATGATGGAGGGCAGGCTGATGAGGGCGGGTCAAGCAGGACTGGAAGACGTCTTGTCACGAACCAAGTCTATGGCACGTATTGTCCGTTTTGGGCCTCGGCCCGCACAAATTTATCTTTTTGGGCTACTCCACCTCGAGCCCCAAAAGTACGCATACGATGTGAACTTGTGTCATGCTTTATAAAGCTCTTCACTTTCCTCTCCCATTCTGATGTGAGATATGCCTAAGGTGACATGCGCACCACTTCTTTAGAAGTCTACTCGCCAAAAGGTGTGATGCCCATGACGGAGGGAGGACCGATGAGGGCAGGTCAAGGTAGACTGACAGGCTTCTAGGATGGCAGGTCATTGAGCCTTTAAGAATGATACCATACTACCCTACTCATAGAATGGTCAAGGTTCCCTCTCCACTCTAATCCATACAAAGAATAATCTCGAAATCCACCATATGCAACAATAAGAGATCGAATACGGTATCAAAACTATTAATAGTGACCATACAAGACCGATACACTCGATATACTACAATAGAATCCCTAACTGGTATGTAGACATAGAAATAGAAATATCAAGAGAATCATGATGCATATATGAAAAATATGAAGACACATAAGAATATGTGGAATCCAGATCAAACAACACCGAAGTATCTCTATGACAGACTAAAATAAAACTAATAATCACTATATTAGACGACTCAACCTTAGGCCTACCTGGGAATGCATAACAATAGGGCTGAACCCCACCAGTCTGTCCTCCATCTCTAGGATGGCCTTTACCTGTATGACCTCCACCTTTATCTGGTTGTCCTACACATGTAGCTGGATGACCCCTGCCTTTAGCTAGCTGAGCGAGTAGTATAGCAATCGGTGCCAAAATAATGGCACGATTACCCTACTGTGACATACTACTCTACGACCTCGACAAAACCATACGACGTGCCTCATATCACCACACATATAGTAACTCTTCTGCTGATGTGGCTGCTGAACCTGAAGTTTTCCCTAACGACCTGAATAACCACCATGGTAACTTTGTATCCGGGGTGCACTAATGGGAGGTTGAGGAACACTAATTGCTAGCTGCTCGGAATGAGGTCCATAAGCACTATGGCCACTTATTGCACCATGTGAAACCTAGAGTGCTGACTGTACTGGTCGAACAGCATGACCTAAATGACCCTTGCCTCGAAACGAGGCACCACTAAACTACCAATACAATGAGGCCTCTTATCAAAAGTTGCCTCTCTCACCTCTCCATGAATGCACTAAATCCTTCGAGCAATATCCACTACTTAAATGAAAAAAGTCTCAATATCGGCCTCTCTAACCATCAGAAGTCTGATACCAGAAGCAAGCTCCTCAATAAACCTCCGTACCTTCTCCCTCTCAGTAGGGGTCGGGATAGCTGCATGGCGAGACAAATCAACAAACCTCATCTCATATTGGGAGACTGTCATACCACCATGATGAACACGCTCAAACTAGTTGGGTAGTTCATCTATCTAGTAAGTGAGATGAACTTCCCCAAGAACAACTGTGAAAACTAAGCCCATGTAAGAGGTGATGATCCAGCTGGCCTACCTAGGCTGAACCATATATCTTGATAACGGTCTCAAATTATGCAAAATCTCATGATAACGGTCTAAGAAGTCATGTGCATCCTTTAAAGATGCACCACTGAAGTGAGGAGGAAACAACTTCTGTAACTTATCCATCCACCTCAGCCCATCAGCTGACATCGCAGGCCCATCCTTAGGCTGCATGGCAATAATAGACTGAACCACCCGAACTGGTAAAACCCTGTGGTCTATATCCTTGAGCCATCTGCTCTGAAGTACGAGTGGTTGGAGTCTGAACTCTTCCCCCGGCTTGAGAAGCGTTGGGTGGTATAGAAAGCACACCTTCCTGATCCATGATCTCCATAAGGCACACCATATGGACTAAGGCATCCTAAAGAACTGGAGTAGCAATAAACCCCTTTAGAATGTATTGGTCCTACTGGCTCAACCTAAACACGAATTTCGACGCTTCTCTAGCACTAGCCTAAGTGGCTGCAGGTGTTGCTGCACGTACCCTGGGCTGGGCTCTAGCTTTGCCCTTACCTCTACCCCTCGTAGCAGCTACGACCTGGGGCTCCGCCTCCTGATCAGTTGCAGCTGAAGCACGTGTCCTCACCATCTATGAGAAAATAAGAGAAGAAGGATTCAAACTTTAGGACAAAAAAAAGTCGCACCATAGAGAAAGAAAGAAAGTGAAGTTTCCTAAAATCCTTATAGCCTCTGGAAGAGAAGTACAAAAGTCTCCGTACCAATCCTCAAGACTCTATCAAGCTTTCTCATGACTCAGACCTATAAAACCTAGTGCTTTGACACCAACTTGTCATAATCTAAAATCCCAACCTAATACTATTTGCTAGGCAAGCCAACAATTAACAAAAATAAAGGAACAAAACGAAGCATAAAGCAACATGATATCATAATAAAGGGGTAAAACTCATAAATATACATAACAAGACTAAAATCAAACATCCATCTAAAACCACTCAGAACTGGTGTCACTGACTACATGAGCTTCTACAGAATTACTAAACACAGACGAGCTCGAAACACACACTTAAATATGCTCGCTAGTCGAATAAAGTATAATATAATATCGTATCCACATTGATTGGAGTTAAACAGTATTATCATAGTTTGTGGCTAGATTTCCATCCAAGCGATCAACAATCGATATTTATATGATTAATAACTAAAATTAACTAAGAATCTAAAGCTATTGACTAATGACTATCGTGACAAGATAAGCAAGGAAGTTATCAGTGGGAAGAAATAGGGGTTGATTGGATAGGTGCTAAATAATTATTGCGATCTAACTCTAGATAATTCACTTCTAATGTTTAAGTGAGTCTATCGAATTCACTCAATTATTAGTTCAAACGTTTAGTAAAAATTCCTCTCTTGATTAAGTCTCAACCTCACGAGATGAACCAATTTAAGCACATGAAGATATGCAAGAATGCGTAGTAGATTGGTCTTTAGGAGAACCTCTCTCGATTATCTTCCTAACTAGGTTTAATAAATGATTCAACTAGCCTCTTTTTGATTACTAATAAGAATCAATGAACTTAACCAACAATATAATGCAAGGATATCACAAGTTATGCCTCTATCGATTAAATGAACAAGTGAATATAGATGCAATAGTTAAATCATCCAACAATGCTTCAATACATAAAACTAGAGTTATAATCCACAAACAAATATCAATACACCAAATCCATCAAACCCTAAAGAGAACTACTCCATAGATATGGACCAATTCATAACAAATATGTTTAAAGTAAAGGAAAACATAAAACGATTCAAACTCGTGTCTTGAGTGATGATTGAATGATGAACTCCTTGTTCGTTTGCTTCTCCAACTCCTCCTTGGCCTCCTTAGGTCAAATATGTTTCCAAAGTCCAAAAAATAATGTTTTCCCATGTATTTATACCAAGTAGGTTCCGGCCCAAACGAAATCATCTTTTCATACGCAAAATAAGACAACTACTCTGTAAAAGTTTTCACAGGCACGTCGCATGGGGCGACGCACCATGCGGGGCATTATTGGGGAAATCCAAAGAGTTGAAATCTATCGAGGAGCAGGAAAATGGGCAGCCGCAATGCACCACGCACCGCCCCACGCGCCGCACTAGTGATGTTTTCTCAGAGTACGGAATTTTCCTTGCTTTTTGATATCCAGATGTGGTTTTCGACCCCCGAATGCGATCCCGGCTTAATCCCTTGGGATTTTACTCACATTTCAAAGCTCCAAATAGCTTGAATTCATTACACACATCTACATAGCTCGCAATCACTCGTACAAGGCATAAAATACACAATAAGTGTACAACACTACCAATTAAAGCTCAAAACAAATAAAGTGCAGTGAATTAGTGTCACGACCTAGAACATAACCCGTCGTGATGGTGCCTATCGTGATACTAGGCAAGCCAACATCTCCAAAATAATTTCAACATTTAACAGAAATGAACTAATATATTTAAAATAACCAGAGTCTTTCATAAAAATGGGGTAAAACCCAAAGCATAAGTGCGGAAAGAAAAATATCCCGACATCGGGGTATCACTGAGTCATGAGCATCTAGATAACTAGTCTAATACAAACAATGTCTAAGTATCAATACCGAAAGAATGAAAAACATAGAAGGAGAGACAAGGTCTGTGGACACCAGCAGCTACCTCGTAGTCTCCGGTACTCGATCGCGCACGAACTCAACGACCTCTATGATCAAACACACCTGGATCTGCACACGAAGTGCAGGGTATAGCATGAGTACAACCACCTCAGCAAGTGACAGAAATAAATAATAAACTGAGAAGTAGTGATGAGCTATAAAAATACAGTTCATTTTCAGTAATTCCAGCAAAGAGTAGACATGCTTTCAAATCTGGCAGTTCAAGTCAAATCAGTTTACACAGTTACAGTGCAGGTAATCCGGATATAGAATCTTTCAGAAATTCTACAATAATGATAGATAGCAACTAAGCGTATCAACAAATGAAAAACAAAGTACAACCTCTCACGGCAACACACACTCAACTCGTCACAACAGCTCAATCACTCGGCTCTCAGCCCTCAATACTCACACTCTATAGGTACCTGCGCTCACTGGGGTTATGCACACTCCGGAGGGGCTCCTACAGCCCAAGCACTATAATCCGCACGGACAACTCACGTGCTATCGTATCATATCAAAATAGGCACAGACAGCTCACGTGCTACCGTATCATATCAGAATTCGCATGGACAACTCACGTGCTAAGTATAAACATCATGATTCGCACGGACAACTCATGTGCTACGGTATCTATACCTCACAACCAGGCCCTCAGCCTCGCTCAGTCATGTACCTCTCTAATCTCACGGCCCTCAGAAATCATAAAGACCAGCCCAAACAAAATAACATAGTGTATCAACAGGAATCAAGAAGAGACTGAGATATGATGTACAAGTAAAACTATGACAGAGTACAAGATAGCAATTAGCAAATAATTCACAGGTACGCGACCTCTACTGGTCCCAACCGTACTATGACATAGCCTATGCATGATTTCTAACATGATTTGCAGTCAAATCTCTATAATACAGAGAGAACAGATAATTAGCAAAAGTCTATTCGACTTTAAAGTCTCACGGGACGGACCAAGTCACAATCCCCCACGGTGCACGCCCGTCACCTAGCATGTGCGTCACCTCAAAAATCGTCACATCATACCAAAATTCGGGGTTTCATACCCTCAGAACTAGATTTAAAACTGTTACTTACCTCAAACTGCGCAAAATCCTACTCCGTAATGTCTTTGCCCTTCGAATCAATCTCCAAATGCCCCGAATCTAGCCACAAGAAGTAGGATATAATTAATGTAGGCTAAAGGAATCAATTCCACAAGCAAAACACAAAATTATAAGTCAAAATGCGAAATAGGCTCAACCCCCCCCCCAGGCCCACATATCGAAACCCAACAAAAGTCACAAAACCAAAAATCCTATTCACTCACGAGTCCAACCGTACCAAATTTATCAAAATACGACATCATTTGCCCCTCCAAAACTCAAAAATTCACTCTCAATTTCCCAAGCCCTAATCTCCCAAATCTCACCTCAAAAACTCACCAACTAGGTGTAAAATCAATGGGTAAACACCATTATTGAAGATTAATAGGCACAAGGAACTTACCTAAGCAAACACTTCAAAATTCTCCAAATTCCGACTTCCAAAATGTAAAAATGTTGAAAAATCTCGAAGTCTTCTATTTATAGGTTCTGCCCAGCAAAACCGCACCTGCGATCCTTCTGTCGCATCTGCGACGCTGCACCTGCGGAAATTCTATTGCTGGTGTGGATCCCACTTAATCTCCCATATTCCACATCTGCGGTCAAATATTCGCACATGCGGGCCCTGCCCGCTTCTGCGATCCTTCCCACTCAGACCTTTTTTCGCATCTGCGCCTCCCCTTCCGCATCTGCAGTTTCGCAGATGCACTCCTAACGTCGCACCTACGCTTCCAGTCCAACCCAGCCTTGCCCGCATCTGTGTCCTCCTCTTCGCTTCTGCGGAGCCGCAGGTGAAAAACACCAGAACGCCAGAAGAAACCAGCAATGCCTAAGTCCAAATTTCCTTCCGATGGGCATCCGAAACACCCCCGAGGCCCCTGGGACCTCAACCAAACATACCAACAAGTCATATAACCCCATGAGAACTTAGTCGAACCTTTGAATCACTCAAAACAACATCAAAACACCAATTACACCCGTATTCAAGCCTAAATAATTTCTAAACTTTCAAATTCCACAAAGGACGTCAAAACATACCAAACCACGTCTGATTGACCTTAAAGTTTGCACACAAGTCGTATTTAGCATTACGGACCAACTCCAACTTCCAGAATCAGAATCCGACCACCATATCAAAAGGTCAACCCTCCGGTCAAACTTTCCAAAAATTCGACTTTCGCCATTTCAAGCCTAAATTAGCTACAGACCTCAAATTCATAGTACGCAAACGCTTCTAAGTTCTAAATCACCCAACGGAGCTAACGGAACCGACAGAATTCTATTCCGGAGTCGTCTTCACACACTTCCGACTACGGTCAAAATCTTGAGACTTAAGCTTCCGTTTTAGGGACTAAGTGTCCCAAAACTGCGAAACC
This sequence comes from Nicotiana tabacum, assembly GCF_000715075.1. Classification (NCBI taxonomy): domain Eukaryota; kingdom Viridiplantae; phylum Streptophyta; class Magnoliopsida; order Solanales; family Solanaceae; genus Nicotiana; species Nicotiana tabacum. The sequence goes on from NC_134092.1 coordinate 38,557,966, forward strand.
AAAAATAAGACCTCGCGGCAAGTCACATAAGCAGAAATAGATACGGGGAAAACCAAAAATAGGGGATCAGAGCTAATATACTCAAAACGATCGGTCGGGTTGTTACATCCCACCCCTCTTAAAACAATCGTTCGTCCTCGAATGAGCATAGAGACACATCTGAAGTGGTGAAACGATGAGAATAATGGCTGCGCATATCATGCTTGGTCTCCCAAGTCACCTTCTCGACTGGCTGACCCCTCCACTGAACCTTCACAGAAGCAATATTCTTCGACCTCAGCTTTCGAACCTACCTATCTAAGAACTCCACCAACTCCTCAACATAAGATAAATCCTTGTCCAACTGGACTAGGCTGAAATCCATTACGTGAGACGGATCGCCGTGATAGTTTCGGAGCATAGAAACATGGAATACTGGATGAACTCCTACTAGACTGGGAGGCAAGGCAAGCTCATAAGAAACCTCCCCAACACGTCGCAATACCTCAAATGGGCCGATAAACCTCATGGATGACACCCGAAGCAAGACCCACTCTCGGTGACACCCGGAGCAAGACCGCTCCCTAACCATGAATGCAACATCGCGAACCTTCTGATCCGCATAACCCTTTTGTCTGGACTGGGTTGTGCATAGTCTATCCTGAATCACCCTAACCTTCTCTAGAGCATCCTGAACCAAGTGTGTACCCAATAATCTAGCCTCGCCCGGCTCGAACCAACCCACTAGAGACATACAGTGCCTACCATATAGAGCCTCATACGGTGCCATCTGGATGTTCGACTTGTAACTGTTGTTGTAAGCAAATTCTGCTAGAGGCAAGAACTAATCCCACAAACCCCCAAACTCCATCACACACGCACGGAGCATATTCTCTAATATCTAAATAGTGCGCTCGGACTGTCCCTCCGTCTGAGGGTGAAATGTTGTGCTTAACTCCACTCGAGTACCCAACTCATGCTATACGGCCCTCCAGAATCGTGATGTAAACTGCGTACCCCGGTCAGAAGTGATAGATACAGGTACGCCATGAAGCCTGACGATCTCGCGGATATACACTCGAGCCAGCTGCTCGAAAGAATAGGTAGTCATCATAGGAATGAAATGAGCTAACTTGGTCAGCCGGTCCACAATTACCCAAACTGTATTAAACTCCCGCTGAGTTCGTGGAAGCCCAACAATGAAATCCATAGTGATCCGCTCCCATTTCCACTATAGAATCTCTAACTTCTGAAGCAACCCACCTGGTCGCTGATGCTCATACTTCACCTGCTGGCAATTTAGGCACCGAGATACATACTCCACTATGTCCTTCTTTATTCTCCTCCACCATTAATGTTGTATCAAGTCCTGATACATCTTTGCGGCACCCAGATGAATAAAATACCACAAACTGTGAGCCTGCTGGAGAATCAACTGACGCAAACCATCTATATTGGGCACACATAGCCTGCCCTACATCCTTAATGCACTATCATCCCCAATAGTGACCTCCCTAACATCACCATGCAGGACCGTGTCCTTAAGGACAAGTAGATGGGGGTCATCATACTGACGCTCCCGGATACGATCATAAAGAGAAGATCGAGAGACCACACAAGCTAATACTCGACTCGGTTAAGAAACATCCAATCTAACAAACTGGCTAGCTAAGTCCTGAACATTCAATGCCAATGGCCTCTCTGCTGCTGGAAGATATGCTAAGCTCCCCAAACTCTCCGCCCGGCAACTCAAGGAATCGGCCACCACATTGGCCTTCCCGGGATAGTACAAAATGGTGATATCATAGTCCTTAAGAAGCTCCAACCACCTCAGCTAACGCAAGTTAAGATCCTTCTATTTGAACAAATGCTGCAAACTCTGATGATCAATGTAAATCTCACAATGGACACCGTACAAATAGTCCAAGAAGCCTTGTGCATCCTCCCCCTCGGTACCACTGAAAGATGGAGGCTGGAGTCTCCCAAACCTCTCCAATCAACGTTGCTCTTCATCAGGCATGACAGATACCACATAGTCCTGAGCAGCTGCAACCGGCTGTGCTGGTGGTGCCCCCGGTGTCTGGAATCCCTGTACCACCTGCTCTGGTGTGTGGGCGGCGGGAGTCTGAGCACCTCCCCCGGCCTGAGAAGTGGCTGCTGCGGCCGGAACGGAGACCGCCTGAGCAAGACTGGTACACGTGGTCAGAATCTGAGCTAAGGGCTCCTGAAGGCCTATAATCATAATAGGCACAGGTGGTGCCTGAGCTAGTCCTACCGGCTGATCTACAACTGGAGCCTGCTTCTGAACTGGGGCAACTGGGGCATCTGCAGGTGCTGTCCTATCTGCGGTGCGAGATGCACCACTGCCCCTACTGCGGCCCCTATCGCGACCTCAGCCTCTAGTGGCCCTGACTGGAGGTACTGGTGGCTGTCCATCCTGCCCCGTAGTATGAGCCCTCACAATCTGTGAGAGAATGAAACAACAGAGGTTTAGTCACCAGAATCAACAGATTCGCACAACAAGAATTCAAGAAGGTGAAGTTTTGTTCCTAAGGGTTCGACAACCTCTCGAAGATAAGTACAGACGTCTCCATACTGATCCGCAAGACACTACTAAACCTGCTTATGACTCATGAGACCTATGTAACCTAGGCTCTGATACCAACTCGTCACGACCTAAAACCTAATACGTCGTGATGGCGCCTATCGTGATACTAAGAAAGCCGACATCTCCAAAACACTTTCAACATTAATAGAAATGAATTAATATATTTAAAATAACCGAAGTCTTTCATAACAACGGGGTAAAACTCAAAGCATAAGTGCGGAAAAACGAAATATCTCAACATCGTGATGTCACTGAGTCATGAGCATCTATATATCCTGTCTAATACAAACAATGTCTAAGTATCAATACAGAAAGAAAGAAAAACATAGAAGGAGAGACAAGGTCAGCGGACGCCGACAGCTACCTTGTAGTCTCTGGTACTCGATTGCGCACGAACTCAACGACCTCCGTGATCAAACACACCTGGATCTGCACATGAAGTGTATGGTGTAGCATGAGTACAACCAGCACAGCAAGTAACAGAAATAAATAAGGAACTGAGAAGGTAGTGATGCGCTATACAAATATAGTTCATTTTAAGTAATTCTAGTAAAATAATAGACATGCTTTCAAATCCGGCAGTTCAAGTCAAATCAGTTTTTACAGTTACAGTGCAGGTAATCCGGATATAGAATCTTTCAAAAATTTCACAACAATGACAGATAGAAACTGAGTATATTAACAAATGAAAAACAAGTACAGCCTTTCAGGGCAACATACACTCAACTCGTCACAACAACTCAATCACTCGGCTCTCAGCTTTCAGTACTCACACTCAATAGGTACCTGCGCTCACTGGGGGTGTGCAGACTCCGGAGGGCCTCCTACAGCCCAAGCACTATAATCCGCACGGACACCTCACATGCTGCACGGACAACTCACGTGCTATAGTGTCATATCAAGATCCGCACGGACAACTCACATGCTACAGTATCATATCAGAATCCACACGAACAACTCACGTGCTAAGTATAAACATCATGATTCGCACGGACAACTCACGTGCTACGGTATCTATACCTCACAAGTAGGCCCTCGGTGCCTCACTCAGTCATGTACCTCTCTAGTCTCACGGCCCTCAAAAATCATAAAGATTAGCCCAAACAAAATAACATAGTGTATCAATAGGAATCAAGAAGAAACTGAGATATGATGTACAAGTAAAACTATGACTGAGTATAAGAAAAATATTAGCAAATAATTCACAGGTGAGTGACTTCTGCGGGTCCCAACCATACTATCACATAGCCTATGCATGATTTCTAACATGATTTGCAGTCAAATCTCTATAACACAGAGAGAATAGGTAATCTCATTAGTCTATTCGACCATACATTCTCACGGGATGGACCAAGTCACAATCCCCCATGGTTCATGCCCACACACCCGTCACCTAGCATGTGCGTCACCTCCAAAATAGTCACACCAGACCAAAATTGAGGGTTTCAGACCCTCAGGACCAGATTTCAAACTGTTACTTACCTCAAATCGCACAAAATCCTACTCTGCAAATGCCTTTTCCCCTCAAATCAATCTTCAAACACCTCGAATCTAGCCATAAGCAGTACAATATAATTAATGTAGGCTAAAGGAATCAATTCCACAAGCAAAACACGAAATTATAAGTCAAAATCCGAAATAGGCTCAACCCGGTCCCACGGGCCCACGAATCGAAGCCCGACAAAAGTTACAAAAACCGAAAGCCCATTCACTCACGAGTCCAACCATACCAAATTTATCAAAATTCGACATCATTTGCCCCTCCAAAACCCCAAAATTCACTCTCCAATCCCCAAGCCCTAATCTCCCAAATCTCACTTCAAAATCTCACCAACTAGGTGTAAAATCAGAAGGTAAACACCATTATTGAAGATAAATAGGCACAAGGAACTTACCTCAGCAAACACTTCAAAATCCTCCAAAATCCGAGTTCCAAAATGTGAAAATGGTGAAAAATCTCGAAGTCTTCTATTTATAGGTTTTGCCCAGCAAAACCGTACCTGCGGACCTTCTATCACATCTGCGACGCCGCACCTGCAGAAATTCCATCGCAAATGCGGATCTCACTTAAGCTCCCAGATTCCGCATCTGCGGTCATATATTCGCACCTGCGGGCCCTGCCCGCTTTTGCGATCCTTCCCACTCAGGCCTTTTTCCGCATCTGCGCCTCCCCTTCCGCATCTACGGTTTCGCAAATGCGCTCATAACCTCGCACTTGTGCTTCCAGTCCAACCCAGCCTTGCCCGCATCTGCATCCTCCTCTTCGCTTCTGCAGGGCTACATATGCAGGCTCCCGCCGCAGGTGCGACACACCAGAACAACAGAAGAAACTAGCAATGGGGGTATCCGAAACAGCCCGAGTCCCCCGGGACCTCAACCAAACATACCAACGAGTCATATAACCCCATGCAAACTTAGTCGAACCTTCGAATCACTCAAAACAACATCAAAAAGCCAATTACACTCGGATTCAAGCCTGACGAACTTCTTAACTTTCAAATTCCACAAACAACGCCGAAACCTACTAAACCACGTCCGATTGACCTCAAATTTTACACACAAGTCATATTCAACATTACGGACCTACTCCATCTTCCGGAATCAAAATCCAACCCCGATATCGAAAAGTCAACCCCCGGTCAAACTTCCCAAAAATTTGACTTTCGCCATTTCAAGCCTAAATTACCTACAGACCTCAAATTCACAGTCCGAACACGCTCCTAAGTCCAAAATCACCCAACGGAGCTAACAGAACCGACGAAAATCCATTTCAGAGTCGTCTTCACACACTTCCGACTACGGTCAAAATCCTGAGACTTAAGCTTCCGTTTTAGGGACTAAGTGTCCCGAAAAACTCCGAAACCAAAAACAAGACCTCCCGGCAAGTCACATAAGCAGAAACAGATATGGGAAAAATAGTAAATAGTGGATCGGGGCTAATACACTCAAAACGACCGGCCGGGTCGTTACAATTAGAGTGCAATAAGCGACTAAAATACGAGCCTATAGTCTACCATCAAAACCCCACACATAAACCATTTCTCGTCCTCGAGCGATCAAACTATACTTCACATAGAACACGACCTTTTTTCAACAACTCTCATATCATCACGCCAAGAATATTTAAAATAGATTAAGCACTCTAACGTAACATCCTCGCCTCAAGATTTTACTCACAAACAGCATGCATTATTTATAACCCTCTCACTTACTCTAACATAGAGGTCAACGATATTACCTTTCCTTTATGAAATAAGTTCCCTCATACCACATTAGAGAGTAGTTCCACACACCATGAAATTTAAGAACAATTAGGAACTCAAGATAGAAAAAATTTACTCACTCTTAGAAATAACATTCATATGCCACAAAAGATGTACCATAGGCTTGTCCGTAGTGTACTACTCTACTAATTAAGCTCATTCAGTCAAGGATCAAGTAGGACTTTTATTTGGTTGTAATGTAGGTTACGGGACGGGTAGGATACATTTAGATATAAGAGTGACTACACCTCCCTAAGCACTTTAACACATATAATTTAACATTCAAACCCCATACTTATGTCAAACCAAACTCCACCTTCACATCAATATACATTAACTCCCAACTTCTTTAAGCACAAATACATCAAGAGTTGCCACTATCATAGAATATTTTACACAATTAACAACTTTTTTCTTTCTTTCTTTTTCTTATTCAATTCAAGTGGCTCTTACTGCTTTCCAAACAATGCACCTTCTTCCGTATTTCATTAGTTCCACTCAAAAGCCAAACCAACCACCCCACACTTCAACTTTTACAAAGTTCATAAAATATTCAAGTGCTCACGAGAGGTAAATGGTTCAAATAGATGGTGAATTCAAACAAATGGGTAAGGCTTGTAATGTAGTTTCCAAAGAAACATGCTTATAGGCTCAACGGGTTAACTAAGATACATAACAATTAAGTGGGTAAAAGCTTATAGCTGGCTCAACAAAGAAATGCCTAAATCACTTCCAAGACTGAACAAAACTACTATTTCGCTTTGCAAACAAACAGGACAAGTTCTAGACATCAAATACAATGCAAAAAATAACACAAAACCTCACACACACATGAAACATAACTCACTCAGAATCTGACTCATCAAGACACTCTAGTCAAAGCAGTTAAGCAAAGTTAAGATCATACAATTTAAGGTACTTATACAAGAGTCAAAAACTGAGCCTAAGCGTCAGACTAAAGCATTCACTATTCTCAAAGCATAATAAAGTTAAGAAATATTGCTTTCAATTCAAATCATAGCACAAGGCTTCCTACTCCTAAAAAAGATTTAATAACTAACTACACCCGGTTCAAATAAAACCCTTGGAAAAGAACCGCGACACAAAGAACAAACAAGGGGGAATTATTACACTACCTACAAAAGAAAATCTTTTTTTTCCTTTCTTTCGACTTTAATCCCTCAAGAAACCCGTCGAATGATATCCATGGTTGGGAAAAATAAAAAAAATCTTAGTTTTTATGGTGGGTTTTTTAAATTTTTTTTAAATCACTAAAGCTAAGAAAACTAACACATATACATGAAACATACGACATGTCCCCCACCCTACACATTAAGTTGTGGCATGTCCCATGACACACAATTAAAAAGAATAAGGTAAAGGAAACTACCATGAACATGTAGTCGGGGTCTAAGTCGAAGTCAAGATCCATCCTCATCTTCGTACTAATGTGCACATCCATGCCGATCGCTTCTTCTCAGCCTTCTTTAGGTTCACCCCACACTTATCTTTCTCACTCGCCGCAGCCTTCTCTTTTGAGCACTTCACTTTCCACTCAACACTTGCATCTGACTTCTCGTTTTTCACCCCCGTTTCTACATTCATCTCGAAAGTTACAGTATCCTCACCCACTCTAAGCATGAGCTTTCTCTCATGTATATCTAATATTGCCCTACCCGTTGCTAGGAATGGTCTTCCTAAGATGAGGAGGACCTCTTTGTTCTCCTCCATATTTACTACTATAAAATATACAGGAAAGACGAACTTATCTACCCGAACTAAGACATCTTCCACTATCCCCTCGGGTATTAAAGTTATTTAGTCTACCAGTTGCAAAGATATTGGCACTAACCTTATCTATCCAATATCCTTCTCCAGTTTCCTATAAATAGATAGAGGCATTAAGTTAATTGAGGCACCAAAATCACATAAAGATTTATCAAAATTAACAGAGCCTAAAGAGCATGGTATAGTGAAACTCCCTAGAACTCCACACTTTTGTAGGGTTTTCTTTTTGCAATATGCTGCAATGCTCTGTGAGCTTGACCACTGAGGTGTCTTCTATCTTCCTCTTCTTTGTCAGGACCTCCTTCAAGAATTTGGCATAAGCTGGCATTTGGGAGAGCACTTCAGTGAATGGCAAATTTACATTAACCTGTTTCATCATATCCAAAAATCTCTCAAACTGTTTGTCCAGCTTTTGTCTTTATAGCTTTCGAGCAAAAGGTAGAGCAGGCATATGCTCACTCTCATTAGATTCATACCTTCTCGAAGACTCCTCCTTTTTCGTTTTGTTAGCTCCCTTCTTTTCTTTATTCTTCTTATCAATATCATTCTTCAGCTGCTCCCCACTTTCTTTTTCAAGTTCCACATCTTTTTTGGACTGGGGTGTGATTTTTCAATACTTGCCCACTTCTCAGAGTTACATCATTCACTACTTCTTTGGGATTTCTCTCAGTATCAGCTGACAGAGTTCCTGGAATCCTCTCAGACAAAAGAGTGGCTAGCTATCCAACCTCTCTTTCCAAGTTTCGAAACCCAGTGCCTATTTCTTTGATAACTGCTCCATGTTCTCGTATAGTTGCGCTATGAGTTTCAAGCCTTTCGTCAGTTTTCAGAATGAAGGACTTCATTAGATATTCTAGACCAGGTTGATTGGACTGTTGAGGCTGACACTGCTGCCTCTGCTGATTTTGGAAAATGGAAGCTCCTTGTCCCTGAGGTCTAGAGTTATTTTGTTGACAAGAATTCACAGTACCTCCAGATGAACTCCATGAAATACCGGGGTGCCTCTGACCCATTGCATTATAATTTCCCACAACATTCATTTCCTCAGTTAAGGCTTGACACTCATGAGTAGGATGTCCTCTTCCACTTATATAATAAGATGCATGAGTCTCATTTTTTATTGAGGCTAAGATTAGCTTCCTTATTTCCTTAGCCATAGCATCAAGTTACACCTGCATAGAAGTCGTAGCATCAACTTTGTGAACACCAGAGTATCTTCTTCTTTCAGCACTGTCACAGGGCCACTGATTTGCATCTTCAGATAACTCATCAAGAATTGTGACTATCTCCTCTAAGTCCTCTTCATCAACAGACCTCCAATTGCATTGCTCAATACTCTACATGAGGTTGGTGTCAATCCATCCCAAAAGTCATGGAGTTGCATCCAGAGTTCAATTCCGCTATGTTGATAGTTTTTGACTATTTCCTTAAACCTCTCCCAAGTTTCAAACACAGTCTCAGTATCTTTCTGGCAGAATTAATGGATTTATCTTATAAACTTGCCCGTCTTAGCTGATGAGAAATATTTATCAAGAAATGTTCTGGTCATCTCATCCCATGTTCGAATTGAGCCATTAGGTAAGCTTCGAGGCCACTGCTTTGCATCATCTTTGAGTGTGAAGGGGAACGCCCTTAAGTAAACTGCATCTTGTGACACCCCATTTTATTGAAAGGTGTTTATAATTTCCTCAAAGTCCATTAGATGAGTAGTTGGGTCTTTATTTGGCTTCCCTCTAAAGACACAACAATTCTGAATGGTTTGAAGCAATCCTTGCTTTAACTCAAAATTATTAGCTGCAATTGGATGTGGTCAAACACTAGATAAAACTTAATTGTAGACCGGTCTAGCATAATCACCAAGTGGTCTCCCAGGCATGGGAGCTATATTTCTGAATTGGTCTGCATCCAAAGGTTGATTTTGAGCAATTCTACGACCCCTCTATTCTTCGTAGATAATTTGTGCATCTCTAAAAGCTGCTTCCTCAGCATCCCGTGCAGCTTGTTCTCGTCGTAGGCATGCTTCTCTCGCAGGCAAATCCACATTATCTTCATCATTTCCAGCCATAAGTTCTTTGGTTGATGATTGCCCAACCTTTTCTAACATCTCAGTGAGACTTCTTTCCTTCTTCAGTTGTCGTGGTTGTTTTTCTATCTCTAGTTCATATGGTAGCACTTCTTTAGCATAAGCTCGAGTCATGCACCAATCTAACATGTAACCTGCACATAGTCAAAAACACCAAACGTAAAAAGATAAAAATAAAATAAAAAAAGAAAAGAAAAATTCATGAATTAGCACTACAAACTATTTCAAACACTATAGATTGCCAATCTCCGGCAACGGTGCCAAAACTTGACGAGCTCGAAAAACACACTTAAATATGCTCGTTAGTCGAATATAGTATAATATAATATCGTATCCACAGGGAATAGAGTTAAACAATATTATCATAGTTTGTAGCTCGATTTCCATCCAAGAAATCAACAATCGAGATTTATATGATTAATAACTAAAATTAACTAAGAATCTAAAGCTATTGACTAATGACTATATCAACAAAGATAAGCAAGGAAGTTATAAGTAGGAAGAAATAGGGGTTAATTGGATAGGTGCAAGATAATTGTTGGGATCTAACTCTAGATAATTCACTTCTAATGTTTAAGTGAGTCTCTCGAATTCACTTAATTATTAGTTCAAACATTTAGTAGAAACTCCTCTCTCGATTAAGTCTCAACCTCACAAGATGAACCAATTTATGCACGTGAAGATATGCAAGAATGCGTAGTGGATTGGTCTTTAGGAAAACCTCTCTCGCTTATCCTCATAACTAGGTTTAATCAATGATTCAACTAGCCTTTTTCTATTACTAAGAAGAATTAATTAACTCAACCAACAATATAATGGAAGGATATCACAAGTTATACCTCTCAAGATTACATGAACAAGTGAATATAGATGCACCAGTTAAATCCTCCAACAACGCTTCAATACATAAAACTAGAGTTATAATCCATAAATAAATATCAATACATCAAATCCATCAAACCCTAAAGAGAACTACTCCATATATATGGAGCAATTCATCAAAAATATGTTTAAAGTAAAGGAAAACATAAAACGATCCAAACTCATGTCTTGAGTGAGGATTGAATGATGAACTCCTTGTGGTTTTGCTTCTCCAACTCCTCCTTGGCCTCATTAGGTCGAATATGTTTCCAAATTCTAGAAAATAACGTTTTTCCATGCATTTATACCAAGTAGGGTTGGGCCTAAATGAAATTACCTTTTCTTATGTGAAATAGGACAACTACTCTATAAAATTTGCACAGGCGCGTCGCATGGGGCGACGCGCCATGCGGGGCATTATTGGGGAAATCCAGAGAGTTGAAATCTGTTAGGCAGCAGGAAAATGGGCAGCCGTAGCGCGCCACGCACCGCCCCACGCGCCGCACTAGTGATGTTTTCTCAGAGTACGGAACTTTTCTTGCCTTTTGATATCTAGATGTGGTTTTATCCCCCCCGAACGCGATACCGGCTTAATCCCTTGGGTTTTTACTCAAAATTCAAAGCTCAAAATAGCTCGAATTCATTCCATACATCTACATAGTATGGAATCACTCATACAAGGCATAAAATACATAATAATTACAATACACTACCAATTAAAGCTCAAAACAAATAAAGTGCAGTGAATTAGAGTGCAATAGCGACTAAAATACGAGATTATAGCCTACCATCAACAATGCCTGGAACAATAAATACACTGAAAAAAATAGTAGCAAAACAAAATAAAGGTGACTTCAAGGACTGCTGATGAGAGTGGAGCACTACCTTGAGTCTCCTTAAATCACCAGCTAGTCCGTCCTCTGAGTACCACTAGGTCCGATGCCAAAATCTACAAAAAAAAGTGCAAAAGTGTATTATGAGTACAACCAATCCAATTTATTTCGTAAGTGTCGAGCCTAATCCCGACGAGGTAGAGAAACGACACCTACATATAAGCCTGTGCAGTTAAATAACGAGAAAATAATGAGAGAGCATATAAGATGACCAGAGAAATTAGCAAGTAAGATTAATAAAATAGATAACAAGAGGGATAACAAGTGTAATAGCAAGAAGAAAGCACAAAAATACTATTCGTGCATAATCACTCTTCCTCATAAGCAAGAAAATACCCTTCGAGCAATTCACTATTCCTCACTAAGCATAAACATATAAACAGTACCAAGCAAAGTGGTAATCACAAGAAATATCAAGAAGAGTGATTTAATATAACTCTCCATATGGAAATAATCATAACTTTTGCACCAATAGCCAAATAAACACTTTGAATAGCCTTACTGCCTGTCACGACCCAAAATCCCCACCTCAGTTCGTGATGGTGCCTAGCCGTACTTGCTATGCAAGCCAACTCACAATCAACATAATAAAGTACATTTTTCTTAATTAACAAAGTTATATCATAATGAAATCAAGAATAATCTAAAAGAAGTAAAATATCTGAAACATGTATAACATGTTCTAAATATGACCAAAATAGTACAAGTGTCACGACCCAAAACTAACCCCTGTCGTGATGGCGCCTATCGTGGAACTAGGCAAACCGAATCATTTCCAAAACAAACTGATATCTTTGTTTTAAAGATAATTTCAAGGTTATTTAGCATAAACGTTCATTTAAAGAGTTCAAATCAAAGAAAAACAGAAGTGCGGAAAAGAAAAGCCCGATATCGGGGTGTCACTAGTCATGAGCATCTACTATAATCTGTCTAACAATATCAAGGCTAACTCAGCCTGGAAAAATAGCTAAATACTACTAGAGGAAGATAAGAGGGAGAAGAGCAGGGGCTGCGATCGCCAAACAGCTACCTTGCTATCTCCAAGAAAATCTGCAACCAGAACACTCAATAACCGCTACCGTGTCCAGCTACACCTGAATCTGCACACAAGGTGCAGGGAGTAACGTGAGTACGCCAACTCAGTAAGTAACAACAATAAATAAAGACTGAGCAGCAGTGACAAGCATTGAAGCATACAACGTTCATATCAGGAAATCTCAGTAAAATACCACATGCTCTTAAAAATCAGGATTTGAATCAAACATCTCGTTTAAACCCAGTTCCAGTAAAAATCATTTAAAGACATTTTTCCAACAGTTTTTCAAACAAAGGCTCAATGCAAAGGTGAGCAAAATTGATGAAATCATAAACAACCACCCGGGCCAACCTCACAGTCCCTCATGCCACTCGGGCATACCTCACAATCACTCTTGCCACTCACGCATATCTCACAATCACTCTTCCACTCGGGCATACCTCACAATCACTCATGCCTCCCAGTCACTCAGCACTCGGCACTCGGCACTCGGCCCTCGCACTCAGTAGGTACCTGCGCTCACTGGGGGTGTGTACACACTCCGGAGGAGCTCCTTCATCCCAAGCGCTATAATCTGCACGGACAACGCACGTGCGATAATAATAAAGTATGCTGCAGGCGGGCATCCCCGATCCACACTCATCCGCACCAATCAGGCCCTCGGCCTCACTCAGTCACAAGTATGTTGCAGGCGGGCAGCCCCGATCTACACTCATCCTCACAAATCAGGCCCTCGGCCTTACTCAGTCATAAGTAACTCAAGCCCCTCGGGCATTTTAGTAAAATAGGGCATTCGGCCCAAATATTTATATACATCAAAATAGCGTCATAAAACCGAGTTATGCGGTAAACAAGAATAAACATGACTGAGTATAGATTTTCAATCGAAAACAATGAGAGGATGGTAAGAAACAGCCCCTAAGGGTCCAAACAGCATTGGCGCAAGGCCCAAACATGGCATTCAGCCCAATTTATATAAAATCTTTCTAAATCATATAAGTATCAATGGTTTCAACAAAGTATGCAACTTTACAGTTGCTACGGGATGGACTAAGTCACAAATCCCCAACAGTGCACGCCCACACGCCCGTCACCTAGCATGTGCGTCACTAAAAATAGTAGAATGATACAAAATTCGGGGTTTCATACCCTCAGGACTAGATTTACAATCGTTACTTACCTCAAACCGGTCAAATCTTTAACCCGCAATGATCTTGCCTCTGGAGTCAGCCTCCAAATGCTCCGAATCTATTCACAATCAGTACAATACCATCAATACGCGCTAATGGAATGCATTCCACAAGAAAACTACAAAATTAGACCGAAACCCGAAATTGGCTCAAAAATCGCCTATGGGGCCCATATCTCGGAACCCGACAAAAGTTACAAAATCCGAAAGCCCATTCAACCACGAGTCTACCCATACCAATTTTACCAAAATCCGACCTCAACTCGACCCTCAAATCTACAAATCTTATTTCCAAATTTTCTAAGTTTCAATCTCTGATTTACACCTCAAAATCATGTAATCTAGTCGGATTATTCGATGATAATTCAATATTATGGAGTAAAAATGATCACAAGGGACTTACCTCAAGTTTTCCATGAAAATATAACAAAAATCGCCTCTCCCCAAGCTCCAATTTTTCAAAAATGGCAAATGGGACGAAGCCCCCGTTTTTTTTTTAATTCTGCCCAGACATCCTCGGTTCTGCCTCGATCATGGCCTTCGATCGAGGTCCTCGATCCTGGTTCTCGGTCCTGGCCCTCGATTATGTCTTCTTCCCAGCCTTCGACTGCGACCCTCGACCCTGGGCTCGATCATGCCTTCGATCGTGACCCTCGACCCTGGGCTCGATCATGCCTTCGATCGTGACCCTCGACCTTGAGCTCGATCATGCCTTCAATCGTGACCCTCAACCCTAGGCTCGATCATGCCTTCGATCGTGACCCTCGACCTTGAGCTCGATCTGGGCGTCGATCGTGGCCATCGACCCTGAGCTCGCTCTGGGCTCGATTCTGGGCAGAAGCAATTTCCAACATAAGGAAATTGCAGCAGCTGTTCTAGTTAAATTTTGATCCGTTAATCATCCGAAACTCACCCGAGGCCCTCAGGACCTCAATCAAATATACCAACAAGTCCTAAAATATCATACGAACTTAGTCGAATCCTCAAATCACCTCAAACAACGCTAAAACCATGAATTACACACCAATTCAAGCCTAATGAACTTTGAAATTTCTAATTTCCACAAATAACTCCGGATCCTATCAAATCACGTCCTATTGACCTCAAATTTTGCACACAAGTCCTGAATGACATAACAGAGGTATTCCAATTTTTAGAATCAGATTCCGACCCCGATATCAAAAAGTCAACCCCCCGGTCAAACTTCTCAAAAATAAAACTTTCGGCATTTCAAGCCTAATTCCTCTACGGACTTCCAAATAATATTCCGGACACGCTCCTAAGCCCGAAATCACCATACAGAGCTATTGGAATTATCAAAATTAAATTCCAAGGTCGTTTACATATAGGTCCATATCCGGTCCACTTTTCTAACTTAAAAGTTTCAATTATGAGACTAAGTGTCTCATTTCACCCCGAGTTCCTTCCGGACTCGAACCAACTAACCCGATATAACATAATATAGCTGAATAACACAAAAAGAAGTAGGAATGGGAAAAACAGTGTTATAACTCTCGAAACGACCGGCCGGGTCGTTACATCCTCCCTCTCTTAAACATCTGTTCATCCTCGAACGGGTCTAGAAACATACCTGGAGTCTCGAATAGGCGTGGATATCTGCTCCGCATCTCCCGCTCGATCTCCCAAGTGGCCTCCTCCACAGGCTGACCTCTCCATTGCACCTTCACTGAAGCTATATCCTTTGACCTCAACCTTCGAACCTGCCGATCCAAAATAGCCACCGGCTCCACATCATAAGTCATATCACCCTCCAACTGAACTGTGCTGAAATCCAAAACATGGGACGGATCTCCAATATACTTCCGGAGCATGGAAACATGAAACACTGGATGCACACTCGACAAGCTGGGTGGTAAGGCAAGCTTATAAGCCACCTCTCCTATCCTCTGAAGCACCTCAAAAGGCCCAATGAACCGGGGGCTCAACTTGCCCCTCTTCCCAAACCTCATAACACCCTTCATGGGTGATACCTTCAGCAAAACCTTCTCCCCAACCATTAAAGACACATCACAGACCTTCCTATCCGCGTAGCTCTTCTGCCTAGACTACGCCGTGCGAAGCCACTCCTGAATCAATTTCACTTTATCTAATGCGTCCTGGACCAAGTCTGTACCTAAGAGCCTAGCCTCACCCGGCTCAAACCATCCAACCGGAGATCTACACCTCCTCCCATACAAAGCCTCGTGCGGAGCCATCTGAATGCTCGACTGATAACTATTGTTATATGCAAACTCCGCGAGTGGCAGAAACTGGTCCCATGAACCCCCAAAGTCAATGACACAAGCACGCAACATGTCCTCCAATATCTGAATAGTGCGTTCGGACTGCCCGTCCATCTGAGGGTGAAAAGTTGTGCTTAACTCAACCTGAGTACCCAACTCTCGCTGCACAGCCCTCCAAAACTGCGATGTAAACTGAGTACCCCTATCTGAAATGATGGAAACTAGGATACCATGCAGGAGAACGATCTCTCGGATGTAAATTTCAGCCAACCGCTCTGAAGAGTAAGTAGTACCAATTGGAATGAAGTGCACGGACTTGATCAGCCGGTCCACAATAACCCAAATAGCGTCGAACTTCCTCGAAGTCCGTGGGAGCCCAACTACAAAGTCCATAGTGATCCGCTCCCACTTCCACTCTGGGATCTCTAACCTCTGAAGCAAGCCACCTAGTCTCTGATGCTCATACTTAACCTGCTGATAGTTTAGACACCGAGCCACAAACCCAACTATATCCTTCTTCATCCATCTCCACCAATAGTGCTGCCTCAAATCCTGGTACATCTTCGCGGCACCCAAATGGATGGAATACCGTGAGCTGTGGGCCTCTTCAAGAATCAGCTCTCGAAGCCCATCTACATTAGGCACACATATCCGGTCGTGCATTCTCAGCACCTCGTCATCACCAATAGTCACATCCCTAGCATCACCTCTCCGAACCCTGTCCTGAAGAACGAGCAAGTAAGGGTCATCATACTGACGCTCCCTGATACGGTCATAAAGGGAAGACCTGGAGACCATACAAGCCAATACCCGACTAGGCTCCGAAATATCCAATCTGACAAGCTGGCCTGCCAAGGTCTGAACATCTAATGCCAATGGTCTCTCTGCTGCTAGAAGATAGGCTAAACTCCCCAAACTCTCTGCCCAATGACTCAAAGCATCGGCCACCACATTGGCCTTCCCCAGATGGTACAAGATAGTGATATCATAGTCCTTAAGAAGCTCCAACCATCTTCGCTAATGCAAATTAAGATCCTTCTGCTTTAACAGATACTGCAGACTCCGGTGATCAGTATAGATCTCACAATGAACCCCATACAAATAATGATGTCAAATCGTCAAGGCATGAATAATGGCTGCTAACTCAAGATCATGGATAGGATAGTTCTTCTCAGGGGTCTTCAACTGGCGCGAGGCATAGGCAATCACCCTACCCTCCTGCATCAAAACACAACCAATGCCTATCCTCGAGGCATCAAATACATGGTGTAAGAACCTGAAGCTGATGGCAAAACTAACACTGGAGCTGTGGTCAAAGCAGTCTTAAGCTTCTGAAAGCTCTCCTCACATTCATCCGACCACCTGAATGGAGCACCCTTTTGGGTCAATTTGGTCAAGGGCGATGCAATAGATGAAAATCCCCCCACAAGCGACGGTAGTAACCCGCCAAACCAAGAAAGCTCCTAATCTCCGTGGCTGAGGACGGTCTGGGCCAACTCTGCACTGCCTCTATCTTCTTCGGATCCACCTGAATACCCTCACTAGACACCACGTTCCCCAAGAATGCTACTGAACTGAGCCAAAACTCACATTTAGAGAACTTTGCATAAAGCTTCTCCTCCTTCAACCTCTGCAATACAGCCCTCAAATGCTGAGAGTGCTCTTCTTGGCTACGAGAGTACACTAGGATGTCGTCAATGAATACAACGAGGAATAAGTCCAAATAAGGCTAGAATACACTGTTCATCAGATGCATGAACGTTGCTGGGGCATTGGTCAGCCCAAAAGACATCACCATAAACTCATAATGGCCATATCGGGTTCTGAAAGCTGTCTTGAGAATATCTGAATCCCGAATCTTTAGTTGGTGATAACCGGACCTCAAATCAATCTTAGAGAACACCCTCGCTCCTTGAAGCTAGTCGAATAAATCATCAATACGAGGCAAAGGATACTTGTTCTTGACTGTGACCTTGTTCAACTGCCTGTAATCAATACACATTCTCATGAAACCATCCTTCTTTTTCGCCGAATAAACTCCTTATCAAGGAGTTCCTAAAGCTGTTCTTTCAATTCCCTCAACTCTTCCGGTGCCATGCGATATGGTGGAATAGAAATGGGCTGAGTGCCCGGCACCAAATCAATACCAAAGTCAATATCCCTGTCAGGTGGCATGCCCGATAGGTCTGCAGGAAACATATCCGGAAAATCACGTACCACCGGAACAGAATAAATGACAGGAGTCTCTGCACTAACATCCCTCACAAAAGCCAAATAAGATAGGCAACCCTTCTCAACCATGCGCTGAGCCTTCAAATATGAAATCACCCTACTTGGTACATAATCTATAGAACCGCTCTGCTCAACTCTCGGAATTTCCGGCATAGCCAACGTCACCGTCTTAGCGTGACAATCTAGAACAACATGACATGGAGATAACCAATCCATACCCGATATCACATGAAAGTCAACCATACTGAGCAACAATAGATCTACTCGGGTCTCCAGACCCCCAATAATCACCATACATGACCGATATATGTGGTCCACAATAACAGTATCGCCCACAGGAGTAGATACATGTACAGATGAAACTAAGGACTCACGGGGCATATCCAGAAAATGCGCAAAATACGAGGAAACATATGAATATGTGGAACCAGGGTCAAATAATACTGAGGCATCTCTGTGGCAAACTGAGACAATACTTGTAATCATAGCATCTGAAGCAATAGCATTTGGTCTGGCAGGGAGAGCATAGAAATGGGCCTGACCACCCCCTGATCTGCCTCTCCCTCTAGGGCGACCCCTAGCTGACTGACCTCCACCCCGAGTTGACTGGGTGGATGGTTAGGTAGCTGGGGCTGTAGTCGGAGGCTGACTCCTCTGCTGAGATAGACCTCCATGACGACGAGGACACTGCCTCCATATATGCCCAAGCTCCCCACACTCAAAACAACTCTCTGGTGCTAGCGGCGAAAATTGAAGGGAACCCCTAGTACCAGGATGACTGGTAGAAGAACATGGCATGGAAGAGCCCTGAACAGGTGGAGCACGGGATGAACTCTAAACTGGAAGGACACTAAGTGATGAGTGGCCCTGATGAGAACTGTGAGAACCATGGCCAGATGATGAACCCCGATGAAATGGTCGAGCTGACTGAGCCTGTCTGAAATGACGACCTCTACCGTGCTGGAATTGCCCCCAAAAGGAGCACCGCTGAATCCTCCCTGACTACGAGGCCTCTTGGCCTCCCGCTCAACCCTCTCCTGACCGCGAACCATCTCAATCTGCCGGGCAATGTCGACAACCTCATCAAAGGTAGCACCCGAAACTCGCTCCCTGGTCATGAGCAACTGTAGTTGATAAGTGAGGCCATCAATAAACCTCATGATCCTCTCTCTGTCCGTGGGAACCAACCAGATAGCATGATGGGCCAACTCGGAGAACCGTATCTTATACTGCATCATAGACATATCACCCTGGCATAGCCGCTCAAACTGTCTACGCAGTTCCTTTCTACGGGATCGAGGCACGAACTTCTCCAAAAAGACCACGGAGAACTGCTGCCAAGTAAGGGGTGTTGCGCCGACAGGTCTACGCCTCTCGTAAGTCTCCCACCATCTGAGTGCAGCCCCAAAAATTTAAAGGTAGTGAATGAGACCCCAAAAGTCTCCAAAATACCAGCAGTACGGAGTATCCTCTGACACCTGCCCAAAAAGTCCTGAGCATCCTCTCTCTTTGTGCCACTGAAAGGTGGTGGCTGAAGTCTCCCAAACCTCTCCAACCTATGCTTATAATCCTCAGGCATAGCAGGAAACACATAATCCTGAGCAACAACAACCGGATGGGCTGGTGGTGCCTCTGGTGTCTGAAATCCCTGAATAACCTGCTCGGGTGTGCGAGCGATGGGAGTCTGAGTGCCTCCCCTGGCCTGAGAAGTGGTTGCGGCCGTCGAAATAGAGACCGCCTGAGCAAGGCCAGTACACGCTGTCAGAATCTGAGCTAAGGCCTCCTGAAGGCCTGGAATCACAATAGGCACATGTGGTGCCTGAGCTGGTGCATCAACAACTGGAACTTGGTCCTGATCTGGGACAACCGGTGGATCTGTAGGTACTGCCCCAACTGTTGTACGGGCTGCACCTCTGCCCCTACCACGGCCTCTACCGCGGCCTCGGCCTCTCGCGGCCCTAGCTGGTGGTACTGGTAGCTGGCCCTCCTGACCGGTAGCACGAGTCCTCATCATCTGTGAGAGAATGAAACAACCAATGTTTAGTTACTAGAATCAACAGATTCACACGACAAGAATTCAAGAATATGGAGTTTCCTAAATGTTTTGCTGCCTCCTGAAGATAAGTACAGATGTCTCCATTCGGATCCGCAAGACTCTACTAAACCCCCTCATGACTCGTGAGTCCTATGTAACCTAGGCTTTGATACCAATTTGTCACGACCAAAAACTAACCCCTGTCGTGATGGCGCCTATCGTGGAACTAGGCAAGCCGACCGATATCTTCGTTTTAAAGATACTTTCAAGGTTATTTAGCATAAACCTTCATTTAAAGAGTTCAAATCAAAGAAAAATAGAAGTGCAGAAAAGAAAAGCCCGACATCGGGGTGTCACTAGTCATGAGCATCTACTATAATCTGTCTAACAATATCAAGGCTAACTCAGTCTGGAAAAATAGCTAAATACTACTAGAGGAAGATAAGAGGGAGAAGAGCAGGGGCTGCGATCGCCAAACAGCTACCTTGCTATTTCCAAGAAAATCTGCAACCAGAACACTCAATAACCGCTACCGTGCGTGTCCAGCCACACCTGGATCTGCACATAAGGTGCAGGGAGTAACGTGAGTACGCCAACTCAGTAAGTAACAACAATAAATAAAGACTGAGCAGTAGTGACGAGCAATGAAGCATATAACGTTCATATTAGGAAATCTCAGTAAAATACCACATGCTCTTAAAAATCAGGATTTGAATCAAACATCTCGTTTAAACCCAGTTCCAGTAAAAATGATTTTAAGACATTTTTCCAACAGTTTTTCAAACAAAGGCTCAACGCAAAGGTGAGCAAAAATGATGAAATCATAAACAGCCACTCGGGCCAACCTCACAGTCACTCGTGCCACTCGGGCTTACCTCACAATCACTCTTGCCACTCGGGCATACCTCACAATCACTCTTGCCACTCGGGCATACCTTACAATCACTCATGCCTCCCAATCACTCAGCACTCGGCACTCATACTCAGTAGGTACCTGCGCTCACTGGGGGTGTGTACAGACTCTGGAGGGGCTCCTTCAGCCCAAACGCTATAATCTGCATGGACAACTCACGTGCTATAATAATAAAGTATGCTGCAGGCGGGTAGCCCCGATCCACACTCATCCTCACAATCAGGCCCTCGGCCGATATCAACATGCTGCGGCATGCAGCCCGATCCCATAAATATCCTCACAAATCAGGCCCTCGGCCTCACTCAGTCATAAACCTCTCAAGCCCCTCGAGCATTTCAGTAAAACAGGGCATTCGGCCCAAAACATTTATATGCATCAAAATAGAGTCATAAAACTGAGTTATGTGGTGAACATGTATAAACATGACTGAGTATATATTTTCAATCGAAAACAATGAGAGGATGGTGAGAAACAGCCCCTAAGGGTCCAAACAGCATTGGCGCAAGGCCCAAACATGGCATTCAACCCAATTTACATAAAATCTTTCCAAGTCATATCAGTATCAATGGTTTCAACAAAGTATGCAACTATACAGTTGCTACGGGGCGGACCAAGTCACAAATCCCCAACAGTGCACGCCCACACGCCCTTCACCTAGCATGGGCACTACTAAAAATAGTAGAATGATACAAAATCCGGGGTTTCATACCCTCAGGACTAGATTTACAATCGTTACTTACCTCAAACCGGTCAAATCTTTAACCCGCAACGATCTTGCCTCGAGACTCAGCCTCCAAATGCTCCGAATCTATTCACAATCAGTACAATACCATCAATATGCGCTAATGGAATGCATTCCACAAGAAAACTACAAAATTAGACCAAAACCCGAAATTGGCTCAAAAATCGCTTGTGGGGCTCACATCTCGGAACCCGACAAAAGTTACAAAATCCAAAAGCCCATTCAACCACGAGTCTACCCATTCCAATTTTACCAAATTTTGACCTCAACTCGACCCTCAAATCTACAAATCTTATTTCCTAAATTTCTAAGTTTCAATCTCTGATTTACACCTTAAATTCATGAAATCTAGTCGGATTATTCGATGATAATTCAATATTATGGAGTAGAAATGATCACAAGGGACTTACCTCAAGTTTTCCTTGAAAATATAACAAAAATCGCCTCTCCCCAAGCTCCAATTTGTCAAAAATGGCAAATGGGACGAAGCCCCCATTTTTTTTATAATTCTGCCTAGACATCCTCGGTTCTGCCTCGATCTTGGCCTTCGATCGAGGTCCTCGATCCTGGTTCTCGGTCCTGGCCCTCGATTATGTCTTCTTCCCCAGCCTTCGACCGTGACCCTCGACCCTGGGCTCGATCATGCCTCCGATCGTGACCCTCGACCCTGGGCTCGATCATGCCTTCGATCGTGACCCTCGACCCTGGGCTCGATCATGCCTTCGATCGTGACCCTCGACCCTGGGCTCGATCATGCCTTCGATCGTGACCCTCGACCTTGAGCTCAATCATGCCTTCGATCGTGACCCTCGACCCTGGGCTCGATCATGCCTTCGATTGTGACCCTCGACCTTGAGCTCGATTTGGGCTTCGATCGTGGCCATGGGCCTTGAGCTCGATCTGGGTTCGATTCTAGGCAGAAGCAATTTCCAACAGAAGGAAATTGCAGCAGCTGTTCTAGTTAAATTTTTGATCCGTTAACCATCCGAAACTCACTCGAGGCCCTCGGGACCTCAACCAAATATACCAACAAGTCCTAAAATATCATACGAACTTAGTCGAATCCTCAAATCACCTCAAACAACGCTAAAACCATGAATTACACCCTAATTCAAGCCTAATGAACTTTGAAATTTCTAATTTCCACAAATAACTCCGGAACCTATCAAATCACGTCCGATTGACCTCAAATTTTGCACACAAGTCCTGAATGACATAACAGAGATATTCCAATTTTTAGAATCAGATTCCGACCCCGATATCAAAAAGTCAACCCCTCGGTCAAACTTCTCAAAAATAAAACTTTCGGCATTTCAAGCCTAATTCCTCTACGGACTTCCAAATAATATTCCGGACACGCTCCTAAGCCCGAAATCACCATACGGAGCTATTGGAATCATCAAAATTAAATTCCAAGGTCGTTTATATATAGGTCCATATCTGGTCCACTTTTCTAACTTAAAAGTTTCAATTATGAGACTAAGTGTCTCATTTCAACCCGAGTTCCTTCCGGACTCGAACCAACTAACCCGATATAACATAATATAGCTGAATAACACAAAAAGAAGTAGGAATGGGGAAAACAGGGTTATAACTCTTGAAACGACCGGCCGGGTCGTTACAACAGCTCCCAAGAACTAGATGACACAGGTACACAAGCAACTACTGAATAAGTACAAGGCTGAATACTTGATCTCAACTGTTTGTGAGAGAAAATAGACAGGAGATAAATAAGGATGGGGACTCCATATGTTGCGGATCGAAACAAGATGGCAGCTCACCACAAAGTCTCTAATAACATAATCCTACTCAGCTCAAAGGGTACCGCAATACCAATCTCAAAACCTGCACAAAAATATGCGAAAGCATAGTATGAGTATATGCCAATCGATACCCAGTAAGTATTAATTCTAAACTCGAAGAAGTAGTGACGAGGCTAGATACATCTGAATTTCATACAACACAGAAATAATAACTAGCCTGAAGCTGAAACACTCAATATCCTCATGATCAATGGATATCAAGATCTAAAGCAGTCGAAAGACATAAATCATGCTTTTCCAATTTAACAGATAATCATAATGTTGCTCAAATATGGCAAGTAAAGATGGCCTGCTTAAATCAACGGATTCGAGGCTCCCTATATATATACATGGGGCATGCTACAATTAGCACTAAGTTAATTCCTCTAAATGAATTAAGAATATGAATGCATGCTCAAACCGGTACAAGATCCATGTACCCCGATACAAGGTCCATGTATCCCGATACAAAATCCATATATGACAACAACCCAATACAAAATCCATATATTGAATCAGTACTAAATCCATACTGATCATGCTCACAAGGCCCAAGGTAACGTAGGTAATCACTTGGCTCCAAAGGGATGGTATCAAATCCAAGCGCAACGAGGGGCATAATAGCACCCTCATAAATCAATATTAAATCATCATTTCCTATTCCATAACTATATTTCAACTGCACGACCTTGCCTTTGTGCAAAAATCTCTGTCCAAATATAGTATCCAAATGTAATATATATGCGTATCCTTAAGAATTTACAGATTGAAATCTCAGCGTGACGATGGTTAATTTGAGAAATTAAACATATTAAGGATAAGTTCTCATGCCTTCGCAAATAATAATAATCCTAGGCATGATTTCTAAAATGAATAAGAGAGCAACATAGTCACATAAGTCAAGTGAATCATGAATCAAATGAGCACATGGTCAAAACAAGGCATAGAGTATCTCAATTCTACCCAGTACATTATATAAACTTGGTAAGTGCATATACACTCACCAACATGTATATATACCACCACAAATACCTTAAACATATAGCAATCAAGTTAAATCCTAGGAGTTTCCCTCTTAACAAGGTAAGCCAAGAGACTTACCTCTTCCTATGATAGTTTCAACCTAAAATCACGTCAAAACCTTGCTATAGCCTACCAATCATGAGAATCCAAGCCAAACATCATCCAAGGAGGTCAGCAATGCTATAGGAAATCATCTCAATCCAAAATCCTTCAATCTTTGAAGAATTCCAAAAAACATAACCAGTGCGCATGCCCTAAATCAGAAAATAATACCAAATTTCGATGATCATAACCTGTCGATTCCAAATATATAATTAGTTTCAAATCCGGGTCCAAATCTATGGTCAAAACCCCAAAATATACTCTCATAAAATGTAGAGAAAACTTCAAATTTCCTTACAAATTCCATGTTTAATATGTAGAAATCCATGTAGATCCTTGAAATATAATCACAAATAGGTAGAAATCACTTATCCTCTTACCTTGTATGAAAATCCATGTGAAAAATCGCCCCACTCCAAGTCTGGGGCTCAAAATATGAAAGAATGGATAAAAATTCCGAAATTCCCAACTTAAAAGGTCTGCCCAGCATCCTTTGCAATCGCAATCCACTGCTTCACTATCACGAAACTCAATTCTGCAAATGCCTGAAAGGCTACATAGCGAATGTGTGACACATATCACGAACACAATGACTAAGGACCACCCTCCTATGCAAACGCGTACAACCAACCATGATCATGAAGACACTTCCCCCGGCTCCAATCTTTTATACGCGGATGCGATACTCCTATCGCGAACACATAGACCTAAAGTTGACGCTCCCTCGGGCAAATGCATTGCTCTGCACGCGAATGCACAACACAAAGTTCACGCTTGCCAACATCTCCTCTCCGCGAACACGAACACTTCATCGCACGCGGTGAGAGAATCACTGGGTACCAAAACACACTATGGGATCGCGAGGCTTCTTCTACAATCACGACGCTCATCAGATGCACCAGAAAACCATCAATGTAAACTCAACCAAAATGGTCTGAAAGCATCATGAAACTTACTTGAGCCCCACGAGAACCCGTCCAATCATGCCAATAAATCCAAATCACTATCTATACTTATCCAAAGCTCCAAACAATATAATTAAAACTAAAACCAAGAATCGGCATTCAAGATCAATCTCATTAGTTCATAAACTTCCAACATCAAACCAAGCATCGATTCAAGCCTAACCAATCCATAATGAACCCAAAATTTGCAGTCCCAAATGATGAAATGGGCCTATTCCAATTCCCGGAACAACAATCCGACCCTGATAGCCTAAAAATCAACTCCCAATCAAACTTATGAACTTTCCAAACCTTCAAATTGCCAACTTTCACCAATTAAAGCCAAAACCTTCTAGGAACATCCAAATTCGTATCCAAACATACGCCCAAGTCCAAAATCACCATACGAACCTACTGGAACCATCAAAACACCATTTTGAGGTCGTTTATTCAAAATCCATACCTCGGTTAACTCTTAAAACTTAAAGCTTCCGAATTGAGAATCATTCTATCAAATCAATTCCAACCCCTACGAACATTGAAACCAACCATATACGCAA
The DNA here is from genome assembly GCF_000715075.1 of Nicotiana tabacum. Classification (NCBI taxonomy): domain Eukaryota; kingdom Viridiplantae; phylum Streptophyta; class Magnoliopsida; order Solanales; family Solanaceae; genus Nicotiana; species Nicotiana tabacum. Next base: position 38,584,262 of record NC_134092.1, read on the forward strand.
GTCACAATATATCATATGAAGTTACTCAAGGTCTCAAACTGCCGAACATCATACTAATAATCAAAATGATCGGTTGGATCGTGACATTCTCCCCCACTAAAACATAAGTTCATCCTCGAATATTCCAAGAGTAATTCCAAAGCCGTTATATAACTGCACAAGCTCATCATTCACGCACCCATGAGTGATATCATGCTACCTCAATACATATAAGTTAATAAACATAATCCGACTGAAGATTCTTCCTTCCACTCTAGCTTAAAATCCATATAACCAAATTCCAGCATCCAACACTCCCTCTTAATTTCGATTCTAACATACATACCCTGTATCAATCATAAATGTACTCCCAAGATATAACCATACGACGTACCCCAAAGCTCATGTACTCATAGCAATGTTTTTAGACCATAATAGATGCTCGTTACCAAACCTGGTACTGGTAATATACCTTATATTGAATAAAACATTGTTCTAAACCTTCACAACACTGTAATAATGAAAGAAGTCGGTAGAAACTCATAACCACCCATTAGATCAACAAGTCGTGGTTCTCTCGCCCGATAAGATCTAGTGCTAAATTTATAAGCTGACTAGTGACAATATTCTCCCAGACATAATTATCCAAAACAGATTGCACTAATTCTATGTCCAACGTACAAACAGCCCGACCGATGGGGAACATCCAAAATCCACATAGAACCGCATACGATGCAATCCATGTATTAAACAAACAACAACTCAAATGTATCCAAGAAAAGGGGACCAAATAAGAGGACTCTCCAACAAGCCTGAGAGATACAATCACAAAAGCACAATGCTACGAATTCATCTAGCAAGGTTGAAACAAAACACACCAAGTAAGAACCAGAAATCATATCCAACATAACACTGTTGCAGCATGAAACCCGATCCAACCATCATACCGCTCCACATGGGAATACTCATTGAGTCAAAATCCTCATGCTAATCAAACACATGGGTATCAACAACAAGCACATAATGCGCATAAACATAAACACGAGAAGACGGATAGCATATTGTGTTACAAATAGGCAAGCACATCTACGGTTCAATAATAAATCAACATCTCAAGAGTCATCTCGCTCCTATAACACCACAAGGCTTAATCTGGACCATAACATACACGTGAATAGTCATGTAGCTTCACAACCCATCATAGCAAGCGAGAGAAACACATAAATATATCAGGATAAGAATAACATCCATTTGGCCCGATGACACAAATGTAGAAGGAGATGCGTTAAGTAAGCCAATTCGATCCAGTATTGAATACTCATTCTCTTTAGATCTACCAATAAGCCCCTAAACTGATTCCGATCATCCCAAAATAGATAGATAACTTCTCAAGGTCCACAATAACTTTGTCAATGACATATACCACCAGATATCCAAACCTTAACACACTTTCACAGTCTGCCACCAACGGAGTAACCGTCTCCACAAAGATCAAATCTCCAAACCTCGAGAATACAAAATCTCCATACTCGATTTTGATCTCCGCCACTTAAATGACTGATACATCACGCATATGCAATTACCTCACAAGAAGTACTCCCATAAAGCTTCCGCACCAAGTAGGAAAAAAATCTGAACATCCCCGGTTATCACTGACATGATTTCTATAGTACTAGTCAAGCCTCCACAAATCAATCTATGATGTATCTTCTACAACACACGCTCTCCTCAGGCGATACAAGATAGTGCTAGCATCCTTGTAAACATCTAAAATACTCCATGTTGTCTATAACTCATGACATTCCTTTCAAAATTGAACTGCAACATTGTCCATAAATCTCATTCCCACACAGCTCACAACATCTATCATGCATCAACTCGAAAATACGAGAATGACATTATCAATTCTGAATCACGAATAGGTAAATCTTCCACTTAACTCAGTTCAGGAGAAAAATCAAAACACACACAAGCTCTTGATACCCATTGAATACAACGACCACAACTTATGGTCAACTCATCATCAATCTTCAGAATCCATTTGCACATAACAAAGTCATCATAACTGAATCTCTCTAGGTCAACCAAGTCGTGAAGACTGCCAAACTCGAAAAGTATTTCCACAAAACATTTGTGAAGTCCTATTATACAAAAGGAATTGATCATCCCTATTACCATGCGGAACCAAGTCACTAGTAAACGGATCCAACTTCTTCAATATTACTTATGAGCCACGTTCACGGAAACACTTCTCGTTTCCCCACAACACTATGGACCTCAATCAACTCATTCCAAGTGATTCCAACGTGAAATCTTGTCATCCTAAGACTAGTAGCCACCTTATTCCCTTTTATACAATACCTGCTCTTCTTCAATGAATCTGAAGCTATTTCTTCCATCTCTCAAATGCTACCTCGTAGAATCGATGATTTTATAGGAATACCCTAAGGCTCTTCCACAATCTAGTGTTAGTCTTCACTCCTCATCCACACGACAAATTCAAAAGTCTTTAGGTACCACATCCTAAGTCTTGAACACACTAGAACCATCCTCGAGAGTCACTTACATGGTCCTAGCCCCGAGTACATAGACAAACATGCGTAACAATCAGTACTCCCCCAACACATGAATACTCCAAAGAACAACCAAGCGAATCCTTCCCCTTTACAAATGACATCCACCAAGGACTATCCAACCTGAGTCATTCCACCCCTACATATAACAACCTGGTGAAATATAACATACCTCCAAAAAATTCCTTAACCGAATCAACCTCAAAGTCATCCTCCTAAATCCATATCTAATCCACAAGCGCACCGAAATCCAGGACTGCAACAACACATGACCATGTGATCGAAATGTTGATGATAAGCTCCCCCACATGGCTTTAAGCCATACTCACCTAACCTAAAAACTCACAATGACCATTAATCCTTAATTACCATGACCTCACATTGTTACTTAGCTGACTTTCCTATAACCTCATGTTGCACTAACCATAACACATCCCAAATAATCAGCCCAAATGCAACCTCGTGACAGCCGTGCCATCTACCTCAAGCGATCCAAACTCACGTCGCAGTTCATACATCCTACTTGATAGAAGGTAAAACTTTTAGTAGCAACCTGATAAGAAATCATACCACCTGTAATCTTATCAAAGGAGATAGCCCACCTGTGTAACCTCAATCTTTTTCATGACCTTGCCATGAGCACCACCACTATGTAATCAATTGATTCTCCCGAGTCAACACTCATACACAGGTTGCAGGTATCTATTTATTCCACCAATAAACAACCGAAAGATCCATCAATACATCCATAACTCAAGACTGTATAGTACACCATGCTGGTAACCAAGAATTCAGATCGCCTTTGTTTCTCAAGTGAACCCTTATTATCAAATCCAAAACACTTTAAAACGTGCGTAGTCATTACAAAATGGTATGCACAGTGTTAGTCATTTGTCCACAATTACCCAAGTTGCACCAACCTTTCTCAAAGAATGTGGCTCCCCCACCACAATGCCCATAATGATATGCCCCCACTTCCATGTAGGTATAGCACCTTCCGAAGTAAGCCATTCCGTCCCTGCCGCTCATTCTCGACCTTCTAACAATCAAATACCGTGAGTCATGCCTAATAATGTCTTTCTTCATCCTCCGCCACTCATGATGTTTGGTCGAATAACGGTACAGTTATACACTATCATTATGAACAAAATACCACAAACTACAAACCTCATCAATGATTATCTCCATCGAACCATCAATATCGTGAACATAAATCTTACCCTAAATTCGTAAAAATAACGTCTCACCAAGGACCACCTCCTTAGCACCACCCAGCACACTGTATCCCTTAAGACAAGCAACTGTAGATCATTACACTGACGAGCTCTGATGCGCTCAAACAAAGACAACCACACAACCACAAAAGAAAGAACTCCACTATGTTAAAAACTACTTGATCTCACAATTCTATATACCAAAGGTCAAAACTTTCTTAGCTAAATGCCTTTCCTTCGTCGGAACAAATGTCAAACTCTAAATCATGAACTAGATTGTTCCCTTCATTGGGCTTCATCTGCCAAGACACATAAGCAATCATCCTACAAAATTGCACTAACATCATGCAAAACTAACACATGGAGAATCACAACATATTGTGTAAGGCCTCGAACCCCTGGGCCACATCAATACTGGGGCGACTGTAGATGAAAACCCCTCCACAAAGTGAAGATATTAGTCAGCCGTCAACATAGGGGAGAAACATCCCATGCCATAAGTGCAACATCACCATAAATCTCTGGATCATAATTGGTAATGAGTACTCAACATCGCGTACAAACAAGTAGGAGGGATTTGAAGATACATGCTTCAAGCCGTGATAAAGTCGTACGATAAGGAATCAAGAAAAGGAAATTTCCTAACATCCCATGGCCTCTCGGAAATAATTACAAATGTCTCCATATCGATCCAAAAGATTCTACTAGACATGCTCGTGACTCGTGAGACCTATATTAACTTAGGGGCATGATACCAACTTGTCACGACCCAAAGTCTCCACCTCAGGCCATGATGGTTCTTAGCCATACTTTCTAAGCAAGCCAACTCATAATCAATAGAATAAAGTCCAATTTCCTTGATTAACAGAGTTTATCATAATGAAAGTAAGAATAATCTGAAAGCAGTAAAAATATCTAAACCATGTATAACATGGTCTAAACATGACCAAAACAGTACAGTTCCAAGAACTAGGTGACATAAGTGCACAAGCAACTACTAAATAAGCACAAGGCTGAATACATGATCACAACTATCTGTGAGAAAGCAAATAGACAGGATATAAATAAGTACGGGGACTCCATGTGCCATGTATCAAAATGAGTGGCAGCTTGCCAGAAGTCTCCAATAACATAATCCTACTCAGCTCAAAGGGTACCACAATACAAATATCAGAACATGCACAAAAATGTACAGAAGCATAGTATAAGTACACCACAGTCGATACCTAGTAAGTACCAAGTCTATCCTCGAATAAGTAGTGGCGAGGCTAGATGCATCTGAATACTTACAACACATAAATAATAACAAGCCTGGAGTTGAAACAATAATTAACCTCATTATCAACAAATATCAAAAATAAAGCAGTTGAAAGACATAAAGCATGCTTTTCTAATTCAACGGATAATCATAATGCTGCTCAAATATGGCAAGTAAAGATGACATGCTTCAATCAATGGAGTTGAGGCTCCCAATAGCATATATATATGGCATACAACAGTTAGCATTCAAATGAATGCCCTCAAAATGAATCAAGAATATGAATGCATTCTCAAATCGGTACAAGATCCATATATCCCGATACATAATCCATGTATCATAACAACTCGATAAAAAACATTCATGTATTGATCAGATAAAAAATTCATGTACCGAACGTGCTCACAGAGCCCAATTTGTATTCAAAACAAGAGATGTAGTTGTGGACAATTCCAGCTTGATGAACTTCCTTGTGCACATGCTTTGGCGGCTTTATGGCACATGAATGAGTCTTATGAAAACTATTGTTCTCCTTATTACACGAGGGAGAGCCTATTGCATACTTATGAAATACCAGTAGACCCGCTGCCTGATGAAAGCAAATGGAATGTGCCACAACTTATAGCTGAAGAAGTTGCAATGCCACCTACTGGGAAAAGACAGTCAGGAAGACCTCAAAATCAAAGATACAAACCATATGATGAAGTAAATGGAAAGAAGTACAAGGTTTCATGTGGCAACTGCGGACTAGAAGGGCATAACAAAAGATCTTGTAAGAATGCTCCCAAGAGGAAATAAAATTTGATAAAGTCACAAGCTTTTTTGATAAATTGTGTTGAGGTGCTCTGAAGATTATAGTTGAGGTGTAATTGTGTTGATAAATTGAATAAAGACTGTCTCCTATAATGAAATGTTTTCAGCTCTTAATGCAGTTGGTTTGTATTTGTTTTGTTTAATTACTGAGTGTATTAATTTCAGCCTTTCATAACTTGATTAGATTACGTATGTTTTTGTATGTATAATACATAATTGTAGTTAAATTGTAAAGAAATTTTATGCTAACAATAACGATATCAAGTACTAACAACTTTCAACCAAAAAACAAAACAACAGATGTTTCCTATTCTAAGTAGTAGTATCCTGGATAAAATAACAAAACATAGTTTAAAACAATTGTAGCACAAATCTGCTACAAATAAACTTTAACTGTCTTGTTCTTAGATAACAATTTGTCTACAACTTTACTACAAAACAGCTACAACTAAACCATCTAACTATAATTTTTCTACAGAAAAGGGCAACTAATTCTTCTTCTTCCGGACTTGTATTCTCTCGTTCACAGCTGGTGCACCTTTTCTTCTTCCTAATCTTTCAGTCACCTCGCCCTCACTAATTGCACCAGTATCTTGCTTCTTCCTAGCATAATCCTAAAGTATCGCTCCATAGCGTCTACAATATTGATCAATATCAGAAAGGTCTTTCTTTGAAACTGCTAGCTCTCTAATGCTGACATATTCTACAAATGCAGCCACGTATATACCACAATAACTACAAAAAAAATTAGGGTAAAAGATTTAGCATTCATTGTAAAATAAAATCTGTTAAATAGATAGAAGGAAAAATAGCTTTTTCATACAGTGATCCCTCTTTTTGCTGGAGTATCTCACTGACCAACCACTGAATGTCAAGAGGGTCAGTAACACCTTTTTTCAATGTATGCCTTTGTGTTCTTGTAGTTGATGTCTGGACGCTTGCCATAGAAGCCGGTGCATGACAAGTAGAGGGGGATCATAACATCAAACTTGTTCACAACAGATTCAACAAGGTTGTGATTTCGTGAAGAGACCATATAATCATAAACATATAGAACCCTATCGGTAATGTCAAACACAACCAACAACCAATGAAATTTCTCCACAATATTTATGGGTATAATCACAAAATCAACTTGATCCCATGCAACATTTGCGAGTAACCTATACCCCAATATGTATTCTGATATGACGTCCGACAACATCAAGCTTCTTTTCGGTAGGAGCATTAATGTACCTCTGATAAATTTGTTCAATTCTAGTCTTGAACATACAATTAGTGGTTGTAAACCGTATCTTGTTTTGAGGACCATACTTTCCTCTCTTTCTTAAATAGTATAAAATAACATCAATGTGCTGCATAAAAATAGATTTCATTAGTTCTAAATGCTTCCTACATTTTAACTACAATATATCTACAAAAAAACTATAAAATCTGGAGGTGACAGAATAATACAGCTAGTCATTAAATTCTGACAGGGTATGTGTTTACCGAGTCGTTGAGGACTTGCCCGGGATGTGCCAAATTATAAAACCACTCCTTTTTATCAACTTTCTCCACTCCAAGATCATACCACGACTTAAGCTGGTTATCTTTTACAGAATAAGGCGCCTTCCTCCTATTTAAACACATAGCAATTGCAATAAATATGTAGATTCAAGTGGAAATCCAAAAGGATGAATGCACTCGAAAATATGAACAAATTGTATAAACTAACCTCTTCGAATTTGTATCGGTACCAAGGTACAACCACTTGTTGAATTCTTACAACAAGTCAGGATTAACATCTTCTCTAATAACCCCAGTAAATGGATGCTTGATGAGGAAAATTGGAGGTCCAACAGAAGTGCTCCCACCAGAACTATAAAAAGGGAGAAAAAGGGATCGGGCATGCTTTCCAGGCTGCCTTTGTAGTGACCCGGCCAGTTGTTTTGAGAGTTATAGCCCCGATCCCCTATTTAACTGCTTCTTTCATAATTATTTCTGCTATTATGACTTACCGGGAGGTTTCGTTTTGGTTTTTGGAGTGTTTTGGGACACTTAGTCCCTAAAACATGAGCTTAAGTCTTAGGATTTTGACCATAGTCGGAACTGTGTGAAGATGACTCCGGAATGGAGTTTCATTGATTCCGTTAGGTGATTTTGGACTTGGGGGCGTGTCCGGATTGTGTTTTGGAGGTCCGTAGCTTATTTAGGCTTGAATTGGCGAAAGTCGAATTTTTGGAGTTTTGGACCGGTAGTGAAAATTTTGATATCGGGATTGGATTCGGATTCCGGAAGTTGGAGTAGGTCCGTAATGTTGAATATGACTTGTGTGCAAAATTTGGGGTCAATCAGACATGGTTTGATAGGTTTCGGCATCGGTTGTAGAATTTTGAAGTTTCAAGCTCTTTAAATTTGAATTGGAGGGTGATTCATGATTTTAGCGTTGTTTGATTTGATTTGAGGGATCGACTAAGTTCGTTTGGTGTTTTAGAATTTGTTGGTATATTTGGTCGAGGTTCCGGGGGCCTCGGGTGAGTTTCGGATGCTTAACGGCTCATTTGTGGACTTTGGAAGATAGCAGATTTCTAGTGTTTTGTTGCAGGCATTTTCTTTATCGCGTTAGCAAGGGAGTTCTCGTGTTCGCGTAAGGAATCTGGGAAGGACAGCTGAATTACTCTTCGTGTTCGCAATGTTGTTCTCATGTTCGTGAAGGTGTGGAACCTTGAGGCTACGCGTTCGCGACATGGTTCTCGCGTTTGCGAAGAGGAACTAGTGGCAGGTGGGATTTGTGCTTCGCGTTCGCAATGGATATCCCCCGTTCGCGAAGCTCTGAGGTAATTGGTCTATGCGTTCATGATGAGGTCTCGCGTTTGCATTGAGGAAGTTGGTCTACTGAGTCTCCAGGCCATTTTGCCTACGCTCGCGATGCTATTTCCGTGTTCGTGTAGGGTCGAGCTGAGTAACCTTCACGTTCGTGAGTAGATCATCGCGTTCATGATGAAGGATTTTGGACCGAAGCAATTTTGTGCTTCGCGAATGCGACGGTGTGGCCGCGTTCGCGAAGAAGGGATGCTTGAGATAGGGAGCTCCGATTTGGACGAGAGTTTGAGGGAGTTTTCAGAGATATCGTTTGGGTAACAATTCTTAACTCCTTTATGGTTATATCCCACTAATCTATGGTTGATTTCATCATTTAATTTCGAATTTTGGGGTTGAAATTGGGAACAATTTGGAAGAACTTCTTCAACAAAGATTTCGAGTTTTGAAAGGGGATTTGTGGTCGGATTTGAATAATTTTTATATGGTTAGACTCGTGAGTGAATGAGTATTCGTATTTTATGACTTTTACCGAATTCCAAGATGTGGGCCCCACGGGGCAAAGTTTGAGTTAATTTCGGAATTTTCGTTAAAGTATTGATTTTATTAATTAGATGAGTCTATTATGGTTGTATTTATGATATGTAATTGCTTTTGGCTAGATTTGGGCCATTCGGAGCCGGATATTCGTGGAAAAAGCATTCTTACGTATTGATTTAGCTTGGTTCGAGGTAAGTGGCTTGCCCAACCTTGTGTGAGGGAAACTCCCCGTAAGATTTGTACTGTTTTTGATATATAAGCGCCGTGTACGTGAGGTGACGAGTACGTACACAGGCTAATTGTGTAAAACCCCGATTTGTTTTACTAAGTAATAACCTAATTTCTTTCTTATTTGAATTTCATCAGCATGTGTAGTATCCTGCTAGATTAGAATAGCATGCCTACTTGCCTTAACCGTTTACTTGAACTACATGCAACATGTTTAGTGAATTTACCTATCTTTCCTTAACTGGTACTTAGGTTGAATTGTGGAATTTTGTGCCGTAACTATTGAATTCTATTATTTTCGCTGCATATTTACTTTGGGACTACGGAACGGTATTCCGGGAGATCTCCCTGTACTGTATATTTACTTTGGGACTACGGAACGGTATTCCGAGAGATCCCCTTGCACTGCATATTTACTTTGGGACTACGGAACGGTATTTCGGGAGATCTCCCTGTACTACACATTTACGTTTGGGACTACGAGACGGTATCTCGGGAGATCCCCTGTTGTGTTTATGTGTACCGAGCTGATACCTTCTATGATTTCATTGTTGTTAGTTTTCAGCCTTTATTTCATTGCGGTATTACACTCTATCTTGTTTTATTATATATTTACCAGTAGGGACCTGACCTGACCTCGTCACTACTCGATCGAGGTTAGGCTTGGCACTTACTAGGTACAGATTGTGGTGTACTCATGCTACTCTCTGCACATATTTTTCGTGTGCAGATCCAGGTGCTCCTTATCAGCCACACTATCAGTGAGCCAGGACAGCTTTGGTGACTTCAAGGTATATCTGAAGCATCCGCAGACTTCGGAGTCCCCTTCTACTCTTCCCTATGTCCATTATCTTCTATATTTTATTTTGATAGACTATGATGTATAGAGACACTAGATTTTCCTCCTGTAGTTTGTGATTCACGATGTTTCGGGTTTTGGGATTGTTGTGTGTTTTTGAATAGTTGGTTAAATTTATATTTTTATTTCATTATTTTGCAAAAATATTAGGCTTACCTAGTTGTAGAGACTAGGTGTCGTCACGACGTCACACGGAGGGTAAATTGGGTCGTGACAAGTTGGTATCAGGGCTCTAGCTTCATAGGTATCGTGAGTCACAAGCCGGTTTATTAGAGTCTCGCGGATCGGTACGGAGACGTCTGTACTTATCTTCGGGAGGCTATGGAGCTGTTAGGAAAATTTCACTACTTTGATTCCTTGTCGTGCAAAAAATGTTGACTTCAAAGATTCTAAACTTCTGTATTCTATTCTCTCATAGATGGTGAGGACACGTACAAGCGGATCGGATGAACAGGCACCCGCTCCCCCTGCTAGAGATGCGAGAGGCCGGGGTTGGAGTAGAGGCCGAGGACGTCCACGTGGTGTAGCCAGAGCACCCGCACGAGCTGCTTTAGAGGATCCCCCAGTAGCTCCAGCTGGAGGGCAGACACCTGAGATACCAGTTGCTGCACCAGCCCTCCAGAAGACTCTAGCCCAGTTTCTGAGCATGTTCAGCGCCTTAGCTCAGGTTGGATTGATTCCACTTGCTCCTGCCCCATCTTAGGCCGGGGGAGGAGCACCGACTCCCATCACCTGTACTCCAGGACAGCGGGTTCAGGTCGACCAGGTTCTAGAGATTGTACCAATGCAGCCGGTAGCTCCAGCTCAGCCCAAGATTAGGGCAGCAACTTCTGAGGTGGAGCAGCTCAGACTTGAGAGGTACAAGAAGTACCACCCACCTACCTTCAGTGGATTGGCTACAGATGATGCTCAGGGTTTTCTGGAGGAGTGTCATCATATTATCCGTACTATGGGTGTAGCGGAGACGAGCAAAATTTCTTTTACTACATTCCAGATTAGAGGAGCAGCCTATCAGTGGTGGCGTGCTTATGAGTTGGGTGGTCCGGCTGAGGCAGCTTCACTTATATGGACTCAGTTCTCGGACATGTTTTTGAGAGAGTATGTCCCTCAGAGCCTCAGGGACTCATGGCGCGCAGAGCTTGAGCAGCTGTGCCAGGGTGCTATGACTATGTTATTGTATGCAGTCTGTTTCAGTTATTTGGCCCGACATGCACCGGCCTTAGTTGCCACAGTTCGAGTGAGGGTTCGACAGTTTATTGAGGGACTCCACCCCAACATCTGTAGTAGTATGGACAGGGAGTTGGAGATGGATATTTATTATCTGCAGATTGTGAGTATTGCCAGGAGATTTGAGGGCATGTTTGCTCGGGATAGAGAGGAGAGGGAGGCCAAGAGGTCTCGAGATACTGGCTATTATTCTGGGGCTCATGTCCCAGTAGCTCGCCATGGTAGGGGTTATGTGAGCCGCCCCGTTCATTCAGCTGTTCTAGCTGCCAGCGGTGTTCCAGCTCCTTCTAGGCCCCAGGAGCCTTATTATGCATCGCCAGTATCTAGTGTGCCTCCTGCACGGGGTGTTCCTAGTGGCCAGTCCAGCAGACCTGGCACGAGCCAGTCACAGCAGCCACGCCCTCCAAGAGCTTATTTTTAGTGTGGCGACACTCGTCATGTGGTGAGGGATTACCCCAGGATTAGGAGGGGTGCACCTCCACCGACTTGTCAGCCACAGCGTGCTCCACCGGGTCCTCAGGCTATGATTACAGCACCAACTGCCACCCCACCTGCTCAGCCAGCTCGAGGTGGAGGTCAGGGAGGTAGAGGTCGCCCTAGAGGGGGAGGCCAGGCCAGATACTATGCGATTCCTGCTCGTACAGAGGCAATTGCTTCTGATTCTGTCATTATAAGTATTGTTCCGGTCTCTCATAGAGATGCGTCGGTATTATTTGACCCAGGCTCTACATATTCTTATGTGTCCTCTTATTTTGCCCCGTATTTGGGCGTATCTCAGGATTCTTTGAGTTCCCCTATTTATGTTTCTACTCCTGTGGGAGATTCTCTTGTTGTGGACCGCGTGTATCGGTCGTGTTTGATTGCTCTTAGTGGTTTTGAGACCAGAGCCGATTTATTATTGCTCAGCATGGTGGACTTTGATATTATTTTGGGCATGGACTGGTTGTCGCCCCATTATGCTATTCTTGATTGTCATGATAAGACCATGATGCTGGCTATGCCAGGTTTACTGCGATTAGAGTGGAGAGGTACCTTAGAGTATACTCCTAGCAGAGTTATTTCTTTTTCTTAAAGCTCAACGAATGGTTGAGAGGGTGTAATGACCCGACTTGTCGTTTTAAGAAATTACGCCCCGTCCAGTGACTTAAGGTCTCGATAAGCTTCACAATATGTATTATGACGTGCGTGTGTGGTCGAGTTTGGTTTTCGGAAGATTCAAAATTTAATTTAAAGAAACATTCTCATTTTTGAAGCTTAAATGGAAAGAGTTGACTAGGGAGTTGACTTTTGAGCAAACGACACCAGAATGGAATTTCGATGATGGCAATAGCTTCGTATGATGATTTCGGACTTAGGCGTATGTTCGGATTTGGATTTGTAAGTCCGTAGGACAATTCGACACGTTTTGACGAAAGTTGGAAAATATAAGATTTTGGAAAAGTTCGACCGAAGGGTGAATTTTGATAACAAGGTCGGATTTCGATTCCGGAAAAGGGAATAGCTCCCTTACGTCAATTATGACTTGTGTGCAAAATTTGAAGTTATTCCGGATTGATTTGATATGTTTTGGCGCAAAATATAGAAGTTGAAAGATTTGAAAACTTATAATTCGGTTCGATGCGCGATTTGTAATTCCGGCGTTGTTTGATGTGGTATTATTGGTTGAGGTCCCGAGGGGCTCGAGTGTGTTTCGAGGTGGTTTCAGACCAAATTGGAGCTGTTTGGACTACTATTGCTGAAGCCTGGTTTCCTTCTTCGCGAACGCATAAGGAGTACCGCGTTCGCAAAGAGGAATTTGAGGGACTGATGGTTTGGCCTTCACGAACACGAAGATGTGGACGCGAACGTGAAGAAGGAGCGGGCAAGTCTTCGCGAATGTGGCCCAGGCAATGCGAACGCAAATAAGAAAGGAAGATTGGGGCCTGGGGTCGTTTGGCCTTCGCGAACGCGAAGTGTGGAACGCGAATGCGAAGGAGTTGGTCAGATGGTCATCGTGAACGCGACGAGGAGTTCGCGAACGCGATGAGGAAATGATGGGGCAAAAATAGTTGGCCTTCGCAAACGCGACGAAGAGGTCATGAACACGATGAAGGATTTGAGGTAGTTGGGTTTTGGCCTTCGCGAACGCGAAGCAATGGTCGCGAACGCAAAGAAGGCTTATCTGGGCAAAATTAAAAGTCCCAAAAACGGGGGTTTGAGTTCATAACTCATAATCAAATTTGGAGCTCGGTAGAAGGTGATTTTTGGAGAGATTCTTGCGTGGGTGTTTGGGGTAAGTAATTCTTATCCAGTTTTGATTAATTGCCATGATTATGTCTTTGAATCCATCATTTAATTCGGATTTAATGGAGGAAAAATCAAGATTTTTGTAAAATCTTCCAAAAACAAAAATTTAAGATTTGGAAGTCGAGTTGTTATTGGAATTCGATAAAATTGGTATGGTTGAACTCGTATCGGAATGGGTGTTCGGATTTCATGAAAATTATGTCGGGTTCCGAGAGGCGCGTCCCGCGTTGACTTTTGTTGACTTTTTAGAATAAAATTTTAAGTCGACATATTATTATCCGGATTTATTTCCGATGAATTTTAATGAAGCTATACAATTAATTTGGATAGATTTGAGCGGTCTAGAGGTCAATTCAAGGAAGAAGGCAATTTTGGAATATCGGTATAACTTCAAAGAGGTAAGTGTCTTGCTTAACCTCGAGTGGTAGAATTTTCCCTTAGGCATTGAGTCTTGTGTGCAATTTGTGTAATTGAAAACCATGTACACGAGGTGACGAGTACGTACTTGGTTTATATGTGCAAATTTTATTGAGTTAAAGTCTAGAGCATATTGTGTAGTAAATTGGATAATTGTTGGCATATATTTAATCATCTACTTGTCGTGCCTAAATCCTTGTTATTGACTCCGTTGTTATATGACAATGTGATGCGATTGTTATTTAATTATTTCTGAAATTTCTTGAATTTGCTGGTTGATAATTATGGGAATTTAATTTCATTTTGGATTTTTCCCTCTGCAAATAATTAATTAAATGAGCTTAAGAAGAGGTGTTTATATGATTATTAAAAATTTGATTTTTATGAAGACTTTACTTTATGTTGAGTAATTTATATCTCTATTGATTGCTTTTGGCTATTTATTGTGAAATTAATTGACTTGGTTGTAGCTTTGGAATTTGGTTGTGGCCATTGGGAAAATTGTGATATGAATTGATTTTGTTATGTTCCTATGATAATTTTCCGTGTAAATTGTTGTGTTGTGTGAGTTGTAACATAGGTAATCACCTGACTCCGGAGGGACGATACCAAATTCAGGTGAAAAGAGAGACATAATAGCAATTCCTCATAAATTAATATCTGATCACCATATCTTGTGCCATAACTGTATTTCAACCGCACGAATGGGCCTTTCGTGCCAAAATCTCAGTCCAAATCAAGTACCCAAATATGATATACAGTCAGACCTCTATATAACATCATCGCTATATAACAACTATTCACTTTAAAATCCATGTTTCTTTGGAACCAATTTCCATGTTATGTTATAATATGTGTTCTATATAATAGTACTTCTTTATAACAACTAAAAAATCTAGATTAAACGAGGTTGTCATAGAGAGGTTTGACTGTATATGCATATGTATATGCATAAGAATTTATAGATAAAAGATGCACAAGGCCTTAATAAAAATCATATGGATATGTGCTAATGAAATCTCTATGTGACTACGGTCAATTTAAGCAATTCAACATATCAAGGATAAATTCTCATGAATTTGTAAATAATGATAATCCTAGGAATTATTTCTAACATGAATAAGAGAGTAACGTAGTCATATAAGTCAAGTAAATCATGAATCAAATGAGCAAATAGTTGAAACAAGGCATAAAAGTATCTCAAGTCTACCTCGGGCATGATATAAACTTGGTAAGTGCATATACTCTTGCCACCACGTATATACACCACCCTCAATACCTTAAACGCATAACAATCAATTCAAATACTAGGGGTTTACCTCTTAACAAGGTTAGCCAAAAGATTTACCTCTTCCCTGGCTAGTTTCAACAATAAATTGCATCAAAACCTTGCTCTAGCCCTCCAATCACGCAAATCCAAGCCGAATGTCATCCAAGGAGGTAAGAAATTCTATAGGAATTCAATGACGCATAACCTTCCGAGTTCAAATATATAACTAGTTTCCATATTCGGGTCCAAATCGATGGTCAAAACCCGAAAATATACTCTCTTAAATTGTAGGCAAAAATCGTGGATTTCCTTCAAAATTCCATGTTTAATATATAGAAATCCATATGAATCCTTGAAATATAATCACAAATAGGTATAAATCACTTACCCTCTTACCTTGTATGAAACGTTCCATAAAATATCACCCTTCTCCAAGTCTAGGGCTTAAAATATGAAAGAATGGGTAAAATCTCGAAATTCCCAACATAAAAGGTCGGCCTAACACTCGCCTTCACGAAGCAATTACGAAGCTTAATCATGTACCCGCCTGAAAGGCTAGATCGTGAATGCATGACATACAACACGAATGCGGTGACCAAGGACAAACCTTCTGCGCGAATGCGTACAACCAACCGCGAATGCGAACACACAGCCCCCCAGCTCCAATCTCTTATATGCGAATGAATATTCCTATCGCGAACTCGTAGATCAAATACTCTGCTGATGCTCCCTCAGTGAGAATGCATATCTCTACATGCGAGCGCACAACACAAAATATGCGCCTACCAATATCTCCTCTCCGCGAATGTGAACGCGATGAGAAATCACCAACTGCCAAAACATACTACGCGATCGTGAGGCTTCTTCTGCAATCGCAATGCTCATCAGATTCAACAAAAAACCAGCAATGCAAACTTAACCAAAATCGCCCGAAACTACACTGAAACTCACCCGAGCCCCACGGGACCCTGTCAAATCTTACCAACAAGTCCAAATACACTTACCAAATTTATCTAATGTTTACAAAGATCGTAATTAACACTAAAACCAAGAATCGTCAATCATTATCAATCTCTTAAGTTCATAAACTTCCAACTTCAAACCAAACGTCTGATTCAAGCCTACCCAATCCGGAACCAACCCGAACTTTGCAGTCCCAAATTACAAAACGGGCCTATTTCAATTCTCGAAAAACAATCTGAATCTGATAGCCTCAAAGTGTAACGACCCGATTGGTCGTTTTGAGCTTTAGCATCCCGTTCAGTGGTTCAAGGTCTTGAGTGGCTTAATATTGGGTATTATAACTTTTGTGCTTAGTCGGATTTGATTTTCATATGTTTCGGGATTTATTAGGATGATTGATTCTCATTTTTGAAGTTTAAGTTGAAACTGTTGACCAATATTTGACTATTGTGAAAATGACACCGGAATGGTATTTTGATGACTCTGATAGGTTCGTATCATGATTTTGGACTTGTGCATATGCCCGGAATTAAATTCGGAATTTCCTAGGTTGATTTGGCATGTTTTGCCGAAAGTTACCAATTTGAAGGTTTAGAATTTTGATAAGTTTGACCGTAAGTTGACTTCATATCTATCGGGTTTGGATTTTGGTTTTGGGACTTAGATTAGGTCTTCTTTGCTATTTGGAACTTGTTTACGAAGTTTGGCATCATTCTGAGTTGATTTGATAGAAATGAGACGAGCGGTTGTGTTTTTAGAAGTTCTTGAGTTAATAATAGATTTCATGTGTTTTGGAGGTGTGATTCCCGGTTCCAAATGTTATTTTTATGGTTTGATCAAGTGCGTGGTTTGTATTATGTTTTTAGACTTGTGGTGATGTTTGGTTCGGAGCTCCGATAGCTCGGGTGAGTTTCGGAAGCGTATCAGAGTGTTTGGAAGAATTCTAGCATTGCTAGATTTTGCACAGATGCAGCAGGCCTCGCCAATGCGAGACTATGATCGCATTTGCAGCAATGAATTTGTGAGGGGGGACATCGCATATTTTCAATATAAGCTGGAGTCGGTCAGGTTCACTTTTGCGAACAAAAAGTTTGCTTTTGCAATGGGGGCTTGAACTAGGCTGAGTCGCATATGCGATCAGTTTGATAGCTTTTGCGATGTGTTCCCTGTTTACAATTGCGAACACTTCATCGCATTTGCAATGTCAGCACGAATATGAGGGATCTTTCTTTTGTGATCATTCTTCCCATTTACGGGGTTGGCATTTGCAAACCCCATGTCGCATTTGTGACACATGCGATTGAACATAAAATCATGGAGACGAGATTTTAGCCTCATTTTTCATATCTTTGAACCCTAGAATCGGTAGAAGGTGATTTTGAGGAGGTATTTTCATCTACAATCCTCTACCATGACGCACCCTGCATCCAAAATAGGGATCAATAGATCCCCCCGGTCCATAAGGCTTCTTAGCCTCCATGTCCTCCCTCTCTCGGCCCCGCATAGCCTCCAACCTGCGAGCGATCTCTACAACCTGCTGAAACAGAGTATTTATCTCCAACTCTCAAGCCATGTTGAATCTAAGACCATAAC
This sequence comes from Nicotiana tabacum, assembly GCF_000715075.1. Lineage (NCBI taxonomy): Eukaryota > Viridiplantae > Streptophyta > Magnoliopsida > Solanales > Solanaceae > Nicotiana > Nicotiana tabacum. Next base: position 38,602,284 of record NC_134092.1, read on the forward strand.
TAAGCCCCACGATAAATTTGCAGACTCACCCTCTGACTGTAGGAACCAAGGTAGGTGCATGTCGGGACGTCTCGCCAAATCTGATGGCGTACTCCAACACTGTCATAGTGCCCTGGCGCAGCTGCTCGAACTCTGTGTGCCACACATCCCTGAGGGTCTGGGGAACAAACTCCCTAAAAGCATCTCTGAAAACTGAGTTCAAATAAGTGGTGCTACATCAGCTGTCCTACCCTCTTCATAAACCTGCTACCACTGCTACGCTGCCCCTGATAGCTGAAATGTAGTGAAACCAACTCCACTCACCTCTACAATACCCATGTTGCAGAGAATACAACGACAATTCTCTAGAAAAACCTGTGCATCCTTGGTAGTTGTGCCACTAAAAGTGGGAGGATCATTTTTCTTGAACCTCTCAAGCCTCTTCTGCTCCTCCTCAATTTCCCCTGGCCTGACCTCAGGCTGAAACGGAATAGTAGGCTGTACCGGCATAACACCCAGAACCTGACCAATGTGAGCCCGCTGCTCTAGATTACGGGTGTTGGGAGTCTGAGCTCCTCCCCCAGTCTTTGAAGTAGTTGGTGCGACCAGAATCAATCCTGCCTAAGCCAATGTACCAAACATACTCAGGAACTGCGCTAAAGTTTCCTAAAGTGTGGGGGTAGCAACAGGTACCTCTGGTGCCTGTCCTCCAATCGGAGCTACTGGAGGCTCCTCAGCTGCTGCTTTGGCAGGTGCTCTAGCTGAGCACATGCTCCTCCTCAGCCTCCGCCTCTACCTCTTCCCCGACCCCTAGCAATACTGGCTCTGGGGCAACATTATCAAGAACTGAAGCTCGTATTTTCACCATCTGTGATAGAATAGAATAACAAAGGCTCAAATTCCGAAATCAATAAACTAACACGATAGGAATGAAAGAAGTGAAGTTTCCTAATAGTTTTGTATCCTCTCGAAGATAAGTACACACGTCTCTGTACCGATCCGCAAGACTCTACTAAACATGCTTATGACTCGTAGCACCTATGAACATAGAGCTTTGATACCAACTTGTCACGACCCAAAAATCCCTCCTTAGGAGTCATGACAGCACTTAGTCTCCAAGAATAGGTAAGCCTAACACATACCTAGTTAACTACAGATTTAAACCAATTAACTATTAAATATGAACCAGTAATTGCCATACATAGCCAACAACCATCAATAGATGTACAATATCTCAAAATCAGTAGTACAAGTCATAAGCTCTACCGAGTTCACTAGAAAATCCCTAAGTACAAGTTATTTCGGAATAGAAATAAACAGTGCTAAAGAAAGATAGCAAAAGGTGACTTCGAGGCCTACGAATGGGATGGGAGGTATACCTTGATGTCTCCACAGCAAAACCCGAACAGCTAGCTATTGATCAACTAACTTCGAAATACTTGGATCTGCACAAAAATGTGCAGAAAGTGTAGCATGAGTACACCACAGCGGTACCCAGTAAGTATCAAGACTAACCTCGGTGGAGTAGTGACGAGAGACAGTCAGGACACCTACTAGACATAATAACATGTACAAATATAAATTTAAAGCTAACAGGGGACAATATCAATATAAAGCTAAACATACAAAGAATAACAATACAACACTAGCAAATGGAAAATAGAAGCAACAATTAGCAACAAGGAGTAAACATGTAAAAACGCCGTAAAGTAATCAGAATACAGTTAATGTCCCAGTGAAACTAAGCAACGAAAAACAAGTAACAACCAAATAATCAATCGTTCTTACACAAGGTTGTCACAAGAATCTCCGAGATACCTCATCTACTAATCATTAGTCACGGGCCCCAAATCACGAATCATAATCACTTGGCATTTTGTGCCCACATAATCAATCACAACCGCACGGACAACTCATGTGCCAATACATAACTCACGTTCCAATACCATTAGTGCCTCAGCTCTGCACGGACAACTTACGTGCCAATTGTAACAATAACTCATATCCACATGGACAACTCACGTGCCAACAGTAACAGTACCTAATATCCGCATGAACAACTCATGTGTTGATAGTCCAATCCACACATAGTAGGCAGGTATACAAGAATACATTTACATGATCAATATAATTCAAGATTCATACTCCTGAACTGATATAGGTGACATGTTACAGTGTATGCTTGTGCAAGTGTACTATTACGGCTCAAGTCAACAGGTAAGAATCAGAAACACCAAGTAGCACATTGGAATCAACACAACAAAATTTGTAGTATGCATGACACACACAAGAAGGTCACACCACCACATAATTATCATCAATAACAATGCTCCCAGTCCATCACAAATCATCCCCGATATAGTCCCTTGTCTCCCCGCGTGCGCAACAATAAAGTAAATGCCCGCCTTGTCTCGACTTCAATTATGAATAATCAACTATGAAAGAGATAACATGACAATAAAGAGGCAACAATTACAATTAAAGCATGAATGAGTATATTTGGCAATAAAAGATAGAACATGAACCAGCAACTTCAAATAAGGCATATAAGAGTAAATTTAACAATGGAGGATATAACATGATGGAACGACTTAAATTTAATGTACAAGAAACCTAAAAGTATAAATCGGTAAAATTTCCATATATAAGGCCATGCACACACTCATCACCTTGAGTATACATTTTTCACGTAGTTTAAACAGTGCAAACAAACCAATCCCAACAGGGTAGTTTCCCCCACACAAAGTTAGGCAAGCTACTCACCTCAAAAGCCCTCAATCAGTACTCAAAAATAGCTTTTCGTTTATAGTTCACCTCCGCTTGGCTCAAATCTAACCAAAATGGACTTAATAACATCAAATAATGCAAGTGAAATCAATTCCAATAAATATGGCTATAATGTTTGCACAATTCCTCAAAGATCAACAAAAGTCAACCCCGGGCTCGCCCTGTCAAAACCCGGGTCCAGGGGTAGACTCTGGCTACCCATAATCCCACGAGTCTATATATGGGTTTTGTTTCAAAATTCGGGTCCAATTGGACTATCAAATCCTAAATTTTCATTTTTTAAAATGTGGACAAAGTTTTCTCAAAATTTCACTTTGATTCTCACATATTTGACGTTAAATCTCATATATAATCATGTAACATAGTCATTACATGTATGGCTTCGATTGGTTATAGATAAGCATTAGTATTGTTTTGATCCGGTCCCATTTATTGGTAAGATTCATCCTACCTTACTTCATATGTGGTTATGTTTCGTGATTCTTGTACTCTGTTCATGTTCTCACGCCAGTTGGGGAATTCTATTATGATAGCTCGTGTCTATCCCTCTAGTTTGGTTTCTATTAGGGGTCACGAGGCTTGGGTGGACTTTCCGTTAGCTAATACCGTAGGTTTTGATGTGATTTCTTGGTGGTTTGGCCACAACTTGTTATTTGGGTGCTCTACCGGTATGGGAAGTCCGTTATGTGTTGTGATTTTGTTTTGCGGTATTGTATTAGTGAAAGGTTTTCAGTTAGAGTGATGTCTATTCTACTTGTGATTCAGAACTGAGGATGGGATCCTCGTGTTTTCATGTGGATTGATATGTTTGGACCTGGCTACGTGATGTGGAGGAGTTATATTAGGATGGAATCCTTGTGATTAGTTCATATGTTTCATTTCTCCCTTGTGGAATGGATTCGTAGTATGATACCGATGGGGAGTTGTACCTCTTGGACTTGTCCGATAGTTCCCTCATGTGTATCTCTTTCCATATTCAGTCATATTTGAGTTGTGCTTGTCGGGTTTAGACTTGCGAGGTATGTGCCCAAGTGGTGTCTGCGTGTGGCTTGTTGTTGGGTGAGTAGTTATGAGTTTCACATGTTTCTTGCATCATTTTTGGTGTTGTGAAGGTTCGGAACAATGTTCTAGTCAATATAAGACTATTTACCGGTACCGAGTTGGGTAATGGGCAGCTATTGTGGTTAGAGTTGTTGCTATGGTCATATGGGCGGTGTGTTATGTTGTGTGGTTATATCTTGTGAATCCATGGGTGAGCGGCTATAGTTATTTGGGGATTTTACAGTGTTTTTATGTGCGAATCGGCCCTTAATGGGTGTTGAGATTTTGTTCCAAGGCTTATCGGCATGAGTGGAAGAAATAATCTGCAGTAGTGTAAGGCCCCGAAAATTTCGCTAAGGAATTTAAGGGTTCGTGGTGTCAAAGTAGGCTTACGTGTTTGAGGGCTGTAAAAATTCTTCGCGGTGAGCTTGATCGCCGCGGTACGGACGTTTTGGGTTGAAGAATACATCAAGGTGTTGGTGGAAAATTATTTTGCTGAATGGCCAATAATGCGATCAGATTCGCGGCCGCAGATTCATTCTGCGGGCCGCATAAGCGTCGCAGAGTTAATCAGGGAGTTGTTGAATTTTGAGGGTTGTTTCATGGTCCATTGTGTGATCGCAAACCTGTTTCACGGTCCGCACTTCTGTCGCATAGTTGCACGAGGAAATTTTGTTGGGCGATTTTGCGGCCCATTCTGCGGCCGCACAAGTGGTCTGCGGACCGCAGACCGGTCGCAGACCTGTCCAAATCATCCCGGTTTTTGGGCATCACTTTCGCGGTCCATTAAGCGGACCGCATACCTGTTCTGCGGTCAGTTCTGCGACTGCAGACCTGAGTTCAGAAGGTCCATTTTTCTATTTTTATAACCCGACCCCATTTTGATATAGCCTTTGGGGCTCATTTTGGGGCAATTATCTGATGATCTTAGATAGAGGTAAGAGCATTTTAGAGAGATAAGGAGGAAAACTAACACTCTAATCATCCAATCTTCCACCAACCTTCAAGAATCAAGGAAACCAATCACTAGATTATCATCTATCCGGGTAAGACCTTGTCCTAAAACCTTCATGCAATTTTTATGGGTTTAATTAGGTTATAGGGGTTGGAAATAGGCCATGCAAGTGACAATAGGTTGTAGTGTGTTGGTTTAATGAACTAGTTTGGGTGGTTTCTTATTGAAATTGCTTAAGGGGGGAAGAGATTACCAGTGTAGAGATTTGTAGTCTATTTTGCATACTAGATGTTCGACCAAATTCCTAAGAGAGTTACACTATGTGAATCCTTCTATTATTATATGATTTTCGCTACCTTCTTATAGATTATTATTTCTAGAAGTATTGGGATGTTGTAGTAACTTAAGGAAAGCTCAAACAAGGTATGTTGGCTAAACTACTCTTTTAGAATTGAACCCTAGAATGGCCTTGCAAGTCCCGTATTGCTCATTATAAATTGATTATTCCGAACAAGCCTTGTGTCAAAAGATATATGCGTTCAAATTGTATTCCAAACGTTCTTATTTGTTGAGTTACTATTCGAGAAGGTGATTAAACATGGGCTGTGTGTTAGTGTGTCATGATTTGAAGGGTGATTTTAATGAAAACTAGCATGTCGAATTGTGTAAGAAATCACATGTGTCTAAGACCCTTAATTTGGTTAGTTGCTCAAATGTTTAAAATGCCTTGTTGTTGATAATCTATAAGGATGGTTGAAAGTGAAAAAAGGGGGTTGGAGATGGATAGTGTGGCCACCGTGCCAATAATGAGAGTTATACTTGTGCCTAAATGTGGCTGTTTTAACTAATGCTATGCTTTGTAAGTGTTTCCAATGTGTCTTTAGCTCTTATATATATTCATAAGTTAAAATGTGTATTGCCCTTTTTGGGAAAAATATTTCAAGATTAAATGATGTGTCACTCGTTTATGCTTCTAACTTGTACTTTAATTACCAACCATTGTACTTCATTTCTTGGGAAGGAATTCTTTGTATTTAAGTCTTCACTGCTAATAACTTAAAGTTTTGATTTCCGGAATACTCTATATGTTGATGCTTATGTTGATGATCCTTGAAGGTAAAGAAAAGAAAGTGTGGAATATGAAGTACGGCCGTCGTGCCATGAATAATGAATCTTGTGAATGGCCAAAATAGCCAAGGAAATAGTGTTGTTGTGAGTGGTTGAAAATACTAATGAAGGTTTATACAATGTGAAAGATATGGATGTGAATACATTTGTAATTATACTACCTTTGTGTTCAAAAAAACAAAAAAAAATATTTTCGGGAGTATCATTAGCAAACCGAGGAAGGGTGGGTCATAAGGCCCACACCCAAAACTACATGTGCCTGTGTAGGGGTGGATGGTGATGGATTGTGTTTATTCCCCTTATTTGGGATGAGATTGATATTAGTTGTGAATTGGAAAGTCAACCCACACGGTATATGTGGGAAGCCGGCCTAGCCGATCAGGTGGAGATCGGACACCATGTTGCGCACATGGTGGTACTACTCTTGGTAACACCTTTTTTCGCACCACATGTCAAACCACATTGTCCATGGGGAGATGGCCTAGACTATCGGACGTGATCGGATTCCGTGCTAAAAACACGGTGGTATATCGGTGCTAATAATCTCCCAACGAAAAATATATATTATTTTTTGTATTTTGAAAACTGGTATGTGTTAACTGGGCATTTGGATAATGTTGATTGTGACTTGCTATTTCTATGGTTTTCCCTTTCTTATAATGGTATTCTATTTTAAAAGTGGACATTTAGCTTTACATACTAGTACTATTCCATATGTACTAACGTCCCTTTTTCAAGGGGTGATGCATCTTCAATGGATGCGGGTGATTCGTCAGTAAGTGGTTTTGACCCTCGTTAGCAGTTACTCTCAATTCAGCAGATTTTGGTGAGCCCTACTCTGTTATGGGCTTCATGTTATTTGACGTTTTACATTACATTTTGAGGTATAGCCAGGGCCTTGTCGCCGGCACATCCATACTACTCTTCTGATGTACTTAGAGTCTTCGTAGACAGGTTGTGGGTGGTACATGATGTTGGGAATTAAACTGGTAAGTGTTGGTATTTGGGCGAACATGTTTTTATCATATCAGTATAAGGGTGGCAAGTGGGCCGGTCCCCGGTCCTAAACGGGCTAAGTGGGCAGGTCCAAACGGTCGCGGTCCTGGGCCGGTCCCAAACTAAACGGTCCTTTTGTAGGGACCGGTCCGGGACCGGGACCGTTTGGTCCCGGGCTAAACAGTCCCGGCCCGCGGGTTAAATGGGCTAAGTGGGCCCAACGGATTTAAAAAAAATATTAAATAGATATTAGAGACAAAAGGATGTTAAAAAAAGTATCTAAAGCAATGTTTTGTAAATTTTATTATAGAATTGTGACCTAAATTTTATTTAATATATATATACACTATACTATATATACATCTTATATCGAATATAACTTATACACACACACACACACACACACACACACACACACACACACACACACACATATATATATATATATATATATATATATATATATATATATATATATATATATATATATAGCTTATATATTATACATTTAGTATATATACTATACTATACTATATATACATCTCATTTAGTATATATACTATACTATACTATATATACATCTTATATATAGTATATAAGATGTATATATAGTTTATCGAATATAGCTTATATACTATACTATACTATATATACATCTTATATATATATATATATATATATATATATATATATATATATATATATATATATATATGCTTAATATTATTTATACGTTGACTACATCAAAGTTAAATTCATAATATAAGCTATATAAGATGTATATATAGCTTATTGAATGTAGCTTATCGAATGTAGCTTTTATATAAGATCTTGTTTTAGCTCAACTCAAATTACAGTTTTAACTAAAACTGAGTTGAGCTAAAACTTGATCTTCTATCATTCCATATTTATACTAGCTAAAAAGTACCATACTTTGGTCATTTCATGTTACTACTAAAAAGTGTATATATATACAAAAGAATATGAGAACGTCCTCTGGCGTCGAGGGAATTGCACGTATAGAGATTCAAAAAAAGAATCGATTTGATCCAGGTCATAATCTTTATGGGATTCCCAAAATTATTAATAGAAAGTCGCCCGCGCGGAATAAAAGAATTACAAATGAATAGTATATATATTAAATGTATAATTCAATTTAAGCTATATATATATATATATATATATATATATATATATATATATATATATATCGAATATAGCTTATATATTATACACTTAGTAACAATAAAGTAAGCAATAGTAGCAATTATAGAAGGAAATTAGAGAGAGATTGTGATAGATTGATGATTTTGTAAGAAAAATAAAAGAATGAAGGGGTATTTATAGTTGAAAATAGGGAAAAATGTAATTATAAAAAGTTTGGGGTTAAAACAAAGTTTGGGGGGGTTAAATGGTTATAAATAGCCAACGGCTATTTTTGACAGTCCAACGGCTATATTTTTAAAAAAAAATTTTAAAAAAATATAGCCATTGGGCCCGTTTGGCCCGCTAAGGGACAGGTCCCGGTCCCTGGCGGGCTAAATGGTCCCAGGCCTGGCGGGCCCAAAGCATAGGACTGGCCCAAGAATCCGGCCCAGGCCCACTAAAACCGGGCCAAACAGTCCTGGCCCGTTTAGCCCGTTTGGCCCGCGGTTCCGGGCCTGGATCGGCCCACTTGCTACCCTTATATCAGTAAACTTGTTATATTTTGGAAATCATAAATGAATATCCTTTAGTAGTGGAAAATATTGTGGAACACTTGACTCTTCTCATGTCTATCACATGTACTGGTTCTTATATTGTTAATGGGCAAGGTTGGGTAGAACGCATCTAACAAGCTTTCTTAACCGGGGTATCTCGGTTGAGTGCCGGCCCCTCTCTCCGAGGTTGGAACGTGATAGGTAGTGATGATGCTGTCGGTCTTATGTGGATTGGGGTGACATAGGATCACACGTGGTCATGTGTATGATAAGTCTATACAGTGATTTAATGGCTTGGGGAAGACCCTTGGCATGTAACGGCCCGACCGGTCGTTTTGAGCTTTAGCATCCCGTTCAATGGTTCGAGGTCTTGAGTGACTTCATATTGTGTACTATGACATGCATGCTTGGTCGGATTTGATTTTCAGATGTTTCGGGAATTATTTGGATATGTGATTCTCATTTTAGAAGCTTAAGTTGAAAATGTTGATCGAGGTTTAACTATTGTGAAAACAACCCCGGAATGTTGTTTTGATGACTCTGATAGGTTTGTATTGTGATTTTGGACTTGGGCATATACTCGGAATTGATTTCTGAGGTTCCTAGGTTGATTTGGCATGTTGTGCCGAAAGTTGGCAATTTGAAGGTTTAGAATTTTGATAAGTTTGACTGTAGGTTAACTTCATGGCTATCGGATTCGGATTTTGGCTTTGGGACTAGGAATAGGTCCGTTTTTCTATTTGGAAATTTTTTGCAAAGTTTGGCGTCATTCTGAGTTGATTAGATAGGAATCGTACGCACGATTGTGTTTTTAGAAGTTATTGAGTTCATTGTAGATTTCATATGTTTTGGAGGTGCGATTCATGGTTTTGGATGTTATAATGATGGTTTGATTGCGTGAGCGAGTTTGTATTATGTTTTTAGAATTTTATTGATGTTTGGTTTGGAGCTCCGAGAGCTCGGGTGAGCTTCGGACGCGTATCAGAATGTTTGGAAGAATTCTAGCATTGCTGGATTTTGCACAGATGCATCAGGCCTTACAAATGCGAGACTATGATCGCATTTATGGTAATGCATTTGCGAGGGGAGACATCGCATTTGCGATGGAGGACTTGGGCTAGGCTAAGTCGCATTTACGATCATTTTGATCGCTTTTGCGATGTGTTCCCTGTTCGCAATTCCGAACAATTTGTCTCATTTGTGACATCAGCAAGGCTATGAGGTATTTCGCTTTTGCGATCATTCTTCGCATTTGCGAGGTTTGCATTTGCGTACCCCAGGTCGCATTTGCGATACCTGCGATTGAACATAAAAGTTGGGAGACGGGATATAGCTTCATTTTTTATATCTTTGAACCCTAGACTCGTGAGGAGGCGACTTTGACGAGGGATTTTCATCTACAATCATTGGGTAAATGATTTTGAACAATTTTCAACTATTTTACATGATTATATATGAGATTTAACATCAAATTTTTGAGAATCAAAGTGAAATTTTGAGAAAACTTTGTCTATGTTTTGAAAAATGAAAATTTACGATTTGAGAGTCGAATTGGACTCGGATTTTGAAACAAAACACATATATAGACGCATGAGGTTATGGATAGTCAGAATCTACCCTTGGACCCGGGCTTTGACTGGACGGGTCCGGGGTTAACTTTGGTTTACTTTTGAGGAATTGTGCAAAAATCATAGCCTTATTTATTGGAATTGATTTCTCTTGCACTATTTGATGTTATTAAGTCAATTTTGGTTAGATTTGAGCCGAAAAGATGTGAATTGTAAAGGAAAAGATATTTTTGAGTATTGATTAAGGGCTTTTGAAGTAAGTATCTTGTCTAACTTTGTGTGGGAGAAACTACCCTAAAGGGATTGGTTTGTTTGCACTATTTGAACTACGTGAAAGACGTGTATTCAAGGTGACGAGTGTGTACACGACCTAATATGTGGATATTTGACCGATTTAGACTCTTAGGTTTCTTATGTACATTAAATTGAAGTCGTTCCATCGTGTTATATCCTCCATTATTAAATTTAATTTTGTATGCCTTATTTGAAGCTGTTGGTTCGTGTTCTATCTTTTATTGTCAAATATACTCATACATGCTTTAATTCTCATTGTTGCCTCTTTATTGTCATGTTATTTCTTTCATAGTTGATTATTTATATTTGAAGTCGATGTCACATGTTGTCTCTCTTATTGTTAAACTACTCTTACTTGAAGTCATTATTATTTGTTATGTCTTTCATTGTTGAGCTCATTCTTCAGTATCCTTGTATTGTTGTAATTCTTGTGCTGATTTACTTGTTGTGCCATCGTGTTATTGTTGTACATGGTGTTGTTGAGTCGGGGACTACATGTTATTGTGGTAATTGGAATTGTTGTTGTGGAAACATTGTGGTATATGAGCACATGTGGTACGAATTATTATATTGTGTTGTTATGTTTTTGGCACGTGAAGGATTGTTAAGAGTATTGTTGGGGTGTTTGCACGTGAATTTTCAGTGCTATTGTTATTATTGATATTTGCACATGCGGTGTGATAAGGCGGGCTATATATGTTGGTTTTGCGTATGTGGCGAGAAAAGGTGGGATAACTATTATGCGCATGTGACGAGATACGATGGGCATTTACTTTATTGTTGCGCACATTGCAAGACAAGGGTTGTATGTCAAGGATGATTTGTGATGGCCTGGGGGCATTGTTACTGATGATAATTGTGTGGTGGTGTGACCTTCTTGTGTGTGTCATGCATATTACAAGTTTTGTTGTGTTGATTCCAATGTGCTACTCGGTGTCGCTGATTTTTACCAATTGACTTGAGTTATGATAGTACACTCGCACAAGCATACACTGTAACATGTCACGTATATGGATTGATCTGGCCGGCCATTTTGAGTATTGCAGCCTCGTTACCTCATTTATCACTTCTCCTATGTCATTTGTAGCTATGTGACTTGCTGAGTTGTTGGTTTGGTTCCGGGGATGATTCAGAGTGAATTGGGACACATAGTCCCAAGGTTTGGAGGCTTAATTTGTTAGAGTTGACCGGAGTTTGACTTTTGTGTAGACGACTCCGGAATGGAGTTTTGATAGTTCTGATAGCTTCGTATGGTGATTTTGGACTTAGGAGTATGTCTGTATATTGATTTGGAGGTACGTAGGTTGTTTTGGCTTGAATTGGCAAAAGTTGGAAAGTTGAAGGTTTGGAAGGTTGAGAGGTTTGACCGAGAGTTGACTTTGTTGATACTAGACTTGAGTTTTGGTTCCGGGAGTTGGAATAGGTCAGTTGTGTCATTTATGACTTGTGTGCAAAATTCAAGGTCAATCGGAGTTGGTTTGATATGATTCAGCATTGGTTTTAGAATTTGAAGTTCGTTAGTTTCAATAAGCTTGAATTGGGGGCGATTCATGAATTTGATGTGTTTTGATATGATTTGAGGCTTCGACTAAGTTTGTATTGTGTTTTAGGATGTGTTAGTATGTTTGGATGGGGTCCCGGAGGCCTCGGGTATGATTCGGATTGGAATCGAATTGAGTTTTGGACTAAAGGAATTTATGTTGGCTTCAGTTTTGGTGTTACCGCACTAGCGAGGTTTTGGCCGTAGGTGCGGAGCCGGAGAAGCGGCCATGTAGGCGTAGATGCGGGCTTGGCTAGAGAAAGGTTTATGCGCAAATGCGAGCATTTATCGCACCTGCGAGGCTACAGATGCGTGCTTGTGACCGCAGGTGCGGAGAATGAGCTGGGCATGGGTTTTCGCAGAAGCGGACGTGGGTGCGCAGAAGCGCGCCCGTAGATGCGATGAAACGCTTGCAGAAGCGTAAGTCGACTGGGTGTCCTAGAGCAGCAGATGCAAAGAAGTGTCGCAGGTGTGGGTGGAGTTTAAGTGGGAAGCGCAGAAGTGCAATCTTGACCACAGAAGCAGTTCCGCAGAAGCGGAGAATTGGACTGCAGGTGCAGTTTTGCTGGACAGAACATAAATGTCGAAGGGTTTGCCATTTTTCTCGTTTTTGGACTTGTGGAGCTCGGCTAGGGGCGAATTTGGAGAGGGATTTCACTATAATTTAAGAGGTAAGTAACTTTTAATCACTTTTGTCCATAAATATTGAATACCCATTGATTTTTACACCTAGATTATGTGTGTTTGAGGTAAAATTTGGTGATTTTTGAGCTATGTATTGGAAAGTGAGATTTGGGGGTTTGGGGGTCGATTTGTGGTTGGAATTGGATGATTTTGGTATGGTTGGACTCGTAATTGAATGGGTGTTCAGATTTTGTGAATTTTGTGGGGTTTTGAGATGCGGGTCCGGGGTTGACTTTTGATTTTGGTTTAAGATAGCTTTATCGTATGGAATCGATTCATATATTTTGTATTAATTATATTAAGTTGCGAGTGACTAGATTCAAGTCGTTCGGAGGTCGATTCGCGAGGCAAGGGCTTGTTGGAGTATTGAGTTGCACGTGTTAAGGTAAGTAACACTTCTAAAGTTGGAACTTAGGGTATAAATCCTTGGAAAACATATTATATGGTTTGTGTTAGGGTGACGCACATGCTAGGTGACGGGCGTGTGGGCGTGCACCAAGGTAATCATGATCCGAGTGGATTCTTATACTGTGTTGATGTCAAGTCTTGTTCTATCCACGAAATCCTTACTTGTTAGAATAATGGACTGTGATTCATATTAGAAATCATGTTTAGGCTATGTGCTTATTCGGTTGAGACCTAGTGAGGTTAATTCTGTTGTTTTGAGTTATCTGTTTTAAATGCAATTATGTACTCCGTCATGATTCTTTATTTGCATATCATATCTCACTTTCTATTATCATTCATTATTACATCACGTGTTATTATTGTTTGGGCTGAGTGGTATGAGATATGTGAGCCGTTGAGACTTGAGAAATTGATGACTGAGGTGGGCCTAAGAGATGGGCTGTGAGCGTTATTGTGGATTAGGCTGCATACCACAGTAGGCCTTATTGGCTTATTTATTATTGTGGATCGGGCTGCACGCCGCAGAAGGTCTTATAGGCTTTATATTAGCGCTTGGGCAGGATCTGCCCCTTCGAAGCCTGACATACCAGTAGGGAGCGCAGGCACAATGACATGTTTTGGTGAGGGGCATTGATGCCAGGCAGCCATACAATGCTGAGTGATTGTGTGTGTGATGAGTGGGAATTTGAGATAGGCATATTGAGTACTCTAACAGTACGAGTACCTTGAAATATCACTTTGATATCATACATTTGACATGCATATTGACATGTAGGCATATAGATGTACCATTCTTCATGCTAGCTATACTTGACATGTTCTTATTAGTGTTGGTCATTAATTGTGAACTTGAAAGCATGTCTAAATTTATGTACTATGAACTAGCTGAATATGGAAGTTTCTCTGAGTTATTTATTGTCATTTTCATTATCTTACATGTGTTGTCGTTATATTAGTTCTGACTGTATCCTTCTGAGGTCGTCACTGCTTTAACCCCAAGGTTAGCCTTGTTACTTATTGAGTGCATGGGGTCGGTTGTACTCATACTAAACATTACACTTCGTGTGCAGATCTAGTTGCATCTGGACGTGGTGATTGCTTGATCTGTGTTGGTACCTTCTCGGAGACTTTGAGGTAGATGTTATGATGCCCATAGACCTTGATTCTCCCTTCTTTTATTTTATTTAGTACTGCTGTATTATTCACATAGTTGTACTAGAGTTTGGTTTATGTTGAGATTTAGTAGTGCTCATGTACTCGTTGACATCAGATTCTGTGGTGGTTGTTGTAGAGTTTCAGTTACTTTTATCAGATATTTATGAGATTTTCTGCTGTTGAGTTTATTAAAACATGTTTTATTTCAATGGTTTAGTTGTTATGTGATTGTCGGCTTGCCTAGTAACGAGATAGGCGCCATCACAACAGGTTGGGATTTTGGGTCGTGACAAGTTGGCATCAGAGCTTTAGGTTACATAAGTGATCATGTACATGTATTCTTGTATGCCTTCCTTCTGTGCATGGATTGGACTGTCAGCACGTGAGTTGTCCGTGCGGATATGAGGTACTATTACTGTTGGCACGTGAATTGTCTATGAGGATATGAGGAATTGTTACTATTGGCACGTGAGTTATTCGTGAAAATCTGAGGCACTATTGGTATTGGCACGTGAGTTGTCTGTCCAGTTGTGATTGGTAATATGGGAACGAGATGCCAAGTGATTATGATTTGTGATTTGGGACCCGTAATTGTGATTATAAGGTGTGCTACCTCGAGGTGATTCTTGTGCAAACCTTGTGTAAGAACGGTTGATTATTTGGTTGTTATTTGTTTTTTCTTACTTGGTTTCACTTGGACTTTAACTGTATTTTGATTACTTTACGGTGTTATTACATGTTTACTCTTTGTTGCTAATTGTTGCTTCTATTTTCCATTTGCTAGTGTTGTATTGTTATTCTTTACATGTTTAGCTTTGTATTGATATTGTTCTCTGTTATCTTTATATTCATACTTATACAGTTTATTATTTCTAGTAGGTGTCTTGACTGTACCTCATCACTACTCCATCGAGGTTAGTCTTAATACTTACTGGGTACTTTGTGGTGTACTCATGCTGTGCTTGCTGCACATTTTTTGTGCAGATCTAGGTACGTCGGAGCGTGCCGGTCGTTAGTTGATTGATTGTGAGTTATCTTTCTTTAGCACTGTTTATTTCTATTTCGGAACAGTTTGTACTTAGAGATTTTCTAGTGAACTCAGTAGAGCTTATGACTTGTACTACCGGTGTTGGGATATTGTATATCTATTGATGGTTGTTGGCTATGTATGGCAATTACTCGTTCATATTTAATAGTTAATTGGTTTAAATCTGTAGTTAACTCAGTATGTTTTAGGCTTACCTAGTCTTGGAGACTAGGTGCTATCCGACTCCTAAGGAGGGATTTTTGGGTCGTGACACAAAGTCAACTCCAAGTCAAACTTATGAACTTTCCAAACATTCAAATTGCTAACTTTCAACAATTAGAGCCAAAACCTTCTAAGAACATCCAAATATAAATCCAAACATATGCCTAAGTGCAAAATCACCATATGAAGTTACTCAAGGTCTCAAACTGCCGAATGATATTCAAAAGCTCAAAACGATCGGTCGGGTTATTACACTATCCAATATCATAACAAGATAAATGTAGCTATTAATATGAATAATGTCAATTAAGGAGTTTCATAATCTAAATAAATCATGGAAGACATACTACATAAATCAACAAGAGGTAAGTAAGCTAGTTCTACCCGTATGCTTAATCTATAGCAAAGGCATATACACGCGTCATCTTGCATATACGTCTTCCCAACACATATAGCACATAACACTAGTGCCCTCAAATTAAGGTTACACAAGATACTTACCTCTTTCTGGCACAATTCAACCCTTCAAAACCACATTTCCTTTAGCACAAGCCTCTAAACCACTGGAATCTAGAGAATTAATACTAAAATAATTCAAAATAAGCTTTAGAAACTACCCTAGTATAAAAAAGGTTTGATCTTTAATATATTTGGAAACGTCAACAAAAAGTCAACTCGGGCTCACTTGGTCGAAATCGTAAATCAATATCAAACCCCAATTATCTGTTTACCTCTAAGTCCAAATATGTGTTTTGATTTAAGATTCGACCTTAAATCGAGATCTAAATCTTTAAATTATCAAATCCTAAGTATCTTCCCAAAAACTCTATTTCTACTCTATGAAAATCTAGATTTAGGAATGAAAAACTACGAAAAGTAATGCAAGTTGATCAAAAACAAGTTAAAGTTACTAACCCTTGAAGATGAAAAGAATTTCTCTACAAAACATTGCCTCCCACAAAGTCTAGGTCTCAAACATAGAATAAAATGAGTTAATCTCGAAATCCTCTATTTTTATCCAACTGCAGATGTCACAATTGCAAATCCTAATTCGCAGTTGAGAAGATCGCAAATGCAAACTAGTGTTTGCAAATGCGGTTGTTCCCCCTAAGCTCAGTAGCCGCAAATGCGACATCTACCTTGTAATTGAAAGGGTCACAAATGGAACACCAGCATTGCAATTGTGAAGTTGTCCCTTCCCATTCCTCCATTACAAATGTGAGTCACTGTTCACAAATGCGAACCTTGCATTTGTGAGAAGATCATAGCAAATGTGATGACTACAATACCAGAAATCTCAAACTTGAAAAACTAAGTCAGAAACTCACCAGAGCCCCTCGGGTCCTATTTTAACATCCGCACAAGTATATAAACGTTATGCGAACTTTCTTGTAAACTTAAAACATCAAAATAACATCTACAATCAAGTATCAAGAATCAAAACTCAAAGATTTCAAAATTCATAAACTCATTTTATAACTTTTCACAATAAGTGCCAAAACCGCCTCAGGTTACCCGGGACCCCAACAAACATGAGTTCAAGTTCAAAATCGTCATAAAAACCTACTGGAATCGTCAAAATACCGATCCGAGATCGTTTACCAAGATTGTTGACTGTGGTCAACTCTAACAACTTTTAAGTTTCAAAATTAAATTTTCTTTGGAAAATTACATTTAAACTTTCCAGAAATCAAAACGGACCATCCACATAAATCATAAATCATCAAATTAGTGTATTCAAAGTCTTAAAGAGCGAAACAGAAAGATATAACTCAAAATAACATATCGGGGTCGTTACATAATAAATGTAGAGATACGGCGCAAGAAAATGAGACATGTTTCTATGACAGTTCTAAGGAAATTTCCTAGTTTTATTAATGGTAGATTTACTCTAGAACACTGTGTTGTGTGTCCATTAGCTAGATAGACTAGAAGTCGATTTCTAATAAGTCATAGTAGAGTTAAAGGTATATTTTAATTAATTCATATGGATGTATGGGGTCCAGATAAACCAATTACTCACAGTGGAATGTTATATTTTCTTACCCTTGTAGATGATTTCTCCAGATGGACTTAAGTATTTTATAATTTTAACTCTGATGCGGTTGTGTTGGTAACGAATTTTAACACATAATCAGCTTGATAAGAAAGTTAAAATACTAAGATTAGATAATAGATCAGAATTCTTCAATCATAACTGCAGTAATATTTTCCAATCTTATGGAATTATCCATTAAAGATCTTATTCCTTCACCCCTCAATAGAATAGAGTGGGAGAAAGAAGACATAGACACATACTTGAGACTACAAAATTAGTCACGTTTCAAGGATTATTACTTTCTAGATTCTGCAGGTTTCTATGTTGGAGCTGCTATCTACATCATCAACAGGGTGCCTTTAATAGTTTTTCAAAATAAGTCACCATATGAGAGTGATTGGTTGCCTCTGTTATGCAACCAACTTGACTAAGCATGACAAGTTTGTCCCTAGGGTTATTAAGGCTGTGTTGATGGGGCATAGCACCCACCAAAACGGCCACACGTTATAAGACTTGTAAAATATGAGCTTCTTCATTAGTAAGGATATGGTGTTTTTTGAGTTTGTGTTTCAATTTTAGAATCCAAAAGCAATTCCCTCACCAATATCTCTTATTAACATACACTCATCAATATTTGATAAGTTGGTGCCTCATATTTATGATCAGCCTGCTCCACTTGATTTACTACCACCTAATGTAGGTGATGCTTTCACTTCTAACTTAGTCACTATGCAAAATGATAATGTGTCAGCAGAGACAGATCCTCACCATGAGGACATGTATGTAAAAAGCCACATTGAGGCCTTAGAGTATTTCTAAGAAACTTATATGGCTTAAGGACTGCATAGTTCCAAACAAAACAAAAAGAGGATTTAACAAGTGCTTATATTCTATTGCAGGAGTGGTGACTTGCTATGGACTATCTGCAAATTATCAGAATTACATCTCTAAATTTTCCACAAAAACTGAGCCTAGTTCTCATATTGAAACAATAAAGGATCCTAGGTGAGTGGATGCCATGAAGGTAGAAATACAAGTTTTAGAAGAAAATAAAACTTAGGAGGTGGTGTCGTTGACACAAGAAAAGAAAGCAATTGGGTGCAAATAGGTATATAATGTGAAGTATAAGGCTAATGGGGAGGTGGAGAGATTCAAGAAAATTCTTGTAGCTAAGGGATATAGTCAAAAGGAGGGTCTTAACTATCAGGAAACCTTTTCCCTTGTGGTGAAGATGATCACAGTCAGATTAGCTCTTTCAGTTGATGCAGCCAAAAATTGGAACATCTATCAATTGGATGTATACAATGTATTCTTGCAAGGAGACCTCAATGAGGAATTACATAGATATGCCTCAATGATTCAACAGTTTAGGGGGGGATAAATTTTAGGCATGTAGATTGCTTAAATATCTCTATGGAACTTGAGCCAACTTCCAGAAAATGAAATATCATGTTAACTACAGCTTTAGTTGCTTCAGGTTTTATCCGAAGTAATACAAACTACACTCTATTCACCAAATGTTAAGTTGTGAAGATAGTCAGTGTCTTGGTATATGTTAATGACCTCTTAATCACTAGAGATGATTCCACTCTCATTCTGAATACACAATACATCTTATAGTAGAACTTTAAAATCAAAAACTTTGGGGAACTTACATTCTTTCTGAGAATTGAATTTGCTAGGAGTAAAGATGGAATTTTGATGTACCAGAAAAAGTATGCATTGGAAGTTATTTCTTATATGGGATTAGCAGGTGCTAAGCCAATGGGGGCACCAGTTGAACTAAATCAGAAGTTAATTTTTGCAGAATTTGACAAGCATTTAGGCTTGAAGGATGATGCACTATTAGAAGATCCTGGTAGCTATCAAAGGCTGAATGGGACACTGTTATATTTGATTGTCACTAGCCCAGGCGTTTTATATGCAGTATAAGGCTTCAGTCACTTTATGCACTCTCCCAAAACATCCCACATCCAGTCAGGGTAGTTAAGTCAAATAGAGCCCAGGAATAGAGATTCTTATTTCTTCAACTAATTTTACTCAATTACAAGACTATTATGATGATGATTGGGCCTCATATCCAAATACCAGAAGATCCATAACTAGTTATATTGTGAATCTAGGAGACTCATTGATATCATGGAAGTCCAAAAAGCAAACAACCATTTTCAGTAGTTCAGTAGAGGTAGAATATAGGAGTTTGGCTTCTGCAGTTGCTGAAGTAGTTTGGTTGTTAGACTTGTTCAAGGAATTAGATATGGACGTTCAGCTACTAGTCCAAGTTCATTGTGATAAAAAATCTACCATTTAAATTGCTTCTGATCCAGTGTTTCATGAACGAACATAACACATAGTTATAGATTGTAATTTTATCTAGGAGAATGTAACGAGCCAGCCGGTTGTTTTGAGAATTTACATTTCGTTCAGCTGTTTGTAGTTTTGAGTAGATTCATATGATGTATTATGACATTCGTGAATCGTCGGTTTTGGTTTTTAGGTGAATCAGGATTGATTCGAAAGAATGATTCTCAACTAGGAAGCTTTAAGTTGGAAGAGTTGACCGAGTTTGACTTTTGAGTATTTGATCTCAGATAAGAGTTTTGACAGTTCCTATAGGTCCGGATGATGATTTTAGACTTGGGAATATGTCCGGATTTGCATTAGGATGTTTCTAAAAGATTTCGGCACTATTTGGTGAAAGTTGGTAATTTGAAGGTTTGGAATGTTCATAAGTTTGACCGGGCGTTGACCTTGATGATATTGGATTCGGATTGTGGTTCAGATAATTGGAATAGATTTGTTATGTCATTTGGGACTTATGTGCAAAAGATGAGGTCATTCCGAGTTTATTTGAAATGGTTCAGCACGAGTTTTGGAAGTTGAAAGTTCAAAAGTTCATTAAGTTCGATTTAAGGTGCAATTTATTGTTTTGATATTGTTATGCATGATTTGAGGCCTTGAGTAAGTACATGTTATGTTATTGGACTTGTTAGTATCTTCATACGGGTTCCCGAGGGGCTCTGGTGTGTTTTAGGCAGATTTTGGACCATTTTTAGGCCATTTCCAACTGTTATTTCTTTGCTACATGGGTGTACATTGCGATCGCGGAGAATTGGTCACGATCGCGAAGATTAGAATGGAAACAATTGACCTGTGAATCGCATTTGCGGAGGAATCTTCGCGTTCGTGAAGAATAAATTTTGCTTTCACTGAGCTGATTTCGGAAGCTTATATCGTACAATCTATAAGAAATTTGGTGATATCCAAAAACGAAAGTTGTAGCCCTTTATTTCTAGTCTTCAGAAAGTCAAACCGTTTGTCATTTGGTGTTATGTACAAAGGGTTATGGCTGATATACTACAAGCTGTGTGAGAAGAGTTTGGGAAGGATAATGAAAATTTGTTCACCACGATCGCAGAAAGATTTCAGTGATTGCAAAGGGTAAAATCTGTGCTAGAAATTTTTGGAACCGCGATTGCGAGGTTGGTGATCGCGATCGTGAAGGGTACCTCTGGAGCAGTGTATAAAGTACTCTGTTTCGAAGACCTTGGTCATTTTATCACATTTTGAGCTATGAAGCTCGGATTTGGGTGATTTTGGATGCGATTTTAACCACATAGACTGGGGTAAGTGTTTTCTACTTGGTTTTGATTATATTTCTTGAATCTATCTTCGATTTTGGCATTTGGATTATGAATTTTAAATAGAAATTGGGGGGTTTGTCGAAACTTTCCTAAAGTGAATTTTTGAGTTTTGAACATCGATTCGGAGTCAGATTTGAGTGAAATTAGCATGGTTGAAATCGTAATTGAATTGGCTGTCGGATTTTGTGAGTTTTGTTAGGTTCGGAGGTGCGGGCTCGAGTTTGACTTTTTGATTGATTGACTTTGAGTAAATGTGTAAACATTCGACCTTTATCATTTGGGATTGTTTGCTTAGGCATTATTTGGTATTTTTGAGTTGCTTTTGACTAGTTTCGAGCCGTTCAGTGATTGATACATGCGGGATGGCAATTTTAGAGTATTATTTGGCTTGCTCAGTATTGGATTTGGCTTGTTCAAGGTAAGTAACATATCTAAACTTGTATTTGAGGGTATTTAACCCAGGGAACTATGTTATAAGAGATGTATTGGGGTAACGCATATGCTAGGTGACGAGCGTGTGGGCGTGCACCGGGGTAATCATGATTCAAGTTGACTATTAGACTTTGACCGGACTTGTTTTGCAATTATATCTTGTTCTATCCGTGTAATCCCTACTTGTTAGAGTAATTGAGTTGTGATTCATGTTACAAATTATGTTTAGGCTATGTGCTTATTTAGTTGAGACCTAATGAGGCTATTTCTGTTGTTTTAAGTTTTCTACACTAACTATTATTATATACTCAGTCATGATTCTTCGTTTGCATACCATATCTCAATATTTGTTACTCATTCACTGTTACATCACATGTTATCATTATTTGGACTAAGTGGTACAAGAATGTGAACCCCTAAGACTTGAGAGATTGATGACTGAGGTAGGCCTAAGAGCTATGTTGTGAGTGTTATTATGGATCGGACTGCATGCCGCAGCATACCTTATAGGTTTTTGATTAGTGCTTGGGCAGGATCCGCCCCTCCGGGGTCTAACATACCAACAGTGAGCACAGGCACCGTGATATATATACATGTACTTTGTGAGGAGCTTATAAGCCAGGCACCCGTACAATGCTGAGCGATTTTGTGTGTGTGTATGTGTATATGATGAAGCGGGAATTTAAAAATGACAGCTTGAGTATGTTGATGGTGAAAGTACCTTGTAATATCATTGTGAAATCATTCATTTGACATGCATACTTGGCATTTAGGCATAGAGATGCATTTTTCCTCATGCTAGACGGTACTGTGACATTCATGATTTGTCATGTACATTTGACATGTAGGCATATAAATGTATATTCCTCATGCTAGACGGTGTATGGTAATTGATGACTTGACATTTATATTGACATGTGTCATGACCCAAAATCTCAACCTGTCATGATGGCGTCTATCATGATACTAGAAAATCCCTACACTTTAATAGAAAATGAATTAAAGCATTTTAAATAACAAAAATTCTCATAAACAGGGATAGAAACCCAAAACTCAACGTGGAATTTCCAACTATCGGGGTGTCACAGAGTACATGAGCATCTATACATCACAAGTTTGGAAAATACGGCCTATAATAGTCCAAAACTAAATACATTAAGTAAGAAGATAGGGAAGGAGAGACAAGGTCTGCGAAACACCAGCAGCTACCCCGGTATCTCCGAAAGATCAACTGCGCGAAAAAATCAACACCTATTATGTCCGGGAACACTTGGATCTGCACACGAAGTGTAGTGTGTAGTATGAGTACAACTAACTTAGTAAGTAACAATACTAAATAAAGAACTGAAAGTAGTGACAAGCTTCACAGCTAAGTCCAATTATAGTAATTTCCAACATAAGAAGGTAGGCATGCTTTCATGTTCAACATTTAAGACCCAAACAATAATTTCATATCAAGTTAAACTGAAACAGAAGATAATATCTCTAAGAAATTTCCAAAACAGTGATATATGACAGCTAAATTGCAAAAATAATGAAATTAATGCATCATTTTAGAGCAGCAGTCACTCAGTCCTCCCATTCACTCCAACCTCACAATCACTCTTTCCTCACAGTCACTCATTCCTCTCAATCACTCGGCGCTCGACACTCGCACTCAGTAGGTACATGTGCTCACTAGGGGTGTGTACAGACTCCGAAGGGGCTCCTTCAGCCCAAGCGCTATAACAATCCAATCATATCATAATTCAATGAAACATGTTGCGGCGTACAACTCGATCCCATAAATATCCTCACAATCAGCCACTTTGACTCACTCAGTCATCAACCTCTCCAGTCTCTCGGGCTCTCAAAAATCATGATAAGCAGCCCAAACAGCAATAATATAATGCATCAATAATGAACAATAGAGACTAAGATGTAATGTGCAAGTAAAATTGTGACTGAGTGCAAAACAACAATTTAGCAGATAATTCAACATGTACACGACCTATGTGGGTCCCTACAGTGTCAACACATGTTTTAAACATGATTTATAGTTCGATTTCTCTAATACGTGAAAAAAGTACGAATATCAACAGATTATTCAACCACACAGTTCCATGGAGTTTATCAAGTCACAATTCCTATGGTGCACGCCAACATGCCCGTCAACTAGCATGTGCGTCACCT
This sequence comes from Nicotiana tabacum, assembly GCF_000715075.1. Classification (NCBI taxonomy): domain Eukaryota; kingdom Viridiplantae; phylum Streptophyta; class Magnoliopsida; order Solanales; family Solanaceae; genus Nicotiana; species Nicotiana tabacum. Next base: position 38,626,054 of record NC_134092.1, read on the forward strand.
CAAAACCAATCACACTTCACAGAATTCGGGGTTTCATACCCTCAGGACCAAATTTAGAACAGTAACTTACCTCAAATCGTGAAATTCTTTATTCTACTATGCCTTTGCCTCGCGAATCGGCCTCTGAACGCCTCAATCTAGTCACAATTAATTCGATTCAGTCAATACAAATTATAGGAAATAATTTCATATAAAAATACTAATTTTCCAACAAAATCCGAAATTGCACTAAAAAATTGCTAGTGGGTCTCACGTCTGGAACCCAACAAAAGTTATAAAATATGAACGCCCATTCAACCACGAGTCTAACCATACCAAATTTACCAAATTCCGACATCAACTTGACCTTCAAATCATCAAATTTTATATTCAAATCCCTAGGCCCAAATCCTCTAATTTCACCTCAAAAATACGTAATCTAGTCGAAATACTCAATCATAATTCAATATTTGTGACTAAAAATGATCATAAGTGACTTACCTCAAGTTTTCCCATGAATTCCCTCTACAAAATCGCCCCAAACCGTGCTTGAAAGGTCCAAAATGACAAAAATATCGGAACTTTCTGTTTTTGTACACTGCAAGAGGTTCCACATCTGCAAAATTTTTAACCGCTTCTGCGCCCTTTTCACTTCTGCGCCCTTTTTGCTTTTGCAGACTTGCTTCTGCGAAGAAGTTGTCCTCTTCTGCGGTTTTACCCAGTTTCCCCTTCCTCCGCATCTGCGACCTTGATGTTGCTTCTGCGGACTAGCTTCTGCGAGGTTCTGTCCGCTTCTGTGATGCCCATCTCGCTTCTGCGAGCTCGCACATGCGAGCCAATTTCCGCAGGTGCGATTGCATCAGAAGGCAGAAAATTTCGAGGTTTGTTCTAAGTCCAAATTTGATTCGTTAGCCATCCGAAACTCACCCGAGGCCCCCCGAGACCTCAACCAAATATACCAGCAGGTCCTATAACATCATACGAACTTAGTCGAGGCCTCAAATCACATCAAACAATGCTAAACCCATGAATCATACCCCAATTCAAGCTTAATGAAACTCAAAATTTTCAACTTCTACATTCGATGCCGAAACCTATCAAATCAAGTCCGATTGACCTCAAATTTTGCACACAAGTCATAAATGACATTCCGACCCTGATTTCAAGCCTGATTTAACTACGGACTTCCAAATAATTTTTTGAACATGCTCCTAAGTCCAAAATCACCATACGGAACTATTGGAATCATCAAAACTCTATTCCGGGGTTGTTTACGCATAAGTCAACATCCGATAAACCTTTTCAACTTAAGTTTTTGTCTTTGAGACTAAGTGTCCCAATTCATTTTGAAATCTCACCGGACCCAAACCAATTACCCGGGGAAGTCACATAACAACTTTAAAGCATAAATTGAGTAGTAAATGGGGGAACAAGGCTATAATACTCAAAACAACCGGCCGGATGGTTACATTCTCCCCCTCTTAAACAAACGTTCGTCTTCGAACGGTTTCAGAATCATACCTGGAGCCTCAAATAGGTGTGGCTATTTGCTCTGCATCTCGTGCTCAATATCCCAGGTAGCTTCTCCAACTGGCTGGCCCCTCCACTGCACTTTTACTGAAGCTATGTTCTTTGATCTTAACTTTCGAACCTGCCGGCCTAAAATGGCCACCGGCTCCATATCATAAGTTAAATTACTATCCAACTGAACCGTACTGAAATTCAAAACATAAGACGGATCTCTAACATACTTCCGAAGCATAAATACATGAAAAATTGGATGAACACCCTATAGATTAGGTGGCAATGCAAGTTCATAAGCCACCTCTCCAATCTTCTTAAGTATTTCAAAAGGCCCAATATACCTAGAACTCAACTTGACCTTCTTCCCAAACATCATAACACCTTTCATAGGTGAAACCCAGAGTAGTAACTTCTCTCCTACCATGTAAGCAACATCGCGAACCTTCCGGTCGGCATAACTCTTATGTCTAGACTGCGCCATGTGAAGTTGTTCCTGAATCAATTTAACCTTTTCCAAAGCATCCTAAACTAGATCAGTACACAATAATCTAGCCTCACCCGGCTCAAAACCAACACACCGGAGACCGACACCGTATCAAATATAAAGCCTCATATGGAGCCATCTAAATGCTCGATTGGTAGCTATTATTTAAGCAAACTCTGCCAGTGGCAGAAACTGATCCTAAGAACCCCAAAAATCTATAACACAAGCACATATCATATCTTTCAATATCTGAATAGTGTGCTCGGATTGTCCGTTCGTATGAGGGTGAAATGTTATACTCAACTGAACCTGTGTGCCTAATTCTTGCTGCACTACTCTCCAAAATTGTGATGTAAACTACGTGCTCCGATCTAAAATGATAGACATTGGCACACCGTTGACTTCGATGATCTGTAAACACCTCACAAGACACACCGTAGAGATAATGAATCCAAATCTTCAATGCATGAACGATGGCAGCTAACTCCAAATCGTGGACAGGGTAGTTCTTCTCATGGGAATTCAATTGATGCGAAGCATAAACAATCACTCTACCATCCTGCATCAAAACATATCCAATACCAATCCGAGAAGCATCACAATACACTGTATAAGAACCAGCAGCTGAAGGTAGGACTAGAACTGGAGCTGTGGTCAAGGCAGTCTTGAGCTTCTAAAAGCTCTCCTCACACTCATCCGACTACTTGAAAATAGCACCCTTTTGGGTCAACTTGGTCAAAGGCGATGCAATAGACGAGAAAACCTCCACGAAGAGACGATAATAACCTGCCAAGCCGAGAAAACACCGAATCTCAGTAGCTGAAGATGGCCTGGGCCAACTCTAAACTGCCTCTATCTTCTTCGGATCCACCTTAATTCCTTTACTATATACTATGTGTCCCAAGAATGCTACCGATCTAAGTTAGAACTCACACTTAGAGAATTTGGCATAAAGTTTCTTCTCTCTCAGCCTCTGTAATACAATACTCAAGTGTTGTGCATGCTTCTCCTAGCTACGTGAGTACACCAGGATATACTATTCATCAAGTGCATAAATGCTGTTGAGGCGTTGGTCAGCCCAAAAGACATCAAAAGAAATTCATAGTGACCAAATCAACTCGAACATTCAACTGGTGATACCCGGATCTCAAATTAATTTTGGAGAATACCCTCGCTCCCTGAAACTGGTCAAATAAATCATCAATATGCGGCAAAGGATACTTGTTCTTGATTGTGACTTAGTTCAACAGCCTGTAGTCGATGCACATCCGCATAGTACCACCTTTATTTTTCACAAACAGAACTGGTGCACCCCAAGGCGACCCACTAGACCTAATAAACTTCTTATCAAGGAGTTCCTGAAGTTGCTCTTTCAATGTTTTCAACTCAGATGGTGCCATAAAATACGGAGGAATAGAAATGGGCTGAGTGCTTGGCACCAAGTCAATACCGAAATCAGTATACCTGTCGGGTGGCATACATAGCAGGTCTGCAAGAAATACATCCAGAAAGTCTCGCACTATCGGTACAGAATCAATAGTAAGGGTGTCTGCTGCGACATCTCTCACAAAGGCCAAATATGACAAATACCCTTTCCAAACCATACGTTAGGCCTTCAAATAAGAAATTACCCTGCTGGAAACATAATCTAGAGAACCTCTCCATTCGACCTTTGGCAACCCCGGCATCGCCAACATCACGATTTTTGTGTGAAAACCTAGGATAGCATGACATGGAGACAACCACGCCATACCTAATATTACATCGAAATCAACCATGCTAAGCAATAAGAAATTAACTCTAGTCTCCAGTCCCCCAATAGTTACCACACACGACCGATACACACGGTCCACAATAATAGTATCGCCCACCGGCGTAGATACATGAACATGTCAAACTAAGGACTCACGGGGCATATCCAGATAATGAGTAAAGTATGATGATACATACGAATAAGTGGAACTAGGGTCAAATAATATAAAAGCTTTCTTGTGGCACACTGAGACAATAACTATGATCACAGCATCTGAAGCAACAACATCTCGCATGGTAGGAAAATCATAGAATCGAACCTGGCCTCCACCTGATCAGCCTCCCCCTCTTGGGAGACCCCTAGCTAACTGAGCCCCACCCCGAGCTGGTTGGACGGGTGTCGAAGTTACTGGTGCTGAAGTCGTAGTCTGACTCCTCTACAGCACTGGACCTCCCGAGCGACGAGGACACTGCCTCCACATATGCCCAAACTCCCCTCACTCAAAGCAACTCCCCAATGCTAGTGGTGGTAGGGGACTGAATAGGTCCCGAGAACCATAATAACCGCTAGTAGCACCCGGTGCAAATGAACCCTGAACTGAAGGAGCACGTGACGAACTCTGGGCTAGAAGGGCATTGAGAGAAGACTGACCCTGATGAGAATTGTATGAACCATGGCTAGATGATGCAGCACGGTGAACTGGATGACCCTTCTGTGCGTTCCTGTAAGGACGACCCCTGCCATTGTAGAACTAAGCCCCTGAAGGAACACCGTTGAACCACCTGATCCACGAGGCCTCTTGGCCTCCCTCTCTTCTCGCTCCTAGCTACAGACCATCTCTATCAGCCGAGCAATGTCAACCACCTCATGAAAAGTAGCACCAGATACCCTCTCCTAAGATATAATCAATCGCAGTTGATATGTGAGGCCATCAATGAACCTGCTAGTCCTCTCTCTATCCGTGTGAACCAACCAAACTGCATGACGAGCCAACTCAGAAAACTTCATCTCGTATTGCGTCACAAACATGCCCTCTTGATGTAACTGCTCATACAGTCTGCGTAGCTCCTCTCTGCGAGACTGCAGCACGAACTTCTACAAGAAGAGAACGGAGAACTCCTGCCATGTAAGTGGTGCTGCACCGACTGGCATGCGCCTTTCATAAGCCTTCCACTTTCTGAAGGCAGCCCCAGTGGACTGAATAGTAGTGAACGAGAACCCTTTGGTCTCAAGAATACCCACCGTGCGAAACATCTGCTGACACTTATCCAGGAAACCCTGAGCATCCTCTGACTCTACACAGCTAAATAATGGAGGCTGAAGCCTCCCAAATCTCTCAAGTCTCCTCTGCCCATCATCAGCCATAATGGTGACCACCTAGGCCTGAGCAGCTGCAACCCGCTGGGCTAGTAGTGCCCCTAGTGTCTGAAGTCTCTACACTACCTGCTCTAGAGTATAGGTGACATGGGTATGAGTACCTCACCCGGCCTGAAAAGTGGCTGGTACGGCTTTAGCCGAAACCACTTGAGCAAGGCCAGTGTAAACAGTCAATATTTGTGCTAGAGCCTCTTGAAGGCCTGGAATCACAATAGGCATAGCTGGTGCCTGAGCTAGTCATGTTGGCTCAGCTATATCTAGAATCTTCTCTCGAGCTTGAGCAACTGGTGGTGCTACAGGTGCTGCTCCAACTGTCATACGAGCTATACCTCGACCTCTACCTCGGCCCCGGCCTCTACCACGGCCTTGGCCTCTGGTGGCCCTAACTGGTGGCACTACTGCATGACCATCTGATCCGGTAGTACGTTTCCTCACCATCTGTGAGGGAATAGAATAAAAAAAATTTAGTTTCCGGAATCAACAATTTCGCACAACTGAATACAAGAAAGAGAAATTTTCCTAAGAGTTTGGCAGCCTCTCGAAGATAAGTACAGACGTTTCTGTACCGATCCACAAGACTCTTCTAAACCTGCTTATGACTCATGAGACCTATGTAATCTAGGCTCTAATACCAACTTATCACGACTGCAAATCCTAACCTGTTGTGATGGTGCCTATCATGGTACTAGGCAAGCCGACATTACTGAATAATCCTGACACTTTTAATAGAAAATGAATTAAAGAATTTTAAATAAGAAAAATTCTCATAAACAGGGATAGAAATCCAAAACTCAACGTGAAATTCCCAACTATCGGGGTGTCACAGAGTACATGAGCATTTATACATCACATGTCTGGAAAACACATCCTATAATAGTCCGAGACTAAATATAATAAGTAAGAATATAGGGAAGGAGAGACAAGGTCTACGAAATACCGGCAGCTATCTCGGAATCTCTGGAAGATCAACTGTTCGAAGAAATCAGCACCCACTGTGTCCGGGAACACATGGATCTGCACACGAAGTGCAGGGTGTAGTATGAGTACAACCAACTCAGTAAGTAACAATACTAAATAAAGAACTGAAAGTAGTGACGAGCTTTATAGCTAAGTCCAATTACAGTAATTTCCAACATTAGAAGGTAGGCATGCTTTCAAGTTCAACATTTAGGACCCAAGCAGTAATTTCATATCAAGTTCAACTAAAACTAGCTGGTTTTGGGATCGTGACAAGTTGGTTTCAGAGCTCTAGGTTCATAGGTGTTACGAGTCATGAGAAAGTGTCTAGTAGAGTCTTGCGGATTGGTATGATGATGTCCATACATATCTTTGAGAGGCTACATGGCATCTAGGATAAACTTTCCATCTTTCTTTCCTTATCGTGCGGTATTGATTCAAATCGAAGCGTATCTCTTTTAATTCCTTCCACTCACTAGTATGTTATGTGAGCACTCGGTATCAGTTGTGCATCGACGGCTTGTTATACCATGGATGAGATACGAGATGTGTTTTCTATATTTTAGTGATGGGCCAGTCTGGAGGACTTGAGGCAGTGTTTTAACCGCAGCTTGGGTACGGTGATTGTAGTTGTGTGAGTTTATGCTTTTGGGATTCTATGTCCAGTGGTATCCCTAGGATTGGGACTGGCGGCTCGGTGAGTGGTTGGATAGCTATAAGATGTGTATCATGTGACTACGGGATGTGTTCGGGGATGGCTTTGATGTAACGAGAAGAGTTGCTTGGGATGTGAAACAAACTATTGGGTCTGTCTTGATGTGCTAAACGGTCTTGAGATATATGCGTGTCGAGGGGTCTTTCATGTTGTTTAATTTTGGATCGAACTAGATTTTCATATCTTGTTTATGAGTTCAGACTCGGGAAGATTAAGTGATTGTATAGTAGTTGTGGCTATGAAAGGGTATAGAGAGATGCCAATTTGAGGCTAAGTAGGTGGGTTATCACCTGCGAGGTAATCTATGGATATGTGATCATTATGAAGTTGTGTGGAGAGTTTCTTTCTACCAGTGGGTTATGTGTATTGCGATTTGAGTTTGAATTACATGAAAAAGTTAACCTGCATTTCACGAGAATGAATGTGAGCTTAGTGGATGATTTGAGGTATTTTATGATTTGTGTTGCATGAGCTTATGAAGGATTTAGTTGAATTTCAATGTGGGATTATGGCAGTAATAGAGTATGGGTATTGTGAGTTATCGAATGTTTCGTTCTATTGCTTCGAGGGAAGTGAGGGAGTCTATTATTGACGATTTGATTGCATGGTTATGTGTTGTATTGGTTTCGATTTAAGGCAAACTTGTGAATCAGTTATGACTTGTAGAGGTTGAGATCGAGGATGACTCGAGTCAGGAAATTTATGGATACGGGTTATATTACACTTTATAGGTATATGGAAATTATGGCATAGGTCGTTCGGCCCGTTTGGGCGGTACAACTGAGATTTGAGCAGAGTGGATGACTCTCGAGAAGGTTCTAATGGATTCAATATTTATATGTGGCAATTGAGAATTTTCTGGATTTGTATATGGTTATAATCTAAGATTTGCATTGGATGGGGTTGAGACTCGCATAATATTTATATTATTATGGATTCTACATTTCGGTATCAGAAAGAAAAAAAGAATAACTATAAATTCATAGAAGGTCTCTTCAGAGTGAATGTCTCCGTTGTGGTACTTTTGGGGTGCTTAAGAGGGAATACAACAGCTTATGGGCCTTAGGGCGGTGTAGTTTTATGCTAGTATCTGTCATGTTAAGCGTTAGGTTAAGGGTCGAAGTGTGCGGGCAAGGAGAAGTGTTAAGTTGAAGGCAATTCGGAAGAAACTCAGAGAAATAGGACATCTTGGTGGTATATCGGATTAGCATGGTAATGGATATAATCGGTTCTTTGGGTTCTTTTGATGTAGTGAGTCTCTACAAGTGTTTTGTGGCAATACTCTTGGGTTTGGTGACCTGCGTGACTTGGTTGAGTTAGAGGGATTCAGTTTTGATGGCTTGGTTCTGTATAAATGGGCTTCGTAGAGTTCTCGATGATATCTATGACTAGTTGGGATGGATATTTTCTACAAGCATGGGGAGTTTGTTATGCGTTGTGATTTTCTTCTGAATAGGATCGGGTGGAAGGTTTCTAGCTAATTGAGTATGTAATCTTCTTGTGACTCATGGTTGATAATGTGGTCCTCGTGTTATCATATGATAGCATGATAGATGAGGTACGTCGTGTGGGATTGAGATTTGCATGTACAGGGTCGCAGTTCAATTTTGAAGGGAAGGTCACGAATTCTTAGACAGCATGGACGGTTTCAAATGTTTAGATAAATTCCATACAACATGGTATTACCTGAGAAGGGAGCACAATTTAGAGGGCACGATGAATGCTTATTAGTATTGCGGTACTCGCCTGGTTGATCGACTACTAGTGTTCAGATTTTTCTTTATGGCACAAAAGAATAATGGAAGTATTTCTTGTGGAATGATTGTGTATGAAGGATGTGTCAGTCACTTGAGTGGTTGAGTTAGTATCGGATATGGTGATTCTGGTATTCTAGGGATTTGGAGATGGGGAGTTCTTAGAGGCAAATTGTTCCTTAGTTGCAAACTGTAATGGTATAGCCAAAGTTAAACAGCTAATAGTATGTGTTATGGTTAAGTTATTGTGAATTTTTTGGGGGGTTATTTATCCAATTGTGGGTGACCGGAGTTAATTTGTGGGCCTATTGGTATGCTAGTGACGATGTGTATTCTACACCGGGTCGGATTTGTTGACTCGGCACTTTAATTTTTGATGGGTGTGTCATTCAGTTGGAGTTGAGCATTTTCGTATTCCGATATGTTCTATATTTTAATCTTCTATGCTACAATGGGTTGTGATATGTTGGTTATTTGCACGCTAGATGCCTTCTGTTTGGGCCTTGCGGCAAAATTCGAGCGAGATGGTTATTAGGGTGTTGAATTGTTGATTGTACCTTGTTTATGGTCTTGCTAGGCTGTGATGTATTGTGTTATTCCCGTCTCCATGGTTATGGTAACGCACTTCGTGTATTTTATGTCGAATTACATGTGGTTGTTGATTTTGAGCATTGTGGCTTGAGGTATTTCATATAGACCGGTGTTTGGATGGGTCACGCATTGCATCGGGGTTATGCTGATCCTTTGTGATAGATTCGTTTGTCTTGGTTCTACTATGTGTGATGGGTTCATAACATTGCGTTTGTGGTGGTACTTGTTGAGCTTACGTGGCGGTCCACTCATTTGAGTCATTTTCCATGTTTGGGTGTATTTGAGTTGTTGCTTATTGGTGCACGGATTGTATGGTATGTGGCTCTAGGTGTTATTGGTGTGGCATGTCGGTCGAGCACCTTCTACTGAGTGAGATGAGGTTATTGAACCTGGAATGAGCACTATCAGGATTGAGTAAGGTATGTTTGGAGATGTGATGATGTCACTAGTTAACATTAGAATTTGGGCTATGGTTCTTGTTTGGTGAGAGATCTCTACGACTTGTTGATTTGATGGGTGGTTATGAGTCGCTATGTGTTTCTTTCATCATTGACAGTGTACAAAGGTTTAGAAATAAGGTTTTAATTGATATGAGGTTTGTTACCAGTATCGGGTTTCTTTTTTAGCAGCTATTGCGATAGAGAATTATTGCTATGAGTATGCGAGTTATGTGGTATATCATGTGATTACATCTTGAGCTATGGTTATGGCTTGATACATCTTATTCAGACTTATACAGTGTGTAGATGCTAGATTCGGGTCTTGTACGGAATTCTGGATGTTGGAAATTGGGTTCCAAGGTTTATTGGCTAAGGTTGAAGGAAGAATATTCGGTTATGTTGAGTTGACAGACTTATATAGATTGGGGTGATATGGGATCATCCCCGGGTATGTGCATGGTAAGGTTACACAGTGATTTGACGGCTTTGGAGCGACTCTTGACACGTTCGAGGATGAACGTATGTTTCAGTGGGGGAGAATGTAACAACCCAACCGGTCGTTTTTAGCATTTGCATTTCGTTCAGCTGTTTAAAGTCTTGAGTAGCTTCATATGATGTATTATGACTTCTGTGAATCGTCGGTTTCGGTTTTCAGGTGATTCGGGATTGATTCGGAAGAATAATTCTCAACTAGGAAGCTTTAAGTTGGAAGAGTTGACCATGTTTGACTTTGGAGTATTTGATCTCGGATCGGAGTTTTGATGGTTCCGTTAGGTTCGGATGATGATTTTGGATGTTTCTAGAAGGTTTCGGCACTATTTGGCGAAAGTTGGCAATTTAAAGGTTTGGATTATTCATAAGTTTGACCGGGAGTTGACCTTGATGATATGGTGTTCGGATTGTGGTTCCAAGAATTTGAATAACTTTGTTATGTTATTTGGGACTTATGTGGAAAATTTTAGGTCATTAAGTGCGAGTTGATTTGATATGGTTCGGCACGAGTTTTGGAAGTTGAAAGTTCATTAAGTGCGATTCGTGGTTTTGATGTTGTTATGCGTTATTTGAGGCCTCGAGTAAGTCCGTGTTATATTATGTGACTTGTTGGTATGTTCGAACGGGGTCCCGAGGGGCTCGGGTGTATTTTAGATTTATTTCGGATAATTTTTAGGCCATTTTCAACTGCTCGTTTTTTGCTACAGTGGTGTACATCGCAATCGCGAAGAGTAAAATGAAAAAAATGGACATGTGAATTGCGTTCGCGGAGTAAGCTTCTCGTTCGCGAAGAAGAAACTCTGCTTTCTCTAAGCCGACTTCAGAAACTTATGTATTGTAATCTATAAGGAATTTAGAGATGATCAAAAAATGACATTTATAGCCCTTTGTTTCTAGTATTCGGAAAGTCAAACCGTTTTTCATTTGGAGTTATGTACAAAACGTTAAGGCAGATATACTATAAGCTGTGTGAGAAGAGTTAGGGAACAGTAATGGAAATTTGTTCATCGTGATCACGGGGAAATGGCAGCAATCGCGAAGGGTAAAATCTATGCTGGAAAATATTGGAATCGCGATCGCGAGGTTGGTGACCTCGATCGCGGAGGGTACCTCTGGAGCAGTGTATAAAGTACTCTATTTCGAAGGTCTTGGTCATTTTATCATATTTTGAGCTATAGAGCTCAGATTTGGGCGATTTTGGAGGCTATTTTACCACATAGATTGGGGTAAGTATTTTCTAATCGATTTTGATTACATTTTATGAATTTATTTTCGATTTTGCCATTTGTATTTTGAAGTTTTAAGAGAAATTGGGGAGTTTTTTTTCTAAACTTTCCTAAAGTAAATTTTTGAGTTTTGAATATCGATTTGGAATTGGATTTGAGTGAAGTTAGTATGTTTGAACTCGTAATTGTATGTGTTGTCGGAATTTGTGAGTTTTATTGGGTTTTGAGGTGCGATCCCGGATTTGACTTTTTGGTTGACTTTGAGTAAATGTGTAAATATTCAACCTTTATTATTTAGGATTTTTTCTTAGGCATTATTTGATGTTTTTAGTTGCTTTTGGCTTGTTTCGAGCCGTTCGGAGGTTGATACGCGCGAGATGGCATTTTTAGAGTATTGTTTGGCTTGCTCGGTATTCGATTTGGCTTGTTCGAGGTAAGTAACATATCTAAACTTAGATTTGAGGGTATTTAGCCATGCAAACTATGTTATAAGAGATGTATTGGAGTGACACATATGCTAGGCGATTTATTTGAGTGTGTGGGCATGCACCGGGGTAATCATGATTCAAGTTGACTATTAGACTATGACCAGACTTGTTTTGTTGTTATATCTTGTTCTATTCATGCAATCCCTACTTGTTAGAGTAATTAAGCTGCGATTCATATTAGAAATCATGGTTAGGCTACGTGCTTATTCGGTTGAGACCTTATGAGGCTATTTCTGTTGTTTTGAGTTTTCTGCTCTAACTATAATTATATATACAGTCATGATTCTTCATTTGCATATCATATCTCAGTCTTTGTTCATCATTTACTATTACATCACATGTTATCATTGTTTGGGCTGAGTGGTACGAGATTATGAGCCCCTAAAACTTGAGAGATTGATGACTGAGGTGGGCCTGAGAGCCATGTTATGAGTATTATTGTGGATCGAGCTGCACCCCGCAGCAGGCCTTATAGGCTTTTGATTAGCGCTTGGGCAGGATTCGCCCCTCCGGAGTCTGATATACCAACAGTGAGGGAATGCACAGTGATATATATACACGTGCTTTGGTGAGGGGCTTATGAGCCAGGCACCCGTACAGTGCTGGGTGATTTTTATTTTTTTGTTTATGTGTGTGATAAAGTGGGGATTTGAAACAGACAGCTTGAGTATGTTGAGGGTGAGAGTACCTAGTAATATCACTATAATATCATTCATTTGACATGCATGCTTTGCATGTAGGCATAGAGATGCATTTTTCATCATGCTAGACGGTACTGTGACATTTGACATATAGGCATAGAGATGTATATTCCTCATGCTAGACGGTATATAGTAATTGATGACTTGACATGTAGGCATAGAGGCGTATTTTCTCATGCTAATTGGTAAACGAAAATTCTTATATGGTGTTATGAGTTGGAAATACATTTCTATTGATAAACTCATATTTAGTTGATTTTCAGTTGTAATATCTGGACTTGACTGTTATACCTGAAAAGCATGTCTACTTTTCCGTAACTGTGAACGAGCTGCGCATAATATCTTTTGAACTATCACTTTTACTGCATCCATTATATTATTATGAGTTAATATTGGCTATTGGTGTAGGACAGTGACCTTGTTCTGAGCTGGTCACTGCTTTTAATCTAAGGTTAGGTTTGTTACTTATTGAGTACTTGGGGTCGGTTGTACTCATATTACACTTCTGCATATTGCATGCAGATTTTGGAGCTGATGTTACTGTGTATGGCGGGAGCTGGCATTGAAGATGTAACTGCGTTACGGTTATAGCTGCCTCTTGTTCTTGGTAGCTTTAGATTTATAAGTCTGTTTATGTATATTTCGAACAGATGATGTATTTATTTCGTACCAGTTTTGTAAATTCTAAGTCTTAGATGCTCATGACTTGTACCACCAATCCTTGCGATTTTGTATAGAAAACTCAGTTATTTTATTTATTGTTTGTTGTTATCCTATTTGAGTTTTGTTGTCCATCATTTAGCTTACCTAGCGGGTTGGGTTAGGTTTCATTACGACTAGCTGAGTTTTGGACGATGACAGAGAAAATATAACTTGGCTTGATTTAGACACTGTACTTGAATACAAATGAGCACCAAGTTGATATACTAACAAAGGGGCTGACTTTACTGCAACACAACTATTTGATATCCAAGCTAGGGATGAAGAACATCTTCATACCTCCTAGCTTGAAGGGAGGTGTAAAGAGTCATAGTCCAGCTGTCACTTAACTAATGTTTAGTTAAGTAAACTAGGCGATAGTTAGTTGCTGATTACAGTGGTTAAGTAGGTGGGTTAGATTGAGCGTGTTAGGATATTTTGTATAAGTTGTTAGTTTGTACAGTAATAACCGTAATTCTGATAATGAGATGAAATCGTCTTTCTCTCTCCAGCTTTTCTCTTTCTTCGCGTGCTCTTTCTCTGTTTTGTGTTCTTCAATGGCGGATGAGTCTTCACTCTTTAATCACTGAATTGGAGATAGTTTACTGTCAGATAATTATTTCATTATGTTCTCTTAGTTTCAATCAGGTACAGTACAAAATAATACACACTATCTCTTCTTTCTCAATACTTGGCAAGAATCTTCATTCTATTATTTCTTTTCCTTTTTCCTTACCCATTCTTATTTTTCTTTTTTCTTTTTTGAGGGAAGATAGAGTTAAAAGGAACAGAAACTGTTGAAGCTTCACTGCTATGTACCTCTTGTTCCATTAATTAATTAGTTATCTCTACATGCTTTTAGAAACTGCATGTACAACTTCCTTTTTTTCAATTTTATACGTTCTCGTGGTTCTCATTATCTTGTTTAATCCTTTTTAGAGAGTGAATTCTACTTCTTCTACATCTGTAATAATATATATATCCTTGTTCAAGTAGCTGATATAGTATTACAAAAGCTTTTCGTTTCCAAAAAAACAAAAAACAAAAGCAAGAATGAATGAATAATTGTGGCTATAGAGTCAGCATTTATTTGTTCTCTTTTATTCCTTTTCATGGTCATTGGCAACCCTTTTACTGTTTCAGAAGGATATTTCAATCCTTCATCTTCAGTAGTTGTAGCCATGAATCATCATCTTCCTGAATGGAATATTGAGGCTGAAATTTCTATCCTCAATTAAAACCCTAATTGGTAAATGCTCTCTTTACTATATCACAATTGCACTGAATTGTATAATTAGTTCTAGTTGGATGTGCTTTGCTACAGATTAGATGATGAGCTAGTGGAGTTATTGTGGCCAAATGGATATGTAATCCTACACAGCCAAACCATAAAAAACCAGGTTATATATGATTAATAAATGAAAAATGGCAAAATATACCCTTGTACTATGAGAAAAGGTTTAAATATACCTTTCGTTATACTTTGAGTCCAAATATATCCATGTCGTAATACTATAGGTTCAGATATGCCCATCTTCCTTTAAGTTTGTCCAAGGTGGACATCCAATCTTACAAGACACTAACATTTGCTGAGATGAATGTCATATGGCATGCCACCTCAGTGCCCCTAACTCATTTTACCCCACCCCTCTATTTGTTTTTCCACCATTAAAATTTTTTTCCCTTCCATCACCATTGCCACCATAACCGCCATCACAAATAATATTGAATTTTCAGCTAGTTAACTCAGATCAAACGGAGTATCTAAACAGTATGAGACTGAATATTGCGCATGTGCAAATGCATTGAGCACCTCGGTCAGCAAAAAAAAAATACTTCAATTAGTCACCCCAATATCACACACGCTAGTAGTACATAAAGAGATAATCTAGTTTTTCGAGGAAGAGAACTTCACCTCAAATTTGAGAAGCTTCGAATTGTATTCAATCCAATGCAAGCGATGAGTAGAGAAACAAATATATATATAAAAGACTAAACATTAAAATGCAATATTGTTCATGGTGGCGGTAATGGTAGAAATGATGGAGGAAAAGAAAATTTTAATGGTGAAAAAAATAGAAGGGAGGGATAAAATGGGCTAGGGGCGATGAGGCGGCATGTTATGTGGTATCCAACTTATCAATTTTTAGTGCCACACAGGATTGAATGTCCACATTGAAAAAACACAACAGAAGAATGATATGTTTAAACCAATAGCATAACGACATGGGTATATTTGGACCAAAAGTATAACGAGAGATACATTTAAACTTTTTCTCATAGTATAGGTGTATATTCGGCCCTTTTCCGATTAATAAACAACAAGAGCCACCGGAAATCCAACTAGTTTGATTCAAGACGATGATACAATCTCGTGGCTTGATGCATGATTCGTCTGAGAAAGAGTTCTACTCTCTTTTTTTGCCCGAGATTTCATCAACAATCCGTTTGATACAACAATTAGGTAATTTGACGATAATAAGGTATGGAGCTAAGGATTCACCTAAAAAAAATTATCATTTTCTCTCTCTATCTCGGTACTCTTGCCGAGTCTCCTATTCCATTGCCACACTTGGAAATAAGTGAAACAAGTTATAAGCCCGGTGGGCATTCCTCTGTCGATGGATATTGCCAGACTATAGAACTAGGCCGAGTATAGCCAAAGTTCGGGTAGAAGTGGACTTAACTAAACCACATCTAAACTGTCTGGGTGGGTATGGAGGATGAGATCAATCCACTCAAGGGATTCACGCAGAAGCTTGAGTACGAGGGAGTTCCAAAACACTATAAACATTATAAGTTGTTGGGTCATTCTATTGTGAAATGCAGGGCTATTGAAAAGGAGAAAGAAAAATAAAAAAATAAAAAGAAAAATAGAAGGAAATTGAGCATGAGGTGTCAACGAATAAGAATCAAATGGCAGCTAAACTGAAGGAAGATGACTGCAAAACTATTGTCAAGAACAAGAACTGGGAAGGCAAGGCAGAAAATTCTTAAACTCAACTGGTCAATAAGACTCTGATCAAATAGGGTACTTGCACACCTACTGGAAAAGGAAACAATGCTCACAACTCCAAAAAGAAGAACACAGGGACTAAGGGAGATCATAAAAAGAAGCTAAGATATCAGAAGAGCCCCATAAGAAGGAAAATACCACCAGGCATGCAGGAAAGAAGCTTAACGAAATAGAAGTTAACCCCAATTCTCTAGACTCTTAAGTCTCCAGATTAAGAACAAGAGAACACGGTAAGCAATAAGAGACCAAAAAAGAAAAAGAAAAAGACTACTACTAAACATCTACAAGTCAGAAATAAGTTGTGGCCCAAAAGGAAAAACAAGACTATGAACAATGACATAGATAAGGTGTTGAAAACGATAGATGGGGATAATGTGAAGTCAATTGAGCAAATGAAAGTTCAAGATCAAATCCAGAATAAGAAGGCAGACAATTGTAGCTCCAGCAACAACATAAACCAAGGAGGAGGGAAATCTAGAAACATCAAGGAAAGCTTGCCCAGTGTTGAGGAGATCCAAGAAATGAGTGGTGAACTAGTGGTGGTGGCCCCATCAAACTGGTTCCCACTAATGCACCAGGAAACATCCAGGGAACTGATGTGGAGATCGAGAATATGGAAGATGCATCATCTGAAGAGGAGGATATTGGTAAGCAAGAAGGATCAGTTTCAGCATTACCGGAACCTCGAGATCATATCTCCGAGGAGTTGGAAAACATAACTGCTAAGCAGGGTTTATCCCCAAGGGGAACTAAACAGAGAATCAAGAAGAAAGGAGGGAAAACGGGGCATATTAGTCAAGCATGTCTTGTGCAAACCAAACACCCAAATACAACGGTTAAAGCTATCATATGGAATATTAGGGGTATGAGATCCAAAGGAGCTTTTGACAGACTCTTGAGACTTGTCAGACTTCACAAAGTTAATTTTATTGCTTTAAAAGAACCTTTTCTGGCACCTTCTCATATAGAAGAGTTCAGGGGCCTATTTGATTTTGATAATGCTATGGCGAACAGTACTAGTAAAATTTGGTATTTTTGGAATCACACTCTCAACTGCACCCTCATTTCTCAACACAAACAATAACTTACCTTCAATATCAATCAAGTTGGGGAGTTAGACCACATTTGACTCACAATTATATATGCTAAGACTAATGCTAACAAAAGGAAAAGGCTTTGGCAGCAACTTAGAAGAACTCGTACGCTGGTTGAGTGTCCTTGGGCAGTATTGTTGACACATCAATTTTGAAACTCCTTTTAAAATTAATTTATTTGTACTTATTGATTTTCCATAAATATGTTAAAGATATTTTCTAATTAATAATACCTATTCGTAAGCAATTAGTGATTTAGTAGTTATATAATAATAAATATATTATCTTTACTATTTTTCTATTCTTGAAGCTATTAAAATAATTTTTATATTCATAACATAGATTTATAATTAATTTAATAAAGTTATATCTCATTTTTTGGCAACATAGCCCATTATTTCAAACAAATTAATAATTAGTGTAAAAATTAGAAAAATAAGTTATTTAGTAACTAATTAACTAATTACAGTACTTAGTAGTATATTTGATTACTATAATTGTAATTATATTTTATTAAAACTAATTATGTTTACTTAAATTAATTTTCTAAAAGGTTATAAGATCAAAAGGCTACAATTGTAATTGCATAATTAAATACGAAATGGTTATTCCTTAAATCAATTCCATCCCAAAAACAAAATCTGATCCAATCCAAACACCCCTCTCTTTCCATCTTGGCAATCCGGAACACTCTCGTTGAACTAATCAGAATTTGCCTTGTCTCACCTTCCACATCAATCACGAAAGAAGCAAAGTCAATCTAAGTCGTCTATCCCTCAGATCAACGACCCACATTTTATCTCCGTTTTTCCATTAATTTTAATACTCCATCAGAGTTAATCTCAACCGTCATAATCCAACAATCCAATGACCATTATTTTATCTCATTTTAATCTTTTAATGCCCAAATTATCAAGTCCGTTAATCAGTAGATCCAACGGCCTAGATCAATCCCACCCATTTAAACTTTAGAGACCAACCCAATCTCCCCCAAACCCTACTCATTTCTCCTATTGAACCACCATCCCCGTTTCCCGTTCCTCTTTTATTTCTCTCAACTCCCAGACCAAATCAGTCATAGAAACATTGCACCAAATCGTGCAAGGTCGTGAATCATGACTCACAATTATCTCTTTTGTCTCCTGACCCGGCGAATCTCACCAGTTTCTCCCCGTTTCATCATAAAAATTCAAAAGTCTTAGTTTCAAGACCTAGACATAATTATGAAACTTCAAGTCTTCAGATTTCCCTAAGTTGCGATCAAATCAGAGCATGCATGAGCATTTCATTATGTTTATTCGAAGACTAGAGTTCAAATGAAATGACCTAAGGGTTTATGGTCTTTGTCCAATGGTTTTCTCGCCCGCGACGGCTGTCTCCCACTCAAATAAATATCCCTACGATTTCCCCCTCGATCTCTTTGATTTTCACTCATTTGCTTGCATCATCAATCTCTCCGTCACTCTCAACTATCGATTTTGAATTTTATTGAACTCTAGAGGCATTGAATTCCACTATAAAAGGAGCCTTCAATGCTCTCATCTATCAACACAAGATACACACGAAATCATTTAACAAACAGAGATATATCAATTATTAGATTTGAGTAGCAAAATCAAGCTAGGGTTTTCTAACTAGCTTCTGGTTTCTTTCCGATTCTGAGTTTTACACTGGTCAAAGTTTGAGTTCTTGATTCCTAAACAACTCAGATAGAGTCTTTGGTTTGATTTGCAGCTCAAAGGAAGGTTAGTATACTTCGACCCTTCCTTTCTTTTAATTATTCTGGTTAATATCATGTCTACCCTGTTGTTCTCTGATGATTATTTCTGTTCATGATTTATTGTTATTGATTTATGTTTTGATAATTATGTTTTGCATATGAACCAACTGTTTTTCTAAATACCCTGAAACTAAGTTAATACTAATTGACCACACTTGTAAGCTTAATGAATATTCTTTAAGTTAAGCAATTTGTTTGTTAATTAAGCTTGTATAACTAGCTAAAATGCCTTAATGATTCTTTACACTTGTTCTTACTTTAGACTTTACTGATTATTTTGCTATGGTTCTCATGTTTGCTCTACTGATCTTTACTTAGTATTACATGTTGATTTGTATCATGCACTTAAGGTTATTTATCCGATAAAACCAAAACTAAAAATAGATATGAACACTTAAGGTTAAATACATGGTTGTCATTTTATTTAAAGCATATCCGTTTAAGTTGTTTGGGTTGCTTTCCCTCTTTCAATGTGCTTCTATGATTCTGAGACCTCTTGAAAGATCACTGTAAAGATTCTTCTATTAACTTCCATGATTATGTGATCAAATCTACGAGCCTCACCCCAAATAAAATATGTTCTGAAATGAAACCGGAATAAGTTCTAACGAATTGTTGTAGTTAATCTTATATGAACTCTGGCTGCTACGGCTAGGTTAGACCATGTATGTTTAGATTGTCTTCAAGGATCTGGTTAAGAAACATAATTTGATTATGTAACGACCCGGTCGGTTATTTTGAGATGTTGTAGCTCCGTTCCCCTATTTATTGTTTATTTTATACTTTATTGCTGTTATGTGACTTATCAGGGTAGTCAGTTTGGGTCTGGTGTAATCTCAGAATGAAATGAGACACTTAGTCTCAAGGTTGAAAGTTTAAGTAGAAATGATTGACCAGATGTTGATCTTTAAGTCACTATTGGAAAATTGGCCTATGGCAACAATTATTGTTGCAACGGTTAAGAAACCGTTGCCATAGAGTGTATATTGTAACGGTTACAACCGTTACAGTAGCATTGGAACTATATCAACACACTTTAGCTATTTAACCGTTCCTATTAAAAAAATAACCGTTGCCATAGGGTTTTTTTCCCTAACGGTTTTGTGAACCGTCCCAATAAATTTATTTATGGGAACGAATTTTAATATAAATTTCTATTGGAACGATTGTTTTTTCCATCCTCATTTTTGCCCCTGAATTTTTCTAAACCCGCCAAGACAATCCCTATTTATTTCATTTCTGATAAATTTTATTAATTAATGTAAATTAAATAACAAAAAACCTTTCACTATCGACATCTCCAAGGCTATCTTCCAATAAACCCATTCATCTCCTCATAGAACTCAAAGGCATCGACACCTCCAAAGCTCTCACTACCTTTCACCTTGAGAATTCCATCTATGGCTAACCCTAAATCCCCATATCCCCAAATCAAATCGTTGGCCTAACCCAATATCCCCAAATCCCCAAAGTCTCGATCATTTTCTGTTATTCGAAGAAGAGAAGGCATCAAAGGGAATAAAGGAAAAATCTAAAAGGCACGATTAAAGGTGAGAAAACTACTTCAATCGCGAGAAATTTTCGACCCGAAAGGCACTATGTGAGAAACTAACTTTAGGTGTAAGTTTTTCTTTTCTAATTTCGGTAATTTCTTCTTTAATCATTATTTTTTCTTTAATCCTTAGGATGTGAGCAATGTATTTGATTTTTTGCTTTGACTGTAATATTATTCACGAAAAGAGGAAGAGGAAAACCGAGGGGGAGGGGGGGGGGGAGGGTAGACTTTGTTGTATTACTTATTTTCTGGGGTTATTTTTGAAGGAGCAAAATTAGATGTTTATAGTCTTATTAGCTTTGTGTATCAGTTTATTTTTTACTAAATTTTTAGGTGTTTAGTTTTAGTTTTTGTTTAGTAGGGAAATATGGGGGGGGGGGGTTGGTGGTTGTTGAAGAAATTGGGTTTGCTGGACTTTATTTTTCCATTATTTGTTAGGTACTTTGTTGTCACATGTGTTTTGCTGCTTTTCTTTGAAATGATACTTTTTCCGTCTCTTGAGAAACATCTATTAATGCTATGACCTCATCTGCAATGAAAAGAATGTCCTGCTTCTTGACTATAGCTTGGATCTAAAAATAAGTAGGATGAGTTATTATTTCTGCTAGTTATAAGCATAATCCAGAGTAAGAAAATTTTAAAATAATTAACTATTAGAAAATTTTAAAATAATTAACTATCAAAATTACGAATAAAATAGAAATTACAGTTGAAAGGTAAGTACAAACTATGATGTAATGGGCTGGGGCATAATTTAGATAATGCGGAACCCAAGGGATTTTGAGTTCACTGAGATATACACATACATAGCTGATTCATGGGGCTGTGAAGATATGTGCTATGAACTTGAAGTTTCAACTAACTATTGTATATGGGCTGCACGCTGTGGCCACTAGAAAACCACTATGGATTTAATTAATTAAGATCTATTGCAAGTATGCAATAGGGGGAATGAATTGCTATGGGTGACTATAACTTTATAAGACACTAGAATGATAGAATTAGAGGGAATCCAATATAGGAGTATGAAGTTGCTGACTTCAACAAATTCATGGTGGATAAAAATATGATATAGCTAAAGACAATGGAAGAAGGTACACATGGACAAATAACTATGTGCTTAGCAAGACTGACTAGGAACTTGTCAATAACACATAGATGACCAACTGGATACATGTGAAAGCTACAATAATGAATTCCTAACTATCAATATGACTGGTTAAGTTATGAGAAACTCATAACTTAATTAAGAGGATAGCTAAAAGCAGTAAATTTTACAAACATAATTTGTTGACTTCAACTAAACGAGGCTTGAATTGAAAGATAATTGAGGTACTGTTAATGCTTTCTTTCATGTTATAATACCTGTCAACTCACAGTCTGCAGTTGCATTTTCTGCCTAGTTCTTCTGCAACTTCAGCAGTTACATCATTATTTGTATCTGCAGTTGTTTCTATTAGTGAAGTGCAATTCAGGATTATGTGACATGAAAGAAAAGTACTGTTTAGGTCTAGAAAGAAAAGTGTTTAGTACCACAATTCATGTTTTTTTTCCCTCATCATTTCACTAAGTTTTTAGGTCCAGAAAGAAAAGTGACAGTAGCTGCGATGATAGTTGAAATCATTTCGTATTGTAGTAACTGCAATAGTTTTAAATTCGTGCATAAACATTGTGACTTTCTGAGTTCCAGCCTTAAAAGCAGTGGTCAATGTCAAATTAATATACTTTTGTTTTATTTGGTTAGTTTTGTTGATTTACTTTTATCCTATAGGATATCTATAGATAATAGTGATAAAAGTTAGATGAATCTCCTGAGATAGACAGATGAGTATATTCGTGGAGTGAATGATTTTTTGATAAGGCATTTGAACGAGCCGCCCAAGGAAATGAAATATTTTGCCCTTGCAAAAAGTGCATGAATCACTGATTATGTGATCATATCTACGAGTCTCACCCCAAATGAAATATGTTCTGAAATGAAACTGGAATAAGTTCTATTGAATTGTTGCAGTTAATCTTATATGAACTCTGGATGCTATGGTTAACTTAGACCATGTATATTTAGATTGTCTTCATAGATCTAGTTAAGAAATAGAATTTGATTATGTAACGACCCGGCCGGTCGTTTTGAGAAGTTGTAGCCCTGTTCCCATATTTACTATTTATTTTGTACTTTATTGTTGTTATGTGACTTGTCGGGGTAGTCGGTTCGGGTCAGGTGTGATCTCAGAATAAAATGAGACACTTAGTCTCAAGGTTGAAAGCTTAAGTAAAAATGATTGACCGAATGTTGATCTTTGAATAAACGACTCCGGAACGGATTTTTGATGGTTCAGTTAGCTCCGTTAGGTGATTTTGGACTTAGGAGCATGTCCGAATTGTGATTTGGAGGTCCGTAGTAGAATTAGGCTTGAAATGGCGAAAGTTGGAATTTTAGAAAAGTTTGACCGGGAGTGGACGTTTTGATATTGGGGTCGGATTCCTATTCCGGAAGTTGGAGTAGGTCCGTAATGTCAAATGTGGCTTGTGTGCAAAATTTTGGGGTCAATCAGACGTGTTTCGATAGTTTTCGGCGTAGGTTGTAGAAATTGGAAGGTCAAAATTCATTAGCCTTGAATCTATGTGCGATTTGTGTTTTTGATGTTGTTCGAGATAATTTGAGGGCCCGACTAAGTTTGCATCGTGTTTTAGGACTCGTTGGTTGTTTGGTTGAGGTCTTGGGGGCCTCGAGTTGATTTCGAATGGTTATCAGATCGATTTGAAATTTGAGGGAATGCTGAAGCTCACCAGCTTCTGGTGTAATCGCACCTGCAGAGTGGTGATCGCAAGTGTGTTCTCGCAGAAGCAAGAAGAGAGCCACAGAAGAGGCTAGGGAGGAAGTGAGCAGAGGTCAAATATGTGAGGTTATTTCCGCACCTGCGTGACCCATATGCGGCGTTAAGGACGCAGAAGCGGAGGTCTCGCAGGTGCAAGGGGGAATGCTGCAACTACGGTTGCGCAAATGCAAAGCAAAGACCGCAGAAGCGGAGGCCCAACTCCAGTGGTTCACCGCAGAAGTGGAATTTTGGTCGCTTCTGCGACACCACAGATGCGGTTAAGTGTCCGCAGAAGCAGAAACGCTGGTCATAAAGTTTAATACAAGGGTTCGCAATTTTGGCTTCATTTCAAACATTTCAAGCACGATTTAGGCGGTTTTTGAGAGGGTTTTTCGAGGGTATTCTTGAGGTAAATCCCTTGTGCTCATTTTTTATCCATAATATTTCTTCCCCATTGATTTTGCCACCTAGTTGGTGTGTATTCAAGGTGTAAATTGGGAGTTTGAGGCTAGGGATTTGGAGAGTTTAATTTGGGGATTTGGGTGACGATTTAGTGTCGGATTTTGATAAATTTGGTATGGTTAGACTATTGGTTGAGTGGGCTTTTGAGTTTTGTGACTTTTATCGAATTTTGTGACGTAGGCCCGGGGTCCGGATTTTGAGCTAATTTTTTATTTTAATTTTGATTAATAACTTAGCATTTTCTTATGGGGTTGATTCCTTTAGCACGTATTGATTATGTCGCATTGTTTATGGCTAGATTCGAGGCATTCGGAGGACGTTTCACGAGGCAAGGGTGCGTTGGAGTAGAGATTTTCTCGGATTAAGGTAAGTAGCTGTTCGAAATTTGGTTCTGAGGGTACGAAACCCCGTATTATGTGTCATCTATTTGGTTTTGATGTGACACACATGCTAGGTGACGGGTGAGTGGGCGTGCACCGTAGGAATCGTTACTTAGTCAAATTTCGTGGAATCATGTAGTTGAATAATCTATCTTTATCTATACATTCTCCATGTAGTAGAGAAATTGAACCACAAATCATGTTAGAAATCATATTTAGACTATGTATTGGCACTGTAGGGACCCATTGAGGTCTTGTACATGTTGAATTATCTGCTAAATTGCTGTTTTGTACTCAGTCACAGTTTTCTTATTTATTTTATCTCAGTCTCTATTGTTCCTTGTTGACACATTATATCATTTCTGTTGGGGCTGACTTTCGTGATCACTGAGAGCCCTAGAGACTAGAGAGATTGATGACTGAGTGAGGCCGGGGGCCTGATTATGAGATATTGATACTATAGCACGTGAGTTGTCAGTGCGGACCAGATATTATAATATTGCTCGTGAGTTGTCCATGCAGTACGTGAGTTATATGTGGGGATCCAGATATTATACTATAACACGCGAGTTGTCCATGCAAATTATAGCGCTTGGGCTAAAGGAGCCCCTCCAGAATCCACACACACCCCCAGTGAGCGCAGGTACCTACTGAGTGCGAGTGCCGAGTGCCGTGTGCTGAGTGAATGGGAGGGTTGAGTGATTGTGGCCCAGAGAGGATGTATTTGATTTCATTATTGTTGCACTTAACTGCCATGTATTACTGTCTTGAAATTTTTGAAAGATACTACACTCTGTTTCACTTAAACTTGTCATGGGTTAACTTTTTGATCTGATTTATCGAATTTGAGAGCATGCCTACTTTCCTATGCTGAAGTCACTAAAATTGAACGATAACTGTGAAGCTCGTCACTATTTTTAGTTCTTTATTTAGTCTTGTTACTTACTGAGTTGGTTGTACTCATGCTACACCCTACACATTGTGTGCAGACCCAGAGTTGTGGAGTTCGTATTTTCGGAGACTATCGAGGTACCTGCTTGGCGTTTTGTAGACCTTGTTTCTCCTTCCCTATCTTTCCACTTATTGTATTTAGTTTCAGAATATCATAGATAGTGTTTTTCGGACTTGTGATGTATAGATGCTCATGTACTTAGTGACACCCCGATGTTGGGAATTTTTACGTTGTATTTTGGGTTTCTATCCCGCTTATGAAAACTTTTATTGTTTAAACTGCTTTTACTCGCTTTCTGTTAAAAGTATTGCAAATATTTTTAAATGTCAGCTTGCCTAGTACCACGATAGGTACCATCACGACAGGTTAGGATTTTGGGTCGTGACAAGTTGGCATTAGAGCCTAGGTTACATAGGTCTCACGAGCCATGAGCAGGTTTAGTAGAGTCTTGCCCCATCGGTACTGAGACGTCTGTACTTATCTTCGAGAGGCTGTCGAACCCTTAGGAAATTTCACATTCCTATATTCTTGTTGTGCGAATTTGTTGGTCCCGATACCTAAACATCTGTATTCTATTCTCTAACAGATGGTGAGGACATATGCTACCGGACAGGATGGACAGCCACCAGTACCACCAGCCAGGGCCACGAGAGGCCGAGGTCGCTATAGGGGCAGAGGTGCAGCTTGTATAGAATATAAAGCAGCACCTGCAGATCCACTAGTTGCTCCAGCTCAGGAGTAGGTTCCAAATGTAGCTGAGCTTGTGGGGCCAGCTCAGGCACCAGCTGTGTCCATTGTGATTCCAGGCCTTCAGGAGGCATTGGCCAAGATACTGCAGTTTGCACTGGTCTTGCTCAGGTGGTTTCGGGTCAGGAGGCACCAGCCACTTCTCAAGCCGGGGGAGGTACTCATATCCCCGTTGCCCGTACTCCAGAGCAGGCGATGCGGGAAATTCAGACACTGGAGGTACTACCAGCCCAGCCGATTGCACCTGCTCAGGCCCCAGTGGTCCCAGTTATGGATGATGATGAGCAGAGGTAACTTAAAAGATTTGGGAGGCTTCGGCCACCATCATTTAGCGGTAGTGAGTCCCAGCAGATACTTTGTACAGCAGGTATTCTGGAGACTAATGGGGTCTCGTTCACTACTTTTAAATTTTCTGGGGCTACCTTCAGATGGTGGGAGACTTATGAGAGGTGCAGGCCGATCGGTGCAGCACTACTTACATGGCAGGAGTTCTCCGTTCTCTTCTTGGAGAAGTTCGTGCCGCAGTCTCATAGGGAGGAGCTGCGCATATAGTTTGAACAGCTTCTGCAGGATGGTATGTCTGTGATCCAGTAGGAGATAAGGTTTTTCGAGTTAGCTTGCCACACAATTTTTTGTTCCCACTGATAGGTAGAGGATCATGAGTTTCATTAATGGCGTAATGTATAAGTTGCAGTTGCTTATGACTAGAGAGAGGGTATCTGGTGCCACTTTTGACGAAGTGGTTGACTTTGCTTGACATATAGAGATGGTTCATAGCCAGGAGTGTGGTGAGAGGGAAGCCGAGAGGCCTAGAGGTTTGGGCGGTTTCGGTGGTGTACCTTCTGGGGGACAGTCCTACCATTGCAGGGGTCGTCCTTATAGGCCCACTTAGACGACTCGTCCAGCTCATCGTGGCACATCAGCTAGCCACGGTTCTTACAGTGCTCACTTTGCCCAGTCTTCATTCAGTGCACTACTAGCGCAGAGTTTTCACCATGCCTCATCTGCTCAAGTTTCTATAGGTAGTTACTCGGGTTATCAGGAGTAGCAGTTTCATCAGAGGAAGGGTTGTTTCGACTGCGGAGACTTTGGTCATATCAAGAGAGATTGCCCTAGGTTGTTGAGTGGGGCTCCATAGTAGAGTTCTCGGCTGATGGCACCAGCACCAGCAGTTACACCACTAACTTAGCCAGCTCAGGGTGAGGCTCAGTCTACTAGGGGCTGCCCTAGCGGAGGAGGCCGATCATGCCCGATTCTATGATATCCCTGCCAGAACAGATGATGTTGCCTCCGACGTAGTGATCACAGGTATTGTCTGAGTATGCCATAGGGATGCCTCTGCAATATTTGACCCTGGTTCCACTTATTTGTATGTATCATCGTATTTTTCTCATTATTTGGATTTTCCCCATGAGTCCTTAGTTTCATTTGTTCGTGTATATACGCCAGTGGGCGATACTATTGTTATGGACCGTGTATATCGGTCATGTGTAGTGACTATTGGGGGATTGGAGACTAGAGCTGATATCTTATTGCTTCGTATGGTGGACTTCGATGTGATCTTGGGTATGGATTGACTGTCTCTATGTCATGCTATTCTGGATTGTCACGCTAAGACCATGACATTGGCAATGCCGGGGTTTCCAAGGATAGAGTGGAGAGGTTCTCTAGACTATGTTCTCAGCAGAGTGATTTCATATTTGAATGACCAACGGATGGTTGGGAAGGGTTGTTTATCTTATTTTCCCTTTGTGAGGGATGTTGGTGCTGATACTCCTACTATTGATTCTGTTCTAGTGGTGCGAGATTTTCCAGATGTGTTTCATGCAGACCTGTCGAACGGACAGGGATATTGATTTTGGTATTTACTTGGTGCCGGTACTCAGCCCATTTCTATTCCACTTTATTGTATGGCACCAGCTGAGTTGAAGGAATTGAAGGAACAGCTTCAGGAACTCCTTGATAAGGGATTTATTATGCTTAGTGTTTCTCCTTGGGGTGCATCGGTTTTGTTTTAGAAGAAAAAAGGATGGTACTATGAGGATGTGCATTGATTATAGGTAGTTGAACAAAGTTACAATCAAGAACAAGTATCCTTTGTCGCGCATTGATGATCTATTCGACCAGCTTCAGGGAGCGAGGATATTCTCTAAGATTGACTTGAGGTCTAGGTATCACCAGTTGAAGATTCGGGACTCGGATATTTTAAAGATAGCATTTAGGACCCGTTATGGTTATTATGAGTTCCTTGTGATGTGTTTTGGGCTGACCAATGCCCCAGTAGCATTCATGCACCTAATGAACATTGTATTTCACCCTCTTCTTGACTCGTTTGTCATAGTGTTCATTGATGATATCCTGGTATACTCTCATAGCTAGGAGGAGCATGCCCAGCATTTGAGGATTGTGTTGTAGCGGTTGAGGGAGGAAAAACTTTATGCTAAGTTCTCCAAATGTGAGTTTTGTCTTTGTTCAGTGGAATTATTGGGGCACGCGGTGTCTAATGAGGGGATTCAGGTCGATCCAAGGAAGATAGAAATGGTTTAGAGTTGGCCCAGGCCGTCCTCAACTACGGATATTCAGAGCTTTCTCGACTTGGCCGGTTATTATCTTCGCTTCGTGGAGGGTTTCCCGTCTATTGCATTGCCTTTGACCAAATTGACCCAAAAGGGTGCTATATTTAGATGGTCGGATGAGTGTGAGGAGAGCTTTCAGAAGCTTAAGACTGCCTTGACCACCGCTCCAGTTCTAGTTCTACCTTCAGCTTCTGGTTCTTATACAATATATTGTTATGCTTCTCAGATCAGTATTGGGTGTGTCATGATGCAGGGAGGTAGAGTGATTTCTTATGCTTCACGTCAGTTGAAGCCTCATGAGAAGAACTACCCCTTCCATGATTTGTAGTTAGCTGCCATCATTCATGCATTGAAGATTTGGAGGCATTATCTTTACGGTGTGTCTTGTGAGGTGTTTACAAATCATCAGAGTCTCCAGCACTTGTTCAAATAGAAGGATCTAAATTTGAGGCAGTGAAGATGGTTGGAGCTGCTAAAGGACTATGATATCACTATTTTGTATCATCCCGGGAAGGCCAATATGGTAGCCAATGACTTGAGTAGAAAGGCAGTGAGTATGGATAGCCTTGCATTCATTCCTATTGGTGAGAGACCTCTTGCAATTGATGTTCAGGCCTTGGCCAACCAGTTCGTGAGATTAGATGTCTCGGAGCCCAGCCGGGTTCTAGCTTGTGTGGTTTCTCGGTCTTCGTTATATGATCGCATCAGAGAGCGCCAGCATGATGACCCTCATTTCCTTGTTCTTAAGGACATGATTCAGCACGGTGATGCCAGAGATGTTACTATTCGGAATGATGGAATATTGAGGATACATTGTCGAATTTGTGTGCCTAATGTAGATGGGCTACGTGAGTTGATTCTTGAGGAGGCCCACAGTTTGCGGCATTCCATTCATTCGGGTGCCACGAAGATGTATCATAACTTGAGGCAACATTATTAGTAGAGAAGTGAAGAAGGATATAGTGGGGTTTGTAGCTCGGTGTCTCGACTGTCAGTAGGTGAAGTATGAGCATCAGAGACCAGGCGGATTGATTCAGAGGATAGAGATTCCAGAGTGGAAATGGGAGCGGATCACCATGGATTTTGTAGTTGGGCTCCCACGGACTTCGAGGAAGTTCGGCGCTATTTGGGTGATTGCGGATCCGCTGACCAAGTCCGCACACTTCATCCCAGCTGGTACTAATTATACTTCGGAGCGGATGGCTGTGATTTACATCCGAGAGATTGTTTGCCTCCACGGCATGCCAGTGTCCATCATTTCAGATCGGGGCACGCAGTTCACATCATAGTTTTGGAGAGCCATATAGTAAGAGTTGGGTACCCAAGTTGAATTGAGCACAACGTTTCACCCTCAGATAGACGGATAGTCCGAGCACACTATTCAGATATTGGAGGATATTCTACGCACTTGTGTCATTGATTTTGGGGGTTCGTGGGATCAGTTTCTGCCATTTGCGGAGTTTGCCTACAACATCAGCTACCAGTCGAGCATTCAGATGGCTCCGTATGAGGCTTTGTATGGGAGACAGTGTAGATCTCCGGTGGATTGGTTTGAGCCTGGTAAGGCTAGGCTGTTGGGTATTGACTTGGTTCAGGATGCTTTGGATAAGGTTAAATTAATTTAGGAGCAGCTTCGCATGACACAGTCCAGACAGAAGAGTTATGCCAACATGAAGGTCCGTGATGTTGTTTACATGGTAGGGGAGAAGGTACTACTCAAGGTTTCACCCATGAAGTGAGTTATGAGGTTCGGGAAGAAGGCCAAGTTGAGCCCTCGGTATATTGGGCCATTTGAGGTACTTCAGAGGATTGGGGAGGCAGCTTACAAGCTTGCCTTGCCACCTAGTTTGTCGAGTGTGCATCCAGTATTTCATGTTTCTATTCTCCGGAAGTATGTCAGCGATCCGTCTTATGTTTTGGATTTTAGCACAGTTCAGTAGGATTGTGATTTGACTTATGATATGGAGTTGGGGGCCATTTTGGGTCGGCAGGTTCTTAAGTTGAGGTCAAAGGACATAGCTTCGGTGAAGGTGCAGTTGAGAGGTCATCCAGTTGAGGAGGCTACTTGGAAAACCGAGCGGGAGATGTAGAGCAGATATCCACACCTATTTGAGACTCCGGATATATTTCTAGACCAGTTTGAGGATGAACGTTTGTTTAAGAGGGGGAGGATGTAACGACCCGGACGGTTTTTTTGAGAAGTTGTAGCCCCGTTCCCCCATTTATTATTCATTTTGTACTTTATTGTTGTTATGTGACTTGCCGGGGTACTCGGTTCGGGTCAGGTGTGATCTCAGAATGAAATGATACACTTAGTCTCAAGGTTGAAAGCTTAAGTAAAAATGATTGACCGAATGTTGATCTTTGAGTAAACGACTCCAGAAACAGAGTTTTGATGATTCTATTAGGTCCGTTAGGTGATTTTGGACTTAGGAGCATGTCCGGATTGTGATTTGGAGGTCCTTAGTGGCATTAGGCTTGAAATGACAAAAATTAGAAATTTTGGAAAGTTTGACCGGGAGTGGACTTCTTATATCGGGGTCGGATTCCGATTCCGGAAGTTGGAGTAGGTCCATAATGTCAAATGTGACTTGTGTGCAAAATTTGGGGTCAACCGGACGTGTTTCGATAGGTTTCGGTGTCAGTTGTAGAAATTGGAAGTTCAAAATTCATTAGGCTTGAATCTATGTGCGATTCGTATTTTTGATGTCGTTATAGGTGATTTAAGGGCCCGACTAAGTTTGTATCGCATTTTAGGACTCGTTTGTATGTTTGGTTGAGGTCTCGAGGGCCTCGGGTTGATTTCGGATTGTTATCAGATCGATTTGAAGTTTGAGGGAATGTTGAAGCTCACCAGCTTCTAGTGTAATCGCACCTGCGGAATAGGGATCGTCGGTGCGTTCTCGTAGAAGCGAGAAGGGAGCCGGAGAAGAGGCCAGGGAGGAAGTGAGGAGAGGTCACAGGTGCGAGGTTATTTCCGCTCCTGCGTGGTCGCAGATGAGGCGTTAAGGGTGCAGAAGTGGAGGTCTCGCAGGTGCGAGGGGGAATGCCGCACCTAAGGTTGCACAGATGCGAGGCGAGGACCACAGAAGTGGAGGCCCAGCTCCAGTGGTTCACCGCAGAAGCGGAAAATTGGTCGCTTCTGCGTCACTGCAGATGCGGTTAAGTGTCCGCAGAAGCGGAAATGCTGGACAGAAAGTTAAATACAAGGGTTCGTGATTTTGGCTTCATTTTAAATATTTCAAGCACGGTTTAGGCGAGTCTTGAGAGAGTTTTTAGAGGGGATTCTTGTAAGTCCCTTGTGGTCATTTTTGATCAATAATATTACTTCCCCATTGATTTTCCCACCTAGTTGGTGTGTATTTAAGGTGTAGATTGGGAGTTTGAGGCTAGGGATTTGGAGAGTTAGATTTGGGGATTTGGGTGACGATTTGGTGTCGAATTTTGATAAATTTGGTATGGTTAGACTAGTGGTTGAGTGGGTTTTGGGTTTTGTGACTTTTATCGAATTTTGAGTGGGCCCGGAGGCCGGCTTCTGAGCCAATTATTGATATTGATTAATAATTAGCATTTTCTTATGGGGTTGATTCCTTTAGCCCGTATTGATTATGTCGCATTGTTTATGGCTAGATTCGAGGCATTCAGAGGTAATTGTTTTAGAGGCAAAGGTCCATTGGAGTAGAGATTTGCTCGGATTGAGGTAAGTAACAGTTCTAAATTTGGTTATGAGGGTACGAAACCCCATATTACGTGTCATGTATTTGGTTTTGAGGTGAATCATATGCTAGGTGACGGGCATGTGGGCGTGCACCGTAGGAATCGTGACTTGGTAAAATTTCGTGGAATTGTGTAGTTGAATAATCTGTCTTTATATGTACATTCTCCATGTAGTATAGAAACTGAACCACAAATCATGTTAGAAATCATGTTTAGACTATGTGTGGGCACTGTAGGGACCCATAGAGGTCGTGTACATATTGTATTATCTGCTAAATTGTTGTTTTGTACTCAGTCACAGTTTTACTTGTTTATTTTGTTTTAGTCTCTATTGTTCCTTGTTGACACATTATATCATTTCTGTTGGGGCTGACTTTCATGATCACTAAGAGCCCTAGAGACTGGAGATATTGATGACTGAGTGAGGCCGAGGGCCTGATTGTGAGATATTGATACCATAGCACGTGAGTTGTTCGTGCGGATCCAGATATTATACTATAGCACATGAGTTATCCGTGCAGATCCAGATATTATACTATAGCACATGAGTTATCCGTGCAGATTATAATGATTGGGCTGAAGGAGTCCCTCCGGTGTTTGCACACACCCCAACAGGTACCTACTAAGTGCGAGTGCCGAGTTCTGAGTGAATGGGAGGGCTGAGTGAATGTGGCCCTGAGAGGATGCATTCGATTTCAATATTGTTGCACTTAACTGCCATGTATCACTATCTTGAAATTTCTGAAAGATATTACACTCTGTTTCATTTAAACTTGTCATGGAGTAACTATTTGATCTGATTTATCGAACTTGAGAGCATGCCTACTTTCCTATGTTGAAGTCACTGTAACTGAACTATAACTATGAAGCTGGTCACTACTTTTAGCTCTTTATTTAGTCTTGTTAGTTACTGAGTTGGTTCTACTCACGCTACACCCTGCACCTTGTGTGCAGACCCAGGTGCTTCCGGTCATGGCGGTTGCTGAGTTGTGGAGTTCGTATTCTTGAAGGCTATCGAGGTAGCTACTTGGCGTTTCGCAGATCTTGTTTCTCCTTTCCTATCATTCCACTTATTGTATTTAGGTTCAGATTATCATATACAGTATTTTCCAGACTTGTGATGTATAGATGCTAATGTACTCAGTGACACCTTGATGTTGGGAATTTCCGCATTGTATTATGGATTTCTATCCCGCTTATGCAAACTTTTATTGTTTAAACTGCTTTAACTCGCTTTATGTTAAAAGTGTTGGAAATATTTTTAAATGTCGGCTTGCCTACTACCATGATAGGTGCCATCAGGACAGGTTAGAATTTTGGATCGTGACAGATTAGGAGTTATAGATGTTGTATTTGTGTATCATCACTTGAATTGGTCATATTAAGTTAAACTTTATCGTGCTTGGACTAATACATTCACTTTTTTAATTGGACTAATTATCTTGCTATTAGAACCATGCATATTTCATGTGAAACCTTCCTTTTCCTATACTTATGTACCGAACTTGTTGGTTTGACCCTATACTGTTTGACACTCTACCATGATGTAGTCTTTCATTCCTTAAGGATATCTTTTGTATGTGCTTAATTTTCTTCCACTAGGTGTTTGCACTCATTCATGTTATTAAAGAAACTTCCTGTTTACCTTTCATAATCATGCCTATATTCTCATGTTGCACTATCACATAAGGGAAACTGAGCCTTGCTAAGCCTACATAAGTTAACTATGACTCACCTATAGATTTAAGGGAAGCTCTTGATGCATACCTGCCATGTCAGAACATTACCTTGTGTTTATATGAATGCCTTAACTCCTAATGAGCATAGTATGAATGTGAGGTTATTAATATTTAAAGATTAGGTCATCTTCTTATGTAAATATCAATTTGCTTGCTTAAGTATCCTAGTTAATAATCTTTAAAGATTCTGAATGAGGTTGTCAACTCATACATCTGGTAGAGATTAAGACTTAGTCTATGAATGAACCCTTGATTAATTTAATCATATTCTAATAAGCTATCAAGGTATTGTGAGTAGGGACTCTTGTAAAGCTTGAACTTATCCGTAGATGTATGTGTCTCCTTACTCACTAATCATATGACTTAATGTTTTGATTCCTAAAATAATCTGTTGGTGTTCCCTCTCTTTGGTTGTACCTGTAATTGGTTTCTTTAAGCATTGTTGAGTATGTTGAAGATGTTGAAAGTGTACTACACAATTGTGGTTGGATTGTGATCCCTATTGTGTTATCTGTTATATCATATTCATATTAGTAATCTATATAATCTCTGTGAGAATTGTATATACTTCTGTGCTATTGTTGCTGTTTTGGAGTTATAGTGAGTGCCTCATTGGCACTTAAACCTATAGGGAAGAGTAAGTGTGAGTGGCTAAGAGAATTTAGGAGTAAGGTTTAGTTTGTGGTTGAGATTCCCTCCTTGACACAAGCACTGCTTAGGGTTCCTGAGACTCTTGTGTACTCTGAAGTACCAGGGATCCAAAGGGTGTCTTATCCATGAATAAGACTTTACCTTAAGCTCTTAATCATTAACATCTATTAATCCTTTTAAGATTAGTAATCAATAAAGGAAAGGCTTCACTGAGGATTTGTTTTCTCAATTTGATTTCATGTTACTTGCATTATTAATCACAAGCCGCTGTTACAGTTTTTATTTGGGCTTTACGTTGGTCTTATTTGCATGTAAGTGTTATCTTGGCCCTTATCAATAATGTCTTCATTTCCATTTTTTGCACATGTGAACGAACTGGTCCTGCTGAGTTCTCAAGAACTCATGCCCAAGTTCCAGCCCTGAGTCGGAAGCCACTAAAGTTGTTGCTGCTGTTTGTTGTCCGCTGGGCCTAACATTCTTCAGGCCCAAACCATGAGTCCAATTCCCTTTTCTTTATCGCTTTACATAACTTGCTTTTGCCCGTATGTGTATATAACAATGATAATAATGAGTGAATACTTTCTCTTTATTATCTTTGAACAACTTTAGAAGCCTAAGAAAGCCTAAAACCATAGGTAAAATTAAAAGCAATTGTTGTCTCTTGCAAGCCTAAAACCATAGGTAAAATTAAAAGCAATTGTTGTCTCTTACATTAGTTAAGTAACTTCAGTATACTTAATTACTTATGCTATATGGTTTTCACTTTAACTTACACTAATCCTTTTCATGGAATTCTTTGAAGTTTAAAAACAAATTTAGAAGTTTACAATCCTTTTCTTTAAAAGCCAAAATCAGGAAAACGATTTTCAAGGTCAAGTTTTCTACAAACCGAAACGAACGCAGTTGAAGTCAAGGAGACCTCAAAGGGTTTTCTTCTA
Organism: Nicotiana tabacum; assembly: GCF_000715075.1. Taxonomy (NCBI): domain Eukaryota; kingdom Viridiplantae; phylum Streptophyta; class Magnoliopsida; order Solanales; family Solanaceae; genus Nicotiana; species Nicotiana tabacum. The sequence continues at coordinate 38,661,657 of NC_134092.1, forward strand.
AAATATGGGTACAAGATTTGAAATTGTTCTTAAGGTATATCTAAAGCCTACTTCAAATAATCTTACTTTACTAAAGTTACACAATTAGCCGTTTTATTTCAAAGATAATGTATATTAAAACCTAGCCATGTTTACAAGTTTACAAACATAGAAATTATAAATACACTTCTAATGTTCTTCCAATTATTTAGACATTTTTCAAAGGAAAGTAAAGCCTATACTCTCTTTTCAAAGTACTTATATTATCCTCCTTTCAAAATGATAAGTTTTAAACATGCCATAGAGTTAGATATACACTTTCAAGCACTAAACAAGTAGAATATAGATATTTAATTTTCTAAACCTAGTATAAGTCGTATGGAGCTACCTAAGGTAGATTCTAGGGGGTGCCTAATACCTTCCCTTTAGAATAACAAGAACCCTACCTAAATCTTATTGGTTAGCAGACTAATAGTATAATGATCTCAACAATTAAATAGGTACCTTAGTGTACCTTTAAATATTAGGTGGTGACTCTCCTTTATCATCAATAGGGAAACCACGAGTTGAATCTTATTTTAACTCGTGCAGAATAAGGGTGCAACAACATGGCGACTCTATTGGGGACTACACTTAGGTTCTGACCTTAGCAAACTTAGACTAAACCTAGAATTTAAGAAAAAATGTTTATATATACTGCTTTAATTGTGCTTAACTTGAAAATATGTTCTTACATGTTTACTTGTTCATTATGTACTTAATTGCTTGCTTTAATGTTATTACTAACATCCCACTATCTGTTACCACTTTATATACTCTGTCATCACACTCTTTCCTATCGAGTCTTGTCCGTACACTATCATACACAATGGCAATCGAGGGTTTTCTTTTACACCCCTACGATCCTTCTATCAATATTCCTTAGTTTTAGAGAATGACTTTGTCAGGTCATCTGACATAACTTCTCGCCGTATTCAACCCAACTAAAGGAAACACTCTACTCTAGAAAACATCGGTCATACTGCATAAACCTTAGGTGCGTCAGTCCTTGGCATTGACACAAAAATAGGAAAGCCACCCTAATATCAACGGGTCATGCACCCAATGACATAACTATTATGGAATGATGTACCAATCATGACGAGACACTAAATATCCAGAGCAAACACTTATTAACCCCTTTTCTACCCACTTCAGAAATGAAAATCAATTAGAACATCCCCGAAATCACTATGATCATGGGAGCGCCACATAAGTTGAAGCAATGGTGGAAGAACATCCATCGAGTGCATGGAGACGAAATCAGGATGCACCTAAGAGCATTGACTGTCTTACTGAACATCTGGGCCGATAGGGGTCTTACCCGTTTGCTGATAGAATTCTGGGATCCGACCAAAGTGGTTTTCAAGTTCGCTGATTGTGAATTTATGCCAATGTTGGAAGAAGTTACCAGCTTCACAGAGCTGCCATTTAGAGGGAGAAAGCCGATACTACTAGTTACCATGCCCGGCTATAGGTTTCTCGATGCATTAGGTTTGTCGGGTAGTCAGAGTTTGAGGAATATTTAAGATGGATGGGTAAGCCTGGACTAATTGTTTGATAGGTTTGGACATCGAGAGAGTTACGAATGGTACTTGGGAAAGTTTTAGTGTGATCAAGATACCTGGGAAAGTTTCCGCCTCATAACCTTCTCTTTGGCGTTGCTAGGATTGCTGGTTTTACCACAAAGGAGAGGACGAATCAACATCAACTCTTTGCCTGTGGTCTTGGAAATATTCCGGGGCAACCTCCAAGCCACTTTGATACCTATGATATTGGCAGAAATTCTTATAGTATTGTCTGCATGTTCCCGGGAATACGATTTCTTAAAGGGTTGTAACTTGTTACTTCAAATATGGGCCACAAAGCACTTCTTTCAACGAGAGGCAACAATTGAATACTTTGTGGGTGTTAGCAATATGATTCAGAGTCACCATGAAATAATGGGGCATTGAGTCTCCTCGCACTGACAGAAAGAATGGAGAGAGATGCTGACAAACTTGAGCGAATAATGGATAGATTGGAAGCTTTCGTGGCTGAGCGATAGGGCAATTCTACGGACTCCCTAGAAGTGTTTCATCGAGCTGATAGGACTCGAAAGTATTCATCCATATGCACCCCTGCGAGTTCTCTGGAAGTTTGGTTTGATTCAGGATGTACCTCTCTGGACGAGGACGACACTGTATGAAGACGAGTACAATGGGCAGATCCTGATACCAACGATAAGGACACTTGAGGAGGAGTGAAATGATTTAATTATGATTCTAATAGGTCAGAATTCGTGGTGTACTCCAAAATACTATGTCTGGATCAATGAAGAGGATGATTTGTCCCGACCAAGAAGGGAGGGAATATCCTGGTTAGAAGATGCACCTGCAGCCTTGCCAATCTATCACGTGATCTTGCCTCACTACCTTGTGACTACCTCCATACATCGCCAAGTCATCCAAAGATCAGTTGATCATATGCTGACATCTCCAAAGGATGATAACCGAGTGTTAGGGTGCATACAAATTTATTCTTAGACATAACTAGAAGAAGATCCCGAGTTCAATGATGATGAAGATGAAGAATTTGAAGAAGACCCAGAAGAGGAGCCGTAAGAGGAAGAAGACATTGGAGATGATTCTAGGGATGACTGTTAGTAGCCGGTTGATTTCATCCTTTTCCTACCTTGTATCTTTTATACAGAACCCTCTCGTTTCCCTAAGGGCAAGTCTATTAAGCCCATGTAATCTTATGGATGTTGAAAAATGATGTTGTAATCCTTGCTCTTGCCTGTTACAAATATTATTAATGAAAACCAAAGTTTACTTCGGATCTGAATGTGTCGAAGCTAATTGTTTGTCAAATATTCGCATCTTAGGCCACCTTTGACAAAGAGAGGTCCCTCGCACATTAGGAAACACACTTACTTGAATACGTGAACTAACTACTCGATGTGCTCATATTTGTGCAAACATTGAAACGGACATCTGTTCTTTTCTTTTTTTCTTTTCTTTTCTTGTATTACTTAATTATTATTCCCCAAAGAAAAGATTGGTTTGTGTTGAACTAAAAATTGGTGGAACCACCATCCAACTTTAGATCGAAAGGGAAGATGTCTACGACAGATAACCCGACCGAACACGCCTTGGTACTAGCTGATAGCCCAGGGTAATCGGAAGAAAGGAATGATACTCAAAACGACAAAAATATAGCTAGGATGGCACATGATATGGAATTGTTGAGGGAGGAAATACAACACATTCGGGAATTGTCACATCTGGACGTGAGGACGCTCCGGTAACCACCTTCCTTTCCTTCACAAGATTTGATTCTCGTTCATATTCCCTCAACTACCCGCCAAGCAAACAATACCCCAACTTCATTCACTACAACCCATATTATAGCTTCGGTAACCCCTACAAACCCACCGAATCCATTCATACATACCCCTTACGTACCAAATTATGTTCAGACACTACAAAACCCACCAGTCACTACCAACACAGTTCAAACCCCTCCTCATGATGGCATCACCTTCACCAACAATCAAAACCAGCATATACTGGCATCACATACCGCTACACACGAGTGATATGTTCCACTCGTATATTCCTTATAAAGTTGATCAGTATGCCAAAATGGAGTAGGAAGCTAATTATAAAAAGGAAGAGTCGGTATCCGAACAGCTACGAGCATTGAGGAAACGAATGAAGAACCTTCAGGTCGTTTAAGGGAGCGAAAGTCTAGATTATGAGGATCTGTGTATACACCATTATGTGGACATGCCAGTAGGGTACAAGCCTCCATAGTTTGACATCTTTGATGGTACAGGTGATCCCCATGCACACTTGAGAGCCTGCTGCGATAAGCTAGTTGGAGAAGGAAGAAATGAGAAGTTAAGGATGAAGCTATTTATAAGAAGTTTGACAGGAGAGGCACTTATTTGGTACACTCACCAGGATCCCGAAAATTGGAGGGAGTGGTAGGATATGGCAAAATATTTCATAAATAATTTCCGGTTCAACACAGAGATTACCCCAGATAGGTTCGCCCTAGTAAATTTATAAAAAATGTCGTTAGAATCATTTCAGGAGTATGCCCATCGTTGGAGGTTTTAGGCTGCTAGGACCCAACCCCTGCTAAATGACAATAAGCTGACCAAATACTTCATCAGGGCTCAAAAAAGAATCTACATTGAAACAATGATAGGCATGATGGGGCAGAAGTTCCCCGAACATGATAAAATAGGAGACTTTGTAAGGGATGCATCAAGTCCGGCAAGATACAATCTATGGTCACATTGCAAGCGGCTAGCAAATCAATTCAATATGGTTCGATAGGCAGCGGAAAAAACAAGAAAGAAAAGGTATTAGAAATCGTCCCCTTTATAGTCCAACCCACACCATCGAAACAGCTCTTACAATCCGAACACCCATTCCCCACACCCGGCTACTTATGCTCCAGTATACAACACACAACAATACTACAATCCCTAACTTCAACATAACCCACCTCACTCCCATACAAATCCAAATCCACCATGACAATACGCTACAGTTCATACCACCACTCATCAAAAATCAACCCACCTATGCACCCCGACCTCACCTAAATTTTGAATAAAGAGGTCCTAGAAACTACACACTAATTGCTGAAACTTTGTCTCAATTATTTGTATGATTGAGGAGAGTTGGCTTGATACATCCAATATAAGGGACGATTCTTGAGTGTCCTTTAAAATACTTTGATGTGACCAAATTGTGTGAATATCATTCAGGTATACTGGGGCATGATACCGAGGATTACTTCAGACAGAAGAATTAAATTGAGTCGCTGATCAAAATTGGAGCCATTCAGTGCACCCCAGCTCCGCCAAATTTAAACCGTAACCCATTACCAAACCACCAGAATCAATGAGATAATATGATCACCCTAGATGAAGATTATGACTTGAAAGGGACTATCGTCACAATAAGAAACACTGAGGCTGCAGGGGTTCCACCCCGAAGGACCCTGATGATCATCGTATAGTTAAAACCTCCAGTGATAGTCCAGACATACCAACAATAGTCTACCGCCGTTATCAGTAATGAGGAGGATCGGGAATACAATATAGTCTTGTGGACGTATTAGCATAAAGGGAAAGGCAAGATGACGGATTCCACAGCGGCTCATGGAATGACCAGGTTAGATAGGTGTTACATTTCACAGGAGGCAAACCGAGGAAATCCAGAAAGGGAATAGATTCATCATGGTAGGGTATAATTTCGTATTTTAGTCACTTATTGCACTCTAATTCAGTGCACTTTATTTGTGTTTGAGCGTTAATTGGTAGTGTTTTGCACTTATTGTGTGTTTTGTGCCTTGTAGGAGTGATTCCAAGCTATGTAGATGTTGTAGAGCTTATTTGAGCTATTTGGAGCTTTGAAGTTTGAGTAAAAGCCCAAGGGATTAAGACAGGATTGTGTTCCGGTGTCAAGGACCAAGTCTGGACAACAAAAATAAGCAAAAATCCATACTTTGAGAAAACTCCACAATCGTCGCATGTGGGGTGGCGCGTGGTGCGCCACAGATGCCCAAATCCTGCTTCCTATCAATTGTTGACCTCTTTAGATTTCCCCACTAATGCCCCGCATGGTGCATCACCCCATGTGGCGCGCCTGTGTAATTTTTACAGAGCCAATGTGCTATTTCAGCGAGGAGAAGGTTGTTTCATCTGGACCCGACCCTACTTGGTATAAATACACAGAAAAACATTATTTTCTAGACTTTTGATAGACTTTGGACCTAAGGAGGCTAAGGAGGAGTGGGAAGAACACAAGCACAAGGATTTCATCATTCCTTCCTCACTCAAGACCCGAGTTTGGATTGAATTTATGTTTTCCTATACTTTAATATTATTTGTAACGAATTTCTCCATATCAATGGAGTAGTTTCCTTTAGGGTTTGATGTATTTGGTGTATTGATGATTGTTTGTGGATTATACCTCTAGTTTTATGTATTGAATCATTTTGGATGATTTAATTATTGCATCTATATTCACTAGTTCATGTAATCGAGAGAGGCATAACTTGTGATATCTTTGCACTATATTGTTGGTTGAGTTCATTAATTCTTCTTAGTAACCGAATGAGGCTAGTTGAATCATTGATTAAACCTAGTTTCGAGAATAATCAAAAGTGGTTTTCCTAATGACCAATCCACTACGCATTCTTGCATAACTTCAAAGAGCATCAATTGGTTCATCTCACGAGATTAAGACTTAATCAAGATAGGAGTTTTTGCTGAACGTTTGAACTAATAATTGAGTGAATTCGAGAGGCTCACTTGAATATTAGAAGTGAATTATCTAGAGTTAGATCTCGAACAATTATCTTGCACATATCCTATAAAAACCCTATCTTCTCCCATTGATAACCTTCTTTGCTTATTCCTTGTTTCTATTGTCATTAGTCAACTGCTTTAAATTCTTAGTTAATTTTAGTTAGACATATTATAAATCTCAACTGTTGATCATCTTGGATAACAATCAAGCTAGAAACATCAAGAATACTATTTAAATCTAATCCATGTGGATACGATATTATACTATACTATTATTGATTAGCGAGCATAATTGAAGTGTGTGATTCGAGCTCGTCAAATTTTGGCGTTGTTGCCAGGGATTGGCAATCAATAGTGTTAGAAATAGTTTGTATTGCTAATTCAAAAAATATTTTCTTTTTATTTTTATTTTATCTTTTTACATTTGGTGTTCATTGACTGTGCACGAGTTACAGGTTTAGATTGGTGCATGATTCGACCTTCTGCAAAAGAAGTGCTGCCATACAAACCCGAGATAGAAAAACTACTACGACAGCTGAGGAAGGAAATAAATCTCACAGAGACATTAGGAAAGGTTGGTCATTTCTCAACCAAAGAACTTATGGTTGGAAATAGTGATGATAATGTAGATTTTACTGCAAGAGAGGTAGCCCAACAACGAGAAAAAGCTACACAGGATGCTGAGAAAGCAGCTATTAAAGAAGCACAGATTATCTATGAAGAAGAGAGGGGTGGGAGAATTACTCAAAATCAACCCTTGGATGCAGACTAGTTTGGAAATATAGCCCCCATGCATGGGAGACCATTGGGTGATTATGCTAGACCGGTCTACAATCATGGCTTATCGAGTGTTAGACCACCTCCAATTGCAGCTAACAATTTCGAATTGAAGCAAGGGTTGCTTCAAACTCTTTAAATCCGTTGTGTCTTTAGAGGAAATATGAACAAAGATCCAAACCGATATCTAATTGACTTCGAGGAGATTATGAATACCTTTCAATATAATGGTGTGTCACAAGATGCAGTGTACTTAAGGGCATTCCCCTTCACACTCAATGATGATGCAAAGTAGTGACTTCGAAGCTTGCCCACGGGATCGATTAGAACATGGGAGAAAATGACCAGAAAATTCCTTGATAAATATTTCTCCTCAGCTAAGACGGGTAAGTTTAGAAGAGAAATCCATAACTTTTGCCAGAGAATAGATTGAAACTATTTTTGAAGCATGGGAGAGGTTTAAGGAGATTGTTAGAAAGTGTCAACAAAGTGGAATTAAACTCTAGATACAACTTCGAACTTTTGGGATGGATTGACACCGGCCTCACGTAGAACATTGAACAATGCAGCTGGAGGCCCTTTGATGAAGAAGAATCAAGAGGAGATAGTTACAATTCTTAATGAGTTATTTGAAGATGCTAAACAGTGGCCCTCTAAGAGTGCTAAAAGAAGAAGATTAACTGATGTTCACCAAGTTGATGCTAGTACATATGTGCAGGTAGTACTAGATGCTATGGCTAAAGAAATACGAAAGCTGACCATAGCCTCGATACAAAATAAGCCTCACACAGCCTGTGATATATGTGGAAGAGGTCACCCTAGTCATTAGTGTCAAGCTTCAATTGAGGAAGTGAGTGATGTGGGAAATTATAATTTTAATGCAGTGGGTCAGAAGCACCCCATATTTTCACAGAGTTCACCTAGGGGTACCGCTAATGCATGGAAACAAAACAACCCCAGATTTCAGGGATAAGGAGCTCATGGTTTTATGAATCAACCGAGGCAGCAGTTTCAGCCTCAATACCCCAATCAACCTGGTCCAGAAGATCTCATGAATGCCTTCATTATGAAAACTGATAAAAGATTTGAAGTACAAGGGGCAATAATTCAAAATTTAGAGAAACAAGTGGGACAAATTGCAACAATATTATCTGGAAGGGTTTCGGGCACTCTCCCTACTGATACTGAAAGAAATCCCAAAGAAACAATGAATGATGTAACCTTGAGAAGTGGGCAAATGTTGAAAGACCCTACCTCGATCAAGAAAGAATGATACTTGAAAAAGAAATTGGGGAGCAGCTGAAAAGTGATGATGACAAGAAGAAGAAAGGCCCAATGAAAGCTGATTAAAAGAAGTAGGAAGTAAAATCTAGAAGGGAGGAACATGAGGAGAGCAAGCATATGCCTACGCTACCTTTCCCTCAAAAGTTATGTAGAAAAAAGCTGGATAAGTAGTTTGAGAGATTTCTGGATGTGTTGCAACAGGTTCATGTAAACTTACCATTCACAGAAGTGCTCTCACAAATGCCTTCTTATGCTAAATTCTTGAAAGTCATCCTTACAAAGTAGAGTAAAATAGAGGAGACTTTAGTGATCAAGCTTACAGAGCATTGCAGTACGATATTACAAAATAAACTCCCAAAAAAGTGTGGAGATCCAGGGAGTTTTACTATACCTTGCTCTTTAGGAAATATTAATTTTGATAAATCTGTATGTGATTTTGGTGCCTCAATTAATTTAATGCCTCTATCTATTTACAGAAAACTATAGAAGGAGATTGAAGAGATAAGGTCTACACCAATATCGGTGCAGCTGGCAGACCAAACGACTTTAATACCCGAGGGGAAAGTGTAAGATGTGTTAGATCGGGTGGATAAGTTAGTATTTTGTGTGGATTTTATAGTGGTGAATATGGAGGAAAACATGGAGGTCCCCCTCATCCTAGGAAGACTATTTTTAGCGACGGGTAGAGCGATATTAGATATACATGAGATAAAACTCATGCTTAGAGTGGGTGAGAAGACTGTGACTTTCAACATGGATGTAGAAAAGGGGGTGCAAAAAGGAAAACCGACTGCAAGTGTTGAATGCAGAGTGAAGGGCTCGAAGGAGAAGGTTGCGGTGAGTGAGAAAGATAAGTGTGGGGTGTACCCCAAGAAGGCTAAGAAGAAGCTGTCTGCATGGATGTGTGCATTAGTTCGGGCAAGGGGAATGGAGCCCTACTTCGACTCTGACCCCGACTAGATATTCAGGGAAGTTTCGCTGCCTTATCTTTTTTAATTGTGTGTCATGGGGACATGCTACAACTTAAAGTGTGGGGTGAGGGATATTTATATGTACGTATGTACATTAGTTTTCATTTTGTTAGTTGTAGTAGTTGAGAGCGAATAAATAAATAAATAAATAAAACATTTAAAATTTTGGATTTTTCCCAACTGTGAATATCATCGATAGGTTTCTTGAGGGATTAAAGTCGAAATAAGAAGATAAAAAGATTTTCTTTTGTTAGGCAGTGTAATAATTCCCTCTTGGTTTTTCTTTGTGCCGCGGTTCTTTTCCAAGGGTTTTTTTTGAACCGAGTGTAGTTAGTTTTTATTTTTGTTAGGAGTAGGAAACCTTGTGCTATGATTTGTATTGAAGGCAATATCACTTAACTTTATTATGCCTTGAGAATAGTAAATGCTTTAGTTATGAGTGGTAGTCCAATCCTGACTGAGTTATGTACCATGTGTGTGTGTGAGGTTTAGAGTATTTTGTGGATTGCATTTGATATCTAGAACTTGCACCGTGTGTTAGCAAAGCGAAATAGTTGTCTCAAATATATGCTTTTACCCACCTAATTGTTATGTATCTTAGTTAACCCCTTTGAGCATGTAATCCTATTTCTTTGGCAACCACATTACAAGCCTAACCCATTTGTTTAAATCGACCATCTATTTGAACATTGTACTTCTCGTGAGCACTTAAATTTGTTATGAACTTTGTAAAAGTTGAAGTGTGGGGTGGTTGGTTTGCCTTTTGAGTGGAACTATTGAAACAAGGAGAAATGTGCAATGTTTTGAAAAAGTAAGAGCCACTTGAATTGAGAAAGAAAGGAAAACAAATAAGTGTATGATTGTGAAAAATATTCCTTGATAGTGGTGACTCTTGATGTATTTGTGCTTAAAGAAGTAGGGAGTTAATGTATATTGATGTGAATGTGGAGTTTTGGTTTGACATAAGTGTGGGGTTTTGAATGGTTAATTGTATGTATTAAAGTGCTGAGGGAGGTGTAGTCACTCTTATATCCAAAAGTATCCTACCATCCCGTAGCCTACATTACAACCAATTAAAGTCCTACTTGATCCTTGACTGAATGAGCTCAATTAGTAGAGTAGTACACTACGGGAAATCCTATGGTATGTCGTTTGTGGCATATGAATGTTGTTTCTGAGAGTGAGTGAATTCTTTCTATCTTAAGCTCCTGATCGTTCTTAAATTTTATTGTGCGTTGAACTACTCTTTATTCTTGTGTGAGGGCACTTGATTCATGAAGGAAAGATAATGGCATTGACCACTGTGTTAGAGTAAGTGAGCGGGTCGTGAAAAATGCTTGGTGCTTTTGAGTCAAATCTTGAGTCAATGATGTTACGGTATTGTGCTTAATGTGTTTTAAATATTCTTGGTATGATGATTATGAGAGTTGTTTAAAAAGGTCGTGTTTATATGAAGTGTAGTTTGATTACTCTAAGACGAGCAACAGTTTAAGTGTGGGGTGTTGATGGTAGGCTATAATCTCATGTTTTAGTCGCTTATTGCACTCTAATTCACTGCACTTTATTTGTGTTTGAGCATTAATTGATAGTATTTTGCACTTATTGTAATTTTTATGCCTTGTAGGAGAGACCCCGAGCTATGTAGATTTTGTGGAGCTAATTCGAGCTATTTGTAGATTTGAAGACTAAGTAAAAGCCCAAGGGATTAAGCCTGGATCATGTTCGGGGGTCGAGTGCCAAGTCTGGATGTCAAAAATCAAGCAAAAATCAGTACTCTGAGAAAACTCCACAATCGCGGCGCGTGGGTGCCGTGGCTTACCAAATCCTACTGCCTATCAATTGTTGAGCTCTCTGGATTTCCCCACTGATGCCCCGCATGGCGCGTCACACCATGCGGCGCACCTGTGTAAGTTTTACAGAGCCAATGTCGTATTTCGGCTAGGAGAAGGTGGTTTCTATTTGGTATAAATACATGGAAAACCTTATTTTTCTGGACTTTTGATAGACTTTGGACATAAGGAGGCTAAGGAGGAGTGGGAAGAACACAAACACAAGGATTTCATCATTCCTTTCTCACTCAAGACCCGAATTTGGATTGAATTTATGTTTTCCTATACTTTAATTTTATTTGTGATGCATTTCTCCATATCTATGGAGTAGTTTCCTTTAGGGTTTGATAGATTTTGTGTATTGATGATTGTTTGTGGATTATAACTCTAGTTTTATGTATTGAATCGTTTTGGATGATTTAATTGTTGCATCTATATTCACTATTTCATGTAATCGTGAGAGGCATAACTTGTGATATCTTTGCACTATATTGTTGGTTAGGTTCATTAATTCTTCTTAGTAATCGAAAAAGGCTAGTTGAATCATTGATTAAACCTAGTTAGGAGAATAATCGAAAGAGGTTTTCTTAAATACCAATCCACTACGCATTCTTGCATATCTTCACAACGCTTCAATTGGTTCATCTCGTGAGGTTAAGACTTAATCGAGAGAGTTTTTGTTGAATGTTTAAACTAATAATTGAGTGAATTCGAGAGACTCACTTGAACATTAGAAGTAAATTATCTAGAGTTAGATCCCGAACAATTATCTTGCACCTATCCTATCAAAACCCTATCTTCTCCCATTGATAACCTTCTTTGCTTATTCCTTGTTTCGATTGTCATTAGTCAATAACTTTAGATTCTTAGTTAATTTTAGTTAGACATCTTATAAATCTCAATTGTTGATCATCTTGGATAGCAATCAAGCAAGAAACTACGAGAATACTATTTAAATCCAATCCCTGTAGATACGATATTATACTATACTCCCTCCGTTCCAATTTATGTGACCTTGTTTGACTGGGCACGGAGTTTAAGAAAAAATGAAGACTTTTAGAATTTGTGGTCCTAAACAAGTCAAAAAGGGCCCCGGAGTATTTGTGTGGTTATAAAAGCTTCTCATTAAGGGTAGAATTGTAAGTTCAAGCAAAATTATTTTCAAATTTAGAAAGGGGTCATTCTTTTTTGAAAGGACTAAAAAGGAAATAGGTTCACATAAACCTGAACGGAGGGAGTACTATATTTGATAAACGAGCATAATTTAAGTGTGTGATTCGAGATTGTCAATTTAGAGGAGGAATATAATAGATATTGAGGCCGCATAATTTTGGAAGAATATGACAGCTAAAGAATACTACGTGGAGGAGCAATTGAAGAAAACGCATGCACATATATCGATCATGGACTCTCTAATGAGTTTTGATAGTCATAAAGACGCCTTGATAAAAGTGTTAAGTGAAGTGAGCGTGCCGAGCAACACTAATAGTGAGACACTAGCAGCGACTATCGGGAAGATGGTCGAGGCGAACATGATTACCTTCCGAAGAGATGAACGTCCAGTAGAAGGCGTGGGTCACCATAGAGCTTTACATATCACCGTCAAATGCGTAGATAAAGAGGTGTCCTGAGTACTTGTTGATGGAGGATCTAGAGTCAATATTCACCCGCTCTCTACTCTACGAGCATTGGGTATTCCTCTGAGAGAAGTGAAAGAAAGCCATGTGAGGGTGAGAGCTTTCGATGGGTCACAGAAAGACATCATTGGGGAAATTTACTTAGCTCTGCAGATTGGACCAATTAAGTTCCCAATATTGTTCCAAGTAATAGACATTTCATCCTCATAGGAACTATTGTTGGAAAGACCATGGATACCTATGGTAGGGGCAATTCTGTTCATGGAGTTCGAGTGGGGTTCTCAAGAGATTGTAGTTCACGGTGAATGGAGCCAGTCGGCTTATCAAGAACAAGCAATTCCGTTCATTGAAGGATTAGACGGGGTCACTTTTCACGCGGTCGAAATTATGCAGACTATGGAAATGGAGGAGACTGAGCAGAATCTAGCTATGCAGTCACCATACAAATCAAAGATGGCTATTAGAGAAATGATGAACTACGGGTACTGACCAGGGACCAGGATAGGAGCCCGATCAGATGGGATAATAGAGTCGATCGAGCCAATAGGACAGAAAAGTAGAGTCGGTTTAGGGTACCAACCTCTAACTGGAAATAGTTACACTAGTGGCTTCGAGAAAAAGGCTTTTGTGCCAGAGCGTGTTTCGGGTCCGGGTCATATCTCAACACTAGAGGACGACATCGTTGATGGAATGGGAAGGCTATTTGTGACCATGATTGAGGAATGCTGTGATACAATTTATATCAAGACACTGACCATTCGGGATGCCGGACCAGGAGAGGACTTGCAGAATTGGACTGACATCCCGTCTCTAGATCGCCCAGAGTCTTGGTAGTGTAGAATTGTAAATTTTTTGGAAAACAATGCACGGTCAATTGTGGCTTGAACCATGCCTGTACTCTTTTGTCATTCGCGTCCTTGAACACTTAGACGTTCCCTTTGATGAAATAAAAAGAATTGCTTTCTTAAAATTATTACAAACTTATTTATTGCTTCATTTATACTTAGTTTTTCTTCTTAGTAATCAGAACGATAAAAAACCGCATTCCATAATCATGACATGTAATGCAACCCTCGAGCAAAGTGATCCAGACTACGAGGAGTACGAAGAAAGCATAATGCTATATAATCTCCCATGAGAGATCGAGTAATTGGAAAGCCAAAAAAAGCCTAACCTTGAAGAGACAGAAGTAATCTACTTGGGAAGCCAAGAAGATGTGAAAGAAACTCGAATTAGCATCCATTTAGAAGTAGAGAAGAAAGAAAAACTAGTCGATCTCTTCCGAGAATACATCGACGTATTCGCGTGGTCATATGACGACATTCCCGGATTGAGTAGCGACATCATTTTGCATCAGTTGCCCATCGATCCTGCCAGACCGCTAGTTAAACAAAAACTCAGAAAGTTCAAGACGAATTTGAGTTTGAGGATAAAATAAGTGACCAAGTATATTGAGGCAAAGGTGGTGAGGGTCACCAATTATCCCAGATGGTTGGAAAAGATCATACTGGTTGCAAAGAAGGATAGGAATATTAGGATATGTGTGGACTATTGAGATCATAACAAGGCCAGTCCAAAGGATGACTTTATTTTACAAAACATTCACATCCTCATAAATAATTGTGCGAAGCACGAGTTGTAGTCATTCATGGATTGTTTCGCTGGGTACCATCAGATTCTAATGCATGAAGAAGATGCATAGAAGACATCATTCACTAGGCCTTGGGGAGTTTATTGCTATAGAGTCATGCCATTCGGCCTCAAGAACACCAGTGCTACTTACATGAGGGCCATGACGACCTCTTCCACAACATGGTTCAAAAAGAACTCAAGGTATATGTGGATGAAATCATCATCAAATCTCGAAAGAGTGAAAAATATTTGGACGACCTGAAGAAGTTTTTCGAATGCTTGCGGAGGTACAGTCTGAAGTTGAATCCCGCAAAGTGTGCATTCGAAGTCCCTGCTGGGAAACTGTTAGGTTTCATCGTGAGAGGGAAAGCGATAAAGTTGGATCCTTCAAAGATCAAAGCCATTCAATACTTACCGCTGCCTAAGAGCAAGAAGGATGCGATGAGTTTCCTTGGCAGATTAAATTACATTAGCAAATTCATAGTCCAGTCTACAATAATTTGTGATCCCATCTTCAAGCTACTGAAAAAGGATGTTCTTACAAAATTGACAGAAGAGTGTTAGAAAGCCTTCAACAAGATCAAGGAGTACCTATCCAATCCACCAGTATTGTTCCCCCCAAGCCCGAGAAGCCATTATTATTATATTTGTTTGTTTTGGACAATGCATTTGGATGCCTGTTGGGACAACATGATGAGACTGGGTGGAAAGAACAGGCTATCTACTACCTGAGCAAGAAGTTTCACTATGTGAAGCTAAATACGGTTTGATACAACGAACCTACTGTGCTTTGGCTATGATCCCCCAGAGGTTGAGGCACTACATGACAACATACACCACATATCTAATATCCCGGCTCGACCCGCTCAAGAACATCTTTTATAAGCTGGCCAAATGGCCAGATTCTTCTCAGCGAGTTCGACATTGTATACATAATGCAGAAGGCCATCAAAGGATAAGATTTAGCCGACCACCTTACGGAGCTAGTGGATAAGGATTATTAGCCGGTCACTACATACTTTCCAGATGAAGAAGTGTTGTTCACCAGAGAAGGCATCGCAGAGTCATACCCAGGATAGAGAATATTCTTTGACGGAGCAGAAAATTTCAAAGGAATAGGAATCGGGGCGGTCTTAATTTCAGAATCAGGACAACAGTACCCAACATCAGGATGGCGGTCGACATGAACATCAAGGAGCTTCTAGTCATAAGAGATTCTGGTTTGTTGATACATCAAGTTCAAGGAGAATGAACTACAAGGAATGTCATGATCCTTTCGTACATGCATTGCATAAAGCAGTTATGTAAGAAGTTGACAAAGATCGAGTTTAAACCCATTCCTAGGATCCATAACAAGTTTTTGGACGCTCTCACAACCTTGTCATCCATGATCCAGCATCTAGATAAGAATTGCATCGATCCTATTGAGATAGAGGTCCAGAATCAGCATGCGTATTGTTTCCATGTTGATGAAGAGCCGGACGATAAGCCATGGTACTACAACATCAAGAGGTTTTTGGAAACAAAATAGTATCTAGAGAATGCCACCAATGGTTAGAAGCGAGAACTTAGAAGGCTAGAAAATAAGCTTTTCCTCAACTAGGAAGTTCTGTATAGAAGGACCCCAGACTTGGGTCTGTTAAGACTTATAGATGCTACTGAAGCAACCAAATTTCTAGAAGAAGTACATGCAGGGACATGTGGACCTCTGATGAATGGCTTCACCTTAGCCAAGAAGATTTTAAGAGTCAAATACTTCTGGATGACCATTGAGAGTGGTAGCATTCGCTACGTGCAGAATTGCCAGTAGTGCCAGATTTATGGGGCTTTCATCCAGGTTACACCAAATGAGTTGAGTGTAATGGGTTCATCTTGGCCATTTGTCGTTTGGGGCATGGACATAATAGGACCCATAAAGCCCATTGCATCAAATGGACACCATATCATCTTGGTAGCCATTGACTACTTCACCAAATGTGTCGAAGCTTCTACATACAAGGCCATCATGAAGAAAGTAGTGACATATTTCGTCCGTAACAAAATAGTCTACCGATTCTGGATACTTGAGTCAATCATCATTGACAATGCAGCCAATCTCAACAGTGATCTCATAACTCAGTTTTATGACTCTATTATGATGCATATAAATATTTTGGGCCGAATGCCCTATTTTACTGAAATGCACGAGTGGCTTGATTTGTGAGGATGAGTGTGGATCGGGGCTGCCCGCCTGCAGCATACTTTATGTCTGAGTGAGGCCGAGGGCCTGATTTGTGAGGATGAGTGTGGATCGGGGCTGCCCGCCTGCAGCATACTTTATTATTATCGCACGTGAGTTGTCCGTGCAGATTATAGCGCTTGGGCTGAAGGAGCCCCTCCGGAGTCTGTACACACCCCCAGTGAGCGGAGGTACCTACTGAGTGCGAGTGCCGAGTGCCGAGTGCCAAGTGCTGAGTGACTGGGAGGCATGAGTGATTGTGAGGTATGCCCGAGCGGCAAGAGTGATTGTGAGGTATGCCCGAGTGGCAAGAGTGATTGTGAGGTATGTTCGAGTGGCACGAGTGACTGTGAGGTTTGCCCGAGGGGCTGTATATGAGTGATGTTTTGCCCGAGGGGCTGTTTATGATTTCATCATTTTTGCTCACCTTTGCATTGAGCCTTTGTTGGAAAAACTGTCAAAAAAATATCTTTAAATGATTTTTTTTACTGGAACTGGGTTTAAACGAGATGTTTGATTCAAATCTTGATTTTAAAAGCATGTGGTATTTTACTGAGATTTCCTGATGAATGTTATATGCTTTATTGCTCGTCACTACTGCTCAGTCTTTATTTATTGTTATTACTTACTGAGTTGGCGTACTCACGTTACTCCCTGCACCTTGTGTGCAGATTCAGGTGTAGCTGGACACGGTAGCAGTTATTGAGTGTTCTGGTTGCAAATTTTTCTTGGAGATAGCAAGGTAGTTGTTTGGCGATCGCATCCCCTACTCTTCTCCCTCTTATCTTCCTCTAGTTGTATTTAGCTATTTTTCGGGCTGAGTTAGCCTTGATATTATTAGACAGATTGTAGTATATGCTCATGACTAGTGACACCCCGATGTCGGGCTTTTCTTTTCCGCACTTCTTTTTTTTCTTTTGATTTGAACTATTTAAATGGAGGTTTTATGTTAAATAACCTTGGAATTATCTTTAAAATAAAAATATTGGTTTGTTTTGGAAATGAGTCGGCTTGCCTAGTTCCACGATAAGCGCCATCACGACAGGGGTTAGTTTTGGGTTGTGACACTGGCAGACCAAACGACTTTAATACCCGAGGGGATAGTGGAAGATGTTTTAGTTCGGGTTGGATAAGTTCGTATTTCCAGTTGATTTTATAGTGGTGAATATGGAGGAAAACAAGGAGGTCCTCCTCATCCTAGGAAGACCATTCTTAGCGACGGGCAGAGCGATATTAGATATACATGTGAGAAAACTCATGCTTAGAGTGGGTGAGAAGACTATCACTTTGAAGATGGACGTAGAAAAGGGGGTGCAAAAAGGAAAATCGACTGCAAGTGTTGAACGGAGGGTGAAGGGCTCGAATGAGAAGGTTGCGGTGAGTGAGAAAGATAATTGTGGGGTGTACCCTAAGAAGGCTGAGAAGAAGTTGTTTGCATGGATGTGTACATTAGTTCGGGCACGGGGAATGGAGCCCGACTTCGACTCATACCCCGACTAGATATTCAGAGAATTTTCCTTTACCTTATGCTTTTTAATTGTGTGTCATGGGGACATGCCACAACTTAATGTGTGGGGCAGGAATATATGTATGTATTTATGTATATTAGTTTTCTTTTTGTTAGTTGTAGTAGTTGGAGGTAGAAAAAATTGAAAAACAAAACATTAAAATTTTAAAATTTTTGATTAGTCCCGACGATGGATATCATCGACAGGTTTCTTGTTGGATTAAAGTCGAAAGAAAAAGACAAAAAGATTTTCTTTTGTTAGGTAGTGTAATAACTCCTCCTTGGGTTTTCTTTGTATCGCGGTTCTTTTCCAAGGGTTTTGTTTGAACCGAATGTAGTTAGTTTTTATTTTTATTAGGAGTAGAAAAACTTGTGTTATGATTTGAATTGAATGTAATATCTCTTAACTTTATTATACCTTGGGAATAGTAAGTGCTTTAGTTGTGACGCTTAGGCTCAGTTTTTGACTTTTGTGAAAGTACCTTAAATTGTATGATCTTAACTTTGCTTAACTGCTTTGACTAGAGTATCTTCATAGTCCGATCCCGAGTGAGTTACGTGCCATGTGTGTGTCAGGTCTTGTGTTATTTTGTGCATTGCATTTGATGTCTAGAACTTACCCTGTGTGTTTGCAAAGCGAAATAGTAGTTTTATTCAGTCTTGGAAATGATATAAGCATTTTTTATGTTTACCCATCTAATTGTCATGTATCTTAGTTAACCCCGTTGAGCATGTAATCATGTTTCTTTGGAAACCACA
The DNA here is from genome assembly GCF_000715075.1 of Nicotiana tabacum. Classification (NCBI taxonomy): domain Eukaryota; kingdom Viridiplantae; phylum Streptophyta; class Magnoliopsida; order Solanales; family Solanaceae; genus Nicotiana; species Nicotiana tabacum. Next base: position 38,680,602 of record NC_134092.1, read on the forward strand.
TTTCAAGACTTACCCATTTGTTTAAATTGACAATCTATTTGAACCGTGTACATCTTGTGAGCACTTGAATTTGTTATGAACTTTGTAAAAGTTGAAGTATGGGGTGGTTGGCTTGGCTTCTGAGTAGAACTATTGAAATAAGGAGAAAGGTGCAATATTTTGAAAAAAGTAATAGCCACTTGAATTGAAAAAGAAAGGAAAAAAAATAAGTGTATGAATGTGAAAAATATTCCTTGCTAGTGGTGACTTTTGATGTATTTGTGCTTAAAGAAGTAGGGAGTTAATGTATATTGATGTAAATATGGAGTTATGGTTTGACATAAGTGTGGGATTTTGAATGGTTAATTGTATGTATTAAAGTGCTTAGGGAGGTGTAGTCACTCTTATATCCAAATGTATCCTACCCATCCCGTAGCCTACATTACAACCAAATGAAAGTCCTACTTGATCCTTGACTGAATGAGCTTAATAAGTAGAGTAGTACACTACGGTCAAGCCTATGGTACATCGTTTGTGGCATATGAATGTTGTTTATGAGAGTGAGTGAATTCTTTCTATCTTGAGCTCCTGATTGTTCTTAAAATTTTATTGTATGTTGAACTACTCTCTATTGTTGTGTGAGGGCACTTGATTTAGGAAGGAAAGGTAATGTCGTTAACCTCTCTGTTAGAGTAAGTTAGTGGGTTTTGAAAAATGCGTGGTGCTTTTGTGTCAGATCTTGAGGCGAGGATGTTACGGTATTATGCTTAATCTGTTTTAAATATTCTTGGTATGATGAGTTATAAGAGTTGTTTAAAAAGGTCGTGTTTATATAATGTGTAGTTTGATTGCTCGAGGAAGAGCAATGGTTTAAGTGTGGGGTATTGATGGTATGCTATAATCTCATGTTTTAGTAGCTTATTGCACTCTAATTCACTGCACTTTATTTGTGTTTGAGCGTTAATTGGTATTGTTTTGCACTTATTGTGTGTTTTATCCTTTGTAAGAGTGATTCTGAGCTATGTAGATATTGTGGAGCTAATTCAAGCTATTTGGAGCTTTGAAGTCTGAGTAAAAGCCCAAGGATTAAGCCGGGATCGTGTTCGGGGGTCGATGACCAACTCTGGACGTCAAAAATCAAGCAAAAATCCGTACTCCGAGAAACCTCCACAACTGCGGTGAGTGGTGCACCGTGGCTGCCCAAATCCTAATGCTTGTCCATTGTTGAGCTCTCTGGATTTCTCCATTAATTTCCCCATGGCACGTCGCGCCATGCGGTGCGCCTGTGTAATGTTTACATAGCCAATGTCCTATTTTGGCTGGGAGAAAGTGGTTTCATATGAGCCCGACCCTACTTGTTATAAACACATGGAAAAACGTTATTTTCTGGACCTTTGACATACTTTGGAGCAAAGGAGGCTAAGGAGGAGTTGGAAGAACAAAAGCACAAAGATTTCATCATTCCTTCCTCACTCAAGACCCGAGTTTGGATCGAATCTATGTTTTCCTATACTTTAATTTTATTTGTGATGAATTGCTCCATATCTATGGAGTAGTTCCATTTTAGGGTTTGATGGATTTGGTGTATTGATGATTGTTTGTGGATTATAACTCTAGTTTTATGTATTGAAGCGTTTTTGGATGATTTAATTATTGCATCCATATTCACTAGTTCTTGTAATCGAGAGAGGCATAACTTGTGATATCTTTGTATTATATTGTTGATTGAGTTCATTAATTCTGCTTAGTAATCGAAAGAGGCTAGTTGAATCATTGATTAAACCTAGTTAGGAGGATAATAGAGAGAGGTTCTCCTAAATACCAATGCACTACGCATTCTTGCATATCTTCACATGCTTAAATTGGTTCATCTTGTGAGGTTAAAACTTAATCGAGAGAGGAAGTTTTGCTGAACGGTGAACTAATAATTGAGTGAATTCATGAGACTCACTTGAACAATAGGAGTGAATGATCTAGAGTTAGATCCCAAACAATTATCATGCACCTATCCTATCAGAACTCTATCTACTCCCATTCAAAACCTTCTTTGCATATTCCTTGCTTCGATTGTCATTAGTCAATAGCTTTAGATTCTTAGTAAATTTTAGTTAGACATCTTATAAATCTCAATTGTTGATCATCTTGGATAGAAACCAAGTTAGAAACTATGAGAATACTGTTTAAATCCAATCCTTGTGGATATGATATTAAACTATACTATATTTGATTAGCGAGCAGAATTTAAGTGTGTGTCTTACGCTCGTCAGTCCAGATGCACCTGGATCTGCACAGGAAGTGTAGTGTAGTATGAGTACAACTGACCTAATATACTCAATAAGTAACAGGACTAACCTTGGACTGAAAGCATTGACGAGCTCAGAAAGATACAGTTTGAATCAAAATAATGACAACACAGTTATAACAAGATAATAATAGTAATAACTCAGAGAAACTTCCATATGCAGCTCGTACACAGTACAGAAATTTAGGCATGCTTTCGAGTTCAACAATTTAAGCTCAACACTTATAGAATATGCCAAGTATAACAAGCATGAGAAATGTTACATCTCTATGCCTACATGTCAAATATGCATGTCAAATGTAATTCATCACATCGATAATCCCAGGTACTCACACTCTCAGAGTAATCAATATGTCTATCTCAAACTCCCACTCATCACACACAATCACTCAGCACTCTACGGGTGCCTGCGCTCACTACTGGTATGTTAGACTCTAGATGGGCAGATCCTGCTGGTACATCCCGATCCATGATAATAAATAAGCCAATAAAACAAAACAAAAAAGGAATAAATAAATAATAATAAATAAATAAAAATAATAATAATAATAAAAATAATAATAATAATAATAATAATAATAATAATAATGTAAGAACCATCTATGTTCCATTCATAGATGTCTGTGCCACTGTAACCTTGATAGTAGTGGTCACTATCAAGTTCTTCTAGAAGAACATCTTGAGGGGTTGGTCTAGGATAGTAGAACATCCTTTAGACTGGTTTTCCAGCATATTTCTCACCCTCGGCTTAACGGGTTAACTGAGGACCACCGGTTATGTTCCCATAACCATTGTTTACTGTCAAAATTAATAATTTTATGGACTATATAGTTCTTGACCTAGATTACCATCGGGGTGATACAGTAAAATCCTAAGAACAAAACATGCCAACAAAGTAGATTAGTATGACTAAGTTTAACACTTAATTATTTAGCCTATCATTTAGGCTAAATGAGTATCTATAGTATATTAACTGTAAGAACAGATGAAATACCTGAGACCGCTGGATTGTGGCCAAGTGACCTTTTTGATTTTTTATTTCCAAAATAAAATATTACAGGGAGAGATTTACAAGAGAATTCTTAGAGAGAGGGAAGGCTATACTAGAGAGAGGGCAGAGCGCTTGGCTAAAAGCCTGCCTTCCTAATGAATTATCACTCCTTATATAATGGAGTTTCTAACTAAAAACAAAATTGAAAAAGTTAGATGGCCGACAAGATTGGCCGACAAAGAAAAAGAAAAAGTAATAAAAACAATCAATTTTTCTAAAGTTGATTCCTTCGGCCCCGCTTCTTTATTAAAGTATTCGGTCCTGCTTGGTTTATTAAAATCTTTTGTTTTATTACCCCAATAATTTTGTTGGTGGGGTCTTATTCATTTTCAAGATTTTGCTTTTCCTTTATCAGTTTTTGTTGCAGAAGATTCTTGTGCTCCTTCCTTCATCTTATTCATGAATTCTTCAATTTCTTCCAAATTGACCGGTTCTTGCTGGCTTGATTGAGCTTCTCCTGCCAGGCATGTTTCTTCTTCCGAGGTATTACCCAAAGAGGTTATGGAAATATCATCACCTACTTCGATTTCGATGTTTCTTGCCAAGTCCTTCTTTATTTTTTCAAATTATGATGCTAGGATCTCCTTCTTGGAAAGGGCTCCTTTCTTCATTTGAAGTTTTCTGGTAACCTTCTCGAATGGACTTAATTCCCCCATTACCACATCTGTTACCTCTAAATTGACATATTCTTCAATTTTGGCCTGGATCTGATCTATTAAGTCTTGGCCATATTTTTTTCCATATTTTTCGGATAAGTGTAATTTACTCCCATATTCTGTTTAGGCTGGGAATTCCCTCTGTGGTATAACCAATTTCTACATCCCATTTCATTATCCAAGGGATTGAAAATTCTATAAAGAAATACATGGATGCTATTCCATAATACAAATCAATAGGTTTGATATTTAAACCAGATAACTTTTTATCAAGAAGTTCTTCTAAATCATTTAAATACTTGAATTTAAAATCCTGAATCTCATGTGGTTTTTGAACATGAGTAAGAACAATTTGAGCTTTTGATATGCTTCCTGAAGTAGAGGCAATATCAGTTACTTTCTTGCTAGTACTCATTTCCTTTATCAAAACTGTTAATTCATTAAGTTTTTTATAAAGAGAACTGATGTGTTCACCCAAAACTTTAACATATAAACTTAAATAGTTATTTTGAGAAATCAAATTATTAATTTCTGCGATGCTGACTGCAGCAACATCTTCATCAATAAATTTTTGAAATGCAGTAAATGTAATACCTGTATTATTTGGTAAAACAAAAGGTACTTGAGGAGGGTATATGGCTTTTGTAATATTGCCCTTCCCATCTTTATAAGATGTTTCTAAAACCTTTATATAAAGCGGCAAATAAGTGGTTATAAACCAAGGAACAAAATACATAATTTGATTATGTAGAGCACCAGTTTCATAAAACTTTTGAGAGATATTATTTAAATCCTCTTTACTATAAGTATCAAAAAACCAAGTTTTAAACCGGTTCCATTTATTACCAAAAAATTCTTTTTGAATATACTTTCTTGCTTGTGACCCTGGACTAAAATCTATTTGGTGCAGGATCATTAAGTATCATTGGGGTTGAAATCCATTTCGGATGCAGAAGGAATATCCTTATCAGAAATATTCTCACTACCCTGATCAATATTTGTTTGCGGGTTAATCTTGACCCTTTCAACTGGCTTATCACCCATTTTGGTAGAAATTGTATGCAAAGATGCAGCACGATTTCTAGTTGGTCCATAGACTGATTCAATAGGTGAAATATGTTGAATATCAGGTAGCAATCTACGATTAGTAAATGAATGCCCATTATAACTAGGACTAATAGCAGGAAAAAGTCTATTATTAGAAAATGACTGCCTATTATAAGTGAAACTATTTTCATCAAATTAAACGCAAATCCTACCATCCGGATTTTGAGTAATATGAGAATATTCCGTATTACTGACAACATTAGTAATCTGACTAGGGGATATAACTGTTACACCCTATATTTTTGTACGTAAAAATGCGTCGTAAGCAAACTAATGTAGGACCAAAAATGAGATAATATTTAAAAGTATATAAAGTAAGTTAATCATGTTACCTCTGAGGTTACAAATATTGAAGATCATGAACAATAAGTACAAAGAGGGTTGGACAGTTCAGAAGCTAAAGCAATTAAATAAAATAATGTTTCGTCGAAAGTCGATAAGTTGGAAATGTTATAACATGTACCTTTAGGGTGAGACTAGGGTGATTAACATGATAAGGAGATTATGTTATGATTTATATTAGTCGTATGACATCCGTGTGTTATGTTTTGAAGTCAAGAGAGTTGTGGAACAAAAGTCGATGAAAGTCATCACAAGTTACATTCATAGGTTTTACTGAAACTTTGGGTCAAATGTAACTGCGTTTTTCTCCCAATATACTTAGCTTTATGGGGTGTTCCACCCATCAAATTAAAGATCTATGAGTCTATTTTCCAACGCATTAAACCGTTTGTCAATACGACATTGGAGTAGAAAGATATGTGCATTTGTGCGATACTGCGCAAGCTGCTAGGTGACAAGTAGGTGTGTCACCTGCTTGCTTAAATGAAAGCCCAAAAATGGGCCATTTCGGGTCGTCCAAAGAGGCCTTTTAAGGGCCTATTTTCTTCATATATTAGACTTAAAATAGAGCATAATAACCAGACATAAGCTCTGCAAAGAATCCTTCCAAAAATTTCTCACAAACTCTAATTGGAGGTAAAACCTAGAGTTTGAAGAACTAAGATAACAGCTGACTTATCCAACAAATAAGGTGAGTTTACTGCTCTCTTTCATCCAATGTTTCTTCTGTAAATTCATGGTAAGTCGTTCTATACTTGTAAGAACTCACGGGACGGTGATCGGAAGTCGTGAGTTCGAGTTATTCACTTGTAGCGGACTGTTTTGTGGACTGTTTTGTGTTGCTGTTGGGCTGCGTGTTTTACTACTATTTTGTGGAGTTTTGGAGGAGGAAGGGGGTTTATAAACACCATATAAATGTAGGGTGTTAGGCTGGTCGTTCGTCATAATATTTTCGGGTCGTTTGACACTACTACGGTGGTCGTTTTGTGTACGAAGAGATTGGGGTGTGTTGGGCTGTTTTGTAGTATTTGATGGTGTATATAGGGCTGGAAAATGATGTATATATGTTGTTATTGTTCTGTTCTTGTATTGTTGGTGTTATCTTGAATTTGGAGGAAGTAAGGATTATAGGGGAGATGCTGCTCGTTTTAATACAAAATAAGTTTGTCGTTTGTTGTGCGATAGTTGTACCTTTCGTAACTTAACGATAGTATTATTATCGTTCTTGTAGATTAAGGTGAAAAGAGGTGAGTTCAACTTGGTGATTGAAAAGATTGTGATAAGGTATGTTAAGGTTAAGCCCTTCCTTCATTTTGGCATGATCTCGTAGTTACATGTGTTAATAATGAGACATAAAGAGAAGTTCGTATCCATGAATTTATTCACATTATTCTAGTCTCATAAGTTACAATATTATTCCTTATCGGGACTTCATATTCAGTTTAGTTTTGTCTTTATTCAGTCAAGAGAGCAGAGGGTCTATATATATATATATATATATATATATATATATATAGAGCAGAGGGTATATATATATATATATACAGTATTACACTATTTTCACCACCATCGAGCTATAATCGGTGGGCAGGCCCCTATTGGGCAACCTCTGATCAAATGGTAAGTTACATATACCGAGCCTACTGTGGCCGAGCGCCTATGAGCGAGCCCAGGATGGCCGAGATACAGAGCCCAGTATGGTCGAGCGCCTATGAGCGAGCCTACTACGGCCGAGCATTTACACGTACCGAGCCTTATAGGGCCGGACATTTATTTTACTTACTATATTGAAGGAGTTTAGTCACTATCGGCAGGTAAGTATATCTCCAGATCATCTTTGACTCCCAGTTATTATATTTTCAGTTCAGTTTCGATTTTCAGTTATGTTATTACCTTACATACTCGGTACATTATTTCGTACTGACGTCCCTTTTCCGGGGAAGCTGCATTTCATGCATGCAGGTTCAGATAGACAGACGAGTAGACCTCCTCAGTAGGTGTTTCCAGAGTTTAGCCTGATCGGTAAGCTCCACATCCTTCGGAGTTATCGGGTCTAAGTTTTTGTGTGCATCTTATGTATGTATTTATATATATAATATGGGTAGGTCGGGGCCCTGTTCCGATCACAATATATCTATCAGTAGAGGCTTGTAGACATATCCTGTTGGTTAGTGCAGTATGTTGGGTTTGTAGGCCTGGTATGTATAATTTGGTGGTTTGTCAGCTGTAGTAGCTATGACGGCCTTTTCAGCCTAGCTTTATATTGATGTTTAGTTAGCGCTATTTTCCATTCAGTTTTATATTTTGCTTCGCAAATTGTCTTGCAAGGTGGCCCCATGGCCAAAGTATGACATTATGTGTTCAGAGTCCCTTAGTCGCAATTTGGTATGCCAGGTTAGGTGAGGCACCGGGTGCTTGTCTCGCTCCTAGGTTCGGGGCGTGACAAACTTGGTATCAGAGCAGTTCTATCCTAGGGAGTCTACAAGCCGTGTCTAGTAGAGTCTTGTTTATAGATGTGTTGTGCACCACATTATATAAGCAGGGCACTACAGGGCATTTAGGAGTTGGTTACCCTTCTTTGAAATCTAAATCGTGCCATAGAACTGAGTTATAGGAAATTTGAATTAAACTTATGTGTTGGTGTTTGCATGCACAGATGACGGTGACTAGGAAGACTACGGCTAGCCAGAGGAGAGATACAGCAGTAAGTGAGGTGACCAGCAGGGTACCCCCAGTAGATGTGGCCCAGTCTGAGGCTCAATGCGAGACCCCTACTCAGCCATTACCGGCTCCTCTACCAACTACGGAGATTCCTAGGGAAACCGCACATCCAGTTCCCCCTCCACTTCCATTAGATCAGGACTTGAGAAGTGCGGTGCATTTGTTGACACAGTTGGTAGCTACCCAGCAATAGGCTAGGGCATCAGCTAGTGCAGGAACTTCTGAGGGGTCTGGGAGTTCAAGGGTCCGAGAGTTTATTGCTTTGAGTCCCCCAGAGTTCACGGGGACAGATCAGAGGGAGGACCCACAGGATTTCATAGATCAGCTTCACAGGATCTTTCGTGTTATGCATGCCACGGAGAAAGAGGCAGTTGAGCTAGCAGCTTTTCGACTCCGAGATATAGCCATCCTTTAGTACGAGGGATGGGAGAGGTCCAGGGGACGTGATGCACCTCCAGCTATTTGGGAGAATTTTTCAGATGCCTTCCTTGACCAGTACTTACCACGGGAGATCCGACAGGCTCGAGTCGATCAGTTTCTAGCCCTTAAGCAGGGTAATATGAGTGTTCGAGAGTATAGTCTCTATTTTGACTCATTGGCCAGATATGCACCATCCATAGTTGCTACTATGCGGGACATGATTCACAGGTTTATAGCAGGGTTAGCCCCAGAGTTAACCGAGGCATGTGCCACCGCTGCATTGCAAGATAGTATGGATATCTCTCGGATTCAGGCATTCGCCCAGAATATAGAAAGGGGTAGGCGTCGGCAGCAGGGTACAGAGAGGGCTGAGCAAGGGCAACGTAAGAGGATGAGATTTCCAAGGTCTCAGGAGAAATATCAGGGTAGTTATAGGACCCAGTACTTCGGATGGCCAGCTGGGCCTCCGCCACCTCAGTTACAGGGTTACAGGTATGACCGCTATACTCAGTTAGGACCAGATGAGAGCTCATGGGTGTCGGGTTTGCAGCGACAGTAAGGACCTACGCAGACATGGTCATTTCCTCCACGGTGTGACATCTGTGGTAGAGGACACTTGGGCCAATGCCGAGCAGGTTCTGATGCTTGTTATACATGTGGGCGTCCAGGGCATATGATGCGGGATTGCCCAAATAGAGATTCGGGGGGAATGGCACAACCAGCGAGTTCAGCAACAGGATCATCTATGTCCGTGCATCCTTCAGGGCGCGAGTCTCAGTCTTCGGCTGGTAGAGGTCGGGGCAGAGGTAGAGGTTCCAGTTCAATTGGTAATCAGAACCGTATCTATGCTTTAGCGGGTTGACAGGACCAGGAGTCTTCACCAGACGTTGTGACAGGTATATTAACCATTTGCTCTCACGATGCTTATGCTTTGATAGACCCAGGATCTACTTTATCGTATATTACCCCATTTGTCGTGAGGAAGTTTGGTATAGTGCCTGAAATACTAAGTGATCCTTTTGCGGTATCTACACCGGTCGGAGAATCGATTATTGCTAGACGGGTTTACCGAGGTTGTACGGTGACAATTTGTAGTCGTCAGACCTCAGCTGACCTAGTTGAGCTAGAGATGATGGATTTTGATGCTATCATGGGCATGGACTGGTTGGCAGCTTGCTATGCCATAGTTGATTGGCGAGCAAAGGCAGCCAGATTTCATTTTCCGGGTGAACCAGTCCTTGAATGGGTAGGTAATACACTAACACCCAGAGGTAGGTTTATTTCCTATCTGAAGGCGAGGAAAATGATCGCAAAAGGGTGCATTTATCATATTGTGCGAGTTAGAGATGCAGATGCTGAGATACCTACACTTCAGTCTATTCCCGTAGTCAAAGAGTATGCAGATGTGTTTCCAGATGAGCTTCCAGGTATTCCTCCAGAGCGAGAGATTGATTTTAGCATCGATTTGCTTCCTGGAACTCAACCAATATCCGTCCCTCCGTATAGAATGGCACCTGGCGAATTGAAGGAGTTGAAGGAGCAGTTAAAAGATTTGCTGGAGAAAGGTTACATCAGACCCAGTACCTCACCTTGGGGTGCACCAGTACTATTTGTGCGGAAGAAAGATGGCTCGCTGAGGATGTGTATCGATTATAGGCAGCTGAACAAGGTAACTATTAAGAATAAGTATCCACTTCCAAGGATCGATGACTTGTTTGATCAGTTGCAGGGGGCTAGATGCTTTTCAAAGATAGATTTGAGGTCGGGGTACCACCAGGTCAGAGTTCGGGAAAAAGATATTCCGAAGACAGCCTTCAGGACCCGATATGGCCACTTCGACTTCCTTGTCATGTCATTCGGGTTGACTAATGCACCCGCTGTATTTATGGACTTGATGAATAGCCTATTCCGACCATTTTTAGATCTGTTCGTGATAGTATTTATTGATGATATTCTGGTTTATTCCCGTTCAGAGGATGAGCATGCGGACCACCTACGAGCGGTACTCCAAACCCTCCGTGATCGTAAGTTGTATGCTAAGTTTTCTAAATGTGAGTTCTGGTTGAAGTCTGTAGCATTCTTGGGGCATATTGTATCAGATGAAGGGATAAAGGTGGACACTCAGAAGATTGAGGCCGTGAAATCTTGGCCTAGACCTACCACTCCGACAGAGGTTCGTAGCTTTCTAGGCATAGCAGGATACTATCGGAGGTTCATAGAGGGGTTTTCTTCCCTTTCGGCACCATTGACGAAGTTGACACAGAAAGAAACTAAGTTTCAATGGACAGAGGCTTGCGAGCGGAGTTTCCAAGAGCTTAAGAACAGATTGACCTCAGCTCCAGTTCTAACACTTCCAGAGGGTCTAGAGGGTTATGCCGTGTATTGTGATGCATCAGGTGTCGGGTTAGGATGTGTCCTGATGCAACATGGGAAGGTAATTGCGTATGCTTCAAGGCAGTTGAGGAAGCACGAGAGGAATTATCCGACCCACGACCTCGAGTTAGCTGCGGTTATCCATGCACTTAAGATATGGCGGCATTATTTATATGGTGTTCATGTTGATGTATTTACTGATCATAAAAGCCTACAATATATCTTCAAGCAGAAAGAGTTGAATTTGCGACAGAGGCGATGGCTTGAGTTATTGAAAGATTACGATGTTAACATTCTCTACTATCCAGGGAAAGCTAATGTTGTAGCAGATGCCTTAAGTCGCCGATCTATGGGTAGCTTAGCACATGTAGAGCCCAAGAAAAGATAATTAGCTAGAGAGATTCATCAATTGTCTTCGTTGGGGGTTCGGTTAGTAGATTCTGAGGATGGTGGAGTTGTACTCCAAAACACTACAAAATCATCCCTCATAGGGGAAGTCAAGGAAAGGCAGTACGAGGACCCAGAGTTGGTCAAGCTGAGAGAGCGAGTTCCGCAGCAGAAGAAGCCACTGTTAGAGCTAAAGGGAGATGGGGTTCTCAGATATAGGGGTCGTTTGTGTGTTCCAGATGTAGCAGGGCTACGAGATAGGATTATGTCAGAGGCACATTATTCATGGTATTCCATCCATCCTGGGTCGACGAAGATATATCATAACATTAAGGATGTGTACTGGTGGAACGATATGAAGAAGAACATTGCTGAGTTTGTCGCCCAGTGTACTAGTTGCCAGCAAGTGAAGGTAGAGCACCAGAAGCCTGGAGGGCTAATGCAGACTATAGAGATCCCGACATGGAAATGAGAGGCGATAAACATGGACTTTATCACGGGTTTACCTCGTTCTAATCGTAAGTTCGATTTCATATGGGTGATAGTCGATAGGCTCACGAAAGCAGCTCACTTCCTACCGGTCAGATCTACATATATAGCAGAAGATTATGCAAAGTTATATATTAAGGAGATAGTGCGGCTACACGGAGTACCAGTTTCTATTATATCTGACCGTGGGGCTCAGTTTACAGCACATTTTTGGAGGTCATTTCAGAGAGGTCTAGGGACTCAGGTGAATCTCAGCACAGCTTTTCATCCACAGACTGATGGACAAGCCGAGCACACAATTCAGACGCTCGAGGATATGTTACGAGTATGTGTGTTGGATTTTAAAAGAAGTTGGGATGAACATCTACCTCTTATCGAGTTTGCATATAATAACAGTTACCACTCCAGTATCCAGATGGCTCCGTACGAGGCTTTGTATGGGCGTAAGTGCAGATCTCCTATAGGTGGTTTGATGTTGGAGAATCTGGGTTACATGGGCCAGACCTGGTTCAGCAAGCCATAGAGAAAGTAAAGCTTATCCGGGAGCGACTGCTGACAGCTCAGAGTCGTCAGAAGTCATATTCTGACGTGCGGCGACGAGACTTAGAGTTCAGGATTAATGACTAAGTATTCTTAAAGGTATCACCTATGAAGGGCGTGATGAGGTTTGGCAAGAAAGGTAAGCTTAGCCCACGGTATATTGGGCCTTATAGGATCATTCAGAGAGTGGGCCAAGTAGCTTATGAGTTAGAGTTGCCCTCAGAATTGGAGTCTGTCCATCCGATTTTTCACGTATCTATGCTACAGAAGTGCATTGGCGATCCTACCCGAGTGGTGCCCACGGATGATGTACAGATTATAGAGGACTTGTCATACGAGGAAATTCCAGTTGCCATCCTAGACCGACAAATCCGCAATCTACGAAATAAGGAGGTAGCTTCCGTAAAGGTTTTATGGAGGAGCAAAAATATAGAAGAGATGACGTGGGAATCGGAGGAAGAAATGAAGTCTAAATACCCCCACCTATTTCAAACTGAAGATATGGTTCGAGATGGGACGCTACAACATAGCTCTATGTAGGCTAGCAGGTCATCAGGCAAGCTTTTATTTTTCACTTTCAATATTTATGATTTACATTCGGTGAGGCAAATTGCTGCTATTTATAAAGATTGGCCATGTGTGGCATGCATAGTATGTTTCTGGCTACGTGCAGGTAGGTTTTAACTTAGTGTACGAAGGATACTTTGGCAAAATTTTCCAAAGTCTCTAAGAGTAAACATTCGAGGACGAATGTTCCCAAGGGGGGAGTGATGTTACACCCTATATTTTTGTACGTAAAAATGCGTCGTAAGCAAACTAATGTAGGACCAAAAATGAGATAATATTTAAAAGTATATAAAGTAAGTTAATCATGTTACCTCTGAGGTTACAAATATTGAAGATCATGAACAACAAGTACAAAGAGGGTTGGACAGTTCAGAAGCTAAAGCAATTAAATAAAATAATGTTTCGTCGAAAGTCGACAAGTTGGAAATGTTATAACATGTACCTTTGGGGTGAGACTAGGGTGATTAACATGATAAGGAGATTATGTTATGATTTATATTAGTCGTATGACATCCGTGTGTTATGTTTTGAGGTCAAGAGAGTTGTGGAACAAAAGTAGATGAAAGTCATCACAAGTTACATTCATAAGTTTTATTGAAACTTTGGGTCAAATGTACCTACGATTTTCTCCCAATATACATAGAGTTATGGGGTGTTAAACCCATCAAATTAAAGATCTATGAGTCTATTTTCCAACGCATTAAATCGTTTGTCAATACGATATTGGAGTAGAAAGATATGGGCATTTGTGCGATACTGCGCAAGCTGCTAGGTGACAAGTAGGTGTGTCACCTACTTGCTTAAATAAAAGCCCAAAAATGGGCCATTTCGGGTCGTCCAAAGAGGCCTTTTAAGGGCCTATTTTCTTCATATATTATACTTAAAATAGAGCATAATAACCAGACATAAGCTCTGCAAAGAATCCTCCCAAACATTTCTCACAAACCCTAATTGATTTTCTCTCCCTTTCAAGTTCTAATTGGAGGTAAAATCTAGAGTTTGAAGAACCAAGATAAGAGCTGAGTTATCTAACAAATAAGGTGAGTTTACTGCTCTCTTTCATCCAATTTTTCTTCTGTAAATTCATGGTAAGTCGTTCTATACTTGTAAGAACTCACGGGACGGTGATCGGAAGCCGTGAGTTCGAGTTATTCACTTGTAGCGGACTGTATTGTGGACTGTTTTGTGTTGCTGTTGGGCTGCGTGTTTTACTACTATTTTGTGGAGTTTTGGAGGAGGAAGGGGGTTTATAAACACCATATAAATGTAGGGTGGTTGTCTGGTCGTTCGTCATAACATTTTCGGGTCGTTTGACACTACTACGGTGGTCGTTTTGTGTACGAAGAGATTGGGGTGTGTTGGGCTGTTTTGTAGTATTTGATGGTGTATATAGGGCTGGAAAATTATGTATATATGTTGTTATTGTTCTGTTCTTGTATTGTTGGTGTTATCTTGAATTTGGAGGAAGTAAGGATTATAGGGGAGATGCTGCCCGTTTTAATACAAAATAAGTTTGTCGTTCGTTGTGCGATAGTTGTACCTTTCGTAACTTAACGATAGTATTATTATCGTTCTTGTAGATTAAGGTGCAAAGAGGTGAGTTTAACTTGGTGATTGGAAAGATTGTGATAAGGTATGTTAAGGCTAAGCCTTTCCTTCATTTTGGCATGATCTCGTTGCTACATGTGTTAATAATGAGACATAAAGAGAAGTTCGTATCCATGAATTTATTCACATTATTCTAGTCTCATAAGTTACAATATTATTCCTTATCGGGACTTCATATTCAGTTTAGTTTTGTCTTTATTCAGTCAAGAGAGCAGAGGGTCTATATATATATATATATATATATATATATATATATATATATATATATATATATATATATATATATACAGTATTACACTATTTTCACCACCATCGAGCTATAATCGGTGGGCAGGCCCCTATTGGGCAACCTCTGATCAAATGGTAAGTTACATATACCGAGCCTACTGTGGCCGAGCGCCTATGAGCGTGCCCAGGATGGCCGAGATACAGAGCCCAATATGGTCGAGCGCCTATGAGCGAGCCTACTACGGCCGAGCATTTACACGTACCGAACCTTATAGGGCCGGACATTTATTTTACTTACTATATTGAAGGAGTTTAGTCACTATCAGCAGGTAAGTATATCTCCAGATCATCTTTGACTCCCAATTATTATATTATCAGTTCAGTTTCGATTTTCAGTTATGTTATTGCCTTACACACTCGGTACATTATTTCGTACTGACGTCCCTTTTCCGGGGACGCTGCATTTCATGCATGCAAGTTCAGATAGACAGACGAGTAGACCTCCTCAGTAGGTGTTTCCAGAGTTTAGCCTGATCGGTAAGCTCCACATCCTTCGGAGTTATCGGGTCTAAGTTTTTGTATGCATCTTATGTATGTATTTATATATATAATATGGGTAGGTCGGGGCCCTGTTCCGATCACAATATATCTATTAGTAGAGGCTTGTAGACATATCCTGTTGGTTAGTGCAGTATGTTGGGTTTGTAGGCCTGGTATGTATAATTTGGTGGTTTGTCAGCTGTAGTAGCTATGACGGCCTTTTCAGCCTAGCTTTATATTGATGTTTAGTTAGCGCTAGTTTCCATTCAGTTTTATATTTTGCTTCGCAAATTGTCTTGTAAGGTGGCCCCATGGCCAAAGTATGACATTATGTGTTCAGAGTCCCTTAGTCGCAATTTGGTACGCCAGGTTAGGTGAGGCACCGGGTGCTTGTCTTGCTCCTAGGTTCGGGGCGTGACAATAACCGAATCCAAAGTCCAAGTAGTCAGAAAATTAATTTCTTCCCACTTAATTGGTCTCCTCGTGGTGACCATAGACTTTGCAAAATTGGTTTCCACTAATATAGTCTGATCGGATGTATCATACAGTTTACATCTAGGGTTTAACGTAGATAGTAATTTCAAATAAATTCTATATGATAAACATATAAGTTCAGATCCAGGCGCATAATTATAACCATGCGTTTTCACATTTAATGTCAAGGCATCAAGTATATTAACATCAGATAGAGATAATTAAAGATTGGGTTGAGTATTAAAATATACTGGACCGTAGACCACAGTAGATTCAATAGAACCCATCAGAGACTGTCTAAAATTCAGATTTCTAGCGTCTCTGATAGCAACTAAAAACGTCTCTCGTAACCCTTTAAGGGTTAATAGCTTAAAAGCAATTTGAACCATACCAACATGCAGATAATTATACTAATTTTTATATAAATCTACAACATGCTTGTTTAACAAACGAATAGTCTGTTCAGACGAATTTAAAGCTAAAGATTGCTCAGCAGTTTTAACTAGCTGTTTTGAAGAAAGTTTATCAAACCATACGTAATCATAGATTGTTCTAATAGGGACTTTAGGAATTGTCTATTTGTTCAATAAATCAAGGTTTTGAGGTATATCTACCTCTTCAAGCCTAGTATTTTTCTTACTAGTTTCTCCTAAATTCATCATAAGAAACATATCTATATCGAATACTTCAGATCTATCTCATATATACCATGAAAGTTCCTTGGCTCTGATACCATTTATCATGATCGAGTGTAGGCGGGCGATAGTCCGCACGGCCATCCCAATCTAGTTAATTGGAATTAACTAATTTAGTTAGTCCGAGAGATCACTGGATTAACGGGAACTGGAATTGTTTCGCACCTCAGCTGACTTTTATATGTCCACTGAGGTTTCCACCAGTTAAAGATCTCTTATAGACTTTCTAAGTAACTAATTCAGTATCCTTACGTTTAAAGACTGGCGGTAATCTGCACGGTCAGTAAAGGTAAGAGTCGAAATATATAAGAATTTTTTATATATTTTGATGACTGTATGGAAGGTTCAACCTTTTACTCAATCAAGGGGAATGTCTTAATATAATACATACTCTCATTGAGCCCATGTATCTAGCAGTTCTAACCATGAAAGACGATGCCCTTTTCAACTTCATTTAACGGGCTGAGGTTCATGGCTGGCTAGACGGACTCACTAAGGAAAAGCCAATACGAGTAGTACTATATTAGACTGTACCACCATCTCGAAACCAAGTCAAGAAACTATATATAAAATTCATTTATATTTTAATAGAGGCCAGATCTTTCATGGTTTATATAGGAGAGAAGTTAGATATTCAACATAGATATGAAGTCTCTTAGCTGGACATAGTCACGGCCAGAGAGGAGAGACTAGAAGAAAATCTATAAGTAAGAATAAATACCTTATGGGGCCGGGATGCAAGGCCTGTGTACGAAGAACTTGAGATTTTATTTACTTGAACTTCGATTACAAAGTAGTAGTTACAAACTTACAATAGAGAGAGAGAGAGAGAGAGTTTTCGGTTTTTCGCCCTTCCTCTCTGAAAGAATGAACGTATAAATAGAAAAAGAAAAAGAATCTTTAAACAGTAAAAAGGGTCTCACATACTGGGTCCCTGTACAGTGTTTCTACTATACAAAACAGTTTTCTACTGTTGATGAACAATGTTTCTACTATTGAAACAGTCTATCTACTGTTGAGTGGGGTCCAGCGGCTGGGTCCGGTGGCTTCACTGTGCTGTGGGGTCCGGCGGCTTCACTGTGCTGGTCGTTTCTCTAATTTTTTCATTTTGCGGATGAATTCTTCCGCATCTTGTAAGGCTTCATCAGATAATATCTTCTCTGATTCAATAGGTTGAGAGTCATCCACGATATCATCATTGCTGGTCTCACTTTGCATTGAAATGTCTGATTTCTCATATTGATTGATAGAACGAAGCAAATTTCTTTTTACTTCTTCCAAATAGTCATTAATCATTTCTTCTTTATCCCCTTCTTGAAAGGAGATCTTTCTGGCAATGTGCCGAACTGAGCTATCGTCAATTTTCTCTTTCTGAAGGTTGCTGGAATATTCTTGGATTTTTGTTTTAATGAAATCCAAAAGTTCTTGACCGTATAATGTCTTTGTTTTGGGATCCTTTTTCATCAGTTTATCCCAAAAATTATTATAAAAGGTTCTGTATAAAAAAAGGGATCTATTCCTCAATGAATCCTACCTCTGGAGTCCATTTATGAATCCAAGGAATAGAGAATTCTAAAAAGAAATATATCTGGTCAATCTTTTCTAAGTAACAGATATGATCTGTGTGGTATAACTCGTTTATCATTGGTGAAACTTTTGTCCATTCTTTGTATAACATAAGAAATGGATTTATTGAACAAATGGACGATTCCTAAAGTCCCTATTAGAACAATCTATGATTACGGATGGTTTGATAAACTTTCTTCAAAATAACTAGTTAAAACTACTGAGCAATCTTTAGATTTAAATTCGTCTGAACATACTATTCGTTTGTTAAACAAGCATGTTGTAGATTTATATAAAAATCAGTATAATTATCTGCATGTTGGTATGGTTCAAATTGCTTTTAAGCCATTAACCCTTAAAAGGTTACCAGAGACATTTTTAGTTGCTCTCAGAGATGCTAGAAATCTGAATTTTAGACAGTCTCTGATGGGTTCTATTGAATCTACTATGGCCTACGGTCTAGTATATTTTAATACTCAACCCAATCTTCAATTATCTCTATCTGATGTTAATATACTTGATGCCTTGACATTAAATGTGAAAACGCATGGTTATAATTATCCGCCTGGAACTCAACTTATATGTTTATCATATAGAATTTATTTTAAATTACTATCTACGTTAAACCCTAGATGTAAACTGTATGATACATCCGATCAGACTATATTAGTGGAAACCAATTTTGCAAAGTCTAAGGTCACCATGAGGAGACCTATTAAGTGGGAAGAAAGTAATTTTTCGACTACTTGGACTTTAGATTCGGTTATATTCCCTAGTCAGATTACTAATGCTGTCAGTAATACGGAATATTCTCATATTACTCAAAATCCGGATGGTAGGATTTGCATTCAATTTGATGAAAATAGTTCCACTTATAATAGGCAGTTATTTTCTAATAATAGACTTTTGCCTGCTATTAGTCCTAGTTATAATCGACATTCATTTACTAATCGTAGACTGATGCCTGATATTCAATATATTTCACCTGTTGAATCAGTCTATGGACCAGCTAGAAATCATGTTGCATCTTTGCATACAATTTCTATCAAAATGGGTGATAAGCCAGTTGAAAGTGTAAAGATTAACCCACAAACAAATATTGTTCAGGATAGTTATAATATTTATGATAAGGATATTCCTTCTGCATCCGAAATGGATTTCAACCCCAATGATACTTAATGATCCCACACCAAATAGATTTTAGTCCAGGGTCACAAGCAAGAAAGTATATTCAAAAAGAATTTTTTGGTAATAAATGGAACCGGTTTAAAACTTGATTTTTTGATACTTATAGTAAAGAGGATTTAAATAATATCTCTCAAGAGTTTTATGAAACTTGTGCTTTACATAATTAAATTATGTATTTTGTTCCTTGGTTTATAACCACTTATTTACCGCTTTATATAAAAGTTTTAGAAAGATCTTATAAATATGGAAGTGGCAATATTACTAAAGCCATATACCCTTCTCAAGCACCTTTTGTTTTACCAAATAATACAGGTATTACATTTACTGCATTTCAAAAATTTATTGATGAAGATGTTGCTGCAGTCAGCATCGCAGAAATTAATAATTTGATTTCTCAAAATAACTATTTAAGTTTATATGTTAAAGTTTTGGGTGAACACATCAGTTCTCTTGATAAAAAACTTAATGAATTAACAGTTTTGATAAAGGAAATGAGTACTAGCAAGAAAGTAACTGATATTGTCTCTACTTCAGGAAGCAGATCAGAAGCTCAAATTGTTCTTACTCATGTTCAAAGACCACCTGAGATTCAGAATTTTAAACTCAAGTCTTTAAATGATTTAGAAGAACTTCTTGATAAAACATTATATGGTTTAAATATCAAACCTATTGATTTATCAAAAGAGTTTGCTGATAAATTAGATACCACTTTTGATTATAAAAATGAAGTTTGGTCAGAGTTTAATAAACTCTGAGGTTATCCCAAAAAGAATAGTAAGTATGCTGATAAACCCAGAATGCAAACTTATTATTATAACCGTCCTACTCCTCAAGATGTTTTAATAGAAGAACGAGATTGGAATCAGACTAATACGTCTTATAGTGGTTCCGAAATTTATGAATGGAATCTTGATGGTTTAACTGATAGACAATTGACTATTCTCGTCCATAGAATGCTTATGTATGCAACTATCTATAAAAGTGTAAAAAATACAGATATAACTATTTGCAAAATGATTGTTGCAGTTTTTACTAGCTAGCTTCATGGCTGGTGGGATAATTATTTAACTGCTGATGAAAAGGCGATGGTTATTAATGCTATAACCACTGACGAAGGAGTTGATAACTTAGGCATCGCTCTAGTGAAAAATAGAGAAGTTTGATATTCAACATAGATATGAAGTCTCTTAGCCAGACATAGTCACGGCCAAAGAGGAGAGACTAGAAGAAAATCTATAAGTAAGAATAAATACCTTATGAGGCCGGGATGCAAGGCCTGTGTACGAAAAACTTGAGATTTTATTTACTTGAACTTCCATTACAAAGTAGTACTTACGAACTTACAAGAGAGAGAGAGAGAGAGAGAGAGAGAGAGAGAGAGAGAGATTTAAGAGAGAGAGAGAGAGAGAGAGTTTTCGGTTTCCCGCCCTTCCTCTCTAAAAGAATGAACGTATAAATAGGAAAAGAAAAAGAATCTTTAAACAGTAAAAAGGGTCCCACATACTGGGTCCATGTACAGTGTTTCTACTGTACAAAACATCGTTTCTATTGTTGATGAACAATGTTTTTACTGTTGAAACTGTCTATCTACTGTTGAGTGGGGTCCAACGGCTGGGTCCGGTGGCTTCACTATGCTGTGGGGTCAGGCGGCTTCACTGTGCTGGTTGTTTCTCTAATTCTTTCATTTTGCGGAGGAATTCTTCCGCATCTTGTAAGGCTTCATCAGATAATATCTTCTCTGATTCAATAGGTTGAGAGTCATCTGCGATATCATCGTTGTTGGTCTCACTTTGCATTGAAGTGTCTGATTTCTCATATTGATTAATAGAACGAAGCAAATTTCTTTTTATATCTTCCAAATAGTCATTAATCATTTCTTCTTTATCCCCCTCTTGAAAGAAAATCTTTCTGGCAATGTGCCGAACTGAGCTATCATCAATTTTCTCTTTCTGAGGGTTGCTGGAATATTCTTGAATTTTTGTTTTAACAGAATCTAAGAGTTCTTGACCGTATAACGTCTTCGTTTTGAGATCCTTTTTCATCAGTTTATCCCAGAAGTTATTATAAAAAGTTCTGTATAAACAAGGGATCTGTTCCTCGGTGAATCCTACCTCTGGAGTCCATTTATGAATCCAGGGAATAGAGAATTCTAGAAAGAAATATATCTGGTCAATCTTTTCTAAGTAACAGATATGATCTGTGTGGTATAACTCGTTTATAACTGGTGAAACTTTTGTCCATTCTTTGTATAACATAAGAAATGGATCCGGTAATATCTTGACTGTCGGACCGTGGTATGACCACCAGTTTAAAAACCAGTTAGGAATAGGTTCTGCAAATATCTTTGCACACACCTTTATGAACCAAGTGTGTTTATGTCTATCATTATCAATCTCTCTAGTCTCACGCGCTCACAAATCTCATACCACTTATCCCAAACAATGATAAAATAATGTAATAGTAAATGATAACAGAGGTTGAGATATGACATGCAAATGAATAAATATGACCGATTAATTGCAACTTAAGCAAATAACTCAACAGCAGAAATGACCTCAGTGGATCCCAACAGAATAAGCACATAGCCTAAACATAATTTTTAACATGGATCACAGCTCAATTACTCTAACACATATGAATTACACGGGCAAAAACAAGAATAGATAACTACACAGTACCACAGAATCAACCAAGTCATAATTACCACGGTGCACGCCCGTCACCTAGCATGTTCCTCACCCAACACCAACCATATAACACGTATTCTAGGGATTCATACACTCAGTACCAAGTTTAGAACTATTACTTACCTCAAAGTACGCAACTCAATGCTCAAACAAACCCTTGCCTCACGGATCGGCCTCTGAACGACTCAAATCTAGTCACAAACAACTTAATAATAATTGTAAAGACCCGACCAGTCATTTTGATCTCTAGCGTGTCATTCGGCGGTTTGAGTCCATGAACAACTTCACTTCAGGTATTATGACTTGTACGCATGATCCAGATTGAATTTCGGGAAGTGTGGAGTTGAATTGGAAAGAAAATTCTCATTTCGAAAGCTTTAAGTTGGAAGAACTGACTAAGATTGGATTTTAGAGTAAACGGCATCAGAATCGGGATTTGAAGGTTCCAGCAGGTTCGTATGATGATTTCGAACTTGGGCGTATGTTCGGATCGGGTTTTAGATGCCCCGCGAGCGTTTCGGCACCTATTGTGGAAGTTGGCACTTTGGAAGAATTTCATGAATTTGGGGCGGAGGTGACTTTTATGTTATCGATGTCCGTTTGGGATTCCGAGTCTAGGAATAGCTCCGTATGGTGATTCTGGTATTAGGAGCGCATCCGAAAGTGGATTCGGAGGTCCGTAGGTCATTTTGGAGTCATTTGGCTAAAGCTAGAAATTTGAAGGTTTTGAGAAGTTTGACCTGAAGTGGACTTTTTGATATTGGGGTCAGAATCTGATTCTGGACATTGGAGTAGGTCTGTATGGTGATTTAAGACTTGCACGCAAAATTTGGTGTCATTTCGAGTAGTTTAAGTATATTTCGGCACGTTCGGAGTAAGTTTGAAGAATTTGAAATTTCTAAGCTGAATCAATTTGGTTTGGGGTATGACTTTTAGTTTTGATGTTGTTTTACACATTCCGAGAGTTCGAGCGAGTTCGTTTTATAATTTCAAACTTGTTTGTATGTTCGAGCGGTACCCCGGGGGCCCCGAGTGTTAACCGGACAAGGCTCGGACCAATTTTGGAATTTTGAAGAAGAGATGAAGCTTCCAGCCTCTGGTATGATCGCACTTGCGTATGGGCAGCCGCAGGTGCGAGCCATAAGCCGCAGGTGCGGCGCGCAGAAGAGGATGGATGCGCAGGTGCGAAGGAATAGGTGCACCTGTGTTTGCGCTGAAGCGAGCAATTTTTCGCAGGTGCGGTGCCAGGCTGAAGGGGGGAAATGCACACCTACGAGGAATGTTCCATAGGTGCGAGTGTAACTCCGTAGGTGCGAAAATCGCAGAAGGCAGAACCTTCATTTAAGTCCAGAGTTGCGTATTTTTAGCCATTATTTCTTCATGTTCTTGTCAATTTTGGAGCATTTTGAGAGGGGATTTCAACTAGCAACTTGAAGGTAAGTTAATTCTACACACTTTGAGTTAAATACATAAATTTTTTGGGTGGATTATAACTTATAAATCTTGGAAATCAAAGGTTTAGATGAAAAACCTTGATTTTTATAAAAATGAGACTTTAACCACAAAAATGGTTATGGAATTGGATGGAAATTATATATATGAGTTCGTGAGGCTATGGGTAAATTTTATCTTCGAAAAAATTTTGGAATCCGAGCACGCGGGCCCGAGGGTGATTTTTATCGACTTTTCGATCAGGGCTAGAAATTATTATAAATTGGATTATATTGAGAATTTGAGTGTATATTAATGGGTTTGCATAATTATTGGCTAGTTTTGGGGCGTTTGGCATCGATTCGAGTTGTTTGAAGGGCTCAGAAGCCGGTTATGGAACTTCGGAGCGAGGTAAGTCTCCTTTCTAACCTTGTAATAGGGAATTAACCCCATAGGTGAACTAAATTATTGTGAGCTTCTATTTTTGGGGGCTATGTACGCACAAGGTGACAAGAGTCCGTACGTAGCTACTAGCTATGCCTACGCCCGGGTAGTTTTAGGCTCACATCATGCCTTGTCGATATTGTTAATGATTTGTGTTTATTGTTTGCCTTGAGAGGGAGCGAGATTGAGTCTGCTTATTAAGTATTTTGAAAGGAGTTGAAATTGAAGAACTTAAGATTTAAAAGGTTTCATTTGAACTTCGTAATTTCGAAAAGAATTGAGGAATAATATAATAGCTGAAGAATCTATGTGTAACCGCGTCGCATGTATGATTCGCGAGCGAGGTAATTTTCTTAAAAAGCTACAAGCTGAATTTCCATTATTTTGAAAAAAATCAAGAAAGAGATATGATTTTAATGTTAAATTTATATTTGGCTGCATCGCAGGTATGATTCGCGAGCGAGGTATATTCTTAAATTTATATTTGACGGCGTCGCATCAACGATTCGCAAGCGAGGACCGCGTCACATCTATGATTCGCGAGTGGGGACCGTGTCGCATTTATGATTCGCGAGCGGGGAAATTTATAGATGCATCTATGATTCGCGCCATTCGTCCCTCTGGCACTGCACAGTTTATATATTATATTGGATCGAGCTGTACGACCTCGGCATGATTTGGGTATGACTTAATTGATTGTTTGGAATTATTGATAATTGATATGGCCTCATTGGTCGGAGATATAAATTGTTAAAAGATGAAGGTAAATTTGGAAAACCCCTATTAACAAGCGAATTATTCACCTGTCTCATGTTAGTATGTTTACCGTTGCCTCATAAAAATCCATAATTTATCATATCATTGTTATATTGATTATAGCCCGTAGTAGGTATCCAAGTTGACCCCTCGTCACTACTTCTTTGAGGTTAGGCAGGATACTTACTGGGTACGCGTTGATTTACGTACTCATGCTACACTTGCTGCACATTTTTATGCAGGTACACGTATGTTTAGCGCCCTTGTGGGCGCATAGGCGCGATTATAGCGAGGACTTACGTGAGTTGCATTCTATACGACGTTCCGCAGCCAACAGAGTCTCCTTCAGAGTACTTATATTTTTTCTGTCCAATTGTATTCTGGATAGCTGTTGTATTTTATTATACATTCTAATTAGAACCCATTTAAGTATTCATTGTTGGCTTGCCCGATAGTGGTGTCCGGTGCCATCACGACGTTTATGGATTTCGGGTCGTGACAACATGCTATCAGATCATTGGGTTCACTTAGGTCTCACAAGTCATGGAAAGTCTAGTAGAGTATTGTGGATCGGTACAGAGACTTCTGTACTTATCTCCGAGAGGCTATGGGGCTTTTAGGAGCACTTCCCTTCTTGATTCCTCATTGTGCGATTTGATTCGTTTGAGGCTTATGCCCTCATTTCTTTCCCATTCAATCTTATGCGACGTGAAACACTGGTTATAAATCGGAAATTAAGGAATTGTAATGGTACTACAGATATGGTGCAGGATGTTTCTCCCGGCATAGTTGATTTGGGCTATTGTCGTCGCCTTGTGGAAGGATATTCTGTCATTTCAGTTCAGTAGCTATACTTCTAAGAGCTTTGAGACTATGCACATGTTGCTATAATACTCATGAGTTGTTATCGCATAATATTGATGTGATGGTAGGATGCTTGCCTATGTGTCAGGGCATTGAATGACTTGAAAGGAGGTTTACTCAGTGCATGATTCAGAGATTCGGTATTTTACTTCCGACGGAGGAAAGGCAGTTCAACTAAGAATGTTCAGACTTGGGTTGATGGAGTAGCGAGACTTGATATTTTCGAACGTGGCAGAATCTTTTCCTGTGATGTGGCGTCATCGTCCTTGATTGGTTATAATGTGTTAAGTTCGTCGATGTTATGGTTTCCTTCAATTCGCCTTGGGGCAGAGTATTATAAATGGTACTGAGAAAGCAGCTGTCAGAAGTCGCAGTGTGTATGGGTTCAGGAACGAATCGTCATTTCCTGGTATTGATGGCTCGAGAAAGATGATTTCTGAAAAGGTTTAAAGCTGGTAGCGATCTATCGGTTCAAGTGCTACAGAGATAGATTTTGACTTAAGGCAACAACTGGGCACCGAAGAATGAGGAAGGACATGTGGGAGGTGCCTTGCGGTGGATAAACTTATAGAAGGATAAGTGTGAGAAACAGGAGTCGGGTAGTTGCTTAAAGGAGTAAGTTTGACCAAAGTGGGAGAGTGGCAGAGTAGCACGTGGGTTCTGTGATAGGATAGCTACACGTCTTGAGGAAAGTTTAGAGTGATTTGGGATTCATGGTGGTCAGTGACTAGGACTACAGACTTAATTTGAAGTATTGGCTATTATACGGCAGGAGATGGGATACAACATAAAGGAGTTGCTTGATATGAAAGAGGATACAACATGACTTTGGATTTGAAGGTATTGTCGCACCTTTAGTTGATGTCCGTGAGGGGTGGACTGTACAACTGGTGAGTGAGCACAGGCTCAGATGAGTTATCTCCTACGAGTAGGTTAGCGGTGGCGTGGTGTTGACGAAGCTTCTATGAAGAATTCTATTGGTTACCCAGTAAGAGATCGAATATGTAAATGTGGCTAGTGGTTCGTAGTGTTCATGAAAGGTTTAACAGAACTATTTTGAGGAATTTGGCAAGTTAGTTGTGCAAGATCAGTTCAAAGAAAGAATATTGGCGGGTTCTAGAGTTATACAATGGTAGCTTCAGGCTAAGTGGGAGAGCCCCACCGTCTATGATTGGATTACGTACTTGTCAACTTGTGCGGTTTCTGGTTATCGGTGTATTGGTGGGTTATTGCAACTAAGGAAAGAAAACACCAGTGGCAATTTGAGCAAAGGATTTGAGGAATGTGTGCTGTATTTGGCCTTATCGATTCATGTTCAGGTTTTTGGAAAGACTCAGAGTCTATGTTTCATGTAGATGTGATGCACAAGGAAAGTGATTCAGTCGGGTGCTTACTGAGAGAGTGTTCATGTGCTAGCAGAGCCTTGGGGTTGATTATATTCGGGACCAGGTCGGAATGGGTGACTCTCATCAACGGTCCTAATGGATTCAAATGTAAAGTGTGGTGCCTAAGGATTTCGAGCTTGTAGTATGGTTAAGTATAGAGCTTTTGCAGCGGATTATGATAAAGGAGCTTGGACTGTTCTGTGCTATCTTTGGTCTACGGGGTGTCATGAGATGAATGGGAGTATGTAACTTGGAATTTGTAGAAGAATTATCAGAATGGGTGTATCAGTTGATGACACGACCATACGCACAAGGAGGGTATGAAATGGTTCGTGGGTTTTGAGTCAATGTGGTCTTGTGAAATGGGATCACTCAGGACGAGTGCGGATTGAGTTCACTATGTTTTGATTGGAGATATTGTTATCCCTAAGGAATGTCTGGGGTAAATTAAAAGGAGTCAGATCGGTTAGCAATGGTTGAATCGGCATATGATGGCAATGATCAGCTCCTTCAGTGTGTCGGGTTACTCATGTGATTGGTGACGGTACGTGCGAGGTTTGACGGTCACCGTAACTGATCTTATTTGGAGGCTTTAGAGTATTATGGCATGTTATGTGCAGATGGATCTCGGAAGAGTTATGGTGGTTTAGACCACTACTTGAGGTTGGTATTTTCTACAGATTTGAGAATTTATTCATGTGTTGCAATGGTTCCCTTGAAATGCGTTAATTAGAAGGTTTCTATATGATGAAGTGTTTACCCAATTAGTGATTCAGGAGTTATGATGAAATTCTTGTACTCTTGCACGTTTGCGTGATTAAGTGCATCAAGTAGTATGGGATTCGAAAGTTGAGGGCTCGAGATTTTGGTTCGGTGTTGACAAGGATGTCATGAGCTCGGATGAGCAGGAAAAGGTATTCAGATGTTTAAAGTAAGATGGTATTGTTTTCGGTGTCACCTAAGGTCGATGTCATGTGTAAGAGGCCTTGTGTATTGATTTGCAGATCCTTGATTCACTTTTTAGTGATTGGTGTTGCCGGTAGTATGAATGTACAGACTTGTTACCTGGTGCGGAAGGTCATGGGAGCATATCCCCCGGGAAGATTGTATAAGTGTGACATGTAGTCACTTAACTGATTGAAGAATGGAAACCAAGTATGAAGAATTTGGTAATATCACTAATTGGGAATCTATGCCTGGAGGGCGCTCGGTTCATTTGGTGGTGGACTGTGGAAGTTTGTTCCGGTTATGATGTGTTATGGGAAAGAGGGGTTATTATAGACCCTTGAAAGGTTATTAGCCTAGTACGGTGCGATTAGAATCGGCTTGAGGTCTGTGGATGGATTTAAAGGTGAATATAGGCTCTATGTCAGGTCAGATGTGTTCATTTCGGCGTATAGCTTCTTATGGAGGAGTACTCGGACGTTGGATGTTGTTCCGTCGTCGGCTATTTCATTTAATACTATATTATGCCGTGTGAGTTGTGAAACAACTTGGTAAATCTCTTATGTGTTGAGGTTCCGCATAACGATGGTGTTATGTGAGCAGGATAGCTCTCGAGATTCAAATCATATATCGTACCTTAGTTGTTCTTGAGTTTTGTAGCGTATGGTGCTATCTGTCTCCCCAGGGATGGTATTATGCACTTAGCGTGCTTGTGGCCGATATTTGGGTATTTTTTAGTAATGAGCATTCTAGCTCGGTAAGTATCTCTTTATGTAGATTTTATGTGTGGATCGGGTGGCACACCGTCACGGGTATGTTGTTTGGATCGGGTTGCACGCCGCAACAATGTGATGTTGAGTACAGTTCCCTATATCTATTCTTGTGTGTTTTGTTTCTCATTTTTTGGGGAAGGTTCATAACACCTTTTCGGTTGTCTAATTAGTTGTGTGGGTTGAGTAGTCCCTTCCAGAGATTCATTTCCTTATGTATCACATTCAAGTTGGTAGCTTGTTGGCACATTGTGGCATCACACGAGACTTTTGATCGTGTCTGAGGTGGCTTATTGCCTGGGCAGCTTGTACTGGGGTGAGATGAGATTATTGGATCCGGGATCAGTGCGATCGGATTATATGAAGTACAGTAAAGAGCAAATACCATTATTTGATTCATAATGAGGTGATGATCCTAGTAAAAAGGAGGAGTTCAATGGTTTATTTACTCGGCAGTTGGTTATGAATTTCTACACATCTCTTCAGTCGTGGTGGTATTGCCAGAGTTGAAACAACACTTATATATGTCATGAGGTGTATTGTGAGCATCAGATTCGTGAGATTTTGGCTATTATGATAAGAGAATGTTATTATGGTCATGTGAAGGTTGCGGTGCATGGTGTGAATTCATCAAAGGTATGCAGTCATGTTCTGGTACATCGTGTGGTGATTGATACGATGTTCGTATGTGGGAAGCTGGCCTGGCAGGGAATTCCGGATGTTGGAACTGGGCTCTTAGGCTTATTTGCCTAAATAAAAGAGAATATCTTCAGATTTGATCGAGCTAATGTGCTCCACTGAGTTGTGGTAGCACGGGTAGGTGCACGAGGTGTTAAACAAAGATTTCAGACAACTCCAGCGCAGTTCTTAGCACGTTCGAGGACGAACGTATGTTTAAGTGGGAGAGAATGTAATGACCCGACCTGTCATTTTGAGCTCTAGTGTGTCGTTCAGCGGTTTGAGGCCATGAGCAGCTGTACTTCAGGTATTATGACTTGTACGCGTGTTCGGGATTGAATTTCAGGAAGTTCGGAGTTGAATTGGAAAGAAAATTCTCATTTCGAAAGCTTTAAGTTGGAAGAACTGACTAAGATTGGATTTTAGAGTAAACAGCCTCGGAATTGGGATTTGAAGGTTCCTGCAGGTTTGTATTATGATTTCAGAATTGGGCGTATGTTGGGTTTTGGATGCCTCGGGAGAGTTTCGGCACCTATTGTGGAAGTTAGCACTTTGGAAGAATTTTATGAATTTGGGGTGGAGGTGAATTTTATGTTATCGATGTCCGTTTGGGATTCCGAGTCTGGGAATAGCTCTGTATGGTGATTCTAGTATTGGGAGTGTGTCCGGAAGTAGATTCGGAGGTCCGTAGGACATTTTGGAGTCATTGGCTAAAGCTAGAATTTTGAAGGTTTTGAGAAGTTTGACCTGAAGTGGACTTTTTAATATCAGGGTCGGAATCTGATTCTGAAAGTTGGAGTAGATCCGTATGGTGATTTAAGACTTGCACGCAAAATTTGGTGTCATTCCGAGTAGTTTAAGTATATTTCGGCGCGTTCGTAGTAAGTTTGAAGAATTTACAATTTCTTAGTTGAATCAATTTGGTTTGGGGTATGATTTTTAGTTTTGATGTTGTTTTACACGTTCCGAGAGTTCGAGCGAGTCCTTTTTATGATTTCAAACTTGTTGGTATGTTCGGGCGGTACCCCGGGGGCCCCGAGTGTTAACCGGACGAGGCTCGGACCAATTTTGGAATTTTGAAGAAGAGCTGAAGCTTCCAGCTTCTTGTATGATCGCACCTACGCATGGGCAGCCGCAGGTGCGAGCCACATGCCGCAGGTGCGAAGGAAAGGAGTTGTCCAGCAACCGCAGATGCGAAGTATATAGGCGCACCTGCGAACCCGCAGGTGTGAAGGATTGGCGCGCAGAAGCGGATGGATGCGCAGGTGTGAAGGGATGGGCGCACCTGCATTTGCGCAGAAGCGAGCAATTTTTTGCATGTGCGGTGCCAGGCCAAAGGGGGAAATGTGCACCTCCGAGGAATGTTCCGCAGGTGCGGGTGTAACTCCGCAGCTGCGAAAATCGCATAAGGCAGAACCTTCATTTAAGTCTGGAGTTGCGTATTTTTAGCCATTATTTCTTCATGTTCTGGGCAATTGTGGAGCATTTTTAGAGGGGATTTCAACTAGCAACTTGAAGGTAAGTTAATTCTACACACTTTGAGTTAAATACATAGATTTTTAG
The DNA here is from genome assembly GCF_000715075.1 of Nicotiana tabacum. NCBI lineage: Eukaryota > Viridiplantae > Streptophyta > Magnoliopsida > Solanales > Solanaceae > Nicotiana > Nicotiana tabacum. The sequence continues at coordinate 38,711,358 of NC_134092.1, forward strand.
GTAGATTATAACTTATAATTCTTAGAAATCAAAGGTTTAAATGAAAAACCTAGATTTTTATAAAAATGAGATTTTAACCACGAAAATGGTTATGGAATTGGATGGAAATTATATATATGAGTTTGTGAGGCTATGGGTAAACTTTATCTTCGAAAAAATTTTGGAATCCGGGCACGCGGGCTTGAGGGTGATTTTTATCGACTTTTTGATCGGGGTTAGAAATTATTATAAATTGGATTATATTGAACATTTGAGTTAAGTCTCCTTTCTAACCTTGTAAGAGGGAATTAACCCCATATGTGAACTAAATTATTGTGTGCTTCTATTTATGGGGGCTACGTACGCACCAGGTGACGACAGTCTGTATGTAGCTACTAGCTATGCCTACGTCTGGGTAGTTTTAGGCTCACTTCATGCCTTGTTGATATTGTTATTGATTTATGTTTATTGTTTGCCCTGAGAGGGAGCAAGATTGAGTCTGCTTATTAAATATTTTGAAAGGAGTTGAAATTGAAGAACTTAAGATTTAAAAGGTTTCATTTGAACTTCGTAATTTCGAAAAGAATTGAGGAATAATATAATAGCTGAAGAATCTATGTGTAACCGCGTCGCATGTATGATTCGCGAGCGGAGTAATTTTCTTAAAAAGCTACAAGCTGAATTTCCATTATTTTGAAAAGAATCAAGAAAAAGATATGATTTTAATGTTAAACTTATATTTGGCCGCGTCGCAGGTATGATTCACGAGTGGGGTATTTCCTTAAATTTATATTTGACTGCGTCGCATCTATGATTCGCGAACGGGGACCGCATCACATGTATGATTCGCGAGCGGGAAAATTTATAGAAGCATCTATGGTTCGCGCCATTCGACCCTCTGGCAGTGCCCAATTTAAACATTATGTTGGATCGGGCCGTACGACCTCGACATGATTTGGGCATGACTTAATTGATTTTTTGGAATTATTGATAATTGATATGGCCTCATTGACCGGAGATATAAATTGTTAAAAGATGAAGATAAATTTGAAAATACCCTATTAACAAGAGAATTATTTACATGTCTCATGTTGGTGTGTTTACCCTTGACTCATAAAAATCCATATTTTATCATGTCATTGGTATATTGATTATAGTCTATAGTAAGTGTCCGAGTCGACACCTCGTCACTACTTCTTCGAGGTTAGGCGGGATACTTACTGGGTACGCGTTGATTTACGTACTCATACTACACTTGCTGCACATTTTTGTGCAGGTACACGCATGTTTAGCGACCTTGTGGGCGCAGAGGAGTGGTTATAGCAAGGACTTAGGTGAGTTGCATTCTATACGACGTTCTGCAGCCAACAGACTCTCCTTCAGAGTACTTACATATTTCCTGTCCAATTATATTCTGGACAGCTGTTGTACTTTTTTTACATTCTTAGTAAATGCTCATGTGCTTGTGACACTGGGTTTTGGGATGATTATGGGTTGTATTGTATTGAAATTGTTGAAAATATTATTATTTACTTTGTAAACTCCATCTTTTGCTATTTAAATTGAAGGAAAATATGATTTCAAAAGTAACGAAAATGAGAACCCATTTAAGTATTCATTGTTGGCTTGCGCGACAGTGGTGTCCGGCGCCATCACGACCTTTATGGATTTCGGGTCGTGACAATAATCAATACAAGCTATAGGAATCGATTATATACGATAAAGCTAAGTTCTTTAACCAAATTAAAAAAATCAACCCAAAAGGTCAACCTCGGGCCCACGCATCAGAACCTGACAAAATTCACAAATCCAAACACTCATTCAATAACGAGACCAACCATACCAAAATCATCAAATTTCGACCACAAATTGACCCTCAAACCCCAAATCTTACTGTCCAATACCTAGTCCAAAACCCCCAAATTTCACCCTTAAAACACATAATCTAGGTGTTGAAATCAATGAGTATTCAATATTATTTGACAAAAGTGATCAGAAGTTGCTTACCTCTTTATTTGTAGTGAAATCCCACACAAAAATCACCTCTAGTTGAGCTCCACAATTCAAAATATGAAATAATACTCTAACCCATGATTTGGGATTTTAAATAGTCTGCTCAGTTGCTCTTCATTGCAAACGCGAAAATTGCCTCGCGTTCGCGAAGCACAAAAATTACCGGCTAGAAAATCATCTTACTGAACGCGATATCCCGTCGCGAATGCGATGACCTCTGACCCAATGCCTACGCGAACGCAATCCCATTATCACGAATGCGAAGGCTATATGCTTGTTGCCCAAGCCGGCCTCACCTTCTATGTGAATGCGGAACCCCTCTTGCGAACGCGATGAACCGACCCACTAAACCTTCACAAATGCGTGGCCTTCTTTGCGAACGTGAAGAACAAAATCCACCTACCCCTGAACAACTCTACGTGAACGCGATCTCTTTATCGCGAATGCGATGAACACTGCACCAAACACCAGATCAACAGTACTGTAAAGCCAAAACTCAATCTGAATCTCACCCGAGGCCCCCAGGGACCCCATACAAGCATACCAACACATCCTAAAACCTCATACGAACTTAGTTGAAGCCTCGAATCATATTAAACAACATCTAAAATACTAATCGCACCTCAATTCCAGCCTAATGAACAATTGAACTTCCAACTACTAAAACCAATGCTGAAACACACCAAACCAACTCCGATTGACCTCAAACTTTTCACACAAGTCAGAAATAACACAACGGACCTATTCTAACTTCCGAAACTAATATCCAAGCCCGGTATCAACAAAGTCAATTCTCGGTCCAACTTCTCAACATTCCAAACCTTTAACTTTCCAACTTTTTCCAATTCAAGCCAAAATGACCTACGAACCTCGAATCAATATCCAGACATACTCCTAAGTCTTAAATTACCATATGAAGCTTTCAGAAACATAAAAACTCCATTCCGGAGTCATTTACTCATAATTCAACATCCAATAAACTCTTTCAACCTAAGCATCCAACCTTGGGACTAAGTGTCCCAATTCATTCCGAAACATCCCCGGAACCAAACTAACCATCCCCGCAAGTCACATAACCACATATATACACAAAATAAAAAATAAATGAGGGAACATGGATGCAATAATCAAAGAGACCGGTCAGTTCATTACAACAATTATGACTTATAAGTCATAATAGTACCAACAAACACAAACTATGTTTTACCAAAACTAAATTTGGAGGTCCCGAGGTTGATTTGACTTGTTTAGCCCAATGTTGGCAATTTAAGTTTTAGAAGTTTTCCTAAGTTTGACCGTAGCTTGACTTTGTTGTTATTGGGTACGGATTTTAATTTTGGGATTTGGAATAGATCTATTTTGCTAATTGGAGCATTTTTGCAAAATTTGGTGCAATTCCAAGGTTTGTTTAATCGGATTCGGACGCTTAGTTGCAAGTCTAAAGATTCTTGAGTTTTCTTTTGCATTTCATGCATTTTGATGTCTGATTCATGTTTTTAAATGTTATTTTGATGTTTTGATCACGCGAGCGAGTTCGTATGATGTTTTTAGACTTGTGTGGATGTTTAGTTAGGAGCCCCGAGAGCTCGAGTGAGTTTTGCACGTGTTTCATAATGGTTTGGACTAAATTCAAGGTTGTTGGTGTGTTTGTGGCTCAGGTATCGCAATTACGAACACCAGCATCGCAATTGAGATCATAGCAGATAAGCCTCAAGTATTGAATTAGCAATTCTTTGATCGTAATTACGAAGAGTAGGCTAGACTGGGTAGGTTCGCATTTGCGACATCTTAGTCGTATTTTCGATGGGAGCATGCTTCGCAATTGCAAATCCAGTGTCGCATTTACGACTTCCCCCTTAGGCTGTGAAGCACCGCAATTGAAAGTCTTTCTTCGCAATTGTGAGGGTTCGCAATTGTGAACCTAGTATTGCAATTGCGACATCTACAACTGAACAAAAGGGGTGGGAATACGGGATTTGATCTCATTTCTCTCATTTTAGAACCCTAGACTCGCTAGGAAGCGATTTGGAGAGGGTATTTTCAACTACAATCATTGAGTAAGTAATTTTATTCAATTTTCAACTATTTTACATGATTATATATGATATTTAAGATCAAAATTATGAGAATCAAAGAGAAATTTTGGGAAATTTGTCTATTTTTTGAAAAATAAAAATTTGAGATTTGAGAGTCGAATTAGTTTTGGATTTGAAAACAAAATACATATATGGACTGGTGGGGTTATGGGTATTTGGGATCTATTCTTGGACCTGGGTTTTGGCCTGGCTAGCCCAGAGTTGACTTCTGTTAACTTTTAGAGAATTTTGTAAAGATCATAGTTTTATCTATCGTGATTGATTTCTCTTGCATTGTTTGATAATATTAAGTCATTTTTTGTTAGATTTGAGTCGTGCAGAGGAAAAGTTTAAGGGAAATGCTATTTTTAAGTGTTGATTTGGCCTACTTGAGGTAAGTATCTTGCCTAAGTTTGTGTGAGAGAATTGCCCCTTAGGATTCGGGTTGACTTTATCATTTGAATTATTGTGGAAGATGTGTATACGAGGTGACGCGTATGTACACGGGTTTATATGTGGTATTTGACCGGTAGACTCTTAAGCTTCTTTCATACATTTAATTGAAATTGTCATATCATGTTAAATCTTTCATTGTTAAGTTTACTCTTACATGCTTTATTTGAAGTTGTTAGCACATGTTCTATCTTTTATTGTCAAGTTTGCTCTTATATGCCTTAATTGAAGATGTTACCTCTTTTATTGTCATGTTACCTCTCTTATTGTTGAGTTATTCTTATCTGAAATTGTTATTACATGATATCTCTTCGTTGTTGAGTTATTCTCATGATTTTAGACATAGTTGGTATTACAGGCTATCTCTTTCATTGTTAAGCTTATGTTATGCACTTGAATTGGAATTTGCTATTTTATGGGAATACCTTCATTTTTGAGTTATTAAAGTTGAATTCGAGAAAGCTATTAATAGATTGTGGTTGAAGTTGTTGATTATTGAGATATTTTTCATTGTTGAGTGTTTCTCATTCATTTTGTTATTATTGAGATTCGTGTATACATTGTGGTTGAGTCGTGGGCTATATGTTGTGGTAATATTGGTATTGTTAATTTTGGCAATGTTATGGCATATGGGCACGTGTGGTGCGAGTTGATTATTGTGTTATGATATTGATGTGCATGCGGCGGTATAAGGATAGGGGTTGATGTGCATGTGGTGTGATATATGGGATTTATACGTATGTTGGTAGTAAGGGAATTACTTGAAGCCACGTGGTATCTATACGAATAAAATATTTTTAAAAATATAAATGCGAGGCTCATACGGAAATATAAGGAAGATTGTAATTGTAAATTTTGAAATGTGGATATGAGGTGTGGTGCCTCGGTTGTGATTCTTGTTGTACACTCTATGTTGAAAAGGCTTATTGATTGAACGGTTCTTGTTACTCATTAATTTGTTTTACTTGTATTTGACTGTATTTGATTACTTATTGTTCTTATCATATGCTTATTCTTGTTGTCCTTTATTGCTTTATTGTCCATTGTTAGCCTTACCTTATTGTACTGATTTGTTTTAATTTATTTCTTGCTTTCGGCATTAAAGTATATTATATTTTGTTCAGGTTTCTTGTGTCTAGTAGGTGTCTTGACCTGGCCTCATTACAACTCTTCTGAGGTTAGGCTTGATACTTACTGGGTACCGTTGTGGTGTACTCATGCTACGGTTCTGAACATATTTTATGCAGATCCAGGTACTTCAGCTCGTGCCGAACACCAGTGATCGGAAAAGATATTTCGGAGACTTCAAGGTGTACCTGCTTGACACCCGTAGGCCTCAGAGTCACTTTCTACTACTATATTTTCTACTATTTATTTTCACATCAAACAACATTGTATTTTGAGACTTCTAGTGTACGTCTTAGAGCTTATGATTCAGTTTGACTGTGTTTTGGGAATATTGTGATTGTTATTCAGTATTGATGTTATCATGAAACTTATCAGCTTAATTTAATAATATTAGACGTTATTTCTATCAAATTCTATTGTATGTTAGGTTTACCTAGTATTAGAGACTAGGTGCCATCACGACTACCTCAAGTGGGATTTTGTGATAGTGACAAGTTGGTATCAGAGCTCTAGGTTCATAGGTACTATGAGTCGTAAGCATGTTTAGTAGAGTCTTGCGGATCGGTAAAATATGTTTGTACTTACATTCGAGAGGCTACGTAACTTTTAGGAAACTTTCACTTCTTTGACTCCTTATCGTGCGAATTTATTGATTTCGAAATCTGAGTCTTTGTCTTTCTATTCTCTCACAGATGGTGAGGACACGCTCTGCTAGATCAGAGGATCAGACACCTGCGCCCCCTGATAGAGCCGTGATAGACCGGGGCCAAGGTCGAGGCTAAGGAGGAGCACGTGTTACAGCTATAGCACTTGCCCGAGCAGCGACTGAGGAGCCACCAGTAGCTCAGGTTAAGGGAAAGGCACACGAGGCCCTTGTTGTCACCCCTAGACTTTAGGAGACCCTAGCACACTTCCTGAGCATGTTTGGTACTTTAGCTCAAGCAGGGTTGATCCAGGTTGCTCCAGCTACTTCTCAGGCTGGGGGAGCAGCTCAGACTCCTACGGCCCATACTCCAGAGCAGTGGGTCCATACTGATTAGGTTCCCGGAGTTATGCCAGTGCCGCCCGTTATTCTGGTTCAGCTTAAAGTCAGGCTATAGGCATTTGAGGAGGAGCAGAGGAGACTTGAGAGGTTCCAGAAGTATTATCCTCATACATTCAGTGGCACATCTACTGAGGATGCACATGGTTTTCTAGAGAAGTTCCACCGTATTCTCCGCACTGTGGGTTTTTGGAGGTCAGCGGAGTTGCTTTTACTACATTTCAGCTATCAAGAGTAGCGTATAGGTGGTGGCAGGCATACAAGGAGGGTAGGCTAGCTGATGCAGCCCCACTCAATTGGGCTTAGTTTTCAGAGATTCTTTTGAGAGAGTTTGTTCCCTAGACCCTTCGGGATGCACGACACATGGAGTTTGAGCAGCTTCATCAGGGGACTATGCTAGTGTTATAGTATGCTATCAGATTCAGTGAGTTGTACTGACATGCGCCTTTATGATTCTACAGTTAGAAAGCGAGTCAGTAGATTCATCGAGGGGCTAAGTTATCGTCTTAGGTTCAGTATGGCTCGGGAGTTGGAGACTGATACTCTATTTCACCAGGTAGTAGAGATCGCTTGGAGGATGGACAATATGCTGGGCTGAGAGAGGGAGGATAGTGAGGCCAAGAGGGCTCGAGGTTCTGGAGGATTTAGTGGTTCCTACACTGCAGTTTCAGCCTATCATGGCAGACGGTATGTGAGCCACCGTATTCATTCAGCACTTCCAGCTACTTGTAGTGCTCCAGCTATTCTAAGGTATCTGGTCGCCCATTATGCACAACCACTCTCCAGTACACCTCCTGCATAGGGTACCTTCAGCGGTCAGTCTAGCCGACCATGCTAGAGTCAGTTTCAACTGCCACACCCACCAACAACTTGTTTCGAGTGTGGTGATATCAGATATATGGTGAAGGGCTGCCCCAAACTTAGGAGGGGTGCACCTTCACAAACTACACAAGCTTCACGGATTCCACAAGGTACACAGGTCATGGTTGCAGCTCCAGTTGCCGTTCCACCTATACCGTCAACTAAGGATAGAGGCCAGGCGGGTAGAGGTTGCCCTAGAGGGGGAGGTCGGGCTCGATTCTATGCTTTTTTGATTAGGACAAAGGTGGTCACATCAGAAGCAGCCATCATAGGTATTGTTTCGATCTAGCATAGGGATACCTAAGTTTTATTTGATCCAGGCTCCAGTTGTTCATATGCGTCATCTTACTTTGCTCCGTAATTGGATATATCTAGTGATTCTTTGAGTGCTCCTGTATATATGTTGTAAGGCCCCGTAAAAGTTCGCCAAGGAATTTAAGGTTTCGTGTTGCCGAGGTAGGTTTATGTGTTTGAGGATTGTAGAAATTCTTCGTGGCTCGCAAGCTCGCCACGGTACGAACTTTTTGGGTTGAAGAATACACTGAGGGGTTGATGGAATTTTTTTGCAGAAGAAGGCAATTTTGCGGTCAGTTTCCTGATGGTAGAACCACTCCACAGGCCGCATACCCGTCACATCGTTGAGCAAAAAAATGGTTGAATTTTGAAGGTCATTTTGCGATCGAATATCCATTTCGCGGTCCACATTTTCCATAGCAATTTTGGTATGAAGAATTTTGTTGGGCGATTCTGCGGTCCACTCTGCGGCCATATAAGTTGTATGCGGACCGCAGACCTATCGCAGACCGGTCTAGACCAGCCTAGTTCTCGGCATCATTTTTGCGGCCTATTTTGCGGGCCGCATATTTGTTATGTGGTCCATTCTGCGATCGCAGACCTGAGTTCGGAGGGTGCGTTTTCCTATTTTCATAACGCGACCCTATTTTGATAAATAGCCTTAGGGGCTCATTTTGAAGCAAATGTTTGGTGATTTTAGAGAGAGGTAAGATTATTTTAGAGAGAGAAGGAGGATACCTAGCATTCTAATCACCCATTCTTGCACCAATCTTCAAGAATCAAGGAAGTCAATCACTAGATTATCATCTATTCGGGTAAGTCCTACTCCTAAGCTTTCATGCAAGAGGCTATGAGTTCAAGTATATTGTGGGGCTTGGAAATAGGCCATGCATGTGACAATAGGTTGTAGTATGTGGGATTAATGAACCATTTTGCTTAGTTTTCTGTTGAAATTGGTTAAGGGAGGAAGGGATAACCATTGTAGAGCTTTATAGTCTATTTTGCATATTAGGTGTTTGACAAAATTCCTAAGAGAGTTACACCATGTGAATCCTTCTAATTATTAATCCGAAGTGTTGGGACATTGTAGTAACTTAAGGAAAGTTCAAACAAGGTATGTTGGCTAAACTCCTCTTTTAGAATTGAACCTTACAATAGCCCTGTAAGTGTTGTGTTGCCCATTATAATTGATTATTCCGAATAAGCCTTATGTCAAGAGATATATGCGTTCAATTTGTTTCGAAATGTTCTTGTTATGTTGAGTTACTATTTGAGAAGGTGATTAAGCGTGAGTTGTGTGTTAATATGTTATGATTTGAAAACGTGATTCTAATAAAAACTAGCATGTCGAATTGTGTAAGAAATCACATGTGCCTAAGACCCTTAATTTGGTTAGTTGCTCAAATGTGTATTTAAAGTCTTGAGTATAAATGCCTTGTTCTTGATAATCTAGAAGGATGCTTGAAAGTGAAAGAAGTGGGTTGGAGATATAAAGTGTAGCCAACGTGCCAAAAATGAAAGTTATACTTCTGGTCAATGGTGCCGAGGAAATAAAATGATGTGTGAAAGGTTATGAAATAAGCCTTGATTCAAATGTTCCGAACTGACTTCGAAAATAGATTTGCCTAAAATCTTATGTACCCAAGTTATGCCCAAATGTGGTTGTTTTAACTAATGCTATGCTTTGTGTTTTGAGCTCTTATATCTTCATGAGTTGAAATTGTGTATTGCCCTTTTGGGGAAATGTATTTCAAGAATAAATTATATGTTACTCATTTATGATTTTAACTTGTGCTTCGATTGCCAATTATTCTACTCCATTTCTTGGAAAGAAATCTATTTATTGAAAGTCTTCGTTAATAATAAACCTAAATTTGTGATTTTCGGAATATTCCTGTTTGTTGATATTTATGATGATGATCCATGTAAGTAAATAAATGAAAATGTGGAATATGAAATACGGCCAACGTGCCATGGATAAAGAATCATAAGTATGGCCAAGAGAGCCAAGGAAATAACAATGTTGTGAATGGTTGAAAGTACTAACGAAGCTATATATATAGGGTGAAAGGTTAAGAGGTGAATATAAAATATATTCGTACTTTTATTTACCTTGTGTGCAAAACAAAAATATTTTGGGAGTATCATTAGCAAACCGAGGAAGAGTGGGTCATAAGGCCCACACCCGAAACTACACGTGCCGGTGTAGGAGTGGATTGGTATTATTCCCCTTATTTGAGATGAGATTGAAATATTGAGGTAATTGTAATTATTCCCCTTAATTGGGAGGAGATTGATATTAGCTGTGAATTGGAAAGTCAACCCACACGGCACATGTAGGAAGGCGGTCTAGTCGATCGGGTGGAGATCGGATGCCATGTTGCGCACATGGTGGTACTACTCTTGGTAACACCTTTTTTCGCATCACATGTCAAACCACATTGTTTATGGGGAGATGGCCTAGCCTATCAGGCCTGATCGGACTCCGTGCTAAAAACACGGTGGTATATTGGTGCTAATGATCTCCCAAACAAAATTATATATTTCTTTCTTATTTTAAAAACTGTTATGTTTACTTGGGCATTTGGATATTATTGATTGTGACTTGTTGTTTCTATGGTTTTCCCTTTCTTATATTGGCATTTTATTTTGAAAGAGGACATTTAGCTTTACATAATAGTACTATTTCATATGTACTAATGTCCCTTTTGTCGGGGGCGCTGCATCTTCAATGGATGCAGGTGGTTTTGAACCTCGTTAGCAGTTACTCTCTATTCAGCATTTTTTGGTGAGCCCTACTCTGTTCCGGGCTTCATGTCCGGAATATTATTTGGGAGTCCGTAGAGGAATTAGGCTTGAAATGCCAAAAGTTTTATTTTTGAGAAATTTGACTAGGGGGTTGACTTTTTGATATCGGGATCGGAATTCGATTCTGAAAATTGGAATACCTCTGTTATGTCATTTAGGACTTGTGTGCAAAATTTGAGGTCAATCGGACGTGATTTGATAGGTTCCGGAGTTGTTTGTAGAAATTAGAAATTTCAACGTTCATTAGGCTTGAATTGGGGTGTAATTCATGGTTTTAGCGTTGTTTGAGGTGATTTGAGGATTCGACTAAGTTCGTATGATGTTTTAGGACTTGTTGGTATATTTGGTTGAGGTTCCGAGGTCCTCGGGTGAGTTTCAGATGGTTAACAGATCAAAAATTGAACTAGAACAGCTGCTGCAATTTCCTTCTGTTGGAAATTGCTTCTGCCCCAGATCGAGCTCAGGGTCGAGGGCCACGATCGAAGCCCAGATCGAGCTCAGGGTCGAGGGCCACGATCGAAGCCATGATCGAGCCCAGAGTCAAGGGCCATGATCAAAGGCATGATCGAGCCCAGGGTCGAGGGTCACGGTCGAAGGCCGGGTCGAAGACATAATCGAGGGCCAAGATCGAGGCAGAACCGAGGATGTCTGGGCAGAATTATAAAAACAGGGACTTCGTCCCATTTTCCATTTTTGACAAATTGGAGCTTGAGGAGAGGCGATTTTTGATATATTTTCAAGGAAAACATGAGGTAAGTCCCTTGTGATCATTTCTACTCCATAATATTAAATTATCATCGAATAATCCGACTAGATTACATGATTTTGAGGTGTAAATCAAAGATTGGAACTTAGAAATTTGGAAATAAGATTTGTAGATTTGAGGGTCGAGTTGAGGTCGGATTTTGGTAAAATTGGTATGGGTAGACTCGTGGTTGAATGGGCTTTCGGATTTTGTAACTTTTGTCGGGTTCCGAGACGTGGGCCCCACAGATGAATTTTGAGCCAATTTCGGGTTTTGGTCTAATTTTGAAGCTTTTCTTGTGGAATTCATTCCATTAGCGTATATTGATGGTATTATACTGATTGTGAATAGATTTGGAGCATTTGGAGGCAAGAGCATTGCGGGGTAGAGATTTGACCGGTTTGAGGTAAGTAACGATTGTAAATCTAGTCCTGAGGGTATGAAACCCCGAATTTCGTATCATTCTATTATTTTGAAGTGACGCAGATGCTAGGTGACGTGCATGTGGGCGTGCACTATTGGGGATTTGTGACTTGGTCAGTCCCGTAGCAACTGTAAAGTTTCATACTTTGTTGAAACCATTTGATACTTATATGTTTTAGAAAGAATTTCTGTAAATTGGGCTGAATGCCATGTTTGGGCCTTGCGCCAATGCTGTTTGGACCCTTAGGGGCTGTTTTTTACCATCCTCTCACTGTTTTTGATTGAAAATCTATACTCAGTCATGTTTATATTTGTTTACTGCATAACTCAGATTTATGACTCTATTTTGATGCATATAAATGTTTTGGGCCGAATGCCTTGTTTTACTGAAATGCCGAGGGCCTGATTTGTGAGGATGAGTGTGGATCGGGGTTGCCGCCTGTAGCATACTTTATGACTGAGTGAGGCCGAGGGCCTGATTTGTGAGGATGAGTGTGGATCGGGGTTGCCTGCCTGCAGCATTCTTATTATTATCGCACGTGAGTTGTTTGTGAAGATTATAGCGCTTGGGCTAAAAGAGCCCCTACGGAGTCTGTACACACTTCTAGTGAGCACAGGTACCTACTGAGTGCGGGTGCTGAGTGCCGAGTGCTGAGTGACTGGGAGGCAAGAGTGATTGTGAGGTATGCCCGAGTGGCAAGAGTGATTGTGAGGTATGCCAGAGTGGCAAGAGTGTTTGTGAGGTATGCCCGAGTGGCACAAGTGACTGTGTGGTTTGCTCGAGGGGCCGTATATGAGTGATGTTTTGCCCGAGGGGCTGTTTATGATTTCATTATTTTTTCTCACCTTTGCATTGAGCCTCGTTAGAAAAACTGTTGGAAAAATATCTTTAAATGATTTTTACTGGAACTGGGTTTAAACGAGATGTTTGATTCAAATCCTGATTTTTAAAGCATGTGGTATTTTACTGAGATTTCCTGATATGAACGTTATATGCTTTATTGCTCGTCACTACTGCTCAGTCTTTATTTATTGTTGTTACTTACTGAGTTAGCGTACTCACGTTACTCCCTGCACCTTGTGTGCAGATTCAGGTATAGCTGGACACGGTAGCAATTACTGAGTGTTCTGGTTGCAGATTTTTCTTGGAGATAGCAATGTAGCTATTTGGCAATCGCAGCCCCTGCTCTTCTCCCTCTTATCTTCCTCTAGTTGTATCTAGTTATTTTTCCAGGCTGAGTTAGCCTTGATATTGTTAGATAGATTATAGTATATGCTCATGACTAGTGACACACCGATGTCAGGCTTTTCTTTTCCACACTTCTATTTTTCTTTGATTTGAACTCTTTAAATGGAGGTTTTATGTTAAATAACCTTGAAATTATCTTTGAAATAAAAATATCATTTTGTTTTGGAAATGAGTCGGCTTTCCTAGTTCCACGATAGGCGCCATCATGACAGGGGTTAGTTTTGGGTCGTGACAGATTGGTATCAGAGCCTAGGTTACATAGGTCTCACGAGTCATGAGCGGGTTTAGTAGAGTCTTGCGTATCGGTACGGAGACGTCTGTACTTATCTTCAGGAGGCTGTAGAACCTTTAGGAAACTCCACATTCTTGAATTCTTGTTGTGCGTATCTGTTGATTCTACTAACTAAATATCTGTTGTTTCATTCTCTCACAGATGGTGAGGACTCGTGCTACCGGTCAGGAGGGCCAGCTACCAGTACCACCAGCCAGGGCCGAGAGAGGCTGAGGCTGCAGTAGAGGCCGTGGTAGGGGTAGAGGTGCAGCCCATACAACAGTTGGGGCAGTACCTACAGATCCACTAGTTGTCCCAGATCAGACCAAGTTCCAGTTGTTGATGCACCAGTTCAAGTACCACATGTGCCTATTGTGATTCCAGGCCTTTAGGAGGCCCTAGCTCAGATTTTGACAGCGTGTACTGGCCTTGCTCAGGCGGTCTCTATTTCGACGGCCGCAATCACTTCTCAGGCTAGGGGAGGCACTCAGACTCCCGTCGCTCGCACACCCGAGCAGGTTATTCAGGGACTTCAGACACCAGAGGCACCACCAGCCCATCCGGTTGTTGTTGCTCAGGATTATGTGTTTACTGCTATGCCTGAGGATGATCAGCGTAGGTTGGAGAGGTTTGGGAGACTTCAGCCACCACCTTTCAGTGGCACAGAGAGAGAGGATGCTCAGGACTTTTTGGACAGGTGTCAGAGGATACTCCGTACTGCTGGTATTTTGGAGACTTGTGGGGTCTCATTCACTACCATTCAGTTTTTTGGGGCTGCACGCAGATGGTGAGAGACTTACGAGAGGCGTAGGCCTGTTGGCGCAGCACCCCTTACTTGGCAGCAGTTCTCCGTGGTCTTTTTGGAGAAGTTCATGCCTCGATCCCGTAGAGAGGAGCTGCGTAGACAGTTTAAGCGGCTACGCCAGGGTGATATGTCTGTGATGCAGTATGAGATGCGGTTCTCCGAATTGGCCTATCATGCTATCTGGTTGGTTCCCACGGACAGAGAGAGGATCATGAGGTTTATTGATGGCCTCACTTATCAGCTACAATTGCTCATGACCAGGGAGCAGGTTTCGGGTGCTACCTTTGATGAGGTTGTCGACATTGCTCGGCAGATTGAGATAGTTCACGGTCAGGAGAGGGTTGAGCGGGAGGCCAAGAGGCCTCATGGTCAGGATGGATTCAACGGTGATCCTTTTGGGGGTCAGTTCCAGCATGGTAGAGGTCGTCATTTCAGACAGGCTCAGTTAGCTCGGCCATTTCATCGGGGTGCATCATCTGGCCATGGTTCTCACAGTTCTCATCAGGGCCACTCATCACTTAGTGCCCTTCCAGTTCAGAGTTCATCCCGTGCTCCACCTGTTCAGGGCTCTTCCATGCCAGGTTCTTCTACCAGTCATCCCGGTGCTAGGGGTTCCCTTCTGTTTCAGCCGCCAGCACCAGGGAGTTGTTTTGAGTGTGGGGAGCTTTGGCATATGTGGAGGAAGTGTCCTTGTCATCATGGAGGTCTATCTCAGCAGAAGAGTCAGCCTCTGACTACAGCACCAACTACCTCACCATCCGCCCAGTCAGCTCGGGGTGGAGGTCAGTCAGCTAGGGGTCACCCTAGAGGGGGAGGTAGATCAGGGGGTGGTCAGGCCCGTTTCTATGCTCTCCCTGCCAGACCAAATGATATTGCTTCAGATGCTGTGATTACAAGTATTGTCTCAATTTTCCACAGAGATGCCTCAGTATTATTTGACCCTGGTTCCACGTATTCATATGTTTTCTCGTATTTTGCCCATTTTCTGGATATACCCAGTGAGTCCTTAGGTTCATCTGTACATGTATTTACTCCTGTGGGCGATACTATTATTGTGGACCGCGTATATCGGTCATGTGTGGTGACTATTGGGGGTCTGGAGACCCGAGTAGATTTATTGTTGCTCAGTATGGTTGACTTTGATGTGATATTGGGTATGGATTGGTTATCTCCATGTCATGTTGTTCTAGATTGTCATGCTAAGATGGTGACGTTGGCTATGCCGGGAATTTCGAGGGTTGAGTGGAGCGGTTCTGTAGATTATGTACCAAGTAGGGTGATTTCATATTTGAAGGCTCAGCGCATGGTTGAGAAGGGTTGCCTATCTTTTTTGGCTTTTGTGAGGGATGTTAGTGCAGAGACTCCTGTCATTTATTCTGTTCCGGTGGTACGTGATTTTCCGGATGTGTTTCCTGCAGACCTACCGGGCATGCCGCATGACAAGGATATTGACTTTGGTATTGATTTGGTGTCGGGCACTCAGCCCATTTCATTTCCACCATATCGTATGGCACCGGCGGAGTTGAAGGAATTGAACGAACATCTTCAGGAACTCCTTGATAAGGGGTTTATTCAGCCTAGTGTGCCACCTTGGGGTGCACCGGTTCTATTTGTGAAAAAGAAGGATGGTTCCATGAGAATGTGTATTGATTACAGGCAGTTGAACAAGGTCACAGTCAAGAACAAGTATCCTTTTCCTCGTATTGATGATTTATTCGACCAGCTTCAGGGAGCAACGGTGTTCTCCAAGATTGATTTGAGGTCCAATTATCACCAGCTGAAGATTCGGGATTCAAATATTCTCAAGACAACTTTCAGAACCCGATATGGCCATTATGAGTTCTTGGTGATGTCTTTTGGGCTGACCAATGCCCCAGCAGCGTTCATGCATCTGATGAACAGTGTATTCCATCCCTATTTGGACTTATTCGTCGTTGTATTCATTGACGACATCCTGGTGTACTCTTGTAGCTAGGAAGAGCACGCTCAGCATTTGAGGGATGTATTGCAGAGATTGAGGGAGGAGAAGCTTTATGCAAAGTTCTCTAAATGTGAGTTTTGGCTCAGTTCAGTAGCATTCTTGGGGCACATGGTGTCCAATGAGGGTATTCAGGTGGATCCGAAGAAGATAGAGGCGGTGCAGAGTTGGCCCAGACCGTCCTCAGCCACGGAGATTAGGAGCTTTCTTGGTTTGGCAGGCTACTACCGTCGCTTTATGGAGGGATTTTCATCTATTGCATCGCCCTTGACCAAATTGACCCAAAACGGTGCTCCATTCAGGTGGTCGGATGAATGTGAGGAGAGCTTTCAAAAGCTCAAGACTGCTTTGACCACATCTCCAGTGTTAGTTTTGCCATCAGCTTCAGGTTCTTACACCGTGTATTGTGATGCCTCAAGGATAGGCATTGGTTGTGTTTTGATGTAGGAGGGTAGGGTGATTGCCTATGCCTCGCGCTAGTTGAAGACCTATGAGAAGAACTATCCTATCCATGATCTTGAGTTAGCATCCATTGTTCACGCCTTGAAGATTTGGCGTCATTATTTGTATGGGGTTCATTATGAGATCTATACTGATCACCGGAGTCTGTAGTATCTGTTAAAGTAGAAGGATCTTAATTTGCGTCAGCGGAGATGGTTGGAGCTTCTTAAGGACTATGATATCACTATCTTGTACCATCCGGGGAAGGCCAATGTGGTGGCCGATGCTTTGAGTCGCCGGGCAGAGAGTTTGGGGAGTTTAGCATATCTTCCAGCAGTAGAGAGACCTTTGGCATTAGATGTTCAGACCTTGGTAGGCCAGCTTGTTAGATTGGATATTTCGGAGCCTAGTCGGGTATTGGCTTGTGTGGTCTTCAGGTCTTTTCTTTATGACTGTATCAGGGAGCGTCATTATGATGACCCTCACTTGCTCGTTCTTTAGGACAGGGTTCGGAGAGGTAATGCTAGGGATATGACTATTGGTGATGACGGGGTGCTGAGAATGCAGGGCCGGATATGTATGCCTAACGTAGATGGGCTTCGAGATCTGATTCTCGAGGAGGCCCACAGCTCACAGTATTCCATCCATCCGGGTGCCGCGAAGATGTACCAGTATTTGAGGCAGCACTATTGGTGGAGGCGGATGAAGAATGATATAGTTGGGTTTGTGGCTGGGTGTCTAAACTGTCAGCAGGTTAAGTATGAGCATCAGAGACCGGGTGGCTTGCTTCAGAGGTTAGAGATCCCAGAGTGGAAGTGGGAGCGGATCACTATGGACTTTGTAGTTGGGCTCCCACAGACTTTGAGGAAGTTCGACGCTATTTGGGTTATTGTGGATCGACTGACCAAGTCCGCGCACTTCATTCCATTTGGTACTACTTACTCTTCAGAGCGGTTGGCTGAAATTTACATCCGAGAGATCGTTCGCCTGCATGGTGTCCCAGTTTCCATCATTTCATATAGGGGTACTCAGTTCACATCGCAGTTTTGGAGGGCCGTGCAGTGAGAGTTGGGTACTCAGGTTGCGTTAAGCACAGCTTTTCACCCTCAGACGGAAGGGCAGTCCGAGCGCACTATTCAGATATTGGAGGACATGTTGCGTGCTTGTGTCATTGACTTTGGGGGTTCATGGGACCAGTTTCTGCCACTTGCTAAGTTTGCATATAACAACAGTTATCAGTCGAGTATTCAGATGGCTCCGTACGAGGCTTTGTATGGGAGGAGGTGTAGATCTCCGGTTGGATGGTTTGAGCCGGGTGAGGCTAGGCTCTTAGGTACATACTTGGTCCAGGACGCATTAGATAAGGTGAAATTGATTCAGGAGCGGCTTTGCACGGCACAGTCTAGGAAGAAGAGCTACGTGGATAGGAAGGTCGGTGATGTGTCTTTTATGGTTGGGGAGAAGGTTTTGCTGAAGGTATCACCCATGAAGGGTGTTATGAGGTTTGGGAAAGGGCAAGTTGAGCCCCCGGTTCATTGGGCCTTTTGAGGTGCTTCAGAGGATAGGAGAGGTGGCCTATAAGCTTACCTTGCCACCTAGCTTGTCGAGTGTGCATCCATTGTTTCATGTTTCCATGCTCCGAAAGTATATTGGAGATCCGTCCCATGTTTTGGATTTCAGCACGGTTCAGTTAGAGGGTGATATGACTTATAATGTGGAGCCGGTGGCTATTTTGGATTGACAGGTTCGAAGGTTGAGGTCAAAGGATATAGCTTCAGTGAAGGTGAAATAGAGAAGTCTGCCTGTGTAGGAGGCCACCTGGGAGACCGAGCAGGAGATGCGGAGCAGATATCCATGCCTATTCGAGACTCCAGGTATGTTTCTAGACACGTTCGAGGACGAACGAATGTTTAAGAGGGGGAGGATGTAACGACCCGGTCGGTCGTTTCGAGAGTTATAACCCTATTTTCCCCATTCCTACTTCTTTTTGTGTTATTCAGCTATATTATGTTATATCGGGTTAGTTGGTTCGAGTCCGGAAGGAACTCGGGGTGAAATGAGACACTTAGTCTCATAATTAAAATTTTAAGTTAGAAAAGTGGACCGGATATGGACCTATATGTAAACAACCTCGGATTTGAATTTTGATGATTCCAATAGCTCCGTATGGTGATTTTGGGCTTAGGAGTGTGTCCGGAATATTATTTGGAAGTCCGTAGAGGAATTAGGCTTGAAATACCGAAAGTTTTATTTTTGAGAAGTTTGATCGGGGGTTGACTTTTTGATATCGGGGTCGGAACCCGATTATGAAAATTGGAATACCTCTGTTATTTTATTTAGGACTTGTGTGCAAAATTTGAGGTCAATCGGACGTGATTTGATAGGTTCCGGAGTTGTTTGTAGAAATTAGAAATTTCAACGTTCATTAGGCTTTAATTGGGGTGTAATTCATGATTTTAGCATCGTTTGAGGTGATTTGAGGATTTGACTAAGTTCATATGATATTTTAGGACTTGTTGGTATATTTGGTTGAGGTTCCGAGGGCCTCGGTTGAGTTTCGGATGGTTAACGGATCAAAATTTGAACTAGAACAACTGCTGCAATTTCCTTCCGTTGGAAATTGCTTCTGCCCAGATCGAGCTCAGGGTCGAGGGCCACGATCGAAGCCCAGATCGAGCTAAAGGTCGAGGGCCACGATCGAAGCCATGATCAAGCCCAGAGTCGAGGGCCATGATCGAAGGCATGATCAAGCCCAGGGTCGAGGGTCACGGTCGAATGCCGGGTCGAAGACATAATCGAGGGCCAAGATCGAGGTAGAATCGAGGATGTCTGGGCAGAATTATAAAAACAGTGACTTTTGTCGGGTACCGAGATGTGGGCCCCACATACGATATTTGAGCCAATTTCAGGTTTTGGTCTAATTTTGAAGCTTTTATTGTGGAATTCATTCCATTAGCGTATATTGATGGTATTATACTGATTGTGAATAGATTTGGAGCATTTGGAGGCAGAGTCCAGAGGCAAGAGCATTGTGGGGTAGAGATTTGACCGGTTTGAGGTAAGTAACGATTGTAAATCTAGTCCTGAGGGTATGAAACCCCGAATTTCGTATCATTCTATTATTTTGAAGTGACGCACATGCTAGGTGACGGGCGTGTGGGCTTGTACTGTTGGGGATTTGTGACTTGGTCCGTCCTGTAGCAACTGTAAAGTTGCATACTTTGTTAAAACCATTTGATACTTATATGTTTTAGAAAGAATTTCTGTAAATTGGGCTGAATGCCATGTTTGAGCCTTGCGCCAATGCTGTTTGGACCCTTAGGGGTTGTTTCTTACCATCCTCTCACTGTTTTCGATTGAAAATCTATACTCAGTCATGTTTATATTTGTTTACCGCATAACACAGTTTTATGACTCTATTTTGATGCATATAAATATTTTGGGCCGAATGCCCTGTTTTACTGAAATGCCCGGGGGCCTGATTTGTGAGGATGAGTGTGGATCAGGGCTGCCCGCCTGTAGCATACTTTATGACTGAGTGAGGCGGAGGGCCTGGTTTGTGAGGATGAGTGTGGATCGGGGCTGCCCATCTGCTGCATACTTTATTATTGTCACACGTGAGTTGTCCGTGCAGATTATAGCGCTTGGGCTGAAAGAGCCCCTCCGGAGTCTGTACACACCCCTAGTGAGCGCAGGTACCTACTGAGTGCGAGTACCGAGTGACTGGGAGGCAAGAGTGATTGTGAGGTATGCCCGAGTGGCAAGAGTGATTGTGAGGTATGCCCGAGTGGCAAGAGTGATTGTGAGGTATGCCCGAGTGGCACGAGTGACTGTGAGGTTTGCCCGAGGGGCTGTATATGAGTGATGTTTTTCCCGAGGGGCTGTTTATGATTACATCATTTTTGCTCACCTTTGCATTGAGCCTCATTAGAAAAACTATTGGAAAAATATCTTTAAATGATTTTTACTGGAACTGGGTTTAAACGAGATGTTTGATTCAAATCCTGATTTTTAAAACATGTGGTATTTTACTGAGATTTTCTAATATGAACGTTATATGCTTTATTGCTCATCACTACTGCTCAGTCTTTATTTATTGTTGTTACTTACTGAGTTGGCGTACTCACGTTACTTCCTGCACCTTGTGTGCAGATTCAGGTATAGCTGGACACGGTAGCGGTTACTGAGTGTTCTGGTTGCAGATTTTTCTTGGAGACAGCAAGGTAGCTGTTTGGCGATCGCAGCCCCTACTCTTCTCCCTCTTATCTTCCTCTAGTTGTATTTAGCTATTTTTTCCGGGCTGAGTTAGCCTTGATATTGTTAGATAGATTGTAGTATATGCTCATGACTAGTGACACCCCGATGTCGGGCTTTTCTTTTCCGCACTTCTATTTTTCTTTGATTTGAACTCTTTAAATGCAGGTTTTATGTTAAATAACCTTGAAATTATCTTTGAAATGAAAATATCATTTTGTTTTGGAAATGAGTCGGCTTGCCTAGTTCCACGATAGGTGCCATCACGATAGGGGTTAGTTTTGGGTCGTGACATGTGGTTGCTTACCTGATACACAAAGGTTAAAAAAGGATTTGAACACCTAAGGTTAACTACATGGTTGTCATTCTTTGCTTGGGTTGTAGTGAGTTTTTCTGTTAACCTTCATGACCGTTTGATCATATCTTTGAGTTTCACTGTATAAGTATGTCTATGGATGAACTAAACTATGCTCTAATGAATCTCTTATGTGTTCTGCCAGTCTAGCCTAGTTTGTTGCTTTGATTATCCTGACAAGCTTGATAGTTGTTGTATTTGTGCATCCTCTCTTGGTTATTGGCACATCTGGAACTAGAACTTCATCATATTAGTACTAATCTACTGAACTTGTTTAGGTGGACTCGCAAACCTACTAATAGAACTGTGCATGCTTAATATGAAACAATATGTTGTTTTGAGCCCCTGTAATTATCATGTTGGTCTGATTCTATACTCTACCTTGTTGTAGTCTTGCACTCTTTATGAATATCTCATGTGTGTATATCTCATAAGGTTTCTGCATTTTTTCTTGTTTTGAAATAGACCTTTGTTTGTATTCATAGTCATGCTTATGCTCTCATATTGCACTATCACATAAGGGAAGTTGAATCATGCCAGGCCTACATAGTTAATTGTAACTCACTTATAGTCTTAAGGGAAGCTCTTAATGTACACTTGTTCAGTCAGAACATTACCTTGTATTTATATGAATGTCTTAACTCCTAATGAGCCTAGTATGAATGTGAGGTTATTATTCTTCAAGGATCATGTCATCTGCTTATGTGAAAATTAGTTTGCTTGCTTAAGTGTCCTTGTTAATATGCTTTAAGGGTTCTAAATGAGGCTGTAAACTCATACTATTAGTATCGATTAAGATTTAGTCAATGAATGAACCTTTGATTAATTCAAATATAGTCTAATAAGCTATCAAGGTCTTGTGAATAGGGACTCTTGTAAAATTTGAAATTATCAATAGATGCATGTGTCTCTTTAATTATATGATTGAATGTTCCATTCCTAGATAATCTGCTGGTGTTCCCTCTCTTTGATTGTACCTGTTATTGGCTTCTTTGAGTATTCATAAGTATGTTTAAGATGTTGACAATGTACAACACCCTTGTGTTTGAATTGTGATCCTTATAGTGTTATATGTTATCACATATTCATAGTAGTATTTTGTACAGCTTCTGAGAGTAGTGTACATACCTTTATGTTGTTGTTATTGTCTTGAAACTATAGTGAGTGCCTCATTGGCACTCAAACCTGTAGGGAATAGTAAGTGTGAGTGGTTAAGGGTATTTGGGAGTAAAGTTTTGTTTGTGGTTGAGATACCCTCCCTGATACAAGCATTGCTCGGGTCCCTGAGACCATTGTGAACTCTGAAGTACCAGGGATCCAAAGGGTGCCTTGGCCATGAATGGAATTTTACATTAAGCTTTTAACCATTGACATTTATTAATCTTTTTAGGGTTAGTGTTAAATAAAAGAAATGCCTCATTGTTAATTTGTTTACTATCTTTGACCTTACACTAATTTTATTGCATTACCAGTATTTCTTACAGTTTTATCTTGGGCCTATATTGATATTACTTGTGTTAAAATGTTGAATTGGGCAATGCATCTAATGATCTTCCTTTTTTTTTTTTCATGAATCTGAGTTGGGCCTGTCGAGTTCTCAAAGAACTCATGCCCAAATTCTTAGTCCTAACTTGGAGTCAACTAAAGTTATTGTTATTGTTGTTGTTGTTGTTGTTGTTCTGTAACAACCCAGCCGGTCGTTTTAAGCATTTACATTTCGTTCAGCTATTTGAATTCTTGATCAGTATCGTATGATACATTATGACTTATGTGAATCGTCGATTTTGATTTTCAGGTTATTCCGAATTGACTTGGAAGAATGATTCTCAACTAGGAAGCTTTAAGTTGGAAGAGTTGACTAGGCATAACTTTTTAGTACTTGACCTAGAATCAGACTTTTGATGGTTTCGTTAGGTCCTGATGGTGATTTTAGACTTGGGCGTATGCCTGGATTTGCATTTGGATATTTCTAGAAGGTTTTGGCACTATCTGGCGAAAGTTAGAAATTTGACGGTTTGGAATGTTCATAAATTTGACCGGGAGTTGACTTTGACGATATCGGATTCAGATTGTGGTTTCGAGAATTGGAATAGCTTTTTTATGTCATTTGGGACTTGTGTGCAAAATTTGAGTTCACCGAGTTGATTTAATAAGGTTCAACACGAGTTCTGGAAGTGGAAAGATTCAAAGTTCATTAAGTTTGATTTGAGGTGCGATTCGTGGTTTTAATATTGTTATGTGTGATTTGAGGCGTATAGTAAGTCCGCGTTATGTTATGGGACTTGTTGGTATGTTCGTGCGGGGTCCCGAGGAGCTCGGGTTAGTTTCGGATATGTGTTGCTCGCGTTGTGTTGTGCTCGTTTTTTATGTTTCGACGTCGTTTCTTCAAGCATAAATGGTACCACATTAAGCAAACGCGGTCCAATTTCTGTTTTGATTGAAGCATTTGATCCGTATCATAATTTTGGAGTCACGGCAACGGGAATTACACGTTTTGACATCGTATGAAGGAATTTATGGTCATTTTACTAAGAATTGGGTTGCCAGATTTTTTCAAAATTAATTACGAAATTGCCATTGAATTTGTATTTAAAAATCTACATTATTTCCAAATATTGAAACCAGCATATCTCCTTTATTATTAGGTCAAATGGAGTGGTTCAAAGGTCTATCTTGTCTGGAATGTCACAAGGAATCCATTGGAGGCATAAAAGTGAATTTCGTGATTGTTTGGCATAAGAAACGAGGCAGAACAACTGGGCAGAAACATATAATATCGAGGGTTTGTTCCTTTGGTCATAATTTGAGTTGGGGAGCTCGGATTTGGGCGATTTTGGAGGCGATTTTCACCACATGGATTGGGATAAGTGTTCTATACTCGGTTTTTGGTTATATTTCATGGATCCATCTTCGATTTTGCCATTTGATTGATGATTTCAAAGTACAATTTGGGGATTTTTTGTCTAAATTTTCATAAAGTGAATTTTTGAGTATTGAACATCGATTCGGAGTCAGATTTGAGTGAAACTAGTATGGTTGGACTCGTAATTGAATGGGTGTCGGATTTTATGAGTTTTGTCAGGTTCCGAGGTGCGGGCCTGTGTTTGACTTTTTGGTTGACTTTGGGCTTTTGATTAAAGATTTGACCTTTATCGATTAAGTTTGTTTCCTTTGTCATTATTTGACGTTCTTGAGTTCTTTTGGATAGTTTTGAGCCGTTCAGAGATCGGTACATGTGAGATGGCATTTCTAGAGTATTGTTTGGCTTGTTTGGGGGTAAGAATCCTATCTAAACTTGGTTGAGGCACTAGTTTCCTGAATTATTTATGATAGCAATGTTCTATGGGTGCGCATATGTGTGGGATTTGAACCCAAGTGTGAGCACCGGGGTATTAACCATGCTCGGGGTAGTGCTTAGGCTATAATATGCCTAGAGTCGATTGTTAAGCTTTAAGATATAATGTTTCTCATATTTGTATCATTGTTCTGAACTATTTGAGCCATGTTTGAGGTTACGAAGAGGCTAATTTCCTAAATAAATCATGTAATTGCTATTTCTATGATAAATTGCCGATTTGCGCTATGATAGAACACATTGCACATGTATATACTTTAGCATGTAATTATACTAGTCCATGAACATGAAATCGGATATTAATCCATCATATACAGGTATTCTTGTTTACTTGCTTCTGTGTGATATGATTTGGACTGGATGTCTGTGACCATGCCGAGTGGATTGTGTTGTTCTGCCTGTAACCATGCCGAACGGATTATGATATTGTGCCAGTGACCACGCCGGGCGGATTGTGATATTATTAGCACGTGAGTTGTCTGTACGGCACGTGAGTTGTCTGTGCGGCATGTGGATACGGATCCCTCCCCCTAGGGTCACCCTCTCATGTTTCTCTCTTGATGGTGTACACGCGGATTGTGAGAAACTAATGGGTTTCTGGTTGATGTGAACTCTGAGAGAGCTGGATATTGTTATTGGGTCGGGTTGCGCGCCATAACGGATTGATATTTGGTTATTTCATTTCATCTTTACTTGCAATTTCCTTAACTGTTTACCTGATTTACTTGCATATCTTCATTATATGCTAGATTGTTGACTGAACAGAACACTTTAAAACAAAGAATTGTGAGCATCAAAGTGGTTTTACCTGAGATTTCCTAATTTAATCATATATCGGTTCTATACTTGTTGAAATTATGAACTGCACAGATGAGTATCATCTATAGATCTTGCTTCTTTTATCTTGTCGAGGTTAGTTAGGATACTTATTGAGTACATATGGTCAGTTGTACTCATACTACACTTCTACACCTTGTGTGCAGATCTTGGAATTGTTGCTGATGTGTATGGCAGGAGCTGGCATTGTAGATGTACCTGCATTCCGGTTATAGCTGTCTCTTGTTCTTGGTATCTTTAGATTTATAAATCTGTTTATGTATATTTCAAACATATGAGGTATTTATTTCATATCAGCTTTGTAGGCTCTAAATCTTAGAAGCTCATAATTTGTACTACTAATCCTTGGAAATTTTGTATAAAAGTTCAATTATTTCATCATTTATTTTATCAGTAAATCTCATTTGATTTATCAGCTTTTAAGAGTTCGTTTGAGATGTGAAAAGGAGTATTGGATGCTTGATTTCTGTGGATGTGTCATACAGTCTTGAGTTATGAAGGAATTGAGAGATTCTTTCATGTTAAATCATTTGTGAAACCAAGTAGATTCTCAAGTCTTGTTGACGATTTCAGACTCGGGAAGATTAAGTAATTTTGTAGCAGTTGTAGGCATGAAAGGGCATAAAGAGATGTGAGTTTGGGGCTAAGCAGGTGGGTTATCACTTGCGGGGTGATCTACGGATGTGTGATCCTTATGATGTTATGCGGAGAGTTTCTTTCTACTAGTGGGTTATATGTGTTTTAATTAGAGTTTGGATTGGTTGAGAAAGTTGACCTTACTGTCACGAGGATGAATGCGAGGTTAGTGGATGATTTTAAGTATTATATGTTTTGTGTTTCATGAGCTGGTGAAGGATTTAGTTGAATCTAAGTGCAGCATTTTAGCAATAATAGAGTATGGGTATTGTGAGTTATCGAATATTCCCTTCTATGGCTTTGGGCCAAGTGGGGGAGTCTATTATCGACGATTTGATTGCATGGTTATGTGTTGTACTAGCTTTGGTTTGAGGCATACTTGCAGAGGTTCAGATCAAGGATTACTCGAGTGAGGAGATTTCACGATATGTGGTATATTACACTATATGGGTATACGGAAATCACGGGATGATTTGAATTTTTTATTCTTGACGGATGTAGTGTGCATGGAGTAGGGATTCACTCGGTTGATTAGAGGTGTGGATTACTTCTTTGGGTGTTCGTGTGCTAATGGAGCACAGGTCGTTCATCTCGTCTGGGCGGCGCATTTAAGATTGGATAGGGTGGAGGACCCTCGAGGAGGTACTAATGTTTCAACATTCAATACTTTTGTATCATTATGGATCCTACATTTCAGTATCATAAAGGTGAAGGAAATGACTTTATATTCACAGAAGGTCTCTTCAAAGTGGGTGTCTCAATTGTGATACTTCTGTGGTGCTTAAGAGGGAATATAGTGGCTTATGAGCCTTAGGGCGGTGTGGTTTTATGCTAGGATCTCTTGTGGTGAGCTTGGGGTAAGGATCGTGGTGTTCTGGCAAGGAGAAGTGTCAACCTAAGGGTTATTCAGAAGGAACTCGGAAAAATAGTATAGCTTGGTAGTAGGTTGGATCATCACGGTAATGGATATGATCGGTTCTTTGGGTACTTATGATGTAGTGAGTCTCTACAGGTGTTTTGGGGAAATACTCTTAGGTTTGGCGACCAGTGTTACTTGGTTGAGTTAGATAGATTCAGTTTTAATGGCTTGGTTATGTGCAAATAGGTTTCGAAGAGTTCTCGATAGTTTCTGCCATGGTTTGACATGGATATTTCCTACCGGCGTGAGGAGCATGTTGTGTAGTGTGATTTTCTCATGGGTGGGATCAAATGGAAGGTTTATGACTGATCGGGTATGTATTCTGCTGGTGACTCAGAGTTGATTATGATATTCTCATGCTTTTCATATGATGGCGTGATAGATGCGGTTGTGTTGTGTGGGATTAAGATTTGCATGTGCAAGTTCACGGTTCAGTTTTGAAGGGATGGTCATGAATTCTTAGACAACATGGATGGTTTCAAATGTCTAGATGAATGTTATTATTACTTAGTATTGCCTGAGAAGGGTGCGTATTTCAGAAGGCGCACTATGTTTTGTACGGATGCTTCATTGGTATTACGGTACTCGCCTTGTTGATCGACAGCTGATGTTCAAATTTTGCTATGTGGCATGGTGGAATTATAGAAGTATTTCCCGTGGGGATGATTATGTATGCGAGATTTGTTAGTCATTCGAGTGGTGGAGTTGGGATCGGCTATGGTAATTCATGTATTCTATGGATTTGGAGATAGAGAGTTCTCAGAAGCAGATTGTTTTGGGATTGCGGACTGTGAAGATGTGGTCAAAGTTTGCTAAATGGTAGTACATGCTATGGTATGGTCATTGTGAACTTTTGGAGGGCCATTTATCCATTTGGAAATGATCAGATTTGGTTTGGGGCCTAGTGGTATGCCCAATGAGGATGTGCATTCTACACCGGGTCAGATATGTTGACTCAGAACTATTAGTGTTGAGGTGTGAGTCATTCGGTTAGAGTTGAGCTTGTTCGTGTTCTGATATGGTCTATGTTTTACTCTTCTATGCTACGAGGGGTGGTGATTTGTTGGTCATATGCACACATGGTGCGGTTCTGTTTGGGCCTTGTAGCGAAATTTGAGCAAGATGGTTATTGGTCTGTTGAATGGTTGATTGCACCTTGGTTATGGTCTTTTCGGGTTGTGGTATATCGTATTATTCACTTCTCCATAGTTATGGTCAGGCACTTCGTGTACTTAATGTCGAATTGCATGTAGTTGTTGATTTTGAGCATTGTGGCTTGAGGTATTTCATGTGGACCGGTGTCTGGATGGGTCACGCATTGCAGCGGGGCTATGTTGGGATATGATACTTAGTGTTAGATTCATGTATCTTGGTCCTACTATGTGTGATAGATTCATAGCATTGCATTGTGGTGGTACTTGTACAACTTATGGGATGGTTCTCTCGTTTGAGTCATTTTCCATGATTGAGTACATTTGAATAGTTGCTTATTAATGCAGGGATTGCACAGTTTGTGGCTTTAAGTTTTATTGGTGTGGCATGTCAATAGAGTAGTTGTGTTTGATGAGATAAGGCCATTGGACCTAGAATGAATACTATTAGATTTGATTACAGTATGTTTGGAAGAATAATATCGGAAGTCAGCTAAGGAATTGGCTTTGGTTCTTGTCGGATGAGAGAGATTTCTCCATGAATTGTGGATCTGGTGACTGGTTATGAGTTTAGGTGTGTTTCCTTCATCATTGGCAGTGTAGGAAGGTTTTGGAACGAGATTTTATTTGATATGAGGTTTACTACCGGTATCGGGTTTGTTTTGAGCAGCCACTGTGATCGGGAAGTATTGATACGAGTATATGAGTTGGTTGGTATATCACGTGATTACATCTTGGGTTATGGTTATGGCTTGATACAACATTTTTAGACTCATACAATGTATAGATGCGAGATTCGTGTCTTGTAAAGAATTACGGATGTTGGAAATTGGGTTCCAAAGTTTATAGGTTAATGTTGAAGGAAAAATCATCAGTTATGTTGAGTTGACGGTCTTATATGGGTTAGGGTGATGTGGGATCACCCTCGGGTATGTGCATGGTAAGGTTACATGAAGATTTGTGATTTTGAAACGATTCTTGGCACGTTCGAGGACGAACGTATGTTTAAGTGGGGGAGAATGTAACGACCCAGTCGGTCATTTTGAGCATTTTCATTCCGTTCAGCTATTTGAATTATTGAGCAGTATCATATGTCGGTTTGGTATTCAGGTTATTCGGAATTGATTTGGAATAATAATTCTCAACTAGGAAGCTTTAAGTTGGAAGAGTTGACTAAGTTTGACTTTTTAGTACTTGAACTCGGATCGGAGTTTTGATTATTCTGTTAGGTCCGGATTGTGATTTTAGATTTGGGCGTATGCCCGGATTTCCATTTGGATATTTCTAAAAGTATTCGGCACTAATTGGCGAAAGTTGGAAATTTGTAGGTTTGGAATATTCAAAAGTTTTACCGGGAGTTGACTTTGATGATTACGGGTTCAGATTGTGGTTTCGAGAATTAGAATAGCGTTGTTATGTCATTTGGGACTTGTGTGCAGAATTTGAGTTCATTCCGTGTTGATTTGATAAGGTTCGGCACGGGTTTTGGAAGTTGAAAGGTTCAAAGTGCATTAAGTTCGATTTGAATTGCGATTCATGATTTTGATGTTGTTATGTGTGATTTGAGGCATCGAGTAAGTCTGTGTTATGTTATGGGACTTGTTGGTATGTTTCGGCGGGGTCCCGAGGGGTTCAGGTGAGTTTTGGAAAGGTTTGGGTTGTGTTGCACTCGTTTTTTATGTTGCGACGTCGTTTCCTCAAGCATAAAGGGTACCACATTAAGCAAATGAGCTCCAATTTCTATTTTGATTGAAGCATTAGATCCGTATCATAATTTTGGAACCACGACAACTGGAATCATTAAGTTTCGACGTCGTATGAGGAATTTATGGTCATTTTACTAAGAATTGGGTTACCAGATGTTTTGCAGATTAATTAAGAAATTGCCACTGAATTCGTATTTAAAAATCTGCACTATTTCCAAATATTGAAACCAACATATCTCCTTCATTATAAGGTCAAATTGAGTGATTCAAAGACCTAACTTGATTGAATTTCACAAGGAATCCATTGGAGGTATCAAAAGCGAGTTTCGGGATTGTTTGGCACAAAAAACAAGGCAGATCAACTGGACAAAAACATATAATGTCGAGGGTTTGATCATTTGGTCATATTTTGAGTTGGGGAGCTGGAATTTGGGTGATTTTGGAGGAGATCCTTACCACATGGATTGGGGTAAGTGTTCTATACTCGGTTTAGGTTATATTTCATGAATCCATCTTCGCTTTTGGCATTTGATTGATGATTTAAAAGTGAAATTTGGGGTTTTTTGTCTAAAATTTCATAAACAGAATTGTTTGAGTTTTGAACATCGATTCAGAGTCGGATTGGAGTGAAACTAGTATGGCTGGACTCGTAATTGAATTCTTATCGGATTTTGTGTGTTTTGTCGGGTTTCGAGGTGCGGGACCGTATTTGACCTTTTGGTAGACTAAGAGCTTTTGATTAAAGATTTGGCCTTTATCAATTGTGTTTGTTTCCTTAAGCATTATTTGCTGTTCTTGAGTTGCTTTTGGCTAGTTTTGAGATGTTCAGAGCTGTAATGACCCGGCCGGTCGTTTTGAGTATTATAACCTCGTTTCCCCATTTACTGCTCAATTTATGCTTTATATTTGTTATGTGACTTGTCGGGGGTAATTGGTTTGGGTCCGGTGAGGTTTTTGAATGATTTGGAACACCTAGTTCCAAGGTTTCAAAATTTAGTTGAAAAGGTTGACCAGATGTTGACGTATGTGTAGTGACCCGGAGAAATTTTGCTAAGGAAAATTAAGGTTTTGTGGTGTCGAGGTAGATCAATTAGTCGATGTTTTGGGTTGAACAATGCGCAGGGAAGTAAAGGAAAATTTTTGGCGGAAAAACTCGTTTCTGCGGTCCATTATGCGACCGCATAATCACTATGCGGACCGCATAATGGCCGCAAAAGTGAGGCAGAAGAGGGCCAGTTTGGATAAAATCTGCGGTCGACTATGCAACCGTATAACTGTTCTACGGTCACTATGTGACCGCAGAATAGGTATGTGGGCCGCATAGTGACCGCATACACAGACAGATGTTTACCAATATTGGGCACCGATTATGCGACCGATATGCGGTCCGCATAACCATTATGCGGTCGCATATGCGACCGCAGAACCTGTTCCAGAGCTTCATTTTTCTAGTTTTATAAACCGGACCCTATTCTTATAAAACACTATTGGGGGTCATTTTGAAGGGTTTCATCTGATATTTTAG
This sequence comes from Nicotiana tabacum, assembly GCF_000715075.1. Taxonomy (NCBI): domain Eukaryota; kingdom Viridiplantae; phylum Streptophyta; class Magnoliopsida; order Solanales; family Solanaceae; genus Nicotiana; species Nicotiana tabacum. The sequence continues at coordinate 38,742,661 of NC_134092.1, forward strand.
AGAGAGGTGAGAGATTTTTATAGAGAGAAAGTGAAGACATAGTCATTTATCCATCAATTTCTTGTTCAAGGTTTGAAGATTTCACAAAGATCTTGCTAGGGCTTCAAAGAGGTAAGAATTGTTTTCCTCAATTCTTCAATTTCAGGTTTGGAGTAAAGACGGGTGATTAATAGTATGATTCTTGGGTGTAAGAGTATTATGTATACATACCAATAAGGTTGTGGAAAGATTTTTAAGTTCAAATAGGTAAAGATTGGATTGAAAATTGTAGAAATCTTCGTAGACTTTAATTGAAGATTTGAGGTTCGAGTTGATGTCGGATTTTGGTAAAATTTGTATGGTTGGACTCGTGGTTGGATGGGCGTTCATATTCTATAACTTTTGTCGGGTTCCGAGACGTGGACCCCATGGGCGATTTTGAGTTAATTTCGGAATTTTCGTTCAAATGTTGATTTCGTTAATTAGATGAGTCTAATATTGTTGTATTTATGATATGTAGATGCTTTTGGCTAGATTTGGGCCATTCGGAGCCAGATATTCGTGGGAAAGGCATTGTGACCGATTGATTGAGCTTGGTTCGAGGTAAGTGGCTTGCCTAACTTCGTGTGGGGGAAATCCCCTTAAGATTTGGAACTATTGTGCTATGTGAGCGCCGTGTACGTGAGGTGACGAGTATGTACACGGGCTAGTTGTGGAAAACCTGATTTTCTTATTGAGCAGCAACATGTTTTTCCTGTTATTTTGAGTTATACCATTTTAATAAGTACCGATCTATTTTCATTTTTAATTGAGTTATTCCAATATGTGTAGCTATCATGTTTAGTCTAATACAACATGTCTACTTGTCTTAATTGTTTATGTGAATTATGTGCAGCATGCTAAATGAATTTCCTGCTTCTTCCCTGACTGGTACTTAGTCTACATTGTGATAATTTCATGATGTAGTTGTATTTCAACCATTCGCGCTGCATATTTACTTTGGCACTACGGAACGGTATTCCGGGAGATCCCCATGTACTGCATATTTACTTTGGGACTACGGAACGGTATTCCGGGAGATCCCCCTGTCTTGCATATTTACTTTGGGACTACGGAACGGTATTCCGGGAGATCCACCTGCACATTTATTTTGGGACTACGGAACGGTATTCCGGGAGATCCCCCTGCACATTTACGTTTGGGACTACAAAACGGTATCTCGGGAAATCCCTTGTTGTGTTTCTATGTACTGAGTTGTTACCTTCTATGATTTCATTGTTGTTAAATTTTAGCCTTTATTTTATTGTGGTATTACACTCTATATTGTTTTATTATATATTTACTAGTAGGGCCCTGACCTGAGCGCGTCACTACTCGACCGAGGTTAGGCTTGGCACTTACTAGGTACCGATTGTGGTGTACTCATGCTACTCTCTGCACATGTTTTTTATGTGCAGATCCCGGTACACCTTATTAACCGCACTATAAGTGAACCGGGATAGCTTTGGAGACTTCAAGGTATATCTGCCGCATTCGCAGACCTCGGAGTCCCCTTCTACTCTTTCTCATGTCCATTATCTTCTGTAATTTATTTTCCTTGTTAGACTCTGATGTATAGAGACACTAGATTTTTCCTTCTGTGGTTTGTGATTCATGATGTTCCGGGTTTTGGGATTTTATGTGTATTTTTGAACGGTTAAGTGTTAAAATTATGTTTTCATTTCATTATTCCGCAAATGTTAGGCATACCTAGTCGTAGAGACTAGGTGATGACATGACGTTATACGGAGGGGATATTTGGGTCGTGACAAGTTGGTATCAGAGCCCTAGGTGAGGACTACTTTCACTACTTTCACTACTTTGATTCCTTGTCATGCGAAAAACTTGTTGACTTCAAAGATTATAAACTTCTATATTCTATTCTCTCACAGATGGTGAGGACATGTACAAACTGATCTAATGACCAGGCACCCGCGCCACCTACTAGAGCCGTGATAGGCTGAGGCCGGGGTAGAGGCTGAGGACGTCCACGTGGTGCAGCCAGAGCACCCGTACGAGTTGCTACAGAGGAGCCCCCAGTAGCTCAAGCTGGAGGGCAGAAACCTGAGATACCTATTCCTGCACAGCCCTCCAGGAGACTCTAGCCCAGATTCTGAGCATGTTTAGCACCTTAGCTCAGGCTGGATTATTCCACTTGCTACTGCCACATCTCAAACCGGGGGAGAAGCACAGACTCCCGTCGCCGGTACTCCAGAGCAGCGGGTTCAGGTCGACCAGGTTCCAGAGATTGTACCAATACAATCGGTAGCTCCAGCTCTGCCAGAGGTTAGGGCAGCAGCTTCTGAGGCAGAATAGCTCAGACTTGAGAGGTACAAGAAGTACCACCCACCTACTTTCAGTGGATTGGCTACAGATGATGCTCAGGGTTTTCTAGAGGAGTGTCATCGTATTCTCCGTACTATGGGCTAAGCGGAGATGAGCAGGATTTCTTTTACCACATTCCAGCTTAGAGGAGCAGGCTATCAGTGGTGGCGTGCTTATGAGTTGAGCAGACCGGCTGAGGCAGCTTCACTTACATGGACTTGGTTCTCGGACATGTTTTTGAGAGAGTATGTCCCTCAAAGCCTCAGGGACTCATGGCGCGTGGAGTTTGAGCAGCTTCGCTAGGGTGCTATGACTGTGTTAGAGTAAGGGTGGCAAGTGGGCCAAGCCCGGTCCTAAGTGGGCTTCGCGGGCCCGGTCCTAAGTGGGCCGGTCCTATGCGGTCCGGTCCTAAACGGTCCCCGGCTTCGCGGGCTTATTTCTGGAACCGGCTCGGGACCGGGACCACGAACTAACGGTCCCGGGTTAAGTGGGCCGGTCCCGAGCCTAAACGGGCCCAACAGAAACTTTGTATTTTTAATTTTCTTTTTATAGAAGTTACAGAAAAAACATAGTAATAAAGATATATAAGCTATATTTGATTTATATACTATATATACATCTTAATATATTAGAGAAAAAAATAGTAATAAAGATATATAAGCTATATTCGATTTATATACTATATATACATCTTAAAATATATATATACTATATTATATATACATAGTATACATCTTAAAATATACTATATATACATCTTAAGATATACTATATATATATATAGTATAGTATAGTAGATCTTAAGATATATATACATCTTAAGATATATAAGCTATATATATATAGTAAGATGTATATATAGTATATCTTAAGATGTATACTATCGAATATGACTTATAAACTATGTATATATATTATAGTATATATATAGTATATTATAGTATATATATACATCTTAAGATATATATATATATATATATATATATATATATATATATATACACACACACACACTATACTATATATACATAGTATATTCGATATACTCGATATACATATATATATAAGCTTATATATATATACTATACTATACTATATATACATCTTAAGATATATAAGCTATATTCGATTTATATACTATATATATATCTTAAGATATATATATATATACACACACTATACTATATATACATAGTATATAAGTCATATTCGATAGTATACATCTTAAGATATATATAATATATATAGTAAGATGTATATATATTATAGTATAGTATAGTATATACTATATATACAACTTAAGATATATAAGCTATATTCGATATATTCGATATACATATATATATAAGCTTATATATATACTATACTATACTATAATATATATACATCTTACTATATATAAGCTATATTTGATTTATATACTATATATACATCTTAAGATATACTATATATACATGTATATCTACTATATATATATATATCTAGTATATCTAGTATACTATGTATATATAGTATATCTTAAGATGTATATATAGTATAGTATAGTATATATAGTATATCTTAAGATGTATATATAGTATAGTATATATAGTATATCTTAAGATGTATATATAGTATATCGAATATAGTTTATATATCTTAAGTTGTATATATAGTATATATATACTATACTATACTATACTATAGTATATAAGCCGTATTCGATAGTATATATATAGGCTTATATATATATGTATATCGAATATAGCTTATATATCTTATGAGATATATATATATATATATATATATATATATATATATATATATATATATATATATATATATATATATATATATATATATATATATATACACTATACTATACTATACTATATTATACTATATGTATAGCTTAAGATATATAAAAAGACAAAAATATTGTAAAGAGATATTCAAATCAATGCATTATATTTTTATTATAGCATTAAAAATAATATGGCAATATCTTTCTTAGTCTTCCTCCCCCTATGGAATGAGCACAACAAGGTGCTAATACCACCATTGAGAAGAAAAAGAAACTAATCAAGATGTGCCAAAATACAAGTTACATATTAATTTACATGGTATCTCTTACAAATTTAATAAATCGTTCAAGGTCCGGAGGAATTTCCGTTGGTGGTGGCGGAAATGAAGCTTGGTCATCACCGCTTCCAGGCGAAGCATCATCCTCCGCAAGTTCAGCTAGCATTTATTCGTAAGCTTCGTCTACCTCTGGTTGTGATTCAGCAAGTCCAAAATTTCTTCTTTCCGAACGGATCCAATATCTGAAAAGTACTGATTTTTCCAAGCTCTCCCTCATAGACGCTCTATAATCACCGAGTTGAAGTCTTGCTTGACTGAAAGCGCTCTCTGATGCCACTATTGAAGCTTGAATAGTTAAAATATCTCGGGCCATCCTTGAAAGAATCGAAAAGTGTTTTTCTTTGTCCTTCCACCATTCCAAAATATTAAAGGAGCCGTCGGGATTCACTTCCTCAATTCCCTGTGACAAATAAACTTCAAGCTCATTTAGTTGTGAAAAATCACTAGTACTAGAACCTTCAGAACCCCTGAACCCTGCCCAAGCACTAAGTGCTCTTACTCCCGCAGTTCTTTTAGATGATTGAGAACTAGAAGAAGAAGGAGTTGGAACATTTGGTCTAGCATGATCTAATGCAACTTGATAAGCATTATAAATAGTTTGAACATTTATTTTAATTGAGGCTATTACGTTCGGAAGTTTAGACAACTCCTCATCTTCAAGTGCTAAACTATTATAAACAGTTTTATACCAAAATTGAGGACCTCCTAATTTCATAGTAGGATTTAACAATGCAGCAATACCATAAATAGGGGGAATAGGGAAAAAATATTTTTTAAACTTTTTTCTCATGGAATCAATAGCAAGTTGATAAATTTCCCCACCCTCTAAAAAATGATCAAACAAATTTGCATGTTCTGCAATATAAACTAAACAGTTAGAAATAGTAGGATAATATTGCCCAGAAAATTCATTTGTAGTAATATTGAATTTTTCTAAAAAATCTACAAGCATTTTAACATTAGCCCAATCCGCATTTGTAAGGTGCTCATCATCATCACTTACATGAGCATTAAACGTTGAGTTTATGGGGTTTCTATATTCATATGCAACAACTAAACTTTCATACATGTAATTCCATCTAGTTGGACAAGGTTTAGAAACATTTCTTTCTCTTAGGCTAAATTCATCGCATCTTTTAAAATATTCTCTAAGTCTACTTCTACGGTTTGAATAAAAAAACCAATTCAGAGCCATTTTAACCTTTTCAATTTTAACATTTAAAATTCACATACCATCACCCACAATTAAATGGTAAATATGACAAATACATCTAACATGAAAAATGTTACTAAATACAGGACTTAGTATAGTGGTAAGCAAGGCTACAACATTTGTGTTACTAGTAGCATTATCCATTGAAACTGACATTATTTTATCACTAATGCAAAAATATCTACAAATATCCGCAATCGTGCTAGAAATAAACTGCCCTGTGTGATGTGAATTAATTATTCTATAAGCAATAATGCGCTTTTGTATTATCCAATGCTCATCAATCCAATGACTGGTAACAGTAAGGTAATCACAGTCATTACCACTTCTACCAATATCAGTTGTAATAGCAAGACGACAATTTATATGAGTAAATAAATAGCGCAAATATTGTTCATATTCATGTTTATATTTATAAATATCACTCTTTACGGTTGTGCGAGGAAAACCTTTATAAGTAGGATTATAAATTTTTCTAATATAATGCACAAAGTGGGGGTTAGAAGGAAAACTATAGGGTAAGCACATAACAGTGACCATTTTTGCCAATTCTTCCCGATCTTTTTTTGGATCATAATATAAAATACCACCGGTAACAGTGTTAATTCCCGGTTGAAATTGATTTGACCCGGTACTAAGGTCAGCCTGACTAGGTGCACTTGTCCCCTCAGCCAAAGCTTTCATAGGAAAATATCTAGCTTTATCTTGAGGGTGTAGCAATATGTGTCTAGTCAAACTTCCCGTCCCCCCGACTTCCAACATATTGAAAAACTAACTCTTTGCCACAAGTTTTACACTTAGCCCTATTTTTTTCTCTTAGTTGAGTAAAAAATTGCCAAACAAGAGATGTTTCTGCCCATTTAGAAGGTTGTCTAGAAAAAGTAGGGGCACGAATAGGAGGGTCAGACGGGGGATCATCTAGATTATTATTAGTTGGATTAACTTCAGGAGCAGGACTAGTGGGTGTATCATCATCCGGTTGCGTTTCATCAAAATCTATTTCTTCATCATCATTTTCATCAATAGTTGGATTACCATAAAGAGCATTCATATATTCATGATTTAATTGTTCACCGGGTGCAATATTATGGCAAAATTGACTCTCGGTAAATTGTAATAAACTATTATCGCTATCAAGAATAGGAGGTGTAGGACGGGTAACATGTTTGGGTCGGGGAGCCGGGGGAAGTGGAGGAGGAACATATTGGCCACTAGATTCACCACTCTTCGATTTTCCCTTATTTTTACTAAACATATTTTTTAAGGAATAAGCCATCTTAATTAATCAAGCAAAGTAAATAAAACAAACAAAATTATAATTTTAAAACTTAAGAGTTGGAACGAGTTTACCGAATTGACGAACAACTTGTTGGAAATTGATTATCGTTGAAGACTTCAATTCACCAACTTCACAATTGTTTCACAAATTATAACAATAAAGTAAGCAATAGTAGCAATTATAGAAGTAAATTAGAGAGAGATTGTGATAGATTGATGATTTTGTAAGAAAAAATAAAATAATGATGGGGTATTTATAGTTGAAAATAGGGAAAAAGTGTAAGTATAAAAAGTTTGGGATTAAAACAAAGTTGGGGGGTTAAATGGCTATTTCATAAATAGCCAACGACTATTTTTGACAGCCCAATGGCTATTTTTGACAGCCCAACGGTTATTTTTTTTTAAAAAAAAATAGTCGTTGGGCCCTCTAGGCCCGCTAAGGGACCGGGCCGGTCCCCGGTCCGGTCCCGGGCCCTGGCGGACCAAACGGTCCCGGGCCTGACGGGCCCAAATCATAGGACCGGCCCACGAGACCGGACCAGGCCCGCTAAACCGGATCAAATGGTCCTGGCCCGTTTGGCCCGAGGTCCCGGGCCGGTCCCGGGCCTAGACCGGCCCACTTGCCAGCCTTATGTCAGAGTATGCAGTTCGCTTTAGTGATTTGGCCCGACATGCACTGACCTTAGTTGCCACAGTTCAAGAGAGGGTTCAACAGTGAGGGTCTCCGTCCCAGCATCCGGAGTAATATGGCCAGGGAATTGGAGATAGATATTCCTTATCAGCAGGTTGTGGGTATTGCTAGGAGATCCAAGGGCATGTTTGCCCGGGATAGAGAGGAGAGGGAGGCCAAGAGGTCTCGAGAGGCTGGTTATTATTCGGGAGCTCATGCCCCAGCAACTCACCATGGTAGGGGTTATGTGAGCCGCCCCGTTCATTTAGCTCTTCAAACCTCCAGCGGTGTTCCAGCTCCTTCTAGACCCCAGGAGCCTTATTATGCACCACCGGTATCTAGTGTGCCTCCTGCACGGGGTGTTCCTAGCGGCTAGTCCAGCAGACGTGGACCAATCCAGTCACAGCAGCCATGCCCTCCCAGAGCTTGTTTTCAGTGTATCAATACTCACCACATGGTGAGGAATTGGCCCAGTATGAGGAGGGGTGCACCTCCACAGACTTTTCAGCCACAGCATGCTCCACCGGGTCCTCAGGCTATGATTACAGCACCAGCTGCCACCCCACCTGCTCAACCAGCTCGAGGTGGAGGTCGGGGAGGTAGAGGTCGCCCTAGAGGGGGAGGCCAGGCTAGATATTATGCATTTACTGCTCGTACAGAGGCAGTTGCTTCTGATTCTGTCATTACAAGTATTGTTCCGGTCTGTCATAGAGATGCGTTGGTATTATTTGACCCAGGCTCTACATATTCTTATGTGTTCTCTTATTTTGCCCTGTATTTGGGCGTATTTCGTAATTATTTGAGTTCCCCTATTTATGTATCTACTCCTGTTGGAGTTTCTCTTGTTGTGGACTGCGTGTATCAGCCGTGTTTGATTGCTATTAGTGATTTTGAGACCAGAGCCGATTTATTATTGCTCAGCATGGTGGACTTTGATATTGTTTTGGGCATGGACTGGTTGTCGCCCCATTATGCTATTCTTGATTGTCACGCAAATACCGTGATGCTGGCTATGCCAGGTTTACCATGATTAGAGTGGAGAAGTACCTTAGAGTATACTCCCAGCAGAGTTATTTCTTTTCTTAAAGCTCAATGAATGGTTGAGAAGGGGTGTGATGCGTATCTAGCTTATGTGAGAGATGTCAGTATTGATACCCCTATAGTTGAGTCAGTTCCAGTAGTGAGGGACTTTCCAGAGGTGTTTCCAGCCGATCTTCCAGGCATGCCGCCCGACAGAGATATTAATTTTGGCATTGATTTGTTGTCGGGCACTCAGCCTATCTCTATTCCTCCATATCGTATGGCTCCTCCTGAATTAAATGAGTTGAAGGAGCAGTTACAAGAGTTACTTGATAAGGGTTTCATTCGGCCAAGTGTGTCACCTTGGGGTGTTCCTGTCTTATTTGTGAAGAAGAAGGATGGTTCTATGCGGATGTGTATTGATTACTGCCAGTTGCACAAAGTCACAGTGAAGAAAATGTATCCATTGCCTCATATTGATGACTTATTTGATCAGTTACAGGGTGCCAGAGTGTTTTCCAAGATTGACTTACGCTCAGGTTATCATCAGCTGAAGATTCGAGAGCCGGATATCCCGAAGACTGCTTTCAACACCAGATATGGTCACTATCAGTTTCTTGTTACGTCTTTTGGGTTGACCAATGCCCCAACAGCTTTTATGTGCTTGATGGACAATGTGTTCTAGCCTTATCTTGACGCATTCGTCATTGTGTTTATTGACGACATTTTGGTATACTCCCGGAGTCGGGAGGATCATGAGCAGCACCTGAGTTGAGCGAAAAACTTTCACTATGTAATTGCTATTTCTATGATAAATTGCCGATTTGAGCTATGATAGCACACATTGCACATACCTATACTTTAGCATATAATTATACCAGTCCATGAGCATGAAATCTAATATTTATCCATCATATACATGTGTTCTTGTATACTTGCTTCTCCGTGATATGATTTGGACTAGATGTATGTGACCATGCCGGGCGGATTGTGTTGTTATGCCTGTGACCATGACGGGTGGATTATGATATTGTGCATGTGACCACGCCGAAGGATTGTGATATTATTAGCACGTGAGTTTTTCGTGTAGCACATGAGTTGCCTGTGCAACGTATGGATACGGATCCCTCCCCCTATGGTCACCCTCTCATGTTTCTCTCTTGATGGTGTACACACGGATTGTGAGAAACCGATGGGTTTCTGCTTGATGTGAGCTATGGGAGAACTGGTTACTGTTATTTGGTCGGATTGCGCGGTGCAATGGACTGATATTTGGTTATTGCATTTCATCTCTACTTGCAATTTCCTTGACTGTTTACCGAATTTACTTGCATATCTTCCTTATATGCTGGATGTTTTGACTGAGCAGAACACTTTAAAACAAAAAATTATGAGCATCAAAGTGGTTTTACCTGAGATTTCCTGATTTGATCATATATTTGTTCTATTCTTGTTGAAATTAGGAACTGCACATGTGTTAGTGAGTATCATCCATGGTTCTTGCTTTTTTTTTTATCTCGCCGAGGTTAGTTAGGATACTTATTGAGTACATGGGGTCGGTTGTACTCATACTACACTTCTGCACCTTGCGTGCAGATCTTGGAGTTTTTATTGCTGTGTATGGCGGGAGCTGGCATTGTAGATGTACCTGCGTTCCGGTTATAGCTGCCTCTTGTTCTTGGTGGCTTTAGATTTATAAATCTGTTTATGTATATTTCAAACATATGAGGTATTTATTTCATACCAGCTTTGCAAACTCTAAATCTTAGAAGCTAATGATTTGTACTACCAATCCTTGGGATTTTTGTATAAAATTTCAGTTATTTCATCATTTATTTTCTCAGTAAATCTCATTTGAATTGGTTTGTTGCTAATTGGCTTACCTAGCGATTTGGGTTAGGTGCCATCATGACCAGTTGGATTTTATGTCGTGACAAGTTGGTATCAGAGCTCTGGGTTCGTAGGTTCTACGAGTCATGAGCAAATGTCTAGTAGAATCTTGCGGATCGGTATGATGACGTCCATACCTATCTTCGAGAGGCTATAGGGTTTCTAGGATAAACGTCCCATCTTTCATTCCTTATCGTGCGGCATTAATTGAGCTTGAGGCGTATCTTTTTGAATTTCTTCCACTCACTCATACGCGTATGTGAGCACTCGGTATCAGCTGTACATCGACGTCTTGTGATTTCCATGGACGAGGTGTGAGATGTGTTTTTAGTGTTTTGATGGCGGGCCAGTCTAGAGGACTTGAGGCTAGGTTTTGACCGTTACTTCTGCTCAGTGGTTCTAGTTGTGTGAGTAGTTGGATAACTATATGATGATTATGTTGTGACTGCGTAGTTGTTCAGATGGTTTGAATGTGATGAAAAGAGTTTGCTTAAGATGTGAAAAGGACTATTAGATGCTTGATTTATGTGGATGTGTCATGCAGTCTTGAGTTATGAAAGTTTTGAGAGATTCTTTCAAGTTATTTCATTTATAAAACCAAGTAGATTCTCATGTCTTGTTGATGAGTTCAGACTTGGGAAGATTAAGTAATTGTGTAGCAGTTGTGGCTGTGAAAAGGCATAGAGAGACGTCAGTTTGGGGCTAAGCAGGTAGGTTATCGCTTGCGGGGTGATCTACAGATGTGTGATCCTTATGATGTTATGTGGAGAGTTTCTTTCTACCAGTGGGTTATATGTGTTGTAATTTGAGTTTGGATTGGTTGAGAAAGTTGACCTGTCTATCACGAGGATGAATGCGAACTTAGCGGATGATTTGAAGTATTATATGGTTTGTGTTGCATGTGCTTGTGAAGGATTTAGTTGAATTTCAATGCGGCATTTTGGCAGTAATAGAGTATGGGCATTATGAGTTATCAAATATTTTGTTCTATGGCTTTGGGCCAAATGGGGGAGTCTGCTATTGACGATTTGATTGCATGGTTATGTGTTGTACTGGTTTCAGTTTGAGGAATATTTGTGAATCAGTTATGACTTGCAGAGGTTGAGATCGAGGATTACTCGAGTGAGGAGATCTCTGGATACGGGGTATATTACACTTTATGGGTATATGGAAATCACGAGATCATTTTAGTTTTTTATTCATGGCGGATGTAGTGTGCATGGAGTAGCGATTCACTTAGTTTCTTAGAGGTGTGGATTACTTCTTTGGGTGTTCATGTGCTAATGGAGAATAGGTCATTCGTCTCGTCTGGGTTGTGCATTTGAGATTGGATAGGGTGGAGGACCCTCGACGAGGTTCTAATGATTTCAAGATTCATATGTGGCATTTGGGAATTTTTTGGATTTGTATATGGCTAAGATGTGACATTTGCATTGGATGGTGCCTAGACTTGCAGTACTTGTGTATCATTATGAATCCTACATTTCAGTATCAGGAAGGTGAAGGAAATAACTTTAGATTCACACAAGGTCTCTTCAGAGTGGGTATATCGGTTGTGATACTTTTGGGTTGCTTAAAAGGGAATATAGCGGCTTATTTCATCAGTTATTTTATCAGTAAATCTCATTTGATTTATCAGCTTTGAAGAGTTCGTTTGAGATGTGAAAAGGACTATTGGATGCTTGATTTCTGTGGATATGTCATACAGTCTTGAGTTATGAAGGTATTGAGAGATTCTTTCATGTTAAATCATTTGTGAAACCAAGTAGATTCTCAAGTCTTGTTGACGAGTTCAGACTCGGGAAGATTAAGTAATTGTGTAGCAGTTGTGGGCGTGAAAGGGCATAAAGAGATGTCAGTTTGGGGCTAAACGGGTGGGTTATCTCTTGCAGGGTGATCTACGGATGTGTGATCCTTATGATGTTATGTGGAGAGTTTTTTTCTATTAGTGGGTTATATGTGTTTTAATTAGAGTTTGGATTGGTTGAGAAAGTTGACCTGACTGTCACGAGGATGGATGCGAGCTTAGTGGATGATTTTAAGTATTATATGGTTTATGTTGCATGAGCTTGTGAAGGATTTAGTTGAATTTAAGTGCAGCATTTTGGCAATAATAGAGTATGGGTATTGTGAGTTATCGAATATATCGTTCTATAGCTTTGGGCCAAGCGGGGGAGTCTACTATCGACAATTTGATTGCATGGTTATGTGTTGTACTAGTTTTGGTTTGAGGCATACTTGTGAATCAGTTATGACTTGCAGAGGTTCAGATCAAGTCTTACTTGAGTGATGAGATTTCTTGATATGGGGTATATTACACTTTATGGGTATACGTAAATCACAGGATGATTTGAATTATTTATTCTTGACGGATGTAGTGTGCATGGAGTAGGGATTCACTCAGTTTCTTAGAGGTGTGGATTACTTCTTCGGGTGTTCGTGTGCTAATGGAGCACAGGTCGTTCATCTCGTCTGGGCGGCGCATTTGAGATTGGATAGGATGGAGGACCCTCGAGGAGGTTCTAATGGGTTCAAGATTCATTTGAGAATTTTCTAGATTTGTATATGGCTAAGATATGAGATTTGTATTGGATGGAGTCGGGACTTGCAGTACTTCTGTATCATTATGGATCCTACATTTCAGTATCACAAAGGTGAAGGAAATGACTTTAGATTCACAGAATGTCTCTTCAATGTGGGTGTCTCGATTGTGATTCTTTGGTGTACTTAAGAGGGAATATAGCTGCTTATGAGCCTTAGGGCGGTGTGGTTTTATGCTAGGATCACTTGTGGTGAGCTTGGGGTAAGGATCGTGGTGTTCTGGCAAGGAGAAGTGTCAACCTGAGGGTAGTTCAGAAGGAACTCGGAGAAATAGGACAGCTTGGTAGTAGGTTGGATCAGCATGGTAATGGATATGATCGATTCTTTGGGTATTTATCATGTGGTGAGTCTCTACAGGTGTTTTGGGGCAATACTCTTGGGTTTGGTGACCTGTGTGGCTTGGTGGAGTTAGCGAGATTCAGTTCTAATGGCTTGGTTATGTGCAAATGGGTTTCAAAGAGTTCTCGATGGTTTCTACCACGGTTTGAGATGGATATTTCCTACCGACGTCAGGAGCATGTTGAGTAGTGTGATTTTCTCATGGGTGGGATCAAATGGAAGGTTTATGACTGATCGGGTATGTAATCTACTGGTGACTTAGAGTCAATTATGAGATTCTCATAATTTTTATATGATGACATGATAGATGCGGTTGTGTTGTGTGGGATTGAGATTTGCATGTGCAAGTTCACGATTCAGTTTTGAAGGGAAGGTCATGAATTCTTAGATAGCATGGATGATTTCAGATGTCTAGATGAATGCTATTACTACTTGGTATTGCCTGAGAAAAGTGCGCGTTTCAGAAGGCGCACTGTGTTTTGACTTACGGATGCTTCATTGGTATTTCAGTACTCGCCTGGTTGATCGACCGTTGATGTTCATATTTTGCTATGTGGCTTGGAGGAACTATAGAAGTATTTCTCGCGGGGATGATTATGTATGAGATATGTGTTAGTCATTCGAGTGGTGGAGTTGGGATCTACTATGGTGATTCATGTGTTCTATGGATTTGGGGACTAAGAGTTCTCAGAAGCAGATTGTTTTGAGGTTGCGGACTATGAAGATGTAGCCAAAGTTTGCTAGATTGTAGTACGTGCTATGGTTAGGTCATTGTGAACTTTTGGATGGCCATTTATCCATTTGGGGATGATCGAAGTTAGTTTGGGGGACCATTGGTAGGCCCAATGAGGATGTGCATTCTACACTGAGTCAGGTTTGTTGACTCAGAACTGTTAGTGTTGAGAGGTGAGTCATTCAGTTAGAGTTGAGATTTTTCATGTTCTGATATGTTCTATGTGTTGTTCTTGTATGCTACGAGGGGTGGTGATTCATTGGTTATATGTACACATGGTGCGGTTCTGTTTGGGCCTTATAGCAGAATTTGAGCGAGATGGTTATTGGGGTATTGAATGGTCGATTGCGCCTTGGTTATGGTCTTTCCGGGCTGTGGTATATTATGTTATTCGCTTCTCCATGGGTATGGTCATGTGCTTCGTGTACTTGATGTTGAATTGCATGTAGTTGTTGATTTTGAGCATTGTGGATTGAGGTATTTCATGTGGACCGTTGTCTGGATAGGTCACGCATTGCAGTGGGGCTATGTTGGGATATTATCATTTGTGTTAGATTAGTGTATCTTGGTCCTACTATGTGTGATGGGTTCATAGCATTGCGTTGTGGTGGTACTTGTTCAGCTTGTGGGACGGTTCTCTCATTTGAGTCATTTTCCAGGATAGAGTACATTTGAATTGTTGCTTGTTGGTGCACGGATTGCACGGTTTGTGGCTTTAGGTTGTATTTGTGTGGCATGCCAATAGAGTAGTTGTGTTTGATGAGATAAGGTCATTGGACCTAGAATGGATACTATCAAATTTGATTGCGGTATGTTTGGAAGAATAATATCGGAAGTCAACTTAGGATTTGGCTTTGGTTCTTGTCGGACGAGAGAGAGAGCTCCATGACTTGTGGATATGGTGAGTGGTTATGAGTTTCTACGTGTTTCCTTAATCATTGGCAGTGTACGAAGGTTTTGGAACGAGATTTTATTTGATATGAGGTTTACCACCTTTATCGGGTTTGTTTTGAGCAGCTACTGTGACCGGGAAGTATTGATACAACGTATGCGAGTTGTGTGGTATATCACGTGATTATATCTTCGGTTCTGGTTATGGCTTGATACATCATGTTTAGACTCATATAGTGTGTAGATGCGAGATTCGGGTCTTGTAAGGAATTTCGAATGTTGAAAATTATGTTCGAAGATTTATAGGCTACGGTTGAAGGAAGAATCATCGGTTATGTTGAGTTTACAGACTTATATGGGTTGGGGTGACGTGGGATCACCCCCCGGTATGTGCATGGTAAGGTTACATGGAGATTTGATGGCTTTGGAACGACTCTTGGCACGTTCAAGGACAAACGTATGTTTAAGAGGGGGAGAATGTAACAACCCAGTCGGTCGTTTTGAGCATTTTTATTCCGTTCAGCTATTTTAATTCTTGAGCAGTATCGTATGTCAGTTTTGGTTTTTAGGTTATTCAGAATTGATTTGGAAGTATGATTCTCAACTAGGAAGCTTTAAGTTGGAAGAGTTGATCAAGCTTGACTTTTTAGTACTTGACCTCATATCAGAGTTTTGATTGTTCTGTTAGGTCCGTATGGTGATTTTAGTACTGGGCATATGCCCGGATTTGCATTTGGATATTTCCAGAAGGTTTAGGCACTATTTGGCAAAAGATTTGCACTATTTGAAGGTTTGGAATGTTCATAAGTTTGATCGGGAGTTGACTTTGATGATATCGGGTTCGGATTGTAGTTTCGAGATTTGGAATAGCTTCATTATGTCATTTTGTACTTGTGTGCAAAATTTGAGTTCATTTCGAGTTGATTTTATAAGGTTCGGCACGAGTTTTTGAAGTTGAAAGATTCAAAGTTCATTAAGTTCGATTTGAAGTGCGATTCATGGTTTAGAAGTTATTATGCGTGATTTGAGGCCTTGAGTAAGTACGTGTTATGTTATGGGACTTGTTGGTATGTTCGGTTGGGTCCCGAGGGGCTCGGGTGAGTTTCAGATAGGTTTGGGTTTTGTTGCGCTCGTTCTTTATGTTGCGACGTCGTTTCTTCAAGCATAAATGGTACCATATTAAGCAAATGAGCTCCAATTTTTCTTTTGATTGAAGCATTATATCTGTATCATAATTTTGGAACCATAGAAACTAGAATCATCAAGTTTTGACGTCGTATGAGGAATTTATGGTCATTTTACTAAGAATTAGGTTGACAGATTTTTTTCAGATTAATTACGACATTACCACTGAATTCGTATTTAAAAATCTGCATTATTTCCAAATATTAAAACCAAGATTTCTCCTTCATTATAAGGTCAAATGGAGTGATTCAAAAGCCTAACTTGACTGAATTTCACAAGGAATCCATTGGAGGCATCAAAAGCAAGTTACAGGATTGTTTTGCACAAGAAACAAGGCAGAACAACTGGGCAGAAACATATAATATCGATGGTTTGTTCATTTGGTCATATTTTGAGGTGGGGAGCTCGGATTTGGGCAATTTTGGAGGCGATTTTCACCACATGGATTGGGGTAAGTATTCTATACTCGGTTTTGGTTATATTTCATGGATCCCTCATCATTTTTGGCATTTGATTTATGATTTCAAAGTGAAATTTAGGGTTTTTTGTCTAAAATTTCATAAAGTTATGTTTTATGGTTTGAACATCGATTCGGAGTCGGATTTGAGTGCAACTAATATGGCTGGACTCGTAATTGAATGGGTTGTCAGATTTTGTAAGTTTTGTCGGGTTCCGAGGTGTGGGCCAAGGTTTAACCTTTTGTTTGACTTTGGGCTTTTGATTAAAGATTCGACCTTTATCGATTGTGTTTGTTTCCTTTAGCATTATTTGATGTTCTTCAGTTGCTTTTGACTAGTTTCGAGCCGTTTGGAGGTCGGTATGAGTGGGATGGCATTTCGAGAGTATTGTTTGGCTTGCTCGGTATTGGATTTGGCTTGTTTGATGTAAAAATCCTATCTAAACTTGGTTAAGGCACTAGTTGCTAGAATTATTTGTGATAGCTATGTTCTATGGGTGCGCATATATGTGGGGTTTGAACCCATGTGCGAGCACCAGGGTATTTATCCATGCTCGGGGTAGTGCTTAGGCTATGATATGCCTAGAGTTGACTGTTAAGCTTTAAGCTATAATGTTTCTCATATTTCTATCATTATTGTGAACTATTTGAACCATGTTTGAGGTTACGAAGAGGTTAATTCTCTTAATAAACTTGGTAATTGCTATTTCTATGATGAATTGTTGATTTGAGCTATGATAGCACACATTGCACATGCCTATACTATAGCATGTAATTATACCAATCCAGGAGCATGAGATCTGATATTTATCCATCATATACATGTATTCTTGTATACTTGCTTCTGTGTGATATGATTTGGACCGGATGCTTGTGACCACGCCGGGCGGATTATATTGTTATGCATGTGACCATGCCGAGGGATTATGATATTGTGCCTGTGACTACGCTGGACGGATTGTAATATTAACATGTGAGTTGTCCGTGCAATTGATATTATTAGAACGTGAGGTCTCAGTGCAGCACGTGTGTTGTCCATGCAGCGTGTGGATACGGATCCCTCCCCCTAGGGTCACCCTCTCATGTTTCTCTCTTGATGGTGTACATGTGGATTGTGAGAAACCGACGGGTTTCTGCTTGATGTGAGCTCTGGGAGACCAATGGACTGTTTGGGTTATTGTATTTCATCTCTACTTGCAATTTCCTTGACTGTTTACCTGATTTAATTGCATATCTTCCTTATATGCTGGATTTTTTGACTAAGCAGAACACTTTAAAACAATGAATTGTGAGCATAAAAGTGGTTTTACCTGAGATTTCCTGATTTGATCATATATTTGTTCTATTCTTGTTGAAATTAGAAACTACACATATGTTAGTAAATATCATCTATGGTTCTTGCTTTTTTTTATCTCGCTAAGGTTAGTTTGGATACTTATTGAGTACATGGGGTCTATTGTACTCATACTACACTTCTGCACCTTGCGTGCAGATCTTGGAATTTTTGTTGTTGTATATGGCGGGAGCTGGCATTGTAGATGTACCTGCGTTCCGGTTATAGCTGCCTCTTGTTCTTGGTAGCTTTAGATTTATAAATCTGTTTATGTATATTTCAAACATATGAGGTATTTATTTCATACCAGCTTTACAAACTCTAAATCTTAGAAGCTCATAATTTGTACTACTAATCCTTGGGATTTTTGTATAAAATTTCAGTTATTTTATCATTTATTTTCTCAGTAAATCTCATTTAAACTGGTTTGTTGCTAATTGGCTTACCTAGCGGTTTGGATTTGGTGTCATCACGACTAGTTGGATTTTGGGTCGAGACATGTTTGTTGTTGGTGGGTCTAACATTCTTCAGGCCCCAACTACGAGTCCAATTTTCCTTTCCCTTATCACTTTTCTTTACGTAATTTGTTGTTGCTTCTACGTGTATATAACAATGATAATATTTAGTGAATATTTTCCCTTTTATTATCATTGAGTTATTTTAGAAACCTAGGCAAACTAAAAACCATAGGTAAAAATAAAAAGGGAATTGCTATTTCTTACATTAGTTAAATAGTTTAACATACTCAACTGCTTCTGCCATATATCTTACATTCGCTTATACTAACCGTATTCATAGATTCTTTTGAAGTTCAAGAACAGATTCAAAAGTTGACAACATTTTTAAAGGCCAAAAACCGGGAAAATTATCTCCAAGACACATTTTCAGAAACAAAACAAAACTCAGTTGCATTCAAGTATACTTCAAATGAGTTTCTTCTACAACTTGGGTACAAGACTTGAAATTGGTCTTAAGGTATATCTAAAACCTACTTTTTCAAATAGCCTTATTTTATTAAAGTTACCCATATAGCCGTTTTATTTTCAAGGCTAGAGTATTTTTAAACCTAGCTATGTTTACAAGTTTAGACCTTATAAATACACTTTTCCCAAAAATCTTTTAATTATGGAGACATTTTCTCAAAGGACTTTTATAAGAAAAATCTATGTTCTCATTTCAAATTACATATACTATTTTTCATTCAAAGTGACAAGTTTAAATATGACATAGGGTAAGCTATACACTTTTAAGAACTAACCAAGTAGAATATAGACATTTAATTTTCTGAACCTAGTCTAAGTCCTTTGGAGCTACCTTAGGTAGATTCTAGGGGGTGCCTAAAACCTTCGCCTTAGAAGAACAAGAACCTTTACCCAAATCTCACTTGTTAGAAGACTAATAGGATGATAATCTTAACAATTAAATAGGTACTATATTATACCTTTAAATATTAGGTGGCGACTCTCTTTTAACATCAACAGGGAAACCACTAGTTGAATCTTGTTTTGACACGTGCAAAATAGGGTGCAATAACATGGCGACTCTGTTTGGGATTACACTTAGGTTCTGACCTTAGAAAACTAAGACTAGACCTAGAATTTAGGAATGTTTATATATTGTTCTAACTGTGCTTAATTTACAAATATGTGTCGACCTGCCTTACTTGTTCATTATGTACTTATCTGCTCACTTTAATGTTGTTACTAACATCCCATAACATCCCATTATCTATTACCGCTCTATATATATTATCATCACACGCTTTCCTATCGAGTCTTGGCAGTACACTATCACACATAATGGCACGTGAGGGTTGTCTTTTACACCCCTCCGAACCTTCTTTCAAAAATTCTTTAGTTTCAGAGAATGGCTTTGTCAGGTCAACTGCATAACTTGTAGCAGTTTTCAGTCCAACTCAAAATTAAGAAATACTCTACTCTAACAAACATAGGTCATATTGCATAAACCTTAGGTGATTCGGTCATCGACATCGACACACAATTAGTAAAGCCACCCTAATGTCAATGGGTCATTCACCCAACGACATGACTTTTGTGGAATGACAAACAAATAATGATGAGACACTAAAAATCCCGAGCAAACACTTATCAAACAATTTTTATACCCTCTTCAGAAATGAAAATCAACCATAACACCCCCGAAATCAATATGATCATGGGAGCACCGCACAAGCTAAAGAAATGGTAGAAGAATATCCACCGAGCGCATGGAGACAATCAGGACACAACTAGGAGCATTGAAAACCTTACTGAACATCTGGGCCGACAGGATACATACCGTTTGCTGATAGAATTTTAGGATCTGACCAAAGTGGTTTTCAAGTTCGCTGACTGTGAGTTGGTGCCAACGTTGGAAGAAGTTACCGGCTTCACAGAACTGCCATTTACTGGGAGAAAGCCGATACTAACAGTCACCATGCCCTGCTACAGGTTTCTCGATGCTTTGGGTTTGGTGGGTAGTCAGAGCTTAAACTACATTAAAGATGGATGGGTAATCCTCGACCCATTGTTCAACGGGTTTGGACATTGAGAGAGCTACGAATGGTATGTAGGAGAATTTCAGTGTGATCAAGATACCTGGGAAAGTCTCCACCCCATAACCTTCTCTTTGGCACTGCTAGGATTGTTGGTTTTCCCACAAAGGAGAGGATGGATCAATATCAACTTACTGCATGTATTCTTGGGAACATTCCAGGGTAACCTCCAAGCCACCTTGGTGCCTATTGTGTTAGCATAAATTCTCAGAGCATTGTCTGCATGTTCACGGGGGTAGGATTTCTCCAAGGGCTGCAACTTGTTACTCCAAATATGGGCCACAGAGCACTTCATTCAATGAGAGGCCATAGTTTATTACTTAGTAGGCATTAGAAATAAGATTTGAAGTCATAGTGAGAGAATGAGGCATTCGGTCCCCCCGTACGGACATGGAGAATGGAGAGAGATGCTGACCAACCTGAGCGGAAAATAGATAAATTGGAAGTTGTCGTGGCTAAGTGGAAGGGAAATTCTGAGGACTCCCGAGAAGTATTTCATCCAGTCGGTATGACTCAAGGGCATTCAACCATATGCACCTTTGCTAGTTCTCAAACAATTTGGTTTGATTCAGGATGTACCTCTCGAGACGAGGATGACCCTGTATGAAGATAAGTACAATGGGCAGATCCTGATACCAAGGATAATGAGACTTCAGCTAATTATGATGCCCATAGGTCAGAATTCGTGGTGCACTCTAGAATACTATGTTTGGATCAATGAAGAGGATGAGTTGGCCCGACCAAACAGGGAAGGAATAGCTTGGCTGGAAGATGCAGTGGCAGCATTACAAATCTATCATGAGATTCTGCCTCACTACCTTGTGACTACCTTCATGTATCGTCAAGTGGTCCCAAGATCAATTGATCATATACTGCCACCTCTCGAGGATGATGACTGAGTAGTCGAGTGTATAAAAATTGAGTTTGAGACAAAACTAGAAGAAGACCCATAGGAAGAGCGCGAGATCAATGATGATGAAGAAGAATTTAAAGAAGACCCGGAAGAGGAACCCGGAGAGGAAGAAGACATGGGAAATGATTTCGGGGATGGCTGTTAGAAGCTGGTTGATTTCACCCCTTTTTCCCACCTTGTATCTTTTATCCTGAACCCTTCCATTTCCCTAAGGGAAAGTCTCTTGAGCCATTGTAATCTTATGAATGTTGAAAATAATGCTGTAACATTTTCTCCCCCTGCTACAATCAAAATATTATAAATGAAAACCAAAAGTTTGCTTCGGATCTGAATAGGTCAAATCTAATTGTTTGTCAAATATTCACGACTTGGCCCTACCTCCGGCAATGAGAGGTCCATCGCTCTGTTTGTCCATATTTGTGCAAACATTGAAACTGACTTCTGTTCTTTTTTCTTTTTCTTTTCTTTTCTTGCATTAGTTTATTGTCATTCCCCAAATGAAGGGGTTGGTTTGTTTCCCCAAAAACTAGCGGAACCACCATACAACTTGAGATTGAAAGGGAAGATGTATGTGACATATAACCCAACCAAACACGGTCTAGAATGGCACAAGAGATGGACTCATTGAGAGAGGAAGTACAACACATTCAAGAATTGGTGCATATGGTCGTGACGACACTCCCACAACCACCCCGTTTTCCTTCACTAGATTCAATCCCCAACCACTTTCCTTCAACTACCCGCCAAGCAAAAAATACCCTGGCTTCAGTCACTATAACCCAGATTATAACCCCAATAACAACTGCAAACCCACCAAATCTTCCCATACACACCCCTAAAATATCAAATAATGTTTATACACCGCAAAATACACCAGTCGCTACCAATACATTTCATACGCCTCCTCGTGATGGCGTCACCTTCACCAACAAACAAAACGAGCACATACTTGGGGCACATACCACTGTACATGAGCAATATGTTCCACCCGTATATGCCATTTTAGAACCCACCATTAAAGCGACTGTCACTATTAGGTTGCCTTATGAAATTGATCAGTATGCCAACATGGAGAACGAAGCTAAGAGTCGGTATCTGAATAGCTGTGAGCATTGAGGAAATAAATGAAGAACCTTCAGGTCGCTCGAGGGAGAGAAAGTCTCGATTATGAAAACATGTGCATACACCCTGATGTAGACATGCCAGTGGTGTACAAACCTCCGTAATTATACATCTTAATGGGACAGTTGATCCCCATGCACACTTGAGAGCATACTATGATAAGCTAGTTGGAGTAGGATGAAATGAGAAGTTAAGGATGAAGCTATTTATAAGAAGTTTTATAGGGGAGGCACTTACCTGGTACACTCACCAAGATCCCAGAAACTAGATGGAATGGCAAGATATAGCAGAACACTTTATCAACCATTTTCGGTTGAACAAGGAAATTACTTGTAGAAGAAGTAGTAGATTCAGCATGTCACAGAGGAAGCATCATTCCATGATCGAACATATTGGGTAGGAACTCTATAGTCATATTCATTCTACCACATCATAGCATAATGGTTGAAAGTCGCCAAAGGTTTAGTTTGGGTGGCCGACATAGAGATTTAGAGTTGAAGAAAGTCAACAGGTTATTCTCAAGATTTTCTCCATGAAGATATAATGTGAATTGTTAACAAAGGTAAAGTAGGTACAGCGCACATTGGGCCTTATGGAATCTTTAGGAAAATAGGCTGAGTTATGCGTATGATGTCCCCCATCGTTGCTCTCCATGCTCCCGGTGTTACATGTGTCTATGCCCGAGAAGGTAGTTGGGAATCGTTTGTCTATCGTTCTGGTGGATGCTATGGAAGGTCAAGTTAATGGGTATTTGGCTTATGAGAGGTACCTAATTTTCATCCTTGTTAGATAAGTCCGGAGGTTGGGATTGGCTCCGTCAAAGTGCTATGGCCAAGTCTGTGAGTCTAGGAGGTCACCTCAAAGGCCGAAAGTGTTGTGGAAAGGGAATATTCTCACTTGTTTATAGAGCCAAATGGATGTGGTTCAAAAGGTAATTTCTATGTGTTATGATTTAAATGTGTACAGTTCATGTCAAGATACCACTTCTGTTAATGTAATGTCCTTAATGTTGAGGTCGGTATTATTAATATATATTGTGATGCCTTGTTGAGTTGTGGATGTGTTGTTAGGAGTTGTTTTGGTGGTTCTCTGGCAGGTGGCTAATCCCAATTACAGGGGAAACTCTGCTGAAAGTTTTGAAAATTTTGGGAATTAGTCAAATTAGGGGCTTATGATGTGTTAAAAGAGAAATGAATTATGTTGAGTGTTCAGGGCGGACTCTACTCCTCATTCGAGGATGAATGATTGAATTTTGAAGGTTGTTTTGCGGTCCATTCTGCGATCGTATATCCATATCGCGGTCTGCATTTTCCATCACATATTTGCTTGAAGAATTTTGTTAGATAATTCTACGGTCCATTCTGCGGCCGCATAATTGGTCTGCGGACCGGTCCAGACCAGCCCAGTTCTTAGCATCATTTTTGGGGCCCATTTTATGGGCCGCATATCTATTATGCGGTCCATTATGTGACCGCAGACCTGAGTTCGGAGGGTCCATTTTCTATTTTTATAACCTGACCCCATTTTAATAAATAGCCTTAGGGCTTAGTTTGAAGCGGATGTTTGATGATTTTATAGAGAGGTAATAGTATTTTAGAGAGAGAAGGAGTAAGTCTAGCATTCTAATCATATATTCTTGCACCAATCTTCAAGAATCAAGGAAGCCAATCACTAGGTTATCATCTATCCGGGTAAGTCCTACTCCTAAGCTTTCATGCAAGAGATTATGAGTTCAAGTATATTGTGGGGGTTGGAAATAGGCCATGTATGTGACAATAGGTTGTAGTATGTGGGATTAATGAACCATTTTTGTTAGTTCTTGTTGAAGTTAATTGAGGGAGGAAGGGATTACCATTGTAGAGCTTTATAGTCTATTTTGCATACTAGGTGTTTGACAAAATTCCAAAGAGAGTTACACCATGAGAACCCTTCTAATTATTATCCGATTTTTGCTATCTTCCTATAGATTGTTATTGCTAGAAGTGTTAGGACATCGTAGTAACTTAAGGAAAGCTCAAACAAGGTATGTTGGCTAAACTATTCTCTTAGAATTGAATTCCATGATGTTCCCGTAAGTTTTAAGTATGGTTGGCTCAAGTTCCTTATTCCCATGTTCCTAGTTGTTCCCAATAAATTCAATTGTCCCGAGTAAGCAAGTGTCGAGAATTATATACTCAAAATGTGTTCCGAATGTTCCTATCACCTTATGTTATACCTCGGGAAAGTGTTCAAGAATGATATGTGTATTAAAATGTTATGGCTTTGAGTCGTGTTTCAAATGAAAGTCCATTATGCTTAACTTGGAAAGAATACTCCATGCGTCTAAAACTCCAATTGCTTATATGTGTACCTAAAGTCTTGATTTGAAATGCCTTGTTGTTGATAATCTATACGGATGCTTGAAAGTGAAAGAAGTGGGTTAGAGATATAAAGTGTGGCAAACGTGCCAAGAATGAAAATTATAGTCAATGGCGCCGAGGAAATGAAATAATGTGAGAAAGGTTGTGAAATAAGCCTTGATTCAACTGTTCCAAACCGATTTCGAAAATAGATTTGCCTAAAAGCTTATGTGCCCAAGTCCCCAATTGTGGCTGTTTTAACTAATGCTATGCTTTATAAGTATTTCCAATGTGTTTTGGGCTCTTATATCTTCATAAGTTGAAATTGTGTATTGCCCTTTTTGGAGAAAAGTATTTCAAGAACAAATGATGTGTTACACGTTTATGATTTTAACTTGTGCTTCGATTGCCAATCATTTTACTCCATTTCTTGGAAAGAAATCCATTGTGTTTAAAGTCTTCATTACTAATAAACCTAAGGTTGTGATTTCCGTAATATTCTATTTGTTGATATTTATGATGATGATCCATGAAAGTAAAGAAAGGAAAGTGTGAAACGTGAAATACGGCCACCGTGCCATGAACGAAGAATCATAAGTATGGCCAAGAGAGGCAAGGAAATAACGATGTTGTGAATGGTTGAGAGTACTAACGATGCTATATATATATATAGGGTGAAAGGTTAAGAGGTGAATATAAAAATAGATTTATACCTTTGTTTCCCTTGTGTGCAAAACAAAAAAAAAATGCTTTTGGGAGTACCATTAGCAAACCCTTGCCCACACCCAATCCTACACGTGCCGGTGTAGGGGTGGATTGTGATTATTCCCCTTATTTAGGATGAGATTGAAATATTTGTGTGATTTTGATTATTCCTTTAATTGGGATGAGATTGATATTAGCTGTGAATTGGAAAGTCAACCCATACGGCATACATATATGGGAAGGCGGTCTAGCCGATCGGGTGGAGATCGGATGCCATATTGCGCGCATGGTGGTACTACTCTTGGTAACACCTTTTTTCGAATCACATGTCGAACCACATTGTTCGTGGGGAGATGGCCTAGCCGATCGGGCGTGATAAGACTCCATGCTAAAAACACAGTGGTATATGGGTGCTAATGATCTCCCAACCAAAAATATATATATATTATTTTTGTATTTTGAAAAATCGTTATGTTTTAACTCGGCATTTGGATATTGTTGATAGTGACTTGTTGTTTCTATTATTTTCCCTTTCTTATATTGGCATTCTATTTTGATAGAGGACATGTAGCTTTACATACTAGTACTATTCCATTTGTACTAACGTCCATTTTGCTCTGGGCGCTGCATCTTCAATGGATGGTGGTGGTTCATCAACGGGCGGTTTTGATCCTCCTTAGCAGTTAATCTCTATTCAGCAGATTTTGGTGAGCCCTACTCTATTCCGGGCTTCATGTCATTTGATGTTGTACTTTATTTTTTGAGGTATAGCCAGGGCCTTGTCATCGGCACTTCCATACTACTCTTCTATTATACTTAGAGGCTCCGTAGATAGGTTTTGGGTGGTGTTTGATGTTTGGAATTAAACTAGTAAGTGTTGGTATTTGGGCAAACATGTTTTTCATCATATCTATAAACTTGTAATAATTTGAAAATCATAAATGAATATCCTTTATTAATGTAAAAGGAATGTGAAACACTTAAGTGGAGTAAGCGTGTCGAGCAACACTACCAGCGAGGCACTAGGAATGATCATCGGGAAGATGGTCGAGGCGAACATGATTACCTTTCTAACAGATGAACTTCCCATAGAGGGTGTGGGTCACAACAGTGCTTTACACATTACCGTCAAATGTGGAGATAATGTGGTGTCCCAAGTACTTCTTGATGGAGGATCTAGAGTCAATGTTTGCCCGATCTCTACCCTACAAGAGCTGGGTATTTATCTGAGAGAAGTGAAAGAAAGCCATGTGAGAGTAAGAGCTTTCGACGGGTTACAGAAAGACGTCATTGGAGAAATATATTTAGCCCTACAAATCAGACCAATTGAGTTCCTAATACTGTTCCAAGTAATGGACATTTCATTATCCTACAATATGTTGTTGGGAAGACCTTGGATACATATGGCAGGGGTAGTCCTATCCACCCTCCATCAGTGCACGAAGTTCGAATGGGGTGTCAAGAGATTGTAGTTCACGATGAATGGAGTCAGTTAGCTTATCTAGAATATGCAGTTCCATTCATATAAGGATTGGACGGTGTCACTTTTCATGCGGTCGAGATCATGTAGACCACAAAAATAGAAGAGACTGAGCAGAATCTTGGGATGCAGTCACCAGACAGATCAAAGATAGATATGAGAGATGGGTACCGACCATGAAACGAGTTGAAAGCCCGATCAGATGGGATAACAGAGCCAATTGAGCCAAGGGGACAGAAAGGTAGAGCCGGTTTAGGGTATCAGCCTCCAATTGGAAAGACTTACACCAGTGGCTTCAGTAAGAAAGCTTTTGTGCCAGAACATGTTCCGGGTCCGGGTTAGAGCTCAACACTAGAGGATGACATTATCGATGGAATGGCAAGGCTGTTCGTGAACATGATTAAGGAATGTTGTGACAAAGTTGATAACAAGACATAGACCATTTGGAATGTTGAACCAAGAGTGGACTTGCAGAATTGGACCGCCAACCGTTCTTTGGTTCGCCGGGAGTCTTGGTAGTATGGAATTGTAAACCTTTTTTAAAAAGATGCATGATCAATTAAGGCTTGAACCGTGCCTGTACTCTTTTGTTAATCGCCTCCTTGAATGCTTAGACGTTCCTTTTTGATGAAATTAAAAGAATTGCTTTCTTAAAAATTATTGCAAAATTATTTATCGCTTCATTTATACTTAGTTTTTCTTTTCAATAATACAATCGATGAAAACCTGCATCCTGTGAATATGACATGTAACGAAACCCCCGATCAAAGTGATCCAGATTCTGAGGAATACGACAAAAGCATGATGCTAGATAATATCCTGTAAGATATCAAACAGTTGGAAAGTTAGAAAAAGCCTAACCTTGAAGAGACAGAAGTAATCAACCTAGGAAGCGAAGAAGACGTGAAAGAAACTCGAATCAGCATCCATTTAGAAGCAGAGCAAAAACAAATTGGTCGAGCTCCTTCAATAGTACATCGACGTATTCTCATGGTTGTATGATGACATGCCCTGATTAAGCACCGACATCGTTTTGCATCGATTGCCTACCAATCCTACCATCCCTCTATTCAAACAAAAGCCCAGAAAGTTAAAGACGGATTTGAGTTTGAGGATAAAGGAAGAAGTAACCAAGCAGATAGAGGCAAACGTGGTAAGATTCACCAATTATCCCACATGGTTGGCAAATATCGCACCGGTTCCAAAGAAAGATGGGAAGATCAGGATATGTGTGGATCATCGAGACCTTAACAAGGCCAGTCCAAAGGACGATTTCCCTTTACCGAACATTCACATCCTCATCGACAATTTTGCGAAGCACGAGCTACAGTCATTCGTGGATTGTTTTGCCTGTCACCATTAGATCCTGATGCATGAAGAAGATGCAAAGAAGATAACGTTCACTATGCCTTGGGGAGTTTCTTTCTGCAGAGTCATGACATTCGTCCTCAAGATTGTTGGTGCTACTTACATGAGGGCCACGATGACCCTCTTTAACGACATGAACCACAAAGAAATTGAGGTATATGTGGACGACATTATCATCAAATCTCGAAAGAGTGCAGAACATTCGGATGACCTGGAGAAGTTTTTTGAACGATTGCAGAGGTACAGTTTGAAGTTGAATCCTGCAAAATGTGCATTCGGAGTCCCTTCCGAGAAACTATTGGGTTTCATCATAAGTAGGAAAGGGATAGAATTGGAGCCTTCAATAATCAAAGCCATTCAGGACTTACCGCCGCCCAAGAGTAAGAAGGATGTGATTAGTTTCCTTGGCAGATTAAATTTCATCAGCCGATTCATATTCCAGGCTTTGGTAATTTGCAAGCCCATCTTCAAGCTGCTAAAAAGGATGCTGCTATGAAATGGACAGAAGAGTGTCAGAAAGCTTTCAACAAGATCAAGGAGTACTTGTCAAACCCGCCAGTGTTTGTTCGCACCGATCCTCGAAAGCCACTATTACTATATTTGTCATTTTTGGACAATGCATTTGGACGCGTGTTGGGACAACATGATGAGACCGAGAGGAAAGAGCATGCTATCTACTACTTGAGCAAGAAGTTTACATCATGTGAAGCTAAATACACTTTGATAAAGAGGTTTTGTTGCGCCTTGACTTGGATTGCCAAAAAGTTAAGGCACTACATGTAGGAATACACCACATATCTAATATCCTGGCTCGATCTACTCATGTATATCTTTCAGAAGTCGATGCCTACAGGAAAACTTGCAAAATGGCATATCCTTCTTTGAGAGTTCGACATTGTGTACGTAATGTAGAAGGCCATCAAAGGACAAGCCTTAGCCGACCACCTTGCAGAGAATTCGGTGGACAAGGATTTTGAGCCACTCACTACATACTTTTCGGAAGAAGAAGTGTTGTTCACTGGAGAAGGCATCGCAGAGTCATACCCGGGATGGATAATGTTCTTCGACGGAGCAGCAAATTTCAAAGGAGTAGGAATTGGGGCGGTCTTAATTTCAGAATCAGGACAGCATTACCCGGCATCAGCAAAGATAAGGTTCCCCTGCACCAATAATATGGCCGAGAATGAAACATGCATCCTTGGGATTAGGATGGCAATAGACATGAACATCAAGGAGCTTCTAGTCATAGGAGATTATTACATGTTGATACATCAAGTTCAAGGAGAATGGACTACCAAGGACATCAAGATCCTTCTGTACCTGCATTGCATAAAGGAGATGTTCAAGAAGTTCATCAAGATCGATTTCAAATGCATTCTCAAGATCTAGAATGAGTTTGCCAGACGCCCTCACAACCTTGTTATCCTTGATCCAACATCCAGATAAGAACTAAATTGATGCTATTGAGATAGAGGTTCAGGATCAGCATGCATACTGTTTCCATGTAAATGAGGAGCCATATAGTAAATCATGGTACTACGACATCAAAAGGTTCCTTGAAACAAGAGAGTACCCAGAGAATGCCACCAATGGTCAGAAGCGAGCACTCAGATGGATAGCAAATCACTTTTTCCTTAACGGGGAAGTCCTGTATAGGAGGACTTCGGACATGGGTCTGTTAAGATGTGTAAATGTTGCCGAAGCAACCAGATTGCTAGAAGAAATACATGCAGGGACATGCAGACCTCACATGAATGGCTTGGAGAGTGATAGCATCCGCTATGTGCAGAAGTGTCACCAGTGCCAGATCTATGGGGATTTCATTCTGGTTCCACCTAATGAGTTCAATGTAATGGGTTCACCTTGGTCGTTTGCCGCTTGGGGCATAGATATAATCGGACCTATAGAGCCCGCTGCATCAAATAGACACTATTTCATCTTGGTAGCCATTGATTACTTCAACAAATGGGTCAAAACTTCTACATAAAAAGTCATCACGAAGAAGGTAATGGCATATTTCATCCATAACAACATCGTCTGCAAATTTTGGATACCTGAGTCAATCATCACTGACAATGCAGCCAATCTCAACAGTGATCTCATGAGGGAGATTTGTGAGAATTTCATAATCATCCACCGTAACTCTGTAGCCTACAGATTGCAAATGAATGGAGCAGTTGAAGAAGCTAACAAAAACATCAAAAGCATCTTGCGAAAGATAGTGAATATTCATAGGCAATGAAACGAGAGGTTATCCTTCACCTTGTTAGGATATCGGACCACCATGAGAAAGTCCACTGGGGCAATTCCATACATGTTGGTATATGGCATTGAGGTTGTGATACCCGCAAAGGTCGAGATACCATATTTAAAAGAACTAAATTAGACGATGTTGGATGACGCAGAATAGATACGGGTCAGGTAGGAGCAACTCATGCTCATTGATTAGAAGAGAATGGACGCAGTGTGCCATGGTCAGCTGTATCAAAATAGGTTGGCCAGTATATTCAACATGAGGGTGAAACCTTGTCAATTTACACCAGGTCAGTTGGTCTTGAAAATTATATTCCCTCATCAAGAAGAAGCCAAATGAAGTTATGCGCCAAATTGGCTAAGTCCTTGCATGGTCCATCGAGTGTTGTCATGAGGAGATCTGATCTTGGCATAGATGGACGGAAGAGTCAGTGCGAAGCCTATCAAGTCAGATGCAATCAAGAGATACTACATTTGAAGACAGTAGAGTTAGGTTTTGGATTGTAACAGAACTATGCCTGACATGACTTCCCATGGTGGATACGTAGGCAACCCAAGTAGGGTCCGGTCTCTCTCCGCCTCTTCTTTTGTAATAGCAAATCCAAATATCATTTTGTATGTATTCAAAACTACGCCATGACTTGAATTCCTTTGGAAGGAATACGTAGGAAATCCTCATCGGATTCAGTCATATATTGTAGTTGATATACGTTCTGGCCTGATTCCATTTGGATATGTAGGCAGTACGAGTCAGACTCGGACACTTCATTTTGAAACTCATCATTTTGCATCTATTGTAATTGAACTATGTTTTGACCTGATTCCATTTGGATACGTAGGCTTCCTAAGTCACGCTCAGTCATCATCATAATTTCTTTATCGTTACCTATGAACTACATTCAGACCTGATTCCATTTCAAATATGTAGGCAACCAGAAAGGGTTCGGTCATAACCCTAGGAAAACCTTCGTAATGCATTCGTTTAGATTAGGACGCAATTGCGATAGCAAGAAGCTACGTCATCAGAGGCATCCCCAAGAATCGACATCGACATCGACAAGACAAAGTCTTCCAAAATAGCATTTGCGTCTGAGGGAATTTCGAAACATGTCATAATCCGGAACAATGGCATTTGCCATAAAATGGTCAATCTTCAAAACTGTTTTTCTAAAAAAAACTATCATTCCACCTACCGAACATCATGGCTTAACCTTACCATGTCTGGGGAAAATCAATAACTACGGTCAACAAAAACCAATATCCCCCCTCCCTACTAAGGATTTTTCTTTGAATGTAGGACCAAAGGGATACA
This sequence comes from Nicotiana tabacum, assembly GCF_000715075.1. Lineage (NCBI taxonomy): Eukaryota > Viridiplantae > Streptophyta > Magnoliopsida > Solanales > Solanaceae > Nicotiana > Nicotiana tabacum. The sequence continues at coordinate 38,774,781 of NC_134092.1, forward strand.
AGGAAATGCTAGGGCACGCTGGGGCAATGATGGATCCTCTACTCTCTCATAACTACCATCTCTCTTCCATTATTTACATTTTTTCTCCTTTAGTTGAAGACTAACTTTCAAATCCTTTGCAGGTATTCCGGAACCAGTCTATCGATACGATCGGGGCATATTGTAAATAAAAAACCGTCTGCTCAACCAAGCGGAGCATTTTGTATATAGTAAGTCTTTGGCCCCACCAACTGGAGCCATGTAAATAGCAAACCGTTAGCTCAATCAGTCATAGCGTCCTGTACAAATCAGGCCATCATCTTTTCCAATCAAAGCCTTGTTTATAGCAAATTGTTCGCTTCGCAAACAAGAGCGTTCCTCATCGCCACTCCGTCATATCGGAGATTACAAGTAGATAGTTGCAAACCCCATCACCAACATTCTGCCGATTGACAGCCACGATTAGTTTGCAGCCAAGAGTATCTCTTAGTCATGCTCCTTATTCCTTTATTTGATCTTGAATGTTTTGATGTTTTGTTCATGCAGCTTGCAGATACTTTACATTTCTAGTCAAACTCTCGTCACGATGAGATATTTTACATTTCAATATAACTACTCCCAGCACACAGAGATACATTCTACATTACAAGTCAACTACTCCTATCACGCGGTGATACTCCTAACATGAGGAGGATTAATGCTCTGATAGCTACGAAATGGTACACAGTCCGACTAACAATCGAGTCAAATTCAATTATACCGTCGTCCCAATCCCAAATAATGACTAGCTTTATAACGACCCGACATGCCATTTTGAGTATTTTAGCCTCGATCCCCTATTTATTTCCTACTCTATGTTATATTGTGTTTATGTGACTTGTCGGGGGTTTTTGGTTTTGGTTCAGGTGAGTATTGGAATGAAATGGGACACTTAGTCCCAAAGTTGGAAGTTTAAGTTGAAAGAGTTAAACGTAGTTTGACTTTTGTGTAGATGAATCCGGAATAGAGTTTTGATTTTTCCAATAGCTATGTATGTTATTTTTTACTTAGGAGCGTGTCCGGATATTGATTTGGAGGTCTGTAGGTTGTTTTGGATTGAATTGGCGAAAGTTAAGAAGTTGAAGGTTTGAAAGGTTGAGAAGTTTGACTGTGAGTTGACTTTATTGATATCTGGGTTGGATTCTGATTTCGGGAGTTGGAATAGGTTTGTCATGTCATTTATGACTTATGTACAAAATTCAAGGTCAATTAGAGTTGTTTTGGTATAATTCGGCGTCAGTTTTGGAAGTCGGATGTTCATAGTTTCAAGGCTTGAATTGGGTTACGATTCATAGAATCGATGTTTTCTGGCCTTGGATAGGTCCGTTATGTGTTTTGGAACTTGTTGGTATATTCGGACAGGGTCCCGGGGGCCCCGGATGTGAATCGGAATGAAATCGGATCATTCTGGACTTTGGCTGATTTGCTGAAACTGTTGTTGTTCTGGTGTCATCTCACCTGAGGAGGGTTTGGCCGCAGGTGCGGACACACAAGTGCACCATGGTCATCGGAGATGCGGAAAGGGCTAGACAGGCATGGGGTCCCAGAAGCGGAGACCTCTGCATGCGCGAGTGCGTAGGTGCACCCAGTTTTCGCATGAGCGGACACGCAGGTGCACGATTTTGTCCGCAGAAGCAGAATTCCCTGACCTAGCTGGAACTGCACCTGTGATGGATTTTTCCGCAGGTGCGATTATTTGACCATATAAGCAAATACCGCTTGTTAGAAATTGGGGTGTTCGAGGGTTTTATCTCATTTTTCATCTTTTGTACCTAGAAAGCTCGGTTTGTGGTGATTCTTCGAGGGATTTTTAAGGAAATCATCGAGGTAAGTGATTCTAACTCGGATTTTGCTATTATACATGAATCCCTCTTTATTTTTGTCATCTAATTAGTGATTTGAGTTGGAAAAATTGGGAAAAATTGTGAATCTCTTAGACTAAATTTTAGGGATTTGAAAGGCGATTTGAAGTCGGATTTGAGTAATTATTATATGGTTGGACTCGTCATCGAATGGGTTTTCGAATTTTGTAAGTCTGGTCGGGTTCCGATATGTTAGCCCGGGGTTGACTTTTTGAGTTGACTTTTTATTTCTCTTTAATGATTGTAACTTTATTGTTCGGAATAGCTTCCTATAATTTGTATTTATGGTATGAAGTTGTTTGGGTTAGATTTGAGCCATTCGGAGTTTGATAATCGCGGGAAAGGCTTACTAATGGATTGAGTTAGCGTGTTTTGAGGTAAGTGTCTTGCCTAACTTTGTGCGGGTGAATTACCCCTTAGGATTGGTGTTGTTTTGTGATAATTGTGATGTGTGGAAGCCGTGTACGCAAGGTGACGAGTGTGTACATGGGCTAAATGTGGTAATTGACCGATTTTAGCTACGAAGATTCTTTCCATTCCTTTAATTGAGTGGCCACAACATGTTATATTCACCATCATTAGTCCATCTTCACATGCTTTACTTGACATGGTTAATACTTGTCTTATCTCTTACTTGCTAATTGTCTTTACATGTTTAGTTGAAGTTATTGTTCTCTCCATTTCTTATTTATTATTTAATCGTTGAGTTCCTTTACTTGAAGTTGTCTCTTGGAATATCTTAATGTTGAATTTGGTGTTAAAGTTATAAAGGTTGTGATTCACATTGAGGCAAAGTAGTAAATTTGTTGAAATACTATTCTTGTTTAGTTATTCACTTTCGGTTGCTATTGTTGAGACTCTTCTACATATTGTGGTTGAGCCATGGGCTATTTATTGTGAAAACACTATTATTGTTGACTTCTTTGGCAAGTTGTGATATCGGGCACTTGATGTGCGATTTGTGGTACGTTATGATATTGATATGCATGCGGTGGTATAAGGATTCGGGTTGAAACGCATGCGGTGAGATAAGGTGGGCCTCATACATGTGTTGCTAGTAGGGGGAACTACTTGAAGCCACATGATGTGATAAGGTAGCTAAAACGCGAGGAAGCTATTTTGGGAAAAATGATTTTTAAAACTAAATGCAAGGCTCCCGCGGTGATATAACAAAAGATTGTGATTTGTTTTTGTGAAATGAGACTACGAGGCGGTAACTCGATAGTGATTCTTGTTGACACTTTTCTATTACATAACTTGTGTTTTGGTTGCATTGTTTCATTGGCATATTCTTGTTTTCTTCTGTAATACTTTAATTGCCTTAGTTCAGTGTAGCTATTCTTGGTGTATTTCTTCATTGTTTCATTTCCATTGGTTATCATTATCACACTATCATATACCTGTTTAGTTTTCTTATTTATTCCAGTAGGGTCTTGACCTGACCTAGTCACTACTCTACCGACGTTAGGCTTGAAACTTACTGGGTACCGTTGTGGTGTATTCATGCTACGCTTCTGCACATCTTTTGTGCATATCCAGGTACCTCTTACCATCCTATGCACTAGTGAATCAAGCTCGAATTTGGAGACTTCAAGGTATACCTCCCAGCATCTACATGCCTCGGAGTCACCCTCTATCTAGTTCTATTTCATTTTCCCTCTTTTTAGATATTGTTGTATAGGAATGTTTAGTATACTCATGTAAAGCTTGTGACTAGGTATCACCGGATTTTGGGAATTTTGTTCTGTTGAGTTGCGGAGTTTTTTTTATGATAGTAGTTGATTAAATTGAAAGTTTTATCATTATCTCAGTTAAATTCTACATGTATGTTAGGCTTACCTAGTCTTAGAGACTAGGTTCCATCACGGCATCCTACGGAGGGAAATTAAGGTCGTGACAAGTTGGTATCAGAGCTCTAGGTTCATAGGTGTTACGAGTCACGAGCAGGTTTAGTATAGTCTCGCGGATCGGTACGTAGATGTCTGTACTTATCTTCGAGAGGCTATGGAACTATTAGGAAACTTCACTTCTTTGATTCCTTGTCATGCGAATTTGTTGACTTTGGAATTCTGAATCTTTGTCTTGTTATTCTCTCACAAATAGTGAGGACACGCACCACGGGATCCGACGATCAAACACATGTGCCCCCTGCTAGAGCCGCAAGAGGCTGAGGCCAAGGAGAGGTATATGTTGTAGCCAGAGCACTAGCCCGAGCTACGACATAGGAGCCACCACTAGCTCAAGTTGGGGGGCAGGAACCTGAGGCGCTTGTTGCTACCTATGCACTTTAGGAGACCCTCGCCCATTTCTTGAGCATATTTGGTACTCTAGCTCAGGAGGGGTTGATCCCACTTGCACCGGCCATATCTCAGGATGGGGGAGGATCACGGACTCCCCCATAATATACCTCAGAGCAACGGGTCCATGTTTACTAGGTCCAAGAGGTTATACTAGTTCATCCCATGGTTAAGGAAGCAGTATCTGAGGAGGAGCAACTGAGGTTCGAGAGGTACAAGAAGTACCATCCTCCTACCTTCAGCGGCCTAACTATAGAGGAAGCACATGGCTTTCTAGAGAAGTTCCACCGTATTCTCCATACCATGGGTATAGTGGCGACGAGCGGGGTTGCTTTTACTATTTTATAATGGTCGGGACCAGCATAACAGTGCTGGCGGGCTTATGAGGAGGGTAGCCCCACCAAGGCAGCTTCGCTCATCTAGTCTTAGTTTTTAGAGATGTTCCTAGGAGAGTTTGTTCCCCAGAGCCTTCATGATGCATGGCGTGCGGAGCTTGAGCAGTTGCGTCAGGGTGCTATGATCGTATCAGAGTATGTTGTCAGGTTGAGTGAGTTGTCCAAACATGCACCTGCCTTAGTTTCCACAATCAGAGAGTGAGTCTGTCGATTTATCGAGGGTCTCAACTAGGGTATTATATTCAGCATGGCTCTAGAGTTGGAGACAGCTACTCCATATAAGTAGGTGGTAGAGATCGCATAGATATTGGAGGGTATGCAAGGTTGGAAGAGAGAGGAAAGGGAGGCCAAGAGGAATCGAAATTCCGGCACATATAGTGGTGCCCGTGCCCTAGTTGTATCCCGTCATGGTAGAGGCTATGTGAGTCGTCCAATTAATTCATCACTTCCAGCTTCTAGTGGTATTCCGGCTAATCCCAGGTCTCAGGTTGCCCATTATGCACCACCACTATCTAGTTCACCTTCTGCACGGGGTGCTTTTAGCTGTCAGTCTAGCTGGCCAGGCCTGAGCCAGTTTCAGCAACCACGTCCTCCGAGAGCTTGTTTTGAGTGTGTTGTGATACTCGTCATATGGTGAGGGGCTGCCCCATACTTAGGAGGGGTGCACCTCCACAAACTACTCAGGCTCCACGTATACCACAGGGTCCCCAGACTTCCCAGGATGTGGCTACCGCACTAGTTGCCACTCCACTTGCTCAGCCACCTAGGGGTAGAGGTCAGGCGGGTAGGGCCTGCCCTAGAGAAGGAGGTCAGGACAAATGTTATGCTCTTTTGAGTAGGACGGAGGCGGTTGCATCAGACTCATATATTACAAGTATTGTTCTGGTTTGTCATAGAGATGTGTCAGTCATATTTGATCCAGGCTCCACTTATTCATATGGTAGACTTTAATGTTATTTTGGGCATAGAATGGTTGTCACCCTATCATGCTATTCTTGATTGTCACGCCAAGATGGGTATCTTGGATTATGTTCCTAGTAGGGTTGTGTCCTTCCTTAAGGTACATCAGATGGTTGTGAAGGGGTGTGAGGAATATCTAGACTTTGTGAGGGATGTCAGTGTTGATACTCCTACCGTTGAGTCAGTTCTGGTAGTGAGAGACTATCCAGGTGTATTTCTGATGGATCTTCCGGGTATGCCGCCTGCTAGGGATATCGATTTTGGTATTGACTTGTCGCCGGGCACTTAGCCCATTTCTATTCCACCATATCATATGGCCCTAGCTGAGTTGAAGGAGTTAAAGGAGAAGTTACGAGAGTTTCCTGATAACGGCTTCATTCGGCCTAGTGTGTCACCTTAGGTTGCTCCGGTCTTGTTTGTAAAGAAGAAGGATGGTTCTATGTGCATGTGTATTGATTATCGGCAGTTGAACTAGGTTGTAGTGAAGTACAGGTAACCATTTCCATGCATTGATAACCTATTTGATCAGCTACATGGTGCCAGAGTGTTCTCAAAGATTGATTTGCGGTCAGGCTATCATCAGCTGAAGATTCGGGACTTGGATATTCCGAAGACTACTTTCAGGATTCAGTATGGTCACTACGAGTTCCTTGTGATGTCGTTTATTCTGACCAACGCTCCAACAACGTTCATGCACTTGATTAACAGTGTATTCCAGCCCTATCTTAACTTATTCATCATTGTGTTTATTTATTACAACTTGGGGTACTCTCAGAGCCAGGAGGATCATGAGCAGCATTTGAGGGATGTGCTCCAGACCTTGAGGGAAAAGAAGTTGTATGCATAAATTTTAAAGTGTGAATTCTGGCTTGATTCGGTGGCATTTTTGGGTCATGTGGTGTCGAGTGAGGGGATCAAGATAGATCCAAAGAAGGTTGAACGTTGCAGAGTTAGCCCAGATCGTCTTCAACTGCTGAGATCCGAAGTTTTCTTGGGTTGGCAAGTATTATCGTCATTTCGTAGAGGGTTTCTCATCTATTGTTGCACATATGACCAGATTGACCCAGAAGGATGCTCCGTTCAGATGGACCAAGGAGTGTGAGAAGAGCTTTCAAAAGCTCAAGACTGCTTTGACTACAGCCCCATTGTTGGTGTTACGTATAGGTTCGGGATCTTACACTGTGTACTGTGATATGTCACGTGTTGGTCTCGGTAAAGTGTTGATGCAATACGGTAGGGCGATTGCCTATGCATCTCTATAGCTGAAGGTGCATGAGAAGAATTATCATGTCCACGACTTGGAATTAGCAGATATTGTTCTTGCATTGATGATTTGGTGGCACTATTTGTACAGTGTCCCTTGTGAGGTCTATACCGACCACCGGAGCCTTCTAGATCTGTTCAAACAGAAGGATCTTAACTTGCGGCAGTGGACATGGTTAGATTTTCTTAAGGACTATTATATCACCATTCTATATCATCCCAGGAAGGCCAATGTGGTGGCCGATGCCTTGAGTCAAAAGGCGGAGAGCTTGGGCAGTTTAGCATATCTACCGACAGCGGAGAGGCCATTAGCATTGGATGTTCAGGCCTTTGCCAACCAGTTTGTTAGATTGGATGTTTTAGAGCCGAGTCGAGTTCTGGCTTGTGTAGTTTCTCGATCTTCTCTATATGATCACATCAGAGAGCGTCAATGTGACGACCCTCATTTGCTTGTCCATAAGGATACGGTTCAGCACGGCGATTCCAAAGAGGTTACTATTGGGGATGATGGTGTATTACGGATGCAGGTCCGGCTATGTGTGCCCAATGTGGATAGTTTGCATAAGTTGATTCTTTTTGAGGCACACAGGTCGTGGTACTCCATTCATCCGGGTGACGCTAAAATGTATCAGGACTTGAGGCAACACTATTGGTAGAGAAGGATGAAGAAAGACAAAGTGGTGTACATAGCTCAGTGTCAAAAGTTTAAGCCGGTGAAGTATGAGCATCATCGGCTAGGTAGGTTGCTTTAAAGGCTTGAGATTCCCGAGTGGAAATGGGAGCTAGTTACCATTGATTTCGTTGTTGGGTTCCCACAGACTCATAAAACGTTTGACGCAATATTGGTGATTGTGGATAGGTTGATCAAGTCGGCTCATTTCATTCTAGTGGTGACTACTTATTCATTAGAGCAGCTGGCTCAAGTCTATACCTGTGAGATTGTCCAACTTCATGGCGTGCCGGTATCCATCATTTTTGACCGGGGTACACAGTTTACATCGCGGTTCTGGAAGGCCGTACAATGTGAGTTAGGCACACGGGTTACGTTAAGTACAGCATTCCATCCTCAGACAGACGGACAGTGTGAGCGCACTATTTAGATATTAGAGGATATGATTCATGCCTGTGTTATGGAGTTTAGGGGTTCTTGGGATCAGTTCTTGCCGCTTGCGTAGTTTGCCTACAACAACAGCTACCAATCGAGTATTTAGATAGATCCGTATGAGGCCTTGTATGGGAGGTGGTGTTAGTCTCTGGTGGGTTTGTTTGAGTAGGGTGAGGCGAGGCTATTGGGTACTGACTTGGGTCAGGATACTTTGGAAAAGGTTAAGTTGATTCAGGATCGACTTTGTACAGCCCAATCTAGACAGAAGAGAAATGCAGATCGGAAGGTTCACGATGTTGTATTCATTGTTGGAGAGCGGATCTTGCTCCAGGCTTCCCCCATGAAGGGTGTTATCAGGTTCGGGAAGAAGGGCAAGTTGAACCCTAGGTATATCACACCTTTTGAGATTCTTGAGAGGATTGGTGAGGTGGCCTACAAGCTTGCATTTCCACCTAGTGTAGCTATAGTTCATCTAGTATTCCATGTTTCTATGCTCCGGAAGTATCACGTTGATCCGTCCTATGTGTTAGATTTTAGCTCAGTCTAATTGGATTATGATTTGTCTTATCTTGGGAGCCGGTGGCCATTTTTGATAGGCAGGTTAGAAAGTTGAGGTCAAAGAGCATTGTATCAGTGAAGGTTCAATGGAAGGGTAAACCAGTCAAGGAGGGGACTTGGGAGACCGAGCACGATATATGTAGTCGTTATCCTCATCTTTTTCCCACTTTAGGTATGTCTCTATACTCGTTTGAGGATGAATGCTTGTTTTAAGATGGGGAGGATGTAACGACCCGGCCGATCATTTCGAGTATTTTAGCCCTATTCCCCTATTTATTTCCTCTTCTATGTTATATTGTGATTATGTGACTTGCCGATGGTGTTTGGTTTTGGTTCGGGTGAGTTTCAGAGTGAAATAGGACACTTAGTCTCAAAGTTGGAAGTTTAAGTTGAAAGAGTCAACCGTAGTTTGACTTTTATGTAGATGACTCCGAAATAGAGTTTCGATTGCTCCAATAGCTCCGTGTGGTGATTTTGGACTTAGGAGCATGTCCGGATATTGATTTGGAGGTCCGTAGGTCGTTTCAGATTGAATTGGCGAAAATTAGGAAGTTGAAGGTTTGGAAGGTTGAGAAGTTTGACCGAGAGTTGAATTTATTGATATCGTGGTCGGATTCTGATTCTGGAAGTTGTAATAGGTCTCTCATGTCATTTATGACCTGTATGCAAAATTTGAGGTCAATCAGAATGATTTTGGTTTGATTCGGCGTTAGTTTTGGAATTTGGATGTTCATAGTTTCAATAGGCTTGAATTGGGTTGCTATTTGTAGAATCGATGTTGTTTGATGTGATTTTTGGCCTCGAGTAGGTCCGTTATGTGTTTTTTGAACTTGTTGGTATATTCGAACGGGGTCACGGGGGCCCTGGGAGTGAAGCGGAATAAAATCAGATTATTTTGGACTTTGGTTGATTTGCTGAAATTGTTGTTGTTCTGGTGTCATCGCACCAGTGGAGGGTTTGGCCGCAGGTGCACCATGGTCATAGTAGATGCGGAAAGGTCTAGCCATGCCTGGGGTCACAGAAATTGAGACCTCTGCAGGCGCGAGTACGTAGGTGCGCCTAGGTTCCGCAGAAGCGAACGCGTAGGTGCGCAATTTTGTCAGTGTAAGGCCCCGTAAAATTTTGCCAAGGAATTTAAGGGTTCGTGGTGCCGAGGAAGTGCAGGGCGTATCTGCGGCCCATTCTGCGGTCGCAGAACTACCGCAGACTAAAGTAGAAGTCTGGGCAAATTTTTGGACCATTATGCGGTCCATTATGTGGTTGCATAATCATTTTGCGGGCTGTATAATCCATCGCAGACCCAGCACAAAAATGTCTGGAGGGAAGTTCTGCAGCGGTCGCAGACCTGTCAAGACCATCGTCGTTTTTGGGCATCACTTTCACGGTCCATTTTGCTGACCGCATATCTGTTATGCGGTCCATTCTGCAACCGCAGACCTGAGTTCGGAGGGTCCATTTCCCTATTTTTATAACCCGAACCCATTTTGATAAATAGCCTATGAGGCCATTATCTGATAATTTTAGAGAGAGGTAAGAGTATTTTAGAGAGAGAAGGAGAAAATCTAACACTCTAATCATCCAATCTTGCACCAATCTTCAAAAATCAAGGAAACCAATCACTAGATTATCATCTATCAGGGTAAGTCCTACTCCTAAACTTTCATGCAAGAGGTTATGAGTTCTAGTATGTTGTGGGGGCTAGAAATAGGCCATGCATGTGCCAATAAATTGTTATTGCTAGAAGTGTTGGGACGTTATAGTAACTTAAAGAAATCTCAAACAAGGTATGTTGGCTAAATTCCTCTTTTAGAATTGGACCCCCACAATGGCCTTGTAAGTCCTGAGTTGCTCATTATAAGTTGATTATTCCGAATAAGCCTTGTGTCAAAGAATATATGCACTCAATTTGTATTCCAAACGTTCTTGTATGTTGAGTTACTATTTGAGAAGGTGATTAAGCATGGGCTATGTGTTAATATGTTATGATTTGAAAACATGATCCTAATGAAAACTAGCATGTCGAATTGTGTAAGAAATCACATGTGCCTAAGACCCTTAATTTGGTTAGTTGCTCAAATGTGTATTTAAAGTGTTGAGTAGAAATGCCTTATATGTGTACCTAAAGTCTTGATTTGAAATGCCTTGTTGTTGATAATCTATAAGGATGCTTGAAAGTGAAAGAAGTGGGTTGTAGATATAAAGTGTGGCCAACGTGCCAAGAATGAAAGTGACACTTGTGGTCAACGGCACCGAGGATATGAAATGATGTGAGAAAGGTTATGAAATAGGCCTTGATTTAATTGCCCCAAACTGACCTCGAAAATAGGTTTTCCTAAAAGCTTGTGTGCCCAAGTTATGCCCAAATATGGCTGTTTTAACTAATGTTATGCTTTGTAAGTATTGCCAATGTGTTTTAAGATCTTACATATTCATGAGTTGCAATTGTGCATTGCCTTTTTTGGGGAAAGGTATTTCAAGAATAAATGATGTGTTACTCGTTTATGATATTAACTTGTGCTTTGATTGCCAATCTTCTTACTCCATTTCTTGGAAAGAAATCCATTGTGTTTAAAGTCTTCATTACTAATGAACTTAAAGTTGTGATTTCCGAAATATTCTATATGTTGATGTTTATGTTGATGATCCTTGAAAGTAAAGAAATGAAAGTGTGGAATGTAAGATACGGCCACCGTGCCTTGGGATAAGAAATCATAAGTATGGCCAAGAGAGCCAATGAAATTATAATGATGTTATGAATGGTTGAAGTTACTAACGAGGCTATATATAATATGAAAGGTATTGAGGTGAATATAAAATATATTTGTGCTTTTGTTTCCCTTGTGTGAAAACCAAAAATGTTTTTGGGAGTATCATTAGTAACCGAGGAAGGGTGGGTCATAAGGCCCATACCAGAAACTACACGTGTCAGTTTAGGGATGGATTGTGATTATTCCCCTTGTTTTGGATGAGATTGAGATATTGATGTGATTGTGGTTATTCCCCTTAATTGGGATGAGGTTGATATTAGCTGTGAATTGGAAAGTCAACCCACACAGCATATGTGGGAAGGCGGCCTAGCCGATCGGGTGGAGATCGGATGCCATGTTGCGCACATAGTGGTACTACTCTTGGTAACACCTTTCTTTCGCACCACATGTTAAACCATATTGTTCGTGGGGATATGGCCTAGCCGATCGGGTGTGATCGGACTCCGTGCTAAAAATACGGTGGTATATCAGTGCTAATGATCTCCCAACCAAAAATATATATTATTTTAGTATTTTGAAAATTGTTATGTTTTAACTGGGCATTTGGATATTGTTGATTGTGACTTGATGTTTGTATGGTTTTCCCTTTCTTATATTGGCACTCTATTTTGAAAGTGGACATTTAGCTTTACATACTATTGATCCTCGTTAGCAGTTACTCTCTATTCAATAGATTTTGGTGAGCCCTACTCTATTCCGGGCTTCATGTCATTTGATGTTGTACTTTACGTTTTGAGGTATAGCCGGGGCCTTATCGCCAGCACATCCATACTTCTCTTCTGTTGTACTTAGAGGCCCCGTAGACAGGTTGTGGGTGGTGTATGATGTTGGGAATTAAACTAGTAAGTGTTGGCATTTGGGAAAACATGTTTTTTTGTTATCATATCTATAAACTTGTAATATTTTGGAAATCAAAAATGAATATCCTTTTGTAATTGAAAAAGAATGTGGATCACTTGACTCTTCTCATGTCTATCACTTGTATTGGTTCTTATATTGTTAATGGGCAAGGTTGGTTAGAAGGCATCGAACAGACTTGCTTAACCGGGATATCTCGGTTGAGCGTCGGTCGCGCTCCCCGAGGCCGGGGCATGATAGTCAGCAAAAGCGAAATTCCCTAACCTTAGTTGGAACTGCACATGCGATGGAGTTTTCCGCATGTGCGGGGTCATAGATGAGACTATTTGACCGCAGAAGCGGTTAACACATGGTAGAAAGGGGAGTGTTTGAGGGTTTTACTTCATTTTTTATCTTTTGGACCTAGAGAGCTCGATTTGTGGTGATTGTTCAGAGGATGTTCAAGGAAATCATCGGGGTAAGTGATTCTAACTTGGATTTGGCTATTATACAAGAATCGCTCTTTATTTTCATCATCTAATTAGTGTCACGACCCAAAATCTGATTAGTCGTGATAGCACCTAACCCAACCCACTAGGTAGGCCAGTTTAACAATAATCCAACTTCAAATGAGATTTACTAAGAAAATAATGATGAAATGATTGAACCCTTATACAACTTACCAAGAAGTAGTAGTACAAATCATGAGCTTCTACGATTTAGAGTTTACAAAGCTAGTGTGAAGTAAATACATCATCTGTTCGAAATATAAATAAACAGATTCATAAATCAAAAGCTTCCAAGAACAAGAGGTTGTTATAACTGGAATGCAGGTACATCTTCAATGCCAGCTTCCGTAACACACAGCAACATCAGCTCCAAATTCTACACGCAAGGTGCAGAAATGTAGTATGAGTACAACCAACCCCATGTACTCAATAAGTAACAATCCTAACCTTAGGTTGAAAGCAGTGACGAGGTTGGACTACGGTTAGACTCTGACATCAACATCCAAGAACAACTCGTAACAGTATAATGAAAATAGTACAAGTAATACTCAAAGATATGATACTCAGCTCGTTCATAGATACGAAAAATAGGCATGCTTTTCAGGTATAATAGTAAAACCCAAATATTTTGGCGAAATCACCAAAATGTGAGTATGTTAGAAAAACTGAGATTCTTCCCAAAACATTCAACAACAGTAAAATGTTTCATTATCAGATGGCATGAGGAAAGTACATCTTTATGCCTACATGTCAATGTGCATGTGAAGTCATGAATGTCATAATACCGTACAGCATGAAGAAATGCATCTCTATGACTACATGCCAAGTATCCATGTCAAGTGTAATGCACCACAGTGATAAACTCATGTTCTCATGCTCTCGGAACAGTCAACCTCACTCAGCCCTCCCAGTCACTTAGTCCTCCCAATCACTCAATCCTCCCAATCACTCGGCACTTGCACTCAGTAGGTACCTGCGCTCACCGCTGGTATGTCAAACTCTGGAGGGGCGTATCCTGCCCAAGCGCTAATATAAGCCAATCATGGAATAAATCAATAAAGCATGTTGCAACGTGCAGCCCGATCTCACAAATAACACTCACAATCAAGCCTTCAGCCTCACTCAGTCATCAAACTCTCCAGTCTCTCGGGCTCACAAATCTCATGCAAGTCAGCCCAAAAAATGATAACATGATGTGACAACAAATGATAATAGAGACTGAGATATGATATGCAAATGAATGAATATGACTGAGTATGTAATTTTAATTTAAGCAAATAACACAATAGGTATAAATGATCTCAGTGGGTCCCAACAGAATAAGTATATGGCCTAAACATGATTTCTACTATGGATCTCTGCTCAATTACTCTAACACGTGGGAATTTCATGGATAGAAACAAGATAGATAACTGCACAGTACCACAGAATCAACCGAGTCATAATTTACATAGTGCACGCCCACAGTCCTATCACCTAGCATGTCCGTCACCTCAACACCAACAAATAACACATATATTCAGGGATTCATACCCTCAGCACTAAGTTTAGAAGTATTACGTACCTCGAACAAGCCAAATCCAATATCGAGCAAGCCCAACAATACTCTAAAAATGAATCTCATGCGTACCTACCTACGCACGGCTCAAAACTAGCAAAAAGCAACTCAAGAACATCAAATAATTCCAAAGGAAACAAACCCAATCGATAAAGGTTATCTTTAATTAATAGCTCAAAGTCAACCAAAAAGACAAACATGGGTCCACAGCTCGGAACCTGACAAAACTTACAAAATCCAACAACCCATTCATTTACGAGTCCAACCATACTAGTTTCACTCAAATTCGACTCTGAATCGATGTTCAAAACTCAAAAATTCACTTTATGAAATTTTAGACAAAATCCCCCAAATTTCACTTTCAAATCATCAATCAAATGCCAAAAAACGAAGATGGATTCATGAAATATAATCAAAACCGAGTATAGAATACTTACCCCAATCCATGTGATGAAAATCACCTCCAAAATATCCCAAATCCGAGCTCCCCAACTCAATCTATGACCAAATGAACAAACCCTCGATATTAAATATTTCTACCCAGCTGTTCTGCCTTTTCTCTTATGCCTAACGATATCAAAACTCACTTTTGATACCTTTAATGAATTCCTTGTGAAATTCCAGTCAAGTTAGGCTTTTGAATCACTCCATTTGACCTTATAATAAAGAAGATATGTCGGTTTCATTATTTGAAAATAGTGTAGATTTTTAAATACGAATTCAGTGGTAATTTCGTAATTAATCTATATTATTTTAAAAGTGGGAAGCCTATAAGTTAAAAGTTAAATTACTAAAAAACCTTGTCTTAAAAAAACCAAATTTGACCTTGTGCATATATATTCCTAACCAACGCTTGGATACGAACGGATGCGTTCTGCAAGGCCCCGTAAAATTTCGCCAAGGAATTTAAGGTTTTGTGGTGCCAAGGTAGACTAATGTGTACGAAGGTTGTAGATAATTTTTGCGGCGAGTTGGCTTGCCGCGGCACGGACTTTCTGGGTTGAAGAATGCATTCAGGAGTTGGTGAAATATTTTGGCAGAAGAAGGCAATTATGCGGTCAGTTTTGCGATCGCAGATCCGTTCCGCGGGCCACATATCCATCGCGGAGTTGAGCAACAAATTTGTTGAATTTTGAAGGTTATTTTGTGGTCCATTATGCGATCGCATATCCTTTTCGCGGTCCGCACTTCCTTCGCAGAGTTAGCATGAAGAACTTTGAAGGGTGATTTTGCGGTCCATTTCGCGGCCGCATAACTGGTCTGCGGACCGCAGACCTGCCGCAGATCTGTCCAGACCAGCCTAGTTTTTGGGATCATTTTTGCGGTCCCTTTTGCGGGCTACATACCTGTTCTGTGATCGCAGAGTTGAGTTCAGAGGGTCCATTTTTTATTTTTATAACCCGACCCCATTTATTATAAAATGACTTTGGGGTTATTTTTGGCTGGGTTAAACACATATTTTAGAGAGAGGGGAGTGCTTTTGAGAGAGATAAAGGAGCCCCAAGTGCATTGATCATCAATCCCTGCCCCAATCTTGAAGATTCAAGGGAATCATTCACTAGACCATCATCTACCCGGTTAAGACCTTGTCCTAAAACCTTCATGCAATTGTTATGGGTTTAATTAGTTAGAGATAGGCCGTGCATGTGACATTAGGTGGTAGTAGGTGGGATTGTTGAACTATTTTGCGTAGTTTCTTGTTGAACTTGGTTGAGGGAGGAAGGGATTACCATTGTAGAGCTTCGTAGTTGATTTTGCATAATAGGTGTTTGACAAAATTCCTAAGAGAGTTACACCATGAGAATCCTTCTAATTATTATCAGATTTTCGCTATCTTCCTATATATTGATATTTCTAGAAGTGTTGGGACATTGTAGTAACTTAAGGAAAGCTCAAGAAAGGTATGTTGGCTAAACTTCTCTCTTAGAATCTAATTCCATGATGTTCCCGTAAGTTTCAAGTATGGTTGGCCCAGGTTCCTAATTCCCATGTTCTGAGTAAGCAAAGTGTCGAAAGATGTAGGTACTCAAAATCTGTTCCAATTACTCCTATCTCATCATGATCTACTTCGGGAATGTGTTCAAGTATGGTTTATGTGTTAAAGCGTTATAACTTTAATTCATGTTTCAAATGAAAGTCCATTATGCTTAACTTGGAAAGAAAACCCAATGTTCTTAAAACTCATATAGTTCGTATACATATCAAATTTCTATTTTGAAATGCCCTTATTGTTGATAAACTATGACGATGTTTGGAAGTGAAAGAAGTGAGAGTGACGTATAAAATGTGGCCATGGTTGTTGTAACTAGAGTGTATGATTTGAATTTGTGTTTCAATCATAAGTCACCACCATCTCCTTTGTAAGAGTTTTCAATGTCCTTATTAACCCATGAGTTAAAACTGTGCATTGCCTTTTTAAAGAGTTACTTCAAAAGGAAATGGTGTATTACTCGTTTGTGGTTTTTAACTTTCGTTGCTATTGCAAGTCATTTTGCTCCATACTTTGGAAAGAAATCCGTTGTGTTTAAAGCCTCCATTATTAATGAATTTAATTTACAATTTCCGGAATATTCTACATGTTGATGTTTGTGTTGATAATCCTTGAAAGTAAAGAAATGAAAGTGTGGAATATGAGATATGGTCACCATGCCTTGGATGAAGAATCATATGTATGGCCAAGAGAGCCAGTAAAATAATGATATTGTGGGTGGTTGAAAATACTAATGAAATGGTATATGGTATGAAATGTTATGAGGTGAATGTATTTGTATCTCTGTTTCCTTTGTGTGCAAAACAAAAATGTTTTTGGTAGTATCATTAGCGAACCGAGGAAGGGTGGGTTATAATAGCCCACACCCGAAACTACACGTACCGGTGTAGGAGTGGATTGTGATTATTCCCCTTATTTGAGATGAGATTGATGTATTGAGAATATTTCCCTTGATTGGGATGAGATTATTGATAGCCCCGCATTTAATGTCGACTCACACGGCATATGTGGGTAGACGACCCAGCCGGTTGGGTGGTGATCAGACGCCATGTAGCGCGCATGGTGGTTTCTACTCTTGGTAACACCTTTCTTTTGCATCACATGTCAATCCACATTGTTCGTGGAGCGATGGACTAGCCGATCGGGCATGATCAGACTCCGTGCTAAAAACACAGTAGTATATCAGTGCTAATGATCTCCCAACCAAAAAAAAATGTTATTTTCGTATTCTAAAAATTTTTATGTTTTAACTTGGCATTTGGATATTGTTGATTGTTACTTGCTGTTTCCATGGTTTTCCCCTTCTTGTATTGGCATTTTATTTTGAAAGAGGACATTTAGCTTTACATACTAGTACTATTCCACATGTACTAACGTCCTTTTTGCCATGAGCACTGCATCTTCAATGGATGCAGGTGGTTCGTCAGCGGGCAACTTTGGTCCTCGTTAGCAGTTACTCTTTATTTAGAAAGTTTTGGTTGAGCCCTACTCTGTTCTAGGCCTAATTTCACTTGATGTTGTACTTTGTGTTTTGAGGTATAGCCAGGGCCTTGTCGCCGGCACTTTCATATTACTCTTTTGTTGTACTTAGAGGCTCCGTAAACATGTTGTGGGTGGTGTTCAATGTTGGGAAATGAAATAGAAGCTTTGGTATTTTGGAAAACATGTTTTCTCTCATAAATATGAATTTGTGATATTTTGAAAATTGTAAATGAATATCCTTTGAGTAATGGAAAAGAACGTGAAGCACATGACTCTTCTCATGTCTATCTCTTGTTATTGGTTCTTAAATTGTTCATGGGTAAGGTTGGGTAGAAGTTATCAAATAGGCTTGCTTGACCGGGGTATCTTGGTTGAGCGCCGATCGTGCTCTCCGAGGACGGGGCGTGACACGTTCCTTCAGAGAGGAAACCCTATCTGCTCTTTTAAGTTTGATTAATTGCATCAAATACTGTTGCTTCAATATAAACTGGTACGACATTAATTTCTTTGGCCAAAAGTTGCTTGGTTGTGAACTATTCTCCATTAAGAAATTTATATCAAAGAATAAGAAATTGAAAAATAAAATGTTGTACAATACTTGTGTGTTTCGTCTTGTACGTTTTCTTTTCATGTACTCAAATTCTCATCCAATTATATACTTTGACTTTTTAATTTGGCACATATTTGTTTTTCACTCTTTACTTTTTATTTAGAAGAATAAATTTTTATGTAACTAGCTTAGGTCTCAGTCAACCAGTCACAAAAACAACAAAGGTAAATTTGATTTCCAAAAATGTCATCGTAGATTTTTTG
The DNA here is from genome assembly GCF_000715075.1 of Nicotiana tabacum. NCBI lineage: Eukaryota > Viridiplantae > Streptophyta > Magnoliopsida > Solanales > Solanaceae > Nicotiana > Nicotiana tabacum. Next base: position 38,793,196 of record NC_134092.1, read on the forward strand.
GGATGATCTCATAATATACATGTCACGACCCAAAATCCTAACCTGTCATGATGGCGCCTATCGTGGTACTAGGCAAGCTGACATTTATGAAATAACTCCAACACTTAATAGAAAACGGATATAAAATAGTTTAAATAATAACAACATCCCATAAACAAGATAGAAATCCAAAATACAATGCGGAAATTCCCAACATCGGGGTGTCACTGAGTACATGAGCATCTATATATCACAAGTCCGATAAATATTGTCTATAAAAATCTGAAACCAAATACAGTAAGTGGAAAGATAGGGAATGAGAAAAAAGGTCTGTGAAACGCCGGCAGCTACCTGGAAATCTCCAGAAGATCAACTGTGCAAGGAAATGAACACCCATTGTGTCTGGGAACACCTGGATCTGCACACGAAGTGCAGCGTGTAGTATGAGTACAACCAACTCAGCAAGTAACAATAATAAATAAATAATTGAAAGTAGTGACGAGCTTCACAGTTATAGTTCAATTACAGTGATTTCAACATAAGAAAGTAGGCATGCTCTCAAGTTTGATAAATTAGGTCAATAGTTATTCCATGACAAGTTCAAGTGAAACAAAGTGTAATATCTTTCAGAAATTTCAAACAATGATACATGGCAGTTAAAGCAACAATAATAAAATCAAATACATCCCCTCAGAGTCACTTAACCTTCCCATTCACTCAGCACTCAGCACTCGGCACTCGTACTCAATAGGTACCTGCGCTCACTATGGGTGTGTGCAGATTCCGGAGGGGCTCCTTCAGCCCAAGCGCTATAATCTGCACGGACAACACACGTGCTGCACGGATAACTCACATGCTATAATATAATACCTGGATCCGCACGGACAACTCACGTGCTATAGTATAATATCTAGATCTGCACGGACAACCCACGTGATGCACGGACAACTCACGTGCTATAGTATAATACCTCACAATCAGGAACTCGGCCTCACTCAGTCATCAACCTCTCTAGTCTCTCGGGCTCTCAGAAATCATAATAAGCAGCCCAGACAGCAATGATATGATGCATCAAAAATGAACAATAGAGACTGGGGTGTAATATACAAATAAACTATGACTGAGTACAAATAACAATTTAGCAGATAATTCAACATGTACACGACCTCTGTGAATCCCTACAATGCCAACACGTGGTCTAAACATGATTTGTGATTCAATTTCTCTAATTTATGGAGAATGTACAGATAAAAACAGATTGTACAACTACACGGTTCAACGGAATTAGACCATGTCACAATTCCTACTGTGCATGCCCAGACGCCCGTCACCTAGCATGTGCGTCACCTCACAACCAAATACATGACACGTAATACAGGGTTTCATACCCTCAGAGCCAAATTTAAAACTGTTACTTACCTCAATACGAGCAAATCTCTACTCCAACACACCCTTACCTTGCGAAACGGTCTTTGAATTCCTCGAATCTAGCCATAAACAATCTGATAAAATCAATACGGGCTAAAGGAATCAACTCCATAAGAAAAGCTAAGTTAATAAGTAAAATTAAAAATCGGCTCAAAAGTCATCCCCCCGGCTCTTGTCTCAAAATTTGATAAAAGTCACAAAGCCCAAAATCCCACTCAACCACGAATCCAACCATACCAAACCTATCAAAATCCGACACCAAATCATCACCCAAATCCCCAAATCAAACTCTCATAATCCCTAGCCTCAAACTCCCAATCTACACCTTAAATACATACCAACTAGGTGGGAAAATCAATGGGGAAGCAATATTATTGATCAAAAATAGGCACAAGGGACTTACCTTAAGAATCTCCTCAAAAACCCTCTCACAAATCGCCTTAACCGTGCTTGAAATGTTAAAAGTGAAGACAAAGTCGCGAACCCTTGCTTTTAAACATTCTGTCCAGCATTTCCGCTTCTGCGGACACTTAACCTCGTCTGAGGCGTCGCAGAAGCGACCAAAATTCTGCTTTTGCGGTGAACCACTGGAGCTGGGCCTCCGCTTCGACGGTCCTTTCCCCCGCATCTGCGCCATCACAAGTGCTGAATTGCCCATCGTACCTACATAAACTTCTGCATCTGCGCCCATCACTCCGCTCCTGCGACCACACAGGTGTGGAAACATCTTCGCACCTGCGACCATTGTCCTCCCCACGTCTGGCCGCATCTGCGCTCCTCAGCTTGCACCTGCGATCAAAGCTCCGCAGGTGCAATTACACCAGCAGACTTCAGCAGTCCTCCAACTCAAACTTTGATCCGAAAACCTTTCAAAATCACCCCGAGGCCCTCGGGACCTCAACCAAACATACCAACAAGTCTTAACACCTCATATGAACTTAGTCGAGCCTTCAAACCACCTCGAACAACATCAAAAATACAAATCGCACATAGATTCAAGCCTAATGAACTTTAAGCTCCTAATTTCTACAAACGATGCTGAAATCTATCAAATCACATCTGATTGACCCCAAATTTTGCATACAAGTCACAAATGACATTACAGACCTACTCCAACTTCAGGAATCGGAATCCGACCCCGATATCAAAAAGTCCACTCCCACTCAAACATTCCAAAAATTCCAACTTTTGCCATTTCGTGCCTGATTCCACTACGGACTTCCAAATCACAATCCGGAAATGCTCCTAAGTCCAAAATCACCTAACGGAGCTAACAGAAACATCAAAACTCTGTTCCATAGTCGTTTACTCAAAGATCAACATCCGGTCAATCATTTCAACTTAAGCTTTCAACCTTGAGACTAAGTATCTCATTTCATTCTAAAATCACACCGGACCCCGACTACTCCGACAAGTCACACAACAACTATAAAGTATAAAATGAACAGTTAATGGGGAATGGGGCTACAACTCTCAAGTCATTACCCAATAGCCTATCCTCCCCAGGCTCAAACCAACCCACCGGAAATCTACATCGTCTCCCATACAAAGCCTCATACAGAGCAATCTAAATGCTTGACTGGTAGCTGTTGTTGTAGGCAAACTCCACGAGTTGCAGAAACTGATCCCAAGAACTCCCAAAATCAATGACACAAGCACGTAGCATATCCTCCAATATCTGAATAGTGCGCTTGGATTGTCCTTCGTCTGAGGGTGAAATGTTGTGCTCAACTCAACCTGGGTACCCAACTCTCGCTACACGGCTCTCCAAAACTGCGATGTGAACTATGTGTCCCAATCTGAAATGATGGACACTGGCACTCCGTGGAGGCGAATAATCTCTCGGATGTAAATCTCAGCCAATCGCTCCGAAGTATAAGTAGTCGTAACTGGAATGAAGTGCGTGGACTTGGTCAGCCGATCCATAATCACCCAAATAGCATCGAACTTCCTCGAAGTCCGCGAGAGCCCAACTACAAAATTCATGGTGATCCGCTCCCATTTCCACTCTGGAATCTCTAACCTCTGAATCAATCTGCCCGGTCTCTGATGCTCATACTTTACCTGCTGACAATTGAGGCACCGAGTTACAAACCCCACTATATCCTTCTTCATTCTTCTCTACCAATAATGATGCCTCAGGTCCTGGTACATCTTCGCGGCACCCAAATGAATGGAATACCGCGAATTGTGGGCCTCCTCAATAATCAACTCACGTAGTCCATCCACATTAGGCACACAAATCTGACCATGCATCCTCAATACCCTATCATCCCCAATAGTAACATATTTGGCATCACCGTGTTGAACTGTGTCCTTAAGGACAACCAAATGAGGGTCATCATACTGGCACTCTCTGATGCGATCATATAAAGAAGACCGAGAAACCACATAAGCCAAAACTCTGCTCGGCTCGGAAATACCCAATCTAACAAATTGGTTGGCCAAGGCCTGAACATCCAAGGCTAAAGGCCTCTCTGCTACTGGTAGATATGCTAAACTCCCCAAACTCTCTACCTTGCGACTCAAGGCATCAGCCACCACATTGGCCTTTACGGGATAATAGAGGATGGTGATGCCATAATCCTTAAGTCACTCCAACCATCTCCCCTGCCGTAAGTTAAGATCCTTCTGTTTAAAAAGATGTTGTAGACTCCGGTGATCGGTGAAAATCTCATAAGGAACACCATAAAAATAGTGCCGCAAGATCTTCAAGGCATGAACAATAGCTGCTAACTCGAGGTCATGATCAGGATAGTTCTTCTCATGCACCTTTAGTTGTCTAGATGCGTAGGCAATCACACTACTGTCCTGCATCAACACCGCGCCGAGACTAATGCACGATGTTGGCAACACCGACACTGGGCTATAGTCAAAGTAGTCTTGAGCTTTTGAAAGCTCTCCTCAAAATCCGTGGTCCACCTGAATGAAGCACCCTTCTGGGTCAACCTAGTAATAGGTTCTGCAATAGACGAGAAACCCTCTACAAATGTCACGACCCAAAATCTCACCTGTCGTGATGGTGCCTATCTCAATACTAGGCAAGCCAAAAATCCCAATAAACCACCATTTCTTTTAAATTTGAAAAACAAAATATTTAAATTCAGCGGAATAAATCTCAAAATTTCAAATATATCACTCCCGAAACCCGGTGTCACTAAGTACATGAGCATCTAATGTGAATACAATGTTTGAATGTATAGAATAGTACAATAACTGAAGGAAAGAGAGACAAGGTCAGCGGATGCCAAGCAGCTACCTTGATAGTCTCCAACTGATAGTACTCTCAAATCTAACAATCTTTGTCTCCGAAAGCACCTGGATCTGCACACGAGGTGTAGAGTGTAGTATGAGTACAACTAACTCAATAAATAACAAGACTAACCTTTGGGCTGAAAGAAATGATGAGCTCCGCAGGTACAGTCCAGTAAAAATAATGGTAAAGAAATGTAGGCATGCTTTCAAGTTCAACAGATAAACTCAGTACAAGTGAAATAGATCAATATTGCATGATATAAGGAATATGACATCTCAGTAGCAAGACCTCCTATAGATACTGGTCACCAATTATTCGGTCACTCTATACAGTTTATGGCCAGTCCAGCCCCGGGGTGTTCCAACCCGTATATATATACACATCGACTGACAGTCACTCATTCAGTACCGTATAAGGCTAATACAGCCCGGGGGTAATTTATCCCAAAATGCAAATGATATGGACAAGATCCATGTCCAAGTAAATTCATTACAATATAAATAAGTAAGGCAAGTCCATGCTCTGGTAAAATCCATCCCAAACTTATATATAAGCAGTAACTAAGGCAAGTCCATGCCTTGGGAAATCTATCCCGAATATATATAATCATCTACGCTCACTGGGGGTGTACAGACTCCGGAGGGGCTCCTTCAGCCCAAGCGCTATAAGTCGACCGCGCTCACTGGGGGTGTGTGCAGACTCTCGGAGGGGCTCCTTCAGCCCAAGCGTGATATAAAGCCAATATGGCCTACTGCAGGCGGGCAGTCCCGATCCATAGAATCATAAAGCCAATGAGGCCTCCTGCAGGCGGGCAACCCTGATCCATTTAATAATAAAGCCAATAAGGCCTGTTACAGGCAGGCAACCCCGATCCATTTAATAATTAAGCCAATAAGGCCTGCTGCAGGCGGGCTGCTCCGATCAATAAAATAATAAAGCCAATAAGGCCTGCTGCAGGCGGGCAGCCCCGATCCAGATCAATAATAATGTATAAAGTCATTCTGGCCTATTGCAGGCGGGCAGCCCCGATCCATTTAATAACAACATATATAAAGCCAAATCGCCTACTGCGTTGCGCAGCTCAATGCCATAAGTATCCTCACAATGGACAATTATTACTGAGTGTGAAATGTATATTTTAGAACAAATTATTCAACAGTATCACGACCCCATCGGTCCTAAAATATCGGCACATAGCCTAAACATGATCTTTATTACTAGCCTCAGCTTAATTCCTCTAACATGTGCCACATGTTCAGATAATAACATGATTCTTTAATTTTACTACTTCACAATATTTATTCAAGACACACTTTTTGTGGTGCACGTCTACATGTTCGTCACATATCGTGTGTGTCACGTCCAAACAATTAATATCATACCAAATTCGGGGATTCATACCCTCAGAACCAAGTTTAGAAGTGTTACTTACCTCAAACCGTGTAATTCTTTACTCCAAATGCCTCGAATCTAGCCACAATTAATTCAATTCAGTCAATAAAATTTATTGGAATTACTTCCATAAGAAAATACTAATTTTTCATAAAAATCTGAAATTTAGCTTAAAAAGCGTCCGTGGGTCCCATATTTCGGAACCCGACAAAATTTACAAAATCCAATCACCAAATCCGATACGAGTTCAACCATACCAATTTTATCAAATTCCGATAACAACTCGACCTCCAAATCTTACATTTTCGTTTTTGGAAGATTTTGCAAAAATGTTGATTTTCTTCCATTTAAATCTGAAATAAATGATGAATATAACAATAGAATCATAAAGTATAATCACTTTCGGATAACGAACACTTACCCCAATCCATATGGTGAAAATCGCCTCAAAAATCGCTTCAATCCATGCTCCATAGCTCCAAATGTGTTAAAATGGACAAAACCTCAAAATATATCTTCTGTCCAGGCATTTACTCTTCGCGATCGCGAAGCACAAAATTTTTCAGCCCCAAAATTGATCTTCGCGATCGCGGAAAACCAATCGCGATCGCAAAGAACAAACTCCCCCAAATCTTCCATACAGCCTCTAGTGTATCCACCATAACGTTTTGTACACAACTCCAAATCACATATGGTTTACCTTTCTGAAAATTAGACATCAAGGGTTACGACTTTCATTTTTAAATCATCTCCAAATTCCTTATAGATTGCGAAATATAAGCTTCCAAACTCGGGTCAGTGTAGCAGAGATTTTTCTACGCGATCGCGAAAGAGCTTCCGCGATCGCGATTCACAAAGCCTCAAACTGCTGTTTTCTCTTCGCGAATGCGACCAAATGTTCACAATCGTGATGCACACCTCTATAGGCAGAAACCAGCAATTAAAATGGCCTAGAAATAGTCCGAAACTCACCCGAGCCCCTCGGGACCTCAACCAAATATACCAACAAGTCCTAAAACATCATACGAACTTAGTCGAACCCTCGAATCACATCAAACAACGCTAAAACCATTAATCGCACCTCAATTCAAGCCTAATGAACTTTGAACTTTCAAATTCTATATTTTGTGCCGAAATACATCAAATCAATCCGGAATGACTTCAAATTTTGCACACAAGTCATAAATGACATAACGAAGCTATTCCAATTTCCAGAATTGGATTCCGACCTTGATATCAAAAAGCCAACCCCCCGGTGAAACTTCCCAAAAATTCAACTTTCGACATTTGAAGTCTAATTCCACTACGGACCTCCAAATAATTTTTCGGACATGCTCCTAAGTCCAAAATCACCATACAGAGCTATTGGAATCATCAGAATTAAATTCCGAGGTCATTTACAAATAAGTCAATATCCAGTCAACTTTTCTAACTTAAGTTTTCAATTATGAGACTAAGTATCTTATTTCACTCCGAAATCCTTCCGAACCCGAACCAACTAACCCGATAAATCATAAATCAATTATAAGGCATAAATTGAGCAGTAAATTGGGGAACGAGGTTATAATACTCAAAACGACCGGCCGGGTCGTTACATTCTCCCCCACTTAAACATACGTTTGTCCTCGAACGTGCCAGGAGTTGTTTCCAAGCCACCACATCACTATTCCATCTACCACACACATACCCGGGGATGATCTCACGCCACCCTATTCCGTGTAAATTGTATAGGCCTGACAACACAACATAATTAAAAATCATTACTTCAACCTTAGCCCATAAACCTTGAAATTCAATTTCCAATATTCAGAATTTCTTTTCAAGACCTGAATCTCACATCAACACGTTGTATGAGTCTGAACAAGTTGTATTAAGCCATAACCATAACCCCAGATATAATCACTTAACATACTACACAATTCGTATGCTTGCAGCACTATTTTCGATCACATTAACTACTCCAAAGTAACCCGGTAATAGTATTAAACCCCATATCAAACAAAACCCCGTTCTAAAACTTTCACACACTGCTAATAATGAAATAAACACGCGAAATCTCATAACATCTTATCGGATCGACAAGTCATGGAGCTCTCCCGCCCAACCAGAACCAAAATCACTTTCCAAGCCGACTTTCAATATTATCCTCCCAATATACCGTGTTCAAACCTGATAGTACACATTCTAGGTCCAATGACCTTATAGTATTAAACACAACTATCCTATTGACATGCCACAATCCACAACTACGCAACCTTGTAGCCAAAATGGAAGATGTCTCAAAGTAGAGAACCGTATTGTAAGTTCAACAAGCACCACCACAACTGTAATGCTATAAGCTCATTATATATATAGTAGAACCAAGACACACAAATTTAATAACAGTAACCAGCTCTTCTAGAGATCACATTAACATCACTCGCACGGACAACTCACGTGCCAATAATATAAATATTTGGACCCGCACGGACAACTCACATGCCAATAATATAAATATCTGGACCCGCACGGACAACTCACGTGCCAATAATATAAATATCTGGACCCGCACGGACAACTCACGTGCCAATAATATCAGTACGTGGATACGCACGGACAATTCACGTGCCAGTAACATAATCCACCTGGCATGGTCACATGCCTTTAACTCAAGCATATCATACAGGAGCAATCAAATATGTACACATGAACCATCATAACTGATCACAACTTCAGCACTCGCATGGCTATAACATCCTTCATGTACGATCATCCCACTAGGAATATTCCCATAATTCCTCCATGCCACATATCAATAACTCATATATCAGTAGTCTATTAACTAGGAGAGTACCGTAATACCAATGCACCTCCGTAAATCAAAACACAATGCTCCTTTCAACCGCACACCCTTATCAGGGATTACCGAGCAACTATAATGTTCATCTAAATATATTATACTGTCCATTCCATCCAGAATTCGTGATCTTCCTTTCAAGAATGAACTGCAACCACGTACATATAAATCTAAATCCCGCACAACACACCACATCTATCATGCCATCATGTGACAAGCACAAGAATCTCATTATCATCTTTGAGTCACTAACAATTTACATACCCTATTAGTTAGAAACCTTTCTCTTGCTTCTTTCCAGGAGGAAGCCACAATACACAACATGTTCCCCACACCGGTAGGAAATATCCGGCTCAAACCATGGTAGAAACCATCAAGAACACTTTGAAATTCATTTGCACATAACTAAACTATCATAACTGAATTCCTCTAACTCGACCAAACCACGTAGGTCACCAAAACACAAGAATATTGCCACCAGACATCTGTAGAGTCTCACCACATCATAATTACCCTTATAAATACCACAACCGAAACACCCACTCTGAAAATACCTTATTTTAGTCTAAGGCCATTTCATTCACCTTCGTGATACCGAAATATAAAATCCATAATGATATACAAAAATGCCACAAGTCTTGACACCATCCAACTTAAATCTCAGATTTTAGCCATAAACAAATCCGCCAAAAATTCTCAATTGTTACATATTAATCTCGAATCCATTAGAACTTTCTCGAGATTCACCCACTTTGCTCAAATCCACGTTACACCACCCAAATGAGCTAAAAGACACGTGCCCTATCAGCACAACAACACTCAAAGAAGTAACTCTACTTTAATACCACCTATCAAATTCATACTCTGTGCGCACTACATCATTCACAAATAACAACTCACTCATCCCACGATTTTCATATACTCATAAAGCGCAATATAACCCGTATCCAGAAATTTCCTTACTCGAGTCATTCTCGAACTCCACCTCTGCAAGTCATCTCTGATTCCCAAGTATACTTCAGACCAAACAAAAACTTTGACACATAACCATGAATTGAATTGTCAATAGCAGGCTCCCCCACTTGGCTCAAAGCTATAGATTATAATATTTGATAACTCATCACAAAGCCATTCTACCCCTCATCGAGACACAAATTCCACTCGTAGGGACATTACCGAACATATGAACCCAAATATACATGTTACAACTGAAGCTACCGAGCCTAAGCTGCGGTCTAAACCTGCCTCAAGTCCTATAGACTGGCCCACCACCAAAACACATAATACACATCTTGAACATTTTTAATGGAATCGCAAGCCGACGATGTAAAGCTGATACCGAGCACTCATGTGCGATACGAATGCGTGGAAGGAATTCAAAGAGCTATGTTTCAAGCTGAATCAATTCCGCACGATAGAATACAAGAAAGTGAAATTTTCCTAAGGTTTCAGAAGCCTCTCGAAGATAAGTACAGACGTCTCCGTATAGGTCCGCAAGACTCTACTAAACCTGCTCATGACTCGTGAGACCTATGTCACCTAAAGCTCTGATACCAACTTGTCACGACCCAAAATCTCACTTGTCGTGATGGCGCCTATCTCAATACTAGGAAAGCCAAAAATCCCAATAAACCACCATTTCTTTTAAATTTGAAAAACAAAATATTTAAATTCAGCGGAAGAAATCTCAAAATTTCAAATATATCACTCCCAAAACCCGGTATCGCTAAGTACATGAGCATCGAATGTGAATACAATGTTTGACTGATAAAAATCACTGCCTGAAAGTATAGAATAGTACAATAACTGAAGGAAAGAGAGACAAGGTCAGCGGACGCCAAGCAGACCTTGATAGTCTCCAACTGATAGTACTCTAAAATCTAACAATCTTTGTGTCCGAAAGCACATGGATCTGCACACGAGGTGTAGAGTGTAGTATGAGTACAACTAACTCAATAAGTAACAAGACTAACCTCTGGGCTGAAAGAAATGATGAGCTCCGCAGGTACAGTCCAGTAAAAATAATGGTACAGAAATGTAGGCATGCTTTCAAGTTCAACAGTTAAACTCAATACAAGTGAAATAGATCAATACTGCATGGTATGAGGAATATGACATCTTAGTAGCAAGACCTCCTGTAGATACTGGTCACCAATTATTCGGTCACTCAGTACAGTTTATGGCCAGTCCAGCCCCGGGTTGTTCCAACCCGTATATATATACACATCAACTGACAGTCACTCATTCAGTACCGTATAAGGCCAATCCAGCCCTGGGTAATTTATCCCAAAATGCAAATGATACGGACAAGATCCATGTCCAGGTAAATTCATTATAACATAAATAAGTAAGGCAAGTCCATGCCCTGGTAAAATCCATCCCAAACTTATATATAAGCAGTAACTAAGGCAAGTCCATGCCTTGGGAAATCTATCCCGAATACATATAATCATCTACGCTCACTGGGGGTGTACAGACTATGGAGGGGCTCTTTCAGCCCAAGGGTTATATAAAGCCAATATGGCCTACTGCATGCGAGCAATCCCGATCCGTATAATAATAAAGCCAATGAGGCCTACTGCAGGCGGGCAGCCCCGATCCATTTAATAATAAGGCCAATAAGGCCTACTGCAGGCGGGCAACCCCAATCCATTTAATAATAAAGCCAATAAGGCCTGCTGCATGCGGGCATCCCCGATCCATAAAATAGTAAAGCCAATAAGTCCTGCTGCAGGCGGGCAGCCCCGATCCAGAACAATAATAATGTATAAAGTCATTCTGGCCTGCTGCAGGCGGGCAGCCCCGATCCATTTAATAATAACATATATAAAGCCAAATCACCTGCTGCGTTGCGCAACTCAATCCCATAAGTATCCTCACAATGGACAATTATTACTGAATGTGAAATGTATATTTTAGAACAATTAATTCAACAGCATCACGACCCCATGGGTCCTAAAATATCGGTACATAGCCTAAACATGATCTTTATTACTAGCCTCAGCTTAATTCCTCTAACACGTGCCACATGTTCAGATAATAACATGATTCTTTAATTTTACTACTTCACAGGATTTATTCAAGACACACTTTCTGTGGTGCAAGTCTACATGTTCATCACCTATCGTGTGTGTCACCTCCAAACAATTCATATCATACTAAATTCGGGGATTCATACCCTCAGAACCAAGTTTAGGAATGTTACTTACCTCAAACCGTGTAATGCTTTACTCCGCGATGCCTTTGCCTTGTGAATTGGCCTCCAAACGCTTCGAATCTAGTCACAATTAATTCGATTCAGTTAATAAAATTTATTGGAATTAATTCCATAAGAAAATACTAATTTTCCATAAAAATCCGAAATTTAACTCAAAAATCAGCCGTGGGGCCCACATCTCGGAACCCGACAGAAGTTACAAAATCCGAACACCCATTCCGATACGAGTTCGACCATACCAATTTTATCAAATTCCGATGACAACTCGACCTCCAAATCTTAAATTTTTGTTTTTGGAAGATTTTACAAAAATATTGATTTGCTTCCATTTAAATCCGAAATAAATGATGAATATAACCATAAAATCATGAAGTATAATCACTTTCGGATAATGAACACTTACCCCAATCCATATGGTAAAACTCTCCTCAAATATCGCTTCAATCCGAGCTCCGTAGCTCCAAATGTGTTAAAATGGCCGAAACCTCAAAAAATATCTTCTGTCTAGGGATTCACTCTTCGTGATCGTGGAAAATGCTTCGCGATCGCGAAGCACAAAATTTTTCATCCCCTAAATTGCTCTTCGCGTCGCGAAGAACAAACTCCCCCAACTCTTCCAGACAGCCTCTAGTGTATCCACCATAACTTTTTGTACACAACTCCAAATCACAAATGGTTTACTTTTTGAAAACTAGACATCAAGGGCTACAACTTTCATTTTTGGATCATCTCAAATTCCTTATAGATTGCGAGATATAAGCTTCCAAACTCGGGTCAGTGCAGCAGAGATTTGTTCTATGCGATTGCGAAAGAGCTTCCGCAATAGCGATTCACAAGGCCCCAAACTGATGTTTGCTCTTCGCGAACGCGACCAAATATTCGCGATCGCGATGCACACCTTTGTAGGCAGAAACCAGCAATTAAAAATGGCCTAGAAATGGTCCAAAACCACCCTGAAACTCACCCAAGCCCCTCAGGACCTCAACCAAATATACCAACAATTTCTATCATACGAACTTAGTCAAAGCCTCGAATCACATCAAACAACGCTAAACCCATGAATCGCACCTCAATTCAAACCTAATGAACTTTGAACTTTCAAACTCTATATCTTGTTCCGAAATACATCAAATCAATCCGGAATGACTTCAAATTTTGCACACAAGTCATAAATGATATAACGAAGCTATTCTAATTTCCAGAATTGGATTTTGACCTCGATATCAAAAAGTTAACCCCCCGGTCAAACTTTCCAAAAATTCAACTTACGGCATTTGAAGTCTAATTTCACTACGGACCTCCAAATAATTTTTCGGACACTCTCCTAAGTCCAAAATCACCATACGAAGCTATTGGAATCATCAGAATTAAATTCCGAGATCGTTTACCCATAAGTCAATATCCTGTCAACTTTTCCAACTTAAGTTTTCAATTATGAGACAAAGTGTCTCATTTCACTCTGAAATACTTCCGGACCCTAACTAACTAACCCGATAAGTCATAAATTAATTGTAAGGCATAAATTGAGCAGTAAATTAGGGAACAAGATTATAATACCCAAAACGACCGGCCGGGTCGTTACAACAAATCGACAGTAATACCCCGCCAAGCCAAAAAAACTCCGGATCTCCATAGCTGAGGATGGTCTGGGACAACTCTGCACTGCTTTAATCTTCTTCGGATCTACCTTGATCCCCTCACTCGATAACACATGGCCCAAAAATGCCGCTGAATCTAACCCGAAATCATACTTCAAAAATTTTGCATACAACTTCTCTTCTCTCAAGGTCTGGAGCACAGTCCTCGGGTGTTGCTCATCATCCTCCCGGCTCCGAAAGTACACCAGAATGTTGTCAATAAACACAATGATGAAGGAGTCAAGATAGGGCTGAAATACATTGTTCATCAAGTGCATGAATGCTGCTGGGTCATTGGTCAGCCCAAAAGACATCACAAGGAACTCGTAATGATTATACCGAGTCCTGAAACAGTCTTTGGGATATCTGGCTCCCGAATCTTCAACTGATGATAGCCTGAACGTAAGTCGATCTTGGAGAACACCCTGGCACCCTGAAGCTGATCAATTAGGTCATCAATACATGGTAATGGATACATGTTCTTCACTGTAACCTTTTTCAACTGGCGATAATCAATACATATTTGCATAGAACCATCCTTCTTCTTTACAAACAAGATAGGAACACCCCAAGGAGACACACTGGGCCTAATAAACCCCTTATCAAGGAGTTCCTAAAGTTGCTCCTTCAATTCCTTCAACTCAGCCGGTGCCATACGATATAGTAGAATAGAAATGGGCTGAGTGCCCGGCGCCAAGTCAATACCAAAATCAATATCCCTGTAGGGCGGCATGCTCGGCAGGTCTATAGGAAACACATCCGGAAAATCTCGCACCACCGGGACAGAATCAATAGCAGGAGTATCATCTCTAACATCCCTCACAAAGGCCAAATAAGATAAACAACCCTTCCCAACCATCTGCTGGGCCTTCAAATATTAAATCACTCTGCTGGGAACATAGTCTAGAGAACCTCTCCACTCGATCCTTGTCAACCCAGGCATCGCCAACGTCATGGTCTTAGCGTGACAATCTAGAATAGCATGACATGGAGACAACCAATCCATACCCAAGATCACATTGAAGTCCGCTATACTAAGCAATAAGAGATCAGCTTTAATCTCCAATCCCCTAATAGTCACTACACACGACCGATATATACGGTCCACAATAATAGTATCGCCCCATGGCGTAGATACATGAACAGAAGAAACTAAGGACTCACACGACATATCCAGATAATGAGCAAAATATAACGATACATATGAATATGTGGAACTAGGGTCAAATAATGCAGAGGCAACCCTGTGGCATACTGAGACAATACATGTGATCACTGCATCGGAGGCAACAACATCTGGTCTGGCAGGGATAGCATAGAATCGGGCCTGACCGCCCCCTGCTCGGCCTCCACCTCTAGGGCGACCTCTAGCTGCCTGGCCCCCACCCCAAGCTGGCTGAGTGGGTGGCGTAACTGCTGGTGCTGGTGCCATCGGCCGAGAACTCTGCTGTGGAGCCCCACTCAACAACCTAGGGCAATCTCTCTTGATATGACAAAAGTCTCCGCACTCGAAACAACACTTCCTGTGACAGAACTGTTGCTCCAGATAACCCGAGGAACTACCTGTAGAAGCCTGAGCGGATGAGGCATGGTGAGAACTCTACGCTGGTAGTGCACTGAATGAAGACTGGCCTGAATGAGCACTGTAAGAACCGTGGCTAGCTGATGCACCACGATAAGCTGGATGAGTCATCTGAGCGGGCCTATAAGGACGACCCCTGCTGTGGTAGGACTACCCCTGATGGTACACCACCTAAACCGCCCGAACCTCGAGGCCTCTTGGTCTCCCTCTCACCCCGTTCCTGGCTACGAACCATCTCTATCTGCCGAGAAATGTCAACCACCTCATCAAAAGTGGCACCAAATACCCTCTCTCTAGTCATAAGCAATCGCAGTTGATACGTGAGGCCATCAATGAAACTCATGATCCTTTCCCTATCAGTGGGAACCAACCAAATTGCGTGGCGATCTACCTCGAAACCAAATACAATAAGTGGAAATATAGGGAAGGAGAAACATGGTCTGCGAAATGCCGGCAGCTACCTCAAAATCTTCAGAAGATCAATCGTGCGCGGAAATCAACACTCACTGTGTCCGGAAACACCTGGATCTGCACACGAAATTCAGGGTATAGTATGAGTACAACCAACTCAGCAAGTAACAATACTAAATAAAGAACTAAAAGTAGTGACGAGATTCACAGTTATAGTTCAATTACAGTGATTTCAACATAAGAAAGTAGGCATGCTCTCAAGTTCGATAAATTAGGTCAACAGTTATTCCATGACCAGTTCAAGTGAAACAGAGTGTAATATCTTTCAGAAATTTCAAATAATGATACATGGCAGTTAATGCAACAATAATGAAATCAAATGCATCCTCCCACAGCCACAGTCACTCAACCTTCCCATTCACTCAGCACTCAGCACTAAGCACTCAGCACTCAACACGCAACACTAGGTACCTGTGCTCACTGGGTGTGTGTGCAGACTCCGGAGGGGCTTCTTCAGCCCAAGCGCTATAATCTGCACGGATAACTTACGTGCTGCACGGACAACTCACGTGATGCACGGATAACTCACGTGCTATAATATAATATCTGGATCCGCACGGACAACTCACGTGCTATAGTATAATATCTGGATCCGCACGGACAACTCACGTGTTGCACGGACAACTCACGTGCTATAGTATAATACCTCACAATCAGGCCCTCGGCCTCACTCAATCATCAACCTCTGTAGTCTCTCGGGCTCTCAGAAATCATAATAAGTGGCCCAGACAGCAATGATATTATTCATCAAAAATGAACAATAGAGACTGAGATGTAATATTCAAATAAACTGCGACTGAGTACAAATAGCAATTTAGCAGATAATTCAACATGTACACGACTTTTGTGGGTCCCTACAATGCCAACACGTGGTCTAAACATGATTTGTTATTCAATTTCTCAAATTTATGGAGAATGTACAGATAACAACAGATTATACAACTACACGGTTCCACGGAATTTGACAAAGTCGCATTTCCTACTGTGCATGCCCACACGCTCGTCACCTAGCATGTGCGTCACCTCATAACCAAATACATGACACATAATACAGGGTTTCGTACCCTCAGAGCCAAATTTAGAACCGTTACTTACCTCAATATGAGCAAATCTCTACTCCAACACACCATTGCCTCGCGAAACGATCTTTGAATGCCTCGAATCTAGCCATAAACAATGCGATAAAATCAATACGGGCTAAAGGAATCAACTCCACAAGAAAATGCTAAGTTATTAATCAAAATCAAAAATTGGCTCAAAAGTCGGCCCCTGGGTCCACGTCTCGAAATTCAATAAAAACCATAAAACCTGAAAGCCCACTCAACCACGATTCCAACCATACCAAATTTATCAAAATCTGACACTAAATCATCACCCAAATCCCCAAATCAAACTCTCCAATTCCCTAGCCTCAAACTCCCAATCTACACCTTAAATACACACCAACTAGGTGAAACAATGAATGGGGAAGCAATATTATTGATCAAAAATAGGCACAAGAGACTTACCTCAAGAATCCCCTCGAAAACTCTCTCACAAATCGCCTAAACCATGCTTGAAATGTTAAAAGTGAAGCCAAAATCGCGAACCCTTGCTTTTAAACATTTTATCCAGTACTTCCGCTTATGCGGACACTTAACCGCATATGTGGCGTCGCAGAAGCGATCGAAATTATGCTTCTGCGGTGAACCACTGGAGCTGAGCCTCCTCTTCTGCGGTCCTTTCCCTCACATCTGCGCCATCGCAGGTGCAGAATTGCCCATCGCACCTGCGCAAACTTCTGCTTTTGCACCCATCACTCCGCTCCTGCGACCACGCAGGTGCGGAAAAAGCTTGGCACCTGCGACTACTGTCCTCCCCACGTCTGGCCACATCTGCGCTCCTCAGCTCGCACCTGCGATCAAAGCTCTTCAGGTGCGATTACACCAGCAGACTTCAACAGTCCTCCAACTCAAACTTTGATCCGAAAACCTTTTCAAATCACCCTGAGGCCCCTGGGACCTCAACCAAACATATCAACAAATCTTAACACCTCATATTAACCTATTCGAGCCTTCAAACCACCTCAAACAACATCAAAAATATGAATCGCACATAGATTCAAGCTTAATGAACTTTAAACTCATAATTTCTACAAATGATGTCGAAACCTATCAAATCACATTCGATTGACCCCAAATTTTTCACACAAGTCACAAATGACATTACGGACCTACTCAAACTTCCGGAATCGGAATCCGACCCCGATATCAAAATGTCCACTCCCGGTTAAACTTTCCAAAAATTTCAACTTTCTCCATTTCAAGCCTGATTCCACTACGGACTTCCGAATCACAATCCGAAAATGCTCTGCAGTCTAAAATTACCTAGCGGAGCTAACGGAAACATCAAAACTCCGTTCCAGAATCGTTTACTCAAAGATCAATATCCGGCCAATCATTTCAACTTAAGCTTTCAACCTCGAGACTAAGTATCTCATTTCATTCTGAAATCACACCGTATCCGAACCGACTACCCCGGCAAGTCACATAACAGCTATAAAGTACAAAATGAGCAGTAAATGGGGTAATGGGGTTACAACTCTCAAAACGACCAGCCGGATCGTTACAATACATTATGTATTGTGTACATGTCAGCACGTCATAATTAGGAATGACATATGTTCTAAAGCTAAAATTGGCTTACATAGATACTAAATGTATGAAATCATTGAAAATTTACTTTATGAATTGTGGAATAATATAAATATGTTGTTTGGAAAAATTATATCTATACTTGAAAGTGTTTATGTTATTTTGAGATCAATTAATTTTTTTTTTTTTTTGGTTTAAAAAATGTGAGACATTATTCAGATGTTTTTGTGATTTTCATTAAAGGTTGAAGATATAAATTGATATCTATTAATATATGTTTAAGTTATTGGGTTCTATGCATTGACACTTGTTGATATATGATAACTATTTCCATCTTAGATGTTCTTATTCATGCAACATATGCATGTCACCTTGTGAATTACATATTAATATTAAATTGTGCTCTTGTACTGTTTCGCATACACAATAACATATATTGAAATTTATACGTAATTAGTAAATTTATCCGCGCTTTGCACGGGTTTAAGAAACATGAATAAAATTAAAATATATTATCAATTTAATAACGAATGCAGATATTATCCCTCTTTTTATGAGAAATAAAATCGCCAATAAATAAACTACATTTGGTTTAATTCATCAATTTAGTTCATTTGTAGCAAATAATCTATGTGATATATAGTCAATTATATATTATCAATGAAGATTATTTAAGTTTTATCTAATTAAGAAAGTCCAAGACTAATAAAAATAAAAACTAAAATTAAAATAAAAGTTGCATAGATTCTTAAAACTACTAACTACACAAATAAAATAAAATAAATTATTGTTAGTTGCATATTGAGAAGCTGAAAATTTCTATGAGAAAAAATATATACTTTCAGAAAAAAGATTATTAGGAGGACCTTCTCCTCTTACCTTGCAACATAAATGTTAAAAAATTTATTCCGTTAATTTATTGCATTATTCTGGTAGTTAGAGCATGCTTTTATGGGATACATTTAATTGAGTAACTACAATATTAAATTAGAGATAATGACACACTTTAAAGAATAAAATTCACCGAACATTCACTGGACCATTCAATCTTTTTAATAAAAAATTATGTCAATAACACTTAAGAAGAAAAGAACTAAAATTAATTGTGTGCAAATCATAACACTAGAATAATGAGTATTGTTTGACAGTTGATTATGAACTTCAATAAATTTTGAATCATCTATAGTATGATTTTCTTAATTAATTAGAATACATTATATGTTAACTTAAAGTTACCTATAAATTGTCAATATCATAGATTAATGCCTAGTGAATTGAAAGTTTGAATTTTTTGGCACAACCTTCATAATACAAGTAAAACTTTACAATGATCGTGGTAGAATTATTTTTGTTCCTCACGAAACGTCACAACGCCACACTTTTTCTTTGTAGGGCTATTCTTCTTTTGATCTCATCCTTATTTGCTTTTGTTTCTTTCTTTTTCTTTTTGAACACCAAAAGTAATTAAATCTTTGAGTATTATGAAAACACGGAAAGAAACTGAGAATTTTGAAAAGGAACGTTAGAGTAAACATGTTATAAATTTACGAAACCCATTTGAAGGAAATTTAAGGAGTTATGAGTGTTAGAAAAGAAAAAACTTTAGACTAGGAAAAACAATTCAAAAAAGTTCATTGAAGAAAAGAAATAGAGGCAAAAAGAATTAAGAACATATAGAAAAATAATAAATCTATATATAACAGAAAAAGAAAAACACATTAGAATCTCACTTCGACATAGGAGAAAATCACAACTCAAAGTTATTGTAATTGTATAGCATAAATATATCAAAAAAAAACAGAAATCAAACTCTATGTATTATTTGAAAAAAAATCACTACTTCAATTTATACAACAAAAACCTAAAGATGACAAAATCAAAGATCATTAATGAGAATTGTGAACTAGGCTTTACTTCAATCTTCGCCTCATTATTTGGCACTTCCTCTGAAACATTCTTCTTAAGATTCTCACACGCATGGAATATCTCCGTGCATATACCTTAAACAAACAACAACAAATATAATTTAAACCATACCTTAGTATATTTTTTCTTTTCTACTCTACAGCCTTTGACACAGAGATAGCTCAAACCATTATAAGCAGAATGTAAAGTTAGCATCGATCATATTTGTTCAAAACATAGAATTCCTTATAAAGGTACATATGGAGGAACATATAATAAATTATCATAAACTTACACATTAAATATTTAGAGGTTATGAATATGAAAGGCATGGGAGTTATTGAGATTATTAAAAATATAAGTTATGAAAATAAAGAGGTGTGAGTTACGAAGATAGAATTGTTAATATAAAATAGTGGAGTTACTGTCTGAAAAATGACAAAACATGAAGAAAAAAAAATTATAAATAAAAGGTAAGTTAAAAGTACAAAAATTCTCATAAAAAATTGTTCATTTGATTTACTATATAGATAAGTAAATGTAATTTATGCAATTTCTAATTTGAAAATGTAGGTTCGATCAACTATTACTTTATTACTCCCTCCGTTCTAATTTATATGAACATGTTTGACTGGCACGGAGTTTAAGAAAAAATAAAGATTTTTGAAATTTGTCGTCCTAAACAATTCAAAAAGGGCCCAGAGTATTTGTGTGGTTATAAAAGCTTCTCATTAAGGGTAGAATTGTAAGTTTAAGCAAAATTATTTTCAAATTTAGAAAGGGGTCACTCTTTTAGAACGGACCAAAAAGAAAATATGTTCACCTAAACTGGAACGGATGTAGTATAAGATTGTGCTAAAAATGACTATGAAATTCTTTAAAAAATAAAAGATAATAAACCAATCAACCACACCGTTCAAAAAACACCGAAATTGATAATGTATATGTTTCCCCGCACATACCAAAACTTTATTTTTGATAATACTATTGCATTACAAATCATGACTTGCGAAGCTAATGAGATTTAATTTGTTGTTTTCAAAGCCAGAGTTAGTGTATATTTTCTAATGGTTTCTTTTGTAGCTTAATTTCTCCCTAATACTATTTGTACAAGTCCAGCGTTAATGTACATTTTCTATTGGTTTCCTTTTTAGATTAATTGTTCCAGGGAAAATGATCTTATTGTTTGCTTAGGAACACGTCTTTTAATTGTAATTTGATATTGATATTTTTTTATTCTTTTACCGAAAATTTATTTTACTAAACCATATATTACATGACTTGGTAAACACGTGCAACGCACGTGCCGAGAGACTAGTCTGAAAAAATCTGGCAACCCAATTCTTAGTAAAATAACCTTAAATACCTCATACGATATCAAAACTTGATCATTCTAGTTGCTATAGTTCCAAAATTACGATATAGATCTAAGGCTTCAATCAAAACAGAAATTGGAGCTCATTTGCTTAATGTGGTACCATTTATGCTTGAAAAAACGACGTTGAAACATCAAAAACGAGCGCAACACAACCCAAATCTATCAGAAACTCAGCCGAGCCCCTTGGGACCCCGTCCGAACATACCAACAAGTCCCATAACATAAAACGGTCGTACTCGAGGCCTCAAATCATGCATAACAATACCAAAATCACGAATCGTACCTCAAATCAAACTTAATGAACTTTGAATCTTTCAACTTTCAAAACTCGTGCATAACCTTATCAAATCAACTCTAAATGAACTCAAATTTTGCAAACAAGTCCCAAATGACATAACAAAGCTATTCCAATTCCCGAAATCACAATCTGAACCCGATATCATCAAAGTTAACTCCCGGTCAAACTTATGAACATTCCAAACCTTCAAATTTCTAACTTTCGTCAAATAGTGCAGATACCTTCTAGAAATATCCAAATGCAAATCCGAGCATACGCGCAAGTCCAAAATCACCATCCGGACCTAACGGAACTATCAAAACTCCGATTCGAGGTCAGGTACTAAAAAGTCAAACTTAGTCAACTCTTCCAACTTAAAGCTTCCTAGTTGAGAATCATTCTTCCAAATCAATTCCGAATAACCTGAAAACCAAAATCAACGATTCATACAAGTCATAATACATCATACAATCCTGCTCAAGACTTCAAATATCTTAACGAAATGTAAATTCTCAAAACAACCGACTGGGTCGTTACATTCTCCCCCACTTAAACATATGTTCGTCCTCGAACGTGCCAAGAGTCATTCCAAAGCCATCAAATCGCCGTGTAACCTTACCATGCACATACCCGGGGGTGATCCTACGTCACCCCAATCCATGTAAGCCTGAAAACACATCATAACTGAAATCATTACTTTAACCTTAGTCTATAAGCCTTAGAACCCAATTTCCAACATCTGAAATTCCTTACAAGACCCAAATCTCGCATCTACATACTGTATGAGTCAGAACAGGTTGTATCAAGCCATAACCATAACCCAAGACGTAATCACATGATATACCACAAAACTCGCATACTCGTATCGATAATTCCTGATCACAGTAGCTGCTCAAAACAAATCTCATACCGGTAGTAAACCTCATATCAAATAAAACCTCGTTCAAAACTTTCGTACACTGCCGATGATGAAAGCATGCAGAAACTCATAGCCACTCATCAGATCGACAAGTCATGGAGCTCTCTCATTCGTCTGACTAGAACCAAAGCCAAATTCTTAGTCAACTTCCGATATTATTCTTCCAAACATACCGTAATCAAATATGATAGTATCCATTCTAGGTCCAATGACCTTACCTCATCAAACACAACTATTCTATTGACATGCCACATTAATACAACCTAAAGTCATACCCGTGTAGTCTGTGCACCAACAAGCAACAATTCAAAGGTACTTAAACATGGAAAATGACTCAAATGAGAGAATCGTCCCACAAGGTCAACGAGTGCCACCACAAACGCAATGCTATGAACCCATCACACACAGTAGAACCAAGATACACGAATCTATTACAAAAGGATCATATCCCAACATAACCCAGCTGCAATGTGCGACCCCATCCAACACTGCTCCATATGAAATACCTCAAGCCATAATGCTCAAAATCAACAACCACGCGCAATTCGACATTAAGTAGACGAAGAGCATGACCATAACCATGGAGAAGCAAATAACAATATATAACACAACCCGAAAAGACCATAACTAAGGCGCAATCAACCATTCCACACCCCAATCACCATCTCGCTCGAATTCCGCTATAAGGCCCAAACGGAACCGCACCATGTGTGCATATAACCAACGAATCACAACCCCTCATAGCATGGAAGAGTAACACATAGAAAATATTAGATACGAATAAATATAATTCTAACCGAATGGCACATCCCTTAACAATAGCAGTACGGAGTCAACAAATCTGACCAGGTGTAGAATACACATCCTTATTGGGCCTACCAATGGGCCCCCAAATCAACTCCAGTCATCCCCAAATGGACAAATATCCCTCCAAAAGTCCACAACGACCTAACCATAACACGTAGAACCATCTTTCTAACTTTGGCCACATCTTCACAGTCCGCAACCTCGAAATAATATGCTTCTGAGAACTCCCAATCTCCAAATCTATAGAACACATAAATCATCATAGTCGATCCCAACTCCACCACTTGAATGACTAACACATCTCTCATACATAATAATCCCCACGAGAAATACCTCTATAATTCTTTCGTGCCACAAAGAAAAAATCTGAACATCCACAGTCGATCAACCAGGCGAGTACCACAATACTAATGAAGCATCCGTAAGTCAAAACACAGTGTGCTTTCTGAAATGTGCACCCTTCTCAGGAAATACAAATAAGTTATAGCATTCATCTAAACATCAGAAACCGTCCATGTTGTCCAAAATTCACAACCTTCCCTCCAAAATTGAACGGCCACCTTGTACATACAAATCTCAATCCCACATGACGCACCGCATATATCATGTCATCATGTGAAAAGCACGAGAAACTCATTATCAACTTCGACTCACAAGCAGAATACATACCCGATCAGTCAAAAACCTTCCACTTCATTCCATCCAGGAGAAATTTACAACAAGCAACATACCCCTCATACCTGTAGATAATATCCATCTCAAATTGTGATAGAAATAATCGAGAACACTTCGAAACCCATTTGCACATAACCAAGTCATCAGAATTGAATCTCTCTAACTCAACCAAGCCACGCAGGTCGCCAAACATAAGAGTATTGCCACAAAACACCTGTAGAGACTCACCACATCATAAGTAGCCAAAGAACCGATCATATCCATTACCGTGCTGATCAAACCTACAACCAAGTCATTCTATTTCTCTGAGTTCCTTCCGAATTACCTTCGAGTTGATACTTCTCCTTGCCAGAACAACACGATCCTTACCAAAAGCTCACCACAAGAAATCCTAACCGATACACCTACTCTGAAGAGGCCTTCTATGAATCTAATATTGTTTCCTTCACTTTCCTGATACTGAAATGTAGAATCCATAATGATATAGAAATATCGCTAGTCTCGATACCATCTAATGTAAATCTCAGATTCTAGCCATATACAAATCCGAAAAATTCGCAATTGCCACATATAAATCTTAAATCCATTAGAACCTTCTCGAGAGTCATCCACTCTACTCAAATATCAATTGCACATCCCAAGCAGACCAAACGACTTGTGGCCCATTAGCATAACAATACCAAAGAAAGTAACCCCGTTTTAATGCAACCGAGTAAATTCTTACTCTATGCGCACTACATCCGTCACAAATAACAACTCAAATCATCCCACGATTTTCATATACCTATAAAGTGTAATATAACCTGTATCCAGAAATTTTCTTACTCGAGTCATCCTCGATCTCAACCTTTACAAGCTAGAACTGATCCACAAGTATGCCTCACACCAAAACTAATATTTAACACATAACCATGCAATCAAATTGTCAATAGCAGGCTCCCCCACTTGGCTCAAAGCAAAAGATCAAAACATTCGATAACTCACAATACCCATACTCTATTACTGCCATAATACCATGGTGAGATTCAACTAAATTCTTCACAAGCTCATGCAACACCAACCATAAAATACCTCAAATCATCAACTAAGCTCGCATTCATCCTCGTGATAGTCAGGTCAATCTCCTCAAGCAATCCAAACCAAGTCGCAACACACATAACCTACTGGCAGCAAGAAACTCTCCACACAACCATCATAAGGGTCACACATCCGTAGATTACCTCGTAGGTGATAACCCACCTGCTTAGCCTCAAACTGACATCTCTCTATACCTTTTCACAGCCACAACTACTATGCAATCACTTAATCTTCCTGAGTCTGAATTCATCAACAAGACATGAAAATCTACTTTGTTCCACAAGTGAAATAATACGAAAGAATCTCTCAAAGACCTTCATAACTCAAGCCTATCATCCACAGAAATTGAACATCCAATAGTCATTTTCACATCTCAAGCAAACTCTTCCCATTACATTCAAACCATCTGAACACATCCCGCAGTCACATCCTACTCATCATATAGCCATCCAACCACTCACCGATCCACCAGTCCCACTCAGAAGGACACCACTGGACATAAAAGTCCAAAAGCACATGCTCACAAAACTGAAACTACTGAGCCTAAAACGCGGTCTAAACTGGGCCTCGAGTCCTCCAGATTGGCCCATAACCAAAACATAGAAAACATATCTCGCACCTCATCCATGGAATCCACAAGTCGTCGATGTAAAGCTGATACCGAGCACTCACATAAGTTACGCTTCAAAGAGTTACGAGTAAATGGAAGGAATTCAAAGAGTTACGCTTCAAGCTGAATTAATGTTGCGCGATAAGGAAAGAAAGATGGAAAGTTTATCCTAAATGCCATGTAGCCTCTTGAAGATAGGTATGGACGTCACCATACCGATCCGTAAGACTCTACTAGACATTTGCTCATGACTCGTAGAACCTAGGAACCTAGAGCTCTGATACCAACTTGTCACGACCCAAAATCTAAATAGTCGTGATGGCACCTAACCAAACCCGCTAGGTAAGCCAGTTTAACAATAATCCAACTTCAAATGAGATTTACTGAGAAAATAATGATGAAATGATTGAACTCTTATACAACTTCCCAAGAACTGGTAGTATAAATCATGAGCTTCTAAGATTTAGAGTTTACAAAACTGGTATGAAGTAAATACATCATGTGTTCGAAATATACATAAACATATTCATAAATCTAAAGAGACCAAGAACAAGAGGTAGCTATAACCGGAATGCATGTACATCTTCAATGCCAGCTCCCGCCACACATAGCAATATCAGCTCCGAAATCTGCACGCAAGGTGTAGAAGTGTAGTATGAGTACAAATGACCCTATGTACTCAATAAGTAATAACCCTAACCTTTGGTTGAAAGCAGTGACGAGCTTGGACAACGGTCAGAGTCCGACACCAATAGCCAAGAACAACTCGTAACAGTATAATGAAAGCAGTACAAGTAATACTCAAAGATATGATACTCAGCTCGTTCATAGATATGGAAAATAGACATGTTTTTCAGGTATAACAGTAAAACCCAAATATTTTGCCGAAATCACCAAAACGTGAGTATGTCAGAAAAACTGAGATTCTTCCCAAAACTTTCAACAACAGTAAGATGTTTCATTATGAGATGGCATGATGAAAGTACATCTCTATGCCTATATGTCAATTGCATGTAAAGTCATGAATGTCACAATACCGTACAGCATGAGGAAATACATCTCTATGTCTACATGCCAAGTATGCATATCAAGTGTAATGCACCACAGTGATAAACTCATGTGCTCATGATCTCGGAGCAGTCAACCTCACTCAGCACGCACAATCACTCAGTCCTCCCAATCACTATGTCCTCCCAATCACTCAGTCCTCCTAGTTACTCTGTCCTTCCAATCACTCAGTCCTCCCAATTGCTCAGAATTTCCTCTCGACGCTCGCACTCAGTAGGTACCTGCGCTCAATGCTAGTATGTCAGACTCCATGTCATGCCCCAAACTCAGGGAGCGCGACCGGCGATCAACCGAGAGAACCCGGCCGAGCAAGCCTATTAGACTTACTTCTACCCAAACTCATCCATGAATAAAGAGGAGATGTACTCCATTAATCAATCACTGAAAAGATTTTATTAATAGCTTCTTTTTCATTCCCATTAGTAGCTTCATTCATAATTTTCAAAACATTACGATTTTATAGAATTAATGAAAAACATAATTTCCAAGTACCAACATTTCTAGTTCAATTTCCAACATCAACCATAACCCACAACCTGTCTACGGAGCCTCTAAATACAATAGAAGAGTAATAATGAAAATGCCGGCAACAAAGCCCCGGCTATACCTCAAAACACTGTACATGAGAAACAAAAGATACATGACCCCGAAATGAAGTGGGGCTCACCAAATCAGCTGAAAAGAGTGTACTGTTATCACTGATCAATGTCGCCTGCTGAAGAACCACCTGCATCCATTAAAGATGCAGCGCCCCCGGCAAAAGGGACATTAGTACTATCGAATAGCACTAGTATGTATGGCTAAAAATCCTCTTTCCAAATAGAATGCCCATATAAGAAAAGGCAACACATAGGAACAGCAAGTCATAATCAACAATATCTAGACGTCCAGTTAAAACATAATAATTTTCAAAATACAAACTTCATATATAATTTTGGTTGGGAGATCATTAGCACTGATATACCACCGTCTTTGTTAGCACGGAGTTCGATCACGCCCGATCGGCTAGGCCATCTCACCACGAACAATGTGGTTTGACATGTGATGCGAAAGAAAGTTGTTACCAAGAGTAGTACCACCATATGCGCAATATGGCGTCTGATCTCCACCCGATCAGCTAGGCCGCCTTCCCACATATGCCGTGCGGGTTGACTTTTCCAATCCACAAAGGTTCCAGTTTTATCCCAATTAAGGAGAATAATATCACAATCCACCCCTACACTGGCACGTGTAGTTTCAGGTGTGGGTCTTATGACCCACCCTTCCTCGGTATTGCTAATGATGCTCCCAAAAATAGTTTTGATTTGATTTGCAAACAGAAATATCATAAATATAATTGTACTCACCTCAACATCTTTCACATTGTATGAATTCTCATTAGTATTTCCAATCATTCACAACGACAATATTTTATTGGCTCATTAAACCATTCACAAGATTCTTTATTCCTGGCACGATGGCCATATTTCATATTCCACACTTTCACCTCTTTCAATTTCAAAGATCACCATCAAGTATCAACATATAGGATATTTTTAAAATCATATACTTCAAATCCATTTGAAATGGAAACTTCAAACACAAATGGTTTCTTCCCAAAAAAATGAAGCATACCAACTAACAATAGAAACACACATGAAAAATCATAAACTGTCAATACACCATTTACTCTTGCAATACTTTTCCCCAGAAATGACAATGTACAATTTCAACACATGAGTATATAGAACTCGAATCACAATGGATATATTTATAAATCAAAGCATTAGTTAAAGCAGCCACTAATGGGCATGAATTTAGTACAAAAGCTTTTAGACAATTCTATCTTTCATTGAAATACGACTCAAAGACATAACCTTTTAATACGTAACCCACACTTTGAAACTTACAGAAACATTATGGAATTCAATTCCAAGAGAGAAAGTTTAGCCAACATACCTCAATCGAGCTTCCTTAACTCTAGAATGATCCGGAATTCTTAGCAATCCCGATCTATTTTGAGACATAACAAAATTGAACCATAATTAGGAAGATATTTATGGTCTCAGCTCATTTGAGCATTTTATCAGACACTAGGTGTGCAAATTTAACCACAAGGTTCTTCTACATAATTTTCTTCACTCCACAACCCAATCCTTACTTATTTCAGCTCAACAATCTTCCCATAATTCTTATTGGTACATGCATGTATAAATAAAAATCTCATACCCATGAATCATACTCCTAATCAACCATCTTCTACCCAAACTCGAAATTGAAAACTAGGGTATGGAACCTTACCTCTTAGATGAAGAACTTGTGGGTTTTCCTTGTTAATCTTCCAAGATTTGAGCAAGACTTGATAATTAATTAGCCTAGGGTTTTCCTCTCTCTCTAAAACACTCTCCCTTCTCTCTAAAACTTCAGATTTGTTTTGCTCAAAAATGACCCAAAGCGTGTATTTAACGAAGTAGGGTCGGGTTTTAAAAACCCAAAAATGGAGCTCCGGAACAGGTTCTGCGGTCGCATATGCGACCGCATAATGGATATGCGGACCACATATCAGTCGCATAATTACAGACCAAAATGATCAAAAAGTTATCCGTGTATGCGGTCACTATGCGGTCCGCATAACTGTTATGCGATAGCATAATGCACCGCATAATAGTTATACGGTCGCATAGCCGACCGCATAATTGCCCCCAGACTGGCCCTTCCCCTGCTCACTTCTGCGGCCATTATGCGGCCCACAGAGTGATTATGCGGTCGCATACTGGGCCGCATAAACGCGCTTTTCCGCCAAAAATTTTCCTTTACTTTCCGGTGCATTGTTCAACCCAAAAAGTTCGAACCGCGGCGAGCAATCTCGCCGCGAAGATTTTATACCATCCTCAAATACGTAAGCCTACTCCGGCACCACGAAACCTTGAATTCACTTGCAAAATTTACGGGGCTTTACACTAAGATACTTCAAAAATTTTCGGGGTGTTACACTCCAAAGGAGCGAATCCTGCCCAAGCACTAATATAAGCCAATCATGGCATGAATCAATAAAGCATGTTGCGGCGCGCAGCCCGTTCCAACAAATAACACTCACAATTAGGCCTTCGTCCTCACTCTGTCATCAATCTCTCCAGTCTCTTGGGCTCACAAATCTCATGCCAGTCAGCCCAAACAATGATAACATGATGTGACAACAAATGATAACAAAGACTGAGATATGATATGCAAATGAATGAATATGACTGAGTATGTAATTGCAATTTAAGAAAATAACTCAACAGCAGAAATGATCTCAGTGGGTCCCAGAAAATAAGTATATGTCCTAAACATGATTTCTAACATGGATCATAGCTCAATTACTCTAACACGTAGGAATTTCATAGATAGAAACAAGATATATAACTACACAGTACCATAGAGTCAACCGAGTCATAATTCACATGGTGCACGCCAACACGCCCGTCGTTTAGCATATCTGTCACCTTAACACTAACACATAACATGTATATTTATGGATTCATACCCTCAACACCAAGTTTAGAAGTGCTACTTACCTCGAACATCCCAAATCCAATATCGAGCAAGCCAAACAACACTCTAGAAATGCTATCTCACGTGTACCGACCTCCGAACGGCTCAAAACTAGCAAACTGCAACTCAAGAACATCAAATAATTTCAAAAGAAACAAACTCAATCGATACAGGTTGAATCTTTAATCAAAAGTCTAAAGTCAACCAAAAACTCAAACCTCGGCCCGCACCTTAGAACCTGATGAGACATACAAAATCCGACAACCCATTCAATTACGAGTCCAACCATACTAGTTTCACTCAAATATAACTCCGAATCGATGTTCAAAACTCAAAAATTCACATTATGAAATTTTGGACAAAAACCCCCAAATTTCACTTTGAAATCATCAATCACGCCAAAAACGAAGATGGATTCATGAAATATAACCAAAATCGAGTATAGAACACTTACTCCCAATCCATGTAGTGAAAATTGCCTCCACAGTTTTCCAAATCCGAGCTCCCCAACTCAAAATATGACCAAATGAATAAACTCTCGATATAAAATATTTTTGCCCAGTTGTTCGGCCTTGTTTTTTATGACAAACGATCCTGAAACTCAATTTTGATGCTTCCAATGGATTCCTTGTGAAATTTCCGTCAAGTTAGGATTTTGAATCACTCCATTTGACCTTATAATAAAGGAGTTATTATGGTTTCAATATTTGGAAATAGTGTAGATTTTTAAATACGAATTCAATGGCAATTTCGTAATTAATCTAAATTATGTAGCAACCCAATTCATAGTAAAATAACCATAAATTCCCCATACGATGTCGAAACTTGATGATTCTAGTTGCTATGGTTCCACAATTACGATATGGATCTAATGCTTCAATAAAAACAGAAATTGGAGCTAATTTGCTTAATGTGGTACCATTTATGGTTGAAGAAACGACCCTGAAACATCAAAAACGAGCGCAACACAACACAAACCTATCTGAAACTCACCCGAGCCCCTCGGGACCCCGTCCGAACATACCAACAAGTCCCATAACATAACACGGATGTACTCGAGGCCTCAAATCACGCATAACAACATCAAAACCACGAATCGCACCTCAAACCGAACTTAATGAACTTTGAATCTTCAACTTCCAAAACTCGTGCCGAACCTTATCAAATCAACTCTGAATGAACTCAAATTTTGCACACAAGTCCCAAATGATATAACGAAGCTATTCCAATTCCGGGAACCACAATCCAAACCCGATATCAATAAAGTCAACTCCCGGTCAAACTTATGAACAATCCAAACCTTCAAATTTCCAACTTTTGCCAAATAGTGTTGATACCTTCTAGAAATATCCAAATGCAAATACGGGAATACGCCCAAGTCTAAAATCACCATCCGGACCTAAAAAGCCATCAAAACTCCGATCCGAGTTGAAGTACTAAAAATTCAAACTTAGTCAACTCTTCCAACTTAAAGTTTCCCAGTTGAGAATCTTTTTTCCAAATCATCTCTGAATAACCTGAAAGCCAAAACTGACAATTAACACAAGTCATAATACATCATACGATCCTGTTCAAGACTTCAAATAGCTGAACAGAATACAAATGCTCAAAACAACCGGTTGGGTCGTTACAATTAGTGATTTGAGTTGGAAAAATTAGGAAAAATTGTGAAACTTCTTAGACTAAATTTGTTACACCCTATATTTTCGTACGTAAAAATGTGTCGTAAGCAAACTAATGTAGGACCAAAAATGAGATAATATTTAAAAGTATATAAAGTAAGTTAATCATGTTACCTCTGAGGTTACAAATATTGAAGATCATGAACAACAAGTACAAAGAGGGTTGGACAGTTCAGAAGCTAAAGCAATTAAATAAAACAATGTTTCGTCGAAAGTCGACAAGTTGGGAATGTTATAATATGTACCTTTGGGGTGAGACTGGGGTGATTAACATGATAAGGAGATTATTTTATTATTTATATTAGTCGTATGACATCCGTGTGTTATGTTTTAATGTCAAGCGAGTTGTGGAACAAAAGTCGATGAAAGTCATCACAAGTTACACTCATAAGTTTTACTGAAATTTTGGGTCAAATGTAACTGCGCTTTTCTCCCAGTATACTTAGAGTTATGGGGTGTTCCACCCATCAAATTAAAGATCTATGAGTCTATTTTCTAACGCATTAAACCGTTTGTCAATACGACATTAGAGTAGAAAGATATGGGCATTTGTGCAATACTGCGCAAGCTGCTAGGTGACAAGTAGGTGTGTCACCTACTTGCTTAAATGAAAGCCCAAAAATGGGCCATTTCGGGTCGTCCAAAGAGGCCTTTTAAGGGCCTATTTTCTTCATATATTAGACTTAAAATAGAGCATAATAACTAGACATAAGCTCTGCAAAGAATCCTCCCAAAAATTTCCCACAAACCCTAATTGATTTTCTCTCCCTTTCAAGTTCCAATTGGAGGTAAAACCTAGAGTTTGAAGAACCAAGATAAGAGCTGAGTTATCCAACAAATAAGGTGAGTTTACTTCTCTCTTTCATCCAATGTTTCTTCTGTAAATTCATGGTAAGTCGTTCTATACTTGTAAGAACTCACGGGACGGTGATCGGAAGCCGTGAGTTCGAGTTATTCACTTGTAGCGGACTATTTTGTGGACTGTTTTGTGTTGCTGTTGGGCTGCGTGTTTTACTACTATTTTGTGGAGTTTTGGAGGAGGAAGGGGGTTTATAAACACCATATAAATGTAGGGTGGTTGGCTGGTCGTTCGTCATAACATTTTCGGGTCGTTTGACACTACTACGGTGGTCGTTTTGTGTACGAAGAGATTGGGGTGTGTTGGGCTGTTTTGTAGTATTTGATGGTGTATATAGGGCTGGAAAATGATGTATATATGTTGTTATTATTCTGTTCTTGTATTGTTGGTGTTATCTTGAATTTGGAGGAAGTAAGGATTATAGGGGAGATGCTGCCCGTTTTAATACAAAATAAGTTTGTCGTTCGTTGTGCGATAGTTGTACCTTTCGTAACTTAACGATAGTATTATTATCGTTCTTGTAGATTAAGGTGCAAAGAGGTGAGTTCAACTTGGTGATTGGAAAGATTGTGATAAGGTATGTTAAGGCTAAGCCTTCCTTCATTTTGGCATGATCTCGTAGCTACATGTGTTAGTAATGAGACAAAAGAGAAGTTCATATTCATGAATTTATTCACACTATTCTAGTCTCATAAGTTACAATATTATTCCTTATCGAGACTCTATATTCAATTTTAGTATTGTCTTCTTCCAGTCAAGAGAGCAGCAAACCTATATATACAGTATTACAGTATTTTCATTATCATCGAGCTATAATCGATGGGCAGACCCCTATTGGGCAACCACTGATCAGATGGAAAGTTATATACCGAGCCTACTGTGGCCGAGCGCCTATGAGCAAGCCCAACATGGTCGAGATACATAGCCTAGTATGGCCGAGCGCCTATGAGCGAGCCTACTACGGCAGAGCAGTTATATATACCGAGCCTTATAAGGCCGTACAATTATTTTACTTACTACATTGAAGGAGTTGAGTCAATATCAGCAGGTAACTATATCTCCAGATTATCTTTGACTCCCAGTTACTTCCAGTTATTATATTATCAGTTCAGTTTCGATTTTCAGTTATGTTATTGCCTTACATACTCGGTACATTATTTCGTACTGACGGCCCTTTTCCGTGGATGCTGCATTTCATGCATGCAGGTTCAGATAGACAGACGAGTAGATCTCCTCAGTAGGTGTTTCCCGAGTTCAGCCTGATCGGTAAGCTCCATGCCTTTCGGAGTTGCCAGGTCTAGAGTGTTGTGTACATCTTATGTATATCTGTATATATGTTATGGGTAGGTCGGGGCCCTGTTCCGATCATAGTACATCTATCAGTAGAGGCTTGTAGACATATCCTGTTGGTTAGTGCAGTATGTTGGGTTTGTAGGCCTGGTATGTATAATTTGGTGGTTTGTCAGCTGTAGTAGCTATGATGGCCTTTTCAGCCTAGCTTTATATTGATGTTTAGTTAGCGCTAGTTTCCATTCAATTTTATATTTTGCTTCGCAAATTGTCTTGCAAGGTGGCCCCATGGCCAAAGTATGACATTATGTGTTCAGAGTCCCTTAGTCGCAATTTGGTACGCCAGGTTAGGTGAGGCACCGGGTGCTTGTCTCGCTCCTAGGTTCGGGGCGTGACAAACTTGGTATCAGAGCAGTTCTATCCTAGGGAGTCTACAAGCCGTGTCTAGTAGAGTCTTGTTTATAGATGTGTTGTGCACCACATTATATAAGCAGGGCACTACAGGGCATTTAGGAGTTGGTTACCCTTCTTTGAAATCTAAATCGTGCTATAGAACTGAGTTATAGGAAATTTGAATTAAACTTATGTGTTGGTGTTTGCATGCACAGATGATGGTGACTAGGAAGACTACGGCTAGCCAGAGGAGAGATACAGTAGTAGGTGAGGGGACCAGCAGGGTACCCCCAGTAGATGGGGCCTAGTCTGAGGCTCAAGGGGAGACCCCTACTCAGCCATTACCGGCTCCTCCACCAACTATGGAGATTCCTAGGGAAACCGCACATCCAGTTCCCCCTCCACTTCCATCAGATCAGGACTTAAGGAGTGCGGTGCATTTGTTGACACAGTTGGTAGCTACCCAGCAACAGGCTAGGGCATCAGCTAGTGCAGGAACTTCTGAGGGGTCTGGGAGTTCAAGGGTCCGAGAGTTTATTGCTTTGAGTCCCTTAGAGTTCACGGGGACAGATCAGAGGGAGGACCCACAGGATTTCATAGATCAGCTTCACAGGATCTTTTGTGTTATGCATGCCACGGAGAAAGAGGCAGTTGAACTAGCAGCTTTTTGACTCCGAGATATAGCCATCCTTTGGTATGAGGGATGGGAGAGGTCCAGGGGACGTGATGCACCTCCAGCTATTTGGGAGAATTTTTCAGATGCCTTCCTTGACCAGTACTTACCACGGGAGATCCGACAGGCTCGAGTCGATCAGTTTCTAGCCCTCAAGCAGGGTAATATGAGTGTTCGAGAGTATAGTCTCCATTTTGACTCATTGGCCAGATATGCACCATCCATAGTTGCTACTATGCGGGACAGGATTCACAGGTTTATAGTAGGGTTAGCCCCAGAGTTAACCGAGGCATGTGCCACCGCTGCATTGCATGATAGTATGGATATCTCCCGGATTCAGGCATTCACCCAGAATATAGAAAGGGGTAGGCATCGGCAGCAGGGTACAGAGAGGGCTGAGCAAGGGCAACGTAAGAGGATGAGATTTCCCAGGTCTCAGGAGCAATATCAGGGTAGTTATAGGACCCAGTACTTCGGACGGCCACCTAGGCCTCTGCTACCTCAGTTACAGGGTTACAGGTATGACCGTTATACTAAGTCAGGACCAGGTGAGAGCTCACGGGCGTCGGGTTTGCAGCGACAGCGAGGATCTGCGCAGACATGGTCATTTCCTCCACGGTGTGACATCTGTGGTAGAGGACACTTGGGCCAATGCCGAGCAAGTTCTGATGCTTGTTATACATGTGGGCGTCCAGGGCATATGATGCGAGATTGCCCAAATAGATATTCGGGGGGAATGGCACAACCAGCGAGTTCAGCAACAGGATTATCTATGTCAGTGCATCCTTCAGGGCGCGAGTCTCAGTCTTCGGCTGGTAGAGGTCGGGGCAGAGGTAGAGGTTCTAGTTCAAGTGGTAATCAGAACCGTATCTATGCTTTTACGGGTCGACAGGACCAGGAGTCTTCACCAGACGTTGTGACAGGTATATTAACCATTTGCTCTCACGATGCTTATGCTTTGATAGACCCAGGATCTACTTTATCGTATATTACCCCATTTGTCGCGAGGAATTTTGGTATAGTGCCTGAAATACTAAGTGATCCTTTTACGGTATCTACACCGGTCGGAGAATCGATTATTGCTAGACGGGTTTACCGAGGTTGTACGGTGACAATTTGTAATCGTCAGACCTCAGCTGACCTAGTTGAGCTAGAGATGATGGATTTTGATGCTATTATGGGCATGGACTGGTTGGCAGCTTGCTATGCCACAGTTGATTGCCGAGCAATGGCAGCCAGATTTCATTTTCTGGGTGAGCCAGTCCTTGAATGGGTAGGTAATACACCAACACCCAGAGGTAGGTTTATTTCCTATCTGAAGGCGAGGAAAATGATCGCAAAAGGGTGCATTTATCATATTGTGCGAGTTAGAGATGCAGATGCTGAGATACCTACACTTCAGTCTATTCCCGTAGTCAAAGAGTATGCAGATGTGTTTCCAGATGAGCTTCCAGGTATTCCTCCAGAGCGAGAGATTGATTTTAGCATCGATTTGCTTCCGGGAACTCAACCAATATCCGTCCCTCCATATAGAATGGCACCTGGCGAATTGAAGGAGTTGAAGGAGCAGTTAAAAGATTTGCTGGAGAAAGGTTACATCAGGCCCAGTACCTCACCTTGGGGTGCACAAGTACTATTTGTGCGGAAGAAAGACGGCTCGCTGAGGATGTGTATCGATTATAGGCAGCTGAACAAGGTAACTATTAAGAATAAGTATCCACTTCCAAGGATCGATGACTTGTTTGATCAGTTGCAGGGGCTAGATGCTTTTCAAAGATAGATTTGAGGTCGGGGTACCACCAGGTCAGAGTTCGGGAAAAAGATATTCTGAAGACAGCCTTCAGGACCCGATATGGCCACTTCGAGTTCCTTGTCATGTCCTTCGGGTTGACTAATGCACCCGCTGTATTTATGGACTTGATGAATAGCCTATTCCGGCCATTTTTAGATCTGTTCGTGATAGTATTTATTGATGATATTCTGGTTTATTCCCGTTCAGAGGATGAGCATGCGGACCACCTGCGAGCGGTACTCCAAACCCTCCGTGATCGTAAGTTGTATGCTAAGTTTTCTAAATGTGAGTTCTGGTTGAAGTCTGTAGCATTCTTGGGGCATATTGTATCAGATGAAGGGATAAAGGTGGACACTCAGAAGATTGAGGCCGTGAAATATTGGCCTAGACTTACCACTCCGACAGAGGTTCGTAGCTTTTTAGGCTTAGCAGGATACTATCGGAGGTTCGTAGAGGGTTTTTCTTCCCTTTCGGCACCATTGACGAAGTTGACACAGAAAGAAACTAAGTTTCAATGGACAAAGGCTTGTGAGCGGAGTTTCCAAGAGCTTAAGAACAGGTTGACCTCAGCTCCAGTTCTAACACTTCCAGAGGGTCTAGAGGGTTATGCCGTGTATTGTGATGCATCAGGTGTTGGGTTAGGATGTGTCCTGATGCAACATGGGAAGGTAATTGCGTATGCTTCAAGGCAGTTGAGGAAGCACGAGAGGAATTATCCGACCCACGACCTCGAGTTAGCTGCGGTTGTCCATGCACTTAAGATATGGCGGCATTATTTATATGGTGTTCATGTTGATGTATTTACTGATCATAAAAGCCTACAATATATCTTCAAGCAGAAAGAGTTGAATTTGCGACAGAGGCGATGGCTTGAGTTATTGAAAGATTACGATGTTAACATTCTCTACCATCCAGGGAAAGCTAATGTTGTAGCAGATGCATTAAGTCATCGATCTATGGGTAGCTTAGCACATGTAGATCCCAAGAAAAGACAATTAGCTAGAGAGATTCATCAATTGTCTTCGTTGGGGGTTCGGTTAGTAGATTCTGAGGATGGTGGAGTTGTACTCCAAAACACTACAAAATCATCCCTCATAGCGGAAGTCAAGGAAAGGCAGTACGAGGACCCAGAGTTGGTCAAGCTGAGAGAGCGAGTTCCGCAGCAGAAGAAACCACTGTTAGAGCTAAAGGGAGATGGGGTTCTCAGATATAGGGGTCGTTTGTGTGTTCCAGAT
This sequence comes from Nicotiana tabacum, assembly GCF_000715075.1. Classification (NCBI taxonomy): domain Eukaryota; kingdom Viridiplantae; phylum Streptophyta; class Magnoliopsida; order Solanales; family Solanaceae; genus Nicotiana; species Nicotiana tabacum. Next base: position 38,831,780 of record NC_134092.1, read on the forward strand.
GTAGCAGGGCTACGAGACAGGATTATGTCAGAGGCACATTATTCATGGTATTCCATCCATCCTGGGTCAACGAAGATGTATCATGACATTAAGGATGTGTACTGGTGGAATGATATGAAGAAGAACATTGCTGAGTTTGTCGCCCAATGTACTAGTTGCCAGCAAGTGAAGATAGAGCACCAGAAGCCTGGAGGGCTAATGCAGACTATAGAGATCCCGACATGGAAATGGGAGGCGATAAACATGGACTTTATCATGGGTTTACCTCATTCTAATCGTAAGTTCGATTCCATATGGGTGATAGTCGATAGGCTCACGAAATCAGCTCACTTCCTACCGGTCAGATCTACATATACAGCAGAAGATTATGCCAAGTTATATATTAAGGAGATAGTGCGGCTACACGGAGTACCAATTTCTATTATATTTGACCGTGGGGTTCAGTTTACAGCACATTTTTGGAGGTCATTTCAGAGAGGTCTAGGGACTCAGGTAAATCTCAGCACAGCTTTTCATCCACAGACTGATGGACAAGCCGAGCGCACAATTCAGACGCTCGAGGATATGTTACGAGTATGTGTGTTGGATTTTAAAAGAAGTTGGGATGAACATCTACCTCTTGTCGAGTTTGCATATAATAACAGTTACCACTCCAGTATTCAGATGGCTCCGTGTGAGGCTTTGTATGGGCGTAAGAGCAGATCTCCTATAGGGTGGTTTGATATTGGAGAATCTGGGTTATATGGGCCAGACCTGGTTCAACAGGCCATAGAAAAAGTAAAGCTTATCCGGGAGCGACTATTGACAGCTTAGAGTCGTCAGAAGTCATATTCTGACGTGCGGCGACGAGACTTAGAGTTCAGGATTAATGACTGGGTATTCTTAAAGGTATCACCTATGAAGGGCGTGATGAGGTTTGGCAAGAAAGGCAAGCTTAGCCCACGGTATATTGGGCCTTATAGGATCATTCGGAGAGTGGGCCAAGTAGCTTATGAGTTAGAGTTGCCCTCAGAATTGGAGTCTGTCCATCCGATTTTTCACGTATCTATGCTACGAAAGTGCATTGGCGATCCTACCCGAGTGGTGCCCACGGATGATGTACAGATTACAGAGGACTTGTCATACGAGGAAATTCCAGTTGCCATCCTAGACCGACAAATCCGCAATCTACGAAATAAGGAGGTAGCTTCCGTAAAGGTTTTATGGAGGAGCAAGAATGTAGAAGAGATAACGTGGGAATCGGAGGAAGAAATGAAGTCTAAATACCCCCACCTATTTCAAACTGAAGATATGGTTCGAGATGGGACGCTACAACATAGCTCTATGTAGGCTAGCAGGTCATCAGGTAAGCTTTTATTTTTCACTTTCAATATTTATGATTTACGGTCGGTGAGGCAAATTGCTGCTATTTATAAAGATTGGCCATATGTGGCATGCATAGTATGTTTCTGGCTATGTGCAGGTTGGTTTTAACCTAGTGTACGAAGGATACTTTGGCAAAATTTTCCAAAGTCTCTAAGAGTAAACATTCGAGGACGAATGTTCCCAAGGGGGAGTGATGTTACACCCTATATTTTCGTACGTAAAAATGCATCGTAAGCAAACTAATGTAGGACCAAAAATGAGATAATATTTAAAAGTATATAAAGTAAGTTAATCATGTTACCTCTGAGGTTACAAATATTGAAGATCATGAACAACAAGTACAAAGAGGGTTGGACGGTTCAGAAGCTAAAGCAATTAAATAAAACAATGTTTCGTCGAAAGTCGACAAGTTGGGAATGTTATAACATGTACCTTTGGGGTGAGACTAGGGTGATTAACATGATAAGGAGATTATGTTATGATTTATATTAGTCATATGACATCCGTGTGTTATGTTTTAATGTCAAGCGAGTTGTGGAACAAAAATCGATGAAAGTCATCACAAGTTACACTCATAAGTTTTACTGAAATTTTGGGTTAAATGTAACTGCGATTTTCTCCCAATATACTTAGAGTTATGGGGTGTTCCACACATCAAATTAAAGATTTATGAGTCTATTTTCCAACGCATTAAACCGTTTGTCAATACGACATTGGAGTAGAAATATATGGGCATTTGTGCAATACTGCGCAAGCTGCTAGGTGACAAGTAGGTGTGTCACCTACTTGCTTAAATGAAAGCCCAAAAATGGGCCATTTCGGGTCGTCCAAAGAGGCCTTTTAAGGGCCTATTTTCTTCATATATTAGACTTAAAATAGAGCATAATAACTAGACATAAGCTCTGCAAAGAATCCTCCCAAAAATTTCCCACAAACCCTAATTGATTTTCTCTCCCTTTCAAGTTCCAATTGGAGGTAAAACCTAGAGTTTGAAGAACCAAGATAAGAGCTGAGTTATCCAACAAATAAGGTGAGTTTACTTCTCTCTTTCATCCAATTTTTCTTCTGTAAATTCATGGTAAGTCGTTCTATACTTGTAAGAACTCACGGGACGGTGATCGGAAGCCGTGAGTTCGAGTTATTCACTTGTAGCGGACTATTTTGTGGACTATTTTGTGTTGCTGTTGGGCTGCGTGTTTTACTACTATTTTGTGGAGTTTTGGAGGAGGAAGGGGGTTTATAAACACCATATAAATGTAGGGTGGTTGGCTGGTCGTTCGTCATAACATTTTCGGGTCGTTTGATACTACTACGGTGGTCATTTTGTGTACGAAGAGATTGGGGTGTGTTGGGCTGTTTTGTAGTATTTGATGGTGTATATAGGGCTGGAAAATGATGTATATATGTTGTTATTATTCTGTTCTTGTATTGTTGGTGTTATCTTGAATTTGGAGGAAGTAAGGATTATAGGGGAGATGCTGCCCGTTTTAATACAAAATAAGTTTGTCGTTCGTTGTGCGATAGTTGTACCTTTCGTAACTTAACGATAGTATTATTATCGTTCTTGTAGATTAAGGTGCAAAGAGGTGAGTTCAACTTGGTGATTGGAAAGATTGTGATAAGGTATGTTAAGGCTAAGCCTTCCTTCATTTTGGCATGATCTCGTAGCTACATGTGTTAGTAATGAGACAAAAAGAGAAGTTCATATTCATGAATTTATTCACACTATTCTATTCTCATAAGTTACAATATTATTCCTTATCGAGACTCTATATTCAATTTTAGTATTGTCTTCTTCCAGTCAAGAGAGCAGCAAGCCTATATATACAGTATTACAGTATTTTCATTACCATCGAGCTATAATCGATGGGCAGGCCCCTATTGGGCAACCACTGATCAGATGGAAAGTTATATACCGAGCCTACTGTGGCCGAGCGCCTATGAGCGAGCCCAGCATGGTCGAGATACATAGCCTAGTATGGCCGAGCGCCTATGAGCGAGCCTACTATGGCAGAGCAGTTATATATACCGAGCCTTATAAGGCCGTACAATTATTTTACTTACTACATTGAAGGAGTTGAGTCAGTATCAGCAGGTAAGTATATCTCCAGATCATCTTTGACTCCCAGTTACTTCCAGTTATTATATTATCAGTTCAGTTTTGATTTTCAGTTATGTTATTGCCTTACATACTCGGTACATTATTTCGTACTAACGTCCCTTTTTCGGGGACGCTGCATTTCATGCATGCAGGTTCAGATAGACAGACGAGTAGATCTCCTCAGTAGGTGTTTCCCGAGTTCAGCCTGATCGGTAAGCTCCACGTCTTTCGGAGTTGCCAGGTCTAGAGTGTTGTGTACATCTTATGTATATCTGTATATATGTTATGGGTAGGTCGGGGCCCTGTTCCGATCATAGTACATCTATCAGTAGAGGCTTGTAGACATATCCTGTTGGTTAGTGCAGTATGTTGGGTTTGTAGGCCTGGTATGTATAATTTGGTGGTTTGTCAGCTGTAGTAGCTATGACGGCCTTTTCAGCCTAGCTTTATATTGATGTTTAGTTAGTGCTAGTTTCCATTCAGTTTTATATTTTGCTTCGCAAATTGTCTTGCAAGGTGGCCCCATGGCCAAAGTATGACATTATGTGTTCAGAGTCCCTTAGTCGCAATTTGGTATGCCAGGTTAGGTGAGGCACCGAGTGCTTGTCTCGCTCCTAGGTTCGGGGCGTGACAAAATTTTAGGGATTTGAAAGGCGATTTGAAGTCGGATTTGAGTAATTCTTATATGGTTGGACTCGTTATTGAATGTGTGGTTGTATATTGTAAGTCTAGTTGAGTTTTGAGACGCGAGCCTGGGGTTGACTTTTTAAGTTGACTTTTTGTTTCTCTTTAAATATTGCAACTTTATTGTTCGGAATAGTTTCCTATAGTTTGTATTTATGGTATGAAGTTGTTTTAGCTAGATTCACGTTGTTCAGAGTTGGATAATCGTGTGAAAGGCTTACTAGTGGATTGAGTTAGTGTGTTTTGAGGTAAGTGTCTTGCCTAACTTTGTGTGGGGGAATTACCCCTTAGTATTGGTGTTGTTTTGTGTTAATTGTTATATGTGGAAGCCGTGTACGCAAGGTGACGAGTGTGTACACGGGCTAAATATGGTAACTAACCGATTTTGGCTACGAAGATTCTTTTCATGCCTTTAATTGAGTTGCCATAACATGTTATATTCATCATCATTAGTCCATCTTCACATGCTTTACTTGACATGGTTAATACTTGTCTTATCTCTTACTTTCTAATTGTCTTTACATGTTTAGTTGAAGTTATTATTCTCTCCATTTCTTATTCATTATTTAATCATTGAGTTACTTTACTTGAAGTTGTCATTTCTTGGAATATCTTATTGTTGAATTGGGTGTTGAAGTTATAAAGGCCGTGATTCACATTGAGGCAAAGTGGTATATTTGTTGAAATACTATTCTTGTTGAGTTATTCACTTTCGGTTGCTATTGTTGAGACTCTTGTACATATTGTGGTTGAGCCATGGGCTATTTATTGTGGAAACACTATTATTGTTGACTTCTTTGGTAAGTTGTGGTATTGGGCACTTGAGGTGCGATTGGTGATATGTTGTGATATTGATACGCATGCGGTGGTATAAGGAATGGGGTTGACATGAATGCACTGAGATAAGGTGGGTGTGATATGCGTGTTGCTAGTAGGGGAACTACTTGAAGCCACGCGGTATGATAAGGTGGGCTAAAATGCGGGAAGCTATTTCAGGAAAAATAATTTTTAAAACTAAATGCAAGACTCCCGCTGTGATATAAGGAAAGATTGTGATTTGTTTTTATGAAATGAGACTACGAGTCGGTACCTCGGTAGTGATTCTTGTTGACATCTTTCTATTACATCACTTGTGTTTTGGTTGCATTGTTTCATTGGCATATTATTCCTTGTTTTCTTTTGTGATGCTTTAATTGCCTTAGTTCAGTGTAGCTATTCTTGGTATATTTAATCATTGTTTTATTTCCATTATTTATCATTATCACATTGTCATATACCTGTTCAGTTGTCTTATTTATTCCAGTAGGATCTTGACCAGACCTCGTCACTACTCTACCGAGGTTAGGCTTGACACTTACTATGTATCGTTGTCGTGTGCTCATGCTATGTTTTTGCACATCTTTTGTGTAGATCCAGGTACCTCTTACCAGCTTAGGCACCAGTTAGTCGAGCTCGAATTTGGAGACTTCAAGGTATACCTGCCGGCGTTCGCGGGCCTCGGAGTCACCCTCTATCTAGTTTTATTTCATTTTTCATTTTTTTATATATACTGTTGTATAGAGATGTTTAGTATACTCTTGTAGACCTTGTGACTAGGTATCACCAGATTTTGGGAGTTTTGTTCTGTTGAGTTGTAGAGTTGTTTTATGATAGTAGTTGGTTAAATTGAAAGTTTTATCATTATCTCAGTTAAATTTTGCATGTATGTTAGGGTTACCTAGTTTTAGAGACTATGTATCATCACGACATCCTAGGGATGGAAATTGGGGTCGTGACAAGTCGGCAGCCATGCATCATCATTTCTGTATCATTTACATTACATCTTAACATATTTGCATTACGATATATGGGTATGTATGTATTTTGTTTTTGTTTTGCAAGAACAAACATCGCAACGTAGAACTTCTTCTAAGCATCAAACCAAGCTACAATGCTATGAGGAACAACAAACTCACAAGAGAACCAAGGATCAAAACTCAAACTCAAAACGAATAGTGGAACTTTAATTCATCAGATCTTTCAAACCAAGCCGCAATTTAGAGCTATCATGGGTACCAAAATCTTCTATCTCGCAGTATCGTCATAAAACGATACTAGGACAACTTATGCAAGCATCGCCCTCTCTAAATCATCACTCCAGAACTACATGAGGCCTGATCCGCGTTAAGCCCGAGGTATGTAAGCAATTCAAAGCCAGAATTCGGCCCCAATTCTCCAAAACTTTCCCAGAATTTTCCTTAACTCTTTCCCCAATTTTACAACTCATAATCCTCTTCGAATCTGTATGCTATTTCTGCAATGTATGCCTAAAGTCGGGACAAAATTAGCCTTGGTTCAATTTCTTTGACCGAAAACTCTTTCATAGTCTCTGGTCAAATAGGGGCAGTTGTTGACGACCAATTTTGACCCTATATTAATTTATTTATACTTATTGATTTTCAATAAATATGTTAAATAGCCTAACGTTTCAAAATGATCCAAAATTAGTATAGGAAATAGAAAAAATGATATTTAGTAATTAATTAACTAATTATAGTAATTGATAGTATATTTGATTATTATAATTATATTTTATTAAAACTAATTAAGTTTAATTAAATTAATTTTTAAAAGGTTTAAATATCAAAAGGCTACAATCGCAATTGTGTAATTAACATGAAATGGCCATTTCTTAAATCAATACCAGTCCAATACCCAAGCCCAATCCCATCTAACCCAGTCCAAGTCCCCCTCCTTTTCCACTGTGGCGATCCGTTTACCTCTACCTAAGCCAATCTAAGCTTGCCATGTCACCTTTTTCCCTCACTCACAGAGAAATCATAATGGATCTGGACCGTTGATCTAACTCATCAATAGTCCGCGTTTAATCCCCATATTCTTATTTTTCTTTAATTTTGTTGAGACCTCATCCCCGCCGTCAGATTAGAGAGATCCAACGGCTTCCCTTTTTAGGGATTAAAACATTTCCATTATTCTCATCTCCCCAAAATATCGGGGCCGTTGATCAAATGATCCAATGGCCCAGATTCAGTCTCACATTTTTAACTCACAGACGACCCTGAAACCCTATGCATTCCCTCTTTGACCGGCCATCCTAATTTCCCCTTTCCCTCTCTATTCTGTCAAGTCGTCAGCCCATCAATCTCCAAAGATGTTGCACAAAATTGTACAAGGTCACTCAAAATCACTCAGAATCATCTCTTTTGTCCCTGCTGCACTGCGATTCTTGCTGTCTCCTTTACTTTTTCAACATTGAGATTCAAACGCCCAAATCCAAAAACCCTAACCTAAAGATGAAACTTCAAATTATTCAATCTCTCTTATGCTCCGTCAAATCAGAGCACGCATGGAGTTCTTTCAAAGCTTCATCATGAGGATTCGGCACCCAGAGGTCAAACGTAGTGGCCTCTGGGCTTTAGAGTCTTTGCTCGCAACGGTCGACCAGTATCCTCTCAGGTAAAATCCTCACTGTTTTTCCCTTTGTTTTTTCAATTTTTACCTGTCTTCACTTGTATCATCTAGTAGTCGTCATTCTCCACTACCACAGTTTGAGTCTACAGGAACCCTAAGGCTTGAAGGCACTACAAATAATAGCTTTAATTGATTTCACCTAACAACCTAAGAAACACAATCTAATACGAGTTTACAGAGTCTATTAGAAACCCTAGTTCCTAACTGGTTCTTCATCTTCCTCTATTTTTGGTTTTAAGTTCAATTCGTTGGTAGTTGTTTGAGCTTTGATTCCTAAACGGCTAACAAGAATCCTTGTTTTGTTTTCTGCTCAAAGAAAGATCAGTACTTCGACCCCTTCCTTTCTTTTAATTTTTTTTTATAAAATCATGTCTGCCTTGTTATTCTTTGATGATTGTTTCTGTTCGTGATGTGTTGTTGATAACTTGTGTTTGATAACCATGCTTTGCATATGAACCAACTATTTCTCTTAATGTCTTGAGACTGAGTTAACACTAATTGAATGTTCTTGCAAGATTAATGATTCTCCTTAAGTTAAGTCAATCTGTGTGCTAATTAAAACTTAAATAGTTGGCTAAAGAGCCTTAATGACTCTGTATACTTGTTCTAACTTTAGATTCTCTTGATGGTTCTCATGTTTACGCTATTGATCTTTACGTTGGAGTTACATGTTGATTTGTATCATGTACTTGTGGTTGCTAACTAATAAACTAAGGTTAAAAAGGATATCAAGACTTAAGGTTAACTACAGTGATGTCATTCAGTTGGAATATATCAATTTAAGTTATTTGGGTTGCTTTCCCCCTTCCAATGCGTCTTTTGTGATTCTATAACTATTGGAAGAGCATTGTAATGAGTTTTTCTGCTAACCTTCATGATTGATTGATCATACCTATGAGTTGCACTGTGTAATTATGTCTATGAATGAACTTAACTATGCTCTAATGAATCTTTGCAATTGATTTCATATGTGTTTTGCCAGTCTAGCCTAAATTATGTCTTTGGTTGTCCTGAAAAACTTCATAGTTGTTGTATTTGTGCATCCTCTTTTGGTTATTGACACATCTGGAACTAGAACTTCATGATATTAGTACTAATCTACTGAACCTATTTAGGTAGTCTCACAATCCTGCAAGAACTCAGCAAGAACCAAACATTTCCACAATTAGCCCATGTACGCACTCGTCACCTCGCGTACACGGCGCTCACGTATCACATATTGTTACAACAGTACCAAATCCTAAGAGGATTTTCCCCACACAAGGTTAGACAAGTCACTTACCTCAAATCTCGCTCAATCAATCGATAAGGATGCCTTTCCCTCGATTTTCTGACTCCGAATGGCCCAAATCTAGCCAAAAAGAAATTACATATCAGGAATACAACTACAAGATACTAATTTAAATCATAAATCTATGACTTTAGCAAAGAATCGAAAAATTGCCCCAAAAGTCTACCCGGGCCCACGTCTCAGAATTGGGTAAAACTCATAAAATACGAACACTCATTCGATATCGAGTTCACCCATACCAAAATTACCAAAATCTGACACCAAGTCGCCAATCAAATCCCAAAATTACACTCACCAATTCCCTAGCCTCAAACTCCCACATTCCACCTTAAACACACACAATCTAGGTGGGAAAATTAATGGGGAAACTAGGTTATTGATCAAAAATGAGTACAAGAGACTTACCTCAAGAAATACCTCAAAAATGCTCTCAATAATCGCCAAACCCGAGCTCACAATGTCCAATAATGATAAAAATCACGAACCCTTGATTTAATAGTCTGCCTAATGTTTTCTTGCGGATCACTGGACCGCATTTGAGGTCCCGCTTTTGTGGAAAATGCACCGCTTCTGCGGTTTTGCCCATGCTGCCTTGCCACTGCTTCTGCGATCTCCTATCTCGTTCTGCGGACTCACTTTTGCGAGAAGCAGTCCGCTTCTGCGGCTCCAGCGCACCTGCGACCTCCTTGTCCACATCTGCGGTCTTGCAGATGCGGCATTTTCCTCGCATCTGCGACCTCTACCCACACTGCTCCAGCCCACTTCTGCGCCCAAATGCCAGCTTCTGCGGGCTCGCACATGCGGTCAATCTTGCGTAGGTGTGATTACACCAGAGCTGGTGCCTTCAACCATTCTCACAAGTCCAAATTTGAGCCGTTAACCATCCGGAATCCACCCGAGGCCCCCAGGACCTCAACCAAATATACCGACCAGTCCTAAAACATCATATGGACTTAGTCGAGCCTTTAGATCACATCGAACAATGCTAAAAACGCGAATTGCATATCGATTCAAGCCTAATTAACTTTAAAACTTCAAACTTCTACCATCGACGCCGAAACCTATCAAATCAAGTCCGATTGACCTAAAATTTTGCACACAAGTCATAATTGACATTACGGACCTACTCCAGCTTCCGGAATCGGAATCCAACCCCGATATCAAAAAGTACACTCCCAGTCAAATTTTCCAAAAATCATCCAATTTTTCAACTTTCGCCAATTGATGCTAAAACGACCTACGAACCTCCAATTCAACATATGAATACGCTCCTAAGACCAAAATCACCCTAGGGAGCTATTGTAACCATCAAAACTCCATTCCGGAGTCATCTTCACACAATTCAAACTACAGTCGATTCTTGCGACTTAAACTTCCATTTTAGAGACTAAGTGTCCCATAACACTCCGAAACCAAAAACAAATTCTCCCGCCAAGTTACGTAACCACAACATGAAATAGAGGGAGCAATAAATAGGGGTTTGGGGATAGTACTCTCAAAATGATCGGCTAGGTCGTTACATCCCCCTCCTCTTAAAACAAACGTCCGGCCTCGAACAAGTATAGAGACATACCTGAAGTGGCAAAAGATGAGGGTAACTGCCGTGCATATCATGCTCGGTCCCCCAAGTCGCCTCCTCAATCGGATGACCCCTCCACTGAACCTTCACAGACGCGATGTTCTTTTACCTCAACTTCCGAACCTGCATATCCAAAATGGCCACCGGCTCCTCAACATAGGATAGATCCTTGTCCAATTGGACTGAGCTGAATTCTAACACATGAGACGGATCGTCGTGATACTTCCAGAGCATGGAAACATGGAACACTGGATGAACTGCAGAGAGACTAGGTGGTAGTGCAAGTCTGTAAGCCACCTCTCCAACCCTCTCAATAATCTCAAAAGGCCCGATATACCTAGGGCTCAACTTGCCCTTCTTTCCGAACCTCATAATACCCTTCATGGGCAAAACCCGAAGCAAGACCCGCTCCCTAATCATGAATGCAATATCGCGAACCTTTCGATCCGAATAACTCTTCTTCCTGGACTAGGCTGTACAAAGTCAATCCTGAATCAATTTAACCTTCTCTAAGGCATCCTGAACCAAGTCTGTACCCAATAGCCTAGCCTCGCCCGTCTCGATCCAACCGACTGAAGACCGGTACCATCTACCATACAAAACCTCATACGGCACCATCTGAATGCTCGACCAATAACTATTGTTGTAGGCAAACTCAGTAAGTGGCAAGAACTGACCCTAAGCACCTCCAAAATCAATCACACACGCACAAAGCATATCCTCAAATATTGGAATAGTGCGCTCAGACTGTCCGTCCGTCTGAGGGTGAAATGTTGTACTCAACTCCACACGAGTACCCAACTCACATTGTACGGCTCTCTAGAATCGTGATGCAAACTGCGTACCCCGGTCAGAGATGATAGATATCGGTACGCCATGAAGCCTGATAATCACGCATATATAAACCTGAGCCAGCTGCTCTGAAGAGTAAGTAGTAACCACAGGAATGAAATAAGCTGACTTGGTCAATCTATCCACAATCACCCAAACTGCATCGAACTTTCTCTGAGTCTGTGAGAGCCCAACAATGAAATCCATAGTGATCTGCTCCCATTTTCACTCTGGAATCTCTAACTTCTGAAGCAACCTACCCGGTCGCTGATGCTCAAACTTCACATGCTGACAATTTAGGCAACGAGCTACATATTCCACTATGTCCTTCTTCATCCGCCTCCACCAATAGTGTTGCCTCAAGTCCTGATACATCTTCGCGACACCTGGGTGAATGGAATACCACGAACTGTGGGCCTCCTGGAGAATCAACTCATGCAAACCATCTACATTAGGCACACATAGTCTACCCTACATCCGTAATACACCGTCATCTCCAATAGTGACTTCCTTGGCATCACCGTGCTGAACCGTGTCCTTAAGGACAAGCATATGGGGGTTATCATTCTGACGCTCTCTGACACGATCATAAAGAGAAAACTGAGAAACCACACAAGCCAAAACTCGGCCCGACTCAAAAATATCCAATCTAACAAACTGGTTGTTCAAGGCCTGAACATCCAAGGCTAAAGGCTCTCTGCTACTGGTAGATATGCTAAACTACCCAAACTCTCTGCCTTGCGACTCAAGGCATCAGCCACCATATTGGCCTTCCCGGGATGATAGAAAATGGTGATGTCATAATCCTTAAACAACTCCAACCATCTCCGCTACCGCAAGTTAAGATCCTTCTGTTTAAACAGATGCTGTAGACTACGGTGATCGGTGAAAACCTCACACGGAACACCATATAAATAGTACCGCCAGATCATCAAGGCATGAACTATAGCTGCTAACTCAAGGTCGTGGAAAGGATAGTTTTTCTCATGCACCCTCAACTGTCTAGATGCGTAGGCAGTCACCCTACCGTCCTGCATCGACACCACATCGAGACTAATGCGTGACGCATCACAATACACTATATAGGACCCCGAACCAGTAGGCAACACTATTACTGGAGTTGTAGTCAAAGCAGTCTTGAGCTTTTGAAAGCTCTCCTCACAATCCTCGGTCCACCTGAACGGAGCACCCTTCTGGGTCAATCTGGTCATAGGTGTTGAAATAGACGAGAAACCCTCTACAAATCGACGGTAATACCCCGCCAAGCCAAGAAAACTCCGAATCTCCGTAGCTAAGGATGATCTAGTCCAACTCTGCACTGCTTCAATATTCTTCGGGTCTACCTTGATTCCCTTACATGATACTATATGACCCAAAAATGCCACTGAATCTAGCCAGAATTCACACTTCAAAAATTTTGCATATAACGTCTTCTCCCTCAAGGTCTGAAGCACAGTCCTCAGGTGCTGCTCATGATCCTCCCGACTCTAGGAGTATACCAGAATGTCGTTAATAAACACAATGATGAAAGAGTCAAGATAGGGCTGAAATACATTGTTCATCAAGTGCATGAATGTTGTTGGGGCATTGGTTAGCCCAAAAGACATCACAAGGAACTCATAATGACCATACCGAGTCCTGAAAGCAGTCTTCGGGATATCTGGCTCCCGAATCTTCAGCTGATGATAGCCTGAACGCAAGTCAATCTTAGAGAACACTCTGGCACCCTGAAGCTGATCAAATAGGTCATCAATACGTGGTAATGGATACTTGTTCTTCACTGTAACCTTGTTCAACTGGCGGTAATCAATACACATTCGCATAGAACCATCCTTCTTCTTTATAAACAAGACAGGACCACCCCAATGCGACACACTGGTCCGAATGAAGCCCTTATCGAGCAATAAAAATGGGCAGAGTGCCTAGTAACAAATCAATGCCAAGGTCAATATCCCTGTCGGGCGGCATGCCCGGAAGATCCGCCGGGAATACATCTGAATAGTCCCTCACCATTGAAACAGACTCAACGGTAGGAGTATCAACACTAACATCTCTCACATAGGCCAGATACGCATCACACCCCTTCTCAACCATACGCAGAGCTTTAAGAAATGAGACAACCCTTCTAGGAACATGATCTAAGGTACCTATCCACTCAAGTCGTGGTAGACCTGGCATAGCCAATGTCACCGTCTTGGAATGACAATCAAGGATAGTGTGATAGGTCGACAACCAGTCCATGCCCAAAATGACATCGAAATCCACCATACAGAATAATAATAAATCAATTATGGTCTCAAAACCACTAAGAACAATCAAACACGACTGATACACATGGTCAACAACAATAGAATCACATACGGGTGTGGACACATAAGCAAATGAACTTAGAGAATCGTGGGATACACCCAAATACGGGACAAAGTAAGACAACACATAGGAATAAGTGGAGCCTAGATCAAATAAGACTAATGCATATCTATGACAGACCAGAACAATACCTGTGGTAACAGAATCTGATGCAACTGCCTTTGTCCTAGCAGGAAGGGCATAATATCTAGCCTAGCCTCCCCTTCTAAGGTGACCTCTACGTGTCTGACCTCCACCTTTATCTGGCTGTACAAGTAGGGTGGTAGCTGGTGCTGTAACCATAGCCTGAGGACCTGGTGGAGCACGCGGTGCCTGAGAAATCTGTGTAGGTGCACTCCTTCTAAATCTAGGGAAATCCCTCACCACATGGCGAGTGTCACCACACTCAAAACAAGCTCTCGTAGGACGTGGCTGTTGCGATTGGCTCGGGCCTGATCGACTGGACTGCCCACTTAAAACACCCTGTACATGAGGCACACTAGACATTGGCGGTGCATAATAAGTAACCTGGGCCCTAGTAGTGGTTGGAGCACCGCTGGCGGCTGGATGTGCTAAATGAACAGGGCGACCCATATAACCCCTTCCCTGATGAGCTACCACTGGGGCACGAGTACCATTGTAAATGCCAGACTCTCGAGACCTCTTGGCCACTCTCTTCTCTCTATCCCGAGTCAACATACCCTCCAACCTCCTAGCAATCCCTGCTACATGATGATACTCAATATCCATCTCCAACTCTCGGGCCATGCTCAATCTGATACAGGGGTTGAGCCCCTCAATAAACCGACGAACCCACTCTCAAACAGTAGAAACCAAGGCTAGTGCATGCCTGGCCAAATCATTGAATCGGGCCGCATACTTTGATACGGTCATAGCACCCTGGCGCAACTGTTCAAACTCTGCGCGCCAAGCATCTCTGAGACTCTAGGGAACATATTCCCTCAAGAACATATCTGAGAACTCAGTCCAAGTGAGTGAAGCTGCCTCAGTCGGACTATCCAACTCGTATGTGCGCCACCACTGATAGGCCACTCCTCTAAGCTGAAATGTAGTAAAAGAAACCCCACTAGTCTCCGCAACACCCATAGTATGGAGGATACGATGGCACTCCTTAAGAAAACTCTGGGCATCCTCTGACTCCAAGCCACTGAAAGTAGGAGGGTGGTACTTCTTGTACCTCTCGAGCCTGAGCTGCTCCGCCTCAGAAGTTGCTACCCTAACCTCGGGCTGAACTGGACCTACCGGCCGCATCGGTATGATCTCTGGAACCTGCTCAACATGAACCCGCTACTCTGGGATATCGGCGACGAGAGTCTGTGCTCCTCCCCCAGCCTGAGATGTGGCAGGAGCAAGTGGTATCAATCATGCCTATGCCAAGGTGTTGAACATGCTCAAAAACTGGGCTAGAGTCTCTTGGAGGGCTGGTGTAGTAACAGGCGTCTCAGGTGCCTGTCCTCCAACTGGAGCTATAGGTGGCTCCTATGTAGTAGCTCGTGCGGGTGCTCTAGTTGTACCGCATGGACGTCCTCGGCCTCTACCCCAGCCTCGGCCTCTCGCGGCTCTAGCAGGGGGCAGGGGTGTCTAGTCATCTAATCCAGCTGTACGTGTCCTCACCATCTATGAGAGAATATAAAGACAGAAATTTAGAATCCAAAGTCAAAATCTCGCATGATAAGGAATCAAGGAAGTGAAGCTTTTCCTAACAGTTCCATAGCCTCCTGAAGATAAGTACAGACGTCTTCGTACCGATCCGCGAGACTCTACTAAACCTGCTTGTGACTCATAACACCTATGAACCTAGTGCTCTGATACCAACTTGTCACGACCCCAGTTCACCCTCAGTAGGATATCGATGACACCTAGTCTCTAAGATTAGGTAAGCCAAATAAATTTGCGAAATAACATAATATAAAACTGAAGCCCAATTTTTAACACATGAAATAATTATAAAACCGCAATTCAATAATTACAACTCCCAAAACCCGGTGGAAATAAGTCACAAGCTTTTGAAAGAAAATAGTAAGTGTCTCTATACATCAAAGTCTAAAGGTAATAAGGGAAACAACATAATAAGGATAAAGGGGGACTCCGAGGTCTTCGGACGCTGGCAGACATACCTTGAAGTCTCCACATACAGTCCAGCTCACTAGTATCTGGCCTAGTAGGAAGAACCTGGATCTGCACAAAAAAAAGTACAGAGTTTAGTATGAGTACACCACAACGGTACCCAGTAAGTGCCAAGCCTAACCTTGGCAGAGTAGTGACGAGGTCAAGTCAGGGGCCCTACTGGTTTAAACAAAAAGTAAGGCAGAAGATATAATAATATTTGAAATGACTGAAAATTTAAATAACGAGAAACTTCAGAAAATAACAGCTCAGTAATTAGAGGTAAACAACAAGGGTGATCCCGAGGTACCGTCTCGTAGTCCCAAATTAAATATACAAGACATGGGGGATCTCCTGAGTAAACGCCTCGTAGTCCCAAAGTAAATATGCAGTACATGGGGATCTCCCGAGGAACCTCGTAGTCCCAAAGTAAATATGCAGTACATGGGAATCTCCTGAGGAACCGCCTCGTAGTCCCAAAGTAAATATGCAGCAGATAACCGAAGAAACAACAAATTTACAGCAATAAGTCTTACAGTTAAAGATTTAATTCAAATCAAGGGAAACAGATAATTCAACTAAGCATTTTGCACAAATTGCAAGTAAAAGTTAAGGCACGTAGACATGCGATACTAGGCTAAACATGATCACTGCATATGCTAAGGCAACTCAGTTAAGGAATTTAAAAGAAGGCATCTCAACAAGAACCAAAACTTTCTACAATTAGCCCATGTACGCACTCGTCACCTCGCGTACACGGCGCTCACGTATCACATATTGTTACAACAGTACCAAATCCTAAGGGGATTTCCCCCACACAAGGTTAGACAAGTCACTTACCTCAAATCTCGCTCAATCAATTGATAAGGATGCCTTTCCCTCGATTTTCCGACTCTGAATGGACCAAATCTAGCCAAAAGAAATTACATATCATGAATACAACTACAAGAAACTAATTTAAATCATAAATCTACGGCTTTAGCATAGAATTGAAAAATTGCCCCAAAAGTCGACCCGGGCCCACGTCTTGGAATCGGGTAAAAGTCACAAAATATAAATACCCATTCGATATCGAGTTCACCCATACCAAAATTACCAAAAATTGACACCAAGTTGCCACTCAAATCCCCAAATTACACTCACCAAATCCCTAGCCTCAAACTCCTATATTCCACCTTTAACACACACAATCTAGGTGGGAAAATCAATAGGGATTGGAGTAAATTAAAATATCGTATCCACAGGGATTGGAGTTAAACAGTATTATCATAGTTTGTAGCTAGATTACTATCTAAGATGATCGACAATTTAGGGTTATGTGATTAAAACTCAATTTAACTAAGAATCTATTCTATTGGCTAATGACAATCAACGCAAGTATTAAGCAAAGGAAATTATCAATTGGGAGAAGGTAGGGTCGATAGAATAGGTGCAAGACAAATATTTGGGATTTAACTCTAGATAATTCACTTTTAATGTTCAAGTGAGTCTCTCGAATTCACTTGATTATTAGTTCAATTGATTATTAGTAACTCCTCTCTCGATTAAGTCTCAACCTTACAAGATGAATAATTTTAAGCACTTGAAGATATGCAAGAATTCGTAGTGGATTGGTCTTTAGGAGAACCTCTCTCGATTATCCTCCTAAATAAGTTTAATCAATAGTTCAATTAGCCTCTTCCGATTACTAAGAAGAATTAATGACTTCAACAAATAAAATATAATGCAACAATATCACAAGTTATGCCTCTCTAGATTACATTAGCAAGTGAATATAGATGCAACAGTTAAAATATCCAAAATGATTCAATACATAAAACTAGAGTTAGTTATCCACAAACAAGTATCAATACACCAAATCCATCAAACCCTAAAGAGAACTACTCCATGGATATGGAGTAATTCATCTTAACAATGTTTAAGTTAAAGGAAAACATAAAACAATCCAAACCATTGTCTTGAGTGAGGATTGAATGATGAAATCCTTGAGCATTTGCTTCTCCACCTCCTCCTTGGCTTACTTAGGTCTAAGATGTGTCAAAAGTTCATAAAATAACGATTTTACATGTATTTATACTAAGTAGGGTCGGGCCCAGATGAAAACACCTTTTCCTACGCGAAATAGAAAAATACTCTATAATAATTGCACAGGCGCGCCGCATGGGGCGATGCGCCATACGGCGCATTAGTGGGAAAGTCTAGAGAATTGATGTCTGACAAAAAGCATGAATTTGTACAGGCGTGGCACGCCGCGGTTGTACATTTTTCTCAGAGTCCGGCTTTTTGCTTCGATTTTGACATCCAGGCGTGGCGTTCGACCCCTGAATGTGATCCCGGCTTAATCCCTTGGGCTTTTACTCAGAATTCAAAGCTCAAATCACTTGAATTAGCTCCATAACATCTACATCACTTGGAGTCACCCCTACAAGGCATAAAACACACAATAAGTGCAAAACACTAGCGATTAAAACTCAAACTCAATTTAAGTGCAGTAAATTGAAGTGTAATAAGTGACTAAAACACGAGATTATAGCCTACCATCACCACCCCCACACTTAAACCATTGCTCATCCTCGAACAATCAGACACGACCTTATTTAGCAACTCCCTTAACTCATTAAACCAAGAATATTTTAAATAGACTAAGCATAGTAGTGTAACATCCTAGCTTCAAGATTTGCCTTACAAGTACCACGCATTATTTATAACTTGCTGACTTACTCTAACACAGAGGTCAATGACATTACCTTTCCTTCATAAATTAAGTGCCCTCACAACAATAGAGAGTA
The DNA here is from genome assembly GCF_000715075.1 of Nicotiana tabacum. Lineage (NCBI taxonomy): Eukaryota > Viridiplantae > Streptophyta > Magnoliopsida > Solanales > Solanaceae > Nicotiana > Nicotiana tabacum. The sequence continues at coordinate 38,850,367 of NC_134092.1, forward strand.
GTTCCACACACCATCAAATTTAACAACAATCAGGAACTCAATATAGAAAGAATTCACTCACTCTCAGAAATAACAATCATATGACTAAAACATCCAAAATGATTCAATACACAAAACTAGAGTTAGTTATCCACAAACAAGTATCAATACACCAAATCCATCAAACCCTAAAGAGAACTACTCCATGTATATGGAGTAATTCATCTTAACATTGTTTAAGTTAAAGAAAAACATAAAACAATCCAAACCCTTGTCTTGAGTGAGGATTGTATGATGAAATCCTTGAGCTTTTGCTTCTCCACCTCCTCCTTGGCTTACTTAGGTATAAGATGTGTCAAAAGTCCATAAAATAACGTTTTTACATGTATTTATACTAAGTAGGGTCGGGCACAAACGAAAACACCTTTTCCTGCGCGAAATAGGAAATTACTCTGTAAATATTGCACAGGCGCGCTGCATGGAACGACGCGCCATACGGCGCATTAGTGGGAAAGTCCAGAGAGTTGATGTCTGACATAATGCAGGAATTTGTACAGGCGCATCGCGCCCCCCCCCCCCCCCCACACGCCACTGTTGTACATCTTTCTCAGAGTCCGGCTTTTTGCTTCGATTTTGACATCCAGACGTGGTGTTCGACCCCCGAACGCGATCCTAGCTTAATCCCTTGGGCTTTTACACACACTTCAAAGCTCCAAATCACTTGAATTAGCTCCATAAAATCTACATCACTCGGAGTCACTCCTACAAGCCATAAAACACACAATAAGTGCAAAACACTAGCGATTAAAGCTCAAACTCAATTAAAGTGCAGTAAATTAAAGTGTAATAACTGACTAAAACACGAGATTATAGCCTACCATCACCGGTCTCGCAGATATGGAATTTACCTCGCATCTGTGACCTCTGCCCACACTGCTCCAGCCCGCTTCTGCGCCCAAATGCCCTCTTATGTGGGCTCGCACCTGCGGTTAATCTTGCGCAGGTGCAATTACACCGGAGCTGGTACCTTCAGCCATTCTCACAGGTCCAAATTTGATATGTTAACCATCCGGAATCCACCCGAGGCCCCTGGGACCTCAACCAAATATACCAACCAGTCCTAAAATATCATACGGACTTAGTCAAGCCTTTATATCACATCAAACAATGCTAAAAATATGAATTGCACATCGATTTAAGCCTAATGAGCTTTAAAACTTCAAACTTCTACCACTGACACCGAAACCTATCAATTCAAGTCCAATTGACCTAAAATTTTATACACAAGTAACAATTGACATTACGGACATACTCCAACTTCCGGAATCAGAATCCAACCTCGATATCAAAAATTACACTCCCGGTCAAACTTTCCAAAAATTATCTAATTTTCCAACTTTCGCCAATTGACGCTAAAACAACCTACGGACCTCCAATTCAACATCCGAACACGCTCCTAAGACCAAATTCACCGTACGGAGCAATTGGAACTGTTAAAACTCTATTCCAGAGTCGTCTTCACACAATTCAAACTACGGTCGATTCCTGCGACTTAAACTTCCATTTTAGAGACTATGTGTCCCATAACACTCCGAAATCAAAAACAAATCCTCCCGGCAAGTTACCTAACCACAACATGAAATAGAGGGAGCAATAAATAGGGGTCCGGGGCTAGTACTCTCAAAATGACAGGTCGGGTCGTTACAGATGGAGGGATATCTGGTAGAAGAGGCGATCTGCGAGATCGAGAACGACATGCGGAGTTGTTATCCTTACCTTTTTGGCACTTTAGGTATGTCTCTATGCATGTTCGAGGACGAATGTTTATTTTAATAAGGGGAGAATGTAATGACTCGATCGGTCATTTTGTGTATTTAATTCCTGTTTCCCCTTTTGATGCATCAAACATTTATATTTGTGATTTAATGACTTATGGGGATGGTTAGTGTTGTTCCGGGAAGGTTTTGGGTTGATTTGGACTCTTTGGTTCTTGGTTTAGAAGTCTAAGTTAGAAATATTAGCCAATATTTTGCTTTTGTGAAAACAACCCCGGGATGGTATTTTGATGGCTTCGAAAAGTTTATATCGTAATTTTGAAATTGGGCGTATGCCCTGAACTAAATTCGGAGGTCCCTAGGTTGATTTGACTTGTTTTGCCGAAAGTTGGCAATTTGAGGTTTAGAAGTTTTCCTAAGTTTGATCGTAGGTTGAATTTGTGGCTATCGTGTTCGGATAGAGGTTTTGGGACTTGAAATAGGGCTATTTTGCTATCTGCAACTTGTTTGAAAACATTGGTGTAATTCGGAGTTGGTTTGATAGGATTCGGATGCTTGGTTGTAATTCTAGAGGTTATTGAGTTTTCTTTTGCATTTCATGCATTTTGATATCCGATTCGTGGTTTTAGATATTATTTTGGTATTTTTATCGTGCGAGTGAGTACTTATGATGTTTTTAGACTTGTGTGGATGCTTGATTTGGAGCCCCGAAGGCTCAGGTGAGTTTTCGCACGTGTTTCTGAATGGTTTGGACTCAATTCCAAGTTGTTGTTGTGCTGGTATCTCAAGTGTCGCAATTTTGAACACCAGCATCGCAATTGCGATCATAGTAGAGGGCCTCAGGAATTGCATTTGCGATTCCTTGATTTCAATTGCAAAGAGTAGGCTAGACTGGGTAGGTTCGCATTTGCGACATTTTAGTTGCATTTGCGATGGGAGCAGGCTTCGTAATTACGAAGCTAGTGTCACATTTGTGACTTCCCCCTTAGGTTGTCAGGCACCGCAATTGCGAGTCTTTCTTCGTAATTGCGAGGGTTCGCAATTGCGAACCCAGTGTCGCAACTGCAACATCTGCAAATGAACAAAAGGGCTAGGAAGACGGGATTTGATCTCATTTCTCTCATTTTAGAACCCCTAGACTCGGAAGAAAGCAATTTGGAGAGAGGATTATCACCTACAATCATTGGGTATGTGATTCTGATCAATTTCCAACTATTTTACATGATTATATAAGAGATTTAACATCAAAATTATGAGAATCAAAGAGAAATTTTGTCTATATTTTGAAAATTAAAAATTTGAGATTTGAGAGTCGAATTGGACTCTGATTTGAAAAAAAAATACATATATGGACTCGTAGGGTTATGGGTAGTGAGGATCTATCCTGAGATTCGGGTTTTGACCGGGCAAGCCCGGGGTTGACTTTTGGGAAATTGTGTAAAGATCATAGATTTATCTATCATGATTGGTTTCTCTTTCATTGTTTGATGAGATTAAGTCATTTTTTGTTAGATTTGAGCCGTGCGGAGGCGGATTTCAAGGGAAAAGCTATTTTTAAGTGTTGATTTGGCCTAGTTGAGGTAAGTATCTTGCCTACCTTTCTGTGAGGGAACTTCTCCTTAGGATTCGGGTTGATTGTATCATTTGAATTATTGCAGAAGATGTGTACACGAGATAACGAGTGTGTACACAGGCTTATATGTAGTATTTGTCCGGTTTAGACTCTTAGGCTTCTTTCATACATTTAATTAAAATTGTCATATCATGTTATATCTTCCATTGTTAAGTTTACTCTTGCATGCTTTATTTGAAGTTGTTAGCACATGTTCTATCTTTTATTGTCAAGTTTTCTCTTATATGCCTTAATTGAAGTTGTTACTTCTTTTATTGCCATGTTACCTCTTTTATTATTGACTTATTCTTATTTGAAGTTTTTATTACATGATATCTCTTCGCTATTGAGTTATTCTCATGCATTTAGACGTAATGGCTATTTCATGCTATCTCTTTCGTTGTTAAGCTTATGTTATGCACTTCAATTGGAAGTTGCCATTTCATGGGAATACATTCATTTTGAGTTATTGAAGTTGAAGTTTTGAGTATTTTAGCCATGTTCCCCTTATTTATTGCTTATTCTATGTTCGTTTGTTGTTATGTGACTTTTCGGGGTGGTTGGTTTGGTTCTGGGGGTGTTTCAGAATGAATTGGGACACTTAGTCCCAAGGTTGGAAGCCTAAGTTGGAAGAGTTGACCGGATGTTGACTTACGTGTAATTGACTCCAGAATAGAATTTTGATGGTTCTAATAGCTCCGTATGATGATTTTAAACTTAGGAGTGTGTCCAGATATTGATTTGGAGGTCCGTATGTGATTTTATCTTGAATTGGCGAAAGTTGGAAAAGTTGAAGTTTGGAGAGTTGAGAGGTTAGATCGAGAGTTGACTTTGTAGTTACCGGGCTCGGATTTTGATTTCGAAAGTTGGAATAGGTCTATCGTTTCATTTATGAGTTGTGTGCAAAATTTTAGGTCAATCAAAGTTGGTTTGATAGGTTTTGGCGTCGATTGTAAAAGTTGGAAATTCATTAGTCTCATTAGGCTTGAATTGGGGTACGATTCATGTTTTTGATATTAATTGATGTGATTTGAGGCCTCGACTAAGTTTGTATCGTGATTTAGGACTTTTTGGTATGTTTGGATGGGGTCCCGGGGGCCTCGGGTGTGATTCGGATCATGTTCGGCTCATTTTTGGACTTGTTGGACTATTGTTATGTATGTTGCTTGTTTCCTTATATGCGATCGCGAAGGGTTGTTTGGGTGACTGATGAAATTGTTCTACGCATTCACGAGAATAGGTCTACAATCGCGAAGCTTGGGGAGTTAGTGCTACGCGAACGCGTGATAGGTGTCGCGTTCGTGGTAAAGGAAGAGGAGGACTGGGAGTCAGGCGTGTTTCTCTATGCGATCGCTTGATTGTTTCCGCGATCGCATACCTTTGGGGGAATCAGTCACCGCGTTCGTGATGGTTTGTTCTTGTTCGCAAAGAGTATTTTTGAGGGCAGCATATTTTGTTCTTCGCGATCGCAAAGGACTTTCCGCGGCCGCGAAGAGGAATCACTAGGCAGCAGTGTTAAATATCAAAATTGAGGGTTTGAACCCATTTCTCATATTTTAAGCTAGAGACCTCAAATTTGGGCAATTCTTGAAGGAATTTTCAAGGAGTTAATTGGGGGTAAGTGATTCTAACTTGGATTTGGTTGTTATACATGAATCTATCATTATTTTTACCATTTAAGTAGTATTTTGGTTTGGAAAAATTGGGAAACATTTGTGAAACTTCATAGACTATAATTTCATGATTTGGAGGTCGAGTTGAGATTGGAATTGAGTAATTTTGGTATGGTTGGACTCGTTATTGAATGGGTGTTCGGATTTTGTTAATTTTGTCGAATTCTGAGACGTGATCCCTGGGTTGACTTTTTGTGTTGACTTTTTGACTTTTTGTTAAAGAACCTAGCTTTATCATATGGAATTGATTCCTATAGTTTGTATTGATTGTAATAAGATGTTTATGGCTAGATTCGAGTCGTTCGGAGGCCGATTCGTGAGGTAAGGGCTTGTTGGAGTAGGGATTTGTGCGGTTTGAGGTAAGTAACACTTTTAAACTTGGTATTGAGGGTATGAATCCCTGAACTACGTGTTATGTGGTTGGTGTTGAGGTGACGCACATACTAGGTGACGGGCGTGTGGGCGTGCGCCGTAGTAATTATGACTCGGTTGATTCCGGGGAGCTGTATAGTTATCTAATCTTGTTATTTTTCGTATAATTTCAATTGTTAGCGAAATTGAGCTATGATTCATGTTAGAAATCATGTTTAGGCTATATGCTGGTACTGTTGGGACCCACAGAGGTCGTTCCTGTTGTTGAGTTATTTGCTTAAATTGTAGTTATATACTCAGTCGCATTCATCACTTGCATATCATATCTTCGTCTCTGTTATCATTTATTGTTACATCATGTATCATTATTTGGGCTGATTGGCATGAGTTTTGTGAGCTCGAGAGACTGGAGAGATTGATGACTGAGTGAGGCCAAGGGCCTGATTGTGAGTGATATTTATGGGATCGGGCTGCACACCGCAGCATGCTTTATTAATTCATGCCATGATTGGCTTATATTAGCGCTAGGGCAGTATTCGCCCCTCCGGAGTCTGACATACTAACAATGAGCACAGGTACCGATGAGTGCGAGTGCCGAGTGATTGAGAGTGCTGAGCGATTGAGAGTGCTGAGTGATTGGGAGTATTGAGTGAATGAGCATGCTGAGTGAGGTTGAATAATTCGAGAGTATGAGTATATGGCTTTATCACTATGTTGCATTACAATGGGTGTGCATATCTGACATATAGATATCGAGATGTAACATACCATATATTAGTCATACTTGGCATATTTTATCTGTGTTGAGCTCAAACTGTTAAATACTTGAAAGCATGTCCACATCCCTGAACAGTCTACAAACTGATTATGAGATTTTTTTTCTGAGTTATTACTGTCATTTTCCTGTCATATTTGCGTTATTATCTGGTTTTGGACTGTACCTTTCTGAGCTCGTCACTACTTTCAGCCCAAGGTTAGTCCTCTTACTTATTGAGTACATTGGGTTAGTTGTAATCATACTACACTCTGCATTTCGTGTGCAGATCCAAGTACTTCTGGGAATGGTGGTCGCTAGATTTGGAGCTTCATCTGTTTGGAAAATTTTGAGGTAGCTGCCTATGCATCCGCAGACCTCGACTCTCCTTCTTTTTAGTTATTTAGCACTATTCTATCTTTCTAGACAGTTGTATTAGCAGTCTGACTATGTTGACATTTTAGTAGCTCATGTACTTAGTGACACCCGGATTTTGGGGATTTTATATTGAGTCACGGTATTTTTCTTATCGGTTATTTATGAGAATTTTCACTGTTAAACTTATTTCATCATGATTTCAATTCAAAATGCGTAGTTATTTTTTATTGTCGGCTTGCCTAATTTTGTGGTAGGTGCCATCACGACATGTTGAGTTTTGGTCGTGACATTTTTCTTGTTGAGTGTTTCTCATTCATATTTTATTATTGAGATTCTTGTACACATTGTGGTTGAGCCGTCGGCTATATGTTGTGGTAACATTGGTATTGTTGATTTTGGAAATATTATGGCATATGAGCATGTGTGGTGCGAGTTGATTATTGTGTTATGATATTGATGTGCATGTGGCGGTATAAGGATAGAGGTTGATGTGCATCGGCATGATAAGGTTGGATTTATATGTGTATTGCTAGTAAGGGAATTACTTGAAGCCACGCGGTGAGATAAGGGGGCTAAAGCGCGTGTAGCTATTTCGGGAAAAAATATTTTTAAAAATATAAATGCAAGGCTCATGCGGCGATATAAGGAAGATTTATATTGTAAATTGTGAAATGTGGATATAAGGTGTGATGCTTCGATTGTGATTCTTGTTGTACACTCTATGTTGAAAAGGTTTGTTGATTGAACGGTTATTGTTACTCTTTAATTTGTTTTACTAGTATTTGATTACTTATTATTCTTATCATATGCTCATTCTTGTTGTCCTTTATTTCTTTATTATCCGTTGTTAGCCTTACCTCATTGTACTGATTTTTTGTCATTTATTTCTTGCTTCCGTCGTTAAAGTATATTATATTTTGTTCAGGTTTTTTTATCTAGTAGGTGTCTAGACCTGGCCTCGTCACTACTTTACTGAGGTTAGGCTTGATATTATCGGGTACTGTTGTGGTGTACTCATGCTATGCTTCTGCAAATTTTTTGTGCAGATCCAAGTACTTCAGCTCGTGCCGGATGCTAGTGATCGAACTAGATATTACGAAGACTTCAAGGTATACCTGCTTGACGCCCTCAGGCCTCGCAGTCACCTTCTACTATTGTTTTTCTACTGATTATTTTCACATCAAACAGTATTGTATTTTGAGACTTCTAGTGTACGTCTTAGAGCTTATGACTCAGTTTCACCGGGTTTTGAAACTATTGTGATTGTTATTTAGTATTGACGTAATCATGAGTCTTATCATTTTTATTTAATATTCTTAGTCATTATTTCTGTCAAATTGTCTTATATGTTAGGCTTATCTAGTATTAGAGACTAGGTGCCATCACGACTACCTCAGGTGGAATTTTGGGGTCGTGACAGATCTTCCTCTTCTCACTAGTTTGTCAACTTGGAATAAATTTGCTTTTTTATTCATGCTCCATCGAATCGATCTCACATGGTTATTTGGTAGCATGCTAAGATAGCGAATATCGAAAAAAGCTTCCAGCCACTAATAGGAAACATATGGGTACTCAATTTTAGATCTCACATAATAATAAGTCGAGATAAAACGTATATTAATCCTTTTTGGTCGATATTTGCACGCACGGTATGAGAACTTGTGCTACAGTATTTTCTCCTTATTCACGCTACGAATGTCTTTATCTCATAAGATAATATTGTACAGATGATATTCAAACACCATATGCATCTGAACTGAGTTCCTTCATCTACTCAGTAAATGTGAACTCATATATGGCATCTTAAAGTAGATTAAGTGAAACATATTTTCACCAAAAAATACTAAATTAACCTTTGTCCTTAATTGTGCGATGCTAACGATTTTTAAGCCATGTATTCTCAAAGTATATGTATGATAATTTGCTTAAGATCTCGTCTCATCTCCCATCACTATTAAATTGATGGAAGCAGTCACCTGTGTGAGAAGACTGCCCTCTATCTACTCAACATATCTTTCAATAATGTCAAAAGAATGCACCAAAAGTACTCCACAATATGATATAGAACACATATTCAAAATAAAATGTACACAAATATTCAATAATAAGTGTATGCAAATTAAACTTATTTTGATGTCACGACCCCAATTTCTCACCGTAGGATGTCATGATGGCACCTAGTCTCTAAGACTAGGTAAGCATAACACTTACTGAATTAAATGACAGAATTTAACCAAAACAACTATTAAACATGAACCCAGAGTCTTATATAATAAACCAAAAACCTCGAGCACAATACAATATCCCAAAACCAGTAGTACAAGTCATAAGCTCTATTGAGTTTACTAGAAAATCTCTAAGCACAACTGTTCCAGAATAGAAATAAATAGTACAAAGTAAAATTTCCGCCTAAGCCAATGTACCGAACATGCTCAGGAACTGCGCTTAAGTCTCCTGAAGTTTCGGGGTCGCAACTGGCGCCTCCGGTGCCTGTCCCGCAATCGGAGCTACTGGTGGCTCCACAGTTGCTGCTCTAGTAGGTGCTCTAGCTGTAGCACATGCTCCTCCTCAGTCTCTGCCTCTGCCCTGACCCCTAGCAATACCGGCTTTGTGGGTAGTGTCATCAGTAACTGCAACTCGTGTTCTCACCATCTGTGAGAGAACAGAATGACAAAGGCTCAAACTCCGAAATCAATAAACTTGCACGATAGGAATGAAAGAAATAAAGTTTCCTAATAGTTTTGTAACCTCTCGAAGATAAGTACAGACGTCTCCGTACTGATCCGCAAGAATCTACTAAACTCGCTTATGACTCATAGCACCTATGAACCTAGAGCTCTGATACCAACTTGTCACGATCCTAATTTCCCTCCGTAGGATGTCGTGATGGTACCTAGTCCCTAAGACTAGGTAATCCTAACACTTACTGAATTAAATGATAGAGTTAACCAAAACAACTATTAAACATGAATCTAGAATCTTCTATAATAAGCCAACAACCTCGAGCTCAACACAATATCCCAAAACCGGTAGTACAGGTCATAAGCTCTATTGAGTTTACTAGAAAATCTCTAAGTACAACTATTCCTGAATAGATATAAACAGTGCAAAGTAAAATTTCAGAAAATGACTGCGATACCTATGAATGCAACGGCAAGTATACCTTAAGTCTCCGCAGCAATGTCCGATCAACTAGCTAATGAACCACAAACTTTGAAGTAACTGAACCTGTACAAAAATGTGCAGAAAGCGTAGCATGACTACACCATAGCGGTACCCAATAAGTATCAAGACTAACCTCGGTGGAGTAGTAACGAGGAACAGTCAAGACACCTACTAGACATAATAACCTATACGAGTATGAGTATGAAACTAACAAGGAACAGTATCCATATAAAACTAAGCGTGGTAACAATAACAAAACAATACTTACAATAGAAAACTAGAAGCAACAATTAGTAACAAGGCACAACAGGTAATAACATCGTAGAGTAAGCTGAATATAGTTCAATTCTGGAGTAACCAAGTATTGAAAACAAGTAACAACTCAATAAGAATAACCGCTTTCACACAAGATTTATTCAAGAATTTCCCATAGGTACCATACCTCATAATCACAAATCACGGGTCCCAATTCAGGAACCCTAATCACTTGGCATCTTGTGCCCACATTACAAATCATAACCGTACAGACAACTCACGTGCCAATACCATTAATACCTACAATATGCACGAACAACTCACGTACTAAGGGAGTGACAATATCTCATATCCGCACGGACAACTCACATGCCAGCAATAACAATAACTCATAACTGCACGGATAACTCACGTGCCAACAATAACAATAACTCATAACCGCACGGATAACTCATGTGCCAATAGTACAACTCTCACACAGAAAGCAAGTAAATGAGAATACATGTAAATGACCAATAAACTTCAGGATTCGTCTCCTTAAACTGATAAGAGTGATTAATTATGTGTATGATTGTGCAAGTGTTCCATCACAACTCGAGTCAATAAGTAAGAGCAGAGACAACGAATGGCGCATAGGAAACAACACAACGAAATGCAAAATGCATAATCACACAAGGTAAGCATACCACTACACAAATATCATCAATAACAATGCCCCCAGGCCATCACAAGTCATCACATATCATCCCCGACATAGCCCAGCTTCTCTTTTCGCGTCCGCACCAATAAAGTAAATGCTCGCCTTGTCTCGCCACACGCGCATAATAATATTCCCGCCCTGTCTCGCCACATGCGCAAACCCACATATATAGCTCGCCTTGTCACATGGCATGTGCAATATCAATAATAACAATAGCACAGACAACTCACGTGCGAACACCACGAAAATCCTCACAACAATATTATGTGTGACAAAATATAACAACACAATATAACAACTCGCACCACATGTGCCTGTGTGCCACAACATCTTCTCAAATAATTCCAATACCACAACAACACATATCCATCGGCTCAAAAACACTGAGTACAATAATAACAACAACAACAACAACAACAACAACACGAGAGCATGGCAAATAAATCAACACAAGAATTACAAAACACAAAGAACGAGAGAACGAGCTCACAATGAAAGACATAACAAGTAATAATGGTTTCAAACAAGAATAACTCAACAATGGGAGAGATAATGTGTAACAACGATATCCAATAAGAGTAACTCAACAATTGAAGGAATAACATGTAACAATGTTTCCAAATAAGTACAACTCAACGATAAGAGAGATAACATGTAACAATGATTCCAAGTAGGTACAACTCAACTATAAGGGAGATAATATGTAACAATTATTCCAAATTAGTACAACTCAACGATAAAGGAGATAACATATAGCAATGATTCCAAATAAGTACAACTGAACATCGAAGGAAAAACAATAACTTCAATTAAGGTTAAGCAATTACGGAAGAGATAACATGGCAATAAAAGAGGCAACAACTTCAATTAAGGCATATAAGAGTATATTTGGCAACAAGGGTAGAACATAAATCAATCAACTTCAAATAAGACATGTAAGGGTGAATTTAGCAAATGGAGGATTTAACATGATAAGACAACTTCATTTTAATGAACATAAGAACCTAAGAGTCTAAGCCGGTCAAATTTTCACATATAAGCCGTGTACACACTCGTCACCTCTTGTACACATCTTTCACGTAGTTCAAATAGTACAGACAAACTAATCCCTATGGGGTAGTTCCCCCACACAATGTTAGGCAAGATACTTATCTCAAAAGCCCTCAATCAATTCTCAAAAATAGCTTTTCCTTTACAATTCACCTCCGCTCGGCACAAATCTAACCAAAATCGACTTAATAACATCAATTAATGCAAGAGAAATCAATGCCAATAAATAAAGATGATATTTACAAAAATTCTCAAAAGTCAACCCGGGACGCGCCCGGTCAAAACCCGGGTCCAATGGTAGATTCCGACTACCAATGACATATATGTGATTAGTTTCAAAATTGGAGTCCAAATCGACTTTCAAAACTCAAATTTTATTTTTCAAAAGCTTGACAAAGTTTCACAAATTTTTACTTTGATTCACATGAATTTGATGTTAAAATCCAAGATATAATGATGGAATACAATTAAAAATAGATTAGAATCACTTACCCAAAATTTGTAGATGAAATTCCCTCTTCAAAATCGCCTCCTACCGAGTTTAGACTTCCAAAATATGAAAATGAGGCCAAAATCCCGTCCCTAAGCTTTTTGTCCAGTCGCAGGTGTCGTAAATGCGAAGAAACAATCGCAAAAGCGAAAGCCCTCCCACTCATGATGTCATCGCAAATGCGATGAATAGTTTGCAATTGCGAACATAGGACCTTCGCAAATGTGAATCATCTACCCAAGCCACCCCATCGCAAATGCGATCACTGGGATCGCAAATGTGAACCTAGCAGGATACATCTATTATTGCAATTGCAAGACCCGATACATCTATGCAAAAATCCCAACGAACTCAACTCTATCAAATACTCCACAACGCGTCCAAAACTCACCTAAGCCCTCGGGGCTCCAAACCAAACATCAACACAAGTCTAAAAACATAACATGAACTTGCTTGTGTGATCAAATCATCAAAATAACATCCGAAACCACGAATCAGCCCCCAAAACACATAAATTCAACATGAAACTCAAGAACTTCTAAAAACACAATCGCGCATCCGATTCCTATCAAATCAACTCGGAATGACACCAAACTTTGCGAACAAGTTCCAAATGACAAAACGGACTTATTCCAAGTCCCGAAACAGAAATCCAAACACGATAGCTAAGAAGTCAACCTACCGTCAAACTTATCAAAATTCTAAACCTTTAAATTGTCAACTTTCGGTAAAACAGCACAAATCAACCTACGAACCTCCGAAATCGATTTCGGGCATGCACCCAACTCCAAAATCAAGATACGAACCTATAGGAGCCATCAAAATACTGTTACGGGGTCGTTTCCACAAAAGTCAAACCTCGATCAACATTTTCAACTTAAGCTTCTAAAGTGGGAATCACTCATCCAAATTCATCCCGAAATATCCGAAAATCAGGTTTGACCATGCACGCAAGTCATAATACACAATATGAAGCCACTCAAGACCTCGAACCACAGAACGGAACCTTAGAGCTCAAAATGACTGGTCGGTTCGTTACATTCTCCCCCTCTTAAACAAATGTTCGTCCTCGAACATGCCAAGAGTCTTTTCCAAGCCGTCAAATCATTGTACGAACTCACCATACACATACACGAGTAATCCTACGTCACCCCAATCCACACAAGCCCGACAATACCATCTCAACCACAGATTATTGCTTCCACTCATGCCGAAATGCCTTAGAATCAAATTCCCACATCTACCAAAGGGCCCTATTATCACACAAACACACTGTATAATTCTCAACTAGCTACAACAGCTCATGTATATACCCACAAGGTATAACCACATGACATAACACATCATCCATATGCCCATAGCAACAACTCTACCTACAATAGCTGCCCATTACCAAGCCCGGTACCAGAAAACTGGCGCATATCGACTAGAACCTTGTTCCAAACCTTCACAACGCTGAAAATAATGCAAGAAACATGCGAAACTCATAATTGCTCATCTGATCAACAAGCCACCTCAAACGCCACCTGGGCACACATATCGCAATCCAAACCCAACAAGCATAACTCGAATGCGACTGAGTATGAAAAGAGGAATACATGAGAGAACCGTCAAACAAGCCAAATAGGCACAACTCCTCATAGATACCATACTGTGGATCCAATCCACAAGGAAGAAGCAAGACACACGCAACAACCACAACAGATCTTACCTTAATATGACCTCATTGCGGCACATAGCCCGGCACCAACACACCTATTCACAAGAACACTAGGTCCCCATCCTTAACTCAGAACCACAAGTAAAATAAACATCTCATCAACTAAGGCACCCTACCAACTAACCCCGTAAAACCAAAACTACAACACAAAGCAAACTTCCCATACCTGTAGAACACCCATATCATAAATTATGGCCAAACCACCCAGAAATCACGTCAAAACCTACTGTATTTAACTAACAGAAAGTCCATCCAAGTCTCATAACCTACAATAGCAACCAAACTAGAATAATAGACACGGGCTATCACAATAAGATTCTCAACTGGAGTGAACACATGAACAGAGTACAAGTATCACAAAACACAATCATATTTGAAGCAAGGTAGGATGAATCTTACCAATAAATGGAACCGGATCGAAGTGACACAAATGCATATCTATACCCAATCGAAATCATACCTGTAATGACATCATCTAGTGCATCGGCCTCTGCCCAACTTAAAAGAGCATAATAATGGGCCCGGCCTCCCCCTCTAGGGCGACCTCTACCCGCCTGACCTCCATCCCTAGCTGGCAGTGCAGGTATAGTAGCAACTGCAGCAGAACTCATAGCCTGAATACCCTGCTGTGACACACCTATCCAGAGTCTGGAACAATATCTCACCATGTGGCTGATATCTCTACACTCAAAGCAACCTCTCTACTGATGTGGATGTGGAAGTTGTCCGGTACGGGTACTTTGGGACCCATGGATATCTGTAACACCGCGTGTAGCCTGAAGTGAAAACCTCTACCATGACGTACCCTGCCTCCAAAATAGGGATCAGTAGGTCCTCCCGGTCCACGAGGCCTCTTAGCCTCCCTGCCCTCTCTCTCCTGGCCCTGCATTCCCTCTAATCGGCGAGCGATCTCTACCACCTGCTGAAATGAAACATCTGTCTCCAACTCCCGAGCCATGCTGAATCAGATACCATAACTAAGCCTCTCAATGAACCTGTGAACTCGCTCTCTAACTGTAGAAACCAAAGCAGGTGTGTCCTGGACAAATCACTGAATCTAACAGCATACTCTGACACTGACATAGTACCCTGGCGCAGCTGCTCAAACTCCATGAGCCATGCATTCCGAAGGGTCTGGGAACAAACTCTCTCAAGAACATCTCTGAAAACTGAGGCCATGAAAGTGAAGTTGCATCAACCGGGCTACCCTCCTTATAAACCCTCCACCACTAATACGCTACTCCTGATAGCTGGAATGTAGTAAAAGCAATCTCACTCGTCTCCACAATACCCATGGTGCGGAGAATACAGTGGAACTCCTCTAGAAACCCATGTGCATCCACGAAAGCAAAGCCACTGAAAGTAGGAAGGTGATACTTCTTGAACCTCTCAAATCTCGGTTGCTCCTCCTCAGATGCCCCTGGCCTGACATCAGGCTGAATCGGAACAACAGGCTCTGTTGGGATGACACCTGGAACCTGACCAATGTGGACTCGCTGCTCTGGAGTATGGGTGGCGGAAGTCTGAGCTCCTCTCCCGATCTGTGAAGTAGCTGGCACCACCAAAATCAGTTTCGCCTGAGCCAATGTACCAAACATGCTCAGGAACTACGCTAAAGTCTCCTGAAGTCCCAGGGTCGCAACATGCGCCCCCGGTGCCTGTACCCCAATTGGAGCTACTGGTGGCTCCTCAGCTACTGCTCTAGTAGGTTCTCTAGATGTAGCACGTGCTCCTCCTCAGTCTCTGCCTCTGCCCCAGCCCCTAGAAACACCGGCTCTGGGGTAGCATCATCAGTAACTGCAGCTCGTGTTCTCACCATTTATGAGAGAATAGAATGACAAAGGCTCAAACTCCGAAATCAATAAACTCACATGATAGGAATGAAAGAAATAAAGTTTCTTAATAGTTCTGCAATCTCACGAAGATAAGTACAGACGTCTTTGTACTTATCCACAAGACTACTAAACTCGATTATGACTCGTAGCACCTATGAACCTATAGCTCTGATACCAACTTGTCACGGCCCCAATTTCCCTCTGTAGGATGTCGTGATGGCACCTAGTCCCTAAGACTAGGTAATCCTAACACTTATTGAATTAAATGATAAAATTTAACCAAAACAACTATTAAACATGAATCCAAAATCTTCTATAATAAGCCAACAACCTCGAGCACAATACAATATCCCAAAACCAGTAGTACATTCATAAGCTCTACTGAGTTTACTAGAAAATCTCTAAGTACAACTGTTCCAGAATAGAAATAAACAGTACAAAGTAAAATTTCAGAAGGTGACTCTGAGGCCTACGAATGCGACGGCAAGTATACCTTGAGTCTCCACAGCAATGTCCAATCAACTAGCTAATGACCACAAACTCCGAAGTACCTGGACCTGCACAAAAATGTGCAAAAAGCGTAGCATGAGTACACCATAGCGGTACCCAGTAAGTATCAAGACTAACCTCGGTGGAGTAGTGAAGAGAAACAGTCAAGACACCTATTAGACATAATAACCTATACAAGTATGAATGTGAAACTAACAGGGAACCATATCCATATAAAACTAAGCATGGTAACAATAATAAAACAATACTTGCAATAGAAAACTAGAAGCAACAATTAGTAACAAGGCATAACAGGTAATAACGTCGTAAAGTGAGCTGAATACAGTTCAAGTCCGGTGTAACCAAGTAAGGAAAACAAGTAACAACTCAATAAGAATAACCGCTTTCACACAAGTTTTATTCAAGAATTTTCGAGAGGCACCACACCTCATAATCACAAATCATAATTCACGAACCCTAATCACTTGGCATCTTGTGCCCACATTATAAATCACAACCGCACGGACCACTCACGTGCCAATACCATTAATACCTCATATATGTACGGACAATTCACGTGCTAAGGGAGTGACAATATCTCATATTCGCACGTACAACTCACATGCCAGCAATAACAATAACTCATAACCGCACGGATAACTCACGTGCCAATAATAACAATAACTCATAACCGCAAGAACAACTCACGTACCAATAGTACAACTCTCACACAGAAGGCAAGTAAACGAGAATACATGTAAATGATCAATAAACTTCAGGATTCGTCTCCTTAAACCGATATGAGTGATTAATTACATGTATGCTTGTGCAAGTGTTCCGTCACAACTCGAGTAAACAAGTAAAAGCAGAGACAACGAATGGTGCATAGGAAATAACACAACGAAACGTAAAATGCATAATCACACAAGGTAGGCACACCACTACACAAATATCATCAATAACAATGCCACCAAGCCATCACAAGTCATCACAAATCATCCCCGACATAGCCCCATTGTCTCGCCGCGTGCGCAACAATAAAGTAAATGCCCGTCTTGTCTTGCCACACGCACATCATAATATTCCTGCCTTGTCTCGTCACATGCGCAAACCCACATATATAGCTCGCCTTGTCACGCCACATGTGCAATATCAATAATAACAATGGCACAGACAACTCACGTGCGACCACCCCGACAATCTTCTCAACAATATCACATGTGCCAAAACATAACAACACAAAATAACAACTCGCACCACATGTGCCCGTGTGCCACAACATCTCCTCAAGCAATTCCAATACCACAACCACACATATCCATCGGCTCAACAACACTGAGTACAATAATAACAACAATAACACGAGAGCACAGCAAATAAATCAACACAAGAATTACAAAACACAAAGAACGAGAGAACGAGCACACAATGAAAGACATAACAAGCAATAATAGTTTCAAACAAGAATAACTTAACAATGGGAGAAATAATGTGTAACAACGATATCTAATAAGAGTAACTCAACAATTGAAGGAATAACATGTAACAATGTTTCTGAATAAGTACAACTCGACGATAAGAGAGATAACATGTAACAATGATTCCGAATAGGTACAACTCGATGATAAGGGAGATAACATGTAACAATGATTCCAAATAAGTACAACTCAACGATGAGGGAGGTAACATGTAAAATGATTCCAAATAAGTACAACTCAACAATGGAAGGGATAACAATAACTTCAATTAAGGTTAAGCAATTACAGAAGAGATAACATGGCAATAAAAGAGGCAACAACTTCAATTAAGACGTATAAGAGTATATTTGGCCACAAGGGTAGAACATGAATCAATCAACTTCAAATAAGACACGTAAGGGTGAATTTAGCAAATGGAAGATTTTACATGATAATGATAAGACAACTTCATTTTAATGAACATAAGACCTAAGAGTCTAAGCCGGTCAAATTTTTACATATATGTCGTGTACATACTCGTCACCTCGTGTACATATCTTGTGAAAATTCGTTAAATTTTTTGTTGTTGTAGTTATTGTATATCAGATCAATAGTCAAAGAGATCGAAGCGAAGTAATCAATTCAACCATTCAAATGGTCTCGCATAACGGAAACACAGTATCCTCGTAGAACAGCACCCTCAAATTGCAGGTGGAGTGGGAAATGTAATAGTGCATATCCCTCTCAAACTAGTTGTCAACTATGGAAAAAATATTTCACGGGAAGGGTAGTGTTGGTTGCGGGCGGGACCTCCGGGTAAAGAGATCTTTAGTAGCAAAAGACAAATGCGGATAGTTACGGGAAGAGCAATTGGTACATTCCAAACCTCCTTTACCGAAAAATTATAACGCATATATAAAGTTAAAATTATTAGTTTTATATATAATTTTAATTAAGACATGTACACGAGGTGATGCATATATATATATATATATATAAGGCTGAATAATGCTAGATAATTATAACGAATTTTCACAAGACATGTACACGAGGTGACGCATATATATATATATATATATATATATATATATATATATATATATAAGGCTGAATAATGTATAAATAAAGCTGAATACATACGCAGACTCTTAAACTTATCCGAATTTTTAATTTAAATACTCGAACTAAAGGTTGTTCCTATTAAACACATTAACAAAGGCTCTACTGTGCCTATTAGGCCCTTCACTAACATCTGGTGAAAAAAACCAAATCTGTAAAAGTCACACACGAATGACATGGCAAAGTGACCAATAAAATTGTGACACGTCGCATTTGAGCTTAGATAATAATAAAAAAATTTAGTAAATAAATTTCAACTCTTTTTTTAGATGTCCCCCGCCCTCTTTCTCTAAGTCTTCTTAGTTGGAGTACTGTCACCAGCAACTCCTACTCTTTTATATTCTGAGTAAATAATAGGCGCAGTTTATATATTTCCCCAGAATCAAACTCCCCCTCCTCCTTCCCGGCGCCATCATCAGCATTGGTACCAGCATCACGACCAGAAACTGCCCCAGTTTCAGCGCTCCTCAAGCAACTCAGATCACACTCTAAAAGTTTAAGAAAATCATGATAATATGCTCAAGTTATACTTACGTTCAGCACAAGAACTAAATCTAAAAGAAGTCAAAATTGTAAAAATCAGTTAACCAGAAAAAACTTTTGGCAAAGATCCCTCCGACAAGGCTTTTTTCCGACAAAGCCAATTTTGACTCTGACTATGCAATGAACAAGACTGGCTCCATATATATATATATATATATATATATATATATATATATGTGCGCGCGCGCGCTTGAACCTGTGCTACAACCATGGTTATTGAATTAAGAGGGGTTTCGCTAGCCAAAGATGAGGGGTTAATAGATGTATGAAGATGATGATGATCTGAGCAATTCTAAAAGGGACAGCAAAAAAAGTTTATTTGGAAGGATTGAGCACTGAAATTAGAAGAAATGATGCTTTCTTATGGTTCATGGAGATAGTAAGTATGGTGATGGAGTGGTGGCGGAAGATCGAGGTGAAGGAGAGACGAGAAAAAAAGTAAAATAGAAAATTAGGTCTTTCACTCTCTTAGAAGAGGTGAATTACACGCTCCATGCCATGTCAACCGTTTGTGTTTAATAAATACTGTTGAGTTTATTATTCCGGAGTATAATTGGAATAACCCTTAGTTTAAGTGTCTAAATGAAAAATCCGGACAAGTTTAAAGGTTTGGGTATGTATTCAGCCTATATATAATGAATAGAAACCACTCGAAAGTACTGGCATAGACAACTCTCTATTAGTCTTTTACTATGTCCCTTTTCATCTTTTTTTTTTTTTTAATCTGAGTTGGAAATGATTGATGATATCTCCAGCCTCCAATTAGGATCCAGCCAATTCACCCAATGTAGAGGAAGTATCTAAAACCTGAAATTTTGGAACATTAGGGGAGCAGACTTGTCAGCTATCATTGTGAGAAGTAATCTAACTGAAAGAAGATAGTCACATGTAAAAAGCTATTATCGCCTACGATAGGCTAGTTAACTCCATACGTTGATTCAGTATAATGTAATATTCACAAGGAAAATGTCAAGAGGCCATTTTATGTTACGTGCAATTTCAAGTGTAAATTAGCTAAACAATGCCTTCCTCGGCATTTGGAACAGTAAGCGTACCACATAGTATTTGTCTAAATTAGAAAGAAATCGACACGTGCATCAGAGGAAACATGAAAGAACAAAGATCAAATCCCAACTGGAAAAAAAACGCTACAAGATTTCTTTCCATCGATGTAAGCTGTCAATGTAAGCTTTGGACAGAGCGTGCATCAGAGGAAACATGAAAGACCAGAGATCAAATCATAACGGAAGAAAAAAAACGCTAGGCACACACAACAAGATTTGCCCCCCAACAGGGCAGTGGAGATAGGCATAGGTACCACCACACTTCACAGCCCTTTTACTCCAAACAATAAGACGTAAAGGGAACTGATGGCAAATTATAAACTAAGCTTTGTAAACAATCACGGGAAATGTAATCGATTAAATGGTTAATGCACAAGAATATCAAATTATTACAGTTTTCACTTTGAAAGTTTCAAGTGTAGCAAAGGTTTCCAACTGAAACTGCAGAGCTGAACCCTTCTCTCCTGCGAGCCAGCAATATTACTTCAGCTTGAATAAATCCTTTTTACCCTCTTCATGAAAGCAGAGAGGGAGGGGGGCAAGTGCAAGAGTTCCCTAACTCAACAAATCACATGTACATCCTATCCTTCCAGCTTTTATCCGAGTTTACAGAAAGAGCATAAAAAATACAGCTCTTTGGATGAAGAAACTTAAAGAGTGACCAATAACCCCATTTCTTTCAGACATAATACACAGTTATGTAAGACAAGACGGTCATCACAAAGAAGGAAAGGAATATCGAAAACCATCTTTTCCTTCAACGAAGCAAAAGAAAAGTAAAAAAGAAGAAAGGAAGGGGGGAAAGAGGGAAAAGAAACAGGGAAAGAAAATGGCGGGAGGAAAAGGGGGGGAAAAAAAGGTGGATTAGGAGGAAGAGGAACTTTAGGCATTAAAACGACGCCTAACATATATGCATATACCCTTGCTTCCAGCCTTCTATATTCTACTAGACTGATGCTGAAGCAGAACAACATGTTCTGGCAAAGAGAAGCCAGAAAGCAACCTTGAGAACTACGGATGTACAACTGCACTTGCTATTATGAAATCTTACCATCTCAGCTAACAGCTTACAGATTCAGGATTTATATGTCCACTGCTTCCACCATGAGCATTGAATCCGGTAACAGGCATGGACCGCTGAGCAAAATTTAACAACAGTTTCCTTTGGTGCTCATCTGTATGTGGAAGACTAGCACGTAAAAGTTCCACAGGCATTTCTCTGCTTACGGCTCTTGCAGCCTCTGGACTAATCATTTCAGCATCTGACTGAGACTGTGTTAGTATGGATTGCATGATACTGTCATACTTACTCAGACAATACTTTGTAAGCAAACCAAAAAAGGCATCAAAAGATGCCTGCCAAAGGGCAGGATTAGGCATGCTGAAGCTGTTAGCAGCCTGAGAATCAGTTAACAGATGAGTTGCCCTTTCAAGAACAGATTTTAGAATAATGGAGGCTCCATCTCCAGCAGGGCTTCCAAGAGGGCGAAGAGGTGGCTGTTCTGAGGAACAAACGACAGCAGCAAGACAAGCACTGAGTGAATTAAGGTCCATGCCACTGACGCATTTTGAGACTATTTTTGCAAGATCAGTGATGGTCTCAGCTGCTTCTGGATCAGGTGGAAGGCCGCCAAACAAAAACCTCAAATGGCGGAAAATTGCCATACAAACTATTCTAACAAGCTCGCCACCAGGTAGAAGAAGCTGAAGATACCTTGAGATGAGCTTTCGGCCCTTGGGAAGAGACACTAACCACAGAAATACAATGTCATCTTTTGGGGTAAGCCCAACAGAACTGCCACTTTTGCCAAGTGGGTCAACTAGTTGAAGTGAGGCTGCCATGCCTTCCAGTAGGATCTGCCGCTTCCGCTTGAGCTGAGCACCGCCGCCTTGGGGCTGACTAAACTGAAGGAGCCTGTCAATGTCATCTACCTCAGTGAGAAGATAGAAACCATCTTCTATAGTAATTCTAGCTGCAAGCATTGGCTCCTGTTCCAAAGGTCTCTCGGATATCTTCTGTTCACCACTGCCTTCAATGCAAACAAAGCCCGGTGGATCAACTTCAAGAAGTGGGCGAGGCCTGCGGATGGAAGAAAATGAAACCCGTCCATGAGCATCAACATGGAGATGAGGCTGTGATTCTGTGCTATTACGTGACCGAGAAGACTGCTCCTTATTTGGGCAAAAACGATGTTTTGACCTCGACTCGGCTGCTTTCTTTGCAAGGCGGGCCTGGTGATAGTAATCGTCTACATATGGGTCATTGCCATGTGCTGCAGAATGCTGCATCTTCAGGATGCTCTCTATTTCATCACCAGTCATATACTTGGATCGGAACTGTGGCACATTACTTTCACTTTTGTGGCTAGCAGCATCAGAGCTTTGTTTAGAAAAGCGCACATTTTGTCTAACCTTGTGTGATGGCTTAGATCGTGGATCTCTCAAATCAGCCATTCCATACTTTCCTAGATGAGATGGTGAAGAGAAGGAACTAAACAATTGAGATCTTAGTGCAGAAAAATGAGCTAAAGACGGCTGAACTGAAGGATGCAGTCTCTGCTGTTGCAGCTGCTGTGGGGACATGAACTGGGGGGATAATAAACTGCTTTGATGAGGAAACTGATGCTGTAAGACACTATCTAAGAGACCAGAATGGTCCCCATGGATAAGTCCTGCATGGCTGCTCCACTGGTTTTGCAACCTGGTATTAAGAGAGAGACCAGTTGGGTTCAACTGCGGGATGTTTCCACCATAGTGGAGCCCATGAGGCAAGCCAGTCAAATGCATATTAGAGTTCGACAAAGAAGACAGATTAGCAGTCGAATAGGGAGACTGAGGTCCAGCAGAAAGAGATGACATGTTTTGTCGCGAAAGGCCGTGTGGTGAGGGTTGAGATCTACCACCAGGAGGAGGAAAAGAAGTGAAAGCTGATTTGGGTAATAAAATGGGTTCACTAGAGTAGTGCTGAAGTTGTGGGGGTTGTGGGGGTTGCTCAGGGTATGAGGATGTTCTATACAATGGTTTTGACTCTGCAAGATGCACTGCAGAGATATGTGGCTGTGAGGACCATTTTTTGCTTTCCTGGTAACATTCAGTGTCAGATAAATGCTGATCAAACCAATCGTGAAAGTCTGCTTCTTTCGCCCATTCAGCTGCAGAGGAACCTGCACATAACTTCTATCAATTAGAGAGACCTACATGCAAGCCACTACAAGAATGATTGCAATGCCCAACAGCTTTAATCTTGTTTCGCAAAGGCAAACAGATTACCAAACAAATTATCCCCAAGGAACAGACCTCTTACCAGCAGTACCTTGTGATAGCTGAACATGCATATAAGAATATGTGAGACATGCATGATACATCATTCATTCGTGACTTGAGCAGTGGTAAGAAAAGCGGGAAACAGTACCAACGAAAGATGGAATGATGGAAGATGATAGACTGCTGAAGTTAAGCCAAGCTAATAGCTTCTTCTATCTCTCCTCTAATTGCTCAAATATCAGTACATTTTTTCTCACGCTCAGAGAGCAAGGACACAGACATGCACAATTCTCAAGCTTATATGCTGCTAGATCTTATAATACACCCTCCATTTCATTTTATATGACAGTATTTGAATGGAACAGGGTTTAAGAAAGATAAAACTTTTGGCATATAAGCTATATATAAGCACACATTAGTATTTCCTATTTTCAACATGACATCTCATTCTCATTAGAGGATGTCCTTAAGAGCAAAATAAAAGTGTTAAGATTAAAGAGTTCCCCAAACACAGAAACATGTTAATCCTTTCAGTACAGGCCAAAAAGGAGAAATGTCATGTCAATGGAACGGAGGGAGAATATAAGTATCCAACATATAATACTAAACTAAACATAAAAGACGACAAAAGAAACTCAAATTCAAGTCTGTCAAATTTGAGCTAATTCAGAGAGATTCTATGAAAATTAGACGTTAAATTTCTACTCTGAAAGCTAATATGCTGTGCCAGATGGACCTATTTTTTACTACGAACATGTCTGTTTCCCTAAAGATATCTCTAAAAAGCATATATTGGTATAACATAATTATTAAACTGCAACTCAAAATTGAGAACCGGTAAATAAAAATTGGGAATTAAGTTCTGAATGTGACAATCCAAATGACATTTATTGACAGAGTGCAAGTCAGATAGCACAATTTATACCTCATTCATCAGAAAGTGATTACAAACTTCGTGCGCCACAAGAAAACAAGCCCATCAAAGCAATATAGGAGCAGCAAATCAAGCAAGTGGAAGGAGATGGAGAAAGAAAAATGAAAACAAGCTAAACTGAACAAAAAATTATAAAAAAAAAGGGAAAGGGGCATGAAGATTACTCTCGTCTCAACAAACAAAATAGCTATGGGGAAAACCACTATGTACCTTACGCTCTACATGTCACCATCTAAGTAAATCAGCTTGTTTTCTCTTTTTTTGGGAGGTTTAGTTTTTGGGGGGTGGGAGGGCTGTGTTCTCCTAAGCTTATACTGACAAAATTAGGACATCTACACATAAATGGAGATTATGAATCAATTCATCTTCTTCAAGCTCTCCACTCTAGCAGCCCAAAAGGCACATGCCGGAATAGATTTCCCTTGTAATCATCCAGAAGTATGAAGTAATATGCATTACTTTGTACAACAATCTCAAATGATTTCTACTTGTAGTAGCAATGATAAAGGATAGCCGATTTTCATAAACCCAAAAAGAAAAAAGGAAGGGCGAAAAGGAGTAAGACATCTACCATGCACATACAAATATTCATCTCCAAAAGGGAGAATAATCGCTGACCGTAATAATCAAGCACGAAGATGAAATAGCCTTGTATTGATTATCCGCAACTCGTTCCCTACCAAGGTCTGAAATCAAGTTCCTTTATCTGATATCTAAAAGATCAACAAATCTAGGACTAGTACCACAACTGTCAGAAGTTCAGGTGCAAGTTTACAAGTAAATTATATTTCAGGCAATACAGAAACTAGTCCAAGAGATTTGTCAATTATTCAGATACCAACATCAGAGGACATAAAGATGAATCAATATGTGCACTTACTTTCCCTTGAAAATGAACCTGATCCACGGTCACCAATGACACCAGGATGCCTTGGTCCAATTACAATTCTGTTCAACTGGAGAAAAGAAAAGCAAGTAGTTAGATTGATCCAGTACAAGAAGTAGATTTTCCCTGCTCTGTAGAAAAAGATGATGTAAAAAGTCACAACCCACAGTTCAAGCGTTTTAGATGGTGACTCTACAAAATACAAAATATAAGTTCTATCGCATCTTATCTGTTAGAAATCAATTCTTTCAAAAAATACTCTATCTCACGGAAAAGGACCAAAAAGAAAGATTCATGGCACTAGGAGGGTACACGATCAGAAAAAGTTAAAAGAGTTCAAGCCGGACAGCTCACAACATCAGGAAATAATATCAAGCTTGCCACTTAAAAAGGGTGCTGAATTGGCTGACCTTTGAAAATGTTGTTGCTAGATCATCCAAGTCTGACAAAGAGCCCAAGACTGATCCCTGGAAATAAAGAACTGAATTAGAGGCAGAATAAAGGAAAAATTGCCAAAGTCTGCAATTTATCGAGGTAATCAGCAAATATAGCATACTCACATCACCAAGGGCGAGTTCACAATATAAATGGTAACAAAGATGTTTGGAGATTACTCATAAAATAAATACAGATAAATTCACAATTTACTAGCACCAACTGACAAACCATCTATCCAGACTAACAGAAAGTGGAGCACATATGGGGAGCAAAGCTACTCTAAAACATATCCAAAGATATTTATCAAATACAAAAAAGAGTATTTCTAAAACCTTGAGCAAGCCGTAGAATTAACAAACAAGACTAATAAAAGGGCAAAGTTTTTCCTAAAAGTATAGTTGAAGTCCAACTTCTAAAAAGCTTGTTCTAATTGTCAACATTTTATTTATAATTGTGGCGCCTGGGCCAGCTTGCGTACACCTCGACTATTCAACTTGATACCTACTACCTACCCCAGAACAAGTACTAGGTAATTATGTCCACCAAGGCTTAAGCTGATGTAAAGAAATCACCCAGGGCTTGTTTGGAAAGCGATGTGTAATTACCTAGCTATGTAATTACTAGGATAGTAATTACATACCCTGATAATTACATAGTATAGTAATTACAATGACTTGTTTGTCTGCCACAACATAATTAATGTAATTTTCACTATCATGTTTGATTGGATAAGTGTAATTACATAGTAAAATAATTTTTTTAAGATTAACAAGTGGATAAGTTTTACTATATGACAAACATATATGTAAATAATAAATATTAAAAAAATTATGAGATATTTAAAATATATATTATTCTATGGAAATTTTTTAAATAATTATAAATTGATAATAATATCATAAACATAATCGATATCTTACAAATAAATAATGTTGTTCCTTAAATTAATTAATAAAAATTCCAATAACGAATTTAATTTTTTCACCAACTCATGTGAATATAAGAAAGCTAGATATGAGCTTAAATAGTATTTTCTATCACAAATATTTATACTAAAGATTAGAAAATAAAACTAGTAAACTCAAAGCAAGCAAATTATAATGTGTAAGAAGTACATCTATATACAAGAAATATTAGATATTATTTATAGCTAGGTATTTAAACTACATATTTTTTCAAATAAAAGTCTTAAATAATCAGTATCTTGACTATCTTTCAAATAACCAATATCTTAATTTAAGATAATTAATAAAATTTTCAATTATAAATTTAATTTTTTACCAACTCATGAGTATAAAATGAAATTTATGATTTGTTTCACTATTTAAATAACAAAAAGATAGACATGAATTTAGAAGGTATTGTTTTTAAATAATTATTTATACTACTTAATAGAAAATAAAGCTAGTAAAATACGAAATTGTGTTTAACAACTAAGAAATATAAAGAAAAATTTAAAAAAAAAAGGTAAAATATGAGAAGTCGCGAAATTAAATGAAAGTACATATAAGTAACACGTTGGAGTGTTGGAAAGGAGAATAAGAGAAATGGAAGAAAAATAGTGTAAAACTAATAGTACTTTAAATATTTTTAAAAAAATAGAAAGTTACATTAGTTTGTAATTACCACCAATCTCCTGCCTTCCCCTTGAGAATTGGAGAGTGTAATTACACCTCTTCAATTACACCAAATTCCATGTTGATCAAGTAATTACTTGGTAAGACAAACATGTCAAATTGTGTAATTACGTCCAATTACACCCAAATCTAATTCCTTGGTGGCTTCCAAAACAGGCTCCCTGCTGGGTTTTACCCCAGATAAGATTTGCACCGACTTCATTAACGCTATACTCTTGGATTCATGTGATCAACGTATTCAAGCTTTACTAAAAGAAATGAGACAAAATATTCAACCTATGTAGTTTGTACCTAACTATTTAAAAATAACAAAAAGACCCATCTCCTTCAGCCACCTTTTACCATTTTCTTCTCCTACAACTTTACAAAACCAGCACAAACCATCACTGATCTTAAAACTCTTCAAAATCTTGCTACCAATCAATGTCTCGGCCAATAGAAGTACCTAGAACCACATCAAACTTAAGCTGAAATCACTAGTAAATCACTTAATAACTGCAGTAGGCACTGATAGCCCATATTTGATGAAGGAGCCCCACACCCTCGTGGCAGCTACAGCAATTTGAAGAAAAATCATAATAAGCGATCAGACCTTGCAAAATCAGACCATTGCCTGGATAACATCATCGTAAAACCCCAGTAGCCACTTAGAGTTATGGTGAGCAGCAGGAAAGGGGCAGGCTCATGATTGTAGAGTAAGTGGGAAGTTTCTTTTTTGAATTAGTATGGGGGAACTTTAGGTGCTAAGGAGATAAAGCAACAAGAAAAGGGAGCAGGTGCAGCAGAATTGTAAACTTTCTTTCTATTGATGACTCAGTTACCAAAATAACTAATTAGCTCGTTTCATGCAAGATTGAAACTCAAAGTGCTGATCACAAACACATGGACAGAAAACAAGTACCAACTGTAAAATGCTTAGTGAAACCTAGATATCATTTGTATAATCTTCTCATAAATGAACAATAACTTTTAACCATTTCCCCCAATTTCATGGCCTACAGAATTGTTATTTCTCTCTATGTGTTGGTAGCATACATGATATGATGGATTTTATTAGTTAAAAAGGTCCTCATACTTCCAGTCACAGTGGACGAACATGTCGTTCACACCCTTGATAGAAATCCAAGCCTCAGCAGCAAAAAAATTATGTAAGATCCAACGGAAAGTACAAATAGATTGTACCTCGTCTTTCTCAAATAAATGATACTCATGTATCTCGTCGTCACCTAATCCACCTCCAACAGCCAGATCATTGTTCTCTTGTTCATCCTCTAAACCACCCAATTCAACTTCCTCTGATATATCTCGCCCAAAGAATGCATACTGTGATGCATCGAAGAGCGCACTATCTGCATCAAAAATCCAAATAAGCAGTCAATTCTTCCACATGCCTTACACAATCAAAAAAGTAGAACCTTGACTTTCTTTTCCCATACTAATGACAACATGTAAACCATGGAAAATCCACAAAATTAAATTGTAAAGTAAGGTATTGAACAAGAGAAACTTCAAATTCCAAGAAAACCAAAACAAGTACTACTACACATCAATGCAAAACTAGTCTGGATTCACTATAAGAATCGCCTATATCCACTCCACTCTATTGGGACCCATTTCTTTTTCTTTTTGGTTTCTCACCCACTGTCCAGTACTAATCTAGATTCCAGGAAGTCCCACTTTGGAACATAAATCGCTACCTACCAAAAGAGACTCCATTCCAAGGTTGCGAACCCTAAATCACTGATTACGGATGGAGGGGTGCATACCACTCCCCCACAATCTTTGGTGGTTAATCAGACCCATTTCATTCCAACAAATGAAAGCACATTTTAAACCCCACCCCCTCTCCCACTCCCCCCCTCCTCCAAAAAAGAAAAGAAATTAGCAAATCACTACACCTCAATCCCATCTGTCATCCATTTATTACAATACAGGTAAATAGATTAAAACAATAAATCAAGCAGATTTTACCAACAAAAAAAAAGTAAAAACTCGATCTGCAGATTCAAGAATGAATAGAAAGGCAGTGTGAAGCTACCTGAGATGGAGCTAGAGGAGGAGCTCGCCAAGCCCTTAATATCTCTGCTATTGGATCTCTCCATTAACAATAAGAATCACACTCTCACACAACCAAATTCTCTAGAAAATTATCAACCCCATAAATACACCGGCAAAGAAGGAGAAAAAAAAGTGAAAATTCCACCGAATCAAAACCCACTTTTTTTTCCTTAAAAACCTGAGATTTCTAGGGTTTTCAAAGAAAGACACGACGAAAAGAGGAAAATTGAGAAAGAGAGAGAGAGCTAGCGTGCGTATTACATAGTCTACGTGTTTGTGTGTGCGTGTGCGTGTGCGTGTGTTGGGGTGTGGGTGTGTGTGTGTGTGTGAGAAGGAAATAGAATGGTAAGCTTTTGTTTTATTTCCTTGAAAGTGAGAGTGCAGAGATATAGAGAGAGAGAGGGGTTTAATTATTACTTTAGCTTTTAATCATTTTATATATATATGGTAATTTGGCATTATATTAGAGCTATGATGAGTGGTAGTAGGTCAATTAC
Organism: Nicotiana tabacum; assembly: GCF_000715075.1. Taxonomy (NCBI): domain Eukaryota; kingdom Viridiplantae; phylum Streptophyta; class Magnoliopsida; order Solanales; family Solanaceae; genus Nicotiana; species Nicotiana tabacum. The sequence goes on from NC_134092.1 coordinate 38,880,511, forward strand.
ACAAAACCTTCACTTCAAGTTTTCTTTTCTATTTCCACACACATGTTACTATTCTCAAATCTCAACATTATGAGATTCTCCTTAACGCACTACTTAGTACTCCACTAACCATGAGCCATGAGGTCATAAATCATAGTCTTAGGGGTCGTTTGATTTGAATACGGCTTATGCCGGGATAAGTTATGATTGGATTAGTTATCTTAGTATTATTTTTTATCTACTGTTTGGTATGTTATATTAAAAATGACAAATACATAATTTCTAAGAAGAATGTATAAGTTATCCCGGTATTAATTACCCCACCCTCTACATGGTATAAGTTATCTTGATACTAATTTTAATCTCGGGATAACTTATATCAGGTTTGCTAACCAAACAAAGTATTAAGATGGTATTAAATTTTTATACCAACACTATACCTTCTTATACCTCATACCAAATGACCCTTAGAGTAATATACTCAGTTTAGATTTCAGTAACCAAAGTGTTATGATAAGTGATATGTAAAATACATGAAACTCAAGTTTTCTTCTCATTCTACATTAGTTCCTAAAATTATGAGAATCCTGGTACAATGTTATACTAAAAAAGACAGTTCGATCCACTAAGCTCCCGCTAGACAATGTTATACTATGAGTCGCAAATTTATTAATCAAATTTGTTTTTATTCAAGTCTTTATTCAACTTATTTTTTGTTTGCATCTCAGGATAATGAAATTCTTTTCATCCGCGATAAAGATTCACAATTGAAGCATAGCTTAAATCATGTTGACCAAGAAAAGGTGTATTTGTCCACTGAACATCATACTTAAGTTGTCCTCGTTCCACTTGCGTATCATTCTCAACTCTCAAGTTGTAAATTATTTTAGTGAAAAATATAATATTTTGAGTTTAAATTCCAATGAACAGTCGCTACTGTACTATTGGACTTACCATACTTCCAAGCTTAAGCCTAATTATGTTGAGAAATATTCTCTTATATTTCAAGTACTTGAAAATAAAATCTTGTCTAAAAAAGTTTCAATTTGTCTTGGAGGCATAATAATAACTATCCGATTTCCATTCTCAAATATGCGTATTCATACCTTAAAACTGTGCAATTATAATTCCTTCACAAATTTACCCTAAATCAGTAGTTGGCCACTCAATCACTTAACATTCTCTCGAAAGCCACCTTCGTTCAATAGCTACTAACTTCATGATCGTACTCACATGTTAAAATTTTGTTCATGTGAAATATTATTTTTTGTACACTCCAAACAAAACTGATCTTCTTTATGTTTACAAAATATCAATGATCACATAGAAATAGAGGTGGACCCAGAATTTGGAGGCTACCTCTACCTTATATAGTTATGACGCATGCCAATTACTAGCTACACAATTTGACGGGCAACTCTATTAAAACTTGATGATTATGTTAAGTTTCAATTCTTGGCTTTGAGAGAAGTAAATTTGGCACTTTTTAAAGATTGGTTTAATATAATTAAAAAAATAAGGGATGAGGGGTGGAAACTAAAGAAAGAAGAAGGAAATATGGACTAACCGTAAGGCCCCGTAAAATTTCCCCTAAAATCCGAGGTTTCGTGATGTCGGGGTAGACTATGTGTTGATTTTTTGTAGAGATTCTTCGCGAAGAGCTTGAGAGCCGCGGTTCGAACTTTTTGAATTGATCAGTGCGTTGGGGAATTAAAAAAAAATTTTAGAGGTGCAGAGCATTTCTGCGGTCGCAGAACTAATATGCAGGCCGCAGAACTGTCGCGGACTGAGGTAGAAACCTGGACAAATTTCGGACCATTATGCGGCCGCATAATCATTTCGCGGACCGCACAACTCATCGCAGATCCAACATAAAATTTTTCGGAGGGAAGTTCTGCGGCTCATTATGCGACCGCAGAATAGGTCTGCGAATCGCAGACCGGTCGCAGAGTGGGGCAGGATTGCCCAGTTCCGGAGGGCCATTATGCGGTCCACTTTGTGGACCGCAGAAGCGTTATGCAGTCGCATATGCGACCGCAAATCTACATCGGGGGTCATTTATGAAAATTTTCTTATCCGACTCTATTTTGATATAAGGCCTTAGGGGGTCATTTTGAAGGCAAAAATCTGATATTTTTAGAGAGAAGTGAAAGTGTTCTAGAGAGAGGAAGAAGCTCAAGTGCTATGTTCATCAAGATCTTGCCCAAGCTTTGAAATCCAACAAGGAAATCTTACAAGATCTTCACTCAGGAAGTAAGGTTCTAACTCTAGTCTTCAATTTCGAGTTTGGGGTAAAAGATGGGTGATTGGGAGTATGATTCTTGGGTGTGAGAGTATTATGTATATATGCATGTACCAATAAGGTTTGTGGAAAGATTGTTGAGCCCAAATGGGTAAAGATTAGGTTGTGAAATGAAAGAAATCTTGTGGACGAACCTTGTAACCAATTTGTACATCTAGTGTTTGATAAAATGCTCAAATGAGCTAAAACCATGAATCTCTCCCTAATTATGGTTCAATTTTATTATATCTCTAGTTGATTGAAATTGCTAGAAGTGTTGGGACGTTGTGGTAATCTAAGGGAAGCTCAAGCAAGGTATGTTGGCTAAACTCCACTCTTAGAATTGAATCCCACGGTATTCATGTAATTTATGTAAGTCACGAGTTGTTCATTATAAAATTGGCTATTCCGAATAAGCTTGTGTTGAAAGATATATGTTCAATATGTATCCCAAATGCTTTTATCATGTTATGTTAGCATTTGAGAATGTGTTCAAAGTATGGGATGCGCATTAAAAATATTTCAATTTCAAGTCAAGTTCAAACAAAGGCTATTATGCCAAATTTTGTGAAAAATCTCTATGTATCTAAGACTCTTAATTGCTCACATGTGTATTAAAAATCTTGATTTGAAACGCCTTGTTGTTGATGATGATGATGGTGTTTGAAAGTGAAAAAGGTGAGCATGAAATACTAAATACGGCCGATGTATCTGTCACGACCCGAAATTCCAACCTTCGGACCGTGATTGCGCCTAACATTTCACTTGCTAGGCAAGCCAATGTTAGAATAATATTATCTATTTTTAAAATAATTTTTAAATCTATTAATAATCAAAGAACAAATGCAGAAGTAAAGTCTAAAATGTAGTGAATAATCCATAAAAACGACGGTGTCTAAATACCATCCCAGAATTGGTGTCACAAGTGTACGAGCTTCTAGAATAATACAAATAAAGGTCTGAATAAAATAAAGCTGTCTGAAAATAAACACACAACTAAAGTAAAATAGACGGGGACTTCAGAACTGCGGACGCCATGCAATTATACCTCAAGTCTCCTCCGAGTAGCTGAAATCCGGGCAAGTCTATAGCACGCCGCTGGGACCAACTCCAAAATCTGCACAAGAAGTGCAGAGTGTAGTATCAGTACAACCGACCCCATGTACTGGTAAGTGCTGAGCCTAACCTCGACAAAGTAGTGACGAGGCTAAGGCGGGTCACTTACATTACCTGTACACAATAGTAGTAACAACAACAATAATAAAAATAAATCATGTAACTCATTTATAATAATTGAAGCCAACTCAACAGTCATAACCAATTATCATTTTCATCAATTCTGTTGCAGCGTGCAACCCGCTCTCATAATATATTCACATTCAATTCTCTTGCAATGTGCAACCCGCTCTCACAATATATTCATATTCAATTATGTTACGGCGTGCAACCCGCTCCTCCACTATATATATATATATATATATATATATATATATATATATATATATATATATATATATATATATATATATGTATGTATGTATGTCGACTTTTAAATAAGTCTGTTGCGGCGTGTAACCCGATCCTCCAATATGGACTTTTAATAAGTCTGTTGCGGCATGCAACCCGATCCTCCAATATGGACTTTTAATAAGTCTGTTGCGGCATGCAACCCGATCCTCCAATATATTCATTATAATCAATCTTGTTGCAGCGTGCAACCCGCTCCTCCAACATATTTATTTACCAATTCTCATAGAAGAATTTCTCCAATAAATGCAATAATTAATATAAAATTATAAAAAAATAAGCATACAATAATTATGATTTAATTATGAAACAACAAAGGCAAATAGCAAATTATTATAGAAATCAGAGAGAAAATATGCAGTTTAATATTTAATATGCTAAATGTCAAATAACAATTAAGGCACATAATTCAAATAGCATGTAACAATTAATGCAGGAATTCAAGAATTAATATTTGACAAAGAATAGAAAAGAAATAACTATTATAATAATTAATTCATGATTTAAAATAATTTATGATTTTTTAAGTAAGCAGGCAAACAATTAATTTGACGACGTATAGACACTCGTCACCTCGCCTATACGTCGTTCACATGCAATTCACATAAAAATTAATTTAAGGGTTCTAGTCCCTCAAGTCAAGGTTAACTACGACACTTACCTCACTTTGTAAATTTCAATCAATTATTCAACCACAGCTTTTCCTTTTAAATTTGTCACTGAAAGCTTCAAATCTATTCACAAACAATTCGATATATTCAATACTAGTCATAGGAATTAATTCCATATGAATTTACAAATTTTTCGGATAAAAATCTGAAATTTATTTAAATATTCGACAGTGGGACCCACATCTCAAATCCCAAAAAAAACTCGTGAAATTCGAATACCCGTTCCGCTACGAGTTCAACCATACAAAAATTATCCAATTCTGATGTCAAATGGACTTTCAAATCTAAATTTTTCGTTTTTGGAAAGTTTTACAAAAATTCCAATTTCTTCCATCTAAATCCGAAATAAATGATGAATATAGGCATGGATTCGTGAAATATAATCACTTTTGATTATAGAACACTTGCCCAATTCAAAGTCGTGAAAAACCCCTTTGGAATCGCCAAAATCCGAGACTTAAAACTCAAAAATGAGTAAAAATGGCTAAGACCCGATTTTATATATTCTGCCCAGCATCTTCGCATCTGCGGCCTATGTTTTCGCACTTGCGGTCTCACATTTGCGGAACAGGGCAGCTTGACCAGTGGTCGCATCTGCGCCCAAAAATGTCGCACCTGCGACATCGCAGAAGCGCACAAGTGACCGTAGAAGTGGTCGTCCTCGCAGGAGCGGCTTATCCATCGCGGATGCGGTTTCGCACCTGCGCTCATTTCTCCGTAGAAGCGGAGCTCGGCAAGGCTGACCAAAGTCGCAGAAGCGACTGGAATTCCGCAGGAGCGACCATGCACCTGCGCACAAAATGTCGCAGGTGCGACACACCAGAACCAGCACTAGGTAGCAGGTTCCAATTGTTCTGTGGCTCGTCCGAAACTCATCCGAGCCACTCGAGACCTCGTCCGAATATTCCAACGAGTCCATAAACATAATACGGACTTACTCGGGGTTTCACTTCACGTCAAACAACATCAAAATTACAATTCACACCCCGATTCGAACTTTGAGTTTTAAACTTTTTCATTTGGAAATCTTGTGCCAAAACATATTAAATGAATCCGGAATGACTCCAAATTTGGCACACAAATCATAAATGACATAATGGAGCTGTTCAAATTTTCAGAATCGGATTCTGGCTCCGATTTCAAAAAGTCAACCCCGTGGTCAACTTGGAAATCTTTAGCCTTTAAATTACTAGTTTTCGTTAAATGGTCATAACTTAAGCTAGGGACCTCCAAATTAAATTTCGGGCATACGCCCAAGTCCCAAATCACGATATGGAGCTACCCGAACTATCAAAATACTGATCCGGGTCCATTTGCTAAAAATATTGACCAAATTCAACTCAGTTGAGTTTTAAAGCTTTATTTCACATTTTAATCCATTTTTCACATGAAAACTTTCCGGAAAATTTTACGAACTGCGCACGCAAGTCGAGAAATGATAAATAGTGCTTTTTGAGGTCTTAGAACATAGAATTTCTTATTAAATTTAAAAATGACATTTTGGGTCATCACATTCTCCACCTCTAAAACAAATGTTCGTCCTCGAACGGAGTTAGAAAAAAAATACCTGAGCTGGAGAAAAGGTGTGGATATTTACTCCGCATGTCCGACTCGGACTCCCAGGTAGATGCCTCTACCGGCTGACCTCTCCATTGCTCCCGAACTGAAGGATAACTCTTAGACCTCAACTGTCGGACCTGCCGGGCTAGAATAGCCACCGACTCCTCCTCGTAAGTCAAATCTTTATCCAATTGGACTGAGCTGAAATCTAACACATGGGACGGATCACCATGATATTTCCGGAGCATAGACACATGGAACACCGAATGAACCGATGATAAACTAGGTGGTAATGCAAGCTTGTAGGCTACTTCACCCACCCTTTCTAGAATTTCAAAGGGTCTGATATACCTAGGGCTCAACTTGCCCTTCTTTCCGAACCTCATTACACCTTTCATAGGTGAAACTCGGAGCAATATTCTTTCTCCAACCATGAATTCAATATCACGAACTTTACGGTTGGCATAACTCTTTTTCCTAGACTGAGTTGTGCGAAGTCGATCCTGAATAATCTTGGCCTTATCCAAGGCATCTTGTACCAAATCGGTACCCAATAACCGAGCCTCTCCCGATTCAAACCAGCCAACTGGCGAACAGCATCGCCTTCCGTATAATGCCTCATATGAAGTCATCTGAATGCTCAACTGGTAGCTATTATTATAAGCAAACTCCGCAAGTGGCAAGAAATGATCCCAAGAACCTCCAAAGTCTATAACACAAGCTCGAAGCATATATTCCAATATCTGAATGGTGCGCTCTGACTGTCCGTCTGTCTGTGGATGAAATAATGTACTCAACTCAACCCGCGTGCCTAACTCACGCTGTACAACCCTCCAGAAGTGTGAGGTAAACTGCGTACCTCGATCTGAAATAATAGACACGGGCACACCGTGAAGGCGGACAATCTCACGAATGTAAATTTCAGCTAACCTCTCTGAAGAATAGGTAACTGCCACTGGAATGAAATGCGCTGACTTGGTCAACCTATCCACAATGACCCAAACTGCGTCAAACTTTCTCTGAGTCTGTGGGAGCCCAACAAAAAAATCCATAGTGATACACTCCCACTTCCACTCAAGAATTTCTAACTTCTGAAACAAACCACCAGGTCTCTGATGCTCGTACTTAACTTGCTGACAATTCAGACACCGAGCTACATATGCAACTATATCCTTTTTCATTCTCCTCCACCAATAATGTTGCCGCAAATCTTGATACATTTTGGCTGTACCTGGATGAATAGAATACCTGGAACTGTGTGCTTCTTCAAGAATTAATTCACGAAGCCCATCCACATTAGGCACACAAATACGACCATGCATTCGCAGAACCCCATCTTCCCCCACAGCAACTTGTTTGGCATCACCATGCCGCACCGTGTCCTTAAGGACAAGTAAGTGAGGATCATCATACTGCCTCTCTCTAATGCGCTCATATAAAGAAGACCGAGCGACTGTGCAAGCTAGAACCTGACTGGGTTATGAAGCATCTAACCTCACGAACTGATTAGCCAAAGTCTAAACATCTGCAGCTAATGGCCTCTCACTAACCGAAATATATGCAAGACTGCCCATACTCACAGCCTTTCTACTCAAAGTATCGGCCACCACATTGGCCTTTCCGGGGTAATACAAATTGGTGATATCGTAGTCTTTCAACAACTCCAACCATCTTCTCTGCCTCAAATTAAGATCTTTTTGTTTGAACAGATACTGAAGGCTACGATGATCAGTAAATACCTCACACGAGACACCGTAGAGGTAATGCCTCCAAATCTTCAGCGCATAAACAATGGCTGCCAATTCTAAGTCATGAACAGGATAATTCTTCTCATGAACTTTTAACTGTCGTGACACATATGCAATTACCTTGCCATCTTGCATTAATACTGCACCAAGCCCAATGTGAGATGCGTCACAATATACCGTATACGATCCTGAACCTGTGGGTAATACCAGCACTGGCGCTGTAGTCAAAGCGGTCTTGAGCTTCTGAAAGCTCAACTCACACTCGTCTGACCATCTGAATGGGACACCCTTCTGGGTTAGTCTGATCAGTGTGCTTGCTATAAATGAAAATCCTTCCATAAACCGACGATAATAACCTGCTAAACCCAGGAAACTCCGGATCTCTGTAACTGAAGTAGGTCTAGGCCAATTCTGAACAGCCTCAATCTTCTTAGGATCCACCTTTATGACTTATGCAGATACCACATGCCCCAAAAAGGCAACTGAAGCTAACCAAAACTCACATTTTGAAAACTTGGCATATAACTGATTATTCTTTAAAGTGTGAAGCACACTTCGAAGATGCTGCTCATGCTCCTCTCAACTGCTGAAGTAAATTAAGATATCATCAATGAATACAACCACAAAAGAGTCCAAATAAGGCTTGAACACCCGATTCATCAAATCCATAAATGCCGTCGGGGCATTTGTCAACCCAAATGACGTCACTAGGAATTCGTAATGCCCATACAGAGTTCGAAAAGCTATTTTAGGGACATCAGATGCCCTAATCTTCAACTGATGGTAACCAGACCTCAAATCGATCTTCGAAAATACCTTGGCACCCTGAAGCTGATCAAATAAGTCATCAATTCTCGGCAGCGGATATTTGTTTTTGATAGTGGCCTTATTTAACTGCCGATAATCTATACACATCCGCATAGAGCCATCTTTATTCTTTACAAATAATATTGGTGCACCCCAGGGCGAGACACTGGGTCAAATGAATCCCTGATCAAGCAAGTCTTGTAACTGCTCTTTCAATTCTTTCAACTCTGGCAGGGCCATATGGTATGGTGGAATAGAAATGGGCTGAGTGCCCGGAGCCAAATCAATACAGAAGTCAATATCTCTGTCGGGTGGTATCCTCGACAAATCTGCAGGAAATACTTCTGGAAATGCACGAACAACTGGTACTGAGTCCATAGAAGTGATATCCGCACTGGGATTGCGAATATAAGCCAAATAGGCTAGACACCCTTTTTCTACCATACGCCGAGCTTTCATATAAGAAATAACCCTGCTGGCAGAATGGCTAGGAGTTCCTTTCCACTCTAACCGAGGTAACCCCGGCATAGCTAGAGTCACTATCTTGGCATGACAATCCAATATAGCATGATAAGGGGACAGTCAATCCATACCCAAGATGACATCAAAATCTACCATATCATGAAGTAGAAGATCCACACTAGTCTCAAGATTACCAATAGTAACCACACACGAACGATAGATATGATCTACTACAACAGAGTCTCCCACCTGTGTAGATACACACACAGAAGCACTCAGAGAATCACAAGGCACTACCAAATATGAAGCAAAATAGGAGGACACATAGGAAGAAGTAGATCCTGGATCAAATAGAATTGAAGCATCTCTATGGCAAACTAGAATAATACATGTGCTCACAACATCAGATGACTCGGCCTCAGGCCTAGCTGGAAAAGCCTAAAATCGGGGCTGGGCCCCACCACTCTGAACTGCGTCTCTAGGACGGCCTCTAACTGGCTGGCCTCCACCTCTAACGGTCTGACCTCTACCTCTAATGGCCTGACCTCCACCTCTAATGGCCTGACCTCCCCCTCTAGTTGCCTGACCCCTACCTCTAGCTGGCTGAGTAGGCGGTGAAGCAACCGGTGCCGGTATGATGGCACGAGAATCTTGCCGAGATCTGTTACTCGCCAATCTAGGGCAATACCTCCTGATGTGACCAATGTTTCCACACTCATAACACCCATCCTGATGCCGTGGCTGCTGAAGCTGAAGCTGACCCAAATGGGCCGGATAACCGCTATAGTAACTCTGGAGTGGTGATGCATTAATAGAAGCTAAATGTGCGCTGAATACTAGCTGCCCAGAGTAAGGCATAATAGGACCGTGACTCCTTGAAGCACCGGGAGATACATGACGTGCTGAATGAAACGGTCTGGGAGGATGACCCTTACCAAAATTACCTCTGCCTCTAGGTGAGGCACCACTGTAACCACCGAACTAAACCACCGAACTGATGAGGCCTCTTATCGGACTTCTGCCATCTCTCCTATGCAAGAACCATCTCGATCCTCCTTGCGACATTAGCAGCCGCTTGAAAAGAAATCTCACTTCTAGTCTCCTTGGCCATCTGAAGACTGATAGGGTGAGTGAGTCCCTCAATAAATATCCTCACTCTCTCTCCCTCCGTGGGTAATAAAAGAAGAGCATGATGGGCCAAATCCACAAAACGGGACTCATACCGAGTAACAGTCATACTGCCCTGCTGTAGATGCTCAAATTGCTTGCGGAATTCCTTTCTCAGTGTGATAGGAAGGAACTTCTCCAGGAATAGCTGAGAGAACTGCTCCCAGGTAAGTGCAGGTGATCCAACTGGTCTGGTCAATGTATAGTCTCTCCACCACCTCTTGGCAGAACCCATCATCTGAAATACAGCAAAATCAACCCCATTGGTCTCAACTATACCCATGTTCCGCAGCACCTCGTGGCAGCGTTCAAGATAATCCCGTGGATCCTCAGAAGGTGTACCACTAAAGTGAACTGAAAAGAGCTTGGTAAACTTATCCAGTCTCAATAAGGCCTCAAAAGACATGGTGGGCCTATCACCGATCTGTGCCGCAACAACTGGCTGAACTACCCCAACTGGCGAGGCTACTGGAGCCTGATTCTGGTGAGCCATCTGCTCCGGAGCGGGAGTAGTGGGAGTTTGTGCTCCTCCCCCAGCCTGTGAGATGGCTGGTGCCACTGGAAATGTACCATTCTGGGCCACGCCCTCCATAAGACTTACCAAACAGACTAGAGCGTCCTGAAGTACTGGAGTGGTTATGAATCCTTCCGAAACCTGAACTGGTCTAACTGGTACATTCTGAACTGGAACCTCCTCCTGAAGGTCCACCTGAGGTTCTTCAACACTTGCAGTTGCTCGAGCTCTGGACTGAGCTCAACCTCGGCCTCTGCATCGGCCTCTAGCATGACCTCGACCTCAACCTCTACCCCTGGCCATAGTTGCCACCGGGGTTCTGGTCCATGTCCATCGGTAGAGGTATTATGAGTTCTCACCATCTGCGAGAGAATAAGAGTAGAATGGTTCAATCATCGATGATAGAATAAAATCGCACGACCGAATAATAAAGAAGTGATATAGTTCCTAAACTTCATAGCCTCTGAGAGATAAGTACAGACGTCTCCGTACCGATCCTTCAGACTCTACTAAGCTTGCTCGTGACTCGTGAAACCTATGTAACCTAGTGCTCTGATACCAACCGTCACGACCCGAAATTCTCACCTTCGGACCGTGATGGCGCCTAATATTTCACTTGCTAGGCAAGCCAACGTTAGAATAATATTATCTATTTTTAAAATAATTTTTAAATCTATTAATAATCAAAGAACAAATACGGAAGTAAAGTCTAAAATATAGTAAATAATCCATAAAACTGACGGTGTCTAAATACCATCCTAGAATTGGTGTCACAAGTGCACGAGCTTCTAGAATAATACAAATAAAGGTTTGAATAAAATAAAGCTGTCTGGAAATAAACATATCGCTAAAGTAAAATAGACGGGGACTTCAGAACTGCGGACGCCATGCAGTTATACCTCAAGTCTCCTCCGAGTAGCTGAAATCCGGGCAAGTCTATGGCACGCCGCTGGGACCAACTCCGAAATATGCACAAGAAGTACAGAGTGTAGTATCAGTACAACCGACCCCATGTACTGGTAAGTGCTGAGCCTAACCTCGACGAAGTAGTGACGAGGCTAAGGCGGGTCACTTACATTACCTATCACAATATTAGTAACAACAACAATAATAGAAATAAATCAGGTAACTCATTTATAATAATTGAAGCCAACTCAGCAGTCATAACCAATTATCATTTTCATCAATTCTGTTGCAGCGTGCAACTCGCTCTACAATATATACATTCAATTCTGTTGCAGCGTGTAACCCGTATGCCGACTTTTAAATAAGTCTGTTGCGGCGTGCAACCCGATCCTCCAATATGGACTTTTAATAAGTCTGTTGCGGCGTGTAACCCGATCCTCCAATATGGACTTTTAATAAGTCTGTTGCGGCGTGCAACCCGATCCTCCAATATGGACTTTTAATAAGTCTGTTGCGACATGCAACCCGATCCTCCAATATATTCATTATAATCAATCCTGTTATGGCGTGCAACCCGCTCCTCCAACATATTTATTTACCAATTCTCATAGAAGAATTTTCCCAATAAATGCAATAATTAATATAAAATTATAAGAAAACAAGCATACAATAATTATGATTTAATTACGAAACAACTAAGGAAAATAGCAAATTATTATAGAAATCAGAGAGAAAATATGCAGTTTAATAATTAATATGTTAAATGTCAAATAACAATTAAGGCACATAATTCAAATAGCATGTAACAATTAATGCAGGAATTCAAGAATTAATACTTGACAAAGAATAGGAAAGAAATAACTATTATAATAATTAATTCATGATTTAAAATAATTTATGATTTTTCAAGTAAGCAGGCAAACAATTAATTTGACGACGTATAGACACTCGTCACCTCGCCTATACGTCGTTCACATGCAATTCACATAATAATTAATTTAAGGGTTCTAGTCCCTCAAGTCAAGGTTAACCACGACACTTACCTCGCTTTGTAAATTCCAATCAATTATTCAACCACATCTTTTCCTTTTAAATTTGTCTCCAAAAGCTTCAAATCTATTCACAAACAATTCGATATATTCAATACTAATCATAGGAATTAATTCCATATGAATTTATAAATTTTCCGGATAAAAATCCGAAATTCATTTAAATATTTGACAGTGGGGCCCATGTCTCAAATCCCGAAAAAACTCACAAAATCCAAATACCCGTTCCGCTACGAGTTCAACCATATAAAAATTATCCGATTCCGATGTCAAATGGACCTTCAAATCTAAATTTTTCGTTTTTGGAAAGTTTTACAAAAAAATCCAATTTTATCCATCTAAATCCGAAATAAATGATGAATATAGACATGGATTCATGAAATATAATCACTTTTGGTTATAGAATACTTACCCAATTCAAAGTCGTGAAAAAACCCTTTGGAATCGCCAAAATCCGAGACTTAAAACTCAAAAATGAGTAAAAATGGCTAAGACCCGATTTTATGTATTCTGCCCAGCATCTTCGCATCTGCGGCCTATATTTTCTCACCTGCGGTCTCGCATTTGCGAGAAAAAGCTTGCATTTGCGGAACAAGGCATCTTGACCAGTGGTCGCATCTGCGCCCAAAAATGTCGCACCTGCGACATCGCAGAAGCGCACAAGTGACCGCAGAAGCGGTCGTCCTCGCATGAGGCTTGTCTATCGCGGATGCGGTTTCTTACCTGCGCTCATTTCTCCGTAGAAGTGGAGCTCGGCAAGGCTGACCAAAGTCGCAGAAGTGACTGGAATTCCGCAGGAGCGACCACGCACCTGCTAACAAAATGTCGCAGGTGCGACACACCAGAACCAACATTGGGCAACAGGTTCCAATTGCTTTGTGGCTCGTCCGAAACTCATCCGAGCCACTCGGGACCTCGTCCGAATATTCCAACGAGTCCATAAACATAATACGGACTTACTCGGGGTTTCACTTCACCTCAAACAACATCAAAATTACAATTCGCACCCCAATTCGAACTTTGAGTTTTAAACTTTTTCATTTGCAAATCTTGTGCCAAAACATATTAAATGAATCCGGAATGACTCCAAATTTGGCACACAAATCATAAATGGCATAACGGAGCTGTTCAAATTTCCAGAATTGGATTTCAGCTCCGATATCAAAAAGTCAATCCCGTGGTCAAAATCTTTAGCCTTTAAATTACTAGTTTCCGTTAAATGGTCATAACTTGAGCTAGGGACCTCCAAATTAAATTTCGGGCATATGCTCAAGTCCCAAATCATAATACGGAGCTACTAAAACTATCAAAATACTGATCCAAGTCCGTTTGCTAATAATATTGACCAAAGTCAACTCAGTTAAATTTTAAAACTCTATTTCACATTTTAATCCATTTTTCACATGAAAACTTTCCGGAAAATTTTACGAACTCCGCACGCAAGTGGAGGAATGATAAATGGTATTTTTCAAGGTCTTAGAACACAGAATTTCTTACTAAATTTAAAGATGACATTTTGGGTCATCACAGTGCCAAGAATAATTTTATAATTATGGCCAATAATGCCAATGAAATGAAAGATGTGAAGAAAGTATGAAAGGAGATGATTTATAGAAAAGGATGATGTCGATCCACACATCATTGTGGTGAGGTGGCCTAGCCGATCGGGTCGTGATCGGACGCCATTCCGCACGCATGGTGGCAATTAGGGGTGTCAATGGTACGGTTCGGCCGGTTATTTTATAAAATTTATACCATACCAATTTTTTGGTTATTCTATTATGTATATCCAAAATTAGACTTTTTGAAACCGTCCCAATCATGTCGGTTTCTCTTCGGTATCGGTACAGTTCGGTTAATTTTAGGTATTTTTTAAAATGTCATGTAAAAGTCATTAGTAGAAGTAGAATGTAATAACATACGTGCTTTTATAGGACTTTAGCAAAACACTCTACATATTTTTATAGGTTAAAGGGTGATGAACTAAGAAAATATGAAAGATGACCAGAGTATAGATCCTTTAACTATTCTACAATAATGTAAAAGAAATTAAGCAAATACAAAGAAAATATAAATCATACAAAATGAAATATATTCAATACATTGTAGTTTGCTTATCATAGTCGCTATAATACCTTGTGTCTTGCTAGTGAATATGCTGAAAATTTAGTTTCAATATGAGTAGTATAATAGATTTGGGAATTAGAATTTTGAGTTTCATTACTTTTTGGTTTGTAACTGTTTTCATAATTTCAAAGCCCAAGAAAAAATTTAATGCTCTATTATTTTTAAACTTAATATATAAATATATTTTTCACATGTAAATTTATTCGTTACGGTTTGGTATTTTTTTAGTTTATTTTTATAAAATAAAAAACATACCCTAATTATCGGTACGATTATAGATTTATATGAAAACCTATAGTTTTATTAAAAGAAACCTAAAAATCGGTTCGGTATGGTACGGTTTAGTCAGTTTAGTTGGTTTTTAAGTATTCATTGACGCCTCTAGTGGCGATTGTGCTAGAAATTGTAATTGAAATTGTGATTGTGATTGATGTCTCGGATGAGACGGCCTAGCCGATCAGGTCGTGATCGGACTCCGTGCTAAAAGTACGGTGGTATTGTGAAAGGTGGCATATTGGTACTAAAGATCTCCTAACTTAAGATATGAAAATTTATTTGAACATTGTCTTGGTCCTAACTTGAGATTTGATGTTGTTTGAGGCTTCCACTGATATTATGATTGTTCTTGCTTGTATTATTAATCATTCTATTGAGAGGGTGTTTTGTTATTCATACTAGTACTATTCCATATGTACTAACATCCCTTTTTCCGGGGGCGTTGCATTTTCAATGGATGCAGGTGGTTCCACAGCAGGAGACATTGATCAGTGATAGCGGTACATCCTCTTCCCAGCGGACTTGGTGAGCCCCACTTCATTTCGGGGTCATGTTTCTTTTGTTCCTTATGTATTGTGTTTGAGGTATAGTCGGGGCCTTGTTGCTGACACTATCATAGTACTCTTTTGTATCTATTAGAGGCTCCGTAGACATAGTGTCGGTTGTATATTAGCGCTGGGGAAGTCAAACAAGTTATGTTGTGTTTGAATTACTTGTTCCACTTCAAACTATGAAAATGTGTGAAATTTGAGACTTTAAAATGAAGTAACTAATGTTAATGAGTTGGTATTGTATACATGATCTCCTTATTGTCTAATTAACAAGAATATGTATTCTCTTTGTTCATAAGTGAGTTTGTGTAGAAAGTATCTAGCAAGCTTGCTTGATCGGGTTCACTCGATTGAGCGCCGGTCGCGCTCCCCGAGTTCGGAGAGTGACACTAACAAGTCCATATTACAGTCTAATGAATTTTCTAAGGGTTTAATCAAAAGAAAAAAGGTGGTTGGGGCGGAAACTATAGGGGGGAAATATAAAGTGAAGAAATTTGGATTAATAAGTCGTTCAAGTAAAAGCAAAATAAACATAAGGCATTTCTCGATCAGGGATTTGAACCCAGGTCATCCACAAAAGAGAAAAACTAAGGTGCAAATGCAACCAATGCCCCAACCAAGCTTTGACTACCAAGGTGCCATATTAAATATATATCTCTTTCTCAAGGTACGTAGCCTATATATATGTCATGACCCCAATTTTCCTCCGTAGGATGTCGTGATGACACCTAGTCTCTAAGACTAGGTAAGTCTAGCATACATGAGGAATATAACTAAAATAATGAATTAACTCTCAAATACTCAACAACTATTATACAGAAAATTCTGCAACTCAGCATTTACAACTTTCCAAAATCCGGCGAATACAAGTTACAAGCTCTATAATATGGTACTAAACGTCCCTATACATCAGTTTCTATAAAAGGATAAGACAATAAAATAGACTAGATAGAGGGGGACTCCGAGGCCTGCGGACGCCGACAGGTATACCTTAAAGTCTCTGAACTGAGATCGCCTCACTGGTGCATGGACTGGTAGGAGGTACCTGGATCTGCACAAAAAGATATGCAGAAGCGTAGCATGAGTACACCACAATGGTATCCAGTAAGTGTCGAGTCTAACCTTGGTAAAGTAGTGATGAGGTCAGGTCAAAGACCTACTGGAATAAATAAGAAACTGAGCAGGTATATAACAGTGTAATAAGGATAACAATAGAAATGAGACAATAAAGAAATACACAGAGAAAAGCTACACTGAACTAGGGAAAATAATGCATCACGGAAGAAAACAAGGAATGCTATGACACGGAACAAAGCAACAAAACACAAGTGAAGTAATAGAAAAGTATAAACAAGAATCACCATCGAGGTACCGCCTCGTAGTCTCAACTAACAAAACAATTCACAATCTTTCCTTATATCACCGCGAGAGCCTTGCAGTCATTTTGAAAATCATTTTTCCCGAAATAAATTTTCGCGTTTTAGCCCACCTTATCACACCGTGTGGCTTCAAGTAGTTCCCCTACTAGCAACACGTGTATCAAGCCCACATTATCTCACCACATGCGTTTCAACCCCAAAAACTTATACCACCGCATGCGTATCAATAACATAACGTATCACAAATCGCACCTCAAGTGCCCAATATCACAACTTGCCAAAGAAATCAACAATAATGGTGTTTTCACAATAAATAGCTCATAGCTCAACCACAATGTACACAAGAGTCTCAGCAATAACAACCGGAAGTAAGTAACTCAACAAGAATAGTATTTCACCACTTCACAACTTTGTCTCAATGCGGATCACGACCTTTATAACTCAATACCAATTTCAACAACAAGATATTCCAAGAATAAAACCTTCAAGTAAAGAACTCAAGAGTTAAATAATGAATAAGGAATAGAGGAAACACTAACTTCAACTAATCATGTAAAGACAATTAACAAGTAAGAGATAAGACAAGTAGAGCATGTGAAGATAGACTAATGGTGAAGAATATAACATGTAAAGGTAACTCAATTAAGGCATGAAAGGAATCTACATAGCTAAAATCAGTCAATTTCTACATTTGGCCCGTGTACACACTCGTCCACGACTTTCACATATCACAATTATCACAAACCAATACCAATCCTATGGGGGTAATTCCCCCTCCCCCCAAAGTTAGGCAAGACACTTACCTCAAAACACGCTAACTCAATCTACTAATAAGCCTTTCTCTCTATTATCCAACTCCAAACGGCTCGAATATAGCCAAAACAACTTCATACCATACATATAAACTATAGAAAACTATTTCGAACAATAAAGTTACGATCTTTACAAAGAAATAAAAAGTCAACTCAGGCCCGCATCTTAGAACCCAGCCAAAATTACAAGATCTGAACACCCATTTGATTACGAGTCCAACCATACAAGAATTACTCAAATTCGACCTCAAATCATCTTTCAAATCCCCAAAATTTATCCTAAGAAGTTTTCACAATTTCCCCCAAAATTTCAACTCAAATCACTAATTAAATGATGAAAATAACTATGGATTCGTGAAATATAGCCAAAATTGAGTTAGAATCACTTAACCCAACGATTTCCTTGCAAAACTCTCAAAATATCGCCACCAACCGAGCTTGCTAGGTCCAAAAATGAAAATGAGAACAAACCCTTGGAAAATCCCTATTTATGCCCAACGATTTCGATTTTGCAGGCACTGAGTCGCATCTGCGACGCCGCGCCTGCAAAAAAAAACCATCGCAAGTGCGGTTCCAACTTAAGCCCCTAAGGCTCGCACCTGCAGAACCCTTAGTGCTTCTGCATAAGCGCTTCTATAGAGATATTGACGGTACTTGCGGTCCAGCCTCAAGGCCCTTCCCAAAATCTGCTTCTACGGAGGACAAGTCCGCATCTGCGGAGGCGCACTTGCGCGTCATTGACTGCATCTGTGGTCCCAGCGGGGAAAGACCAAAATAGCTTCTGCGGCGCCGCACTTGCGATCCAAAATATGCGCAGGTGGGATTGCACCAGTCACAACAAAACTTTAGCAATCTAACAAGTCCAAACTTGTTCCAGATTCAATCCGAATCACACCCGGGACCCCGTCGAATATACCAACAAGCTCCAAAACACATAACGGACCTACGCGAGGACAAAAATCATATCAAATAACACTGATTCTACGAATCGCAATCTAATTCAAGCCTATTGAAACTATGAAGTTCTGAATTCATAAACTAATGCCGATTCATACCAAAACAACTCTGATTGACTTCAAATTTTGCACACAAGTCATAAAATGACATTACATACCCATTCCAACATCTAGAATTGGAATCCATCCCTGATATCACTAAAGTCAACTCTCAGTAAAACTTTTCAATCTTCCAAACCTTCAACTTTCTAACTTTCATCAATTCAAGCCGAAACGACCTACAGACCTCCAAGTCAATATCCGAACACACTGCTACGTCCAAAATCACCATACGGAGCTATTGGAACCGTCAAAACTTTATTCTGGAGACGTCTATATGAAAGTCAAAGTACGGTCAACTCTTTTAACTTAAGGCTCCAACTTAGGGACTAAGTGTCCCATTTCACTCCGAAACTCACACGAAACAAAAACCAAACACCCCCAGCAAGTCATGTAATCATAACACAACATAGATGAGGAAATAAATAGGGAATTGGGGCTAAAATACTCAAAATGACCAGTCGGGTCGTTACAATATACATACATAAATAGATTTTTCACGAGCTTAACTGGTGCCGTTAACCCCCTAACTAGCACATAGGTTCGTCTTTGTGTACAAAAAATAAGTGTAAGTTCGATTATTACTCATATTTAATTTCCTTTCTCCTTCCATAAAAAAATGTGCTATTTGTACATCATGCCCCTTTACAATTTTAAAATTTAAAAGATGGCCTTTTTAGATCTCTTAAGTGTAAAAGACAAATCTCTTATGTGTAAAAGTAAATCTCTCATGTGTAAAAAAAAAGAGGCAGGGTCATAAAATTAAAAATAAGTTTGTAAAGAGCTACAACTCCCTCCCCCCTCCCCCTCCCGCCCAAAATCATGAAATGATAATTAAGTATTTCAAAAAGAATTTGTGATGGATTGGTCAATCAATAGGATAAACTAGGGGTGGGAATCGGTCTGTTCGATTCAGATTTCATGAAATTCGGTTCGGTTGTATCGGTTTTCAATTTTTCATTTGATATACCAATAACCGACCTGAAATTAGTTCTGTTTGTATGATTTTTGCTAGTTCAATTCGGTCGGTTTTTGATTCGATTCGGTCAGTTTAGGCTTTTTATCTGGGCTTTTTTAAAACTAAAACTAAGTTTTAAAATTTAATTTTTTTACCACAATTAATTTATATTAATGTAACAAAAAAATTCGAAAAACCCAAAAAACCTGACAAAACTGAATCAATCCAAATCAATATAGTTAGTTTGGTTTTGGTTTGATAAAAATTGAACTAATCCGGTCCATGTATACCCCTATGCACAAGGGTTAGGAACAAGCCTAAAAATAAATACTTTAAGCCAACTGATTCAACCAAAACAATGGTATATCAAAAGAAGACTAAGCACAGAAAGATTAGCTTACACAACTAAAACTGAATAGAGTGTTCGTACAATAAATCTTACTTTAAACAACCTAAAAATGAACAGAATGCTTTCCTTGTTTTTCATTCTTCTCCCTTCCCAATTATTTCCTCTATAATACGCCTAATCTATCTTCAAGAATGATTTAGATTAGTTTGTTAGACGAATATGTTACCTTAGTCATATTTCCATTAAGTACTTCAAGATAACATAAGATACAAACAAGAAAAATAATAAAAAATCAAAAGATGGACTGAACTGATCGTGATTCGTGAATTGAAAAATGGAACTTGGTTTTGAAAAATAAGATTTTGGGCGGCAACATTTAGAGTGTGGGTAAAACAATTGGGCTAGAGACAAACAGGAGTCTATCAGAATCTATAGTATAAAATTTCGATTTTTTCGATTAACTGAAAAACTAAAGCATCAAAACTGAACACTGAATCGTACAATAAGCTTTCTAAAAATGTGAACCGTAAACCGGTGGAAAAAATCAAAAAAATCAAAATTATTGCCTCGGTCGATTTTTCCAGTTCAATCGGTATTATGACGACCCCTAGGATAATCCTAGTTTTACTACACAACTTGCACCTACGGAGAACTTTTGAGGAAGTTGGTGCAATTGTCCTTTTTATTGTTTTCTTTCCAAAAACGTTCCAACTTATAGTAATACTAGTATCTATGAACGTGCGTTGTATGTTAATAATGGCACGTGATGATTTAAACATTTAAATCATCGAAAAGCCAAAAAATATTTTTACATTAGCATAATACGTGAATTCAAAATGAAAGGACATCATCAGAACTTACATAAATGATTAATTTAGTCATGTTAGATAATTACAAATATAATTTAAAAATATTTAATATGATGGTGTCTTACCGAACACTTCTTTGTAGATGATATTTTTTGTATGTTTCCTTCTAATGCTTTGGTTGCTCTGCCATAACCAAAACTCTTGTTGTCGATATTGATATTCCTCTTGAAGGTGCAACATATAGTTGTTCGTGAAAGAAAATATATTGCGATAAATATAGTCAAATATTTACGATATTTATCCTTGTGCTTTATTTGTTATAATTGCAAAACATAAACATACCGAAAATTATTTTCACACAAATTTAACAGGATATTCTTTAGTTTCGGAAGACGAAAGTTGAATTCGGGGATAAAAATATACTTAGAAGTACATTGATCAATATCATAATTTTTTACATTAGGACGCTATTGTCAAAACTTCTATATACTGTCTATGTGCTATTACATAAGTTATTCAGCGTATCTAAATTTTTCAGCAGCATGATGGGCATAGTTTTCTTCAAAATCAATCTATATGCAATGGAAGATCAATTTTAATTTAGTCTATTATATATACGGCGATACTAACATATGTAAGAAAAAATACACTTGACAACAAACCTGTATGGTAGAAGACCATTTGGTATTAATGTATTTAAGTACTCTTCTTGATAGTAATTGTTGGTATCATCTTCTGCCGAGTTAAAAACTGAAAAATATTTTATTTTTACCATAAAATTTCGCAATCAACCTTTTATTTAGTTGATCAACATATTCATTTCTGCTTGCCAAGATAGCTTTTTAATTTTTATCATGTAATTTGCACAAATTGCGTTTTAATCTAATGATAGAAATATTCTTCTTATTAAATGCACTGCTATTACCATTGAGATTGATAACTAAGTGTTCTGAAAGAGCCAAATCATCTTTTAT
Source organism: Nicotiana tabacum (assembly GCF_000715075.1). Lineage (NCBI taxonomy): Eukaryota > Viridiplantae > Streptophyta > Magnoliopsida > Solanales > Solanaceae > Nicotiana > Nicotiana tabacum. The sequence goes on from NC_134092.1 coordinate 38,902,472, forward strand.
TAGATGATCTTCTTTGTTTTTGACATGAAGCAAAAAGTCATTGAATACTGAATGTGTTCTTACTTTGTATTTCTTGTCAGTTGAATCTTTTCATTTGAGGCCATACACATACTTTTGGCAAGCTAGTTTTTATAGTCTCTGCTTTTGTCGATTTTAGAACTATTAGTAGTACTTGACAGAAATCACCTTCCAAACCATTAATTGTTTACCAAACAGTTCATTGATATTCAATATATCTCCAGAACTTCGGACAATTGTTTCGATCATCTAACACTTAGCCATAAGCGCTTCATCCCATATTATCAATTTTACTTTCCTTATAAATTTAGCACCATTGCTGTCACGACCCGAAATTCTCACATTCGGGACCGTGATGGCACCTAACATTACACTTGCTAAGCAAGCTAACGTTAGAGTAATTTTAACCATTTTTAAACAAATCAAATTAAATGGAAGTGAATTGCTGAAATAAAGTACGGAAGACCATAACAACCGAATCATCCAAATACATCCCCGAATCCGGTGTCACAAGTGCACGAGCTACTAGAATAATATAAATAAAGGTATGAATAAAATCAAGCTATTTGAAAGATAATACACAACTAAGATAAAGTAGAAAGGGACTTCAGAACTGCGGACGCTGTGCAGTTATACCTCAAGTCTCCTCTGGGTAGCTAAATCCGAGCAAGTCTATGGTATGCCACTAAGACCAACTACAAAATCTATACAAGAAGTGCAGAGTGGAGTATGAGTATAACCGACCCCATGTACTCCGCAAGTGTCGAGCCTAACCTCGACAAAGTGGTGACGAGGCTACGACAAGACACATATGTAAAATTCCTGTGTAGGTATATACTTATACGAAGCAATATTGAACACAGTAATTAACAAATTTTACAAATTTAGGAGGGAACTATAACGACCTGGCCGGTCGTTTTGAGAATTAGAGTCCCGATCCCCTAATATCTGCTTTTCCCATATTTGTTTCTACTTTTGGGACTTGCCGGCGTGATTGGTTATGGAACTCAGAGAGTTTTGGGACACTTAGTCCCTAGTTGTGAGTTTAAGCCTTAGAGTTTGGACCGTAGTTGGAACTATGTGAAGATGGATTCGGAATGAAATTTCGTTGACTCCGTTAGCTCCGTTGAGTGATTTTGGGGTCAGGAGCGTATCCGGAATGTGTTTTGGAGGTCTGTAGTAGATTTAGGCTTGAATTGGCGAAAGTTAGTTTTTCGGCGATTTTGGCCGATAGTGAAAATTTTGATATCGAGCTCGGAATGGAATTCCGAAAGTGGCTGTAGGTTCGTAGTGTCAATTGTGACCTGTGTGTAAAGTTTTAGGTCATTCGGACTAGATTTGATGTGGTTCGGCGTCGTTTGTAGCATTTGGAAAATTTTAAATTTTTAGGCTTGAATCCGTGCTTAATTCATGATTTTGGTGTTGTTTAACATGGTTTGAAGGATCGACTAAGTTCGTATGGTGTTTTAGGATTGGTTGGTATGTTTGGTTGAGCTCCCGGGGGCCTCGGGTGTGTTTCGGATGCTTAACGAGAAGAAATTTGGACTTGAAAATCTGGTGCATTGCTGGTTCTGGTGTTTCGCACCTGCGGAGGGGAGTTCGCAGATGCGGAAATGGACAGGGCATGCTGGGCTCGCAAGTGCGGCTGGTCATCCGCAGAAGCGGAGCCGCAGATGCGGCCCAGGAATCGCAGATGCGGACCCAGCCCAATAAGTGACTTCCGCACCTGCGTTGATTTTTTCGTAGGTGCGAGACTGCAGATGCGGCCCCATGAGCGCAGATGCGGAAATCGCTGGGTAGAAAAGAGGATTTCGAGGGTTTGAAATTTCATAACACAAAATTCGATTTGGAGCTCGGTGGGAGACAATTTCTCGAGGGATTTTGAAGGAGAACTATTGGGTAACGAATTCTAACTCTATTTTGATCATAATACAATAATCTATTGTTGTTTTCCTAGTCTAATTAAGGAATTTGAGGGTAAAAGTTTGGAAATGGGGGAAAAGGTTCCCCAATTGAAAAATTTGAGATTTGAATGGGAATTTGACGTCGGATTTAGATAATTTTTGTTCGAGTGAACTCGTGAGTGAATGGATGTTTATAAATTATAATTTTTACCCGATTCCGAGACGTGGGCCCAGGGTGACTTTTTGGGCGTTTTTCCTAATTTCATGCTTTAGCTTCGAATTAATTAGCTAAATTAGTTACTTGTAGTTATATTTACATTATGCAATTTATTGGAATAGATTTGGACCATTTGGAGTCGGATACTCGTGGCAAGAACGTGATATCGAGTTGATTTGAGTGGTTCGAGTTAAGTAGCTTGCCTAACCTTTTGTTGGGGACTTTTCCCTTAGGATATTTCGATATTATTTGGTGTGTGAGCGCCGTGTACGTGAGGTGAGGAGTACGTACACGGGCTGTTATTGCAAAAATCCCGTTTATCCTTTTTTTCTTTTATCATAAATTGTTCTTTTTATTAAATTGCACTAATATGCTTAATTGTTTAGTTTAGACTAGAAAAGCATGCATACGTATTTTAACTGCCTATTTGACATTCTATGCGCTATGCTTAGTTAAATCCCTATTTTTCCTTATCCGTGTTCAGTATAAACTATATAACTCGATGCCATACCTTCCATATCATCTTGCGTTTCATATTTAAATTGGGACTACAGACGTATTCCGGGAGATTCCCCTGTCTAGCATATATACTTTATGACTACGAATGTATTCCGGGAGATCCCCCAGCACTGCATATTTACTTTGGGACTACGGACGTATTCCGGGAGCTCCCCCCAGCAATGCATATTTACTTTGGGACTACGGACGTATTCTAGGAGATCCCCCAGCACTGCATATTTACTTTGAGCCTACGGACGTATTCCGGGAGATCCCCCTGTACTGCATATTCATTCGGAACTATGGGAGATTTCCCACCGTGTTTACCTTGTTATGAGCCGAGGGCTCCCTTAACTGTTAAATTTTTTTGAGAATCTCTTTAACTGTGTTACCATAAATTTTACTTATATCTTTTACTGTTTAATTTATTATATTTACTCCGGTAGGGCCTTGACCTGACCTCGTCACTACTCGACCGAGGTTAGGCTTGGCACTCACTAGGTATCATTGTGGTGTACTCATGCCCTTTCCTGCACATGTTTTCGTGTGCAGATCCAGGTACGTGTTGCTGATTCTAGGAGACTTCAAGGTACTTCTGCTTGCGTCCGTAGATCTTCGTAGTCCCCTTCTACTCCCTCGCCTATAGACTTTCTTTATTATCTTCAGACTTTTGTATAGAGCTACATAGATTATAGCAGCTTGTGACTTAGTGATATTCCGGGTCTTGGTAAACTATTTTGTGTATGTCGAGTGGTACTACTCTTGGCTATTCATAATATGCTGTTTATCTTTAAAAAAAATGTTGTTTTTTGTTTATATTTTTCGTAATATTAGGCTTACCTACTCGTAAAGATTAGGTGCCATCACAACAACTTACGGAGGGTTAGTTTGGGTCATGATAAGTTGGTATCAGAGCACTAGGTTCATAGGAGTCGCGAGTCACAAGCCGGTTTATTAAAATCTCGTGGATCGGTGCGGAGATGTCCGTACTTATCTTCGGGAGGCTATGTAACTATTAAGAACAATCATATTTCTTTGATTTCCTTGTTGTGCGAGTTTTTGACACCAGAAATTCTAAGATTCTATTCTATTCTTTCTCACAGATGGTGAGGATCCGTACTGGGAGGATTGACGATCAGGCACCCGAGCCCCCTGTTAGAGCCGCCAGAGGCCGGGGTAGAGGACGACCACGTGGTGCAGCCCGAGCACCTGCGAGAGCTGTGTCAGAGGAGCCCCCAGCAGCTCCAGCTGGAGGGCCCGCACCGGAGATCCCTATTGCTACTCCAGCCCTCCAGGAGACGTTAGCTCAGTTCTTGAGCATGTTCAGCACTCTGGCTTAGGTTGGACTATTTTCGATAGCTCCCGCTACATCTCAGGCCGGGGGAGGGGCACAGACTCCCGCAGCCCGCACTCCTGAGCAGAGGGTCCAAGTTGATCAGGCCCTAGAGTATATTCCTATGCCCCTAGTGTCTCCGGTTCAGCATGAGATCAGGGTAGCTGCTTCTGAGGCAGAGCAGCTCAGACTTGAGAGGTATAAGAAGTACCACCCACCTACTTTCAACAGACTAGCTTCAGATGATGCTCTGGGTTTTCTTGAGGAGTGTCATCGTATTCTCCGCACTATGGGCATTGTGGAGACAAGTGGGGTTTCTTTCACCACTTTCCAGCTGAGGGGAGCAGCATATCAGTGGTGGCATGCCTATGAGCTGAGTAGTCCGGACGAGGCAGCCTCACTCACTCGGACTCAGTTTTCAGAGATGTTCTTGCGTGAGTATGTTCCTCAGAGCCTCAGGGACGCTTGGCACGTAGAGTTTGAGCAGTTGCGTCAGGGTGCTATGACTGTGTCGGAGTATGCAGTCCGTTTCAGTGAGTTAGCTCGCCATGCACCGGCTTTAGTTGCTACAGTCAGAGATAGGGTTCGTCGCTTCATTGAGGGACTCCACCCTAGTATTCGGACCAGTATGGCCAGGGAGTTAGAGATGGACATCACTTATCAGCAGGCAGTGAGCATTGCCAGGAGAGTGGAGGGCATGTTTGCCCGGGACAGAGAGGAGAGAGAGGCCAAGAGGTCTCGAGAGACTGGTCATTATTCAGGAGCTCGTGCACCAGCAGCACGCTATGGTAGGGGTTTTGTGAGTCGCCCTGTTCATTTAGCTCTTCCAGCAGCCAGCGGTGTTCTAGCTCCTCCTAGACCTCAAGAGCCCTATTATGCACCGCCAGTATCCAGTATGCCTCCTACTTGAGGTTCTATTACCAGCCTGTCCAGCAGGCCAGGTCCGAGTCAGTCTCAGCCGCCGCATCCTCCGAGAGGTTGTTTTGAGTGTGGTAACACTCGTCACCTGGTTAGAGATTGCCCTAGAGCCAGGAGGGGTGCACCTCCACAGACTTATCAGCCTTCATGTGTTCCACCGGGTCCTCCAGCCATTCTTCCAGCACTAGCTGCCACCCCACCTCCTCAGCCAGCTCGAGGTGGACGTCGGGGAGGTCGAGGTCGCCCTAGAGGGGGAGGCCAGGCCAGGTACTATGCCCTTCCAGCCCATTCAGAGGCCGTTGCTTCATATTCAGTCATCACAGGTATCGTCCCTGTCTGTCATATGGATGCATCAGTATTATTTGACCCAAGCTCTACGTATTCATATGTGTCTTCTTATTTTGCTCCATATTTAGGGATATCTCGGGATTCTTTAAGTTCCCCTGTTTATGTATCTACTCCCGTGGGAGATTCTCTCATTGTGGACCGCGTGTATCGGTCGTGTTTGATTGCTCTTAATGGTTTTGAGACCAGAGCCGATTTGTTATTACCCAGTATGGTAGATTTTGATGTTATCTTGGGCATGGACTGGTTGTCGCCCTATTATGCTATTCTTGGTTGTCACGCTAAGACCGTGACGTTGGCTATGCCAGGCTTGCCGAGATTAGAGTGTAGAGGTACCTTAGAGTATACTCCCTGTAGGGTCATTTCATTTCTTAAAGCTTAACAAATTGTTGAGAAGGGGTGTGATGCGTATTTTGCCTATGTGAGAGATGTCAGTATTGATACCCCTACAGTTGAGTTAGTTCCAGTAGCGAGGGACTTTCCAGATGTGTTTCCAGCTAATCTTCCGGGCATGCCGCCCGACAGAGATATTGATTTTGGTATTGATTTGTTGCCGGGCACTCAGCCCATTTCTATTCCTCCCTACCGTATGGCTCCTTCTGAGTTGAAAGAGTTGAAGGAGCAGTTGTAGGAGTTGCTTGATAAGGGTTTCATCAGGCCCAGTGTATTACCTTGGGGTGCTCCAGTCTTATTTGTGAAGAAGAAAGATGGTTCTATGCGTATGCGTATTGATTATCGGTAGTTGAACAAGGTTATAGTGAAGAACAGGTATCCTTTTCCTCGTATTGATGACTTATTTGATCAGTTACAAGGTGCCAGGGTGTTTTCCAAGATTGACTTGCGTTCTGGCTATCATCAGCTGAAGATTCGGGAGCCGGACATCCCGAAGACTGCTTTCAGGACCAGATATGGTCACTATGAGTTTCTTGTCATGTCATTTGGGCTGACCAATGCCCCAACAACCTTTATGCATTTGATGCATAGTGTGTTTCGGCCTTATATTGATTTCTTTGTCATTGTGTTTATTGACGACATCCTGGTATATTCCCGGTCTTGGGAAGATCATGAGCAGCACCTGAGGACCGTGCTTCAGACTTTGAGGGAGAAGAAATTGTATGCAAAATTTTCTAAGTGTGAATTCTGTCTTAATTCAGTGGCATTATTGGGCCACATAGTGTCTTGTGATGGGATCAAGGTAGATCCTAAGAAGGTGGAGGCAGTGCAGAGTTGGCCCAGACCATCATCAGCTACAGAGATCCGTAGTTTCCTTGGTTTGGCGGGGTATTACCATCGCTTTGTGGGGGGATTTTCATCCATTGCAGCACCTATGACCAGGCTGACCCAGAAGGGTGCTCCGTTCAGGTGGACCGAAGAGTATGAGGAGAGCTTTCAGAAGATCAAGACAGCTTTGACTACAGCCTCAGTATTAGTATTGCCTACAGGTTCAGGGTCCTACACTGTCTATTGTAATGCCCCGAGGATTGGCCTTGGAGCGGTATTGATGCAGGATGGTAGGGTGATTGCCTACGCGTCTAGGCAGTTGAAGGTGCATGAGAAGAATTATCCCGTTCATGATCTCGAGTTAACAGCTATTGTTCACGCCCTGAAGATCTGGCGTCATTATTTGTATGGTGTTCCCTGTGAGATGTATACTGACCACCGGAGTTTACAGTACTTGTCCAGGCAGAAGGACCTTAATTTGCGTCAGCAGAGGTGGTTGGAACTACTTAAAGACTATGATATCACTATATTATACCACCCGGGGAAGGCCAATGTAGTGGCCGACGCCTTGAGTCGCCGGGCAGAGAGTTTGGGGAGTTTGGCATATCTTCCGGCAGCTGAGAGGCCCTTAGCCTTGGATGTTCAGGCCTTAGCCAACCAGTTCGTGAGATTGGATATTTCAGAGCCTAGCCGGGTATTAGCTTGTATGGTTGCTCGGTCTTCTATTTATGACCGTATCAGGGAGCGCCAGTATGATGATCCTCATCTTCTAGTTCTTCAGGACAAGGTTCGGCGAGGTGATGCCAGAGATGTGACTATTGGTGATGACGGTGTGATGAGGATGCAGGGCTGGATCTGTGTGCCCAATGTAGATGGGCTTCGGGAGTTGATTCTCGAGGAGGCGCACAGCTCGCGGTACTCCATTCTTCCTGGTGCCGCGAAGATGTATCAGGATTTGAGACTACACTACTGGTGGAGAGGATGAAGAAGGATATAGTTGGGTTTGTGGCCAAGTGTCTCAACTATCAGCAGGTCAAATATAAGCACCAGAGGCCGGGTGGATTACTTCAGAGGCTAGAGATCCCAGAGTGGAAGTGGGAGCGGATCACCATGGACTTTGTAGTTGGACTTCCACGGACTTTGAGAAGGTTCGATGCTATTTGGGTGATCGTGGAACGGCTGACCAAGTCAGCTCATTTTATTCCAGTGTTGACCACTTATTCTTTTGAGAGGTTGGCTGAGATTTATATCAGAGAGATTGTCCGCCATCACGGTATTCCAGTATCCATCATTTCAGACAAAGGTACATAGTTCACATCTTGGTTTGGAGATCCGTACAGCAAGAGTTGGGTACTAGGGTGGAGCTGAGCACAGCCTTTCACCCTCAGACGGACGGGCAGTCTGAGCGCACGATTCAGATTCATGAGGATATGCTCCGTGCCTGTGTGATAGAGTTTGGAGGGTTACGGGACCAATACTTGCCACTTGCAGAGTTTGCTTACAACATGGTTGGTGAGCGGGTCTTGCTTCGGGTATCGCCTATCAAGGGCGTCATGAGGTTCGGGAAGAAGGGAAAGCTGAGCTCGAGGTTCATTGATCCTTTTGAGATATTGCGGCGCATTGGGGAGGTTGCTTATGAGCTTGCCTTGCCTCCCAGCCTAGCAGGAGTTCACTCGGTATTCCACGTGTCTATACTCCGGAAGTATCACGATGATCCGACTCATGTATTGGATTTAAGCTCAGTCCAGTTGGACGAGGATCTATCTTATGTTGAGGAGCCAGTAGCCATTTCGGATAGGCAGGTCAGAAAGCTCAGGTCAAAGAATATTGCTTCAGTAAAGGTCCAGTGGAGGGGTCAGCCAGTCGAGGAGGCGACTTGGGAGACCGAGCAGGATATGCGCAGCCAGTACCCTCATCTTTTCACAGTTTCAGGTATGTCTTTATACTCGTTCGAGGACGAACGATTGTTTTAAGAGGGGGAGGATGTAACAACCTGGCCGGTCGTTTTGAGAATTAGAGCCCTGATCCCTTAATATCTGCTTTCCCCATATTTTTTTCTACTTTTGGGATTTGTCGGAGTGATTAGTTATGGAATTCGGAGAGTTTTGGGACACTTAGTCCCTAGTTGTGAGTTTAAGCCTTAGAGTTTGGACCGTAGTCGGAACTGTGTGAAGATGGATCCGGAATAGAATTCTGTTGACTCCGTTAGCTCCGTTGAGTGATTTTGGGGTTAGGAGCGCATCCGGAATGTGTTTTGGAGGTCTGTAGTAGATTTAGGCTTGAATTGGCGAAAGTTAGTTTTTCGGCGATTTCGGTCGATAGTGAAAATTTTGATATCGAGCTCGGAATGGAATTACGAAAGTGGCTGTAGGTTCGTAGTGTCAATTGTGACCTGTGTGTAAACTTTGAGGTCATTCGGACTAGATTTGATGTGGTTCAGCATCGTTTGTAGCATTTGGAAAATTTTAAATTCTTAGGCTTGAATCCATGCTTAATTCATGATTTTGCTGTTGTTCGTCGTGGTCTGAAGGCTCGACTAAGTTTGTATGGTGTTTTAGGATTGGTTGGTATGTTTTGTTGAGGTCCCGGGGGCCTCGAGTGTGTTTCAGATGCTTAACGGGAAGAAATTTAGACTTAGGAAAATCTGGTGCATTGCTGGTTCTGCTGTTTCGCACCTGCGGAGGAGAGTTCGCAGGTGCGCTTGAGAGTTTGCAGATGCGGAAATGGATAGGGCATGCTGGGCTCGCAGGTGCGGCTGGTCGTCCGCAGAAGCGGAGCCGCAGATGCGGCCCAGGGGTCGCAGATGCGGACCCATCCCAATAAGTGACTTCCGCACCTGCGCTGATTTTTCCACAGGTGCGAGACCGCAGATGCGGCCCCATGAGCGTAGATGCAGAAATCGCTGGGCAGAAAAGGGGATTTCGAGGGTTTGAAATTTCATAACACAAAATTTGATTTGGAGCTCGATGGGAGACGATTTCTCGAGGGATTTTGAAGGAGAACTATTGGGTGACGAATTCTAACTCTATTTTGATCATAATACAATAATCTATTGTTGTTTTCGTAGTCTAATTAAGGAATTTGAGGGTAAAGGTTTGGAAATGGGGGAAAAGTTTTCCCAATTGAAAAATCTGAGATTTGAATGGGAATTTGACGTCGGATTTAGATGATTTTTGTTCGAGTGAACTCGTGAGTGAATGGGTGTTTATAAATTATAATTTTTACCCGATTCCGAGACATGGGCCCGGGGTAACCTTTTGGGCGTTTTTCCTAATTTCACGCTTTAGCTTCGAATTAATTAGCTAAATTAGTTACTTGTAGTTATATTTATATTATGCAATTTATTGGAATAGATTCGGACCATTTGGAGTCGGATACTCGTGGCAAGAACGTGATATCGAGTTGATTTGAGCGGTTCGAGGTAGGTGGCTTGCCTAACCTTGTGTTGGGAACTTTCCCCTTAGGATATTTCGATATTATTTGGTGTGTGAGTGCCGTGTACATGAGGTGACGAGTACGTACACAGGCTGTTATTGCAAAAATCCCGTTTATCCTTTTTTTCTTTTATCATAAATTATTCCTCTTATTAAATTGCACTAATATGCTTAATTGTTTAGTTTAGACTAGAAAAGCATGCATACGTATTTTAACTGCCTATTTGACATTCTGTGTGCCATGCTTAGTTAAATCCCTATTTTCCTTATTTGTGTTCAGTATAAACTGTATAACTCGACGCCATACCTGCCATTTCATCTTGCGTTGCATATTTAAATTGGAACTACAGACGTATTCCGGGAGATCCCCCTGTCTTGCATATTTACTTTGGGACTACAGACGTATTTTGGGAAATCCCCCAGCACTGCATATTTACTTTGGGACTACGGACGTATTCCGGGAGCTCCCTCAGCACTGCATATTTACTTTGGGACTACGTATGTATTCCGGGAGATCCCCCAGCAATGTATATTTACTTTGGGACTACGGAAGTATTTCGGGAGATCCCCCTGTACTGCATATTCATTCGGAACTACGGGAGATTTCCCACCGTGTTTACCTTGTTATAAGCTGAGGGCTCCCTTAACCCTTAAATATTTTTTAGAATCTCTTTAACTGTGTTACCATAAATTTTACTTATATCTTTTACTGTTTAATTTATTATATTTACTTCGGTAGGGCCTTGACCTGACCTCGTCACTACTCGACCGAGGTTAGGCTTGGCACTTACTGGGTACCATTATGGTGTACTCATGCCCTTTCGTGCACATGTTTTCTTGTGCAGATCCAGGTGCGTTCTGCTGATTCTAGCAGACTTCAAGGTACTTCTGCTTGCGTCCGCAGATCTTCGGAGTCCCCTTCTACTCCCTCGCCTATAGACTTTCTTTATTATCTCCAGACTTTTGTATAGAGCTACATAGATTATAGCAGCTTGTGACGTAGTGATATTTCGGGTCTTGGGAAACTATTTTATATATGCCGAGTGGTACTACTCTTGGCTATTCATAATATGCTGTTTATCTTTAAAACAAATATTGTGTTTTCTTTATATTTTTCGTAATATTAGGCTTACCTAGTCGTAAAGACTAGGTGCCATCACGACAACTTACGGAGGGTTAGTTTGGATCATGACAGGAACATGTGAAGGGAAATGGTATAAAAATTTCAGCTATGGAAGTGTCACGTACCAGCCAAATAATGCACCAACAACAAAATAGGTAGCTGAAATATAAAAAAAAATGGTATGGCACCACCCTTCGTGCTTTTACTCTCATTCTTCCTACGAAATGTTAAATAAATAATATGAATGGCACGACATCATTCTTCGTGTTTTAACTCTCCTTCTTGCCACAGTATGATGAATAAATAATTTAAATGGCGCGACATCACCCTTTGTGCCTTAACTCTCTTTCTTGCCACAATATGATGAATTAATAATTTAAATGGAACGGCATCACCCTTTGTGCTTTGACTCTCTTCCTCACTTTATAAATCAATAAATAATAATGTGAAAATGGCACGGCATCACCCTTCGTGATTTTACATTTCCTCACCATGACAACAATAATATAAATAGTATAAATGATACTGCATCACCCTTCGTGCTTTTACACTCTTCCTTACCGTGAAAATGATAATATAAATTTGGAAGAGTATTTAAATGTGGGGATCTATACTTATCAATCGATTCAATACCAGAATACCGACCTTACCTTCCAAAATATTCAACAATAATTAAATTAGCAATAATTTCAAGAAAAATGATCAAATAAACAATAATAAACTTAAGCAAGAATATCTTAATTAAATAGGCAATTATTCAAAATGAACAAATTCCACCCGCATGCTTTGACTCAACCACAACGCATAAGTACTCGTCACCTCACATATACGTTGTACCCGCATATTAAATCACGTAGAAAATAGACAAACAAGTCCTACTCTCTCAAGTCAAGGTTAACCACGACACTTACCTCGCTTTGCAACCAACTCAAGATTCCAATAAACCTTTGCCTCGCGAATTGGTGTCCGAATGCCTCGAATCTTGTCATAAAAAATTCAATATACTCAACACGAATTATAGAAACCACTTCTATATGAAAATACTAAATTTTCCAATTAAAATTCAAAATTCAATTCAAAAATCAAAAGTGAGGCCCACGTCTTGAAACCCGACAACAGTTACAAAATGTGAACGCCCATTCAACCACGACTCCAACCATACAAATTTTACCAAATTCCGACATCAACTCGACCTTCAAATCCCCAAATCTTATTTTCAAATCCCTAGGGCCAAATCCTCGAATTACACCTCAAAAACATGTAATCTAGTCAGAATACTCAATGATAATTCAATATTATTGACTAACAAGGATCACAAGTGACTTACCTCAAGTTGTTTCGTGAATCCTCGCTCAAGTATTGCCTCAACCCGTGTTGGAAATGTCCAAAAATGCCAAAATCCCGCAACCCCTCTGATTTTATTCTATCCAGGGCTTTTCGCATCTGCGGCTCACTTGGTCGCATCTGCGGTCTCGCAGATGCAAGGGCTTCGACGCTTCTATGGCTCAAGGCGCTTCTGCGAACAACAGTCCACTTCTGCGGACTCACTTATGCGAAGAAGTTGTCCGCTTTTGTGATGAGGCAATCCCTTCCTATTTTCCACTTCAACAATGGATGTGTCATAGGTTTGAATCTGCTTCTGTAGTGTCATGCTCGCTTCTGCGAGCCCGCACATGTGAGCAAAATTCCGCAGGTGCGATTGCACCAGAAGGCCAAAATTTCCAGATTTTTCCTTAAGTCCAAATTTGATCCGCTAACCATCCGAAACTCACTCGAGGCCCTCGGGACCTCTACCAAATATACTAACAAGTCCTAAAACATCGTACAGACCTACTCGCGGTCTCAAATTACGTCGAACAACGGCAAAACTACAATTCGCACCTCGATTCGAACTTAATGAGTTTATGAAAATTTCAATTCTAAAATGCGCGCCGAAACACGTCAAAACAGTCCGGAATGATCTATATTTTTGCATGTAAGTCCCAAATGACATAACAGAGCTATTCCAACTTTTGGAATCGAAATCCGAGCGTGATATCAATAAAAGTCAATTTATGGTCAAACTTTTGAAATCTTTAACCTTTAAGTTTTTAGTTTCCGTCAAATGGCGATAATTCGAGCTATGGACTTCCAAATTTGATTCCGGGCATTTTTTCAAGTCCAAATCATGATACGGACCCATCGGGACCGTCAAAATACCGATCCAGATTTGTGTTCACAAAACGTTGATCGAAGATAACTTAAGTGAGTTCGAAAAGTTTTTCGGAAAAATATACGGACTGCGCACACAAGTCGAGGAATGCTGAATGGTGTTATTAGAGGTCTCGGAGCACAGAATTAAATGTTAAATTTAAATATGACCTATCGGGTCATCACATTCTCCACCTCTAAAACAAATGTTCGTCCTCGAACGGAATTAAAAAAGTACCTGGGCTGGTGAAAAGGTGTGGGTATCTACTCTGCATGTCTGACTCGGACTCCCAGGTAGATGCTTTAACTGGCTGACCTCTCTATTATACTCGAACTGATGGATAACTCTTAGACCTCAACTGTCGGACCTGCCGGGCTAGAATAGCTACCGGCTCCTCCTCAAACGTCAAATCCTTGTCCAATTGGACTGAGCTGAAATCTAACACATGGGACAGATCACCATGATATTTCCAGAGTATAGACACATGGAACACCGGATGAACTGTTGATAAACTAGGTGGTAGTGAAAGCATGTAGGCTACTTCACCCACCCTTTCAAGAATTTTGTAGGGTCCGATATACCTAGGGCTCAACTTGCCCTTCTTTCTGAACCTTATTACACCCTTCATAGGTGAAACCCAGAGCAATACTCTTTCTCTAACCATGAATGCATCATTACGAAATTTATGGTCAGCATAACTCTTTTGCCTAGACTAAGCGGTGCGAAGTCAATCCTGAATAATCTTGACCTTATCCAAGGCATCTTGTACCAAATCGGTACCCAACAACCGAGCCTCTCCCGGTTCAAACCAGCCAACTGGCGAATGACATTGCCTCCCGTATAATGCTTCATATGGAGCCATCTGATTTCTCAACTGGTAGCTATTATTATAGGCAAGAATCGATCCCAAGAACTTGCGAAACCCATGACACAAGCGCGAAGCATATCTTCCAATATTTGAATAGTGTGCTCGGATTATCCGTCCGTCTGAGGATGAAATGCTATACCCAACTCAACCCACATGCCTAAATCATGCTGTATAGCTCTCCAGAGGTGCGAGGTGAACTGCGTACCTTGATCAGAAATGATAGACATGGGCACACCGTGAAGGCGGACAATCTCGTAGATGTAAATCTCTGCTAACCGCTCTGAAGAATAAGTAACTGCTACTGGAATGAAATGTGCTGACTTGGTCAACCTGTCCACAATGACCCATACTGCGTCAAACTTTCTCTGAGTCCGTGGAAGCCCAACAACAAAATCCATAGTGATACGCTCCCACTTCCACTCAGGAATTTCTAACTTCTGAAGCAAACCACCAGGTCTCTGATGCTCGGACTTGACTTGCTGACAATTTAAACACCGAGCTACATATGCAACTATATCATTCTTCATTCTCCTCCAACAATAATTTTGCCACAAATCTTGATACATTTGGCGGCACCCAGATGATTAGAATACCAGGAACTGTGGGACTCCTCAAGAATTTATTCACGAAGCCCATCCATATTAGGCACACAAATATGACCTTGCATCTGCAGAATTCCATCTTCCCCCATAGCAACCTGTTTGGCACCATAGTGTCGCACCGTGTCCTTAAGGACAAACAAATGAGGATCATCATACTGTCGCTGTCTGATGTGCTCATACAAGGAAGACCGAGCGACTGTGCAAGCTAGAACCCGACTGGACTCTGAAACATCTAACCTCACAAACTGATTGGCCAAAGTCTGAATATCTGTGGCTAATTCCCTTTCACCAACCGGAATATACGCAAGGCTGCCCATACTCACAGCCTTTCTACTCAAAGCATCGGCCACCACATTGGCCTTTCCAGGGTGAAACAAAATGGTGATATCATAGTCTTTCAACAGCTCCAACCATTTTCTATGCCTGAAATTGAGATCTTTTTGTTTGAACAGATACTGTAGGCTACGATGGTCAGTGAATACCTTACACGAGACACCGTAAAGCTAATGCCTCCAAATCTTCAGCACATGAACAATGGCTGCCAATTCTAAGTCATGAACAGGGTAATTCTTCTCATGAACTTTCAATTGTCGTGATGCATATGCAATCACTTTACCATCTTGCATTAATACTGCACCAAGCCCAATGTGAGATGCATCACAATATACCATATAAAATCCTGAACCTGTGGGCAATACCAACACTGGTGCCATAGTCAAAGCAGTCTTGAGCTTTTGAAAACTCAACTCACACTCGTCTGACCATTTGAATGGGGCACCCTTCTGGGTCAATTTGGTCAATGGGGATGCTATGGATGAAAACCACTCCACAAACCGATGATAATAACCTGCCAAACCCAGAAAACTCCGAATCTCTGTAGCTGAAGTAGGTCTAGGCCAATTCTGAACTGCCTCAATCTTCTTAGGATCCACTTTTATGCCTTCTGCCGATACAACATTCCCCAAAAATGCAACTGAGTCTAACCAAAATTCGCATTTTGAAAATTTGGCATATAACTGATTATGCTTCAAAGTCTGAAGCACAATCCGAAGATGTTGCTCATGCTCCTCTTGATTGCTAGAGTAAATCAAGATATCATCAATGAATACAACTATAAAAGAATCCAAATAGGGCTTGAACACCCGGTTCATCAAATCTATAAATGCTGCGGGGGCGTTTGTCAGCCCAAATGACATCATTAGGAATTCATAATGCCCATACCGAGTTCGAAAATTGTCTTAGGGACATCAGATGCCCTAATCTTCAACTGATGGTAATCAGACCTCAAATCGATCTTTGAAAACACCTTGGCACCCTGAATAAGTCATCAATTCTTGGCAACAGATACTTGTTTTTGATAGTAGCCTTGTTCAACTACCGATAATCTATACACATCCGCATTGAACCATCTTTATTCTTTACAAATAATACTTATGCACCCTATGGCGAGACTCTAGGTCTAATGAATCCCTGGTCAAGTAAGTCTTGTAACTGCTCCTTCAATTCCTTTAGCTCTGGCGGGGCCATATGGTATGGTGGAATAAAAATGGGCTGGGTGCCCGGAGCCAAATCAATACAGAAGTCAATATCTCTGTCGGGTGGCATCCCCGGTGAATCTATAGGAAATACATCTGGAAACTCACGAATAACTAGGACTGAATCCCTAGAAGGAACATCCACTGTAGAAACACAAATATGAGGCAAATAAGCTACACAACCCTTCTCGACCATACGTCGAGCCTTCACATAAGAGATAACCCTACTGGTAGAATGGCTAGGAATCCCTTTCCACTCTAATTGAGGCAAACCCGGTATAGCTAAGGTCACCGTTTTGGCATGACAATCCAATATAGCATGATAAGGTGACAATCAATCCATACCCAAGATGACATCAAAATACACCATATCAAGAAGTAGAAGATCCACACTGGTCTCAAAACTCCCAATAGTAACCACACATGAACAATAGATATGATCTACCACAAAAGAATCTCCCACCGGTGTGGACACACACATTGAAGCACTCAGAGAATCACGAGGCACAACCAGATATAAAGCAAATTAGGAAGACACATAGGAATAAGTAGATCCCAGATCAAATAGAACTGAAGAATCTCTATGGAAAACTGGAACAATACCTGTGATCATGGCATCAGACGACTCAGCCTCCAGTCTAGCTGGAAAAGCATAAAATCGGGGTTGGGCCCCACCACTCGGAGCTACATCTCTGGGACGGTCTCTAACTGGTTGGACTCCACCTCTAACCACTTGACCTCCACCTCTAGTTGTCTGACCCCTGCCCCTAGCTGGATGGGCGGATGGCGGAACAACTGGTGCTGGAATCATAGCACGAGAACCTTGTTGCTACATGTTGCCCTGAGGCCTGGGGCAAAATCTAGCAACGTGCCTAAGGTCCCCACAAGTATAAGAAGCTCTCAGCTGTTGTGACTGCTGACACTGGAACTGGCCATGTCGACCTGGATAACCAATCTGATGACTCTGGATCGGAGGTACACTAATAAGAGCTGGTGGTGCACTATAAGCTAATTGGTCAGGATGAGACGCAATAGGACCACGACTCTTTGAAGCACCATGAGATGCCTGGAGTGCTGACTGAAATGGCCTATACCAAAATTACCCCTGCCTCCAGACGAGGCACCACTGAACCCACCGAACTAACGATGTATCTTATCAGACACCTGTCCCCTTTCCTGGGCAAGAAGCATCTCTATCCGTCTAGTAACATTTACAGCCGCCTGATAGGAAATATCACTTCCGGTCTCCTTGTCCATCTGAAGCCTGATAAGGTAAGTGAGTTCCTCAATGAATCTCCTCACCCTCTCACTCTCAGTTAGGAGCAAGATAGTAGCATGGTGGGCTAGATAAAAAAGATGGGTCTCGTATTGAGTAACAGTCATACTGCCTTGTTGGAGATGCTCAAACTGCTTGCGGTAATCTCTCTCAGTGTGACAGGGAGGTACTTCTCTAGAAATAGTTGAGAGAACTGATCCCAAGTAAGTTCAGGCAACCCAGCTGGTCTGGTCAGCATATAATCTCTCCACCACCTCTTGGCGGAACCCATCATCCGAAACATAGGGAAATCCACTCCATTGGTCTCGACTATACCCATGTTCTGCAGCACCTCATGGCAGCGATCAAGATAATCATGTGGGTCCTCAGAAGGTGTACCACTGAAGTGAACTAGAAAGAGCTTAGTAAACTTGTCCAATCTCAATAAGGTCTCAGAAGACATGGTGGGCCTATCATCAGCCTGTGCCGCAAAAACTGGCTGAACTACCCCTATTGGCGGAACTGCTGGAGCCTCATACAGGGGAGCTATCTGCTCCGGAGCGGGGAGTAGTGGGAGTCTGCGCTCCTCCCCCAACCTATGAGATGGCTGGTGCCACTGAAAATGTATTGAGCCACACCCTCCATAAGGCTCACCAAACGGACTAGAGCATCCTGAAGCACTGGAGTAGCTATGAATCCTTCTGGGACCTGAACTAGTCTAATAGGTACAGTCTGAGCTTGAACCTCCGCTTCCAAATCCACCTTAGGTTCTACAACAGGTGTTGTTGCTCGAGCTCTAGACAGAGCTCTACCTCAGCCTCTACCTCAGCCTCTGGCGCGACCTCGGCCTCTAGAAGAAAGAAGTGATATTGTTCCTAAACTTCATAGTCTCTGGAAGATAAGTACAGACATCTCCATACCAATCCTTCAGACTCTATTAAGCTTTCT
Organism: Nicotiana tabacum; assembly: GCF_000715075.1. Lineage (NCBI taxonomy): Eukaryota > Viridiplantae > Streptophyta > Magnoliopsida > Solanales > Solanaceae > Nicotiana > Nicotiana tabacum. The sequence continues at coordinate 38,920,882 of NC_134092.1, forward strand.
CGTGACTCGTAAGACCTAAGTAACCTAGTACTCTGATACCAACTTGTCACGACCCGAAATTCCCACCTTCGGGATCATGATGGCGCCTAACATTTCACTTGCTAGGCAAGCCAGCGTTAGAGTAATCTTAACCATTTTTAAACAAATCAAATTAAATGGAAGTCAATTAATGAAATAAAGTGCGGAAGACCATAACAGCCGAATCATCCAAATGCATCCCCGAATCTGGTGTCACAAGTGCACGAGCTACAAGAATAATACAATAAAGGTCTAAATAAAATTCAAGATGTTTAAAAGATATTACACAGCTAAGATAATGTAGAAGGGGAGTTCAGAACTGCGAATATTGTGCAGTTATACCTCAAGTCTCCTCTGGGTAGCTGAATCCGAGCAAGTCTATGGTACGCCGCTGGGACCAACTCCAAAATCTGCACAAGAAATGCAGAGTGTAGTATGAGTACAACTGACCTCATGTACTCCGCAAGTGTCGAGCCTAACCTCATAGAAGTGGTGATGAGGCTATGACAAGACACATACATAAAAATCCTATGCAGGTATATACTTATACGAAGCAATATTGAACACAGTAATTAACCAATTTTACAACTTTGGGAGGGAACATGTGAAGGGAAATGGTATAAATATTTCAGCAAGAGAAGTGCACGTAACAACCAAATAATGCACCAACAACAAAATAGGTAGCGGAAATATAAAAAAAAATGGCACGGCACTACCCTTCGTGATTTTACTCTCATTCTTCCTATGAAATGATAAATAAATAATATGAATGGCACGACATCACCCTTCGTGTTTTAACTCTTTTTCTTGCCACAATATGATGAATCACTAATTTAAATGGCACGACATCACCCTTCATGCTTTAACTCTCTTTCTTGACAGAGTATGATGAATTAATAATTTAAATGGAACGGCATCACCCTTTGTGCTTTGACTCTCTTCCTCACTTTATAAATCAATAAATAATAATATGAAAATGGCACGGCATCACCCTTCGTGCTTTTACACTCTTCCTCACCATGACAATAATACTATAAATAGCATAAATGACACTGCATCACCCTTTGTGCTTTTACACTCTTCCTTACCGTGAAAATGATAATATAAATTTGGAAGAGCATTTAAATGCGGGGATCTATACTTATCAATCAATTCAATACCAGAATACCGACCTCACCTTCCAAAATATTCAACAATAATTAAATTAGCAATAATTTCATGAAAAATCATCAAATAAACAGTAATAAACTTAAGCAGGAATATCTTAATTAAATAGACAATTATTCACAATGAACAAATTCCACCCGCATGCTTTGACCCAACTACAACGCATAAGTACTCGTCACCTCACATATACGTTGTACCCGCACATTAAATAACGTAGCAAATAGACAAATAAGTCCTACTCCCTCAAGTCAAGGTTAACCACGATACTAACCTCGCTTTGCAACCAACTAAAGATTCCAATAAACCTTTGCCTCACGAATTGGTGTTTGAATGCCTCGAATCTTGTCACAAACAATTCAATATACTCAACACGAATTATAGAAACCAATTCTATATGAAAATACTAAATTTTCCAACTAAAATTCGAAATTCAATTAAAAAATCAACAGTGGGGCCCACGTCTTGAAACCCGACAAAAGTTACAAAATGTGAATGCCCATTCAACCCGACTCCAACCATACAAAATTTACCAAATTCCGACATCAACTCGACCTTCAAATTCCCAAATCTTATTTTCAAATCCCTAGGCCCAAACCCTCGAATTTCACCTCAAAAACACATAATCTAGTCGGAATACTCAATGATAATTCAATATTATTGACTAACAAGGATCACAAGTGACTTACCTCAAGTTTTCCCATGAATCCTAGCTCAAATATCACCTCAACCCGTGTTGGAAATGTCCAAAAATGCCAAAATCCCGCAACCCCTCTGATTTTATTCTGTCCAAGGCTTTCCACATCTGCGGCTCACTTGACCACATCTGCGGTCTCGCAGATGCGAGGGCTTCGACACTTCTGCAGCTTAGGGCACTTCGGCGGACTCGCTTCTGCGAAGTATCTGTCCGCTTCTGCGATGAGGCATTCCCTTCCCATTTTTCGCTTTTGCGATGGATGTGCCGCAGGTGCGACTCCGCTTCTACGGTACCATGCTCGCTTCTGCGAGCCTGCAACTGCAAGCAAAATTCCGCAAGTGCGATTGCACCAGAAGGCCAAAATTTCCAGATTTTTTCTTATGTTCAAACTTGATCCGCTAACCATCCAAAACTTACCCGAGGCCCTCAGCACCTCGATTCGAAATTAATAAATTTATGAAAATTTCAATTCTAAAACTCGCCCCGAAACATGTCAAAATAGTCAAGAATGACCTATATTTTTGCATGTAAATCCCAAACGACATAACATAGCTATTCCAACTTTCAGAATCGACATCCGAGCCCGATATCAATAAATGTCAATTTGTTGTCATACTTTGGAAATCTTTAATCTTTAAGTTTCTAGTTTTCGTCAAATGGCGATAATTCGAGCTAGGGACTTCCGAATTTGATTCCGAGCATATGCCCAAGTCCTAAATCACGATACAGACCAACCAGAACCGTCAAAACACTGATCCGGGTTCGTTTGCTCAAAATATTGACCGAAGTCAACTTAAGTGAGTTCTAAAGCACTATTTCACATTTTTATCAAATTTTCACATAAACGTTTTCCGCAAAAATATACGGACTGAGCACGCAAGTCGAGGAATACTGAATGGTGTTATTCGAGGTATCAGAGCACAAAATTAAATGTTAAATTTTATGATGACCTATCGGGTCATCACAATTGCTCTGCTTTGATATATTTGTGATGGTTATTTGAGTTGTTTGAAGAGGTATATCAAATCTAAAGTGAGTGGCCTCAAAATAAAATCATTGCTGGTACAACATTTGTTATTATTGCTAACAGTATCATGCCTTTTGATTTAACATTTGCAAATAATGCATGATATAAAAATATTATTTCGATTCCGCCGGAGGCATCTACTGTCATGACCCTAAACACAAACCGGTCATGATGGCGCCTATCGATGGTAGTAGGCCAGCCGACTCCCACAACACTACAACAATTCATTCACAGATATGCCAAAAGGCGTCTTGTATAACAGAATTTCATAAAAGAAACAAGGGTTGAACTCACAAATAGAAATGCGGAATGAAAAGCCCCAAACATCTGGGTGTCACTGAGTCATGAGCAACTACTAAAAACTGGTCCGACAATAATAAGACTAACATAGTCTAAAAAAATCCAAAAAAAAACTAAGGGGAGATAAAGAAGGAGAAAATAGGGCTGCGATCGCCAGGCAGCTACCTTGATAACTCCAATGATCAGCTACAGGAATATCAGCAGCCACTACCATGACCAAAAATGCCTGGATCTGCACATACACCAACTCAGTAAGTAACATAAATAAATAAAGGCTGAGAGGTAGTGACGAGCTAAATGCAAGTACCGTTCATATCACAAAAATTTAGTAAAGTGCAACATGCTTTGTAATAAGAGTTTAAGTCAAATCAGCTTGTTTAAATCAAGTTCAAGTAATTCAATTAGAAATATCTTTCAACAGTTCTCCAACAAGGACTCAAAGCAACTATGAGCATGGATGATGAAATCATATACTGCCCCTTGGGCTAACATCACTCAGTCCTCCCAATCACTCCAACCTCACAATCACTCATACCTCACCATCACTCATGCCTCACAATCGCTCAGCACTCGGCACACGCACTCAGTAGGTACCTGCACTCACTGGGGGTGTTCAGACTCACTTGGGCTCCTATAGACCAAGCACTATAATCTGCACGTACAACTCATGTGCTATAAAATCATATCAAAATCTGCACAGACAACTCACGTGCTGAGGTACAATACCTCACAAACAGGCCCTCGGCCTCATTCAGTCATAAACCTCTCCAGTCTCTCGGGATCTCAAAAATCAAAGAAATCAGCCCAAACAACATTAACATGATGCAACAAATAGAATAATCGAGACTGAGCTATGATGTAAGAATGCATGAACATGACTGAGTACGGGATATCAACTAAAGCAGTGAGAGGACAACAAGAAACTACCTTTAAGGGTCCAAACAATACTGGCATAAGGCCTATGCATAGTATCTAGCATGATTTATAGTAAATCTTTCTAAAACACATAAGGAGCATATAACTACAACAGGTTGTTCAGCTTTACAGTTGCTACGGGACAGACCAAGTCACAATCACCCAATGGTGCACGCCCACACACCTGCCACCTAGCATGTACGTCACCTCCAAGTAGTCACATGACACAAAAATCTGGGGTTTCATACCCTCGGGACTAGATTTACAACCGTTACTTTCCTCAATCTGAGCAAATCTCTACTCCGCAATGCCCTTGCATCTCGAATCGGCCTCTGAGCGTCCTGAATCTAGCCACAAGCAGTACAGTATCATTAATATATACTAAAGGAATCAATTCCACAAGAAAACCACTAAATTAGACTCAAAACCCGAAATCGACTCAAATTCAACCCCTGGGCCCACGTCTCGAAATCTGACAAAAGTCACAAAAACCGAAAGCCCATTCACTGACGAGTCTAACCATACAAAATTCATCAAATTCCGATATCATTTGGTCCCTCAAATCCTCAAATTACACCCTCCAAAATCCCAAGCCTTAACCCCCAATTTTCACTTCAAAACCCCACTAATTAGACGAGAAATCAACGAGAAAGCACCATAGCTAGGACTCTAGAGCTTAAGCAACTTACCTCTATGAAAACCCTTGAATCCCCTTCAAACATCACTCCAAAATCTCCAAAGTCCGTGTTCCAAATTGTGAAAATGAGGAAAAATCTCGAAGTCCTCTTTTTATACTTTCTGCCCAGCAAAACCGCACCTGCGGTCCAATATCCGCACATGCGGAGCCGCTTTTGCAGTTGGGAACTCCGCTTCTGTGGAAACTAACTTAACGCACTGGCCCCGCACCTACGTCCCAGGTCTCGCACCTGCGTATTTCCCTCTGCTTCTGCGAAAACAGCCAAACTCCTCACTTCCGCATCTTCGTCTGAGCCTCGCATCTGTGGGCTCGCAGATGCGTCCCCCTTCTCGCACTTGCGATTCCAATCCAGCCCAGCCTTTCCTGCATCTGCGACTTCCTAAGCGCTTCTGCGGGGCCGCACCTACGGGCCTCCCACCGCAGGTGCGAAAACACCAGAACACTAGAAAATAATCTGCCAAGCCTAAGTCCAAAACTTCCTTCCGTTGATCATTTGAAATCACCTCGAGCCCCTCGGGACCTCAGCCAAACATACCAACAAGTCATATATCAACATACAAACTTAGTTGAGCCTTCGAATCACTCAAAACAATATCAGAACACCAAATTACCCTCGGATTCAAGCCTAAGAACTTCTAAACTTCCAAATTCGACAACCGATGCTGAAACCAACCAAACCACGTCCGAATGACCTCAAATTTTACACACAAGTCAAAAATAACACCACGAACCTATTCCAACTTCTGAAATTCCATTCCAACCCTGATATCAAAATTTCCACTACCGACCAAAATCGCCAAAATTCTAACTTTTGCCAATTCAAGCCTAAGTCTACCACGGGCCTCCAAATCACATTTCGGACGTGCTTCGAAGTCCAAAATCACCTAACAAAGCTAATGGAACCATCATAATTCAATTTGGAGATCGTTTACACATAAGTCAACATCCGGTTGACTTTTCAAACTTAAGCTTCTAAATAAGAGACTAAGTGTCTCAATCCACTCCGAAACCATTCCGGACCCTAGCCAACTAACCCAATATATCATAATATAGCTGAAAAGCACTAAAGGAAGCAGAAATTGGGGAAACAGGGCTATAACTCTCGAAACAACCTGCCGGGCCTGAAAAGTGGTTGCGGCCATCGAGATAGAGACCGCCTGAGCAAGGCCGGTACACACTGTCAGAATCTGAGCTAGGGCCTCCTGAAGGCCTAGAATCACAATAGGCACAGGTAGTGCCTGAGCTGGTGCATCAACAACAGGAATCTGATCCTAATCTGGGGCAACTAGTGGGTCTGCAGGTACTGCCCCGGCTACTGCATGGGCTGCACCTCTGCCCCTACCGCGGCCTCTACCGCGACCTCGGCCTCTCGCGACCCTGGCTGGTGGTACTGGTGGATTTCCATCCTGTCCGGTCTACGAGTCCTCACCATCTGTGAGAGAATGAAACAAGAGATGTTTAGTTACCAGAATCAACAGATTCGCACGACAAGAATTCAAGAATGTGGAATTTTTTTAAAGGTTCTGCAGCCTCTCGAAGATAAGTACAGACGTCTCCGTACCAATCTGCAAGACTCTACTAAACCCGCTCATGACTCGTGAGACCTATGTAACCTAGGCTCTGATACCAAATTGTCATGACCCTAAACTCAAACCGGTCGAGATGGCACTTATCGATGGTACTAGGTCAGCCGACTCCCACAACACTACAACAATTCATTCACAGATATGCCAAAAGGCATCTTGTATAGCAGAATTTCATAATAGAAACAAGGGTTGAACTCAAAAATAGAAATGCAGAATGAAAAGCTCCAGACATCGGGGTGTCACTGAGTCATGAGCAACTACTAAAAACTGGTCCAACAATAATAAGACTAACATAATATGGGAAAATCCAAAATACAACTAAGTGGAGAAAAGAAGGACAAAACAGGGCTGCGATCGCCAGGCAGCTAACTTGCTAACTCCAATGATTAGCTACAGGAATATCAGCAGCCGCTACCATGACCAAAAATGCCTGAGAGGTAGTGACAAGCTAAATGCAAGTACCGTTCATATCACAAAAATTTAGTAAAGTGCGGAATGCTTTGTAACCAGAGTTTAAGTCAAATCAGCTTGTTTAAATCAAGTTCAAGTAAATCAATTAGAATTATCTTTCAACAGTTATCAAACAATGACTCAAAGTAACTATGAGCATGGATGATGAAATTATCTACTGCCCCTCGGGCTAATGTGATGACCCAAAATGATATCTTTAAAATTAATAATTAATTATGTATTCTAAGACTTCAAAAAGTATTATTTATTATTACTCGACTTGCGTGCGCAGTCCGTAAAAATTTTTGGAAAGTTTTTAGGTGAACAATGGATTAAAATGTGAATTAGAGCTTTAAAACTCAATTGAGTTGACTTTGGTCAACATTTTGAGCAAACGGACTCGGATCAGTATATTGATAGTTCCGGTAGGTCCGTATTGTGATTTGGGACTTGGGCATATGCCGGGAATCAAATTCTGAGGTCCCTAGCCCGAGATATGGAATTTTGATAAAAAAATTAAAAGTTTAAGTTCAAATAGTGACCAGATGTTGAATTATATGCAAACAACCCCGGAATAGAATTTTGATGATTCCAACAGCTCTGTATGGTGATTTTGGACTTAGAAGCGTGATCGAAATTTTATTTGAAAGTCTGTAGTGAAATTAGGCTTTAAATGACTAAAATACGAATTTATGTTTGGAAGTTTGACCGGGGAGTTGACTTTTTGATATTGGGGTCGGAATCCAGTTCTGAAAATTTTCACAGATACATTATGTCATTTATGACTTGTGTGCAAAATTTGAGGTCAATCGGACTTGATTTGATTGGTTTCGACATCGAATGTAAAAGTTGGAAATTCTAGAGTTTCATTAAGCTTGAATTAGGGTGTGATTTGTGATTTTAGCATTGTTTGATTTGATTTGAGGTTTTAAATAAGTTCGTATGATGTTTTAGAACTTGTTGGTATATTGGGTTGAGGTTCCGAGGGCCTCGGGTGAGTTTCGGATGGTTAATGGTTCAAAAGTGGGACTTAGATGTTGCAATGTTTCTGCTGGAAATTCTGTCAAAATCGGACTGCCGGTCAAAATTGGGCTCCCTGTCAAAATTGGGCTCCCTGTCAAAATCGGACTCCCTGTCAAAATCGGACTCCCTGTCAAAATCGGGCTCCCTGTCAAATCGGGCTCCCTGACAGATCTTTAAGTTATAAAAACATAGGACTTCGTCCCATTTCCCATTTTTGACGAATTGGAGCTTGAGGAGAGGCGATTTTGATATATTTTCAAGAAAAAATATTGGGGTAAGTGATTCTAACTCGGATTTGGTCAATATACACGAATATATCATTGTTTTCACCATTTAATTAGTATTTTGAGACAGAAATTTGAGAAACATTTAGAAATCTCATAGAAACGAATTTTTGAAACTGGTATGGTTGGACTCGTAATTGAATGTGTTGTCGAATTTTGTGAGTTTCGCTGGATTCCGAGATGTGGGCCCCACTGGCAATTTTTGAGCTAATTTCGGATTTTATTGAAAAATATAGTATTTTCTTATGAAATTAATTCCTATAATTTTTGTTGACTGTATTATGAGTAGATACGAGTCGATCGGAGTCGGAAAATCAAGAAAAAACATAATACTTGATTAAATTGGAGCAAGTCGAGGTAAGTGACTTGTCTAACCTTGGGTGAGGGAAATGTTTCCTAGGATTGGTATTGATGTGATTATTGAAATGTGTTGAAAGTCGTGTACACGAGGTGACGAGTGTGTACACGGGCTAAATGTGAAAGATTATATTTTTAAATTGTGTAGATCACTGTTGCGCATTTATTAAATTATTTTATCTTGTTATATTTTTCATCATTGATTTGACATATATACCTTAAATTTGTTTGACATTTTCCTGCTAATTGTTTTACATGTTTAGTTGAAACTTGGTTTCTTTTATTCTGTGCATTATTTGAAGGTTGATTTTCTTTAAATTAAATATTATTAATATGAAGTATCTGACATTTTTAAATTTGATATTGAAGCAACGTATTAAAGATTTTGAAATATTATTTTTCCGAATTATTTATTCCTGAATATTTTTGTAAGATTTTCGTACTCATTGTGATGGAGCCGTGAGCTCTTTATTGTGGAAAAATATTATTGATGATTTATTTTGGCATGATCCGTGAGCTCTTTATTGTGGAAAATTATTGTTGTTGAATTATTTTGGCAAGTTAAATTATTTGAGCACTTGAGGTGTAAATTGTGATATATTGTGATATTAATACGCATGCGGTGGTATATGGTCTGGGTATTAAAATGCATGCGGTGAGATAAGGGTGGCTTGATACGCGTGGCTAGTAGGGGAACTACTAGAAGTCATGCGGTGTGATAAGGATGGCTAAAACGCGGGATGCTATTTCGGGAAAGATATTTTCTTTCAAATAAATTGTGAAGGCTCCCGCGGTGAGATAAGGAAATGAGATATTGTGAATTTATTTATGATTTGGGACTACGAGACGGTACCTCAGGTGCCCTTGTTGATATTGATTTATGGCCGCAGTTGCCTTTGATTATTTGTTGTGATTTTCTTAAAGTTGAAAGGAATTTTGTTTTGTTTCCCCGAGATATTACTTGCCAGTATTTTGTGTAATTAAATTGCGACATACTACTTGATTAATTTCCAAATGTCATTTTATTTTACTATATTGTTAAACATTTTACCATGCCATTATTATATTCCAGTAGGGCCTCACCTTACCTCGTCACTACTCTACCGAGGTTAGGCTTGGCACTTACTGGGTACCGCTGTGGTGTACTCATACTATGCTTTTGCACATCTTTTTGTGCAGATCCAGGTACATCTTACCAGTCTAGACGTCAGTGAGTTACCTGCGCACGGAGACTTCGAGGTATATCTGCCAGCATCCGCAAACTCTGGAGTCCCCTTCTATCATTTTTATGTTGCTTCCTTATTTTACTTTTGTCACGATCCCAAATTCCCTCCGTAGGATGTCATGATGGCACCTAGTCTCTAAGACTAGGTAAGCCTTTCAATGCAGAATAATAATAAATATCTGAAATAAATAAACTACAATTCAAACAATTTTAACTCCCAAAACCCGGTAGAAATAAGTCACAAGATTCTAAGAATTTATTCTCAATGTCTCTATATATCAAGGTCTAAAGTAAAATAAGGAAGCAACATAAAAATGGTAGAAGGGGACTCCGGAGTCTGCGGACGCTGGCAGATATACTTCGAAGTCTCCGTGTGCAGGTAACTCACTGACGTCTAGGCTGGTAAGATGTACCTGGAACTGCACAAAAAGATGTGCAGAAGCGTAGTATGAGTACACCATAGCGGTACCCAGTAAGTGCCAAGCCTAACCTCGGTAGAGTAGTGACGAGGTCAGGTGAGGCCCTACTGTAATGTAATAATGGCATGGTAAAATGTTTAACTATATAGTAAAATAAAATGACATTTGGAAATGAATCAATTAGTATGTCACCATTTAATTATGCAAAATAATGGCAAATAATATCTCGTGGAAACAAAACAAAATTTCCTTTCAACTTTAAGAAAATCACAACAAATAATCAAAGGTAACTGCGATCATAAATCAATATCAACAAGGGAACTCCCGAGGTACCGCCTCGTAGTACCAAATCATAAATAAATTCACAATATCTCATTTCCTTATCTCATCGCAGGAGCCTTCACAATTTATTTTAAAGAAAATATTTTTTTCTGAAATAACATCCCGCGTTTTAGCCATCCTTATCACACCGCATGACTTCTAGTAGTTTCCCTTACTAGCCACGCGTATCAAGCTACCCTTATCTCACCGCACGCGTTTCAATACCCAGACCTTATACCACCGCATGCGTATTAATATCACAATATATCACAATTCGCACCTCAAGTGCTCAAATAATTTAACTTGCCAAAATAATTCAACAACAATATCTTTCCACAATAAAGAGCTCACGGCTCATGCCAAAATAAATCATCAATAATATTTTCCACAATAAAGAGCTCACGGCTCCATCACAATGAGTACGAAAATCTTCCAAAAATATTCAGGAATAAATAATTCAGAAAAATATTATTTCAAAATCTTTAATACGTTGCTTCAAGATCAAATTTAAAAAAGTCAAATACTTCATATTAATAATATTTAATTTAAAGAAAATCAACCTTCAAATAATGCACAGAATAAAAGAAAACAAGTTTCAACTAAACAGGTAAAACAATTGGCAGAAAAAGGTCAAACAAATTTAAAGTATATATCTTAGATCAATGATGAAAAATATAACAAGATAAAATAATTTAATAAATGCGCAACATTGATCTATACAATTTAAAAATATAATTTTGTCACATTTAGCCCGTGTACACACTCGTCACCTCGTGTACACGACTTTCAACACATTTCAATAATCACATCAATACCAATCCTAGGGGAAATTTCTCCCACACAAGATTAGACAAGTAACTTACCTCGACTTGCTCCAATTTAACAAAGAATTATGTTTTTCCCTCAATTTTTCCACTCCGATCGACTCGTATCTAGTCATAATTAATTCGATACAGTCTAAAAAAATTATAAGAATCAATTTCATAAGAAAATACTACATTTTCCAATAAAATTCGAAATTAGCTCAAAAATTACCCGTGGGGCCCATGTCTCGGAATCCGGCGAAACTTACAAAATCCGATAATACATTCAATTATGAGTCCAACCATACCAGTTTCACTCAAATCCGACTCCGGATCGATACCGAAATCTCAAAAATTCGTTTTTATGAGATTTCTAAAATTTTCCCAAATTTTTATCTTAAAACACTAATTAAATAGTGAAAACAATGATATATTCGTGTATATTGACTAAATCCGAGTTAGAATCACTTACCCCAATATTTGTCCTTGAAAAATATATCAAAATCGCCTCTCCTCAAGCTCCAATTCGTCAAAAATGGGAAATGGGACGAAGTCCCCTATTTTTGTAACTTACAGATTTGTCAGGGAGCCCGATTTGTACACTGGTCAGGGAGCCCGATTTGTACCCCGATGTCACGGAGGCCGATTTTCCAGGGAGCCCGATTTGTTAGGGAGTTCGATTTTGACAGGGAGTCCGATTTTGACAGGCAACCCGATTTTGACAGCATTTCCAGCAGAAAAATTGCAGCAGCTTTTGCAGCAGCTAAGTCTCACTTTTGATCCGTTAACCATCCGAAACTCACCCGAGGCCCTCGGGACCTCAACCCAATACACCAACAAGTCCTAAAACATCATACGAACTTATTCGAAACCTCAAATCATATCTAACGACGCTAAAATCACGAATCATGCTCCAATTCAAGCTTAATGAAACTTAGAATTTCCAACTTTTACATTCGATGTCAAAACCTATCAAATCAAGACCGATTGACCTCAAATTTTTCACACAAGTCATAAATGACATAACAGAGCTATGAAAAGTTTCGGAACTATATTCCGACCCCGATATCAAAAATTTAACTCCCCGGTCAAACTTCCAAACATTAATTCCTATTTTAGCCATTTCAAGCCTAATTTCACTACAGACTTCCAAATAAAATTCCGATCACGCTCCTAAGTCCAAAATCACCTTAGAGAGCTGTTGGAATCATCAAAATTTTATTCCGGGGTCGTTTGCACATAATTCGACATTCGGTCACTATTTGAACTTAAACTTTTAATTTTTCATCAAAATTCCATATCTCGGGCTATGGAAGTCCCAAATCACGATACGGACCTATCGGAACTGTTAAAATACTGATCCGAGTCCGTTTTCTTAAAATGTTGACCAAAGTTAACTTAGTTGAGTTTTAAAGCTCTAATTCACATTTTAATTCATTTTTCACATAAAAACTTTCCGGAAAATTTTGCGGACTGCGCACGCAAGTCGAGTAATGATAAATAGTTCTTTTCGAGGTCTTAGAATACCGAATTAATTATTAAATTTAAATATGACATTTTGGGTCATCACAACTTTAGACCTTGATATATAGAGACATTGAGAATAAATTCTTAGAAGCTTGTGACTTATTTCTACAGGGTTTTGGGAGTTGAAATTATTTGAATTGTAGTTTATTTATTTCGGATATTTATTTTTTTTTCCGCATTGATAGGCTTACCTAGTCTTAAAGACTAGGTGCCATCACGACATCTTACAGAGGGAATTTGGGGCCGTGACAGCTAACATCACTCAGTCCTCCCAATCACTCAACCTCACAATCACTCATGCCTCACCATCACTCATGCCTCACAATCGCTCAGCACTCGGCACTCGCACTCAGTAGGTACCTGCGCTCACTGGGTGTGTTTAGATTCATGAGTATCTCCTACAGCCTAAGCGCTATAATCTGTAGGGATAACTCACGTGCTATAATATCATATCAGAATCTGCACGGACAACTCACGTTCAGAGGTACAATACCTCACAAACAGGCCCTCGGCCTCACTCAGTCATAAACCTCTCCAGTCTCTCAGGATCTCAAAAATCAAAGAAATCAGCCCAAACAACATTAACATGATGCATCAAATAGAATAACCGAGACTGAGCTATGATGTAAGAATGCATGAACATGACTGAGTACGGGATATCAACTAAAGTAGTGAGAGGACAGCAAGAAACGACCTCTAAGGGTCCAAACAATACTAGCATAAGGCCTAGACATGGTATCTAGCATGATTTACTGTAAATCTTTCTAAAACATAAGGAGTATATAGCTACAACAGGTTGTTCAGCTTTACAGTTGCTACGGGATGGACCAAGTCACAATCTCCCAATGGTATATGCCCACACGTCCATCACCTAGCATGTGTGTCACCTCCAAATAGTCACATGACACAAAAATCCGGGGTTCCATACCCTCAAGACTAGATTTACAACTGTTACTTACCTCAATCCGAGAAAATCTCTACTCCGCAATGCCCTTGCCTTTTGAATCGGCCTCCGAGCATCCCGAATCTTGCCACAAGCAGTACAATATCATTAATATATGCTAAAGGAATCAATTCCACAAGAAAACCGCTAAATTAGACTCAACCCAAAATCGACTCAAATCCGAGTCCCGGGCCCACGTCTCAAAATCCGACAAAAGTCACAAAACCCGAAAGCCTATTCACTCACGAGTCTAACCATATGAAATTCATCAAAATCCGACATCATTTGGTCCCTCAAATCCTCAAATTACACCCTCCAAAATCCCAAGCCCTAACCCGTAATTTTCCCTTCAAAACCCCACTAATTAGATGAGAAATCAACGGGAAAGCACCATAGCTAGGAGTATTAGAGCTCAAGCAATTTACCTCTGTGAAAACCCTTGAATCGCTTTCGAAAATCACTCCAAAAGCTCCAAAGTCTCTGTTCCAAATTGTGAAAATGAGGAAAAATCTTGAAGTCCTCTTTTTATACTTTCTGCCCAGCAAAACCGCACCTGCGGTCCAATATCCGCACCTGCGGAGCCGATCCTGCGGTTGGGAACTCCGCTTCTGTGGAAACTCACTTAACGCACTGGCCCCATCTGCGTCCCAGGTCTCGCTGTTGGGACCAAATACACACACAAGTATACGTGGTCGTCAAGTAATAAAATGACTCGAAAGTCGGATGTCGAGCCCATAGAGACTTAGATTGATCGTTAACTAAGCAAACTAAAATAAATTAATTGTCCAAGGTATTTAAGAGTGATATTTTTCTATTTATCTACTATTGCAGAAATTAAACAAATAACAACTAAATTATCAAGAATGCGATTTTGTATGACGAGATTTTACTTCAGAGGGGATGGAAATTCCAGGGTTGTGGTTGATTTATCAATCCTATTAAGTTCAGTAATCACACTCGTTAATCCAGATTATCTATGATTGCTAATTAACCGGATCTTTTATATAAATAGCATGTTCCCACAATACTACTCGCCTGCCCACAATATATCAATCATATATTCCTATGGTATTGAGTCTATCATGAATGAATATAATACGGTATTTAATTAAGCAAGACTGTTAGGTATATTCCTATCCTAACCGCGAAATCTTCCCCCGAGCCACGGGTTCAGAAACAAGCTCTCTCTAATTCTACTCTAATCTAAACACGGCTTTCCCAATCATAGCATAGATAGTAGGGTGAATTGGTAGCTACAACAATTCACAAATTAAAACTAGAATTAAAGAAACAACCACAAGATGATAATTCGAATTAACGAAGATGTAATTAATAAACGTTAATAATAATGTCAACCAGAACCCTAGAAACTAGAGTGCTTAGCCACTCATGTTCGTAGTAACAATTTTCCAAGTATTTTGCATAAACCAATTACAAAGAAAAGATAAAGGGATGAAGAACTCTATAATTTTCTCCTCCAAAAGTTGTCCACATGATGTTCTTGGCTCCGGACGCCAAAAACTCCTCAAAGTGGCATTTTTATGTCTATTTATATGTGTAGGAAAAGACCTAAACGTGTAGGTCAAGTCCCAGTCAAACCAGGAGACGAAATAAATCTTCAAAACTCAGACTGGACCTCGCCCTAGGCCTGGCGTCGCCAGGCTAATGCCTGGTTAAGCTGGCCTTTGCCTGGCCTCGCCAGGTCTAACGCCTGCATACAAGCCTGGCATCGCCAGCTTTCTCCTTTTCACTGTTCTCGAGCACACTTTCAACGTTTAAGTATCCCTTTTGCTCTACTTTCTTCTCCAATTCACCTACATATAAAATAGACTACATTACGCGCAAATAAAGTGTAATTTATCATTAAAGCATGTAAAATGCAAGGAAAATAATGTACGAAACTATGGAATTATAGCCACACATCACTCGCACCTGCGGACGCGCACCTGCGCATTTACCTCCGCTTCTGCGGAAACAGCCAAACTCCTCACTTCCGCATCTGCGTCTCAGCCTCGCATCTGCGGGCTTGCAGATGCGTCCCCCTTCTTGCACCTGTGAATACAATCCAACCCAGCCTTGCCCACATCTGTGACTTCCTAAGCGCTTCTGCAGGGCCGCACCTGTGGGCCTCCCACCGCAGGTGCAAAAACACCAGAACACCAAGAAAAAAATCTACCAAGCCTAAGTCCAAAACTTCCTTCCGTTGAGCATCTGAAATCACCCTGAGCACCTCGGGACCTCAACCAAACATACCAACAAGTCATATATCAACACACGAACTTAGTCGAGCCTTCGAATTACTCAAAACAACATCAAAACACCAAATTACCCTCAGATTCAAGTCTAAGAACTTCTAAACTTCCAAATTCGACAACCGATGCCGAAACCAACCAAACCACGTCCGAATGACCTCAAATTTTACACACAAGTCAAAAATAACATCGCGAACCTATTCCAACTTCCAGAATTCCATTCCGACCCCGATATCAAAATTTCCACTACCAACCAAAATCGCCAAAATTTTAACTTTCGCCAATTCAAGTCTAATTCTACCACGAGCCTCCAAATCACATTCCGGACGTGCTTCGAAGTCCAAAATCACCTAACGAAGCTAATGGAACCATCAGAATTCAATTTGGAGATCGTTTACACATAAGTCAACATCCGGTTGACTTTTCTGACTTAAGCTTCTAAATAAGAGACTAAGTGTCTCAATCTACTCCGAAACCACACCGGACCCGAACCAACTAACCCGATATATCATAATATAGCTGAAAAGCACAAAAGGAAGCAGAAATGTGGGAAACGAGGCTATAACTCTCAAAACGACCGGCCGGTTCGTTACATCTACAAAGGGTAATCCTGCTATGCCAGAGTCAACTCTTTATAATATAGTCTTGTGAGCTTGTTCTTGTACAAGATTTAGCTTTGATTGTGCTTCAACAGATATTTGTATTGCCGTTTGATTCTTAATACTATAATAACATTTTTTACTTTGTGTTCTAATTTTTTTAATCTCTAATGCTCTTTTTATGGAATAAATTTATGTACAATTAAATTGGATTCTCTTGTAAAATAATTAATTGAAAGATTTAATTATTTGGACTTAACACAAAAATAATTTATTTTATGTTGATTCAGATTCTTAATATTAGTTCATCTCTATTTTTATAAAATAAAATCAAAGTCCATCATCTCGATGGTAGAGTTAGGCAGGACTCCAACTTGTATATTTCAAAAACTTTGATTACACGGAGGAGGACATACACTTTGGCCTCAATCACATATTGTAGATTAGTAACCACAAATCTAATCTGCACTTGTATATAAGAAATTGACACAAATCTGATGGACTCCTCTCTACCACTTGATATGTCTATATTCTCAATAGATGACAATACATACAGATATTAGTTCATCTCTTTTTTTGAATATTTAATCTTAATTATAATTTTATTCATCATAAATTTTATTTTCAAAGAGTAAAAAGATCGATCTGACAATTCACTTTTAGATCTTTATGTTTGCAGAATCATTAGTGGTATTGGCTCTTACCAACTATTTTTCTTTCTCTTTCTCACATATTTAGGGCTCATTTGGTACGAGGGATAAGGGATAATTAATTCCGAGATTAAATTTGAGATGAGTTTATCTCACGTTTGGTTGGAATAAAATCGTGATATAACTAATCTCGGGATTAATTATTCCGGGATTGTAGTATTTGTTTTATCCCCATGGGAGGGTGGGATAACTAACCTCGGGATAATTAATCATGGGATAACTTGTTTCCCAACCAAACGACCCCTTATATTCTTAAATATTTTCTTAGTTGTTATTTAATAATTGGGTATATTTTTCAATATTACATGAAAAATTGATTAAAAATTATATTATTTGTGTATAAAAATAGTTTAAATATAATATAAAAATATATTATGGGAATATGTTTTCTCGGTTTCAATTCTTTATGCAATCTATTTAATATTACTTTTATTTTTTCTTGGTATTTGAAATTATGGAGTGGTAATGTATTACCAATATGGAGGATTCTTATGAAATTAATTTTATTAAACCTTCCTACACATTTTTAATAAGAATTTAATAAATAAAATTTTATTAATTTAAAAATATTAAATATTAAAAAAAGTAAAATAGAAGGCCTTGTTCCAAAAAAATAGGTTATTTTAGTTATGTTCTTTCGGCCCTATGAGTTCTTCTATTTAATATTTTAGGACTATTTTGGTGTATCAATATTGTATTCGTGCTTTTATAATAATTAAGGCTCTCCTTTTTCTAAATGTTTGGACAATAAAATACATTCTCAAATTATATTAGTAACATGACATTATAATACGTTTTCAAATTTAATTAGTGATAGAAAATTTTAAGAAGTATATCTTAAAAGTAATAGGATAACATGACTAAAAATATGTCTCTATCACAAAAGTAATTATACTAATAGAAAGCCTAACATGTTCCTAAAGGTATTTGGTTTACATGCTAACATGTAGTATTATATGTCTATGATCGAAATTAATTTTACTAATAGAATTCCTAAAGGTAATTATGTAGGATTCCTAACTTGAGGTATTATGTCCTAAAACTAATAGGATTATAGGGCTAATGTCTAGAATTTCGGTTATGTCCTTTTATTGTGAGTTATTATGATTAATATTATAAGGTTATTTTTATAAACCGACATTGTATTCATGCTTTTATAATAATATAGATAGATTAGACGTACGTGCGTTGCACATAGATATTCAGTTTATTATTTATATGAAGATGAATTATTGTAAAGAAATTGACATGAAAAAAAGCAACAATATTTTAAATATTGAAATCAATTATTTGGTTTAGACTAATTAGTAGCCTAAACCAAAATTTGAAAATGACCAATTTAGTTAAGTTAGTTGGGTAGTATAAGTATTTATCATGTAGCAATATGCGCTGTGATCATATTTTACCTAACACTTCTTTGTAGACGATATTTTTGGTGTATGTTCTCTTCTAATATTTTGGTTACTTTGTCATAATCAGAACTCTTGTTATCGGTCTAGATATCCTCTTAAATATGCAACATATAGTTGTACGTGTGAAAAAAATATATTGCCACAAATACATTCAAGATTAGGAATTTTTTGGTCATGTACTTTAATTATTATCACTACAAGATATACGCGTATGAAAAGTTATTTTTGATCAAATTTAAAAAGGGTATTCTTTATTTTTTGGCGTTGATAGTTGAATTCTAAAGATAGATATGTGTTTGGTGGCACATTAGCCTATCATGGTTTCTTCATGCATGAGTCATTCCATCTTTGTATAAGTCATTTGAGGACATACATTTCTCAACAACATGATGTAACGACCCGACCGGTCGTTTTGAGAGTATTATCCCCGAACCCCTATTTATCGCTCCCTCTATTTCGTTTTTGGGTTTCGTGACTTGCCCGGAGGTTTGGTTTTTAGTTTCGGAGTGGAATGAGACACATAGTCCCTAAAATGGAAGTTTAAGTCGTAGAAATTAACTGTAGGTTGATTAGGGTGAAAATGACTCTAGAATAGAGTTTTGACGGTTCTAATAGTTCTGTAGGGTGATTTTGGTCTTAGGAGCGTGTCCGGAAGTTGATTTGGAGGTTCGTAGGTCATTTTAGCGTCAATTGGCAAAACTTGGAAATTGAATGATTTTTGGAAGGATTGACCGGGAGTGGAATTTTCGATATCGGGGTTAGATTCTGATTTCGGAAGTTGGAGTAGGTCCGTAATGTCAATTATGACTTGTGTGAAAATTTTTAGGTCAATCAGACTTGATTTGATAGGTTTCGGCATCAGATGTAGAAGTTTGATGTTTTAAAGTTCATCAGGCTTGAATCGATGCGCAATTCATGTTTTTAGCGTTGTTTGATGTGCTTTAAAGGCTCGACTAAGTTCATATGATATTTTAGGACTGGTTGGTATATTTGATCGAGGTCCCGGAGGCCTCGGGGGGTTTTCAGATGGTTAATAGATCATTTTGGACTTGTGAGAATGGCTGAAGTGCACCAGTTCTGGTTCAATCGCACCTACGCAAGTTTGACCGCAGGTGCGAGCTCACAGAAGCGAGCATTTGGGCGTAGATGTGGGGCTGGAGGAAATGGCATGTGGTCACAGGTGCGGCGTGAAGGCCTCATAAGCGGAGTCGCTTCTACGGAAGGGTGATGGTAGAAGAGGACGAGTGCTTGGGAGGCCTGTCCGCAGAAGCGGGATTTGGACCGCAGAAGCAGAATAGGGCAAGGGACCTGGGACCGAAGAAGCGGCTTGGTGGCTCACAGAAGCGAGTCCGCAGAAGCGGAGTGAGGGGATGCAGGAGTGGAATAATTCACAGATGGGGGCGATTGGTCGCTTCTGCGACGCCGTAGAAGCGGTTAAGTTTCCGCAGAAGCAGAAGTGCTGGGCAGAACACTTAAAAATAAGGGTTCGCGATTTTGCTTCATTTTAAACATTTTGACCTCGGGTTTTGGCGATTTTGAGAGAATTGTCGAGGGATTTCTTGAGGTAAGTCACTTGGGATCATTTTTATTCAATATCATTGTTTGCCCATTGAATTTCCCACCTAGTTTGGGTGTATTTAAGGTGGAATTTGGGTGTTTGAGGCTAGGGATTTGGAGAGTTTAATTTGGGGATTTGAGTGGCGATTTGGTGGCGGATTTTTGTAAATTTGGTTTGGTTGGACTCGTAGTCGAATGTGTGTTTGTATTTTGTGACTTTTACCCGATTCCGAGATATGGGCCCGGGTCCACTTTTTGGGACAATTTTCTAATTTCTTGCTAAAGTCGTAGTTTTATTATTTGAATAAATGTTTTTTATTTGTATTTATAGTATGTAATTGCTTTTGGCTAGATTTGGGCCGTTCGAAGTCGGAAAATTGAGGGAAAGGCATTCTCATTGACTGATTGGGCTTGGTTTGAGGTAAGTGACTTGCCTAACCTTATGTGGGGGAACCTCCACTTAGGATTTGGTACTATTGTAACAATTTGTGATACGTGAGCGCCATGTACGCGAGGTGACGAGTGCGTACACAGGCTAAATGTGGAAATTCTGGTTCTTGCTGAGTAGTCTTCTTTTAAATTCCTTAACCGAGTTGCCTTAACATGTGTAGCTGTCATGTTTAGCCTAGTTGTAATGACCCGGTGGGTCTTTTTGAGTATTATAATCCCGTTTCCCCATTTACTGCTCAAATTATGAATTACAGTTGTTATTTGGCTTGCCGGGGTAATTGGTTTGGGTCCGGTTCCAAGGTTTAGAATTTAAGTTGAAAAGATTGACCGGATGTTGACTTATATGTAACGACCCCGGAGAAATTTTGCTAAGGAAATTAAGGTTTGGTGATGCCGAGGTAGTTCAATTAGTACAAAGAAGCGAGTTGTGGCTCAGACCTTTTGGATTGAACAATGCATCGATGTGTAAAGGCAAACTTTGTCAGAAAAGGGTCATTTCTGCGACCACTATGCGGTTGCAGAATCACTCTACGGACCGCATAATGGTCGCAAAGTGGACCAGGAGAGGGGCAAGATTTGAGGAAAATCTGCGGTGCACTATGCGACCGCAGACCTGTTTTGCGGTGCATTATGCGACCGCAGAACAAGTATACGGACCGCATAATGACCGCAGACCGGGTTAGTAACGCCCAACTTTGGAGGCCAAATTATGCGGACCGCATACCTGTTATGCGATTGCATATGTGACCGCATAACTGCATCGGAGCTTCCATTCTTTCTAATGTTTGACCCAACCCAACTTCGATTTATAACCCTTGAAGCTCATTTTAAGCCAAAATCTGATATTTTAGAGAGAGGTGAGAGCATTTTAGAGAGAGAAAGTGAAAACTTAGTCATTTATCCATCAATTCTTGTTCAAGGTTTGAAGATTTCACAAGGATCTTGCTAGGGCTTCAAAGAGGTAAGAATTCCTTTCCTCAATTCTTCAATTTCGGGTTTGGAGTAAAAATGGGTGATTTATAGTATGATTCTTGGGTGTAAAAGTATTATGTATACATACCAATAAGGTTGTGGAAAGAAATTGTGGTTTAGTGACATTAACGGCTTGCCTAGTATCGAGATAGGCGCCATCACGACGGGTGATATTTTGGGTCGTGCCTAGGTTACATAGGTCTCACGAGTCATGGACAGGTTCAGTAGAGTCTTGCGGATCGGTACAGAGACGTCTGTACTTATCTTCGAGAGGCTGCAGAACCCTTAGGAAAATTTCACTTTCTTGTATTCTGTCGTGCAAATTTGTTGATTCTGGAAACTAAAATTCTGTTATTCTATTCTCTCACAGATAGTGAGGACACGTACTATCGGATCACATGGTCAGCCACCAGTGCCACCAGTTAGGGCCGCGAGAGGCCGAGGCCGTGGTAGAGGTCGGGGCCGAGGTGTAAATTATACCACAATTGGACCAGCACCTATAGTACCACCAGTTGCTCCAGCTCAGGAGCAGATTCCAAATATAGTTGAGCCGACAGGATTAGCTCAGGCACCAGTTGTGTCCATTGAGATTCTAGGCCTTCAGGAGACTTTGGCCCAGATATTGGCAGCTTGCACTGGTCTTGCTCAGGTGGTCAGTTTTACCGCGGTAGGGGTTGTTCTTACAGACACGCTCAGACGGGCCGTCCAGCTCATCGTGGTGTATCAGCTAGCCACGGTTCTTACAGTGCTCACTCAGGCCAGTCTTCATTCAGTGCACTACCAACACAGAGTTCTCATCATGCCTCGTCCGCTCAAGCTTCTGCAGGTAATTCCTCGGGTTATCAGGAGCAGCAGTTCCGTAAGAGGAGGGGTTGTTTCGAGTGTGGAGAATTTGGTCATTTCAAGAGAGAGTGTCCTAGGCTGTTGAGTGGGGCTCCATAGTAGAGTTCTCGACCAACGGCACCAACACCAACAGTTACACCACCCGCTCAACCAGCTAGGGGTAGGGGTCAGGCAGCTAGGGGTCGCCCAAGAAGGGGAGGCTGATCAGGAGGCGGACATGCTCGATTCTATGCTTTTCCTGCCAGGCTAGATGTTGTTGCCTCAGATGCAGTGATCACAGGTATTGTTTTAGTGTGCCATAGGGAGGCTTCTATATTATTTAACCATGGTTTCACTTATTCATATGTATCATTATATTTTGCTCGTTATCTGGATATGCCATGTGAGTCCTTAGTTTCATTTGTTTGTGTATCTATACCGGTGGGCGATATTATTACTGTGGATCGTGTGTATCGGTCGTGTGTGGTAACTATTGGGGAACTGGAGACTAAAGTTGATCTCTTATTACTCGGTATGGTTGATTTCGATGTAATCCTGGGTATGGATTGGTTGTCTCCATGTCATACTATTCTAGACTGTCACGCAAAAATCGTGACGTTGACTATGCCGGGGTTGCCAAAGGTTGAATGGAGGGGTTCTCTAGATCTTGTTCCTAGCAGGGTAATTTCTTATTTGAAGGCCCAACGTATGGTTAGAAAGGGATGTTTGTCATATTTGGCCTTTGTGAGAGATGTTGATGCAGATACTCCTTTTATTGATTCAGTACCGGTCGTGCGAGACTTTCCGGATGTATTTCCTGCAGACCTGCCGTGCCACCCGACAAGGATATTGATTTCGGTAGTGACTTGGTGCAGGGCACTCAGCTAATTTCTATCCCTTTGTATCGTATGGCACCAGCTAAGTTAAAAGAATTGAAAGAGCAACTTCAGGAACTCCTTGAAAGGGGGTTTATTAGGCCTAATATGTCACCTTGGGGTGCACCAGTTTTGTTTGTGAAAAAGAAAGATGGTACTATGCGGATGTACATCGATTATAAGCAGTTGAACAAAGTTACAATCAAAAATAAATATCCCTTGCCACGTATTGATGACCTATTTGACCAGCTTCAGGGAGCGAGATTGTTCTCCAAAATCGATTTGAGGTCTGGGTATCACTAGTTGAAGATTCGGGGTTCGGATATTTTGAAGACGACATTCAGAATTCGTTATGGCCACTATGAATTTCTTCTGATGTCTTTTAGGCTAACCAATGCCCCAGCATCATTTATGCATTTGATAAATAGTGTATTCCAGCCGTATCTTAATTTATTTGTCATGGTATTTATTGATGATATTCTGGTGTACTCACGTAACCAGGAGGAGCATGCACAACACTTGAGTATTGTATTACAGAGGCTGAGAGAGGAGAGACTTTATGCTAAATTCTCTAAGTGCGAGTTCTGGCTTAGTTCTGTGGCAGTCTTGGGATATATAGTGTCCAGTGAAGGAATTAAGGTGGATCCGAAGAAAATAGAGGCAGTTCAGAATTGGCCCAGGCCCTCTTCAGTTACTGAGATTCGGAGTTTTCTCGGCTTGGCCGGTTATTATCGTCGCTTCGTGGAAGGATTCTCGTTTATTGCATCGCCTATGACTAAATTGACCCAGAAAGGTACTCCGTTCAGGTGGTCGGATGAGTGTGAAGAGAGCTTTCATAAGCTCAAGACAGCTTTGACTACAGCCCCAGTATTGGTGTTGCCTACAGGTTCAGGGTCGTATACTGTATATTGTGACGTGTCGCATATTGGTCTCGGCGCAGTACTTATGCAAGACGGTAGGGTGATTGCCTATGCGTCCAGACAGTTAAAGGTACATGAGAAGAATTATCCAGTCCACGATCTTGAGTTGGCAGCTATTGTTCATGCCTTAAAAATCTGGCGGCATTATTTGTACGGTGTCCAGTGTGAGGTATATACAGATCATCGGAGTCTACACATTTGTTTAAACAGAAGGATCTTAATTTGCGGCAGCGAAGATGGTTAGAGTTGCTTAAGGATTATGACATTACCATTCTCTACCACCCTAGAAAGGCCAATGTGGTGGCCGATGCCTTATGTCCTAAGGCAGAGAGTTTGGGCAGCTTAGCATACTTACCGGTAGCAAAGATGCCTTTAGCATTGGATGTTCAGGCTTTGGCCAACCAGTTTGTTAGATTGGATATTTCCGAGCCGAATCGAGTTTTGGCTCGTGTGGTGTCTCAGTCTTCCTTATATGATTGCATCAGAGAGTGCCAGTATGATGATCCCCATCTGCTTGTCCTTAAGGACACAGTTTAGCATGGCGATGCCAAGGAAGTCACTATTACAGATGACGGTGTATTACGGATGCAGGGTAGGCTATGTGTGCCTAATGTAGATGGTTTGCGTGAGTTGATTCTCCAGGAATCTCACAGTTTGCGGTACTCCATTCATCCAGGTGACGCGAAGATGTATCAGGATTTGAGGCAACATTATTGGTGGAGGCGAATGAAGAAAGATATAGTTGGGTTTGTAGCTCGGTGTTTAAATTGTCAACAGGTAAAGTACGAGCATCAGAGACCGGGAGGATTACTTCAGAGACTTGAAATTCCATAGTGGAAATGGGAACGCATTACCAAGGACTTCGTAGTTGGGCTTCCATGGACATTGAGGAAGTTTGATGCAGTTTGGGTGATTGTGGATTGGTTGACCAAATCCGCGCATTTTATTCCAGTTGGTACTACTTATTCTTCGGAGCGGTTGGTAGAGATTTATATTCGCAAGATTGTTCGCCTACATGGTGTGCCAGTGTCCATCATTTCAGATCGGGGCACACAGTTTACATCACAGTTTTGGAGAGCAGTGCAGCGAGAATTGGGCACACAGGTTCAGTTGAGTACAACATTTCACCCTCAGACACACGGACAGTCCGAGTGCACTATTCAAATATTGAAGGATATGCTACACGCTTGTGTCATTGATTTTGGAGGTTCTTGGGATAAATTTCTACCACTTGCGGAGTTTGCTTACAATAACAGCTACCAGTCAAGTATACAGATGGCTCCGTATGAGGCATTATATGGGAAACGGTGTCGATCTCCGGTTGGTTGGTTTGAGTCGGGTGAGGCTAGGCTATTGGGTACTGACTTGGTTCAGGATGCTTTGGATAAGGTTAAAGTGATTCAGGAGCGGCTTCGCACGGCGCAGTCTAGATAGAAGAGTTATGCCGACAAAAAGGTCCGTGATGTTGCTTACATGGTTAGGGAGAAGGTTCTGCTCAAAATTTCACCAATGAAGGGTGTGATGAGGTTCGAGAAAAAGGGCATGTTGTGCCCTCGGTATATTGGGCCTTTTGAGATACTTAAGAAAATTGGAGATATGGCTTATGAACTTGCCTTGCCACCTAGTGTATCAGGTGTTCATCCAGTGTTCTATGTATCCATGCTCCGAAAGTATGTCGGGGATCCGTCTCATATTATGCATTTCAATACAGTGCAGCTGGACGGTAATTTGACTTATAATGTGGAGCCGATAACTATTTTAGACTGGCAGGTTCGAAAACTGAGGTCCAAGAACATAACATCAGTGAAGGTGCAGTGGAGAGGCCAGCCAGTCGGAGAAGATACTTGGGAGATTGAGTAGGAGATGCAGAGTAAATACCCACACTTATTTGAGACTCCAGGCATTATTCTAAACCCGTTCGAGGACGAGCGTTTGTTTAAGAGGGGGAGAATGTAATGACCCGGCAGATCATTTTGAGTATTATAATCCCGTTTCCCCATTTACTGCTCAAATTGTGAATTACAGTTGTTATTTGGCTTGCCAGGGTAATTGGTTTGGGTCTGGTTCCAAGGTTTAGAATTTAAGTTGAAAAGGTTGAACGGATGTTGACTTATGTGTAACAACCCCGGAGAAATTTTGCTAAGGAAATTAAGGTTTGGTGGTGCCGAGGTAGATCAATTAGTACAAAGAAGCGAGCTGCGGCTCCGACTTTTTAGGTTGAACAATGCATCGATGTGTAAAGGAAATATTTATCGGAAAAGGGTCATTTCTACGACCACTATGCGGTCGCAGAATCACTCTACGGATCGCATAATGGTCGCAAAGTGGACCAGGAGAGGGGCAAGATTTGAGGAAAATCTGCGGTGCACTATGCGATCGCAGACTTGTTTTGTGGTGCATTATGCAATCGCATAACAAGTATGCAGATCACATAATGACTGCAGACCGGGTTAGTAATGCCCAGCTTTGGAGGCCAAATTATGCGGTCGGTATGCGAACCACACACCTGTTATGCGATCGCATAACTGCATCGGAGCTTCCATTCTTTTTAATGTTTGACCCGACCCAACTTCGATTTATAGCCCTTGAAGCTCATTTTTGAGTCAAAATATGATATTTTAGAGAGAGAAAGTGAAGACTTAGTCATTTATCCATCAATTCTTGTTCAAGGTTTGAAGATTTCACAAGGATCTTGCTAGGGCTTCAAAGAGGTAAGAATTTCTTTCCTCAATTCTTCAATTTCGGGTTTGGAGTAAAAATGGGTGACTTATAGTATGATTCTTAGGTGTAAGAGTATTATGTATACATACCAATAAGTTTGTGGAGAGAAATTGTGGCTTAGTGACATTAACGACTTGCTTAGTATCGAGATAGGCGCCATCACGTCGGGTGAGATTTTGGGTCGTGACACTAGTATCGCATGTCTACATGTCTTAACGTTTACTTGAAATTTGTGCAACATGCTTAGTTGAATTACTTGCCTCTGTGATCCTGTATTCAGTCTTTAATTGTATGATTCCTTGCTGTAAATTCATTGTTCCATAGGTTATGAGTTGTGTATTTACTTTTGGGACTACGAGGCGGTACCTCATGAGTTTCCCCTGTCATGTATTTACTTTTGGGACTACGAGGTGATACCTCGGGAGATCCCTTGTTGCATATTTACCTTTGGGACTACGAGGCGGTACCTCAAGAGATCCCCTGTTACATATTTACTTTTGGGACTACGAGGCGGTACCTCGGGAGATCCCCCATGTTATGTATTTACATTTGGGACTACGAGGCAATACCGCGGGAGTGCCCATGTTGTTTACCTCTATTTGTTGTGCTGTTACCTTTATGTAATTTCTCGTTGTTCATTTCTCAGTTATTTCATTGTATTATTATATTTTCTGCCTCATTTCTTTTTATTCCAGTAGGGCCCTGACCTGACCTCGTAAATACTCTACCGAGGTTAAGCTTGGCATTTACTAGGTACCGTTGTGGTGTACTCATGCTACTCTTCTGCACATTATTTTGTGCAGATCTAGGTTCTTCCTACCAGGCCAGATATCAGCGAAATAGCCTGTACGTGGAGACTTCAAGGTACATCTGCCAACGTCCGCAGACCTCAGAGTCCCCCTCTATCCTGTTATGTTATTTTCCTTATTCTTTTTAGAATCTGATGTATAGAGACACTTAGTATTTTCTCTTAGAAGCTTGTGACTTATTGCTGCCTGGTTTTGGGAGTTGTAATTATTTGAATCGCAGTTTCTATTTATATTTCATGTGTTGAGATTTGAGTTTAGTTTTATATTCAGTTATTCTGCAAATTGTTAGGCTTACCTAGTCTTAGAGACTAGGTGCCATCACGACATCCTACAGAGAGAAATTAGGGTGGTGACAAGTTGTTATCAGAGCTCTAGGTTCATAGGTGTTATGAGTCACAAGTAGGTTTAGTAAAGTCTCGCGGATCGGTACGGAGACATCTGTACTTATCTTCGGGAGGCTATGGAACTGTTAGGAAAAGCTTAACTTCTTTGATTCCTTATCGTGCGATATTTTGAATTCGGATTCTAATTTTATGCCTTTCTATTCTCTCAAAGATGATGAGGACATGTACAACTGGATCAGATGACCAAACACCCGCGCCACCTACTAGACCCGCGATAGGACGGGGCCGGGGTAAAGGCCGAGATCGTCCATGTGGTGCAGCCAGAGCACCCACATGAGCTGCTACAGAGGAGCCACCAGTAGCTCCAGTTGGAGGGTAGGTACCTGAGATGCCTGTTATTGAACCAGCCCTCAGGAGACTCTAGCCCACGTTCTGAGCATGTTCAGCACCTTGGCTTAGGTAGAATTGATACCACTTGCTCCTGCCACATCTTAGGTCGGGGGAGGAGCACATACTCCCATCAACAGTACCCCAGAGCAGCGGGTTCAGGTCGACCAGGTTCCAGAGCTCATACGAATGCAGCCGGTAGCTCCAGTTCAGCCCGAGGTTAGGCCAGCAGTTTCTAAGATGGAGCATCTCAGGCTCGAGAGGTACAAGAAGTACCACCCTCCTACTTTCAGTGGATTGGCGTCAGAGGATGCCCAGGGTTTTTTTGAGGAGTGCCACCGTATCCTCCGTACTATGGGTGTTGCGGAGACTAGTGGGGTTTCTTTCACTACGTTCCACCTTAGAGGAGCAGCTTATCAGTGGTGGCGAGCATATGAGTTGGGTAGTCCGGCCGAGGAAGCTTTACTCACTTGGACGCAGTTCTCAGATATGATATTGAGGGAGTATGTTCCTTAGAGTCTCAGAGATGCATGGCGTGTAGAGTTTGAGCAGTTGTGCCAGGGTTCTATGACCGTGTCAGAGTATGCGATCCGGTTCAGTGATTTGGCCAGGCATGCACCAGCCTTGGTTGCTACTGTTCGAGAGCGGGTTTGTCGATATATTGAGGGGCTCAACCCCAATATCAGATTTAGCATGGCCCGAGAGTTAGAGATGGATATTGAGTACCAGCAGGTAGTAAGGATTGCTAGGAGGTTGAAGGGTATGCTAACTCGGGAGAGAAAGGAGAGAGATACCAAGAGGTCTCGAGATTCTGGCACTTATAGTAGTACTCGTGCCCTGGCTGCAGCTCGTCAGGGCAAGGGTTATATGGGTCGCCCTATTCATTCAGCACTTCTAGTCGCCAGTGGTGCTCCAGCCACTCTTAGGCCCTAGGATCCCTATTATGCACTGCCAGTGTCTAGTGTACCTCCTGTACGGGATGCTTTCAGCAGTCAGTCCAGCCGATCAGGCCTGAGCCAGTCGTAGCAGCCACGTCCTCTAAGAGCTTTTTTTGAGTGTGGTGACACTCATCATGTGGTGAGGGATTGCCCCAGACTCAGGAGGGGTGCACCTCCATAGATTTCTCAGGCACCACGTGCTCCACCGGGTCCTCAGTCTATGATTACAGCACCAATTACCACTCCACCTGCATCGCCAGCTAGAGGTGGAGGTCGAGCAGGTAGAGGTCTCCCTAGAGGGGGAGGCCATGCCAGATACTATGCTCTTCCTGCTAGGACGTAGGCAGTTGTATTCGATTCTGTTATCACAGGTATTGTTCTGATATGTCATAGAGATGCATCAGTCTTATTTGATCCAGGCTCTACTTATTTCTATATGTCATCTTATTTTGCTCCGTATTTGGATGTATCCCATGATTCTTTGAGTTCACCTGTCTATATGTCTACACCCGTAGGTGATTCTATTGTTATTGACCATGTGTATCGGTCGCGTTTGATTGTTCTTAGTGGTTTTGAGACTGGAGCCGATTTATTATTGTTTAGCATGGTGGATTTTGATGTTATTTTGGGCATGGACTGGTTGTCGCCCTATCACGCTATCCTTGATTGTCACGCCAAGATGGTGATATTGGTTATGCCAGGTCTATCATGACTAGAGTGGAGAGGTACCTTAGATCATGTTCCTAGCAGGGTTGTCTCATTTCTTAAGGCTCAGCAAATGGTTGAGAAGGGGTGTGATGTGTATCTAGCCAATGTAAGGGATGCTAGTGTTGATACTCCTACCGTCGAGTCTGTTCCGGTAGTGAGAGACTATTCAGATGTATTCCCGACGGATCTTCCGGTCATGCCGCCTGACAGGGATATTGATTTTGGCATTGATTTATTACCGGGAACTCAGCCCATTTCTATTCCACCTTATTGTGTGGCCCCAACATAGTTGAGAGAATTAAAGGAACTATTGCAAGAATTGCTCGATAAGGGTTTCATTCGGCCCAGTGTGTCGCCTTGGGGTACTCCTGTCTTGTTTGTAAAGAAGAAGGATGGTTCTATGCGAATGTGTATTGATTATCTCCAGTTGAACAAGGTTACAACGAAGAACATGTATCCATTGCCATGTATTGGTGACCTATTTGATTAACTTCAGGGTGCCATAGTGTTCTCTAAGATCGACTTGCGTTCAGGTTATCATCAATTGAAGATTCGAGAGCCAGATATCCCGAAGACTGCTTTCAGGACTCGGTATGGTCATTACGAGTTCCTCGTGATGTCTTTTGGGCTGACCAACTCCCCAACAACATTCATGCACTTGATGAACAATGTATTTTAGCCCTATCTTTACTCTTTCGTCATGTGTTTATTGATGACATTCTGGTGTACTCCCGGAGTCGGGAGGATCATCAGCAACACCTGAGGACTATGCTTGAGACCTTGAGAGAAAAGAAGTTGTATGCAAAATTTTTGAAGTGTGAATTCTAGCTAGATTCAGTGGCATTTTTGGGTCATGTAGTATCGAGTGGGGGGATCAAGGTAGATCTGAAGAAGATTGAAGCAGTACAGAGTTGGCCCAGACCATCCTCAGTTACGGAGATTTGGAGTTTTCTTTGCTTTGCAGGGTATTATCGTCAATTTGTAGAGGGTTACTCGTCTATTGCTGCATCTATAACTAGATTGACCTAGAAAGATGCTCCATTCAGGTGGACCGAGGAGTGTGAGGGGATCTTTCAAACTCTCAAGACTGCTTTGACTACAGCCCCAGTGTTGGTGTTTCCTATTGGTTCGGGGTCTTATACAGTGTATTGTGATACATCACGCATTGGTCTCGTCGCGGTGTTGATACAGGATGGTAGGGTGATTGCCTATGCATCTAGACAACTGAAGGTGCATGAGAAGAACTATCCTGTCCACGACCTCGAGTTAGCATCTATTGTTCATGCCTTGAAGATCTGGCAGCACTATTTGTACAGTGTCCCTTGTGAGGTTTTTACTGATCACCAGAGTCTACAACATCTGTTTAAATAGAAGGATCTTAACTTGTGGAAACGAAGATGGTTGGAGCTGCTTAAGGATTATGACATCACCATCCTCTATCATCTCGGGAAGGCCAATGTGGTGGCCGATGCCTTGAGTCGCAAGGCGGAGAGTTTGGGTAGTTTAGTATATCTACTAGTAGCAGAGAGGCCTATAGCCTTGGATGTTCAGGCCTTGGCCAACCAGTTTGTCAGATTGGATGTTTCTGAGCCAAGCTTAGTTTTGGCTTGCGTGGTTTCTCAGTCTTCTCTTTATGACCGTATCAGGGAGCGTCAGTATGATGACCCCCATCTACTTATCCTTAAGGACACGGTTCAGCATGATGATGCCAAGGAGGTCACTTTTGGAGATGACGGTGTATTACGGATGCAGGGCTGGCTATGTGTGCCTAATGTAGATGGTTTGCATTAGTTGATTATCCAAGAGGCTCACAGTTCGCGGTTCTCCATTCATCCAGGTGCCGCGAAGATGTATCGGGACCTCAAGCAGCACTATGGGTGGAGGCAGATAAAGAAGGACATAGTGGAATGTGTAGCTTGGTGTTTAAATTGTCAGCATGTGAAGTATGAGCATCATTGACCAGGTTGATTGCTTCAGAAGCTAGATATTCCGGAGTGGAAATGGGAGCGGATCACTATGGATTTCGTTGTTGGTCTCCCACAGACTCAAAGGAAGTTCGATGCAGTTTGGGTGATTGTGGATAGATTGACCAAGTCAGCTCATTTCATTCCTGTGGTTACTACTTACTCTTCGGAGCAGCTGGCTCAGGTTTACATTTGCGAGATTGTCAGGCTTCATGGCGTACTGGTATCTATTATCTCTGACCAGGGTACACAGTTTACATCGCGTTTCTAGAGAACCGTACATCGTGAGTTAGGTACTCGGGTAGAGTTGAGTATAATATTTCACCCTGAGACGGACGGACAGTCCGAGCACACTATTAAGATATTGGAGGATATGCTTCGCAGGTGTGTGATGGATTTTGGGGGTGCTTGGGATCAGTTCTTTCCACTGGCGGAGTTTGCCTACAACAACAATTATTAGTCGAGCATTCAGATGGCCCCATATGAGGTTTTATATGATAGGCGGTGCCGGTCTCCAGTGGGTTGGAAAAGGTCCCCCATATCAGGTTGCTTTGGAAAAGGTTAAATTGATTCAGGATAGACTTCGTACAACTCAGTCCAGACAGAAGAGTTACGCAGATCGGAAGGCTCGTGACGTTGCATTCATGGTTGGGGATCGGGTTTTTCTTGGGGTTTTGCCCATGAAGGGTGTTATAAGGTTCAAAAAGAAGGGAAAGTTGAGACCTAGGTATATCGGGCCTTTTGAGATTCTTGAGAGGGTTGGAGAGGTGGCTTATAGACTTGCGCTACCACCTAGTCTCACTGCAGTTCATCCAGTGTTCCATCTCTCCATGCTCCAGAAGTATCACAATGATCCGTCCCATGTGTTAAACTTCAGCTAAGTCTAGCTGGACAAGGATCAATCTTATGTTGAGGAGCCAGTGGCTATTTTGGATAGGGTTCGAAAATTGAGGTCAAAGAACATCTCTTCAGTGAAGGTTCAGTGGAGGGGTCATCCGGTCGAGGAGGCGACTTGGGAGACTGAGCATGATATGCGCATCCGTTATCAAGGGAAAGGCATTCTCATTGACTGATTGAACTTGGTTTGAGGTAAGTGACTTGCCTAACCTTGTGTGGGGGAACCTCCCCTTAGGATTTGGTAATTTTGTAACAATTTGTGATATGTGAGCACCGTGTACGCGAGGTGACGAGTGCGTACACATGCTAAATGTGGAAATTCTGGTTCTTGCTGAGTAGTCTTCTTTTAAATTCCTTAACTGAGTTGCCTTAGCATGTGTAGCTGTCATGTTTAGCCTAGTATCGCATATCTACATGTCTTAACTTTTACTTGAAATTTGTGCAATATGCTTAGTTGAATTACTTGCTTCCGTGATCTTGTAATCAGTCTTTAACTATATGATTCCTTACTGTAAATCCGTTGTTCCATAGGTTATGAGTTGTTTATTTACTTTTGGGACTACGAGACGGTACCTTGGGAGTTCCCCCTATCATGCATTTACTTTTGGGATTACGAGGCGGTACCTCGGGAGATCCCTTGTTGCATATTTACTTTTGGGACTACGAGGCGGTACCTCGGGAGATCCCCCTATTGTGTATTTATAGTTGGGACTATGAGGCGATACCCCGGGAGTGCCCCTGTTTTTTACCTCTATTTGTTGTGCTGTTACCTTTCTGTAATTTCTCGTTGTTCATTTCTCAGTCATTTTATTGTATTATTAAATTTTCAGTCTCATTTCCTTTTATTCCAGTAAGGCCCTGACCTGACCTCGTCACTACTCTACCGAGGTTAGGCTTGGCACTTACTGGGTACTGCTATGGTGTGCACATGCTACTCTTCTGTACATCTTTTTGTGCAGATCCAGGTTCTTCCTACTAGGGCAGATACTAGTGAGATAGCCTGTACGTGGAGACTTCAAGGTACATCTGCCAACATCCGCAGTCCTCGGAGTCTCCGTCTATCCTTATTATGTTATTTTTCTTATTCTCTTTAGACTCTAATGTATAGAGACATTTAGTATTTTCTCTTAGAAGCTTGTGACTTATTTCTACCGGGTTTTGAGAGTTGTAATTATTTGAATCACAGTTTCTATTTATATTTCATGTGTTGAGATTTAAGTTCAGTTTTATATACAGTTATTTCGTAAATTGTTAGGATTACCTAGTCTTAGAGACTAGGTGTCATCACAACATCCTATGGAGGAAAATTGGGGTCGTGACACATGATGAGTGCATTTTTCTTTAATGTTCTTTATAATGGTAGATCATTTTGTTTGTTTGGTAAATGTATACATAAATACACACACACACACACACACACACACACACACACACACACACACACATATATATATATATATATATATATATATATATATATATATATATATATATATATATATATATATGGTTGTTTGGTGTTAAAGTATTTAAGTAATCTTTCTCGTAATAGTTGTTGACCATCTTATACCGAGTCAAAATTAAGAAACATTTTGCTTTCATTGGGCAACTTGACAATTCATATCTTTTTTAGTTGATCGACATATTTATTTCTGCTAGCTATGATAGCATTTTATGTCGTGTATATGGCATAATTTTAATTTTGGTGAATGAAGAAAACACTTCCATTGTTAAACATTCTTTAATATGATCAATATTTATAACGATCCGACTGGTCGTTTTGAGAATTAGCTTCCCGTTCGGTGGCTTAAGGTTTCGAGAAGTTTTGTATCATGTATTGTGACTTGCGTGTGTTGCCGAGTTCGAATTTCGGATGATTCGGGATTGATTTGGAAGGATGATTCTTGTTTTAGATACTTAAGTGAAAAGAGTTGTCTAGAATTTGACTTTTGTATAGATGACTCCGGAATGGTATTTTGATGATTC
Source organism: Nicotiana tabacum (assembly GCF_000715075.1). Lineage (NCBI taxonomy): Eukaryota > Viridiplantae > Streptophyta > Magnoliopsida > Solanales > Solanaceae > Nicotiana > Nicotiana tabacum. Next base: position 38,955,961 of record NC_134092.1, read on the forward strand.
CAATATCATGATTTTGGAATCAGGCGTCTGTCCAGATTTGGATTTGGAGGTCCATAGGTTAATTTGATGCATTTTCGCGAAAATAGGAAAGTTGAAGGTTTGGAAGGGTGAGAGGTTTGACGAGGAGTTGACTTTGTTGATATCGGGTTCAAGTTTTGATTCTGGGAGCTGGTATAGCTCTGTTGTGTCATTTGGAACTTGCATGCAAAATTTGATGTCATTCCGGGTTGATTTAATATGATTCAGCACGAATTGTTGAAGTTGAAAGTTTATAAGTTTATAAGTTCATTAAGTTCGATTTGAGGCACGATCTGTGGTTTTGATGTTGTTTGATGTGATTTGAGGCCTCGAGCAGGTCCGCGTTATGTTATGGAACTTGTTGATATGTTCGGACAGGGTCCCGGGGGCCCCGGGTGTGTTTCGGAAGGGCTTCAGGCCATTTCATCACGTTTTAGAGTTGCTGGTTTTCTGATGCTTCAGGTACTCTATCCGATCGCGTGTATGCTATCGCGATTGCGATATGTTGTGGGAGCTGAGCATGGTTCTTCTTCGCGTTCACATAGCTGTTCCAGCATTCGTGATTCTTGAGTTGTTTGTAAGTCGCGTTCTCGTCATGGAGATCGTGATCGCGTGATGCCGTGGGAGGAGGAAGGCTCCTTGGCTTACGCGTTCGCGGAAGGTGTTGGGCATTCGCGCTTCTTTTGTTCACTGCCCTTCGGTATTGCACTGTTCTTCTCGCGATAGCGTATTGCATGTTTTGGGAAGTTATTGTTTCTTCTTCGCGATCATGATGTGCAAATGCCTGGGCAGCAGATATTAATTCCCAAGTCGAGATTTTGGCCATTTTTATCATATCTTGAGTTGTAGACTTCAAATTTGCGCGATGTTTTAGGGGTTATTCACGTGTTGGATTGAGGTAAGTGTTCTTTACCAAGATTTGATTTTATTTCATGATTCCATCTTTGTTTTTATCATTAAATTAGTGGTTTGATTTGGGGGGAAATAAGAATTGTATGAAAACTGTCAAATATAAAATGATGATTTGAAGGACGAATTGACGTCGGAATTGGATAAATTTGGTATGATTGGACTCGTATCGAAATGGGTGTTCGGATTTTATGAATTTTATCGGGTTCCAAGGTGCGAGCCCAAGGTTGATATTTTGGGTTGACTTTTTAGTTTTCATTAAATATCGAAGCTTTATTATGCAGAATTGTTTCCTATAGTTTTTATTTATAATATTAAGTTATTTTGGCTAGATTTGAGCCGTCCGGAGGTTGTTTCTCACGAGAAGGTCATTTTAGAGTATCGTTCTAGCTTCTTTGAGGCAAGTTTGTGTGGGGGAACTACCCCTTAGGATTTGAGTCGTTTGTGCTATTTGTGTCATGTGAAAGCCGTGTACATGAGGTGACGAGTACGTACTCAGGCTTATATGTAGAAAATTGACCGGTCTACATCTTTTATGTACTTATTTGGAATTGTTAGCACATGTTATAACTTTTATTCATCATGTCTACTATCACATGCTTTATTTGAAGTTGTCGTTACATGTCACATTCTTTACTTGTCGAGTTTGCTCTTATATGCTTTATTTGGAGTTGTTATCACTTTTATCATTATGTGATTTCTTTTATTGTGGAGCTATTCTTAGTTGAAATTGTCGTCACATGATATCCTTTTATTACCGGGTTGTTCTCATGCATTTAGATGTAGTACTAGTTCGTTCAATCTCCTTCATTGTTAGACTAATTCATACACTAGAGTCTGAAGTTTGCCATTTCATGGAAGTACTTTCACTATCGATGTTATCCTTAAACAATTAATTGGAAATGAAGTTATCGAGAGTCATTAATCTATTCTAATTGAAGTTGTGTTTAAAAGGGGGTGTTGTTCCTTGTTGAATTACTTTTCCATTCATTTTATTGTTATTGAGATTCTATATATGTTGTGTTGAGCCTTGGGCTATTTGTTGTAAAAATATTGATATCGTTGAATCTTTGGAAAGGTTGTGGCCTACGGGCACTTGTTGTAACAACTCGACCGGTCGTTTTGAGAATTTACATCTCGTTCAGTGGCTTAAGGTCACGAGTAGCTTTGTGTTGTGTATTATGACTTGCATGTGTGATTGAGTTCGATTTTTGAATATTTCAAGATTGGTTTAGAAGGATGATTATTGTTTTAGAAGCTTAAGCGGTAAGAGTTGATCGAAGTTGGACTTTTATGTAGATGATTTCAGAATGGTGGTTTGATGATTCAAATAGCTTTGTGTGCTGATTTGGACGTAGGCGTGTGTCCGGATTTGAATTTGGAGGTCCGCAGGTTGATTTGATGCATTTTGCCAAAAATTGGAAAGTTGAAGGTTTGGAAGGTTCAGAAGTTTGATCGGGAGTTGGCTATGTTGATATCGGGCTCAGATTGCGACTCTGAGAGTTGGATTATCCCCATTATGTCATTTGGGACTTGCATGCAAAATTTGACGTCATTCCGGGTTGATTTGATATGTTTTGGTGCGAGTTGTAGAAGTTGAGAGTTGATAAATTCATTAAGGCTGATTTGAGGTGCGATTCATAGTTTTGACTTTGTTTGATGTGATTTGAGGCCTCGAGTAGGTCTGCGTTATGATTTAGGATTGGTCAGTATGATTGAACGGGGTCCCGGATGTGTTTCGGACGTGTTGCAGATCATTTTGAGCCTTGTGAAGGTTGCTGAAGATTCTGTATGCTGGTGTCTTCGCACCAACAGATGAGGGACTGCAGGAGCAAATATTTGGAGCGCAGGTGAGACTTGGGTTGGAGAAGGCAGGCACCGTAGAAGCGGTCATCTGGTCGCTGAAGCGTAAGCACAGAAGCGCTAGGGTTTCGCTGGTACAAGGGTGGCGAAGGCTGGAGTGACCGCAAATGCGATGGTTTTTCTGCATCTGCGATATCGCATATGCGGTGCGTGAAGCGCAGATGCTAAAGGTACTGTGTGCCGTGGTTCTCGCAGGTGCGAGCTTTTTCCGTAGAAGCGGTCGTCGCAAGTGCGTGGTTTTGTCCGCAAAAGCGAAAATGCTGGGCAGAAGGTTTAAATTCGAGAGTTTGATTTCATTACTCATTTTTGGACCTAGGGATCTCGGTTAGTGATGATATTCCATGGGTCTTTCAAGCAATTCATTTGGGTAAGTATTTTTTACCTGAATCTTATTATATTTCATGAATCCATTGTTATTTTCATCATTTAATTAGTGATTTAAGTTGAAAATTTGGGGAAACATTATGAAAACTTATTAGAATAAACTTGGAGATTTGAAAGGCGATTCGAAGTCGGATTTGAGTAATTCTTGTATGGTTGCACTCATTATCGAATAGGTGTTAGGATTTTGTAATTTTTGTCGGGATCCGAGGCGCGGGCCCGAGGTTTACTTTTTGAGGTAACTATTTATTTCTCTTTCAAGATCGAAGCTTTATTGTCCGAAATTTGTTCCCTATAATTTATATTCATGATATTAAGTTATTTCAGCTAGATTTGAGCCGTCCGGAGTATCTTGACTAACATTGTGTGGGGAAAACTACCCCTTAGGATTTGAGTCATTTGTGCTAATTGTGTCATGTGAAGGTCGTGTACGCGAGGTAACGAGTACGCTCGGGCTTATTTGTGGGAATTTGACCGTTTTAGGCTATTGGGTTCTTATGTCCATTAAAAATGAAGTTGTCTTATCATGTTAAATCCCCCACTTACTAAATTCATCCTTTTGTGTCTTATTTGGAGTTGATTGATTCATGTTCTACCTGTGCTGCCAATAAACTCTTATGTGCCTTAACTGTAATTGTCGCCTTTTTTATTGTCATGCTGTCTTTTCCGTAATTTCTTAATCTTAATTGAAGTTATTGTTGTCTTTTCCGTAACTGCTTAACCTTAATTGAAGTTATTGATGTATTTTCCGTAACTACTTAACCTTAATTGAAGTTATTATTGTCTTTTCCATAATTTCTTAACCTTAATTGAAGTTTTTTTTATCCCTTTCACTGTTGACTTATCTTTAATTGGAGTCATTGATTCATACTATCTCTCTTATCGTTGAGTTGTAATTATGTGGAATCATTGTTGCACATTATCTCTCCCCTTGTTGAACTATTCTTGTTGAAACCATTATTCCATGTTGTGCCTTTCATTGTGAGATCGTTCTTCCGTTTCCTTGCGTTATGAAGTTCTTGTGTTGATTTACTTGCCATACTCTCGTGTTATTGTTATTGTTGTTGTTGTTGTACTCATTGTCATTGAGCCGAGGGTTATGCGTGGTTGTGGTATTGAAATCATTTTGAGGAAACGTTGTGGCATATGGGCACATGTGGTGAAAGACCTTATATTGTGTTGTTATGTTTTTGGCACACGTGATATTGTTGAGAGGATTGTCAGGGTGTTAACACGTGAGTTGTCTGTGCTATTGCTATTATTGATATTTGCACATGCGGCGTGATAAGGCAGGCTATATATGTTGGTTTGCGCATATGGCGAGACAAGGTGGGAATATTCATATGCGCGTGCGGCGAGACAAGGCGGGCATTTACTTTATTGTTGCGTACGTGGTGAGATAAGGTGGGCTATGTCGGGGAATGATTTGTGATGACTTGTGATGGCCTAGGGGCATTGTTATTGATGATATTTGTGTATTGGTGTGACTACCCTGTGTGAGTTGTACATTTTATATTTTGTGATGTTGTTTCCTACGTGCCCTTCGTTGCCTCCAATCTTACTTGTTGACTTAAGTTGTGACAGAACACTTGCACAAGCATACACATACTTAATCACCCATATCTATTTAAGAAGATAAATCCTAATGTTATTGACCATCTACATGTACTCTCGTTTATGTGTCTTCTGTGTGAGAGTTGTTCTATTGGAACGTGAGTTGTCCGTGCGTATATGAGGTATCAATAGTATTGGCACGTGAGTTGTGCGTGCAACACGTGAGTCATTCGGGCAGTTATAAACTGTAATATGGACACATGATGCCAATTGATTAGGGTTCATGAACTGGGACCCGTGAATTGTGACTATGAGATGAAGTACCTTTGGGAATTTTTAAACAAATCTTGAGTGAAAGTGGTTGCTCTTATTGAGTTGTTACTTGTTTTCCTTACTTGGTTTCACCTTATTCCGTAGTGTTATTACCTGTTGTGTCTCATTGCTAACTATTGCTTATAGCTTCCTATTACGAGCATCGCTTTGTTATTGTTATCATGCTTAGTTTTATATTGATATTGTTCCCTGTTAGTTTCACATTTATACTTGTATAGGTTATTATGTCTAGTAGGTATCTTGACTGTTCCTCGTCAGTACTCCACCGAGGTTAATCTTTATATTTACTGGGAACCGCTGTGGTGTACTCATGCTATGCTTTTTGCACATTTTTTGTGAAGATCTAGGTACTTCAGAGTTGGTTGATTCTAGTTAGCTATTCGGGTTTTTCTGTGGAGACTCAAGGTATACTCGCTGTCGCGTTCGCAGGCCTCGAAGTTACCTGCTGATATTATACTTGTACTGTCTATTTCTTTTCTGGAACAATTGTACTTAGAAGATATTTCCTAGTAAACTAAGTAGAGTTATGATTTGTACTACCGCATTTGGGTATGGTATTGCACTCGGGTTTATTGATTCACTATAGAAATTTCAATTTCATGCTTAATTGTTGTTCTAGTTGAATTCTGTCATTTAATTCAGTAAGTGTTAGGCTTACCTAGTATTAGAGACTAGGTGCCATCACGACATCCTACAAAGGGAAATTGGGGTCGTGACAAGTTGGTATGAGAGCTCTAGGTTCATAGGTGCTATGAGTCATAAGCGAGTTTAGTAGAATCTTACGGATCGGCACAGATACGTCTATACTTATCTTCGAGAGGCTACAAAACTATTAGGACAGTTTCACTTCCTTCATTCCTATCGTGCGAGTTTATTGATTTCAGAGTTTGATCCTTTGTCATTCTATTCTCTCACAGATGGTGAGTACACGAGCTACAGTTGATATGTTATGTTGTACTAATGATAACACATGTGAATTGTTGTGTGGTTTGGTTGTTGTTATACGGAGTATAAGGGTGGCATTTCACTGTTGTTGTTATGCGGAGTATAAGGGTGGCCTATCACTGTTGTTGTTATGCGGGGCATAAGGGTGGCATCTCACTGTTGTTGAATGTATGAAGTGATACGGGTGGCTATATGAGAGATAAGGGTAGCTAATGATAATGTCAGGGCAGAGTGATACAGGTGGCTATCAGAGAGATAAAGGTGGCAATTTCAGGGATGATGTGTGATGGTTTGGAGACATTGTGTTGGTGATTTTCGTGTGATGGTACACTTTTGCTTGTGTTTGTCATACACCTCGCGTAACTTGCTTTGTTGTTTCGATGAGCTATTCGATGTCTTTGATAATACTTGTTGGCTTTAGCTGTAGTAGTACTCTCACACAAGCATACACCGTAGTATGCCACTTATACTAGTTCAGGAGTATGAAACTTGACATTTATTGATCATGCCCATGTGTTCTTGTATTATCTGTTTCCATGTTGATATTGATCCTCTGACTATACCGGGCGGGTTGTGATTGTGAGCCTATGACCATGTTGGGTGGAATATGAATATGATCCTGAGATCATGCTAGGCGGATTATGATTGTGAGCTTGTGACCATGTCGGGCGGATTGTGAATGTGAGCCTGTGATCATCCTGAGCGGATTGAAATTTTGGCACGTGAGTTGTCCGTGCGGCTGCGATGTAAGATGTGGGCATGAGGTGCCGTGAGTATATGATGGTGGGTTGATACCCGTGACTTATGACTATGAGATGAAGTATCACAGAGTGATTTTGTTGTCAAACTTAGAACTGTTTGATTACTTGATTATCATTTGTGTTCCTTATTAGGTTTTATTGATACTTCACTGTGTTCTTATTGCTTTACTGTTTATGTCACTTGTTGGTTCTTGTTGTCATTTACTGATTTCCGCTTTCTGTTATTAGTTTTTTACTTCTACACTACACAAGTTATTTTTTCAAGTGAGTGTCTTGACTTGTACCTCGTCGCTACTCCACCGAGTTTAGTCTTGATACTTACTTGGTACCGACCGTGTGTCACAACCCGGAATTCCCACCATCGGGACCGTGATGACGCCTAACATTTCACTTGCTAGGCAAGCCAACGTTAGAGAATCATTAAACCAATCCTTATTCCATTCAGTAAACAACAACAAATTAGCTAAGATGAAATATAGTGAGTGCGGAATAATATAAAAACTGCATTAATTACTACCACCCGGATCTAGAGTCACAATTCACGAGCATACTAAAATTCACTACAAGTAATAGTCTGAAAGAAATACAATTGTTTGAATGAAAGAAACAGTAAAACGGAAGGATAGACGGGGACTTCAAGGTCTTTGAATGCCGACAGATCTACCTTGAGTCTCCGGATAGCGAGTCCAACAGCTAAAATCTCGATCAACCCGAGCTGGTACCAAAATCTACACAGAAAGTCCAGAGTGCAGTATCAGTACAACCGACTCCATGTAATGGTAAGTGTCGAGCCTAAGCTCGACGAAGTAGTGACGAGGCTAAGACAAGACACCTACAAATCAACCTGTACAATTTAACAGTGTATATACAAATAACAACAATGAAAAGCTAGACAGGTAATATCAGGAGGGGAAAACATGCTGAGGGAAATACGAGATAAAGAACTACAGCAGAGTGATGACTAGTACAACCAATATACAATGAATCAATAGGAACAGTGAATACAATAAAGGAAAAATAATACACGACATCACCTTTCGTGCTTTACTCTCAACCTCACCATAAAATCAATAGAAACGGCACAGCATCACCTTTCGTGCATTAACTCTCATATCATGGCACGGCATTGCCCTTCGGGCATTAACACTCACAATACAGCACGACATCACCCTTTGTGCATTAACACTCACAATATAGCACGACATCACCCTTCGTGCATTAACACTCTCAACATGGAACGACATCACTCTTCGTGCATTAACACTCTCCCTTACCATAATGAAATGAACAAATAACAACATGGAGATAGAATAACAAGAACAAGCCTAACTTCAACATTTGGTTCCACAATATCAACCTCAAATTCGAAATAAATACTCAATTATCACCAGAAGATCAATAAACATGATAATAGTGATAAATTTAACAACACTAGTCTAAACATGTAGCAATTAGGCATAGTAAAGAGACAATATGAGAAAAACGAGAAAAATGGGGAAAGTAGGTAAATTGGAGGCGCATAAGTACTCGTCACCTCATATATACGCCGCTCACATGAATTTCACATAGAAAATAGTCTGAGGTTCCTAATTCCCTTAAGTCAAGGTTAACCACGACATTTATCTCTCTCCGAAGGCCAATCAATACTCAATCACAGCTTTTCCTCTAGAATCCACCTCCAAACCACTCGTATCTATTTAAAAATGACTCAGTAATATCAAATATTTCTAAAGGAATCAATTACATTGCATAATTTAGATTTCTCAAACTTTCCCAGAAAAAGTCAAAAATCGACCCCGGGTCCGCTTGGTCAAAACTCGAGGTTCGGACAAAAATCCATTTACCTATTAACCCCGAGCCCGGATATATAATTGGTTTTGTAATCCGACCTCAATTTGAGATCTAAATCCCCACTTTTTCGAAATCCCTAGTTTCTACTCAAAACCCCCAATTCTACCATGAAAACTCTAGATTTTTGGTTGAAAATTCATAAAATGTAATGGGTAATTGAAATAATGCGGTTTAGAATCACTTACCAACACTTTGGGGAAGAAAATATCTTTGAAGAATCGTCTCTAGGCTATTTGGCATATGAAAATGTTAAAGAATGGCTTAAGTCCTGTGTTTGGGACTGTTTATGAACTGGGCGACAATGTTCTTCACGTTCGCGAGGACACTGTCGCGTTCGCGAAGAGCAGAGTTTGCCAAGCTTACGCGTTCGTGAGTCTTCCTTCGCATTCGCGAAGGCTACTCCCCCTGGCCTTCGCGTTCGCGAGACCTTGCTCACGTTCGTGATGAAGGAAAAACTGACCCTTCCCCCAGGTCCCTAACACTACGCGTTCGCGTTGAGCTGGTCACGTTCGCGAAGGGTAAAGCCTCCATCGCTTTGCGTTCAAGACCAAGACTTCACGTTCGCGAAGAAGAAAATTCAGCCATCCCAGTTTCTACTTCGCGTTCGCGAGAGTGCCTTCGCGAACGCGAAGAAGGAAACTAGAAGGGACCTGGAACTGCAGAAAAACCAGATTTTCCTATGTTCAAACATCCCGTAGCCTATCCGAAACTCACCCGAGCCCTCTGGACTCCAAACCAAACACGCACACAAGTCTAAAAACATCATACGAACTTGCTCACGCGATCAAATTGCCAATATACCACCTAGAACTGCGAATTTAGCACCAAATCAAATGAAATTCTCAAGAACACTTTAAAATTCCGATTTTCACAACCGGACGTCCGAATCACGTCAAACCAACTCCGTTTCTAACCAATTTCACAGATAAGTCATATATATTATATTGGACCTATACCGGGATCCGAAACCAAAATACGGACCCGATATCAACAAGGTCAAACATCAACCAACTCTTAAAAACCATTAAACTTTCAAACTTTTAATTTTAATCAAAACTTCATAACTCGAGCTAGGGACCTCTGAATTCGATTTCGGGGATACGCCCAGGTCCCATATTTTGATATGGACCCATTGGGTCTATCAAAATACGGATCCGGGCTAGTTTTCCAAAAATGTTGACCAAAGTCAACTCAACTGAAGCTTTTAGGTAAAAATTCTTATTTTTATCAGTTTTTAACATATAAGCTTTCCGGGCCAATACCCGGACTGTGCATGCAAATCGAGGAAGGTAAAATGAGATTTTTGAGGCTTAAGAGCACATAATTGAGTTCTAAACTATAAGATGACCTTTTGGGTCATCACATTCTCCACCTCTAAAACAATCGTTCGTCCTTGAACGAATATAGAAAAGTACCTAAGCTGGTGAAAAGGTGGGGATATCTACTTCGCATATCGGACTCGGACTCCTAAGTAGCTGCCTCAATAGGCTGACCTCTCCACTGCACTCGAACTGAAGGGTAACTCTTTGATCTCAACTGGTGAACTTGCCAGGCTAGAATAGCCACCGGCTCCTCCTCATAAGTCAAATCCTTGTCCAACTCAACAGAGCTGAAATCTAACACAGGGGATGGATTGCCGTGATAATTTTGAAGCATGGACACATGGAACACCAGATGAACTGATGATAACCCCGGTGGCAACGCAAGCCTGTAAGCCACCTCTCCTACTCTCTATAGAATCTCAAAAGGTCTGATATACCTAGGGCTCAAATTGCCCTTCTTTCCGAACCTCATTACACCCTTCATGGGTGATACCCAAAGCAACACTCTCTCCCCGACAATTAATGCAACATCACAAACTCTACGGTGAGCATAACTATTCTGCCTGAACTGAACTGTGCGAAGTCGATCCTGGATAATCTTGACCTTATCCAAGGCATCCTGTACTAAGTCTGTGCCCAATAACTGAGCCTCCACCAGCTCAAGCCACCCAACTGGCGACCGGCACCGCCTACCATATAGTGCCTCACATGGATCCATCTGAATGCTCGACTGGTAGCTGTTGTTGTAGGCGAACCCTGCAAGAGGCAAGAACCGATCCCACGATCTGAATAGTGCGCTAGGATTGTCCGTCCGTATGAGGATGAAATGTTATGCTTAACTCAACCCACATACCCAACTTACGTTGTACTGCCCTCCAGAAGTGCGAGGTAAACTGTGTACCTCGATCAGAAATGATAGACACGGGCACACCATGAAGACGGACGATCTCGAAGTTGTAAATCTCTACCAACCGCTCCGAGGAATAGGTAACTGCCACAGGAATGAAATGCGCTGACTTAGTCAGCCTGTCCATACTGACCCAAACAGCATCGAACTTCCTCTGAGTCCGTGGGAGTCCAACAACGAAATCCATAGTGATACACTCCCATTTCCACTCAGGGATCTCTAACTTTTGAAGTAAACCACCATGTCTCTGATGCTCACACTTTACCTACTGGCAATTTAGACACCGAGCTACATACACAACTATGTCTTTCTTCATTCGCCTCCACCAATAATGTTACCGCAAGTCCTGATACATCTTGGTGACCCCTGGATGAACAGAATACCACGAATTGTGGACCTCCTCAAGAATCAACTCACGAAGTCCATCCACATTAGGCACACAAATATGACCCTGCATCCTCAAATCTTCGTCATCTCCAACAGTAACCTGCTTGGCACCACCGTGCCGCACTGTGTCTCTAAGGACAAGCAAATGAGGATTGTCATACTGTCGATCTCTGATGCGCTCAAACAAAGAAGACCGAGCAATTGTATAAGCTAGAACACGGCTGGGCTCAGAAACATCCAACCTCACGAACTGATTGGCCAAGGCCTGAACATCCAATGCAAGCGGTCTCTCACTAATTGGAATATATGCAAGGCTACCCATACTAGCTGACTTTCTACTCAAAGCGTCGGTCACCACATTGGCCTTTCCGGGATGATACAAGATGGTGATATCATAATCTTTCAATAGCTCTAACTACCTCCTTTGCCTCAAATTGAGCTCCTTCTGCTTGAACAAATACTGCAAGCTCCGGTGATCCATGAATACCTCACATGGCACGCTGTAAAGATAGTGCCTCCAAATCTTCAGCGCGTGTACAATGGCTACCAGCTCTAGATCATAAACAGGGTAATTCTTCTCGTGAACCTTCAGCTGTCGCGAAGCATATGCAATAACCTTGCCACCCTGCATTAATACCGCACCCAGACCAATACCGGATGCGTCACAATATACTATATAAGATCCTGAACCTGAGGGTAACACCAATACCGGTGTCATAGTTAAAGCTGTCTTGAGCTTTTGGAAGCTCGCCTCACACTCATCTGACCACCTGAACGAGGTACCCTTCTAGGTCAACATGGTCAACGGGGCTGCTATGGATGAAAACCCCTCCACGAATCGATGGTAGTAGCCCGCCAAACCCAAGAAACTACAGATCTCTGTAGCTGATGTAGGTCTAGGCCAGTTTTGAACTGCTTCAATCTTCTTAGGATCCACCTGAATACCCTATGCTGATACAACGTGACCCAAGAAAGCAACTGAACTCAACCAAAACTCACATTTTGAGAATTTAACATTTAACTGGTTGTCTCCCAGAGTTTGAAGAATGCTCTGAAGGTGCTGCTCATGCTCCTCTCGGCTGTAGGAATAGATCAATATATCATCAATAAACAAAATCACAAAGGAATCCAAGTAGGGATTGAACACTCGGTTCATCAAATCCATGAATGTTGCAGGGGCATTTGTTAGCCCAAATGACATTACTAGAAACTCATAATGCCCATACCGAGTTCGAAAAGCTGTCTTAGGGATATCGGATGCCCTAATCCTCAACTGATGGTAGCCAGATATCAAATCAATCTTCAAAAACACCTTGGCACCCTAAAGCTGATCAAATAAATCATCAATCCTCGGTAATGGATACTTGTTCTTGATGGCAACTTTTTTTAACTGCCGATAATCTATATACATCCTCATCGATCCATCTTTCTTCTTCAAAAACAACACAGGTGTACCCCCAGGGCGATACACTAGGTCTAATGAAGCCCTTATCAAGGAAATCTTGCAACTGTTCCTTCAATTCTTTCAACTCTGGAGGGGCCATGCAGTATGGCAGAATGGAAATGGACTGAGTGCCCTGAGCCAAAACAATACATAAATCAATATCCCTGTCGGGTGGCATCCCCGACAGGTCTACAAGAAACACCTCTGGAAACTCATGAACAACCGGCACTGAATCCATGGAAGGAATCTCCGCACTAGAACTGCGGACATAAACCAAATAAGCTAGACACCCTTTCTCAGCCATATGCCAAGCCTTCACATAAGAGATAACCTTGCTGGTAGAATGGCCAAGAGTCCCTCTACTATATCCATTCTCGGGGGTGAATGGGTAAATAGATTTTGGTCCGAACCTCGGGTTTTGACCAAGTGAGCCCTAGGTCAATTTTTGACTTTTTTGGAGAAAGTTTGGGCAATCTAAATTATGCAATATAATTGATTGCTTTAGCAATATTTGATATTATTGAGTCATTTTTGAATAGATATGAGTGGTTTGGAGGTGGATTCTAGAAGAAAAGTTGTTATTGAGTATTGAGTCGCCTTCGGAGCGAGGTAAGTGTCGTGGTTAACCTTGACTTGAGGGAATTAGGAACCTCAGACTATTTGCTATGTGAAATTCATGTGAGCGGCATATATGTGAGGTGACGAGTACTTATGCGCCGCCAATTTATCTGCTTTCCCTATTTTCCTATTTTTCTCATATTGTCTCTTTCCTATGCCTAATTGCTACGTGTTTACACTAGTGTTGTTAAATTTATCGTCATTATCATGTTTACGGATCTTCTGGTGATAATTGAGTATTTATTTCGAAGTTGAGTTTGATATTGTGGAACCAAATGTTGAAGTAAGGCTTGTACTTGTTATTTTATCTCCCTGTTTATTTGTTCATTTTGTTGTGGTAAGGGGGAGTGTTAATGCACGAAGGGTGATGGTGTGCCATGTTAAGAGTGTTAATGCACGAAGTGATGCCGTGTTATATTGTGAGTGTTAATGCAGGAAGGGTGATGTCGTGTCTTATTGTGAGTGTTAATGCACGAAGGGTGATGTCGTGCCATGATATGAGAGTTAATGCACGAAGGGTGATGCTGTTCGGTTTCTATTGATTTTATGGTGAGGTTGAGAGTAAAAGAACGAAGAGTGATGTCGTGCATTACTTTTTCTTGACTGTATTCACTATTCATGTTGATTCATAGTATATTGGTTGTTCTAGTCATCACTCTGCTGTAGTTCTTTATCTTGTATTTCCATCAGCATGTATCCCCCTCCTGATATTACCTCTCTAGCTTTTCATTGCTATTATTTGTATATACACTGTTAAATTGTATAGGTTGATTTGTAGGTGTCTTGTCTTAGCCTCGTCACTACTTCGTCGAGGTTAGGTTCGACACTTACCATTACATGGGGTTTATTGTACTGATACTACACTCTGCACTTTCTGCATTGATTTTGGTACCGGCTCGGGTTGATCGAGATTTTAGCTGTTGGACTCGCTATTTGGAGACTCAAGGTAGATATGTCGGCGTTCACAGACCTTGAAGTCCCCGTCTATCCTTTCGTTTTACTGTTTCTTTCATTCAAACAGTTGTATTTCTTTCAGACTATTACTTGTAGTGAATTCTAGTATGCTCGTAAATTGTGACTCCAGATTCGGGTGGTAGTAATTAATGCAGTTTTTATATTATTCAGCACTCACTATATTTTATCTTAGCTAATTTGTTGTTGTTTACTGAATGGAATAAGGATTGGTTTAATGGTTCTCTAACGTTGGCTTGCCTAGCAAGTGAAATGTTAGGCGCTATCACGGTCCAACAATGGGAATTCTGGGTCATGACAAGTTGGTATCAGAGCACTAGGTTGCCTAGGTCTCACGATTCATGAGCAAACATCGTAGAGTCTGGAGGATCGGTACGGAGATATCTGTGCTTATCTTCCAGAGGCTATGAAGTATAGGAACAAATTTCACTTCTATTCTTCTCTTTCATGCGGTTTTGTTTTCCCAATATTGATTGAACATTTCTACTCTTATTCTCTTGCAGATGGCGAGAACACGTTCCGCTTCCTCAGATGAGCAGCAGCCAGAGCCTCCAGTGGCAACTCCTACGCGGGGAAGAGGTCGCGGCTGAGGTCGTGCCAGAGGCCGAAGCAGGGGCAGGGCTCAGCCCAAAGATCGAGCAGTAGTACCAGCAGTGGTGCCTCAGGTAGAGTCGGGCGAGGAGGTTCCAGCCCAGACTGTTCCTGCCAGACCAGCTCAGGTTCTGGAGGGGTTCATTGCCACCCCAGTACTTCTGGACGCTTTGGTCCGTTTAGTGGGCCTTATGGAGAGTTTGGCCCAGACTGGCGCATTTCCCATGGCACCAACAGTCTCTCAGGCTAGAGGAGGAGACCAGACTCCCACGACTCTCGCTCCGGAGTAGATAGCTCCCCAGTATCATGCTCCAGTAGCTCAGTCAGTCAGAGTAGTTCAACTGGTTTTTGCGGCACAGGTCAAAGATGGGTCAGCTATGTCTTTTGAGGCTTTATGGAGATTGGACAGGTTTACCAAGCTCTTCCCAGTTCACTTCGGTGGTGCTACTTCAGAGGATCACCAGGAGTATCTTGACAGCTGTCACGAGGTGCTACGGATCATGGGTATATTGAAGACCAATGGGGTCAACTTTGCTACATTTCAGATGACTGGTTCCACCAAGAAATGGTGGAGAGATTATTTGTTGACCAGACCAGCTGGGTCGCCTGCTCTTACTTGGGACCAGTTCTCTCATATCTTCCTAGATAAGTTTCTGCCTATCGCATTAAGAGAGGAGCGTCGCCGTCTGTTCGAGTGTCTCCGGCAGGGAAGTATGACTGTTACTCAGTATGAGACCCGTTTTGTGGATTTGGCCCGTCATACTATTCTTCTACTTCCCACCGAGAGAGAGAGGGTGAGGAGGTTAATTGACGAACTTGATAAGCCTATCAGATTGTAGATGGCTAAGGAGACTGGGAGTGAGATTTCTTTTCAGGCGGCTGCCAATGTCACCAGACGAGTTGAGATGGTTCTTCTCAGGGAGGTCAGGGGTCTGACAAGAGACCTTGTTATTCCAGTGAGTTCAGCGGTGCCTCATCTAGATGCAGGGGTACTTTTGGTAGAGGCCATCCTCCCAGATCATTTCATTCAGCACTCCAGGCATCCCACGGTGCCTCAAGTTGTCATGGTTCTCATATGCCTTATTCCGACCAGCTAGCCTACAGTTCACCACCAGCTCCTATTAGTGCACCTCCACTCCAGAGTTATCAGGGTGGTTACTCAGGTCGACATGGTTAGTTTCAGGGTCAGCAGTCACCGCAACTGAGGTTATGTTATACTTGTGGTGATCCGAGGCACATTACTAGATTTTGCCCTCGGGCATCCAAGGCACTCTGATGATGTGAGTTGCCCAATGCCAGATGGAAAAATCTAGCAATGTGCCTCGGATCACCACAAGTACAACATGACCTCGGCTGCTGTGACTGCTGACCATGTCGACCTGAATAACCACCCTGATAACTCTGGAGTGGAGGTGCACTAATAGGAGCTGGTGGTGAACTGTAAGCTAGCTGGTCGGAATAAGGCATATGAGAACCATGACAACTTGAGGCACCGTGGGATGCCTGGAGTGCTGAATGAAACGGTCTGGGAGGATGGCCTCTAGCAAAAGTACCACTGCCTCTAGATGAGGCACCGCTGAACTCACCGGAATGACAAAGTCTCTTGTCAGACCCCTGACCTCCCTGAGCAAGAACTATCTCGACTCGTCTGGCGACATTGGCAGCCGCCTGAAAAGAAATCTCACTCCCAGTCTCCTTAGCCATCTGCAATCTGATAGGCTGAGCAAGTCCGTCAATTAACCTCCTCACCCTCTCTCTCTCTCGGTGGGAAGTAGAAGAATAGCATGACGGGACAAATCCATAAAACGGGTCTCATACTGAGTAACAGTCATACTGCCCTGCCGGAGATGCTCGAACTGACGGTGATGCTCCTCTCTTAATGCGATAGGCAGAAACTTATCTAGGAAGAGGTGAGAGAACTGGTCCCAAGTAAGAGCAGGCAACCCAGCTGGTCTAGTCAACAAATAATCTCTACACCATTTCTTGGTGGAACCAGTCATCTGAAATGTAGCAAAGTCGACCCCATTGGTCTCCAATATACCCATATTCCGTAGCACCTCATGACAGCTGTCAAGATACTCCTAGGGATCCTCTGAAGTAGCACCATTGAAGTGAACTGGGAAGAGCTTGGTAAACCTGTCCAATCTCCATAAAGCCTCAAAAGACATAGCTGACCCATCTTCGGCCGGTGCCGTAACAACCGGTTGAACTACTCCGACTGGCTGAGCTGCTGGAGCCTGATACTAGGGAGCTATCTACTCCGGAGCTGGAGTCATGGGAGTCTGGGCTCCTCCTCCAGCCTGAGAGACGGTTGGTGCCATGGGAAATGCGCCAGTCTGGACCACACTCTCCATAAGGCCCACCAAACGGACCAAAGCGTCCTGAAGTACTGGGGTGGCAATGAACCCCTCTGGAACCTGAGCTAGTCTGGCAGGAACAGTATGGGCTGGAACCTCCTCGCCCGACTCTACCTAAGGCTCCACTGCTGGTACTGCTGCTCGAGATCTAGGCTGAGCCCTGCCCCTGCTTCGGCCTCTGGCACGACCTCGGCCTCGACCTCTTCCCTGCGTAGGAGCTGCCACTGGAGGCTCTGGCTGCTGCTCAGCTGAGGAAGCTGTACGGGTTCTCGCCATCTGCAAGAGAATAAGAGTAGAAGTGTTCAATCAATATTGAGAAAACATAATCGCACGATAGAGAAGAATAGAAGTGAAATTTGTTCCCAAACTTCATAGCCTCTGGAAGATAAGCACAGACGTCTTTGTACCGATCCTCCAGACTCTACTAAGTTTGCTCATGAATCGTGAGACCTAGGCAACCTAGTGCTCCGATACCAACTTGTCACGACCCGCAATTCCCACCGTTGGGACCGTGATGGCGCCTAACATTTCACTTGCTAGGTAAGCCAACGTAAGAGAATCATTAAACCAATCCTTATTCCATTCAGTAAACAACAGCAAATTAACTAAGATGAAATATAGTGAGTGCGGAATAATATAAAAACTGCATTAATTACTACCACCTGGATCTGGAGTCAAATTCACGAGCATAGTAGAATTCACTACAAGTAATAGTCTGAAAGAAATACAACTGTTTGAATGAAAGAAACAGTAAAACGGAAGGATAGATGGGGACTTCAAGGTCTGTAAATGCTGACATATCTACCTTGAGTCTCCAGATAGTGAGTCCAACAGCTAAAATCTCGATCAATCCGAGCTGGTACCAAAATCTGTACAGAAAGTGTAGAGTGCAGTATCAGTACAATATACCCCATGTAATGATAAGTGTCGAGCCTAACCTCGACGAAGTAGTGACGAGGCTAAGATAAGACACCTACAAATCAACCTATACAATTTAACAGTGTATATACAAATAACAACAATGAAAAGCTAGACAGGTAATATCGGGAGGGGGAAACATGCTGAGGGAAATACGAGATAAAGAACTATAGCAGAGTGATGACTAAAACAACCAATATACTATGAATCAACAGGAACAGTGAATATAGTAAAGAAAAAGTAATGCACGACATCACCCTTCGTGCTTTTACTCTCCACCTCACCCTAAAATCAATAGAAACGGAACGTCATCACCCTTCATGCATTAACTCTCATATCATGGCACGACATCACCCTTCATGCATTAACATTCACAATAAGACACGGAATTACCCTCCGTGCATTAACACTCACAATATAGCACGACATCACCCTTCGTGCATTAACATTCTCAATATGGCACAGCATCACCCTTCGTGCATTAACACTCTCCCTTACCATAATGAAATGAACAAATAACAACAGGGAGATAAAATAACAAGTACAAACCTTACTTCAACATTTGGTTCCACAATATCAACCTCAACTTCGAAATAAATACTCAATTATCACCATAAGATCCGTAAACATGATAAGAACGATAAATTTAACAACATTAGTGTAAACACGTAGCAATTAGGCATAGGAAAGAGACAATATGGCAGGTAAATTGGCAGCGCATAAGTACTCATCACCTCACATATACGCCTCTCACATGAATTTCACATAGCAAATAGTCTGAGGTTCCTAATTCCCTCAAGTCAAGGTTAACCACGACACTTACCTCGCTCCGAAGGCCACTCCATACTTAATCATTTTTTTCATCTAGAATCCACCTCCAAACTACTCGTATCTATTCAAAATTAACTAAATAATATCAAATATTGCTAAAGGAATCAATTACATTGCATAATTTAGATTTCCCAAACTTTCCCCAAAAAAGTCAAAAATCGACCCCGGGCTCACTTGGTCAAAACCCGAGGTTCGGACCAAAATTCATTTACCCATTCACCCCCGAGACCGGATATATAGTTGGTTTTGGAATCCGACCTCAATTTGAGGTCTAAATCTCTATTTTTTTGAAATCCCTAGTTTCTACCCAAAACCCTCAATTCTACCATGAAAACTCTAGATTTGTGGTTGAAACTTCATAAAATGTAATGGGTAATTGAAAGAATGTGGATTAGAATCACTTACCAACACTTTAGGGAAGAAAATGTCTTTGAAGAATCGTCTCTAGGCTGTTTGGCTTATGAAAATGTGAAAGAATGGCTTAAGTCCCATTTTGGGATTGTTTATGAACTGGGTGACAGTGTTCATCGCGTTCGCGAGGACACTATCGCATTCGCGAAGAGCAGAGTTTGCCAAGTTTACGCGTTCACGAGTCCTCCTTCATGTTTTTAAAGGCTACTCCCCCTGGACTTCGTGTTCACGAGACCTTGCTCGCGTTCGCGATGAAGGAAAAACTGACCCTTCCCCGAGGTCCCTAACACTATGCGTTCGCGTTGAGCTGGTCGTGTTCGCAAAGGGTAAAGCCTCCATCACTTCGCATTCTCGAACAAGCCTTTGCGTTCGCGAATAAGAAAATTTAGCCATCCCAGTTTCTACTTCGCGTTCGCGAGAGTGCCTTTGCGAACGCGAAGAAGGAAACTAGAAGGCACCTAGAACTGCAGAAAAACTAGATTTTCCTATGTTCAAACATCCCGTAGCCTATCCGAAACTCACCCGAGCCCTCTGGGCTCCAAACCAAACACGCACACAAGTCTAAAAATATCATACGAACTTGCTCACGCGATCAAATTGCCAATATACCACCTAGAACTACGAATTTAGCACCAAATCAAATGAAATTCTCAAGAACACTTTAAAATTCCTATTTTCACAACCGGACATCCGAAACACGTCAAACCAACTCTGTTTCTCACCAAATTTCACAGATAAGTCATAAATATTATATTGGACCTATACCAGGCTCCAAAACCAAAATACGGACCCGGTATCAACAAGGCCAAACATCAACCAATTCTTAAAAACTATTAAACTTTCAGACTTTTAATTTTCATCAAATATTCATAACTCGAGCTAGGGACATCCGAATTCAATTCCGGGCATACGCCCAGGTCCCATATTTTGATACGGACCTACCGGAACTATCAAAACAAGGATCCGAGGCCGTTTACCAAAAATGTTGACCGAAGTCAACTCAACTGAAGTTTTTAGGCAAATATTCTTATTTTTATCAGTTTTAACATATAAGCCTTTCGGGCCAATACTCGGACTGTGCACGCAAATTGAGGGAGGTAAAAATGAGATTTTAGAAGCTTAAGAGCGCAGAATCGAGTTCTAAAACATAAGATGACCTTTTGGGTCATCACATCGTGGTGTACTCATACTATATTTTTGCACATTTTTGTACAGATTCAGGTACTTCGGAGTCTGTTGATTGTTAGATAGCGGATGAGATATTGCTGTGAAGACTTCAAGGTATACCTGTCATCACGTTTGCATGCCTCGGAGTTACCTTTGGAAGTTATTTTTGTATAGTTCGTTTCTATTCCGGAATAATTGTACTTGGAGATTTTCTAGTGAACTTCGTAGAGCTTATAACTTGTACTAACGCTTTTGGGATTGTTGGCTTTGTATAGAAATTTCTGTTTCATATTTAATAGTTATTGGTTGAATTTTGTCCATTAATTCAGTAAGTGTAAGGCTTACCTAATCTTAAAGACTAAGTGCCATCACGACATCTTAAGGAGGAAAATTGGGGTCGTGATAAGTTGTTATCAGAGCCTTAGGTTCATAGGTGCTACGAGTTATAAGAGAGTTTAGTAGAGTCTTGCGGATTGGTACGGAGACATATGTACTTATCTTCGATAGGCTACAAAACTATTAGGAAATGTCTCCACTTCTTTTATTCTTGTCGTGCGGATTCGTTGATTTCAAAGTTTGAGCCTTTGTATCTCTATTCTCTCACAGATAGTAAGGACATGCGTTGTTGGTTCAGTTGAGCATACACCTGTGCTCCCTGCTAGAGATGCGAGAGCTCGGGCCCGAGGAGGGGCACGCGCTGAAGCTAGAGCACCTGACAGAGCAGCAGTTGATGAGCCACCAGTAGCTCCGGTTGGGGGACAGGCACCAAAAGCGCATGTTGTTACCCTCAGACTTCAGGAGACTTTAGGGCAGTTCTTGAGCATATTTGACACATTGGCTCAGGCGGGATTGATCTCTGTTGCACCAGCTACTTTGCAGATTGGGGGAGGAGCTCAGACTCCCACCGCCCGTACTCTAAAACAGCAGGCTCACATTGCTCAGGTTCCGGGTGTGGTGCTGGTAAAGCCTGTTATTCCGGTTCAGCCTGAGGTGAGGCAAGGGGCATCAGAGGAGGAGCAGAAGAGGCTTGAGAGGTTCAAGAGGTATAGTCCACCTACTTTTAGTGGCATAACTACCGAGGATGTATATGGATTTCTAGAGAAATGTCACCGTATATTCCGCACCATAGGTATTGTGGAGGTGTGCGGAGTTGCTTTTACTACAGTTCAGCTGTCGGGAGCAGCGTATCAGTGGTGACAGTTTTATGAGGAGGGTAGACTAGCCGATGCAACACCACCAACTTGGGCTCAGTTTTCAAAGATATTTTTGAGAGAGTTTGTTCCCTAGACCTTTCGGGATGCATGGCGCATAGACTTTGAGCAGCTACATCAGGGCACCATGACGGTGTCACAGTATGCTATCAGGTTCAGTGAGTTATCCCATCATGCACCTACTTTAGTTCCTACAGTCAGAGAGCAAGTCTATAGATTCATAGAGGAGCTTAGTTATGATCTTAGATTCTACATGGCTCAAAAGTTGTAGAGTGATATTCCATTTTAGCAAGTGGTGGATTTTGCCAGGATGTTAGAGCGTATTCGGGGTGAGGAGATGGAGGAAAAGGAGGCCAAGAGGTCTCGAGGTTCTGGAGGATTTAGTGGATTCTACTCTTCAGCTATGACCCATCATGGTGGAGACTCGGGCAGTCGGCTAGCCCAGTCTGCACTTCAAACTACTCGTGGTGCTCCAGGTAGTTAGGGTACTCATGTGTGGTAGTCATCTTTTAGTGTACCACTGGCACGGGGTTCCTACAATGGTTATTCCAGTTATTCGGTACAGACTCGGTACAAACAGCCACACCTATATAGGGGTTATTATGAGTGTGGTGATACCAGACACATCATGAGAGATTGTCCCAGACTCGGGAGGGGCATATTTCATCAGAGTACTCAAGCTATGAGCTCCATTCCAGTTGCTACTCTACCTGCACAGCCAGTTAGGGGTGGAGAACAGGTGGGTAGAGGGTGCCCTAAAAGGGGAGGCCCGACCAGTTGATAAGCTTTCCGTGGTATGGATGAGGCCGTTGCACCA
This sequence comes from Nicotiana tabacum, assembly GCF_000715075.1. Lineage (NCBI taxonomy): Eukaryota > Viridiplantae > Streptophyta > Magnoliopsida > Solanales > Solanaceae > Nicotiana > Nicotiana tabacum. The sequence goes on from NC_134092.1 coordinate 38,978,529, forward strand.
GATGGTGTCATTATAGGTATGTTTTGATTTGTTATAGAGGGTCATCATTCTTATTTTGATTCAGCTCTACTTATCGGGGTGATTCTTTTTATCTTGATTCATATATGAGTAAGTTTCTTGATTTTGTACTTTGCTTATGTGTTTACCCCTGTTGGAAGATTCTATATTGGTATCATGTTTATCATTTTGATTTGTTCACTATTGAGATCTATGAGACTAGAAGTGACTTTCTGTTACTCATTACGGTAGGTTTTGATGTGATTTCTGAGTCATTTGATTGCAATTTGTGAGTTAGATGCTCTACCAGTATGGGGAGTTCGTTACGTGTTGTGATTTTTTTAACAAAATTGAATTAGTCGAAGGTTTCGATTGGTATGGTGTGTATTCTACTTGTGATTCAGAGCTGAGGATGGGATCCTCGTATTTTCATGCGGATTGATATGTTTGGACTGGGCTACGTGCCGCAGTGGAGTTATATTAGGATGAGATCCTTGTGATTAGTTCATATGTTTGATTCTCCCTTGTGGAATTGATCCATAGTATAGTAATGATAGAGAGTTGTGCCTGTCGAGCTTGTTCATAATTCTCTCATGTGTTTCTCTTTGCATATCTAGTCATATTCGCGTTGTGCTTATTGGGTTTTAGCTTATGAGATGTGTGCCCAGGTGGCATTACATGTGACTTGTTGATTCGGGTAAATGGTTATGAGATCCTTATATATCTTACATCGTTGCCAGTGTTGTGAAGGTTTGGAGGTGAGGTTTTAGCTGGGATAAGGTTAATTGTCGGCGTTGGATTTGATTATGGGTAGCTATTGTGGTCAAAGTTGTTATTAAAGGCATATGTGTGATGTGTTACATCGTGTGGTTGTACTTTGTGGGTGTAGGCATGAGTTGTTGCAACTGGTTAAGGTTGATATCATGTGTTGATATGGGAACCAGATCTTTAGGAAATGATCGGATAGTGAAAAAGTTGGTTCTAAGGCTTATTAGTGTGGGTTAAAGGAGAAATTGCCAGTTAAGATGGTGTTGTCGCCTGTTGGGCCTATATGGATTGGGGTGATGTGGGATCACCCGCAAGTATATGTATAGTAAGTTCATTCAGTGATTTGATGACTTTGTAACGGTTCTTGGCACGTTCGAGGACGAACGTTTGTTTAAGAGAGGAAGGATGTAATGACCCGACCGGTTGTTTTGAGAATTAATATCATGTTTGGTGGCTTAAGGTCTCGAGCAGCTTCGCATCATGTATTGTAACTTGCGTGTTTGGTCGAGTTCGAATTTCGGATAATTCGGGATTGATTTGGAAGGATGATTCTTGTTTTAGATGCTTAAGTGAAAAGAGTTAACCGGAGTTTGACTTTTTTATAGGCGACTTTGTAATAGTATTTTTATGATTCCAATAGTTTCATATGGTGATGTTGGACTCAGGCTTATGTCCGTATTTGGATTTGGAGGTCCGTAGGTTAATTTGATGCATTTTGGCAAAAATTGGAAAGTTGAAGGTTTTGAAGGTTGGGAGGTTTGACCAGGACTTGACTTTATTGATATCGGGTTCGGATTTCATTTCCGGGAGTTGGTATAGCTCTGTTGTGTCATTTGGAACTTGCATGCAAAATTTGACGTCATTCCGGGTTGATTTGATATGATTCGGTGCGAGTTGTAAAAGTTGAAAGTTCATAAGTTCATTAAGTTTGATTTGAGGTGCTATCCATGGTTTTGATGTTGTTTGATGTGATTTGAGGCCTCGAGCAGGTCCGCGTTATGTTATGAAACTTGTTGGTATATTCAGACGGGGTCCCGGGGGCCCCGGGTGTGTTTCGGATGGGATTCAGGCCATTTCGTCACGTTTTAGAGTTGCTCGTTTTCTGATGCTTCAGGTACTCTATGTGATCGCGTGTATGCTGTGGCGATTACAATATATTGTGGGTGCTGAGCATGGTTCTTCTTCGCGTTCTCATAACTGTTCCAGCATTAGCGAGGCTTGAGTTGTTTGTAAGTCGCATTCGTGTCATGGAGATCGCGATCGCGTAATGCCGTGGAAGGAGGCAGACTCCTTGGCTTATGCTTTCGGGGAAGGCGTTGCGCATTCGCGCTTCTTTGGTTCGCTGGACTTCGCGATCGCACTGTTCTTCTCGCAATCGCGTATTGCATTTTTTGGGCAGTTATTGTTTCTTCTTCGCGATCGCATGCGTGTTTTTGCGATCGCGATGTGCAAATAAATGCCTGGGCAGCAGATATTAATTCCCAAGTCGAGGGTTTGGCTATTGCTTTCATATCTTGAGTTGTAGACCTCGTATTTGAGCATTTTTTGAGGGGTTCTTCACGTGTTGGATTGTGGTAAATTTTCTTTACCCTCATTTGATTTTATTTCATGATTCCATCTTTGTTTTTATCATTAAATTATTGGTTTGAGTTGGGGAAAAATGAGAATTTTGTGAAAACTTTCAAAAATGTAAAATGATGATTTGAAGGACGAGGTGATGTCGGAATGGGATAAATTTTGTATGATTGGACCCGTATCAGAATGGGTGTTCGAATTTTATGAATTTTATGATGTTCCGAGGTGTGGGTTCGGGGATGACCTTTTGGGTTGACTTTTTAGGTTTCATTAAAGATCAAAGCTTTATTATCAGAAATTATTTCTTATAGTTTTTATTTATAATATTAAGTTATTTTGGCTAGATTTGAGCCATCCGGAGGTTGTTTCCCACGAGAAGGTCATTTTAGAGTATCAGTCTAGCTTCTTTGAGGTAAGTATCTTGCCTAACTTTGTGTGGGGGAACTACCCTTTAGGATTTGAGTCGTTTGTGCTATTTATGTCATGTGAAAGTCGTGTACGCGAGGTGACGACTATGTACTCGGGCTTATATGTGGAAAATTGGCATCTTTATGTACTTATTTGGAATTGTTAGCACATGTTATATCTTTTATTCGTCATGTCTACTATCACATGCTTTATTTGAAGTTGTCGTTATATGTCATATTCTTTACTTGTCGAGTTTGCTCTTATATGCTTTGTTTGGAGTTGCTATCACTTTTATCATTATGTGATTTCTTTTATTGTGGAGCTATTCTTAGTTGAAATTTTTGTCACATGATATCCTTTTGTTGTCGGGTTTTTCTCATGCATTTAGATGTAGAACTAGTTCGTGCCATCTCCTTCATTGTTAGCCTAATTCATACACTAGAGTCCGAAGTTTTCCATTTCATGGAAGTACTTTCACTATCGAGGTTATTCTTAAACAATTAATTGGAACTGAAGTTATCAAGAGTCATTAATCTATTCTAATTGAAGTTGTGTTTAAAAAGGGGTGTTGTTCCTTGTTGAGTTACTTTTCCGTTCATTTTGTTGTTATTGAGATTCTATATACGTTGTGTTGAGCCGTGGGCTATTTGTTGTAAAAATATTGATATCGTTGAATCTTTGGAAAGGTTGTGGACTACGGGAACTTGTGATATGGGTTGATATGTTGTGTTGTTGTGATGATAGCACATGTGAATTGTTGTGTGGTTTGGGTGTTGTTATGCGGAGTATATGGGGTGGCATTTCACCGTTGGTGTTATGCGGAGTATATGGGTGGTATTTCACCATTGGTGTTATGCGAGGCATAAGGGTGGTATCTCACTCTTGTTGAATGTATGGAGTGATATGGGTGGCTATAGGAGAGATAATGGTAGCTAATGATAATGTCAGGGCGGAGTGATACGGGTGGCTATCAGAGAGATAAGGGTGGCAATGTCAGGGATGATGTGTGGTAGTTTGGAGACGTTGTGTTGGTGATTTTCATGTGATGGTGTGCTTTTCCTTGTGTTTGTCATACACCTTGTGTTACTTGTTTTGTTGTTTCGATGAGCTATTCGATATCTTTGATCTTACTTGTTGGCTTGGGCTGAAGTAGTACACTCGCACAAGCATACACCGTAGCATGCGACTTATACTAGCTCAGGAGTATGAAACTTGACATTTATTTATCATGCCCATGTGTTCTTGTATTATCTGTTTCCATGTTGATATTGAGCCTCTAACTATGCCGGGAGGGTTTTGATTGTGAGCCTGTGACCATGCTGGGCGGATTGTGAATGTGAGCCTGAGATCATGTCGGGCGGATTATGACTGTGAGCCTTTGAACATGCCGGGTGAATGTGAGCATGTGATCATACCGGACGTCCGAATCGCGTCAAATCAACTCCGTTCTGCACCAAATTTCACGGACAAGTCACAAATACAATAATGAACCTATATCAAGCTCCGAAACTAAAATCCGGACCCGATAGCAACAATATCAAACTTCGGTCAAACTTGAAATTTCTTTAAACCTTTAAACTTTGAATTTTCAACATATTGCGATAAATCGAGCTAGGGGCCTTCAAATTTAATTCGAGTACACGCCCAAGTCCCAAATCACCATACGGACCCACAGTGACCGTCAAAATAAGGATCCGGGTCTGTTTGCACAAAACGTTGACCGAAGTCAACTCAAATGAGTTTTAAGGCACGAATTCATATTTTAATTAATTTTTCACATAAAACCTTCCGGAATAAGACACGGACTATGCACGCAAATTAAGGAGGCTAGAAGGAGCTATTTGAGGTTTCGAAACACATAATTAAGGGTTAAAGCTCTATATGACTTATCGGGTCATAACATTCTCCACCTCTAAAACAAACGTTTGTCCTCAAACGGACATAGAAAAGTACATGGACTAGTGAAAAGGTGTGGATATCTACTCCACATATCCGACTGGGACTCCCGCTTGGCTTCCTCGATCGGGTGACCTCTCCACTGCACTCGAACTGGACTGAGCTGAAATCTAACACGTGGTATGGATCACCGTGATAATTCTGGAGAATAGACACATGGAACACTGGATGGACTGCTGATAAATTAGGTCACAATGCGAGCATGTAGGCCACCTCACACACACTCTCAAGAATCTCAAAGGGTCTGATATACCTAGGGCCCAACTTGACCTTCTTTCCAAACCTCATCACCCCCTTCATGGGTGAAACCTGGAGCAATACCCTCTCTCCAACCATGAATGCAATATCACGAACTCTATTATTGGCATAACTCTCCTGCCTAGACTGAGCTGTGCGAAGTCGATCCTGAATAAGCTTGACCTTATCCAAGGCATCCTGTACCAAATATGTACCCAACAACAGAGCCTCCCCCAGCTCGAACCATCCAGCTGGCGAACGGCATTGCCTCCCGTATAATTCCTTATAGGGAACCATCTAAATGATCGACTGGTAGTTGTTGTTGTAGGCAAACTCCTCAAGCAACAAGAAACTGATCCCAAGAACCCCCGAAATCCATAACGCAAGCGCGAAGCATGTCCTCTAATATTTGAATAGTACGCTCGGATTGCCCGTCCGTCTGGGGATGAAATGTTATGCTCAACTCAACCTGCGTGCCCAACTCATGTTGTACTTCACTCTAGAAGTATGAGGTGAAATGCATACCTTGATCAGAAATGATAGACACGGGCACGTCGTGAAGACGAATGATCTCGGAATGTAGATCTCAGCCAACCACTCTGAAGAATAGGTAACTGCCACAGGAATAAAATGTGTTGACTTGGTCAGTCTATCCACAATGACCCATACCGCGTCGAACTTCCTCTAAGTCCATGGGAGTCCAACAACAAAATACATAGTGATATGCTCCCACTTCCACTCAGGAATCTCTAACTTGTGAAGCTAACCACCATGCCTTTGATGCTCGTACTTTACTTGCTGACAATTTAGATACTGGGCTACATATGCAACTATATCTTTCTTCATCTTTCTCCACTAATAATGCTTCCGCAAGTCCTGATACATCTTGGTGTCACCCGGAGGAATAGAATACCGAGAACTGTAGGCCTTCTCAGGAATCAACTCACGAAGCCCATCCACATTGGGCACGCAAATACGACCTTGCATCCTCAAAACTCCATCATCTCCAACGGTAACTTGCATGTCACCGTCATGCCCCACTATGTCCCTAAGGATAAGCAAATGAGGGTCATCATACTGCCGCTCTCTGATGCACTCATACAAGAAAGACCGAGCGACTTTACAGGCTAGAACACGACTAGGCTCTGAAATATCTAACCTCATGAACTGATTGGCAAAAGCCTGAACATCTGATGCAAGCGGTCTCTCTCCAACTGGAATGTATGCAAGGCTGTCCATACTCACTGCCTTCCTACTCAAGGCATCAACCACCATATTGTCCTTTCCGGTGTGATACAAAATGGTGATATCATAGTCTTTCAACAGCTCCAACCATCTCATTTGCCCCAAATTGAGATCCTTTTTCTTGAACAAATACTGTAGACTCTGATGATCTGTGAATACCTCATACGGCACGCCGTAAAGGTAGTGCCTTCAAATCTTCAGCGCATGAACAATGACTGCCAACTCTAAGTCATAAACAGGGTAATTCTTCTTCTGAACCTTCAACTGCCGTGACGCGTATGTGATCACCCTGCCATCCTGCATCAATACCGCACTGAACCCTATACGAGATGCATCGCAATACACCGTGTAAGATCCTGAATCTGTGGGCAACACCAACACTGGCGCCGCAGTCAAATCAGTCTTGAGCTTTTAAAATCTCAACTCACACTCGTCTGACCATCTGAACGGGGCACCCTTCTGGGTCAATTTGGTCAATGGGGTTGCTATAAATGAAAACCCTTCCACGAACAGGCGGTTATAACCCGCCAAACCTAGGAAACTCCAGATCTCTGTAGCTGAAGTGGGTCTAGGCCAGTTCTAAACTACATCAATCTTCTTAAGATCCACCTTTATGCCCTCTGCCAACACGACGTGCCCAAAAAGGCGACTGAGTCTAACCAAAACTTGCACTTTGAAAACTTGGCATATAATTGGCTATCTCTAAGAGTTTGAAGTACAATCGGAAGATGTTGCTCGTGCTTCTCTCGACTGCGGGAGTAGATCAATATATCATCAATAAATACAATCACAAAGGAATCTAAGTAGGGCTTTAACACCCGGTTCATTAAGTCCATAAATGCTGCTAGGGCATTTGTGAACCCACATAACATCACTAGAAACTCATAATGCCCATACCGAGTCCGAAAAGCTGTCTTAGGGACATCAGATGCCCTAATCTTCAACTGATGGTAGCCAGAACTCAAATCAATCTTCGAAAACACTGTGGCACCCTAAAGCTGATCAAATAAGTCATCAATCCTTGGTAATGGATACTTGTTCTTGATGGTTACTTTGTTCAACTGTCGATAATCTATGCATATCCTCATCGATCCATCTTTCTTCTTCACAAACAACACTGGCGCACCCCAAGGCGAGACACTAGGTCTAATGGAGCCCTTATCAAGCAAATATTGCAACTGCTCTTTCAATTCTTTCAACTCTGGCGGGGCCATACGGTATGGCGGAATAGAAATGGGTTGAGTGCCCGGAACCAAATCAATACATAAGTCAATATCTCTATCGGGTGGCATCCCCGATAGATCTACAAGAATCACCTCTGGAAACTCACAAACAACTAGTACTAAATCCATGGAAGAAAATTCCGCACTGGAATCGTGAATATAAGCCAAATAAGCTAGACAACCCTTCTCGACCAAAGGTCGAGCCTTCACATAAGAGATAACCATGCTAGTAGAATGGCCGGGAGTCCCCCTCCACTCTAATCTAGGCAACCCCCGCAAGGCTAAGGTCACCGTCTTGGCGTGACAATCCAATATAGCATTATAAGATGACAGTCAATCTATACCTAAGATGACATAAAAATCTACCATATCAAGAAGTAGGATATCTATGCTAGTCTCAAGACTCCCAATAGTTACCACGCATGAACGATATGCACGATCTACAACAATAGAATCTCCCACAGGTGTGGACACATACACAGGAGCACTCAAAGAATCACGAGGCACAACTAGATATGAAGCAAAATAGGATGACACGTAGGAATAAGTAGAGCCCGGATCAAATAGAACTGAAGCATCTTTATGGCAAACTGGAACAATATCTATGATAACAACGTCAGATGAATTAGCTTGAGGCCAAGCTGGGAAAGTATAACATTGGGGTTGGGCTCCACCACTCTAAACCATGTCCCTAGGACGGCCTCTAACCGGCTGGCCTCCACCTCTAACGGCCTGACCTCCACCTCTAACGGCCTGACCTCCACCTCTGGCTGCCTGACCCCTTCCTCTAGCTGGCTGAGCGAGCAGTGGAGCAACCGGTGCCGGAACCATGGCACGAGAACCCTGCTATTGTGTGCTTCCAGATGCCCGAGGGCAAAATCTAGCAATGTGCCTCGGATCACCATAAGTATAACAGGCCATCGGTTACTATGACTGCTGACCTTGGAACTGACCCTGTCAACATGGGTAACCACCCTGAAAGCTCTGGAGCAAAGGTTCACTAATGCGAGTTGGTGGTGCACTGTAGGCTAGTTGATCGGGATGAGACACATAAGGTCCGTGACTCCCTGATACACTATGAGATGCTTGGAGCGCTAACTGAAACGGCCTCGGAGGATGGCCTCTACCAAATGTACCCCTGCCTCCAGATGAGGCACCACTGAACCCACCGAAATGACGAGGCCTCTTGTCAAACCCCTGCCCCCTCTCTTGAGCAAGAACCGTCCCGATCCGCCTGGCAATATTTGTAGTCGTCTGAAAGGAAATATCACCCCCGGTCTCCTTAGCCATCTGTAACCTGATTGTGTAAATGCGTCCATCAATAAATCTCCTCACCCTCTCCCTCTCAGTAGAAATCAAGATAAGGGCATGATGAGCTAGATCCACAAAACGAGTCTTATAGTGAGTAATAGTCATACTGCCCTGCTGGAGATGTTCAAACTGCATGCGATAATCCTCTCTCAGTGTGACATGGAGGAACTTCTCTAGAAATAAATGTGAGAACTGATCCCAAGTAAGTTCAGGCGACCCAGCTGGTCTGGTCAACATATAATCTCTCCACCACCTCTTGGCGGAACCCATCATCTGAAACACAATAAAATCGACCCAATTGGTCTCAACTATACCCATGTTCCGCAGCACTTCATGGCAGCGGTCAAGATAATCATGTGGGTCCTCATAAGGTGTAACACTGAAGTGAACTGGAAAGAGCTTGGTAAACTTGTCCAATCTCCATAAAGCCTCAGAAGACATGGCAGGCTTATCACCAGCCTGTGTTGCAACAACCGGTTGAACTACCCCAATTGGCGGGGCTACTGGAGTCTGATACCGGAGAGCCATCTGCTCCGAAGTGTGAGTAGCAGAAGTCTGTGCTCATCCCCCAGCCTAAACGACAGCTGGTGCCACAAGAAATGTACCGTCCTGGGCCACACTCTCCATAAGGCCGACCAAACGGACTAGAGCGTCATGAAGCACTGGAGTGGCGATGAACCCCTCCGGGACTTGAGCTGGTCCAACAGGTACAATCAGAGCGGAACCTCCTCATCAAAATCTACCTAAGGCTCCACTGCTGCTGCTGCTCGAGCTCTAGGCTGAGCCCTGCCTCTGCCTCGGCCTCTGGCCCAACCTCGGCCTCGACCTTTGCTCCTAGTAGGAGATACCAGTGGGGGCTCCGACTGCTGACCAGTTGTAGATGTAGTATGTCTTATCGCCATCTGCGAGAGAACAAGAATAGAAGAGTTCAATCATCAATGATAGAATAAAATCGCACGACAGAGAAGAATAGAAGTGAAATTGTTCCTAAACTCCATAGCCTCTAGAAGATAAGTACAAACGTCTCCGTATCGATCCTCCAAACTCTACAAAGCCTGCTCGTGAATCGTGAGACCTAGGCAACCTAGTGCTCTGATACTAAATTTTCATGACCCGGAATTCCCACATTCGGGACAGTGATGGCGCCTAACACATCACTCGCTAGGCAAGCCAATGTTAGAGTAAAACGTATGCGATTTTAAACAATTCAAGCAATTAAAACTCATTTAAACTGAAATAAAACTAGAATGATGTGCGAAAAGGTAAAATAACCAAAAATATCTTCTAAGTACAATCCCGGATCTAGAGTCACAAGTGCACGAGCTACTAGAAGTTCTACAAATAGAGTCTGAAAAAAATACAACTGTTTTGAATGAAATGAACAGTAAGTAAGGAAAAAGGAAGGGAACTTCAAGGTCTGCGGATGCCAGCAGATCTACCTCGTATCTCCGAAGGTGATAATCCGAGCTGATGTGCCTCACGTACAGCTGGGACCAGTACCAAAATCTGCACAAGAAGTGCAGAGTGTAGTTTGAGTACAACCGACCAAATGTACTCCATAAGTGTCGAGCCTAACCTCGATGAGGTAGTGACGAGGCTAAAATAGGACGCTCACGTAATTTAACCTGTACAAATGTAGATATATGTGCAACACAGTAACAAATAAAGATTTAATATGTACGATTGGGAGGGGACATGCGAAAGGGGAACAAGATACGATAACTACAACAAGAATGACAACATAAGACAGTCAAATAAATCATCAACCAATGAAAACAGATAAACATAATGAATAAAGACGACACAACATCACCCATCGTGCTTTTACTCTCAACCTTACCATGAAATGAAAATAATGGCACGGTATCACCCTTCATGATTTTACTCTCAATCTCATCATGAAATGAAAATGATGGGACGACATCACCCTTTGTGCTTTACTCTCAACCTCTCCATGTAATAATGAATATAAAATTGTGGAGATAGATAATGCCAGAATAAACCTTACGTCAATAATGGTTCCAAGATGCTAAATCTCAACTTCTGAATATACTCAACCATCACAATTAATTCATAAATGTGGAAAGAACGATCAAATAAGAAACAAACTAATCTAAGCATCAATATCATAAGTAAAGAAGGCAACAAATTACAAGGAAACAAGTCCCACCCGCATACTTTAACCCAACAACAACGCATAAGTACTCGTCACCTCACATATACATTATCCCCAAACATTTAAACAAGTAGCAAATAGGCAAACAAGTCCTAATCCCTCAAGTCAAGGTTAACCACGACACTTACCTCACTCCGCAAACAACTCAGAGCTCTACCGAGGCCTTTCCTTTAGAATCCACCTCCAAACCAATCGTATCTAACCAAAATTGACTAGATAACGTCAAATAATGCTAAGGGAATCAATTATAGTACATAAAGCTAGAATTTTTATACTTTTCCCAAAAAGTCAAAAACCTTGGGCCCATTTGGTCAAAACTCGAGATTCTGACCAAAACTCATTTACCCATTCACCTTCGAGCCCGATTATGTAATTAGTTTCAAAATATGACCCCAAATTGATGTCTAAATTCTAAATTTGCAACCCCCCCCCCCCCCCAATTCTTTCTAAATCCCTAGTTTTCTACCATGGAAGAACAAAGATTAAGGCTAGAAATTAATGGGTGGTGTTAGAAATGGAAGAAAATGAGTTAAAATATACTAACCTATGAATTGGTGATGAATTTTCTCTTCAAAATTGCTTCTAGGCCGAGCTCAAATGGAAAGATCGTGAAAAATGGGTGAAATCCCGTATTTTGAAATATTTAAGGTCTGTGCGTCAGGCTTCATCGCATTCGCGAGGGACCGCCCGCGTTCGCGATGCACAGCGGCCAAAATGGCCTTCGCATTCGCGAGAAGTGCTCCACATTTACGATGGTTCTTCCCTCCTGACCATCGCGTTCGCGACCCGGGGTCTGCGTTCGCGTAGCAGTCTAACTCAGTCCCCCTCCAAACCCACAACACTTCGCGTTCGCGAAGTGCAAGCCCCCCTCCACTTCGCGTTCGTGACCAGGACCTCGCGTTCACGAAGAACAATCTCCTCCCCTATACCAAACTACCCTTCGCAATCGTGAGACATTCTTCGCGATCGCTAAGAAGAAGACACCAGAAACAAGCATAGGCTAAAAACCAGAATTTTCCTTAAGTTCAAAACACTCGTAGCCTATCCGAAACTCACCCGAACCCTCCGGGCTCCAAACCAAATATGCACACAAGTCCAAAAATATTATATGAACTCGCTCGCGTAATCAAAATACCAAAATAACACCTAAAACTACGAATTGGACACCAAAACAAATAAAATTTTCAATAAAACTTAAGAACTTTCATTATAACAATCGGACGTCCGAATCACGTCAAATCAACTCCGTTCTGCACCAAATTTCGCAAACAAGTCACAAATACAGTAATGAACGTATATGAAGCTCCGGAACCAAAATCCGATTGTTATTTCTTTAAACCTTTAAACTTCGAATTTTTAACAAATTGCGATAAATCGAGCAAGGAGCCTCCGAATTCGATTCATGGCATACGCCCAAGTTCCAAATCATGATACAGACTAATCGGGACCGTCAAAATACGGATTCAGGTCTGTTTGCTCAAAATATTGACCGAAGTCAACTCAAATGAGTTTTAAAGTACGAATTCATATTTTAATTAATTTTTCACATAACAATATTCCGGAACAAGACACGGACTGTGCACACAAATTGACAAAGGCTAGAAGGAGCTATTTGAGGTTTCAAAACACAGAATTAAGGGTTAAAACTCTAGATGACCTATCGAGTCATCACATTTATACTTATATACTGCACATGTTATTTTGTCTAGTGAGTATTTTGATTTATACCTCGTCACTACTCTAATAGTCTTGATACTTACTGGGTACTGACCGTGGTGTACTCATACTACACTTTTACATATTTTTTTGCAGATCCAGGTACTTCGGAGTGTGTTGATTGTTAGATAGCAGATTAGATATTGTTGTGGAGACTTCAAGGTATACTTGTCATCGCGTTCGCAGGTCTTGGAATCACCTTTGGAAGTTAGTTTTGCATAGTTTATTTTTATTCCGGAATAATTGTACTTGGAGATTTTCTAGTGAACTCCGTAGAGCTTATGACTTGTACTACCGGTTTTGAAATTGTTGGCTTTGTATAGAAATTTCTATTTCATATTTAATAGTTATTGGTTGAATTTTTTCATTAATTCAGTAAGTGTTAGGCATATCTAGTCTTAAAGACTAGGTGCCATCATGACATCCTACGGAGGGAAATTGGGGTCGTGACAATATTGGTCTTGACAACTTCTCCCTCCTTTTAATTTAGATGAGGTAGTTTGACTCGACACGGAGTTTAAGAAAAAAAAGATTTTTGAAACTTGTGGTCTTAAAAACTTGAGGGGTAAAAGCTTTGTAGGGCCATGACATTTGTGTGGTTATAAAAGCTTCTCATTAAGGGTAAAATGAAGAGTTTAAAGTTGAATTATTTTTAAATTTAGAAATATGTCATTTATTTTGGAACAGACTAAAAGGAAAGTAGCTCATCTAATTTGAAATAGAGGGAGTAATATTTTAGAAGAAGCACCAAATAATTTATCGCTTATTGTATGATCTTCTCCATTTTTTACACGATGTAAAAAATTACCTAATGTTGGAATTGTTCTTGCGCTCATTTTTTTTGTTAGCTGAATTTTTGTCATTTGATGCCATAGGTATGTTCGTCCAAACTAGTATTTACATTTCGTTATCCCATATTATCAAGTTTTTTTAATTAATTAAACACTACCAATCTATTTGACATATATGTGATGATTGTCTCAATTATTTAAGAGGTATGTCGAATCTAAAGTAGTCATATGATCCCATGGTAAAATATCTACTACTATATCACTTGTTGTTGCTAAAGTTATCATGCCTCTTGCTCTAACAATTGCAAGTAATGCAATGTCGAATCTAGAGTGAGTCATATGACCCTATGGTAAAATTTCTACTACTATATCACTTGTTGTTGCTAAAGTTATCATGCCTCTTGCTCTGACAATTGCAAGTAATGCACGGAATATGAACGTTTTGTGGTTCCTCCAGTTCCATATAAAAAGAACAGTTATGTGATATCAGAGTCGTCTCTTTGCAATATAGTCTTGAAAACTTGCTCTTGTTCAGGATTTAGTTTTGATTATACATTAAAATCTTATTTAGGTACTTTTATAGACTTTTCGTCAATGATTTTTATGCCTTCTGATTTTTATGCCTTCTGATGCAACATTGTCATCTAGACCATAATAATCACGTTTTCTAAAAGTACTTTTTATCATCATTTTCCAACAATACTCTAACCCATGATCTCTAAGAAATAAATAATGCATTTCAGTTAGCATTATAGTTGGTATTAGTTCAACTATCATGTATTCTTTCAAAATCATGTGACAAACATACAGCTTTCTAATATCAATTGGTTTATCATATGCAATTGCAAACAAATTTTGTAGAGCTAATGGCATTTCGGAAACAACTGTCTCAAGTAAGCATTCAAAAATGTTATTATCTAATTCTAATAACTCTCTTTCTTTTGCAGTTCATTTGGATACTTGACACTTTTCTCCATTAGTAGTAAGCAAGTTTTCAAATAAAGAGGGTCCTCTGACATAATTCAACATAATCTCAACTAATATCTTTCATTTTCTATAGGATTAGCTGCACACAAGTAGATCAAATTTACAAAAGATACTAAAAAAGTTTAGTCTAAATAATGAATTGCTTACCAGTAGCATTTTGATCAATTACATATTTTTTTCTTTTATTCATATCTTCGACTAAGGGTTCTAGGTATATTACTATGAAAACTCTTTGTATAAGCATATCCGTGCTTTATTGTCTAGTGAGCGCATCTTGAAATACTCAATGAGCAGGGCGAAGATGAATTCCTTTGTAAATTAGTAGCAAAGTGAGGAACAGTAATTCTAATTCGTGATTCTATCATCATAATCCAAAAATGTAAATTTTATAACATCTCTCTCTTAACTTAAAAAATGAACAAAGATATTGGAAATAAAAATTAATTGAAATACTTTGTGTATTTCTCAGATACTTAATTAACCGTCTGGAAATATTATTTGTACCTATAAAGCCTTATGAAATGGTAAATTTCATCTGGGGAAAACCGCCAAATAATAAAAAAAACGCAAGCAAAAATGTGGGTTTATAAGGCATATGTAAAGACCCGAAATTTCTCACATTCAGGATCGTGATGACATCTAACATTTTACTTGCTATGCAAGGCAACGTTAAAATAATCTTAAGTATTTTAAAGCAAATTTAATTAAATAGAAATCAATTACTAAGATAAAGTGCGGAAGACCATAAATTCCGAATTATCAAAATACATCATGAATCTGATGTCACAAGTGCACGAGCTACTAGGATAATACAAATAAAGGTCTGAATAAAGTTCAAGCTGTTTGAAAGATAATACACATCTGAGATAAAATAGAAGGGACTTCGGAACTGCGAACGATGTGCATTTATACCTCAAGTCTCCACTGATAGCTATATCCGGGCAAATCTAATGTACGTCGCTGGGACCAACTCCGAAATCTGCACAAGAAGTGTAGAGTACAGTATCAGTACAACCGACCCCATGTACTGGTAAGTGCCGAGCCTAACCTCGACGGAGTAGTGATGAGACTATGACAAGACATGTATGTAATCAACTTGTACAAGTATGTACAAATACAAAATAACAATAATACAATAAATAATAATTTATAAATTGGGAGGGAACATACGAAGGGGAAGGATATAATAATTTTAGCAGGAGAAGTGTCACTTAGCAGCCAATTAATTTATCAATAATAAAATGAGCAAATGTTAATATGAAAATGGCACGGCACCACCCTTCGTGCTTTTACACTCACAAATGGCACGCCAACACCCTTCGTGCTTTTACACTCATAAATGGCACGGCAACACCCTTCGTGCTTTTACACTCACAAATGGCACTTTTACACTCACAAATGGCACGGCAACACCCTTCGTGCTTTTACACTCACAAATGGCACGGCAACACCTTTTGCGCTTTTACACTCACAAATGACACGGCAACACCCTTCGTGCTTTTACACTCTTCCTTACCATGAAAATGATAATATAAATTCAGAAGAGTATTTAAATGCGGGGATATACACTTATCAATCAATTCAATACCAAAATATCGACTTCACCTTCCAAAATATTCAACAATAATTAAATGAATAGTAATTTCACGACTAATGATCAAATAATTAATAATAAACTTAAGCAGAAATATTTTAATTAAATAGATAATTATTTACAATAAACAAATTCTACCTGCATGCTTTGACTTAACCACAACGCATAAGTACTCGTCACCTCACATATACGTTGTTCCCGCACATTAAATCATGTAGCAAATAGACAAATAAGTCTTACTCCCTCAAGTCAAGGTTAACCACGACACTTTCCTCGCTCGCAACCAAATTCAAGAATCCAATAAACCTTTGCCTCGTGAATTCTTGTCTGAAATCCTCAAATCTAGTCATAAACAATTCAATATACTCAATACAAATCGTAGGAATTAAATCATATGAATTTTTTAATTTTCTGGATTAAAATCCGAAATTCATCTAAAAAATCAACAGTGGGCCCACGTCTCGAATCTCGGAAAACTTATGAAATCTGAACACACATTCCGAGATGAGTCCAACCATACTAAAATTACTAAATTCCGATGTCAAATGGACCTTCAAATCTAAATTTTTTGTTTTTGAAAAGTTTTACAAAATTTAAATTTCTTCCATCTAAATCCGAAATAAATGATGAATATAGACATGGATTTATGAAATATAATCACTTTTAGTTATAGAACACTTACCCAATTCAAAGTCGTGAAAAATCCCTTTGGAATCGCCAAAATCCGAGACTCAAAACTCAAAAATGAGTAAAAATGGCTAAAACCCAATTTTATGTATTCTGCCCAGCATTTTCGCATCTACGGGCTATATTTTCGCACCTGCGGCCTCGCATTTGCGAGATAAAGCTCGCATTTGCGGAGCAAGGCTGCCCAGCAGAGGACTGCATCTGCAGACCTTCACGTCGCAGATGCGACTACGCAAAAGCGCGAAGGAAGCCGCAGAAGCGAGACCTCCGCATTTGCGGTCTCTCAGCCATAGAAGCGACCTCGTATTTGCGGCCAAAATTGTGCAGGTGTGACACACCAGAACCAGACCTTCAATTTTTACAAAAATTGTCTGAAACTCGTCTGAAGCTCACCCCGAGCCCTTTGGGACCTCGTCCAGTTATACCAACCAGTCCCGGAACATAACACAGACTTACTCGGGGTGTCAAATAACATCGAAATTACAATTCACACCTCGATTCGAACTTTTGAGTTTCAAACTTTTCAATTTACAAAACTTGTGCCGAAACATGTTAAATGAACCCGGAATGACTTCAAATTTGGCACACAAGTCATCAATGACATAACAGATCTATTTAAATTTTCGGAATCGGATTCCGACTCTGATATCAAAAAGTCAAATTCATGGTCAAACTTTTGAAAATCTTTAGCCTTTAAATTACTAGTTTTCGTTAAATGGCCATAACTTGAGCTACGGACCTCCAAATTAAATTTCGGGTATACGCCCAAGTCCCAAATCATGATACGGACCTACCGGAACTGTCAAAATACTGATCCGGGTCTGTTTGCTCAAAATGTTGACCAAACTTTCACAGAAAAACTTTCTGAAAAATTATACGGACTGCGCACGGAAGTCGAGGAGTGATAAATAGTGTTTTTCGAGGTCTTAAAATACAGAATTAATTATTAAATTTAAAGATGAACTTTTGGGTCATCACAACATATAACATGGGAATGCTATTTCAGGTAAAGGTTTATAAGGCATATAACATGGGAATGTTAATTATGGCAGGTAGTTTATTGCTAGGAACGTAAAAATTTATTTCATTTTAGGATAGTTTTTTGTTCTTTTTAAATTACTTTGAATAGTAAAAAATATGCATTTTTTTGTCCAATATTAATAGTCTTTTAAATATTATTTGGCAAGAATAGTATTTCCTTAAATCTCTTTAGTGTTTATCTCAGAGCATGATTTTGATGTATGCTTATACGTAGCTAAGAAATTATAGTCAAATTCAAATTCCTAAATAATAGCTTTTACAATTAAATTATGAATCCTTGTTGGATCGGAATTAACTTGAGTGGTTAATCAATTGGGTAGACCATTTTCAGCTGAAATCAAATTCTTAGATATTAGAAATTTTCAAAATTATAATTTCATCCAATATGAATATTTCCTTTAAAGAATATTACATTACAATATTCTAGGGCGATTTTTGTCGATTAACTTTTTATTCGTGCTTTTATAATAATATATTGTTTATGCTCATTGATCCATAGTTGGCATCTTTTCGTATATTTTGTTTGCTGCAGTTGGAAAGAGTGGCTATACGGCAAGTTAGTTGTAGCAGAGGAAGAAGGCTTTTGTTTTCATCTTTGTTTTAGTTCAATGTAAATTTGTGTTCTATTTCAATGCAGAAAGAGCGACAAAGTGTTCGTGAATGTTTAGAAATGAAATAGGATTTCAAGGCCTATCGTAATCACTCCTTGCATTCAAACCAAATCATAAACATAAAGCAACCAAGACTTGTAAATAGGCACGTAATACAAAATTTTTTAGACTCTGAGTTGGACTCGACAATGCATGATGATGTATGGATTAAATATTACTAATATTTTCTTATTAAAAAAGGTCAAAGATTTAATAAGTAAGATTTTAATTGATTTAAAAATCCTAAATTATTTGAAAATCCTAAATATTAGGAAAATTATAAATGACTATTTTGTCTAGTGTAAAATTTATTTTTAAGGTTATTTTGGTCACTTGATATTGTATTCATGCTTTTATAATAATATAGATATAAATATAGATAGATACTAGTCTTAGAGTACGTGCGTTGCACGTGTATACCTTGTCAATCAATTAAATTTGTATAAAAGAAGAAGAAATAATGTAAAACGGCAATGTACGTTAAAGAAGATATAATATTGATTTATCATATTAACACAATAGTTGAATTCAAAATAATTGAGTATCTTTTCGACTTGTAAAGGTGAACAATTTAATATGAACGTGCAAGTTTGTCACGTGTTAGCAATAGCAATACTTAAGCAAGTCTTACATGGACAACTTTGCAACTAATTGCAGTTGGTTTGGAAATACTTTATAGCCTATTATTTAGGATAAGAACTCTTAATGATTTACAAATCCTATGGTTTTTATTAACAAATCCTATGGTGATTTGAGTTTTTAGTGCTAGTTACAACTTTAGCCAACATTAAATATACCTTTAAAGATTAACAGAGTCCCGGAATTCTCACCGTCGGGACCGTGATGGCGCCTAAAATTTCACTTGCTAAGCAAGCCAACGTTAGAGAATCATTAAACAAAATCCGTATTTCTATTCAGTAAATAACAATAATTATTTAAGATGAAATATAATAAGTGCGGAATAATATAAAAACTGTATTAATTACTACCACCCGGATCTTGAGTCACAATTCACGAGCATTCTAGAATTTACTACAAGTAATAGTCTGAAAGAAATACAACTATTTTAATGAAAGAAACAGTAAAACAGAAGGATAGACGGGGACTTCAAGATCTGTGAACGCCAACAGATCTACCTTGAATCTCCGGATAGCGGGCCCAACAGCTAAAATCTCGATCAACCCGAGTCGGTCCCAAAATCAGCACAGAAAGTGCAGAGTGCAGTATCAGTACAACCGACCCCATGTACTGGTAAGTGTCGAGCCTAACCTCGACGAAGTAGTGACGAAGCTAAGGCAAGGCACCTACAAATCAACATGTACAATTTAATAGTGTATATACAAATAACAGCAATGAAGAGTGAGACAAGAATTATCGGGAGAGGGAAATATGGTGAGGGAAATACGAAATAAAGAGCTACAACAGAATGAGAAATGGAACAACCAATATACTATGAATCAATAGGAGTGAATACAGTAAAGAAAAAATGCACGGCATCACCCTTCGTGATTTTACTCTCAATCTCACCATAAAATCAATAGAAACGGCACGGCATCACCCTTCGTGCATTAACTCTCATATCATAGCACGGCATCACCCTTCGTGCTTTTACACTCACAATATGGTACGACATCACCCTTCGTGCATTAACTCTCACAATATGGCACACCATCACCCTTCGTGCTTTTACACTCACAATATGGCACGGCATCACCCTTCGTGCATTAACATTCTCCCTTACCATAATACAATGCATAAATAACAACAGGGTGATAGAATAACAAGTACAAGCCTTACTTCAATATTTGGTTCCACAATATCATTCTCAACTTTGAAATAAATGCTCAATTATCACCAGAGAATCCGCAAACATGACAAGAACGATCAATTTAACAACACTAGTCTAAACACGTAACAATTAGGTATAGAAAAGAGACAATATAAGAAAAATGGAAGAAAACAGGGAAAACAGGTAAATTGGCGGCGCATAAGTACTCGTCACCTCACATATACGCTGCTCACATGAATTTTACCTAGCAAATAATCTGAGGTTCCTAATTCCCTCAAGTCAGGGTTAGACACAACACTTACCTCGCTCTGAAGGCCACTAAATACTCAATCACAATTTTTCTTATAGAATTCACCTCCAAATCACTCGTATCTAGTCAAAAATGACTCTTAAGGAGGAAAATTGGGGTCGTGATAAGTTGTTATCAGAGCCTTAGGTTCATAGGTGCTACGAGTCATAAGAGAGTTTAGTAGAGTCTTGCGGATTGGTACGGAGACATATGTACTTATCTTCGATAAGCTACAAAACTATTAGGAAATGTCTCCACTTCTTTTATTCCTGTCGTGCGGATTCGTTGATTTCAAAGCTTGAGCCTTTGTATCTCTATTCTCTCACAGATATCAAATATTGCTAAAGGAATTAATTACATTGCATAAATTTAGATTTTTTAAATTTTCCTCCAAAAAGTCAAAAAATTGACCTAGGGCCTGCTTGGTCAAAACCCGAGGTTCGGACAAAATTCTATTTACCCATTAACCCCCGAGCCCGGATATATAATTGATTTTGAAATCCGACCTCAATTTGAGGTCTAAATCCCAAAATTTTCGAAATCCCTAGTTTCTACCCAAAACCCCTAATTTTACCATGAAAACTCTAGATTTTAGGTTGATAATTCATAAAATGTAATGGGTAATTGAAAGAAAATAGTTTAGAATCACTTACCAACACTTTGGGGAAGAAAACACCTCTTGAAAATCGCCTCTAGCCCGTTTGGTTTTTGAGAAAATGAGTTAATGGCCAAATTTCCGTTTTTGGATTCTGTTAAGTGGTGGGCGACAGTGTTCATCGCGATCGCGTGGACACTTTCGCATTCGCGAAGAGCAGCCTCCTAAGGACTTACGCGATCGCGGGAGGCTTTATGAGTTTGCGAAGGTTTAGCCCGCCTTACCTTTGCGTTCACGAGACAGGGCTCGCATTCGCATAGATCTTCCCAGGTCCCATGCCCAGCCTAGCTACAACTATGCGTTCGTGTTCGCCGAGTCGCGTTCGCATAGAGCAACTCCCCCCAATGCTCCGCGTTCGTGATCATGGTCTTGTGTTCGCATAGAGTAAAATCCTCCCCAACCCCAGTTTCCCTTCGCGATCGCGAGAATGCCTATGCGATCGCGAAGCACAACATACCAGATACCAGATACAACAAAAATACTAGATTTTCTAAGTCCAAAACATCCCATAGCCTATCCGAAACTCACCCGAGCCCTCGGGGCTCCAAACCAAACATGCACACAAGTCTAAAAATATCAAATCGCCAAAATAATACCTAAAACTACGAATTTAACACCAAATCAAATGAAATTCTCAAGAACACTTTAAAATTTTTATCTTCACCACCGGACGTCTGAATCATGTTAAACCAACTCTGTTTCTCACCAAATTTTACAGATAAGTCATAAATATTATATTGGACCTATACCGGGCTACAGAACCAAAATACGGACCCGGTATCAATAAGGCCAAACATCAACCAATTCTTAAAAATAATTAATTTTCAAACTTTTAATTTTCATAAAAAATTCATAACTCGAGCTAGGGACCTCCAATTCGATTCTGGGCATACGCCCAGGTCTTATAATTCGATACGGACCTACTGGGACCGTCAAAATACGGATTCGGGCCTGTTTACCAAAAATATTGACCGATGTCAACTAAAATCAACTTTTAAGGAAATAATTCTTATTTTCATTAATTTTCAACATAAACATTTTCCAGAAACACGCCCGGACTATGCACGCAAATCAAGGAGGGTAAAAATGAGATTTTTAGTGCTTAAGAGCTCAGAATCGAGTTCTAAAATATAAGATGACCTTTTGGGTCATCACATTCTCCACCTCTAAAACAATCGTTCGTCCTCGAACGGACATAGAAAAGTACCTGGGCTGGTGAAAAGGTGGGGATATCTACTCCGCATATCGAACTCGGACTCCCAAGTAGCTGCCTCAACAGGCTGACCTTTCCACTGCACTCGAACTGAAGGGTAACTCTTTGATCTCAACTGGCGAACTTTCTGAGCTAGAATAGACATCGGCTCCTCCTCGTAAGTCAAATCCTTGTCCAACTAGACAGAGCTGAAATCTAACATATGGGACGGATCGCCGTGATACTTTCAAAGCATGGACACATGATATACAGGATGAACAAATGCTAAACTAGGTGGCAACGCAAGCCTGTAAGCCACATCTCCTACCCTCTCTAGAATCTCAAAAGGTCCGATATACCTAGGGCTCAACTTTCCCTTCTTTCCGAACCTCATTACGCCCTTCATGGGTGATACCCGAAGCAACACTCTCTCTCCGACCATGAATACAACATCACGAACTCTACGGTCGACATAACTCTTCTGCCTGGACTAAGCTGTGCGAAGTCGATCCTGAATAATCTTGACCTTATCCAAGGTATCCTGTACTAAGTTTGTGCCCAACAACCGAGCCTCTCCCGGCTCGAACCACCCAACTAGCGACCAGGACCGCTACCATATAATGCCTCATAGGGAGCCATCTAAATGCCCGACTGGTAGCTGTTGTTGTAGGCGAACTCTGCAAGGGGCAAGAACTGATCCCACGATCCTCCGAAGTCTATAACACATGCGCGGAGCATATCCTCCAAGATCTGAATAGTGCGCTCGGACTGCCCGTCCGTCTGAGGATGAAATGTTGTGTTTACTCAACCCGCGTACCCAACTCACATTGTACTGGCCTCCAGAAGTGCGAGGTGAACTGCGTACCTCGATCAGAATTGATAGACACGGGCACACCGTGAAGATGGACGATCTCACAAATGTAAATCTCTGCCAACCGCTCCGGAGAATAGGTAACTGCCACAAGAATGAAGTGCGTTGACTTAGTCAACCTGTCTACAATGACCCAAACCGCATCAAACTTCCTCTGAGTCCGTGGGAGTCCAACAACAAAATCCATAGTGATACGCTCCCACTTCCACTCAGGAATCGCTATCTTTTGAAGCAAACCACGAGGTATCTGATGCTCATACTTTACTTGCTGACAATTTAGACATCGAGCTACATGTGCAACTATGTCTATCTTCATCCTCCTCCACTAATAATGCTGCCGCAAGTCCTGATACAGCTTGGCAGTGCCCGGATGAATAGAATACCAGGAACTATGGGCTTCCTCAAGAATCAAATCACGAAGTCCATCCTCATTAGGCACACAAATACGGCCATGCATCCTCAAAACTCCATCATCTCCAACAGTAACCTACTTGGCACCACCGTTCCGCACTGTGTCTCTAAGGACAAGTAAATGAGGATCGTCATACTGTTGATCTCTGATGCGCTCAAACAAAGAAGACCGAGCAACTGTACAAGCTAGAACATGGTTGGGCTCGAAAACATCCAACCTCACGAACTGGTTGGCCAGGGCCTGAACATCCAATGCAAGCGGCCTCTCACCAACTGGAATATAAGCAAGGCTACTCATACTAGCTGACTTTCTACTCAAAGTATCGGCCACCACATTGGCCTTCCTGGGATGATACAATATGGTGATATCATAGTCTTTCAATAGCTTCACCCACCTCCTCTACCTCAAATTGAGTTCATTCTACTTGAAAAAATACGGCAAGCTCCGATGATCCGTGAATACCTCACATGGCATGCCGTAAAGATAGTGCCTCCAAATCTTCAGCGCGTGAATAATGGCTGCCAGCTCTAGATCAGGAACATGGTAAATCTTCTCGTGAACCTTCAGCTATAGCGAATCATATGTAATAACCTTGCCACCCTGCATCAAATACCGCACCAAGTCTAACTCGAGATGCATCACAATATACCGTATACGATCGAGAACTTGTGGGTAACACCAATACCGATGACGTAGTCAAAGCTGTCTTGAGCTTCTAGAAGCTCGCCTCACACTCGTCTGACCACTTAAACGGGGCACCCTTCTGGGTCAATCTGGTCAACGGGGCTATTGTAGATAAAAACCCCTCCACAAATCGACGGTAATAGCCCGTCAAACCCAGGAAACTACGGATCTCTGTAGTTGATGTGGGTCTAGGCCAGTTCTGAACTGCCTCAATCTTCTTAGGATCTACTTGAATACCCTCTGCTGATACAACTTGACCCAAGAAAGCAACTGAACTCAACCAAAACTCGCATTTTGAGAACTTAGCATATAACTGGCTGTCTCTCAGAGTCTGAAGAACGATCCGAAAGTGCTGCTCATGCTCCTCTCAGGTGTGGGAGTAGATCAAGATATCATCAATAAACACAATCACAAAGGAATCCAAGTAGGGCTTGAACACCCGGTTCATCAAATCCATGAATGTTGCTGGGGCATTTGTCAGCCCAAATAACATCACTAGAAACACATAAATGCCCATACCGAGTCCGAAAAGCTGTCTTAGGGACATCAGATGCCCTAATCCTCAATTGACGGTAGCCAGATCTCAAATCAATCTTTGAAAACACCTGGGCACCCTGAAACTGATCAAATAAATCATCAATCCTCGGCAATGGATACTTGTTCTTGATGGTGACTTTGTTCAACTGCCGATAATCTATACACATCCTCATCGATCTATCTTTATTCTTCACAAACAACACAGGTGCAGCCCAGGGCGAGACACTAGGTCTAATGTATCCTTTATCAAGCAAATCTTGCAAATGTTCTTTCAATTCTTTCAACTCTGGCGGGGCCATGCGATATGGCGGAATGGAAATGGGCTGAGTGCTCGGAGCCAAATCAATGCAGAAATCGATGTCCCTATCGGGTAGCATCCCAGGCAGGTCTGCAGGAAACACCTCTGGAAACTCACGAACAACTGGCACTGAATCCATGGAAGGAACTTCCGTACTAGAATCGCGGACATAAGCCAAATAAGCTAGATACCCCTTCTCGACCATATGCCAAGCCTTCACATAAGAGATAACCCTGCTGGTAGAATGGCCAAGAG
Organism: Nicotiana tabacum; assembly: GCF_000715075.1. Classification (NCBI taxonomy): domain Eukaryota; kingdom Viridiplantae; phylum Streptophyta; class Magnoliopsida; order Solanales; family Solanaceae; genus Nicotiana; species Nicotiana tabacum. Next base: position 39,003,873 of record NC_134092.1, read on the forward strand.
TCCCTTTCCACTCTAATCGAGGCAACCCCTGCAAGGCTAAGGTCACTATCTTGGCGTGACAATCTAATATAGCATGATAGGGTGACAGCCAATCCATACCCAGCATGACATCAAAATCAACCATATCGAGAAGTAGAAGGTCTACACGAGTCTCAAGACTCCCAATGGTGATCACACACTAACGATAAACACGATCTACAATAATAGCATCCCCCACTGGCTTGGACACATACACAAAAGCACTCAAAGAATCACAGGGCACAACCAAATATGAAGCAAAATAGGATGACACATAGGAGTAAGTAGACCCCGGATCAAATAGAACTGAAGCATCTCTACTGCAAACTGAAATAGTACCTATAATAACAGTGTCAGATGACTCAGCCTGGGAAAGCATAACACTGAGGCTGGGCCCCACCACCCTGAACTATGTCGCTGGGACGGCCTCTACCTGGCTGGTCTCCACCTCTAACGGCCTGACCTCCACCTCTAACAGTCTGGCCTCTACCTCTGGCTGCCTGACCCCTGCCTCTGGCTGGCTGAGCAGGTGGTGCAGCAACTGGTGCCGGAACCATGGCACGAGAACTTTAATATTGTGAGCTTCCCGTTGCCCGAGGGCAAAATCTAGCAATGTGCCTCGGATCACCACAAGTATAACATAACCTCGGTTGCTATGACTGTTGACCCTGAAACTGACCATGTCGACCTGAGTAACCACCCTGATAACTCTTTAGTGGAGGTGCACTAATAGGAGCTGGTGGTGCACTGTAGGCTAGCTGATCAGAATAATGCATCTGAGGGCCACGACCACCTGAGGCACCGTGGGATGCTTGGAGTACTGAATAAAATGGCCTGGGAGGATGGCCTCTACCAAAAGTACACCTGCCTCTAGATGAGGCACCGCTGAACTCACCGGAATAACGAGGTCTCTTGTCAGACCCCTGACCTCCCTGAGCAAGAACTATCTTGACTCGTCTGGCGACATTAGTAGCCGCCTGAAAAGAAACCTCACTCCCAGTCTCCTTAGCCATCCGCAATCTGATAGGCTGAGCAAGTCCGTCAATAAACCTCTTCACCCCCTCTGTCTTGGTGGGAAGCAGAAGAATAGCATGACGGGCCAAACCCATGAAACGGATCTCATACTGAGTAACAGTCATACTGCCCTGCTGGAAACGCTCAAACCGACGGCGACGCTCCTCTCTCAATGTGATAGGCATAAACTTCTCTAGGAAGAGCTGAGAGAACTAGTCCCAAGTAAGAGAAGGCGACCCAGCTGGTCTGGTCAACAAATAATCTCTCCACCACTTCTTGGCGGAACCATTCATCTGAAATGCAGCAAAGTCGACCCCATTGGTCTCCATTATACCCATGTTCCGTAGAACCTCGTGACAGTTATCGAGATACTCCTAGGATCCTCTGAAGGAGCACCACTGAAGTGAACTGGGAAAAGCTTGGTAAACCTGTCCAATCTCCATAAAGCCTCAAAAGACATAGCTGGCCTATCTCTGGCCTGTGCCGCAACAACCGGTTGAACTACTCCGACTGGCTGAGCTGCTGGAGCCTGATACTGGGAGCTATCTGCTCCGGAGCGGGAGTAGTGGGAGTCTGGGCTCCTCCTCCAGCCTGAGAGACGGCTGGTGCCATGGGAAATGCGCCAGTCTGGGCCACACTCTCCATAAATCCCACCAAACGGACCAAAGCGTCCTGAAGTACTAAAGTGGCAATGAACCCCTCTGAAACTTGAGCTGGTCCGGCAGGAACAGTCTGGGCTGGAACCTCCTCCTCAAGCTCTATCTGAGGCTCCACTACTGGGGCTGCTGCTCGGGCTCTGCGATTGTATAAGAGTAGAAGAGTTCAATCAGTATTGAGAAAATTACATCGCACGACAAAGAAGAATAGAAGTGAAATTTGTTCCTAAACTTCATAGCCTCTGGAAGATAAGCACAGACATCTTTGTACCATTCTTCCAGACTCTACTAAGCTTGCTCGTGAATCGTGAGACCTAGGCAACCTAGTGCTCTGATACCAACTTGTCACGACCCGGAATTCCCACTGTCGGGACCGTGATGGCGCATAATATTTCTCTTGCTAGGAAAGCCAACGTTAGAGAATCATCAAACCAAATCCCTATTTCCATTCAGTTTATAACAATAATTAGCTAAAATGAAATATAATAAGTGCAGAATAATATAAAAATTGTATTGATTACTACCACCCGGATCTAGTGTCATAATTCATGAGCATTCTAGAATTTACTACAAGTAATAGTCTGAAAGAAATACAACTATTTGAATGAAAGAAACGGTAAAACATGAGGATAGACAGGGACTTCAAGGTCTATGAATGCCGACAGATCTACCTTGAGTCTCCGGATAGCAGGCCCAACAGCTAAAATCTCGATCAACCCGAGCCGGTCCCAAAATATGCACAGAAAGTGCAGAGTGCAGTATCACTAACACCGACCCCATGTACTGGTAAGTGTCGAGCCTAACCTCGATAAAGTAGTGACGAGGCTAAGGCAAGTCACCTACAAATCAACTTGTATAATTTAACAGTGTATATACAAATAACAGTAATGAAGAGCTAGACAAGAATTATCGGGAGAGGGAAATATAGTGGGGGAAATACGAAATAAAGAGCACGCTGGAACAACCAATATACTATGAATCAACAGGAGCACGAATACAGTAAAGGAAAAATGCAAGGCATCACCCTTTGTGCTTTTACTCTCAATCTCACCATAAAATCAATAAAAATGGCACGGCATCACCCTTCGTGCATTAACTCCCATATCATGGCACGACATCACCCTTCGTGTTTTTATATTCACAATATGGCACGACATCACCCTTCGTGCATTAACTCTCACAATATGGCACGACATCACCCTTCGTGCTTTTACACTCACAATATGGCATGGCATTACCCTTCGTGCATTAACACTCTCCCTTACCATAATACAATGCATAAATAACAATAGGGAGGTAGAATAACAGGTACAAGCCTTACTTCAATATATGGTTCCACAATATCAATCTCAACTTTGAAATAAATACTCAATTATCACTAGAGAATCCGCAAACATGACAAGAACGATCAATTTAACAACACTAGTCTAAACACGTAACAATTAGGCATAGGAAAGAGATAATATAAGAAAAACGGGAGAAAAGAGGGAAAACAGGTAAATTGTCGGCGCATAAGTACTCGTCACCTCACATATACGCCGCTCACATAAATTTCACCTACCAAATAATCTAAGGTTCCTAATTCCCTTAAGTCAGGGTTAGACACAACACTTACCTCATTCCGAAGGCCACTTAATACTCAATCACAGCTTTTCCTCTAGAATTCACCTCCAAACCATTCGTATCTATTCAAAAATGACTCAATAATATCAAATATTGCTAAAGGAATAAATTACATTGCATAAATTTAGATTTTCCAAATTTTCCTCCAAAACGTCAAAAAATCGACCCAGACCCGCTTGGTCAAAACACGAGGTTCGGACAAAAATCCATTTACCCATTCACCGCCGAGCCCGGATATATAATTAGTTTTGGAGTCCGACCTCAATTTGAGGTCTAAATCTCCAAATTTCCGAAATCCCTAGTTTCTACCCAAAATCCTTAATTCTACTATGAAAACTTTAGATTTTAGGTTGATAATTTATAAAATGTAATGGGTAATTGAAAGAAAATAGTTTAGAATTACTTACCAACACTTTGGGAAAGAAAACACCTCTTGAAAATCGCCTCTAGCTCGTTTGGTTATTGAGAAAATGAGTTAATGGCCAAATTCCCGTTTTTGGATTCTGTTAAGTGCTGGGCGGCAGTGTTCATCGCGATCGCGTGAACACTGTCACGTTTGCGAAGAGCAGCCTCCTAAGGACTTACGCGATCGCGGGAGGCTTTACACGTTCGCGAAGGTTTAGCCTGCCTTACCTTCGCGTTCGTGAGACAGGGCTCGCGTTTGCATAGAGCTTCCCAGGTCTCCTGCCCATCCTAACTAAAGTTCCGTGTTCGCGTTTGACGGGTCGCGTTCGCGTAGAGCAACCCCCCCCCCCCAATGCTCTGCGTTCACGACCATGGTCTCGTGTTCACGTAGAGTAAAATCCTCCCCAGCCCAGGTTCCCCGTCGCGATCGCGAGAGTGCCTGCGCGATCGGGAAGCACAACATACCAGATACCAGATACATGAAAAATACAAGATTTTCTAAGTCCAAAACATCCTGTCGCCTATCCGAAACTCACCCGAGCCCTCGGGGCTCCAAACCAAACATGCACACAAGTCGAAAAATATTAAATCGCCAAAATAACATCTACAACTATGAATTTAGCATCAAATCAAATGAAATTCTCAATAACACTTTAAAATTTCTATCTTCACCACCGGACGTCCGAATCACGTCAAACCAACTCCGTTTCTTACCAAATTTTACAGATAAGTCATAAATATTATATTGGACCCATATCGGACTCCAGAACCAAAATACTGGCATGGTATCAACAAGGCCAAACATCAACCAATTCTTAAAAATAATTAATTTTCAGACTTTTAATTTTCATCAAAAATTCATAACTCGAGCTAGGGACCTCCGAATTCGATTCTGGTCATACGTCCAGGTCCCATAATTTGATACGAACCCACCTGGACCGTCAAAATATGGATTCGCGCTCGTTTACCAAAAATATTGACAGAAGTCAACTAAAATTAACTTTTAAGGCAAAAATTCTTATTTTCAACATAAAAGTTTTACGAAAATCCGTTCGGACTGGGCACGCAAATCGAGGAGGATAAAATGAGATTTTTAGGGCTTAAGAGCGCAGAATCGAGTTCTAAAACATAAGATGACCTTTTGGATCATCACATTTTTAATATTTTATTATTATACACACACATAAATATGCTCGAGCATATAATACAATAGATGTATAATAAAAACGTTGAAAATAAAATATGTGTTGAATTTGATATTCTAGGTTCAATCAAATTTTTCTCGCATATTGTAGACTTTATCTTTTGTAATTGTTGCAAATTCCTTATAAAATTGATTATCTATATTTTAATCAAACATATATATATACCACCAAATAATAAAATATAATGACAACAAAAGAATTAAGCACAAAAAATGCTTATAACAAATAAAAAATACAACATACTTTTACCCTGATTCAAATCTTCAAACACTATGCCAGACACCTTATTCCTTCTGGATATAGAATAAAAATTTAAAGTGATTTTTTACCAACTACTATTTCATAAATTGTTCAAATACAAAATATGATATTTTAATTGTTCCCAACTTATTGAGCCTCCTATAACTAATCAATATAAAAAATAATTTATAGATTAAGACTAAAGCAAAAATATTACCGATTTGAGTTACAGTAAAAAGTTTTATATCACGTTATGATATTGTGAATTACTCTAACTTCCTAGTTCTTGGGTTCTAGCTTTTCTTGGCTCTCTGAATCTTCAAAACCTATATTTGATAAAGTCATAACATACCCTAATGCTCCAATGCAAAGTGCTTCTCAAACTCCTTAACTTGGTCTACAGTTAAATTTCTTCTAAAACAAAAGCGAAAATCAACTTCTAATCGTTGAACAAATAATTCATCTCCAATAAAGGATTTTAACAATAAATATGAAATAAGAATTTTATTTCTAGTTAAATAACCAACAATATACCAAAAATTTATGAAATCAATATATGACTGCATTACAATTTGATTCAAAAATGCAAAAATAAAATTGCATCTCTACTATAGAGTAAAAATAATGCATCATCAATTACTAACCGATTTTACTAACATGAGAATCTAATTCTCTTCCACAAAGTAAAACTCAATGTTAACATCAATTATTTATGGATTTGAATTATATTCAAACAATTGAATAAGAAACTATATAATTGTGTGAGGGTGGGGGTGGGGGTGGGCAACCCTAAAAGTTTACTTCTCATAGAAAGGTTATTAGAAATGAAAGGATACATAAAAAGAAGAGCAAAGAGAGATCGGAGAAGAGAGAAAAAGTATATGAATTTATTAGAAGTACTTTTACTTTGAGGTAAGAGAGTTCTAGACTGATTTGGATACCATATTAGAGTTATTAACCATATAAAAATTCTTGGTTATGTTAATTAAATTTCTAAATATTAGGAGTTTTACATAGTTCAAGTTATAAGGAGATGTTTAATAGGCAAAGTTAAATTAATTTTAAAATCTTATATATTAGGAAAAATAATAAAATGACTATTTTGTCTAATGTAAAATTATTTTTAAAAGGTAAAAAAAACGAACGACATTTCGATAGGGCCTTCGTGTTTTTAATATAGTATAGATATAGATAGATATAGATATAGATAGATTAAATATTTTTATCCTAGTTACGATATGTTTCAGGAAAACAATAAAACAGTATCAAATTTTTTTATATAATTTGGATGGAGTTACACATCTAAAATAAACAAATAAATAAAGTAGAAAGATTTTAGTATGAAGAATGGAAGTAGTACTAAAAAATATGAATTTAATAAAATGGAATTTGCACATGAAACATAAGAAATTATGAAGGACTACTACAGTTCCTTTTAATATTCAAATCATACAAAAGTTAAACTAACAAAATAATCAATTCCAGATAAATTTTCAAATGAATAATTTTGGCACGTTTAACTATGAAAGGCTACTCATCTTGAATTCTTGATGCGTGAAATTTTACGCGCAATGTTTATACATAAGAAATTATTTCATCATAGTTAGATAATAAATTTCACAAATTATTTCATCATAGTTAGATAACAAAAAAATATACATAAGACATATGTCATGTTACTATTGGTTTTGTTGTAAATATTATGTGTGGATAAATTTTTACACCGATTCATGCTGCAAAATCCTGGTGCTAAAGTAACAGTTGAAGGCTTTACTCATTGAAGTTTGGTTAATTTTAGTTGCAAGACCACTCGTCTACTTTGTTTATATTTTGCTATTCGTAGACAACTTCCTACTTTTGTACTTGTTGTAATTAGTTGCCCAGATAATTCTCATTGTTCTCGACCATAGTTTGAATGAAAGATCAAGGCTCAGTTCAATATAGATCAAAAGGAAAAATATACTCCCTCTGTTTCAATTTATGTGAACTCATTTGATTGGGCGCGGAGTTTAAGAAAAGAAAGAAGACTTTTAAACTTGTGGTGTAAAATGATGCACATATATTTTGTGTGGCTATAAATCATTGTATAAATATAAATTGTTTTCAAATAGGGAAAGAGGTCAGTCTTTTTGGCACGCACTAAAAAGGAAATAGGTTCACATAAATTGAGCAAAACCTCTAGATTTACCTTAAACTTAAAAAGGTTTTGACATTGAGAATTAAAAAGGTTTCTCTTTGAATTTGCTTATAACATGTACTTCTGATACTTTATATGAGCGAAAAATACCATTATTAGTTGATGTCATTTATATGAGCAAAATATAACATTATTTAGTAGATGTCATTTATAGGAGAAACATATGCCAATATTTAGTAGATGTCATAAGATAGAAAGAAGTTTCAAGAAGAAAATGAAGGATGTGAATTGAAGTGTCGACCAAAGGGCTTTTTTGTATTATTTATCATATGAAAATGCTTAGAAATCACCCAAGGGAGGTTTATGCAATTAGTTAATGTAGAAAAAAGGGACGTTTCTATAATTATAAAAACTAGAGGAGTAATCCTTCAAATGATGAAAAAGTCTGAGAAAGGTCAATATGAATAAAGTCCTTTTAACATATGTTGCTTAAGCAAGTCTTCGATCGGTCGACGCACTTTATTCCTGATGGATCAATCAACCTTTTTGTGCTGAGTAAAAGAAAGCCACGTGATGTTAGATAGTTCATCCTCGGATCCAAGAAGAAAATTTAATGAGAGAATAAAGATTACCCTGTATTCGGAACCAAAATGTTGGGTTTTTGGACTCAAACTATCAAAATAGGTGGAAAAAATAACTGGTTACCTTTTTATATATTGCGCATGAAATACATACGCTATATCTTAACGGCACGTTTGTCCGTTAAGGTATAACACATGAATTATGCGTTATACCTGATTTTCAAAAGGCGGTCAAAGTACAGTTATAGCGCATATATTATATGCGCTATACCTGAACTTGAAAAGACAGATAGGTATAGCACATCAAATATATGTGCTATACTTGTTTTAAAAAACGAGCCAGTCTCCTTCTTCGGGACAAAACACAACCCCCCCCCCCCCAAATCAAATAATATGATGTATACCTATTTTAAAAAACGAGCCAGTCTCCTTCTTCGGGACAAAACACAACCCCTCCCCCCACCCCACCCTACCCCATTTTTAAAAGCTTAAAACTCTATTAGAGCCCACCCTCCCCGAAATTCGTGTCCCATCATTATTTTAGCGATCTTACACCCGATCCAAGGCATTGTCATGTACTGGAACTCTTTTATTGTTCGGTTCGATAGTCAAATCTTCATTCTTTCTCAATTCAAAAAACTCGAAAAAGAGATATTTCGAATCACTTTTGTAGTATAACCCATGTATATAATTGACTAATTAGTTGTTTTTACTGTATTGTATGCTTTTTGTGATCGCTTTTTTGAATTTTTTATTTTTTTATTTTTTATCCGGATTAGTTTATTTATGTGCAAAAAATTATGAAAATTGTATATTGTTCATTTGTTGAATAATTACTGTTATATGTGACTTTAGTGTTGTACATACAATAATATGTGACTTTAATGTTGTTTAGTGCCCTTTAGTGTTATGTAGTGCCTTTTAGTGTTATGTAGTGTCCTTTAGCGTAATAGAACTGATAATAAATTTTAATTTATGTTAGTTGTTGTTTATGGCCATTTAGAGTAGTGTGACTTTAGTGCTCTTTAGGATTCTTTAGTGTAGAATAAAAACTATGTATCTTCATAAACTACGCTGCCGAAATTTTGTGTAAAATATAAAAGTTAACAAACAAATTGTTATGAATGAAATAAATAATTAATAGTAAAGTTTTAAAAATAATATCAAATAGTTAAACAAATTCAGTATTTAGTATTATTTTAATCAGGAATAAGATTATTAAAAAATTGATAGTACATAAAAGAGATTGTGCAGTTTTTGTTTGTTTAACATTATTAAATTAAGATATAAATCGTTATGAACGCAAAAAAAAACTTTAATAGTATTTTTTATATGAATGATTATTAAAAATATCGAGATTAGTTTAGAAAATTAAATATTTAATTTTCTTAAAACCCAAAAACATCTGAAAAAATATTGACAGTTCAAATAAAACCCTGCCGAAGTTTAGTCGAAAACTCTAAGAAACTAACAGATAAATAAATATTTTATTTATCAAATTAAGTAATAATATAGAAAATTTATCGATTAAATATTAATATAAAAAATATCACAAAATATTTTAAGATGTTAAACGATTAAAGATATAAATACTTTAATTAATCTCTGTTTCAATTTATGTGAACCCATTTGACTGGGCACGGAATTTAAGAAAAGAGAGAAGACTTTTGAACTTGTGGTGTAAAATGAAGCATATATATTTTGTGTGGCTATAAATCATTGCATAAAGGTAAATTATTTCCAAATAGAGAAAGGGGCCATTCTTTTTAGCACGGATTAAAAAGAAAATAGGTTCACATAAATAAAAATGGATGGAGTATTATTCAATTTACAGACATCGTGATGGATCCTCCGTAAGTGCATCCTGGACTTGTTGTTCCCTCGCTACTATTGCTCCAGGGTAGGCCATAGGTCTTCACAAATATGGGATGGATAGTTGTTGTCCCAGACCTTCCACTCCATACGTATAGATGATCATGACAAGAGAAATCAAGTCAACATTCAAGTTAAAATGATTCTCGTTGAATGTGTCCATATCTCAAGTGTAGTTGCCAATGTATTTTTCCACCATCCACATATTTGTTTTCAACTTTCTCGCCCGCAACATCCACTTACAGCCTTGAAACCATCTACGACAAATAACCTTATATACTTGCGTAGATAACTCATGAACCTCGATCTCACGATAGTGTTTTATGTTGTAAATTCGCACCACCATGCTAAGGCACGCTTTATCAGCAAAAAGTATATTTTTTGATAGCTCCGTTGGTCTAGATTCATCCCACATTGCTATCCAAATGTCATCAAGATCCCTTGTGAGGGAATTCACATCCGGTATACCGGGCAACTGATCAAGGTAGGGAATCTCCCTTGAATGAAAGGGCACATGGGACTCGTACACTCTAGGTCTAACGGTAGGTGGAGTCTGCATATATGGAGTATGCTCATTGATGGCATCATGCTCCCTCGTCAAATCAGGTTGCTCATTCTCATTCTTATCAGTAAAGCGTGTTTCCTCATCAGAGAAGGGTGTATCATCTCCAGACTCATCATCATTGTTGTCATAATCACTATCATCTTCCTGACTCTGTGCATCTACCGGATCCTGATTAAATATATCGTTTACAGACATTTGAGTCATGACAGGACCTTCATGTTGCTCATTTTCGCTGCACAACATAAAATAATGAGTTTCTCAAAGTCATCCCAACATTATATATTAACTTTATCTCTTTAACTTACAATTCATAATCTGTTGATAGCCCATGATGCACATTATCGAGTTGCTGATGACTTGCGAATGGACCAGCATAATCCAAACCACCAAAATTGGGCATATTCCAACTGTTGGTTGGTTCATAACTTGTAAAATTCATATCTGGACGGTACCCCCTTTGGAAGATATGAGTGTTAGTACGAATACGATACATAAAAATAAATCATACTAGAACAAGAAAAATTAAAATTTACCACTCGGTGTGTGAATTATGTAAACTTGAGGAGAAATTATGTCATCGCTCCTCATTTGCTCGTGGAGATAAGTTTAGATCTGACCAGACTCTTTCAAACGGAACATGTTTGGATAAAACTGCTCCAAAAACACCACTAGAAGATTGAGGGTTATCCCTATTTTGCGGAACCTCAATATTGCAGACGTCTTCAAACTTGACGTACATTTCCAGCATTTTTATCACAAGAAGTTCCCGGTGTTCATCCGGAGTCCTCAAAAAATCTTTCAGAGTTTCATCGTCTTCGATGTTAAACTCAGCATAACAAGCAATCCCTTGCGGAGTAACGAATATGGATATCTTCCGGTTACATAAATATTAACCGAACGTTTACTCACACTCATTCTTTTACATATCAAAGATACCAATCTATCGTACTCCAATGTGAGTGATAACTTAACAATACACTGTGGAGAACAACTATAGTGTACTGAGTTATTCTCCATGACAAACCCACCCCCCTAATATAATGCAACCCTAATTTTTTGCAATCCTAATTTTTCGCACTTCAAACGTTATGACAAAGTGCAGAAAAAATTAAATACACAAATATTTCTGAATGAGTAAGAAAAATACAAAGGATGCTGAAGAATGAATTTTTGAAGAAGGAATGAAGCTCCTTAAATAAGCAAATAATCTATGCGAGGGGTACAATAATTGAAGGGTATAGCCCAGCATTTAATTTACGTGCTATACCCACCGATTATTGTGGGTCAGTCAATTAACATGTATAACGCATGTAATTCATGCGTTATACCTTAATGAACAAACGTGCCGTTAAGGTATAGCGAATGAATTTCATGCGCTATATATAAAAAGGTCACCAGTTATTTTTTCATTTGGAGTCCAAAAAACCAACATTTTGGTTCCGGGCTCTTGGGAAAGTAACATATTCCTTAATGGGATTGCTCTCCCACCAGGGGTGTACCAAACTTTAGTCGAGGGGTTCAATTGAAAACCCTCCATAGCAAACTTATACCATGGAAAAAAGGGTAAAAGCATTTTTTTTTATAGATATATATCTAAATTATTGAATGCCATTGACATACGTTCTTACCTTATGTTTAACATTTTTACATTTTATTGAATCTCCTTATGCAAATTTCTGGTTACGCTATACTGAAGCCAACAAGCAAATACTACACGCTGAGGTTAGTGATCAAGAAATAAGAGGAATAGCGAGAGAAAAGAGGATGAAATTTTGCCATATGCATTATCCTGTAGCATCTTGCAAACACAAGTAGTCAGTGTAGGAATGTACCTATTACATTTCAGTCAAGCTATATATGTATATCATTACACCTCGATCTCAAAGTAGATAAAGTCGACCATATGAATTATCAGTAACTATTTTCCTCATCCAATGTAACAAGGTTTCCCTATAATTTGACTATTCTTTATGCTGGTTTGTAACCCTTTTCATATATCCAGACATGGACCAGTTACACTTTCACATAGGCAGTGAAAATATTGTAGAACATATACTCATATTAAGTTCTCACTCATTGTCACTAAAGAGTAGTGACTGCAGTAGTACTCCACACGGCGACTTGAAATTTTGGATCTTCTCTATGCAAAATGCGTTTCCTCGAGGCATTATACTAAATTGCAGCTCTGAATACTTTTGCTGATGAAAGCCTTAGAAAAGCCAATGCTTCTTTCTGCGCACTCTAGCAGGCACCTCTGTTGCACATCCAGATAAGAATAGCAACAAACATATCAGCAACCAATGATAGGCAATTTCGTAAGGAAGAACGGAAACAGGACAGGCAGAGGCTGGTAGCCTGGTAGAATATGGGTTCAATTGGTCCAACTGAACAAGGAATAATATATGTATGTATGTACTCCCTCCGTTTCAATTTATGTGAACCTATTTCCTTTTTAGTCCGTGCCAAAAAGAATGACCTCTTTCCTTATTTGGAAACAATTTACCTTTATGCAATGATTTATAGCCACACAAAATATATGTGACTCATTTTATACCACAAGTTCAAAAGTCTTCTCTCTTTTCTTAAACTTCGTGCCCAGTCAAATGAGTTCGCATGTGTGTATATATATATATATATATATATATATATATATATATATATGTGTGTGTGTGTGTGTGTGTGTGCGCGCGTGAAAATCACTAAGATTTCAACAAATATTTAATTCTGAAACGCATCATTTCAAACGTGTAGAGGATTTTGTGGTAAGAACTAAAGATTGAACCCATCGAGAGTAAATTGTGAATCTGTTTCTGAGAACAGGGCATATACCTCCAATCTCGTACAGAGAATTGTAGTGCACTTCACTCCAGAAACTCAGCCACAATTCTAAAAATTAAGAAAAGCTGTTAAAAGTATGAACACATAAGTTATAAAGATGAGAGAAAATTCAACACCCTAGGACGAATTAAGAATGCAAACCAGAGTATAAAGCAGTCCTATTTTTGTATTCATTGAACATGCATAATTTGCTCACCACTACACGGTTCTTCCATGGTAAGTATTGGAACAATGCATTTGAAACAAACAATGATCCGTCTTGAACCTAGCCAACGTTACTTAATCATTTAATTAGATTTTCCTAGATCATCACCAAACAGAATGTTTGCCTATTTAAAAAAGATCAGCTCAAGAACATCCTCAAACAAACATGATCTAAAATTGAACTTCCTCCGGAGAATGCATTCAGTTACTATAGTACTCCCTCCATTCCAATTTATGTGAGCCCCTGGGCACGAAGTTTAAGAAAGAAATAAAGACTTTTATAACTTGTGGTCCTAAACAAGCCATAACATTTGTGTGGCTATCAAACTTGTGGGTTAAACATTCCAGATTATTTGTGTGCCTATAGAAGGTTCTCATAAGGATATAATTGGAAGTTTAAGTTAAATTATTTCCAAATTTAGAAAGGGGCCATTCTTTTTGGCACAGACTAAAAAGGAAATAGGTTCACATAAACTGGAATGGAGGAGTACATGAAGAGAACTATCAAACACAAAACATCATCCGATGTTAGTTTATTTGCAGAGGATTATGTCTGTTGGTAGTAACAGCTAGCTAGCTATCTATGCAAGTACGTGCGCATTGCATTATGTGTGTGTAAAACAGACAAGAAGTATGTACCTCTAGAAGGCTGTATGCCCTTAGGAAGGATCTCAATGTAGCCATTTTCGCGAAAAGAAGTGACCAAACATATTTTTACTCCATACTGCAATCAAAATCCAACAGAACGCAAAGAGTTATGACACCAGCAGAGTGGCCCACCAAATGATGTGTATATAGGAAGCTTAAGCAGCATAAGAAAGAAGAAACCGTTAAAGCAACTTCAGAAAGCAAGAGTCTAGAAATCCTTTAGGTGGAAAATCTCCAGATCTAACCTAGTGATTTAGAGGCTAATAAAACTTGATAAAATGTAATATAATTTCTCTATATCCATTATAGGTCCCTGATCATGTAACCTTTGATTCTCGAACCTTCTATGTTCTCCAAAATTTACTGTAACTTTGCGGCAAGAATAAACAAGTTCACATTCGTGAAATTCTGCATCCACACAAGGTGGGTTTTTAGGAAAAGAAATAGCCACTAGATGTCCTGCTTTCTAAGTCGCTTTTACGCTTGGTCCCGTGTCAATGTTCTATTGTTAGTGTAGATGGATTAAGGGGAGGAGATATATTGGAGACTTTATTTATTGATATTACACAATACAGGCTCCTTATGTAAGAATCCTAATCTGGTTAAATTCAAGTACATAGTTATTCTCATACAGTAAAGTAGAGAATATCCTAGAATATCATATAAAATATTCTACACTGTTCTAGTAATCAAATATAATAAATCTGGACAAATTAATCTAGAAATATCTACCATATAAACTACACGTACTTTTTTGGCAGAATGGCCTAATAGCCCCCTAAACTTGCATCAAATTTTAAAGCCAACCTATCAACTTCTAATTTTTCCATTGTAACACCTCTATACTTGATAAAATGAGTATTAATAAATACTTTTGACTGTCGACCATGCTTATGTGGGTGATGACGTAGTTGACGTGGCCAAAATACGTGCAAATCACACTAGTATTGTTATAAATAATAAAAAGACAAAAATAAAGAAGAAAAATACTACTCCCCTTCTCACTCTTTCTTCCGTCTCCTCCCACGTCCCATTCCCCTTTCTTTCCCTCATTTCCTCTCTTTCATTAAGTCCCTCCCCCCCCCCCCCCCCCCAAAAAAAATAAAAATAAAAAAAACCTCTTCCGCAACCAGCCATGGGGTCTGGTTTTTCCTAAATGACTCTCTTCACATCAAAGGGTTTGATTTTTTCTGGGGTTTGGTTTTTGTGAAATAAGGGGGTGATGATGGTTTATGAATGGGGTTGCTGTTAAAAGCTCCGACCTGGTCATTGATCCTCTCTTCCTTTTTTTCTTTATTTTAATTTTTGTGGTGTTTTAATCTGTTTGGTCTCTACAAGTGGGCGGTGGCAAAAGGTTCAAGCAAGTAGCTATTTCTTTGGATGGTGCTGTCCGTAAAGAGACAGTAATGAGAGAAGGACAGAAGGAGGATTTTCATGCGAAAGGAAGTATTCGAGGAGCTCGGTTGGTTTGGATTTGCCAAAGGCATTTTTCCGGTGACAACCTCGCTAGAGTGATTTTGGGATTGTTATAGAGGATTCTGATGGTCCGTCCAAGCAAATTTTTGGATTAAAACTTGGTTAGCATATATATTAGGATCTGAACGGATTAGATTTGGATTCTTATGGTTGAAAATGGTGGCAGTAGGATGGGGGCTGTCTTGGTGGAACTGTGATGAAGATGAAGAGTAAGAAGGAGAAATTAAAATTTTTACTAGTATTTTGATTTTTTTTAAAAGGTAGGACCCACAAATTACACATGTCAAATAATAAAAGGACAAGTATGTGATGCACCATTCTGTCAACACGATTGAGAAACACGCTCATTCAAAGGTGTTTATTAGTTGTGCTTTTATCAAATAGAAGTGCTAAAATGGGAAAAACAGAAGTTGATAGGCCAGCTTTAAAATCCAGTGCAAGTTTTAGGAGCTGTTAGGCCATTCTGCCTTTTTTAATTTTCAATATTTTCGTTAAGGGATTGATTTCTTCAAATCACTATCCTTTCACCCTGAAGGAAAGATAGAGAACAATAACCTACCTAGGTTCAATCTCGAAATCGTCGTGGTTGCCTATACAAAGTCTTTATCCATTCAGTTCTATTCAGAACAATTTTATTCCAATACTAATATGCGTTTCAAGACAAATTACGGGCTTCTAAAACTAAAGATTCTCTAAATCTCACATTTGTTCCTACAATTACATACTATCTCTAACCAAACTAAAAGCTCCTAACAAACATCATAATTAATCTAAGTGTAACAAAGCTAAGCTTTAATTCCAACTATTTGGTATAACCAATATGGATCCTTTACTTTCTTTGTGTTTTACTCTTAATAAGTTTTACATTAGTTATGATAGATTGTAGATTTTTCTAAACAATTTTCTTTTATGTGATTTTAGATTTATTTTGTCTCCCTATTAGCACATTTAATCATTATATTCTCACTCCTCTGCAAATCGAGGTCTACATAAAACACGACCAAACCATCTCAAACGACTTTCTTTTATGTTATCCTTTATGTTGCTCGGACTCTCTAGAAATGTTGTCACACTCGTCTAAGATCCTCCAAAAATGCACTACTCTTGGAGGATCTGACACGCACCCGACAACATATTTGACGAGTCCGAGCAACATAGGTGCTTATCCTGTATGTGTTACTTGCTCCTCCTACTTGATATGATCATTTCTAATTATTACGTGTCCCACATTGCTTAAGGGAATGGATTGTTTCTCCATATACAGTCTTGGACGATCCACATCTCATGAGCTAGCTTTTGGTGTTGAGTTAGGCTAGTGTCCATCTTCCTTACATAATACCATAGCCATGCTCATCCTTATTCTCGGTTTATCCAAAGTTGGGCCCCCATGATATATTATCCATGTACCAAATGTCCATTCCTGCGCCAGAGGAGGGGGTGTTAGGTATCCCATGTTGGTTGAGTGGATGAATTGTTATCTCCTTATATGATCATGGGGCAATCCTGACCTCATTAGCTAGCTTTTGAGTTGAGTTAGGCCAACATTCATCTTCTTTATACTAATCTTGTCTAATTTTGATGATCGCGCATTCTTAATATCTGTATACTATCTACAACATTACCAACATTCATTCTCAAATAACAGTTTGTCTTGTAGCATCCTACAGAACTTGTCTTTCACTCTATTATATATCTTCTATCACACAACAATTCCGTAGCATTCCTCCATTTCAGCCATCTTATTTTAATTCTATGATATGGACCTAAATATGGTCACTTGTTCCAAGTTAAATGTTCTGGGAGAACCTCAGTGACTGAGAGTATATTCTCTTCCAAAAGGCGTAGCGTCTATCTAAAAGCACACGTGCCTGTGGGCTGTGAGGGATTATAGTTTGACCATTTGTGAATGGCGGCTATGCTATATCATTGATAGCAAATTTTCATATTAGTCGACTCGTACAGCACCACGACGAGATGCCCTAGTAGATGGGGGACAGGTGCTCCGACTCTATGAAGTACACATGGTGACAGTTTATGTCAATGACTATAAGGACTCTCCAGTTAAAGTAAAGTTATATGTTTGTAGGATGTGATATCACAGTATCAACTTATGGTTATAAAGAAAATCACAGTACTTATACAAACCCTAATATCTTCGTCTAATTTAATCTAGATCACTAGCAATATTATAAAGGCGACCTTATGGGTTGTAAATGTGACTTCTACCTGCACATGGTAGCACAGTTTGACATGGGACTTAGTTCTCACAGTATTGACTAGTCTCCAACTGCTCTGCTCTGATATAATATCAGCAATTTGATTCCATTCCTAGTTTAGAAAACTACTGAAATTCATTTTTGCTCATCTAGAAAAATTTAACAAGACAACTTAATGAATTTGTTTTCACGCTTTTAAGAGGATTTCGTTCTTACTAGAAAGCTACATTTTGCTCATCTAACAGGATTTCCTCTGAAAAGTTTCCATGTCCTTGTTATTTCTAGGGAACAACCAAAACAATTGTAAGTTATAAACCACCCAAACATGCTATACTGATTTGATGTCGGACGGGCACACATCCTACTTATTATAGAGCACATTTTTAGTTATAAAGCTGTCTTACAATGATCCACACCTGCTTACACATGTATTGAGTTATGTCACTGAAGCAGTTTGATAAAGAAAAGAGAATCTCACTTACTCTATCTGCAGCTGCCTGGAGAGTGATATGATCTCCCCATTCCCCCAACCTGGGTTGAACAAGAAATACCTCAGTTAATGGACTGTAAGGTCTTCTCCAGGTAAGACTATAGATTGAAACCAGAATTCACCTCTTCATCTTCTTCCGGTAGCTTCTGTATTTCATGGGAACATAACTTTCATATAACTTTCTGAAATGCTTTAGCTGAAACAGAACAAAAACCAAGATAAGCACATAGGATAAATGGAGTTAGAACTTAAATGGATTTGGAATCTTAAGGATCATATTTATGGGGCACCATTCCGAGCCATTAGGTCAACCTCATAAACTAACAAGTCTTATAAAATATTGCGAACTGTTATGAGAAAACAAAATGGTTTTTAGTATCCTACTATTGTGTATAAGTAGCCATCCTTCGAAAGATGAGTGCAAGGAAAACTCGAAGAGAAATGTCAAAATGAGACCTACTAAAGAAAACCTCATATTGACCATACAATGTTGTCACAATATTTGATCTGAGAATAATTGACTTAACAACATTTGCATGTCACTGGACAATAATCCAATGTATAGTTGTTTGATGTGATAGCAGCAGAGATCTTGACCTATTTCCTGAACTTATACTTCTAAAATTTAAATATTCATGTGTTATACTCAAGAGGAACAAAAGTTGGTTCTTATCATAGAAAGAATGAAGAAAACCAAAAAAGTACGTGGAATGAGGTAAGACAATGATACAAAGTATTAGGTAAATCTGGGGTTAATAGGGTTGGCATAGTTCCTATTTTTTTTAGGAAGGGGGTTGACATCGTTCCTATTCGGCTATTCCCTAAACATTTTAGAAAGGGCTCCTATTCCCTAATCATAGTTTGGCAAAGGTTGAAATCCTATTTTTTGGGATCAATATTGATCCTTCTTTCGTTGATAAATTAAGGTCAAATTATTAAAGTTAGTACCAAGGAGGAGGTAATGCAAAACTAGAGACAAAAAGTCTTACAATGACTCCATTACAGTTTCTTCATTAACAAGTCCAAGAAGTCTAGAAGCTGTGCTAAATGTTCTAACATACTCTCCTTCCACCAGACATACAAATTGTACATGCATCTATATTTTACAAAAGATAAATGCTGTTTTTATCTTCCAAACATCTCTTATTCCTCTCTAACCATATTGTCCATATGATGAGGGGTTCAACCTTGAGGTTCTGAGCATGAATCCATTACACTTTTGAAATTATAGTTCTTTTTTTCTTTTTGCAATTTTAGTGAA
Source organism: Nicotiana tabacum (assembly GCF_000715075.1). NCBI lineage: Eukaryota > Viridiplantae > Streptophyta > Magnoliopsida > Solanales > Solanaceae > Nicotiana > Nicotiana tabacum. The sequence goes on from NC_134092.1 coordinate 39,023,322, forward strand.
TTCTCACATATATATCTATACTTAATGTTGAAAATACTGGGATTACTCTAACCCATCGACTATATGCTACATTATCCACCGCTGCTAGTTTTACTATAAGCATTTGATCTAATTATACAAATTTTATGGTGACAAAAGAAAGAACATGAATTTCATTGTGTCAGACTAGAGTAAGGCTGTCCAACGGGACGGGCCGTCTTGTCCCGGCGCACTTAATTCTAAACGGGATGGGCTCATGTTAAACGGGACACGGGATAGCCATTTCGTCCCGTTTATCCCGTCCCGTCCCGCGTCCCTTTGTTTTTTTTTTTGAATTATAGCCGTTGGGCAACGACTTCAATTGCAAAAATAGCAGTTCCCAACGGCCAAAAAGGGCCATATTTGGCCCCCACCCCCCCAAAACACCCCTACCCCCAAACTTTTAATATAACCCCTAAGTTTATTAAATTACACTTTAGCCCTACCTTTACTATAAATACCCCATCCTTCTTCATTTTTTCCCACAAAAATCAATCATTCTCTCTCAAATCTCTTACATTCTATCTATATTATTCTCTCAACTTTCTCACTCACAATCAAGTGATAAGTTTCAAGTATTTGGGCAAATTTTTGGAGCAACTTTCAAGCTTCAAATTAATTCGTCAAGTATTTGGAGCAATAGTTTGGGCAATTTCTTCAAGTTTCAATATTTAATTACGGTGCACTCGTTCCATCTCCTAATTTTAATATATAATTTTTGCGCATCATTTTAGTGCTTAATTTTTGTGTTTACTTTACGTGTTCTATTTTCGTATTTCATTTGTGTGTTTAATTTTTGTGTTAACTTTTTAAATTTAATTTCGTATTTAAATTATGGCACCTAAAAATGTATTTGGCGTATTTAAAAAAACTAGTAAAAAAAGTAGTAAAGGTGAAAGTAGTAGTAATCCTAATCCTAACCCTTCTCCTAGAATTAGAAAACATATAGATGAAATTTGATGAAACTTTATTTTCCCAATCCCCGCATGTTATAATATTAATTTCGGAGAACAACTAGATCATGAAACTTTACAATGACAATTTGGCAATGATATTTTTATTGAGGATGTAGAAAATGAGGAAGAAGAATTAAATGAAACACCCACTAGTCCCGCAACACAAGCTCCAACTCAGAGTCAATCTCGGTCTGGAGCTTTACCTCCTGTACCTCCTGTAAGGGGTAAGCCTAAGGGTGAACGTCCCAAAACATCACTTGTATGGAAATGTTTTAAACATGACAAGAGTGGGTTGCTCTAGTGGTGAGCACCCTCCACTTCCAACCAAAAGGTTGTGAGTTCGAGTCACCCCAAGAGCAAGGTGGGGAGTTCTTGGAGGGAGGGAGCCGAGGGTCTATCGGAAACAACCTCTCTACCCTAGGGCAGGGGTAAGGTCTGCGTACAAACTACCCTCTCCAGACCCCACTAGCGGGATTATACTGGGTTGCTGTTGTTGTTGTTGATAAAGTCAATCAACGTGCTACATATGAAATATGTAAGCAACGATTTGCGCACACCAAAAGTGGTGGGACGGGGGGTTTAACTAGGCACTTAGATAGGGACCACAAAGTTTTATGGATACAAGCTAAAATAGAAGCCGGATAAATACCGGATCCTAGCACCGGTACTGGCACTCCTAATGGATCTGGCGGGGGTTCTAATTTTTTACAACAGCAGCTTGACCCTGCTTCTAGTACTATTTTATGCCCCTATAACAAAGATAGAGATCGTGAGAACTTAGCAAAAATGGTGGCTGTCTGTGGCTTACCTTTTACTTTTCCTTCTCACCCTGCTTTTGTGCATTATATACAAAAAACTTATAATCCTGCTTTTCAAGGTTTTTCTAAGACCACGGTTAGAAATGATGTTTTTAAATTTCAAACCGAATATCTTAGTTACTTAATGGCTTGAAATTATATTAAATAAATTATAACTCTATTATAAATTTATAATTACTAAAAAATTTCATTAAAAGTCTTTTGTTTTAATATTTTATAATTCTTTACTTAGTTTCCTAATTTCCGTTTAACTTTTAAGTTTATTAAATAAGTCAAAAAACTAGCCGTTGCAAACCATAAAAACTTAGTCATTGTCAAAACAATAGTCGTTGCCAAACTTAATGCTTAAATTTTTTTTTTAAACGGCACTTAAGGCCCGCGAACCTGTCCCGTCCCATTCCGTCCCATCCCTTCCAGTTAGTTTTGTCCCGTCCCGTCCCGTTGGACAGCCATAGACTATAGTATTTTGAAAGAATAAACCAAACAAAGTCAACAGAAAAAGAAAAAAAATACTTAATTAAAAAGCAAGAGGGGACACATGACATGTCTGTCCTCCGGAGTGCCCAATTCTAGAAAAAGAAAGGAAAGAACTAGACAGGCGTGAGATATAAATCCCCGAGCTCAATTCCAGAAAAAGAAAGGAAAAAACAAGATAGACGTGGGATTTGAAATCCCAACTTTACTTGTAAAGGTGCACCCAATAATCATTAAACCATAGGACTCTTTGAGCTTGGGTGTGCGCGCGCGCACACACACACACACACACACACATATATATATATATATATATATATATATATATATATATATATATATATATTTTTTATGTGTACACACACACACACACACACACACACACACATATATATAAGTAGCCTTGAAAAGATATAATATTGTTATATATGATCTAGGAAGAGGAGCATAGGTGCACGTAAACCCATACCCCTCCCCTTAGATACGCCCCCGGAAGTTACTCCTCAAAAGTCTTTCTACATATGTTAAGGGTAAGGATAAGTGTGAGATATCTTGTTTTAGAAAGCCTCGAATTTTCCTTTAGAGAAGAATGGATATAGGCGACCTCAACTATATGACATTGAGGGTAGTTGATTTAGTGATTGGACTGATTAATACCAAAACACGCCCCCAGGGCTTTTGGTCTAGTAGTAAGAGCGTGATGCTTAGTTTAGACACATGCCATGGGTTTGAATGCTTCCGGATACAGAAGTTTGGTATTTAAGTGGAGAAGAGTAGAGGGAGTGCCTGACCCATTATCCGCCGAGTTTCGAACCGTGTGATACTTGAGGATTTCTCAGTTATCAAAACATGTGTGTACAGGTTCATATCCATAGATTGAGGAGGGTTTTTAAGTCTTTGAAGTTTGAACACAGCGAGCAGGGGCGGATCTACATATTAAATTTGGGTGCTCGAGCACCCATTAACCTCAACGCAAAGTATGTATAGAAAATTTGAGGAAATGAATATAAAAGACTGCAAAAGCAATGAAGCAAAAAGTTTGATGGGTTCTTTGGTTGTGGAAGAGAGTCGGAGGTTTAAGAAAGTTTGAAGGTCGAGGGTTCGATTCTGTCTCCGAAGAGGCCTTTTAGAAACAGGCCAATTATTTCTGTTTTTTGTTTCTTATATTATCAAGCTACTTTCTCCTTTTCTTTCTTTCCAGTTTTCACCAACCACCTTTTTTTACCCAATACTACTTAAATTTCTTTTTGCTGACTTTGTTTTATCTTTTCTTATTTTACAAAATCTAATTCACTATAAAGAAAGAAAAAGAAAAAGGACTCCAAAGTTCAACCCTCCCGAAGATGAGCAATTCCTCCCGAAGGGACAAACCCATAAATCTTTTTTCTCGTCAGTTGTGTTATCCATCACTGTTTTACGACGTCCTTAATATTAATACTATGTGTTCTCTTGTTATTTTTCATCATCATGTTCAAATAGTTATATTTTTATACTATGTGATTGGTAATAACTTTATGCCAAAAAAGGTTCAGCACCCACGAATTTAAATTCCTGGATCCGCCACTGACAACGAGGGTAACATTTTAGGAAATTTGCTTTTTCTTTTAATCAGGATTTATGCAAAGCTACAAGTTCAGATATTTGATTAACTTTTAGGAGCCATAATTCATGTATTAAAGGAATCAATTGCCACTTCTTTTTTCCAACTTTTCCTTTTCTGCTTGAATTTAAGAATTTATTCCAGTTGCTATTCTTTAGTTTCTTTTCAGTCCGCTGTTAGCTTCTGCAGAATGACTCATGCTTCCTGCTGCATAAGAACTTCAGTTAGCATTAGAACTTGCCTCTTCTTGCATAAACATGAACACAATTTGATCTAAATGCCGGCACTAAATTGATTAAAACATCTTTGGAATTGCTATCGGTTGGCGCAATACCTATTTTTTTGTTAAACTCAGTCACTTTGACATGGATTTAACAACGAAAGACTTTCCTTGATTCTACTAAACCAAGTCCTTGAACACCAGCAATTATAAATTTTTACCTGTTATTTCATCTCTTCCTTAGCTACATCTCAACCTTTGTATTTGGGTATTCCTATCATCCAGAAACTCTGTAAATGATCTTGTAAATCTCAAAACTCCCTCGTTCAACTAAATCTTTGAGTTTGCAAATAGATCACAAAAATATGACAGAATATTTAAAATCAGAAAACTGCAATCTAGCAAAAATGGCATTTTCCTATTTTCAGTGGCCATTATGCTTGCAATAGGTAACTCTGATAAAGATAGCCTGTTGCATTTAATTCAAACATGAGATTACGAAAAGCACAAAGGCTACAAACATTATTGACACTTTGAATTATCCTTCAGGTACACAACCTTCAAAAGCAAAAACCTGTTTGTTTCTGATGGTTAAACTAATAATCTTACTAGAATCAAGGAAAAAGAACCTAAGCTGGAACATGTGATCATCCTAGAGAAAAAGGATCGTCAAACATAATCATGAAGTAGCTTTCATACCATCTTGTTTTATAAGAGTGATGAGATGAAAAGAAAATTTAATGCACACACACCTGTTTGACAACCTCCTTTCTCACATGCTTATGATACTCTGGATTATGATACAACTGATCTGCAAGGGCTCGAAACTGTCCAATAAGTCAAGGAAATAGTCATAAAAAGCACACGTCTATCAAGTGTAGCAATGGCTTGGTAGACTAGTTAAAGGAGACTAACCTGGCAATTTCCATCGCCTTGAATTTGAAATTCAGCAAGCCCATATGCTGCCAACCTGAATGATAGATAACATTAATTCACAAGAAGCGCATTTCTTGCTGATAATACCCAAAAAAGTACAGAGATCCCTAAAAGTAACATGTCCGGCCTCTTTAAATAGCTTTCTTACTGTGGAGTTTCAAGCATGACTAAAGTTATAACTTTTGACTTTTCCCATAAATTATGATTTCAAGTATGGATCACAAATAAGCAGTTTTAACTATCCCCTGGAGAAAGATACAGTGTAGAGCGACACCCCAAAAAAAAATTTTTAAGCAGAGGGCTATATCTATTCTCAGGTTGCATCGTTTGAGCATACAGCAGTTTAAATTCTATGAAACCAAATAAGATGGAAAATCCAGCCCTTCGATTAGAACCCCTGCGGTCATATATCTGGCTTGTCCATTTCAGTTTGTGGTTTCAAGATCAATATTGTTCTTATACTATGAAGAGAAAGAAAAGAAAAAAGAATGGCTAGGCAATTAAATTTCTAGCAAATTTGATGTAATGCCATAACCTAGCATATACAGACCGAAAAAAAATAATTAATGGGATAGGGACTACGAATTTGTTGAATGTCAAGCTTATGACACAATAAGTAAAGTGAGACACAACCTGCCAGAGAGCCTCTCATGGTCAAGTGTTGCATGATTAGGATCAGGTATCTGCCCAATAACCCGCGGAGTATGCTGCAAAGACAGTAAGATTATAAGTGGAAAGTGATGGTAAGTAGAATATGCTAAAAAAATAACAAGTACAGCACACACTATATCACTACTCACATCAATGCAACTCTGTACAAAAACTCATTAACTAAGTTGCTCGTACTCGAGTGCGGGTGTCCGATACGGGTGCGGATCTAGAGGTCAGACCCTTCACGATCTAAATTTTAAGTTCGGGGGTACGGATCCAGGTGCGGGGAATGGCTAAAAATAATTCCAATATTAAAAAATAGAGTTATAAAAATGTCTAACTTATGAGACATTACGTGGAAAACTTACAAGGTATTCCGAGAAGAAGAAAATATTGAACAAGAGAAGAATCCGAGAAGGAGATAAAAGGAAAAGGACTGACATAGAAATTTCAATATACAAGGTATTCCATTTTCTTCAATATCATCCTAACTTTTGTTTTGTTTTCAAAAATTATAGTATTTGTCCCGAATTTCTCCGTCGATTTTGGTCAAAGTAACAAAAATTGGTTGACCAGATCCGGTACGGATCCCACACCTACACCCACGTCGTGTCGACCGGGTGCGGCACTGAAAGTGAACAGTCCGAGCAACTAAGCTCATTAACATATTTTTTATAATTGCATACGAACAAAATGTCATAAGACCACTATATTTCTATGAATGATAGAAGAAACTATGACTCCGCCTGTGTGAGCTTGCTCACATTGCTAGTCCCAAGCTGGAATAAAGGAGCAGGGTTGCGGTAGGCTGGCTTAAACTAGACAATTTCATGATAAGTTCTCACATTAGCCAACTCCAACTTGTTTGGGACTGAGGCATAGTTGTTTTGATGTATAGAAGAAACTCTATATTTACAAAATAAGCTGATTCTTGATAACGTACAACATAACAATATTGGAACTATGTCAAAACAGAAAAACAAAAGAAGACTTCTTCATACATATAGAAAATTCTCTTATTATTATAATTCTTGCTACAAAGAATAATAATTTCGAGATAACATAAAAAATTTGTCTAGTACAAGCAGCAAATATCAAATGTACCGGGATTGAGTCCAAATGAGAGAGTCGCTTGCCAAGCTTGCCCCCATACCTCAAAGCATTTTGTTCTTCTTCTTCAGCCAATATTTTCGCAATGGCATGATCATCCTCAGTACCTTGTGAACTGCTATTCAAACTAGACGCCGTCGAACTCGAGCTTCCTCTTGAGTTTCCATATTCAGTCATATTACAATCAATAACTTCTCAAAATAGACCAATACAACAAAAATTCCTAGCAAGCAACAATCCCCATATCAAATTAGGATACGATCAGGTCACATAAAAGATATGGAGTAACTTTATTTAATAGCATTGATTGGTAAATTAGAATAAATGCTAAGTAGCATATAACTTAAATCATCCAAATAAAATTAGGATTGATACATAAGCTCCGAAAAAAAAAAAAAAAAAACCCCAACAACAGAAAATGGAAAAACTGTAATCTTTGCGAGGATCTATCAGATACTTGTCCGTATGAAAGACCCACAATTGGAATACGAAGTAATGTATCTAATTTTGGATGTGAATTTTGATCTCGATTCCTTTAGCCCTTCTTTCATAGTAAAGAAAAAATAAATCAATTCATGAGCTAGATAGAGCAAAATTCGAAGCACCTTTTGGCCTAGTGACGAGGAAGAGAAACAAATGCGATTTTGATAATTCAAGAAAAAAGGAAGTAATAATGAGATTTTGATAATTCAAGAAAAAGAAAGCATAAGGGAGAGGGGTGGGTGCCGAAGTAGAGGAAAGATGGCAAAGGAAAGCGAAGAGTTGGTTGTGAGTCTTGTGAACGTGGGAACACTTGGATTAGACGTCATTCCATCACCTCGACAAGCAAAGAGATAAATGTTGGTCAACAAAACACGAGATAGAAACATCTTACTTGGGGTATTACCTCGTCCTAAACTTGTCCTATCATTTTCACGGTAACAAGCTTCCTATACACTATTTAAATTTTTATTATTTTCTTTTCAAATTTTAATTTAATTATATAGCCATATACAATTTATTAATTATATATATTTTAGGAATTTAATGAGAATCAATTAACTCCTAAAATCTCTCTAACGTACATATCTCACTCCCACCCACGTTTCTCTTTCCATACCCCCACGATTATGTACTTTCTCCCTCCATTAACGCTCCCTTCCCTTTTTCTTCAAAAATCTTTTATAATCTCTCTCAATCTTTCTTAATTCTCTCTCTAAATCCTACGAAAATAGTAGCAGCTTAAATTTTTCCTTCCCTTACAACGAAGAAGAAAGAAGTTCCGAAGAATAGCCCAGAAAAAGCTAATGTTAGCGATATTCCTACTTTTGATTTGGGTGTTTTATCACATTATTCACCCAAAAAAATAGTAAAATCGGCTCATGCAAAAGCAGAGACGAAATCCAAGCTTTTCCCTCGTGAAGTTAGGTCAGAAGCTCGAACAAAACTCAAGCATGACAGGATGATGGTGAAGCTACGACATCTGCTAAATCAGTAAATCGGAAGGGCAAAGAAATTGCTCGTGATGATGATTTCGTCGAAGAAGAAGTCATCCTGAAACCTGCAAAAAAAAATCAAAGTTTCTCCTACTATCAAACCTTCAAAAAAGAAGAAGGTTCAAAAATCACCTAAAACTATACCCCAAAAGTCATTGGAGAAGGTAAAATTTTGGTAGTTACAATTTTGATTTTTTTTTTTAAAGTTACAAAATGTGTTCTCAGTTTCATGACTATACATATTTTTTGTTTTTTTGTATTTGTAGAAATTTTGTCTACATTGTGTATATTTATTGTTGGTTATCAACTTTTCTACATTTTTCTCGAAATTGTAGATTTCTTATATATTATTCGAAAATATTTTGTTAGGGAATGTACTACATGATTTAGTTGGTTATTATTTGCTCTATTTTGTAGATGTTAATTTCATTTTGTTACTTTCTAATTTCTTGCTCTAAACATAATTTGTAGATTCAATGTAGTCAGTTGTTATATATGTTTACTAATTTTGTAACTTACTTGTATGTAAAGTATTTATGTCTTTCTGATTGTAGCTAAATTGTAGTAGAATTGTATTTATTTTATTTTTTTGTCTTCATACAAGTTTTATTAACTTACTATTTTTTTTGGTGTAGAATCGAACATTTATAGCCTATTATTCGAAATCATGTTGTTAGGGGATGTACTACCTTATTTAGTTAGTTTTATTGGTTATTAGTTGATCTATTTGTAGATGTTAGCTCCATTTTCTGTAAATAAATTGTATATGTTATGTCTTATTGTTACTTTCTAATTTCTTGCTCTAAACATAATTTGTAGCTTCAATGTAGTCAGTTGTTATATATGTTTACTAATTTTATAACTTACTTGTATTCAAGGTATTTATGTCTTTCTGATTGTAGCTATTTTGTAGTAGAATTGTATTTATTTTATTTTTTGGTCTTCAAACAATTTTTTTTTTAACTTACTGTTTCATTTGGTGCAGAATCGAACATGTTTTGCACCACATGATATTGATTATGGCATCACTAGGTTTCAAACATTATCCAACCCTGCTGTTCCTGGCCAAATTAATGTGTTATTGTCTGAAAATGGGTTAAAGTTGTTTAAGAAGACATGTTTTGGGCATTTTCTTTCCCTGCCCAAAATATGTATCCAAAATCATGCAATTCACCTTCTCATGAAGTATGAATTGAACGCATTCGGATTTGATTTTTTTTACAGTAGAGATAAAGGGTGAGAGGCTGAACTTTGGGTTGAGGGAGTTTGCCTTACCACTGGCCTTAGATGTTTCACAGAAGTAACGGACTTTGGTTACACAACTACGTATGACAGTAAAATAATGAGGAGCTATTTTTCGAACAAGGAAAAAGATGAGAAGTCATACTTGAAATAAATTGTAACCAGCCGTAGTTGGGTGACTGATAAGGATGTAGTCAAGCTGTGCATTCTCTATCTGATAGAATTCTTCCTATGTCCTTCAGAGAAAGATAATAGTTTGATAGACCATTTTAGGTTCTACTTGGTGGACTCGGGGCAGTATGCGAATTTCGCATGGGGTATCGAAGCTTATACACAATTGCTTCAGTCCGTTAGGCACAAGCTTAACCATGCTGTGCATTTTTATCTCATTCGAGGTTTTGCACTCGCTATGCAAATATGGTTGTATGAGTGTTTCTCTACAGTCAACACTGATATAGCTACAAGGGTTGGTAATTCGATCCCCCGCATACTTAACTGGACAACTAGTAAGGACAAGATATAGATATCTGCATTGGAAAATAGAATGATCAAACCATCATAGATCAAGGTAAATATTTTTCACTTTTGGATAGACAATTTAATACAAATTATCTACACATTTTATACATATTATGACTAGGTCCCTCACATTTTTTCTCTCTCAGTTCACCAACATGCTTGAAGCCCCAGAAGAGCTTTCAAGAATGAATTTGCCAGACAAAGTTGAATACACCCTTGAAGAGGCTGAAACAAAGGCCGAGCATCCGACAGATGCTCCATCTCCATCTCCATCTAGACATAAGCAGGCAATGGAAATATATGACAAGAAAGATATCATAAAACAATTAAAAAAATTAAGAAAAGATGTTGATAAGGTAACCTATTAAGATAATCCTAACTGATTTCTTTAATTTATGTTATGCAAATTATTTTTTAAACTCTTTCTATTTTAATACATAGGTCGGTACAGACCTTGGAACCTTCAAGAAAGAGGTATACCTAATTCTTGATTTTTAGTCTTCTTTATATATATATATATATATATATATATATATATATATATATATATATATATATTATAACAGATTTTTTATTCTTTAGGTTTTTGAAGAACTAGGTAACATTCGATTGCTACTCAATGATCCATCAAGTCCGTGTTACATGCAATTGATGCTAAGGTTTCATTCAAATATATTCATTTTGGACAACAATTTTTATCATGTTTATGTTTATAATAGTATTCTTAAAGTACATAGCCTAACAAATTCCCAATGCAGTTTACTGGTAGTTCTACGAAAAATGATGAGTATTACAAAGAAAAGAACAAACAACAGAATCCGGGCAGTAGTACTAAACCAATATTGGCCAGCAGCAGTAAAATAAGTTTTTTTAACAATTATAACACAATTTGATGACAACTAATCTATATTATATTTATATTATATCTACAATATATCTACATATAGCCTAAATTACCAACAACTACAAATAAATAATCTACATTATATTTTCAATTATTCTCTTAGATATAGGGTACATGTCTGATATTCAAAATGAGGAGAATGTTCCTGTAGGTGTTGACTTATCTTCCCAATTTCAAGGGACATTGGAAGAAGAAACTGCAGGTATGATTTAGTACATTTTATCTCCATATTGCACAATACATATTACATCAGAGCTATAGGACAGTATTTAAACAAATTAACTGCAATTAAACTACAATTTATCTACAGTGTAGTTTCTGTTTATTACAAATGATATACAATTTTATTAAATTGAACACATTTATTGTAACAGAGAAAGAAACAATGCATGTGGACTATCCAAAACAAATTAACTATAATTAAACTAAAATTTATCTACAGTGTAGTTTATGTTTATTATAAATGATCTACAATTTTATTAAGTTGTACACATTTGTTGTAATAGAGAAGGAAACAATGCATGTGGACTCTCCAAAATAGGATGCAAAACATGGCATAGAAAGAGAGCATTTAAATGAGGAGAAAGAGATTGTGCCTTTGCAATCTCCCATTCAACAAGCAAATGATATACAAAAAGGAGACGACTGCAATGAAGATTTTACTGGTATTATATGTTACAATATAATTGTAGGAAAAAAACAACAGCTTTCATATAAGTTTCATCTTCCCAAAAGAACTAATGCAACCAACATACAATGTTGTTCTTTTGTTTTAAATATTGTAAGTGAACCAGCCGACTACATCAATATAGGTGATTCAGACAATGACTCCAGATATGGAAAAGGGGAAATAATACTTGATGATTTTGAGCTTCCAGAGAACTTCTCACAGATTGTTAAGTTCGGAGAGGTAAATGAATATGAAACAACCCCTGTGCATCAGGGAAGAACAAGGGTTCCTGGAAAGTATGCCGGATCCCCTTTTCTCCCTTATTTCAGTTCTGGGGAAGTACTTCTGTTGGACCTCCTACAATTTTCAATATCAAGCATCCATTTACTGGGTTATTGGAGACGATGTTGATCCTGACTTGTTAGAAGAATTCAATAAGTGGTTATATTTAGATACCGACACGGTTTCAAAGAGGTTAGATTATACAATTTTTTCATATTATAGAGTGCATACAATTTGTGGATTTCAAACTGAAACTAAATAATAATTGTACTTGCTATGTCTCTAAATAAGAGGAAGGCGCCTTATACTGTAAAAGATAACCAGCTTAACCCGTGGTTTGATATTGGAGTGGAGAAAGTTGATAAAAAGGACTGGTTTTATACTTTGGCACATCCCGGACAAGTACTCAACAACACAGTACACACATACCCTGACAGAATTTAATGATTAACTGTAGTATTCTGTTATTTTATAAATACGTAGATTTTTTTTTGAAAATTGTATGAAATATTGAGAAATAATAATAAAATCTATTTTTTGCAGCACATTGATGTTATTTTATACTATTTGAGGAAGAGAGGAAAGTATGGTCATGCAAATAAAACACGGTTTACAGCCACTGACTGTATGTTCAAGACTAGAATTGAACAAATTTATGAGATGTACATTAATGCTCCTGCCGATAAGAAGCTTGTTGTTGTCAAACCCAGGACGTCGTGGCAGAATACATATTGGGATATCGATTACTTGCAAATGTTGTATGGGACAAAGTTGATTTTGTGATTATGCCAATAAATATAGTGGAGAAATTTCATTGGTTGTTGGCTGTGTTTGACATCACCAATAGGGTTCTATATGTTTATGATTCTATGGTCTCTTCACGAAATCACAAATTTGTTGAATCTGTTGTCGACAAGTTTACTATTATGATCCCCATCTACTTGTCATGCACCGGCTTCTATGGCAAGTGTCCAGATATCAACTACAAGAACACAAAGGCATACATTGAAAAATGTGTTACTGACCCTATTGATATTCAGTGGTTGGTCGGTGAGATACCCCAGCAAAAAGAAGGATCACTGTATGTGCTGCTTTCCTTCTATCTATTTAACTAATTATATTTTACATTGAATGCTAAAACTTGTCCCCTGTTATTTTTTGCAGTGACTGTGGTATATACGTGGCGGCATTTGCAGAATATGTCAGCATTGGAGAGCTATAGATTTCAAAGGAAGACCCTTCTGATATTGATCAACACCGTCGACGTTATGGAGCGCTCCTTTGGGATTATGCTAGAAAAAAGTAAGAGCTTGGTGCAATTAGTGAAAGTGAGGTGACAGGAAGATTAGCAAGAAGAAAAGGGGCACCAGCTGTGAACGAGAGAACACAAGTCCGGAAAAAGAAGAATTAGTTGCCATTTTTAGTAGAAAAATTATAGTTAAAGTGTTTAGATGCAGCTGGATTGTAGTAAAGTTGTTGACAAATTATTTATTAAGAAGGAGTCAGATGCAATTTATTTGTAGCAGATTTGTGCTACAATTGTTTTACCTTTTGTGTTGTTATTTTGTCCAGAATTCTACTACATAGAATATAAAACATTTGTGGCTTTTTCTTTGGTTGAAAGTTGTTAGTACTTGATCTCGATATTGGTACTATATAATTTGTTTACAACTTAACTACAATTATTTCTACAATGAATATTCAAAAATACATAATATATTCAATTTAGCAGTGTTGTTAGGAAAGGCTGAAAGTAATAAATAAACCTAGTATTTGAACAAAACAACTACAAACCAATTGAATTAAGAGTTGAAATCTGTTTAGCAAGCATTCATTCTATGAGACAATATTTATTCAAATTAGCAACACATTTACACCACAACAATAATTCTCTAGAACAAAAAAAATACAACTTCATGTCTTAAAGGACAAATTATCATCAACAGTACTAAGAAAAAAAAAACTTTAAAATGTATCAATTTTTATTTTCTTTTGGGAGCATTCCTACAAGATCTTTTGTTATGGCCTTCTACTCCGCAGTTGCCACATGAAACCTTATACTTATTTGCATTTACTTCATCATATGGTTTGTATCTTTGTTTTTGAGGTCTCCCTGGCTGCCTTTTCCCGGTAGGTGGCTTTACAACTTCTTCAGCTATATGCTATGGCACATTCCATTTGCTTTCGTCAAGCAGCGAGTCTACTGGTATTTCATAAGTCTACATAAGGCTCTCCCTCGTGTAATAAGGAGAACAATAGTTTTCATAAGACTCGTTCTTGTGCCTCAAAGCCGCCAAAGCATGTGCACAAAGAAGTTCATTAAGCTGGAATTGTCCACAACTACATTTTTTATTTTGAAGGCAAACAATGAAGCGATTAACACCATCTATCACAATATGGATATAATATGTTAAAGCCCTCACCTACAATTTCATTACAAACACACAACAAGTTGTCAGCAACAGATACAAAACAAAATAACTACAATTATACAACAACTTTTCTACAATTAATAGTATATATTTAGTTTGATGGAATCAATGATCTGATGTTATTGGCTATAGCTTACTCTCATCTTCTGTGATAATGTACTGTTGTCCTCCAACTCTTTGTTGTATTTTTTCCAAGGTATGTGAACATACCCTTTGCATTCAATAACTTTTCATTAGTCCAACATTCAAGAAGAGTCCTCATGTACTATAATAGTTTTACTACGGGCAGCTCTCTTGCATCTTTGGTTACCGCATTCAATGACTCTGCAATGTCTGATGTCGTCGTCCATGTTTTGTTCACTGTAGCATATACCCGAGACCATCTGTGATAGCTAATATCGTATATGTATGCTTTAACACGTGTGTCGATCTCTTCAATATTTGACATTCTTTTATTAAATTCATCAAGCGTGTATGATCGTACCGTGGCAAAGTATAATTCGCTTAACTTTAGATGACCCTTCTTGAACTTTCACCTTACATTTGTCCAAATATGCCATATGCAAGCATAATGTGGCATGCCAGTATAAACAGTAGATGTTGCCTTCAAGCTACTCTCATTCCGGTCCGAAACAACACATATATTTGGTTTTTCACCATATGCATGTTTGAATTGCCCAAAAAACCACCTTCATGATGCATCATTTTCTTAATCAACAATGGCGTATGCTAGTGGTATTATGCTACCTATCACACATATGGCAAAAAGAAATTTAATATCTGTAATAAAACTTGAGAATATAAAAAATACAGTCTCAAAAATAACTTTATAACAATATTTTTACAATTAATCTACATTACCTGTTGCATTTATTGTGCTAGTTGTTAGCATGATTCCCCTATATGCCGACTTCAAGAAGGTGCCATCAACTACTACAACTGGCCTACAATGCTCTCAACCCTTGATGGACGTACTAAATGCAACAAATGCATACAAGAAACAATCATCTTCAGTCTTCTGTAATTTCACTACCGACCCTGGATAAGTCTTCTTCAGAATATATAAATAACTCGACAAGCGGTTGTGGAAATCAGCAGGATGACCTCTCAAAAATTCCAAAGCCTTTTCCTTTGCTCTCCAAGCTTGCATGTATGTTAAGTTCACACCATGATTAGACAACATGTTAATTTGTATGTCTTTTGTGTGTATATTGTCTTAGGATCCGCATATTTTGGCATCGCCATGCTGCCAACTACCATGGCAGTTGGTTTACATTGTATGTATATGTTGTCCATCAAAGAGCATGTGTGCAAGCTATTGAATTTTCGAACCTTGAACAATGCTGATTCATTTATGCTAGTGGACTTAAAGTGACACGTACAATTGTCACCAACACATACGAGACACTAGCTACAGAATAAAAACAATTCAAAAAATGTTATGAAAATTGTAGCTATAAAATACGAGGCTGTTTATGCATAAAAACTTATCTTAAATAATTTATATACAAAAAAACTATAACTTATCCACAATATGAATTTGACAAATAAAATGTTCCTACCTTCTTGCACTAGACCTTTTCACCCTAAACTGAAACTTATTCATGACAGAATAGTGCTTCATTGTACTGACAATTGTTTGCCTGTCTTGGTAAACTTGGCCTACTTTAATTATATTTGGCGTATGTTCTGTTATGATGATACTTTGTGTAAGGCCCCGTAAAAAAAAATTTCTAATGATTTAAGATTTTAAAGTGCGCCAACGGTATTTGGGAATAACGTGTTTGAGTATTAAAGGAGACCTATGGGATAGATCCTCATAAATTTGAATTGATAATGTATGTTTAAGGTGTGTTGGAACATACTATGGAGTTTTGTGAATAGT
The DNA here is from genome assembly GCF_000715075.1 of Nicotiana tabacum. NCBI lineage: Eukaryota > Viridiplantae > Streptophyta > Magnoliopsida > Solanales > Solanaceae > Nicotiana > Nicotiana tabacum. Next base: position 39,039,514 of record NC_134092.1, read on the forward strand.
AAGAACTTGTGTGGAACAAGTTGGATACATTAAATGGAAAGGATGTTTCAATTGGCACAAGACCCAACTTCAAATGCATAGAAATCCCTAAATATAATGACTTAGGTGGTTATATATCTATCAAATTAAAGCCCTTTGAGTCTAGTTTCCAACACATCAAACCGTTCATCATTTGAATATTTTTACAGAAAGTTATGGCCATTTTACTGGACCTATGTCAAATACGCGCCCAGATGCGCGGCTGCACATATTTGAGAGTTTCTGCCTTAGGTGCGCGGCCACTTGCCCAGGTGTGCGGCCGCGCACGTAAGAGCTCATTTAATACCCCCCAAGACCGGGTAGAGAGAGGGGTTAAGTCATTTTTGAGCTAAAACCTGATATTTTTAGAGAGAAGTGAGAGTGTTCTAGAGAGAGGAAGAAGCTCAAGTATCTTGTTCATCAAATCTTGCTCAAGCCTTGAAATCCAACAAGAAATCTCTCAAGTTCTTCATCTACGAGGTAAGGTTTCATACCCTAGTTTTGAATTTCGGATTTGGGTAGAAGATGTTTGATTAGGAGTATGATTCTTGGGTGTAAGAGTATTAATTATACATGCTGTACCAATAAGGTTTGTGGGAAGATTGTTGAGCTAAAATAAGTAAAGATTGGGTTGTGGAATGAAGGAAATATTGTAGAAGAACCTTGTATCCAAATTTGCACACCTAGTGTTTGATAAAATTCTCAAATGAGCTGAAACCATGAATATCTTCCTAATATGTGTTCAATTTTGTTATGTCTCAAAATAGATTGGGATTGCTAGAATTTCCGGAATGTTGTAGTAATTTAAAGAGAGCTCAAAGGGAGGTAAGTTGGCTAAACTACTCTCTTAGAATTGAATTCCATGATATTCCCATAAGCTTCAAGTATAGTTGTCTCAAGTTCCTTATTCTATGTTCAGAGATGTTCCCAATAAATTCGATTGTCCCGAATAAGCAACGTGTCGAGAATTATGTATTCAAAACGTGTTACGATTGTTCCTATCACATTATGTTATCCTTTGGGAATGTGTTCAAGAATGATATGTGTATTAAAATATTGTGTCTTTGAGTCATGTTTCAAATGAAGGCTATGATGCCAAATTGTATGAGAAAATCTCAATATGCTTAAGGCTCTTAATTGCTCATATGTGTATCTAAGATCTTGATTGGAAATGTCTTATTGTTGATAATTTATAAAGATGGTTGGAAGTGAAATAAGTGAATTGGGGATATAAAGTGTGGCCAATATACCAAGAGTGAAAATTTATACGTGTGGTCAATGGTGCCAATGAAATGAAATGATGTGAGAAATGTTATGAAATGAGCCTTGATTCAACTATTCCAAATCGACTTCGAAAATAGAATTGTCTAAAAGCTTATGTACTCAAGTTATGCCCATTTGTGGCTGTTTTAACAAATGCTATGCTTTGTGAGTATTTTCAATGTGTTTTGCGTTCTTACATATTCGTGAGTGGAAATTGTATATTTCCCATTTTGGGAAAAAATATTTCAAGAATAAATGGTGTGTTACTTGTTGATGATTTTAACTTGCGCATCAATTGCCAATTATTTTACTCCATTTATTGGAAAGAAATCTATTGTGCTTAAGTTGTTCATTTCTAATGAACTTAAAGTTGAAATTTTCGGAATATTATATATGTTGATATTTATGATGATGATACCTGAGAGGGAAGAAATAAAAGTGTGGAATGTCAAATACGGCCATTGTGCCTTGAATAAAGAATCTTGTGAATGACCAAAAGAGCCAAGGGAATATTGTTGATGTTATTAGTTGAAAATACTAGTGGAGATTCATATAATGTGAAAGATGATGAGGTAAATACATTTGTACCTATGTTATTTTTGTGAATTATTCCCCTTATTTGGGATGAGATTGATTTTATAAAATTATTCCCCTTATTTGGGATGAGATTGATGTGATAAAATTATTCCCCTTTAATTGGGATGAGATTGATTGATAGAAAAGGATGATGTCAATCCACAAGACATTGTAGTGAGACGGCCTAGCCGATCGGATCGTGATCGAACATGATGCCGCACACATGGTGGTGATTGTGCTGGAAATTGTAATTTAAATTGTGATTGTGGTTGATGTCTGTAATGAGATGGCCTAGCCGATCGGGTCGTGATCGAATTCCATGTTAAAATTATGGTGGTATTGGTATTGATAGTGATTGTGGTTGATGTCTCGGGTGAGTTTCGGTATGATTTCGGATCATTTCAGGTCATTTTGGGGTTGTTGGTTTACTGATGTGTTGCAGGGCATCGCAATCGCAATGAGGTATCTCGCTATCGCGGAGAAGGAAGGTGTGGCAACAAAATTTTGTTATGCAATCGTGAAAGAGGGGTGGCGATTGCGGAATGGAGCTGGAAGTGACGCATTACGATCCCTTAGTGGGCGCTGCGCTCATGAAGAGGAGCTGGGCCAGGGGTGTGTTGTGCATCGCAATCATGTGTAAGAGACCACGATCGCGTAAGAGGAAGTCTGGATAGGCAAGCTTGGCTTTCGCATTCATGTAGGGTCGATCACGTTCGTATAGAGGAGAGGCCAGTTGGCCTTCGCGATCGCTAAGGCGTGCCCGCGATGGCATAGAAGAGGGTTGGAGGCAGTGCTAGTTTATGCATCACGATCATCTGACTTGGCGGTCGCGATTAAGGATTTTCGGTCAGATGCAGTTTTAGTCCTGATTTTTAAGAAAAAGTCACATTTCACTATTTTGACTTGGGAAGCACGAGAGGAGAAGAATTTTGGGAGGAATTTCATTGATACTTTGAGGGCAAGTGATTTCTACCTAGATTTGATCATATATCTTGATCCCCGTAGATTTCTACATTAAAAATAGGAATTTCAAAGTGAAATTTGGACTTTTGTCTACAACTTAAGAGAGTGAATTTTGAGGATTGGAGTACCGATTTGGACTTGGATTTCAAATCTAATCACATATTTTGACACGACAGGTTATGGGTCATCGAGATTTGGTATTTAGTTTTGGATTAGCCCGGGTTGGCTTTTGTTGTCTTTTTGAAAATTCTTCAAAAATCAAGGCTTTATTGATTGGGATTGCTCGTTATATCATTGTTTGACTTTCTTGGAATTTTTGGCTTAGAAATACGTGATTCGAGGTCAAGAACAAGGTTTAGACATAATTTGGGGTTGATGACTAGTCGGATAAGGTAAATGCCTTGCTTAACTTTAGTTGAGGGAATTCTTACTAATAAATAATATTATTTTCTACATGCAGGAGTGATGTGTATACAAAGTGATGAATGTATATGTTGTATCATGTTTATTCATGCTCGGGGGTAGATTCTAGACTATTTTATGCCTTGTTTGATTGTGTATTTTACTTTAATGTCTTACTCGATCAAATGAATACGTAGACACAATAAACTATGGTAGAGATAATGTTTAGGTTAATTATACCTTATTTTGGGCATGATGAGCCATTCTTAAGATTGATTATCTACTTGATTTGTTGTAGTCATACATTGTATTATGAACACATATTCACACATGTTAATCTTGTGATATGCCTCAAACTGTTGTATGACTATTTGAGTTCCCTTATTTATATTGAACATAATGATTATTTGGAGGATATATCACATGTAGAAGCTATAGTCATGCATTACATACATGCATATATCATGCATATAGTTCATCTCTTATTCACATGCATACTTCCCTGCATATGGTCCCCTGATATGGACCAAAATTTGGCACATAAGTTGTCTGTGCAAACGAGATAATTATGGCACGAGGTTTTTATTATGCAGTATTGTGATATTGATATGTTATGGCATAAGGGTTTTGCCGTGCAGTTATTGTAATATTGTGATTACTATGGCACGCGGTTTCTTCCGTGAGGATATTGTGTTATTGATATTATTATAGCATGAGGTTTCTGTCGTCTAGTGTACGAGGTTTCTGCCGTGCAGCTTGTGGATATGGATCTATCCCCCTAGGATCTCCCTCTCATGTTTCTCTCTTGATAACATACCCACATGTTGTGATGATTATGATGTGGGATCCGATGTGATGAGTTTTGAGCATAAAGGTGAAAGCTTTGACTGTTCAAGTAATTGCTTTGTGAATATTCATGCATTTTACATGCTTTATTCATGCATATCTTCTGCATATGCTAGTTGATTCATTATACATATACATGGGACTTGCTAGTGAGTTGTTGGACACATGGAGAGTATTATATTGATAAAAAGGGTGAGTATTATCATACAACGACATGTTGAACTCATGTAGACGCATTCATATAAATGCTATTTGGAAATTAAGAGAAAATGGACTTTATCATGCATAGTCCTTAATGATCATGTATAAGTATTTGAATTAAGGCTATTTGATGCAAATTGTGTGGATACGCGGATTTGGCGCATTCGTACATGCTTTTATCTGATTATTTAAAGGCACGTTTATTACTTTATTTTTTATATGGGCACCTTATTATTGACATCCAATGTTATTTGATCATTCCTTGGATATTTCTTTGTTATTATACATGCTATTGAGCTGCAGGTTATATATAAAGTGAGTATCTTTTGACTTAAAAAACCTCGTCACTACTTCAATGAGGTTAGTCAAAATATTTACTGAGCACATAGGATCGGTGGTACTTATACTACACTTCTGCATCTTGCATGCAGATTTTGGAGTTGGGCTATTGTGGATGATGAAGGCTAGCATTGAAGATATACTAGCATTCCAGATGCAAGCTACCACTTTGTTCATGGTAGTTTAGGACTTATAATTCTACTTATGTACATTTCAAACAGATGATAGAATCCTTCTTCATGTTAGTGTTGTATTCCTATTCTTAATCGCTCATGACTTGTACTACCAGTCCTTGGAATAGTTGTATTGATTTTCACAATTATATTTATTATTTATTGATGATTCCTCGTTAGAGTTGTGTTATATGTTATTTGCCTTACCTAACATGTTGTGTTAGGTACCATCATGACTAGGTGGGATTTGGGTCGTGACAAGTTGGTATCAAAGCTCTAGGTTTATAAGTTTACGAGTAATGAGCAAATTCCTGGTAGAGTCTTGTGGGTCAGTATGATGACGTTCATACTTATCTTCGAGAGGCTAGAAGGCATCTAGGAAACATCGCTTTCTTTCTTTCCTCATCGTGCAAACTTATTTAAGCTTGAAGTATATATTTTTGGTTTCTTTCAGTTTATTTGTATGCGATGTTAAGTATTTAATATCAGTTGTGCATCGACAATTTGTGATGTCGTGGATGAGATGCAAGATATTTCTATGTTGTTAAGGTAGGATAGTCTAAAGGACTTAAGACCAGGTTTAGATCGTAGCTTTGGCTCGACAAATTCAGTTATGCGAGTATGTGGCTTTGGATTCTTATAACTGGTAGTGTCCCTAGTGGTGGGATTGATGGCTCTGTGAGTGTCAAGATAGCTATATGATGAGTATTACGTTATTAAGTACTACGCTTAGATAGTTTGGAAGTGGCTAGAAGGATTTGCTTGAGATGCAAAAAGGAATAAGGATGCTTGATTATCATCTTGGTGGTTAATACAGTCTTGAGTTGTGGATGCATTGATGGACCTTTCAGTTGTTTATTAGTGGAATGAAATGGATTCTTATACCTTGTAGACGAGTATAGACTTGGAAAGGCCAATTGATTATATAGTGGTTGTAACCATGGTAAGGTCATCGAAGGGTGCCGATCTGAGACTAAACATGTGGATTATCTTTTGTGAGAAGACTTGAGGCTGTATGACTTTTTATGAGGTTTGTATGAAGAGTTTTTCCTTCCACCCAGGGGAATGTATTTACTATAATGAGAGTTCAGATCGCTTGAGGAATTTGGCATGATTGTCACAAGGATGAGTATATGTTGGGCTGATAGATTGGAATGTGTGATAACTAGTGCTATATGAGCTTATGAGAAATTCAACTGAGTAACAATGCGAGATCATGATACTAGGGAGGAAAAGTTATTATGGATTATCAGATGATGTTATTATGACTTCAAGCCAAGTGGGAGAGTCCACCATCGACAACTGGGTATATGGGCATATGTTGTTGTGATTTTTGGACTAGGATACTACTGTGGATTTAGCTATAATTTGATAAGGGTGACATCGAGGATGATTTGGGTAAGGAATTTGCTGGATGCATAGTGTACCATACATTATTGATATATGAAGATGGTGGAATGGCTCAAGTTTGATATTCTTTGTGGATATAGTGTGCAAAAAGAAAGTATTTACTCAATTGCCTAAGGATAAGGTTGCTTATTAGAGTATTTATATGCTAACGCACAAGCCATTTGGAGCGTATTGACTAAGCATCAGAGTCTAGAGCAGAATATATGACTCTCGAGAATGGTTCTAGTGGGTTTAAGTTTCAGGATTTGGTACTTACGTATTTGCAGATTTTGTTGTGTGGCTAAAGAATTGAGATTTGCATTGGATTGTACCTGAGACTTGGAGTATTTCTACATCATCATTGGTTTTACAATATAATGTTGGGGAGGTGAAAAGAATAATTTCAGATTCATTGAAGGACTCTACAGATCAGACATTTAGGTTTGAGGTGCTTTGGATGCACAAAAAAGGAATAAAGTGGCTTACGGATCTTGGGATGACATAGTTTCATGTTGGGATCACTTGTTATGAGTTTTGCTTATAAACCACATTGTATTGGAAAGAAAGAGATGCCTTGAAGGCAGGTCAAAGGTTATCTAAAGAAGTTAGATCATCATAGCTATGGCTTGGATTAGTATGGTAATAGAAATGATCAATTCCTTCAGTATAATAGGGCATTACAACTACATTTGTGGTAGGACTTTTGGATGTGGAAACCTGTGTGACCTGGTTAGCTTGGGGAGACTCGGTTTCATGGTTGATTATTGAGTAAGTGGGTTTCTAAGAGCTTGAGGACTATCCTACTTGTGACTTGGGGTAGATAATGAGATTCTGGTACTTAGATATGGTATCATGATGGATATGAAAAGTCGTGCTAGTTTTGGTTGCTTTGAGAGGTGCGGTTTGTCTTTAGGTAGATGGATCAAGATCAGAGATGACACAAACGATTTGAGTTACTTGAGAGAAATAACAGTACATATTTTAGTATCACCAAGAAAAGGAATGTGTTGTAGAGGGTGCTTATAGATAGGGCCTATGGATAACTCGACTAAGTGCTACAACAATTGTGTAATGGTCAGACATTGGGGATCATGTTTTAGCTGCATGACATTGAAGGATCTGTTGATATACACATCTTCAAGATGCTTGGAGGTGAGCTCTCATAGTTGTGGTTGAGTAGGGCTATGAAAATTACTATAATGTGAGTTTAATACATAGTTTAATGGTATATTTTAACATAGAAATTGTTGAAACTAAGGGATTATGTAGAAAAACCTAGGGTTTGGTAAAAGTGGGATTTGATCACAAAATTGATTATCAAATTGAGTATAAATTATATATTTGAGTTCGTAATGTCATGGGTAACATTTATCTTTGAAAGTTTTTAGAATTCGGGCATGTGGGCCCGTGGGTGACTCTTATGAACTTTCCAAATTGGGCTGAAAAATTACTCTAATAGTTAAATTATAAAATTTTGGGCATTTATTGATTAGTTCGTACGACCTTTGGCTAGTTTCGGATTGCTCGACATCTATTTGAGGCAATTCGTGAGGTTGGAGATCCGAGTAGTGAACTTGGAAGCGAGGTAAGTCTCTTGCCTAATCTTGTAAGAGGGAATTATCCCCATAGGTGCTTTAATTGTTATGTGCTGCTTGTTGTGGGGGCTACGTACGCACGAGGTGACGAGATTTCATACGTAGCTAAAATCATGCTTATGTCCGGGTAGACTTAGGACTTTACCATACAATATTTGTACTACTTGAACTCAAATTGTTAGTTTAATTATTTAAATTTATAATTGAAATTTGATTAGGGATTATGTTGGTCTGAGCTTCATTACCTTTAGTTTTGGTGGGATACTTGATTGTTGGTGAAATCATGATTTCCTTATGTGCTCATCCTTGTGTTGTAATTGTAAGACCCATAGTTCGAAGAGTTTTTCTATTCATGTGGATCGGGCCGTACGCCTCGGTAGTGCTATGAAATAACATTAAGAATTGGGCCGTACGACTACAACAATATATTTGAGATGCATCTATGGTTCGCACCGATCGACCCTCGGCAGTGTACACGATTATTAGGGATCGGGCCGTACGGCCTCAACATAATTCGCACGTAATATTGTTCGGAGTCAGAATATACATGATATTTCCTTCTTGATTTCAGATTTGATGTTTACCTGATGGTTCTTATCTATCGGAGATAGCACATGATATTTGGAGATTTTATATTGTCAATATGCTGAGGGATCATGTTACTTACAATCTTTCTTATTCCATTATTTCTGTTGTGCTTCATGTCTATTTTTATTTCATGTACTTTATTGATTAACCACTAGTAAGTGTCGATGTACACCCCTTGTCACTACTTCTTTGAGGTTAGACTAGATACTTACTAGGTACGCGTTGATTTACGTACTCATCCTACACTTCTGCACTAATTGTGCAGGTACTGAGGCAGGTACATCTGGTGGCCATTCGGGCGCGCATCCCTGTTATCCGGAGACATAGTGGTCAAATGTTCTCCATGCTCTGATCTTCAGTACCTAGAGTCTCCTTCCCGTTGTGTTTTCATTTTTGTCTATTTCATTTCAGACAATAGCTATAGTGATTTGTATATTCTACTTGATTGCTCGTGCACTTGTGACACCGAGTTTTGGGAATTTCTAGTAGATGTTTATGGTTTTGCCTAATATTATCACCATTCATTTTATGTTTTATTTATGCTTCATATCTCTATGGTTTTCTACGCTTAATTTCCTTTACTTAATAAAAACCATGATTTCAAAAGCAATAAAATGAATAATTAAGTTGTTAGTTCATGGTTGGCTTACCTAACGACGGCGTTGGGCATCGTCATGACCTATAGTAGGAATTGAGTTATAACAATTTGGTATCAGAGCCTTAGATTCACATAGGTCTCACGAGTCATGAGCATGCCTAGTAAAGTCTTGCAGATCGGGGCGGAGACGTCCGTACTTATCTTTGAGAGGCTATAGGGTGTTAGGAAACTTCTCTTTCTTCATCTCCTATCGTATATTTGATGTTCTGCTAAATATCTTTCTCTAATTCTCTCACATATGGTGAGAACTCGCGCTACAGCTATACTCAACGACTGCTCCCCCCATTGTTAGAGGGAGAGGCAGTTGCCGGGGGAGGGCCACAACTCCTGCTAGAGGACGGGGCATCCTAGAGTTGCTCTCGTTGTACCACCAGTGGATCCGATAGAGGATCCTGTTATTGAGGAGTAGGATGAGGTTTCTGTAGCTGAGACTGCCCCAATGGATTTTATGATCGTACCGGGATTTCAAAAGGTCATGGGTCGTATGCTACGGTTCACGGATTCTATGAATCAGGCCGGGCTATTTCTGGCAGATCTGGCCATATCTCAGGCGGGAGTGGGAGCATAGACCCCTACCACTCATTCTCCAGGGCAAACTGTTACTGTTTATCAAACCCCAGGTACACTACCTTCGGGCGAGGCTCAGTCGGTTGCAACAGTTAGACCAGAGACCAGACTGACCGCTACCGTTGGGGAGCAGAAATGGCTGGACAGATGGACTAGGCTTCGTCCTCCGGTCTTTGGCGTTGAGCGGCCAGAGGACCCATAGGATTTCATTGATCGTTGCAAGGAGAGACTGCATAATATGGGAGTATTAGAGTCCAGTGGAGTGGACTTCACCACATTTCAGCTAGAGGGAAAGGCCCGTAGATGGTGGCAGTCTTATCTCTATGGCAGGCCAGTAGGTTCACCTCCCTTGACTTGGGACCAGTTCACTCGTCTCGTTGTGGAGAGATTTATCTCACCCTCACAGAGGCAAGAGTTACTAGGTCAATTAGAGCGGCTCCAGCAGTGTCAAATGTTTGTGACTGACTATGAGGCGAGATTCTCTTAGTTGTCTCGCCATGCACTTATGATACTCCACATAGATACAGAGAGAGTGCGGAGGTTTATTACGGGATTGCACTATGGTATCCAGGTTTCTATGGCCCGAGAGGCTGAGATGGGGACTCCTTACGAGCAGGTTATGGAGATAGCTCGGAGGATCGAGCATATCTGCAACCAGGGCCGAGAGTATACATCAAGGGATAAGCGGCCTCGATATTCTGGTGGATTAAGTGGCGTCCCGTCTGGGGGCAGAGGTCAGTTCATAAGGGGCCAGTCTAGTAGTCCCATGTATTCAGCACTACCGCCTGCACGGAGTGCTCCAACATGACCCTAGTTCAGTGCTATTTCAGAGAGCACCTACCGTCCATCGACTATTCAGGGTTCTTCCAATGGGTATTTTTGTCACCAGGGTCTGACCCAGGGTTAGCAGTCTTCCGCACCGAGAGGTTGCTATGAGTGCGGGGAGCTTGGTCACATGAGAAGGAGGCTTCGGGAAGGCAGTACAATAGAGCCATCAGCCCATGATTACCGCACCAGCTGCCGCACCCCTGTCCAGCCGGCCAAAGGCGAATGGCAGGTGGGTAGGGGTCTCCCTAGAGGTGGAGGCTATCCAGGTGGCATTCCGACTAGATTTTATGCTTTCCCAGCTAGACTAGATGTAGTAACCTCAGACACCGTGATTACATGTATTATTTCTATCTATAGTAGCGATTCTTCGGTACTATTCGATCCAGGGTCTACTTATTCCTATGTATCTTCTCTATTTTCTCATTTTTTGGACGTATCTCGTGAGTCCTTGGGTGTTCCTGTATATGTGTCCACACCAGTAGGTGATTTTGTTGTTGTGGATCAGGTTTACCAGTCTTGTGTAGTGAATTTTTGTGGTTACGAGACCAAAGAGGATCTTCTGTTGCTTGATATGACCGACTTTGAGGTCATCTTGGGCATGGACTGGTTGTCTCCGAAGCATGCCATTATTGATTGCCATGCCAAGACTATTACCTTGGCGATGCTAGAGTTTCCTAGATTGGAGTGGAGGTCTCATCTATCAGTACATCTAGTCAGGTTATCTCTTTCTTAAAGGCTCGACATATGATCGAGAAGGGTTGTTTGGCCTATCTGGCTTATCTTCGGGATACTACTGCGGAGACTCCTACGATAGATTCAGTGCCCGTGGTGTGGAAGTTTTTTGATGTATTTCCTGCTGATCTACCATGCATACCACCAGATCATGATATCGATTTCGGCATTGATTTGGTGTCAGGCACACATCCTATCTCTATTTTTCCTTATCGTATGGATCCAAAGGTTGAGAGAGTTGAAGGAACAACTTGAGGAGTTGCTCTAGAAGGGTTTCATCAAGCCGAGTGTGGCACCTTGGGGTGCACTGGCATTGTTTGTGAAGAAGAAGGATGGGAGTATACGGATGTGCATTGATTACAGCCAGCTAAACAAAGCCACTATCAAGAATAAGTACTCAATGCCACATATTGATGATTTGTTTGATCAGTTATAGGGTGCTAGAGTGTTATATAAGATTGACTTGAGTTCTGGGTATCATCAGCTAAGGATTTGTGCTTCAGATGTTCCGAAGACGGCTTTTCGGACTAGATATGTGCACTATGAGTTTCTAGTAATGTCCTTCGGCTTGACTAACGCTCCGACCACATTTATGGATTTGATGAATTGGGTGTTCAGGCCATATCTCGACTCATTTGTCATTGTCTTCATTGATGACATATTGAACTATTCAGGCCATATCTCGACTTATTTGTCATTGTCTTCATTGATGACATATTGAACTACTCGTATAGTATGGAGAAGCACGAGCAACATTTGAGGATAGTGCTTCAGACCTTGCGGGAACAAAAGCTATATGCTAAGTGCTCCAAGTACGAGTTCTGGTTAGATTCTGTGGCGCTTCGGGCTGTATTACTCTTATTTCTGCTTTTATGTTAAACTCCATTTTCGTTATTTCATGCTTTAATTATTTTAAACAATATTGAGAGATCGACTTACCTAGTTTGGAGACTAGGTGCCATTATGACTCCTAAGGAGGGATTTTTGGGTGGTGACAAATGTGCACTTAAATATTCTGCCAGATGTACCCTTCGCGATCACGACCCAAAGCCAGGCAATCACGAAGTAAAAAAAGGTCGCTGCCCAAGTTTCTCCTACGCAATCGCGACACTTCCCACGTGATTGCAAAAGCTTAATGCTCCCACTCCATCACGATCGCATCCTCCACTCCGCAAAGGAAAGCACCCGGCCACGCTCTCCCTCTACGCGAATGCGAACATTTCCACACGAATGCGGAGACCAGTCTGCCAACACTATGCAAACACAAAAGTTACCTTACGAACGCGAAGCGCAAAGCTCACAGCTTCCCAAACACACTACGCTTTGTCGATGATGCTTCCGCGATCGTGAAGCTCATCAGAGGCACCAAAAAAGCAATAGAGCAAACTTATCCGAAATGATCCAAAACTACCCCGAAATACACTCGAGCCCTACGGGACCCCGTCCAACCATACCAACAAGTCCAAATACTTTATCCAATCTTATTGCAATGCTCCTACGATAAAAAACAATGATAAAACCAAGAATCAAAGATCAAATCCATCTCTTAACTTTTAAACATTCCAACTTCATCGGACACGTCAGAATAACACTTAGACATTTTGGATTACAAACAAACTTCGCACACACTGATGCACGCTCATGATCAAATATCAATGTATATAAGAGCCAATGCATGAGTTTAGGCTACTAATGCATGCTCAGGATGCAATCTAGATATCTCACAACACAAACCCATATTCCTGATACTGGCCAAGTGTCCAAACAAGCACCAATATGGTGCTAGCACTCACAAGGCTCAAATTGACATGGATAATCACCTGACTATAGAGGGACGAATCCATATCCAAACTTTGTTGCACCATGCAACCCGGTCCAATAGGAATTTCATCAATAATCATATCCTCTCATAATGTCTTTGGTGCCAAAATTCTCAACTTTCCTCAACATCCAACTCTCCAACTCATGTATATGCATATGAGATGATATGATAAAGATGCACCAGGGCATAATTATAAAAATATGGATGAATAATAACATGAATAAGAGATAGTTATAGCTTTTCATATAATTCAACTTTTCAAAACTTCAACATATTCATTTATTATTCTAAAGTCCGATCATGATATCAAATATGAATAACAAGAGCCAATAATCTCAAATCATAAGTCAAACAAGGCAGTTGCATAAATATGGCTAAAGTAGAAAGTCCAACACGGTGAAAGAAGTCCATAAAGTTCAAATCATCAAGTCATAATCCTAACATACTCTCTAAGCATGTTTTAAGATTCATCACGTAGTCAAAGCATCAATATGGCATGGATAACAATTCATAAAGTCTCAATAAGGCCTAATATATGCCCAACTTTAACTGGCTATGGTCATAACCTAACCTCGGATATACGCTCGTCACCTCGCATATACGAAGCACATAAAGCAAGTAGCAAATAACACATATATTGCCTAATAGGGAGAATTCGCTCTTACAAGAATAAAGAAGAGACTTACCTACACCCGACAAGCTTTAATCAACAATAAACCACATTTTCATTCAAATCCAACACCAAACAACTCGAATCTAATCAAATACAATTCAATAACGTCAAACAAAGCCATATGAATCAATTTCGAACAATAAAGCTTCAATCTTTAATCAAATTCCCAAAAGTCAACCCAAGCTTGCATGGTCAAAAACCCAGTCAAGGGGTAGATCCCGACTACGCATAATCTCACGAGTCCAAATATGTAAATTAGATTCCAAAACCAAGTCCAAATCGACCAAACAACTCGAATCTAGTCAAATACACCTTTTCATTCAAATCCAACACCAAATAACTCGAATTTAGTCAAATACAACCCAATACTCAATAATTATTTTGATTAACCTCGGTGAAGCATTGACGAGGTCTTTAAGTCAAAAGACACTCACTTTACATGACGCGTGCATCTCAATAACATGTACAATACAAAGAAATATCCAGGGAGGCAATCACAGGATAATAGATATCAATAATAAAAGTGCACAACTAGGGAAAGGTAATAAACAAGCTTTTCCAATTAAACAGATCAAGCAAATATAACTTGCACCAGCTCCGCACACAAAGAGACATGTACCAAGTAGTGTGTGCGCTCAAATACTCATACTCACATAACAATGATCCAAGTCCATATCAGTTTTCAAATATCACATTTATGAGTCTAACGTTTCAATGTATGATGATAACTCTCTTTTTATAGTAATTTGACACTTTCCAAGTGTCCAACAACCCACTATTAAGTCTCGTGCATGTGTAAAATGCATCAACTAGCATATGTAGATGATATGCGTAATTAATGCATGTAAATGCATGAATTTGCATAAAGGATCACTCGAATGGTCAAGCTTCTACCTTTATGCTCAATAACTCATCACATAGGATCCCACATCACAATCAACTAGAAACCCATCAATCTCTCACAACCTGCGTGTCCGCCATCAAGAGAGAAATATGAGTGGACAACCTGATCCACGCCCAATCTACACTCAACAATGAGTGGAAATGATCATTGGAAGAATAATACCCAATAATGAGCCGGAGTCAATTTTCTCAGGGAATTAAATGTGAGTGTTAGTGTGTACACTTGATGAGCGTAGATTAAATAGCTCAATTACACTTTCAAACAAGATGGCTTTGTAATTTACTTATGCAATCTATACTAGCAATGATTAACTTGAGAAAAGAAACTAGAGATTGAGTAATTATTTTTGTTGTTTTTCAAATGGGTAAAAGGCCTAGGGATGTAACCTTCACCTAGGTGTTAGCCTAATGGGTTAGTTACGATAACACTTGTTATAATGATCGGGGTGTATTATAACTCTCAACTCTAAGTTACCCACCCAATACCTCTCGATCATAGAGTGATTTTACCCAAATTAGCTTCCTCAAGCCCAATTGGGTATCAAGTCAATTAGTTGATATGAGATCAATTCGTATTTCCCTATATATAGTTCAAACCCTTTAATTAGGCTAGCCAAAACCTTAACTAGCCAAATTTCTTGTTAGCCATATTTTTCTAGACTAGGTCTTTTATTCTCAAGTAAGAACCAAGTCAAAAGACATGAATCAATATTTGCAACCATTAATTCTAGAAATAATGCATGAACAAGGCTAAATAACAAACACCCAATCATAAACAAGCATTAGATTAATTACCCATAAGGTTTACACACTAGGGTTGGGTTACAACCCTACAAAATATCTCACTACTCATAATAGAATTGAAAGAAAATAAAGAAGAAAAACTAATTAAAGTCATAATACAAAATTAAAATGATAAACTAATGTGATTTTAACCCAAATTGGTCACAAATTACCAAAAGTAGTAAACTACAATGGCTACAATTCAAAAAACTATAAAACTTTCCCTAAACAAGTGATTCCCGTCTATTTATGGTGGTCCAAAATTCCCTGACAAAAATGCCCTTCGGGATATTCGGCGGCCACACAATTCCATGTGCAGTCCACACTTTTCTAGGTTCTACGGGTTGAGGAATTCTGTAGCCACACAATTTGGTCTGCGGCTGCACTTCAGCTTCTGCGACCGCACTTTTCCTTTTGCGGCTGCACTTTTGGCAAGGTTTCACTCTTGGTCGTTTTGTACACACTCTGAACTTTTTGAATTCTTGTCAGTGTGACCATGTTTTGCGGCCGTAAAATTTGTGTGTGCGGTCCGTACTTTGCTCCAACCATTATCTGAGCCTCAACACCAGATTTACGGCTGCAGAGAGAATTCTGCAGTCCACGCTTTCTTCTGTGGCGATAGAATTACTTTTGCGGACCACACTTTTGGCCTGATGCGCTCCTTATTTCCTTATGAACCAGAACACTCCTTTTTTAGTTAGATCATTGAAGTCCAATTCTCCAACATTCCTTTAATTTGCACAATTTCATTAGTTTTGGGAACATAAATCAACACTTTCGGACTAAAACTAAAGCAAGAAGGTATTAATAAGTGGTCAAAATCCACACTTATTAACTCCATCAAACTTAAGTCTTTGCTTGTCCTCAAGCAAATAGATTAGTTCAAACCTCCTTAGAGTGAAAGGTCATTTCAGAGAGTCAATGATAAGCTATTCTTACTCAGTTGGGACCAACAATTATCCACAATACTCATGCATTTTCAACAAGGTGACAAATAACATATTATGCACATATAGTTCTAATGTGACACTTAAGCTTCAAGAATTGACTTTGCTCATCAAGGACTCTTGTTCTATCATGTAGATCACGGTGGACTCCAAACTCTTCCTCCTCTACCTTCCATTTGCCAAGCTCACTTCAAGAGTTAGCACTCAGTTTTTAGATCAATGAAATGTTCAGTCTTCTCTCAGAAAAGAATGTCACAAGTAAGGCTTCAAGTACCATAGGCTTCATGTAGATTACCACTAATGTAAGCTTGGTTCAAAATCAAGTAGGACTTCTTTCGGGTTGTAATGAAGGCTTTTGGATTGGGGTAGGATGTCATATGGGTAAGTGGTTACACCCTTCCTTAAGCACTCCACATTTTCATTTCTTGGCTCACATTTACCAACTCTTAGAGGCATTTTCATTTTCTTGGGGGCAAGAGAGACTTGACATCACTCTTTCTTGTTCAATTCATTCTTTTTCTCCCTTGATGCTCATACTAGAGATAGATGCCTCTTTTTTTCTTTGATTTCATCAACCCTCCTTTTTATTCTCTTTTTGGCATTTTCTTTTTGTTCTTTTTCTTTTCTTGCTTTCGCTTTTTATAGAGATCATTTCTTTCCTCTTTTTGGTGCCTTGATACTTCTTTCAAATTAATCAACTCCCCCCTCCCCCCCAAACTTATGCCTTAAGCCACTTATTACATAAGAGTGTTAAGGAAGGTCTAGGTGCCAAGAGAGGACTACGACAAAATAGGTAAAGGCTTATAACATGGTTACAAAATGATTAAGGCTAAAGGCTCAAAGGAGGTTAACTAGGGATAACAACATTGGTTGGCAATAGAAAGCTCAAATGAACCAAGGAAAGCCTACAATCATCTCCCAAACCAAGAAAACATCGGATTTCGCCTTGAAGCACATTCGACTACAACAAACACAATCAAGTTAAAGATCACAATAGTCCAATAAACCACTCAATGATTATGAAAGTCAAATCAAGAGTCTCAAAGTCACTAACTAGAGCTATTGTATTTTAAAAATCTTGTTTCAAACCATAAGCACGCAGTTAAGTGTGTTGGTTCCAAATGAAGAATGAATAACTCTTTTTAGAGAATGACTTGATCAAGGCTTTTATTCATTACTATTACTATTATTATTACCTAAACACAAAAATGGACTCATTCCCTTAAGTACGTTGTCACACCATCCATCCTCGGAAAGAGTCACCCGGTTCACACAAAACTACCTTTGGAAAGAACAGTTGCATTAAAAAAAACAAAGGCTTATTATCTATACTACTACGAAAAACATGAAAGCTACTAACAAAACAAAAATCAAAGTAAACATTTAAAGAAGCTAATTAAAGCAATAAATAACTAAAGATAGATAAATTAAAAATAAGAAAAGAAACAGAATTATCCAATTATTGCAGTCCAAATGTATCCAAATGTGCGAATCAAATAAACTCTCCCCCCTCCCCCTCCCCCGAATAAAAGTAAGCATTGTCCCCAATGCTTACCAAACTAAGAGTGAAAAGAGAGAGGGCGATGAAACTCTCTAAGCATCCTTGGACATCTCAGTCTCCCCACCAACATCAACTCTCGTTGGCTCGGCCAACTATATCTCATCATCATCATCATCATCATCATCATATCTGGGAGTGCCGGGAGTAGCAAACATCGCACGCACTGCATCAGTAGTGTCAGTAGCAAGGCATGGCTCATCAGACTGGCCAACTAGTGCAACCGGTACAGATGGATCTAGGGCAGACTGGTCTCGGTCAAGCAGCATGTCAAATGGTAAATCCCCAGTTGTTGCAAGTCGGGTCACCTCCTTCTAAGCTTGTCAACTGATTTCTTGCTTTCTTGGGACTTTCTCAGCTTTTTCTCTTCTTTGGTCAAGTCCTCAATAGCTGACCCATGTTGTACCAGAGTGTCCATGATCAACTTCTGGTTTTCCAAAATCATGCACAACATCTCATCAAGGTCAGTAGAAACCTGCGGTGCTTGTGTGGATGACTGCCCTGCAATAGTACTAGATATCTCAGACAACTTTGAAGTAGCTGCGTGCATCTAATTATTGAGACTCACCAATGTCTGGGAAACTCGCATAGCAGAAAATAGAGCTGTAGGCATGGGCACCGACCTTAGAACTGGAGTAGGGGATGCCCTAGGAGCTGTGGATGGAGCTGAGGATGGAGCTGAAGATGGTGGTGGAGGCATAGCAGCGGCACTAGAAGAGGGTTCAGTTGATGTAGATGGAATATCAGCTGTATCATAAACTACCACTGCCGGCTCATCAGACTGGCCTGTAGTGGTAGAAGGCTGGATTTTCTTCTTTGTGTTGGTCGCATCCTGCAGCGAGAACCACTCAAATGGCTTATTCGGCTTCACCTTTATATCAATTATTCTTGGCTCTACCTTTGCATCAGTAAGGTACTCTGTGATAGTGCTGAGATAGGGGTAAGCCATATTAGTCTGCTGCGCTACCAATGTGATGTTGGCCGACATCATGGCACCCACATTTATCGGGTACTCGGCCATGATAGAAGCCACTAGAACTCCACGGGGAATAGGCAAAATGTTCTCATTCTGGCTAGGGTCAATCCTGCTATACACAAATGTGTGCCAACCTTTTTCCTCAAAGCTTAGCGTGTTCCGCTGAATGGAAACCCCAGCACTGATCCGTGGTGGAGGTGGTCCCGGGTGCTAAGATCTCAGCAAGCTATGGATGGGCTTCTTCTTTCAAAGCCAACTTTTCTAGGTACTCTTATGGTTCTAAGTCCTCAAAACCCAAGTACGCGTTCATTGTGTGCTGATCAAATCTCACATTTAGGTTGCATACTCTTGTCACCTTTGTCGCCTTACGGATGTGTGAAATATTGGCATAGAGCTCGCGGACAAGGTGCTTCTTGAAATCTACTACTACTCTCAGTGAACAACATCCAACCCTTCATCGATCTAAAATTCCTCAACACTACAGAGTTGTATCTATCTAGATCCTTCAACAGAAACTACTTCTCATGCGTCAATGATCTCATCGGCCACCACATCCGGAAATTAGGGAAAGCAGCCAAACTAACAAACTTGTCTTCCCATATTTCCTTCTTCTTTGACCTCTCAACACTAGTGGATGTACCCTCTCCCCTCTACCATCATCAGGGATATCCTGAACATTCTGCGTATCTGACTCTGGAACAGCTGCTGGCTCGGAAGCCTGGATAGAACTTTCCGAACCCTCAGAAGTGTTGTGAGATGATGAAACCACATCCATGGGCTCAGATCTCCCATGTGGCCTAGATTTTGCAACTTCCTACTCCTCTGGAATAGACACGGAGTTTTCCTCAGAAGCTTCCCTAGATGGGACATAAAAACTAGACTCAAAGAGGTCTACACCCTTTCTCTGCCTGCTGTGGACTTCTTCCTGATGGTTTTGGTCACACTGAGGTGCAAGGTACCTTTACTCAACCCCTAGAAGAGTCGCCTCATGTAGGCAATGGAGAGCATTATGGACACAGTAGGGTTACTATAGATTAACATGTTGTAGGAAATGGGAACTGCGGTCCGCACATTTCTGATGTGCGGCCACAGAAAGGGAGTGCGGACTACACATTTTCAAGTGCGGCCGCGCTTCTTACAAAACAGTTTAGAGGCTCAAGTGCCTCTTCTCTAAAGACAGTGCAATGGCCTTTCTGCAGCCGCAGAATTTATCTGCGGTCCGCCAAATTTTAAGTGCAGTCCACACATTTGTTTACTCAAGAGGTAGATCTCTGATAGATAATGTAGACCTAAGTGCAGCCTCTGTCAGAATTCTACGGTTCGCACAATTAAAGTGCGACAGCAGAAGCACTCGCCTTTAACTATTGCCCAGAATAAATAAACTGCGGACCACACAAATTCAAGTGCGGCTGCAAATTTCAAATTTTCACGAACAGTAGTCTTTTTCACTTAGATTTTGCAATTACCTATACAAATCAGTATGGAAACATAGTATACACATAAAGTTTGACTAACCCAACCCATTTTAGCATGTATTAACAACTACCCAGTACAAATCTACCGCACATTAACACATGGATGAACTCTAATAACATATGGCCTAAATAGAAACTAAAATTTCAAAAATTAAACTAACACAAAGATTAACATGAAATGAAGCATACCATATAGAGTGAGTGCACTAGGTGTGTAACCACAAGTAGGTGTGTGTGGTGGACGGTGAAAATTTCTCAGTAAAACTTGCAGAGCAATAGTGATTGTGAGGAGGTTGAAAAGTGTAAAATGAAATCAAAACTCCTATTTATATTTAGAGTCATTGAGAGGGAAAAAGACCGAGTGCGGCCGCACAAATCCAAGTTTAGCCCACACTTTTTCACCTGGGCCTGACTTTTCTGATCCTCATATGCGGTCCGCACAGTTTTGAGTGCGGTCATATAATTTTTCTTGCAGTCGTAGATTAGCCCCGTACTGACAGCCTCAAACTTCAGAGAGTTTGCATTTTGACACTTTGGAAAGCTTCCAATTGTGCGGTCCGCATGTGAAATGTGCGGGCGCACAAGCACTTCTACTGTGGCACACGAAATTTTGTGCTCCGCACAATTAAAGTACGGTCCGTAGTTCCTTCAACACTTAGCCTTTTTAAGTCCACCTTTCTTGCTTGTAACACTCAACCCTGTAGTACACTTCAAATCAAGTTAGAACAACAAATAACATCTAACTACAAAAGAAAAAGGAAAAGAACATGGATTGCCTCCCATGAAGCACCTGATTTAACGTCGCGACACGACCAATGTCAAAACATCCTCAAGTGAAGTAAATGACCGCCACCATGTGGCTATCTCTAACCTTGACTAACTAATGCTTCACCCGGTGACCATTGACTCAAAATACTTCATTGTTCTTGTTCTTCAAGTCTAATGCACCGAAAGGTGTCACACCAACAATTTCAAATGGATCATCCACTTGGATTTTAGCTTCCCGGGAAACATCCTCAACCTTGAGTTAAACAACAATACAAGATCTCCCACCTTGAACTCTTTGTTTCAAATGTATTTGTCATGAAGATATTTTATATTTTCTTTGTACAAGGACAAACTCACATATGCATGGTACCGGAAATTATCCAATTCATTCAAGTGTGCAACCCGCAAGTTAGCGGCTACATCCGAATCAAGATTTAATTTCTTTACAGCCCACATTGCCTTATGCTCTAGTTCCACCTAAAGATGACAAGATTTACCGAACACTAACCGGTATGAAGACATTTTGATAGGTGTTTTGTAAGTCGTCCGATAAGACCATAACGCATCATCAAGCTTCTTGGACCAATCCGTCCGATTAGCATTCACTGTTTTAGACAAGATACTCTTTATCTCCCAGTTGGAGACTTCCACTTGCCCACTAGCTTGTGGATGATATTGGGTCGTGACCTTGTGAGTAACACCATACTTGCTAAGTAAAGTGTCAAGAGCTTTGCTGCAAAAGTGTGACCCCCCATCACTTATGATTGCACGTAGAGTACCAAATCTTGTAAAAATATTCTTCTTCAAAAAAACCACTATACTTCTCGCCTCATTTTTGGGTAAGGCAACGACCTCAACTCGTTTGGACACATAATTCTCCGTGACCAAAATGTAAGTGTTACCACAAGAACTCATAAAAGGGCCCATAAATTTAATGCCCCAAACATTGAAAATATCAATCTCCAAGATGGTTGTGAGAGGCATTTCATTTTTTTTTGAGATTCCACCAGCCCGTTGACACTCATCACATCTTTTCATTAAATCACTTGCATCCTTGTAAAGAGTAGGCCAATAGAAACCACAACTAAGAACTTTGGCCGCCGTTCTTGCTCCACCATGATGACCACCATATGGTGAAAAATGACGAGCCCTAAGAATATCGCTTGATTTTCTTCCAGTACACGCCTTCTAATCACCCCATCCGTATAAATTCGGAAAAGGTATGGTTCATCCCAATAATAATCTTGACAATCTCTCTTGAGCTTCTTCCTTTGGTTTGAAGAGAACTCATCCGGAATGATTCCACTCACATGAAAATTTGCCAAGTCTGCAAACCATGGCACCTCTTTCATTAAAATTGCCAAACGTTGCTCATCGTGAAAGGTGCCATTGATTTCAAGGCTATCATGCGGCCTCCCCTCCTCCTCCAAACGAGACAAGTGATCCGCCACTTGGTTTTCACAACTTTTCCTATCTTGGATATCAATATCAATTTCTTGCAACAAGAGAACCCATCTAATTAACAGGGCTTTAGAATCTTTTTTGCTCATAAGATATCAAAGCGCCACATGATCTATGTGGACACTAAATTTGGCACCCATCAAGTACGAGCGGAACTTCTCAATTGCAAACACAATAGCAAGGAGCTCTTTCTCCATAACGGTATAATTGCCTTGGGCACTATTCATGGTCTTACTAGCATAGTAGACCGGATAGAAAATTTTGTTGATACATTGCCCCAAAACTGTCCCAACCGCGACATCACTTGCATCACACATGAGTTCAAAAGGCAAACTCCAATTTGGAGTGGTAATGATAAGTGTAGTTGTCAACTTGAGCTTCAATAGTTCAAAAGCCCTCATGCAATCATCATTGAAATTGAACTTGGCATATTTCTTAAGAAGCTTACACAAAGGGTTCACCACTTTAGAGAAATCTTTGATAAAGCACCGGTAGAAGCCCGCATAGCCTAGGAAACTTCGCACACCCTTCATAGAAGTTGGGGGTGGAAGCTTAGAAATCATCTCATTTTTTGCCTTGTCAACTTCAATTCCATTCATTGAGATTTTATGGCCAAGGACAATACCTTTTTCAACCATGAAATGGCATTTCTCCCAATTGAGTACCAAGTTGGTCTCTTCACATCTAGCCATCACTTTGTTCAAATTTGCAAGATAATCATCAAAAGAATCCCCAACCACCGAGAAGTCATCCATGAAAACTTCAAGGTAGTTCTCTACCATGTTCGTGAAAATAGCCATCATACACTGTTGAAATGTCGCCGGTGCATTGCACAAACCAAATGGCATTATCTTGAAAGCAAAAGTACCATAGGGACATGTAAAGATTGTTTTCTCTTGATCTTTCGGAGCAATGAGAATTTTGTTGTAGCTCGAGTACCCATCAAGAAAACAATAGATAGAACGGCCGGCCAATCTATCGAGCATTTGATCTAAGAAAGAAAGTGGAAAGTGATCCTTCCTTGTAACTTTGTTGAGCTTGCGATAATCCATACAAACCCTCCAACCGGTCACCGTTCTTGTAGGAATCAACTCATTCTTATCATTGGTAACCACAATCATGCCCCCCTTCTTTGGGAAACATTGAACCGGAGATGTCCATGAACTATCAGAGATGGGGCAGACAACCCCGCATCCAACCACTTGATAATCTCCTTCTTGAAAACTTCTTACATAGCCTCATTGAGTCTTCTTTGATGTTCAATGGACGGTTTAGCACCATCCTCCAACTTGATATTATGCATGCAAAAGGCAGGGATTATACCCCGAATATTCACCAAAGTCCACCCAATATCCTTCTTCCTCTTTTGTAACACCGCCATTGTGGAATCAACCTGCACGTTAGTCAAACAAGAGGAAAGAATAACCAGTAAAGTAGAACAAGGGCCAAGAAATTCATACTGAAGTTGTGAAGGCAATGACTTCAACTCCAAAGTAGGTAGCTCTTAAATAGAAGGTTTTGTAGGAGGAGTCTTCCTATTCTCAAGATCCAAAGATAATTTCTGGGGTGCATAGTTGTATGACCCCATTCCTTGCAAAGAGTCCACACCTTCCATGAAACCATCCATCTCGTCATCATCAAAATTGAGCAAAACGGCCTCCAACATATCACCAATATTGATTGTTGCACTTGTATCATCAACAATGACATCGGTCACCAAGTCCACAAAAGAACACACCTCATTCCCATTTGGTTGCCGCATGGACTTACACACATGGAATACCACGTTTTCATCACCAACCCGGAAAGTGAGTTCTCCGGCGTCTACATCACAAAGAGCCTTAC
The DNA here is from genome assembly GCF_000715075.1 of Nicotiana tabacum. Classification (NCBI taxonomy): domain Eukaryota; kingdom Viridiplantae; phylum Streptophyta; class Magnoliopsida; order Solanales; family Solanaceae; genus Nicotiana; species Nicotiana tabacum. Next base: position 39,063,863 of record NC_134092.1, read on the forward strand.
CCGTAGCAAGGAAAGGTCTCCCAAGAATGATGGGCACTTCATAATCAATTTCACAATCTAGAATAATAAAGTCCGCCGAAAAAATAAATTTATCAACCCGGACTAAAAACATCTTCAATCACACCCAACGGTCTCTTCATGGTATGATCAGCTATTTGCAACCTCATAGAAGTGGGTCTTGGTTTTCCAATTCCCAAAGTCTTAAAAATTGAATAGGGCATCAAGTTTATACTTGCCCCAAGATCACAAAGAGCTTTAGCAAACTAGGCACTCCCAATTGTACAAGGAATCGTGAAAGCACCGGGATCCTCCAAGTTAGGGGCCATTGAATGAACAATTGCACTCACTTGATGAGTGACCTTAATAGTTTAAAAATTCATCGACCGCTTCTTGGTCACAAGATCTTTCATAAACTTTGCATAACCGGGAATTTGCTCCAAAGTTTCTACCAATGGCACATTGATTGAAAGACTCTTCATCATTTGAATGAACTTCTTGAATTGATTCTCACCATTTTGCTTGGCAAGTCTTTGAGGCTATGGAGGTGGAGGCTTAGGCAATGGTGCCTTTTCCTTCTGCACTACCGGTTCCGGTATGTCAATGATGTGATCCCTAGACGGGTTCACCTCCTCTTGAGTCTCTTCAATACTATCATCAATATCAATCCGAATTTCCTCATTTACTTGAACAATATTTTTTGTGATCTCTTCTTCTTGCATCACTTGGTCATCATCGACAAGTAGCCTTTTATTTGAGGTGGGTGCATTCCCGTCTCTTCCACTTCTTGTAATAACCACCATAGCATGCCCCGTATTGTTACCACCCTTTGGGTTTACCACCGTGTCACTTCGTAGTGCACCCTTAGGATGAGAATTTAGAACTTGAGAGATTTGCCCCATTTGAACTTCTAGATTAAAGATTGATGTGTTGTGAGAGGCAAGATGAGCATTCGAATCAGCATTTTTTTCCATCATTTGCTTGAACATATTCTCAATATGTCCCATCTCATTGTCTGAAGAACTTGAACCATGGGAAGGATAAGGAGGTGGGTTGCTTGGTTGTTGATACATTGGGGGCCTTTAAAAACTCGACACCGGTTGCCTTGATTGTTCACCCAACCACCTTGATTGTTGCCTCCCTAATTTTCTTAGTTGTTTCCACTCCAATTTCCTTGGTTGTTGTTATTATGCCAGTTTCCTTGATTGTTGTAATTCCAATTGCCATGGTTATTTTGTGGTCGCCAGTGTTGTTGATTTGAGCCTTGGAAGTTGTTTCTTTGTCCTTGAAAATTATTCACATATTGAACTTCCTCTTCTTCCTCATTATAAGAATCATCTTGATAAAAAAACGCTATCATCTTGCACATAGTTCTCCACTTGGGTTTGAATTCATAGACCCTCGGTCCTCTAATTCTCTTCTTGTTCACCAAAATATTAACTCCCTTCATAGCATGAACTTTCTTAGGAGCTTGCACTTGATTTAGTTGGGCCTTTGCTAGTTGAGTCATGGTTATTATCAATTTGGAAATGGCTTACCCATGGTCTTGCAACTCTTTGTCGAGGTGTATCATATTATGATCACCTTGATGAACAGTAGCTCGGGACTGCCAAGCTGATGACGTTTCCGCCATCTCATCTAGAATGTCACACGCCTCCGCATCAGGCATTGTCATGAAGTTTCCACCGGCTAGTTGATTCACTACACATTGGTTAGTTGTGCTAATCCCGTTGCACCCTATTTTGCATGAGTCAAAACAAGATTCAACTTGTGATTTCTCTGTTGTTGATGAAAGAGAAATGCGGGAATATTTGAATAAAGCAGTAAAGGATGAAGAGTGACTCTGGTTTGTGCCTGAAAGAGGTAGGCCCAATAATTAGCAGAATAGATAGCAACATGCTCCAGATTTTATATGCATGATGCAGGGTTTGGGCTTGAGTTCTGTGAGAACTCGGCAGACCCAATAGTTGTACATGTTCAAAAGAAAGAGAGAAAGTCATTAGAAACGATATTAAATACATACATCATACATGAAATATATGAGTAAATGACTTGAGCAAAATATAGCAACTAACAGTACTTAAATTTTATGAAAGGTCATACTAATGTAGAGGTTATATATGGTAAATGATTTACATTGAAAATCTTTCGTTATCATTAAACACTAAACCAAAAGGAGTAATGAACATCAATGGATTAGGGGCTAAGGGTAGAGTTCCACTCGAGATCAAAGCCCCTTTTGAATACCCTGACACTTCAAAGTTCACAAGGGTCTCTAGGGCCCAGGGCAATGCTTGTGTCAGGGAGAGCATCCCAATCAAGAGTTAAACTATACTCTCAAATACCCCTAACCATTAATGACTCACTCTTCCCCAAAGGTTTAAGTGCCAATGAGGCACTTTCAATGTAAACCAATCACCATAACAATACCATACCACCGAAGTATACAACTCTCTTATGAGGACCAAACAGAATATCATAAGGGCACAAGATAGTTTTATCTACATTTTCATAACCATATTTCCAAAAGTAAGTGGGTGATTAACATATTAAACAGGTCCAAAGGCTACGTTTTAAACACACATAAAGGCAAAGATATTATCATGTTACCACTAAAGAACCAAATAACTGAGATCATGTATCTTAGGATAGAGAAAGAGCACATAGTTCAAATCTTCAATAATTTATGAATACATATGTATTTGTCTTGACAACCCCTAATTAGACTAAGCACTGATTAGCTTAACACAACTTCTGTCTTTAGTACACATAAGTTAACAACACTACTGGAAGATTTTGAAAGCATCAACAAGGATTTAAACAAAATAGTCATAGTCAGGACCTCTACATATGCTGTTAGAAATAACAAGATACAATAAGAGTTCAACAAGACTACAAGTTTCAAATTAAAATGGAACTCCTAAGAGTGCTCAACAGAATCTCATGCTACCAGCCTTATCTATCTTTGAAATTAGTGGCATGATCACCTTTTTCTAAGAATATTAACCTCACACTAATCTCACTAAGAATAAGCATGTTGTTATATCTAAGCAGTAGCAACAAGAGATTTTTAGAGTTCACAGACTAGGTTCAATTGATTTAAAAGAGAGAGAGAGAGAGAGAGAGAGAGAGAGAGAGAGAGAGAGAGAGAGAGAGAGAGAGAGCTTAATGCAGTTTCAAGACATTGCAAACATGTATGAGATCATTGAAGAACAGAAGGAGTGCATGATCACAAAAAAATATATACAAAGGTACTACTTTCTATCGAATGCAGGGATATCAATGGAGGACTTACATTACATCAAGCAATAACAAAATGTTGGACTTCCCAGGTCATACCAAGATTTAAACCTATATTTCAAGCTCAACCTTCAATAATTGTGTGGGAACTTTGGAAGAGAAGGAATTGTTATAAATATGGTAAAGCTGTATCAATTAATAGAGTGATATATCAGGTATCTTCTATACTGCAAGCACTGGTCAGAGTAAGAAAGCCAAGTTTACAGAATGTACCTCACAAATGGCTAGACATAATACAACTATTGGAAGGATATACTCCACGCTTGAAGGTCACAAAGGTGGTTTGGGATTTTCCTGATCAAGGGTGGATGAAAGTAAATACTGATGGGGTATCAAGGGGCAACCCAGGCAAGAGCGCAATTGGCTTTGTAGTAAGGGATGAGGAAGGAGATGTCAAGTTTGCATGGGGAAAGAAAATTCAGAAGGCTACTAATACTGAGGCTGAAACACTCACAATTCTAGAAGCACTAAGACACTGCGTGCATCATGTATACACAAGTATTATTGCAAACTGACTCCATGCTATTGAAGAATGTGGTGGAAGGTACGTGGGTGACACCTAGGTTAGTGGCTGCATACATTGAAGAGATCAAGGTCATCATGGAGAGATGCAATGTTAGGGTCTCACATATTATGCGAGAGGGTAATAGGTTGGCAGATTACTTAGCAAATCTTGCTCTTGATAATGGACTTATTGAGGTGAACAATTTTGATCAATTAGATGCACAAGGTAGAAGGCTCGTTAATAGTGACAAATCACAATGTCCATATTTATGGATAAAGGTTGCCAGGAGTTGACTGATATGGAGATAGTAGGTGAGGAGGATCAAAGTGGAAAAATGCTGGAGGAATCTATGGGTAATCAATCTCAAATCCTTATGTAGGAGAGGAATAGTAAGACCATGGAGAAGGCTGGATTCATTGGCTTGGTTCATCATGTTCAAATCCTTATGGAGGAGAGCATGGTGAGCAGTCTTTTTACTAACGATGTGTTCTTTTTTGCAGGAGATGTTACTGTATCCATGTCTTACCATTTAACACAAATTCAATGCATGGTATTAGCACTTTGTACTCATTCCCTTGAACAAGTGTTGATGGTAAGCATAAGCATGGAGACAACAAGACATAATGCAGCTGACCAGTTCAAGCCACCACTGCCCAGATTTCTTGATGGCCATAAAACCTGGGCAAAAATGTGTAATATCTAATGTAATTCTAATTTATTTTGGCTAGCAGATACAAGTACCAACATAGGATATCAAATCACATGGTATAGAGGTGACTGCTTGAACCCAAAATTGCGAGTGGTATCATGCTAACACACTGTCTTTTGGGCAATTATGTGGGAGCCTTGGGTCAACTTCACAAGAAATACCATGTAAAACTACTATCTAGGATATTAGAGGATGAATCATACACGACAATTGGATGTCAACTTGCTTGGGCAACAAGAAATTACAAGGATGGGCAATGCAAAATGCACCAAGTATGAATTACTGTGGCCAGTTTCAATGGTTAGTGTTTGTAGGCTATCTTCTCAACATGGAGGGAAATATGATCGAACATTATGCTGCTACTTACACTCACAATCATAAGAAAAACTGAAACCAAAGCAGCTACAATACACGCGAGTAACTCTGCCCAAATTCTGGACATACATGAGGATACGCTTGAAGACGATGAATTCTTAACTTTGGAGGATAAATGAGTACATTTTTGATTACTCCATAGGGCTAGTTTATATGCAGTGTTTTTGCTATTTTAGTAGACCACTTTGCCATGTTAGTATTAGACCAAATTGTATTACCAGTATTGAGTATCTCTTTCTCAAAATTGGTATTAGGCTTATGTAATTCTCATAGGATATCCCCTTACTTTTTGTAAGGCATCACATTATCTTGTTTTTGTTTTGGTTTTAAATATATATAAAAACTATCCCTAGGCACCTTGCCTAGTGGATTTGCTAAAAACAAATAGCAGAGATCATAAACTAGGTCTTGACTTGTGTTAGATGTTGAGTTGTTAGCTTCATTTAGGAATCTCTTAAGAGCATTAACAGAGCTGTTTGTGCTGATTGACAGGCCAATATTTCCCTAATCATGTGACACGACTGCTTTCTTTTCAAAGAGCTCTATATCTCACATTCATGCTGTCTTTATTTGAAGGTCAAAGCACATTTCAATATTCAAGCAAAGCAGATAATCTCAAAGTCTTTCATTGATTATAATAGTGGATTATAGTAGACTCAGATAACCTCAGCAGGTTTTAATGATACTGGATGCACAAGCATGAACATAAAGGACAAACGAAGATGGATGCAAAACTTTCATTCAAGTGCATACATAAGATATTTGAGCCAAGGCTATGACTTTACAAACATGGTTGAGTTTCAAACCTTATAAAGTCAAGTCAATAATATCATTAAAGAAGTTCAAGACAAGGGAGACTTTATACTAAGTAGGTTTAACTTAGCTGTACATATAAAGGGGTGATGGTCCGAACATGATGGAGTTCTATTCAACCTACTGGCATAATAATTAATACTCAGCCACAACAAATATGATTATAGCTTAATTCATGAGAGATGACTTGATCATGACAGAATACACACAAGAATAGTTACTGAAGTTCATTAGAGTTGGCCTAGTTACCTTAGTGAGATTACTTCATATAATAAGGCTCACAGATGTGATTAACAGTTAAATAAAGATACAAGACTTTCACAGTAATGACTCAAAGGTTGTTTCAGAATTAAAAAAATATTCTAGTGAAGAAAGAAAGCAACTTAAACACTTAGACTGATATACTCCAACTAAGTGATAAAGGATTAAACCTTAAGCATTCATGTATGTTCTAGTTAAAGTCATCAAACAACAACCTCAAATACAGAACAACATACTACACTAAACGAAAATTGTGTGATAGATATGAAGACCATAGCAGAACATTAAAGAAATATGAAGTCTAGATAAATATGGAAAGTCATTAAGGCACGTCAAGGATCTTAATTGCATAGGCTGTTTGATTTAGAATAACAGTCATCAAGGTCGCATAATTGTTCAATCAATACTGGTTCAAGACACATAAAAGTATATCAGTCAGTCATAAATCAATAACAAATCATTATGAGCAGGAACAAATAGTTATAAGCTAATAACAAACATCATAAACGAAAGCAGTCAATAGAAATACAACAGTGTATTCATGATTTCGAATAAGATAATCAAAAAAGAAGGAGTGGAGGTATACTGACCTCCTTATGTGCAACATGCCAAACAAAGGTTTAACGTAGCCGTCTAGAAACCAAAATTTCAAGCTTTGAAACAGTGAAAGAACACAAAAACAAAAAAGAAACATAAATCAATAAGAGAGCTTAAACTTTGAAATCTTAGTGTGGTTTTTGGTGCTCGTATTAGGTTTCTTAGCTCTTGTAAGATCTGTTAGGTGAGAGCATTGAAGGCTCTATTTATAGTGGAATTCAATGCCTTAGGTTCACATATTCAAACTAGATGGTGGAAGATGACAGAGAGTTGATGATGTGAGCACGATTGATTGAAAATCAGAGATAAGCATAGGTGAAAAACAGTGATAGATAATTATCTGGGCATGGGAAGTGAGAGATCAACTGTTGAAGCATGAGAGACCATCGGTCGGAACCCTAATACCCAAAGATCATTACATTTGACCTCTGGATATCGAATATTAATGATGAAGCCAACTAATGTCTTCATGCTTGCTTCGATTTGAAAGGCCAGACGAATTCAAGTTTCACGTTTTGGTCTGTGACTCCATGATTAGGGCTTTTGAAATTAAATGGTGAAAACAGAAAGAACAACAAGATTTGAAGTACAGAAGCAAAATGGATAACCATGCAATGATTAATAGAGAAAAGAAACTAGAGATTAACTAGAGAAAAGAAACTAGAGATTGAGTAATTATTTTTGTTGTTTTTCAAAAAGGGTAAAAGGCATAGGGATGTAACCTTCACTTAGGTATTACCTTAATGCGTTAATTATGATAATGCTTGTTTCGTCATCGGGGTATATTACAGCTCTCAACTCTAGTTACCCACTCAATACCTCTTGGTCATAGAGTGATTTTGCCCAGATTAGCTTTCTCAATCCCAATTGGGTATCAAGTCAAGTAGTTGATATGAGCTCAAGTCGGATTTTCCTTATCTCTAGTTCAAAACCTTTAATTAGGCTAGCCAAAATCTTAACTAGCCCAATTTCTATTTAGCTAAGTTTTTCTAGACTAGGTCTCTCTTTCTCAAGTAAGAACCTAGTCAAAAAGGCATGAATCAATGTTTGCAACCATTAATTCTCGAAACAATGGTCACGATCTAAAATCTCACATGTCATGATGGCGCCTATCACAATATTAGGTATGCCGACAATCACAAATAACTACACATTTTAAAATTGTAAACATGCCGAAATAAGTTTAACAGTGAATAATCTCATAAATAATTGATAAGAATAACTACGACCCAAATACAAAATTCCCAAAATTCGGGTGCCACATGGTACACGAGCTACTATATGACAACACAGTCAAAACTTCTAATACAACTGTCTGGAAAGATAGAACAGTACTAGATAAATTGAAATGAAGGAGAATCGAGGTCTGCGGATGCCAAAGAAGCTACCTCAAAAGTCTCCAAGCAGATAATGCTCCAAGTTTAGCAACCACTAGGTCCAGATGTACCTAAATCTGCACACGAAGTGTAGAGTAGTATGAGTACAACCGATCCAATGTACTCAATAAGTAACAGGCCTAACCTTAGGCTGAAATCAATGACAAGCCAGAAAGGTACAGTCCAAATCCAAATAATAACAGTATGGTATATTAGGAAAATGATAGTAATACTTAGAGAAATCTCATAATCAGTTTTTACATAGTACAAAAATACAGACATGATTTCAAATTCGACAATTAACCTCAATACCGGTAAAATGTGCCAAGTATATCTAGCATGAGGTATGTTACATCTCTATGCCGACATAAATAAATATTCATGTTAAATGCAATGCATCACAGTGATACTCACATGTACTTACGCTCTCAGAGTACTCAATCTGACTGTCTCAACTCTCACTCATCACACTCAATCACTCAGCATTGTACGGTACCTGCGCTCACTACTGGTATATTAGACTCCGGAAGAGGCATATCCTGCCCAGGCGTTAATAAAACCTACTGCTGCATGTAGCCCGATCTCATCATGAATCAGTAATACCTGCTGCGCCGTGCAACCCGATCCCATCATGAATCAATAGAACTTGCTACGGCGTGCAGCCTAATCCCATCAATATCACTCACAGTCCGCCCCTCAGGCCCCAACTCAGTCATCAATGTCTCCAGTTTCTCGGGCTCACAAATCTCATTCCAATCAGCGTGAACAATGATAACATGATGTAACAATAAATGACAACAGAGACTAAGATATGATATGCAAATGATGAATGTGACTGAGTATAAAATTGCAGTTTAAGCAAATAGTTCAACAATAGAAATGATCTCAGCGGGTTCCAATGGAATAAGAATATAGCCTAAATATGATTTCTAACATGGATTGCAGCTCAATTACTCTAACATGTAAGGATTACATTAATAGCAATAAGGTTTGATAACTACACGGTATCATAGAATCAACCGAGTCACAATTACTACGGTGCACGCCCACACGCCCACACGCCCGTGACCTAGCATGTGCGCCACCTCAACACCAACCACATAACACGAATTCCAGGGATTCATACCCTCAGTACCAAGTTTAGAAGTGTTACTTACCTCAAACCGCACTAATTCCTACTCCAACAAGCGCTTGGCTCGCGAATCGGCCTCCGAACGACTCGAATCTAGCCACAGGCAACTTAATACAATCAATACAAGTCATAGAAATCAATTCCATATGATAAAGCTATGTTCTTTAACCAAATTCAAAAATTCAACCCCGGGACCACATCTTGAAACCCGACAAAATTTACAAAATTCGAACACCCATTCAACAATAAGTCCAACCATACCAAAATCATCAAATTCCGACCACAAATCGACACTCAAATCCCCAAATCTTACTCTCCAATACATGGGCCAAAAATCCCCAAATTTCACCTCAAAAATACCTAATCTATTTGGGAAATTCAATGGGTCTTCAATATTAATAGATAAAAACGATCAAAAGTTGCTTACCTCTTGAAATATAGTAAAAACCCCTTCAAGAATCGCCTCAATCCGAGCTCTCAAAGTCCAAAAATGGAGAAAATACTCTAACCCTCGTCCTTATAACACTGGCCAGCGTTTTCGCATCTGCGGCCCAAAACGCTGCTTCTGCAGTACCGCTTTTGCGGTTAAAAATCTGTATCTGTGGAAGCCACTTTAGGCCCGACCAACCACATTTGCGATCCCATGCCGCACCTGCGGGTACACTTCTATGCAAAACGCTCCGCTTCTGCGGAACTTCCCTTCAAGTCCTCTTCTGCAACCACTCTTCCGCATCTGCGACCTCGCAGGTGCGGAATCTTCCTCGCACCTGCACTCCCAGGCTTCCTCCCCAAACCCCGCACCTGCGACGACTCACCCCGTACCTGCATGACCGCATCTGCGGCCACACCTACCGCAGGTGCGATGACACCAGACTTCAGCTGCTTCGGCAATCCTCTAAGTCCAATTTTGATCCCGATTTAAATCTGATTCACACACGGGGCCTCTGGGACCACATCCAAACATATCAACAAATCCTAAAGCACGATTCGAACTTAGTCGACGCCTCAAATCTCATCAATAACATAAAAAAAATGAATCATACCCCAATTCAAGCCTAATGAAACTAATGGATTTCCAACTTCTAATATCAATGCCGAAACCTATCAAACCAACTCCGATTAACATCAAATTTTTCACACAAGTCATAAATGACACAACGGACCTATTCCAACTTTCAGGATCAAAATCCTAGCCCAGTAACAACAAAGTCAATTCTCGGTCAAACTTGTCAACTCTCAACACTTTAACTTTTCTAACTTTCGCCAATTCAAGCCAAAATCACTTACGGACCTCCAAAATCACCATACGGAGCTATCGAAACCATCAAAACTCCATTAAGGAGTCATTTACACATACTTCAACATCCGGTCAACTCATTCAACTTAGACTTCCAACCTTGGGACTAAGTATCCCAATGCATTTCGAAACATCCCCGGAACCAAACCAACTACCCCGGCATGTCACATAACAATAAACGAAAATAAAATAACCGATAAATGGGGGAAGATGGCTACAATACTCAAAATGACCGGCCGGGTCATTACATTCTCCCCCTCTTAATCACACATTAGTCCTCGAACGGGTCCAAAATCATACCTAGGGTTTCAAATATATGTGCCGCATCTCCCACTCAGTTTCCCAAGTAGCCTCCTCGACCAACTAACCTCTCCACTGTACTTTCACTGAAGCTATATTCTTTGACCTCAACTTCTGAACCTGCTGATAAAAAATGGCCAGTGGCTCTACATCATAAGTCAAATCCCCATCTGACTGAACCATGCTAAAGTCCAAAACATCAGATGGGTCACCGAAATACTTCCGAAGCATGGAAACATGAAACGCTGGACGAACTGTCGATAGACTAGGTGGTAATGCAAGTTTGTAAGCCACCTCTCAAATACTCTCAAGCACCTCAAAAGGGATAATATACCGAGGGCTCAACTTTGCCTTCTTCTCGAACCTCATAACACCCTTCATGGGCAAAACTCTGAGCAATACCTTCTTCCCCACCATGTAGGCAACATCACGAACCTTTCGATCAGCGTAACTCTTCTGTCTAGAGTGTGCCATGTGAAGTTGATCCTAAATCAACTCCACCTTTTCCAAAGCATCCTGAACCAAGTCAACACCTAATAGTGTAGCCTCACCCGGCGCAAACCAACCAACCGGAGACCGACATTTTCGACACAAGGCCTCATACGGAGCCATCTGAATACTTGATTGGTAGATATTATTGTAGGCAAACTCTGCAAGTGGTAGAAACTGATCCCAAGAACCCCCGAAATCTATGACACAAGCGCGTAGCATATCCTCCAATATATGAATGGTGAACTCGGATTGTACGTCCGTCTGAGGGTGGAATGATGTACTCAACTCAACTCGTGTGCCTAACTCTTGCTGCACTGCTCTCCAAAATAACGATGTGAACTGCGTGCCCCGATCTGAAATAATGGACACCGGCACACCGTGAAGGTGAACAATCTCGCAGATATAGATCTCAGCCAGCCGCTCCGAAGTATAGGTAGTCCTAACTGGAATGAAATGTGCGGACTTAGTCAACTGGTCCACAACCAACCAAATAGCATCAAACTTCTTCATAGTCCATGGGAGCCTAACTACGAAGTCCATGGTGATACACTCCCAATTCCACTCAGGAATCTCAAGCCTCTTAAGCAAATCGCCCGGCCTCTGATGCTCGTACTTCACCTACTGAAAATTCAATCACCGAGCTTCAAACTCCACTATGTCCTTCTTCATTCTCCTCTACCAATAGTGCTGCCTCAAGTCCTGATACATCTTCGTGGCACCTGGATGAATGGAATACCGTGAACTATGGGCCTCCTCAAGAATCAACTCATGTAGCCCATCGACATTGGGCACACAAATCCAACCCTGCATCCGTAATACCCCATTATATCTAATAGAAACCTCCTTAGCATCACCATGCTGAACCGTGTCCTTAAGGACAAGCAAATGGTGGTCATCATTCTGACACTCTCTGATGCGATCATATAAAGAAGAGCGAGAAACCACGCAAGCTAGAACCCGACTAGGCTCCAAAACATCTAACCTTACAAACTGATTGGCCAAGGCCTGAACATCTGATGCAAGCGGTCTCTCACCAACAGGAATATATGCAAGGCTACCCATACTTACCACCTTTCTACTCAACGCATCGGCCACTACATTAGCCTTCCCGAGATAATACAAAATGATAATATCATAGTCTTTTAATAGCTCCAACCATCTCCGCTGTCTCAAATTTAGGTAATTTTGCTTGAACAAGTTCTGAAGACTTCGATGATCTGTAAATACCTCATAAGACAACCCGTACAGATAGTGCCTCCATATCTTCAATGCATGAATGATGGCTACCAACTCCAAATCATGAACGGGGTAGTTTTTCTCATGAGGCTTCAACTGGCATAAAGCATAAGCAATCACTCTAGCCTCCTGCATCAAAACACACCCAATACCAATTTGAGAAGCATCATAATACACTATATAAGAATGCAATACTGAACGCAAAACTAGAACTGGAGTTGTGGTCAAGGCAGTCTTGAGCTTCTGGAAGCTCTCCCCACACTCATCAAACCACCTGAATGGAATACCCTTCTGGGTTAATTTGGTCAAAGGCGCTGCAATGGACGAGAAACCCTCCACGAAGCGATGATAATATACGACCAACACAAGAAAACTCTGAATCTCAGTAGCTGAAGACGGTCTGGGCCAACTATGAACCACCTCAATCTTCTTCGGATCCACCTTGATCCCCTCGCTGGACACCACGTGCCCCAAAAAGCCACTGAACTGCGCCAAACCTCACACTTGGAGAACTTAACATAAAGCTTCTCCTCCCTCAACGTTTGTAGCACAATCCTAAGATGTTGTACATGCTCCTCCTGGCTACGCATGTACACCAGAGTATCATCAATAAATACTATGACAAGCGAATCAAGATATGGCTGGAACGCACTGTTCATCAAATAAATTAATGTTGTTGGAGCATTGGTCAGCCCAAAAGACATCACAAGCAACTCATAGTGACCATAGCGAGTCCTGAATGCCATCTTTAAAATATCACAGACCCGAATCTTCAACTGGTGATACCCAGACCTCAAATCAATCTTAGAGAACACTTTAGCTCCCTGAAGTTGGTCAAATAAGTCATCAATGCGCGGCAAATAATGCATGTTCTTAATTATAACTTTGTTCAACAATCTATAGTCAATGCACATCAGTATAGTACCATCCTTCTTCTTTACAAACAGAATAAGTGCGCCCCAAGGCGACAACCCAGGAATAATGAACCCCTTATCAAGACGCTCCTGAACCTGCTGTTTCAATCCTTCAACTCTGCTGGTGCCATATGATACGGAGAAATAGAAATGGGCTGAGTGCCCGGCACCAAGTCAATACCAAAATCAATGTCCCTGTCGGGCGGCATGCCCAACAAGTCTGCAGGAAATACATCCAAAAAGTCTTGCACTACCGAAATAGAATCAATGGTAGGAGTATCAGCAAAAACATCCCTTACAAAATCCAAATATGACAAATACCCCTTCCCAACCATATGTTGGGCCTTCAGATATGAAATCACCCTTTTGGGAACATAGTCCAGAGAACCTCTCCACTTGATCCTAGGTAACCCCGGCATCGCCAATGTCACGGTCTTAGCATGACAATCCAGAATAGCATGACATGTGGACAACCAATCCATGCATAGAATCACGTCAAAATCAACCATACTAAGCAATAAGAGATCAACTCTCATCTCCAATCCCACAATGGTCACCACACATGACCGATACACTCGGTCCACAATAGTAGAATCGCCTACCGGCATAGATATATGAACATATGAAACTAAGGACTCACGGGGCATATCCAAATAACTAGCAAAATATGATGATATATATGAATAAGTGGAACCAGGGTCAAATAATATGGAAGCATCCTTGTGATATATTGAGAAAATACCTGTGATTATTGCATTTGAAGCAAAGGCCTCTGGCCTGGCAGGGAAAGCATAGAATCGCGCCTGACCGCCACCTGACCGGCCTCCACGTTTAGGGCGGCCTCTAGCTACCTGAGCTCCACCCTGAGTTGGCTGAGCGGGTGGTGAAGTAATTGTTGCAAAAGTCATAGCCTGGCCCATCTGCTGAACTGGAACTCCCAAAAGACGGGGACAATACCTCTTTACATGACCAAACTCTCCACACTCAAAGCAACACCGCTCCGACAATGGCGGCAGGTAGTGAATCGGACCCTGAGAGCTAGAATAACTACTAGAAAGACCTGGCATAGATGAACCCTGAACTGATGGAGTACGATGTAATCTCCCGAGTCATGATGAAGTGCAGTCCATAGCTGAGTCCATCAATGAATCTCCTGATCCTCTTCCTCTCTATGGGAACCAACCAGATCGGGTAACGAGCCAACTTTGAAAATCTTATCTCATACTATGTCTCTGACATACCCTCCTGTTGTAGCTACTCAAACTACCTAAGTAACTCCTCCCTGTGGGTATGTGGAACAAACTTCTCTAAGAAGAGAATTGAGAACTCATGCCACGTAAGTGGTGCAGCGCCGACTAACCTGCTCAACTCATAGGCCTCCCACCATCTGAAGGCTACCCCGACATCTGAAAAGTAGTAAATAAGACTCCATTAGTCTCCAAAATACCCGACATGCAAAGAATCTACGGGCACCTGTCTAAGAATTCCTGAACATCCTTTGACTCAGCCCACCGAATGTTGGAGGCATGAGCCTTCCAAACTGATCTAGCCTCTTTTGCTCCTCATCACTCATATGTGGACCCACCTAGGCCTGAGCAAGTGCAACCGGCTGGGCTAGTAGTACCCCCGGTGTCTGTAGTCCCTAAACTACCTGCTCTGGTGTAAGGGCAGCAGGAGTCTGAGCTCCTCCCCTGGCCTAAGACGTGGTTAGTGCAACCTGAATTGAACTTGTCTAAGAAAGGCTAGTGCATATAGTCAATATCTAGCAAACATCTAGCCTCCTAAAGGCCTGAAATCACAATGGGCACAGCTGGTGCTTGAGTTGGTCCCACCGGCTCAACCACATTTGGTATCTGCTCCTGAGCAGTAGCAACTGGTGGCTCTACATGTGTTGCTCTAGTTGCTGTATGAGCTGTACCTCGGCCTCTACTATGGCCCGGCCTATCGCGGCCCTAGCTGGTGGTACTGGTGGCCATCCGCCCGATCCAGTAGCACGTTTCCTCGACATCTATGAGAGAATAGAATAATAAGAGTTTAATTTTCGGGATTAACAAATCTGCACAACAAGAATACAAGAAAGTGAAGTTTTCCTAATGGTTTGGTAGCCTCTCGAAGATAAGTAAACACGTCTCCGTACCAATCCACAAGACTCTACTAAAGCTGCTCATGACTTGTGAGACCTATGTAACCTAGGTTCTGATACCAACTTGTCACGACCCAAAATCTCACATGTCATGATGGCATTTATCACAATACTAGGTAAGCCGACAATTACAAATAACTACGTATTTTTAAATTGAAAATATGCCGAAATAAGTTTAACAGTAAAAAATCTCATAAATAATCGATAAGAATAACAGCTACCCAAATACGAAATTCCCAAAATTCGAGTGTCACAAAGTACATGAGCTACTACATGACAACACAGTCAAAATTTCAACTACAACTGTCTGGAAAGATAGAACAATGCTAAATTAACTGAAAAGAAGGAGAGTCGAGTACAACCGACCTCAAAAGTCTCCAAGTAGATAATGCTCCAAGTCTAGCAACCACCGGGTCCAAATGTACCTTGATCTGTACACGAAGTGCAGAGTATAGTATGAGTACAATCGACCCAATGTACTCAATAAATAATAGGACTAACCTTGGGCTGAAAGCAGTGACGAGCCAGAAAGGTACAGTCCAAATCCAAATAATAATAATAATACTGTATAACATTGAAATGACAGTAATACATAGAGAAATCTCATAATCAATTTATACACATTACGAAAATGTAGACATGCTTTCAAATTCAACAATTAAGCTCAATACCGGAAAAATGTGCCAAGTATAGCTAGCAGAGTTATGTTACATCTCTATGCCTACATAAACAAATATGCATGTCAAATGAAATGCATCACAATGATACTCGCATATACTTACGCACTCAGAGAACACAATCTGACTGTCTCAACTCTCACTCATTACACTCAATCACTAAGCACTGTAAGGTATCTATGCTCACTGCTGGTATGTCGGACTCCGGAGGGGCGAATCCTGCCCAAGCGCTAATAAAACCTGCTGCGGCGTGCATACCACATGCCCGTGACCTAGCATGTGCTTCATCTCAGCACCAACCACATAACACGAATTCCAAGGATTCATACCCTCAGTACCAAGTTTAGAAGTGTTACTTACCTCAAACCGAGCTAATCCCTACTCCAACAAGCGCTTGGCTCACGAATCGGCCTCTAAACGACTCGAATCTAGCCACAAGCAACTTAATACAATCAATACGAGTCATAGAAATCGATTCCATATGATAAAGCTAAGTTCTTTAACCAAATTCAAAAAGTCAACCCAAAAAGTCCACCCTGGTTCACGTTTTGGAACCCGACAAAATTTATAAAATCCGAACACCCATTCAACAATGAGTTAAACCATACCAAAATAATCAAATTCCGACCACAAATCGACACTCAAATCCCTAAATCTTACTCTCCAATACATAAGTCAAAATCCCTAAATTTCACCTCAAAAACACCTAATCTATGTGGGCAATTCAATGGGAATTCAATATTAATAGATAAAAATGATCAAAAGTTGCTCACCTCTTGAAATCTAGTGAAAACCCCTCCAAATATTGCCTGAATCCGAGCTCTCAAAGTCCAAAAATGGAGAAAATACTCTAACCCTCATCCTTACAGCACTGCCCAGTGTTTTTGCTTCTGCGGTACCGCTTTTGCAGTTTAAAATCCGAATCTGCAAAAGCCATTTAAGCCCCGACCAACCACATCTGTGATCCCACGCCCGCACCTGCGGGTGCGCTTCTGCGCAAAACACTCCGCTTCTGCGGACCTGCCCTTCAAGTCCTTCTTCTGCTACTGCGACCACTCTTCTGCATCTGCGACCTCGTAGGTAGAATCTTCCTTGCACCTGTGCTCCCAGGCTTCCTACCCAATCTTGCACCTATGATGACTAACCCCGCACCTGCGGCCACACCCACCGCAGGTGCGATGACCCCAGACTTCAGCTGCTTCAGCAATCCTAATTTTGATCCCGATTTCTATCCGATTCACACCCGGGGCCCTCGGGGCCCCATCAAAACGTACCAACAAGTCCTAAAACACGATACGAACTTAGTCGAGGCGTCAAATCACATCAACAACATCAAAAACATGAACCGCACCCCAATTAAATCCTAATGAAACTAATGGATTTCCAACTTCTACAATCGATGCCGAAACGTATCAAACCAACTCTGATCGACCTCATATTTTGCACACAAGTCATAAATGACGCAACTGATGTATTCTAACTTTCGAAACCAAAATCCGAGCCCGTTAACAACAAAGTCAACTCTCAGTCAAACTTCTCAACTCTCCAAACTTCAACTTTTCCAACTTTCGCCATTTCAAGCCAAAATCACCTACGGACCTCAAAATCAATATCCGGACACACTCCTAAGTCCAAAATAACCATACGGAGCTATCAGAACCATCAAAACTCCATTCAGGAGATATTTACATATAAGTCAACATCTGGTCATCTCTTGCAACTTAGACTTACAACCATGGGACTAAGTGTCCCAATTAATTCTGAAACATCCCCGAAATCAAACCAAATACCTTAGCAAGTCACATAACAACAAACAAACATAAAAAAGCGATAAATGGGGGAACGAGGCTACAATACTCAAAATAACTGGCCGGGTGGTTACTTTCTTCCCCTCTTAAACAAATGTTCATTCTCAAACGGGTCCAGAATCATACCCGGGGTCTCAAATAGGTGTGGATATCTGCTCCGTATCTTCCACTCGGTAGCCAAGTAGCCTCCTCGACTAGGTGACCTCTCAACTGTAATTCACTGAACCTATATTCTTTGACTCAACTTTCGAACCTGCCGATCCAAAATAGCCATCGGCTCCACATCATAAGTCAAATCCCTATATAACTGAACCGTGCTGAAGTCCAAAACATGAGGTGGGTCACCGAAATACTTCTGGGGCATGAAACATGAAACACTGGATGAATGCAAGCTTGTAAGCCACCTCTCCAATACTCTCAAGCACCTCAAAAGGGAAAATATACCGAGGGCTCAACTTGCCCTTCTTCTCGAACCTCATAACACCCTTCATGGGTGAAATGCTGAGTAATACCTTCTCCCCCACCATGTAGGCAACATCACGAACCTTTTGATCGGCGTAACTCCTCTGTCTAGACTGTGCCCGGTGAAGCCAATCCTGAATCAACTTAACCTTTTCCAAAGCATCCTGAACCAAGTCAGTACCCAATAGCCTAGCAAAACCCGGCTCAAACCAACCAACCGGAGACCGACACTACCTCCCACACAAGGCCTCATACAGTGCCATCTGAATACTTGATCGGTAGCTATTGTTGTAGGCAAACTCTATAAACGGTAGAAATCAATCCCAAGAACCCCCGAAATCCATGACACAAATAGGTAGCATATCCTCTAATATCTGAATGGTGCGCTCGGACTGTCCATCCGTCTGAGGGTGGAATATTATACTCAACTAGTGTGCCTAACTCTTGCTGTAGTGCTCTCAAAAATTGTAATGTGAATTGCGTGCCCCGGTCAGAAATAATGGACATCGGCACACCGTGAAGGTGTAAAATCTCGCGCATATTGATCTCAGCCAACCGCTCTGAAGAATACGTAGTCCAAACTGGAATGAAATGTGCGGACTTGGTCAACCGGTCCACAACCACCCAAATAGCATCAAACTTCTTCAAAGTCTATGGGAGCCAAACTACGATGTCCATGGTGATACGCTCCCATTTCCACTCAAGAATCTTAAGCCTCTGAAGCAAATCGCCCGGCCTCTAATGCTCGTACTTAACCTTCTGACAATTCAAGCACCGAACTACAAACTCCACTATGTCCTTCTTCATTCTCCTCCACCAATTGTGTTTCCTCAAGTCCTGATAAATCTTCACTGCACCCAGATGAATAGAATATCGTGAACTGTAGGCCTCCTCAAGAATCAACTCACATAGCCCATCCACATTGGGAACACAAATCTGACCCTACATCCGCAACACCCTATCATCTCATAGAAACCTCCTTGGCATCATCGTGCTGAACCGTGTCCTTAAGGACAAGCAAATGGGGGTCGTCATACTGACGTTCTCTGATGCGATCATATAAAGAAGATCGATAAACCATGTAAGCTAGAACCTGACTAGGCTCCGAAAAATGTAACCTCACAAACTGATTGACCAAGGCATGAACATCTGATGCAAGTAGTCTCTGACCAACAAGAATATATGCAAGGCTACCCATACTCACCACCTTTCTACTCAAGGCATCGGCCACCACATTGATCTTCCCGGGATGATACAAAATGGTAATATCATAGTCTTTTAACGGCTCCAATCATATCTGCTACCTCAAATTTAGATCCTTTTGCTTGAACAAGTGCTTAAGAATCCAATGATCTGTAAATACCTCACAAGACATGCCGTAGAGATAGTGCTTCCAAATCTTCAATGCATGAGCGATGGATGCCAACTCCAAATTATGAACAGGGTAGTTGTTCTCATGAGGCTTCAACTGGCATGAAGCATAAGCAATCACTCTACCCTCCTACATCAAGACACACCCAATACTAATCCGAGAAGCATCACAATACACTGTATAACAACCCAGTGTTGAAGGCATAACTAGAACTGGAGTTGTAGTCAAGGTAGTCTTGAGCTTTGGAAGCTCTCCTTACACTCATCAGACCACCTGAATGGAGCACCCTTCTGGGTCAACTTGGTCAAAGGCGCTACAATGGACGACCTTCCACGACACGATGATAATATCTGTCCTAGCCAAGAAAACTCCAAATCTCAGTAGCTGAAAACAGTTTGGGCCAACTCTAAACCGCATCAATCTTCTTCGGATCCACCTTGATCCCCTCGCTGGACACCATGTGCCCAAAACCTCCACCGAACTGAGCCTAAACCCACACTTAGAGAACTTAGCATAAAGCTTCTCCTCCCTCAACATCCGTAGTACAATCCTCAGATGTTGTGCATGCTCCTCTTGGCTATGCGAGTACACCAGAATATCATCATTAAATACAATGACAAACAAATCAAGATATGGATGGAACACAATGTTCATCAGATGCATGAATGCTGCTGGGGCATTGGCCAGCCCAAAAGACATCACAATCACAAGGAACTCATAGTGACCGTAGCGGGTCCTGAATGTCATCTTCAGAATATCAGAGTACCGAATCTTTAACTGGTAATACTTGTTCTTAATTGTAACTTTGTTCAACTATCTATAGTCAACGTACATCCGCATAGTACCATCCTTCTTCTTCACAAATAGAATCGGTGCACCCCAAGGCGACACACTAGGCCTAATGAATCCTTTATCAAGAAGCTCCTGAAGTTGTTCTTTCAATTCCTTCAACTCTGCTGGTGCCACATGATACAGAGGAATGGAAATGGGCTGAGTGCCAGTCACCAAGTCCATACCAAAATTAATGTCCCTATTGGGTGGCATGCCCAGCAGATCTACAGGAAATACATCCAGAAAGTCTCTAACTACTAGAACAGAATCAATGGTAGGAGTATCAGCACCAACATCCCCCACAAAATCCAAATATGACAAACACCCCTTCCTAACCATTAGTTGGGCCTTCAGATATGAAATTACCCTACTGGGAACATAATCTAGAGAACCTCTCCACTCGATCCTAGGTAACCCCAGCATAGCCAACGTCACAGTCTTAGCATGACAATCCAGAATAGCATGACATGGGAATAACCAATCCATGCCCAGAATCACGTCAAGATTAACCATACTAACAATTAAGATATAAACTCTCATCTCCAATCCTCCAATGGTCACCACACATGCTTGATACACACGATCCATAATAATTGAATCGCCCACCAGCATAGATTCATGAATAGACGAAACTAAGGACTCACGTTGCATATCCAAATAACGAGCAAAATATAATGATACATATGAATAAGTGGAACCAGGGACAAATAATATGGAAGCATCATTGTGGCATACTGAAACAATACATGTGATCACTGTGTCTGAAGCAACAGCCTCTGATCGGGAAGGGAAAGCATAGCATCGAGCCTGACTGCCACCTGATCGGCCTCCCAGTCTAAGGTGACCTCTAGCTGCCTGAGCCCCACCCTGAGTTAGCTGAGCGGGTGGTGAAGTAACTGGTGTAGAAGTCATAGCCTGACCCCTCTCCTGAACTAGACCTCCCAAAAGATGGGGACAATACCTCTTCACATGACCAAACTCCCCACACTCAAAGAAACCCCGCTCTAACAATGGCAGCAGGTATTGAATCAGACCCCGAGAAATAGAATAACTACTAGAAGGGCCTCACACATATGAACCCTGAACTGATGGATCACGAGATGAACTCTAAGCTGGGAGGGCGCAGAGAGATGACTGACCTGGACGAGCACTGTATGAACCATGGTTTGTGATGCACCACAATGAACTAGGCTAGCCATCTGAGCGGGCCTATAAGGACGACCTCTGTTGTGGTGGGACTGTCCTCTAGAAGAAGCACCACTGAAACCGCCCGAACCACGAGGCCTCTTGGCCTCCCTCTCCTCACTCTTCTGACTATGAACCTGCTCTAGCCGCCTAGTAATATCAACCACCTCGCCGAACCTAGCACCTGATGCAATCTCCTGAGTCATGATGAAGCGCAGTCCATAGTTGAGGCCATCAACGAACCTCCTAATCCTCTCCCTCTCTATGGGAACCAACCAGATCGTGTGACGAGCCAACTCTAAAAATCTCATCTCATATTGGGTCACTAGCATACCCTCCTAGCGTAGCTGCTCAAACTGCCTACGTAACTCCTCCCTGCGGGTCTGTGGAACACCACTTCTCTAAGAATAGAACTGAGAACTCATGCCATGTAAGTGGTGCAGTGCTGGCTAGCCTGCTCAACTCATAGGCCTCCCACCATCTGAAGGCTGCCCCAACAGTTGAAAAGTAGTAAATGCGACTCTACTAGTATCAAGAATACCCGACGTGCGAAGAATCTGCTGGCACCTGTCTAAGAAGTCCTTAGCATTCCCTGACTCAGCCTCACTGAATGTTGGAGGCCTGAGCCTCCTAAACCGTTCTACCTCTTCTACTCCTCGTCACTCATAGGTGGACCCACTTGGGCTTGAGCAACTGCAACCAGTTGGGCTAGTAGTACTCCCGGTGTCTGAAGCCCCTTAACCACCTGCTTTGGTGTACAGGCGGCGGGAGTCTCAACACCTCCCCCAGCCTAAGAAGTGGCTGGTGCAGCCTGAACGAAAACTGCCTGAGAAAGGCAGGTGCATACAGTCAATATCTGGGCCAAAGCCTCCTGAAAGCCTGGAATTACGATGGCCACAGCTGGTGCCTGAGCTGGTCCCATCGGCTCAACCACATATGGTATCTACTCTTGAGCTGGAGAAACAAGTGGCTCTAAAAGTGTTGTTCTAGCTGTTGTACGAGCTGTACCTCGGCCTCTGCTGCAGCCTCGGCCTCACGCGGCCCTAGCTAGTGGTACTGGTGGCCGTCCGCCCGATCCGATAGCACGTGTCCTAACCATATGTGGGAGAATAGAATAATAGAAGTTTAGTTTCCGGGATCAACAAATCCGCATGACAAGAATACAAGAAAGTAAAGTTTTCCTAATGGTTTGGTAGCCTCTCAAATATAAGTACACACGTCTCTGTACCGATCCGCAAGACTCTACTGAACCTGCTCATGACTCGCGAGACCTATGTAACCTAGGCTCTGATACCAACTTGTCACGACCCAAAATCTCACATGTCGTGATGGTGCCTATCACAATACTAGGCAAGCCGACAATCACAAATAACTACGCATTTTTAAATTAAAAACATGCTGAAATAAGTTTAATAGTGAAAAATCTCATAAATAATCGATAAGAATAACTGCGACCCAAATACAAAATTCCCAAAATCCGGGTATCAACTAGTACATGATCTACTATATGACAACACAGTCAAAACTTCTAATACAATTGTTTGAAAAGACAGAACAATGCTAAATAAACTAAAAAAAGGGAGAGTCGAGGTCGGCGAACGCCAAAGTAGCTACCTCAAAAGTCTCCATGTAGATAATGCTCCAAGTCTAGCAACCACTGGGTCCAGATGTACATGGATCTGCACACGAAGTGTAGAGTGTAGTATGAGTACAACCAACCCAATGTACTCAATAGGTAACACAATCCGACCCTCATGCCCTAACTAAGTCATCAATATCTCTAGCCTCTCCAGCTCAAAAAGCTTATGCCAATCAGCCCAAACAATGATAACATGATGTAATAGTAAATGACAATAGAGACTGAGATATGTTATGCAAATGTTGAATGTGAGTGAGTATAAAATTGCAGTTTAAGCAAATAGTTCAACATCAGAAATGACCTCAGTGGGTCACAATGGAATATAAGCATATAGCCTAAACATGATTTCTAACATGGATTTCAGCTCAATTACTCTAACACGTAGGGATTACATGAATAGAAATAAGGTTTGATAAAAACACGGTACCGCAGAATCAATCGAGTCACAATTACTAAGGTGCATGCCCACGCGCCCGTCACCTAGCATGTGCGTCCCCTCAACACTAACCACATAACATGAAATCCAGGGATTCATACCCTCAGTACCAAGTTTAGAAGTGTTACTTACCTCAAACCGCATAAATCCCTACTCCAACAAGCCCTTGCCTCGCGAATAGTCCTCCGAACGACTCGAATCTAGCTACAAGCAACTTTAAACAATCAATACAAGCTATAGAAACTGATTCCATACGATAAAGCTATTTTCTTTAATCAAAGTCAAAGAGTCAACCCTATGCCCACGTCTCGGAACCCGACAAAATTTACAAAATCCGAACACCCATTCAACAATGAGTCCAACCATACCAAAATCATCAAATTACAACCACAAATCGACACTCAAATCCCAAAATCTTACTCTCTAATACATGGGTCACAAATCCGGAAACTTCACATCAAAAACACCTAATCTATGTAGGACATTCAATGGGTATTAAATATTAATAGATAAAAACCATCAAAAGTTGCTTACCTCTTGAAATATAGTGAAAAACCCCTCCAAAAATTGCCTCAATCTGAGCTCTCAAAGTCCACAAATGGAGAAAATACTCTAACCTTCGTCCTTATAGCACTGCCCAGTGTTTTCGCTTCTGCGGCCCAAAGCACCGCTTTTGCGGTTAAAAATCTGCATCTACAGAAGCCACTTAAGGCCTGACCAACGGCATCTGCGATCCTACGCCTGCACCTGCAGGTGCACTTTTGCACAAAACACTCTGCTTCTGCGAACCGGCCCTTCAAGTCCTTCTTTCGCTCCTAACTCTTCCGCATCTGCGACATCGCAGGTGCGTAATCTTCCTCGCACCTTCGCTCCCAGGATTCCTCCCCAAATCTCGCACCTGTGATGACTCACCCTGCACCTACGTGACCGCACCTACATGACCGCACTTGCGGCCACACCCACTGCAGGTGCGATGACACCAGTTGCTTCAGCAATCCTCTAAGTCCAATTTTGATCCCGATTTCAATCTGATTCATACCCAGGGCCTCCGAGACTCCATCCAATAATACCAACAAGTCCTAAAACATGATACAAACTTTTTCAAGGACTCAAATCACATGAAAAATATCAAAAACACAAATCGCACCCAACTCAAGCCTAATAAAACTAATAGATTTTCAACTTCTACAACCGATGTCGAAACCTATCAAACCAACTCCGATTGACCTCAAATTTTGCATACAATTCATAAATGACACAGCGGACCTATTCCAACTTCCAAAACCAAAATCGGAGCCTAATAACAATAAAATCAACTCTCCATCAAACTTCTCAACTCTCCAAATTTCAACTTTTCCAACTTTTACTGTTTTAAGACAAAATCACCTACGGTCCTCCAAATCAATATCCGTATAGTTACCAAAGGTAGTAAACTACTACGGCTATAGCTCAAAAAACTATAAAACTTGCCCTAAAATGTGATTCCCATCTATTTATAGTGGTCCAAAATTTGCTGACAAAAATGCCCTTCGGGAGGTTTGGCGGCCGCACAATTTCATGTGCGGTTCACACTTTTCTTGGTTCTGCGTGTTGAGGAAGTCTGCAGCTTCACAATTTGGCCTGCGGCTGCACTTCAGCTTCTACGGCCACACTTTTCCTTTTGCGGCTGCACTTTTGGCAAGGCTTCACTCTTGGTCATTTTGCACACTCTCTAAACTTTTTGAATTCTTGTCAGTGTGACCATGTTTTGCGGCCGTATTATTTGTGTGCGGTCCGCACTTTGCTTCAACCATCATCTGAGCCTCAACACCAGATCTACATGTAATTCTTAATTATGTGGATAATTGGTTAATTAATTATTTAACGGGAGATTAACCATGTAATTAAGGATTTATGGATAATTGTAGGTGGGGACAAAGTCCCCACCCCCATATGGCAGCAAGTGGAGGAGGATTTAAGTGACTCTTGCCTTTAGAAAATTAAATTAGGAGACACATGGACAACATTCTTAAGCCATCCCTTGCCAACACATAAGAAGTGGAGTTTATATTAGTCATCTCTAACTTATCTTCAATGGATATCAAATTCATTTTGGTGAGGAAATTATACAGAAAGGCAAAACAAGGAACGAATGTAAGGGAATTTTGAAATTTATATGAAACTTCGTATTACAATAACAACGATAGTTCTTGGATTAGTAAAGGAATTCATACGAAATTGCATTATGTAATAACAATGGGATTTTTTTAATTCTAAGGGAGTACGGTACAATCCTTCTCAAGAATATCATACGGATGTTTTTCTACTCCAAGTATGTTAAGGCTAAGCCCTTCCTTCATTTTGGCATGATCTCGTAATTACATGTGTTTGATAACGAGGCATAAAAAGAAGTTCATACTCCCGAATTTATATACATTATCCTAGTCTCATAAGTTACAGTATTCTCCTTATCAAGACTTTATATTTAATTGAGTATTGTCTTCTTCCAGTCAAGAGGGAAGAGAGCCTATATATACAGTATTATAGTATTTTCATTACCATCGAGCTATAATCGATGGGCAAGCCCCTATTGGGCAACCTCTGATCAGATGGTAAGTTATATACCGAGCCTACTGTGGTCGAGCACCTATGAGCGAGCCCATTTGGCTGAGATACAGAGCTTAGTATGGCCGAGCGCCTATGAGCGAGCCTACTACAGCAGAGCAGTGTATATATACCGAGCCTTATAGGGCCGAACAACTATTTTACTTACTATATTGAGAGAGTTGAGTCAGTATCAGCAGGTAAGCATATCTTCAGATTATCTCTGACTCCCAGTTACTACAATATTATATTATCAGTTCAGTTTTAGTTTTCAATTACTTTATTTCCTTGCATACTCGGTACATCATTTCATACTGACGTCCCTTTTTCTGGGGATGCTGCATTTCATGCGTACAGGTTCAGACAGACAGACGGGTAGACCTCCTCAGTAGGTGTTGCCCGAGTTCAGCTTTATCAGTAAGCTCCACGTCCTTCGGAGTTGCCGGGTCTAGAGTTTTGTGTACATTCTGTATATATATGTATATAGGTTATGGGTAGTTCGAGGCCCTATTCCGATCACAGTACATCCAGCAGTAGAGGCTTGTAGACATATCCTGTCAGTTAGTTCAGTATGTTGGGCTTGTAGGCCTTGTATGTATATTTTGTTGGTTTGTCAGCCGTAGTAGCTATGGCGGCCTTGTCGGCCCAGCTTTATATTGATATTTAGTCAGCGGTAGTTTCCGTTCAATTTTATATTTTGCTTCACAAAATGTCTTATAATGTGGCCCCATGGCCAAAGTATGAATTATATGTTCAGAGTCCCTTAGTCGCAAGTTGGTACGCAAGGATAGATGAGGCACCGGGTGCCGGTCTCGCCCCCAGGTTCGGGGCGTGACACATGTGCTTTGAGCAGCCACTGTCCATATACCATATTTGGCTGCACGGACCATTAACGTTCCATAATTATAACCGCCGCACGGACAACTCACATGCTACATGGACAAATCAAGTGCCATAATCATAATTGCACGGTGAAGACCTCGTGCCCAATCAATAACAATATCCCAATATCTGCACGGCAGAAACCTCACGCCATGACCTCAGTATATATTTTAGAACCATATGCGGTGATGTATGCATATGAATATGAGGTAAGCATATAAAATGCAAGTGAACCGAGAAATAACCATGTCTTGATGTATGCATGTATGCAAGGGATGATCCCTAGGTTGGATGTATGCTTATATGTATGTATGACCACGGACCCAGCACGTAATACATCATCCAAATGATCATCACGCTCAAATAAGCATTAAAAGACATTTCATACTCTTTAACGTGGGTAAAGAAACTCAAGTAATCATACATTAATTTAAGACATAACACAAGAATAACAAGTGCAGGTGTGTATTCATAACATACGCGTGACTACGTCTAAAGCATGTATGGCAACAATCTCAAGAATAGTTCATCATGCTCCAAATACAGTACCATTAGCCTCAACATTAACTCTAGAATAGTTATCGTGCTCACGTAGTAAATCTATTGTGTAAAACATAGAATCAAGTAGAACACACAACCAAACAAGGCATAAGGTAATCTAAAATCTACACCCGAGCATGAATACTCATGGAACATATATATACACTCGTCACCTCATATATACATCACCCCGCATGTAGTACACAATACCAATTATTAGAAAAACTTCTCTCAACCAAAGCTAGGCAAGACACTAACCTCATTCGGGTTGGTCCAAAGCTCCAAAATCGCATTTCCTTAAGAAATCACCTCTAACCGGCTCGAATCAAGCCAGCCATCAATCAAGGAAGTCAATCAATGCTATAAGAAGTAATCCCAATCAATAAAGCCTTGATATTTGAAAAATTTCTCAAAATCAACAAAAGTTAACCTGGGTCCCCGTGCCAAACCCGAAACCAATGCCAAAATCCGATAGGCCGAGTCCCAATATATGATTCGATTCCAAAATCGAGTCCAAGTCGATACGCAAATCCTCAAAATACACTCTCTTAAAGTGTAGGCAAAACCCAAAATTTCATCTCAAAATTCCATATTTTGGGTGTTAACAATCTCTGTTTTAAAAGGCATTTCTGTGGCGAGCCACGGGGCGAGGCGTACCAAAAATGCCCCGGGGCGATGGTGTGGGGCGAAAGTCTCAAGAGGCGTACGCCCTACAATTTGGGGCGTACGCCCGGGCGTTCGGGGCGCTTTTCTTAGTAAGGAGTAAGCCCCAGAGACTTTTTCAAATTAAAACAAAATTTGTTAAATTAGTCCTTCATATAATACCCAAATTCTCAAAAGTCAGTTTGGTAATTACTCAAAAGGTTTAAAAAGGAACTCAAAAGTATTAAATTTAAAAGTAAAGACCTTTTTTATTGATTTAAGCCATAATTCATGGTTTTTCCAATTTTTTATCTTGTCCGCTAGTCTGCTAATATCTCCCAAACGCAACGAATATTTAATTTTTTTTACAAATACAAAGAGAACTATATTTTTCTTCATAGCAGCAAATTCAAAGTTTAAATTGCAGGTTAATCATCCTTTTTGTTCCTCCATATAGAAAATTTTATTCTTTTAGACTCAAATTACTTGTGCTTATAAGTAACGTATAATAGATTGTTTTGATTAGTTTTTTGTGGGGATGGAGCACACATATATATAGTTTTCTTCAATTTGTATATGCAATTTTACCTGTTTATAAATATTAACTATCATTATATTATTTTATAAAAAATTAAAAATTAAATACCTATGGGGCTTACGCCCCGCTGAGGCATATGTAAAACGCCCCGCCTTACGCCCACGCTTTTTAAAACACTGTTAACAATTCATGCAGATTCTTGAAATAATACCAAAAGTGAGTCGAAATCGCTTACCCCAAAGTCTTGTGTGAAAATCTCCATGAGAAATCGCCTCTCCAAGTCTGTGGTTCAAAATATGAGAAATGAGCTCAAAATCCCGAAATAACATCTTAAATACACTCCCCAGCAGTACCCTTCACGAATGCGACCACTGCACCGCTTTTGCGAACAACTAACCAAAATACCCTACATGATCATGGCCTCGCCCTCGCAATCGCTATAGCCAATAGTCCCTATCCTTCATGAACGTGATCTACACCTTCCTCAATGCGAAGGAAAAAATCTCCCTTACTAGCTTTAACTGCTCACGAACGCGACAAACACATGCGAACGCGTTACACCTGGAACCAATACTACGTGAATGCGAAAATTCCCCACAAACACAAAGAGCAATAGACTAGAACCAAAAATACTTTTCGCGAATGCATTGCTCTAACCGCGATCGCAAAGAACACAGACACCTGCTAAAAACCAGCAACTCAAACATCACCAAAATGGTGCGAAATCACCCTGGATTACACCCGAGGCCCATGGGACCCCGTCAAATCATACCAACAAGATCAAATACATTATCTAAACTTATCAAAAGGCTTGAAAATCATAAATAACATCAAAACAATGAATTAAAGATCAAAAGTGTTCTCTTGGCTTTCAAACCTTCAAACTTCGTCGAACACATCTGAATCATACTTAACATTCTGGATCATAACCAAACTTTGCATACAAGACCCAACCAACTAAATGAACCTGTACAAGGTCTCAAAATTGCAATAGGAGTCGAATAACACCAAATTCAACTCCTTGTCAACACTATAAACTATTAAAAAATTTAAATTGCCAACTTTCGACAAATAAAGCCAAAACCCTCTAGGAACATCCAAATTCAAATTCGAACATACGCCCAAGTCTAAAATAACCATACGAACATATTAAAACCATCAAATCCCAATTTCGAGGTTGTTTACTCAAAAGTCAAACATTGGTCAACTCTTCTAACCTAAGGCTTCCATATTGAAAATCTTTCTATCAAATCCATCCCCAAACCACCAAAAAACCAAAACCAACTATGCACACAAGTGATAATACACCATATGAAGTCACTCGAAGTCAAATTATAGAACAAAATTCTAGAACTCAAAATGACCAATCGGGTCGTTATATTATCCCCTATTTAAACATACGTTCGTCCTCGAACATGCCAAGAGTTATTCCAAAGTCATCTAATCACTGTATAAACCCATCATAAACATACCCATGGGTGATTCTACGTCACCACAATCTATATAAGTCCATCAACACAACCTAACTGAAGATTCTTTCTTTAAGCTTAGCTTACAATATCCTTAGAACTATATTCCAACATCCGGATCTCCCTCCAAGATCCAATTCTTGCGTATATACACTATATTAATCTCAACATGCTACATCAAGCCGTCAATATACTGCCAAGATCTAACCACATGATGCACCACAAAACTCATGTACTCATAACAATAACTTCTGACCACAATGGCTACTCATTATCAAATCCGGTATCAAAAATATACCTTATATCAAATAGAACCTCATTCCAAACCTCCCCAACACAGATAATGATGAAATAAACATATAGAAACTCTTAACCACCTACCAAATCAATAAGTCGTGAAGCTCTCTTGCCCGATAAGGACCATTGCCAATGTTTTAGCTGACTAATGACATTATTCATCCAAAGATACCTTATCCCTATCTTATTGTGCAAATTCCAAGTCCAATAACCTTTTCTCACCAAGTACCAGCTACCTGACCGACATGACACACAAATTCCATCCATAACCTCATATAACGCGACCCATGCACCAAACAAGTAACAACTTGAATATAACCAAGAACGGGAAGAGAATACAAATAAGAGAACTACCCAACAAGTTCAACAAATATAACAACATAAGCATAACGTTATGAATCCATCCCACAAGGGAGAAATAAAATACACGAAATAAGCACAAGGAATCATGCCCAAACATAGTATTGTTGCGGCCTGCAACCCGATCCCACATCATACTGTTGTGACGTGCAACTCAGTCTTACATACCAATCCACTTGGAATACACATCGAGCCATAATGCTCATAATCAACAACACATGTGTGTCAACATCAGGCATGCAAAGTGAATACATATAACCATGGGAAGACATATAGCATAATGCGCTACATAAAGACAAGCATAACTACGGTGCGATAAGCAAATTAACATCTCATGAGCCATCTCGCTCATATATCACCACAAGGCCTAAACGGGACCACAACAAGTGTGTGAATAATAAAGTAATCTCACAACTCATCATTGCATAAGACAGAAACACAAAAAACAGATTGAGGCATGAATAACATCCATTATGTCCGATGACACACCCATAGTAAATGTTGCCATGAATATACAAATCCAATATGGTATAGAATACACACTCACATTAGGCCCACTAATAGGCCCCCAACCATTTCAAACCATCTTGAAATAGGTAAGTAGCCTGCCAGTGGTCCACAATTACCTACCCATAACATATGCAATCAGTTGTCTGGTCCTCAACACACTTTCACAATCTGCAACCAAAAGAATAATCAGTCTCTAAGAATATTAAATCTCTTAACTTCAAAATTCTGGAATCTCCATGCTTGATCTCTAACTCCCCTACTTAAATGACAAACACATCACACATACACAACCACCTCATCATAAGTACTCCCATAAATCTTCCACGTCAAGTAGCAAATCTGAACATCAATGGTTAATAACCACATGAATTCTGTAGTACTAGTCAAGCATCCACAAATCAATACATAATACGCCTTCAAAACACACACCCTTCTCACGCGATACAAGATAGTTCCAGCATCTTAAACATCTAAAATCTCTCATACTGCATAGAACTCGTGACCTTTCTTCTAGAACTGAATCACAACATTTTCCATTCAATCTCAATGCCTCGTAAATCACTGCATCGATCATGCCATGATATGAAATTACGAGAACCCGGTCATCAAC
The DNA here is from genome assembly GCF_000715075.1 of Nicotiana tabacum. Taxonomy (NCBI): domain Eukaryota; kingdom Viridiplantae; phylum Streptophyta; class Magnoliopsida; order Solanales; family Solanaceae; genus Nicotiana; species Nicotiana tabacum. The sequence goes on from NC_134092.1 coordinate 39,096,151, forward strand.
TTTAAATCACAAGTAGGATATACACCTTATCAACCAAAAACCTTCCATTTAACTCAATCTAGGAGAACATCACAACACGTAACAAACCTTCTATACTCGTAGAAGATATCAACCTCAAGTCATGGTCAAAACCATCATGAACTCTTCGAAATGCGCAAGTACATAGACCAGCCATTGGAACTAGATCTATCTAAATCAACCAAGTCATGCAGATTCCCTAACCCATAGGTAACTCAAACAAAAATTCTCCCTCTGAAGAGACTTTTAAATGAATCTAAAGTTATTTCTTTCATCTTTCTAATACCACAATGTGGAATCAACAATGATATAAAAATATTGCAAGTCTCAGCGCCATCCAATGCAAACCTCAAATCTTAGCCATACAGAAATCTAAAAATTCTTAGGTACCACATATGAATCTTGAACCCATTAGAACCATTCTCGAGAGTCATTCGCATTGCTCTAATATCCAATGCACAACCAATACACACCGAACAACTTGTGCTCCACCAGCACATGAATATCCAAAAAGAAACAACCAAGTGATTCATCTTCCTTGCACACTATATCCACAATGAATATCAAACCCGAATCATTCCAGATTTCAATATACCTATAAAGTATAGTACATCATGCATCTAGTAAATTCCTTAACCAAATCATCCTCAATGTCACCTTTCTCAAACCATATCCAATCCACAGTACATCTAAATCTAGGAACTATAGCAACATATGCCCAAATGACCCGATTGTCGATGGTAGACTCCCCCCCCCTCGCTTGGAGCAATAAATACCTCATTTGATAACACACAATACCCTTCCCTCTTAACTTGCCATGACCTTGGGCTGCTACCCAACTAAATCTCATTATAAGCTCGCATAGCACTAGTCAAAACACACTCCGATCATCTGCCGAGTACATACTCATCCTCACAAAAGTAAAGCCAACTTTCTCAAGTGCTCCAAAATAGTAGTATATGCATTCCACTGAATAAAAGCCTTATACAAATCACAGAAGGCCAAATATTCTCGCATGAGATAATCCACCTACTAACCTCAACAAGATATAAGAATCTTCTTCATTCCTCGAATGAACAACTGGAAGATCCACCAAAACATCCACATCTCAAGATCGTACAACACATTGAGATAATGATCAAGTATCCACAACCCTTCGCATACCCTCCACAACATCATAAGCCATCAATATCATATTTGATACAGAGTACTCAACATCAAATACATATCAAAGAGAAAGAAATTGGAGATTTGGGCTTCAAGCTGAAAAAAAGTCGCATGATTAGGAAAGAAAGAAGGGAAGTTTCTTAGATGCCTTGTAACCTCTCGTAGATAGGTATGGACGTCATCATACCGATTTGCAAAACTTTACTATGCATTTTCTCATGACTCGTAGAACCTCTGAACCTAGAGCTCTGATACCAACTTTTCACGACCCAAAATCCTGCTAACTCGTTATGGAACTTAATCCAACCCGCTAGGTAAGCCAAACAACGTAAGTCGCTACTATACTGAAAAACCAACAACAATAATAAATAAAATAGCAAAAGAATTCAATATAATTATCCTAAGGACTGGCAGTACAAGTCATGAGCTACTATGATTTAGATTTATAAAGTTGGTAAAAAATAAATACAAAATCTATTTGAAGTTTACATAAACAGAAATAAAGTCCTAATCTACCATGAACAAATGGTAGCTTGAATCTGGAATGAATCTACAACTTCAATGCCTGCCTTCGTCATCCACAACATCTCAGCTCCAAAATCTACACACAAGATGCAAAAGATTAGTATGAGTACCTTCGATCCCATGTACTCAGTAAGTATCTTGACTAACCTCACTAAAATAGTTATGAGGTTTTAAGTCAAAAGACACACACTTTTCATAATATGTGCAGCTCAATAACATAATATAGAGTAATATCCAGAGAGACAATTACAGGATAACAACTATCAATAATAAAGGTGCATAATGGGTAGGAGTAATAAACAAGCTTTGCCAATTAAACAGATTAAGCAAATAAAACTTGCACCAAGTAGTGGGTATGCTCAAATACTCATACATGAATGTAAAATATGTACCTAACAATGATCCAATTCCGTATCTTCCAAACACCATGTTTATGAGTCTAACATTTCAGTGTATGATGGTAACTCCCTTTTTATAACAATTCGACATATTCCAGGTGTCCAACAACTCACTAACAAGTCTCATACATGTGTAAAATGTATCAACTAGCATATGTAGATTATATGCTTGAATAATGCATGTAAATGCATGAATATGCACAAAGGATCACTCGAATGGTCAAGATTCCACTTTTATGCTCAATAACTCATCACATAGATCCCACATCACAATCAACTAGAAACTCATCGATCTCTCACAAATGGCGTATATGCCATCAAGAGAGAAACATGAGTGGGCGACCTAGGGGGATGGATCTATATCCACATGTTTCACTGATAACTCATGTGCCATAACTGCACGTACAACTCACGTATTGCATGGATAACTCACGTGCTAATAATTATAACAACCGGACGGATAACTCACGTGTTGCAGGGACAACTCATATGTCAATAATCATAACAACTGCACGGACAACTCAGGTTTCATAATCATAACCATTGCAAGGATAACTCACATGCTTCACAGACAACTCACGTGCTATAGTTATAATCGTACGATAAAGACCTCGTGACTAATCAATAACAATATCCCAATATCTGCATGATAGAAACATTGTGCCATGACCTCAGTCCATATCTGAGAATATGTAGTGATTTATGCATATGAATATGAGGTAAGGATATATAATGCACGTGGACCGAGAAATAATCATGCATGGATGTATGTGCAATAACCTGATCGGTTATTTTGAGTTATAGTATTTCGTTTAGAAGTTTGAGACCTTGAGTAGCTTCATATGATGTATTATGACTAGCGTATTGGTTGATTTTGATATTTGCAGGGTTCGCGTGATTTGGTAGTATGATTCTCAATTGGAAAGCTTTAAGTTTGAAGAGTCGACCAAGGTTTGACTTTTAAGTAAATGACTTCGAAATTGAGAGTTGATAGTTTCATTAGGTATGGTTGTTTTGGACTTGGTCGTATGTTCATATTTGAATTCGGATGTTCCTATAAGATTTTGGCTCTATTTGTTGAAAGTTTGCAATTTGAAGAATTAGAAAGTTCGTAAGTTTAACCAGGAGTTGACTGTGATATTATCGGACTCGGATTATGGTTTTGAGATCTTGTATATATTTATTTAGTTTATTAAAACTTATGTACAAATTTTGGTTGTGATCCGGAATGTCTAAGTATAATTGGGACGAGTTCGGTAAAGTTTGAAAGTTTGAAAGTTAAGAGAAGGATCTTGATCTTCGATTCTTGGTTTTGATGTTATTTGTAATGTTTTAAGCCTTTGGATGGGTTTGGATAATGTATTTAGACTCGCTGATATGATTGGATGGGGTCCATAGGGCTCGGGAGTGTTTCGAATTAATTTCGAATCATTTGGTGCCATGTTGGGAGTTCTGGTTCTTCATACCTGCGAAGGTTTAGTCACAGATGCTATATCACTTTTGCGGATATGATGTCGCTTTTGCAAAGAGGAAGTGGTCTGTAGGTGCTCGCTTCTGGGTAAAGGGAAGCACATGTGTGAGGTTGCACATGCGAGGTTTTGGTCGCAAATGCGAGTAGGAAACCTATCTTGGGGCTCCACATTTGCGAAGTGTGTGGCGCAGATACTCGGGGTACATAGATCTTATACCGGTTTGAGCATGAATTCATATATTTGATTTAGTTAAAACCATTCATTTAAATGCTAACTATTGCATGTCAAGTATACATGCTAGTTGGGAGCCTCGACTTTGTTGATTGAAGCATGCCAGTTTACTTGCCATACTTGAGCAGTGTTATGATTATCTATTGAACTGGAAAAGCATGCTTTAGGTCTTTCAGTTGTTTTTATATCTTGATATTTGTTGATCATAAGGATATATATTATTCCAGCTCTATGCTTGTTGTTATTTTTGTGTGGTAAGTATTCGGATGCATCTAGCTTCACTACTACTTCTTCAAAGTTAGACTTGATACTTACTGGTTACCAACTATATTGTATTCATACTATCCTTCTGCACATTTTGTGCAGGTTTTGAGGCTGGTATTGCTGTACCCTTTGAGCTGAATAGGAGAGCTTTATTGGAGACTTTGTGGTGAACTGCTGTACTGTTTCGATAGTATGAGATGCGATTCTCAGAGTTGGCTCGTCATGCTATATAGATAGTTCCCACAGTCAGGGAGAGGATCATGAGGTTTATAGATGGTCTCACTTTTCAGCTACGGTTGCTTATGACCGGAGAGATAGTGTCTGGTGCTACCTTTGATGAGGTTGTCGACATTTATCGGCAGATTGAGATGGTTCGTGGTCAGGAGAGGGTTAAGAGGGAGGCCAAGAGGCCTCGTGGTCAGGGTGGATTCAGTGGTGCTCCTTCTGGGGGCCAGTTCCAGCACGGTAGAGGTCGTCATTTTAGATAGGCTTAGTCAGCTCGGCCATTTCACCGTGGTGCATCATCTGGCCATGGTTTCACAGTCATTAGTAAGGCCAGTCATCATTCAGTACACTACCAGCATAGAGTTCTCATCATGCCCCGCCCACTCAGGTATCCTCGGGTGGTTCTTTTGGGCATCAGGAGCAGCAGTTTCATCAGAGGAGGGGTTGTTTCGAGTGCAAAGATTTTGGTCACATTATTAGAGATTGCCCTAGGCTATTGGGTGGGACTCCACAATGGATTACTCGGCCGATGGCACCAGCACCAGTTCCTTCACCACCCTTCCAGCTAGCCAGGAGTTGAGCTTAGCCAGCTAGGGGTTGAGCCTAGTCAGCTAGGGGTCGCCCGAGAGGGGGAGGCAGATCAAGGGGTGGCCAGGCCTGTTTCTATGCCCTCCCTGCTAGACCAGATGTTATTGCTTCAGATGTTGTGATTACAGGTATTGTCTCAGTTTGTCATAGAGATGCCTCCGTATTATTTGACCCTAGTTCCACGTATTCATATGTTTCCTCGTATTTCGCCCATTTTCTGGATATGCCTCGTGAGTCTTTAGTTTCATCTATTTATGTATCTACTCCTGTGGGCGATACTATTATTGTGGACTGTGCATATCGGTCATGTGTGGTGACTATTGGGGGTCTGGAGACCCGAGTGGACCTTTTGCTGCTCAGTATGGTTGACTTTGATGCGATATTGTGTATGGATTGGTTATCTCCATGTCATGTTGTTCTAGATTATCTCCATGTCATGTTGTCCATGTCAATACGCTGGCGATGCCGGGATTTTCGAGGGTTGAGTGGAGCGGTTCTATAGATTATGTACCTAGTAGGGTGATTTCATATTTGAAGGCTCAGCGTATGGTTGAGAAGGGTTGCCTATCTTATTTGGCATTTGTGAGGCATGTTAGTGCAAAGACTCCTTCCATTTATTCTGTTCCGGTGGTACGTGATTTTTCGGATGTGTTTCCTGCAGACCTGTCGGGCATGCCGCCTGACAGGGATATTGACTTTGCTATTGATTTGGTGGCGGTCACTCAGCCCATTTCTATTCCACCGTATCGTATAACACCGACGAAGTTGAAGGGATTGAAGGACGACTTCAGGAACTCCTTGATAAGGGGTTTATTCGGCCTAGTGTATCACCTTGGGGTGCACCGGTTCTATTTGTGAAGAAGAAGGATGGTTCCATGAGGATGTGTATTGATTATAGGCAGTTGAACAAGGTCACTGTCAAGAACAAGTATCCTTTGCCTGGCATTGATAATTTATTTGACCAGCTTCAGGGAGCGAGGGTGTTCTCCAAGATTGATTTGAGTTTCAGTTATCACCAGCTGAAGATTCGGGACTCGAATATTCTTAAGACAACTTTCAGAACCCATTATGGCCATTATGATTTCTTGGTAATGTCTTTTGGGCTGACCAATGCCCCAGCATCGTTCATGCATTTGATGAACAGTGTATTCCAACCCTATTTGGACTAATTCATTATTGTATTCATTGATGACATCTTGGCGTACTCTCGTAGCCAGGAGGAGCATGCTCAGCATTTGAGGGTTGTATTGTAGAGATTGAGGGAGGAGGAGCTTTATGCAAAGTTCTCCAAGTGTGAGTTTTGGCTCAGTTCAGTAGCATTCTTGGGGCACGTGGTGTCCAGTGAGAGTATTCAGGTGGATCCGAAGAAGATAGAGGTGGTTCAGAGTTGGCCTAGACCATCCTTAGCCATGGAGATTAGGAACTTTCTTGGTTTGGCGGGTTATTACCGTCTCTTTGTGGAGGGATTTTCATCTATTGCATCGCCCTTAACCAAATTGACCCAAAGGGTGCTCCATTCAGGTGGTCGGATGAGTGTGAGGAGAGCTTCCAGAAGCTCAAGACTGCTTTTGCCACAGCTCCAGTGTTAGTTCTGCCATCAGCTTCAGATTCTTATACCATGTATTGTGATGCCTCGAGGATAGGCATTGGATGTGTTTTGATGCAGGATGGTAAGGTGATTGCCTATGCCTCTCGCCAGTTAAAGACCCATGAGAAGAATTTCCTTGTCCATGATCTTGAGTTAGCAGCTATTGTTCACGCCTTGAAGATTTGGCGTCATTATTTATATGGGGTTCATTGTGAGATCTATACTAATCACCGGAGTTTGCAGCATCTGTTTAAGTAGAAGGATCTTAATTTGCGTCAGCAAAGATGGTTAGAGCTTCTCAAGGACTATGATATCACTATTTTGTACCATCCGGGGAAGGCCGATGTGGTGGCCAATTCCTTGATTCCCTGACTCAAGTACTTTTAGCATATCTCCCAGCAGCAGAGATACCTTTGGCATTGGATGTTCAGGCCCTAGCAGGCCAGCTTGTCAGATTGGATATTTCAGAGTCGAGTTGGGTATTGGCTTGTGTGGTCTCCAGGTCTTCTCTTTATGACTGTATCAGGGAGCATCTGTATGATGACCCCCACCTGCTCGTTCTTCAGGACAGGGTTCAGCGAGGTGATGCTAGGGATGTGACCATTGGTTATGATGACGTGTTGAGTAAGCAGGGCCAGATATATGTGCCTAATGTAGATGGGCTCAGGAAGTTGATTCTTGAGGAGGCCCACAGCTCGCAGTATTCCATCCATCTGGGTGCCGCAAAGATGTACCAGGATTTAAAGCAGCACAATTGGTGGAGGCAGATAAAGAAGTATATAGTTGGGTTTGTGGCTCGGTGTCTCAACTGTCAGCAGGTTAAGTATGAACATCAGAGACCGGGTGGCTTAGAGATCCCAGAGTGGAAGTGGGAGCAAATCACCATGGACTTCGTAGTTGGGCTCCCACAAACTTCGAGGAAGTTCGATGCTATTTGGGTTATTGTGGAAAAGCTGACCAACTTCGCTGTTACACCCCATGTTTTCGTACGTGAAAGTACGCCATAAGTAAATTGATGGAAGCTCGGAAAATGAGATATTACATCCCGCATTTTCGTACGTTAACGTTTCGTCGTAAGCTAATAATCGTAAGGTCGGGAATGAGATTATTTGGAGATTATAAGCATTATGCTACTTCAAATAAGTGATGAGTACCATACAAGGAAATGGATTTTCGTCGAAGTTTGACATTTTAAGATAAAATACGAGCCGAGCGATAATACCTGATATTTATGGACTAGTACCATACAAGGTACCATATGGCTATGATAGTAATGTGTATAAAGTGTATTAAAAATGAGTAGTATTTTATGTAATTTGAGTTAATTCTTAATTATGTGGGTAATTGGTTAATTATTGGACTAGTAGGGGAATTAATGGATTGATTAAGAAAATGGTGGATAATTGGATAAGTGAGGGGGCACTCACGTGGAAGCACCCCTTAAACCCCATAAATGACTCTTTAAGTCATTACATTATGTGGAAACTTTAGAAACTAAAGTGCCTTAGTCATCTTATCGAGAGGAGCCCACCTAAATTTAAACAAAAAGCTTCCTGATTCACAAATTGAATTCTCATCTCTTGAGAACAAGCTTTAGCAAGGATACACTTTGTAACAACAACGTTATCAATTGTTCATTTCTTAAGCAAAAAAAAAGAAAGTTAATTCTTAGCGTAAAATTTCGGCATGTTTTCTCTTCATTTGGAGTATTGGGCGGCTTGCGGCTAAATTAGTGGAATGAAGCCTCGAGGGAGATAAAGATCGAAAGGCAATTTCAATACTCTAAATAAAAGGATCCTCAAGCAATTCTTACAAGATTTCAACCAAACTTCTTGCAACCAAACAATTCCAACGAGAATTGTTAGAACCATAGCAACATAAAATTTTGCGATTCTAAAGGAGTACGGTGCAACCTTTTCCAATAATATCATACGGATTTTTCCCTACTCCAGGTATATTAAGGTTATCCCTTCTTTCTTTTTGGCATGATCTATATGACACGAACGAAATGAGCAAATGCACAATTTCCATAAATGACTCTATTCATAGAAATATTAGGGGTGTCTATATTCTTGATTCCCCATGTGAATTATTATTATATCTTCTGTTCATGGGTCTCAGAAAAAAAAATACGTAATTGATAAAATTTATCCGACATGCATATTAATTTTATGACATTCCGAGAAAATATTATTAACGTATTTCTTATGCATTTCATGCATTTATACATGTACATTGACCCATGACCAGATGGCGTTATATAAGCGTATGTTATATGTATATGGGATATAGGAAAATGTTATGGCGTTATATACGCACCACCACCTGATCATCTGGTATACGTTGATGATTTGCCCACAGTGGCCGAAATGATATGATGGGATGCCCTCGGAGGCTTGATGATGTTATGAACACATATACCTATGCATGGTATGACATTTATACGCATATGCATGACGTTATGAAAATAAAATGATTAACAGAGCTATGCAGACATACATGTCGAGTCTTTTAATCTATGTTTCTATCATGTCTATTATTTACTGATTTTCGTTCCTTACATACTCGGTACATTATTTGTACTGACATCCCTTTTGCCTGGGGATGCTGCGTTTCATACCCGCAGGTCTCAATAGACAGGTCGAGAATCCTCCAAGTAGGCGATCAGCTCAGCTGAAGATATTGGTGCACTCCATTTGTTCCGAAGTTGCTTGTTTGGTCAGTATGATATAGATGTATATTGTTTGGTATGGCGGGGCTCTGTCCCTAACTTTATGACAATTACGTATTCTTAGAGGCTTGTAGACAGATGTCATATACGTAAAATATTATATGGATTTGTTGGTCTATGTTGAGTGTACGAGTGGTTATTTTGGTCTTAGAGGCCTATATGTCTTAAGTATAAGTTGGTATTACATGTTTTATTCTACCTATCTCACGTAATTTTCTCCGGCTCAGTTATCTATGATAGTATCATTCGAAAAGATACATTATGTTGGTACTCGGTTGAGTAAGGTATCGGGTGCCCGTCACGGCCCATCGGTTTGGGTCGTGACAAAAGTGGTATCAGAGCAGTTCTATCCTAGGGAGTCTACAAGCCGTATCTAGTAGAGTCTTATTTATGGGTATGTCATGCACCATACTTATAAGCAGGAGGCTACAGGGCATTTAAGACTGTCACTCTTTCTTCATACTCTAGATCATGTGGTAGAGCTCACTTGTAAGAACTCAATTTCCTAAACTCTATCTTACTCATAATACGATGATACCTACATCCAGAAAGATGGTTGGTAAGAAATATAGCTGTGAAAGAATTGAGTTAGAGGAACTCGAGTTTGCATCATTCCTATGATGGATAAATGTGAGATCTTCAGCAGAACATGTGTTTACCTTATGTGTATGCTTCTTGATAAGGAGACTTAAAGAAAGAATATATATCCACCTCTATGGTAAAAGGCAATGAGAGATTCAGAAGATAGATACAAGTTTTAACAAGTAAAAGGAGCAAGATGAGAAGGGTACGAGGTACCCAGTTAATGAAGATTATCGGTATTTTCAACTCCGGCAGAAAAATATAAGCATTGTGACTTACCTTCAACAGTAACAGATGTATGTAGAATGGGCCACACCCATCTCAGTTATGCCCTATGGGGGCTAACATGTGTAGTTTAAGAAAATGACAGGATATTAGGATCCGGCTAGGGTTAGAGTAACCCAAAATGGTAAATGGATTGTTTGTGTTAGTTGACATTTCCAAAGGATATTACAAAGGTGCTAATAGATCTCCTTGTGAGGCACCCAGATGGTGCACTCTAGAATGTTTCAATTAGATGTGAATATTAGCATGAAAAACAAAATCAGAAGATAGGCATGGAAAGCCTGGAAGGGATAAATATTACCTTAGAGTGGCTCGCGTCCCTAGTAGAGCGAGAATGTTAAGCAACCCGAAGAGCCACTGGATGGAGCAAACAGGAGCTAAAAGCAAAAGAAAGTCTTGTTCGAGTTTTCAGAATAAAGTGATAGACATAAATGTTAGCGGGAAATAAGAAAAGAGTTAATGAAGCATTATGAGTAAGATATGATACATGGATGACAACGGTAGATCAAAAAGATGACAGTATTACAGAGTCTATAGTCAATTGAACTAAAAGACGAGAGGTGATGGGCCTTGAGACAACAAAAGAGTATAGGTCATAAAGTCATATCCTCATTTCAAGAAATAAGTTTGTGACTCCAACGCGACTACCGGAAGGAAAAGTTATACCCCAGAACAATAGAAATCAGTATGAGCTGGTGAACAAGATAAACTAAACAAGAATTAGGGACTAACTGATTGGATAATAGTCAGCATCATGAGAATTTCATATTTCGTTTCGGCGATAATAGAGCAGACAACAGAAGAAGATTCATGAGAAATTTAGAGAATGGTCATTTAGGAAGACGCTTCCCTAAAGCAAGCAATGTGAGCAAAGTTAAGCTTAAGGGACTGTATGTGCCAGTTATACTAGGTGCCTTCCTCGTGAGTAAGGAATTTTGTTATCCTTGGTACAGAAGGATTACCGCAAGGCGAGTAAGGGTCATCGATGATGTGAAATGACGCCAAAGATGAAAAGGTAAAACATCTATAGGTAGATCATCATAGCTCCAACTCTTAGTACTCCCCTAGGGGGGGGAATATGGAGTGATGTGGAATTAAGTCAGAATTAAGTGGTTGTAGTAATTATGGTATGGTAAAGGAATAATGCGACAAAAATGAAAAATGGATGAGATTGCACTTATTCAAAGCCTATGGATAGGCTACGATTCCAGAACATTATGCAAACACAATGTCAATGAGAGGAAGTGAGGGTTCCTGCTCGAGATGTTATTGATAAATAAGGAGCCAGTACGAGATGTAAGTTAAGACAAAGGAAATAACCCAAGAAAGATTACGCGGAATATTGATATGAGAGTGGGCCAACGATTAGTTAGTAGTTGATTCAGGAAGAGCCTAGTTATGGCTAGACAAGAGGATACATACAAATCAATAGATCATGCAAGATAAACAGAGTGAACCCCAACATGGGGAATTCAGTCTCGTAGATATGACATCTCGACCTTGAGAAAAATTCAGATAGGAGTTGGAGTAGTAAAGCTAACGTATGAGTGTTAAGGAAATAAAAGAGCATCCCACTGGGAAGACGGTTAAAATATCAGTACACAAGCAACCCTACCAGCACAAGGGCGTGGAGGTAAGTAACTACGGGTAATTATAGGCGAGGAAGGACATCAAAAATTCCATCGGGTATACGATGTGATAAGCTCACAGCTTTACAAGAATCAGAGGATTCTCCCTAAATACTACAATGAAAGACTAGCTGAGGAAGTAAGTAAGAAGGCTTCAACCTAATCTCAGTAACCTAAGGAGGAAATGGTCTTGTAACAACAGTCTTACAACAACATTGTATGCCCTCCATAAGGAAGTAATACCTACCGTGGCTAAGGAACGGGAGTTATACCAAAAGTAATATTCGAGACCATATAAGTTGCACAAAAAGAACATTTCGGCATGCATGAGAACTCAGATAAGCTAAGTATGCACGCAACAAGGGGCAAAAGATCATAAAAAAGAATTTGCTTACATTTGAAGAAAGCTGAAATGGAACGAAAAGAATTATTCGATTAATGATCAGTCCTAGAAGACTCTGGTATACGTTAAAAGAAGGAATTGAGTCCAGGTCATAGACAAAGGATTGAATCATTAGAAGATTGTAACATGGTTTTCCATAGCGTCCATGAAAGGCTAAAGTAATAACTAAATGCCATGAGCCACAGATCGGAATATACCTTAAGCCTACATAAAGGATGATCAGAAGGAAGAGGAAACTAAAGAATTACATCAACTAAGTAAATCAGGAATCTGATTATTGGACTCAGAAAATTATAGAAATCATGATTCAGAACATTACAGGATCACTCTTAATATCATAGGTACTAAAAGGATAGTACATTAACCATATTCTATAGCAGCTCTATGATAAGAAGTCACTATGAAGCTCCCACCGGATTGTGTGTGCACCAGAGGTGCAAGTATTATAATAGAGCTTCAAGTTGTGGATATGAATTATACCTATGTGAAAGGGAGGTCATGAAAGAGATAGAAGATGTGATGCGAAATTTTAAGGTAAGTAAGGTAAAAGTGAACAACGTACGAGATACTTAAATGCTGAAGGTTGGGAAGACTCCGTACTGCGGATAGAAATCTAGAAGAGTGGGGATTCAGTATCCATGAATGATAGTGGCGTCGTTAGTGACAAAAGTGGTCAAAAGTGTTATTTCTATGTATCGAGAGGTCCAGTTACGAGAGTAAAGAAGATTTAGAAATGATGTGATGTCTCGCTTGATGTTCCAAAATAACGCAAGGGAATCTATGGTACAAGAAGTTGAAGGAAGGTTGCGAGTAGTACAAATGAATATGTGTAGGTCGCAAGCTAAAGTATGGTAGAGCGACAAGGTTTTGGAAAGACATGAGTAAGAATAAGGAATGGAAAGTGAGAAGGTTACAGGAATGGATAAGTTATCGGGATTAAGCCCATAAAGACAAAAGAGCTGATGGTTTCTCTAAGTTATAAAAAGTTCATCCTAAATGAACTCAAAGATGTCTAAGACTAATAGCATTTAAAAGAGATGGAATGTTGCCCTGATAGTAAAATGAAGGTATACTTATGATAAATGAAGGATGATGTTTAGACCTTCAATTGAGTGATGATTTGAAGGGATTTCATGAATTGTACAGGATTAAAATACCCCACGTAAGTGAGTCACATTGGGATGCTATAAAGTACGGTTATTGAAGTACAGTATCACCGCTAAGTGGCTCAGGAAAATCACTTCGAATATTCCTTGATGCAATGTAAGCCCTAGTGGAAATGTTTTACGTAAGAAGTTTCAATATATCAGTGGTAGATTGTAGATCAACATTGAGGTAAATAAACAATGGATGGATAGAAGTTACAAAGTACGAAATGAGATATGGCAATATTCGTAAGTTCGACAAAGTACCGACCGAAGGACTTTAATACACCTATAGATGCCCAGAGGGACATCTTATCAAGTTCTGTATATGTTCCTAAAGTGAGGCCCAAAGATTCGCTAAAACATGAAGGGAAGAGTCGCATAGGCGCACATACAAGGAAAAAGTCATAAAGGAGCTGCATGGCCAAAGGTAGCAACAGTTACGAGATTGAAAGGATTCCGACCACAAGTCATGGTGTGAGAAAGAGACTCCTTATCTTATTATGGTGATACAAAAGTTACGGATTTTTGTTTAAAATTCCAAGAATCTCTAAGACTTCTAATTCACGAGAAACGTGAATTAAGACTAAGAAAAGTGACGGATTTTGGGCAAAATTTTCATGCAAAATTACACTGCGTAATAGCAACGGGATTTGCAATTTTCATAGGTTATGAAAATGATAAGTGCATCAGTCAATATTCGAGGATGAATGTTCTAAAGGGGGGAATGATGTTACACCCCATCTTTTCGTACGTGAAAGTACGTCATAAGTAAATTGATAGAAGCTCGAAAAATGAGATATTACATCCCGCATTTACGTACCTTAAAGTTTCGTCGTAAGCTATTCAACGTAAGGTTGGGAATGAGATTATTTGGAGATTATAAGCATTATGCTACTTTAAACAAGTGATGAGTAAATTTGTGAAGGTGAGAGGGTAAGCAAATCGAAGAAAATGAATTTTCGTCAAAGGTTGACATTTTGAGATAAAATATGAACCGAGCAATAATACCCGATATTTATGGACTAGTACCATATAAGGTACCATATGGCTATGATATTAAGGTGTATAAAGTGTATTAAAAGTGAGTAGTATTTTATGTAATTTGAGATAATTCTTAATTATGTGAGTAATTGGTTAATTATTGGACAAGTGGGGGAATTAATGAATTGATTAAGAAAATGGTGGATAATTGGATAAGTGAGGGGGAACTCACGTGGAAGCACCCCTTAAACCCCATAAATGACTCTTTAAGTCATTACATTATGTGGAAACTTTAGAAACTAAAGTGCCTTAGTCATCTTATCGAGAGGAGCCCACCTAAAGGTTCAACAAAAAGCTTTCTGATTCACAAATTTAATTCTCATCTCTTGAGAACAAGCTTCAGCAAGGATACACTTTGTAACAACAACGTTATCAATTGTTCATTTCTTAAGCAAAAAAAAGAAAGTTAATTCTTAGCGTAAAATTTTGGCCTGTTTTCTCTTCATTTGGAGTATTGGGCGGGTTGCGGCTAAATTAGCGGAATGAAACCTCGAGGGAGATAAAAATCAAAATGCAATTTCAATACTCTAAATAAAAAGATCTTCAAGCAATTCTTACATGATTTCAACCAAACTTCTTGCAACCAAACAATTCCAACGAGAATTGTTAGAACCGTAGCAACGTAAAATTTTGCGGTTCTAAAGGAGTACGGTACAACCTTTTCCCAGAATATCATACGGATTTTTCCCTACTCCAGGTATGTTAAGGTTATCCCTTATTTCTTTTTGGCATGATCTATACGACACGAACGAAATGAGCAAATGTACAATTTCCATAAATAACTCTATTCATAGAAATATTAGGGGTGTCTATATTTTTTATTCCCCATATGAATTATTGTTATATCTTCTGTTCATGGGTCTCAGAAAAAAAATACATAATTGATAAAATTTATCCGACAGACATATTATTTTTATGAAATTCTGAGAAAATCTTATTAACGTATTTCTTATTTATTTCATGCATTTATACATGTATATTGACCCAATACCAGATGGCGTTATATACGCGTATGTTATATATATATGGGATATGAGAAAAGGTCATGGCGTTATATACGCACCACCACCTGATCAGCTGGTATACATTGATGATTTGCCCACAGTGGCCGAAATGATATGATGGGATGCCCTCAGAGGCTTGATGATATTATGAACACATATACCTATGCATGGTATGACATTTATATGCTTATGCATTATGTTATGAAAATGAAATGATTCGCAGAGCTTTGCAGACATACATGTCAAGTATTTTAATCCATGTTTCTCTCATGTCTATTATTTACTAATTTTTATTCCTTACATACTCGGTATATTATTTGTACTGACGTCCCTTTTTCTGGGGACGGTGCGTTTCATGCTCGCGGGTCTCGATAGACAGGTCGAAAGTCCTCCAAGTAGGCGATCAGCTCAGCTGAAGATATATGTGCACACCATTTGCTCCGGAGTTTCTTATTCCTTAGTATGATTTAGATGTATATTGTTTGGAATGGCGGGGCTCTGTCCCTACCTTTATGATAATTACGTATTCTTAGAGGCTTGTAGACAGATGTCATGTACGTAAAAGATCTTATGGCCTTGTCGGCCTATGTTCAGTGTACGAGTGGTTATTTTGGTCTTAGAGGCCCATATGTCTTAAGTATAAGTTGGTATTACATGTTGTATTCTACCTATATCACGGGAGCCTCTCCAGCTCAGTTATCTATGATAGTATGATACGAAAAGATACATTATGTTAGTATTCGATTGAATAAGGTACCGGGTGCCCGTCGGTTTGGGTCGTGACATCCGCGCATTTCATTCCAGTTGGAACTACTTACACTTCAGAGCGGTTGGCTGAGATTTATATCCGAGAGGTTGTTCGCCTGCATGGTGTTCCAGTTTACATCGCAGTTTTTTAGGGCCGTGCAGCGAGAGTTGGGTACTCGGGTTGAGTTGAGCACAGCTTTTCACCTTTAGACGGACGGGCAGTCCGAGCGCACTATTCAGATATTGGAGGGTATGTTGCACGCTTTTGTCATTGACTTTGGGGGTTCATGGGATCAGTTTCTGCCGCTCGCGGAGTTTGCCTATAACAACAGTTACCAGTCGAGTATTCAGATGGCTCCGTATGAGGCTTTATATGGGAGGAGTTGTAGATCTCCGGTAGGATGGTTTGAGCCGGGTGAGGCTAGGCTCTTAGGTACAGACTTTGTCCAGGATGCATTAGATAAGGCAAAATTGATTCAGGAGCGGCTTCGCATGGCGCAGTCTAGGCAAAAGATCTATGCGAAAATGAAGGTCCGTGATGTGTCTTTTATGGTTGGGGAGAAGGTTTTGCTGAAGGTATCACCCATGAAGGGTGTTATGAGGTTTGGGAAGAGGGGCAAGTTGAGACCCCAGTTCATTGGGCCTTTTGAGGTGCTTCATAGGATAGGGGAGGTGGCATATAAGCTTTCCTTGCCACCCAGCTTGTCGAGTGTGCATCCAGTGTTTCATGTTTCCATGCTCCGGGAGTATATTTGAGATCCATCCCATGTTTTGGATTTCAGCACGGTTCGGTTGGAGAGTGATATGACTTATGATGTGGGGCCGGTGGCCATTTTAGATTGGCAGGTTCGGAAGTTGAGGTCAAAGGACATAGCTTCAGTGAAGGTGTAGTAGAGAGGTCAGCCTGTGGAGGAGGCCACCTAGAAGGCCGAGCGGGAGATATGGAGCAGATATCCACGCCTATTCGAGACTCCAGGTATATTTCTAGATCCGTTCGAGGACGAATGGTTGTTTAAGAGGGGGAGGATGTAACGACCCGGCCGGTCGTTTCAAGAGTAATAGCCTCGTTTCCCCCATTTCTGCTTCCTTTTGTGCTTTTTAGCTATATTATGATATACCGGGTTAGTTGGTTCGGGTCTGGAGTGGTTTCGGAGTGGATTGAGACACTTAGTCTCTAAAGTAGAAGCTTAAGTTGGAAAAGTCAACCGGATATTGACTTATGTGTAAACGATTTCGGATTTGAATTTTGATGGTTCCATTAGCTTCGTTATGTGATTTTAGACTTAGGAGCACATCCAGAATGTGATTTGGAGGTCCGTAGTGGAATTAGACTTGAATTGGCGAAAGTTAGAAATTTAGAGATTTCGGTCGGATGTGAAAAATTTGATATCGGGGTCGGAATGGATTTCCGGAAGTTGGAGTAGGTTTATGGTGTCATTTTTGACGTATGTGTAAAATTTAAGGTCATTCGAACGTGGTTTGGTTGGTTTCAGCATCGGTTGTTGAATTTGGAAGTTTAGACGTTCTTAGGCTTAAATTCGAGTGAAATTTGGTGTTTTGATGTTGTTTTGAGTGTTTCGAAGGTTCAACTAAGTTCGTATGTTGATATATGACTTGTTGGTATGTTTGGTCGAGGTCTCGAGGGGCTCGGGGTGAGTCCGGGTGGTAAACGGATAGTTTGAAGTTGGAAAATGCAGCTGAAGCTGCTACTACTGGTATTTCCGCACCTGCAGAGGGGGAGCCATAGGTGCGAGGTGGCAGGCGCGCGTGGGAGTTCACAGGTGTGGATAGTGTTGAGGTAGGCGGGGTCCGCAGGTGCGTAGGAGAGGTCACATCTGCGAGTCCGCAGATGCGGATAGGTGTCCGTAGAAGAGGAAGTGAGAAGGCTAGGCAGTGGCCGCAGGTGTGAGGTCTTTTCCGCACCTGCGTGGTCGCAGATGCGGCACCACAGATGCGCATATTTAGCCGCAGGTGCGAAAGACATGGGCAGAAACTATAAATTGAAAACTTCACGAATTTTGGTTCATTTCCACCATTTTCAAGTGGGTTTTTGGAGCTTTTGGAGTGATTTTTGAAGGGGATTCAAGGGTATTCACTGAGGTAAGTTGCTTGAGCTCTATTATCATTAGCTATGATATTTTCCCATTAATTTCTCACCTAATTAGTAGTTAGGGTTAGAGTTTGGGATTTTGGAGAGTTTGATGGGAGAATTTGAGGGATCAAATGGTGTCGGATTTTGATAAATTTCATATGTATGGAATCGTGAGTGAATGGGCTTTCATGTTTTGTAACTTTTTTCGGATTTCGAGACGTGGGCCCGGGGCCGGGTGTGAGTGAATTTCGGGATTTGGCCTATAAATTGGTATTTTCCTTGTGTGAAGCATTTCTCTAGCTCATATTGATTGTATTTTACTGCTTGTGGCTAGATTCGGGTCATTTGGAGGCCGGTTCTATAGGAAAGAGCATTCTGGAGTAGGAGTTCTACGCTGTTGAGGTAAGTAATAGTTTTAAATCTGGTCTTGAGGGTTTGAAACCTGGCGTTTGGTATAATGTGACTGTTTGGAGGTGGCACCCATGCTAGGTGACGGGCGTGTGGATGTATGCCATGAGGGATAGAGACTTGGTCCGTCCCGGGAGACTGTGAAGTCTAATAGACTTTATTTGTGTTCATATGCATTCCTGTCTACTAGAACTTGACTGTCTTTCATGTTAGAAATCATGCTTAGGCTATATTCCTACTCCTGGTAGTTATATTCAGTCATAGTGTTTCTTGTACATGCTTATCTCAGTCTCTACTATTTTCCCAGATGATATACTGTAACATCTTGATTTGGGTTGTTTTTCCTTTCTTTATTGAGAGCTATGAGACTAGAGAGGTTCATGACTGAGTAAGGTCGGGGGCCTGGTTGTGAGGTATTGTTGTATGGCACGTGAGTTGTCCGTGTGAATCCTTATGTTTATACTATGGCATGTGAATTGTCCGTGCAACACGTGAGTTGTCTGTGCGGATCCAGATATGATATTATAGCACGTGAGTTGTCCGTGCAACACGTGAGTTGTCCGTGCGAATTATAGCTCTTGGGCTATAGGATCCCCTCATGAGTCTGAACACCCCTAGTGAGCGTAGGTACCTATTGAGAGTGTGTATTGAGGGCTGAGAGCCGAGAGTGTGAGCTGTTGAGATGGATTGAGTGACAGGTGCCTTGAGAGGTTGTACTTGCTTTTATTTATTGTTGCACTTGGTTGTTATTTGTTGTTGTTGTGAAATTTCTAGAAGATTCATATTTATTTTACATGAGCGCGAACTGATTTGACTTATACCACAGGGTTTGAAATCATGTTCACTCTTTACTGAAAACTTTTGAAGTGAACTGTACTATATAGCTCGTCACTACTTCTCAGTTCCTTTATATTTCTGTTACTTGCTCAGTTGGTGTACTCATGCTACACCCTGCACTTCATGTGCAGATCCAGGTGCGTTTGATCATGTAGGTCATTGAGTTCGGGCGCGATCGACTATCGGAGACAACGAGGTAGCTACCGGCGTCTGCAGGACCTTGTCTCTCCTTATATATTTCTTTTTGTCTTGTATTGACACTTAGATGCTGGTTGTATTAGTTTGGTTCTCTAGATGCTCATTACTTAGTGACACCCCGATGTCGGGCTATTGTTTTCCGCACTTATATTTTATTTGGGTTTTACCCCGTATTTATGAGAAAACTCTGATTATTTTAAATATCTTAATTCACTTCTGTTAAATTTTGAAAGTGTTTTGGAAAGGTCAGCTTGCCTAGTACCACGATAGATGCCATCACGACGGGTTAGATTTTGGGTCGTGATAAGAAGACTGGACTCTGATGATTGGGCCTCAATAAGGTAGGCCCAACGAGTTGAGAGACGCGGCTATACCAAACTGGACTCTTCAAAGATGTAGCAAAGCTAGTTTGGGTTCTGAGTTCCTTAGGAACTTATCAGGCCCAGTTGTATACATGCCCAAAAGAATAAAAGAAGGTCATTAGAAGTATATTCCATATTCTCAACATATTCAAAACATTTATGACATGTACATTAAACTAACAATTGGAACAAGAAAATAATCAATACTTTGGGAAATTATATTAATGTGGTGGTTCTACTTAACAAATGATTCACATTAAAAACCTTTTGTTGTCATTAAACATTAAACCCCCAAAGAACTAAATGCGTCAATGAATTAAGGGCTAAGGAGGAAACTCCACTCAAGGTCGAGGATCCCTTTGGATCCCCCCATACTTCAAAGTTCCCAAGGGAATCAAGGCCCAGAGCAATGCTTCTGTCGGGAAGGGCATCCCAACCTAGAGTCGAACTCCACTCCCAAATTCCCTTAAACACAAACAACATGTTTTCCTTAAAGGTTTAAATACCAATGAGACCTTTTCAATGTAAATTAAATGCTATAGCATTACCTACTACAAAATATATACTTTCCCTCCTAACATAAGAACATATAGTCTACATTGGATACCAAATAAACATATATCAGATGAATCTAAAGATCTGACTTTAAACACATATAGGTGAGGGGCAGAAGCATCATAATCATATTTCAAAAGTCCAAATTTGGAGAAGAGTAATATTCCAAGGAAATGTAAAGCTATGCAACAACAACTCAACATATACAGAGGTTTCAAAGATATCCCGGACATGATCAACTTTCTCAATAGGTCCACAAATTTATAGACTACAACATGGAATCCCTAAGGATTTCTACAAAATCATACTCCTAATAGTATTAGCTTCAAACAAATCATCAAGTTCAGATAACATCAGCAAGGATCCTTGTGAGACTTTAGGGATTAGATTTATTTTTAAGACTTATCAATGGGAAAGGACTGGCGTGGTTCTGGACAAGGTATGAAATTAGGAACTAAATAAGAACATGCAGTATTCAGTTAACTTACTTGAACACTTCAAATGCAGTAATCATCTTATGTAGATAGGGGAAACCTTACACATTTATAGAATTGGATTAAACATGGTATGAAGGGAAAGCGTTACAGATAAAGGGAAGGTATTGCATTGAAACATGTTTAACTCAATCTTAAGTCTAGGTTAGTACGTGAATATAAAATGATCATTCTCCTATTTTTACAAGTTGTCACTTGGTTAGAGAAGAGTAACTACATTCCCTTTTAAAGGAAGACAATATTAAGAGATACAATACATGTCAGTTTTAAGAGATCAATTATAAGCTTAAGGGATCAGAGACAGGAGATATGATATCAAGTAAGCATGCAGCTGAGGATGATGACTAATCAAGAAAAAAATTAAGTTCAGCATAACAAGTTATCAGTCTTTATACAAAGAAAAGAAAACAGGATCATGATTGTATTATGAGAAAAGATAACTTAGTCTTGAGAGATATGTACAACGAGACTACTGGGAGAAGGGAAGATAGTTAATTCAAACAAGAGTAGATCAGCAGAAGCAACATCAACTACACAGAATAAGATACCATAGTGGCAACTTAGAAATAACTTAACAAACAAAAGTAGAGAAGAGGACATATAAGCACTGAGTTTAGGCTTAAGGTTAAAGGCTAGAAGATATAAACTAAAACACCTTAAGATTCTACTTAGCCATGGTTATAAAATAATAAGTTCAACTCACAAACTACAGAGATGCAACAGATAAGGATAAAGATTACTGCAAATCAATGAAAAGCTACGAACACATAATAACTTAAATGTGTAGACTGTTGAGAAACTCAGAACAAAGATCAGAAAGAATCAATTAACGTTTTAATCAATCATCAATTAAAGACTCAAAACAAGACAACTAATCACAAGCAGATATTAAACTAACAAAACATAAACATTAACATACTGAATACCATAAAACAATTGTAATACTCAAAACAAAACTAGCATGATTGTAGCATTCAAAGAAAATGAATAAGAGAGGAGAATGAGAGATGTGTTGATCTTTTTTAAAGCAGCAGACCAAACGAGAGCTCTTTTCAGTTGCTTAAGAACCCTGAAACTTCAAGTTTAGATCAGCGATAGTACTCAGCAAAAGAAAAGAAAATAGTAAGAAAACCTAAAGCTTGGAATCCTAAACTTCTTAGTATTTATGTGTGTGTTTCTCTTCAGTGTAAGGTGGTTGGTTCGTGTTGTTAGGTGAGAACATTAAAGGCTTATATTTATAGTGGTTATTTCCAGTTGATGTAAGCAAAATTGAGTGGAAATCTAAGAGACAGAGGTGAAAATCAGTAAGGGTTTTTACCTGAGAGGAGAGAAGTCGACCGTTGAAGGCAAGGACCTTCGGATAAAGCTTCAATGTGCAGAGGTCACTGCGTTTGACTTCTGGACCTCGAATAACCATGATTAAATTATGAGATATTCTCATGCATGTCATAGATTTAACAAAACGGATGAGATTTCAAAGATTTTACCCTTGCGCGATTTGGTCTAGGGTTTTCGAATTTGGGGTTTTGAATATCTATCAATGAAAAATGAAAGAAAACAACCTTCATCATAACCCAGAGACAAAACGTTATTTTCTCAGTTTGATTTGAAAACAAATACGGAATGGTGTTTCAAGTTTGAGAGATTTGACTCTGATGATACATTTTCAGTGAATGAAAGGGGAAATAACAGTGAGATTCTGGCTAAAGAAGCAAAAAGTGGTGATTTGACGAGAGCTTACATGACCTTGCACGGATTTATGCAAGGTTTTGTTGACTGATGTTCATGGTGGTCTGAGATAATGAGGACGAAAGATGAAAGGGGAGGCAGCTGTGAAAGATACGAATGAATTAGGGTCTTGGGTGTTATACTGGTTGGTCTCTAAGGTAAGAATGAGGGAATTGTTTTGGGTCATTGATCTTTTAGATCGACGGTCTTGACATTTAGGGATTTAACAATTCTTTGTGGGGAATTTCGGTGTCTGTTTGATCCCTATGATCCAACGGTTAGGATTAAATATTCTGAGTGTTTAGCAATTAAAGAGAAAATGGAGTGAAAATCATTGGCCATTGATCAAAGAAATGAACGGCCCAGATGATTTGTGTTTGTTCTGTGAGTGATAAGGACGGGTGACGTGGCGTGCCCTCATTGGCTGAGAGAGGGTGGCGGAGATCACCAACTTGGAATGAGATAAGGTGTTTGGACTGGGTCAGGTCCAGATTGGGCCTTGTATTTGGGCTAAAACAATTCAACTAATAACCACTTTATAAATAATTAAGGAATTGCAATAGTAGCCTTTAGTCTTTATCCCTTTTGAATTTAATTTAAACAAACTTAATTATTTCAATAAAATATAGTATAAAATAATAATTATCAAATACACTACTAATTATTGTAATTAATTATTTGTAGCAATACTTTGTTTTTTCTAAACTATAACACTAATTTTTAATTATTAACCTAGTAACCTAATTAACCAGAAATTGAAGAGCAATGTATTAAATTAATTATAGAACTTACGTATAGAAATTATTTTAATAATCCTAAAATAATAAATATATTTGTAATTACACAATACAAATACTAAGTGATTAATTTCAAAACCTAATACTGAATTAATTTGTAGAAATAGGTATAGAAAATATTTTCAAAATATTTATTGTAAATTATTAAGTATAAATTAATTAATTTTTAAATGGGAGGGTCAAAATTGGCCGTCAACACTTACTACTATTATTACCTAAACATAAAACTGACTCATTCCCTTAAGAAAGTTGTCACATTATCCATCCTCGGTAAGAATCACCCGGTTCACGCAAAAGACCACATTTGGAAAGAACTGTGGCATTAAGAATACCAAAGGCTTATTATCAACATTACTGAGAACAACATAAAAGCTACTACAACAAACGCAATTAAAGATAAACAATTAAAGAAGCTAATGAAAGTAACAACTACTAAAGATAAAATAAAAATAAAGTAGAATCATCCAATCATTACATTCCAAAGTAGCCAAATGTATCAAAATAAGCTCCACCCCCCGAATAAAAATAAGCATTGTACCCAATGCTTAACAAAATAAGATCAAAAAGTAGAGAGGGTGAAGAAACTCCCTGAGTGTCCTCAGTTATCATTGTGTCCCCAACAGCACCAGTCCTTGTTGGCTCAGCCAACTAAATATCATCATCAAGTCTGGGAGTGGCCGGAGAAGTGAACACCGCGTGCACCGCCTCAGCAGTGTCTGTGGCAAAGGCATGGCTCCTCAGTCTGAGCAACGGGAGTATCCTGCGAAGATCGAGATGGGTGTGTCAAGGAGGGATCAAGTAGCATATTAAATGGCAAATCTCCGGCCTCGGCTATCCGCGTCACCTCAGCTCGAAGCTCTTCAACTGACTTCTGGATAGCCTGCGACTTCCTCATTTTCTTCACTTGCTTGGTCAACCACTTAATCACAGCACCATATTGTACCAATGTATCCATGATGACCTTCCGGTTTTCCAATACATTGCTAAGCTTCTCATCAATGTTAGAGGGTCCGGGTGTGCTCGTGTAGATGTCTGCCCTGCAACAATACTGAAGATCTTAGACAGCTTTGAAGTAGCTGCCTGTATCCAGTTGTTGAGACTCTTCAATGTTTGGGAGACTCACAAAGCAGCTAATGGACTTGTAGGTAGGGGCACTGGCCTCGGAGCTGGGGTAGGCACTGTAGAAGGAGCTGTAATAGGAGCTGAGGATGGTGGCTCGGGCATAGCAGCTGCTGCACTAGTAGAAGGCTCAGCTGATGTGGATGGAAAATCACAAGGAACAGAAACTACCACTACCGGCTCATCAAACAGTCCAGCAGTAGTAGAAGGTTGAGCACTCTTCTTTGGGTTCCTCCGATCCTGCAGCTTGTACCAATCAAACGGCCATGTCGGCTTGACATTGGTGTCAAATGGCCTGGGCTTCACCTTGGCATCTGTCAGATACACAGTAATAGTGTTGGGGAAGGGGTAAGTGGTGTTACTCTGTTGTGCTACAAGGGAGATGTTGGACAACATTAGGACACCCACATTGATTGGGTACCTGGCCATAATAAAAGCCACCAGAATAGCTCGATGGATGGGCAGGTTGTTCTCATTCAGGCACAAGTCAAGCCTTCTGCATACAAAGGTATGTCACCCTTTGGCCTCAAGTTCTACTCTTCCTTTGATAGATTCACCTTAACCTTGTGATCATACCATTGTCTGTATAAGCACAAAGATAATTGTTAGTTAAAATTCATGATTCAGAATAGTTAAGTCGCATGTAAGTGAGTGAGAACAACATAGAAGTAGTGAGGTTTCAGCTGGATAAACATGCAAAAGAAATGGGGGAAGTGTCATCCACACAATTTGGAGTGCGGACCGCACAATTCCATGTGCGGTCGCACTTCTGTCCAGATTTGCAAGGGCTCGGATGCTCCTTCTCTGAAAGACAGTGTGGAGGCCATTTTGTGGTTGCAGAATTCATCTGCGGCCCACACACTAAAAGGTGTGGTCCGTACGATCCACACTTAAGAAGCTTAGAGGGAAAGCCTCTGATGGACAGTGTAGACCTGATCTGCAGCTTCTCAAGAAATTATACGGTCCACACAATTAAAGTGCGGCCAGAGAAACACCATCTACCCAAGTTGCTTTCTTTAGAAGATTGCAGGCTGTAAAATTTCAAGTGTGGTCCGCATAATGAATAAGTCAAAATGAGACAGGTCTAACTTTACCTAGATTATGCAAATATTTGTTCAAGTCTACTTGGCAACATGGTATAGACATAGAAATCAATTAACTCAATCCAATCTAGCATGTTTTATCAACTTACCCTGTACAAAACTACCCCCACATGGATACATTAACGGAATATAATAACATTTGGCATAAAAAGAAGTTAAAAAGGAAAAATAAATTCTAAAATAAAATCAACATTAATGAAGCATACCAAATGGTGTAAATGTGCAAATACCCTAGTGAGTGCAAATGGTGGTGTGTTTTTTAAAGTGCTAAATCCTCAGGTAATTACTCAGAGCAACAGTAGCTTTGCAAAGTTGGAAAAGTGTAAAATGAGGCCTTCAATTATATTTATACTCACAAAAATTGGAAGGTTAAAGAGGTGAGTGCGGCCGCAAAATTTCAAGTACGGGCCGCACTCTACTACTTGGCCTTTAGTAGTCAATTACTCTTGTGCAGTCCTCACAATTTTGAAGTGCGGCCGCACAATTATCTAGAAGTACGCACTTTTGCCTCGCACTGATAGGTGAAAAGTTTAGAGGGCCTGTCATTTGGCATCTGAGTTTGCTCTAGCAAGTGCAATCCTCAGATGAAATTTGTGGTCGCACTAAGGCTTCTGTGGTAGCACTCTTTTTTCCTGCGGCTGCACAAAGGAAAAGTGTGGTCCGCATTTCCTGTTTCGATGACACAACCTTGTCTACCATTTTTCATCTAACACTCATCCCTGTAGCATACTTTAAATCAAGTTAGAAAATGCCAAATAACATCTAACTAAAAAGAGAAAAAGGAAAAGAACTTGGGTTTTCTCCCAAGAAGCGCCTTAGTTAACGTCGTGGCATGATGCAATGTCATTGCATCCTCAAGTGAAGTAAATAACCGCCACCACGTGGCTCTCTCCAACCTTTCCCAAATAATGCTTCACCCAGTTACCATTGACTCGAAACATTTCATTGTTCTTGTTCTTCAAATCTAATGCACTGAAAGGTGTGACACCAACTATTTCAAACGGACCACTCCACTTGGACTTAAGCTTCCCGGGAAACATCCTCAACCTTGAGTTAAACAACAACACTAGATCACCGGCCTTGAACTCTTTGTTCCAAATATACTTGTCATGAAGGTATTTCATCTTTTCTTTGTACAAGAACGAACTCTCATAAGCATGATATCGGAAATCATCCAATTCATTCAAGTGTGTAAACCGCAAGTTAGCGGCTACATCCCAATCAAGATTCAATTTCTTCAAACCCCACATTGCCTTGTGCTCTAGTTCCACCAGAAGATGACAAGATTTCTGGAACACTAACCGATATCATCAAGCTTCTTGGACCAATCTGTCTGATTTGCATTCACCTTTTTAGACAAGATATTCTTTATCTCCCGATTAGAGAATTCCACTTGACCACTAGCTTGTGGGTGATAGGGAATCGTGACCTTGTGAGTAATATCATACTCGCTAAGTAAAGTATCGAAAGCCTTGTTGCAAAAATGTGACCCCCTATCTCTTATAATTGCATGTGTAGTGCCAAATATTGTAATAATATTCTTCTTCAAGAAAGCTACTACACTTCAAGCCTCATTGTTGGGTAAGGCAACGGCCTCAACCCATTTAGACACATAATCTACCACAACCAAAATGTTTCCACAAGAACTCACAAAAGAGCCTATAAAGTCAATGCCCCAAACATCAAAAATATCAATCTCCAAGATGGTTGTAAGATGTATCTCATTTTTCTCTGAAATTCCACCGGCCCATTGATATTCATCACATCCTTTCACCAAGTTATTTGCATCTTTCTAGAGTGTAGGCGAATAGAAACCACAACTTAGAACTTTAGCCGCCGTTCTTGCTCCACCATGATGACCACCATATGGTGAAGAATGACAAGCTCCAAGAATATCACCTTGCTCTTCTTCCGGCACACACATCCTTATTACCCAGTCTGTACAAATCCGGAAAAGGTATGGCTCATCCCAATAGTAGTCCTGATAATCTCTTTTGAGCTTCTTTATTTGGTTTCAAGAGAACTCATACGGAATGATACCACTTACAAGAGAATTTGCCAAGTCCGCAAACCATGGTACCTCTTTCGTTAATTGTGCCAAAGGTTGCTCATCGGGGAAAGAGTCATTAATTTCAAGGCCGCCATATGGCCTCGCCTCCTCCTCCAAAAGAGACAAGTGGTCTGGCACTTGATTTTCACTACCCTTCTTGTCTTGAATATCAATATCCAATTCTTGAAATAAAATTACCAATCTCATCAACCGAGCTTTAGATTCCTTTTTGCTCATAAGATAGCGAAGTGCCGCATGATCTGTATGGACAATAACTTTGGCACCCATTAAGTACGGGCGAAACTTCTTAATTGTAAACACAATAGCAAGGAGCTCTTTCTCTGTAACGGTATAATTGACTTAGGCACTATTCATGGTCTTACTAGAATAGTAAACCGGATAAAAAATGTTGTTAACACATTGCCCCAAAATAGCCCCAACCGTTACATCACTTGCATCACACATGAGCTCAAACGGAAAACTCTAATTTGGAGAGGTAATGATAGGAGTAGTTGTCAACTTGAGCTTCAATTGTTCAAAAGCTATCATACAATCATTGTTGAAAAGAAACTTATCATCCTTCTCAAGGAGCTTACACAATGGGTTCACCACTTTAGAGAAATACTTAATGAAGCACCGGTAGAAACCCGCATAGCCTAAGAAACTCTGCACACCCTTTACCGAGGTGGGGGTGGAAGCTTATAAATAACCTCAATCTTCACCTTGTAAACTTCAATACCATTCTTTGAGATCTTATGGCCAATGACATTGCCTTCCTCAACCATGAAAAGACATTTCTCCCAATTGAGCACCAAATTCGTTTCCTCACATCTAGCCAACACTTTGTCAAAATTTTCAAGACAATCATCAAAAGAATCTCCAACCACCGATAAGTCATCCATGAAGATCTCAAGGTAATCTTTCACCATATCCGTGAAAATAGCCATCATATACTGTTGAAAAGTCACCGGTGCATTGCAAAAACCAAAAGGCATCTGCTTGAAAGCAAAAGTACTATAAGGACATGTAAAGGTGGTTTTTTTAATCTTCCGAAGAAATAAGAATTTTGTTGTAGCCCAAGTACCTATCAAGAAAACAATAGAAAGCACAACCGGCCAATCTATTGAGCATTTGATCCATAAAAGGAAGAAGAAAGTGATCCTTCCTTGTGACTTTGTTGAGCTTACGATAGTCCATACAAACTCTCCACCCGGTGACCATTCTTGTGGGAATCAACTCATTCTTCTCATTGGTAACAACCGTCATTCCCCCCTTATTTGGGACACATTGAACTGGAGAGGTCCATGAAATATCGGAAATGGGGTAAACAACCAAGGCATCCACTCACTTGATAATCTTCTTCTTGACCACTTCTTGCATAGCTTCATTGGGTCTTCTTTGATATTCAATGGACGGCTTGGAACCATCCTCCAACTTGATCTTATACATGAAAAATGCGGGGCTTATACCCCGAATATTCCCCAAAGTCTACCCAACAGCCTTCCCTCTTCTTTTGCAACACCGTCAATGTGGAATCAATCTGCACGTTAGTCAAACAAGAGGAAATAATAACTTGTAAAGTAGAACAAGAGCCAAGAAATTCATACCGAAGGTGTGGTGGAAATGGTTTCAACTACAAAGTAGGTGGCTCTTCAATAGAAGGCTTTGTAGGAGGAGTATTCCTATTCTCAAGATCCAAAGATAATTCTAAAAGAAAGAAGAAACCCTTGCTTTGCCTCCTTTATTCTTTGCTAATTGAAAGCTAGACTCACACATCTGCTTATGAAGATTATGGGTTCCTCACTTGACCTTCTTTCTAGCCTTTTATTTTGAAATTTTTGGGGTGCATAGTTGTACGAACCCATTTCATGCAAAGAGTTCACACATTCCATGAAACGATCCATCTCATCTTCATCAAAGTTGAGCAAAACGACTTCCAACATATCACCCACATTGATTGTAGTGCTTGTATCATCAACAATAACATCGGTCACCAAATCCATAAAGTAACACACTTCATTGCTATTTGGTTGTCTCATAAACTTGCACACATGGAATACCACTTTTTCATCACCAACCCGGAAAGTGAGTTCCCCGGCTTCCACATCACAAAGATCCTTACCCGTAGCAAGGAATGTTCTTCCAAGAATAATAGGCACTTCATAATCAACCTCGCAATCTAGAATAACAAAGTCCGCCGGAAGAATGAACTTATCAACTCGGACCAAAACATCCTCAACCACTCCCAATGGCCTCTTCATGGTACAATTGGCCATTTGCAACATCATATATATGGGTCTTGGTTTCCCAATTCCCAAAGTCTTAAATACCTAGTAGGGCATCAAATTGATACTCTCCCCAAGATCACAAAGAGCTTTAGCAAAATCGGTACTCCAAATAGTACAAGTAATCTTGAAAGCACTAGGATCCTCCAACATATGAGCCATGGAATGAACACTTTCACTCACATAATGAGTGACTTTGATAGTTTCAAAATTCATCGACCTCTTCTTGGTCACAAGATCTTTCATAAACTTTGCATAACCGGGAATGTGTTCCAAAGCTTCTACAAATGGCGCATTAATAAAGAGGATTTTTATCATCTAAATAAACTTCTTGAATTGATTATCACCATTTTTCTTGGAAAGTCATTGACGATAAGGAGTTGTAGGCTTAGGCAAGGGTGCCTTAGCCTTTTGCAACACCGGTTCCCATATGTCAATAATATTCTCCCTAGACAGGATCACCTCTTCTTGAGTCTCCTCCACACTGTCATCAATGTCAATCCGAACCTCATCACTTGATTGAACATCATTGTTTGGGATTTCCTCCTGTTGGATCACTTGGTCATCATCCACAAGTCGCCTTTGATTTAACGTGGGTACATTCCTGCCTCTTCCACTTCTTGTCATAACTGCCATAGCATGCCCTGTGTTATTACCACCCTTTGGGTTTACCACTGTGTCACTTGGTAGTGCACCCTTAGGACGAGTATTAAGAGCTTGAGATATTTTTCCCATTTGAACTTCAAGATTATGGATTGAGGTGGTATGTGAGGCAAGTTGGGCATCCGAATCCGCATTCTTCTCCATTACTTGCTTAAACATGTTCTCAATACGGCCCATTTCATTGTTTGAAGAACTTGAACCATGGGAAGGGTAATGAGGTGGGTTGCTATGTTGTTGATACATTGGGGGCCTTTGAAAACACGATCCCCGATTTCCATGATTGTTGTCATTTCCCCAACTTCCTTGATTGTTGCCTCCCAAATTTCCTTGGTTGTTGTTGTTGTGCCAATTTCCTTGATTGTTAGGACCCCAATTGCCTTGGTTATTTTGAGAACACCATTGTTATTGATTGGAGCCTTGGAAATTGCTCTGTTGCCCTTGGTAATTGTTCACAAATTGTACCTCTTCTTCTTGCTCATGATAAGAATCATCTTGATCAAAACTACCAACATCCTGTGCATAAATTATCCACTCGGGATTGAAATTGTGGACCCTTGGTCCTATTCTTGTTGGCCAACACATTTACCCCTTCCATAGCATGAACTTGATTAGGATCTTGCACTTGATTAAGTTAGGCCTTAGCGAGTTGGGTCATAGTTGTTGTCTTTTCATCAATGGCTTGCTCATGGACTTGAAACTCTTTATGTAGATGAATCATGTTGGGATCACATTAGGGAACATTAGCTCGGGATTTCCAAGCCGAAGAAGTTTCCTCCATCTCATCAAGAATTTCACATGCCTCCGCATAAGGTGTTGTTATAAAGTTGCTTCCGGCCAATTGATTGACCACACATTGGTTCGTAGTATTAATACCATGGTAGAATGTTTGTTGAATCATGTTGTCGGTCATATCATTGTTTGGGCACTCCTTCACCATTGTTAGGGCACTCCTTCACCATTGTTAATTTGAAAGTATCCCGCCTTAATGTGAGGGGGGACTATGGCACTTGCATAACCTTCATTGGGCGAAATCTGATATTGCGCCGCTGGTGGTTATGGTTGTGGTGGTGGTGGAGGAAGGGGACTATGGCCCTTGTGCCAAATATTAATCACATCCAATCCACACTCAATAATAAGTGGGAAATAATTATTGCAATTATAATACCCAACGTGAGTCGGGGTCGAATTCCTCAGGGAGTTTACAAGGAGTATTAAGGTAAATACTTTACGAGAAAACGTGAAATAACCAAATTATACTTTCAAACAAGAGGGATGATTGTTATCTAACTGTAACACTAAGAATTAGACTAAATAAAAGAGTCTAGAGAGTAAATTGTTTTTGGTGTTTTTATCAATTGAGGAAAATCCTAGGGATGTAACCTGCACCTAGGTGTAAACCTAATGGGTATGCTAAGTTAATGCTTATTTGGTAGATCATGGTGTATTATGACTCTAAATTATCAAGTACCCACTGAATACCTCTCGGTCATACAGTGGTTATGCCCAAATTGCCTTTCTCAAGACCAAATGGGTAGCAATCTAAGCAATTGATGTTACACCCTATGTTTTCGTACGTGAGAGTACGTCGTAAGTCAATTGATGTAAGCTTGAAAATGAGATCATCTTTGAAAGTATATAAAGTAATTTAATCATGTTACTTGGAAGTTACAAATACCTAAGATCATGAACTGCAAGTACCAAGAGGGTTGGAAGGTTTAGAAGCTAAACGAATTGAAGAAAATAAGTTTCGCGAAAGTCGACAAGTTGGGAATGTTATAACATGTACTTTTGGGGTGACATTAGGGTTCTTAACATGATAAGTAGATTATGTTATGAGTTAATGTTTGTCTTAGGATAGGCGTGAGTTATGTTTTAAATTCAAGCGAGTTGTGGAACAAAAGTTGGCGAAGGTCATCACAAGTTACATTCATAAATGTGTTGAACATTAGGTCAAATGTAGATGAGCTTTTCTCCCAATATACATGGCACTATGGGTTGATCTACCTACCAAATTGAATATCTACAAGTCTAGTTTCTAATACATTAAACTGTTTGTCGATATGACATTGGAGAAGAAAGATATTTGCGTTTTTTGTGAGATTGTCCAAGCAGCTCCCTTGGGACTCACAAAGTCGGTGTAAAACTCCAGCTCATATTTAAGTCAATTATAAGTCGTTTCAACTCATTTTTCTCGAACAATACAGTTCCTAAACCCTCATAGATGATATCCAAGGGTTCCCCCATGATCCTAGAGTGAATCCACAGATAAACCATGCAAGTTCGATGTAAAGAATATCATGGTTATTATTAACTCCCTTTCCTTCTTGTTATGACGACATAGGAAGTGACTTGGTGTCGAGATCAGTTAAACAACAGAGGGTTCTTGGTACATTTGAGGTTAAATTTCATCTTCCATAACATAATCTTAAGTTTGTACACGTGTTGGGTTGAATTTTGTTGGAGGATTCTTGAAGAAACTAGTAACTATGAAACTTGAAGTTGAGCTATGTTGTGTGGGCTATTTTTACATGTTTAAGATACCAAATGGAATTGTAAAGGTATGGATATCATGGTAAGGATGAGGGGAAGTGATGATGAAGATCATTTTGCTAAAACATGTTGCATTCGAACTATAAAAGACCCTATGAAGTTATGCACATAAGGTGTTCGATAAAATGACTAAATGAACTTCCCTATAGAATATGAAATCGATATTGAAACCAATCCTTTGTATGATATAGATTAACATCCATAAGAGGTGCGAGGACTTGTGCAACATTTTTAACTTTGTGGATAAGGAATGTAAAGGCTAAATCTTTCCTTTATTTTGGCAAGATCTCGTAACTACATGTGTCTGATAACGAGACATAAAGAGAAGTTCATACCCCCTAAATTTGTCTATATTATCCTAGTCTCATAAGTTACAGTATTCTCCCTTATCAGGACTTTATATTCAATTAAGTATTGTCTTCTTCCAGTAAAGAGAGTAGAGGGTGTATATATATATATATATATATATATATATATATATATATATATATATATATATAGTATTATAGTATTTTTACCACCATCGAGCTATAATCAGTGGGCAGGCCCCTATTAGGCAACCTCTGATTTTCACCACCATCGATCTATAATCGGCGGACAAGCCCCTATTGGGCAACCTCTGATAAGATGGTAAGTTATATACCGAGCCTACTGTGACTGAGCGCCTATGAGCAAGCCTAGAATGGCCAAGATACAGAGCCTAATACGGCCGAGCGCCTATGAGCGAGCCTACTACGGCATAGCAGTTACACATATCGAGCCTTATAAGGCTGGACAACTATTTTACTTACTATATTGAGAGAGTTGAGTCAGTATCATCAGGTAAGCATATCTTCAGATTATCTTTGACTCCCAGTTACTTTCAGTTATTAAATTATCAATTCAGTTTCAGCTTTCAGTTATTTTGTTGCCTTACATACTTGGTACATTATTTCGTACTTACGTCCCTTTTGCTGGGGATGCTGCTTTGCATACCTGTAGGTCCTGATATATAGCTGGATAGACATTCCCAGTAGACAGAGTCAAACATCAGCATGATTGGTAAGTTTCACTTCCTCAAAGTTACCAGGTCTAGACCTTGGAGTCCACTTTTATATACTAGTGTGATGGGTAGATCGAGGCCATGTCCCGACCATGATATAGTTCAGTTATCTCTAGAGGCTTATAGACGAGTCATGTATATTTTTATGTCAGTATTGTGGCCTTGCCAGCCCTGTGTACATGTTAGTTTGGTATTGCTGGTTGTAGACATTCATGGTGTCCTCGTCGGCCTTGATTGGTATTGTCAGCTCAAAGGTAGGCCTCATCGACCTAAGTTGAGGGTTACCCCTTCAGAGTTCACAGTTATAGATTGGTACGCTCGGGCCAAATAGGGCACCAGGTGTCGACCACACCTCCCCAGATTTGGAGCGTGACAAAAGTTGTATCAGAGCAGTTTTATCCTAGGGAGTATACAATTCGTGTCTAGTAGAGCCTTGTTTATTAATGTGTTGTGCACCACATTATATAAACAAGAAGCTACAAGGAATTTAGGATTATGTTACCCTTTTTTCAAATCAAATTCGTGCTATAGAGCTGAGTCATAAGAGTTCGATCCAAGAGTTATGTTTGTTAATGACATAGAGATACTTGCAATTAGAAAAATTACAGGTAGCCAGAGGGCTAATACAACAGCAGGTAAGGGCACTAGTAGAGAGAGTTCTTGACGATGTGGCCCTGTTTGAGGCGCTACGAGATCGTGCATACCATATGTGCAAATTTCAAGCTTAAGACCCTATGATGGAAATATCAAACACGCCCCTTGAATAGTAGGCCATGGGAGTATCAGAAGGTAAATGTATAAGTTTTAACATGTGACAAAATCAGGGTGAAAAAGGGTACGAGGTACCCAGTTAATGAAGATTATCAATATTTACAATTCAGGCAGCGAAATATAAGCATTTTGAGTTACCTTCAACAGTAATAGGGGTATGTACAATTGGCCACACCCATCTCAGTATACCTTGTGGGAGCTAACAGATATAGTTTAAGAGGAGGATGTGATATCAAGTTACTGATAGGGTTAGAGTAACCCAAAATGGTGGTTGGATTATTAGCGCTAGCTGACATTTACGAAAGATATTGCAAACGTGGTAATAGTTCTCTTTGTGAGACACCCAGGTAATGCACTCTAGAATAGTGTAGTCAGATATGAATACAAGAATGTTTAAAAATTTTAGAAGATAGGCAGTAGAATCCGAGAAGGGATAATTATTTACCTTAGTATGACTCTCGTCCCTACTAAAGAGAGAATGTTAGGCGACCCTAAGAGCCAGTGAGATGGAGCAAGGGGAGCTAAAGTGGAAAAAAATGTTTCGTTGAAGTTTTCAGAATAAGGTAATAGATTAAAATATTAGCAGGAGAATAAGAAGAGAGTAAGTGAATCATTATGAGTAAGATGTGATAAATGGGTGATAACGGTAAATCACAATATGACAGGATGACAGACTCTATAGTCAAGAGAAGGAAAAGACAAGAGGAGATAGGACTTGAGACAATAAAAGAGTATAAGCCATAAAGTCATATCCTCATTTTGAGAAAGGAGTTAGTGACTCCAACGTGATTACCAGAAGGAAAAGTTAGATCCCCGGAGTAATAGAAATTAGTATGGGCTAGTAAACAAGATAAAATAAAAATGAACTAGGGACCAAAGAATTTGATAATAGTTGACATTGTTAGAATTTCAGAGATTGCGTTCCGGCAATAAAAGAATGGACAATAGAAGAATAACCTGTAAAGGTCATTCAAGAAGATGCGTCCCCAAAGTAAGCACTGTGAGCATAATTAAGCTTAAGGGACTAAGTGTGTCGCTTACACTAGGTGTCACTCTCGTGTGTAAGAAATTCAGTTATCCCTGATACAGAAGGGTTACCGCAATGAGATTAAGGGTCATTTAAAATATGGAAAGACGTCGAAGATGAAAAGGTAAAATATTTAAAGGTAAATGTTCATAGCATTAAATGTTAGAACTTGTCAAGCCCCGACCTCGGGGATAGCGACCGGAGCTCAACCGAGATAACCAAGCCGATCAAGCCTGTACAATACCTTCTACCCGAACTCACCCATGAATAAAGAGAAAATCTATTTCATTAACTAGATCAGGAGAAGATCATGTGAGCAACACCGATTCATTACCATTAGTTACATCATTTATAAGTCTCAAAATACATACACTTTCATAGTTTGAAGTGGAACATGTGACAAATACAACATTACTAGTTTGACTTTCCCAACACCACTATAGAACCCACACCATCTCTACGGATCCTCTAATAGATACAAAAGAGTACTATGATTGTGCCGGCAACAAGGCCCCGGCTATACCTCAAAACATAATACACAAGGAACAAAAGATACACGACCCCAAAATGAAATGGGGCTTACCAAATCAGTTGGGAAGAGGGTGTACCACTATCACTGATCAAAGCCGTCTGCTGTGGAACCACCTGCATCCATTAAAGATGCAGCGCCCCCAACAAAAGGGACGTTAGTACATATAGAATAGTACTAGTATGAATGACTAAACACCCTCTCAATTGAATGAGTAATAAAACAAGGAAGAACAATCATAGAATTAGTGGGAGCCTCAAACAATACCAAGACATTAAGTTAGGAGCAAGATAAGATTTCAAGTAAATTATATTATTTTAGGTTGGGAGATCTTTAGTACCGATATACCCCCGTGTCTTTAGCACAAAGTCCGATCACGGCCCGATCGGCTAGGCCGTTTCACCCAAAGACATCCAATCACAATCACAATCACAATCTCAATCACTATCTCAAGCACAATCACCACCATGTGTACAGCATGGCATCTGATCACGACCCAATCGGCTAGGCCGTCTCACCACAATGTCGTGTGGATTGACATCACCCTTTGCTAGCAATCATCTCATTCCATTTAAGGGGAATAATCTCATCACGTCAATCTCATCCCAAATAAGGGGAATAATCACAATTCACTCCTACACCGGCACATGTAGTTTTGGGGTTAGGTTATTTCAACCTACCCTTCCTCGTTGACTAACTATACTCCCAAATGTTTATTATATTAAGGACTTTCAGCTCATTTCATATTCTTTTACTCATCTTTTCATTTCATTGGCACTAGTGGCCACAAATGTAATATCATTCTTGGCACGTCGGTCGTATTTCATATTTTGTGTTCACCCCTTTCACTTTCAAACATCATCATGGATTATCAACAACAAAGCATATTTAATCATGACTTTTAGTACCCATATGAGCAAATAAGAGTCTTAGGCACATTGAGCTTTCTTCCACAATTTTGCATAATAACTGCCAATTGATACATAATTGAATTCATAATATTTTGACACATGGTCACATTTGAATACAATCTCGAAGGATAACACAATATGATAAGAGCATTCGGAATACATTTTGAACATATATCTTTTGACACAGAGTTTATTCGGAATAGTTAAATTTATAAGGAAAAACTCGAAACATGAGACATAAGACCTAGAGCCAATCATAATTGCAACTTACGAGGACATCATGGATTCGATTTTACAAGAGGAGTTTAGCCAACATACCTCACTTTGAGCTCCCTTAAGTACTACTATGATCCAGAAATTCTAGCAAACTCAATCTATTTAGAAACATAACAAAATTGGACCATAATTAGGAAGATACTCGGGGTTTCAGCTCATTTGAGCATTTTATCAAACACTAGGTGGGCATTATGATTTCGAGGTCCTCCTATGGTGGATTCCTTCATCCTACAACCCAATATCTACCTTTTTAAGCTCAACAACCTTCCCACAACTTTGTTGGTACATGAGTACATAGATAACACCCTTATACCTAAGAATCACACTCCCCATTACCCATATTCTACCCCAAACTCGAAATTGAAGACTAGAGTATGGAACCTTACCTCTTGGATGAAGACCTTGTGAGCTTTCCTTGTGAATTCTCCAAGTCTTAAGCAAGGATTGATGAACAACTAGCTTAGGGATCCCTCCCCTCACTCTAGACCACTTTTCTCTCTCTAAAGTATCACTTAGGACTAGCTAAAATAAACCCCAAGTTGTTTTTATAAAAATGGGATCGGGTGAAATTTTCCAAAACGTAAACTCTAGGGAACCTTGTCTGCGATCGCAGACCAGACCGCAAAACAGGTATGTCGCCTGCAAAGGGGACCGCAGAAAAGGTCCCAAAAACTGGGTAGGGCTGGACAGGTCTGCAATAGATTTGTGGTCTGTAGATCAGTTTTGCGGCTGCATAACAGACCGTAGAACCTCCTTCCGAAGTCTTCTCATGTTGGTTCTGCGATGGATTGTGCGGCCCGCGAAATGG
The DNA here is from genome assembly GCF_000715075.1 of Nicotiana tabacum. Lineage (NCBI taxonomy): Eukaryota > Viridiplantae > Streptophyta > Magnoliopsida > Solanales > Solanaceae > Nicotiana > Nicotiana tabacum. Next base: position 39,134,801 of record NC_134092.1, read on the forward strand.
TTATGCGGTCACATAGTTGACCGGAAAATGACCTCCAAAATTGGCCATTTCTCATCTTCAATTTACGGTGGATCTGCGGTCCGCGGATTAGTTCTGTGGTCATATAATGGACCGCAGAAATGCCATTCTGCAACAATTTTTCTTCAACTTGCCAACGCACAATTTTTCTACAATCCTCAATCATGTCACTCTACCTCAGCGCCACGAAACCTCGGGTTCTAGGTGAAATTTTATGGTGCCTTGTAGTACTCCCCTAAAGGGGGGAAAATGGGGTGATATGGTATTAAGTCGGAGTTAAGTGGTTCAGCTAACTATGGAATAGTAAAGGAAGAATGCGGTAAAAAGGCGAAAGGAATGAGATTGCATTTATTCAGATCCTACATATATGTTACAACTCCAGAATATTATGCAAGCACGATGCCGGGGAGAGGCAGTAAGGGTTCCCAGCCAGGATGTTATTAATAAATAAGTATGAATGGACACATGATACACAAGGAACCAGTGCGAGGGGTAAGTTAAGACAAACGACATAACCCAAGAGAGATTACACAGAATATAGATATGATAATGGACCAACGAGTAGTTAGTAGTTGATTCAGGAAGAGCCTAGTTATGGTTAGACAAGAGGATACAGATATATCAGCATATCGTGCAAGGTAAACATAGGGAATTTAGTCTCGTAGTATGACATCGTAATCCTTGATAAATATTCAGATAGGAGTTGGGGTAGTTAAAAGTACTATATAAGTGTTACGGAAACAAAAGAGAGTGCCACTGGGGAGACAATCAAAATTTTAGTTCAGAAGTAACCATACGAGCATTATAGCATGGAGGAAAGTAACTAAGGATAAAAATAGGCGAGTAAGAATATCAAAAGATTTTGTCGGGTATACGATGTAATAAGCTTGCAGCTTTACAAGAGTCAGAGGGTCTTCCCTAAGTGATACAACGAAAGACTAGCTGAGTAAATAAGGAAAAAGGCTTCAACCTAAGCATAGTGACCTATAGAAGAAATGATCTTGTAACAACAGTCTCATTACAACATTGTATGCACTCCATAAGAAAGTGGCACCTATCGTGACTAATAAACGGGAAATAAAATCAAAAGTATTATTCAAGATCATATGAGCTGCACGAAATTCCAATATGTGTGAGTACTAAGATAAGCTAAGTGTCCATGCAACAAGTGGCAGAACGACCAGGAAAAGTAATTGCTTACGTTTAAAGACGGCCAAGAAGGCACAGAAGGAATTATTCGACCTATGACAAAAGTTAGTCATGTTATGAGCTCATTTATGATTTCAGAGTATTATCCATGTAGCATATATGTTAAAATTCTTATAGTTATAGGAGGCTCCGGTATAAGTTAAAAGAAAGAATTGAGTCCACGTCGCAGACAAAGGCTTGAATTATTAGAAGGTTATATCATGGATGTTCCATTGCATCCTCGAAAGGCTAAAGTAATAACTAATACCCTGAGCCACAGATCGGAAGGTAGCTTAAGCCTACTTAAAGTCTGAGAGAGAAGAGGAAACTAAAGAGTTACGTCAGCTTAGTGAATCTGGAGTCTGTTTATAGACCCAGATAATTATAGAAATTGTGACTCAAAACATTGCAGAATCATTCTTAATATCATAGGTACAAGAGATAAAGTACAGCAGCCATACTCTATAACAGCTATACGATAAAGCCAGTTAGAAGAGTACCAGCCTCATAAGAAGTCAGTATGAAGCTCTCGCCAGATTGTTTACACACCAAAGGTGCAAGAATTATAGTAGAGCTTTAAGGTGTCGATGTGAATTCCACTTATGTGGAACAGAGGTTATAAAAGCGACAGACGATACGATGCGACATTTAAAGGTAAGTAAGGTAAAATTAAAGACGATACGATATACTCAAGTGTAAAAGGTTGTGAATAGTCCAGACTTCAGATAGAGGATTGGAAGTGACGTGATTCAGTATCCAAAAATGATAGTGGTGTTGTCAGTAACATATCTTTCAGCCTATGATTTCCACATACTAAGAGGTCTAGTTAAGAGAGTAAAGAAGAATTAGAGACAATGTCTCGCTTGAAGTTCCATAATAACATAAGGAAATCTATGGTGCTAGCAAGTTAAAAGGAAGGTTGTGAGTAGTATAAATAGATATATATAGGTCGCAAGCTAAAGTATGGTAGAGAGACAAGGTTTTAGGTTGACAAGAGTAAGGATAAGAAAAGGTGAGGGAGAAGGTGACAAGAATAGGTAAGTCCTCGGGATTAAACCCATCAAAACAAGAGATCAAATGGTTTATGTAAGTTATAAAAAAACTCAGTATAACATGAATACTCGAGAGAGTCTAAGACAAGGAGCATTTAGAAGAGATGAAATGTTGCCCTGGTAGTAGAATAAGGGTGTAATTGTAATTGTAAAATAACCTACCTATATGTAGTAAAGCCATAAGCAGAGATAACCGAGGCTATGAAACAAGATATAGCAATAGTCATAATTTCGACAAAGTACAAAGCGAAGGACTTCAGTACACCTATAGATGCCTAGAGGGACAGCTTGTCATAGTTCTGTATATGTTCATAAGGTGGGGCCTAGAGATTAGCTAAAATCTAGAGAAAAAAGGAGAGGAGGGTCGCATAGGCGCACATACAAGGAAAAAGTCGTATAGGCTGCATGACATAAGGTAGCAACAGTCACGAGATTGGAAGAATTCCGACCATAAGTCGTGGTGCGAGAAAGAGGCCTAAAGGGGGGAATGTCGTGGCCTTTGGATTTATTCACATAATAGTTGCCTAGATGGAAAGGAGAGTATTAAAGCATTCATAAGAGCTATAGGTTATGAGACTAATAAGGGCAACAGTCAACATTCGAGGATGAATGTTCCAAAGGGGGGAATGATGTTACACCCCATGTTTTCATATGTGAGAGTACGTCGTAAGTCAATTGATGTAAGCTCAGAAATGAGATCATCTTTGAAAGTGCATAAATTAAGTTAATCATGTTACTTGGAGATTACAAATACCTAAGATCATGAACTGCAAGTACCACGAGGGTTGGAAGGTTTAGAAGCTAAACGAATTGAAGAGAATAAGTTTCGCGAAAGTCGACAAGTTGGGAATGTTATAACATGTACTTTTGGGGTGAGATTAGGGTTCTTGACATGATAAGGAGGTTATGTTATGAGTTATTTTAGTCGAATGATAGACGTGTGTTATGTTTTGAAGTCAAGCGAGTTATGGAAAAAAAGTTGGCAAAGGTCATCACAAGTTACATTCATAAATGTGCTGAAACTTAGGTAAAATGTAGATGAGCTTTTCTTCAAATATACTTAGAATTACGGGTTGATCTACCTACAAAATTGGATATCTAAAAGTGTAGTTTCTAACTCATTAAACCGTTCATCGATATGACATTGGAGTACAGAGATATTCGTATTTTTGTGAGACTGCACAAGCAGCTCCCTTGGGACCCACAAAGTCGGTGTAAAACTCCAGCTCATATTTAAGTCAATTCTAAGTCGTTTTAACTCATTTTTCTCTACCAAAGAAGTTCCTAAACCCTCCTAGATGATATTCAAGGATTACCCCATGATCTTAGAGTGAATCCAAAGATAAACTATGCAAGTTCGACGTAAAGAATACTGTAGTTACCATTAACTCCCTTTCCTTCTAGTTGTGAGGGCTTAGGAAGTGACTTGGTGTCGAAATCAGTTAATGAACAGAGGGTTCCTAGTACATTTGAGGTAATTTTCATCTTACATAACATAATCCTAAGTTTGTACACCTGTTTGGTTGAATTTTGTTGGAGGATTCTTGAAGAAACTAGTAACTATGAAACTTGAAGTTGAGCTATGTTGTGTGGGCTATTTTTGCATGTTTTAAGATACCAAATGGAATTGTAAAGGTATGGATATCATGGTGAGGATGAGGAGAAGTGAAGATGAAGGTCATTGTGCTAAAACGTGTTGAATTCGAACTATAAAAGACCCTATGAAGTTATGCACATAAGTTGTTCGATAAAATGACTAAATGAACTTCCATATAGAATATGAAGTCGATATTGACACCAATCCTTTGTATGATATAGATTACCATTCGTAAGAGGTGTGAGGACTTTGGAAATAGTTGTAACTTCGTGGATAAGGTATGTTAAGGCTAAACTTTTCCTTCATTTTGGCATGATCTCGTAACTACATGTGTTTGATAACGAGACATCAAGAGAAGTTCATACTCTCGAATTTATGTACATTATCCTAGTATCATAAGTTACAAAATTCTCCCTTATTGGGACTTTATATTCAATTAAGTATTGTCTTCTTCCAGTTAAGAGAGCATATGGTCTATATATATATATATATATATATATATATATATATATATATATACAGTATTATAGTATTTTCACCACCATCGAGCCATAACCGGTGTGCAGGACCCTATTGGGCGGTACTACAGTATATTCACCACCATGGAGCTATAATCAGTGGGCAGGACCCTATTGGGCAATCTCTAATCAGATGGTAAGTTATATATCGAGCCTACTGTGGCCGAGCACCTATGAGCTAGCCCAGAATGGCCGAGATACAGAGCATAGTATGGCCGAGCGCCTATGAGCGAGCCTACTACGGCAGAGTAGTTACACATACCGAGACTTATAAAGCCGGGCATCTATTTTACTTGCTATATTGAGAGAGTTGAGTCAGTATCAGTAGGTAAACATATCTTTAGATTATCTTTGATTCCCAGTTACTTTTAGTTATTATATTATTAGTTCAGTTCCAGCTTTAAGTTATTTTGGTTCCTTACATACTCGGTACATTATTTCGTACTGATGTCGCTTTTGCTGAGGACACTGCATTTCATGCCTGCAGGTCCTGATAGATAGCTGGATAGACCTTCGCAGCAGACAGAGTCAAACATCAGCTTGGTTGGTAAGCTCCACTTCCTCGGAGTTACCAGGTCTAGACCTTGGAGTCCACTTTTATATACTAGTTGGATGGGTAGGTCGAGGCCCTATCCCAATCATGATACAGTTCAGTTATCTCTAGAGGCTTATAGGCAAGTCCTGTATAATTTGTATGTCAGTATTGTGGCCTTGCTAGCCCTGTGTACATGTTAGTTTGGTATTGCTGGTTGTAGACATTCATGGTGGCCTCGTCGGCCTTAATTGGTATTGTCAGCTCAAAGGTAGGCCTGATCGGTCTAAGTTGAGGGTTACCCCTCCCAAATTCATAGTTATAGATTGGTACGCTCGGGCCAAATATGGCACCGGGTGCTGGCCACGCCTCCCCAGATTTGGGGAATAAAAATTGATATGAATCCAAGTCGGGTTTCCTCTGTCTCTAGTTCAAACCCTTTAATCAAACTAGCCAAAACCTTAACTATCTCAATTCCTTGTTAGCCAAGCTTTTCTAGACTAGGTTCCTCTTTCTTAAGTAATAACTAAGTCAAATAGGCTTGAATCAATATTTGCAACTATTAATTCTAGATATAAAGTATAAACAAGGCTAAATAATAAATACCCAACCATAAGTTTTACACACTAGGGTTGGGTCACAACCCTAGATAAAATCTAGCTACTCATGCTTGAAGACATAGGAAAAAAAATAGAAGAAGTAATTAAAACCATAAACTACAATTAAAAGATAAAAGTAGTGGGTCTTCTCCAATTTTGATCACAACTTCCCCAAAAGGGTAAAATATAACCGCTACAGCTAAAGAGAATACAAAAGTTGCCATAAAAAGTTTTTTTTGTCTATTTATAGTGCCCAGAATTTTGCTGACAAAAATGTCCTTTGGGAGATTCTGCGGCTGCACAATTCTATGTGCGGGCTGCACTTTTCTTCTGTTCTTGCATGAGGAGGAAATCTGTGGCCGCATAATTATCTCTGCAGCTGCACTTCATCTTCTGCAGCCGCACATTTTGATTGCAAATCGCATTCTCAAGAAGCTTTACACTTGGTCTTCTGCACTTTCTCTGAACTTATCAAACTTTGTCAGTTCAACCAGCTTTTGGGACTGTATACTTTGGTATGCAGATCGTTCTTCTACAAACTCCTCAAAGGCTTCAGGGATTCATTTGTTGTCGCATTCTTATTTCTGCGGAACGCATAATCATCTGTAATCGCAGACTTACTTTTGTGGACTACATTTCTGTTGCAGCTCTCCTTTTTGCCTTGTTGTGCTGGAATACTCCTTTTTGAGTTAGATTTCTTCATTAAAGTCCAATTCTCTAACATGCCTGCAATTCACACAATTTCATTAGATTTGGAGACAAAAGTCATTACTTTCGGACTAAAACTAAAGCAAAAAGGTACTAATAAGTGGTTAAAATATATATTTATCAGTTTCCCTAGACTTATAAGCAGTGAACCATGCTAGGGCACTCAGTCCATGGTTCCAGTGCTAGTAGTTACACCACCCACACAGTCATCTAGTGGTGGAGCTCAGTCTCCTCGAGGCCGCCCTAGAGGGAGAGGCCGGTCAAATGGAGGACCAGCCTGTTGCAATGCGTTTCTAGCCATACCAAAGGTAGTTACTTTAGATTTTGTGATCACAGGTATTGTTTCAGTGTTCCACAGGGATGCTTTAGTATTATTTGACCCTGGTTCTACTAATTCTTATGTGTCATCATACATTTCTCATTACTTGGACATGCCTCGTGGTTCTCTTGATATTCTTGTATATGTGTCTATGCTTGTTGGTGATTCTATTTTGGTAGATCGTGTGTATCGGTCTTGTGTGGTTACCATTGAGGGTTATGAGACTAGGGTTGATCTTTTATTGCTCAATATGATTGATTTTGAGGTGATCTTGGGTATGGTTTGGTTATCTTTGTACCACGTTATTCTTTATTGCCATGCTAAGTCTGTGACGTTGGCTATGTAGGGGTTGTCAAGGTTAGAATGGAAGGGTTATGTTGGTCACACTCCTAGTAGAGTAATTTATTTTCTAAAGGCACAACGGATGATAGAGAAGGGGTGTTTGGCGTATCTTTCCTTTGTGAGAGATGTTAGTATTGATACTCCTATTGTCGAGTCAGTTCTAGCAGTGAGGGAGTTTCCAGATTTATTCCAGCAAACTTACCGGGCATGCCACTCGATAGAGATATTAATTTTGGTGTTGACCTGGTGCCGGGCACTCAGCCCGTCTCTATTCCACTATATCACTGTCAGAACCCCAAAATCCCACCGTTAGGATCATGATGGCACCTAGTATCTAAGACTAGGTAAGCCTAACACGTTATAAGATTTAACAGAAATAAGCAACTTAACTGTCTAAACATTAAAATGATAAATGAAATAACATAGCTGAAACCAAACAATAGTCATACAACCCCAAAATCGGTACTACCGAGTCATAAGTTCTACTAAAATACACTACAAATCTCTAAATACAACATTGTTCTGGAATTCAAATGATATTATTAATGAAAGACAACAAAAGGTAAGTCTAAGGCCTGCGAGCGGAATAGCAGGTATACCTTGAAGTCTCCTCAACAACTCAACAACTATCTAATATCCGGCATGCTCTGAGGTACCTGGATCTACACCAAACTATGAAAAAATGTAGTATGAGTACACCACAACAGTACCTAGTAAGTATCAAGACTAACCTCGGTGGAGTAATGATGAGATACTAGTAAAGACACTCACTAGACACAAAAACTGTGCAAAATATTAATATAAAGCCAATAATGGAAAGAATATTAACATAAAACTAACAATGGAAAGAATATTAATATAAAGCTAACAATAGAAAGTAAACGAAATAAATGGAAACAAGGAGTAAACATGTGATAAAGCAGCAAAATAATAAATAAAAAATAGTTAAAATACAAGTGAAATCAATTAAGGAAAGAAAATGACAGTCCAAATAATCAAGCCGTCCTATCACAAGGTTACTACAAGAATCACCCTAAGGTACCACACCTCATAATTACAAATCTTCCTTAGAACGCTGTGTGAGACTTACATTTATTTTAAAATTATTTTTCCTAAATAGCTTCACGCGCTTTAGCCCCCTTTCTCGCCACATGTGCTTCAAATGAAGTAATTTTCCTTACTAGCAACACGTTCATGAATTCCCCATATCTTGCCGCATGTGCATCAATAACACCACCCTTATGCCGCCGCATGCACATCTCATCACAACACAATAATCATTGATGACATCCAATTCCACTATTAAAAAGTAAGCAGACATGGTCGAATGCAGTATAATATACCTAACTATGAGTCGGGGTCGAATCCCACAGAGAATAATATGTAGGCGATTAGGCAATGTAAGAGAATTATTGCTTATTATGCTATGCCAAACACTTAAAAGGGTTTTGAAAAACTATTTATGTCTAAATGTGAAAATGTAAACTAACTTAGAAAACAAGTAAAATGATCAATGGCTACAAGCATGGATACATGAGGAATTACACTCAAGTAACGATCCAATGCATTTCACGATATAACAAATATGAGCGAGTTTATGTTAATTAGCCTCGGATAATAATTCCTTATTAGCTTCTTCCGAAGACTAACAAGACTTCCTAATTGAATTATCCCTAAACAAATTAAGAGGTTAAGCACACCCGAATATGGCTACAAGTAGTTCAATAATATCCATAGGTAGAATCTATTAAATGAGGGTTAACGCCTCAAATTCTTGTTAATTAATCTTTCCCAACCCCAAATTACCTTTTTCAAGATTAATTCGAAGTTAATGGGTGAGTCCTATGGTTAGATAATCCCTTTGGAAACATTAAAGAACAAGAATAATTAAAGAAACAATTAACTCACCTCATAATTAATAAAAATCATTCAATACATAAGCACAACAAGAGATTTAAATCACACTTAGATATTCAATACTCCATCTGTTTAAATTTAGATGAGGTAGTTTAACTCGGTACGGAGTTTAAGAAAAAAAAGACTTTTGAAACTTGTGGTCTTAAAAGCTTAAGGGGTAAAAGCTTCGTGGGGTCCTGATATTTGTGTGGTTATAAAAGCTTCTCATTAAGAGTTTATAGTTGAATAATTTTCAATTATAGAGATGTGTCATTCTTTTTGGAATGGACTAATACCGGAAGTGTGTCATCTAAACTGAAATAGAGGGAGTACAAAGCAATGAAGTGAAGAAATGAGTAAAAATGGTAAGAAAATCTCAACCAAAAGCTTCAAATCTTCAAATACCAAGTGCGTGTGCAAGAACCCTAGCTCTAAGACATGTGTTCTCTAAACAACAAGACCAAAAATTAGCCAAAGATGTTATTCCAATAAGCTAAGTCGTGTATTAAATGGTTTGGGAGTCAAAACATGAAATCCCATTTCTACCCAACTTCTGCCCAGTGAATAAGCTTCGGGATCGCGAAATAAAGGGACGGGATCGCGGTGAACAACGTATGCAGTCCATCGTTATCGCACATAAGTCTCTGCTTTCGCATAGAGTACTTTGACTAGGTTGACCAAAATTTCATCTTCGCATTCGCAACCAGAAGAACACGATCGCTACACACAACTTTCCAACAGTCCCCGATCGCCTTTACAGCTCCGTGTTCGCAAAGGTCACTTGACTTGACTTTGACTAGACCTCGTTCAATGCGTTCACATACCTTCATTCGCATTTGTAGAGGACATTTTCTGAGATTTAAGCGATCAAATCTCTTCCTTTCGCGATCGCACAAAGCAATCACTGTCAGCAGTGAATTTTTCCATTTTAGCTCATTTTGACTTGTTTTCTTCCATGTCTTCTCTAAATCACATAATACCTGAAAATGCCAATAAATCTCAACAAATGCCCTATCTTTTTTACAAAATCATACAAAAGTCTTAAGTATAAAAAAGAGATCAATCATCTAGCACCACACTTGCCCATATGCCTCAACATTGCCAAAACAACTGCTTGTCCTCAAGCAAGTCAACAACTAAGAAAATCCTTCAATGGAATCAACAATCAAGCTCAATGGCACACCAACATTAGGTCAAGTAAAAAAGGTTCAAATTAAACGTAATCTAGGACTTCAGTTGGTACCAACAATTAATCCAAGGCATATGAATCACCATTTTTCACGAATTTTATTTCAATTCAAGTGCTCAAACACTATATAAATCAAAGTAGTAATCAAGTCATGACACTAAAGCTTCAAAAATTGCCTCTTTATCACAAACAATTTTCCCTTGTTCATTCCTCCTAATTTGAAATTGGATTAAATTCACAACTCAAATCCCATGTACCCTCAAACTTAAGAGAGAATCCCACACTTATAAAATACAATTTGGAACACAAATGGGATATCAAATGGAAAGAATTAACTCTCTCTCACACAAAGATATTCAAATGCACACAAGTAGTGCCATAGGCTTTCCCTTCATGTATCTCTCCAGTAATGTAGAGACACTTGGTTCGAAATCAAGTAGGACTTAAAGAGTTGTAATATAAGTTTTTGTTAAAGTAGGACAAAATTTGGGTAAGAATGACTCAAAACATCCCTAAGCACTACAATTTTCAACAATTAAAGCACACTTCCTTCAAAAGCTTTTCCATCATTTCTTCACTTTTTATTCCACCACCTAATCTTCCCTTTATTCATAACTCCTTATTTTTCCTTCCTTTTTCTTCTTTCTTACTCATTTTTTTTCAAAAATCAAGAAAGGTTCCACTATATGTTTTTTGTCTTTTTAACCTTACACCTTTTAAGAAACTTCCACGTCACAACTTTTTCAACCGTCACCTCCAAACTTAAGCTTTTAGCCTATGTTTACACTTTCAAAGTACTTTGGAAGGTGGGATTCCAAAAGATATATCAATAAAGTACAAAGGGTTAAAGATTGTAACATGGTTGCCAAAGAAACGGTTAAAGTCTCAAAAGGTATTAACTGAGGAAAATATGCCAGGGTAGAAAATTTAATGCACAATAAAGGTCCAAGGAAGGCCTAACATCATTTTTCAAACCAAGTTAGTCTAGGATTTTGCCTTGAAGCACATTTCGGGCAAGTTCTAGAGTACAAATAGTGCAAAAGAACTCACAACAAATCTCACCACACATGGCACATGCAAACTCGAGTGAAATATAAATCGAAAATCCAATTAAAACCAATGAACTCAAAGAAAATCACATATAGCCTAAAATACTGTTTAATGAATCAAAGAGCCAAAAATAGAACCTAAAAGTCACAACAATAATTAGCAATTCAATCATTTTTCTTTTAAACCACAACAATTCATATGCTAAGGTGTAAATATATTGGTAACAAACAAGACACACGTTGGTCTGTGGACAAAAATATCACACTAAATAACCAATGTATTCACTACTAGCTACTAAACTAACTAAAAAAATGCTTAAGAAAGAAAAACTACACAAGACTAATCCCTTAAGAAAGTCGTCACACCATCTATCATAGAGAAAAGTCTCCGGTTCAACACAATTTATTTCCTTGGAAAAGAAGCGCAGCATAAAGAAAAACCAAGGAGTTTAATAAATACTACTTCAAGTAAAGAATGTAATAAAATAATAAAAATAAAAATAAAATAACAACTAATAACAAAAAATATGTAAAAACTAGTGCTAACATGCTAGAAATAAACTACAAAATATCACGAATAAACTACAAAAGTTAACCAATCTATCAAGTTCACAAAATAGTCATGCTCCACATACATCCATCACATATAAATGAGCTCCCCAAACCTAAAGTATTGCACTGTCCTCAATACAACTAAACAAAATAAGGTAAAATGGTGAGAAGTGCTCCATGAAAGAAGTATCACTTGGTGCTAGAGGTGGTAGGAAATTTGAGCTCCAAATCCTCCTCATCGTCATCCTATAATTCATGTGAGCCACAGAATGAACTCAGTTTTTGCATCATTTTGGACAGGAATTTGCTTCTTTTTTTCCTCATGCTCCTTGAACTTCAGTTGTTGCCTCTCAATCATTCCTTGCCTCCGGATCATGTCCTCCAACCTGCTTTTTATTGCCTTTTTCTCATTAACTACATCAGTTAGAGATGTCTTGCCATCAGTCCTAGTAAAAGTGCCCTCCCCAGATGGATCGGAAGGAAGGCCACCTACAAGTCGGCGAATTGGTGCATCAACGCCATAGATTTGACTGGAGAGGTGGTGCATAATGGGAGGTCCGAAAAGAAGTGGTCCAATGAGGTCATGTGGCCCTGCTGTAGTAGTGGAAGAACCATCGGGGATAGTGGTAGTCTCAGTAAACTGCCCAAATGAAGGAGATGATACATCAACCATCCTCTTCTTCTACCGCCAGTTGGTCCCTTTCTAAGCAATGGATAAATTGCCTTGTCTGGACCCTTCTCGGAATCATTTAGGTCGTTTAGCACCCCAGCATCATATAACAATTGAGTGATCAATGAGGGAAAGAATAGACTCTTAGACCTCCCGTTACATGCTTCCTTAATCTCACTCACCATATGCTGCCCCACATTCACTGGCAAGTCATCCATAATAGCAGCAATCCTCAATGCCTTCTCAAGCGTCACCTCAAACTCATGTCCAGACGGCATGATTCTGGCACCAATAATAGACATGCAAGTCTTGGCTTCAACTGTGAATTCAAAAGAATTAGCCCCTTTGTGCAACCTTTCCCAAGTCGGGGTTACCCCGTCATGAAGCTTCTCCACCAACCATTGGCTTCTTCTCTCCCTTACTCTTACTTTGCATACCTCGTTGTCAGCATTGGGAAGATCATAGTGTGCATTTAGTACCTCTAGACCAAAGTTGACCCGGTTTCCCTTAACAAAGGTAAATACTTCCCCTCGAAAGTTGGTCTTCAGGGCATTGGCATAAAATTCCCTTACTACTGTGTAGTTAGCTCTGATTGGTGTAGGAGCGAAGCAAATCCATCCACTGCCAATCAATCTTCAGAAAGCATCCGGCATCTTAGCTTCAAGTTTGTCCAAGTGTGTGCCCCCTTTCCTTGACGATGCTCTTTGACATGAGTTTGTCATAGTTTCTTTCACATTCAGTAGCTATGATTCTGTTCTGATCAAAATACTCCTCTTCCATAGCTTGGGGTACAGGTGATTGCATAATTTCATCATTTCCCGAGGCCATTTTATATTCAAAGTACCTACAAAAGTCAACCATATGTTAAAAACTTGTACGGGTACTTTACACTATATTATGATGTATTTAGTCTAAAGAAAATGGCAAAAAAGTATCAGCATTCAAATCTGCAAAGCTACTATTTTGATACCTGGAGATTAAAGCTTCGCGATAGCGAAAATGTGCATGCGATCGCGAAGAACATTTTTGTTTACATCAAATTTAAAGCACTGCTATCGCAGATTAGTCAACGCAATCGTGAAGGGAAATTTGATTTCTCAACGGAATAAGACTTACGCGATCGCACAATTGGGCATCACGATCGTGAAGGTCTTCTTCCTCCCCTGTAACTGTTCTTTCAGGCATTTCAGCAAACACAAAGAGCGCATTCAATTTCTTAGAAATTTCTCACCATTGACTCATGGATCTTGCCCAGAATTTCATAGAACAAAACCCTAAATCTCTCAACCAACCTCACCCAGCAAACAAGCACACATTCACACATAATATTCACTATCACAACCTTAGAATTTTTCAACCCTAAGTATGAGAAACCATTTTTTTTACAAATTTAGCACAAAGAACAGCAAAATGAATTGAAGGAGGAAGAGACTTATGAAGAACATACCTAGAATGAGCAATGAAGAAAGCGATGGTATTGAGAGACAGAGATCTGGGGATGATTTCCAGGGAGTAGGGGAGTAGGGAGGACCGTTACTATGTTTTGGGCAGAAGTGTGGTGTCTATTTGATGTCTAGTGTTTTAATTTTCTGAGACTTATCTGTTGAGCCGCGATCGCGAATACCGATACGCGTTTGTGAAGAACAAATAATTTCCCACTCAGGCGCGACCGCATTTTATCATCCGCAATAGCATAAGGTAACAGAAGCAATTGTTCTTCATGAACGCATGACTTTTCACGCAAGCAGTTCTCTGCAGTTTTCTGCAGATTTCTTCAGCTACATATTTGGATTGTCCGGACCACCCCGACCTGGTCAAATCAACTCTACAAAATATGAAACTTGGCAGATTAGTCAAAAATAATATACTAAACTATTCTAAAAAATAAAATTTCAAATTCGACTAAAAAATTTGAAAACAATGGGTTGCCTCCCACAAAGCGTCGCATTTAGTGTCGTGGCACGACAACTACCAACTTCACCACTTTTCTCTCCACTTGGAGGATATAAATTGGGTACCCAACTTGGAATCAAGCTTGTGACCACGAGCGATGGGGGTGATAAATAGATGATCAAGTCAAACATCAATTTCTTTATTTTGCATTTCTTGGATCTCTTTTGAGGAATGTCACTTTGTATTCTTGAACTTTCAAATTGGCAAGATGTATGGCTCTTGTGTTTATTCTTTGCACTTTAATATGGATTCACTCAGCTCAATTCCCATATCACTATACAATTCCAATGTTAAAAAATGCTTAGGATGAGTTAACAACCTCCCAACTTGTAACTTTTTCTGGATTTTGAAATCCTGTTTTTCCCCCCGAACTAGAGTCAATTTCAACCATTTTTCCAATTACACTGATTGATTCTAATTCCATATTTTTCATGGCATCACCAACAAGAATGGAGTCGGTTGGAGGATGTTCAATTCTTGATTCATCAAAATGAAGCTCACTTTCTTCCTCAAAGTTGGACTTTTCTTGACCTCTTTCCACACTCTCATGTTGGTGAGCCTTATGAGCCTCAACCAATGATTTCATTTGATCTTCCAAGGTGCGGATAGTCTCATCATTTAGATTTTGTACTTGTTTCAAGTCCTCGAGTGCCAAGTCCTTATTTTCATGAATGGCCTCAAACATAAGCATTAACCTCTCATTTGAGCATTTGAGAATTCTTCTTGATTTTGATCAAGTGACAAAGAAGGATTTCCAGCTTCAACCTATAAGGGAGGTTCTTAGCTATCATCCACTTTCGAGGCATTTTGGACCTCTAAAGCTTCAAGCATTTCTCTTATTTATGAGTTCAACCTTTCAAGCGCCAAATCATTTTGGAGACTAGCTTCCAGAAGATCCTCCAAGGCTTTTTGCTCTTTATTTTCACCTTCAAGTAGGCATTCCATCATGAGCTTGATCTCTCCATTTTGACTATGCTCAACTTTTTCCACCTCCATAGCCCTATAATTATCTTCACAAAAAGTAGAATCATCATAGTGGGAGCAAGGGGAAGAGACGGACAAATAATCACAATTAGCCTAATGACCATTTTGACCACCGCACCTATCACATATACTCCACTCATGGGTTTGATATTGTGCGCACAATCTTCCCTCGGGAGAATTTAAATAATTTTTGCACGAGTGTGGTCCTCCACAATAATTACAAGAGTCATCAAAGTATGAACAACTACCATCCAACCAATTTTCATTATGTGATACCATTTTTTTAAAAAATAAAAAAATATATAAGAAACAAACAAGAAAAATAAACAAAGATAAAAAAATATAATTACACAAATATTCACAAGTTTGGACCAAATCACCTACACTTACTTCTCAAACAACCTAAACGGGTTTGCATACCTTCCTTCACGTTCGCGAAGGACATTTTCCAAGATTTAAGCGATCAAATCTCTTCCTTTCGCGATCGCACAAAGCAATCACTGTCAGCAGTGAATTTTTCCATTTTAGCTCATTTTGACTTGTTTTCTTCCATGTCTTCTCTAAATCACATAATACCTGAAAATGCCAATAAATCTCAACAAATGCCCTATCTTTTTTACAAAATCATACAAAAGTCTTAAGTATAAAAAAGAGATCAATCATCTAGCACCACACTTGCCCATATGCCTCAACATTGCCAAAACAACAATACCATTATCACAACAATACATAGCCCACGAATCAACAACAATGTGTACAAGAATTTCTATAATAACACAACAAAACGGAAGAATATTTATGATTTTTAACTTGTGCTTCGATTGCCAGTCATTATGCTCCGTTCTTTGGAAAAAATTCCATTGTGTTTAAATCCTTTATTACTAATAAATTTAAAGTTATGATTTCCTTACTATTCCATATGTTGATGTTTATGATGATGATCCTTGAAAGTAAAGAAATGAAAGTGTGGAATATGAGATACGACCATCGTGCCATGAATGAAGAATCATATGTATGGCCAAGAGAGCCAATAAGAAAATGATGTTGTGAGTGGTTGAAAGTACTAATGAAGCGATATATGGTGTGAAAGGTTACAATATAAGTGTATTTGTATTTCTGTTTCCTTTGTGTGCAAAACAAAATGTTTTTGGGAGTAACATTAGCGAGCTGAGGAAGGGTGGGTCGTAAGGCCCACACCTAAAACTACACGTGCCGGTGTAGGAGTGGATTGTGATTATTACCCTTAATTGGGATGAGATTGATGTATTGAGATTATTCCCCTTGATTGGGATGAGAATGTTGATAGCCTTGGATTGGAAGTCGACCCACACGGCATATGTGGGAGAGCGGCCTAGTTGATCGGTTGGAGATCGGATGCCATGTCGCGCGCATGGTGGTTCCTACTCTAGGTAACACCCTTTTTTTGCATCACATGCCAATCCACATTGTTTATGGAGAGATGGACTATCCTATCTGGCATGATCGGACTCCATGCTAAAACCACGGTGGTATATTGGTGCTAATGATCTCCCAACCAAAAATAATATTATTTTTGTATTTTAAAAATTATTATGTTTTAACTTGGCATTTGGATATCGTTGATTGTTACTTGTTGCTTCCATGGTTTCCCCTTTTTATATTGACATTCTATTTTGAAAGAGGACATTTTGCTTCCATTTTGCTCGGAGCGCTGCATCTTTAATGGATGCAGGTGGCTCATCAGCGGCCAGCTTTGATCCTCGTTAGCGGTTACCCTCTACTCAGCAGGTTTTGGTGAGATCTATTCTGTTCTAGGCCTTATTTCACTTGATGTTGTACATTGTGTTTTGAGGTATAGCCTGGGCCTTGTCGCCGACACTTCCATACTACTCTTCAGCTATACTTAGAGGCTCCGTAGACATGTCGTGGGTGGTGTTCGATGTTGGGTAATGAACTAGAAGTGTTGGTATTTGTCAAACATGTTTTTCCCTCGTAACTTTGAACTTGTAATATTTTGGAAATTGTAAATTAAGCTCCTTTGAGTAATGGAAAAAGAATGTGGAACACTTTACTCTTCTCATGTCTATTTCTTGTTACTAATTCTTATATTTTGGTATTACTTTTCATGGATAAGGTTGGGTAGAAGGAATCAAGTAGGCTTGCTTGACTGGGGTATCTCGGTTGAGCGTCGGTCACGTTCCTCGAGGTCGAGGTGTAAGAAGGTCGCATTTACGACTTCTGCAGCTGAACAAAAGGGTTGAATTTCCGGACTTAGCTTCATTTATCACATTTTAGAACCCTAGACTCGGTGAGAGGCGTATTTGAGGAGAAATTTGCATGCCAAACTATTGGGTAAGTGATTTGATCCAATTTCAATTATATTACATGATTGTTTATGAGATTTAACATCTAATCCAAGGAATTTGAAGAGAAATTATAGAAAAGTTTGACTATGTTTTGAAAAATAAAAATTTGAGATTTGAGAGTCGAAATGGACTTGGATTTGAAAACAAAGCACATATATGGCATCATGGGGCTATGGGTAGTCGAAATCTACCCTTGGGCTCGGGTTTTAACCGGGAGATCCCAGGGTTGACTTTGTTGACTTTTGGAAAATTGTGTAAAACTCTTAACTTTAATTATCGAAATTGGTTTCTCTTGCATTGTTTGATGATATTAAGTTATTTTTGGTTAGATTTGAGTCGTGCGGAGGCAAAGTTTAAAGGAAAATCTATTTTTGAGTGTTGATTTGGCCTAATTGAGGTAAGTATCTTGCCTAACTTGTGTGGAGGAAATTATCCCATAGGATTTGATCTAATTGCATTATTTGAATTATGTGAAAGACGTGTACACGAGGTGATTAGTGTGTGCACATGCTTATTTGTACTAATGACCGATTTAGATTCTTAGGTTATTATATGCATTGAATTGAAGTTGTTGTTACATTTAATATCTCTCATTGTTGAATACACCATTTCTTTTTGAAATACTTCTCTAAAAAGGCAACGCACAGTTTCATCTCATGGGTAAGTAACAACTCAAAACACATTGGAAACACTTACAAAGGAGGTCATGGTGATTTACGATGGGAACACAAATCCAAATCATGTGCTCTAGTTACAACAACCATGACCACATTTTATATCTCACTCTCACTTCTTTTACTTCCAAACATCATCATGGTTTATCAACAATAAGGGCATTTGGAAATAGAGATTTGATATGTATATGAGCTATAAGAATCTTAAGCACATTGGGTTTTCTTTCCAAGTTAAGCGTAAAGATCTTTCATTTCAAACATGAATTGAAGTTATAACATTTTAATACATAAACCATACTTGAACACAATCCCAAAGGAGACCATGATGAGATAGGAGTAATTTAGAACACGTTTTGATTACATACATCTTTCAACACTTTGCGTACTTGGGATAATCGAATTTATTAGGAACAACTCGGAACATGGGAATTAGTAACCTGGGCCAACCATACTTGAAACTTACGGGAACATTATGGAACTCGATTTCTAAGAGAGGAGTTTAGCCAACCTACCTTTCTTGATCTTTCCTTAGATTACTACAACGTCGCAATACTCCTAGCAACCTCAATCTATAGAAACATAACCAAACTTAACCATAGTTAGGAAGGTGTACTTAGATTTAGCCCATTTTGACATTTCATCAAACACCTAATATGCGAAATCGATTACAAGGTCCCATAATAGAGATTCATATACCCTCACCATGAATTTTCAAGCAGCCAACCAATATACAATATCCCTACCAAACCCATCAACCATCATTAGTCACATGCATGCCCAACTATTTGCTTCAAACCCACCAAAATCACATTTCCTAGTCTTCACATACTCCCAAATTCGAGATTGAGGGCTTATGGATTCCCGTCACCATCCTACAATCCCTACCTTGATAACATCCTACTTAAACGCATTATTAAACTTTGCATAAAATTTAAGGATGAAGTCTTACCTTGTAAGTAGAAGGTCTTATGAGTTTCCCTCTTGAATTCCCAAGGTTTGTTCAAGAATTGGAGAGTATAATTTGATAGAGCTTCTCCCTCTCTCTCTAAATTGATACCCTCACTCTAAAACATCAAGTTATATCTTATAAAATGACCCTCTAAGGCCTTATATCAAAATAGGGTCAGATAAGAAAATTTCCAAAAATAACCCCCCGATGTCAATTATGTGGTGCAATTCCGTGGTAGCAAAACAAATATGTGGCCAAACAAATGGCCACAAAATGGTATGTAAATTCTGCGATGTCATTTCACGGTAGCAGAATTGTTATGCGGCCAACAGAATGGCCACAAAATGGTTTTCAAATTTTCGGTTGGTTATGGCCAATTCTGCTATGCACTTTCACGGCAGCATAATGGTTATGCGGACAGCAGAATGGCCACAAAATGGTTTTCAAATTTGAGTTGCCTCTGATTCATTCTGTGGTGATTCCGTGGTCAGCGGAACAGGTCCTCAATAGCATAATGAACCACATAATTATTATTTTCGACAAATTCTTCTACCAACACCACGATGCATTGCAAAATCCAAAAATTCGATTTATGGCATATTAGCTTACCTTGGCACCATAAAAACTTAAATTCTTGGTGAACTTTTACAGGGCCTTACAGACTTGGGGTTCGCAAATACAAAGATTGCATTGCAAAAGCGATGCATGCTGAACTCAGGGGATAAGGACTTCACATTTGTGAAGTATGTCCCCTCTGCAAAAGCGGCCAATTGATCACAAATGCGATCAATAGTTCGCAAAGGCGAACCTGACAGCCTCCCAGCCCACCTCGCAAATGCGACTCCCACCTCGCAAATGCGAATAGTGTCTTGCATTTGCGAGACCTGCAATAGCTGCCTAGCACCAGCAACTACAAGAGATGTCCAAACGAATGCGAAACATGTCTGAAACCCATCCGAGCCATCGGGGCTCCACACCAAATATCCACATGAGTCTAAAAAAATCATACAAACTCGCTTGCGTGATCAAAATACACGAAAAAATATAATGAACGCATGAATCGCTAGAAACACAACCAAGTGTCTGATTCCTATCAAACCAACTCGGAATGACACCAAACTTTGCATACAAGTTCCAAATGATAAAAAGGACCTATTACAATTCCCAAAACCAAAATCTGAACCCGATAGCCATAAAGTCAACCTATAGACAAACTTAGAAAATTTCTAAGCATTCAATTGCCATCTTTCTACAAAACAAGTCAAATCAAACTACGAACCTCCGAATACAATTCCGAGCATATGCCTAAGTCAAAAATCACTATACAAACCTATTTGAATCATCAAAATAGCGTTCCGAGGTTGTTTTCATAAAAGTCTAACCTAGGTCAACATTTCTAACTTATGCCTCTAAACCAAGAACCAACGGATCTAAATCATTCCAAAACTTCCCCTAAATGAAACCAACCATCCTCGCAAGTCATAGAACCACAAATACACATATGGGAAGCTTAAAATGGTGAAATGGGGCTCAAATACACAAAACGGCCGATCGGGTCATTACATTCTCCCCCTCTTAAATAGATGTTCGTCCTCGAATGAGTATTGAGACATACCTGAAGTGCCAAAAAGATGAGGATAACGGTTATGCATATCATGCTCGGTCTCCCAGGTCGCCTCCTCGACCAGTCAACCTCTCCACTGAACCTTCACTGAAGCAATGTTCTTGACCTCAACTTCTAAACCTACCTGTCAAATATAGCCATTGGCTGCTCAACATAGGTCAAATCCTCTTCCAATTGGACTGAGCTGAAATATAATACATGAGACGGATCACCATAGTACATTTGGAGCATGGAAACATGAAACACCGGGTGAACTCATGATAAGTTGGGTGGCAATGTAAGTCTGTAGGCCACCCCACGCCTCACTCAAGGACCAATATACCGAGGGAGAAACATGCCCTTCTTCTCGGGTTTTAGTCCGATCTTCGAGTTTTGACCAAGTGGGCTTGGGGTCAATTTTTGACTTTTTGGGAAAAATGTTGGGAAACCTACAATTAAGCATTGGGATTGAGTTCTTTAGCATACTTTACCTTCTCTGAAGCATCTCGAACCAAATCAGTTCCCAACAACCTAGCCTTCCCAGGCTCAAACCATCCAACTGGAGAATAACATTGCCTCCCATATAAGGCTCGTATGGAGCCATATGGACACACGATTGATAGTTGTTGTTCTAGGAAAACTCTGTGAGGGTAGGAACTGATCCCATGAACCCACGAAATCAATAACACAGGCATGTAGCATGTCTTCCAAGATTTGAATAGTGCACTCGGACTGTCTGTCCAACTGGGGATAAAATGGCGTACTCAACTTGACCTATGCGCCCAACTCATACTGCACGGCTCTCCAAAAATACAATGTGAACTGCATGCCTCGATCTGAGATAATGAACACCGGTACACCATGAAGACAAACAATCTCACGAAGATAAATTCGAGCCAGCTACTCTGAAGAGTAGGTAGTCATGACTGGAATGAAGTGTACAGACTTGGTCAGTCTATCCACAATGAACCACACTGCATCGAATCTCCTCAAGGTCCGTGGAAGCCCAACTATAAAATCCATAGCGATACGCTCCCACTTCCACTCGGAAATATCAAGTCTCGAAAGAAAACCAGACGTTCTCTGATGCTCGTACTTCACCTGCTAACAGTTCAAACATCAAGCCAAATACTCCACAATATCTCTCTTCAGTCTCCTCCACTAGTAGTGATGCCTCAAATCCTGGTATATATTTGCGGCACCAAGATGAATGGAATATCGCAAACTATGGGCATCCTCAAGAATCAACTCACGCAACCCATCCATATTTGGAACACAAATCCGACCCTGCATCCTTAACACCCCCATCATCACCAATAGTAACCTTATTGGCATTACCGTGTTGCACTGTATCCTTAAGGACATGCAAATAGGGATCATCATACTAACGCGCCTTGATGTGCTCAAACAAACAAGACCGTGAAACCACACAAGCAAGAACCCAACTAGGCTCCGAAACATCCAATTTCATAAACTTTTTGGCCAAAGCCTAAACATCCAAAGCTAACAGCCTCTTCCCAATTGGAATAAAAGCAAGACTACCCATGCTCTCGGCCTTCCTACTCAAAGCATCGGCCAACACATTAGCCTTCCTGGGATGATGAAGAATGGTCATAGTCCTTTAGTAGATCTAACCACCTTCGTTGCCTAAAGTTCAGATCATTTTTCTTGAATAAGTGTTGTACACTCCTATGATCTGTGAACACCTTACTAGACACATCATAGATATAGTGCCTCTAAATCTTCAGTGCATGAACATGGCTCCCAATTCTAAATCATGTATTGGGTAGTTTTTCTCATGGGCCTTCAACTGACGTGAAGCATAAGCAATCACTCTATCCTCCTACATCAATACACACCCAATGCCAATCAACGAAGCAACACAAAAAATTGTATAAGAACCCAATGCTAAAGGAAAAACCATAATTAGAGTTGTGGTCGAGGAAGTCTTGAGCTTCTGAAAGCTCTCCTCATACTCATCGGACCACCTGAATGGGGGACCCTTCTGAGTCAATCTGGTCAAAGGAGGTGCGATGGATGAAAACCCCTCCAAGAAACGGCGATAATACCTGGACAAGCCTAGAAAACTCCGGATCTCAATAGCAGAAGACGGTCTGGGCCAACTCTGAACTGCCTCCACCTTCTTCGGATCCATCTTAATCCCCTCATTAGACACCACTTGGCCCAAATATGCCACCGTATCAAGCCAAAACTCACACCTAGAGAATTTAGAATATAGCCTCTTCTCCCAAAGTTTAGAGCATGATCCTCAAATACTGCTCATGATCCTCCCGACTATGAGAATACATTAATATGACTTCAATGAATACGATGATGAATAAATCAAGATACGGCTGAAATACATTGTTCATAAAGTACATAAAGGTTGTTGGGGCATTGGTCAGCCCAAAAGACATCACCAAAAACTCATAATGACCATAGCGGGTCCTGACAGCCGTCTTCGAAATATCTGAATCTCGAATCTTCAAATGATGGTACCCCAATCTCAAGTCAATCTTCGATAATACCCGAGCATCCTGAAGCTGATCAAATAAATCATCAATACATAGCAGTGGGTACTTGTTCTTCATTGTAACCTTGTTCAGCTGCCTGTAGTCAATACATATCCTCGTAGAGATGTTATTCTTCTTCACATATAGAACTGGAGTACCGCAAGGCAAGACACTCGGTCGGATAAAACCCTTATTAAGCAAATCCTGAAGTTGTTCCTTTAATTCTTTCAACTCCACTAGTGTCCTATGATATGGTGGAATACAGATGGGTTGAGTTCCTGATACCAAGTCAATACCAAAATCGATATCCCTATTGTGCGCCATGCCCGGTAGGTCTACTGGAAACACATCTGGGAAATCTCTCACAACTGGAACTGACACAACGGTAGGAGTATCAACACCAACATCCCTCACAAAGGCTAAATATGCCAAGCACCCCTTCTCAGCCATTTGTTGTGCCTTTAGAAAGGACACCACCCTACTAGGAACATAATCTAATGTACCCTTCCACTCCAATCGCGGTAAACCCGTCATAGCCAATATCATGGTCTTGGCGTGGCAATCCAGAATAGCGTGATAGGATGACAACCAATTCATGCACAATATCACATCAAAATCCACCAATAAAAGGTCCACCTGAGTCTCATAACCCCCAATCGTGACCAAACACGGCCGATAGACGTGGTCGACCATAATAGAATCCCTAACAGGCGTAGACACATAAACAGGGCACTCAAAGAATTATGAGACATATCCAAATATGAAGCAAAATGAGATGACACATACGAGTAAGTGGAACCCGGATCAAATAAAATTGATGCATTTATGTGATAGACTGGAACAATACCTGTGATAACATCATATGATGTAACAGCCTCGGTCCTACTCAAAAAAGCATCAACGGACCTGGCCTTCCCCTCTATGACGACCTCTATCCGCCTGTCCTCCAACCCTAGCTTGTTGTGTAGCAGATGGAGTAGCAACTATAGCGGTAACCATAGCCTGTAAACCCTGTGGGGGTGTACCCCTCCTAAGTCTGGAACAATCCCTCACAATATGCCTAGTATCACCACACTCGAAATAACCTCTTTGCGAGAGTTATTGCTAGAACTGTGTCTAACCTGGTCGGAATGGCTCATGCACTGTGAGTAGCCTGAAGTGCAGAATGGACTGGTCAACTGACATAACCTCTTCCATGATGAGTTGAAATTGTAGAGCAGGAACCACTATATCCTCTAGAATCTCGAGGCCTCTTGGCCTTCCTATCCTCCATCTCCCGGCCACGCATACACCCTAACATCCGAGAAATCTCCATAACCTGCTGAAATGGAGTATCAGTCTCCAACTCTCGTGCCATACTAAATCTAAGACCATAACTGAGCCCCTCGATAAATCTATGGACTTGCTCTCTGACTCTAGAAACCAAAGCAGGTGGATGGTGGGATAACTCACTAAACCTCATGGCATACTCTGACACTATCGTAGTTCCCTGACGCAACTACTCGAACTCTGTGCACCACGTATCCTGAAGGGTCTGTGGGACGAACTCCCTAAAAAATATATCAGAAAACTGAGCCCAAGTAAGTGGCGTTGCATCTGCTGGCCTACCCTCCTCATAAGCCTACCACTACCTATATGCCAACCCCGTCAGCTGAAATATAGTAAAGGCGACCTCGCTCACCTCCACAATGCCCATGGTGCGGAGAATACGGTGACACTAGTCCAGAAAACCATGTGCATCCTCAGAAACTACACCACTAAAAGTAGGAGGATCATACTTCTTGAGCTTCTCAAGCCTTCTCTGCTCCTCTGATGCCACTAGCCTAGCCTCAGGCTGAACCACGATAATAGGTTGCACTGGCATAACACCCGAAACCTAATCAACATGGACACGCTGCTATGAAGTACTGGCGGTGGGAGTTTGAGCTCCTCCCCCAGCCTGAGAAGTAGCTGATGCAATTGAGATTAATATCACCTGAGCTAAAGTACCAAACATGCTAAAAATATGTACCAAGGTCTCCTAAAGTCTTAGGCTGGAAACAAGCACCTCAAGTGCCTGCCCCCCTGCCCCCCCAACTGGAGCTACTGGTGGCTCCTCTGTCGCAACTCGAGCAGGTGCCCTAGCTGTGGTACGTGCCCCTTTTCTGCCTCTACCTCGGCCTTGGCCTATCGCAGCTGTAGTATGGTTCCAGCAGTGCATGTCCTCACCATCTATGAGAGAATAGAAATACAAAGGCTCAGATTCCAAAATCAACAAATCTGCACAATAAGGAATGAAAGAAGTGGAATTTTCTAATAGTTTCATAGCCTCTCGAAGATAAGCACTAACTTCTCCGTACTGATCCTCAAGACTCTACTAAACTTTCTTATGACTCGTAGCACCTATGAACCTAGAGCTCTGATACCAACTTGTCACGACCCTAAAATCCCACTTTTAGGATCGTGATGGCACCTAGTCTCTTAAACTAGGTAAGCCTAACACATGATGAGATTTAATAAAAATAACCAACTTAACTGTTTAAACATTAAACTGATAAATGAAATAACATAGTTGAAATTGAACAATAGTCATACAACCCCAAAACTGGTAGTACCGAGTCATAAGCTCTACTGAAATACACTACAATTCTCTAAATACCACACAGTTCTGGAATTCAAATGACAGTATTAATGAAAGACAATAAAAGGTGACTTTGAGACCTGCAAGCAAAATGGCAGGTATACCTTGAAGTCTCCTCAGTAACTCAACAGGTATCTAACATCTGACACACTCTGAGGTACCTGGATCTGCACAAAAATGTGCAGAAGCATAGTATGAGTAAACTACAACAGTGCCCAATAAGTATCAAGACTAATCTCGGTGGAGTAGTGACGGTACTAGTCAAGACACTCACTAGACACAAAACCTGTGTAAATATTAATATAAAGCTAACACTGGAAAGAATATTACTATAAAGCTAACAATGGAAAGAATATTAATATAAATCCAACAGTGGAAAGTAAAAGCAATAAATGGCAATAAGGAGTAAACATGTGCTAAAGCAGCAAAATAATCAGGAAACAGTTAAAATACAAGTGAAATCAACTAAGGAAAGCAAATGACAATCCAAATAATCAGGACGTCCTAACATTAGGATTACAACAAGAATCACCCTGAGGTATCACACCTCTAATAACATATCACATGTAATAAATCACAAGTCTTCCTTATAACATCATGTTATCCTTACATATATTTTAAAAATATTTTCCCAAAATAGCTTCACGCGCTTTAGGCCCCCTTATCTCGCCGTGTATGCTTCAAATGAAGTAATATCCCTTACTAGCAATACACGCATGAATCTCCCTTATCTCGCCGTATGCGCATCTCATCACAACACAATAATCATATCGCACCATATGTGCTCATATGTCACAATATTTCCAAAACAACAACACCATTATCACAACAATACATAGCCATGGCTCAATAACAATGTGTACAAGAATTTCTATAATAACACAATGAAACGGAAGAATAACTCAACATAAAAGATATTAAATGTAACAACTTCAATTCAATGCATGTAAATAACCTAAGAGTTTAAACTAGTCAATTACCAAAAATAAGTATGTGCACACACTCGTCATCTCATGTACACATCTTTCACATAATTCAAATAATGCTATTAGACCAAATCCTAAAGGGGTAGTTCTCACACACAAAGTTAGGCAAGATACTTACCTCAATTAGGCCAAATCAACACTCAAAAATAGCTTTTCCATTACGATTCTCCTCCGCACGGCTAAAATCTAACCAAAAACAACTTAATATCATCAAACAATGAAAAAGAAACTAATTCCGATAATTAAAGTTAAGATCTTTACACAATTCCCCAAAAGTCAACAAAGTCAACCCTGGCTCGCAGTTCATGATTTCTACTTTGATTCACATGATTTTAATGTTAAAATCTAAGATATATTGATGGATATATATATATATGGTGATGGAATATGATTATAAATATATTAGAATCACTTAGCCAAGGTTTGTTGGTAAAAATCCCCACTCCAAATCGTCTCCTACCGAGTCTAGGGTTCAAAATTGAGAAAATTAACTCAAAATTCTCGTCTCCCAGCCCTTTAACCAACTGCAAATGTCGCATCTGCGACACAGAACCCTCGTAATTGCTAACTAGGGCTCGTATTTGCAAACCCTGACAGCCTCAACATATATCGCAATTGCGATAAAGCCTTCGCAATTTCAAACTGGGGAAACATCGCAAAAGCGGACAAATAGTTCGCAACTGCGAACATGACCAAATTATGTTGGCTTCGCAAATGCGAAGGTGAGGTCACATTTGGGACAACTGCCCACCACCTGTCGCCTTCGCAAATACGAGCCTGGTGTTCGCATTTGCGACACTAGAGCACCAAACATCAGTTTTTGCATATTTCCAACCCAAAACACTTCTGGAACGTGTTCGAAACTCATCGGAGCCCTCAGGGCTCCAAACTAAACATACACACAAGTCAAATAACATCTAAAACTACGAATCGAACACCACAACATATGATTTTCACAGAAATCTTTCAAGAACTTCTAGAATTACAACTAAGCGTCCGAAACCTACCAAAATAACTCCAAACGACACCAAATTTTGCAGACAAGTTCTAAATGCTATAACGGACCTATTCCAAGTCCCAAAATAAAATTTCGAGCTCGATAGCTAAAAGTCAACCTACGGTCAAACTTTTCGACTTAAAATTTCCAAATTTCGGCAAACCAACACAAGTTAACCTATTGACTTCCAAAATCAATTCAGGGCATACGCCCAAGTCCGAAATTACAATACGAAGCTATCGGAGTCATAAAAACACAGTTCAGGGGTTGTTTTCACAAAAGTTAAAGTTTGGTCAATATTTTCAAATTAAAGCTTCTAAGTCTAGAATCAAGGGTCCAAATCAACCTGAAAGCTTCCTGGAAAGAAACTAATCAAACTAACAAGTCATAAAAGCATAAACACACATGTGTGAGGTAATAAAAGGGGTAACGGGGCGCAATTACACAAAATGACTGATTGGGTCGTTACATTCTCCCCCTTTAAAAACAAACGTTCGTCCTCAAACATGCATAAGGACATACCTGAAGTGGTGAATAGATGAGGATAACGACTCTGCATGTCGTGCTCGGTCTCCCAGGTCGCCTCCTCGACCGGATGACCCCTCCATTGAACCTTCACTGAAGCAATATCTTTTGATCTTAACTTTCGGACCTGTCAGTCCAAGATAGTCACAGACTCCTCAATATAAGTCAAATCCTTGTCCAACTGGACTGTGCTAAAGTCTAGAACATGAGACGGATCACCGTAATACTTCTGGAGCATAGAGACATGGAACACCAGATAAACCGCAGATAAACTAGGTGGCAAGGCAACCTTGTAGGCCACCTCTCCAATCCTCTCAAGGATCTCAAAAGATCCGATATACATAGGGCTCAACTTGCCCTTCTTCCCGAACCTCATCACACCCTTCATGGGTGAAACCCGGAGCAAGACTCGCTCTCTAACCATGAATGCAACATCGCGAACCTTCCGATCCGCATAACTCTTCTGCCTCGATTGAATTGTTCGAAGCCGATCCTGGATCATCCTGACCTTCTCCGAAGCATCTCGGACCAGATCCGTGCCTAATAACTTAGTCTCTCCCGGCTCAAACCACCCAACTAGAGAATGGCACTATCTCCCATATAGAGCCTCATACGGAGTCATCTGGATACTCGACTAGTAGCTGTTGTTGCAGACAAACTCCGCAAGTGGCAAGAATTGATCCCAAGCATTCCCAAAATCCATAACACAGGTGCGAAGCATATACTCCAATATTTGAATAGTGCGCTTGGATTGTCCGTCTGTCTGAAGGTGAAATGGTGTACTCAGCTCAACTCGTGTGCCAAGCTCATGTTGTACAGCCTTCCTTAAATGCGAGGTGAACTGCGTACCCTGGTCAGAGATGATAAATACCGGCACTCCATGAAGTCGAACAATCTCGTGGATATAAACCTGAGCCAGCTGCTCTGAAGAATAGGTAGTCGGGATTTGCTAAAAAAAACCTGAACCCCAAAGGATGCTTGGAAAAAAATGCTCTCTCCTCTCTCCTCTCTTTCTTGGGCGACATGGAGTAGAAGAGGCTGCCATGGATGTGCAGACCTCTCCCCAGCTTCAAGTTGTGGGAGAGACAATTCCTAAACCTATTTACTATGCCACACAACTAGTTTCCAGTCATACAACACAAAACTTAACGAAACCAAAGCTGAAACCTATTGAGAATGTGCATGGAATTCCAACTATACAGTTTACTATGGAGAAGCGAGCAGATTTTGCCATAGAGGAAGGAATACATCAGGCTATAGTTGTTCAAGATGCTCCAGAATTCAATTGGAGAGGTTTACTGCACAAATACCTTGGCGTCAAAGGTAAATGTTTGGTTGGACAAATTGGTCGTCGGCAATTGTTGTTGCGTGTTGATGTTTATGAAGATTTTGTTATGTCGCTATCTAGGGCAGTTATTTATTTACCATATAATGGAGATGATCATCAGTTTAGGGTGTTTCCATGGACACTAAGATTTAATCCTATAGAAGAAACTTCTATGGCAGCCGTATGGATTTCCTTGCCGAATTTATCTCCAGAACTCCTTGCAAACAAAAACGGTGTTGTCAATAGCTACTGCTGCTGGGAAGCCTATTGCTATTGATAAGGCTACACAATCCAAAACGAGGACTAGCACAGCTAGGGTTAGAGTAATCCTTGATCTTTTAGACAAGCACCCAAATAGCGTAACATTGCAATATGTGGACGAGAAGTCTGGAAAAATCACTGAAACAACCCAGGAGATGGTGTATGACAACCTGCCTTTATATTATTCTTGTTGTAAGCGTCAAGGTCATGGTGAGAATTCATGTTGTTTTATTTTGTCAAGGACTCAAGACAATATAAGGAATGGGGCATCTGAGGATTGTGATGATCGAAATACTGCTGCACCTGTTGAACTAGTTGAAAAACCAACAGGTTGTAAGGCTACAGTTGTGATTGTTGAGGGGCAAGTTGATGATGTGGATGGTGCAGCTGCTACAGGTGTTAAGGCAGGGATTAAAGATGACAGGAATTCTCAAAGAATTGCAGCTGCTCAGCCTAATGCTGGACCTATTTTAGGACGTGATCATATTGGTGAAGCAGCTCTTGTCAAGGTTTCTCAAGTCTTGGCAGTAGGTGTGGAGCGAGTTGAAACCAGGGTTACACATGATATACAAGCACCCCATGAAGCTTATGAATGTGCTGAAAATTCAGCTAGGCAAATACGTGCAGCAGATTCTACTGCTGCTGTTGAGAAAACTGGGCATCCTTATCAAATTACTGCTGATCATACCACTGTTGGAATTAAAACAGGAAGCGAGCAGGTTGGGCATAAAGAAGATACACAAAACTGGACAATGGTTGGTCGATCACCTGCTAGTCAGAATAAGTCTCCAATATTGAAAAATCAGCAGCAAGCAGTGATAAATCGATCTCCTGGCAACAGAAGATCTCCAGGTGTGCAAAAATCAGTTTGTACCATCAAAGAAGATTGAGTTTTCTAACTCTTTTGATGCTTTGAGCAATGAGCATGAACGTGTGATGAATGAGGAGGGGAAGAGCGTGCAGCAGGTGGTTTGTGATATAGTTTCAAAAACTGGGCAAAGCAGCACTCCAGGCAGTGGAAAATAGCAGCAATTATCAAAGAACGTGGGTGCGCGACCAAAGGAAATTGTTACTGTTGACGATCGCAATGCAATGGTAATTCAAGATTCTGCTGCAGCGGCACCAACAATACATATCTCCCATCCAGATGTGGCTAGAATTATTAAGGAACAACAAAATGTCATGATGTTTAATGCCATTCCACAGCCACTTGTGGTCACATTAAACACATCGGCACATGAAATTCCTTCGCAAATAATGGAGTCGTTTGGAGAGCAAGAAGGGGATTCTGGGCAGCAGCTGATTTCTATAAGAAATAACCTACAAATGCAGAATGGTATGGCCTAAATTTCTCAAGCAAATTCCACAAATAAGACTACTGTTTCTAAGGAGCAACAAACTGTCACAAGTGAAAATTTGTGCAATCGAAAGACTTGGGCTGATCAATGTGAAGGGGATGAAGATAATGATTTTGATTTTGAGAGTAACCAGGAAGATTTTAAGGAGGAGGCAGATCATGTTTCAAACAGCTCTAATTCGAATGATGGAGCAATAGAGGCGCACAATGAGCAGGTTTCCAATTCCTCTAAAATCAAGAGGGGTTTAAGCCCAAATGCACCTGTTTTTGTACCATCCGGGCAGCAGCAAATTACAGCAGTTGGTTTGAGGAATAGCTCTACTTCTAAGGCTCTCAATAAGCCCTTAACTACTGGTGTATTGGCAAGCACAAGCTCACCTATTATAAGGTACAATTTGACAAACTACAAATATCCTCCATGCTTTTGTTTCTCATGATATGGACACTTTGAGAGCTCTTGATAATCCGAGGAATGAGCAAGGTGCACTAGTGCCAGATACAATCCTCTTGACGCATTTGGTGTGGATATGGGACAAGGTTTCTATGAAGAAGGTGAAGAGGAAGAACTTCTTGATGCATCCTTTGCCAATGTATCTAGGGAAGGAGATCTTTCACCTAGACACTTGAGAAGTGGTTCCAACAAAAGCAAGAAGAAAACACATGAGAGGCAACATAGTTGGGATGGTAAGATGACACAAGGGGCTGTCACTAGGCAACTCCCGATGAGGGTTGCAAAGCAAAAGGGGGCTTCCCCTACCACCTCCACAAGGTCCAATAGATCCAAAAAGAAGTGAAGAAGTGATGAAGTTTGAAGAATTCTTGAAGTTAGAAGAGGAAGAGAAGGAACTACAAGTTGAAGAACTCACAAGCTCGAAGAAGAAGGGGCAAGATTCATATTTCTACCTTGTTTTATTCTATCATTTTTTAAGTACTATCATATGTAATATCATCACAGAGTGTGTTATAAACTCTGTGATGATCATAAAGTATCTAGTTCTCTCAAGTTCTTATTTTTTACATGCTTGCTAGTAGATGAGGTTGTTCATGCCTCAATAAGAATTGTAAGGTAAGGTCTAGCTCAGAAAGTGTTTGTTATATGTCCTATACCTTTGGAAAATATCCAAACGGCTATGAGATCATTCGCACTCGTGAGACTTTACCGACAACCACATCATGAGGCTGCCATCATAAGGCAATGGAGGTGCACAAGGATGATTATGTAGCCAAGGCAATAGAGGCAACACTACTGTAGCTTTTGTCCACCTTACTTGTACTCTTCCTTTGTGGTGTTCTCTTTTTATTATTAATAAAATAGCTACTAGGAAGCCCGCCTAGTAGTATAATTTGTTTAAGAAAAGAATAGGTAGTCACTACCGGAATGAAATGAGCCGACTTGGTCAACCCGCCCACATTCACCCATACCGCATCAAACTTCCTATGATTCTGAGGGAACCCAACGATGAAGTCCATGGTGACACGCTCCCACTTCTACTCAGGAATCTCAAGCTGCTGAAGTAAACCACCCGATCGTTGATGTTCATACTTCACCTGCTGACAATTTAGGCACCGAGCTACATACTCCATTATGTCCTTCTTCATCCTACTCCACCAATAGTGCTACCTCAACTCCTGATACATCTTAGCGGCACCCGGATTAATAGAGTACCGCAAACTGGGGACCTTCTAAAGAATCAACTCACATAAACCATCCACATTGGGCATACATAACCAGCCCTGCTTCTGCAACACACTATTATCCCCAATAGCAAACTCCTTAGCATCGCAATGCTGAACCGTGTCCTTAAGGACAAGCAGATGGGGGTCTTCATACTAACACTCTCGGATACGGTCATATAGAGAAGACCGAGAAACCATGCAGGAAAGAACTCGATTGGGCTCCTAAATATCCAATCTGACAAACTGGTTGGCTAAAGCCTAAACCTCCAATGCTAATGGTCTCTCTGATACCGGTAGATATGCTAAACTACCCAAACTCTCGGCTTTTCAACTCAAGTCATCGGCCACCACATTGGCCTTCTCGGGATGATATAGAATGGTGATATCATAGTCTTTAAGTAACTCTAACAACATCCGCTGCAGCAAGTTAAGATCTTTCTGTTTGAACAGATGTTGTAGACTCCGGTGGTCGGTTAAGACCTCACAAGTATCACCATATAAATAATGCCGCCAGATCTTCAATGCATGGATGCCAACTCCAAATCGTGGACTGCAAAATTCTTCTCATGAGTCTTCAGTTGTCGAGATGCGTAGGCAATCACCATACTGTCCTGCATCAACACCACGCCAAGGTGAACACATGAAGCATCACAATACACAGTATAAGACCCCGAGCCCGTAGGCAACACCAATACTAGGGTTGTAATCAAAGCAGTTTTGAGATTTTGAAAGCTCGCCTCACACTCATCGGTCCATCTGAAAGGAGCACCCGTCTGGGTCAATAAGATCATAGGTGCAGCAATAGATGAGGAGCCCTCTACTAAACGATTATAATACCCGTCCAAACTAAGGAAACTACGGATGTTAGTAGCTGAAGATGGTCTAGGACAAATCTGCACCGCCTGAATCTTCTTTGGATCTGCCTTGATCCCCTCACTCGACACCACATGACCCAAATGCCACCAATCAATCTAGAATTCACACTTTGAGAACTTTCCATATAACTTCTTCTCTCTCAAGGTTTGGAGCACGATCCTCAAGGGTTGCTCATGATCTTCCCGACTGCGGGAGTACACCAAGATGTCGTCAATAAACACAATGACAAATGAATCAAGATAAGGCTGGAATACACTATTCATCGGGTGCATAAATATTTGTTGGGGCGTTGGTCAGCCCAAATGTCATCACAAGGAACTCGTAGTGACCATACTGAGTCCTAAAGTCAGTCTTCGGAATATCCAGATCCCGAATCTTCAGCTTATGATAACCTGAACACAAATTAATCTTGGAGAACACTTCGGCGCCTTGTAGTTGATCAAATAGGTCATCAATGCATGGCAATGGATACTTGTTCTTCACTGTAACCTTGTTCAACTGACAATAATCAATACACATGCGCATAGAACTATCCTTCTTCTTCACAAACAAGACCGGAGCACCCCACGGCGACACACTAGGCCGAATAAATCCCATATCAAGCAACTCTTGTAACTGCTCCTTTAACTCATTCAGCTCTGTTGGGGCCATATGATATGGTGGAATAGAAATGGGCTGAGTGCCCGGCAACAAGTCAATGCCAAAATAGATATCCCTGTCTGGCGGCATGCCCGGAAGATCTGCTAGAAATACATCTGGAAAGTCTTTCACTACCGAAACTGACTCAACGGTAGGAGTAGCAGCACTGACATCCCTCGCAAAGCCTAGATAAGCATCACACCCCTTATCAACTATCTGTTGAGCCTTTAGAAAGAGATAACCCTGCTAGGAACATAATCTAATGCACCTTTCCACTCTAACCGTGGTAAACCTGGCATAGCCAGCGTCACAGTCTTGGCGTGATAATCAAGAATAGCATGATAGGGTGACAACCAGTTCATGCCCAAGATAACATCGAAGTCTACCATACTGAGTAATAATAGATCAACTTTTGTCTCAAAACCACCAATAACAACTAAACACAACTGATACACACGGTCCACAATAATAGAATCTCCCACATGCGTGGACACATAAATAGGAGAACTCAAGGAATCACGAGACACGTTCAAATACGGGGCAAAGTAAGATGACACATATGAATAAGTGGATCCCGGATCAAATAAGATTGATGCATCTCTATGGCAAACCGGAACCATACATGTAATAACTGAGTCTAAAGTAATTGCCTATGTCCTACTCGGAAGAGCATAAAATCTGGCCTGGCCTCCCCCTCTAGGTCCACCTCTACCCTCCCGTCCCCCACCCCTACCTGGCTGAGCAAGTGGAGTGACAATTGGGGCAGCAATCATGGCCTGAGAAGTCTGCGGACCTGATTGAATCCGTGGAACCTAATTAGTCTGGAAGGTGCACCTCTCTTGAGTCTAGGGCAGTCTCTGACCATATGGCGTGTATTACCACACTCAAAACAAGCTCTCGGTGGGCATGGAGGCTGGGACTGGCTCGGGCCTGGTCGGCTAGACTGACCGCTGAAGGCACCCTGTGTAGGAGGTGCACTAGAAAGTGGCTGAGCAAAGTGTGCAACCTAAGACCTCGGAACGACCGGAGCACCACTAGAAGCTGGAAGTGCTGAATGAACTGGATGGCTCACATAGCCCCTACCATGACGGGTTGTAGCTGATACGAAGTGTCAGACTCAACCACCTGCTAATACGAAGTGTCGGACTCCAAATTCCTAGCCATGCTGAATCTAATACTCTGATTAAGCCCCTCAATGAATCGACGAACTCGCTCTCTAACTGTAGAGACCAAGAATGAAGCATGCCTGGACAAGTCACTGAATCGGAAAGCATACTCCGACATTAACATAGTACCCTAGCACAGCCGCTCAAACTCAGCGCGCCAAGCATCCCGAAGGGTTTGAGTAACAAACTCTCTCAAGAAAAATGCTGAAAATCGATCCCATGTAAGTGAAGCTACCTCAGCTGAGCTACCCACCTCGTACGCCCGCCACCGCTGATATGTCGCTCCCTTTAGCTAGAATGTAGTAAAAGAAACCCCACTCGTCTCCACAATTCCCATAGTGCGGATAATGTGGTGACACTCCTCAAGAAAACCATGTGCATCCTCCAAAGCCAAACCACTGAAAGTAGGAGGGTGGTACTTCTTGAACCTCCCGAGCCTAAAGTGCTCTTCCTCGTATGCTTATGCCCTAACCAAGGGCTAAACTGGAGCAACAGGTTGTACCAGTATAAACTCTAGGACTTGATCAACCTGGACCCGCTGCTCTAGGGTACGGGCTGCGGGAGTCTGTGCTCTTCCCCCAGCCTAAGATATGGATGGTGCAAGTGGGATCAACCCTGCCTGAGCTAAGGTACTGAACATGATCGGGAACTGTGCGAGGATCTCCTAAAGTGCTGGGATGGCATTAGGCACCTCGGGTGCCTGTCCCCCGACAAAAGATACTGGCGGCTCCTCTATCTCAGCTCGGGAAGGTGCTCTGGCTGCACCACATGCCCATCATTGGCCTCTACCCCGGCCCTGGCCTCTTGCGGCTCTAGAAGGGGGCGTGGGTCATCGGATCCTGCGGTGTGTGTCCTCACCATTTGTGAGAGAATAGAAAGTCAAAGATTTAGTTTTCGAAATCAACCAATTTGCACGATAAGGAATCAAAGAAGTGAAGATTTCCTATAGTTATGTAGCCTCTCGAAGATAAGTACAGACGTCTCGGTACCGATTTGCAAGACTATACTAAACCTGTATATGAATCATAACACCTATGAACCTAGAGCTCTGATACGAACTTGTCAGGACCCCAATTTCCCTCTGAAGGATATCGTGATGGCACCTAGTCTCTTCGACTAGGTAAGCCTAACAAATAATGATAACTGAACATATACAAACTAACAAGCCTTTTAAAACAACTGAAAAATAGATAAGGCCTTCCGAAAACAAAATCTCACAATACACACCCCAAAACCGGTAAAACTGAGTCATAAGATTTATAGAATACAACTTGAGTACTACTACATCATTGTTCGAAAGAAAATTCAACAGGAAGTAAAATAGGGAAGCTGACTCTGAGTCCTGCGTACATGAAGCAGGTATACGTTGAAGTCTCCCAAGTAGCAGCTACAACACCTCCAATGACCGGCACCACAACGGTACCCAATAAGTATAAAGCCTAACCTCAATAGAGTAGTGACGAGGCCTGGTCAAGACACCTACTAGGATATAAAATAGACAGTATTAAAATTTAATACGGATTAGGAACGGAAAGAGAAGAATAACTAATATGGAACAAGATATTATCAAGAACTAGTACTGAAAATTAACAATAGAAATACCATAAAAGAAGCAACTAAAGTGCTACAATGATCATGTACGGACTACAACTGCTAGAATTAATGAGAATGAAGCAATAAGAAATAATCCTTCCACAACACTTAGCAACATGAAACAAACAGCAAGAAACACAACGAGGTACCGCCTCGTGTATAATGAAATCAAACCAAGGTAATGCCTCGTATAATCAAGAATCACAACTGATGTACCACCTCGTATTCACATTTCTCAATTTCAATCAAAAATTTTTCTTATACCTCCGCGTGAGCCTTATATTTGAAAATAGGTTTTGAAAACAGTTTTCCCGAAATAGCTACACGCACTTTAGCCCACCTTATGACGTCGCGTGGCTTCACGTAGTTCCCCTACAAGCAACATGCACATAAGTCCCACCTTATACCGTTGCATGCACATCAAGCCATGCCTTATACCATCGCATGCACGTCAATATCATATCACACTAACAATTCGCACCACAAGTTCCCACATATCACAAATTGCAAACAACAACAATATCAATGTTTCCACAAAAATAGCCTATGGTTCTACCACAACTTATATAAGAATTTCAACAATTACAATGGATGAAAAATGTTGAATAGGATAGATGTTTCAGCAATAATCAACATCGCCTCAACGTATTAACAAATTTCACAACTTCAACACCAAATAACTCAACAATGAGAAAATAATATATAACCACGATATTAAATAAGAATAACTCATAAAGAAGGAAATAATATTCAATAATGAGTCTCAAATAATAGAAATCACTAAGTAAAGGGATAACATGAACAACTTATTCAAACAATGAAAATTAACGATGAAGAGGTAGCATGTAACAATAAAGGAGACAACAAGTTCACCTAAGGCATTTACGGAAAGTCTAATGCAATTAAGGATAATTTGACTATGAGAATTTAGAACATAATATGGCTTTTAAATTAAAGCATAAAAATAGTCTAAGTAGCCTAAATCGGTCAAATACTACGTACAACCCGTGTACCCGCTCGTCACCTTGCGTACATGGATTTCAATTAGCACAATTGAATCAAACAAATACCAATCCTAAGGGGTAGTTCTCCCACACGAAGTTAGGCAAGACACTTACCTCAACTAGGCCAATTCAGCACTCGGAAATAGCTTTTCCCTTAAAATCCGCCTCCACACGGCTCAAATCTAACCAAAATCGACTTAATATCATCAAACAGTTCTAGGGAATTCAATTGCAATAGATAAAGTTAAGATCTTTACAATTTTCTTAAAAAGTCAACAAAAGTCAACCCGGGGCTCGCCCGGTTAAAACCCGGGTCCAATGGTAGATTCCGTCTACCCATGACCCCACGAGTTCATATATGTGATTAGTTTCAAAATCCGAATCCAAATTGACTCTCAAAACTCAATTTCTTATTTTTCGAAAACTTCACAAAATTTCATAAATTTCTACTTTGATGCACATAATTTTGATGTTAAAATATAAAATATGGTGATGGAATATGATTAGAAATAGATTAGAATCACTTACCCTAGGTTTGTTGGTGATAATCCCCTCTCCAAATCGTCTCCTACCAAGTTTAGGGCTCAAAAATGAGAGAATGAACTCAAAATTCTCGTCTCCTAGCCCTTTAACCAGCTACAGATGTCGCATTTGCGACACAAGGTTCCCATTTGCGAACCCTCGCAATTGGGACCAGGGCTCGCATTTGCGAAACCTGACAGGCTTAACATACATCGCAATTGCGATAAAGCCTTTGCAATGGCGAACTAGGGAAAGATCGCAAAAGCGGACAAATAGTTTGCAATTGCGAACATGACCAAATTCTGTTGGCTTCGCAAATGCGAAGATGAGGTCGTATTCGCGACAATTGCCCATCACCTGTCACCTTCACAAATGCGAGCCTGGTGTTCGCATTTGCGACACTAGAGCACAATAGATCAGTTTCTGCAGATTTCCATCCCAAAACACTTCTAGAACGTGTCCGAAACTCATCCGAGCCCTCGATGCTCCAAACCAAACATACACATAAGTCAAACAACATCATACAAACTCGCTTGCGCAATCAAAACACAAAAATAACATCTAAAACTACGAATCGAACGCAAAAACACATGATTTTCAAAGAAATATTTCAAGAACTTCTAGAACTACAACTAAGCGTCTGAAACCTACCAAAATAACTAGCGACACCAAATTTTGCAGACAATTTCTAAATTCCATGACACACCTATTCCAAGTCCCAAAATAAAATTCCGAGCTCGATAGCTAAAAGTCAACATGTGGTCAAACATTTTGACTTAAAATTGCCAAATTTCAGCAAATCAATACAAGTCAACCTACGGACTTCCAAAATCAATTACGGGCATACACTCAAGTCTGAAATCATGATACAAAACTATCGGAGTCATAAAAATATAGTTCTGGGATCGTTTTCACAAACGTCAATATTTGGTCAATATTTTCAAATTAAAGCTTCTAAGTCTAGAATCAAGGGTCCAAATCAATCCGAAAGCTTCTCGTAACGAAACTAATCAACCCTGCAAGTCATAAAAACATAAACACACATGTTTTAAGCAATAAAAGGGGTAACAGGGTGCAATTATACAAAATGATTGATCGGGTCGTTACATGTTCAAAGTTGGAAAGTTGATGGTTTGAAAAGTTTATAAGTTTGACTGTGGGTTGACTTTGAGGCTATCGAGTTTAAATTGTTGATTTAGGACTTAGGATCGGTCTATTTAGTCTTTTGGAACATGTGTGCAAAGATTGGGTTCATTTCGGATTGGTTAGGCTTTAATCGGATGCTTGGTTGTGAGTCTTTGAAGTACTTGAACTTGAAGAAATGTATTATGTGTTTTGGTGTTTGATTCTTGGTTATGGGTGTTATTTTGATATTGTGAGCTTATGTGCGAGTTCATATATTGTTTTACTTGTTGGTATGATAGGACCGGGTCCCCGGGGGCTCGGGTGGGCTTCAGACCACCCAAAGCATATTGAAAGTTGCAGATTTTTACTGGTGTCAGTTCGTTCTTCGCGATCGCGGAGTGCATTTGTGCAGGCTAGGAAATTCTTCATCATGTTCGCAATACAGGGGCCGCATTCACACTAGGTGAGGCTGAGTGACCTTCACATTTGCGACCTCAGAGTCGCGTTCACGTACCACTGAGGTAAGCTGAGGAGTGTCAGGCATTTGTCCTTTGCGTTCACGGGAAGGGAACCACGTTCGCATAGGCTTGTGGTACTTGGGCATTTTGATTGCAAGTTGGGGGCCGCATTCGCGTAGGTGTTATTTCAAGCTGTGGATTTTTGTTCTTCGCGAACGCGAGGCGGTGGTCGCGTCCACGAAGGGTACCACTTGATAGAAGTATAAGTGATGTAATTTCGGGGCTTATACTCACTATTTCATATTTTGAGCCACAAACTTAGAGAGGAGCAATGTTTAAGGGAATTTTCACATAAGGCAATAGGGTAAGTGATTTCTACTTGATTTTAACATTATATCTTGTTTCCCCATGGATTATTACACATAGACTATGGGATTTGAAAGGGAAATTTAGGGAATGTTGATATGGTTTTAGAGAGTGAACAATGGAGATTTGAACCCCGATTCGGAGTCAAATTTGGATGAAAATTGTATATTTGGACTTGTGCTGAAATGGGTAATCAGGATTTGTGACTTTTGTCGGGTTTTGAGACGAAGTCTCGGGTTGGCTTTTTGGTTGACTTTGTGTATTTGTATAAAGATCAAAGATTTATTGTTTGGGTTTGTTTCCTTTGACTTTATTTGATGTTATTGAGTTGTTTTTTTACTAGATTCGATCCGTTCGTAAGTCAATTCGCCTAGGAAGGCATTTTTGGAGTATTGATTTTGCTTGTTTGAGGTAAGTATCTTGCCTAAACTTGGTTGACGCACCAGATGCCTGAGTCATTGGTGTCGTCTACGTGCAAAGAGTGTCGTACATTTGAGGGGTTGAGCCCATGTGTGTGCACCGGGTTTTGTTCATGATCGGGGTAGTATCTAGGCTATAATATGCGTTGTTTTGAATATTTATGATTCTTATTATCATGCTTTACATGTTGTAGAGTTCGTGAATCATGTTATAGATTATGTGTAGGTTAATCTCCTGTTCAAACATGATAACTATTGTTTTGAGTCCTATCCGTCTAATCTAAGTCGTAATTGTACACTTCGAACATGCACACTTTAGCATGTTATTTTATCTATCCAGGATTACTTGATTTGATGTTCATTGG
The DNA here is from genome assembly GCF_000715075.1 of Nicotiana tabacum. Taxonomy (NCBI): domain Eukaryota; kingdom Viridiplantae; phylum Streptophyta; class Magnoliopsida; order Solanales; family Solanaceae; genus Nicotiana; species Nicotiana tabacum. Next base: position 39,176,334 of record NC_134092.1, read on the forward strand.
CTGTATATACGTATTCTTGTATATGCTTCTATGTTCTGGACTGGTTTGACAGCACGTGAGTTGTCCATGCGGGTTGAGTTGATTGTGGAATATGAGTTGTCTGTGCGGTTGTTATGGCACGTGAGTAGTCTGTGCAGCATGTAGAGAAGGATCCATCCCCCTACGGTCATCCTCTCATGTTTCTCCTTGATGACGTACACGCGGTCGTGGAAAACTGATCAGGGTTGGGTCTTTGTATATCTTCTCTATATGAAAATTCCTTTGGTCTATACATGATTTATACTGTCTATCTCCTCTATATATTGGCTCCATACTTGTATACATGCCTCTTATTGCATATTTTCTCTATGTGCCGATTCTTTTAGTGAAATGACAGACAATACATACCTTCTCTATATGTATTCCTCTATGTGATTTGACTTGCCTTTTCGCATATCTCCTCTATATGTTTCATTGTCAAATGCTTATGCATATCATCTCTATGTGCACCATGATCATTACCTGTAGCTAGGCATAGATTCTGGTATTGTTACTACGTATTGCATGTATTCATAACTTGTACAGATTTTATCATATGAGTAACATTGTTGACTCTTGCGACTGCCTATACAAGGTTAGTCATGATACTTATAGAGTACATAGGGTCGATTGTACTCATTCTACACTCTGCAATTAATTATGCAGATCCAGGCGTGGGACCTAGCTGAGAGCTATACTGGATTGGAGTTGCTGAGAGACAAAGTAGAGTTGCATCATGTTCGTGGATCTTGGTGTCTCTTTCCATTTCTACTATTGTTATTATTATTCAGACAGTATTTTTATACTATCAAACTTGTACTCCTATTGTAGAGCGCATGACTTTTTTTACCAGTTATGGGGGATTTATTGTATTATCGTAGTCTTATCTATGAGATTTGACTTTTAGACTTGTATTATTCTGTAATTTGTTATCTTGAATCACTATTGTGATGCTTAGCTTGCTTAATAAGTGAGTTAGGAGTCATCATGACCGGATGGTGATTTTGGGTTATGACAGTACGGATAATGCCTCCAAGTCTTAAGAACATGCATGATACCTTCCAACTCCAAATCATGAACTGAATACTCCTTCTCATGAGACTCCAAATGCCGTGGCACATAAGTAATCACCCAACCATTATGCATCAACATCATGCGAAGATCGACGTGTGAAGCATCACAATACACTATACATGGCCTTGAACCTGTAGGCAGGACCAACACTGGGCTGAAATAATCGAACACCTCTCCACAAGGCGACGATAGTATTTTGCCCTCATAACACAAGGAAATAACACCATGAACCATATGTATAGCATCATCACGCCCGCTGATGCCCAACTGATATCTAGTACTCAACATCGTGTAGAATGAGTAGGAAGGAACTAAAGGTATAGGCTTCAAATCGAAATAAAGTCACATGATAAGGAATCAAAAAGGGAAAGTTCCTAAATCCCTATAGCCTCTCGCAGATAGATATTGGTGTCTCTGCATTGATCCACAAGACTCTACTAGACTTGCTCATGATTAGTGAGACCTTAAACAGAGAAATCCTCCCTCAACAATTCCTCAACAGGTTTGATGATTTTCAGACCAAAGAGGCCATTTCTACTCTACCAGAGCACATTAAAATGCGCAAATATTTTACCCAAAAACGTATATCCTTCATTATCAGTTGGAACTTCACCAAGGCAGAATTTGATAGAATCAAATACCTATCTAAAGAAGTCAAGATCAAGGGATGGACTCCTAAGCAACAAGTCCCTAAGGTCTCGAAGAATATTCAACAAAGCTTCCAGAAAGCTTCACCTTCCAAGACAGCTCTCAAAGAAAAGCTGAAACAAGCTCTACAGAACATAGAAGATTATGAAGAAAACCAAATCATGCAATTGATTGAAAATGCTGCTTCTACAGGAGAAAGCAGTAATGGTGACATGTGTAACCCAAAAGGAATTGCTTTGGCATACATGGACCCAAACTACGACTAGTGGAGTCTGCACAGAAAGAGTCTCTATCAGCAAGGACCGACAGAGTCTCCATCAGCAAAGGAATCATATCCTTTTATTGTTCACCTTTTAAAAAGAAGACAACTTTTACTGTTTGCTTTTAAAAGAGATTGGACCACCCATTTCTGTTTGTCGACCACTTCAGATTGTCGATTAAATCAGACCGCACAATTGTACGCCTAAGATCAAAGGCATCTTTCTCTTAGTCTATTTAAGAATCTCATTCCCCATTGTAAGAGGCATCAGAAAATTCTCCAATTTTCTAAGACCTCTCCCCTTTGTACTACTCTCTTATTTTCCGCTGCAATGTTTTTAATGTTCTATCAATAAAACTTGTAAGTTTTAATGGGCTTTTCTTTTATTATTTTAAACAATTTTATACTGCACTCTGTTCCGTCTCCACTTGGTATCAAACTTAGTATGAGCAACTAAGTACATATACTGTCCAAGGCATGTAGAGCTCTGATACCAACTTGTTACGGCCCAAAATCTCACCAAAGGCCGTGATGGCGCCTAACCCGCTCGCTAGGCAAGCCAACATACAACAACAACCATACAATTTGATCATTAAGCCATTAACTGTGTCATGATATAAATAACAATGTGGAATAAATATCAATTCGACATCATAAATTATAAAATGAAGGACAAGGCATAAATACGAACACAACTATCTAACAAATGCCTAAAATTCGATGTTACTACATCACAAACATCTAGTAAGTGTAACTAGAGCCAACTGAACAAATTCTTCTGTCCAAAAAAGAAATACATAGACAGAAATTAGATAAGTAGGGAAGGGGACTCCATGTGATGCGGATCGGTTCAAGTACAACAACTCACCATGAAGTCTCCAATAATACTCCTACTCAGCTCAAAGGGCACCGCTAATACCAGTCTTAGAACCTACATAAAATGTGTAGAAGTGTAGTATGAGTACAAAACCACGATACTCAATTAGTATCAAGTTTAGCTTTGAAGACATAGTGACGAGGGTTCGACACTGATACTTATTAGTAGTCCAATAATCAGATAAAACATGAATCAGATACGAGATAAGACATGATATTATCAAATAAGATATGAAAGCTAGATACACAGTTCATACAGGAGATTTAGGCATGTTTCACAAATATTAGAAAATCAAATCAGGTGTCAAATACCTCAATCCTCGCATCAATACATGATACATGTCATCCACATTTATATAAGTCAGATGCATGAGTCTATTATATGTATATATGCATGCTTAGGATCCCTTTCTCAATATCTCACACAAATCCATGTGCCTGACACAGACCACATGTTCAACCAAGCACCACAAATCCTAGTGCCTACGCTCAGAGAGCCCAAGATAACATAGGCAATCACCTTACTCCGGAGGGAAGGATCCATATCCAAGCGTATAATTATTTTATATTTAATGATGGTTAATAAATCATTGCGGCGTGCAACCCATTCCAATCATAATATTATCAATAATCGATAATCAATATCCGCTTGTATTGTCTTTGGTTCCAAATTCTTCAACATTTTCACAACATCCAACTCTCCAACTCATGAATATGTATATGAAATAATATAATTAATAGGCACAGGACATTATGATAAAAATGCGTATAAAAACTCATTGAGCTAAAAGATGGCTATGGCAAATCATGTAATTCAATTTATCACAACGGTTTAATAAGTAATTTTTCAAATTTCATAATTCTTTTCATAACCTTTAACATGAATGAATTAAGCCATGTAACCATAAATCACAAATAAAATAAGATAATTGTATGAATACAACTCAATAAGAAAGTTCAACAAGGTAAGATAATCATTATATGCCCAATTTCACAAGTCATAATCTTAAGCATGTTTCTAAGCCATAACTATGAGTCATCACATAGTCATAGAATCAACAAAACGTGGATAACAAATTCACATAGTCCAAACATGGCATAATCATAAGATAACTTCTATCGTACATGGTCATAACCTAGCTATGCATATAGGCCCATCACCTCGCATATACAGCAACAACAATAGCAATGACCCAATAAAATCCCACTAGTGGGGTCTGGGGAGGGTAGTGTGTACGCATACCTTTTCCCTGCCCCGAGAGAGTAGAGAGTCTGTTTCCGAAAGACCCTCGGTCACCTCGCATATACGTGGCTCCTAAATCAAGCAACATGTAAAACTTGATCACCTATGTGGAGAATTCCTTACAAGGATAGACAAGAGACTTATCTCTACCCTTCAAGCTTTAACTCAACAACAAACCACCTTGTCATTCAAATCCAACATCAAACGTCTCGATTTATCCAAATATAACTTAATAACGTCAAACAAAGCCATAGGAATCAATTCCAAATAATAAAGCTTTAATCGTTAATCAAATCTCCAAAAGTCAACCCGGACTCACATGGTCAAAAGCCGAGTCAATTGGTAGATCCAGACTACCCATAACCCCCTTAAGTCAAAATAAGTAATTATATTTCATAATCGACTCCCAAATTCCCAATTTGCACTCCCTTAAATTGTAAACAAAAACCGTAAAATTCTTAAAAACATATATTCGAAGTGTATAAATCCATGAGAAATCAAGATATATAATCAAATCTAAATAGAAATTACTTAACCACAAAGTAGTGATGAAAATATCCTCAAAAATTACTTCTTCCCCAGCTCCAAAACTTTGTTAGAAAAAGTGACAAAATTCCGAAACAAGTAAAAAAAAAAGTAATAGATATCCCATCCTGAATTAGATATCAAATAATCCCAAAACTCACATTTAATAAGTCCAATATGATCCTTGCAAGATTCCATCCTTGATAGCCTTTTGAATCACCTAATTTGGACTTAAAATGAGAGATATATGTTATTTTGATGTTTTAAAGAAAGTCTGAAATTTATGGACGAACTCAGGGACATAACCGGTATTTTTGAAATTATCACACTAGAAAATTCAGCAATTGTAAAATCTTAATTTAGCACCCGAAACCTATCTGGAACCTCCTCAATACAAACCATATATGGATTTCAATTATAAAACATGCTAATAACCTACTCGCGCACTCAAAACAATGAAAAGAGGTCGTCATGATCCGATGTTGACCGTGGTCAAACTCTAAATTCTTAGCATAACTAGTCTCTCAACCAATGAACCAAAACATACTCGAGCACCTTGGGACCCTGTCCAATCATACTAACAAGTACAAATACATTATTCAAAGATTGAAGAACCACAAATAACATCAAAACCAAGAATCAAAGATCATATCATTATCTTAAGTTTCAAACATTTCAACTTCGCCAAACGCGTCCAAATCACACTTAGATATTCTAGATCACAACCAAACTTTGTACATAAGTTCCAATAAACTAAATGAACCTATACAGGGTCTCAAAACCACAATCGGAGTCTGATAACACCAAGGTCAACTCCCGGTCAAACCTATGAACTCTACAAACCTTTAAATTTTCAACTTTCAACAAATAGAGCCAAAACCTCCTAGGAACCTCCAAATTCAAATCTGAACATATTCTTAAGTCACAAATTACCATATAAACCTATTAAAACCATAAAATCCTGATTCTGAGGTCCTTTACTCAAAAGTGAAACCTTGGCCAACTCTTTCAATTTAAAGCTTCCAAATTGATAATCACTATTCCAAATAAGTCTGGAACCTCTCGAAAGCCAAAAACAGCCATACCCACAAACCATGATGCATCATATGAAGCTACTCAAGGTCTCAAATCATCAAACGGAATACTAGAGCTCAAAAAACTGGTCAAGTCATCATAGAGAGGCTATAGGGCATCTAGAAAATATTTCACCATCTTTCTCTCCTTATAGCGCGGCCTTAATTTAGCTTGAAGCCTAATCTTTGGTTTCTATCTATTCGTTTGTATGCATTGTTGTGAGTGTGTTATTTATTGAGCATCGGTTGCTTGTGTGGATGTCATGGAAGAGCGGCAAGGCAACTATGTGATGAGTGTTATGCGTATAAGGATTGTGTTCGAAGAGTTTTTCTATGGAAAGAAGAGTTTTCTTGTGATGCCACGGGATGCTGGCACTTGATCATCATCTCGGAGTGTGGTCTAGCTTTAAGGTATGGATATATTAATGGATCTTCAGTAGTTCATTAGTGGGATGGAATAAATTCTTGTACCTAGTTGACGAGTGCAGACTCGAGAGGAACAATTGATTATATGAAGGTTGTAATACTGATGAAGTAGAGTGTTGAGGTTAATATGTGGGTTACCTCTTGTGATGAGGTTCGATGTTGTATGGTTTTCCTTATGAGGTCATTGGGTGTTCTCAAATGATGAGAATATGGCTTTAGGCCAATTGGGGGAGCTTACTGTTAATGATTGGGTCATGCGGACATATATTGATATAGTTTCTGGGCTGAGGTGAATTTGTGGGCTTGTTGTGACTTGAGCAGAGTGACATCAAGGTTGAATTGGATAGGGATTTATCATATATGTGATGTGCTATGCCTGGATGATTGCATTGGTGGATGGATGAATAAGCTTCTTGACTGATGTTTCATCTACTCTAAAAATTATATGAGTATAATTTTCCATTCTAGAAATCATTTTTAGGCCTTAACAAATTAAAAGAGAATGAAGGGCTATTCTTGAAATTGTTGATATGATTGATTTGATTGTAGTCATGCCTTATATCAGAAACACATATATATGCATGTTATTCTTGTGCTACTTGAGCTTCTATACTCATATTAAAGATCATGATTGAGGCCTTCAAGGAAATATTTGGCACGATGGATATTTTGTGCAGCTTGATATAATATTGGCATGGATATTACCGGGCGGTTCGATATGAGATTCGCACATTGGTTATCTCTATGCAGAGAGGATGGGAGTTGGACTTTACGTTATGTTTATTTGTTTACCTTAGTTGTTCCTACATGTTTTACTATCTTGTTTAAATCACATCTATGTTTCCTACTTGGTTTGTTACCATTACATCCATGTTTTTGACTTGGCTCATTTTTGTCTTTTATCTTGATTATTGTTGTTATACTTGTGCCTTCTACCTTGTTTGTTATTGTAACGTATATTCCTTCTACCTTGTTCGTTGCTATTACAATATGCCTCCGCCATGTTGTTACGGTTACCTTGTTGGGTTGTTGGGTTGTTAGTTTGGTAGTTATTGTTTTGTGCTAGTTGGTTTGGTTGTTACTCTTTTGTACTAATTGATATAATGGGATCGAGTGTGCGCAGCATAGAATTCGGGTGCATGCTGCACAGTATGGCCATGAGATCGGGTTTCTCGCTGCAACATTGTTGTGATTTATTGAATTGAGATGTTGGTATAAGATATGTAGTTATGCAATCATTTATGTAGCCTACGTGCAATTATCTTCATATGTTTTTCAAACATCTGTTTATGTATGCCTGGTATTTGTTACTGAACCATATCCATGTTTCCTATATATGTTTGCTATTGTCATATGTATACTTTCCTATCACGTTTGTTACATGTCTTTGCTTGCCACTTGCCTTTACTCGCTACATGACTTTACTTATTACATGTCTTTACTTCTTACATGTCTTTATTTGTTACATGCCTTTACTTATTATATGTCTTTATTTACCACATGCCTTTACTTGTTCCGTGCCTTTATTTATTACATCCCTTTACTTGTTACATGTCCTTACTTATTTCATACCTTTACTTGTTTCATTCTTTATTCTCCTATGCTATGTTGGATTGTGTGACTATTTGATTGTTTATTGTAAATGACGTGTTTGAGTCTTTGTTGGAATATATGTGTGAGACAAGCTCTTGAATATTGGATTGCCTATCACATCTTATTCGTGATCATCTTTTCTTGATGAATTATATGTATTCGTCATCTTTTATGTTATGTTATGTTATGAATTATGCCATATTTGATTGCTTCTCGGGTATTTCCTTATGAATTGGTATTATGTTGGATTGGGTTGCATGTCACAACGGTATTAATTTCGGATCGGGTTGCACGCTGCAATGGTATTATGTTTGGATGTGATTCCTTGTGCGTATTCCATGTATATTGTTTTTCCTTCGTGGAAATGGCTAAGGTTATGTCTTTGTTTGCCATATCTGTTAACTTGCTCATTAGTTCTCTTATTCGATACTCTTACTATTTCGTCATATATCTTGTCTTGTTTCCTACTTATTATCTTCACATGCATTTTAAGTGAGTATTTTTTGACTTAAAAACCTTACCACTACTTCATCGAGGTTAGTCAAGCTACTGAGTTCATGGGGTTGGTTGTGCTCATACTAAACTTCTGTATCTTGCGTGCAGATATTTAGAGCCAAGAAGCTGAGGAGTTCGAGGGCGAGCATTGAAAACTACAACGTTCTGTCCATCTACTATCATTTTGTTCTTGGTAGTATAGGACTTATAATTTTGTTTATTTGACTTCCAAAAAGATGATATATTTCTTCTTGTCAACATGGTAATTTAAAATCTTAATTGCTCATGGCTTGTATCACTAGTTCTTGGGATTAGTTGAGTTAATTCCACATTCTTATTTGTTATATCGATGATCTTTAGTATTGAGAGAGTTTTATTTAGTTGGCTTACCTGGCAGGTTGGATTAGGTGTCACCACGACTTAGTGGGATTTTGGGTCGTGATATCTAATTAATATCAAGTACAAATCAAAGGGGAATTGATAATGGAAGGTAACTATTTAAAAAATTATTGAAGGGTTGATCGCCTAAACTTGACGCCTTGTATTGATTCAGTCAAATAACACTAGTACTTGTATTTGGAGCTATTAAGCAATTATCCATTTACGTAAAAGGGTCATATCATAACTTTATTGAATTAGGCCTTACACGAATAAATCGTTCGGCCTAAATCAATGTCTAGCGTTTGCATTCTTAATCATGTTGATGAGAAGAGAGTAATTAATCTATAAGTTATGCAATAATTCAATGGATTAACTAACAAAGCCTCAATACATTAGAATGTTTAAAATCCTAGCAACCGCATGCTGAATTACGTTAAGGAAGAAGTTGGCCCAATGTAAGCTTGCTAGCTTATTGGGCTCAACCTTAAGGCGAGGTCCAGAAGCATGTACGATACTTTGCACCTTGGTTCTGCTCATATGCCCTTTTAGAGAACTAGTTGCAGAACCAATCCTTTACACTTAGCAAAGAGATCTTAAATCTTTAAAACAATCAAAATCGCTACTACTATTACAAACATAACACCTTTAAACTTGAAATTGAATTATAATAATGGCCTAATCCTACTAAAAGTGGCTATGGAGTATCTATAATTGATCAGGTTCACAAACATAGCCACTTCTGAGCGTGGCAATTGAGGGGGGAATTTGCTGCCGTACCCTATATTTGTGCCACCTTTTAACATGTACCCTATTTTTAAAAATTATTGATTTGGTAGCCAGTTGACAAAAAATCCGTAATAATATGACAATTACACCCCTGATAGTATTAGCATTAGCATGCTACTTTGGAGATGACCTCATTCGCATTAGCATACTGTAAAACAAGCCCTGATAAACGTAGCAGCATGCTAACGTTTGGAGATGACGTTGTTTTACAGTACCAGAGATTTATTCATTAGCATGCGAGATGGTGTAAAACTTCAGCCAATTACAGTAGCAGATGAAATTGTTTTACATTGAAGCTAAAACTTCATGCTAATGCATGTTGAAATTATTTATCCTGCAGTCAACAGTTTTATCATGAGTTTGATCCAAAACTTCAGTCTAAACATGCTAAAGTTATTTAGTTCATTTGCTAAAATTTCAAACTAAACATGTTGAAGTTATTTAATTTATTTGCTAAAACTTCAATTTAAACATGCTGAAGTTATTTAGTTTATTTGCGAACACTTCAGACTAAACATGCTTAAGTTTTTATTTTGCAATATGTAATTTTCTAATGAGTTTTTGCTAATGCATGCTGAAGTTATTTAGTTCATTTGCTAAAACATCAGACTAAACATGCTTAAGTTATTTAGTTCATTTGTTAAAACTTCAGACTAAACATGCTGAAGTTATTTAGTTCATTTGCAAAAATTTCAGACTAAACATGCTTAAATTTTTGTCTTGCAATACATAATTTTCTAATGAGTTTTTGCTAATACATACTGAAGTTATTTAGCTCATTTGCTACATCTTCAGACTAAACAAGCTTAAGTTATTTAGTTCATTTGCTAAAACTTCATGTCAAAACATGCTGAAGTGTTGTCCTGCAGTCTACAGTTTTGTCAATAGTCCTGAAGGGTAAAATCGTCTTTTTAAAATGCTTTTAACAAAAAAATGGGTACGGATGCAAACGAAAAAATAAAACGGGTAGAAGTTAAAAGGGGGCGACCAAATAGGGCGCCCCATGCCATTTTTACCAATTGAGACCCCATACCAGGCTTACAAAATAGCCATAATGACTACTCCTATAAACCTGAGTCTTCAATCACAAATCTGCATTTTTCAAGTACTCCAATTTTATGGAAGCTAGTGTTGATTTTATGTTGCCAGCATACGAATCAGATCAACTTGTGATCAGATCCATCTGTTTCAACTGTGAGTATTCTTTTTGTAACTACAACATCCAAAAATGACAAAATCAAGAAAACCTAATTACTAAATTATGAAATCATAGCTCATGTTCTATATTCATTCATCTTGAAACATCAGTCAATAAAATCAACAAATTCACTGAAAGTTCAAATGAAACCAATTTCTACAATTTTAACATACTTTCATTCATGAACATCATAAGTGTTACATTATTCAAATGAGACAATACCTTACAACAACAATAATAACAAACCCAGTGTAATCCCATAAGTGAATTTGGAGAGGGTAGTGTATATGCAGACCTTACCCCTACCTTAAAGGTAAGAGCTTATTTCTAATATACTCTCGGCTCACGAAAGATAAAAAGGAAAGCAACAACACAAATCAGTAACAACAAGATAATAAAAAAACAAAGGAAAAGGAACACTAAGTAGTTATAGAAATATAACAATAATACTATACAAGACTAACATTTATATTCTCGACTACCTACTAGTCTTCTACCTTAATTCTCGACCTCCACATCTTCCTATCAAGGGTCATGTCTTAGGTAAGCTGAAGCAATGTCATATCCTGCCTAATCACCTCTCCCTAATATTTCTTTGGCCTACTTCTATCTCTTCTCAGACCCACCAAGGCCAATCTCTCACACCTCCTTACTGGAAATCTATGTTTCTCCTGTTTGCTTCCCGCATCTTATCCTCTACACGGAAAACTCCCACTTTGGCCCGAATATTTTAATTCCTAATCGTATACATCCCGCTATGCCCACACATACATCTCAACATCCTCATTTATCCTACTTTCATCTTCTGGACATAAAAGTTCTTGACTGGCCAACACTCAGTCTCATACAACATAGTCGATCTAACCACCACTCTGTAGAACTTGTATTTAAGTTTAAGTGGTACATTCTTATGATATAAGACATCGGATGCGAGCCTCATCTTGTCCTCCACTGGGGACTCTCCCACTTTCGCCCGAATATCTTCATTCCTACTCTTATCTCATAAAATACTGGATGGAACTCAAATACTCAAAAATAATATCTCAGTATCCAATATTCAAAACCCCAGCAAATCAGATAAATTTAAAAATCCGAGACTCAGAACCAAAAGCTTGAAAATCCTAGGAAAACAGCAGAGTTTTCTTTCAGAAAGAGTAGGAATCAGAAGCAAGAGACTTGAAAGATTTCATCCTCAATCATAAAACTAATTTTAAAACCTCAAGAACTTCTTAGTTGACTGATTTCTACTTGTTCATGAAATTTTAGATCTCGGAGAAATCCCTAAAAGAGTTGCTCAAAAATTGCCCTCTTCGTGTGATGAGAATGAGTTTTTATATGAGTCACGTAGGATTTCCTTATCTCCCCTCCTTCTTATTTTAAGCTCCAATCAATTAGCTCCTAAAAGGAGTCTAAGCTTCTTACCAATCAGCTAATACCAAGGCACCTACTTAGTAACTTTCTTATGATTTCCCTTTGGTAATTCCCACATATGCCCTCCAAATTCTTAAGCCTTATCGCCCAGCGCATAAACTTACCCACAAAGACTTGGCTGGGTTGGAAAGATTCTTTAAGGACTGGGCTCAACCCTACCAAACCTCTAAAAGTCTAACATAATCAAACCAAGCCCAATAAAATGCTACCTACCCTATTTGAAACCTTGAGACATGCCCACTTGTTAGACCAATTCTAATTGACCTTCATTCCCCAAATTGAAACCCCAAACTCTAAAACTAAGGTCAAACACTAATGACTGAAATCTAACTAATAATCATTAAAGTTAATCAAACAATCATACTGAAAATCAGAAACATATACACATGCAATTTAATTATCAACTAAACAAAAAGAACAATCATGCTAATTATCCAAAAACCTAATTAACTAAACATGTAATTCAAATTTGAGACAAATGAAAAACAATTAAATGAAGTTCAAAGGAACGTGGGAGGGAAAGAAGGAGAAAGGTTCAAAGATTACCTTCTCCAAGTTATTTGTTAGTTGGCTTAATTATTAGTAAAGACTTGATTCTATTGATTGACTTAATTATTAGAAATGATTTAATTCTGTTGATTGACTTAACTATTAGGAATGATTTGATTCTTTTGTGATTTGATTTTATTCTAATTATTGTAAATTATTTCCCTTTCTAAAATAGTCATAGGACCTAGTATATAAATACTTTTGCTTAGGGATGTAAGAAACACATAAAAATACAAGAAGCCTTTTATTCTTCTCAAAATCTATATGGTATCAGAGCTATTGCTGCCCTTTTTAGGTGAGGTATCTCCCTCATAGCACTAGGGTTCCGTTATTATCAAAGAGGTCGAGGTTTCTAACTCTTAGTGGATGTCCGCAACATAAAGTCCTTATGGTTCTGTCGAGACAAATTTAGTTTCTCGACGAAGCAGATTATTTTTGAGAATGTTTTTTAGATTTTCTTCTGATTAGGCACAAAATATATAGACATTCAGGAAGACGGTTTCTGGAGAAATCTTGTGTTCAGATGAAATTCATCTTTTCTGTTGCCTCCTAGCCAAACTTAACTCCATTAATATTGCCACATCCAATTATGTGCAATCAGGTACTACCTTAGTTGCTCACCTTAATTTTGGATTGTTGATTCTAGTGCAAATAGACACATGACAGGCTCTTCTAAAGGCATTCAAAACTGATTTTCGTGTCTTAAAGGAGATAATGTTAAAATAGCCAATGGTTCTTTAACACCTATCTCCAGAACAAGTTATGTCGTTTGTACTCTTAATATTAAACTATCATCTATGCTCCATGTCTCTGAGTTACCTATCAATCTTTTATTTTTAGTGTCATCACCAAAGCTCTAAATTATAAAATCGAGTTCTTCCCTGATTATTGTATTGCCAGTGGTAGATTTTACAATGACTTATATATATATTAAATGGAATTCAAAACTCTGGTCAAGCCTTTTTTGGGAAAATTAAGGATGTCAATAAATACATCGGCATAGACGGTTAGGACACCCACCATTCTTCGTTTTGAAGAAATTATATCCAGATTTATTTTCAACGACTCAATTTGAATGTTCGTTCTGTGATGCATGTGAATATGCCAAGCATACTAGAAACTCCTATCCAATGAGTAATAATATAAGTACAACTCTATTTATGACTATTCATTCTAATGTATGGGGTCCTACCCAAACTATTTCTTTGTCTAGCAGTCGATGGTTTGTTACTTTCATTGATTGTTGTACTAGGATGACTTGGGTATATTTGTTAAAAGCTAAAGGTGAATTTTTCTATTGTTTTCAGACATTTCATAAGATGATATATGCTCAGTTTGATGTCAAAATAAAAAACTTGAGAACTGAAAATGGCAGCGAATACATGGATAAAAGATTTTGTCCTTATATGGAGTCCAATGGGATAGTCCATCGACTAGTTGTCCTTATACTAGTGCACAAAACGAGGTCACTGAAAGAAAAAATAGACATTTGTTAGAAGTAACAAGATCTCTTATGTTCACCATGCATCTACCAAAACCTTACTAGGGAGGGGGGGTGATATTTTAGCGGTTGCTTATCTTATCAACAGAATGCCACATAATACCCTCAATTTTCAAATTCCTTGGAAGCTTTAAAGGGTAAGAATGAATATATTGTTCCCCCCAAAGATATTTGGATGTGTTTGCTTTGTCCACACTAGGAATTCTGGGAAAGTATATCCTAGAGCTATAAAGTTTATTTTTATTAGGTATTCTCCGACACATAAAGGTTACGAATGTTATTATCCTCCTTCTATGAGATCTTTTGGTAGCATGTATTTTATCTTTCGAGAATTTGAGCCCTATTTCATTATTACCTTACCACCTCTTCAGGGGGAGAGCAGTAAGGAGGAAGAGGTGATTCTACCTAGTTCCATTCCAGGACCTCTTGATGATATTATCACAGGAAAAGTGAAATTGGAGAAATAATTCAGGGGAAGACTATTGGGCATTTGGATATGCCTGATTTGAAAACTTAGTCAAGGAGAAATAGAGCAGAAGAAGCCATCATGCAATCTACCAAAGCCGAACCATTTTCTACTGGTGAGTTTTCTATATTTTCTAATGAGTTAGATGTACATATTTACAGAGTCAAATCTTACACCACCAAATACCCTTTATCTAATTTTGTCTTCTATAATTCTTTCTCTCCCTCCTATAGAGCATTTTCCTTGTCTATTTCTTTTGTGTCTATTCCCAAGAATTGAAGGTAATCTTTTGCAAATCCTAAATATAGTCAAGCTATGATTGACGAAATAAAGGCCTTGTCAAAAAATAAGACTTGAAAACTTGCCACTTTACCACTAGAAAAAATGTTGGTTGGCTGCAAATGGGTCTTTACTGTGAAGCACAAATCTGATAGCTCGATTGAAATATTCAAAGCAAGATTGGTGGCTAAGGTATTCACTCAGACTTATAGAGTGGATTATCAAGAGACATTTGCCCCTCTTGCACAAATGAACACTATTAGGATTATTTTGTCTTTTGCAGCTAATCTTGATTAAAACATACAATAGTTTGATGTGAAGAATGTATTTCTTCATGGAAATATAGAAGAAGAGTTCCTCCTGGATTTGATACTGAACAAAGTCAAGGAAAGATGTGCAGACTGAAGAAATCCCTACACGGTCTGAAGCAATCCCCTAGAGCTTGGTTTGACAGCTTCTGCAAAGTAATGATCGCATTCGGCTACCAACAAAGCAATGTTGATCATACTCTCTTCATAAGATATCAAAAGGGTAAACTCACTCTTAATAGTTTATGTTGAAGACATAGTAATGAAAGGAGATGACAAAGAGAAGATAACCCAATTGAAGAAGCTATTGGCACATGAATTTGAGATCAAGGATCTAGAAAATTGTAGTGCTTCTTGGGAATTGAGGTTGCCAGACAAAAAAAAGAAATCTTTATTTATCAAAGAAAGTATATTTTGGATCTCTTGAAAAAACCTGGTGTGATAGGTTGCAAATCAGTAGAACCGCCCATTGAAAGTAATCACAAGTTACAAATAGGAATTGGAGAGATAGTTGATAAGGAGAGGCATCAGAGGTTGGTTGGAATACTCATTTATCTCTCTCATACTACCCCTGACATAGCCTATTCAGCCAGCTTGGTGATTTAGTTCATTCATGATCCCCAAGATCCTCATATGCAAGTTGTCCTTTATATTTTGCGGTATCTGAAGTCTTCTCCAGGTAAAGGTCTATTTTTCTTCAAACATGGTCAACTTTAGGTAGAAGCCTATACAGATGCAGATTGAGCTTGATCTTTAGATGATAGAAGATCTACATCCAGTTATTGTACACTCGTAGGAGAAAATTTGGTTACTTGGAGAAGCAAGAAGCAAAGTGTAGTTTCTAGATCAAGTGCAGAAGTAGAATATAGAGTTATGGCCTGATGTGTCTGTGAACTTCTTTGGTTACTAAAATTACTAGAGGAATTGATATTCTTTGAAAAGCAGAAAAATTCCTTATATTGTGACAATAAGGCTGTTATCATCATAGCTCATAATCCAGATCAGCAAGACCGAATAAAGAATGTTAAAATTGATTAACACTTCATCAAATAAAAAGTTATGAGTGGTGTCTTGAGTTTGTTTCATGTGTCACCAGAAAAGCAACTAGCTGATGTGTTTACCAAGGGTCTTAACAAAAGGACTTTTCATACATTGATTTGCAAGTTGGGCATGTGCGATATCGTTTTACCAACTTGAGGGGTAGTATTGATTGGCTTAATTATTAGAAAAGATTTAATTTTGTTTATTGACTTAATTATTAGGAAATATTTGATTCTAATTGAGATTTGATTTATTCGGATTGATTGTGAATTATTTCCCTTCCTAAAATAGTCATAGGACCTAGTGTATAATACTTTGCTTAAGGATGTAAGAAACACATAAAAATACAAGAAGCTTTTTCTTCTTCTCAAATCTACACTATTGTTAGCCGAAAAGACTGAATTCCGGCCAGCATAGGTCATCTACACAAGCACTGACTTGGATTTCATATTCGGCCAGACCTAAATATGAACATGGCTTCTAAGAACAGGAATATTAAAGGAAGAAAGGATTCCAGCCGGTCAACGGAGCTGACCGCCATGAAATGATTGAAACTAGTGCCAATCAATAAATTATAGCAAGATCTATTTAATGATACAAGTTTTAAGCTCACACAACTTTTGGTTGAGTTCAAATTGAAAAAGGGATAGTGGGCCCAGGGTTTTAATTTTTGGAGTCTGATTCGTAGTGATTGGTAGAGTTTCAGGGGGAACTAATGAAGGATTTGAGGAGAGGAGAATGAGGTGAGGCGAGCAGCGTAATTTGATCTTTAAGATTGAGATCTTATTTAAAAAAGCAATAGCAGAAAAATAAAGTAGTTTTAAGTGGATACTACGTCGTTTTGCGGTATCTGCGACGCACCGGTCAGTGTTCTAGGCCACGTACTTTGGGCCTGTCTGATTCACCTAATCCCGGTCCAATTTACCTAAAACATCTTTCTTTTTAACTTCTCCCTTTTAAACAAATAGCCAACTTCACTAATTTATGAATTAAACCTAATCTACATTAATAGCCTCATTAAATAATTTTTAAGCAATTAACCGATTAGTTCACTCATTGACCTAAATTCTTTTAAGCAAATATACCACTTAGTTGTGTGCTTAGTGGTATTTTTTTTTAATATCAAAAACCAAAAACAAAGTGTCAAAAGGTCTCACAAAATGTTGGAGAATAAAACATGAAAATACATCACACCTATTACCAAAGTTGAGTAATATACCCAACCTTGATAGTACACTTTGAACTATGGCATACTTAAGATGTAAAACTGTAAATCCAAGCCATATAAGGACATTAAAAAAGCTATCCCAAAGAGTCGACCAAGAATTACAAGTGTATCCATGCTTCTCGTGTGGATGTGACCATGAGCACTTCATATCCATTCGAACAATTAGCTCCTTGTGATGCCAAACATTGGTAATTACACATGGCTTAGCAAAAAAAAGTTAATTAAACTATGCGCAAAATCGAGCCAACAATCCTGTCCAGTTCAAGGCCATCCTTTTGGTACAGTGCTTTGTCTTCCTAAAATCGTGACCCCTCCCTGTATATATATGCACGAGAGTACGAGACAAACATATTTACCTTCTGCATGTGGCATATATGTTGTATATTCTTGGTCGATGCTCCAAAGTGAACCACAGGAACCCGCAAATGCGATGCAAACCCTATGTGGCAGCTTGTTCTTTCTACGGGTGTAATTTGTCACAGTCTTCATAAAATTCTTGTCAAAAATTGCTTATTTAAGCTTCATCACGATGAGTCAGAATCAACACCTATTGCCAAACTCATTAGCTCATCATAGTTCACCACTAAGCTTGTGCCACCATTTGTGTGCGACTGCCTTGTCCCAATTAGATTGAGTTCCTGGACCAGAAAAATGGACTGGCCTATACCATGGTTGCATTTAAATGGAATGAGCATCAAAGATACTAATACCACCCTTCTAGATTTGGCCAATGCATAGGGACCAGTCCTTAGCAAAGTACTGCAAAACAGAAAACTATGTTAGTAAAAGATATCTTTCTACTCTCCTCCAAATGGATTTGAGCAGGAAGTCTAATTTGTACTCCTTCTCCAGTGGCCTTCACATATCCTCCAAAGCTCCTCATCACCCTCCACATTACTACTATCATCCACCACTTCTTTTTCATATTATCGCATGTCCTCATCATCTAGAATTTGGCTTAGCAGTTTTTACCCTAACGTAGGGTATTTGTAGCTTTCACTATTTAGTATTCTCCTTCCTTGAGTGTCCAAATCCGCAAAGGAATTCACCTGTACAATGGCATGTTGTTCTAATGTCATGTTAGCTAAATGATCAGCTAACTTATTGTCTTCCCTCATCACATGTACTACTTGGAACACACCCTTAGCCATTAGGGTTCTCATATCCCCCACTTGATTGATAAGACTCCAAGGAGGTTCCCACACTTCATCCAATATTCTTTTCAACAACAAGGAATCAGTTTCAATCAAACAAGGAGGAAAATGTGATTGATCTATGTACCTTAGAGCCTCCAGAATTGACTGAGCTTTAGCCACATTATTGGTAGCATCCTCAATTTCATCTGTATGTGCATAGATTAGGCCACAAATTCCATCCCTAATACAAAAGGCATATGAATCTCTACCATTACCACCTTTGCAATCACCATTTGTGTTGCATTTTATCCAAAGTGTAGTTCAACCTTGGTACATGAGACTTCAACTTATCATGTAAACCCGACCAATTGCCAGTAACACCTGAGCATGTAGGTCTTCTAACCTTCAAAAGCATATGAATAAAGGAAGAAATCTGATAGATTAGCATGTTAATAGACACATTCTTTTCATGCATGCCTGAATATCTCCTTTTCCACAATTGCCCAAAAATCAATGATGGCATTGCTTAGTATATTTCTTTGAGGATTGTGTTGAATGGACTCCTCCA
Organism: Nicotiana tabacum; assembly: GCF_000715075.1. Classification (NCBI taxonomy): domain Eukaryota; kingdom Viridiplantae; phylum Streptophyta; class Magnoliopsida; order Solanales; family Solanaceae; genus Nicotiana; species Nicotiana tabacum. The sequence goes on from NC_134092.1 coordinate 39,195,436, forward strand.
CCATTCATTGATTACCTGAATCAGTAACTTCCCTTCAATGTTAATCCCAGCAGGTGCACTGAAGTACTTCCATATAAATCTAGCCACCGGAGATCTAAAGAACATATGTGCTAGGGTTTCTTCTTTAGGATTTTCACAACACCAACACCTAGATGGAAATATGTATCCCCACCTTCTGACAATATCATCAAGTGGCAATTTTTCCTTCCATAACCTCCACATGAAAAAACAAACCTTGAATGATAATCCTTTCACCCAAATGAACTTGTAAAGTTTGTTCTCATGTCTTATCTTCCTAATGTACTGTCAGGCTGACTTCACTGAAAAATGCCCCTTTGATTTAGGTTTCCGCAAAGGTTTGTCCTTCAAGTCATGGTATTGAGGTGGCTAGATCTTTTCCAAAATGTGCTCAACTAGTTCTTCAGGCAGAAGTTCCTCAGCATGTTTTCATTCTATTACTTATCTTGTACAATTTCATGAACATGTATAATGGACTCATCACACTAGTGATCAGGACCAAAAGCATGGTAAAGTGATCACATACATGTCTAGTTTTCATACCAAAAGAATGCACCGCCACTTTTAATTTGCCACCATATTTGATGCTCTATCAATTCTCTCAATTCAATCATCTTTTTCCAAACCTGAGATCCAGCCCTCCAAGGCACTAGAATTTCATTGATTTTCTTACAGTACTTGTTCCTCATGAAAGTAGACTACAATGTAGTCTTAGTTTTAAAATTCCACCATAGTTTAGCAAACAATGCTTTAGATACATCATGTAGAGATCTAAAGCTAAGCCACCTTCATCTTTATGCAAACATAATGTATCACAAGAAGCCCACTGCCTTGCCTTGCCATTACCTGAATTGCTCTAATAAAATCTAGCAAACATTTTATGTAGCTCAAAAATCATACATATTGGTGGATTCACAACAAACAATAGGTGAATGGGTATACTCTCAAGTACATGTGCTATCAACTCTGCCCTTCCCCCTATGGACAACAACTTCCTTTTCCATGATTGTAATCTCTCCTGCACCTTGAAGATAATACCTTTGTAGAAATATTTCTTCTTCGTACTATAGAATATAGGTCATCCCAAATAGGTAAAGGGGAATTAATGCCTTTGAAATTGAGAGATAAGATGGATAATATGGGCTTCCTCGGGAGATACATTTTCATGCATGCAGAAAGAAGACTTCTCCTTGTTAACCTTTTGTCTTGAAGCAGCCTCATAGTCTTAATATTCAAGATCAACTGAATAGCACCATAGTGAGATGAACTAAAGATGATAGTGTCATCAACATATGAGAGATATTTAATGTTGTGGCTCCACTTTGGCATACCAAACCCTGTAAAATCTGGATTATCAAACAAAACATCAAGAGCTCTTCCTAACACCTCAGCTGCCAATATAAATAATGTAAGAGATAGGGGATCTCCTTGCTTGATACCCCTTGTTGATTTGAAGAAACCATTAGCCTGTCCATTCAACAACACTAAGTACCAATTGTTGGAGACCAATCTAAACACCATGTCGATGAATACTTCCCCAAATCCCATCGGCCTCAATACCTTTGTCAAAAGCAGGCAAGACACCCTATCATATGCCTTTTCCATATCTAATTTGATTACCACATTGAATGGTATGCCCCTATTTCTAATGTTAGTAACAATCTCTTCTGTCAGCAAGATGTTCTCCACTATGTTCCTTCTTTTCACAAATCCAGCCTGGTTTGGTGAGATAAATATAGGAAGGATATCCACCAACCTTTCATGTAGTACCCTAGATATTATTTTGTTTGAAAAGTGTCTCAAACTTATGAGTCTCATGTCAGAGAATGTAGCCACATTTTTCTTCTTGGGCAGCAATACTAAGTTTGTGTGTGTTATGAACTTTGGCCATTCGGATCCACAAAAAAAAAAGATTTAACCATCTCTAGCACATCACCACCTATAATCTCCCAGCATGAATGGTAAAATTGGCTAGTGAATCCATATGGACCATTTGCACTGTCCCCATTCAATCCAAAGACAGCTTGCTTCACCTCATCCTTAGTAGGTTCTGCCCATATCTTTGCATTTTAATCTTCAGTAATTATCCTAGGAACGTGATTGACAATATCAAAGTTGTTAGGAACCCTTTATTCAGTGAATTATGCTTGAAAGAATTTAACAACCTCCTTAGCTATGTCTTCTTGTGACTCAAGCCAATTGACATTCTTATATAGTATTCTGGACACTTGCAACCTCTTTATTTTCCATGTAACATGTGCATGAAAGAACTTTGTATTTCTGTCTTCATCTTTAAACCATTGCATCCTGGATTTTTGTCTCCAAAACTCTTTCCCTAGGTGTATGTATCTAGTGAGATCTGTTTGGGCTTTGTGAAGCTTTGCCCTATTTTGAGCAGTTGGATTAAGCTCAAATTCGACCTCAAGAACTTTTATGACATCTTCAAGTGAAGCAATTTATTTGAAAATATCTCCAAAAGTCTCTTTACTCCACTCTATCAACACCTTCTTCACATTCTTGAGTTTTTGTTGAAAAGGGATAAAAGAGTTGCCCATAACATCTGACCTCTAAATCTCCTTGACCACCTCCAGAAAAAATCAATTTCCACCCAAAAGTTAAAGAATTTAAATGGCTTATTTACCTCAACATTATTCACATTGCATGATTAAAAAAGAGGAGCATGATCAGATCCATGTTTGATGAGGTGATCCACTTCCAAAGCTGGTAATAGGTCCTGGAACTGTTGGCTAGCCAAATACCTATCCAGTCTTTTAAAAATGCAAGCACCATCTAATCTTCCATTCCAACAAGTGTACACGTTATCTTTAAATCCAAGATCATAAAGAGCACAAGTATCAATACAATGTACAAATTCTTCAACCTCACTAAGATATACTGTCAATCCATTATACTTCTCTTTCTCAGTCAAGATGACATTAAAGTCCCCTGCAACAAGCCAAGGAACCATCATGTCTGATACAAGATGATACAATGAATCCCATAACTCAATTCTTTCAATAACATCATACTTAACCTAGACTAGTGTGACTATCAATTCTCTACTTAATACCCTATTGAACAACTTTAGACTCAGTTGTTGTTCCATATAAATTAGTACCTCTACATCAATGTCTTCATCTACAAATACCCATATCTTTCCATTCACATTTGCATAAGCAGATTTAATTCCCAATCTTCTTCTATACAATTCAAGTTTGTTAATGTCTTGCCAAGGTTCCACAAGACCAATCAAATAGAAATTGTACTTCATGTGAAGGTTAATTAACCTTTGAAAAGCTTTTTGAGTATTCATTGACCTCATATTCTAGACTAAGACAATATCAATGGACATTATTTGGAATTAGAAAAGTCACTCCTCTTTGGTTGTACCTTAACATGCACTGTTTTCTCCTTCTGCTTCCTAGCTTGCGTAGAACCTGACTTCTTCTTATCTACACTTCTAGGAGATAGGTCTCCTTGTTAAAAACCTTGTTGAACATTAGCTGTTGTAGACTCCTCTTTAATATCCTCACCTAGGTCTTCATGTTCAGGCTGATCATCATTAACCACTTGAAGTTCCAAAGGCTTAGGTTCATGATTCTTGGCAATCATTCCCAGTTCCTTTTAGCCTCTCTAATTAATCAAGATGCCTTTAGCTAGAATACCACTTGTCACAGTGAAAGTTTTTCCAGCTAAAATACCAAGATCATCACACTTAAGGTTTGACAGTTTAAAGTTAGTTCCTATCCCATCCTTTACCACCATATTCTCATTGCCCAAACTTTTTATATGTCTTGTAGTACCCTTAGAAGATACATGTTCATTCCCTTGAAATTGTAAAGTAGAAACTTCTTGCCTGCTTGGGTTTACTGTTTCATTGGACACTGTTTTCACTGTTCCATTTGGTTCCGGTGACCTACTTGATTCAAGCTGGTTGCCTGAAGCTATTGTATTCTCAATGACCTTGTCAGGACCACTAAGAACATTCCCAGCACCCTTTACGCCTATTGAATCATTCTCTAATACATAGTTCACCCTAGCAGGCAAGCTAAGGTTTATCGTTCCATTGGATTCCTCCTTATCTATAGATTATTATTGTTGTGATCCACCTGGACCTTGTTCTACATGTATGTGTGTACCTTTCAAGTTATGCAACTCCCCTAACTTCATCGTGCTTCTCAAATTATCCTTGACCCTAGTTTGAATCTCACTAGGGTTTACTGTAGCTGCAGGAATTAGGTTAACTATTTGGTTCCTCTTTCCTCCACTTTGTGCAATCTTTACAACATTGTTTTCATCATTGTTCTTCTCAATATTGTCCACTTCATTACTCCACAAATAACTACCAAACATTACTTCATCGTTAGCCTCCTTGTTCTTGGCAGAATTATCAAAGGTCTATGAAGGAACATCTTGACACGAATGGTTGATAGTCACATTAAGTTGTTTCAACTCCTCCTTGCTCGTACCAAATCTCCTATGCACACATTCAATTGTAGACTCCTTTTTATTTTCCTCCTCAAATCCCTGTTACATTAGGATTAGAAAGTATCTCCTTGGCCGCATTTGGAATTCCAGTTTTCCTTGGACTAGTTCTCTTAGTTGTTGTAGGATTTGGACTTCTTTCTTTGTTTTCCTCGGCCTTATCTTTGTTCTCCAAAATCACCACTGCCTCCTTCTTGTTTTGATTCACTTCTTCCACTTCTCCTTCCTCCAGTAAAACAAACTTATTTGTAGTTTGAACTGGAACATTGGATTGGTGCTCCACATTCGCCACTTCTTTCCCAGCTGCCTCCTTATCATTTGTCTTTTTTCCCTTTGCATCATTATTCCTCTTTGGTCTATTATCTCTAACCTCAGTCCACTTACTATTAGGGTAACCATCTACCTTACCACTAGCTAGTACCTTTAGTGATTGTGCCATATTGTTCAACTTCTCATGTTTCTTGTCATTAATTTCACCTTCTACATTCTCCACGTCTCGAACTAAATCTGGGTGTAAAACCCTACAATCAGTTTCACAATGACCTTGAAACTTGTATTGTTTGCAATACTTGGACATGTAATCATATTGAATCTTGATCCACTTTGATCTCACCTCTCCACTAGCTTCAACAATAACCTGAATTTGGACTATTTTAGGCAGTTTTGCAAGTAAATCAACCTCCACCTTCACAGGTGCACAACTAGGTCTAGTTTTGTTTTGTGTACCAAGATCAACATGTAATGGTTTTCCAAGCTGAAGCTAATGAAAACAATGATTCTTTGACAAAGAAAGTAGGTGGCAATATTGGAAAGGATATCCAACCCATGGCAATTGAAGTTTCCTCATCCGGATTAAACCACATATCATATTTCAATGGCCTCATTTGTTATTCATAATCATCTTTTGCTTTAACATAGCATGCACCCTTTGACATGACATTAACATAATCTTCTAGCAATGTGCATCTAATTAAAACATGCATGTAACATAATAAACCAATTTGGACCTCACCTTTAATCCCACATTGATTGGGAATCAATTTGCGTAACTCATGGATCTCCGGCCAAACATGGGGAAAATTTTCCTACAATTGCAAAATCTAGGTTTTCAATATTGTTCATCTTCTTAACTTCTAAACTAGTCCATTGAATCAATAGTTCACCATGTAGAAATGAAATAGGTTTGATAGGTATTAGTGGTTCTGTAAGCTTTAAACTCGACGTAGGTTGCATGGAAGCATTTATTGAAATTGACCTAATTATTTATCTAATTATATAATAAATTATCCTAAACTAATTATAGAAAGACAAAAAATAATGATTTTATGCAATTTAAAATGCGACTAAAAATGTAAAAAAGACAATTAAAATGCCAAACAAATAAATAAAAATTCCTAAAACCCTATTAAAGTAAAATAAAAACTAAATTACTAAACTAAATGTTATTTTAGGAGTAATTTTAAGTGAGGCAAAAAAATACATGCTCACAAGTCCCATTTATATTACAATTGCTCATAAATTGTTACTCTGTCGGGTGCACTCCTTTATCATTATTTATATCTTGTCTATGTTTTATCTTTTCGTTGTTGCCAGTGATAAAATGTCGCAAAGGTTTCAGTCTTATAACTGAAAGAGTTGTGCAAAAGAACTAGGCACTAGTAGTTGTGCCAGTTAATAAGATTCTACTGGTTGCTTTTTCTATACAACATACAAACGATTCGTTGTTTTATCTTTGCAAAAGCAATTGTACAAAAGAACTGGAAGCTGTGATTTTCATTTCGTCGCTGGAAGCTGGACTATATATTGTAATTTTAATTTTAATTTTCTCTTAGATTTAGTTGATACACTATCTGATTACCGCCCCATAATTACTAACGCAATACCGAACCAATCGATATCTTATCGGTTGGCTAGCGGATTAGTACATTTAAAAGCTGATAACCGATAAGACAAACTGTTAAACATAATTATCCACCCAAAAACGGTCCTAACCATACATGCAGTAGACACAGACTGCCAAGATATTTCTAGACAACCAAACAACTCAAGGAATAAGGTAAATATTTACTCGCACCTGGTATTTGCACCAAATAAAATAATTTAACCTTATTAGTTACAAATTAAAGTGAGAGTTTACAAATATTAGGTGTACGAATAAAATCCCATATTAATAGCTGTAAAAATTAGAAAGCGACATAAAATGCATAGATATACTCTTAATGGTATGAGCCCTTTTGAGAAAAACTATGTGTCACGACCCCAAATCCCATCAAAGGCCATAATGGAGCCTAACCGCTCGCTAGGCAAGCCAATATACAACAATAGCCATAAAATCCAATTATTAAGCAATTTACTATTTTCATAATATAAATAACAAAGTGAAATGAATTCAAATCAATAACATGCGTACATAATCCATGACAGGGTCTAAACACGATTATAACTGTCTAACAACTGCCCAAATACCGGTGCTGCTACATCATGAGCATCTAATAAGAGTAGCTAGAGTCTACTGAATAAATACATATATCCAGAAAAGAATACATGAACAGAAAATAAACAAGTAGGGAAGGGGAATGCATGTGCTGCGAATCAGATCAAGTATAGCATCTCACCACAAAATCTCCAATATAGCGCTCCTACTCAACTTAATGGTATCGCTAATACTAGTCCCATAACATGCACAAAATATACAGAAGCGTAGTGTAAGTCCAAAATAATGGTACTCAGTAAGAATCAACTCTATCCTAGAAGAAGTAGTGGCAAGGGGTCGACACGACGCTCACTATCCGTCCAATAATCAGGTAAAGCATAAATAAATATAAAAATAAGCATGCTATCATCAAATGAATAAGACAACTCAAAGAAACACAGGTCATGCAGAATTTAGGCACGTTTAACAGAAAAGGAGAGCAATTAAGATATTAACACCTCGATCCTCATACCAAGACATGATTCATGTCAACAACATTTATATCAAATTACTGCATGAGTCAAAGCTATCAATGCATGCTCTTGGTCCAATATCAATATATAAGACCCAATGCATGAGTCTAAGCTATCAATGCATGAAACCCATCCAATATCAATATACATGAGAGCCAACGCATGAGTCTAAGCTTCCGATGCATGCCCCTGATCCATACCAACAACTCACAGGACTCCATTTGTCTGATACATTTCACGTGTCCAACAAGCACCAAAAGAATCATGGGTGCTTATGCTCACAGGGCCCAAGGTAACATGGATAATTACCTGACTCTGTAGAGATGGATCCATATCCAAGTGTTGATCATTTTATGTTTAATGATCATCAATCAATCATTGTGGCACAACATGTTCCAATTATAATATCATCAATCATTTGTTGCGCCGCGCAACCCATTACAATCATAATATTATCAATAATTGATGACCAATTTTCGCTCACATTGTCCTTGGTGCTTCCTCAAAACAACACCCAACTCTCAAACTCATGCGTGCGTGTGTGTGTGTGTGTGTGTGTGCGTGTGTGTGTGTGTGTGTGTGTGTGTGTGTATATATATATATATATATATATATATATATATATAATGTAATATTAGGGCACCAGATATGATAATAAGAATGCGGATGAAAAGCTCATATGGCTAAAAGATGGTCATGGCAAATCATGAAACTCAATTTATCACAATGGGTATTTAACATGTTCTAGCTTAATTATATTATTTTTCATGAGTCAATTTGGCCATATAAACCACCAATATCATGGAGCAAATAAGACAAGTGTATGACTATGAGTTTATAATAAAGCTTAGCATGGCAAAATATTCCTTCATGTCAAACCAACAAGTCATAACCCTCGGCATGCTCTAATGTCACTATCCCAATCTCCCTCCGGAGGATGTCATGATGACACCTAGTCTCTACGACTTGGTAAGCTAACATTAAATAATAACTTGATAAAAATAATTAATAAAATACTTAAACAAGTATAATAAACTGATATAATCTCATGAAATAGAATCTCAACAATACACTCCCCAAAATCGGTGGAATTGAGTCATAACCTCTACAAAGTAATCTAAAATATCTACCACATCCCTGTCTGAATAAAAATACAACATGAAGTAAAGATAAAGGAAGGTGACTTTGAGGCCTACGGACGTGGAGCAGGTATACCATGAAGTCTCCAAGAATATCAACTCAAATCAACTCTAGTGTCCGGCACGTGCAAACGTACCTGGATCTGCACAAAATATGTGTAGAAGCGTAGTATGAGTACACTACAACGGTACCTAGTAAGTATCAAGCTTAACCTCGGTAGAGTAGTGATGAGGATAGGTCAAGACACCTACTAGGATATAAATAAACAGAATGAAAACATAAGAACGAATAATAATGGAAGGCGAAGAAATAACTGATACAAAACAAGTTAATAGCATGAACTAATACCGGAATTTTTAAGCATGGAAATAACATAAGGGAAGCAATTAAAGAGAACCACAATGTTCATGTACGGACAACAACTGATAGAACACGAAAAAATAAAACAACAAGAATCATAACGAGGTACCGCCTCGTGTACAATAAAAATCACAACCGAGGTACCGCCTCGTATAAATCAAGAATTACAACCGAGGTACCGCCTCGTATTCACATTTCTCAATTTCAATCACAATCTTTCCTTATACCGCCATGTGAGCCTTACATTTAAATAGGTTTTGAAAACAGTTTTTCCGAAATAGCTACACGTACTTTAGCCTACCTTATGATGTCGCGTGGCTTCACGTAATTCCCTTACAAGCAACACACACATAACTCCCACCTTATACCGTCGCATGTACATCAACCCCAAGCCTTATACCGCTGCATGTGCGTCAACATCATATCACAATAATAACTCGCACCACAAGTGCCCATATATCACAACTTTCCATCAATCAACAATATCAATATTTTCACACATTTAGACCATGTCTCCATCACAATGTATGCAAGAATATAAACAATAATAATGAATGTAAAATTCTCAACAATTATCAACTTCGCCTCAAAGTGATACGGCTTTCACAACTTCAACAACAATAACTTAACAATAAAGAAGATAATGTGTAACCACGAACTAAATACAAATAACACACAATATAAGGGATAACATGACTTCAAATAAGAATAATATCAACGAAAATGATAACTTGTAACACCGACTTCAAATAATGATAATCAACGATGAAAGAGATAACACATACAATGACTTCAAGTAATGATAATCAACAATGAAAGAGATAACATGTAACAATAAAAGGGGCAATAAGTTAAACTAAAGCATGAGAGAAATTTATCAAGCAGGATGTAGAACAAGTGTTAAACAAGTCATTTAAGGTATAAGGATAGACTAACACAAGTAAGAATAAATTGACTATGAGAATTTAGAACATGATATAACATTTCAGTTAAAGAATGGAAAGAGTATAAGTAGCCTAAACTGGTCAAATACCACGCACAACCCGTGTACCCACTCATCACCTTGCATACGCGTCTTTCACATAGCACAAACGAATTAACCAATACTAATCCTAAGGGGGTAGTTCCACCATACAAATTTAGGCAAGATACTTACCTCAACTAGGCCAATTCAACTCTCGGAAATAGCTTTTTCCCTAAATTCCGCTTCCACGCGGGTTAAATCTAACCAAAATAGACTTAATATCATCAAACAATGCAAGAAAAATTAATTACAATAGATAAAGCTAAGATCTTTATAATTTTTTCAAAAAAGTCAACAAAAGTCAACTCAGGACCCGCTCGGTCAAAACCCGGGTCCAATGGTAGATTTTGACTACCCATGAACCCCACGAGTTCATATATATGATTAGCTTAAAAATTCGGGTCCAAACTGACTCTCAAAACTCATATTCTTATTTTTCAAAAACTTGACAAAGTTTCACAAATTTTCACTTTGATTCACATGATTTTGATGTTAAAATCTAAGATATATTAATCGAATATGATTAAAAATAGATTAGAATCACTTACCCAAAGTTTGTAGATGAAAATCTCCTCCAAATAGCCTTCTACCGAGTCTAGGGTTTTAAAATGAGAGAATATGAGATGAAATTCCAACGTCCAACCCTTTTGATCAGTTGCTGATGTCGTAATTGCGAAGAATACATCGCAAATGCGGCCACTGACCCTCCTACTGGGACCTCGCAATTGCGATCAATGGGTTCGCAAATGTGAACCCTGCCCCCTTCGCAAAAGCGACAATTTAGTCGCAAATGCGAACTACCCAAAGTCCTAGACCACTTTGCAATTGCGAGCCTGGTATCGCAATTGTGATAGCTGAGGTACCCCTACTAAGCTCGCAATTGCGAACTTGGTGTTCGCAAATGCGATACCTGAAGCATCACCACACCAAATTCTGCAATTTCAGTCCAAAATACTCCGGAACATGTCTGAAACTCATCCGAGCCATCAGGGCTCCAAACCAATCAACTGCACAAGTCTAAAAATATCATACTAACTCACTCGCGTGATCAAAATAGAAAAATAACATCTAAACCTACGAATCGAACGATAAAATGCATAAGTTTCAAAGTAAAGTTCAAGAATCTCTAGATTTACAGCTAAACGTCTGAATCCTATCAAACCAACTCCAAATGATATCAAATTTTTCATATAAATTCTAAATAGCATAACGGACCTATTCCAAGTCCCAAAATCAAGTTCCGAGCTCGATAGCTAAAAGTCAACCTACGGTCTAACTTTTTAACTTTAAATTGCCAAATTTTGAGAAAACAACATAAATCAACCTTCGGACTTCAAAAGCAATTTCGAGCATACGCCCAAGCCCGAAATCATGATACGTAGCTATCGGAGCCATCGAAACACCATTCCGGGGGTCATTTTTACAAAAGTCAAAGTTTGATCAATATTTCTAATTTAAACTTCTAAGTCAAGAATCAAGGGATTCGAATCAACTCGAAAAACTTTTCGGAACGAAACTAACCAACCTCGCAAGTCATAAAACCATAAACACACATGTGTGAAGCATAAAAGGGGTAACAGGGCATAATTACACAAAATAACCGGTCGAGTCGTTACATCCAAAGTGAAGAATATAAATTATCACATAGTCGTAGAATCTATTAAACATGGATAATAACCTCACATAATCCAACAAAGAACAATTCAAGTCGACAATACCGAATATGGTCATGACCTAGATATGCATATACTATCTTCACCTCGCATATAGGTGGCTCCTAAATCATGAATCAAGTAGCAAATACATCACATATGAGGAGAATTCCCTGTTACAAAGATAGACAAGAGACTTACCTCCACCTGACATGCTTTAAACAATAATAAATCACCTTTTCGTACAAATCCAACACCAAACAGCTCGTATCTAGTCAAATATAACTCAATAACATCAAATAAAGTCATAAGAAACAACTCCAAACAATAAAGCTTTGATCTTTAATCAAAATTTTAAAAGTTAACAAAAGTCAACCTAGGCCCACGCGGTCAAAATCTGAGTCAATGGATAGATGTCGGCTACCCATAACTCCACGAGTCCAAATATATGATTAGATTCCAAGACTAAGATCAAATTAATGCTCAAAACCCCAAAATACATCCTCTTACGTTGTAGACAAAACCCGCAAATTTCATTTTAAAATTCCAAGTTTTAGATGTAGATATCCACGGGGAATCAAGATATAAAGCCAAATCCAAGTGAAAATTGTTTACCTCCAAAATAGTAGTGAAACTACTCTTTAAATTCTCCTCCTCTCAAACTCTAGGGCTCAAAATATGAAATAATAGGCAAATGTCCCAAAATATACTCCCTCCGTTTCAATTTATGTGAATCTATTTCCTTATTAGTTCATTCCAAAAAGACTGACCCCTTTCCATATATGGAAATAATTTACCTTTATGCAATAATTTACAACCACACAAAATATATGTGTCTTATTCTGCACCACAAGTTCAAAAGCCTTCTATTTTTTCTTAAACTCCATGCCCAGTCAAATAGATTCAGATAAATTAAAACGGAAGGAGTAACGCGAAGCTCTCCAGCTCTGCCTCCATTGTGAACGCGCTGTGTACCTCACGAACGCGAACAACAACCCCCAGTTGACCTCATCCTCTACGTGAATGCGGACCACTGCATGCGAACGCGAAGACCAACTCCTCCACCATACGTGATCGTGCCACCGAGACCGCGAACACGAAGACCAAAAAATAGCCGCCTCAAAATCCTACTCTGCAATCGCGTGGACCCCATTGCGATCGCGATGCATGCCTGAATACCAGAATACCGACAATCTCAAAGTGGTTTAAAATACTCTAATCACTCCGAAACTCACCTGAGCTACTCGAGACCCTGTCGAAACATGTTAAGAAGCATGTATACATAAACCAACCTATCCAAAGTCTCGAAACACCATAAATAACATCCAAAGCAAGAATCGAAGACCAAATCATTCTTTTAACTTTCAAACATCCAAACTTCGCTGAACTCGTTTGAATCACACTAAAACATACCAGATCAAAACCAAGCTTTGTACACAAGTACCAATCAACTGAATGAACCTATCCGAAGTCGAACACCAATAAAAGCCGATAACACCAAAGTCAACTCCCGGTCAAACTTATGAACTCTCCAATTCTTCAACTTGCTAACTTTTGATAAATATAGCCAAAATCTTCTAGGAACCTCTGAATCCAAATCCGAACACAGGTTCAAGTCCAAAATCACCATATGAACCCATTGAAACCATCATACCCCAATTTTGAGGTCGTTTACTCAAAAGCTAAACCTTGGTCAGCTTTTCCGACTTAAGGCTTCCAAATAGAAAATTATTCTTTCAAATCACCTTTAAACCTCTAAGAAATAAAACCTAACATACACTCAAGTCATAATGCATCAAGTGAATCTACTCAAAGTCTCAAACTGCCGAACGAAATACTAAAGCTCAAACGACCAGTCAGATTGTCACATTCTCCTACACTTAAACATATGTTCATCCTCGAACGTGCCAAGATTTGTTCCAAAGCTACCAAATCATTATATAAATTATCATACACATACCCAGGGGTGATCTCATGTCACCTCAAACCATATAAGCCCATTAACATGATCTGTACTGAAGATTCTTCCTTCAACCTGAATCCATAAGTCTTAAAACTGAATTCCAACATCCAGAACTCCCTATAAGATTTGATTCTTGTATATTTATACTATACCAAATCCCCACAAGCTGTATAAACTCATAAGTATACTCCCAAGATGTAACCACACGATGTACCGTATAACTCATATGCCCATACCGATATCTTTTGACCACAACAGTTGCTCGTTACCAAACCTGGTACTGGTAATATACCTCATAACAAACAAAACCTTATTACAAACTTTTGTAATGCCACAATGGAGAAACAAATGTATAGGAACTCATAATCACCCATCAACATAACAAGTCATGGAGTCCTCTCGCTCGACAAGGACCATTGCCAAATTCTACACTGATAGGGATTTTCCCCTTCCATATATGACTCACGTAAATGCGATTGCACTGATTCCAGGCTTTATAACCTCATCTCACCAGTATAAATTGCTTGATCGACAACCACATTATATACCATGAAGAATCTCATACGATGCAATCCGTACACCCAATAAGAAACTGTGTGAATATGACTAGTAGTGGAGAGGGAACCCAAGTACAAGAACTTCCCAGCAAGTGTAGAAGATATAACAACAAAAGCATAATGTTATGAACTCATCCCACATAGGAGAAGCAAAACACATGAAATAATCTCAAGGAATCGTATCCACCATAACTCCGTTACGGCATGCAACCCGATCCATACATATTCTCATAAAGGCATACCACCCAATCCACACATGTACCCGTGGCAGCATGCTACCCGATCCACAATAATTTCATCAATGACCATTGGGCCACAGTTCTCATACTCCCAAAATATGTATATCAACAACAAGCACTTAAAGTGTGTAAACATAACCATGGGGAGACAGATAGCATAATGTCCTACAAAAATGCAAGCATTTCTATGGTGCAATAAGCAATCAACATCTCAAGAGCCATCTCGCCCATATATCACCACACGGCCTAAATATTGCCATAAAATGCGTGTGAATAACAAAATCGTCTCACAACCCATCATAACATATGAAATAGATCAGGGCATGAATAACATATATTGTGCCCGGTGACACACTCATAGAAAATATTACACTAAATGAGCAAATCCAATCCAATGTAGAGTTCACATTCTCATGGTAGGCCTACAAACTAATTCAGATCATTCCAAAGTAGGACAATAGCCTTCAAAAAGTCTAAAGTGACTCAATCCATGATACATATAATCAACTGTCAAATCTTGAACACACTTTCATAGTCTGCAACTAGAGAAATAGTTTGCCTCTCGAAATAGAATCTCTAAAATGCGAGAGCACTGGAATATCCATATATGATCTCAAACCTTCTCACTTAAATGACTAACACATCATACATACACAATCACATCATAAGAAATACTCTCATAAATCTCTCGCGTCAAGTAGCAGATCGGGGCACCAACGATTATTAGCATGCAATATTTTTAGTACTAGTCAAACATCACTGAAATAGTACACAATACACCTTCCACACAACACACCCTTCTCAGGCGATATAAGATAGTGCTACCATACTCTTAAACGTCTCAAATCTCTCATGATGTCCCGAACTCATGACATTCCTTTTTAAAACTGATCTGCAACTTTGTCCATCCAATCCCAATTCTCCACAGCTCACCGTATCTATCATGCTATAATGCAAAAATACGAGGATCCCATTATCAACTCTAAATCACGGATAGGATACATACTCGATCGACCGAAAACCTTCATCTAAGCTCAATTCAGGGGGAAATCACAACATGGGATGAACTTCCCAAACCCATAGAAGACATCAACCTTAAGTCTTGGTCAAATCATCGTAAACTCTTCGGAACCCATTTGCACATAACCAAGACATCAAAACTGAATCCCTCTAAATCAACCAAGTCCCGCAGATTGCCAAACTCAAGAAGTATTTCCATAAAAGCACTTGCAGAGCTCTATCATAACAAAGGAACTGATCATTTGCATTACTATGCTGAACCAAACCGCTGCTATGCTGACCCAACTCCTTCATATTACCCATGACTCACCTTCAAGGCAACACTACTCATTCTCAGTACACTATAGACCTCAATCTAAAACTCATCCCAAGTAATCCCAACATGAAACCATGTCGTCCTGGACCTGTTAGCCACTTTATTCCCCCTCGTGCACCTAATAGTACCTCAAACCAAAATGCCCGCTCTAAGAGACCTTCTAGAAAGCTAAAGTTGCTTCTTCAATCATTCAAATATTGCCTCATAGAATCGATAATGGTACAAAGATTCTCCAAATCTTTTTCACAATCTAATGAAATTCTCGAATCCTTAGTCATGCACAAATTCGGTTATCCTTAGATGCCACATATCGAATCTTGAATCCATTAGAGCCTTATCGAGAGTCACTCACTCAGTCCTAGCCCTGAATACATAGCCGACCATGCCGAAAGATTAGTGCTCCATTAACACATGAATACTCCAAAGAGAACAACCAAGCAAATCATTTCCCCTGCACACTATCCCCACAGAAAAATATCGAACATGAGCCCTTCCACAACCTTTATATACCACTTAGGTGAAATACAACAAGCATCCAACAATTTCTTGCTCGAAACATCCTCGAAGTCCTCCTCTTTAAGTCATACCTGATCCACACGCGTCCTTCAGTTCAGAATCTATAGCAGCACATAACTAGATGACCCAAGCTTTAAACCACCATCACATAATCCAAGAACCTATAATGGCTGCACCTCTTTAACTAGCATGATCTTTCACTGTACTCAGTTGAATCTCTCATAAGCTCATGTTGCATTATCCATAACACATCCCAAATTATTAGCTAAATGCACACTCAACCTTGTAACAATCGTGCCATCTCACTCAAGCAACCCACACCCATATCGTAGTACATGCATATCACTGGGTAGAAGGTAAAACTCTTCATAGAAACCTCATAAGAAATTATACAACCCCTGAATTTTCCCATGGGAGATAGCCCACCTACGTGACCTCATATCAACATCTTCCTATGACCTTACCATGAATACAACCATTAACTAATCAACAAAATCTCTCGAGTTCACACTCGTCCATAGGCTGCAAGAGTGTGCTTTATTCCACTAATGAACAACTGCAAGATCTATCAACACTTCCAAAGCTCTAGACCAGATTGCACACCAAAATGATAATCCATCATTCATAATCCTTTAATAGCTTGAGCAAACCCTTCTCACCAAATTCAAACTCCCACAACATAAGAAGTCACTACCAATATAAAGTGCCCTCAATGGTCCATAATGACCCCAATAACATCAACCTTCCTCGAACTCTGTGGCAACTCTATCACAAAACCCCCAATGATACGCCCTCACTTCTACATAGGTATAGCCACCTTCCGAAGTAAGCCACTCAGTCTCTGATGCTAATTCTCGACCTGCTGATGATCACATACCGCGAGACATGGCTAAAATGCTTCCTCAATTTACGATACGTCCATATATTAAATGTATGAATGAAATACCACAACTATGAACCTCCTCAAGGACCTTCTCCGTCAAACCATCAACACTAAAACACAAATCCTACCCTGAATTCGTAGCATACCACCCACACTAAGGGCCACCTCCTTAGAACTACCTCGCAATACCATGTCCTTGATGATAAGCAAATGGAAACCATCATACTAACGATACTTAATGCACTCAAACAAAGATAGTCGTGCAACCATATGAGCAAGAACTCCATTATTCTCATAGATGCCTGATCTCACAAATCTATAAAAAAAGGTCGGAACCTTTATAGCCCAACATGCCCCTTTTTCGCTGGAACAAATGCAAAAACTCCAAATCATGAACCAGATACTTATGCTCATGTGGCTTCAACTGTCGTAACTCATAGGCAACCACTATACTATTCTGGACCAACACCGTATCGAGTACCCATGCGCGAATCATTATGATGCACTGCATAAGGCCCTGAACATAGGGGTGTTCAACACCGAGGCTGCTATAAATGGAAAACCTCATTACAAGACGACGATAGTAATATGTCCTCGAAACACGGGGGAAATCATCCCATACCACATCCACAACATCAACACCACTCGCCGTCAAGAAACTAATATCGAGTACCCCTCATCGCATATAAATGAATAGGAAGAAATTAAAGACTTGGGCTTCACGCAGAATAAAGTTGCATGATAAGGAACCAAGAATGGAAAGTTTCCTAAGCCCCATAGCCTCTTGAAGATAAATACAGACGTCTTTGTATCGATCCTTAAGACTCTACTAGGCATGCTCGTGACTTGTGAGACCTATGTGAACCTTCTCTGATACCAACTTGTTACGATCCAAAATTCCATCAAAGGTCGTGATGACGCCTAGCCCACTTGCTAGGAAAGTGAACATACAACAATAGCCATAAAATCCAATTATTAAGCCATTTAGTGTTTTCACAATATAAATAACAAAGTGAAATAAATTCAAGTTAATAACATGAGTACATAATCCATGACAGGGTTTAAATACGACCACAACTATCTAACAACTGCCCAAAACTATGTGTCACTACATCACAAACATCTAATAAGAGTAACTAGAGTCAACTGAATAAATACATCTTTCCGAAAAAGAATATATGAACAGAAATAGACAATTAAGGAAGGGGACTCCATGTGCTATGAATTAGAAAAAGTATAGCAGCTCACCACGAAGTCTCCAATATAGTGCTCCTACTCAACTTAATGGTACCACTAATACTAGTCTAAGCACATACACAAAATGTGTAGAAGTGTAGTATGAGTACAAAACTACGATACTCAGTAAGTATCAAGTTTAGCTTCGAAGAAGTAGTGGCGAGGGGTCGACATCGACACTCACTATCTGTCCTATAATCAGGTAAAGCATAAGTAAAATACGAAAATAAGCATGCTATCATCAAAGGAATACGACAACTCAAAGAAACACATGCCATACAGAATTTAGGCATGCTTAACAGATAAGGATAGAAATTAAGATATCAACACCTTGATCCTCGTAACAAGACATGATTCATGTCAAGAACATTTATATCAAATCATTGCATAAGTCAAAGCTACCAATGCATGCCTCCAGGGGCAGACTTATAGGCTTATATATGGGGCACGTGAACCCATGATCTTTTTACCAAACTAGGTATTTTATATACATATTTTCTAGAATTTATCTAATATTTTTTTATTGGCACCCATGCTCCATAGAGGCTAAATGGTGCACTTAGTTGAATGCAGAGTTATTTACCTAAAGGAGCAGGATCAATTCCTACTAAATTCCTTTTCTCTCATTTGTTTAGTGGTGCACCCCTCTTATAAAAATCCTAGATTCGCATCTACATGCCCCTGATCAATTATCAATATATAAGGGCCAATTCATGAGTCTAAGCTACCAATGTATGCCCCTGATCCAATATCAATATACATAAGAGCCAATGCATGAGTCTAAGCTTCCAATGCATGCCTCTGATCCATATCAATACTCACAACATAAATCCATATGCCTAACATAGGCCATGTGTCACAACCCGCATTTTGGGGATGTGACTTCGTGCAGATCCGGTGAGAAACGACTGTTCTTATTCTCTAACGTAAACCTGTCTAATCAGGGAACTTGGGATTTTTAATTTTAAGCATATATAAGGGGGGTATAGGTTTTGAAAGCTCAACCTGCCTCCCCCATACGTGCTGCCACCAAGTCGTATCAAATGAGCGACCTTAAGGGAGAACCTCAAGGGCCTGCCTGGATGACTCGAAGGAGTGCCCTAGGTATCCATACGAGTTAGGGAACTCTATGGACGGTGCGACACTTTTGAACTAGCGTTGGTCACCAAACGGGCGCTGGAGGCTCGACGTGTGGGATGGCATGCCCCGCGGGCTGCCGAAATGTTGGACAACAACCTCCATGCCGATTGGATACTTGATGCACCTATCTTAGGGGCGTCATATGTTGACTTGTAAGCATAGCTTGGGTTCAGCCATGCGAGCAAGGGTCCGTTGGCCTAAACGTGCAGTTGTGGGGTGACGTTGCACTAGACGGGATGGAAGTGTGTCACGAGGGCTGTGTATGGGCATGGCATGAAAGACGCACATGACAATGGCTAAGGACTAAAGGTTGCCTTACTGGGCAAGGCACAAGCTAGGTGCGGATGCACAAGGCGAGTGTCAAGCTTGAGGTTTGGACTGTGCACGCGAGAGCGATGCTCAGTTCTAGGCGAGGGACAAGACATGTTCTTAGCCAACCCCCAGGGCGCGCATGGATTATGGTCCTAAGAGGAAAAGAGCCACAGCTACGTCGAGGCCAAGAGCCTTGACTTCATACGGGGGGCACAATTGGAGCAGGCCTTCTAGGCAAACTTCACCACTTGCACATGATCGTGCTTGGAAAACCTGGGAAAGGAGATAGGCTGGCCTGCAGCAATGGGAGCTGCAGGCGCCGCACAGGCTATTCGGTGCAACTAACGAGCGTAAGAAAGTCGTACCATAACACGTGGTATCAGAGCTGATTAAGGCCATACTATGCCGTGACATAATGTCAAGGCAAAGGGTGGAGATGGCGAGTGCATTTTGGATGTCAGTGCAGAGATCATGTCAAAGCAGAGATTGATGTTCATATGCTACCATAGATCGAGAACCTGATACTCATGGTCAAAGAAAGAAATAGGTGATTCCATTTTCTTTCGAAAGTCTGGGTTTCTATTGAATGTAGTGATATGCCGATGAGTCGGATGGTCAAGAAAAGGCCATGTTTGCCAGGTCGAGCAACCATATTGCAAAGAGTGGGAGCCATGGACTATAAACATTGGGCATGATCGCAAGGGAGACCTTGCTAAGGATGTGTACAGCGCATCACTTGAGTGACTTTCCTACGAGAGACGTGTGGACTGCCTGGGGGCATTGACAAGGTGAGGAGACGATTTCGAAGGAAATAGCGAAGCTTCAGAATTGGGCGGATTTCCAAGTTAAAAGGTGTCATTCTGGAAGAGGTACGCCGAATGATCGTGGACCGTTGAGAGTCCAAGTGCAAGACACAACCGGTCCTGGAAGCCGTGCTAGTAGGACCAACAGAGTTCCTGACTATAGGGCGAGTACAGACGTACTACCGGGAACATTGGGTACTTGCTGAGGAAGTGACAGTTGAAAAACAAAGAGCTTTGTTCGTGAATGTGGTGATGCTATGACTTTGATAATGTAGTACTCACCAAGAGTACGTCCCAAAAGCTGGCCGAATGCTAAGTGGGACGTGTGTGCTAAGAAGTATCCTCCACATTGAGTGTGGGAGGATCCGCCTATGCAAGAGGCATTAGGGAAAAATTGTGAGTCCGGAAGCAAACATATCTTCAAAGGTAATGAAGGCAAGGAAAAAGATACGGGAGCGATTTCTACGGGAGCTATGCCAGAGAGCGCGATAGCTATTGGAGCTGCGTCAGAAAGCACAATGAAGTGCTTACCTTTGAGGAAATAGCTTCAGATGGACATGAAGGACGTGCGGGTCATGGTGTGGTTGACTAGTGTGGGTCAATCACAAAGTTAGACACCAGAGGGTGCAAGTGCGGAGGCACTTTCCAAGTGAACACCGAAAGGAGGTGAAGTGCAGAGGCATGCTTGGAAGATACTTGGGCGAGAAGTGCATGGGGCACGACTCCTTTTGAGCAGGACTTCAAGGAAGTCCAACCCACAGGATTAAGGGAGCCACAAAGTACATACATGAGGGGGGCAGATTCCGGAATGTCATAGGCCTTGATGTGTCATCGAGGATGATGATATAATGAGTGCGGGAGGATGTCACAACCCAAATTTTGGGGTTGTGACTTCGTGTAGATCCGGTGAGAAAATGCTCTTCTGATTTTCTGACATAGACCTGTCTACTCAGGGAACTTGGGCTTTTTAATTTTAAGCATATATAAGGGGTATTGGTGTTGAAAGCTCAACATGCCTCCCCTATACGTACTTCCACCAAGCCGTATCAAATGAGCAACCTTGAGGGGGAACCTCAAGGGCCTACCTGGATGACTCAAAGGAGTGTCCTAGGTATCCATACCAGTTAGGGAAGTCTATGGATGGCATGACGCCTTCGGGCTAGCGTTGGGCACCAAATGGGCACTGGAGGCTCGGCGTGTGGGACGACATGCCCCATGGGTTGCCGATATGTTGGACAACGACCTCCGTGCCGATTGGATACATGATGCACCTATCTTTGGGGCGTCATATGTCGACTTGTAAGCATAGCTTGGGTTCAGCCATGCGAGCAAGGGTCCGTTGGCCTAAACGTAGAGTTGTGGGGCGACATTGCACTAGACGAGATGGAAGTGTGTCACGAGGGCTGTGTATGGGCATGGCATGAAAGACACACATGACAATGGCCAAGGACTAAAGGTTGCCTTACTGGGGCAAGGCACAAGCTAGGTGCGGATGCACAAGACGAGTGTCAAGCTTGAGGATTGGACTGTGCACGCGAGAGCAATGCTCAGTTATGGACGAGGGACATGACATGTCCTTAGCCAACCCCCAGGGCGCGCATGGATTATGATCCTAAGAGGAGAAGCGCCACAGCTAAGTCGAGTTCAAGAGCCTTGACTTCATACGGGCAGCACAATTGGAGCAGGCCTTCTAGGCAAGCTTTACCACAGGCACAAAATCATGCTTGTAAAACCTGGGAAAGAAGATAGACTGGCCTGCAATGAGGGGAACTGCAAGCGCCGCACGGGCTATTCGGTGCTGCTGACGAGTATAAGAAAGTCGGCCTGTAATACGTGGTATTAGAGACGATTAATGCCATACTATGCCATGACACAATGTCAAGGCAAAGAGTGGAGATGGCCAGTGCATTTTGGATGTCAGTGCGGAGATCATGTCAAAGCAGAGATTGATGTTTATATGCCACCAGAGATTGAGAACCCGATACTACTGGTCGAAGAAAAAAATGGGTGATTCCACTTTCTTTTGAAAGTCTGGGTTTCTATTGAATATGGTGATGTGCCGATGAGTCAGATGGTCAAGAAAAGGCCATGGTTGCAAGGTCGAGCAACCATATTTCAAAGAGTGGGAGCCATGGACTATAAACATTGGGCATGATCGCAGTGGAGATCTTGCCAAGGATGCATGCAGTGCATCACTTAAGTGTCTTTCCTATGGGATAGGCTTGTAGAGTACCTGAGGGCATTGACAAGGTGAGGAAACGATTTCAAAGGAAATAACGAAGCTTCAGAATTAGGCATATTTCCAAGTTAGAAGGTGTCATTTTGGAAGAGGTACGCCGAATGATCGGGGACCGTTGAGAGTCCAAGTGCGAGACACAACCGGACCGGGAAGCCGTGCTAGCAGGACCAAGAGAGTATCTGACTATAGGGCGAGTACAGACGTACTACCGGGAACATTGGGTACTTGCTGAGGAAGTGATAGTTGGAAAACAAAGAGCTTTGTTCGTGAATGTGGCGATGCTATGACTTTGAGAATGTAGTACTCACTAAGAGTACGTACCAAGAGCTGGCCGAATGCCAAGTGGGACGTGTGCGCTAAGAAGTATCCTCTACATTGAGTGTGGGAGGATCCGCCTATGCAAGAGGCATTAGGGCAAAATTATGAGTTCGGAAGCAAACACATCTTCAAAGGTAATGAAGGCAAGGAAAAATCTACGGGAGCGATTGTTACAGGAGCTATGCCAGAGAGCACGATAGCTATGGGAGCTGCGCCAGAAAGCATAATGAAGTGCTTACCTTTGAGGAAATAGATTCAGATAGACATGAAGGATATGTGGGTCATGGTGTGGTTGACTAGTGTGGGTCAATCACAAAGTTAGACACCAGAGGGTGCAAGTGCGGAGGCACTTTCCAAGTGAACACCGAAAGGAGGTGAAGTGCAGAGGCATGCTTGAAAGATACTTGGGGGAGAAGTGCATGGGGCACGGCTCATTTTGAGCAAGACTTCAAGGAAGTCCAACCCACAAGATTAAGGGAGCCACAAAGTACATACATAAGGGGGGCAGACTCCGAAATGTCATAGGCCTTGATGTGTCATCGAGGACGATGACATAATGAGTATGGGAGGATGTCACAACCCGCATTTTGGGGTTGTGACTTCGTGTAGATTCGGTGAGAAAAGGCTCTTCTGATTTTCTGACATAGACCTGTCTACTAAGGGAACTTGGACTTTTAAATTTTAAGCATATATAAGGGGGGTATAGGTGTTGAAAGCTCAACTTGCCTCCCCCATACGTGCTGCCACCAAGACGTATCAAATGAGAGACCTTGAGAGGGAACCTCAAGGGTCTATCTGGATGACTCAAAGGAGTGTCTTAGGTATCCATACCAGTTAGGGAACTCTATGGATGGCGCGACGCCTTCGGGCTAGCGTTGGGCACTAAACGGGCGCCGGAGGCTCGACGTGTAGGACGGCATGCCCCGCGGGCTACCGAAATGTTGGACAACGACCTGTGTGCCGATTGGATACATGATGCACCTATTTTAGGGGCGTCATGTGTCGACTTGTAAGCATATCTTAGGTTCAGCCATGCGAGCAAGGTCCATTGGCCTAAACGTACAGTTGTGGGGCGACACTACACTAGACGTGATGGAAGTATGTCGCGAGGGCTATGTATGAGCATGGCACGAAATACGCACATGACAATGGCCAAGGACTAAAGGTTTTCTTACTTGGGCAAGGCACAAGCTGGGTGCGGATGCAAGAGGCGAGTGTCAAGCTTGAGGATTGGACTGTGCATGCGAGAGCGATGCTCAGTTTTGGGCGAGGGACAAGACATGTCCTTAGCCAACCCCCAGGGAGCGCATGGATTATGATCCTAAGAGGAGAAGCGCCATAGCTAAGTCAAGGCCAAGAGCCTTGACTTCATACGGGTGGCACAATTGGAGCAGACCTTCTAGGCAAGCTTCACCACAGGCACAAGATCGTGCTTGGAAAACCTGGGAAAGAAGATAGGTTGGCCTGCAGCGAGGGGAAGTGCAGGCTCCGCACGAGCTATTCGGTGCCGCTGACGAGTGTAAGAAAGTCGGCCCATGACACACGTGTCCAACAAGAACCAAAATAATCACAGGTGCCTACGCTCAAAGGCCCAAGGTAACATATAATCACATGGCCCAAAGTAATATGGGTAATCACCTGACTCCGGAGGGACGGATCCATATCCAACCATTGATCATTTTACAATCAATGATCATTTACCAATCGTCGCGGCGTGCAACCCATTCCAATCATAATACCATCAATAATCAATATCCTCTCACAATGTCCTAGGTTCCAAATTCCTCAACTTTTCAATAGCATACAACTCTCTAACTCAGACATATGTATTTGAAATGATGTAATAAAAGGGCACCTGACATGATAATAAGAATGCATATAAAAAGCTCATATGGCTAAAAGATGGCTATGGCAAATCATATAACTCAATTTATCACAATGCCTCAATAAGTTATTAGTATGTCTTAGCTTAATAATATTATTTATCATGAGTCAATTAGTCCATGGAACCACCAAAATTATAGAGCAAATAATATAAGTGTATGACTACGGATTAATAATAAGCTCAACATGGAAAAATATTCCTTCATGTCAAATCAACAAGTCATAACCCTAAGCATGCTCCTAAGTCGTGAATATGAATTATCACGTAGTCATAGAACTATTAAATATGGATAACAACTTCACATAATCCAACAAAGCACAATTCAAGTCGACAATATTGAATATGGTCAAGACCTAGCTACGCATATACGACCAACGCCTCGCATATACGTGACTCCTAAATCATGAATCAAGTAGCAAATATATCACATATGGGGAGAATTCCCTCTTACAAGGATAAACAAGAGACTTACCTCCGTCTGACAAGCTTTAATCAACAAAAAATCAACTTTCCGTACAAATACAATACCAAACGACTCGAATCTAGTCAAATACAACTCAATAACGTCACATAAAGCCATAGGAAAGAACTCCAAACAATAAAATTTCAATCTTTAATCAAATTCGCGAACGTGGACCACTACATGCGAACGCGCATACCAACTCCTATGCCATACGTGATCACGATACCGAGACCGCGAATGCTAAGACCAAAAACTAGTTGCCTCAAAATCCTACTCCGCGATCGCATGAAACCAATCGCGATTGAGATGCATGCTTGAACACCAAAAAATCAGCAACCTTAAAGTGGTTTAAAATGATCCAAAACCACTTCGAAACTCACCCAAGCCCCTCGGGACCCCCTCCAAATATGCCAACAAGTTTGTATACATAAACCAAACCTATCCAATGGCTTGAAACACCATAAATAACATCCAAAATAAGAATCGAAGACCAAATCATTCTCTTAACTTTCAAACTTCGCCAAACTTGTTCGATTCACACTTAAACATATATGATCACAACCAAACTTTGCACACAAGTCCCAATCAATAGAATAAACCTATCCTAGTCCTGGAACACCACCCGATAATACCAAATCCAATTCCCGATCAAACTTATGAACTCTCTAATTCTTTAACTTACCAACTTTCGACAAACAAGGCTAAAATATTCTAGGAACCTCTGAATCCAAATCGACAGATACACGCCCAAGTCCAAAATCACCATACGAACCTATTAAAACTATCAAATCCCGATTCTAAGGCTGTTTACTCAAAGTCAAACCATGGTCAACTCTTCCAACTTAATATTTGCGAATAGAAAATTATTCTTCCAAATCAACTCCGAACCTTTCAGAAATCAAACCCAACCATATACGCAAATCATAATGCATCGAGTGAAGCTACTCAAAGCCTCAAACCGCCAAACGGAATGCTAAAGCTCGAAACGACAGGTCAAGTCGCTACACTGTGCGGGCTTGATCGAAAGTGAATAATATCATATTATGTTAAGAGTATGGACTAACTTAGCTTAACAACAACTAGTATCAAAGCTCATGGTTTAGCGAGAAGAGTATGAAGATGGCAAAGTGATGACATCTACTTGATTACTACCTTTACCATGCCAAAAGTAGCTTGGAGATGCACATGCTCAAGAAAACGCTAGCTCTAAGCTTCAGTGGCCATAAATGCTCGATTACGTGGGTATCACATAGTGGATCTCGAAAACTAATTCGTAAAATCATAATAATCGAATAAGTGGAACTTAGTTCGAGGGGCTTGTTGATTGGCCAATTATTGCGGGGCTTGTTGATGGGTCATATGAAACTTAGTTCGAGTGGAGATTATTGGGTATGCGAATAAAGTCTCACACTGTTAATTGAAGATATTGAGAAGCTAATATAAAATGTAGTTTGGATGGTTGTTACCTGTTGTATTGTATCATATTATTACTTTAAATACAATATTTGTTCCGATTGTTACTTAAATTTTATTGTATTGTATCGTTAAATTCGTCGTTATGTAACGACGAAAAATGCCACTTTATGGAACGATCGATTTGGTGTGGTCGCGTCGTTACCTTTTTTCTTTCTCATCTTGCCCTTTGTTATTATTAAATAATCTTATTTTATCCTTTACCCTACCTATTTATATAATAATTCTACCTCGTACCTTACTCTTTCTTTATAATATTGCAACTTTATTCTTCATATTGTTGGTACATGATAACAATCAATACAATATATTGTATACATCAAAATAATACAATACAATAATACTATATAATACATTATGAAAGCATGCATAACAACCATCCAAACAACGTGTTATCAAATGGCCTTCACTATTTCCCTTCAAGATTAACCTTTCCCTTCGAGGTGTCCTACAAGGCTACAACACGCAAGATATGACTTCCTTTTGCTACCCACAGAGAACATAAATACAAACCGACCCCTTTCTCCCCTTTTTCCACCATTTCTCTTCACATCTGTCCCTCCACCGAACCGCCATTAACAAAGGGCCAATATCTACATGTCACATGCTTCTCAGACCTCACCACCCAACAGTTAATCATACTTCTCTTTAGCTATCTTCATTTGTTTCTATTCCTAACTTTCTACATCATATGCTTACCCACTAAGAAGAGGAAAAAATTCTATTATTTCTTTCTTTTGTGTTTATCCATCTAATTCACCGGCTTCTTTTTTGATACTCTATTTGTGGTAATTTGTAGTTTTGTTTTTCCTGCCTTTTTACTTTTTACAGAAATGGGGCTTTTGTTTGTTGGTTGCCGAACCTGAATTTTGAATCTTTATCTGTTTTTGGATTATCTGATGCTAATTTAAGG
Organism: Nicotiana tabacum; assembly: GCF_000715075.1. Lineage (NCBI taxonomy): Eukaryota > Viridiplantae > Streptophyta > Magnoliopsida > Solanales > Solanaceae > Nicotiana > Nicotiana tabacum. The sequence continues at coordinate 39,223,337 of NC_134092.1, forward strand.
ATTGTATGTAAATTTATTTCCTTCTCCTGTGGGTTTTGGGTGATCATTGTAATCTGGTCTTTAACTAAGAGGATTATGCTCTTAACAACTTATATATTTTTGTATGCATAGTTTGAACTTTAGGACTGTTGTGACAAAATGTGAATCCCTCAATGAATACAGAATCTACCAAGAGTTAGAGACTTGTAGGTCAGCTTAGGGATAAATGTGAGATGTAGAGAATCTCTAGTTTTGGAGAACCCCTAATTTGTCTCAGAAAACAAGGAAAAAAGACATAAGTAGCCCACCCATTAGTCCTTATAACAGTCCCCTAGCCCTAAAAATTTGTAGGAAATAACTCTAAATTAATCTAGTCATATCACTTAGGATCCTCGGATAGAAATCGTCTAATAGAAAAGGGGACGAAAAAACTCGCTCATTCAATTAATCCATGGATAGCGTGCAAGTGTTTTTGGGCGACTCCAACAAAAATTGTGTGAACCAAAACTTTCTCTAAACGAATATCTGTCAAAAATTCAAAAACTTTGGCGAGAAGCGGCATAAGGATTTGCAGATCAGTCATGGTACCACACAATGTGGAGTGGGATAGTGAATGCAAAACCTGTATTCACTTGTACTACTCCCCCTTGTAGAATAGCAGAACTTTAACAGTTCCATGGTTAATCTGCAAATCCTTATACCGCTTCTCGCCAAAGTTTTTTAAATATTGGATAGAAATCGTTTAGAGAATGTTTTGATTCACGATTTTGGTCTATTTGGGTTTGATTTTGCTAGAGTCGCCTAAAAGATCTGCATAGTATCCATGGATTAATCATAATGAGCGAGTTTTACGCCCCTTTTTCTTTTAGACGGATTTCTATTCAGTGATCCTAAGTGATATGGCTCGACTAATTTAGGGTTATTTACTATAAACTAAGTTGCTCCGACACGACAGTTTAGGTGCCGCACCTGTGTCGAGACGACACTTGTATGGGTGTGGGTACGGGATACGCACCGGATCTGGTCAATCCTTTACTTATCTACAACTTGAGAATAAAAAATAAATCCACACTTTACAAGCTATATGTAAGTATTCCATATAATTTCTCATAATTTAGAGATATTTTTAAATTTTTATTTTTTAAAATTATTTTTAGCCAGATCCCTGCACCCGTATCCGTACTAGGATCTGTGTCCCTGAATCTTAGAATTTACATCTCGAAGGATCAGACCTCTAGATCCGCACCTATGTCGGACACTCGCACTCGAGTCCGAGCAACTTAGACTGTAAATCACTTTTTAGGGCTAGCAGCAATTATATTGACTAATTGGCTGGCTACTTATGTTTTTTCCCCAAAAAACAAATTATTTGTGTTGGAACCGGATGGGTCTAAAAATAGATATAGAGGATTCATATAGTCGACTCCAACTAGTTTGGAAACTGAGGTGTGGTGATGCAAATGGAATTAAAAGAGAGTGAATAACGTTTACTAGGCTTAAGGGGCTAACGACTTATCACAGTCATGGTCATATGTTTGCTTAAAGAAGAGCTTTTGTTGCTCCAACCTATTTCAACGGATGCTAAATTTTGTATTGGAAGTAGGGTATCACTTGAGTCATATAGTATTGCAGGAGACTGATTGTTTTTATAGTCAACTCTTGCAAGGATTTATCCTCTAACAGAGTGAGATTGTGTTGATAACTCCAGCTTCACCATTGGTATTTATAGCCTCAAGCCATTTGCATAGGTGGGTCACACTCTTCTAAGTGGCAGGTAATTATAGCTGGAGCTAGCAAGTTGATAGTGGCTAATGTACTTTGGTTGCTTGCTTTTGTTAGATTTTCAACATCAAGAGCTTAACATATTGGAGGGAATTGTGCATTAATATTTACCATTACCTTTGGGTGTTGATTATCCATGCTAAGAAGATATAAAGGAGGAAATATTAATATTCTGACTGGATTGGCAGCACATATGATTATATTGATAATCGATCCCAAGTAACTAGTATATACTAATAGATTGAAGAAATTTGTGTAACATAGGTACTAATTTATGCACTTGTTAATCATAGGTTTTATCATTCACCTATGTCCCTCCACTATCATTTTCTTATCTTGGAACTTTTTAGGCATTGAATCCTCTGCCTTGGTCCTTCGTTCTATTTTAGCTGTTCTGTTTTAATTTTTGAACTTTAATTTTTGAAGTTGTTTCCCTTTGTGGTGCTATGCAGGGTGTTAGTTTTCATTGTTGAAGGACTTATATTGCGATTTCAACTTGAAGCTCTGTTTTCCCCCTGTTATATATATATATGGGCTGAGGTATATATTTATGGGAGGTGCAGAGGATGCTGAACCACCATCCAAACGTGTGAAAGTATCCTCTGGGAAACCAGGAGATCTTTCAAACGGCACATTTCCTAGAGATCCTGCAAGTTGCTCATTGAATGACTTGATGGCTCGCCCCCTGGTTTGTCAAGGGGACGATGAGGTTGTTGGTACAAAAGGGGTCATCAAGAAAGTTGAATTTGTGCGAATTTTAGCTGAGGCATTATATTCTCTTGGTTATAACAAAACTGGGGCACATCTAGAAGAAGAGTCTGGGATACCTTTGCAATCTGCTGTGGTAAAGTTATTTATGCAGCAAATCCTTGATGGTAAATGGGATGAAAGTGTAGCCACATTACATAAAATCGGTGTAGTGGATGAAAAGGTTGTTCAATTGGCATCATTTCTGATATTGGAACAGAAGTTTCTTGAACTGTTAGATGAAAAAAAAGTCAAGGATGCTTTGAAGACATTGAGGACTGAGATTGGACCTCTTTGCATAAACACTGATAGAGTCCGTGAGCTTTCTTTGTGCATTTTATCACCTTTGCAGCAGGTTCGTGCTGTGGTGTCAGGTCAAGTTGTTGTGAGAGCAAAGCCACGAAGAAAGCTACTAGAGGAATTGCAAAAATTGCTTCCCCCAACAGTTATAATTCCTGAACAAAGATTGATACGTCTTGTTGAACAGGCTCTTGACTTGCAACTAGATGCTTGTAGGTTTCACAACTCTTTGGTAGGTGAGATGTCTTTGCTCACTGATCATCAGTGCGGAAGGGATCAAATTCCTTCTCAAACTTTGCAGGTTAGATTGCATTTCAATCCTGATAGTTTCTTAACCTGTTCAAGCTTTACCATTCCAGTATTTGTTCGTAGAAATGCTTAATGCACCTTATAATCACCTATAACTTAGATCATCTGTGTTTTGGTTTATATATACGGATGATAAATGTTCACGATGGGAAGTGTTGATCAAGTTCATACTTTATATTCCAAATAATGTTAATTTAAAGGATTTTTCACTTCATTTAATCTATCACTGTTTGAGTAATGTAAAACACACTCTGACAGTGGAAAGCGTCAAACCACTGATTGAGTTGATGCTTATGTTTTAATAAAGACAAGTCTTTAATATGCCCTGTATGTTAAAGTCACGTCTTGTCAAAAGGTGCCTTGAAACTTTATATGAAGCGTTTTAGAGCTTTTACTGTAAGACTGGGAAGCTAGCATTTATGTATTTAAACGTAAGAGTATTGAATTGTAGCATGGCTAAGGAGTATATAGGCTAATATGCTATTTGGAAATCCTAGTTTTATAAGGGTGGATATTGTTACAATATGCATAGCTCTTTAGTGTATACAGTGTACCTAGTCAATTGCATTAACGTTGGGTTGTGCAATTATATTGTTAAAGATCTTAATAACAATAACAACAAACCCAGTATATTTCCACAAGTGGGGCCTGAGGAGGGTAGTGTGTACGCAGACCTTACCCCTAACTTTAAAAAGGCAGAGAAGCTGTTTCCGGTAGACATTGTTAAAGTTCTTAATAGTGGAATCGTTTTATAATTTTTTTAGTTGGTTTTGAGCTAGAGTTTTACTCTGTTAGCAAGTTGCTGGGATTTGGTCTTATCCGGTTGTCATATTGTCAAGTTCTGGTGTAGCTGGTATTGCTCGTACCACAATCATAACCTGAGTCAAGATAACAGAAAGGAATCAATGTTGGGATAATTGTGCACCCTAGATACCTGCAAGAACAACTTCATCTTACACTGGCTTAGTGACTTGATGATCCAAAATTGGTCAAATCTAATTCAAGTAGCTTTGTGGCTGAGTACTTCAGTAGATCTTCCATTATTGCTTCCAAGTTAGCAATTTTTCTTTCTATTTGATTCTTCTGTTAGTATTGCCTAGTTTTGGATACTGATGGAAAAGGTTAATGTTGATGAGTAAAGGCAATTGGTGCATGAATCTTTTTTTCTTGGGTTTGCCCCAAGCCTCGTCTTATTTTCCATTGAGTTGCAGGATTTTTTAAGTCATTAAGGCACCAATAGAGAAGGATATTGTTGGTCGCTGCCATGCAGATATTTTTCCATAAGGAAATACATGGCTGATGTCATTTTAAGTACATAGATTTATTGGATGCTTAGAAATGTGTAGAAGAGTACATGGCAAAGACAGATATAATTCAAAATTCAAACCATGTGAGATTGATGGGAGGGGCAAACTTGGCAAGTCTAAAAGCTTTACGAGGAGAAGATAGGCCGAGGAGATGGAGAGATAGATATGGCCAAGAATATTCTGAACATGAGGCGAGTGTGGGGCTTGTTGCAATTGAAAGAGGAAGAGCCCGAAGTGAACTCAAAGATGGGACCGAGCTATTTTGATTCAAGTCGTGATAAGACACTTCCGAGGCTCAAATTTTTGGTTAAAGTGGAGAATAAAACGATTACATGACATAAGAGAAGCAATAGGGCTGGTGAGTTCGGCCTCGACACACACGAGATGAATTGAAGTGATGGAGATTTTTGAAGGGAAGCAGTAAGAAAAAGGATTATTAGATAGGAAAATCTTTTGTTTAAGGAGGAAGTTGTGTTAATAAGCACAACCTAAAAATTCTACCGTTATCGTTGTTCAGGAGGGAGGCGATGGACAAATGTGCGGTAGACAAGTCCCTAGGTTTGATAGTTTTACACTTGCTTTCTTCCAACAATGCTGGAGCAATTAAGGGGAGGTGTTGGAGTACTATTGCATACCAAAAAACAGGATGGTTTGAGAGAAGCCTCAATGCATGCTTTATTGCTATCACTCCAAAATAACAGGAGGTAAGGAGTGCTAAAAGACTAGGCTTATTAGTCTTGTTTGAAGCATCTATAAGGTAATTGCTAAGGTGCTTTCCAATAGACTAAAGAAGGTTTTGTGCGAGATAGTTTCTACTTCTTACTATGTGTTAGCGGAAGGAAGATAAATCGTAGATGTGGCCTTGGGTGGCAAACAAAGTGGTTGACTTTTAAAGGAAGAAGGAGAACCGGGAAATTCGTGCAAGTTGAATCTTGAGAAGCATATGATCATGTGAATTGGGAGTGCTTGGATTTCTTCATGATGAAGATGGGATTTGGAAAGAAATAGAAGAGGTGGACCATTTTTTGTATTGCTTTGATCAAGTCCTCTATCACGGTGAATGGAAGTCCTTGTGATTTTTTCGGCAACTCGAGGGGGTTGAGGCAGGGATCTGTGATCTCAAATGTTAGTAAATTTGGTGATCAAAACACTGAATAATATAATGGACAGAGCCACAGAGGTGTGGCAAAAGGATCATGAGGGGCTTTACTGCATTAATTGAGCAACTAAGCAATGGGAGGGCCACACTTATTATTTGCAGATGATACTTTAGTCTAGGTTGTTTAGAATTAAAAATTAACCTTGGGAAATGCGAGATTATATCGATAGGCAAAGTAGATAACATTGACATCTTTGTAGATTTTTTTATTGTAATGTAGGAGCTTTACCAACCACTTAACCTAGTTTGCTGTTGTGCGTCGAACAAGGATCTCACAGTGGAACCAGGTGGTTGAAAGAGTTTGGCAAGTGACTTGCAGGTGGCAAAAGAGGTACTTGTCAAAAGGGGAAGGGCGTACTGGTTAAGAGTATACTTTCAAGCATCCTTGCGCACTGTATGTCACTAATGTAGGCGGCTGTGAGCGTGATTGAAAAACTTTAGAGACTCCAGATGAGTTTTTTATGGAATACCGCAAATGGCGATGAGGTTCTTTTGTGAGTTGGAAGATTGTCAAGACACAAGAAAATAGGGAAAACTTAAAGTGAAAGAACTCGGAAATGTTTTGGAGATTTGGTTTGGAGGAACTATCGTTATGGAGGGGGTGATAGAAGAAAAGTACGGCATAATAGGGGATGGGTGGATGAGAAGGAACATCATGCGTCTGCCCGAATGTGTTTCATAGAGAAACATCATGAAATGGTGAGAAGACTTTGATGACCAAGTAACCTTCCGGATATGTGATGGTAGCAAGATAAGCTTTTGGAATCACAGGTGCTGTGGAGAGAATATGCTGAGGCATCCATTCCCTAACATTGAGTTAGACAGAGATGACAGTGTAACAGGTCCGATGAGTACAAGAGAGAGTTGTATGTGATCCAAGTTTTAGACGAAACTTGCATGATAAGGAGATATGGGAACTCCAAAGCTAGGGGAACTACTTTATAAGCAGAGCGTCTCACACTTATTTTAGGATTCATAGAGATGGGCACAAGGAGAGATGTGATGTTCTCATTTCCTAGCAGGAATTGTTGTTGGGGAAGTGTTTGTCCACATTGTTGATATGGATACCGAAGGCGCCTAAAAGTGTCCTTTTGCATGGCTAGTGACTAGAGAAGTCATCCTAAAATTCATTGACTTTTCCTTAGCTCCCATTTACTATCTATGTGCATCGATATTTGCTTTTCCGATAACCAATTTTCTTCGTTCTCTATTATAATAAAAAAAAGAACCAATTTCTTTGTTCCCACGTTTATGATTTATTTAAACTTCACTGATATGTGGATTAACTCGAGTTTAATTTCTGCAGATATAATTTTTTGTTAGCACTTGGGTGTGTAATTTTTTCTTTCATTGATTTTGATGCACCAGATATTACGAAATCACAGTGATGAAGTATGGTTCTTGCAGTTCTCCCATGATGGAAAATACTTAGCCTCGTCAGCTGCTGATTGTTCAGTGATTATATGGGAGGTGAGTTTAAGTCCACTTGAGGGTGGTGAAAAAGAAGAGCAGTGGAAGTTTTGGAAAATATTTTAACTTGATTATTTCCTCAAGCTGCGTACATCTCAACCTCCCCAGACCCCACTTGTGGGAATTCACTGGATTTGTTGTTGTTTGTCTGTTGTTATTTCCTCAAGCTATAGGGATAAAACACAGTTCAGAAATACCCTAAACATGGAAACATACATAATTACAGTAACAATCTTCTTCACTAGTGTGAATAAGTTCGTGATCCATTTCACAGTTATGAACTCTTAAGCTTGAGAAATAGTCTACTAAAAGAAATCATGCTTGATTATTCATAAATCATAGTCTCTCGCAGATCTTGTAAGGGTGTCTAGTAATTGGTCATTTGAATAGAGGAAACTAAAAGTATATCCTGGATTAATATTTTTTCTGGTAAAGAGACAGATTATTTTTCATTGTGTTTTGTTCTTTGTTGAAACATAACATAGTATTTCAAGTAATGTTAGTGCAGCTTGATTGTCATTAGTTTTCGGTGTTTATCTATTTCCGTATTTATACACATCTATAAAATCTTATTTCTAGTGACGCTGTAATACTTTTGCTGTTTAAAGGTATTAAGCTTTGTATGTGGAAATCAGCACTAAGATATGTACTCGTAAAAAGAGTTGGTACTTGTATTGGCTCTTTTGGTTTGTCATGTGGCACAATACTCAGCATATGATTTCATGCATTCTTGTTGGATGGAGTTAGTTTTTGACTTGTATGGTGTGCAAGGTTCATTCTCCTCCATGTTTTGTTCCATGTTTGTAAAGTTTGAGAGAACTGATTTTTTTTTCGGGGAGCTGTTTTTGGGGTCATGGAGGAAACACAGGGGATGAGAGAATAGAAAGCTGTCTGGGTATGTAGGTGGTGTTATTTGTAATCGGAGCTTATTAGGATGCTATTGTGTTAAACATAAAGTATTAGTGTTCTTTTTCAGCTCTCAGCTTTCTGTTCTTTGTAGGTGAAATTGGATGGTTTGTTCTGCATGAAGCACCAGTTTTCTGGTCACCAGAAACCTGTCTCCTATATGTCATGGAGTCCTGATGACCATCAGCTTCTCACTTGTGGAGTAGAGGAAGTTGTCAGACGGTGGGATATTGAATCAGGTGAATGTACACATATTTATGAGAAAAATGGTCTTGGTCTGATCTCATGTGGATGGGCTCCTGATGGCAAAAGGATATTATGCGGTGTTACGGACAAGAGCATTAGCATGTGGGATCTGGAAGGGAAAGAGTTGGAGTGTTGGAAAGGCCATCGAACTATTAGAATATCTGACTTGGGGATAACTAGTGATGGGCAGCATATAGTCTCTGTTTGCAAAGATAATATGATATTACTATTTGGATGGGAATCAAAAGCAGAGAAAGTAATTCAGGAGGATCAAACAATAACTTCATTTGTATTGTCCATGGACAGTAAGTATTTATTGGTTAGTCTTTGGAATCAAGAAATCCATCTGTGGAATATAGAGGGAACTGTAAAGCTCATATCCAAATATAAAGGGCATAAACGTTCACGCTTTGTTGTAAGGTCTTGCTTTGGCGGACTGGGTCAAGCATTTGTTGCCAGTGGAAGTGAGGACTCACAGGTACTGCTTCTCTTGTTGATCAAGAAAAACACTAACTCCATTAATCTTGCGAAATTTCTAAGTTGTCATTTTGAATATAAATTTACTTTCCACGACTTACCTCATGCGCAGAATATCAAATTTCTTATTTGCACATCAGAACAGTAATTGGCAGTAATACCCAAGAAAGGTATGCTATTGTGGGGTGAATCTATTAGGAATTGGGTTACATTAATTCTAATCACACATTATTAAAAAGGTTAAAGGTCTCGAGATGAAAATGATCCAGTTTGTGCTTTGATCCTTTTATTGTTCAATAAGGAATAAGAGCAATAGAAAAATGCCAATTTGAGAATGAAGAGATCTGTCTTTGCCCTCGGGGGTTATCTCAATTGGCAAAGCTTGAGGGACTTGTTTCTTAGGTCACATGTTCAAGCCCTGTGTCAAGCGAACTAACTTTGGTATTTAAGTGGAGAGGGGTAGAGCGGCAGGCCCATCATCCCCGAGTTTCGACGAGTTTCGAGGGCTGCAGTTGGCTCAAAGGGTCGGCTCTAGACGAATTTCTCGGTCATAAAAAAAAAGGAATGAAGAGATTTATTTTTGTGAAAACCTAATAGATGATCTTGTTAGGCGTGTTCTTCAATGTAAAGTTTAGCACAAACAATATTACTCCATCCTTTGCATATGATAGCGATTGATTGGAAACAAAGTTCTAAGTTGTTAATTTGATTTTATTATATTAGTAGCAGTAGAAAATTTTATTGTAATGGTTGAGAAGTTCAACAACAACAACAACAAACCTAGTGTAATCCCACAAGTGGGGTCTGGAGAGGGTAGTGTGTAGGCAGACCTTACACCTACCTATAGGAAGGTAGTGAGGCTCTTTCCGGTAGACCCTCGGCTCAGGATAATGGTTGAGAAGTAATAAAAAAGATATTGCTTCAAAGTTTGAAATTTAAAGAGCAGTTAACAGGACTGAAATCTTAGAAGTTGTATAGGATTAAATTTGGTGAAACAGTCTGAAATATCCTGAAATGAAAAGGGTATCATGTAAATTGGAACTGATAGAGCATTGTTGTGCTTAGAATGTAACTTTTATGTGTACTACAGTGTTGCTTCCGTTGAAATTACAAATAGAGATTAGACATAATTATTTTGCGAGATAATATTTCTTGTATGAAATGGCTTTCTTAGAAAATTTGTAGTTTGTTCTGTTTCATTGCTCATTTCCATCCCCTAATTCCGCATCAATTCTAAAATCCAAGTCCAACTTTCAGGGTCCCTTTCATTCCATCATCAGCAAAGGGACATGCGACCCCTTAATTATCCTTGCTTTGACTTCTGTTTATTTAATGTGCTGTGATGCTTTATCATATTGAGATTTACTCTTGCATTTACACCCGTGAAAGCAGTTAAGTTTTGATCTGATAGTATATTTTCAGGTTTATATATGGCATAGAAGCTCAGGAGAACTCATTGAGACATTGGCTGGACATTCTGGTACAGTAAACTGTGTTAGCTGGAACCCAGCAAATCCTCATATGTTGGCATCTGCAAGTGATGATCATACTATTCGCATATGGGGCATGAATCAAGTAAACATGAAACACTATGACACAGTTAGTAATGGCGTGCATTACTGCAATGGCGGAACTTAGAAGTCTCGGGGGCATACACTGGTGCAATGTAATGTTACTAGATAGATACCTTTTCTTAACCATTGCTTTCTATGTATATTCTTTTACATCAAGGTCAAGCTTAACATTTATGACAAGCAGGAATGTGAAATTTACATTCAGTCCAGCAATAAATCATGCACTCTAGTTTCTTTTATTGATTTCTTTTGTGTGATTATTGTTGCTATTCAAGTGACCAGGTAAGCAGCCTAGGTTTTACAGGTAACATACTAACATATAAAGAAGAGATCCTGATCGATTTTTAAACTGTTCTCTTTTAGCGCCTCTTTCCTTCCTGTTGCGATCTGATCCAGTTCATAATTTTTATGGGATTCCCAAAATTACTAATAAAAAGTCGAAGTACTTTTACCTCAAATAATCTATACAGGTTGTTTAGTTACTGGATAAAGTTGTACAGGGATTAAAATATTGAGATTGTAATAATGTAATTAATAATCACGGTATTGTTTTGGTGTATATGCATTTTTTGATGAATGTTTGGTTTATCTTATTAAAAAAGGGACATACTTGTATAATCTGAAATATGTTGGTTTTAAGATGGATAAAAATTTGTTTCCAGTTATAGCCTTCGCTTTGCATGCTCAAAGCCATCAGCTTCTCGCTTTAATAGAAAACTCCTAATCCACTTCTAATTCTCGGCAAGCATTCTGAAGCTTTCTCCATCTCGGATCCACTACCTTTTTTGTAGTTCTGTGGAGACCCCAAAATCCGGCTTTAGATAGCCGTGATGACACCTATTCCCTAAGACTAGTTAAGCCTAACACATACCGAGTTATCAACAGATTTAAATCATTTAGCCATTAAACATGAACCAGTAAATGCCATGCATAGCCAACAACGATCAACAAATGGACAATATCCTAAAACCAGAGGTACGAAGTTATAAGCTCTGCCACGTTCACTAGAAACTCTAAATACAATACTGTTCTGGAATAACAATAAACAATAGTAATGAAAGACAACAAAAGGTAACTCTGAGGCCTGCGAACACGATGACAGGTACACCTTGAAGTCTCCGCAGCAACTCACAATGAGCTAACTAACGACCACCACGCTCCGAGGTACCTGGATCTGCATAAAAATGTGCAGAAGCGTAGCATGAGTACACCATAGCGATACCCAGCAAGTATCAAGACTAACTTCGGTGGAGTAGTGACGAGGTACAGTCAAGACACCTACTAGACATAATAACATGTGCAAAATATTAATATAATGCTAACAGAGGAACAAACTCAATGTAAAGCTAAACATTAAAAGAATAACATATAACACTAGCAATGGATGAAAGAAACAACAAATAGCGACCAGGAGTAACTAAATGATAATGCAACGAGTAATCAGAACACATTTAAAGTACCATTGAAACCAATTAAGGAAAACAATGACAACCAGTTAATTAACCGTCCTCTCACAAGGTTTACACAAGAATCACTCCGAAGTACCACCCTCATAATCCCGAATCACGAGTCTCAAATCACGAATCATAATCATATGGTATCTCGTGCCCACATTATCAATCACAACTGCACGGATATCTCACGTGCCAATTTCATTAATAATATCTCATATCCCACGGTCAACTCACGTGCCAACAGTAACAATATCTCATATCCGTACGGACAATTCACATGCAAACAGTCCAGTCCTCACATAGAAGGTGGGTATACAAGAATACAGATACATGATCAATGAACATCAAGATTTATACTCCTGGACTGATACATGTGTAAGGTCCCGTAAAATTGTTTTTCCTAAAAACCCGGATTCCGTGATGCCGAAGTAGGCGTACAGGTTAATAATAGTAGAAATTCTTCACGGAGAACTTGCATGCTGCGGTTTGGACTTTTTGGATTGAACAGTGCGCTGGGGAGTTGAAGGAAAATATTGGGTAGAAGTAGGCATTTCTGCGGCCCATTCTACGACCGCAGAACCACTATGCGGACCGCAGAATGGCCGCAAAGTGGAGCAGTCTTCTGGGCCATTTTTAATGTCATTTTTGCGGCCCATTATGCGACCGCATAACAATTTCGTGGGCCGCACTCTTGTCGCATATCCCGCTTTGAAATTTTTCGGAGGGAGATTCTGCGGTGCACTATGCGATCGCAGAACGTTCTACGGTGCATTATGCGACCGTAGAACAGGTCTGCGGGCCGCATAGTGACCGCAGACCTGGTAAGTTCCTTTCTAGTTTTGGCACCCCAATTTCGCGGACTACATAACCATTATGCGGTCGCATATGCGACCGCAAAACCTGTTTCGGAGGTTCATTTTTGAGTTTTTAAAATCCGACCCTACTTCGTTAAAATAGATGTAAGGGGCCATTTTTGAGAAAACCTGATACTTTAGAGTGAGAGAGAGAGAGAGTCCTAGAGGGAGAAAGTGATCTTCATCAAATTACTCTTCAATTCTTGCTCAACCATTGAGGATTAATAAAGGAAGTCTTCACCCTAAAGGTAAGAATCTATGTCCTAGCTCTCAATTTCAAAATTTTACAAAAATGGGGTAATTAGAGAGGCCATTATTGGGTGTGAGGGTTGTTGTCTTGCATGCATGTATCCTTGAAGTATGTAGAAAGGTTGTGAGATAAAAATAGTAGAGAATGGGTTGGGAAATGATGGAATCTTCCACAAAAGGGCATTAGAACCTTAATGCACACCTAGTATTTGATAAAATGCTCAAATGAGCTAAAACCATGACCATCTTCCTAATTTTTGGTTCAACTCGTTACATTTCTAAAATAGATTGAAGTTGCTAAGAATTCCGGATCATTTTGGAGTTTGAGAAGCTCAATTGAGGTATGTTGGCTAAACCCCCTTCTTCTTAGAATCGTATCCCGTGGTGTTCATGTAATTAGAATAAGTCCTTGATCATTATTGAATTGGCTATTCCTAATGTGGTCGTGTTGAAAGATGTATGTTCAATATTTATTCTAAATGCTTCATCATGCCATCTTGCCATTTGAGAATGTGTTCAAAATATGAAATATGTGTTAGAAATGTTAAAAATTCATGTCAAGATTGAAATAAAGGTTGTTATGCTAAATTGTATGAAGGCCTCTATGTGCCTAAGATTTCCCAAATTGCTCATGTGTGAATTTAATATCTTGAATAGGAATCCCTATTGTTGTTGATAATGATAATGATATTTGAATGTGGAAAAGGAAACTGGAACTATGAAATACGGCCAAGTGCCAAGAATGACTTTGTAATTATGATCACTAGTGCCAATGAATCGGGAAGATATGAAAGAAGTATGATGTACTGAAAAAGGTAACGTCTTGGGTGAGATGGCTTAGCCGATCGGGCCGTGATCGGACGCCATGCCACACACATAGTGGTGACTGTGCTGAAAATGATAATTAAAATTGTGGTTATGGTTGATGTCTCAAGTGAGACGACCAAGCCGATCGGGTCGTGATCGGACTCCGTGTAAGAATATGGTGGTATTGTGAATTATGGAATATCGGTAATAAAGATCACCCAACCTAATAACATGAAAATTGACTTGAAAACTTATGTGATCTTAAACTTGATGTTTTAATGTTATTTGAAGCTCGTATTGAATTTTTGACTGTTTCCCTTGTATTATTATTCATTCTATTGAGATGGTGTTTAGCTATACATACTAGTGCTATTCGACGGTACTAACGTCCCTTTTGCCAGGGGCGCTGCATCTTTAAATGGATGCAGTTGGTTACATAGCAGGCAGTGTTGATCAGCGCTAGTAGCACATCCTCTTCCCAGCAGACTTGGTGATCCCTACTTCATCCCGAGGTTACGTATTGTATCTTTTGTTCCTATTATTATCATGTCTCAAGGTATAGCCGGGGTCTTGTTGTCGGCACTCTCATAACACTCTTTTGTATCTTTTAGAGGCTCTGTAGACACTATGTGAGTTGTACATGGGTACTAGAAAAGTCAAACAAGTTATGTTGTGTATTTTGAGACTTAATAGTGAAGTAACTAATGAAACGGGTTAACGTTGTATGTATGAACTTCCTACTGTCTAATTAATGAAATCATGTCTTTTCTTGATCATGGGTGAGTTGGGTAGAAAGTATCTAACAGGCTTGCTCGATCGGGTTCACTCGGTTGAGCGTCGGTCGCACTTCCCAAGGCTGGGGCATGACAACATGTTACAGATTATGGTGTATCCTTGTGCAGGTGTACTATCACAACAACCCAAGTCAACAAGTAATATCAGTGACACCGAATAGCACATTGGAAACAACACAACAAAAACCCGTAATATGCATGACTCACACAAGATAGTCGCACCATCACACAAATATCATCAATGATAATGCCCCCAGGCCATCACAAATCATCCCCGACATGGCCCCTCTTGTCTCGCCGCGTGAGCAACAATAAAGTAAATTCCCTCCTTGTCTCGCCGCATGTGCAAATATCAATAATAACAATAGCACTGATTGTTCGTATGCAAACACCCCTACAATCCTCTCAACAATCCCGCATGTGCCAAAAACATAATAACTTAACATAACAACTCGCACCACACGTACCCATATGCCACAATATTTCCATAACAATAATTCCAATACCACAACCACACATAGCCCTCGGTTCAACAACATTGATTACAACAACAACAACAATGACACGGGAGTACGGAAAGTAAATCAATACACAAATTGCAACAATACAATGAAACAAAAGAATACGCTCAACAATGAAAGAGATAATATGTAATAGTGACTTCAAATAGGAATAACTCAACAACAAGAGAGATAACATGTAACAACGACTTCAAATAAGAATAACTCAACAATGAAAGAGATAACATGACAATAAAAGAGACAACAATTTCAATTAAAGCATACAAGAGTATATTTGATAATAAAAGGTAGAACGTGTACTAACAACTTTAAATAAAACATGTAAGAGTAAATTTAACAATGGAGGATATAACATGATAGGGAAACTTTAATAATTGTATATAAGAAACCTAAGAGTCTAAATCGGTCAAATTTCCATATATAAGGCCATGTACACACTCGTCACCTCGTATATACATCTTCCACGTAATTCAAATAGTGCCATAAAACTAATCCCTACTGGGTAGTTCCCCTACACAAAGTTAGGCAAGATACTTACCTCAAAAGCTCTCAATCAATACTCAAAAATAGTTTTTCCTTTAAAATTCACCTCCGCTTGGCTCAAATCTAACCAAAATCGACTTAATAACATCAAATAATGCAAAAGAAACCAATTCAAATAAATAAAGTTAAGATCTTTACAAAATTCCCCATAAGTCAACAAAAGTCAACCTCAGGCTTGCACGATCAAAACTCGAGTCCAAGGGTAGATCTTGACTACCCATAATCCCATGAGTCCATATATGTATTTTATTTTCAAATCCGAGTCCAATTCGACTCTAAAATTTTTATTTTTCAAAATATAGACAAAAATCCCAAGATTTCCCTTCAAACCCCACGATTTAGATGTTAAATCTCATATAAAATTATGTAATATAATTAAAAATTGATCAAAATCACTTACCCAATGATTGTTTGTGAAAACCCCTCTCCAAATCGCCTCCTACTGAGCCTAGGGTTCAAAGATATGAAAATGAGACTAAAATTCCGTCTTCCATGTCACGCCCCGAACTTAGACATGGACGTAACACGACACCCGGTGCCTGACTACTATTACCAAGCGAACCAACTGGCTGGCTAAATTAACATGTGATATCATAACATACTGAATGCGGAAGATAAACTTACACATATTTATATATTGAAAGTCTAAATGATATAAATCAAAGTACGGAAATACTAATTCCGAAGCATATTCGTCGCCAACATAGCTTAACATGAAAACCCTGCAACTCTGTTTAACTGTTACTCTAGTCTATGAAGCCTCTAATGAAGTACTGAAAATACTGACTGCCTGAAAATACTGAAGACTGTAAGGTAATGATAATGCCCCGAAAGAACTGGGGATTACCAAATAGAGGGTACGAGAATCCTAACGCTCTGAATCGTCAACCTGTAAATCATTATCTGCATCGTGAGATGCAGGCCCCGGGCAAAAGGGACGTCAGTATATTTGAATTACACTGGCATGTAAAGCAACTGAAAGAAAAAATTATAAATGCTGAAACCGAAACTAAGCTGATAACTGAGAATTGATAATTGATAACTGAAATGATAACTATAGAAACTGAAACTGAAATGATAAGTGATAACTGATAATCGATAATTGAAATGATAATATTGACGTGCTGAATAACCGTATAACCAAACATATAATTGTTCATATTTTTCTATCAAACCCATCAACTCATATCTCATGAACCTAGAGTCTATAATCATTAATCCAATGCTATAACCAATTAGAGGGTGAAGATATTACCTTTTGACGTTCAATCCTCTTGAATTCGAGTTCTAGGATTTCTTCTCTAAATAATAATGCCCCAATCGAATATCTAATGATTTGGAGGGTTTACCCATATTAATAAAGTTTTGGAGAATTGAAATTAACTTAGAATAGCCATTAGAATTTACCTTGGATGGTGGAGGGACCTTTGAGGAGTTAGGTTCTTGAGAGCTTCCCTTTCTAAAGCAAGTTTTTGTGTTTTGGGGTGTGGGGGATGAAGTAGGGCTTTAAAAATGACCCCCGGGGTAAGCGCCCGCGTATCTGAAGGCCTGACCGCGCACTTGAATGCACAGAATGGCAGTAGTACTGCCACAAGTGTGTGGCCGCGCACGTGACCATCTGGGCACGCACCTGGGCGCGCATATTTCGCACTGCTCTGTAAAACGCACATAACATTTCACACATAGATCCGTTTGGGATCCACAATATATCGTTGGAATGATATTTCTAAGGGCTACAACTTTTGTGTTTTGAGTTTTTTCAAATTCCTTACACATTGTCACTACTTCCTGATACAAGACAGATCGTTTGTAAACTCACTCAATTTTATCGAATCTTATGCATCTCACTCTCCGCCTTGATTCCAAAACAACTATTTTCACCCATACTCATCCCACTAGGACTTCATATGTCTAATATATCAAATTAATAGCCATTTAACATATCCATACCTAGTCCGAATGTACGAGATGTTATATTTTATCCCTTTTGTTCAGGTGCAGATATCGCAAATGTGGATAAACCATCGCAAATGCGGCTCTTGATGCACCCAGGGAATGTTGCAAATACGACACTAAATTCGGAAATACGAAGTTAGGCCTTTTGCAAAAGCGACCATGAGATCGCAAATACGAACTAGCTAGCCCAGCCCCCCAATCGCAAAAGCGAACAAAGAGTCGCAAATGCGAACCTAACAATTCCTAGCAAATCTCCCAATAGTGGAGATCATAAATGCGAACAAAATCTCCCATTTTCAAGATCTGAAGCACCTGTCCAAAAACCAGCAAAACTAAAACTCTTTCTAACACTCCGAAACGTGTCCGAAACTCACCCGAGCCCTCGGTCCTCCATACCAAACATCAATACAAGTCTAAAACATCATACGCACTCGCTCATGCGATCAAAATACCAAATAACATCCGAAACCCCGAATCGGACCTCAAAACACATAAAGATTTCAATAAAACTCAAGAATTTCTATAATCGCAACCATGCATCCGATCCCTATCAAATCAACTTGGAATGACGCCAAACTTTGAAAACAAGTTCCAAATAACTAAACAGACCTATTCCGAGTCCCAAAATTAAATTTCAAACCCGATAGCCATAAAGTCAAACCATGGTGAAACCAAAGGAATTTCTAAACCTTCAAATTGCCAACTTTGGCAGAACAAGCCAAGTCAACGTAGGGACCTCCGAATTTAATTTCGAGCATACGCCCAAGTGTAAAATCACGATACGAACCTATCGAAGCCGTCAAAATACCATTCCGAATTGGTTTTCACAAAAGTCAAACTTCGGTCAATATTTCCAACTTAAGCTTCTCAAATGAAATATATTCTTCCAAATAAAATCACGGAACTCTCGAAAAAAATCCTAAACCCTAAACCCTAAACCCGAAACCGACCACACATGCAAGTTATAATACACAATATGAAGCCACTCAAGACCTCGAACCACTGAATGGAACGCTAAAGCTTAAAACGACCGATCAGGTCTGTTTGCAATAAATTTTTGTGGTACGAAAAATAAACTGCAACAAAAATATGAAGAAAAGAGATTTTATTGATAAATATTTGTGAGTACAATTCTATGTATTTTCTGATTCTCCTCTCTAAAATTTTCCTTGATTTGAGGGCTTGAGAAGCGTTTTTCTCGAATGTAGGACAATATAGACCTCCTTGTGATGTATTTAATCGCCAACAACATCAAGCAGTACTTTTTTGTTTCGGGTTTATCTCTGGGAAGAACTCCATTGATAACTCCTTTATTGAAGAACTATACACTTGACGATTGATCTCTCTGTCTGCGGATGCTTTCACCAATTGCGGAATGCTCTTCTCCAACTTTGAATGGTTCCAGAGAGTTATGTAACCCCTCTATTTATAGTTGTGTTGGATGGACAATCCAACTACATATGAACTCTTTTTTGCTTGATTCTGATTGGATCATGTGGATCATCAAACTTATCACATAAGCTATATGATAAGCTTGCTTGTGATTGGTCAAGATATGTCATTTTAGACACTTGGCAACTCTTGATTGGTCACTGTTTTGGACTGGGATTGCCATATCATTTACACATGGCGTCATCTTGTTGGCTTGCAGTTTGGCGGATATGACATGTCACTTGACATATGGCATGAGTCTGGGCTTTAAGATGAAATAGATCTTGGGCTTGAAAATAATAAAAGAGTGCAAATTAATTGTTTAACCCAATTAAATTTAATCTAAATTTTATATGAATTAGACTCAATAAATTTTATATGTCTACAGATGTCTCCTGCTTCAAAGCTGGTTGAAATGTAGACTTGATAAACTGTAAAATCGAGATTTGAAGTGCCGCCAGAGCCAAGAACCTTATTGTTCAGATATTTGCGTGACTCTATTTCTCATTAACTGGCACTTTAAAATTGCACTCAGTTAAATAATTCGGTGGAATTTTCCTTGAGAAATTGGCAAAAGTCCCAAATACAATCCATGTGTTTAGCACATATATGCACGTATATGAAAGTCCATATTCCACTTTAGAATTATTTGTAGGGACTTTATTAAGAGAATGCTAGGAACTTCTAAATAAGAGAATTTGGCTCCACTTGATTTTAAGAAAAAAACAATATATCTTTAGTACACATCACAACTCTTCATAGTAAGTCAGTAACAACACAGTGGTTACGTGGCTTTAAGCCATTCCTTCCCTTTTTTGGCTCTTTCCTGGACTTTGCTCTCATAATTTGGTTTGAGAAATGATAGGAGCTATCCAATTGTTTTATTGTATTTTAAAATAAAAATCTTGGATTACTCCTTATCCACCAGAACTTCACCATGCAAATATATATGTAATTGTAGGAGAAGTAAAATTCCTTAGCTGTGAAGGAACTAGGATTTGTGACCTTCTAGAACTCCTCTTACGGAAAGAATGTCCACGGCCCTTCAATCTCTATAAAAGGAGAATAGTTGTTCTTCAAGTCTACCAAGATGATCGACTTTGCAAATAAGGAATAGTCCGGCCAACACTTATAGAAGATATACGACACTTTTTTGCATTTGTAATCCTTTTCTTTCTCATGCTTTCTTTTCATAACACATTTTGTAGGCTTTTATAACTACATAGTGGAGTACCAAATTTATTCAGTCCATGGCCAAGGCATCAACAACAACAATGATTACAGAGGAGTTATGAGCTTCAAATTGACGCATGCTCCATCATTAATAGGCTTGAGATTATTGCTAACTCAATTTTCAACGAAGACAAAGCTGCCAGAAAAAAAAAAGCAACGCGTCAGTAAGCCTCGTTGAAGTGACACTAAATTCACCATCACGAGTTGGAGCGCTATTCCATTGTGCCATTGGCACTGAAACTTACTGTTGAACAACCATGTAGAATCAAAAGCTTCGTGCCATGGGCACCGATATCTATTTGTTTACCCTCAAAATTGGATTACAATGAAACTTATAATGTGAATTTAAGGATACGCGATTTCACTTAATATCAATTGATAAATATGAAGATTAAAGACAGAAATGAACTATAAGGCAAATCAAACCAGTGTTTGAATAGAACTCAGCCCTTGAGTTGGAGTACCCTCGAACGGGTTGATGCAAGGACAATAAAAATACGATAAGCTGAAGAACAAGAGCGTGAGCGAGAAAGAAAATTATATGTCTTTTTTATCTGTCGTCCCTACAAATGGTTAGAACCTCCCTTTATATAGTAGAGAAATTCTATATATGGTACAATTTCTAATTACAGAAGGAAATCCCATGATTAACTAAACAACCGTTCTTGATTCGATCCGTTCCGAGATTTTCGCCATGATCTTCGACCAGTCGCGGATATCTCGCTTTTCCGTTATTATGTTATCTTCGGTATTGCTCGATGCCTGTCTCGTTTGGTCTCGATTGCTGTCGGCCTCGATCTTGGCAGGTGCCTCGAATCTCGATCTCGGTACCTTGTCTTCGTGCCTCGATCCGATCCACTTCGGAGTCGTCCTTTGATGCAAACTCCCGGTCTCGGTCAAACAGTAAAATCGGATGGGCCCCGTTTTAACCGTATACAGATAGTCCCCTCATTTTTTTAGAGCGTAATGATAAGAAACGAATTGAGCCTTCAATTTTCTACCTTGACCTATCATGACGTCATCCTTGTGACGTAAGCGACGGAAGTGACTGAAACATCCCATCTGTACAGTTTCCTAGGCATTAAATGCGTATCAGTCGATGGTCGGCCACTGCCAATATTGAACCGTCGTTGTGAAATTTATAAATAGCCCCTCTTTCCACCATTTCCAACTTTTACTTTCAGATTCTTAATCTCCAAAGCTTTTTATATCTTTTAATTTCTTCATCTGCAAATCCACGATTTTCACTGCTACCATCTTCTCAAAACACCAAATATTATCATCTTCATCTATATTTTACTTCAACTCTATACAAAAATGGCAAAAACATCAAAGACTTTTCCTCAAAAGGAAAACGCTTCTTCATCGCGGCCGGCCGGCGACAAAACATCGATGGAGCCACGACCTGAAGAGTGTGTTCCCGGGGTGTGTGTTATCATTTCTGACTTCAAAATCGATAAAGCTTCATCGATTCCTAGTCGATGCGAGCCAGTGTCGAGGTACATATGCTCTATAACTGAAGGGTACCTTAAGCAGGTAAGGAAAGACTGCAGCTGGAAAGGCAAAGAAGTGGTGATCCCGACCCCGGAAGAAGACATTACCACCCATGTGGAAGGGTTTTTAAGCGTTTACACTTACACTTTCACGCTGGACCCCCTTGACCCCATCATCGTTGATTTTTGTCTTCAGTACCAAATAACCCTAGGCCAAATCCATCCTTCTTTTTGGCGAATTGTTATTATGCTCCGATTCTTCATGAGCAAAGTCGAGGGGACGGCTTTCACCCTTGACCATCTCATTAGGTTATACAGCCCCCACCTCTATCGAGGCGGGTTAATAAAACTCCAACGCTGGGCCACCAAAGTGCTGTTCTCGAGCATAGATGAGGACACGGACCGAGGCTGGATAGGCCGGTTCGTTCGAGTGAGGACTTCCGACCTAATCCCGGCCTAGAAGATGCCATTTCCTGAGAAATGGAATATGAAGCATAAGTATAATCCCACCGTTAGTTCTTATTTATTATTTTGCCCCTTTGCTTCTTCTTATCGATATCCTTTTCCGTGATGTAGCGGTCGCTTGGATGCCCGATGCAATTCCTAACCTCAAGAGCTGGGTTCGAGACCTGGCCTCGACCTCTACGTACGTTGAGCGCTCATGGCACGATTTATCAAAGGGCCGATGGGAGGCCAAAACTCATGGTAAGCCCCTTTCCCATGTCTTTGACGATTCGATCAAAATGTCTTTCTTATACTTAACCAATTTTCTTGCATGTAGGCCTGAGCAAAGATGCGGTCATGAGGCCCCCATCTGGTGAGGAAGAGACTTCGACCCCGGTTCCGAAACCGGCAAAGGACAACAAGAGAAAAAGGGCCTCGGCTTCCTAGGACCCAGAACTTAAGGCAAGGACGGATCGTAAGCCGAGGAAGAACACCATCCTTCTAACCGAAGAATTGGTTCGGTGTCTAAGGGATGAAGATAAAGAAGAAGAAAATGACGGTTCCATACTGGTGGCCCGAGTGAAGAAAACCATCGGTGCCCCAAAGACAACCGGATCGATGGTGGTTGATGAGGCTCCGCCTCAAACTGAGGGGGTATCGGAGAAGGACTAGGGCAAAGTCCCCGAGTCGCTGGAGATCGAGGATGCCTCCCACCAAAGTGAACAAACGGTGGGTATATCTGAAGGGACAGGCACTCAAGCTCTTCGAATTGAGGAGAACGCCCCAAGTGACTCACTTGGGGAAATAGTAATCGAAGACTCACCCACTCTCCCTGCTTTTTCCGAAGGGATGATTAGGGAAGCCCAAGCTTTGGGGACCCTCGAGGTAGACGGAGCTCATGAGGGAGAGGACCCCTTCCGTGATTTGTTTATAGATATCGAGGATGCTGCCAACCCGAGTGAAGCATCGGGTCTTTTCTTCGATGATCAATGAGCCTTGAATCGGGTAAGTCTCGATTCCTTTTGTTGATGTCATATTCTTCCATTTTCTGCCTAACTTTTTATCTTTTTCATATAGGCTTTAGCTCTTCATCAGGAGGCATTTTCCAAGTCTCGAGCAGAGCTGAGCCGATGTGAGGCTGACTTCCGAGGGATTTTGGAGGAGAGAAATGCCCTCAAACTTCTTAGTAGGCACAAAGAGGAAGAGATCAAAGATCTTCGAGCCGAGCTGGCCAAGGCTCACCAAGATCATACAAACCTGATCGAGAAGGTAATGAAAATCTTAAAAGCTCATGGGCTCGATTCGGGAACGGTGGGCTAACATTTCAATCTCACATCTGCAGCAGAAGATCGAGAGGATCGAGAAGTTCCATGAGGAGGTCGACACGATAAAGGCGGAGTCCTTGGGGTGGAAAGAAGGTATGAACCGTTTTGCTGTAGAAAAAGAGACTGCTCGAGCCCAATTATCATTGGTCGAAAGTCAACTTCAAGGCATGAAGGAGAAGAGCTCGGCCCAAGCAAGGAAAATAGAGGAGCTCCAGGCTCAGTTGGCTTCCGAACTTGCCAAGGCCAAATCTGAAGCCGAAAATGCAAAGGACGAGGCAGATGCGATCGTGGCCGTCTATCTGGCCGATGCTGAAGCCGCTCAAGTCCAAGCAAGAGAGGCATCCGAGACCACTCAAACTCGAGCATATTGGATTGCTGAACTCACCAAATGCTAATCTCGGAGGGAAACCCTCGAGGAGATTCACGCCCGAGGTTTCGATCTTACCAACGTGATAGCAAAGACTAGAGAGCATGAAGCTGAAGCTGGAGCGCTGGCCACTTCCAACGATGATAATGATGATGGAAGCAAGAGCGGGTTCGAGAATGGGGAGGACCTCGATGTAGAAGAAGTTGCCCCTGGAGGAGATTGGGAACCTTAGGATTGTTCATTTTTGATCTTTTGTATAGGATCCTGATCGGACCTTGTAAATATTCATATATATAAAGATCTCTTTCTTTTCTGACTTGTCTTTATTTCCGATTCCGACCTGTCTTTATTTATTTTATGCCTTGTGAAAGTTTTGTTCATAAGTTCGAGGCTTAGGCATTTTGATCGAAACCGAACTAGTGTAGTTTTTATAATCGAGTGAGTACTTGCTCGAACTCGGAATAGGGTGACCCTTAGGTTTTAATTGAGTTTGGATGATTTCTTCGAACTCAAAAATAAACTGGTCCTTTAGGCTCTTGAATTAGGCCGATATGGCCATGGCAAAAAGAATGGCTTTCTTCCCTTTTCGGCTTGAAAAGTTTATCATTTAATCATATGAATTCTGTCGTGCCTTAACAAGAAATAAAGGATTTGCTTGAGAATTCGAACGGTTCCGTACCCATTAGGATTTTCAAGGGTCGATATTATCGAGACCTTTTGTTTCGTAATGCCTTAGCATAAAATAAAGGATTTGTTCGAGAGTTCAAACGCCTTTGTATCCATTAAGGTTTTCGAGGTTCAATATTATCGAGACCCTTAGAAAGTTAGCCGAGGGTTTTCTTTTTAACCGGTTTGTGAAAATATTCGAAAGCCTGTTTAATAACGAAAACTAGACGTCTCCAAACTATGTTGATTTGGCCGTAGCCTTTAACTTGGGATTCGCCTTTTAGGCTTGTTCCCCTATTATATTTCGAACTTGTTTGAAGTATCAGTCCCCGAGTGGGGTGGCCGTGGCCTATAAAATTGAGGATTGTGATGCCCTTGAGCCAGTTTCCACCATAGATCATGTATGAAATTGTAAAGTATAAATTTTTCTAAAGCATGGAGCATCTGGTAACTAAAAAATACTTCTTCCAATAGATTATACATACGTACATGTTTTGCCATTTAGGGATCGAGTAATCTACATGGACACGGTTCATTTGACCATTTGGTCCTCTACAATATTTACCTATCGAGACCCTATTGACATGAAGTATTTTTCTTTTAGCTATTCGAGGGTGATGCCCCCCAGTATTCGAGGTTGATTGTAAAGGAGCCTCAGATACTGTTGAATTGCTCTAAGTTAGCACGAACAATGGTTGCCTCGTTAAAAACCTTGCTGGAAAAACCCATTTGGGACAAAAACCGGTCGAAGGGAAAAAGAGTGCAACGCGTGCTTTCAGACCTAAGGGATTCATGTTGAAGGATGCTCCGATGTCTCCGATAGAACGCCTGTAATTGGTTAGCATAAAATTTTAATGAAAACAGAGAAGGTCATACCTAGCAATAATATCGTTTGAGGAGTGACACGTGGCAATTATTTGACAATTGTTCGCCGTTCATCGTGCCGAGTTTGTAAGATCCTTTTCCGATGATATCGAGGATCTAATACGGTCCCTCCCAATTTGGGCCGAGTTTTCCTTCGTTTGGGTCTCGAGTATTGAGGGTGACTTTTCTCAGTACTAAGTCCCCGGTTCTAAAATGTCAAAAATTAGCTCTTCGGTTGTAGTACCTTTCGATCCGTTGCTTCTGTGCGGCCATTCAAACGAGGGCGCTTTCTCATTTTTCATCTAATAATTCGAGACTTGTATTCTTAGCCTCGTGATTCGAATCTTTCGTTACATATCGAAACCTGACGCTAGGTTCCCCAACTTCGACCGGGATTAGAGCTTCACGCCATATACTAAAGAGAATGATGTTGACCCTGTACTGGATTTTGACGTTGTTTGATACGCCCAAAGGACCTCGGGCAACATTTCTCTCCATTTTCCGTTAGGTCGTTCGACCTTTTCTTTAGATTTTGAATGATGGTTTTGTTCATTGATTCTGCCTGTCCGTTCCCACTGGGGTGATATGGCATTGCCAAGATCCTTTTGATTTTATGGTCTTTAAGAAACTTTATTACTTTGCTGCCGATGAATTGCTTTCCGTTGTTGCATACGATCTCGGCAGATATTCCGAATCGACATATAATGTGATCCCAGACGAAGTCGATAACTTCTTTTTCCCTGACTTTTTCGAAGGCCTGTGCTTCAACCCATTTAGAGAAATAGTTAGTCATAAATAAAATGAATTTATCTTTACCTGGGGCCGATGGTAGAGGGCCGATGATATCCATTCCGCATTTCATGAACGACCATGGGGATAGGACCGAATGGAGTTGCTCCACGGGTTGGTGGATACTCGGTGCATATCTTTGACACGTTTTGCACTTTCAAACGAATTCCTTCGTATCTTTTTCCATATTGGCCCAGTAGTATCTTGCTCTGATGACTTTGTGAACCAATGATTCGGCACCGGAATGATTTTTGCAAGTTCCCTCGTGAATTTCTCGTAGGACGTAGTCGGTGTCTCCGGGACCCAAACATATTGCCAATGGTCCATCGAACATCCTTCTATATAGTGTTCCATCTTGAGTCCTCGATTTCTTAGGATTCGATGGAAGCTTTCCGTTCTTTAGGTACTTGATATATTTATTCCTCCAATCCCAGGTCAGACTTATGAAGTTTATTTTGGCGTGGCCTTCTTTGATCACTGACCTCGAAAGTTGCACGATAGTACCCGCGCTAATTTCGTCGTCTTCGACCGACGACCCCAAATTTGCAAGGGCATCGGCTTCACTATTTTTCTCTCGAGGTACATGCCATAGGGTCCATTCTTGAAACCGATGTAGTGTCATATGTAGTTTATCCAAGTATCTTTGCATTCGATCATCTCGAACCTCGAAGGTTCCGTTGACTTAGTTTACCACAAGAAAGGAGTCATATTTGGCTTCGATGACCTCTGCTCCCAAACTCTTAGCTAGCTCGAGACCTGCAATCATGGCCTCATACTCGGCCTCGTTGTTAGTTAATTTGGAAGTTTTGATAAACTGTCTAATTGTATTACCTGTGGGCGGCTTCAAAACGATGCCTAGCCCGGACCCCTTCACGTTTGAAGCGCCGTTTGTGAATAGGGGCCATACCCCCTATGCTGTACCCAATTTTAATAATAGTTCTTTTTCGACCTCAGGTACGGGGGCTGGCGTAAAGTCGGCCACGAAGTCTTCTAAGATTTGAGACTTGATGGCCGTTTGAGTTTGATACTCGATATCGACTCGCTGATTTCGACGGCCTATTTGGCCAATCGACTCGAGAGTTCGGGATTATGCAAAATATTGCGAAGAGGATAAGTGGTCACCACACAAATTGGGTGATATTGAAAATATGATTTTAATTTCCTAGAGGTGCTTATTAGGGCAAGCGCCAATTTTTCTAAGTATGGGTACCGGGTCTCGGCCTCGCCTAGAGTTCGACTAACATAGTAAACAGGAAATTGCGTACCTTGCTCTTCTCGAACTAGGACTCCACTTACCGCGATTTCCGAGACTGCTAAGTACAAGTAGAGTTGCTCGTCTGCTTTTGGAGTATGAAGCAGTGGCGGGCTCGAGAAGTACCGCTTTAACTCTTCCAATGCTCGTTGGCATTCCGGGGTCCATGCAAAATTGTTCTTCTTTTTGAGCAGCGAGAAGAACTTGTGACTTCTATCTGAAGACTTTGAGATGAATCGGCCTAGGGCGGCTATGCACCCTGTTAATCTTTGTACAGCCTTAACATTATCCACGATGGTTGTGTCTTCGATCGCCTTGATCTTATCGGGGTTGATTTTGATACCCCGATTTGATATCATAAAGCCGAGGAACTTGCCCGAGCCGACCCCGAATGCACATTTCTCCGAGTTGAGTTTCATGTAGTATTTCCTTAGTATATCGAAGGTCTCCTGCAAATGTGTCAAATGGTTCTCTGCTCGCAGGGACTTAACTAGCATATCGTCAATATAAACCTCCATTGATTTACCTATTTGTTCTTCGAACATTCGATTTACTAAGCGTTGATAAGAGGCACCAGCATTTTTTAGTCCAAACGACATTACATTATAACAATAGGTACCGTACTTAGTGATAAACGAAGTCTTTTCCTGATCCTCCAGGTTCATTTGTATTTGATTGTACCCGGAGTAGGTATCGAGAAAACTAAGGATCTCATGGCCGGCCATGGTATCGATCATGCGATCGATATTCGGCAGAGGAAAAGAGTCTTTAGGACATGCTTTGTTTAAATCTTTATAATCTATGCACATCCTAAGTATATTTCCCTTTTTAGGGACTACGACTACGTTTGCTAACCATTTGGGATATTTTACCTCCCGAATGGATCCTATTTTGAAAGGTTTGGTTACCTCGTCCTTGATGAATGCATGTTTTACCTCGGACTGGGGTCTTCTCTTTTGTTTTACCGGGCAAAACTTCGGGTCCAGCTCAGTCGATGTGTAGCAATTTCTGGCGGGATCCCTGTCATATATAAATGGGACCAAGCAAAACAATCCATATTATTGATAAGAAATTTAATGAGTTTTTCCCTGAGCTCGGGGGTTAACCCCGTTCCCAGGTATACCTTTCTATCGGGTAGATGCCTGATTAGTACGACCTGTTCCAGCTCCTCGACCGTCAATTTAGTGGCATCGGAATCCTAGGGGGTTAACCCCGTTCCCAGGTATACCTCTGATCCTTTTGTTGACGAAAGTGCCAATATCGGTATCACTTCGTCGACCGCGAACATCTCTTTGGCAGCGTGCTATTTCCCGTACATCGTTTTTACTCCATTCGGTGTTCGAAAATTCAGTATTTGGTGAAGTGTTGAAAGGAATGCCCTCATATTGTGAATCCAGGGTCTTCCGAACAGGGCGTTGTATCTCATATCGCCTTCGAGCACATGGAACTTGGTTTCTTGAATAGTCCCATCTATATTTACTGGTAAAATGATTTCTCCTTTAGTCGTTTCTCTTGCCATGTTGAAACTATTGAAAACCCGAGCTGCGGGCACGATCTGATCTTGTAGGCCGAGCTGCTCCACAACCCTCAGTCGAATAATATTGCCCGAGTTTCCTAGATCAATTAAAACACGTTTAACCTGAATTTTATTCACAAGGATAGAGATTACCAATGCATCATTATTGGGTTGTGAGATCCCTTCTGCTTCCTCATCATTGAATAATAAAGTGTCTTATGGTATATAGTCTCAAGTTCATTTTTCCCTGGTAGTCGATACCTTAGTGCGTTTGAAAACGGGCCCTTGTGGAATATCAATCCCACTAACGAACATGTGAATCACGTGCTATGGTTTTTCCTGCTCGTTCTTCCTGTTTGCATCCCTATTTCTAAAATGAATTTTAGCTTGGTCGCTCAAGAACTCTCGAAGGTGACCCTCGTTGGATAGACGGGCCACCTCCTCCCTTAGTTATCTGCAGTCTTCGGTTCTGTGACCATGCGTACCATGGTATTTACATATTTGATTGGGGTTCCTTTGGGATGAATCGGTCTGTACGGGCCTGGGCTATCTAGTATATTTGATTCTCCCAATGGCTGACACAAAACCTGATGCGTCGATGCTGAAGTTGTATTCTGATAATCGTGGTGCCTCTGTGGGATCGACATGTTTATCAAAATTATTTTTGCTCATGAGCCCTCGAGAGCTCTGTCCTCAATCGTTCCTTCGATTATTTCGGATGGGATTGCGTCCTGGGCCGCTGTTTCTATGATCTGCTTTGTATGGTTGATATCGGTCTCTGTTCGACCGAGGTTCTCTGTCGATATCTCTCTGAGTTCTCTCAACGGGCCTGATCGGATAAGCGGAACCGAAAGGGGTCCCTAATTGATCATCCTCGACTCTGATCTTCGACTGGTATCGATTATGTACATCAGCCCAGGTTACCGCTGGGTATTCAATTAAATTCTGTTTTAGCTGTCATGAGGCCACCGAACTCCGATCGTTCAAACCTTGAGTAAAAGCTTGAACAACCGAATCGTCTGTGACTGGTGGTAGTTCCATGCGTTCCATATGGAATCGAGATACGAACTCCCTCAACATTTCGTTATCTTTCTGTTTTACCTTGAAGAGGTCTGACTTCCTAGTCGCAACCTTTATTGCTCTAGCGTGTGCCTTTACGAAAGAGTCTGCAAGCATGGCGAAGGAATTGATGGAATTAGGTGGCAGATTGTGATACCATATCATTGCCCCCTTCGATAGAGTTTCTCCAAATTTCTTTAGTAGAACTGATTCGATCTCATCATCTTCTAAATCATTATCTTTTATCAGACATGTATAGGAGGTGACATGCTCATTTAGATTGGTAGTCCCATTGTACTTGGGGATTTACGGTATGCGGAATTTCTTCGGAATGGGCTTCGGAGCCGCACTTGGGGAGAACGTCTTCTGCACGAACTTCTTCGAGTCCATACCTTTTAAAATTGGTGGTGCCCCCGGTATTTGGTCAACCCATGAGTTATATGTTTCTACTTTCTTGTCATTTGCCTCGATTTTCTTTTCTCCAGTTTCAATTCGTTTAGTGAGCTCCTCGAGCATTTTCATAATGACGGGGTCAGTCCCCGATTCATTGACATTCGACCTTTTTGGCACTAGCTCTGTCCTGTGGACGACTTCTGGTTCTACCCCACTCGGCACTCGATGTTGATTTTGTAGTTGGGCTATAGTGGCTTGTTGAGCCTGTAACATTTCAAATATCAATTGGAGGCTGACTCCACTATCTCCTCCGCCCTGCGTACCTCGACCACCTGATCGACCTTCCTTACGTACGCTACCTTCGGGATCAACGCCCAAATTTGTATTTATGGCGATATATGAACTGACGCTGATGGGGTTTGCAATTAGTACTCCATCGAGATCAGCCTGAGGCACCTCGATTCCTGGGGCGGCTATATTATCGTTCTCCCCGTGAAATCCGTAACCGTCGTCACCATGTGCGGGTGTTGTTTGTGAGTTTGACATGTTTTATTCTGAAAACAAAAACACTTACAAGAACAAGCGTAAAGTAGTATGTGTTATCAGAATCAGTATTAAGCAATCACTATTATCCTTAACCCCACGGTGGGCGCCAAACTGTTTACCCTCAAAAGTGGATAATAACTAAACTTATAATGTGGATTTAAGGATATGTGATTTCACTTAATATTAATTTATAAATATGAAGATTAAAGACATAATTGAACTATAAGGCAAATCAAACCAGTGTTTGAATAGAACTCAGCTGTTGAATTAGAGTGCCCTCGAACTGGTTGATGCAAGGACAATAAAAATACGATAAGCTGAAAAATAAGAGCGTGAGCGAGAAAGAAAATTATATGTCTTTTTTATCAGTCGTCCCTACAAATGGTTAGAACCTCCCTTTATATAGTAGAGAAATTCTATATATGGTACAATTTCTAATTACAGAAGAAAATCCCATGATTAACTAAACAACCGTTATTGATTTGATTCGTTCAGATATTTCCGTCATGATCTTCGACCAGTCACGGATATCTCACTTTTCCGTTATTACACTCTCTTCGGTATTGCTCGATGCCTATCTCGTTTGGTCTCGATTGTTGTCGGCCTCGATCTTGGCAGGTGCCTCTAATCTCGATCTCGGTACCTTATCTTCATGCCTCGATCCGATCCACTTTGGAGTCGTACTTCGATGCAAACTCCCGGTCTCGGTCAAACATCAAAATCGTATGGGCCCGGTTTTAACCGTATACACTATCAATCGATCTATCTTTGCGCACTTTTGTGGAAAAACTCATATCTCAAGCTACAAGTGTCAGAATCGTGAGCCATTTATACTATTGGAAAGAAAATTCGGAAACCCAAAATATCTATAAATACCACAGTATAAATCCCTTCAGAACGTCCACAATAATATTTTGAAATTGCTACAGACATCTGCCGCACTCAATTTTCGGATTTTTGCACTTTAGATAAAAATATTATATCTTGGGATAGGAACGTCAAAAAATGCGAGCCGTCTATGCTATAGAAATAAGACTTAGCAATAAGAAAATTCTCAAAATATCATAGAAGTATTCCTTCCATAATGGCCACAACAATTTCTTGAAATTGATCTAGACGTCTGCCATACTCATTTTTTTTTATCTATGCGCACTCCCGTCGAAGAATTCATATCTCGAGCTGGGAATCTCCAAATTGCGATCCGTTTGTACCGTTAGAAAGTAAAATGGAGAACTAAAATAGCATGAATTTTATGGCATAACTCCTTAACAGAAACGAGAATGTAAATGGAGAATATTCTTCAATTTTATTCATTTTGTGTACAAGTATTTATACAGGGCAAAAGGAATAAAAATCTGTTATGCTAGGTACAAGTGTCCTACTATTTGTCTATGTGTAACTACGTAATAGAATCTTAAGAAAGAATACAAAGCAATTAATATGCACACATTTTACCTATACACTACACACGGTAAAAGAAGCTTCTAGATTTTCAATACTCTATTTCATTCTTTACTCAAATGGACGACCTAGATGTGCTTTCTATTGAAGCAAATAAACGAACAAGATTAACTTGGTCTTTTGAAGATAAAATGCTCCGGTCTTTGGACATATCGACATTTGACTTTGAGTCATCTTCTTCACCAAAATCCTCTGTACACAGTTGGTGAGCTTGGGAAATTCCGACGCCAATACTCCTTTCGAGCTGGAAACAGATAATTATCAAAGTCAACCTAGTTGCAGTAAACTTTCAGATTCGTGTAGTTCCGGCGAAAAAAATGTATCTTGAGCTAGGAGCCTCCAAATCGCAAACGGTTTGTATTATTGTAAGCTAAACATACAAATCTACAACATAAAAAAATGTTAGGGGCAGAATGTCTTCTAGATGGATCGCAGTAGTTTTCCAAAGTTGATCTTATCGTCTGTTGAGCTCGCTTTTCATCTCCATGCTCTCTGAGTTGTCCTGTGAATGTCGTTTTTTTCTTGAAATTAGCTCTATTGTGTTGCATGTAGTAACTTTAGCTATCATGCTTCATAAATCTTATCTCTTTATTTATTTCCTTTGTAGGCTCGCAAAGAAGATCAAAAGGTCTAGATATTAGACTGAGGTGTCATATAAGATGCGTATATATTGAAATTTTGAGCACGCAAAATCTCTATGAGAAAGAAAGAATTACTTTAATAAATCGTCATGCGAAGCCACACTTTGACCAACTGTTATACTTGATTTATTTATAGTCTTAAAGTTCATCAATGGCGGCTCCCATGGTGATTGAATTTGTTTTTCAATAGAGAAGACTTCTCACATATGGGACCTTCAACCAACACTTGCACAGGAAAAGCAAACTATCATGCTCGTGGCCTAACAACAAGATAGATGGTTAAGAGATCATCACAACTAGTAAGCACGATACACGTACATTGAGGATAATGTATTAAATGTGGAGACTTCATATGGACTTGGAAGAAACATTCAAGACAAGTTGACAAAAAGCCTAGTTACGATCATTTTCATAACTTAGGTTTTTGTATACGAAAATGGCTAGTCCCTTTCGTCTCTACATTTTTTGGATGTACCAACTTTTGTAATATTGAAGCAATAAAACATCGTTTATACTTCAATGCAAATCATCTTCTTTTCCTCATAGATATATACCTCTACACTTGGAAGAGTTAATGTGATGATCCCATAACACCAAATGTATTTTTTTTGAAACTCATGTGACTGAACTTAGACTGAAATTCTAAGATGCCTACGTACCTCGGTGAAGAGAATCAACTAATAATGTAGTTCAGAGGGATGGAGTTTTTTTAAATGTCCTAATTTTTGCCTAGACAGCCTCTCGTGAGGTTTTCAATTTAGCGGATTGTTTTTTTATCCTAACTTTTGCCTAGGCCGCCTCTTTCGAGGTTTTCAACCTAGCGGACTTTTATTTTTTGGCGGTTTATACTTTAGACTCATGCGGGCCAGGAGTATAACAACATGTATTTTAGGCTCATACATCAAGAAGCATAGGTGACTTTTATGGGAAGTACTGCTTCAGAAATTTGCCGTTGATTGGACCAACTCTGAGACCATCCTCATCAATAATTTTGTATGCGCCACTTGAATATGCTTCTTTCACAATATATGGCCTATCCTATTTTGAAGTAAACTTGTCGCCTATGCCTTTTTTAGGATTATGTGTCTTTGAACAGCTAGGACCAAGTCAACCGCTTGGAATGATCATGGCCGAACTTTCATGTTGAAGGCTCTAGCTAGTCGAGCTTGATAGCACTCCATTTTTTGTTGCACTTCCAATATTTTCTCATCCAATGCCTCTAACTCTGCTAGGCGAAGTTGAGCATTCTCTTCGAGCGTGAGTCACTCTTGGATTGCAATCCGCAATGATGGAATATGTTTCTCCAGTGGAATGACTGCTTTTACACCATACACCAAAGTGTAAGAAGTTGCTTATGTAGCAGTTCTGAAGGTTGTCCGGTATGCCCACAAAGCTTCACCAATTTTCTCATGCTAGTCTCTCTTGTTATTTGCAACAACTTTCCTCAAAAGGTTACTAAGCGTCTTGTTAGAAGCTTCAGCAAGGCCGCTGGCGGGTGCATTATACATTAAAGACTTATGTTGCTTGAAACAAAACTTCTCGCACAGACTCTTAACGAGCTTGTTGTCAAATGGCATTCCATTATCAATGATTATGTATCTTGGCATGCCGTACCTAAAAATTATATTTGACTTGATAAAATTGACAACAGTTTCCTTTTTCACCTCTTTGAGTGGAACATCTTCAGCCATCTAGAGAAGTAGTCCGTAGCAGCCAATATGTATATATGTCCCTTTGATGACTTTGGAAGCGGTCAAACAACGTCAATTTCCTATGCATCAAAAGGCCATGGAGCTATAGTTGGATGAAGAGGCTCTGGAGATAGGTGGATGTAGTTGGCATGGAATTGACACACTTGACATCTTTTGGCATGTTCCATGCAATCCTTCACCATTGTCGGCCAATAGTAGCCCATCCTCTTGATGCGAAAATGGAGCTTGGCACCAGATTGGTGTGCTCCACATGAGCTAGAATGTGCTTTCTCTATTGCTTGGCGGGCTTCTTCTTTGTTAAGACATCGCAAGAATAGTTCTTCAAAAGAGTGGTGAAATAATGTGCCCGTATAGAAAATGAATCGTGGTTCCCTTCGTTTGATGTAAGTTCTTTGTCGCGAATCCTCAAGTAACTTTCCATGTTGAAGGTATTCTATTAGTGGTTGCCTCCAATATTCTTCTTCAATCACCCGAATGGATGTCTGATGGCTTTCGTTGAATTGAAGATCAAGAAGTCTGGGAATGACCCATCAATGACACACATGTACCTTTGTTGACTCATTCTCTCCAAGTGCCATCATCGTGGCCAAGTTAGCCATGCAATTTGCTTCCCTTGGGACATGGTTTAAGAACACTTGGCCAAATCTTTCAAGTAAACAAGAAGCATATGGGTGGTATGGCAAAAGATTTTCCTTCTTTACCTCGTAACTCCCTAAGAGTTGGTTGATGATCAACTTAGAGTCGTCGTAGATATCCAATTGTAAAATCTTCATGTCTAATGCCATTTTGAGACCGATGATCAAAGCTTAGTACTCTACGTCATTGTTGGAGCATGTTTAACCTAAAACAAAGGACAATGGCAAGACTTGTATTTCTGGAGAGATCAACACAACACCTGCTCCTGCACCGTTACGATGTGCAGATCCATCAAAGAACATTGTCCATGGTGTCAATTCTTCAATGAAAAGACGTCTTCATCTGGAAACTCATCAGAAAGCTCCCATTCCTCCCGAAGAGGGTTATCAGCTAGAAAATCGGCAAGTGCTTGTCTTTTCACAGCCTTTTGAGGTGTGTATGTGATCTCATATTGGTTAAACAATATGGACCATCTTGCTAGGCGTCCATAAAGAACATGTCGAGTCATCATGAACTTCACGTGATCTGCTCGAGAGATGAGTTTGATAGTGTATGCTTTAAAATAATTCTTTAGCTTCTTTATTGCATAAAGTAACGCTAAGCATATTTTCTTAACAGGCATGTAGTTCAACTCAGCTCCTATTAGAGTTTGACTGAGGTAGTACAAGGCTTGTTCCTTTCCTTCCACATTCTCTTGAGCAAGTAGTGCCCCAAGTGAACGTTCTTGTACCGCAATGTAGAGTATCAATGGCTTCCCAAGCATTGACGCCCCTAACACAGGTGGATTTAGCAAGTACCTTTTAATCCTTTCAAAATCATTTTGACATGACTTATCCCAGTGAAAAGGGATATCCTTCCTCCATAGATGATTGAAGGATTGCCACCGTACGACCAGATTAGAGATGAACCTCCGGATGAATGCTAAGTTTCATTGGAGACTACGAAGCTCCCTCAAGTTCTTTGGCTCGGGCATTTTTTGAATGGCGTCAATATTTGTGGGATCAACTTTCCTGAGGTAACTCAAAATGCACATTTAAGTGGATTCATCTTCAGGTCGAATTTTCATAACCTTTCTAAAATAATTTGAAGGTGTTCAAGGTGGTAGCGCCTATGCTTTATCTTTACCACCAAATCATCGATGTAGCATTCTACTCTCCTATGAAGCATGTCATCAAACGTATTTTTCATTGTGCGTTGGTCAGTGGAACTAGCATTCTTCAGACCGAAGGGCATCATTTTGTAGCAGTATATCCCTTTTGGAGTTCGAAAAGTAGTACACTCTTTATCTTTTGGAGGCATTTTGATTTGATTGTATTCAGAGGACCCATCCATGAATGGCATAGCTTCATGCACTATTGTAGCATCAACCATGAGTTTAATAATTGGTAGCGGAAATTCATCTTTCGGACATTCCTTATTTAGGCCATGAAAGTCAACACAAACATGTATTTGACCATTCTTCTTCTTGACTGGTACAATATTCGAGATCCATGATGGGTATTTCACTTCTCGAATAAATCCCGCCTCGATGAGCTTGTTGACTTCAGCTTCAATTTGTGGTACTAACTCGGGTCGAAACATGCATTGTGACTGCTTCATAGGGCATGCTCCACTGTTGATTCCCAAATGATGAACGACTACCTTAAGACTAAGGCCAGACATTTATTTATATGAACAAGCGAAGACATCTTTGTACTCATTCAACAACTTGAAGTATTCCTCCTCCTATTGAGGCGTAAGAAGCGTACTAATGAAGGTTGGACGTAGATCTTCCAGAGTGACTAAATTGAGTTCTATAAGCTCATCTACAATTCATTTCCCGCCATCTTCTAGTTGAGAGGGAGCCTCTTGGTCTCCATCGTCAATGTCAAGGCATGGGCTATCTTCTACTGTTATGTGATGGGAAGTTTCCACAAATTCTGACTTTTCTCTTTGACTTTCTTGGATGGTCGACATGGTTTCTTCCTCTTTCTTTGTTTCTCTATGAGGATGGAAAGCGTAACTGATGGTACTCCTTTTCACCTTCAGCGAACCATCTGTAGATATTGATAAAATGGACTTCCTCTTCATACATGATGGGTAAGCACTACAGATTTCCTTGTCAGCAACAACTTCACAATTATCTTGCTCCTCATGTTTCGACAACATATTTCTAGATGGTGACTTCCTTGTAGTTCCTAGGCGACAAAAAACAAAGGTCTTTGAGATAGCGGTCACTCACTTTAGATGTTTAGAAGATACACGTTCACTTTTGTGACCTAGCCTTTCAAATACCGAGACACGAGGTGTAGTGCCTCCTATGTGATCAAACACTGAAGCCCGTTGTTTTATTTTCTTCTCTTTAACTTCCTTCATCTCACCGAGGTGTGTTGTGATGAAGCTATCTCTTTTCCTCTCATAGATAAAATTCGAAGAGGCTCTACCAAACTAAATCCTAACCCAAACTTAAGAGTGGCGACGTAGTGCCCTTGCTTTCTCAACCTTATTTGGGACTCAGTAAACCCATGTATCTATACACGAATGACTTCATCTTTGAGTTATCCTAATTTGATGGATTGGAGAAGTCGTAACTAGACTTTTCCAGCAGTATGAAGGCCTTAGGATAAAAGTGCCCTTTTATTTTATCAGCTTGGCGATTTTCTTTAGTAGACTTACAAGTCACAGATGGGATTTGTACAACTGGGACAGTCATATGCTTCTTCAAATCTTGGAGAGCTTCATGGCTCATTTGCCTTTTTGGAGTACATTCATCTAACAAAGGTTGCCTTTTCTTTCGACGCTCACGTGGAACATAGCGCAAAACTGGATGCTCTTTATCAGTCTTTGTCTGGATGTCACCTTCAGATGATGATAGTTTAACAAAGACTTTTTCAGTTGTCTTCTTAGACAACTTGGTGGTAGTCCATTGAGCCTCACTTTCTTCATTTGAATTGAAACCAGCTTTGTCGACTGATGATGGTTTCTCCACTCTCCATTCACAAGACTCTAGGTAGAATTTTGCATATTCAAAGTATGACTCTGTCTCAACGAAAGAATTGATGTCTGCATCAATTTTTCTATTTCTCCATCCCTTCTGTACTTCAGACGATGCAAAGTAGACGATATCGCTCCATTTTCATGAATCCAAGGACGTCCAAGCAACAAGTTGTATGATAATTTAGCATCTATGATGTGAATCAGGGTGTTTGAATTCATATCAACAATGGATAATCCCATGCGGATCATACCTATGGCTCGTTGTCCTCCTTTGTTTAAACCTTGGATTGTTAGGTTACTTTTGGATAGCTCATTGATAGAGATCTCAAGCTTTTTTTTATCACCATCTTTGGCATGATATTGACGACCGATCCATCATCAATACGTATGCAATTGAGATGTTGTTCTTGAATATCCCCTACAACAAACAAAGGTCTGTTATGTGGCTTAGACCCCAGCAGCAAGTCATCATCTATGAAGAAAATTGTTGCACAACAAGTGATAACTTTTTTGTTATCATGATATTCTTTTATTTACTGTGGATCAGCTCATCAATGCTTTACTTTGTTTCATTAGTGCTAGAAACTACATGTGTCGCACCAACGTGACTTCCATGAAGGAATTTTTCTGAAAAGAATTCATGCAAGGTAATGGGCTTTCGAAACTTTTGTTATAAGGCACCATTAATCTTCTTGTGGGTAGAAGATTTGATATTTATTGATGGTTGTGGACTATCCAAATTTCTCATCATCGGTCTTGGTTTATGAATTAATAGCCTTAAAAGTGCCTGATAATCTTGCTTCTTGCGAGTGACTAGAGTCCAACCTTTGTCGTCATTGTCTTTGGAGTGATTGTCCAGCTCTAGTGAACCTTAAAGAGTTTTCCTTGGGATAACAACTTCAACAGGCTCGAAACTTCCAAATTGTAAGAAGGCAGTGCTTGACATGTTCTGCAACCTTGAATGCTTCTTTTCCTTGGGCGCGACACTTGCATGGTTTTCTTCCGCTGTTTCATCCATGTCTATGATGATTTTTCCTTCACTTACAAGAGACATAATTTTCTCCTTCAAGACAAAGTATTTCTCTGTAGGGTGGCCAATTACGTGATGAAAATTACAGTATTTTGGATCGCCAACTTTTCCAATTTCCTCAGGCCTTTTCTATTATGACTTTCTTAGCCAGCAATTCACCAAGGATCATAGGTACGTCTGAATCTGGAAATGGATAAACCTTCGCCTCTAATTCCTTTAGGGTTGGAGGACGTTTCTCCTCTTTGGGATATTGACTCGGGGTCTTCTCCTTCTTCAGATTTTGCTTGGTCATGACTTTCACAGAAGTTGCTTTCACCGCCATAGATTCTTTGATTTGGTTCTTTGATGTAACACTTTTCTTGAACTCCTACTGATTAGAAAATGGAGATGACTTTTCATGACTTGCGATGCTTAACTCCATGTCATATGCTCGCGTTGCAAGTTCTTCAAAAGTTTGCAGTTTGATCCCTTATAGGATGTACAAAAGGCCCTGTTGCATTCCTTGAATGCACATCTCCACAACAGATATTTTTGAAAGGTGATCCTTGTAGTCCAAACTTAACGCTCTCCAATGATTGTTGTAATCCACCATAGGCTCGTCCTTCCTTTGCTTGGTGCCTGATGACTCTATCATGCTTGCAGTTCTTCGGGTACTATAAAAACGATTGAGCAATTCCTTATCAAGTTGATCCTAACTATCAATAGACTTGGGCTCCAAGTCAATATACCAGTCAAATGCTTTCCCTTTCGGCGAACGAACAAACTGTTTTAACAAAAGGTCACCATGCGCTCAAGCATTGCTATAAGTCTCGACAAAGTGGGCAATATGTTGCCTTGAGTTTCCTTTGCCATCAAACCGATGTAGCTTTGGGGGTTGATAATTGGTTGGCATGGTTAGACAATCAATCCGCTTGGTATAAGGCTTAGAGTAGTACAACTAAATTTGCAATGGTCGTCTATATTGAGCTCTAATGGTGTTTGTTATCATGTCTTGCAATTGTTGGACTGATAATGTCGCAACTGAAGTGGATTGCTTTTCCTTTTGAATGTTGAACTTGGCAAGTGATTCCTCAACAACCATTTTTTGTGAGGTGAAGACAGATGAACGAGGAGGGACGTGGCTTGACTCTCTAAGTGCATAGGCCTCCAATTTGTTCAAGAGTTGAGCGATTTGAAGGTCTTTGTCTCCAACAGATTTCTTCAAGACTTCTATAGTCTGCTCCATCATGGAAATATTTTCGTCCACATTAGTTGCGTCAGTCATTAAGGCGCTGACTTTTGTTGAAACTGGAGCATCCACCAAATCCTCAAATCCACCAAGGTTGGAGGCTATTTGAGAAAGTTTGTCAAATAGCGAGAATGGGGTGTTGCCCCCAGAGATTACGGTTGCAGACGTCATGTGAGATATTCTCTTTTTTGCCATCTCCAAGGAGGCAGAGCATTCAAATACATCAAAGACACTAGCCTTGAACTTGCTTCGAGTGATTGGGTCAACATGGTTGAGCTCAACGGATGCATCAGCGGTAACATCTTTGCATGGAACATCATCACACTTTCGGAAGGCCATTGCAGGAGTAGATATGAAGTTTGTAGATTTCAACTTGCAAGAGGAAGAGATGAAGGGTAGAACTAGTCCCACTGGGCGTGCCAATTTATTTTCAATAAATTTTTGTGGTACAAATAATAAGTGCAACAAAAATATGAAGAAAAAGAGATTTTATTGATAAATATTTGTGAGTACAATTCTATGTATTCCTTGATTCTCCTCTCAAAAATTCTCCTTGATTCGTGGGCTTGAGAAGAATTTTTCTCGAATGTAGGATGATACAGACCTCATTGTAATGTATTTGATCACCAACAACGTCGAGCAGTACTTTGTTGTTTCTGGTTTATCTCCGGGAAGAACTCCGTTGATCACTCCTTTATTGAAGAACTATGCACTTGATGATTGATCTCTCTGTCTGCGGATGCTTTTACTAATTGCGGAATGCTCTTCTCCAACTTTGAATGTTCCTAGAGAGTTATGTAACCCCTATATTTATAGTTGTACAGGATGGACAATCCAGCTACATATGAACTCTTTTGCTTGATTTTGATTGGATCATGTGAATCATCAAACTTATCACATAAGCTATGCGATAAGCTTGCTTGTGATTGGCCAAGACATATCATTTTAGACATTTGGCAACTCTTGATTGGTCACTGTTTTGGACTGTTATTGTCACATCATTTATATGTGGTGTCATCTTGTTGGCTTGCAGTTTGACTGGATATGCCATGTCACTAGACACATGGCATAAGTCTGGGCCTTAAGATGAAATGGACATTGGGCTTGAAAATAATAAAAGAGTCCAAATTAATTATTTAACCCAATTGAATTTAGTCCAAATTTTGTATGGATTAGACCCAATAAATTTTATATGTCTACAATGTCGTTACAAATTCCTTTTAGTTTTTTTGTTTCTAGTTAATCATTTTAATTAAGGGGAAATGGGGACTTTAATATTCTCTTTTTTGTTTTATGCTTAAAATAAGCAAGTGTCCAATTGTTAAGTACTCCCCCATTTTAAAAATACTGGTACTATTTCCTTATTAGTCTGTTCAAAAAAATTGGTACCTTTCAATATTTCTTTAATAAGAAGCATTTATAGTGACACATATGCTTTGGTAGATTTCAGACCACAAGTTTCAAAAGTTTTACAGCCATACAAATTTGGGGTGTTCAAACCGAACCGAAAAATCACACCGAATCGAAAAGTCAAACTAAACTGATTTAAAAACCCGATTTGATTTGATTTGATTTGGTATTGAGTAAAAAGAACCCGAACCAAATCGACATATAAATATATAATTTTTATATATACTTTTAAGACTTTATATAGAACTTTCTTTAAAAAATATCTAAAAATATTTGTTATCATCTCATGGGATATAATATTTAATAGAATTATGAATTGCATCTATTGTTATTTATTTTAGGTAATAGTGTGAGAAAGCACGAGAAAGAATAGAATATTATTATTGATGTGTTTAACTAATACAAAGACCCCTATTTATAATATTACACAATATATAAACTAATCCCATTCCATGTGGGACTATACCTATTTACAAATTATATTAACTATGTGACATTCCCCCTCAAGCTGGTGCATACAGATCATATATACTGAGCTTGTTACATATATAACTAATACGAGGACCGGTGAGAGATTTGGTGAATATGTCTGCAAGCTGATCATTTGACTTCACAAACTTTGTAGCAATATCTCTTGAGAGTATCTTTTCTCTAACGAAGTGACAAGCAATTTCAATGTGTTTAGTTCTCTGATGGCATACCTGATTTGATGCAATATGAAGGGCAGCTTGATTATCAGGCACCAGTTCCATCTGGATGATTTCACCAAATTTTAACTTCTTGAGCCACTGTTTATTCCAAACTAGCTCATATATTGTCATAGTCATTGCTCGATATTCTGCTTTTGCACTAGACCAGGCAATCACATTCTATTTCTTTCTCTTCCAAGAAACTAAATTACCTCCTACTAAAACAAAATATCCAGACTTAGAACGTCTAACAGAAGGTGATCCTTCCAAATCAATAGCTGAGTATTCAATTGATTTGCTCATGGCTTCGATCCTCAAACACTAACCCTTTGCTTGGAGTTGATTTTACATACCGATGAATGCGGACAACTGCATCCCAATGACTATCACAGGGAGAATCCATAAACTGACTTACAACACTCACAGAAAAGTAAATGTTAGGTCTAGTCATTGTGAGGTAATTTAATTTACCAACCAGCCGCCTATATCTTGCATGATTGCTAAGCGGCTCTGATAAGTGTGGATTTTAACCACTTATTAGTACCTTCTTGCTTTAGTCCAAAAGCATTAATTTTTGTTCCCAAAACTAATAAAATTATGTAAATTGCAGGCATGTTGGAGGATTGGAGCTTAACGAAGAAATCTAACTCAAAAAGGAGTATTCTAGCTCACAACGGCAAGAAGGAGAACTGCAGGCAAAAGTGTGGTCTGCAGAAGAAAGAGCGATCCGGAGAAATACACATGCGGCCACAGAAGGAAACCTGAAGTCTCAGAGGAGTTTGATGAGGCGCGGTCCACACACTAAATTGTGCGGCCGCAAAAGTTGGCCGCATTGACAAGATTTGAAAAATTCAGAGAAGGTGCAAAAAGACCAAGTGTGAAGCCTCGTCAAAGTGCAGTTCATAGTTAAAAAGTGCGGCCGCAGAAGCTGAAGTGCAGTCGCAAATAAAATTGTGCGGCTGCAAAATTCCTCCCAACCTGAGAGAAGAAGAAAAGTGCGGACCACACATGGAATTGTGCGGCCACAAAACCTCCCGAAGGGCATTTTTATCAGCGAATTTCTGTTCATTATAAATAGACGGGAAATACATTTTTAGGGCAAATTTTGTATTCTTAGCAGCTGTAGTGGTTTTATTTTACCCTTTTGGGAAAGTAATGACAAATATTGATGAAGAATCATTAGGTTTATCAATTAATTATTATTTATGGCTTTAATTACTCCTTCTACTTTGTTTCTTTACTTTCTAGTATGAGTAGCTAGATTTTATATAGGGTTGTGACCCAACCGTAGTGTGTAAACCTTCTGGGTTATTAATTTTAATGATTGAGTGTTTATTATTTAGCCTTGTTTATGCATTATTTCTAGAATTAATAGTTGCAAACTTTGATTCATGACTATTTTACTTAGTTCTTGCTTGATAAAGAGGAACCTAGTCTAGGAAAACTTGGCTAACAAGAAATTGAGCTAGTTAAGGTTTTGGCTAGTTTGAATAAAGGGTTTGAACTAGAGATAGGTAAAACCCGACATGGACTCATATCAATTATTTGGATTGTTACCCAATTAGACTTGAGAAAGCCAATTTGGGTAGAGCCACTCTATAACCAAGAGGTATTGAGTGGGTACTTGAGAATTGAGAGTTATAATACACCCCAATCCAAAAAATAAGTATTAATTTAGTTTACTCATTAGATTTGCACCTAGGTGAACGTTAAATCCCTAGGCAATTTTCCCAATTGATTAAAAACACCAAAAATAATTATTCTCTTTCTAGTTACTTTCAATTAGTTTAATCTCTTAGTATTAATTTAGAAAACAATCACCCTTTGTTTGGAAGCCTAATTTAGTTTTTTCACGTACTCTGGTGAAGTATCTACCTTAACACCCTTCATAAACTCCCTGAGAAATTTGACCCCGATTCTAGTTGGGTATTGTAATTGCAACGATCATTTCCAATCACAATTGAGTGCGGATTGGACGTGGATCAATTTTTGCTACCGTTGCCAGGGAGTTTTTATGGGGTTAGCTATATATTTGAATGTGTTCTTGAAATATCTTCTTT
Source organism: Nicotiana tabacum (assembly GCF_000715075.1). NCBI lineage: Eukaryota > Viridiplantae > Streptophyta > Magnoliopsida > Solanales > Solanaceae > Nicotiana > Nicotiana tabacum. The sequence continues at coordinate 39,267,992 of NC_134092.1, forward strand.
TCCTTCCGTGTTACTAATTTATTGAAGAAATTGTAGGTACAAAATGGCGAACAATGATCTTGAAAATTTGCCATTGGGTAAGTTGGACGGCGAGGAGGAACAACCAGATGATGTGCCTCAAGTGACACAACCAAATCGTCGAGGCCGTGGTCAACAAGACAACGTGCCCCCACCTTCCCCACCTCCACCACCACAATCACAAGTGGCGTTATAAATTAATTAAGTATTAGTTTCAAATTAATCACATAGTACTAATATTGTGTAATTACAAAAATATTTACAATTATAAAACTAATATTTGCATATACATTACATAGGTTTTATAATTTGACAAAATTACTCCTTAATTTCCAATGAATTAGGTTACTATATTAATATTTTGAAATTGGTGCTATAATTTGAAATATGTGTAATTTATAGATAATTAATCAATAATTAGTAGTACATATAAGAATTAAGTTTTTCCACATTTATGAAAAATTGTTAAGTCTATTTAAATTAATTTATTTCAAAAAGGGATTAAAGACAAAAGGCTACCATTGCAATTCTCAACCAAATACAATATTTCTATTAGTTAAATCATTTTCGGCCGAAATGTGCAAGCCCAAACGGAAAACAACCCAGTCCAAACGCCCCATTCCTATCCATCTTGGAAATCCTTACCATTACCTCTCAACCAATCACGACATGACATGTCACCCTCTAATCCCACTCAAGAAACAAACACAAGCAATCTGGGCTGTTGATTTAAATCATCAACAGTCACAAATTATCCCTATTTTTAGTTTAAATCTCGAGCCACTTTCAGAATTATTTCAGACATTGGATCACACAGATCCAACGATCCCTATATTTTCTCAAAATTGATTTTTCTCAAAATGTAACACCCAGATTATTCAGGGCCGTTGATCAAATGATCCAACAGCCTAGATCTCTTCCCCTCATTTTAACTCAGATACTATTTGGTCTCACCCCCCAAAACCCTAAATCATTTCCTACTCGCCTAACTGTCCTTCTTTCCCCTTCTTCTCTCTTTTCTCATCTGCCCTAAAACTCCATCAATCAACAGACCTTGCACAAATTAGTGAAAGGTCATCAAATCAACCTCAAATCGTCTTGTTTGTCTCCCATATCTAGGATTCTCGCTGAACCTTTGCTTATTTCATCACCAAAATCAAATCTCCCAAAATCTGAACCCTAATCTCATAGATGAAACTTCAAATCACTATCAACCTTTCAAATCCATGTTATGCATGGTTATTCTTTTTGTTCCTGCACTCTTGGTACCTTTGTTCTTTCCATTTTCACCCTTCGATTTCAAAATCATAGTTAAAACAATCGGACCAAAAGGGTGAAACTTCAAACCCGACTGATTTCTTCTTTCATTCTTTCAAATCAAAGCGAGCAGGAGGTGTTAGCTGGCTTTATCATCAATATTCAACATTAGGGTTCTGACCGGTGATTTCTTATTCTTCAACGTTCAATGACTCACTCCACTCCAGTATTCATGTAAAATCATTACTGGTTTTCCCCTTCTGTCTTCTGATTTTCGCTCGATTAGCTTTCATCATCTACCATGCATCACTCTCCACTATTGATTTTGAATTCGTGAAGCCCTAGAGCATTGAATGCCACTATAAAAAGGGGTCCTTAATGTTCTCACCAACACACCAGAACAACCTAACACTGAACGCAAACAGTCCCAAACACTAAGAAAATTAGGGTCTCTTACTATTTTTCTCTCTTTTGCCGAGTTTCTTTTGCTGGTTTGAGTTTGAAAGCTTTGGGATCTTTGAGAAACTAAAGAAATTCATTTGGTCTGCTTCCCTTAAGAAGGTCAACATCTTTCTCTCCCTCTTTCTTTCGTTCATTTCTCTGAATGATTTGGATATGTCGATGTTAAGTTCTATAGATTAATATTATGCTGTATGTGTTTGACATTTGATATTTATGTTTTGTTAGTTTGACATCCTTTTATGATCAGCTTGTTCTGTTATAATTCTCTAGAATAATAATCGATTAGGTAAATGATAATTATTGATCTTCGTTCTGAGTTTTCTTACAGTCTCCATGCCTAGTTTCTTATATGTTTATGTTCGATGTAAACTTCATAGCTCTCAGTGACTTACAATGAACTCATTCCTGTTTTATTGCACTTCTCTAATTTTGTGAGTTTTAGAAGCTAAGTTTTCTACTTGATAGTTATTTCTCAATTGAAACCTGAACTTTCTCTCATGAATCTTTGCATAAAGCTGTCTTTCTCTCATGAATTTGCTGCATATGTATTCTGTAAGGTTAAACTATTCTTAGTGTAAGCCATGATTTTGTTTGGACAAAGTCAACTAGTAATTGTTGCACAACTGAGCTTGTTTGTTCTATAGTCAGTTCAGATCTTCATATACATGCGTAATTCCAAAACTGGTACAATACATCCTTGTCCTTAATCTCTTTGAATCATTGTTGAGTGTCTGTGAAGTTTGCATGCATCTATCATTAACTTAGCTTCCATAAAAATAGGATTTAGGCGTACTACCATAATCACTTGATAGTTTTAGGAACTGAAACATGATCACTTCATACCTATATGCTGAATTAGATCTATGTCTGAGTTTGAACTTGTTTTGTTACAATGTCTTCCATATCCTTTCTTTATCAACATGTTGGTATGGTTTTGTAATATGTTCTGTAATGTTCAAAGTTTCTCTGCTTATGTGAGATCATTATTTCATTCATCATGCCCATGTATAATTGATTAAATGTTACTAGTGTCCCTACTCTAGCTCTGCAACACCATGTTCTACCTTGAGTTATGCTTAGCCCTCCCCTTTATTGTTAACCTGAAACTGAACTTGACACTCACACCTTATTGAAGTCCATTTGAATATGATGACTGGCTAACACTGTTAGAAGCATGATCCTGTTATGACCTTAGGGATCCTTGTTTAAATATGTGAGTTTGTAATCATGATGAGTGTTCAGTCCCATAATCGTAATAACTGATAATCTATCAGTAACAAGTGTTGACTATAATTGTTGGTTTAAATTTGTCTTGATGTCTTTAAGTTGTCAAGTGATGATTGTTAATACCTGTTTGAATATGTTATGCCTTAGTGGTGCATTCCTGCAATGGTGTGATTATAAAATCTCTTTGTATCTATGTATATTATGAACTCAACCCCTCTCCCCTTAGGTTTCCCTGATATGAAGTCCTCTAGTTAGTATAATAATAATATGTATTCTCTCGTGTTATTTTTATTAAGAGAAAATATACATGTTGTGGTAGGTAATACTTTAGTATTTAGTTTGTATTGGAAGGGCCTCATTGGCACTTAAACCCATAAGGAAAACATGTCGTTAGTGATTAAGGGTATTAGGGAGCGGAGTTCGACTCTAGGTTGGCTGCCCTCCTCGGCACAAGCATTGTCCTGGGCCTTGAGTCCCTTGGGAACTTTGAAGTGTCGGGGGATCCAAAGGGAGCATCGACCTTGTCACGACCCAAAACTCGACATGTCGTGATGGCGCCTGTCATAGCACTAGGCAAGCTGACACCTCGCACATACTAACACTTTTAAATGAAAAATAAGAATAACACAGATTTAATCATCAAACTCTCAAAAAAACTTGATAGAAGGCCAAAACCCAATACAGTAATTCCCAACATTGGGGTGTCATGGAGTACACGAGCGTCTATACAACATAAGTTTGGAAATACTGTCTATACAAGACTAAAACTAAGTACATAAAGCAAGAAAGATAGGGAAAGGAGGGACAAGGTCTTCGAACGCTGGATAGCTACCTTGGAATCTCCAACGATCAAGCTACGCAAAGATATCAACACCCACCGTGACCAGAAGCATTCGGATCTGTACACTAAGTGCAGGGTATAGCGTGAGTACAACCAACTCAGTAAGTAACAAGACTAAATAATGGACTGAAAGTAGTGAAGAGCTTCACAGATATAATTCAATTACAGAAATTTCAACATAGAAAGATAGGCAAGTTTTCAAGTTCAACAGTTAAACTCGGTACAAGTAAGATAGATCAATTCTGAATGATATGAGGAATACGACCTCTCTATATCTACATGCCAATGTACATACTGTATGTAATGCACCACACTAGAAGCTTCATGCACTCACACTTTCGGAATACTCAATCACTCAGTAATGTATATGGACAATCCATCCCAGGGAAGATTCATCCCAAATATATATGTTACACCCTATATTTTCGTAAGTAAAAGTGCGTCGTAAGCAAACTAATGTAAGACCAAAAATGAGATCATCTTTGGAAGTATATAAAGTAAGTTATAATGTTACCTCAGAGGTTACAAATATTGAATATCATGAACAACAAGTATAAATAGGGTTGGAAGGTTCAGAAGCTAAGGAATTGAAGAAAATATTGTTTCGTCGAAAGTCGACAAGTTAGGAATGTTATAACCCGTACCTTTGGGGTGAGACTAGGGTTATTAACATGATAATAAGTTTATGTTATGAGTTATGTTAGTTGTATGATAGTCATGTGTTATGGTTTGAGGTCAAGCGAGTTGTGGAACAAAAGTCGATGGAAGTCATCACAAGTTACGTTCATAAGTTTTGCTGAAATTTTGGGTCAAATGTAACTGCAATTATCTCCCAATATACTTTAGAGTTACAGGATGTTCCACCCATAAAATTGAATATCTATGAGTCTATTTTCTAACGCATTAAACTATTTGTTAATACGACATTGGAGTAGAGAGATATATATATAGTTTTGTGAGACTGCACAGACTGCTAGGTGACAAGTAGGTATGTCACCTACATGCTTAAATGAGAGGATTCTATATGTCCGAAAATGGGCCAGTTTGTGTCGTCTAAAGAGACATTTTAAAGGCCTATTTTCTTCATATATTACACTAATAATAGGGCATAATAACCAGACATAAGCGCCTACAAAAAGCCTCCCAAATATTACACACAAACCCTAATTGATTTTCTCTCCTTTTCAATTTCTAGTTGGAGGTAAAACCTAGAGTTTGAAGAACCAAGATAGGAGCTGAGTTATTAAACAAATAAGGTAAGTTTAATTCTCTCTTTAATCCATTTTGTCTTCTGGAGATTTATAGAAACTCGTTCTATAATTGTAAGAACTCACGGGACGGTGATCGGAAGACGTGAGTTCGAGTTATTCACTTGTAGAGGACTGTTTTGTGGACTATTTTGCGGACTGTTTTATGGAGTTTTGGAGGAGAAAGAGTGTGTAGAAACACCACATAAATTCAGGGTGGTGGGCTGGTCATTCGTCGTAACATTTTCGGGATGTTTGACACTACTACGGTGGTCGTTTTGTGTATGAAGAGATTGGTGTGTTTTAGGCTGTTTTGTAGTATTTTGTGGCGTATATAAGGTTGGAAAATAATGCATATATGTTGTTATTTTTGTGTTCTTGTTTTGTTGATGTTATCTTGAATTTAGAGGGAGTAAGGATTATAGGGGAGATGCTGCCCGTTTTAATACAAAATAAACTTATCGTTCAGTGTGCGGTAGTTGTACCTTTTGTAACTTAATGATAGTATTATTATCGTTGTTGTAGATTAAGCTGTGAAGAGGCGAGTTCACCTTGGTGATTGGAAAGATTGTGATAAGGTATGTTAAGGCTAAACCTTTCCTTTATTTTGACATGAGTCCGTAACTACATGAGTTTGATAACGAGACATAAAGAGAAGTTCGTATTCCTGAATTTATGTACATTGTCCTAGTCTCATAAGTTACAGTATTCTCCATTATCGGGACTTTATATTTAGTTAAGTATTATTTTCTTCCAGTCAAGAGAGCAGATGGTTTATATCGGGACATAAAGAGAAGTTCGTATTCCTGAACTTATGTACATTGTCCTAGTCTCATAAGTTACAGAATGCTCACTTATCGGGACTTTATATTTAGTTAAGTATTATTTTCTTCCAGTCAAGAGAGCAGAGGGTATATAGATATATACACAGTATTATAGCAATATATCTATATAGTATTACAGTATTTTCACCACCATCGAGCTATAATCGATGGGCATGCCCCTATTGGGAAACCTCTGATCATATGGTAAGTTATATACCGAGCCTAATGTGGCCGAGCGCCTATGCGCGAGACAAGTTTGGCCGAGATACAGAGCCTTGTACGGCCGGGCACCTATGAGCGAGCCTACTACGGTAGAGCAGTTACACGTTCCGAGCCTAATAGGGCCAGACAACTATTTTACTTACTATATTGAGAGAGTTGAGTCAGTATCAGCAAGTAAGTATATCTCCAGATCATCTTTTACTCCCAGTTACTTTCAGTTATTATATTATCAGTTTAGTTTCAGCTTTTAGTTATTCTATTGCCTTACATACTCGGTACATTATTTATTACTGACGTCTCATTCCTGAGGATGCTGTATTTCATGCATGCAGGTTCGGATAGACAGCCTGGTAGACCTCCTCTGTAGGTGTTATCCATGATCAGCTTGATCGGTAAGCTCCACGTCCTTCGTAGTTGTCGTGTCTATCCTTGTGTACCAACTTGCTACTAAGGGAATCTGAACATATAATGACATACTTTGGCCATGGGCCACATTGCAAGACAATTTGCAAAGCAAAATATAAAACTGAATGGAAACCAACGCTGATTAACATCAATATAAAGCTGGGCCGGCAAGGCCGTCATAACTACTACAGATGACAAACCAACAAAATATACATACAAGGCCTACAAGCCCAACATACTGCACTAACTGATAGGTTATGTCTAAAAGCCTCTACTAATGGATGTACCGTGATCAGAACCGGGCCCCAACCTACCCATAATCTATATACATATATACACAAGATGTACACAAAACTTCAAAACCCGGCAACTCCGAAGGACGTGGAGCTTACCGATAAAGCTGAACTCGAAAAACACCTACTGAGGAGGTCTACCCGTTTGTCTATCTGAACTGCACACATGAAATGCAGCGTCCCCAGAAAAAGGGACGTCAATACGAAATAATGTACCGAGTATGCAAGGCAATAAAATAACTAAAAGTTGAAACTGAACTGATAATATAATATCTGAAAGTAACTGGGAGTCAAAGATGATCTAGAGATATACTTACCTGCTGATACTGACTCAACTCTCTCAATATAGTAAGTAAAATAAGTGTCCGGCCCTATAAGTCTCGGAACGTGTAACTGCTCCGCCATAGTAGGCTCGCTCATAGGCGCTCGGCCATACTAGGCTCTGTATCTCGGCCATCCTGGGCTCGCTCATAGGCGCACGGCCACAGGAGGCTCGGTATATAACTTACCATCTGATCAGATTATAGCTTGATGGTGGTGAAAATATTGTAATACTGTATATATATAAACCTTTCGCTCTCTTGACTGGAAGAAGACAATACTCAATTGAATATAAATTCTCGATAAGGGAGAATACTGTAACTTATTAGACTAGTATAACGTATATAATTTCGGGAGTATGAACTTCTCTTTATGCCTCGCTATCAAACACATGTAGTTACGAGATCATGCCAAAATGAAGGAAGGGCTTATCCTTAACATACATGGAGTAGGAAAAAATCCGTATGATATTTTTGAGAAGGATTGCACTGTACTCCCTTAGAATCGCAAAATTTCGTTGCTATTATAATAGGGAGTCTCGTATGAATTTCCAAATTCTCTCACCTTCGTTCTTGGCTTTGCCTTTCTGTATAACTCCCTTACCAAATGAATTTTGATATTAATTCAAGATAGGTGTAGGGATGACTAATATAACTTCCCTTTCTAGTCTCACTTATTCATAGTTCTATGAGAAGTATGCCACTAATTTGTAATGAACTTATGAATCCTTCTTCTGTGGATTGTCTTGACATTTTACACAAGAAAATGAATGAAAATTATCAAGAAGACGATGAGAAACAAAGGCAAATAAATGACAAAGTCCAACTATGGAGATCTCTAAGTTTAGGATATTCTGTTTGCAAGGAATGACTAAGGACATTATCCATGTGTCCTCCTAATTTAATTGCCTAAGTCAATAGTTACTATTAACTTCCTCCACTTGCTGCCACGTGAGGGGGGGGGGGGGGGCTTTGTCCCCACCTACAATTATCCACAAATCCTTAATTATATGGTTAATTTCCAATTAAACCAATAATTAACCCATTATCCATGTAATTAAGAATTATAATACACCTTATACATAATACTATCATGGTCATATGGTACCTTGTATGGAACTAGTCCATAAATACGGGGTATTATAGCTTGGACCGTATTTTATTCCAAATTGCCAAGCTTCGACGAAACTCATTTTCTTCTATTTTCTCACTCTCTCTCCTTTACGAATTTACTCATCACGTGTTTGAAATAGCATAATGCTTATAATCCCAAAATAACCTCATTCCCGAACTTACGTCGATTAACTTACGACGAAACTTTAACGTATGAAAACGAGAGATGTAATATCCTTCCCCCCTAGCAACATTCGTCCTCGAATGTTTATTCTTAGAGACTTTGGAAAAATTTTGCCAGAGTCTACTCCGTATACTAGATTAAAACCAACATGTATGCAGCTAGAAAACATACTATACATGCAACACATGGCCAATGTCTACAAATAGCAAAACTTGGCCTCACACAGCTGTCCATTATAAATTCTGAAAGTAAAAAATAAGAGCTTACCTGATGACCTACTGGCTTGAATAGAGCTGTGCTGAGGTATCCCATCTCGAGCCATATCTTAAGTTTGAAATAGGTGGGGGTATTTAGACTTTATTTCCTCCTCCGCTTCCCACGTCATCTCTTCCACATTCTTGCTTCTCCATAAGACCTTCACGGAGGCTACCTCCTTATTCCGTAGCTTGCGGATTTGTCGGTCTAGGATGGCAGCCAAACTTTCCTCGTATGATAAGTCCTCTATAATTTGTACATCATACGTGGGCACCACTCGGGTATGATCACCAATTCACTTCCGTAACATCGATACATGAAAAATCGGATGGATAGAATCCAATTCCGAGGGCAATTCTAACTTATAAGCTACTTGGCCCACTCCCCGAATGATCGTATAAGGCCCAATACACTGTGGGCAAAGCTTGCCTTTCTTGCCAAACCTCATCACGCTCTTCATAGGTGACACCTTTAAGAATACCCAGTCATTAACCCCAAAATCTAAGTCTCGTTGCCGCACATCAGAATATGACTTCTGACGACTCTGGGTTGTCAACAGTCGCTCCCGGATAAGCTTTACTTTCTGTATGACTTGCTGAACTAGGTCTGCCCATATAACCCAGATTCTCCAACATCAAACCACCCTATAGGAGATCTGCACTTACGCCCATACAAAGCCTCATACGGAGCCATCTGGATACTGGAGTGGTAACTGTTATTATATGCAAACTTGATAAGAGGTAAATGTTAATCCCAACTTCTTTTAAAATCTAACACACATGCTCGTAACATATCCTCGAGCGTCTGAATTGTGCGCTCGGCTTGTCCATCAGTCTGTGGATGAAAAGCTATGCTAAGATTCACCTGACTCCCTAGACCTTTCTGAAATGACCTCCAAAAATGTGCTGTAAACTGGGCCCCACGGTAAGATATAATAGATACTAGTACTCCTTGTAGCCGCACTATCTCCTTAATATATAACTTTGCATAGTCTTCTGCTGTATATATAGATCTGACCGGTAGGAAATGAGCTGATTTCGTGAGCGTATCGACTATCACCTATATGAAATCGAACTTACGATGAGAACGAGGTAAACCCATGATAAAGTCTATGTTTATCGCCTTACATTTCCACGTCGGGGTCTTTATAGTCTGCATTAGCCCTTCGTGCTTCTGTTTCTCTACCTTTACCTGCTGGCAACTAGGACACTGAACGACAAACTGAGCAATGCTCTTCTTCATATCGTTCCACCAGTACACATCCTTAATGTCATGATACATCTTCGCCAACCCAAGATGAATGGAGTACTACGAATAATGTGCCTCTGACATAATCCTATCTCGTAGCCCTGCCACATCTGGAACACACAAACGACCCCTGTGTCTAAGAACCCCATCTCCCTTGAGCTCTAACAATAACTTCTTCTGCTGTGGAACTCGCTTTCTCAACTCGACCAACTCTGGGTCCTCGTACTGCCTCTCCTTTACTTCAGCTATGAGAGATTATTTTGTAGTATTTTATAGTCCAACTCCACCATTGCCAGAGTCTACTAACCGAACCCCTACACAAGCCAATTGATGAATCTCTCTAGTTAATTGTCTTTTCTCGGCCTCTATATGTGCTAAGCTACCCATAGATCGATGACTTAAGGCATCTTCTACCACATTAGCTTTGCATGGATGGTAGAGAATGTTAACATCGTAATCTTTTAATAACTCAAGCCATCACCTCTGTCGCAAATTCAACTCTTTTTGCTTGAAGAAATATTGCAGGCTTTTATGATCTGTAAATACATCAACATGAATGCCCTATAAATAATGCCTCCATATCTTAAGTGCATGGAAAACTGCGGCTAACTCGAGGTCGTGGGTCGGATAATTCCGCTCGTGCTTGCTTAACTACCTTGAAGCATACGCAATTACCTTCCCATGTTGCATTAGGACACATCCTAACCCGAAACCCGAGGTATCACAATACATAGAATAACAATTTGGACCCTCTGAAAGTGTTAGATCTGGCGCTAAGGTCAACCTGTTCTTAAGCTCTTAGAAACTCTTCTCGCAAGCCTCTGTCCATTGAAACTTAGTTGCTTTCTACGTCAACTTTGTCAATGGTGCCGAAAGGGAAGAAAAACCCTCTATAAACCTCCGGTAGTATCCTGCTAAGCCTAGAAAGCTACGAACCTCTGTCGGAGTGGTAGGTCTAGGCCTTGATTTCACAGCCTCAATCTTTTGAGTGTCTACCTTTATACCTCCATCGGATACAGTGTGCCCCAAGAATGCTACAGACTTCAACCAGAACTCACATTTAGAAAACTTAGCATATAATGTACTATCATGTAGGGTTGGGAGTACCGTTCGCAGGTGGACCGCATGCTCATCCTTTGAACGTGAATAAACCAGAATATCATCAATAAATACTATCACGAACCGATCTAAAAATGGTCATAATAGGCTATTCATCAAGTCCATGAATACGGCAGGTGGATTCGTCAACCCGAAGGACATGACAAGGAACTCGAAGTGGCCATATCGGGTCCTGAAGGCAAACTTGGGAATATCTTTCTCCCGAACTCTGACCTGGTGGTACCCCGATCTCAAATCTATCTTTGAAAAGTATCTATCCACCTGCAACTGATCAAACAAGTCATCGATCTTTGGAAGTGGATATTTATTCTTAATAGTTACCTTGTTCAGCTGCCTATAATCGATACACATCCTCAACGAGCCGTCTTTCTTCCGCACAAACAGTACCGGTGCACCCCAAGGTGAGGTACTGGGCCTGATGAAACCTTTCTCCAGCAAATCTTTTAACTACTCCTTCAACTCCTTCAATTCGGCATGTGCCATTCTATACAGAGGGATGGATATTGGATGAGTTCCCGGAAGCAAATCGATGCCAAAATCAATCTCTCGCTCTGGAGAAATATCTAGAAGTTCATATGGAAATACATCGGCGTACTCTTTGACTACTGGAATAGATTGAAGTGTAGGTACCTTAGCACCTGCATCTCTAACTCGCACAATATGATAAATGCACCCTTTTACGATCATTTTCCTTGCCTCTCGATCTGGAGGAATACCTGGAAGTTCATCTGGAAATACATCTGTGTACTCTTTGACTACTGGAATAGATTGAAGTGTAGGTATCTCAGCACCTGCATCTCGAACTCGCACAATATGATAAATGCACCCTTTTGCGATCATTTTCCTTTCCTTTAGATAGGAAATAAACCTACCTCTGGGTATCGCTATATTACCTACCCATTCAAGGACTGGCTCACCAGGAAAATGAAATCTGGCTGTCTTTGTTCGACAATCAACTGTGGCATAGCAAGCTACCAACTAGTCCATGCCCATGATAGCATTAAAATCCAACATCTCTAGCTCAACTAGGTCGGCTGAGGTCTGACGACTACAAACTGTCACCGTACACCCTCGGTAAACCCATTTAGAAATAATCGATTCTCCAACCGGTGTAGATATCACAAAAGGATTACTTAGTATTTCAGGCACCATACCAAACTTCCCCACGACAAATGGGGTAATACACGATAAAGTAGATCCTAGGTCTATCAAGGCATAAGCATCATGAGAGAAAATGGTTAACATACCTATCACAACGTCTGGTGAAGACTCCTGGTCCTGTCGACCTGCTAAAGCATAGATACGATTCTGGTTACTACCTGAAATGGAACCTTTACCTCTGCCTCGACCTCTACCAGCCGAAGACTGAGACTCGCGCCTTGAAGGATGCACAGACATAGATGATCCTGTTGCTGAATTCGATGGTTGTGCCATACCCCCAGAATCTCTATTTGGGCAATCTCACATCATATGCCCCAGACGTCCACATGTATAACAAGCGTCGGAACCGGCTCGGCATTGACCCAAGTGTCCTCTACCACAAATATCACACCGTAGTAAAAATGACCATGTCTTCCCTGAACCTTGCTGTCGCTACAAACCCGATGCCCGTGAGCTCTCATCTGGTCCTGACTAAGTACAGCGGTCATACCTGTAACCCTGTAACTGAGGTGGCGGAGGACTAGGTGGCCGTTCAAAATACTGGGGCCTATAACTACCTTGAGACTTCTCCTGAGACCTAACAAATCTCATCTTCTTATGCTGTCCTGACTCAGTCCTCTCTGTACCCTGCTGTCGATGCCTACCCCTTTCTATATTCTGGGCGAATGCCTGAATCTGAGAGATATCCATACTATCCTGCAATGCAGCGGTTGCACATGCCTCGGTCAACTCTGGAGCTAATCCTGCTATAAACCTATGGATCCTTTCCCGTATAATAGCAACTATAGATGGTGCATATCTGGCCAATAAGTCAAAATGGAGACTATACTCTCGAACACTCATATTGCCCTACTTGAGGGCTAGAAACTGATCCACTCGAGCCTGTCGGATCTCCCGCGGTAAGTACTGGTCAAGGAAGGCATCTGAAAAATTCTCCCAAATAGCTGGAGGTGCATCACGTCCCCTGGACCTCTCCCATCCCTCATACCAAAGGATGGCTATATCTAGGAGTTGAAAAGCTGCTAGCTCAACTGCCTCTTTCTCCGTAACATTCATAACCCGAAAGATCCTGTGAAGCTGATCTATGAAATCCTGTGGGTCCTCCCTCTGATCTGCCATCGTAAACTCTAGGGGACTCAAAGCAATAAACTCTCGGACCCTTGAACTCCCAGACCTCTCAGAAGATCATGCACTAGCGGATGCTCTAGCCTATTGCTGGGTAGCTACCAACTGTGTCAACAAATGCACCGCACTCCTCAAGTCCTAATCTGATGGAAGCGGAGGAGGAACTAGATGTGCGGTCTCCCTAGGAATCTCCTCAGGTAGTGAAGGAGCCGGTAATGGCTGGGTAAGGGTCTCTCCCTGGGCCTCTGATTGGGCCCCATCTACTGGGGGTACCCTGTTGGTCCCCTCACCTACTGCCGTATATCTCCTCTAACTAGCTGTAGTCTTCCTAGTCACCGTCATCTATGCATGCAAATGCCAACACGTATGTATAACTCAAATTTCCTATAACTCAGTTCTATAGCACGATTTGGATTTGAAAGAAGGGTAACCAACTCCTAAATGCCCTGTAGTCCCCTGCTTATATAATGTGGTGCACAACACATCTATAAACAAGACCCTACTAGACATGGCTTGTAGACTCCCTACGACAGAACTGCTCTGATACCACTTTTGTCATTCCCCAAACCTGGGGGGGCAAGACCGGCACCTGGTGCCTCACCTATCCTTGCGTACCAACTTGCAACTAAGGGAATCTGAACATATAATGACATACTTTGGCCACAGGCCACATTGCAAGACAATTTGCGAAGCAAAATATAAAACTGAATGGAAACCAACACTGACTAAACATCAATATAAAGCTGGGCCGGCAAGGCCATCATAACTACTACAACTGACAAACCAACAAAATATACATACAAGGCCTACAAGCCCAACATACTGCACTAACTGACATGTTATGTCTACAAGCCTCTACTGATGGATGTACCGTGATCAGAACAGGGCCTCGACCTACCCATAATCTATATACATATATACACAAGATGTACACAAAACTTCTAAACCCGGTAACTCTGAAGGACGTGCAGCTTACCAATAAAACTGAACTCGGGCAACACCTACTGAGAAGGTCTACCCGCCTGTCTGTCTGAACCTGCACGCTTGAAATGCAGTGTCCCTAGAAAAAGGGACGTCAGTACGAAATAATGTACCGAGTATGCAAGGCAATAAAATAACTAAAAGCTGAAACTGAAATGATAATATAATAACTGAAAGTAACTGGATGTCAAAGACGATCTAGAGATTTACTTACCTGCTGATACTGACTCAAATCTCTCAATATAGTAAGTAAAATAAGTGTCTGACCCTATAAGGCTCGGAACGTGTAACTGCTCTGCCGTAGTAGGATCGGTCATAGGCGCTCGACCATACTAGGCTCTGTATCTCGGCCATTATGGGCCCCCTCATAAGCGCTCGGCCACAGTAAACTCGGTATATAACTTACCATCTGATAAGAGGTTTCCCAATAGGGGCCTATCCATCGATTATAGCTCGATGGTGGTGAAAATACTATAATATTATATATATATATATAGACCTTCTACTCTCTTGACTGGAAGAAGACAATACTCAATTGAATATAAATTCCCGATAAGGGAGAATACTGTAACGTATGAGACTAGGATAATGTATATAAATTCGGGAGTATGAACTTCTCTTTATGCCTCGCTATCAAACACATGTAGTTACGAGATCATGCCAAAATAAAGGAAGGGCTTAGCCTTAACATACATGGAGTAGGAAAAAATCCGTATGATATTCTTGAGAAGGATTGCACCATACTCCCTTAGAATCGTAAAATCCCATTGCTATTATAATATGGAGTCTCGTATGAATTTCCAAATTCTTTCACCTTCATTCTTGGCTTTGCCTTTCTGTATAACTCCCTTACCAAATGAATTTTGATATTAATTCAAGATAAGTGTAGGGATAACTAATATAACTTTCCTTTCTAGTCTCACTTATTCATAGTTCTATGAGAAATATGCCACTAATTTGTAATGAACTTATGAATCCTTCTTCTTTGGATTGTCGAGACATTTTACACAAGAAAATGAATGAAAATTATCAAGAAGGCGATGAGAAATAATGTCAAATAAATGACAAAGCCCAATTATGGAGATCTCTGAGTTTAGGATATTCTGTTTGCAAGGAATGGCTAAGGACATTATCCATGTGTCCTCCTAATTTAATTGCCTAAGTCAAGAGTCACTATTAACTTCCTCCACTTGCTGCCACGTGGGGGGGGGGGGGCTTTGTCCCTAACTACAATTATCCACAAATTCTTAATTACATGGTTAATTTTCCATTAAACCGATAATTAACCAATTACCCGCGTAATTAAGAATTATCTCAAATTACTTAAAATACTATTCATTTTTAATACACCTTATACATCATACTATCACTGTTATATGGTACCTTGTATGGCACTAGTCCATAAATACGGGGTATTATAGCTTGGACCGTATTTTATTCCAAATTGCCAAGCTTCGACGAAACTCATTTTCTTCTATTTGCTCACCCTCTCTCCTTCATGAATTTACTCATCACGTGTTTGAAATAGCATAATGCTTATAATCCCAAAATAACCTCATTCTCGAACTTACGTCGATTAACTTACGACAAAACTTTAACATATGAAAACACGATGTAACAGTGCTGTCCATGATCAGCTTGATCGGTGAGCTTAACGTCCTTCAGAGTTGCCGGGTCTAGGGTTTTAAGTACATATTGTGTATATAAGTATATATATTATGGGTAGGTCGGGGCCCTATTTCGACCACTGTACATCCATCAGTAGAGGCTTGTAGACATATCTTGTCAGTTAGTGCATTATGTTGGGCTTGTAGGCCTTGTATGCATATTTTGTTGGTTTGTCAGCTGTAGTAGTTATGACGGCCTTGTCGGCCCAGCTTTATATTGATGTTTAGTCAGAGCTAGTTTACGTTCAATTTTATATTTTGTTTCATAAATTGTCTTGCAATGTGGCATCATGGCCAAAGTATGAATGTTCAGAGTCCCTCAGTCGTAAGTTGGTACGCTAGGTTAAGTGAGGCACCGGGTGCCGGTCTTCCCCCCCTTCCCCCAGGTTCAGGGCGTGACAATATATGTATCGACTGACAGTCATTCACTCGATACTGCATAAGGCCAATCTAGCCCAGAGAAAATCCATGCTTAAATATAAATGATTCGGGCAAAATCCATGCCTATGGAAGATTCATCCCTCAATATAAATCCACTGCGCTCACTATGGGTGTGCAGACTCCGGAGGGGCTCCTTCAGCCGAAACGCTATAACAAGCCAATCATGGCACAAATTAATAAAATATGCTGCGGCGTACAGCCCGATCCTATAGTAGCCTCACAAAAATCGGGCTCTCGGCCTCACTCAGTCATCAAACTCTCTAGTCTCTCGGCTCTCAGTAATCATGATAATCAGCCCAAACAACAATGATATAATGTATCAATAATGAACAATAAAGACTGAGATGTAATATGCAAGTAAAACTGTGACTGAGTACAAAACAATAATTTAGTAGATAATTCAACATGTACGCGACCTCTGTGGGTCCTTACAGTGCGAACACATAGCCTAAACATGATTTCTAACATGATTTGTAGTTCATTTTCTATAACTCATAAAGAATGTACAGATAACAACAGATTTTCCAACTATTCAGTTCCATGGAATTGACTAAGTTATAATTCCTACGGTGCACGCCCACATGCCCCTCACCTAGCATGTGCGTCACCTCCAAAACCAATCACATGACCCATATTACGGGGTTTCATACCCTCAGAACCAAATTTAGAACTTTTACTTACCTCAAACCGTGCAAATCCCTACTCCAACATGCTCTTTCCTCGTGAGTCGGCCTCTAAATACCTCGAATCTAGTCATAAACAGTTCGATACAATCAACACGGGCTAAAGAAAATACAAAGTTATTAATACATAGTTCTATAAGAAAATACAATGTTATTAATCAATAGTCAAAAAGCGGCTCAAAAGCCGTCCCCCAGGCCCACGTCTCGAAATCCGATAAAAGTCACAAAACTCGAAAGCCCATTCAACCACGATTCCAACCGTACCAAATTTTCCAAAATCCGACACAAAATCGCTACCCAAATCCCGAAATTCAACTCTCCAAATCCCTAGACTCAAACCCCCAAATTACACCTTAAAACCACACAATCTAGGTGGGAAAATCAATGGGGAAACAAGATTATCGAACAAAAATGAGCACAAGTGAATCACCTCAAGAAACCCCTCGAAAATCCTCTCAAAAATCGCCCAATCCCGAGCTTGAAATGTTTGAAATGGTGAAAAACATGAAATCCTCGTTTTTAATACACTGCCCGGGCTTTCTCGCACCTGTGGCCACTTACCCGCTTCTGCGGTGTCACAGAAACGACCCTTTTTCCGCTTTTACGGTTTCTTCCACTCATGCGGTCCATGATTGCGCTCATGCGGACTTGCTTCTGCAAGCCACAAAGCCGCTTTTGCGGACCTAACTTCAACTTCCATTTCCGCTTCTGCTCACCAATAGCCGCATCTGCGGCCATGCAGGTGTGGTAATTCCCTCGCACCTACGACCACTGCACACTCCCCTCCATCACATCTGCGCAACACAGCTCGCACTTGCGACCAATGTTCAGCAGATGTGATTGCACGAGAAGGCTTCAGCTATAATAGTCTTTTAAACTCAAATTTTGATCCGAACACTATCCGAACTCCACCCGAGGCCGGGACCTCAAACAAACATACCATCAAGTCCTAAAACACGATACGAACATAGTTAAGCCTTCAAATCACATCAAACAACATAAAAAACATGAATCGCACCCCAATTCAAGCCTAATGGAACTAAGGAAATCAAATTTCTACAAACGATGCCGAAACCTATAAAATCATGTCCAATTGACCCCAAATTTTGCACAAAAGTCACAAATGACACCACAGACCTACTCCATCTCCCGGAACTCCAATCTGAGCCCCGTAACCACAAAGTCCACTCGTGGTCAAACTTCCAAATTTTCAACTTTCGCCATTTCAAGTCTAATTCAACTATAGACCTCCAAATCAAAATTCGGACAAGCTCCTAAGTCCAAAATCACCAAACGGAGCTAACAGAACCATCAAAACTCTATTCCGGAGTCGTCTACATATAAGTCCACATATGGTCAACCTTTTCAACTTAAGTTTTCATCCTTGAGACTAAGTGTCTCAATTTATTCCGAAACCTTACTGGACCCAAACCAACTACCCCGGTAAATCAAATAACAGTTATAAAGTACAAAATGAGCAGTAAATGGGGGAACGGGGCTAAAATCTCAAAATGATCGATCAGGTCATTACATCCTCCCATCATAAATAAACGTTCGTCCTCGAACGGGTCTAGAAACATACATGGATTCTCAAAATGGCATGGATAACTGCTCCGCATCTCCCGCTCGGTCTCCCAAGTAGCCTCCTCAACTGGCTGACCTCTCCACTGCACCTTCACTAAAGTTATGTCCTGTGACCACAACTTTCAAACCTGCCGATCTAAAATGGCCACCAGCTCCACATTATAAGTTAAATAACCATCCAACTGAACCGTGCTGAAATCCAAAACATGAGACAGATCGCCGACATACTTTCGGAGCATAGAAACATGAAACACTGGATGCATATTCCACAAACTAGGTGGCAAGGCAAGCTTGTAAGCCACCTCTCCAATCCTCCGAAGTACCTCAAATGGCCCAATATACCGAGGGCTCAACTTGCCCTTCTTCCTGAACCTCATAACACCCTTCATAAGTGACACCTTGAGTAGTACCTTCTCCCAAAGCATGAAAGAAACATCTCGAACCTTCCTATCAGCGTAACTCTTCTATCTGGACTGCGCCGTGCGAAGCCAATCCTGAATCACTTTAACCTTGTCCAAAGCATCCTGAACCAAGTCAGTACCCAATAGCCTAGCCTCCCCTGGCTTGAACCAACCCACCGTAGATCGACACCGTCTCCCATATAGAGCCTCATATAGAGCCATCTGAATGCTCAACTGATAGCTGTTGTTGTAGGCAAACTCCACGAGTGGTAGAAACTGATCCCAAGAACCCCCGAAATCAATGACACAAGCGCATAGCATGTCCTCCAATATCTGAATAGTGCGCTCGGACCATCCATCCATCTGAAGGTGAAATGCTATACTCAACTCAACCTGGGTGACCAACTCTCACTGCACGGCTCTCCAAAACTGTGATGTAAACTGCATGCCCTGATCTAAAATGATGGACACTGGCACACCGTGAAGGCGATCAATCTCGCGGATGTAAATCTCAGCCAACCGCTCTGAAGAATAAGTAGTCCCAGCTGGATTGAAGTGCGCGGGCTTGGTCAGCCGATCCACAATCACCCAAATAGAATCGAACTTCCTCGAAGTCCGTGGGAGTCCAACTACAAAATACTTGGTGATACGCTCCCATTTTCACTCCGGAATCTCAAGCCTCTAAAGCAATCTACCCGGTCTCTGATGCTCATACTTCACCTGTTGACAGTTAAGTCACCAAGCTACAAACCCCACTATATCCTTCTTCATTCCCCTCCATAAATAGTGCTGCCTCAAGTCCTGATACATTTTTGCGGCACCCGGATGAATGGAGTACCGTGAACTATGGGCCTCCTCAAGAATCTACTCAGGCAGCCCATCCACATTAGTCACACAAATCCGACCATGCATCCTCAATACACTATCATACCCAATAGTAATGTCTCTAACATCACCGTGCTGAACCCTGTCCTTAAGGACAAGCAAATGAGGATCATCATACTAGCGATCTATGATGCGATCATATAAGGAAGACCGAGAAACCACAAAGCTCAAACCCGACTGGGCTCCGAAACATCTAATCTCATGAACTGGTTGGCCAAGTCCTGAACATCAATTGCAAGAGGTCTCTCACCAGCAGGAATGAATGCTAGGCTACCCATACTCATCGCCTTTCTACTCAAGGCATCGGCCACCACATTGGCCTTTCCGGGATGATACAGAATAGTGATGTCATAATCCTTTAGCAGATCCAACCATCTTCGCTTCTTCAAGTTTAGATCCTTCTGTTTGAACAAGTGCTGGAGACTCCGATGATTTGTAAATACCTCACAAGACACACCATAGAGATAGTGCCTCAAAATCTTCAATGCATGAATGAATGCAACCAACTCCAAGTCATGAGCAGGGTAATTCTTCTCATGGGGCTTCAACTAACATGAATCATAAACATTCATTCTACCCTCCTGCATCAAGACACACCTAATACCAATCCAAGAAGCCTCACAATACACTATATAAGGGCTTGAAGTTAAAGGCAAAACTAGAACTGGAGCTGTGGTCAAGGCAGTCTTAAGCTTCTGAAAGCTCTCCTCTCACTCATATGACCTCCTGAAAGTAGCACCCTTTTGGGTCAATTTGGTCAAAGGTGATGCAATAAATGAGAAACCCTCCATGAAGCCACGATAATAACTGGCCAAGCAAAAAAAGCTCCGAATCTCCATAGCTGAGGACGGTCCGGGCCTACTCTGAACTGCCTCAATTTTCTTCAGATCCATCTGAGTCCCCTCACTAGACACCACGTGCCCAAAGAATGCCACTAAACTAAGTCAAAACTCACACTTGGAGAATTTGGCATAAAGCTTCTCCTGCCTCAACCACTATAATACAATCCTCAAATGCTGAGCATGCTCCTTCCGGCTACGAGAGTACACCAGGATATCATCAATGAATACTTTGACAAACGAGTTGAGATAAGGCTGAAATACACTATTCATCAGATGTATGAATGTTGTTGGGGTATTGGTCAGCCCAAAAGACATCACAAGGAACTCATAATGACCATAACGGGTCCTGAATGCCATCTTTAGAATATACGAGTCCCGAATCTTCAACTGGTGATACCCAGACCTCAAGTCAATCTTAGAGAACACCCTCGCTCCCTGAAGCTGGTCAAATTGACCATCAATGCACGGCATAGGATACTTGTTCTTGATTGTATCTTTGTTCAACTGTCTATAATCAATGTACATCCGCATAATACCATCATTCTTCTTCACAAACATGACTGGTGCACCCCAAGGCAACACACTTGGTCTAATAAACCCCTTATCAAGAAATTCCTGAAGCTGCTCTTTTAATTCCTTCAACTCAGCTGGTGCCATACGATACGGAGGAATAGAAATGGGTTGAGTGCTTGACACCAAGTCAATACCAAAGTCAATATCCCTGTTGGGCGGCATGCTTGACAGGTCTGCAGGAAATACATCCGGAAAGTCTCGCACCACTGAAACAGAGTCAATAGTAGGAGTATCGGCACCAACATCCCTCACAAAGGCCAAATATGATAAACATCCCTTCCCAACCTTACGTTGGGCCTTCAAATATGAAATTACTATGCTGGGAACATAATCTAGAGAACTTCTCCACTCGATCCTTGGCAAATCGGCATCACCAATGTCACGGTCTTAGCGTGACAATACAGAATAACATGACTTGGAGACAACCAATACATACCCAAGATCACGTCGAAATCAACCATACTAAGCAGCAAGAGATCAACTCTAGTCTCCAATCTCCCAATAGTCACTACACGACCGATATACATGGTCCACAATAATTATATCGCCCACCGACGTAGATACATGAATAAATGAAACTAAGGACTCATGGGACATATCCAGATAATGAGCAAAATACGATGATATATACGAATAAGTGGAACCAGGGTCAAATAATACAGAGGCATCCTTGTGGCATACTGAGATAATACCTGTGATCACTGCATTTGAAGTAACAACATCTGTTCTGGCAGGAATAGCATAGAATCGGGCCTGATCGCTACCTGATCGGCCTCCCCCTCTTGGGAGACCCCTAGCTGACTGAGCCCCACCTGACGTTTCTACTGAGTTGGACCTTCCAAAAGGAGGGGCAATATCTCTTTATGTGACCCAAATCTCCACACTCAAAACAACCCCTCTCTAAAAATGGCAGCAAGTACTGAGGCAGACCCCGAGAACTAGAATACCCGCTAGAAGCACCCGATGTAGATGAACCTTGAACTAAATGAGCACGGGACGAACTCTAAGCTGGAAGGGCACTGAGAAATGACTGACTCTAATGAGCATTGTATGAACCATAGCTGGATGATGCACCACGGTGAACTGGACGATCCATCTGAGCGGGACTATACGGACGACCCCTGTTGTGGTAAGACTGTCCCCAAAAATGAACACCATTGGGACCACCCAAACCTCGAGGTCTCTTGGTATCCCTCTCATCACGCTCCTGACTATGGACCATCTCTATCTGCCGAGCAATATCAACCACCTCATCGAAGGTAGCACCAAATACCCTCTCCCGAGTTATAAGCAACTGCAACTGATATGCGAGGCCATCAATGAACCTCCTAATCCTCTCCCTGTCTGTGGGAACCAACCAAACTGCATAACGAGCTAACTCCAAAAACCTCATCTCATATTAAGTCACGGATAGGCTATCCTGATGAAGCTTCTCAAACTGTCTGTGCAGCTCTTCCCTGCTAGACTATGGCACGAACTTCTCCAAGAAGAGAACGGAGAACTCATGCCATGTAAGTGGTGCTGCATCGATTGGCTTGTCCCTCTCATAGGCCTCCCACCATCTGAAGGCATCCCCATTAAACTGAAAATTAGTGAATGAGACCCCATTGGTCTCTAGAATACCTATCGTGCGAAGAATCCGCTGGCACCTGTCCAAAAATCCCTGGGCATCCTCAGACTCAACCCCACTGAATGATGGAGGCTGGAGCCTCCCAAACCTCTCAAGTCTCCTCTGCTCATCATCAGTTATAACGGGACCTACCTGGGCCTGAGCAGTTGTAACCGACTGGGCTGGTAGTACCCTCGGTGTCTGAAGTCCCTGCATCACCTGCTATGGAGTATAGGCAGCGGTGGTATGACTACCTCCCCCGGCCTGAGAAGTGGCTGGTGTGGCTTGAGCCAAAACTACCTGAGCAAGGCCAGTGCAAACAATCAATATCTGGGCCAAAGCCTCCTGAAGGCCTAGAATCATAATAGGCACAACTGGTGCCTGAGTTGGCCCCGTTGGTTCAACCACATCCGGAACCTTCTCTCGAGTTGGGGCATTTGGTGGATCTACAGGTGCTGCTCTACGAGTTGCACCTCTTCCCCTACCGCAGCCCCTACCACGACCTCGACCTCTGGTGGCCCTAGCTGGTGGTACTGATGGCTAGTCGTCCTATCTGGTAGCATGTGTCCTCACCATCTGTGAAAGAATAGAACAATAGAAATTTAGTGACCGGAATCAACAAATTCGCACGACATGAATAAAAGAATGTGAAATTTCCAAAGGGTTCAACAACCTCTCGAAGATAAGTACAGACGTCTCCTAAGTCCAAAATCACCCAACAGAGCTAACAGAACCATCAAAACTCTATTCCGGAGTCGTCTACACATAAGTCCATATCCGGTCAACCTATTCAACTTAAGTTTTCATCCTTGAGACTAAGTGTCTCAATTCATTCCGAAACCTCACCGGACCCGAACCAACTACCACGGTAAGGCACATTGCAGATATAAAGTATAAAATGAGCAGTAAATGGGAGAACGAGGCTATAACTCTCAAAATGACTAGCCGGGTCATTACAGACCTCGAGTGGGGTTCCCTCATTAGCTCTTAATTCATTGACATATTTAGTTCTTTAAGGGTTTAATATTTAATGACAATGAAAGGTTTCCAATCTGAATTATTTCCTAAGAAAGGCCACCACATTAATATATAATTTCCACTACTATATTAATCTCATTCTTGCTTCAATTATCTGTTTATGTATTTGTTATGCATATCAAAATATGTTATGTAGTTAGAATATGTTAAATGTATTGGATATATATCCAATGACCTTCTTATTTTCACATGTACATCTGTTTGGGCCTTTGAGTTCTTGATGAACTCAGGCCCAATTCCAGCTATATTGCACTGCGTCCAGGGGTCCAAAGTCAGCTGTGCTTGCTCATCTTTACTGCTAGGCCTATCTTCTTGAGGCTCGATCCCAGAGTCTAGTCCTCTTTCCCTCAACTCCTTTTATCATTATTATTGCCTCATTAATTTAGTTTACTGCCTCTACTAGTTTAATGTTAATTGTATTTGTTATGTCTTTATTGTTGTATTATCCCTCATGTATATAACACTCATATATTAGAACACATGCTTTTCTTTTTTCTTTATGCTTTAGTATCATATGAACTTAGGCAAACCTTAAACAATATAGGATTTCAAAAAGGGGGAAATTAGCTAATAGTAGATCCTTAGTTCGCTAGTTGTAATCCGCTCGCTAATTACTATGTTTTTTTTACTCACCCTTCTTTTCTTTAAAGATTTTGAAATCCAGAACTTAGTGAAAAGCAACTCTATTTCTAAAGGGAAAATCAGATTTCAACTTCGTTTTCTCAAAAGAAAATCAGAACTTCAGAAAATCGTCGTCTTTAAGGAATTTCCATGCAAAGGACCCTTTCTTTGAAAATACTTCGAATCTAAGGTAAATTATAGATATTCTTTCTCACAAACATCCTTTTAACATTATGTAAATAACCATCACCCAAATCAAAGTGTTTTCATAACTGAATTTATTTTGTAAACTTATAAAATCTAGACCACTTGTGTACCAATTTCCAAAACTCTTTTTTACATCTCTTATGAACCCTTTCATAAATTCATATCTCTTTAAGACTCTGCATTCTTTCTATCAATATCATCCTTAGGTGTACAGTAAGCAACTTTCCTTATTGTTAATCGAAGCATGTTACTAATAATTGATACCAAACTTAGTCTAAATCCTATGGAGCGACCTCAGGTAGATTTTAAGGGGTGCCTAACACCTCCCCCTTAGAAGAACAAGAACCCTTACCCATAATCTCACCGGTTAGAAGACCAATAAATAAAATGACTTAGTAATGAAATAGGTGGCGACTCTCTTTCATCAACAATAGAGAAACCACAAGTTGAATCCTGTCTTGACTAGTGCAAAATATGGTGCAACAACATGGCGACTCTGCTGGGGAATACCACACTTAGGTTCTAACCTTAGCAGATTTAGACTAATTTGGCTTCTAGATTTATTTGTACATTGCTTTGATTGAAATTGCAGTTACATGCTTACATGCCTTATTTGCTCTTTACAATTATCTGATCACTTTGCGATAATGCTGCTACACCCTTGCTTGTTATTTCTTTATATATATTTTCATCACATCTCTTCCAATCAAGTCTTGGCCGTACACTATCACACACAATGGCACGCGAGGGTTGTCTTTTACACCCCTCCGAACCTTCTTTTCAGAACTCTCTAGTTTCAGAGAATAGCTTTGTCGGGTCAACCGACTTAACTTCTCATAGTTCTCAGTCCAATTGAAAAGTAGGAAACACTCTACTCTGGTAAAATAGGTCATACTACATAAACCCTAGGTGAGTTAGTCCCAGGCACCAACACACAATTAGGAAAGCCATCCTGACGTCAACGGATCATGTAGCCCAACGATATATTTTCTTATGGAAAGACAAACAAACATGACAAGACACTTATGGAGCTGAAGAAAACACTTACCCAAATATATTTTCTTCTACCCACCTCAGAGAATGGTAATCAACCAGAACATCCCTGAAATTAGCATGGTAATGGGAGTAACACATAAGCTGAAATAGTGGTGGAAGAATATTCATCGGGAACATGAAGATGAAGTTCGGACGCACCTAAGGGAATTAACTGCATTGATGAACATCCGAGCAGACAAGGTGCTCACTCGCCCGTTGATAGAATTTTGGGATCTAGCTAAAGTGGTGTTCAAATTTGCCGACTGTGGCCCTTCTTTTCGATAAGGGGAGGCTATTCTTCAAAAGAATAGGTATGTTCAACTAGTTATTTGAACTATTCAATAAGAATAGGGATTTTCAATGCTAGAAATACCATAACTCTCTTTCTGAATGTCTCGACTTTATTTCTCAAACCACCAAGTACCGACATTGGAGGAAGTCACGAGTTTTATGGAGTTTCCATTCAACAAAAGAAAGCCAGTGCTGCCAGTTACTATGCTCGTGTATCGGTTCTTGGATGCTCTAGGTCTTACCAATAGCAAAAGTCTCAGAAGTATCGACGACGGGGGGTGAGCCTCAACCAGATGTTTGACAGGTTTGGGCACTGTGAGTGCTATGGGTGGTACTTAGGGGAATTCGAATATGACCAGGCGACATAGGAGAGCCCCAGGCCTATCACTTTTGCAATGGCACTATTAGGATTATTGGTCTTCCCACAGCGAAAGGGCCGCATCAACAACAACCTGTTACCAATGATCCTGGCAACCTTCCGCGGCAATCTTCAAGCCACTTTGGTACCGATGGTGTTGGCCAAAATACTAAGAGTATTTATACTCCTATGCACGAGGATGTGATTTCTTCAAAGGATGCAACTTCCTGCTGTAGATTTGGGCTACTAAACACTTCTTCCAGCGGGAGGCTACTGTTGACTACTTCATGGGTGTCAGTAATATGATCCACAACCTTAATGAAAGAATGAGACACTGGATCTCCCCACATGGGTAAGAAGAATGGAAGGAAACACTGATCAATCTGATAGGATAATGGATCAATTGGAAACTCTCTTGGTTAGGTGGAAGAGCAATCTTGAGGACTCCCCGAAAGTACTTCATTGAGTTGATCGGATTAGAAGGCATTCATCCGTACACAACTCTGCGAGTCCTCATACAATTTGGGATGATCCACAATGTGCCGCTATGGGCAAGGATGGTGCTATACGAGGATGATTACAATGGCCAGATTCCAATTCCCACGATAAGGAAACTGCAAGAAGAGTGGAATGACCTGGTAACAATGCCTATGGGTCAAAATTCATGGTGCACCCCCAAGTACTACGTTTGGATTAACGAAGAAGAAGAATTGGCCCACTCGAGCAGAGAGGGTATAACTTGCTTAGAGGATGTGGTGGGTTATTTGCAGATTTACCATGAGATCCTACCACACTATCTTGTGACCACATCAATGCATCGTCAGGTGATCCCGGGATCCATTGACCATATGTTGCTACCGGCTGAAGAGGATGATCGGATAGTAGATGCATCCAGATAGAGTCAAGCAAAAAACCAAAAAAAGTTCTAGAGGAGGAGTCTGAATTCAATGATGATGAGGAAGAGTTGGAGGAAGACCTGGAGAAGGATACGGAAGAGGAGCCAGAAGAAGAGAAGAGCACAGGAAGTGACTCAGGGGATGGTTATTAGAATTGGTTGATTTCCCCTCCTTTCCCTACTTTGTACCTTTATCCCTAGTTCTCTCTTTCACTTTCCAAAAGGGCAACTGTCATGCCCCGAATTCGAGGAGCGCGACCGGCGCTCAACTGAGTAAACCTAGTCGAGCAAGACTAATTTACATTAACCTCTCAACATTACTCATGCATGATTTACCATAACATAATTAGATCTTGACTTTCATATTGAATACATTTGGCTCAATGGCCTAAAATTCTCCTCACGATGGGTACATAGCTTAATAAATATCTGTAAATACTGTGAACATAGATACATGACAAAACTCAAAACTTTAAGTACATAACCCACAATGTACATGGAGCTTCTATGACAATAGGTACCTATATACATAAAATGAACTAGACTCAAACACCAACTAGAACTGTAGCGGGATCACCATAAGCTGAGTAGCGAAGACGATCCCTATCAAAGATCCATATCATCTTGTAGAAGTATACCTGCATCCATTAAAAGATGCAGCGCCCCCGGCAAAAGGGACGTGAGTACATATGGAATAGTACTCATATGTAATGCAGTCAAAACAACATATGAAAATACGGTAACTCAAATAAGAGACAAATAGAGTACATCAAGAAACTACGAAACATCCCATAGGATCACATTTCAAGTCTTATTATACTTGCACCCTTCTAAACTTCTTTTAGGACCAACTGAGCCATATAAACTATACGTGGAACACATAATATAATGTAATTGTAACAACATGTACAAACAAGGCCAATGAAAGTGGCACCTTCCTCTCTTATTTTTCACTTATACATTTCACAGACCATCCTTAGTGTTCACATATCATATTATACACATATGCGTCTCATAGACGGTTCACAGTATCACCTATAAAATACACCTATTCAAGGGCTTGAAAATACAACATGAATATGATGAATCATGGTAACAATAAAAAGGCTTAGATAGCCATTAACTTCGAGTCAATCTACTAAGACCTTCCATCAATCATTTATAGATATTAAATCATGGATCCTCTATAACCACTTTCACACAAAGCGGCCCTGCTGCCTCACCCCAACACATGCGGGTGGAGGTGTATCATGATACCACGATCTCTACACAAAGTGGTCCTACCGCCTCAACACGATATATATGGGTGGAGGTGTATCACAATACCACAATCACTACACAAAGCGGTCCTGCCGCCTCACCCCAATATATGCGGGTGGAGGTGTATCACAATACCACAATACTTACACAAAGCGGTCCTACCGCCTCACCCTAATATATATACGGGTGGAGATGCATCACAATACCAAAATATCTACACAAAGCGGTCCTGTCGCCTCAACCTCATATATGCGAGTGGTGGTGTATCACACTACCACATTCCCTACACAAAGCAGCCATGCTTCCTCACCCCAATATATGCGGGTGGAGGTGTATCACAATACCACAATCCCTACACCAAGCGGTCCTACCGCCTCACCCCAATATATGCGGGTGGAGGTATATTACACTACCACAATCCCTAAACAAAGCGGTCATGCCGCCTCACCCCAATATATGCGGGTGAAGGTGTAATCACAATCACAATAATATATATAAACTCAAAGCGACATAGTTTGTCATTATATTTAAGGTCAAAATTTCTCATATCCTTGGAATACTTCCTATTCATGCTCATCATGGAGAAACACAACTCATTACAATAGCACATGCATGGTAAATCAATAAGTCGATTTCAATGGCACATGGGCCCAATTTCCTTTCTTAAAGTTCACCATCATTTTGCATAGGACATCTCCCTTTCATCTCGTTATTCACTCACTTGACATCTTGAGGCCATTAGCTAAGTTCACGGCTCTTGGGGACTTAACGTCAAACTCATTTACATTAATTATTTTAGTAGCATACATACTATGATTGAAACCATAGGGATATACAATACCTTATAATTCTCATTTTGGCAAACGGCCACATTTCATGTTCATAAGGGCGTAGGAGCTTATAACACATTGGAAACATAAGTACATATACGTTCATTTCATAACCTTCTACACCATATATCACTTCACAATTACCTTTAACTACATACAACATCATTATTTCATTGGCTCCCTTGGCCATACATATTATTCTTCATTCATAGCACTGTGGCCGTATATCATATTTCGCACTTTCATTTCTTTACTTTCAAGGATTATCATCATGAACATCATCATTTAGAATACTATTGAAATACCTTTCCCAAAAAGGACAATACACAATTTTCACTCACGAATATGTAAGAACGCAAAACACATTGAAAATACTCACAAAGCATAGCATTAGTTAAAACAACCACATATGGGCATGACTTGAGTATATAAACTTTTAGGCAAAACTAATTTTGAAATCATTTTGGAACAATTGAATCAAAGCTCATTTATTAACCTTTCTCACGTTATTTCATTTCATTGGCACCATTGGCCACAAGAATAACTTTCATTCTTGGCACGGTGGCCACACTTCATATCACCACTCTCTTCTTTCTCTTTTGAGCATCTTTATATATTATCAACAACAAGGTGTTTCAAATCAAGACTTTAGGTACACAACACATATGAGCAATTTAGTGTCTTAAGCATGTCGAGGTTTTCTCACACAATTCGGTATACTAGCTTTCATTTGGAACACGACTCAAATACATAATATTTTAATACACATATTATTCTTGAACACATTCCCAAAGGATAACATCATATGATAAGAGCATCCGGAACACATTTCGAACATATACCCTTCAACACAAAACTTATTCGGAATAGTTGATTTATAAAGAATAACTCGAGACTTACAAGAACATCATGGGATTCAATTCTAGGAAAGAGTTTTAGCCAACATACCTCGCTTTGAGCTTTCTTTAAATTACTATAATGTTCCAGAAATTCTAGCAATCCCAATATATTTTGAGACATAACAAAATTGAGCCATAATTAGGAAGATATTCAAGGTCTCAACTCATTTGAGCATTTTTTCAAACACTAGGTGTGCAAATTTAACTATAAGGTTCTTCTACAAGATTTCCTTCACTCCTCAATCCAATATTTACCCATTTGAGCTCAATAATCTTCCACAAACCTTATTGGTACAATCATATTCAAACACAAGAATCATACTCCCAATCACCAATCATTTTCCCCAAACTCGAAACTGAAGACTTGGGGTTTGAATCTTACCTCTTAGATGAAGATCTTGTGAGATTTCCTTGTTGGATTTCAAAGCTTGGACAAGATCTTGATGAAACAAAATACTTCATCAACTTCCTATCTCTAGAACACTCTCACTTATCTCTAAAAAACCTCAGATAATATCGCCAAAATAAACCCCAAAACCTATTTATCAAAATGGGGTCAGGTTATGAAAATAGAAAAATTAACTCTCCGAACTCAGGTGTGCGGTCGCATAATGGACCGCACAATCGGTATGCGGGTCGCACAATGGACCGCAAAATCGATGCCCAGAACTGGGCTGCACTGGCCAGGTCTGTGACCATTTTGCGGTCGCATAACCACTTCTGCGGCCCGCAGAATGATTCTGCGGTCGCAGAATTGACCGCAGAATTGCATTTTGCCTGCCTTTGGTAATTTGGTCATAACTTTTTGTAGAAGTTTCCAAATGACAAACGGTTTGAAGTGTTGGAAACTAGATTCAACTAGCTTTAAAGTAATAGGTAGATCACCTCCTAAGTAGTTATAGTTTGGTAGAATCATGCATTTGAATTGGATCTTGTGCGAATTGAGACATCCTTTCCACTTAATGTATCCAATTTGTTCCACACAAATTCTTGTCATTCACAAAACTCCTTAGTATGTTCCAACAAACCTTAAACATATATTTTCATTTTAATATAATGTTGTTCTATCCCATGGGTCTCCTTTAATACTCGAACACGTTATTCCCAAACACCGTTAGCAAACTTTAAAATCTTAAATCATTAGGAAATTTTAACGGGGCCTTACATTCTCCCCCGCTTAGGATCATTCATCCTCGAATGAGGGTTAGAGTCTTCCATAGACACCTAATTGGACTTAAATCTTTAACTACACACCAAAAGCTCCAAAATTTGACTAACTCCCCAAATTTTCAAAAAATTTGCTAGAGTCTCCCCTGTAATTGGGGCCTATCAACCTGCTAGAGAATCTCAGAAATCAATCCTAAACAACATATAGATAACACCACATTGCACCATATACATGAAAACAACAACCATGACTCTCGAGGCCAACCCTATGGCCTTGCTTACATTGGTCGTATCCTTGACTTTTCCTTCCTCCATTACGAGGACAATTGGTAACCTCACACAGTATGCCTGTCATGTGCGTCATTACTTTAATCCTTAGGCCTTTCTCATTTCGTAGCACAATGTGCAACATTCCTTGGTATTAACAAGGGAACTCCGAGACTAACTTGGAACCTTAACGCACGATCGAGAATAGAAGAAGAAAAACATTTCCTAAATGTCATTGTAGCCTCCCTATTATAAGTGTGGCCGGAAACACACTGATAAGAGGGACTCTACTGACACAGCTCCATGACACCTTAGGACTCATAAACCATTCTCTGATACCAAGTTTTTCACGCCCCGAACCTGAGGAGCGTGACCGGCATTCAACCGAGTAAACCCAGTCGAGCAAGCCTAATTTACATTAACCTCTTAACTTTACTCATGCATGATTTACCATAACATAATTAGATCTTGACTTTCATATTGAATACATTTGGAACAATGGCCTACAGTTCTCCTCACGATGGGTATATAGCTTTATACATATCTGTAAATACTATGAACGTAAATACATGACAAAACTCAAAACTTTAAGTACATAACCCACAGTGTATATGGAGCTTCTATGACAATAGATACCTATATACATAAAACAAACTAGACCCAAACACCCACTAGAACTGTAGCGGGTTGTGATAACACAATAGGTTATCTTATGTTTTAGAACCTGTTTTCTGCACTATGAAGCCTTAAATACCTCATTCTAGCCTTCATCGATTTGCGTACACAGACCGGGTGTTTTTCTGGAAAGATTTTATGGTAAAAACTGAAAAAATAAGAAAATATTGCCTTAAAATCTATTTGAGTTGACTTCGGTCAATGTTTTGAGAAAATGGACCCGGATTTGTGTTTTGATGGTTCTGGTAGGCTCATATCGTGATTTGGGACTTGGGCATATGCCCGGAATCAAATTCGAAAGTCCCTAGCTCGAGTTATCGCACTTTTGTTGAAATTTGAAAGTTAAAGGCTTAATGACTTTGAAATGTTTGACTAATGTTTGACTTTTTGGATATCAGGTCCGTATTTTGGTTTCGGAACTCGGTGTGGGTCCAATACTATATTTATGACTTGTCTGTCAACTTTGGTGAGAAACGGAGTTGGTTTGACGTAATTCGGACGTCCGATTCTGAAATTAGATGTTCATACATTTTCTTGAAAATTTCCTTTGATTTGATGCTCAATTGTAGTTCTAGGTGTTATTTTTGCAATTTGATCGCGCGAGCAAGTTTCTATAATGTTTTTAGACTTGTGTGCACAATTAGTTTAGAGCCCCGAGGGGTCGGGTGAGTTTCAGATAGGCTATGGAGTGCAATTGGACATAGAAATACTGCTGGTGTGTTTCAGTTCTGGTGCAGGCCTCTCATCTCACATTTGCGAGGTCAGGCTTCGCAATTGCAACCTCTGATGGGTTCGCATTTGCGAGCAGCTCATCACATTTGCGAAGTGTAGCTGGAGCACCTCAAGTTCGTATTTGCGAACAAAGCTTCGCATTTGCGAAGTGGGTTAGGGGGGTACAGGATCGAAATTGCGATCAAACGGTCGCATTTACAAAAGATCAGAGTTTGCATTTGCGAACAATTCATCGTAAATGCGATGAAAGCAGAGATGGGATGGACTTCTCTTTTGCGTCTATTTCCTCGCATTTGTGGGGCTCACATTTGTGAACCCCATGTCGCAAATGCGACATCTGCAACTGATCAAAATGGGAGTTAGACGAAATTTTTGTTCATTCTTCAAATTTTCAAAACAAGAAAACCCTAGAGGCAATTTTTAAAAGAACTCTTCTTCCCAAAATTATTGGTAAGTGATTCTAATCCATTTTCTTTCAATCTTCCACTACATTTCCTAAGATTTCAACCTAAAATCTTGTGTTTTCATGGTCGAAATTGGGGATTTGGGTAGAATTAGGGATTTTTGTAAAATAGGGATTTAGACCTCAAATTGAGGTCGGATTCCAAAACTAATTACATAACCGGGCTCGGGGGTGAATGGGTAATCTGGTTTTAATTTGAATTCCGGGATTGGACCAAGCGGGCCCGGGGGTTGACTTTTTCAATAATGACCTAAATTGAATCCTTTGCAATCGTGGGTAGTTCCTAAGGCTTAATTTGAATCGTTTGGTTGGTAATTTTCTAGATTTCATTGGTTCGTAGGCTTGTTTGAAAGACAAAGCTGTGATTGAGATTTGAGCGACCTTTGGAGAGAGATAAGTATCGGGGTTAACCTTGACTTGATGGATTAGGACTTCTTTACCTATTTGCTACATGTTTAGATGGTGGGTACAACGTATATGTGAGGTGATGAGTACTTATGCGTTGTTATCAGGTTAAAGCATGCGGGTGGGACTTGTTCCTTGTAGTTTATTGCTTACTTTGATCTTCTTATCCATGCTTAGACTAGTTACTTACTAAATTGATCGTTCTTATCGTGTTTATGGGCTTTTGTGATAATTGAGTATTGATTCCAAAGTTGAGATTGGTATTGTGGAACCATTGTTGAAGTAAGGCTTGTTCTTGTTAATTCTATCTCCCTGCTATCACTTGTTCATTGTTATGTGGTAAGGGAGAGTGTTAATGCACGAAGGGTGATGCCGTGCCATATTGTGAGTGTTAATGCACGAAGGGTGATGCCGTGCCATATTGTGAGTGTTAATGCACGAAGGGTGATGTCGTGCCATATTGTGAGTGTTAATGCATGAAGGGTGATGTCGTGCCATATTATGAGAGTTAATGCACGAAGGGTGTTGTCGTGTCATTTATTTTGATTTATATTGAGAGTGACAGTAAAAGAACGAAGGGTGATACCGTGCCGTTTCTATTGATTTATATTGAGAGTGAGAATAAAAGCATGAAGGGTGATGCCGTGCAGTATCATTATTTCATTGTGAGGTTGAGAGTAAACTCACAAAGGGTGATGCCGTGCAAATTTCTTCATTGTGTTTAGTTGTTTTCACTGGTTAAAAGCATGTTGACTGTTCTGGTTATCATTTTTGTTATATCTCTTATATATTGTGCCCTTTTAGCATGTCCCCCTCCCAATAGTACATGTTTAGTTGTTTTTGTTGTTTTCTTGTACATATACTGTCATCTGCACAGTTTTATTATGTGGGTATCTTGTCACAGCCTCGTCACTACTTCATCAAGGTTAGGCTTGGCACTTACGAGTACCTGGGGTCGGTTGTACTTATACTATAATCTACACTTCTTGTGCAGATTTTGGTACCGGCCCTAGCTGATCGCGAGACTCGGCAGTCCGTACTTGCTTATCGGAGATTCAAGGTAGATCTGCTAGCGTCCACAGACCTTGGAGTCCCTTCTTAATTTCCTTAGTTGACTATTTTTTTCATTCAGAACAGTTGTATTCTCTTTTAGACTTTTTTTGTAGTAACATTTAGAAGCTCGTGAGTTGTGACTCCAGATCCGTATTGTATCAAATATGATGGGCTTTATATTATTCCGCATTTTATTTTTAGCATCTATTTAGCTTAACTGATTCTGCTATTAAAATTTGACTAAAAATTGGTTTAAAGAATCCTCTAACGTTGGCTTGCCTAGCAAGTGAAATGTTAGGCGCCATCACAGTCCCGAAGGTGGGAATTCTGGGTCGTGACAAGTTGGTATCAGAGTACTAGGTTTCCTAGGTCTCACAAGTTATGAGTAGGCTTAGTAGAGTCTGGAGGATCGGTATGGAAACGTTTGTACTTATCTTCCAGAGGCTATGAAGTTTAGAAACAGATTTCACTTCTATTCTTCTCTGTCGTGCGATTTTGTTCTCTCATTGCTAATTGAAATCTTCTACTCTTATTCTCTCGTAGATGGCGAGAACACGTACCACATCTTCAGCTGAGGAGCAGCCAGAGCCCCTAGTGGTAGCTCTTACGAGGGGTAGAGGTCGAGGCTGAGGCCGTGCCAGAGCCCGAGCCAGGGATAGAGCCCAGCCCAGAGCTCGAGCAGCAGCACCAGCAGTGGAGCCTCAAGTAGAGTTTGACGAGGAGGTTCTAATCCAGATTGTTCCTATCGGACCAGCTCAGGTCCTGAAAGGGTTCATCGCCACCCCAGTGCTTCAGGATGCTTTTGTCCGTTTAGTGGGCCTTATGGAGAGTGTGGCCCAGACTGGCACATTTCCCATGGCACCAACTATCTCTCAGGCTGGGGGAGAAGCACAAACTCCCACTACTCCCGCTCCGGAGCAGATGGCTCCCCAGTATCAGGCTCCAGCAGCCCTGCCAGTTGGAGGAGTTCAGTCGGCTATAGCGGTACAGGCCGGTGATGGACCAACTATGTCTTCTGAGGGCTTATTGAGGTTGGACAATTTCACCAAGCTCTTTCCAGTTCACTTTAGTGGTGCACCTTTTGAGGACCCACAAGATTATCTTGACCGCTGCCATGAGGTTCTGCAGAACATGGGGATAGTTGAGACCAATGGGGTCGATTTTGCTATGTTTCGGATGACGGGCTCCGCCAAGAGATGGTGGAAGGATTTTGTATTGACCAGACCAGCGGGGTCGCCTGCTCTTACTTGGGACCAATTCTCTCATATATTTCTTGAGAAGTTCCTTCCTGTCACACTGAGAGAGGATTTTCGCAGGCAGTTCGAGTGTCTCCAGCAGGGCAGTATGTCCATCATTCAGTATGAGACCCGTTTTGTAGATCTGGCCCATCATGCTATTCTTACGCTTCCTACCGAGAGAGAGAGAGAGAGAGAGAGAGAGAGAGAGAGGGTGAGGAGGTTTATTGAGGGACTTTATCAGCCTATCAAGTTGCAGATGGCTAAGGAGACCGAGAGTGAGATTTCTTTTCAGATGGTTGCCAATATTGCCAGGCGAGTCGAGATGGTTCTTACACAGGGGGAGGTCAGGGGTCTAACAAGAGGCCTCATCATTCCGGTGGGTTTAGCGGTGCCTCGTCTGGATGCAGGGGTACTTTTGGTAGAGGCCATCCTCCCAAGCCATTTCATTCAGTACTCCAGGCATCCCACGGTGCTCCAGGTGGTCGTGGCCCTCATATGCCTTATTCCGACCAGCTAGCCTACAGTGCACCTCCAGATCCTATTAGTGCACCTCCACTTTCGAGTTTTTAGGGTGGTTACTCAGGTCGACATGGTCAGTTTCAGGGTCAGCAGTCACAGCATCCGAGGTCCTGTTTTACTTGTGGTGATACAAGGCACATTGCTAGATTTTTCCCTCAGGCATCGAGCAGTTCACAGTATCAAGTTCTCATGCCATGGTCCCAGCACTGGGTGCTTCACCGCCCGCTCAGCTAGCTAGAAGTAGGGGTCAGGCAGCCAGAGGTGGTGGTCAGGCCGTTAGAGGTGGAGGTCAGGCTGCTAGAGGTGGAGGTCAGCCAGCTAGGGGCCGTCCTAGAGATGTAGTCCAGAGTGGTGGGGCCCAGCCCCGATGCTATGCTTTTCCAGCCAGGCCCGAGGCTGAGTCATCTGACGCTATCGTCACATGTATTGTTTCAGTTTGCAGTAAAGATGTTTCAGTTCTATTTGATCCGGGTTCTACTTACTCTTATGTGTCATCCTATTTTGCTTCATATTTGGTTGTGCCTCGTGATTCTTTGTGTGCTCCTTTGTATGTGTCCACACCTATTGGGGATGCTATTGTTGTAGACCGTGTTTATCGTTCGTGTGTGGTCACCATTGGGAATCTTGAGACTAGTGTAGATCTTCTACTTCTCGATATGGTGGATTTCGATGTTATCTTGGATATGGATTGGCTGTCACCTTATAACGCTATATTGGATTGTCACGCTAAGACAACGACCTTAAATTTGTTGGGGTTTCCTTGATTAGAGTGGAGAGGGACGCCTGGCCATTCTACCAGCAACGTTATCTCTTATATGAAGGCCCGACGTATGGTCAAGAAGGGGTATCTAGCTTATTTGGCTTATGTTTGTGATTTTAGTGCAAAGGTTCCTACCATGGATTCAGTACCAGTTGTGCGTGAGTTTCCAGATGTGTTTCATGCAAACCTGCCGAGGATGCCACCCGACAAAGACATTGATTTCTATATTGATTTGGCTCCGGGCACTCAACCCATTTCTATTCCTCTATACCGTATGGCCCCGCCAGAGTTGAAAGAATTGAAGGAGCAGTTGCATGATTTACTTGATAAGGGCTTCATTAGACCTAGTGTCTCGCCCTGGGGTGTGCATGTGTTGTTCGTGAAGACGAAGGATGGATCGATGAGGATGTGCATAGATTATCGGTAGTTGAACAAAGTCACCATCAAGAACAAGTATCCATTGCTGAGGATTGATGACTTATTTGATCAGCTTCAGGGTGCCAAGGTGTTTTTTTTTTGAAGATTGATTTGAGGTCGGGCTACCATCAGTTGAGGATTAGGGCATCTGATGTCCCTAAGATAGCTTTTCGGACTCGGTATAGGGATTAAAAGTTTCTAGTGATGTCCTTTGGGTTGACAAATGCCCCATCAGCATTTATAGATCTGATGAACCGAGTGTTCAAAATTTATTTGGACTCTTTTTTTATTGTGTTTATTGATGATATCTTGATCTACTCCCGCAGTCGAGAGGAGCACGAGCAATATCTTCGGATTCATCTTCAGACTCTGAGAGACAGCTAGTTATATGCTAAGTTTTCAAAGTGCGAGTTTTTGTTGGATTCAGTCGCTTTCTTGGGGTATGTTGTATCAGCAAGGGCATTCAGGTAGACCCTAAGAAGATTGAGGCAGTTCAGAACTAGCCTAGACCCACTTCAGCCATGAAGATCCGGATTTTCTTAGGATTGGTGGGTTATTACCGTCAGATTATGGAGGGTTCTCATCTATAGCAGCCCTATTGACCAGGTTGACCCAGAAGGGTGCCCCATTCAGATGGTTAGACGAGTGTGAGGCGAGCTTTCAGAAGCTCAAGACTGCTTTGACTACAGCGCCTGTGTTGGTGTTGCCCACAGGTTTAGGATCTTATACGGTATATTGTGATGCACCCCGTGTTGGGCTCGGTGTAGTATTGATGCAGGATGGCAGGGTGATTGCATATGCATCGTGGCATTCGAAGGTTCATGAGAAGAATTACCCTGTCCATGACCTAGAGTTGGCAGCCATTGTTCATGCGCTGAAGATTTGGAGGCACTATCTTTACAGCATGTCGTGTGAGGTTTTCACAAATCATCGGAGCCTACAATATTTGTTCAAGCAAAAGGATCTCAATTTGAGACATATGAGGTGGTTGGAGCTATTGAAAGACTATGATATCACATTCTTGTATCATCACGGGAAGGCCAATGTGGTGGCCGACGCCTTGATAGAAAGGCAGCGAGTATGGGTAGCCTTGCGTACATTCCAGTCAATGAGAGACTGCTTGCATCAGATGTTCAGACTTTGGCCAATCAGTTTGTGAGGTTGGATATTTCAGAGCCCAGTCGTGTCTTAGCTTGTATAGTCGCTCGGTCTTCCTTGTTTGAGCGCACCAGGGAGCAGCAGTATGACGACCCTCATTTGCTGGTACTTAGGGACACAGTGCGGCACTGTGGTGCCAAGTAGGTTACTGTGGGAGAGGATGGAGTTTTAAGGATGAAGGGTCATATTTGCGTGCCTAATCTGGATGGACTTCGTGAGTTGATTCTTGAGTAGGCCCACAATTCTTAATATTCTATTCATCCACGCGCTGCCAAGATATATCGGGACTTGCGGCAACATTATTGGTGGAGGAGAATGAAGAAGAACATTGTTGCATATGTAGCTCGGTGTCTAAATTGTCAGCGGGTAAAGTGTGAGCATCAAAGACCTGGTGGTTTGCTTCAGAGGTTAGATATTCCTGAGTGGACGTGGGAGCATAACACTATGGATTTCATTGTTGGACTCCCAAGGACTCAAAGGAAGTTCGATGCAGTTTGGGTCATTGTGGACAGGCTGACCAAGTCAGCGCACTTCATTCCTGTGGCAGTTACCTATTCTTTAGAGCGGTTAGCAGAGATTTACATCTGCGAGATCGTCCGTCATCACGATGTGCCTGTGTCTATCATTTATGATCGAAGTACGTTGTTCACCTTGCACTTTTAGAGGGCAGTACAACGTGAGTTGGGCATGCAGGTGGAGCTGAGCACAACATTTTATCCCCAGATGGACGGACAGTCTGAGCGCACTATTCAGATATTGGAGGATATGCTTCGCGCGTGTGTTATAGACTTCGGAGTATCATGGGATCGGTTCTTGCCACTTATGGATTTTGCCTAAAACAACAACTACCAGTCGAGCATTCAGATGTATCCCTATGAGGCATTATACGGTAGGCGGTGCTGATCACCAGTTGGATGGTTCGAGCCGGGGGAGGCTCGATTGTTGTGTACAGATTTGGCACAGGATGCCTTGGATAAGGTCAAGATTATTCAGGATCAACTTCGCATGGCTTAGTCCAGGCAGAAGAGATATACCGACCGCAGAGTTTGTGATGTTGCATTCACGGTCAGAGAGAGAGTGTTGCTCTGGGTATCAACCATGAAGGGTGTGATGAGGTTCGAAAATAAGGTCAAGTTGAGCCCTAGGTATATCGGGCCTTTTGAGATTCTTGAGAGAGTAGGAGAGGTGGCTTACAGGCTTGCGTTGCCATCAGGTTTATCAGCAGTTCATCCGGTGTTCCATGTGTCCATGCTCCGGAAATATCACGGCGATCCGTCCCATGTGCTAGATTTTAGCTCTGTCCATTTGTACAAGGATTTGACTTACGAGGAGGATCCGATGGCTATTCTAGCCCGGCAGGTTCGTTAGTTGAGGTCGAAGAGTTATCCTTCAGCCCGAGTGCAGTGGATAGATCAGTCCATCGAGGCAGCTACTTGGGAGTCTGAGTTGGACTTGCGGAGTAGATATCCCCAGCTTTTCACCAGTCCAGGTACTTTTCTATGTTCGTTCGAGGACGAACGGTTGTTTTAGAGGTGGAGAATGTGATGACCCGATAGGTCATCTTATGTTTTAGAACCTAATTTTGCGCTATGAAGCCTTAAATACCTCATTCTAGCCTTCCTCGATTTATGTGCAAAGTCCGGATGTTTTTTCGAAAAGCTTTTATGTTAAAAACTGAGAAAATATGAAACATTTGTCTTAAAATTTGTTTGAATTGACTTCGGTCAACTTTTTGAGAAAACAGACCCGGATTCATGTTTTGACGGTCCTGGTGGGTCCGTATCGTGATTTAGGACTTGGGCGTATGCCCGGAATCAAATTCGGAAGTCCCTAGCTCGAGTTATCGCACTTTGTTGAAATTTGAAAGTTAAAGGCTTAATAACTTTGAAATGTTTGTCCAATGTTTGACTTTTTGGATATCGGGTCCGTATTTTGTTTCAGAAACTCGATATAGGTCC
Organism: Nicotiana tabacum; assembly: GCF_000715075.1. Lineage (NCBI taxonomy): Eukaryota > Viridiplantae > Streptophyta > Magnoliopsida > Solanales > Solanaceae > Nicotiana > Nicotiana tabacum. Next base: position 39,309,225 of record NC_134092.1, read on the forward strand.
AATACTATTTTTATAATTTGTCTGTCAAATTTGGTGAGAAACGGAGTTAGTTTGACGTGATTCGGATGTCCGATTGTGAAATTAGAAGTTCATGAGTTTTCTTGAAAATTTCCTTTGATTTGACGCTCAATTCGTAATTCTTGGTGTTATTTTGGCAATTTTATCGCGCGAGCAAGTTTGTATGATGTTTTTAGACTTGTGTGTACAATTGGTTTAGAGCCCCGAGGGCTCGGGTGAGTTTTGGATAGGCTACCAAGTGAAATTGGACTTAGAAATATTGCTGGTGTGTTTCAGCTCTGGTGCAGGCCTCTGATCTATCATTTGTGAGGTTAGGCTTTGCAATTGCGACCTCTGATGGGTTCGCATTTGCAAGCAACTCATCGCATTTGCGAAGAGTAGCTGTAGCACCTCAAGTTCGCATTTGCGAACAAAGCTTCGCATTTGCGAAGTGGGTCAGGGGGTGGGGGGTACATGATCGCAATTGCGATCAAATAGTCGCATTTGCGAACTAATCATCACAAATGCGATGAAAGCAGAGATGGGATGGACTTCGCTTTTGTGACTATTTTTTGCATTTGCGGGGCTCGCATTTGCGAACCCCAGGTCACAAATGCGACGTCTGCAACTGATCAAAATGGGAGTTAGACGGGATTTTTGTTCATTCTTCACATTTTCAAACAAGAAAACCCTAGAGGCGATTTTTCAAAGAACTCTTCTTCTCCAAATCATTGGTAAGTAATTCTAATCTATTTTCTTTCAATCTTTCACTACATTTCCTAAGATTTCAACCTAAAATCTTGTGTTTTCATGGTGAAAATTGGGGATTTGGGTAGAATTAGGGATTTTTGTAAAATGGAGATTTAGACCTCAAATTGAGGTCGGATTCCAAAATAAATTACTTAACCGGGCTCAGAGGTGAATGGGTAATCGGGTTTTGGTCCAAATTCCGGGATTGGACCAAGTGGGCCCGGGGGTTGACTTTTGTTGACTTTTTCAATATTGACCTAAATTGAATCCTTTGCAATCGTGGGTAGTTCCTAAGGCTTAATTTAAATCGTTTGGTTGGTAATTTTTTAGATTCCAATAGTTCGGAGGCTTGTTTGAAAGGCAAAGCTGTGATTGAGCTTTGAGTGGACCTTTGGAGCGCGGTAAGTGTCTTGGTTAACCTTGACTTGAGGGATTAGGACTTGTTTGTCTATTTGCTACATGTTTAGATGTTGGGTCCAATGTATATGTGAGGTGACGAGTACTTATGCGTTGTTATCAGGTTAAAGCATGCGGGTGGGACTTGTTCCTTGTAGTTTATTGCTTACTTTGATCTTGTTATCCATGCTTAAACTAGTTACTTACTAAATTGATCGTTCTTATTGTGTTTACGGGATTTTGTGATAATTGAGTATTGATTCCAAAGTTGAGATTGGTATTGTGGAACCATTGTTGAAGTTAGGCTTGTTTTGTTGATTCTATCTCCCTGGTATCACTTGTTCATTGTTATGCAGTAAGGGAGAGTGTTAATGCATGAAGGGTGATGCCGTGCCATATTGTGTGTGTTAATGTACGAAGGGTGATGCTGTGCCATATTGTGAGTGTTAATGCACGAAGGGTGATGCCGTTCCATATTGTGAGTGTTAATGCATGAAGGGTGATGCCGTGCCATATTGTGAGTGTTAATGCATTAAGGGTGATGTCGTGCCATATTATGAGAGTTAATGCACGAAAGGTGATGTCGTGCCGTTTCTATTGATTTATATTGAGAGTGAGAGTAAAAACACAAAGGGTGATGCCATGCAGTATCAATGTTTCATTGTGAGGTTGAGAGTAAAATCACAAAGGTTGATGCCGTGCAATGTTTCTTCATTGTGTTTAGTTGTTTTCACTGGTTAAAAGCATATTTACTATTTTGGTTATCATTTTCGCTGTATCTCTTATATCTTGTGCCCCTTTAGCATGACCCCCTCCCAATAGTACATGTTTAGCTGTTATTGTTGTTTTTTTGTACATATATTGTCATCTGCACAGGTTTATTATGTGGGTGTCTTGTCATAGCCTCGTCACTACTTCATCGAGGTTAGGTTTGGCACTTACGAGTACCTGGGGTCGGTTGTACTTATACTACACTCTACACTTCTTGTGCAGATTTTGGTATCGGCCCTAGCTGATCACGAGACTTGATAGTCTGGACTTGCTTATCAGAGACTCAAGGTAGATCTGCTGGCGTCCGCAGACCTTGGAGTCCCTTCCTATCTGTATTGTATCAAATATGATGGGCTTTATGTCATTCTGCATTTTGGTTCTAGCGTCTATTTAGCTTAATTGATTCTGCTATTGAAATTTGACTAAAAATTGGTTTAAAGAATCCTCTAACGTTGTCTTGCTTAGCAAGTGAAATGTTATGCTCCATCACGGTCCCGAAGGTGGGAATTTCGGATTGTGACACGGGCTCACCATAAGTTAAATAGTGAAGACGTTCCCTATCAAAGATCCATATCATCGTGTAGAAGTATACCTGCATCCATTAAAAGATGCAACGCCCCCGGCAAAAGGGACGTGAGTGCATATGGAATAGTACTCGAATGTAAGGCAGTTAAAACAACATATGAAAATACAGTAACTCAAATAAGAGACAAATATAGTACATCAAGAAACTACGAAACATCCCATAGGATCACATTTCAAGTCTTATTATACTTGCATCGTTCTAAACTTCTTTTAGGACCAACTGAGCCATATAAAATATATGTGGAATACATAATATAATGTAATTGTAACAACATGTACAAACAAGGCTAATGAAAGTGGCACCTTCCTCTCTTATTTTTCACATATACATTTCATAGACCGTCCTTAGTGTTCACATATCATATTATACACATATGCGTCTCATAGACGGTTCACATTATCACCTATAAAATACACCTATTCAAGGGCTTGAAAATACAACATGAACATGATGAATCATGGTAACAATAAAAGGGCTTAGATAGCCATTAACGTCGAGTCAATTTACTTAGAGCTTCCATCAATCATTTATAGATATTAAGTTGGGGATCCTCTATAATCACCTTCACACAAAGTGGCCCTGCCACCTCACCCCAACACATGCGAGTGGAGGTGTATCATGATACCCCGATCTCTACACAAAGCGGTCCTACCGCCTCACCCCAATATATGTGGGTGGAGGTGTATCACAATACCACAATCCCTACACAAAGCGATCCTGCCACCTCACCCCAATATATGCGGGTGGAGGTGTATCACAATACCACAATCCCTACACAAAGCGGTCCTACCGCCTCACCCTAATATATGTGGGTGGAGGTGTACCACAATACCACAATCCCTACACAAAGAGGTCCTTCCGCCTCACCCTAATATATTCGAGTGGAGGTGTATCACACTACCACAATCCCTACACAAAGAGGTCATGCCGCCTCACCCCAATATATGCGGATGGAGGTGTATCACAATACCATAATCCCTACACCAAGCGGTCCTATCGCCTCATCCCAATATATGCGGGTGGAGGTGTATCACACTACCACAATCCCTAAACAAAGTGGTCATGCCTCCTCACCCCAATATATGCTGGTGGAGGTGTAATCCCAATCACAATACCATATATAAACTCAAAGCGACATAGTTTGTCATTATATTTAAGGTCAAAATTTCTCATAGCCTTGGAATACTTCATGTTCATGCTCATCATGGAGAAACACAACTCATTACATTAGCACATGCATGGCAAATCAATAAGTCGATTTCAATACACATGGGCCCAATTTCTTTTCTTAAGGTTCATCATCATTTTGCATAGGACATCTCCCTTTCATCTCGTTATTCACTCACTTGACATCTTGAGTCAATTAGCTACGTTCATGGCTCTTGAGGACTAAACGTCGAAGTCATTTATATTAATTATCTTAGTAGAATACATACTATGATTGAAACCATAGGGACATACAACACCTAATAATTCTCATTTTGGCAAACGGCCACATTTCATGTTCATACCAGCACTTACTTGTACTTGCCATGGGTGATCATTGGACATCAAGAACATTTAAAATATTTAGGAACACCATAACCTCTCCTCATGAGGGCGTAGGAGCTTATAACACATTGGAAACATAAGTACAAATACGTTCATTTCATAACCTTTCACACCATATATCACTTCACAATTACCTTCAACTACTTACAACACCAGTATTTCATTGGCTCCATTGGCCATACATATTATTCTTCATTCATAGCACTGTGGTCATATATCATATTCCGCACTTTCAGTTATTTACTTTCAAGGAGTATCATCATGAACATCATCGTATGGAGTACTCTTGAAATAACTTTCCCAAAAAGGGAAATACACAATTTCCACTCACGAATATGTAAGAAAGTAAAACACATTGAAAATACTCACAAAGTATAACATTAGTTAAAATAGCCACATATAGGCATGACTTGAGTACATAAGCTTTTAGGAAATTCTAATTTTGAAGTCATTTTGGAACAGTTGAATCAAATCTCATTTATTAACATTTCTCACGTCATTTCATTTCATTGGCACCATTGGCCACAAGTATAACTTTCATTCTTGGCACGGTGGCCACACTTCATATAACCACTCTCTTCTTTTTCTTTTGAGCATCTTTATATATTATCAACAATAAGGCATTTCAAATCACGACTTTAGGTACACAACACATATGAGCAATTTAGTGTCTTAAGCATGTTGAGTTTTTCTCACACAATTTGGTGTACTAGCTTTCATTTGGTACACGACTCAAAGACATAACATTTTAATACACATATCATTCTTGAACACTCCCGAAGGATAACATCATATGATAAGAGCATCCGGAACACATTTCGAACATATACCTATCAACACAAAGCTTATTCGGAATAGTTGATTTATAAAGAATAACTCGGGACTTACAAGAACAACATGGGATTCAATTCTAGGAAAGAAGTTTAGCCAACATACCTCGCTTTGAGCTTTCTTTAAATTACTATAACATTCCGAGAATTCTAGCAATCCTAATCTATTTTGAGACATAACAAAATTGAGCTATAATTAGGAACATATTCATGGTCTCAGCTCATTTGAGCATTTTATCAAACACTAGGTGTGCAAATTTAACTACAAGGTTCTTCTACAAGATTTCCTTCACTCCTCAACCCAATATTTACCCATATGAGCTCAAAAATATTCCCACAAACCTTATTGGTACAAGCATATATACATAATACTCTTACACCCAAGAATCATACTCCCAATCACCAATCATTTGTTCCAAACTCAAAATTGAAGACTAGGGATTTGAATCTTTCCTCTTAGATGAAGATCTTGTGAAATTTCCTTGTTGGATTTCAAAGCTTGGACAAAATATTGATGAACAAAACACTTCATCTACTTTCTCTCTCTATAACACTCACACTTCTCTCTAAAAACCCTCAGATAATTACCCAAAATAAGCCCCAAATCCTATTTATCAAAATAGGGTCGGGTTATGAAAATAGAAAAATTAACCCTCCAAACTCAGGCGTGCGGTCACATAATGGACCGCAAAATCGATGCCCAGAATTGGGATGCACTGGCCAGGTCTGCGACCATTTTGCGGCCACATAACCACTTCTACAGCCCGCAGAATGATTCCATGGTCGCAGAATTGCATTCTGCCAGCCTTTAGTAATTTGGTCATAACTTATTGTAGGAGTGTACAAATGACGAACGATTTGAAGCATTGGAAACTAGATTAAAAGGGCTTTAATTGGATAGGTAGATCACCTCATAAGTTTTTATAGTGTGGTAGCAGGATGCGTTTGAAGTTGGATCATGTGCGAATTGAGACATCCTTTCCACTTAATGTATCCAATTTGTTCCACACAAATTCTTGTCATTCACAAAACTCCTTAGTATGTTCCAACACACCTTAAACATATATTTTCATTTCAAAATAATGTGGTTCTAACCCATGTGCCTCTTTTAGTACTCGAACACGTTATTCCCAATCACCGTTGGCGCACTTTAAAATCTTAAATCATTAGAACATTTTAACGGGGCCTTACAGCAACTGTCTAAGCCCATGCAAATTTGTGATGTAATCCCTGTTCCCGTTTGTATCAATAAAAATTACCAATGAAAACAAAATTGCTTTAGATCTAAATGTGTCAAGTCTAAATGTCTATCAAACATCCGTAAATTAGGCCTACCTCCGACAATGAGAGGTCCCTATGAATTCTAGGAACACGCTAGTTGTAATGCATGGATTATATGCTCTATGTGATTTACCGCTCGCATAAATGAAGGAACTGACTCTTGCTCTTTTTCTTTTCTTTCTTCTTATTTTTCTTTTTCTTTATTATTACCCCAAAAAAAGAAAAGAAAGTTGCTTTGCGTCGACTAAAACTGGTGGAGCCACCATACAATCTAAGGTCTAAGGGAAAGTTATTAGCTACCGAATACCCAACTGAACATGCTCTGGTCGTAGCCGATAGCCCGGAGCAATCGCGGAAAAGGACAACACTAGGAATGATGAGCACGTGGCCAAGATGGCCCAAGAAATGGAATCCTTAAGGGAAGAGGTACAACATATCAGAGAATTGGTGCACCTGGCCGTGACACCACTTCCTTAGCCACCCAGATTCTCTTTTTTGGATTCACTTCCAGATTATTTTCCTTCAACATCGTGCCAAAACAACAACACCCCAACCTCAACCCCCACCACTCAAGTTATACCTCTAGTAACACCTGCTAACCCTCCAAATCCTCCTATTCAAACTCCCTACATACCACAATATCCTTAGACATCACAAAACCCGCCAATTACCACTAATGCAACTACCCCTCCTCATGACAGAGTCACTTTTACCACCAACCAGCACATACCTATGGCACATGTCGTTCCCCCTGTATATGTCATCACCAAACCTACCTTTACAGCACCTGTAACGGTCAGGTTGCCATATGAGATCGATCAATACACCGAGATGGAGAGAGAGGCCAAGCGTAAGGAAGGAGAGTCAGTATCTGAACAATTGCAAATGTTAGAAGGCAAATAAAGAGTCTCCAAGTTGCTCGAGAAAGGAAAGCCTGGATTATGAGGACTTGTGTATTCACCCAGATGTGGACATGCCAATAGGGTACAAACCCCCAAAGTTTGATACTTTCGACGGGACAGGGGACCGTCACGCACATTTTAGGGATTATTCTGACAAGTTAGTCGGAGTGGAGAGAAATGAGAAACTAAGGATGAAATTGTTTATAAGGAGTCTGACGGGAGAAGCACTCACCTGGTATACCTGAAAAGACCCGCGGAATTGGAGAACTTGGCAAGATATGGCGGAGGACATCATGAACCATTTTCGATTCAATACAAAGATCACTCCTGATCAGTTCACGCTGGCGAACCTACAGAAAAAACCATCTGAGTCGTTTCAAGAGTATGCACGATGGTGGAAGATAGAGGCTGCCAGGACGCAACAGCCAATAGATGACAATGAACTAACCGAGTACTTCATTCGAGCCCAGGAGGGAATATACTTTGAAAATATGATGGGAATGATGGGTCAAAAGTTCCCGAGCTGGTTAAGATGGGAGATTTCCTAGAGGAGGGCATAAAATCTGATAAGGTGCAATCTATGGCAGCACTGCAAGCGGCCAGCAAGGCCATCTAGTCAGGATCGATCAGTAGCGGAAAGAAAAAGAAAGAAGAGGTCTCAGCACTCGTCCCCTACTATCAAACTAACCCATCTCTTGGAAGCACCTCGTGCTCCCCAAAACAACCACTCACCACCACCCACCTATGCTCCAGTCTATAATACCCAACCATACTACCACCCTCAACCACAATACAACCCTCCTCGAACCAAAAACAACCAAAACCCATAACAACTATATGCTCCTGTCCAAACTACTACTCACCAAAATCGACCAGTGTATGCACCACGTCCTCGTCCCAACTTTGAAGAAAGGAGTCCTAGAACCTATACCCCGATTGTTGAGCCTCTGGCCCAATTGTTTGAAAGGTTGAGAAGATCAGGATTGATATACCCAATCGAGGGAAGGGTTCCTGAACATTCCTCCAAATATTTTGATGCCACTAAGAGATGCGTCTATCATTCCAATGTGTTGGCGCATGATACTGAAGATTGTTTTAAGTTGAAAAATGAAACTGAAACCTTGATCAAGAGCGGAGCTATCCAGTGCACTCCAGCACTACCTAATGTGAACTGCAACCCATTTCCAAATAATCAAAACCAGGGAGCTAACATGATCACATTGGAGGAAGAATATAACCTGAAGCGAATAATTGTCACTATCGAAAATGCAAAAGCCGCAAGGATCCCCCCTCAAAAGGCTCCCATAATTACAGTATAACTAAAAGCTACAGTGACAGTTCAAACTTATCTGCACTAACCTGCTGATGCTACTCAGAGTGAAGAAGATTGGGACTACAAAACCGTCCCATGGACCTATCAGCAAAAGGGAAAAGCCAAAATGACAGACTCTGCCGCAGCCCATGGTATGACTAGGTCTTGGAGATTCTACGCCCATGAAGTCAATCGAGGAAATCCAGGGAGAGAATAAATTCCAAGAAGTAACATAACAGACCCAGAAGCCGCGGAATTTTGGAAAAGAATGTCAAGTAAAGAGTATTCTGTGGAAGAACAGTTAAAGAAAAGTCTAGCGCAAAAATCCATCATGGATCTACTGATGAGCTCTGACATCCATAAGGACGCTTTATTGAAAGTACTAAACTGGGTAAGTGTACCAAGTAACACCACCAATGAGGAATTGGCCGCGATAATTGGGAAAATGGTAGAAGCAAACATGATCCCTTTCAGAAGAGACAAACTTCTTGTCGAGGGCACAATTCACAACAACTCTCTTCACAACACTGTCAAATATAGGAACAAAGTGGTATCTCGAGTGCAGGTCGATGGAGGATCTGGAGTCAATATTTGCCCGCTCTCCAACCTACAGGAGTTGGGAATTCATTTGAGGGATGTCAAGGAAAGTCACGTAAGGGTGAGGGTCTTTGACGGTTCGCAAAATGATATTATTGGGGAAATTTATCTAGCCTTACAGATTGGGGTGGTTGACTTTCCAGTATTATTTCAAGTGATGGACATTTCCTCTTCTTACAATTTGTTGTTGGGCAGGCCCTGGATATATATGGTAGGGGGCGTGTCATCTACCTTGCACCAATGCATAAAATTCGAGTGGGGATGCCAAGAGATTGTGGTCTACGACGAGTGGGATCACTTTGCCTATTTAGAGTATGTTGTCCCATTCATTGAGGGGATAGACGGAGTCGCTTTCCACGCTGTAAAAATCATGAAGACTACTGAAGAGGAGAAGGCTGACCAAAATCTTGTAATGCAATCGTCGTACAGATCCAATATGGCCATGATGGAGATGATGCAATATGCATAAGCCAAGAATAGGGTTGGGAGCCATGTCAGATGGGATCATAGAGCCAATTGAACACAATGGGCAAAAAGGAAAGGCTGGCATAGGATATCAGCCTCCAGAAGGGAAAACTCGCACTGTTAGCTCCGAGAAAAAAGGTTTTTGTGCCAGAGCATGATTCAAGTCCGGGACAGAGTTCAACACTCGAAGATGGTATCATCGACGTGATGGGGAAGCTGTTCATGAATATGATTGAAGAATGTTGTGATGGAACTCACATCAAGACACCGACTATCAGGGATGCAGAACTAGGGGAAGAGCTGCAGAATTGGACAGAGTAATCAAACCGATAAAAAATCGCGTTCCGCGATTATGACATATAACAAAACCGCTGAGCGCAACAATCCGTATTACCATGAATATGACGAGAGTATGATGCCAGACAATCTCCCGCAAGAGATCAAACAGCTGGAGAGTCAGAAGAAGCCCAACCTCAAAGAAACGAAAGTAGTCAATCTTGGAAGCGAAGAATATGTGAAAGACACTAGAATCAGCATTCACCTACTAGACCACCTGTCAAGAAGAGGCCCAAGAAGTTCAAACCTGATTTTAGTTTGAAGATAAAAGAAGAGGTGACCAAACAAATAGAGGCAAATGTAGTAAGGGTCACCAACTATCCAAGCTTGTTGGAAAATATCATCCCAGTGCCCAAAAATGACGAAAAGATCTGAATATGTGTGGATTATCGGGATCTTAACAAAGCTATCCCAAAGGACAATTTCCCCTTACCGAATATCCATATCCTCATCGACAACTGTGCAAAGCATGAACTGCAGTCATTTGTGGATTGTTTTGCTGGATACCATCAAATCCTAATGCACGAGGAAGATGTAGAGAAGGCATCTTTCACCACTCCTTATGGAGTCTACTATTATAGGGCCATGCCATTCGGTCTCAAGAATGCCAGTGCCACCTACATGAGGGCCATGTTGACCCTCTTTCACGACATGATTCATAAAGAGATCGAAGTGTATGTGGATGATGTCATCATAAAATCTCAAAAGAGTTAAGAGCATTTTGACGACTTGAGGAAATTTTTCGAACGCCTGTGAAGGTATAGTTTGAAGCTGAATCCAGCAAAGTGCGCGTTCGAAGTCCCTGTTGGAAAACTATTGGGTTTTATTGTAAGCAGGAAAGGGACAGAACTGGACCCAAAATCAAAGCCATTCAAGAATTATCGCCACCAAAGAGCAAGAAAGATGTTATGAGTTTCTTGGGAAGATTAAATTACACCAGTTGCTTCATAGCCCAGTCCACGATAATCTGTGAACCCATTTTTAAGTTGCTAAAGAAGGATGCTGCCACGAAATGGACGAAGGAGTGCCAGAAAGCCTTTGACAGAATCAAAGAGTATATTTCAAACTCGCCAATGCTGGTTCCCCCTGAACCAGGGAAACCATTATTGATTTATTTGTCAGTCTTGGACAATGCCTTCGGTTGTGTGTTGGGGAAACACGACAAAACTGGGAGAAAGGAGCAGGCCATTACTACTTAAGCATGAATTTCACATCATGCGAGGCCAAGTATACTCTGATAGAATGCACTTGTTGTGCTCTGACCTGGATTGCTCAGAAGCTAAGGCATTACATGTCGGCATACACCACACATCTGATATCTCGGCTCGATCCGCTCAAGTACATGTTTCAGAAGCCAATGCCTACCGGAAAGCTAGCTAAATGGAAAATTCTCCTTAGCGAATTTGACCTCGTGTACATAACTCAACAGGATATCAAAGGACAAGCTTTAGCTGACCACCTTGCCAAGAATCCAGTGGATGGGGATTACGAACCACTTACCACGTATTTCCCCAATAAAGAAGTACTATTTATTGGGGAGGATATTGCAGAATCATACCTTGGATGGTGGATGTGTTTCGATGGAGCAACAAACTTTAAAGGACTTGGGATTAGGGCAGTCCTGATTTCGGAATCTGGACAACACTATTCAGCGTCAGCAAAGATATGATTCCCAAGTACCAATAATGTGGTTGAATACGAGGCATGCATCCTTGGAATCAGAATGGCAATCGACATGAATATCAAAGAACTTTTGGTCATAGGAGATTCCGATATGTTGATCCACCAAGTCCAAGGAGAATGGTCAACCAAGAATGTCAAGATACTATCGTACTTGCACTGCGTGAAGGAGTTGTGCAAGAAGTTCACAAAAATAGAGTTAAGGCATGTCCCAAGAATTCAGAACGAGTTCGCAGGCGCCCTTGCAACTTTGTCATCCATGATTCAGCATCCACACAAGAACTACATCGATCCTATCGAGGTAGAAATCAAGTATCAACGTGCATATTGCTTCCATGTGGATGAAGAACCAGATGGTAAACCCTGGTATAAACAACATCAAGAAGTTCCTCGCGACCCAGGAATACCCGAAAAATGCTACTAATGGTCAAAATCGAGCCCTCAGGAGGTTGGCAAACAACGTTTTCCTCAACGAGGAAGTCTTGTATAGGAGGACCCAGACTTAGGCTTGCTGAGGTGTGTAAACGCTGCCGAAAAAACCAGATTGTTGGAAAAAATACATACAGGGACGTGAGGACCCCACATGAACAGGTTCACATGCCAAGAAGATTTTGAGAGCCGGATACTTTTGGATGACTATGGAAAGCGATAGCATCTGCTATGTGCAGAAGTGTCACCGGTGCCATATTCACAGAGATGCCATCTGGGTTCCACCAAATGAGTTAAATGTAATGGGTTCGCCCTGGCCTTTCGCCGCCTGGGGCATGGACGTGATTGGACGCATAGAGCCCGCAACGTCAAACAAACATCATTTCATTTTGGTAGCCATTGACTACTTCACTAAATAGGTTGAGGCATCTACTTACAAAGTCGTCACGAAGAAGGTAGTGGTAGATTATGTCTGGAACAACATCATTTACAGAAGTGGGATACCAGATTTTATCATCACTAACAACGCTGCCAACCTCAATAGTGACCTCATGAGGGAAATCTGCGAGAAGTTCAGAATAGTCCACCGCAATTCCACAGCTTACAGACCACAAATGAATGGGGTTGTCGAGGCAGCTAACAAGAATATCAAGAGGATTCAGCGAAAGATAGTGGACAATAATAGATAATGGCACAAGAAGTTACCATTCACTTTATTAGGTTATCGGACAACCATGAGAACATCTATTGGTGTAATGCCGTATATGTTAGTATATGGCACCGAAGCAGTGATACCCGCAGAAGTCAAAATTCCATCCTTAAGAGTCATTCAGGAAGCAAAATTGGATGGTGGAGAGTGGATATGGGTCAGGCAAGAACAACTCATGCTCATTGACGAGAAAAGAATAGATGCAGCATGTTATGGACAACTATACCAAAACAGGATGGCCAATGCATTTAACAAAAGAGTGAAGCCTCGCCAATTCACACCGGGGTAGTTGGTTCTGAAGAAAATCTTCCCCCATCAAGAAGAAGCTAATGGAAAGTTTGCACCAAACTGACAAGGTCCTTACGTGGTCCACATAGCACTGTCTGGTGGAGCTTTAATCTTAGCATAAATAGATGGAAGAGTCAGCACGAAGCCGATCAACGCGGACGAAATCAAGAGATATTACGCCTGAAGCCAGATAGAATTAGGATTTTGATGTAACAGAACTACATTCAACCTGACTTCCCACGGAGGGATACGTAGGCAACCCACGTAGGGTTCAATTTCTCTCCCCCCTTCTTGTAATAGAAAAACCAAATTTCATTTTGTATGTTGTTCAGGAACTACGCCGACTTGATTTCCTCAGAAAGGAATACGTAGGCAATCCTCATTGGATTCAGTCGTCTTTTGTAATTAAACTATGTTCTGGTCTGATTCCACTTAGATACGTATGTTGTCTGAGACAGACTCAGCCATTTTTATTTCTTAATCTCATTATTTTCCATCTGTTGTAATTGAACTACGTTCCTACCTGATTCTATTTTTGATACGTAGGCTGCTTGAGTCAAGCTCAGTCGTTTCATCACATTTCATCATTATCCCGCGAATTACGTTCAGACCCGATTTCATTTTGGATACGTAAGCAACCTGAAAGGGTTTGATCATAACCTTAAGAAACCTCTGTGATTCATTAGTCTTAATTAGGACGCAGTCGCAACAGCAAGTAGCCACGTTGTCAGAGACACCAAGGAAAATCGACATCAATGGGACGAAGTTCTCAGGGAGATGCGTTCGCGTGCGGAGAACCCTTCATAACATATCATAATCCGGAACAATGGCATTTGCCTTAAAAGAAACAAGTATTATCAAAATATTTTCTAAAATATATATATAAAGTAATATGTTCCATCTACCGAACTCTGTGGCACAATCATGTTAAAGGCTGGGGCAAATCAATACCATGGTTGACACAAACTGACTTTTTCCCTCTCCCCTACTAAGACGTTTTCTTTGAGTGCAGGTTCAACAGGGAGTAAAGAATCGCTGGGACCACATTAGGGAAAATGACGGACCCGCCACATTCCTAAGATTATCTCTCATCCTTTTACTTTAAAGTTTCGAGAACAGCTGAGGCTAACTCTTGAATCCTTTGCAGGTGCTTCGAAATCAGATAGCTGATGCGGAAATTTGTAAATAGCAAACTGTCTGCACAATCAATCGGAACACCCTGTACAAATTGCACGACAACTTCGTTAGTCAAAGTCCTATGAATAAGAAACCATCTGCTCAATCAATCGGAGCACCATGTACAAATCGCACGTCAGCTTCACCAATCGAAGCCTGTACATAGCAACCCGTCAGCTCAATCAATCGGAGTGCCTTGTGCAAATATAACATCGGCTTCACCAACTGGAGCCTTGTATATAGCAAACTGCAAACTTCACCAATGAAAATCAATCCTCAGCTCCGCTCCTTCAATCATGAATACCGGAATAGACAATTGCAAACCTCGTCATCAACGTTCCGCCAATCGATGGCCACAACTTAGCTTCGTAGTCAAGAGTATCTCTTAGGCATGCTTATATTTCATTTCGCTGTCACCTTTAATGTTTTAATGTTTTGTTCGTGCAGCTTTAGGCATGATTACGATCGCTCCTGAGCGGAGATTACTTTATATTTTTCAGTGCAAATCTCTCCCAACAAGCGTATATGCACTCTGCAAATCAAGCTCTCCCAACAAGCGGATATGCACTCTGCAAATCAAGCTCTCCCAACAAGCGGAGACAATTCTCAGTGCAAAGCTCTCCCAGCAAGAGGGGACACACTTTATCAATCAAGCTCTCCTAACAAGCGGAGACAATTTTCAAAATGCTCTGACAACTGCGGAACGGTACTCAGCCCGGCTAACAAATCGAGTTAGGATCAAGTATCCCATAGTCCCAATACCAAATAACGGCTCGCCGGCAGCCAAGCATCATCATTCCTACATCATTTATATCACATTTTAATATATTCTGCATTACAATATATTGGTATGCATGTATTTCATTTTGTTTGCAACAACAAGCACCGCAGCGTGGAACTACTTCTTAGCAGCAAACCGAACTACAACTCCATGGGGACAACCAACACAGTAGCAGGCTAAAGATCCCAACTCAAAATGACCAGGGAGCTTTCAAATCATTCAAAACATGCCGCAAAATTCAAACCATCATGAGTGACTAATCTTCCGTCTCGCCGTATCGTCATAATACGATACTGGGGCAATTCCTGCAAGTGTTGCTTTCCCAAAGTCCCTGCTTCAGAACTACATGAGGCATGATCCTCGTTAAGTCCGAGGTATGTAAGCAATGCAAAGCCAAAATTTGGCCCAATATTCCTAAATCTTTCAGATTTTTCCTCTACTCCATCCTGCAATTCACCATCCTCATTTCTCGAATACCTGCCTAAAGGTCGGGACAAAATTGGCTTTGGTTCAATTTCTTTGCCCGAAAACTCTTTCATCGTCTCCGGTCAAAGAGGGGCATCTGTTGACGGCCAATTTTGACCCTCCCTTTTAAAATTAATTTATTCACGCCTAACAATTTATAATAAATACTTTAAAAGTATTTTTCTATTAATGAATATCTATTTTATAAATTAATTAAGTATTAGTTTCAAAATTAATCACATAGTACTAATATTGTGTAATTATAAATGTATTTACTATTATAAAACTAACTTTTGTATATACATTACATAGGTTTTATAATTTCATATAATTACTCCTTAATTTCCAGTGAATTAGGTTACTATATTAATATTTTGAAATTAGTGCTATAATTCAAAATATATGTCATTTATAGATAATTAATCAATAATTAGTAGTACATATAACAATTATAATTTTACCACATTTATTGGAAATTGTTAAGTCTATTTAAATTAATTATTTCAAAAAGAGATTAAAGACAAAAGGCTACCATTGAAACTCTCAACCAAATACAATTTGACTATTAGTTAAATCATTTTCTGCCGAAATGTGCAATCCTAAACGGAAAACAACCCAGTCCAAACGCCTCATCCCTTTCCAACTTGGCAATCCTTGCCATTACCTCTCAACCAATCATGACCTGACATGTCACCCTCAAATCCCACTCATAAAACAAACACAAGCAACCTAGGCCGTTGATTTAAATTATCAACGGTCACAAATTATCCCTATTTTTTGTTTAAATCTCAACCCACTATCAAAATTAACTCAGCCGTTGGTCACAGATCCAACAGTCCCCATATTTTCCAAAAATTAATTTTTCTCAAAATGTAACACCTCGATTTATCAGGGACGTTGATCAAATGATCCAACGACTGAGTTGACTTCCCCTTGTTTTAACTTAGAGACCATTTGGTCTCACCCCCCAAAACCGTAAATCATTTCCTACCCTGCCAGCCGTCCTTCTTTCCCTTTTTTCTCTCTTCTCTCGTCTGCCCTAAAAGTCCATCAATCAACAAACCTTGCATAAATTAGTGCAAGGTCATGAAATCAACCTCAAATCGCCTTGTTTGTCTCCCATATCCAGGATTCCCGCTGAACCTTTGCTTATTTCATCACCAAATTCTGAACCCTAATCTCAGAGATGAAACTTCAAATCACTATCAATCTTTCAAATCCATGGCATGCATGGTTGTTCTTTTTGTTCCTGCACTCTTGGTACCTTCATTATTTCCATTTTTACCATTCGATATCAAAACCCTAGTTGAAGAAATCAGACTAAAAGGGTGAAACTTCAAAACCGCCTGATTTCTTCTTTCATTCTTTCAAATCAAAGCGAGTAGGAGGTGTTATCCAGCTTCATCATCAATATTCGATACCCAGAGGTCAAATGCAATGACCTCTCGGTATTAGGGTTCTGACTGATGGTTTCTTATGCTTCAACTTTCAACGACTCACTCCAGTACTCAGGTAAAATCATTACTGGATTTTCCCCTTCTGTCTTTTAAATTTCACTCGATTAGCTATCATCATCTACCATGTGTCACTCTTTACTACTGATTTTTAATTCATGAAGCCTTAGAGCATTGAATGCCACTATAAAAAGGGGTCTTTAATGTTCTCACCACCATAATCTAATACCAACACACGCCATAACAACCTAACACTGAATGCATACAGTCCCAAACACTAAGAAAATTAGGGTCTCTAATATTAGGTCTCTTACTGGTTTTCTCTCTTTTGTCGAGTTTCTTTTGCTGGTTCGAGTTTGAAAGCTCTGGGATCTTTGAGCAACAAAGGAATTTGTTTGGTTTGTTGCCCTTAAGAAGGTCATCATATTTCTCTCCCTCTTTCTTTTGTTCATTTCTCTGAATGATTTGGATATGTCGATGTGAAGTTCTATAGATTAATATTATGTTGTATGTGTTTGACATTTTATATTTATGTTTTGTTAGTTTGACAGCCTTTTATGATCAGCTTGTTCTATTATGATTCTCTAGAATAATAATGGATTAGGTAAATGATAATTATTGATCTTCGTTTTGAGTTTTCTTACAGTATCCATGCCTAGTTTCTTATATGTTTATGTTCGATGTAAACTTCATAGCTCTCAGTGGCTTACAATGAACTCATTCCTGTTTTAATGCACTTCTGTATTTTTGTGAATTTTAGAAGCTAAGTTTGCTACTTGATAGTTATTGCCAAATTGAAACCTGAACTTGTTCAAGACTTGTATTCATGTTCCTTAACCTTAAGTTTGAACTTACAATGTCTAAATACTTTCTTGTCTCTACTTGTGGTTGTCCAACTATCTTACTTCGTTATCACTATTGTCTTCTACTTTGTCTAGACATCATTATTGTTGAACCAATCATGCTCATCTGAACTTCATGCCTTTACCTTTACTGATGATTCTGGTGAGATTTCATCTTGTTTCCTTGCACCTTATTTGCCTTATGGTTGAGTTCATTATTTGGTAATCTCAACATGATATACAGTATGTCCATGTCATATAACTAAGTTGAAAGAATCTGAGTGTCTAGATGCTTTTCTTCTCTGTATTTGTACCTATTAACTCTAAGAGTGATATCTAAGTTATCACTATAACTTTTGTCATGACCATGCTCAACTGTTGTATGCATAGGAAACTATCAAAGAGGCTATGTTAATGATAGATGCATGCATAGCTCAGTTGCACAACTGAGCTTGTTTGTTCCATAGTCAGTTCAGATCTTCATATACATGTGCAATTCCAAAACTGGTATAATACATCCTTGTCCTTAATCTTTTTGAGTCACTATTGAGTTTCTATGAAGTTTGCATGCATCTATCATTAACATAGCCTCCATAAAAATAGGATTTAGACATGTTGTCATAACAAATTGATAGTTTTCGGAACTGAAACATGATCACTTCATACCTATATGTTGAACTAGATCTATGTTTGAGTTTGAACTTTTTTTGATACAATGTCTTCCATATCCTTTCTTTATCAACATGTTGGTACGGTTTTGTAATGTGTTCTGTAATGTGCAAAGTTTCTCTGCTTATGTGAGATCACTGTTTCATTCATCCTACCCATGTATAATTGATTAAATGTTACTAGTGTCCCTGTTCTAACTCCGCAACAACATGTTCTACCTTGAGTTATACTTAGCCCTCCCCTTTAATGTTAACTTGAAGCTGAACTTGACTCTCAAACCTTATTGAAGTCCATTTGAACATGATATCTGGCTAACACTGTTAGAAGAATGATCCTGTTGTAACCTTAGGGATCCTATGTTTAAATCTGTGAGATCGTAATCATGATGAGGGTTCAATCCCATAACCGTGATAATATCTTTGTAACAAATGCTGACTATAATTGTTGGTTTGAACCTGCCTTGATGTCTTTAAGTTTTCAAGTAATAGTTGTTAATACCTGTTTGAATATTTATGTCTTAGTGGTGCATTCATGGAATGGTATGAATATAAACCTCTTTGTATCTATGTATATTCTAAACTCAGCCCCTCTCCCCTGAGGTTTCCCTGATATGAAGTCCTCTAGTTAGTATAATAATAATCTGTATTCTCTCGTGTTATTTTCATTAAGAGAAATTATACATCTTGTGGTAGGTAATACATTAGTATTTAGTTCGCATTGGAAGGGCCTCATTGGAACTTAAACCCATAAGGAAAATATGTCGTTAGTAATTAAGGGTATTTGGGAGCGAAGTTCAATTCTAGGTTGGCTGCCCTCCCCGGCACAAGCATTGCCCTGGGCCTTGAGTCCCTTGGGAACATTGAAGTGTCGGGGGATCCAAAGGTAGCATCGACCTCGAGTGGCGTTCCCTCCTTAGCTCTTAATTCATTGACACATTCAGTTCTTTAAGGGTTTAACGTTTAATGATAACAAAAGGTTTCCAATGTGAATTATTTCCTAAGAAAAGCCACCACGTTAATATATAATTTTCTCTACCATATTAATCTCATTCCTTCTTCAATTATCTGTTTATGTATTTCTTATGCATATCAAAATATGTCCTGTAATTAGAATATGTTAAATGTATTAGATATATATCCAATGACCTTCTTATTTTTCACATTTACATCTGTTTGGGCCTCTGATTTCTTGATGAACTCAGGCCCAATTCCAGCTATATTGCACCGCGTCCAGGGGTCCAAAGTCAGATGTGTTCTCTCTTCTTTACTGTTGGGCCTATCTTCTTGAGGCCCAATCCTAGAGTCCAGTCCTCTTTCCCTCAACTCCTTTTATCATTATTAGTGCCTCATTAATTTAGTTTACTGCCTCTACTAATTTAATGTTAGTTGTATTTGTTTTTTCTTTATTGTTGTTTTATCCCTCATGTATATAACACTCATATATTAGAACACATGCTTTTCTTTTTTCTTTATGTTTTAGTATCATATGAACTTAGGCAAGCCTTAAACAATATAGGATTTCAAAATGGGTAAATTAGCTAATAGTAGATCCTTAGTTCGCTAGTTGTAATCCGCTCGCTAATTACTATATTTTTTTTACTCACCCTTCTTTTCTTTAAAGATTTTGAAATCCAGAACTTAGTGAAAAGCAACTCTATTTCTAAAGGGAAAATCAGATTTCAACTTCATTTTTTCAAAGAAAAATCAGAAATTCAGAAAATCATTACCTTTAAGGAATTTCCATGCAAATGACCCTTTCTTTGAAAATACTTCGAATCTAAGGTAAATTCTAGATATGCTTTCTCACAAACATCCTTTTAACATTATGAAAATAACCATCCCCCAAAATCAAAGTGTTTTCATAACTCAATCTCTTTTGTAAACTTATAAAATCTAGACCACTTGTATACCAATTTTCAAAACTCTTTTAACATCTCTTACGAACCCTTTCATAAATTTATATCCCTTTAAGACTCCGCATTCTTTCTATCAATATCATCCTTAGTTATACAGTAAGTAGCCTTCCTTATTGTTAATTTAAGCATGTTACAAATAATTGATTCCAAACTTAGTCTAAATCCTATGGAGCTACCTCAGGCAGATTTTAAGGGGTGCCTAACACCTTCCCCTTAGAAGAACAAGAACTCTTACCCATAATCTCACCGGTTAGAAGACTAATAAAGAACATGACTTAGTAATGAAATAGGTACCCTAGTATACCTTTAACTATTAGGTGGCGACTCTCTTTCATCAATAACAGAGAAACCACAAGTTGAATCCTGTCTTGACTAGTGCAAAATAGGGTGCAACGGGCGCAACACCGGATTTTTCCCAATGAAGGTTTTGCAAGTGCAATAGTCCCCCCTCGCATTAGGGCAGGAAATTTTCAAATTACTAATATGTTGCTAACTTTGCTAGAGCAACGAGGCTTTTTCACCGGGGCGCCAAATCAAAATGCTTATAAACATTTGAAGGGCTTTGTGGATACATGTTGGGAGAGCGAACAAACAAATATTTCGGAGGATTCTTTGAGGCTAAGGCTTTTTGCCTTCTCTCTAAGGGGTACAGCTTTAGATTAGCTGGAATGCTGGCCTAAACATTGTATTCATACTTGGGATAAATTGGCAGCAATGTTTATTGCTAAATGTTTCTCTCATGGGCACATGGCTACTCTTACGGATGAAATACTGGCTTTCAAGCAAGAGCCCAATGAAATTTTGCATGAAATTTGAGAGCGGTATCGGACAATGGTAAAGGAGTGCCCCAACAATGATATGACTGACAACATGATCCAACAAACTTTCTACCATGGTATTAATACTATGAACCAATGCGTGGTCAATCAAATGGCCAGAGGCAACTTTATGACAATACCTTATGCGGAGGCATCTGAGATTCTTGATGAGACGGAAGAAACATCTTCGTCTTGGCAATCCTGAGCCAATGTTCCACAAGGTAATCCCAACATGATTCATCTCCATAAAGAGTTGCAAGACCATGGGCAAACCATTGCCAATTGACAACAACTATGACTCAACTCACCAAGGCCCAACTTAATCAAGTTCAAGCTCCTAAGCAAGTTCATGCTATGGAAGGGGTAAATGTGTTGGTCAACAAGAAGAGGACCAAGGGTCTATAATTTCAAACCAGAGTGGAGAGTTATGCACAAGATGATTGTAATTTTGATCAAGATGATTCTAATCATGAGCAAGAGAAAGAGGTACAATTTGTGAACAATTACCAAGGGCAAAAGAACTATTTTCAAGGCTTCAATCAACAACAATGGCGAACACAAAATAACCAAAGCAATTGGGGTTCTAACAAGCAAGGAAATTGGCACAACAACAACAACCAAGGAAATTGGAGTGAAAACAACCAAGGAAATTGGGGAGGCAATAATCAAAGTGGTTGGGGAAATAATAACCATCAAGGAAATAGAGGATCAGATTTTCAAAGGCCCCCAATATACCAACAACCTAGCAACCCACCTCCTTATCTTTCACATGGTTCATGTTCTTCAAACAATGATATGGGTCGTATTGAGAATATGTTCAAGCAGATGATGGATAAGAATGCCGATTCGGATGCCTAACTTGCCTCACATAATACATCAATCCGTAATCTTGAAGTTCAAATGGGAAAAATCTCTCAATCTCTTAATACTCTACCTAACGGTGTACTACCAAGTGATACGATGGTAAACCCCAAGGGTGGTAATAACACGGGACATGATATGGTGGTTATCACAAGAAATGAAGAGGTAGGAATGTACCCACCTCAAATAAAAGGCGACTTGTGGATGATAACCAAGTGATAGAAGAAGAGGAAATCGCAAATAATGATGTTCAAGCAGGAGATGAGGTTCGGATTAACATTGATGAGAGTGTGGAGGACAACAAGAGGAGATGAACCTGTCTAGGGAGCACCTCATTGACATACCGGAGCCGGTAGTGCAAAAGGCTAAGGCACCATTTCCTAAGCCTCCACCTCCATATCCTCAAATACTTGCCAAGCAAAGTTGTGAGAATCAATTCAAGAAAATCATTCAAATGATGAAAAGTCTCTCTATTAATGTGTCATTGGTAGAATCTTTGGAACAAATGCTCAGTTATGCCAAGTTTATGAAAGATCTTGTAACCAAGAAGAGGTCAATGAATTTTAGAACTATCAAAGTCACTTATCAAGTGATTTTAATTGTTCATTCCATGGCTTCTAAGTTGGAGGATCCCGGTGCTTTCACGATTCCTTGTACAATTGGGAGTGCCGATTTTGCTAAAGCTCTTTGTGATCTTGGGGCGAGTATCAATTTGGTGCCTATTCGGTGCTCAAAACTTTGGGAATTGGGAAACCAAGACCCACATCTATGAGGTTGCAAATGGCCGATCGTACCATAAAGAGGCCATTAGGAGTAATTGAGGATGTTTTGGTCCGGGTTGATAAGTTCATTCTTCTGGCAGACTTTGTTATTCTAGATTGTGAGGTTGATTATGAAGTGCCAATTATTATTTTGAGACCTTCCTTGATATGGGTAAGGCTCTTTGTGATATGGAAATTGGAGAACTCACTTTCCGGATTGGTGATGAAAAGGTGGTATTCCATATGTTCAAGTCTATGCGACAACCAAGTAGCAATGAGGTGTCCGATGTTATTGTCGATGATACAAGTACTAAAATCAATGTTGGTGATATGTTGGAAGACCTTTTTCTAAGCTTTGATGATGATAAGATGGATAGTTTCATGGAATGTGTGAACAATTTGCAAGAAATGGGGTCGTACAACTACGCACCCCAAATATTATCTTTGGATCTTGAGAATAGGAAGACTCCTCCTACAAAGCTTTCTATTGAAGAGCCACCTACTTTGGAGTTGAATCCATTGCCACCACACCTTTGGTATGAATTTCTTGGCCCCTGTTCTACTTTACCGGTTATTCTTTCCTCTTGTTTGACTAACGTGCATGTTGATTCCACATTGGCGGTGTTGCAAAAGAAGAAGAAGGCTATTAGGTGGACATTGAATGATATTCGGGGTATAAGCCCCGCATTTCGCATGCATAAGATCAAGTTGGAGGATGGCGCTAAATTGTCCATTGAATATTAAAGAAGACTCAATGAGGCTATGCAAGAAGTGGTCAACAAGGATATTATAAAGTGGTTAGATGTCGGGGTTTGTCTACCCTATCTCCGATAGTTCATGGACATCTCCGGTTCAATGTGTTCCAAAGAAGGGGGGCATGATGGTTGTTACCAATGAGAAGAATGAGTTGATTCCCACAAGAACAGTGACCGGTTGGAGAGTTTGTATGGATTATCGTAAGCTCAACAAAGTCACAAGGAATGATCACTTTCCACTTCCTTTTATGGACCAAATGCTTGATAGATTAGCCGGTCGTGCTTTCTATTATTTTCTTAATGGGTACTTGGGCTACAACCAAATTCTTATTGCTCCAGAAGATCAAGAGAAAATAACCTTTACATGTCCTTATTGTACTTTTGCTTTCAAGAGGATGCCTTTTGGCTTGTGCAATGCACCGATGACTTTTCAAAACTTTATGATGGCTATTTTCACGAGCATAGTGGAGGACTACCTTAAAGTCTTCATGGATGACTTCTCGGTGGTTGGGCATTCTTTTGATGACTGTCTTGCAAATTTGGACAAAGTATTGGCTAAATGTGAAGAGACCAAGTTGGTGCTCAATTGGGAGAAATGTAATTTCATGGTTGATGAGGGCATTGTCCTTGGCCATAAGAACTCAAAGAATGGAATTGAAGTTGACAAGGTGAAGATTAAGGTGATTTCAAAGCTTCCACCCCAAACTTCGGTAAAGGGTGTGCGGAGTTTCTTAGTCCATGGAGTTTCTACCGGCGCTTTATCAAAGATTTCTCTAAAGTGGTAAACCCATTGTGTATGCTTCTTGAGAAGGATGCCAAGTTTCATTTCAATGATGATTGTATGAGGGCTTTTGAATAATTGAAGCTCAAGTTGACAACTACTCCTATCATTACCTCTCCAAATTGGAGTTTGCGGTTGGGGCTATTTTGGGGCAACAAATCAACAAGGTTTTTCATCCGGTTTTCATCTGATTTACTATGCTAGTAATACCATGAATAGTTCCCAAGTCAATTATACCATTACAGAGAAAGAGCTCATTTCCATTGTGTTTTTAGTTGAGAAGTTTCACCCGTACTTGATGGGTGCCAAAGATATTGTCCACACGAATCATGCGACGCTTCACTATCTTATGAGCAAAAAGGAACCTAAAGCTCGGTTGATGAGATTGGTGCTCTTGTTGCAAGAATTTGATATTGAAATTCAAGACAAGAAATGTAGTGAAAACTAAGTGGCGGACCACTTGTCTCATTTGGAGGAGGAGGGGAGGCTACGTGATGGCCTTGAAATCAATGACTCTTTCCCTGATGAGCAACTTTTGGCACTATCAACGAAATAAGTACCGTGGTTTGCAGACTTGGCAAATTTTCTTGTGAGTGGTATCATTCCGGATGAGTTCTCTTCAAACCAAAGAAATAATCTCAAAAGATATTGTCAAGATTATTATTGGGATGAGCCATACATTTTCCGGAGAATAATATTTTTACAAGCTTTGGTACTCTGCATGCAATCATAAGCGATGGGGGTCAAATTTTTGCAACAAGGATTTTGATACTTTACTTAGCAAGTATGGTGTTACTCACAAGGTCACGACTCCCTATCATCCCCAAGATAGTAGTCAAGTGTAAGTCTTGAACCGAGAGATAAAGAGTATCTTGTCTAAAACGGTGAATGCAAATCGGACAGATTGGTCCAAGAAGCTTGATGATGCATTATGGGCTTATAGGACAGCTTACAAAACACCTATCAAAATATCTCCATACCGGTTAGTGTTCGGGAAAGCTTGTCATCCTTTGGTGGAACTAGAGCACAAGGAAATGTGGGCCTTGAAGAAATTGAATCTTAATTGGGATGTACTTGTGGGTTGCACAATTGAATGAATTGGATGAGTTCCGGACCGTATTTATGAGAGTTCGTCCTTGTACAAAGCAAATGTGAAATATCTTCATGACAAATATAGTTGGAACAAAGAGTTCAAGGTCAGTGATCTAATATTGTTGTTTAACTCAAGGTTGAGGATGTTTCCCGAGAAGCTTAAGTCCAAGTGGAGTGGTCCGTTTTAAATTGTTGGTGTGACACCCTTCGGTGCATTGGATTTGAAGAACAAGAAAAATGAAATATTCTGAGTTAATGGTCACTGGGTGAAGCAGTACATGAGAAAATTTGGAGAGAGCCATGGCAGTTATTTACTTCATGTGAGGATGCTATGACATTGCGTCATGCTACGACGTTAAATAAGGCGCTTCTTGGGAGGCAACCCAAGTTCTTTTCCTTTTTATTTTTGTAATTAGATGCTCTGTGTTATTTTTAACTTGATTTGAAGTGTGCTACAAGGATGAGTGTTAGATGAAAGAATGGTGGACAAGGTTGTGTAAGTGAAGCAGAAAATGCGGACCGCACTTTTTCTTTGTGCGGCCGCAGAAAAAATGTTGCCACCGCAGAAGACCTTGTGGGGCCGCAGATTTCATCTGTGGACCGCACTTCCCAGAGCTAACTTAGATGGAAAATTAAATCTGTGGACCGCATTTCTTGGAGCTAACTTAGATGGAATATAAAAGGGTCTCTGAACTTTCTCCCAGTCAATGCTGGGCAAATGTGCGACCTCAAGGAGAATTGTTCTGCCTCACTTGAAATTATGCAAATCGCACATGTGTAACAAACCACTAAAGGCCAGGTAGATGAGCGTGGCCCGCACTTGAAATTGTGTGGCCGCACTCGACCCTTTACACCCTCGAATCCTTTGAGTATAAATAGAACTTTAGGCCTCATTTTACACTTTTCACACTTTTGAGAAAGTACTGTTACTTTGAGAGTCTACTTGAGGATCTAGCATTTTCAATCACACACACCCATTTGCACTCACAGGATCTTTGCACATTCACATCATCTAGTATGCTTCATTTCATGTTGATTTTGTTTCATTTTAATTTTTTAATTTATTTTTTCTTTTTAGATTCTTTTTAGGCTATCTGTTATTATATTCCATCATTGTATTCATGTGGTGTAGTTTTGTAATGGGTAACTGTTAAAACATGCTACAATGGGTTGGGTTAACCGATTTCAATGTGCATAACATGTTGCTAAGTAGATTTGAGCAAACTTTGCAAAACCTAGGTAAAACTTATGCCGACTCGTCTCTTCTTGCATTGTGCAGTTGCACTTGAAATTGTGTGGTCCGCAGATTACTAAGTAAGGCAATTAGTCGTTGGATGGTGCTTTTGCGGCTGCACTTTAATTATGCGGATCACAGAATTTCTAGACAGGTTGCACTTTAGTCTGCACTACCTATCAAAGGCTTGTCCTCTAAGACTCTAATGTGCGGACCACACTTTAATTTGTGCGGCTGCAGATGAATTTTATGGATGCACATGACCTCCGCACTGTCCATCAGAGAGTAACTATCAGAGCCCCTTGCACATCTTTGCAGAAGTGCGGCCGTAGATGGAATTGTGCAGTCCGCACTTTCACTCTGCGGGTCGCACCTCCCCCATTTCTGCAGTACGTGTTTATTCAATGGTAACCCCACTGCTCATATGTTGTTCTCACTCACTTACATGAGTCTTAATTGTGTTGAATCATGATTTGCAACTGACAATTATCTTTGTATTGATACATGCAATGGTATGATCATGAGGACGAGGTGAATCTACCAAGGGAAAAGGAGAAGCTTTAAGGGGTCGAGGCAGAGGTGCCTTTCCCCCAAATGTGCAGAAAACCATATCTAAGAAAGCAACACCAGGCCAAGGGAGAGGTAGAGATCTCTCTGAGTCTAGATCATATGCATTATCTAGGGAAGCCTCCTAAGGAGCAATCCAGGCCACATGGGTGATCTGAGCCTCTGGATGTGCCTTCTACATCCCACAACACTTTCCAGGGTTCGAAAAGTGCCAGCCAGGAGTCCGAGGTAGCTGTTGCATGGTCTGGTTCTGATGGTGCCCCTGATGATGAGAGAGGGGGAGCAGGTACACAGCCGATTTAGCTCGGACAAAGAAGAAGGAGTCCTGGGAGGATATATTTATGAGTCACCAGGCATTCTTAGATTTCTGAATATGGTGGTCGGCGGTCTTTGACTCATGAGCAGCAGTTCTTATTAAAAGATCTTGACAAGCACAATCACGTAGTTCTTGAGTAGTTTATTTAAACAAAAGTTAGTGGATGTCAAGGAATACCTTGTCCGAGAGTTTTATGCAAACACAACAAATATTCTCAATGGGAAAAGGTCACAAAAGTGCGCAATTTGAAAGTGAAGTTTGATCAGTATACTTTGAATATGTATTTGGGGTTTGAGGATATGGAGCCGAAAGATCATTTAAGAAGTGTGCCTTGAAGAAAGAACCTAGACTGTGGCTTGTGGAGATTCTACCACTGGGGACCACTCCTCCTTGGATTGCTGCTGGGGTGCCTATCTTCCGTAGCTCCGTGAGTTTCGAGGCCAAAGGGTGGCAAACCTTTGAATGCAGCAGGCTAGACCCGTGCTTGAATGAGAACAACTTGCCCATCCCTCGAGCTACTCTAGTGGCTTCTATCATGGCCGGGTACCCGATAAATGTGGGTGCCCAAATGTCGACCAACATCTCTTTGGTCGCATAGCAAAGCAACACTTCTTACCTCTACCCCAGCACAATTACTGACTATCTGACTAATGCTAAGGTAGAGTTGTTGCTCCCACACGCACACGCAAGTATATGGTCGACAAGTAATATAGGATTGTAAGTCCAGATATCGTACCCACATGGACTTGTGATTAACTATCAACTAAATTAAATCAAACAATTAATCTATTCAAGCGAATCGTAAAGTATGGATATTTAACTAAAATTTAATCTATAGTAACAAATTAAGAGATAAAATAAAACAACGACAAGCTTAAAGACGAATTCAATGTGAGTGAATATTCTAGAGCTATGGGTTAGCTAACAATCCCGTTGAGTTTTTCACTTAAATCGTCTAATTAATTTATCCAGTTTATTGGTTGGCATGGTTAATATCGCTCGTAGCCTTCTCCCGAAGTATAACTCGACTATTCAAGCTAATCTAACGCCTATATTCTTATGGAATTAGAATTAACAAGAACGCATTAATAATTCATGTATAGTAACCAAGTAAGGCGATTAGGTATATTCCTATTCTAACCGCAAATCTCCCCCCTCCCCCCCAGAGTTAAGATCTTGCTCTACTCAATCTTATATGCAATCTAGAATTTCCTCTCCCGAGTTCAATCCTAGATTCGTAGATAGTATTCAATTGATGATCAAGCAATCAAATAATTAAGCGCAAGATTGAAAAAATAAACTAATATGATAAACTAATAAGAACAATTCAAGCTTCAAACTACAGCGTTCATGCAGCACCCAAAACTTTAGAATTAATAAACTATGAGATTCAAGGAAGAGAAAAGGAAAAACTAGTTAGAAGCCTCCTCCAAGCCTGATGTTCTTGCCTCTGTTCGCAAAACTCTCCTAAGAATGATTTTTAATGACTATTTATATGTGTATGAAAAAGACCTAAACGAAATAACCAAGTCCAAAACCAAATAGGAGATAAAATAGGCTTTAAAAATCCGGAACGCCTCGCTACAGGCCTCGACTCGCGAGGCAAAACGCATGCACCAATCTCGCGTTGGCCCTGGTGTCGCCAGCTTCACTGCACGCCTCCTCACGCTACAGACCTCGCCTCGCGAGGTAAAACACGAGAAATAATTCTCGCGTCGCGGGCTGCTCTTCAGCTTCGTTCCTCATTTTGATTTGTTTAACTTTTGCATTTCACGTTTTCTCTTCTTTCTTTGCCTAACTTTTCCAAATTCACGTTTTTGTTTTCCTTTCCAAAATCCTTTGCATTGTTCCTTTTTTGTCTTCTTTTAATTTGTCTTCAATCATTGCACAATAATATATCATAATATTATCCGTCATCAAATAATCACAACCCATTCTTGTAGTACATAAAATATATATAAAATCTCTACTTTGTTCCCAATTTCGTCTTCAACATATCTACACATAAAATAAACTCAATTAAACACAAATACAGTATAGTTTAGCATTAAAGCACCTAAAATGTAAGGTAAGTAATGCACTAAAAATATAGAATTATAGCCAAACATCACTACCCCACACTTAAACGTTGCTCGTCCTCGAGAAATCAAACTACACTTTATAGACACGACCTTTTTAAACAATTCTCCTAACTCATCACACCAAGAATCTTTAAAATAGACTAAGCAGAAGAGTGTAACATCTTCACCTCAAAATTTGACTCGCAAGTACCATGTATTATTTACAACTCACTCACTTACTCTAAAATAGAGGTCAATGGCATTACCTTTCCTTCATGAATTAAGTACCCTCACACAACAAAAGAGAGTAGTTTCACACACAATAAAAATTTAAGAACAATTAGGAACTCAAGATAGAAAAAATTCACTCTCTCAGAAATAACATTCATATTGTCACACCCCTTTTCTACCCCCAAAAAAGTTATGTGCGTTGTGAATTGTGGGTTAAAGAGTTTTTTCAATTAAAGTGACAAATTTGAGTAGGGATTATTTTGTGTACAGAGTCGCCACTTGAAATTTATTTTTTCAGTGTTCCAAGTCACCTTTTATTTGAATCCCTAGTCAAAGGAATATTTTTGACTCTATTTTTATCGGTCTGCAAAAACAAAGTTTGGGTAAGGAATTCTGTTGACCGGGGAGAAAGTGTAAGGCATTCTCCGAGTCCCGTGGTTCTAGCACGATCGCTTTATTGACTTAAACTTGCCTTGAATTAATTTTGGACAAACTGTGATTTATATGACTTTCATATTTTACATATCCTCTTTTATCTCTTGATTATAAGAATTACTAAACAAAATAATTTGGATAATATTATGTTGTCATAACCACGCTACAAAAGCGAATGCGTGATCGAATAACAAAATTAAATAGCTTATCATAATTGCACCTCGCAAGCGAATCCGAAATCATGACAATCAATTATTTGTAGTACTTTTGAGAAATTACTACATTTGAGAAAATTAATTTTTTTTTTTGAAAATTATTAAAAGTCGCTTATCGCGATACGCAAGCGAATCCGCGATTTTAGCAAAGGATTAACTAAAACTAATGCGGTATGGTATGAGGTTATTTTACTAATTTATTGAATATTGAATATCACGCTACGCAAGCAATTCCGTGAAGTCAAAGCGCGCCTACTAATTGCATAGTGTTTTAAATTAATTAATTAGGAGGTGATTAAATTATTCTAATTAGTTAAAAAATAAATAAATTAATTAATAAATAAAAAATTGATTTGAATTTATTATTTGGAGAAAACACGGCACGCGAGTTTGGACCAGCTTTATTCATTTTTGAGGAAATGGGCCACCTTCCTATTAAAAGAGAAGTAACCCTCAACTAAATAAAAGAATGGACCAACAACTTGTTAAAAGAAAATATGGGCCACCAGCTTATTTATAGGCATGGGGCCAATATGCATTTTATTAAACCCAGCCCAATATGTTATGATTCAAGACCAACCCCATGTATACGGAAGGTCTAACGTGGCCCCTTTTTTATTAAATCTAATTTCATTTGTGCACACTATTCCCTACACTCAGCAAGAGTGATCAGTGGCCTCTTAATTTTCTTTAACTAAATTTGGTCACAGTCCATATGTCAAAATGAAATCTAAGACATTCACTTGGATAAAATAGCTATCTTTTATCATCCAAATACTAACAAACACTCTAAATTAATAACTACCTCATTTTTTTATTTTTTATTTTTTACTTAACAATTATAAAGTGGACTGATGGAAACTTCTAAATGCTCACTTTTGCTTAAACTGGCACAATAGAAAGAAATAGGCAAATGGGTTGTCTCCTTTAATAAAATAGTTTCATAATTCAAATGGGACTTTATCAATACAAAAGGGATATAATAATAGAAAAGACTCAAATAACCTACCAGTATATTGGAACTCCAAAATTTAAAAGAAACAAGAGAAAAATATTCACATCCAATCCCTAGTGGTCAGTCTATGGTAGCTTATATTTCCAATAACTAAATAAGACTACAAAGTGGTGCTTCAGCTAACATGTAAGGAGCAATTTTAAACTAGCAGTTATATATTCACACAGTTGCGTCATGCATACTACGTTAAAACACTTAAACAAATGGCCAAATGAGTTCAGCTCTATTCCAACAGTCAAAATAAGTTCAAATCTTGATTTATTGCTATGAAATCTGCATTACAAAATTTCAAAAGTTACCTGAAGAGCATAAATACGATATAACAGTGAAAAGTGAGAACAAAAACAGCAGCAGAATAGCAAGGAAACAACAGTAAGATGAACGTTTGAACAACCAAAAAAACTTAGAGTAGAATCCCAGAACAAGCTTTAAAAGACTTATCTTTTTGAAAGAGTTTTCACCCTAAGGAACCTTCACAAAGCTCACAATTTCAGCTTACTATTAGATATTTTTAGCTGCTGATTGTTCTCTCAAGTTTTTGTACATTCAAATAACTCTAAAGATGTTATCCAAGTGTCATAGAGTGTGTCTAGTGAGGAAAGAGCAGCCCCCTTAAATAGGCAAATAAAGTCACTTTTTGGACAGATTTTGGTTCACCAAAATTTTGTCCAAAAAAGACTGACTTGGTGTGCTAAACACTGTTCAAAATCTGTCCAAAAGGTCAAAGAACAGCTTGAAAATCTGCTATGTCGGAAGCAAGGAGAAAAAATATCATTTCAGCCACCCTACTAGTAAAAGGTAGGCTACTAGTACCCTATTTTATGATAAAACCCATCTAAACTTCAGATTTTAACAACATCAATAACATCCTATTGATTTTGAACCAAATCAAACTCAAATAGCTAAGAATTGACAAAACTGAAACAAGACTTCAAATGGAACTCAAACTCAAACCAACTAGATTAAAACAAATTGATTTATGCAAACTAAAGATAGAACAAACAACTGAATTCACAAACTAATGCTCAATACATAAACTAAACGAGCATTGTTAAAAATTGAATGACGACTTTCAATAACTAAACAATCGACTAACTAAGAAAACGATTTAGCTATACTAAGGTCAGTTTTGTTGACAATTTAATAAACAACTAGGCTAAATAGAGATGACTAATTTTAATAAACCTAAATTGAAACTCTAGTTAACAAACAACAACCAAAAATAGAAAAATCAAAAATTAACATACTATTATAAAAAAAAATAGAAATTAAGTGAAGGGATGGTGATTATACCTACGAGCGTGCTTGAAACTGATTCGAGCCACTAGAGAATGTCGGGGATGTCAGGTGGTGGATGTCCGACTCCGAAACGCACGTTTCGTTCGGGTAGATGCTAAAACGAAATGAGTTTTAGCATCTCGCCAAAAGAAACGAGTGTCTTTGAGTCAAAAACTAGCTAAAATAGGGGTTTAGGGCATTTTGGTGATGGTGAGGCAGTGGAGCCGCGGCGGTAGTGAGGCATCAAATGGTGGTGGACGGAGTTTATAGGTAAAATTAGGGGGGAAGTGTAGGTATCACAGAGCTCTATCCATTCATGTCTCTATTGTAGGGTGGTAGTGGTCGGAGTTTCCTTGATTTTGGAAAAATAAGTGGCGTATAGGGTTTGTTAGATCTAAAAATCGTAGAATTTGATCGGGTTTTGAGGGATTTGGGTTAGATATTTGGAAATAGGGGGTTGAGGTGATTGTATGGTGTAATTTTAGGGCGTATTGGAGGCAGCCACCGCTGGTGGGCGATTTTCGGTGGCAGAGCAGGGGGCGGCGCAGAGAAAGGGTGAGAGAGAGTGAAGAGATAAAGAGGAGAGAAGAAGGTAAGGCAAAAATGGGGGCCAAAATCTGAAAATTGGGGTTTTAAATATTAGAAAGGAGATTGAATGGTGGCCATTGAATCAAGATGGTCATGGATGTATGAGATTGGATCTTTGATTCATTAAACAAAATGACTTAGTTTTATTATGAAACTACATCGTTTTGATTCGGGTCTTGGCAAGCCAATAATTGGACTGGATCGATCGAATTGGGCTAAAACAATTGTGCCTGCTTTGTGCATAACTCAACTGAAGAAGAAAATAAAAACTAGATAAACCTTTAAACCCATTAAACAAACTAGACTAATTAAATCCAAATAACACCAAATAAAAAAGAAGAAAATGTGACAAAAAATGGGCATTTACAGCTGCCCCTCTTTCCTCGAGAACATGAAGAGTTTTCGTGCGAAGAAAGTGAATGCCATGGCAAACTTGCTCAAATATCACTCCAATGGAAGCATTTTTTTGAAATAAGTGACCGAACCTTGCTTCGGAGGTTGCCTACATATCCTTGGCTATAAAGGAATCAGGTCAGTGTAGTTTTGGAAAAATTTAGTAGCTGGGACTACCGGACACTGGAGTTAAGACTACTGTTACTACTGCTGCTACTGTTGTTACCGTTACTTGTTGCTTACATCAAAAGGAAAAGAGAAGAGAACTACATATGCCTACAAGCTAAGAGTTATAAAATTCCTATCTATGTATCTTGCGGAGTCAAATCCTGATTCTTGACCTGCTCGCTTGTGTTGACCTTAGATTGGATCTTGATGCTCTTTGAAGAAAAGATTATGGCTCATTCTCGATTGCTTGCTTTCCGGATCAGTGATCAACTCATGGTTATCCATGGGTGTCTTAACTCTAGTCGTTTGCTCCCTCCACTTGATTGCATACTCCCTAAAACTTTCAGTCGGCTTTTTCTTCATATTGGACAGGGGATTACGATTCGACGTAATATCAATGTTGTATTAAAATTGTTTGATGAAGGCCTGCGCCATGCCATCCCAGACATGCCAGTGAGAGATATCTTGGTCAATTAACCATTCGTAGGCTACCCCCATGAGACTTTTCCCAAAATAATCCATCAGTAATTCTTCTTTTCCACCTATACCCCTCAGCTGGTTGCAGTACCTTTTCAAGTGGGCGATAGGGTCGCCGTGTCCATCATACTTCTCAAATTTTGGGGTCTTGAACCCTGGTGGCAAATAGATATGAGGGAACATGCATAAATCACTTAACGAAACACTTTTATGACCACCTAGTCCCTGTATGTTCTTGATGTTCTGTTCAAGACTTTTCATTTTCCTGGTCATCTCATCCAACTCAACCGTCTTGGCAGACTTTTCATTTTCCACTGGTGACTCGTACTGAGGAGTGTGATTATATGGAGCCGAGACCCTGAAAGCCATATTTGGAGAGTAGTATTGTCTATCATAAGCATGAGATGGTGGCTCGTTGATTGGCCTCATCACAAGAGGTGGTGGCGGGATTTTGTATACCATGCGCCAGACACGACTAGAGGAATGTTCCTGACTGATGCGATTGGAGGTCACACATTAGAAGTACCAGGAGCAGCGTAGAGGCTGTAGTTTGGCACATACCCTGGTGGTAGAATGTAGTTGCCCGTTGCATGGAGCGGTGGCTGAGTAGGCAGCGGTATGGTAGAAGTTCCCTCTGAGGGACCCTGGGGTGGAGGCTGACCAGACACCCAAGCTTGATATACATCAGACAATTGTTGTCTCAATTTTCTTATTTCCTCCGACTCTTGTTCAACTGACTGACCCTGGGGTCATCACTGACCAGCTCGATCTCATTATCGTTGGCCATTACTACTGTTCCCTTAGATTTGGTGAAGTAATGGTGTGTTGCCAGTTTCACCGCAAACCAACCACCTTAAGCTTACTATATAAGAGACAGCAAAAACGTGTTAGGGTTAAACATTTTATAGATATGAATCACACGTAATATGCCATGCTCCTATCATTGTCACTATTTCTAACATGATTTTGGAGGCTTCATGTTTAATTCCAGCTTATCAGGTTGCTTCTTATTGACGCTCTTATCTTCTTCTCTCTCTTTTTCTTTTCACTCACGCCTCATTTTGATCCCTCATCTTAGAATTATTGAAAAATATTTTGATCGAACCTTTTGTGGGTTGCCTACATATCATGTCGCCGCATGAATCAGATCATTACATAGTTCAGGGACATGACCGTTTTCGAATTTTTCTGAAACCCAATCTTTTAATTGATTTTCAACTTCTATTTTTTTTTAATACAAGACCCAAAAAAAATTACTAAAAGACAAACATCTAAACAAAATCAGAGATTACTTTAAAACCTAAACGAAAATATTCTCACTCTAGAATTCTTTCTCTCAAGAGTCGTTGCTACAGTGTCGTGAACAGTAGAATAACGCTTCACTGTTCATCCAATGAAACAGTGATTCGCTATTGTTCATCGTAGAAAAGCTGGAATTTTAAGCTTCAATGGCCACAATGGCCGGTAGCCAGCCACCTTTTCCTGCTGGTCAGCCCTCTCCCTCCATCGCCCCAACAAATACGACCATAGAATCCAATCCCCAGCCTTTATATTTTTCGAAAATCCTGAAACCCTCAACACTGAACAGTGCCCTGCAGGAACGAGCCAATTCTGTTGAACCAATTGCACTTTGTCGAGCTAGTTTGCTTAATTGACAGGCTTTTGTTGAGTTTACTTAAGCAGAGGCGGAGTGAATAAATGCGATTGAATGATTGCAATATGCAGTAGTTTTTAGATTATCATATGGATGGCCTGAGCTTAATGAACTACGCTGAATTGTCCCTCTTCAATGTGGAATTAAAGGCGAGTGTAATATTGGATATCTTCGCGACAGACACGTATTAATTCGATTGACGTTATGGCAAGACTTTATTGATTTTATGTCGAAGAGTGTGTATTATGTGAAAGATAAGGCGGGTTATGAATATCAATTAAGAACGTTAATTTATGATGCAAAATTCAAGGCCGGGGAGGAAACACTAAAGGTAATGGTGTGGATTTCGTTTCCAAATTTGTTACCAACCTTTTTCTTCAAGGATTGTCTATTTTCCTTGGCGTTATCTGTGGGTAAGCCTATTCATCTCGATATCGCTACTATTAATAAAACGAGACCTAGCTGTGCACGAGTGAAAGTCCTTGTTGATTTGCTAGCTGACTTACCTAAGAAGGTGTGTATGGATATCGAGAAAGAAGCAACTAGAATTGTGAGGACTGAATGGGTAACCATTAAATATGATTTTTTGCCCAAATACTGTAAAGAGTGTAAGCTGCAGGGCCATGACATGATTGATTATTGGAGTATTCATCCAGAACTAATGGAGAATAACACTGTTGGGCAACAAGCTGGGAATGAAGTTACTAAACAAGGTGAGCAGGCTACTGTAGCAGCAAACGTAAATCAACAGGGGCCTTTAATGATTTTGTCGAGTTGCAAAGTGGTAGCAATGTGAATGGTAATAGTAAGGAACAATGGAAAGAGGTGAGAGATAATCATACTAAGAAGGCTGTTATTCAAAAGGAAATTCAAGCAACCACTAGAAAAGAATTATTTCTAGTTAATCAAGGTGAAAGACAGCAGGTGCAAGTGGGAAACAAGTTTGCAGTTTTGGAACTTGAGGAAGATGGGCATGTAAATACTATTGTGGTACAGAAGCTGATTCAAACTGTTAATAATGTTGTGGTAGTGCACAAAATGGGGGGATATCATGAGGCTAACAATCAGTTGGTAGTAGTAGAAGATAGTAATAATTGAACTCCTACACCTAGTCCAGTTACTATTGGGAAAACACTTAATGCAGTAGCACCAAAATTTAATCCTAAGTGTCCTGGGACTGGGGTGTCTAAGGAAGGTAATAAAGGCAGCTCGATCGACAAAGTTAAGGATACATTTGCAGCAAATAAAGAGTCTACCTCACAATGGGTGCAAAACTTTTTGGTGGTAATTTAGTTGCTATCAATACATCATGCCAGGAAATCCCATCTCAAGACTCACTTGATGCAGATACTTTGCTAAAAGTTTCTGGAAAAAGTCAGTTGGGTGATGACAAGTTATGGAGTGATCAAATTGAGGAGGATTCGGAGGAGAGTGAACTACTGGGAGATGAGGAAGATAGTGCTGAGCTAAAGATGATAAAGATGGAAAAGAGGAACAACGTGTGAATAGACAAAGTGTAAAAGTTGTGACAGCACACAATGACAACTAACAACTTCTTGAATCTCCAACTGTGCAAGAAAGTGAGAAACAAAAGCTGCAGATACAGAATTCCCCTGTAGCTACAGTTACTCCTAATAGGATTAATGACCACCCTAATATGGAGAATAATTTGTTGAATGATCCTGTGGGTACTAGAAGAGATAAAAGTGGTATAGGTGATGAGCCAAACTCTGCTGAGATTGACAAACACGATATGAATAGAAAATGGAGGAGCAGCTTATTGCAAATACTGTTCCATTGGATGTTGCGGGAAAAAAAGCCAATGAAGGGAAAGCTAATGCTGAAAAATCACTGATCCCCAATCCCATGAGAAATCAACTGGCAGCTCAACAGAAGGATCATAGTGATTATGAGAATATGGAAGGCAAAATGAGAGATATGGATGAAGAATCTACGGCATAGAACTTTATGAATGTGGCAAGGCAAGGTGATCTTTCACCTAAAGCAATTGAGAAAGGAAAATCTGCTGGGAGGGAAAAGAAGAAGCAATCCAGAGAGAATCAAAGTGTAGTTCCATCCGGAGTTCAAACAAGAAAGACCCTATCTAAATCACACAATCAATGATAAATGCTATAATTTGGAATGTGAGATCAGTGAATACAGAGAAAGCCTTTGAGAGGCTTGTCAATATGCAGAGACAACATCATTTTTAATTTATAGGGATCATGGAACCAATGTTAAAATCAAGAAAGGTAGAAAGTATAGAAGAAAGATTGGAATGCCACAAGCCTTCGTTAATCTCTCAAATAAAATTTGGGTGTTTGTAGATGAAGATTATGGAGTTGATATCATTAGTATGGAGAAATAGCTGACCTTAAAACTGACAAACATGGATACCCAGATGTCTTTCATTGTTACCTTTGTCTATGCAAAATGCGATTCTACTAAAAGAATCGAGTTGTGGGACAGATTATATGCAATTGCAAGGGACATGTCTCTTCCTTGGCTAGTCAGAGGATATTTTAATGTTATTTGGGATAAAGAAGAAAGGATTGGTGGCCTGTCCGTGCATATGAATGATGTTCTTGATTTTAGGCATTGTGTAAATACATGCAACTTATTTGATCTTGTATTTAAAGGGAGTATATACACTTGGTGGAATGGGCGAGGTGAAGATGACTGCATTTTTCAGCGACTCGACAGATGCTTAGCCAATGTAGAATTTCAGCAGATGTTTGCAAGATTAGAGATTACTCATCTATCTAAGATAGGTTCAGACCACCGCCCGATGATGTTGAGTGTAAATGCCTCGACAGTGCCAATTAAGAAAACATTCAAATTTCTTAATTTCTGGACCAAGCATATATCATTCAAAGTTGTTGTAGCAGAGAACTAGACTGCTGATTTACATGCTAAACTTTTTTACTTTGTTCAATCACAAGCTCAAAAAGGTGAAGAAAGCCCTTTTAATCTGGAGCAAGGATACATATGGAAACATCTTTCAAAATATTGCTAGTTTGGAAGAGGTTGTCTTAGTCCATGAAGTACAGTTCGAATTGAATCATTCTTTTCAGAATAGAGAAAGGCTTATGAAAGTTCAAGCAGAGTTCATAAAATATTTAGCTTTGGAGGAGTAATTTTGGAAGCAAAAATCTGGAATGTCATGGTTCAAATATAGAGATAGGAACACAAAGTTTTTTCATGCTCAAGTCAATGGAAGAAGGAAAAGGTTGGAATTGAAGAAAATTCAAAATAGCGAGGGTAATTGGATTGAAGATACATCAACTATGGCAGATGAAGCTGTGAAATTTTTCAATGCTCAATTTCATGAAGATAAGGTTCCTGAAGCATTTGGGATACTGGATCACGTGCCACACATGGTGAATAATGAGTAAAATAAAATGCTCATAAGGCAACCTACCAAAGATGAAGTGCAAGAGGTAGTGTTTGGGCTCAATGGGGACAGTGCAGGGGGGCCTGATGGTTTCACTATGTGTTTTTTTCACACATGCTGGGATATAGTCGGAGATGATGTGTATGACATGGTTAGAGCTTTATTCAATGGGCATAATTTACCAAAGTTTGTGACTCACACAAATTTGGTGTTATAAATAAAGTCTTCTTGAGGGTTATTCATGACAAGCTAGCTGGTATACTTCCTAATCTAAAATCGTTTCTTCAGTCTAACTTGTTGCAGCGTTTTTCTTTAACATTTTGAAAATCGGTTCACAGATCATAGTTGATTGTGCTATGAAATGGCTGATGTAATTGAGGCGCCTCAAGAAACTCATCACATCTTTCTTGTTCTTCGAAGGTGGAAAATCTTGGATAGACTTAAAATTTGACGGGTCTAGCTCAATTCCTCGGCGGCTGACGATGAACCCTAACAACTTTCCGGCAGGGACTCCGAAGGCACATTTAGCAGGATTTAGTTTCAGGTTGTATCTTCGAAGTCGATCGAAGAATTTCCTCAAATCTGCTATATGATTTGTGCTTCTCTTGGATTTGATGATAACGTCATCCACGTACACCTCTATCTTTGTGTATCATGTCGTGAAAAATGGTTGTCATGGCCCTCATATAGGTGGCTCCAGCATTCTTTAGGCCAAACAGCATCATTTTGTAGCAATACACTCCCCATGGTGTAATAAAGGCTGTTTTTTCGGCATCCTCTTTATCCATCCAGATCTGATGATACCCCGTGAAGCAATCCATAAAAGATTGGAGTTCATGTTTGGCACAGTTGTCAATCAGTATGTGTATATTGGGCAACTGGAAATCATCTTTGGGACTTGCTCTGTTTAAGTCCCGATAGTCGACACACACTCTGAATTTCCCATCTTTCTTTGGAACTAGCATAATGTTAGCCAACCAGGTCGGATATTCAACCACTCTGATAACCTTGACTTTGATCTTCTTGGTGACTTCCTCCTTTATTTTCAGACTCATATCCGGCTTAAACTTTCTGAGCTTCTACTTAACAGGCGGACACACAGGGTTGGTAGGTAATTTATGAGCCACTATGGACGTGCTCAAACCCGTCATATCATCATAGGACCATGCAAAAATATCCTCATACTCCTTCAAGAACCGGACGTACGTACTCTTCCTTCTCTGGCGGTGATAGGTGAATGCTTACACGCGTTTCATTGACTGTTTCAGAGTCTCCCAAATTAACTGTTTGGGTCTCATCCAAATTGGACTTAGGCTTTTTTTCAAAGTTTTCCACTTCCCTGACAATTTCCTCGGGTATTATATCCTCTTCCAGATCCACTGAATCATTATCCTTATGTTGTGTTGTCTCATTACATGTCACATTCGTAGGTTCATCGGGATAGGTGATAATAATTCCAGGAACTCAACAGGCCCTTGATGGTGCAGCAGTCCAATTCTTGAGAATAGCTCCCTTCTCCACGGTCTGAATAATGAGGCCTTCCTCCTCCTCCTCCTCAACTATCGCACTGTAATCCATGTCTTCATCATTCAGAAATAGATTCCTTATGCCAGCTAGAACTTCATCTTCTTTGGACTCCCACATCATGTCAGCTTGATGAAATGACTATCTCAAATCTAGTATTGGTTACTTTAGAGGGGTAATAAGGACCACGCCATGGTGGCGACCAATTCTGATACTCGTGCTAGGTGTATTCATACCCAAGCCCAAAAGTTGTGTCTTGACGCTTTAGATGTATCGGTTTGGTGATCCCATGGAGATTTTTACCGAGACCCTCGCCAGGTTTATACCCTGTCCATGCCAATATGCCTTCTATCTTATTGCTCCACCATTTGTCCTTTTCAATTGCGTTGAAGCACTCGATGCGATGGTATGTTTCTCCACCCAACTTCCTTCTATTCTCGATGACCGAAACAGTTTGATTGGTGTAAATGGGATTACTTCCGTCCCCATGGATGATCACTTCCTGATGGTTCCACTCAAACTTCACGACGTGATGTAGAGTAGAAGCTACGGCCCCAGCGGCATGTATCCAAGGTCATCCTAACAATAGGTTGTAGGTAGCAGATATGTCTAACACTTGAAACTCAACATCAAACAAGGTTGGGCCCATCTGTAGGCTGAGGTTGGTTTCCCCAATTATGGCCCTTTGATACCCATCAAATGCTTTCACATTCATACTTCCTGCTCGTATCTCGTACAGGCCTTTACCCAATCTTTTCAGAGTAGTTAGTGTACATATATTGAGACTCGAACCCACATCTATTAGGACTCTGGCAATGAACATATCCTCAAACTGCACTGTGATATGCAGTGCCCTATTGTAACTTAGTCCTTCCGGTGGCAGCTCGTCTTCATGAAAAGTGATCTTGTGGCTTTCCAACACTTGCCCTACCATGTTGGCCATCTCTCCACTGGTGATGTTGTTGGGTACATAGGCTTCATTCAACACCTTCATCAGGGCATTCCTATATGACTTGGAGTTTTGCAGCAGTGATAAAATGGATATTTGATCAGGGGTTTTGTTCAGATGATCAACCACAGAATACTCTCTTGCCTGCAACTTTCTCCAAAGGTTGTTTGGGCCAGTCTCAAATGACAGGCGATTTAGATGCCTCTTCTTTGCTTGTTCCTCCCAAATGCTCGGGTGTATAAATCCTACCAGTTCTAGTCACGCCTTGCG
Source organism: Nicotiana tabacum (assembly GCF_000715075.1). Lineage (NCBI taxonomy): Eukaryota > Viridiplantae > Streptophyta > Magnoliopsida > Solanales > Solanaceae > Nicotiana > Nicotiana tabacum. The sequence continues at coordinate 39,351,243 of NC_134092.1, forward strand.
TTTCACCTATTTCTTCCATTTTTGCCTTTCCTTTCCTTCTTGCTTCCACAACATAATCCCATGGTATAGCATTAGATTTATAAGACGGTGTATGTGCTACCATCACGGTGAAGGGCGTTGTTACTTCAACCTCAAACGGAGTTGGTGCAGCTACCTCAACTTCAATTGGTTACTGAGTCTGTACCATGATAGGTGTGAGAGTGACTGGAGATATTTCAGAATTATCCCCTTCTCGAATGAGTCCACTTGACCCCTCCGAGTCCCATTCTTCATCGATCTCTATCACATTTACTCCTCCACCCCTGTGATCTGGGAGAGGATTATTATGGATATTGGGTGCAACCTCCTTTGCCTGTATGACTTTGGTGTCAATTAATGTCTGAATCTTATCCTTCAAAGTACAACACTCATCAATAGTATGACCTTTCATGCCTGAGTGATAGGCACATGTCTTATTTGGATTAATCCACTGGGAAGAGTTTTCCATAGCAACAGCGGGAACAGGAGTGATATAACCGGCAACCTTCAGTCTCTCGTACAGCTGGTCTATAGGTTCAGCAATTGGGGTGTATTGTTTGGGTGGTCTGCGGTCAAAATTTTGTCTAGGTTTTTGGTAGTTTTGGCGGGCTGGTGGTGAGTGGTAGTACTCTTGTTGGGTGTTATAAGTATGGTAAGTGGTGGTAGGTTGTTGGTATCTGGGAGGTGAATGCTGATATGTGGGTAGAGGTGTTTGGTATGTAAGAGGAGACTTTGTACCTTGGGCTACCATCACCGCACCTACTTCTTTCTTCTTGGAGATACCTCCTGACTGTAAGGCTTTATTTGTGGCTTGGAGTGCTTCACAATTCGTCACGATTCTGCTTTTGATCCCTTCTTCAATTTTCTCTCCCAATTTGATGATGTCAGAAAATTTATGGTTTTCAATAACCATCAGTCTTTCATAGTATTGCGGATACTGAGCTCTGACGAAGAACTTATTCATCTGTTCTTCTTCCAGTGCTGGCCTTACCTTTGCAGCTTCAGACCTCCACCGGGTAGCATACTTGCGGAAAGTTTCCGTTGGCTTCTTCTTGAGATTCTGAATGTAGAAAACATCTGGTGCATTTTCTGTGTTAAACCTGAACCGATCCATGAAATCCAATGCCATGCTCACCCAATTAACACATTTCTTTGGGTTCTGACTGATGTACCAAGACAGTGCGTCTCCAGTGAGGCTTCTCATGAACAGCTTCACGCGGATTCTTTCATCCTTGCCAATCCCTACAAGCTTGTCATAATATGTTCTCAAATGCACCTTCAGATTACTAGTCCCGTCAAACATTTCGAAGTTAGGAGGTTTGTAACCCTTTGGCAGTTCTACATCTAGCTTAATACACAAATCTTCATAATTCAAACCCTCAATGCCTTTACCCCTTCGACACTTTGAACTTTGCCAGTAAGTTTCTTGAGTTCCTCCGCCATGTTCTTGATGAGCATGTCCTTCTCGGCGGATTCGGGTATGTATAGGGTCTATTGTGGGGTGTGGGGTAAGATTTCCACATATATGAGATAGCTTTGGTGGACTCCAGGAATCTGGGCGTAATGGTGGTCATTGGTTGAGTTTTACGGGTCAGGAGTAGGTTGTGGTGCATTCTGAGGGGTGTGGTATGTGGTTGTTTGTGGGTATTGAATTGGGTGGTGATAGTGTTGTTGAGGAGTAGGTATCGGTAGAGGGTTGTGGTTCTAAGGAGGTGTTGCGTATTGATGGGGTGCGGGAGGATTTTGCGGATTTTGTGTGTTTTTGGGAGGTACCAGGTTTTGGGCATTTGTTTTTTGTTGATTAAGGTTGGGGACGTTTAGGGTGAGGGAAAGGTTTGCCACGTTTTGGACCTGCTCAAGTTCCCCTTGTAGCTCTAATATTTTCTATTCCAGACGTAGGACCAATTCATTCTGTGCTGGAGTATTCCGACCGTCCTAGGTTTCAACGTTCTCTGCATTGTCCTTTCTGATACCGCTTAAATCGTCCATTTTTTCTTTCCCTTTGCTTCTGCCTTTAGGATCACTTGGTGGAGGAGGAGGTGGAGGACCTCAGGATCTAGTATGATATGGGGATGATGCCAGTATGCACGAACCAACCTTTGGGGAATGGGAATAAACAAAAGAAAAGAAAAATAAAAAAGGTAACCAAATAAGTAAGGGATATTGAAAGAATGCTTGCAATATTGAACATGTGTTGCAGAATCAGTAAATAAATTCGCGTCCTAATTTGGGGGACCTCGTTGTACTCGAGGTAGGCCTAAACGACACATAGACTTGGAGAAAATTGATGCCAATAATTGTGTCATTTCATTAATGCGAAAATGAATCAGATCCATACTAAAACGACAATAATAAGAAAATTACTAATGGCATTTGCCTTATTACATTCGAAATCTAAAACTAAGCTAAAAGCAGTAAAGAACATCATTTCCTAATCTACTTGGTCCCAGAAGGACCTTCTCCATGCTTGGCCTTCTTGGATCCATCAATCATGTTCCCCAGGTCGCGCATGTCCAATAGTAGGTAAGCCCTTGCTAGGTGTCATCCCTCATTGTCTTCCGTATTCTGACAATCCGAGAGACTCTTCCTCATCTTCCCCTCAAGTTCCATTAACTCTTGCTCCAAATATTCCAATCTTTATGTTGATTTAGTAGCCATTTCTTTCCATTCACCGATGGCTTCCATATCCACTTTGTGTTGTTCCAAATGTCTAGCTTCAGACTAGAAAACCCTCTTGCGCAGCATCCTATACTTGACTTGTGCTTCAGCAGCGTCATCTATAACCCTATTTTTCAGATTAATCCCTAGTTTGACATCTCCCGCTATATCATCTACCAACCATGATGTGTAGAAGTATACATGGCTGGCATGATACCTGTCTGACTCGATAGTGTCTTTCTCTACAACGACCTTTTGATTCCACATATGTTGTGCCTCGAACTTGAATGGAATGATGTTCTCTTTAAAGTCTGCTTTATACTGGACCTTGCTGGAAACTCGAGGTATAACCTTCTTTCTTCCCGCTTGCCTCATTACTCTTATAGGAGCATAAGGATAGATTCATCTTAACCCAATCAGCACTAAATGAGTGGTTTCTCTTGACCTGATGATGAACTTACTACTAGGGAACCATTCGAACATCCAATGTACCCTTTCGTCAGTCAAATTGCTGAAGAAACACACCCAGTTCACAGCATTTCCAGGTTGCGCGAACCTATCTAGGATAAATGTCATTCTTTTTGGATGATGGTAAGCTATGTAGTCATTCAATGGTCGTCGCAGAAGTTCCTGACGATATTCACCTCTCTGGAAATGTTCCAATAACGAAACCTATAGCAACAGATTATAGCCCTCGAAATGCCCATACCCCTGCTTGCATCGATCTAGAGCTCGGTACATTTCGGCCAAGATCATGGGGATGATAGTGTAAGTTTGTCCTTAAATTCCTTCCATTAGAGTCCTAGCGACCATGGCTAAACGAGTGTGGATCCTCCCCCCTTTCATCGAAAATAACAGTGACCCCAAGAAACATACAACGAACACAAACACTCGGCGAGGTGTCCAACCCAAAGAAGTAATGGCAAGTTCATCACAGTGAAGGCGATATGACTTTCTATGCCCATAACGTTCATAAAGGAATTTAAATGGTATGTAGGACTCCTTGAGACAGAGTAATTCATCATTATTCTTGAAACCCATCATCTTCAAAAAACCGCGGGGAGTGTGATTTTCTGGTACTTATAAACCAGGACTATCACATGGAAGCCTAGCGAAGCCTCCTATTTCCTCTAAGAGAGGGGTCATCTCTACATTAACAAAGTGAAAGATAGCTCTTTTCTCATCCCAAAACATAGTGGTGGCCTCAATCAATGCGTTATTTGGCCGAATGTCCAATAAGGAAGGTACATTTCCGAGGACCCTTTTCACATGATTCTAGTCACAAGGTGAGAGGTTCTTCCACCAATCAAGCAGCAAAGGTGGGTTTTGAACCATGCCGAACCTGGGAACTTCGTGCCTCATTTTCTGCAAAACAAATAGAGTTAGCCCTTCCCCCTCAGGGTCTGACTATTTACACATTAATGATCAATATACCGGCGTGTTTTCTCCAAGTAATACACATAACGTGATGGTATCCATTAGGATTATGGAAATCCCGTCGGGCTTTGGACAAGGCTTATCTTAGTGGATTATCACGTGGACAACGTTCTAACCCATACTAGGTATGACATGATATATGCGCAGTTGATATTGGAGTGAGGTTTCTAGAAGGGTCTAGACTGGTACTCTCAAGTGGACAACTTGAGAGGGAAAGGCATGGAACCGTCGACTGCACCACTGATCGACTAGTTTATCGCAAATAAGCCTTTCCAATTTAACAAGGTAATTTTGGAAGAGCGCGGACACTCATCAAGTGCCGCTATGGTATTAGTTGGGCACGAATGGAATATGATGTGGAGCATGCTTTGTGCAAAGATAATAACACATTGCCAAGTATTTGCATGATAAATGTGTAAAAAGTGATAAATACAGTATTAATGTAAAACATAAAAGAGAGACAAAGGAAGAAGTTAGTCCGTTGAATATATGCGAGAATGTAATAAAGCAAACAATATAGTAGTTTTAAAACAAATGGAGAGCAGTTAGAGCAAATAAGGGCGAATAGGGAAAGGGATGTGCATGTTATAACAAATTAAAACAAATAAAGGTGGAGAAGGGAAGGGATATGCATCTCATAACGGTTTTAAACAAGTAAAGGTGAGTGGGAGAGGGATGTGCATGTAATAGCAAATCTAACAAATAAAGATGGAAAAGGAATGTGCGTTTTATAATAAAGAAATCTAATCCACATAAGACAAGTTCATTATGGTAAGAGCCTAAGAGTAAATCCCCAGCAGAGTTGCCATGCTATCGCGCCCCGTTTTCTCTCGCGAAATGCGGGCTTTGACATGTGACAACTCTTTTAAGGGAGGTATTAAAAGAGGAGAGTCGCCACCTAACGGTTTTTAAGGTGCGTTAGGGCACCTATTATGTAGATAACTCTGTTTTATCTAGTCTACGTCACCAAAGATCGGGTAAGGACTCAAATTACCTCAAAGAGAAGGTGTTAGGCACTCCTCGAGGTCCACAATCGTAGGTCCCGGCTGAACTTAAGACTATGTGGATTACAATCAAATAAACAAAGGGAATTTTGAAGTCAAAGAACTTTATTACAACATGATTAATACAGATCTTAGTGGGAATATAGGAATACAACTATTTAGATCTAATAACAACATATAAAGAGGAGGGGGGTCCTAAGTTTTTTAGCCTAAAGGATCACCCCGTGCAACATAAATAATACTTCGCAACTCCCTTAATATAGGGAGTTGCTCATATTATTCAGCGGACACAGACTATCATCTCCTACTACCCGATTACTATGTTAAAGTTGTTACCTAAAAGCGTTCTAATTCAATTATAGGTTATATCCTATGCGTGCACTACCCATCCCATACCTATGATCCAAGAGGTTTTGGACCTCTATTTGGATGGTTCTAGACTTTATTTAGGTTTCTCAAAAAAATGATAAATCTAAGCGACATTCAAAACATGTAGGACCGCACATAAAGACAATAAATGGCTTAAGTCGGCCTCCACATGTAAGCAACAAATGCACGCGAGCAAGTTCATGTTATGGGCAGTAGACAAATTTCAGAATTAATAACCTTAAGCCTTATAGACATGGTTTCTACGTGACTATGCATTAAAACATAAAAGAGGTTCAAAGGCTAGGCGTTGCTTATCTCCAAATAATTATACGATTATTGCATGCTGATTAGAGATTGCAGATTTCCTATAGATGTTGTTTCTAGGTGATTTACACAAGTGACAATGAAATCTGTTGGAAAAGAGCCCAGAATTATTCATGCTTTTCTAACAGTAGCATAAACGAACAGCAAACAACGTTTGGAAAATTAACATTTTTTAGGCGAGTAGTAATACCCTATAGGCAGGATCTCTAACAATTGACGATTAGGACCAATTCTATTGTTATGTTTTAGCCTTATAGGCATGCTTTCTAGGTGAACAGGGCGATACAGTAGCAAATGGAATGATTAAAATCCTATAGGCATGATTTCTAGTGGATATGTTGCAGTTGCGCGAATTGGAAGAAAGTTTAGTGGTATTTGGTCCCTATATGCAGGTTTCCTAGTAATACAGAGCAATAGAAATAACTGGAGCATTTGTACTCATGTTTGCAAATAGCCGAATAGTGTAAGTGTGTGCCTCTCCTAATGACATCATTTCTACAGTGCACATAGAAATTGAATAGCATATATAGTAAGTAAATCATTGAATCCTATAGGCATATTTTCTACCTTACATGCAAGCATCAGAATCTACCCATTCCCCATTTTACTAACACCCCAATTATTCATTACAAAGTTATTACAGGCCCAGTAATGAATATGATTACAAATATTATACAAATAATGACAGTAGGCTCATAGCAGGCCCAAAAACGAAACATCTAGCATTGCCTAGGCCTTCAACAACTCTCACGTAGCATACCCAGGAACCATATTCATCAGCACAACCCAGAATCCATAGAAGAACTCAAGCCAAATAATACAACCATAGGTTGACCACATTACCCAGATATTGAACCACTTGGACCAAGCAGCTCACATATTTAGTAGACAGTAGGAAGGAAGAATTGAGTGTCAGAGATAGCTCAATAATAGAAGGAGTGGCTAAAAGACCCCAAATCCCAGTGTGTTAGAGTTCACAAGGGTCTCGAATGGACCCCGAGCAGTGCTCACACTAGGAGGCCAATAGTAAGATCCTTGTTGGCCTTGGCTTTCAGCCGGCCAAGAATGATAGGTTCATAATAGCATGTGTAACAAATGAGAGAGAGGACAATGATTTGAGGGGCAGAAGTTGAGGAAATACATTTATAGCTTGAAGTAGACATAGAAAAGTTGAGAACACAGAGCAACTAATCAAACAGGTCATAAGACTTAGAAGCAGGTTCAACACTTAGTAAAATAACACATAGGCAGTCACATATTGAAAGAGTTAAGGGAGAAACAAGTTTGCAGAATTAACAAAGATTATCATACACAGGTGCATAAGACTAAACGAGTTTAAGTAGGGTACTGACTTAGAGGTTTGAAGCCTAAAGGTCCTCATTACGCTAAGGATTCATCACAATGTCATAAGGCAACCATGTTAACTTGTATCATGAAGCAGAAAAAGGTCAAACATGGTATGACGACACAAACCGAGGTGACTATTCTAAAAGTTTCAAACAGTCACTAAGGATATAAGACTAAGTAAAACAGGGATATGTTGTGAGACACACTATCAGGGAAGCAAATCATAATTGATAGAAAAGGTCTTAACACAGATTAGAACACATTACATATGCAAGATTGTCATTATAGAGATTCAGAATAGAGTGGGAAAGTAAACTCATATCAAATAGCAAACGTAGGCATTCAGGTATTGACCAGTAGACTAATTAACTAAAGAAGGTCCAAATTATTCAGATGAAGCACATTCAAATCTCAGAATTGACAACTTTTAGGTAAAATTAAATACTAAAGAGGTTCAAAACAAATGTAAAGCTGACAAGGTCACACACAGAAGTAGCCTAGAACATATTGGCTAAGCAGACTTGGGGGGTCCAAATTATTCAAATTAGACATAAGCATGTTTCAGAACTGACAACATGCTAAAGAGACTTAAAACAAGTGTAAAGCTAATAGAGTTGCACACAAACACATCAAACCATGAATTTCAGAAGTGAGAATATATGCAAGTCATAGACGCATAAAAATGAAATTGCAAAAGTCAAGTGACTTACCAGTTAAACAGATAAAAATAAAGAACAAAATTTCACAAGAACCCAGAATCTTAATGCGTCAAAGTTCCCAAGGGCTTCAAAGGAACCTCGGGAAATGCTCACACCAATAAAATATTGAATAATCAAATCTCAGTGGCCTTGGCTTCTAGCCGGCAAAGAACCCATGTATAGAACAAGAGAACAAGAGAACAGTAAAGTGATAACTCCAATTTTTAGTGAAAATCTAGCGATTCGAGTCCCTCTCAAAAGAAAATAGGAAGGGGTTTATATAGTAGCAAAATTAAACACTTACAAACAAGGAAAAACATTCAATCAATCATAAAAAAGGAAAGAATAGCATGCGAAATTGATTCAGAGTCAATTTAGGAGAAGTCAAGCAAACCCTAATTGAAGTCGGATTTAGGAAAAATCGTTCACAAGCCTCAATCACGCATGAATCACTGGAGATATACCATATACAAGAGAAATTTCTCTTTTTAAGTGTATATAATCACAATCACACCCAAAAACAAGAACCAAAACCAGATTTGGCTTGCCATAAGTGAAGTGGTAACGAAAGTTACCATAAAACGAGTAATGGTAACAAAAAAAGGCAAGTAAATCCGTATGGATATGTATAAGGAAGGAATAGGTAAAACTCTCCATGGTCGACTAGGTTTTAGGTTTGGGAGATGAAGGGGGTGCTGAGAGAGTTTAGGGGCGGCGATTAAGGAGGAATGGGATAGGGTTTGGGTTATGGGGATATAAGGGGATGGGTTGGTTTATTATGGGCCGTTGATCATTGAAAATCAACGGCCAGGATTGAATAAGAAATGGGACGGGTTAAACGCAACGGGTCGCGACCGGATTTTTAAAGGGGTCGTTTGGTTGGGCCCCTGAAGAGTAAAGTGGAGTGGGCCAAAGTTTTGGGTCTGATTTTGGTCCATTTGGTCCGAAAATTAGCTCAAAATTTGGCCAGATTTTAAATAAGATATTAAAGGGAAATAACTTAATAAAATAGTTAAACAAAAAATATTTAAAAAATGCTACTTATGCAACTTAATAATCTAAAACAATAGTATAAGATTATAAAAAATGTAAAAAATATTATTTTGACCTTGAATAAAATGACAAATATAATAAATTGCAAAATATAGACTATTATTGCAAGATTGTGTAAATAGCCTTAAAATACTAATATAATTATATAAAATGAAGTAAATTATTTAAAACATATGCAAATAATAATCTGGATGATTAAGTCATCACAAGAAATAATTTAAAAGAATAATTGGTGAATATTCAGGTAAATTGAATGCAAGAAAATTAATTTTAAAACCCTGAAAATTATGAAAAAATAAATTATAAAAATGCTCATATAGATCTTGTAAATTAAATAGTGATGCAGAATGATATTTTAAAAGTATACATGCTATTTTAAAAATATTAGGGCAAAATTGGGTATCAACAATGATCCTTGCTACTTTGCAAATACGAGACTACCGCAACCAATCGAATTCTGATGCGCCCACCACGCTCTGGAAAAACCATGGTCCCCATAAATGATATCATGAACGCGAATATTCTCAACTCCCTCCAGGCGCCGTAACTCAATTGGTTGACAAATTATGTGCCCGAGAAGTTCTCAAACCCTTTCTCGTCCCCAAATCTGTCATAGAAATATTTCAAAGGAACCCAACCTTCGTCCAAGCAACCCACTGGAATTCGATGGAGGCATAACTTTTTCAAAAAGTTGTTCACACCAACTTTTCTCGAAGCAGCAGGCTTTTTCCCACGAATGTCTCTCCCCAATCCGGTAAACCCACCTAATTCTTCTAATGTAGGCATCATTTCACAATCTTTGAACCTGAAGACATTGTTTACGGGGTCCCAAAAACCCACTACGGACTCGATTAAATCTCTGTTAAGCTTAATTCCCATGATGTTTGGGAGGAAACTGAGGTGCTTAAATACTTTATTTCGTTCTCATGTAGCAAAACCAAGCCACCAATTACGGAGATTACTCGGGGTCTTATCTCTGATCAAGAACATAGGAGGTGTCTCGTCCCTTACCCTTTTCTGATTGCTTCGTTGTGGAGAATTCATGGTGAACCTAAGAAAAAGACAAAATGGAGTCATGACTTACCTAAACAATATGCAAAAGATAAAAAAGGTAATAAGACTCAATTTATTTTTTAAAATTAGCCAACACAAAAGGTGAAATGATAAAAGTAGAAAAAATGACTATTATTACGAAAATAACCCTCTGATACTTCCACGGAAGACATAAAGGATGTCTCGGCAAAAACGGTCAAATATAGGGACAAAATGATAAAAAGTAGATAAAATAAATTAAAAGGCTATTTTTACGAAAACGGCCCTTTGGTACTCCCGGGGGAGGTTCAAAGGCTGTCTTGGCAAAATGGTTGGAATACGAGGACAAAATAGTAAAAGGTGAGAAAAATAGCATTTCATATTTTTTTGAAAAATGTGGGCTGAACCCGATGGAGGTTGCCTACGTATCTCACATCCGGTGAGAGTCAAACTTGCGTAGTTTGGTGAAATCGAGTATTTTTCTCTTTTGATTTTATGAAAATTAATCTTTACACTTCACGCCAGATTACTATGAAATCTTAAAAAGGGATTATTTGTACTAAACTAGGAGAATGATTTATTTATTTATTATTATTATTTTTTAATAATTCTGTTCAACTAATTTTCTAAAGCCGGTCAACAATGCAAGCAAGCCTTCCAAATGATGTAACAAGTAGCACATAAGTAAACATGATGGTCTCAAAGAGGATACCTGTCTTATACGGACCTGACCCATGTGCCGAGCTTCGCTAAGTCAAATCCATGTGATGCAAATAAAGCGAACCTACTAGGGATATCCGGCATGAGATTTGTTCTTCTAGGTTTAAATCCTATTGGAGAAGGTACCGGTAGCATTACTTTCTGGCTTAGCTGGTGGTGCTCCCCGTCTAAAACACGTGTGACTAAAAATCCTTCACCGGGTGACAAGCACCTCGGCTATCTCAAAGAAAGCGGCTATGTCAAGCAAATGCCCAATTTTTATTTTCAAGAAGACTCAGAGGGGGTGCGTGAGAAGACAGTTTATATGTACAGTTAAACAATATCAAAGCGGTAAAAAGCGAACAGGTAGCACATTAGGCACAAATAAATCGCAATATATACAAAATTAATAAAGCCAAATAAAAAGCCAACATGTGCAAGCTCGAATTCTGGTTATTCCCCAGCAGAGTCACTAGAGTTGTCACACCCCCTTTCTACCCCCAAAAAAGATATACGTGTTGTGGATTGTGGGTTAAAGATTTTTTCCAATTAAAGTGACAAATTTGAGTAGGGATTTTTTTATGTACAAAGTCGCCACTTGAAATTTATTTTTTCGGTGTTCCAGGTCACCTTTTATTTGAATCCCTAGTCAAAGGAAGGTTTGACTCTATTTTTATCGGTCCGCAAAAATAAAGTTTGGGTAAGAAATTATGTTGACCGGGGAGAAGCTGTAAGGCATTCCCCGAGTCTCGTAGTTCTAGCACGGTCCCTTTATTGACTTAAACTTAGCTTGAATTAATTTTGGACAAACTGTGATTTATATGACTTTCATGTTTTACCTATCCGCTTTTATCTCTTGATTATTAGAATCATTAAACAAAATAATTTGAATAATATTACGTTGTCATAACCACGCTACGCAAGTGAATGCGTGATCGAATAACAAAATTAATTAGCTTATCATAATTGCGCCTCGCAAAAGAATCCGAAATCATGACGATCAATTATTTGTAGTACTTTTGAGAAATTACTACATTTGGGAAAATTAATTTTTTTAAATTTTTTTTATTAAAAGTCACTTATCGCGCTACGCAAGCGAATCTGGAATTTTAGCAAAGGATTAACTAAAACTAATGGGGTATGGTATGAGGTTACTTTACTAATTTATTGAATAATGAGTATCACGCTACGCAAGCGATTCCGTGAAGTCAAAGCGCGCCTACTAATTGTCTAGCGTTTAAATTAATTAGGAGGTGATTAAACTATTCTAATTAGTTAAATAATAAATAAAATAAAATAAAACTGATTTGAATTTATTATTTAGAGAAAACACGGCACACGAGTTTGGACCAGCTTTATTCATTTTTTAGGAAATGGGCCACCTTCCTATTAAAAGAGAAGTAACCCTCAACTAAATAAAAGAATGGGCCAACAACTTGTTAAAAGAAAATATGGGCCACCAGCTTATTAATTGGCATTGGGCCAATATGCACTTTATTAAACTCAGCCCAATATATTATGATTCAAGACCAACCCCATGTATATTGAAAGTCTAACGTGGCCCCCTTTTTATTAAATCTAATTTTATTTATGCACACTATTCCCTACACTCAGCAAGAGTGATCAGTGACCTTTTAATTTTCTTTAACTAAATTTGGTCGCAGTCCATATGTCAAAATTAAATCCAAGACATTCACTTGGATAAAATAGCTATCTTTTATCATCCAAATACTAACAAACACTCTAAATTAATAACTACCTCATTTTTTATTTTTTATTTTTTTACATAACAATTATAAAGTGGACTAATGAAAACTTCTAAATGCTCACTTTTACTTAAACTGGCACAATAGAAAGAAATAGGCAAATGGGTTGTCTCCTTTAATAAAATAGCTTCATAATTCAAATGGGACTTTATCAATGCAAAAGGGATATAATGATAGCAAAGACTCAAACAACCTACCAGTATATTGGAACTCCAAAATTTAAAAGAAACAAGAGAAAAATATTCGCATCCAATCCATAGTGGTTAGTCTATGGTAGCTTATCTTTCCAATAACTAAATAAGACTACAAAGTGGTACTTCAGCTAACATGTAAGGAGCAATTTCAAACTAGCAGTTATATATTCATATGGTTGCGTCATGCATATTACGTTAAAATACTTAAACAAATAACCAAATGAGTTCAGCTCTATTCCAACAGTCAAAATAGGTTCAAATCTTGGTTTATTGCTATGGAAATATGTATTTTAAAGGTTCAAAAGTTACCTGAAGAGCAGAAATACGATACAACAGTGAAAAGTGAGAAGAAACAGCAGCAGAACAGCAAGGACACAGCAGTAAGATGAACGTTTGAACGGCCCGAAAATCTTAGAGTAGAAGCCCAGAACAAGCTTTAAAAGACTTATCTTTTTGAAAGAGTTTTCACCCTAAGGAACCTTCACAAAGCTCACAATTTCAGCTTACTATTAGATATTTTTAGCTGCTGATTTTTCTCTCAAGTTTTTTTATATTCAAATAACTCTAAATATGTTATCCAAGTGTCATAGAGTGTGTCTAGTGAGGAAAGAGCAGCCCCCTTAAATAGGCAAATAAAGTCACTTTTTGGACAGATTTTGGTTCACAAAAAGTCTGTCCAAAAAAGACTGACTTTGTGTGCTAAACACTATTCAAAATCTATCCAAAAGGTGAAAGGACAGCCTAAAAATCTGCTATGTCAGAAGTAAGGAGAAAAAATATCATTTCAGCCACCCTACTAGTAAAAGGTAGGGTACTAGTACCCTATTTTATGATAAAACCCATCTAAATTTCAGATTTTAACAACATAAATACCATCCTATTGATTTTGAACCAAATCAAACTCAAACAACTAAGAATTGACAAAACAGAAACAAGACTTCAAATGGAACTCAAACTCAAACCAACTAGATAAAAACAAATTAATTGTGTAAACTAAACATAGAACAAACAACTGAATTCATAAACTAATGCTCAATACATAAACTAAATGAGCATTGTTAAAAATCGAACGATGACTTTCAATAACTAAACAATTGACTAACTAAGCAAACGATTTAGCTATACTAAGGTCAGTTTGGTTGACAATCTAATAAACAACTAGGCTAAATAGAGATGACTAATTTTAATAAAGCTAAATTGAAATTCTAGTTAACAAACAACCAAAAACAGAAAAATCAGAAATTAACCTATTATTATAAAAAAAAAAAAAAAAGTTAAATGAAGGGATGGCGATTATACCTACTAGCACACTTGAAACTGATTCGAGCCACTTGAGAATGTCGGGGATGTCAGGTGGTGGATGCCCGACTCCGAAACGCACGTTTCTTTCGGGTAGATGCTAAAATAAAATGAGTTTTAGCATCTCGCCAAAAGAAACGAGTGTCTTTGAGTCGAAAACTAGCTAAAATAGGGGTTCAGGCATTTTGGTGATGGTGAGGCAGTGGAGCCGCGGCTGAAGTGAGGTGGCCAACGGTGGTGGGCGGCATTTATAGGTGAAATTAGGGGGGAAGTGTAGGTATCGCGGAGCTCTATCCATTCATGTCTGTGTTATAGGGTGGTAGTGGCTGGAGTTTCTTTGATTTTGGGAAAATAGGTGGTGGATAGGGTTTCCTAGATAGATAGGCTAATGGCGAACAACAGCCATGGATAGAAAAAGGCGGATTGATGCTATTTTAGCTACATGAGAGAAAGTATCATTGTAATTGTGCCCAAATATCTGAGTATATCCTTTAGCAACAAGACGGGCCTTTACCTGAAGAAAGAGGAACTGATAGATAGGCTAAGGGCGAACAGTAGCCATGGATAGAAAAAGGTGGAATGATGCTATTTTAGCTACAGGAGAGAAAGTATCACTGTAATTGTGCCCAAATATCTGAGTATATTTTTTAGCAACAAGACGGGCCTTTTACCTGAAGAAAGAGGAACAAGCTCTCAAGTACCACTCGTATGTAAAGCATACAACTCGTCAATCATAGCCTGTCTCTATCCTGAATGACACAATGATTCACCTGTAGACTTAGGGATAGAAACAGAGGACAAAGAAGATACAAAAGCATAGTAGGGTGATGGCATACGATGATAACTTAAATTGATATAATGAGTATTAGGATTAAGTATGATCCGTATACCTTTCCGAAGCGCAATCGTTGAACTAGGATGAGACAAGTCCGTAGTAGAAGTAGGGTCAGGTATAGGACGTAAATCAGTTTGGCCTGATGTTAGGTGCGGATGGCGACTATACGTCAAGAGTGATATTCTTGTGGCAGAGGATTTAGAAGGAGCAACACTAGACTCTTCAACGGTTGATATGGGTAAGACTTTTGTGGCTGAAGGTGTAGGAAGAGCTATAGTAAACTCCTCAACAGTCGGTATAGGTAAGACCTCAGATATATCAAGGTGATCAGAAGAGCTAAAGTAAGGTCTAGACTCAAAAAATATGACATCAACTGACATAAGGTACCTATGAAGATCAGGTGAGTAACAACGATATCCCTTCTAAGCACGAGAATAACCAAGGAAGAAATAATTGAGAGCACGAGGAGCTAACTTATCTTTCCCAGTGGCTAAGTTATGAACGAAATATCTGCTCCATAAAAATACGAGGGGGAAAAAAGTATAAGGGTGACTGGGAAATAATACTAAATGCGGAATCTGATTCTGGATGGGAGATGAAGGCATCCGATTAATCAAATAACAAGTTATGAGAACTGCGTCACCCCAAAAACGCAACGGAATATGAGACTCAATGAGAAGTGTGCAAGCAGTCTCAATGAGATGCCTATTCTTTCTCTCAGCAACCCCATTCCGCTGAGGGGTATAAGTACAAGATGTTTGATGAATAGTTCTTTGAGAAGTCATAAATTGCTAAAACTGAATTGATAAATATTGTAAGGCATTATCACTGCGAAAAGTACGAATAGAAATACCAAATTGATTTTTTATTCCAGCAAACAAAACTCTGGAATATTGATAATAACTTAGACTGATCTTTCATTAAGAAAAACTAAGTAGATCTTGAATAATCATCAATGGCACTAAAAAAAATAACCAAATTCCAAGGTTGAACTGACTCTATTAGGACCTTATATATCATAATGAACTAAAGAAAAAATAGACTCTGCATGACTCTTAACACTACACAAAAAGGTGGCTCGGGTATGTTTCCCAAGCTGACACGACTCACAATCTAATTTAGACAAACTAGAAAAACTAGGTACCATATTCTGAAGCTTAGATAAATTCGAATGTCCTAAACGTCTGTGAATTAGATCTGGAGAATCTATAACTGGACATGTTGTGGAGGGATTGAGTGAGTTAAAATAGTAAAGGCCTTGTGATTCATGCCCTGTATCAATCGTCTGTCCCGTACTGTGGTCCTGCATAATAAAAGAATCATCAATAAAATATATACTATAATAAAGGGTACGAGTCAAATGACTAACAGATGCAAGACTAAAAGGACAGTCGGGGACATAAAAATAGAATCTAGATTGACAGAAGATAGAGGATTAGTTTGTCCAATTCCTTTTGCTTTAGTTTGGAATCCATTGGCTAAAGTAATAGTAGGAAGAGATTGTGAATATACAATATTCGACAAAAGTGAAATATTATCAGAGATGTCATCAGAAGTGCATGAGTCCATGACCCACGATCCAAGAGTACTAGAGTGGGAAACATAAGAAAAAGAATTACGGGTAACAGAAGTATTAGTCTGAGCAACTGAGGCTACTTGTGGAGATCTCTGCTTACTTGCTCGATATTGAAGGAACTCATTATATCCTCCTTCAGATAAAAAAAATCCATGGTTATATGTAGTCTTGGTCTGAGAAATATGAGCATTTTTGGGTGGTCGACCATGTAAAGAATAACACACTTCATGAGTATGTCCAAGTTTATTATAATAAGAACATCTGGGTTGAGATCTTCCAAAACTACCTCTTCCTCGTTTATTCTCCATTGTTTGAGATGCCCAATTTTCACTGTCTGGGATGCGAGAACAGAGAAGTTAGCTGCCTGTGATGAGATCATTGGGTGACTAGGTGCTGTAGCAAGGCAAAATAATCGAGAGAATAATTCATCAACTGTAGGGACAGTCGGACTAGCCAAAATTTGATCACGTACTGAATTAAGGTTATTAGGAAGTCCATCGAGTGTAAGAACTTGAAATATCTTCTATTGTTGCTCTTGTTGCTTTTCAATACTAGCAGAAATTGCCATCAACTTCTCAAATTCCTTCATGACTGCCTGTAGTTATTCCTAGTAAGTAGATATATCCAACTCCTATTTTTTCAAGTTTGTCATCCGCGATATCATATCATAGAAATAATATATGTCATTAGTGTATAAAGTACGAGCCTTTTTCCAAACTAAATGACATATGTGGAATGGACGAAACAAGGGCATCAACTTGGGACTAATAGATCGTCACAAGGTACTACATAATTGAGCATCGATCTTCTCCCAAAGTACTTTGGCCTTTTTATCTTCCTGACTAGCCTTTTTGGTTAAGTGGTCTTGAGCACCTTGACCCTTGCACCACATCTCAATAGAGGAAGCCCAAGCTAAATAGTTTGAACTTTCCATTAAGGGCTCCGAAGTAATCATGAAGCTTGAATTTTCAGAACCCGCATTTTTAGAACCAAATACATCAAATTCCAAAGACGTTGTTGGACCAAATAATCAAATACTCAAGAAGTCACAAAAAAAAGACAGTCAAGAAGTAGAAAAGGACACTGCAGCCGCGAAAATTTGAAACGGTCGTTGACTCACTGGAATCTACAACGAGTCGTCGGAAAATAAAAAAGTTATCAGAATTTTGTATAATCCGGATGGGTAGTTTTGGAATTACCTCCCGAGAAAACTGTCCTGAAGAAGTTGGGCCAAAAAGTGGCTGAAAGACGTCGCACGCACAGGCGCGTGGATAGACGCTCTCGCAGGAATCATAGGTTCTACCGACGCACGGAGGCACGTGAAGACAATGGTATCAATTTAAAAATCCACTAGAGAGGAAGTGATGCAGATAGCCTAAAATAGTCACCGGAAAGAAGCACTGTGATTGTCCCAAACTCGATGGTTACTGCATAACGATAGTTCTCTTACGTTTGCTTTGATAGCATGTGAGAAAGCACGTGAAAGAATATATTGTTATTGATGTGTTTAACAATAATACAAGAACCCCTATTTATAATAATACATAATACATACACTAATCATATTCCATGTAGAACTATACTTATTTACAATTATATTAACTATCTAACAAATAGTTTATATCATTACTATCTTATCAAATGTTATTGAAATGCGTCAGTTTCTTTGTTCTTCCATATTCATATGTCAAGATCTATTAAACTCTTATATCTTTTTCGAATTTGAAATGGTGTATTATCGGTAATTTTAAAATTAAAAAAACATATCATTATTTAGGTTTCATATTGATTTATGTGTTTAATTATTAAATTCGATTAACCTTGAAAGCGTACATCAATGAAAAACTATTGTTAGACGATTACGAAAATAACTATCATGTGTTTCTAAAAAAATTCTCCATAAGAATATTTGAATAAATTAAGTTTGTCGTTTTTAATTTTTACTAAACATATATTCGTTTATCAAAACTTTATCTATAACTTTAACAAAGTAAGATTGAAATAATATTCATGTAACAAAGAATCCCAAAAATCCGAAAAAATCGACAAAACCGAACTAATCCAAATCAATATAGTTGGTTTGGTTTGGTTTTGATAAAAATCAAACCAATCCGGCTCATGTATATTCTTAAAACAAATGATATGACTTATTTAAGACCACATATCTAAAAAAATTCTTTTTTTATTAAAGTTTGTACCAAGTCAAATTAAAACAATTTTTTTGATACGGATAGAGTAATCAATAGTCTCACATAAGTAGTGTTGATTATATAACTCACAAAATAATGAACCTCTTTGTAATTCCTTTCAGTTTTTTTTTATTTTTTGTTTCTGGTTAAGCATTTTAATTAAGGGAAAATGTGGACTTTAATATTCCCTTTTCTGTTTTATGCTTAAAACTCACATCAGTATCGTTAATTATCTGACTCACAAATGTCGATGCGAAAAAATGTCACACATTCATCAGGTTGGTCATGCTTTCTGTCAAGGCCTTTTGCCATCTTTTATCATAATCATGTCTTTCAAAAACAAAACAAAAAATGGTATTAAAATCAACTTAATTATGCCTTGATTTGGTAGAAAGATATATACGTATATATGTTTTACATGTATGTATAATAATAAAACATACCAGTACCGCACTCGCTAATTATAGTTCCTAGATCCGCCTATCTAGACCTTTTATAATTTCACCTTAATAAAACTTGGGATTTTTCTCATATATGTATATTACAAACTATTTTACCCAATTTAACTATGTTTTGCTAATTATCAAAATTAATTGTATACAATATTATATATTCTTGAGAACGAGACTCCTTCCAGCTGTTTATTACCTTTTTTAATCTGTAATCAGCGCGCATCAATAATATCTTATGTTTAAAAAAAAAATAGGCAGAAAACACATACGGACGAGGTCAAAAAGTAATTGATCTAAATAAGTGATTGAGTTGTTTAAGCAACTTCAATAATGGTTTAAACAACTGATTGAGTTGTTTAAAGAACTTCAATATTTGCTTAAACAATTGATTGAGTTGCTTAAACAACCGATTAGGCGTACGTATATGAACGATGTGGATAGGATGAGTAACTGTAGGCGACTAGGCGTATGTATAGGTTATTACCAATTAAATGCCTTACTATTAAGGGGCACTCAATTATTATTAACTAGTGAATTTACTCGCGCTCGCGCGATTAATAAAAGACTTTTAATATTTGAATATTAAAATTATATTAGTCTTCGAATCTAAATGTATTAGAGTTCAAGTTCTAATCAATTTTATTATTATCGATCTTATATTTTTTCTAGTTTTTTCTTATTGGGGTTTTATTGTCAGATAGTTGATCCTTTTTCTTAATAACCTAAACGTATATACGTGATGCCTATACCTATTTCTCATCTTTTACCTTTCCTTTTTTTTTCCTTCTTATTTTCTTTCTTGCTTTCCTAACCATTTATTTTTCAGAAAAAATTGTCAAATATGAAAATACAAACTCAAATATAAATTACAGAAAATAGTCCAAAAAAGTTGACCTACTGATATTGTCGAGTATCAACATATTTAATCTCGCATGAAAATATTTTAAAAAATCATGGATAGTTGACTCGCTCATCAGAGGCGTACGTAGTGTTATAGTACCAGATTCATATGAACCTAATACTTTTGGCGCAGAGTATAAATTTAGTGTAGAATTTTATTGAAATTATAACGCATAGTGAGTCTGAACCCATAACTTTTAAAATATACTCTCTCCGTTTCAAATTAGATGAGGTACTTTCCTTTTTAGTCTGTTCCAAAATAAATGACACATTTCTAAATTTGGAAATAATTCAACTTTAAACTCTTCATTTTACCCTTAATGAGAAGCTTTTATAACCACACAAATGACATGACCCTACAAAGCTTTTACCCTCTTAAACTTTTAAGACCACAAGTTTTAAAAGTCTTCTTCTTTTTCTTAAACTCCCTGCCGAGTCAAACTATCTCATCTAAATTAAAACGGAGGGAGTAATAGGTTTAATACTAAGAATCTTAAAGATTTAACCCATAAAATTTAAATCATAAATCCGCCTTTGTCACTGCTTCCCAAGTAATTGTTCTTTTTTATGCTCGAAAATACACAATGTTAAACAGTTAAAGAATACAAATAAAAATTCAAATGAATAAATAGACTTCTGCTTTATGAAAATTAAAGCCTTACCTGTATTGGCTTTGATGAATTGCCTCATGTCAAGCTATGTGAATTGGTTTAAAATGAAAGTGGAAGAAGTGATAAAATTGTGAGTAATTAAAAAGAAGACGAGATTGGTGAATATACTAATAAACTCTGACTAAAGAATTTTTTTGAGGGAACTGCTAGTGGTGAAAAAAAGATAGAGAAATTGATGAGGAGAAATTTTATACCCGTTTTCTTTCCTTATTTTTCTTTTTCTTCTTTTCTTTCTCCCCATTTTCTTTTCCTTTCTCTCCTTTATCTTTTTTTTTTCGGGTTAATTTCACTGATGGTCATCCAACTTATCATTTATTTTACAAAAGTCACTTATCTATTTTACATCACTTAAAAGTCACTCAATTTTACCTTTATAACTTAAAAGTCATTCTAGTTCAAAATCTATAAAATATCCTATAAAAATATGACATGGCATTAAATTTAATTAAAACATCTAATTATAGTGCCACATAACCTTAGATGGACCATACCCAATTTAGACTCATTTCATTCACAATTTGATTTGAACCATAACCCAAATGATTTTTAATAATTTGATTTATGTATATATATAGACCCTTCATTATAGATTTATGTATAATTGATAAACTTTTATATCAAAATGTAATTAAGTAATAACCTTTCTAATAGGAGTAAATAAGTTTATAATATAACATAGCTAGGTAAAAATTCTATAAAATTTTGGGGAAGTAGGAGATGGTTGTAAAAGTTCACCAAGTGTGATCGACAAGGAAACATCAAATTAGTACATTAGCTTCCTCCAACAATATTAACATCTCTGAAAATTTTGCAGAGTGCATAAAAAGAGTTCAATTGCACAACTCATATTCAGCACCATATGCTTTTGGCCAAGCTCAAAATACTCTTTACATTCTTAAGCAAGACTGAAAGAAGTGGCAGTATTCTCCACAAACTTTTTAGCTCCTTTGAACCATCTCTTGTCACCAGCTTGTGCTTTGCAAATGTAAAGTTTGCCATCATTTACTGTGGCTGTGACCAACTGGTGCTTCCCACCTTCATTTCCATCAGCAGTTCTTGTCAATATAGACAAGTAGTAATACTGTTTCCCTCCCACTTCTGCAGTAGATGTCTCCAATACGTTTGCAATAGCCACTGCATCAGATTCAAATCCACCCTGCAGTGCCAAATCCCACGTCATTTTTTGTATCACAATGTTCGCGTATACAAGTTCAGTTGATGCTTTAGCCTAGAAATCCGATAATTCTAGCACATTATTATGGAAAGTACAATTGTCCTATAGCATTTTTTCTGTTGTGTAACTTCAGAATGGACTATCATATGCTAAGTAATAGGGTGTTGAAACGAGCACTAATTAGTAAGTTGAGGGGACCTTATTCTTTCATTAATTAGTGCTACAATGGTAATGTGAACAAAGTAATCTTGTTTAATCTTTGATTTTAACTGGAAAAGAATGAAAGCTAGTTGAGAATATGAAACCTTTAGCAGTCATGCTTGAATTTAACCCTCTTCAATTTCTTAAGCCTAATATGCAATTGTGAACAGTATGATAGTATAAGTAAACTTCACTGTTTCTCATATGAAAAGAAGCAACTTCACTAGATTCTTCAGTTTAAACTACCTTACAAACAACATGAAACCTGTTGAACCATTCGTCATGATGAACTAAAAAGAACTTTAGTACACATAAATAAATCTCACCTCTGAATCAGTTTTGCCAGAGTAGGCTTGTCTTCCTAGCAGATAGTCCACCTGCACAGAAAAGCCAAACCAACGCTCAATTGGTTGTGAGCAAAGTGAATTCTTGCATTTTCCAGTCAATCAAAGAGAAAAATGCATACTTAACAAAGGGAATACTGAGTTTCTAAAAAATGCATAACAATACTGTTTTTATGACTACAGAGGCGGACCTAGGATTTGAAGGTTAGGGGTGTACTACGTTCAACTAAAACCTGCTTCGTACATAGGCTGTCACTACTAATATATCAATATGTTCTGAAGACATACAATATATACATAAAACATTTGCTGAACTTTTGGGTACCAGTGACTCCTCTCTTTACAACATAGGTCCGCCGCTGCTTATGAGATTCCTCATTACTAGACTTGGTGAACCTACTATGAAGCATATATATAGGGAGTGCAACCAGGTAGCGGATAGCCTTGCTAAAACAAGTTTCAAGCACAATGGAGAATAATTTTCTTTTTCTTTTCTCGCCTTTTGATACCCTCCCTATTTTGTATTAGAATATTTTGACTCGGAATTAAAAGAGACTATTTTTACTATAAAAGTTCCTAGTTGAAAAGTAACTAAAACACTCTCTGCTTTCCGTACTAGTTGTTACCTTAAGCTGCAATTTTTTTACGGAAAAACATGGGCCTGGGGCAAGATAACTCAAGTGGAAGAGCCGTATTATAGGTGACCTTATTGTGTGGTTAAAAGAGCACTTGTGTATGTAATACAAGTAAACGTTTACGAAAGCTGTTGTAAAGTTTAGGTTATGGAACCCTACATACTAAAGAAAGAAAGAAAGAAAGAAAGAAAGAGAGAGAATTAGATACTTGAGAGAGGAACTGTTCAGGGGAACCAAAGTCAGTGATGGACTTCTTGTCAGTAGGGGTGATAGCGACAATGACATTGCTGGTGGCATCAAAGTTGTCTTCAAATCTAAGAACCTGACCAGGGTACTCTACTTCCTTGTTTGGGTTCCATTTGGATGGAATTTGCAGCTTGAATCCATCCCCGTTGTATGTCTGGAAATCCGTGTCTGTCTTTGGCTTCCCAAAAACATTTGCTGCATCACAACAACATCATTTACTTCATTTCATGATCTTAGTTATGCTATCACCCACAACTAATTTCTAAATAACCGCGCTCAACTTTGTCAATAGTTCTGAACCATTTCCAATTATTACAAGGAACATTTGAACTCTGATTTGTACCTAATTCCCATAATCAAAGGTGGTCGAGCAATCAAAATCACCTCTATATCATTTCCAAACAGCATTAGGTGTATATATCCCAGATATATAGGCGAACTTTTATAATGATCTCTCAGGAATTACAAGAGGGATAAATTAGGGTTGAATAATTGCAATGTCGCTCGTTTATAATTATATACTGTTAACAAAGAACATGATGATGTAACAAGGAACAACGATATACTTTTAGGAATAGAGGAGGTAGGGCATTACGTTCCTCTGGGGATAGTTTTACTATCGTGCATTCTATTAAAAGTTTAAATTTAGTGCATTGACATCTATATTTCTCGGACTCTCTGAAAATGTCTCCAGATGTATATCGGATTCTCCAAAATAGTACATTTTTTTAGAAACCGGCATGGGTGCGGTAATATTTTGGAGAGTTTGCGTAACATAGATTGACAACATAAAATTTTCACACTATCCAAGTTAATTTGATTCGCAACATGTAATCTCTAGATCAAATATAATACGTAACACACAAAATAAAGTAGTGATCTACTACATATGGCCGATTAAATTGCACTGTGTAAAAGATTTTTACACTATCACTGTATTATAACTTAAATTGATATGGTAACTTGAAAATTATAGTAATAACATGTTATACCTGATTAAATTGCATTGATAGTGTAAAAGTTCTTTAAAGTGTTAATGTATTTTCAGATAAAAATACTTCATCCATTTCAATTTATGTGATGTAGTTTGACTCGGCACGGAGTTTAACAAGAAAAAAAGGCGAAAAGCTTAAAGTATAAAAGCTCGTAGCATTTGTGGAACTGAAGAGATAAAAAGTTTAAAGTTAAATTATTGAACTGAGAGAGTGTTAAGTATAGATATAGGGGGGAATACCAGCTTCTCCATAAGCAGCATCAGCAGGGGAAACCTTGGAACCAACGGCAGCAGCACCAATGAGGAGTGTAAGAGCCAATCTACGAGAGACAGAGACACTGTTGACATTATCTTGTTGAGGTGCAGACTGTTTGTTTTGGGCACGGCACACCAATAATTGGTTAGACTTGAGTGATGGAACAATACCCCTAACTAAGGAAGTTCTAGCTGGAGTTGACAATGCATGATGGTGCAAGAAGCATTGAGTGGAAGCCATTGATCACTTATCTTTCTCAAAGCTGCTATTGCACTTTTTTTCTTTTTCTTCTTTGGGATTCAAACTTACTTTGTTATTTTTTTTCTGCTAAAATGGTGATGTGGGAATGTTTTTGGATTTATTTTGTGATAATATGTGAAGGAGAATTGGTAGAGATGATTTGTATGTGGAAAAAAAGTGGATATCTGGAAGATTACATTTGTGATTGGAGGATAAGCTTCTTGAGGCTGTGGTTGGTGCCAAGTGGACATGCAGATTACAGCTCTAATTTGTTCTAGTGCAATCTACTTTTTTATTTTAGAGTCAAGGCTGTTTTCACTAACATTTTCCTGTCAACATATACTAAGAATGATTTAGATCTTCCTGCTACGACATTAATTATGATTTATTTTTATTTTCGTATGACTAGCAAATATAAAGAATATACATCTACTTGTCCATCATTGGAGCGGATATGAGCTTAAGGGATGAGAATTCATTTTTTGGATCCCAATATTTAGCTTGAAATGTTTTTCTATTCTCAAGAAAGCGCACTAAAATTTAGCAAATAATCCAGTTTATGTTGAAAGCAAGTCCAAAATATTTCTGATGTTTTAACTTTGAACAACCCCTTCTGTCTGTATAAATAAAGAAATAATAGAACCTGTGCAACATTGCGGCTTTTAAAGTTCCTTTACTAATTATTTAACTTCTGATTTCACTCCCATATTTCATTCTTTTTTATTCCCTCCGTTCTAATTTATGTGAACATGTTTGACTGGGCACGGAGTTTAAGAAAAAATGAAGATTTTTGAAATTTGTGGTCCTAAACAATTCAAAAAGGGCCTAGAGTATTTGTGTGGTTATAAAAGTTTCTCATTAAGAGTACAATTGTAAGTTCAAGCAAAATTGTTTCTAAATTTAGAAAGGAATTATTCTTTTTGGAACGAACCAAAAAGGAAATAGATCACATAAACTAGAACAGAGGTAGTAGTAGATATAGTTCCTGTCATATCTTCGTCTAAATCTGCCGTAATAGAGAGTTGAATCGCCGTGGAATCATGAAAAAGAGAACCCCCATTGATGTACCAAAGTACTATAGATGATTGCCCCATTATCCGGAATTTACCAAAAGCGATGTAACTGATTGAATTCTACACAATTACATGAAAAACAATGATACGAAGGTGAAGCCAAGAAATTACTTTCTTTTTCTTTTTCCGTTTCCATTTAATTTTGATTTTGTGTGTGGGGGTGGGGGTGGGGGTTGGGGGGCTTACTCTATTTTCTTCCAGAAGTTGGACTATCATCAGAAACATTGGCAGCCTACATGATTGAATTGAGATATAAGAAGTAGGAAATTTCACTTATCCCAAATGACAAAAGCAACAGGTAAGTCATCTCTAGATTGTTAATCAACACTACAATCAGAAACCTTTTTTTTTTTCGAGAGATACAATCAGATACTTTGGTGTGCCGTTTATTTTGAATTTACAGCTTGGAAAAAAAACCAGATGGAAATCGGTTGGAAATAAGATTATTTGGTCGCAAAAGTCAACAAAAACTTTCTGACAACAAAAAAATAAAACTTCCGACTGATTTCGGTCGAAAATTGATCAAATATTTGGTCATACTTGTATATAATGTACAAAAATAATTATTTATTAAAACTTTTCCAACTTTCCGACCGATTGCGGTCGGAAATTGATCAAATATTTGGTCGTACTTGTATATAATGTACAAAAATAATTATTTATTAAAAGTTTTCCAACTTTCCGACCGATTTTGGTCGGAAATTGGTCAAATATTTGGTCATGCGTGTATATAATGTAAAACAATAATTATTTATTAAACTTTTTTCAAATTTTCAACCGAAATCCGTCGGAAAGTTTGAAATAATTAATTCACGTCCCAAACAAAAATTATATATATTTAATTAACCAACCGAAATAAGTTATAATTAAATATTTTCTACCGATTTCGGTCGGAAAAACGATTTTAAAATAATTAAAATATAAATTTATTAATATTTGTGTGTGTGTGTGTAAATAATAAATAGCTTTTAAATAAAAAATATTTAATACTTATATATATATATATATATATATATATATATATATATGTGTGTGTGTGTGTGTGTGTGTGTGTGTGTGTGTGTGTGTGTTTTAAATTACTTTTATATGGACATTATATCCTATCTTTGTATATCGAATATCGCTTATATACTATACAGTTAGTATATATGTAATTCATATATATATATATATATACATACATATATATATATATATATATATATATATATAGACATCTTAATATAGCTAATGTTATATCGAATATAACTTATATACTATACACTTAGTATATATATTATACTATACTATATATTTGTGTGTGTAAATAATAAAGAGCTTTTAAATAAATAATATTTAATACTTATTTGATATATATATAACTTATAATAAATAATAAGTAGTTAATTAATTATTAAATATTAACTAAACATTTCCGACCGATTTCGGTCGGAAATGGCATGGTCAAACGGTCAAATGTCACTTAATATTTTCGACCGAATTTTCCGACCGATTTCGGTCAAAAATTTACAATTTAGAGATGTCAGGGACGGGCTTCTTCCCCATTTTCCCATTTTCTCTATCTCTCTTCCATTTCTCATCATCTCCTCTCCAGTTGCATTTTCACCCAAAACCACACCCAAAATCAACTCTTGTCTCCCTCCTCACCCAAAATCAAAGCCCCACATCAAAAAGCTGCACATCAGCTTCATCCTCTAAGAAAAAGCAGCGGTTCTTTCCTCTTCAACAAGATAAAACATCAAGTGTTTACCATGAAAATACAGCCATGAAACTTCACCCATAATACCATCCTTCTTTCAAACCAAAGGGCACCATTTTCAGCTCTAAAAACTCGAACTCAAACCAGCCCCAAACCCATGTAAAACTCCATTAAAATAACCCTTGAACCGCCAGAAAAGAGCTGCGAAAATCAGCTCCAAGACACCCTCAAATTTCAGCAGTTTTTCCCCTTAAAACTAGCCCCAAATTCTCTGTTAAACCCATCCGAACAGCAGTGAAAATGCTACTGTAAACTCACCCCCAAATATCCCAAATTCCAGCTCTAAATTACCCGGAAAATCAGCTCTAAACCATCCCCAAATCATCCCCTAATAGCCCCCCTCCAAAACTCGAGCTCGCCCTAAACCCATGTAAAATTCCATTAAAACAACCCTTGAACCGCCAGAAAAGAGCTGCAAAAATCAGCTCCAAGACACCCCCAAATTCCAGCAGTTTTTCCCCTTAAAACCAGCCTCAAATTCTTTGTTAAACCCATCCGAACAGCAGTGAAAACACAACTGTAAATTCACCCTCAAATACCCCAAATTCCAGCTTCAAATTACACCCATCCCCAAATCATCCCCTAATAGCCCCTCCTCCCCCCACCCCCCACCCCCCACCCCCCACCCAAAAAAAAAAACACAAAATCAGTCACAATTTATCGTTTGGGCTTCGTCAAAATTTATTGCTGTTATACATTTTTGAGGTTCTAATATATCAAAGAAAGAAATCTTGCTACACTAAAGTCCGCTTCTTTCTCTTGTCTTTTCTTGTTACGAGTAAATTGTGCTAATGCTTTGAAATGTGTATCCTGATTAATTTTTTTTTTCCTTACATGATATGCTTTGTTCTGTATATAAGTTGGTATGTGCTGATATGATTTGATACTCCAACTATTATTTTTAGTTTTAATGGTTGGAGTTGATTGTGATTTACTGTTAGGATGAATAAGTCATTGACTTCAAAAATTATTACTTTGATGGTTCATGAAGTTATTTACAATTTCTTATGCAGTTTGGGTAGTAAGTTAGGTAATTGAATAAGTAAATACCAGGTAGCTTTAATTTGATTGGGCTTAGGCGGAAACCAAGGCCCAAGACGTTAAAGAATTCAAGTTGAAATATTAATAATTTATCAAGTTATAACCTTTAATAGCCCCCTAAAGTATAAATGACCCTCTCAATACTAGTATTGGCCGAATCATGCTATTTCTTCCACAATAATTTCTCATCCATAAATCATGACCCACAATACTCCAAAATTAGAATAAGCAACTTATAAACATTCACAACTTGATTTAGGCGCGATTAATAAAATATTGTGACTATGATTTATGATTAATGCTAGGGTTTAATTTTTTTAATTTAACTAATTTTAATTATGATTAATACTAGGGTTAGCTAATTTTATTTTATTTAATTATATTTTCCTTTAATGGTCTAATTGAATTAAAAAAAACTTATTTAGGGATATATATGAACTTTCAAATTAATAAGCACTCAAATTATTTAAATTAATTATATTGTAACTAAAGTTTATTATGTAACTTAATTCTATAAATTAATTTGAACTATGATTAATATAATTTATTCATTCTTTATGTAGATGGAATCTCGTAGTTGGATGTATAATAGGAATTATCCTAATCGTCGGTTTTTGAGGGAGGAATTTATAGAAGGGGTTAAGAAATTTATTACGCATGCAATGTCACTTGAACCGTTTCGGATTGGAGGGTTGATTAGGTGTCCTTGTGTGAAGTGCAAGTATTTGCATTTTTTTGGATCGGAGGATGTTAAGGCTCATCTTTATAAAAAAGGGTTTATGGATAATTATTTTGTGTGGACTAGTCATGGAGAGATTGATGGTAGTGATGGTAGATTTCATAACGTAGTTGTTGGTGAAAGTAGTAGGTCGGTGGGGAATAACACTCAATATCCTAGATACTATGAAATGGTTGCGGATGCTTTTGGGATGCACTTCGATTTTGAAACCCATGAAAGTATTGAACAACCTCCTAACGAAGAGGCAAAATATTTTTATGAACAGTTAGAGGCCGCTAGTCGTCCACTAAGGGAATGGAGTATGCACTCTCAGTTGTCTGTTGCGGTTAGATTATTAAATATCAAATCAGATACCAATATTTCTCAAGCGGGAATGAATTCTTTCATTTGCCTTATGAGTGAACTAGTTGACCCAACTTTTAACATACCTGAAGATTTCTATAAGGCTAAAAGATTGGTTTCTAAGTTAGGACTCTCATCTATGAGAATCGATTGTTGTGAAGATGGTTGCATGTTGTATTATAAGGGTCATGCAGATTTAGAAAGTTATAAATTTTATGAAAAACCTCGTTTTAAGCGGCTTTCAAGCGGGAAGAAGGCTGCTGTGAAGTCGATGCATTACTTACCTATTATTCCTAGATTAAAGAGGTTGTATGCATCGATGAGTTCCGCTCCTCATATGAGATGGCACTATGAAAATAGAAGGCCGCCCGGTGTTATGTGTCATTCTTCAGATGGAGAAGCTTGGAAGCATTTTGATAGGACGTATCCGGATTATGCTAGTGAACCGAGGAATGTTCGGTTGGGTTTGTGTGCTGATGGTTTCACGCCATTTTCTGTTTCTGCAACACCATATTCATGCTGGCCAGTCTTTATTACACCTTATAATCTTCCGCCTGAAATGTGACTAGTCCATATATTTTTTTAAATTGTGTTATTCCCGGTCCCCACAATCCAAAGAGTTTGATTGATGTATATTTACAACCTTTAATTGATGAGCTTAAACAGTTGTTGTATGATGGAGTTGAGACATATGATATATCAACTAAGCAAAATTTTAACTTGCGTGCTAACTTAATGTGGACCATTAATGATTTTTCTGCGTATGGTGGATGACTGCCGGAAAGTTAGCATGTCCTTACTGCATGAAAAATGATAAAGCGTTCACTTTAAGACGTGGTTTGATTGCAGTCATGGTTTGATTGTCATCGTCAGTTCTTGCCAGTTGATCATGAGTTCAGAAGGTTGAAGAACGCATTCAAAAAGAATACAGTTGAACATGATTTGTCACCTCCAATTTATTCCGATGAGGAAATTTGGGAGAGGGTTCAGAACTTCACTAAAGTTACCGAGGCCCCACCTTCTAGATTTCTTGGATATGGTGTTACTCATAACTTGACAAAACAAAGCATATTTTGGGAGTTGCCATATTGGAAGGATAATCTTCTTCGGCACAATTTTGATGTCATGCATATTGAGAAGAACTATTTTGATAATTTGTTCAACACAGTGATGGATGATAAGAATAAGACAAAAGATAACTCTAAGGCTAGACTGGACTTACAAGAATATTGCAGGCGACCTGAATTACATTTGCAGTCTGGGAAAAATGGTAAGGTGTTCAAGCCCAAGGCCAGCTACACATTCACTTTGGAACAAAGACGCCAAATTTGTGAGTGGGTCACAAACCTAAAGATGCCCGAGAGCTATGCATCGAACCTGGGAAAACGTGCCGATATGGTTGAGGGAAAGCTGACTCATATGAAAAGTCATGACTGTCATATATTCATGGAAACCTTAATCCCTATTGCATTTTGTGGATTTCCTGAAAATATATGGAAATCCATCACAGAGATAAGTTTGTTCCTCAAAGACTTATGTTCTACCACATTAAGGGAAGAAAACCTATTTCAAATGAATCGGAACATTCCTGTAATCAGTAATAAGCTGGAAAGGATTTTTTCATGTGGTTTCTTTGATGTGATGGAACACCTTTTAATTCACCTTGTACACGAGACACGACTTGGAGGCCCAGTTCAATGCAGGTGGATGTATCCATTCGAGAGGTAATGATCAAACCTTGATTTATTCTTGTGATTTTCTTTAACGTTATCGTCTAATATGACAATATGCAGGACTATCGGCAAGTGTAAACGATTTGTTAAACAGAGGAATAGGATTGAAGGATCCATATGCGAAGCCTATCTTGCAAAGGAAACTGCCCATTTTTGTTCTTACTACTTTGACAGTCATGTGCCATGTGCTAGAAATAGGCCCAATCGGCACAATGTGGTGATTGAAATTGATCCATTATATCCACCAATGTCCGTATTCAATCAACTAGGACGAGGTTCTAAAGATCGAACAAAAAGGGGCCTAAGTAGTATGGAGTACAAATCAGCTTTAAATCATGTGTTACTAAATTGTCCGGAAGTTCAACCCTTTCTTAAGTAAGTGTTGAAGTAATATTAATTTACATGGGCTACTATTTAATTTGGTTGATACAACTAACAAATAATTTTCAATGCGTCGCTCAGTGACTTCGTGAGTCAATTTGGTCATGGTGCTGTATATTCTACATTTGAGGCATGGTTTAAAGAGTGTGTAATTGCATCTTACATACTTTCTCACATGTGAATATACATACTTTCTCACTTGTGATTTATTTACCCTTACATGTAGGTCAATAATTCAAACAACGGTGTTAATCAATTTTTGAAAGACATATCTTGGGGACCTGCACCTACGGTTACGACTATGTCTAAGTATTATGTGAATGGTTATAAATTTCACACTGAAGAATGCTCCAAGTATTAAAAAAAAAAGCAATAACAGTGGGGTGTGTGTCAAAAGTGGTGAAGGCAACCAGGATAGGAAAAATAATTATTATGGTGTGATCAAAGAGATTCTAGAATTGTCATATTCAGGTTGGCCAAATAAGAAGATCATACTTTTTCGATGCAAGTGGTTTGACCCAACACCTAGAAGAGGTACAAATGTACACTCGCAGTACAACATAATTGAGGTTAATAAAAAGAGGGAGTATGATCGCTATGATCCTTTTATAATTGCAGAAAGAGTTAGGCAAGTGTACTATGCTCCATATCCATTGCGGAGGGATAAGGCTGATTGGTTGGTTGTAATCAAAACAAAGCCTGTTGGTAGGGTGGAAGTTGAGAATGTGCTAGATGTTGCTTACCAAAATGATACCTCAAGTGTTAACCAAATGGTGGATGATTAGTTAAAAAATTACTTGGAGCACCCTCAACGCATATTAGAAGAAGTTGATATGGAGGAAATAACAATCATAGAAAATGAGGATGAAGAATCACTTAATGAAAATGAAATAAGTGAAGAGGAAGGATTTTCAGACGAGGAAGGATACGTCGACGAAGACGACTAGCATGTTAGTTTTTTCAAGCGCTCTCAACTTATATGGAATTATATTCTCAATTCTAACATTTTCTTTAATTTATGCAGATGGCCGGTAGGGGTCGAGGTAGGTCTAGGAAGGATAAAAGGCATATTGATCATGATGATGGTGCTACACCCACGCTTCCTTCCCCTCCACACTTGCATCCCTCTGCTACTGATAGCTGGAAGCAATCTTCTAGGCACAGATCTATTCCACCATATCCATCTACTCATCATACTACCCATCATTCGCCCGCTCAGCAGTATTATCACCATTCTCTGCCACAGGGCCATACCCCGCTTCCTCTTCATGATCCTACCAGTACTAACATGGGTGCATCGAGTCACCACTCACAGATCCATATGGTACGCCCGTCATCTGCTCCATTTTCTTCATCTCCAGCTGGATCACATCCATCTATATTTCAGTCGGCCGGATCGCAACAGTGGTCTGGATCGCAGCAGGGGTCTAGATCGATGCAGGGGTGTGGATCGCAACCATCTTCATCAGGGACCCCGTCTCCTTCTCCACGAAGTTCGTCTCCTAGCATTTCTAGACTTCGTCTTCGGGATAGTAGCACTGAGCCAGATACCCCCCTTCTACGCACACTTCAGATTCATCGGAGGATGATGTGCGTTATGATCGTTATCATAGGATCATCATCAGGCCTGAGGGCAATGGGTAAGATTTATTTATTACTTCTTTATTTTTGCTAAATTTTAATAGATACTCTTGTTTATTTAATGTAATTTATATGTTACAGGTTCATTCCTAATCATCATGTTACAAAGATAATCACTGATATTCTTGGCGGGTTGTATAATGCACCCTATCCGACTTGGAGTGACTTTCCAGAGGATCTTGTGCAGCAGATGTTCAACCAATTTAAGGTTTTAATACAATTCTTATCTATTTAAGCATTATATTAATAATATTTTCATCTAACGTTACATACTTTATTTGCAGACTAAGTGTGCCTGGGAGGACCGGTATAACCGTGAAATTTGTAAAAATTGGGAGTACAAATGCCGTAAGAGACTCTCTGATTCCTTCAGCTCCGCTCGAAAGGTTAAAAAGAAGCCTTCATGGGTTCTACCGGATGTATGGGTGGATCTACAAAAGTATTGGGCCACCGAGAAATTTGAGAAGCAGAGTGAACTGGGAAAGAAGGCCCGAGCATCTGAGAAGGGTGGCTCCTTGTACTGTCTGGGTTCAAGGAGCATGGGGGATACGAGGAGATAACTGGTAATTCCTTAAAATATTTCGGTCTATTTTTATCGAACTATATTTATATATGTTAATTTCGTTAACACGTTTTATTATATTTGTAGGAAAAAAAATATGGGAGGAAGATGAGTCATGATGGGTTCTTCATGGAGACTCACATCCGGAAGAAGAAGGCACCGACAGATCCAACTAGATGGGTCGAGGACCGGGCGGAGACTACACATGTAAGTTTCATAACTACTATAAATGTTTATAATATTATATAGTTAGTAATTTTCTATCTTCTAAATAAAGGGTCGCTACAAGATTAATTTGGAGGAGTACACTCAGAGCTTGCCACCGAATGAGCAAGGCGAGCGACCGCCCATTTTAGACGAAGAAGCGCAGAGGATATGGTTGGATGTTGTCGATGGTCCTAAAAAGGGGATAGCATACGGCCTTCCAGATAAATCATTTCGGCGCTATAGGGCTGAATTGCAAGGTATAGGGACTTCCGCCCAAGGTGAGACGATTGATAGGTCGACTATATCGTCTATGGAACAGAAGATCGCAAAGCTGACAACAGAGCTTGAAGAGACAAAGGCTAGAGAAAAAAAGAGAGATGAACAATTTGGTACCCTTAAATTTCAGCTAGAAAGGAGGGACGAACAATTTAATCTCCTTCAAGGGCAGCTAGCCAATCTTCTTGCTAGTGGTGCTTTCCCCATTCCCCGGTTTTGTGATCCTTTCCCATGTGCCGACGATGAAGGTTCTAGGAGTGAAGATAGAGATGATGCTAGATAAAAAACTCATTGAATGGTGTGTATTACTAAACAAAGTATTGAACTTGTCAATATTTAGTTGAGACTAATTTTGAATGATAATTATATTATTATTTTGTTATTGAACATTTTAGTAGTTGTTGTTGTGGTTGTTATTAGTTGTTGTTAGATAATGGTTGTTAGTGTTAGTTAATAGTTTTTGTTAGTTAATTGTTGTTGTTATTATTGTTGTTAGTATATTCATTGTTGTTGAATAATTATGGTTGAATGGCAGCAATGTAATGCTGTCATTATAGGATGGATATTGGTTGTAATTGGCAGGTGGTGTAGCTCAAAATAGGTATTTTCTGCCCAGTGTTTACCCAGATTTTCGACCGAATTCGGTTGAAAATTATGAATTTATATTTATTTTTAAAAATAAATTAACAATTTATTACAATTTATAACTAATTATTTAATTAAATAAAATTATTATTTTTTTAAATTTTCGACCGATTTCGGTCGAAAATTTGAAAATTAAAAAAAAATTAATAGTTTCTGACCGATTTCGGTCGGAAATTTGAAATTTTAAAAAATATATATTTAATTATTTCCGACCGATTTCGGTCAAAAATTAAAGTTTGATAATCAATCAACGCTTTGAAGTTTTTGACCGAATTCGATCGGAAATGTCCGACCGATTTCGGTCGGTACACGTTTACGACCATCGTTTTCCCGACCAATTAAAATCGGTCGGAATTCGGTCGGAAATTATCAATTTCCGACCAATTTCGGTCGGAAATAGCGGACAAAATTATATTGTTTTTTAGTAGTGTTTGGTGTGCCGTTTATTTTGATTTTACTCCACATATTATCTAAAAATCAATTGAAGGTTCGGTTACATGAATTCTAATTATTGTATTTTTTTCATTTAAGTTTGTGTCTTTCTAATATAATAAAGCATCAGAGTCTATATATTCAATTGATATATAAGTCTCTCAACAACAATAACAACATACCCAGTATATACCTACAAGGAGGGTCTGGGGAGGGTAGTATGTACGCAGTCCTTACCCATACCTTGTGAGGTAGAAAGCTTGTTTCTGAAAGACTCTCGGCTCAATAGAACAAAATCACAGCAGTTATGACCGAGAACTACGACAAACGAAATAGTAACAACGTACATCCAGGAAAAAACGAAGCAAAGAGAACCTTATGTAAAAAATATAGATCTAAACATAAGGAACACAGGGGTAACACTAGTACTACAGCTAAGGAAGAAAGAACATGTGTGGGAATGATTTATACTCGACCACTCATGTCCTCAGTAAACTGAAGATGTGCCATGTCACTGTCTGATCACCTCTCCCCAATATTTCTTTGCCCTACCACGCCCCCTCCTTGAACCCGCCATAGCCAACCTCTCACACCTCCTCACAGGGAAATCTATGTTTCTCCTCTTCACGTGACCGAACCATCTCAACCTAGCTTCTCACATCTTATCTACAACACAGGCCACTCCCACCTTATCTCGAATATCCTCATTCCTAATCTTATCCCTCTCGCTATGACCACACATCCATCTTAGCATCCTCATCTCCGCAACTCTTAACTTTCAAACATGAGAGGTTTTGACTGGCCAACACTCTGCCTCATACAATATGGTCGGTCTAACGGCTACTCTATAAAACTTACTTTTAAGTCTTAGAGGTATATTCTTGTCGTACAGAATGCCATATGTGAGCCTCCACTTTATCCATCTCGTTCTAATACGATGTGTGTTCAATCTCCTAGTTTTCTTGGATTATAGAAACAAGATACTTAAAACTTTCTCTCTTAGGTATGACTTGTGTGCCCAACCTCACTTCAATATTAGCCTCCCAAGTCACGTCACTAAAATTGCACTTCAAGTATTCTATTTTGGTCCTGCTCAACTTGAAACCTTTAGACTCTAGGGATCTGCCTCCAGACCCCCAGCCTAGCATTAACACTACCCCGTGTCTCCTCAATCAGTACTATATTGTCTGCAAATAACATGCACCAAGATAACTCTCCTTGAATGTGTCGTGTCAACTCATCCATCACCAAGGCAAATAGAAATGGGATAAGCGATGATCCTTGATGCAACCCCACCTCTACTAGGAAGTGCCCCGATTCTCCTCACACCGTTCTTATCCGAATCTTGGCTCCATCGTACATGTCCTTAATCGCTCTAGTGTATGCGACAGGTATACCTCTAGCCTCCAAGCATCTCCACAAAACCTCCCTAGGGACTTTCTCATGTGCCTTTTCCAAATCAATGAACATCATATGCAAGTCTTTCTTCTCCTCCCTGTATTGTTCCACCAATCTCCTAATAAGATGAATAGCTTCTGTTTCATCATTCCCGGGTATAGAGGGGCAGCTGTTGATACCCAATTTTGCCCTCATATTTTTTAAATAATATATATACTTTAAAAATATTATTTTTGCATCATTATTTAGCTTACAAATCTATACAAGCACTTTTTATAATTTTTTATAATTTTTAGAGCTTTAAAATTAATTTTCTTGCATTTAAATTACATAAATATTTAGTAATTATCCCTTTGAATTATTTGTGATGACTTAATCATCCAAAATTACTATTTTGTATCCTCATATATGTCTCATAATATTTTCACTGCATTTTTGTTTTATATAAATAGTATTTTAAAGTTATTTGCACAATCTTGCAATAATAACCTATATTCATAGACAAATGCTCCTTATTTATATTATTGGCGTCAAAATAGCATTTTTATATTTTTACAATGCTAAATCATTATTTTAAATCATTTTAGTACATAAAAATATTTTTATTCATTTACTAATTATTTTTATAAATTATTTTGATAAATTATGTGTGTTTAAAAGGGTGGCCCAATTATTTGGCTAATTTTCGGACCAATTGTGGCCTAAACACTTAGCCCATTAACCTCAGCAACCCAATCAAATAACCCTCTAATTTAATTACCTATCCGATCTTGGACATTGATCTTAAATGATCAACGGCCCCTAATAAACCAATCGCTTTTAATTACCCAACCCTCTAACCCTAATCCCCATTTCCCTAAAGACCATCGCCCCACTTCCCTCCATCTGTTCTCTCTTCTCCTCTCAAACCCTAGCAGTCGCCTCTTCTAAATCTCCCAACTCTAGTTCTAATATAGAATCTCTCCACAATTTGCCTTCTATATATGCTCCATCTACGTGTTACTTACATGATTTTCGATATCACTTAGTACTTGCCTATTTTTGGCAAGTAACAGGCCTGAATCATGTGAAAACTGCCTTCAATATTCAAGATCCAGATGATATTCCTTCTATATACATTCATGGCAAGGCGATATGAAGCTAATTCACCAAACCATTGGTCGATTCCTTGATTTCTGTCGAATTAGGGTTCGAAATTTTTTCCTTTTCTTTTGCCCGTTCCATTACTGATAGCATGTGGTACTATCTTTCCATATTTATGTTTGATTGATTATTTTCCTTGTTTGTTCTCTTGATTCCTACTACTATATAAACCCCTCCCCTTTCCCCTTTGAAAAGGAGGAGGAATCACCCGGATTCACTAAAAATTGAAGCTATTACTCTATTGGTCTCTTATTCTCTTGTTTTATACTCTAACTCTTGGCCGGCTGAAAGCCAAGGCCACTGGGATTCGATTTTCAACTTTTCTTGGTGCGAGCATTGCCCGGGGTTTATTTGATGCCCTTGAGAACTCTGACGCAGTAAGAATCTAGGTTTTTGGTCTCTGTTGACATCCAGAGCACTGTGGAATTTGTTCTTTCTTGTTGTTTGTTTATTCAACTGATAACTGGTAAGTCTCTTGGTTTTACGGTTTCATTCTTCTATGGTCATGTCCTGCATATTCACGCCCCTGAATTTCATGAACTAAATGTTCTCTTAGACTATCTCTATGTGTAACTTTACTAGCATTGCACTCGTATTCTGATTTGAACCTCTTTAGCATTTGGCCTTTTACTTAAAATCTCCAGTTTTTTGAGATATGTTATTTGAATATGTTTCACCTGAATAATTTAGACTCTATTAAGTTTATTTAGCCTAATGTATTAGTACTTGAATGTCTACATCACTGTTTGACATGAGTTTGCTTTCCTACTCTACTTTGAATCCTTGCAATGACTGCCTCACATCTGTAATGTGTTATAATCTGCGACTTGCTCCCCTTCTATTGTATCACTCAGAATGTCTTTGGCTTACTTAATTCCATATTCCTTTAGTGATTATTTGAGACTTTAGAGTAGCTATCTTAATCTGTGTTTCCTTACAATATTTAAGACTGTTTGTCTTAGTGATAAATTGGTATGTCTGCTTTCTGGTATTGTGGAGGATATTCAGCACGATTTGAACCCTTAGGCTTTAACCCTTTAAGTTAGTGCCTTACTCAGACTTGTTTGGTATTATGCATCTTTGTGTGTTAATCTTGTAATCTCAGAAAATTCAACTCTCCTTTTTTATCTCAATGTGTTTTCTGCCAATATGTCACTTCTTGCTAAGTGTTAAACCTGTAATAGCAACCTACCTCTAAGTCTTGTTGACCTTCTTAACTAGTATGTTTTGTATTTTAGACAACTTTGCTATGTCTGCTTTCTAAAATACAAGTGCATCTCTTCAAATTCTGTCCCTTAACCATTGTTCTCTCCCTCTCATTTGTTACCTATGCTATTCTGAACCTATCATTCTTGGCCGGCTGAAAGCCAAGGCCACCAAGACTCTTACTACTGACCTCTCTAGTGTGAGCACTGCTCGGGGTCCATTTGAGACCATTGTGAACTCTGACACACTAGGATTTGGGGTCTTTTAGCCACTCTCTTTACTATTGAGACCTGAGTTATCTCTAATACTCAACTCTTTCTTCCTACTGTCTACTGAATATGTAAACTGGTTGGTTTAAGTGATTCAATATCTGGGTAATATTGGTCAATCTATGGCTGTTTGGTTTGGCTTGAGTTCTCCTATGGCTTCTGGGTTGTGCTGATGAATATAGTTCCCTGTTGGGAATCTCGATATGCTATGTGAGAGTTGTTGAAGGCCCAGGCAATGTTGGGTATTTCC
The DNA here is from genome assembly GCF_000715075.1 of Nicotiana tabacum. Classification (NCBI taxonomy): domain Eukaryota; kingdom Viridiplantae; phylum Streptophyta; class Magnoliopsida; order Solanales; family Solanaceae; genus Nicotiana; species Nicotiana tabacum. The sequence goes on from NC_134092.1 coordinate 39,390,951, forward strand.
TTTTAGGCATGATGTGGCCTACTGTCACTGCTTGTATAATATTTTATAATTACGTTTATCATTGGGTCTGTAATAACTCTGTAATGAACGATTGGGGTGATAGTGAAACTGGGGAACGGGTATACTCTGATATTTGCATGCAAGGGTAGAAAACATGCCCATATGTGTAATGACCTGACATGTCATTTTGAGTATTATAACCTCATTCCCCCATTTTTTGCTCAATTTATGCTTTACAGTTGATTTATGACTTATTGGGTTAGTTGGTTCGGACCCGGAAGGAATTCAGAGTGAAATGAGATACTTAGTCTCATAATTGAAAATTTAAGTTAGAAAAGTCGACCGGATGGGGACTTATGTATAAACGACCTCAGATTCGAATTTTGATAATTCCAACAGCTCCGTATGGTGATTTTGGACTTAGGAGCGTGTCCGAAAAATTATTTGGAGGTCCGTAGAGGAATTAAGCTTGAGATGGCGAAAGTCGAATTTTTGGGAAGTTTGACCGGGGGATTGACTTTTTGACTTTGGGGTCAAAATCTGATTCTGAAAATTTGAATAGGTCTGTTATGTCATTTATGACTTGCATGCAAAATTTGAGGTAAATCGGACGTGATTTGATAGGTTTCGGAGTCGTTTGTAGAAATTGGAAATTTCAAATTCATTAGGCTTGAATTGGGGTGTAATTCATGGTTTTAGCATTGTTTGAGGTGATTTGAGGGTTCAACTAAGTTCGTATGATATTTTAGGACTTGTTAGTATATTTGGTTGAGGTTCTAGGGGCCTCGGGTGAGTTTCGGATGGTTAACAGATCAAAATTTGGACTTAAACAGCTGCTGGAATTTTCTGATATCTGTATCTGATTTCCTTATGCACGATCGTGTAGGCTTAGTTGGACAGTAGAGGTTTAGTGCTTTGCGATCGCGTGGGGATATCCGTGATCGCGTAAGGTTAATTGAGGCCTGCTGAGTTTTGTGCTTCGCGATCGCGTGAAGAGGGATACGATCGCGTAGCTTTCAGATTTTGTGACTCGCGAACGCGTGAAGAAGGTCGCGTTCGCGTAGAGTAAGTGGAGCGGAGGTAGAAGTCACGCGTTTTGTGCCTCACGATCGCCTGGGCAGTCCGCGATCGCATAGGTATGTGATGGTGTGCATCGCGATCACGTGGGAAAGTCCGCGATCACGTAGGGTTAAATCTGGGCTGTGGAAAACTGTTCTTCGCGATCGCGTGGGAATGTTCATGACCGTGTAGAGCAAATGTCTGGGCAGAGAGTTTAAGTTCTGAAAATGGGCCCATTTTTGACGGATTGGAGCTCGGGAAGAGGCGAATTTTGGGAGATTTTCAGAGGAAACAATGGGGTAAGTGTTCTTAACTCAATATTGGCTAAATTACCCGAATCCATGGTTGTTTTTAATATTTAATTGGTGAATTAATTTAGAAAATTGTGAAAATCCCTATTGGTTTAATTTGGAGATTTGAGGGTTGGGTCAACGTCGGATTTGAGTAAAATTGGTATAGTTGGACCCGTGGTTGAAAGGGCGTTCATATTTTATAACTTTTGTCACGTTCCGAGGCGATTTTTGAGTGTAATTTTGGATTTTGTGGAAAAAATAGTATTTTGATATGGAATAAATTCTTATAATTTGGGTTGACTGAATCAAATTAATTGTTACTAGATTCGAGCCATTCGGAAGTTGTTATGCGCAGAATGGAATTTCTGGAGCATTGTTTAGCTTGCTCAATATTGGATTCAGCTTGTTCGAGGTAAGTAACTCTTCTAATCTTGGAGCTGAGGGTATGAACCCTGAATATATGTATTATGTGAATTGTTGGGAGGTGACGCACATGCTAGGTGACGGGCGTGTGGGCGTGCACCATGGAAATTATGACATAATTGTTTCCGTGAAATTTTGTAATCAAATAATCTTGGCGTTTTCTATATAGTTTTATGTGCTAAAGAAATTGAGCTGAAAATCATATTAAAAATCATGTTGAGGCTATGTGCCAGTATTATTTGGACTCACAGAGGTCATATTGCTGTGAATTATTTGTTTTAAATTGAAAATTTCATACTCAGTCATATTCATGTCATTACATATTATATCTCAGTCTTTGTTGTTATTTATTGATACATCATATCATCATTTTCAGGCTATTTTCATGACATTGTGAACCCGAGAGACTGTAGAGATTGATGATTGAGTGAGGCCGAGGGCCTGATTGTGAAGATAATTATGGGATCGGACTGCACGCCGCAGCAGGCCACAATGGCTTATTATAGCACGTGAGTTGTCTGTGCGGATCTAGATGTTGATACTATAGCACATGAGTTGTCCGTGCAGCACGTGAGTTATCCGTGCGGATCCAGATATTGATACTATAGCATGTGAGTTGTCCATGCAACACGTGAGTTATCCGTGAAGATTACAGCGCTTGGGCCGAAGGAGCCACTCCGGAGTCTGTACACACCCCCAGTGAGCGCATGTACCTACTGAGTGCGAGTGCCGAGAGATTGGGAGGATTGAGTGACTGTGAGGACTGAGTTAATGTGAGGATTGAGTGATGGGGAGGACTGAGTGAATTGATACTCTGAGAGTATGCATATGAGTTCATCTCTGATATACATTGCATTGACATGCACATATAACATACAGGTATAGAGATGTATTTTTCCTCATGTTGTACGATATTACATCATTCATGATTTCTGACATATGTTGGCAGATGGGCATAGTGATGCATTTGTTTTGTACTGGTTATCTGGAAAGACAAAATGAAACATCTTATTTATTATTGAAAGGATTTTGGGAAAATTACTGTTTCCAAACTTATTCATATTTTTGGCCACTCCGGTAAACGATTTGGGTTTTCATTGATGTACTTGAAAGGCATAACTATTTTCAGAAATCATGTTTTTGCTTAGCATTTGATTGTTAAGTTACTTCTGGTATTACTTGTTTAAGTTGTTATGAACTATTGTTGGTTATTGAAGTTGGGACCCGACCTTGGTACAAGCTCGTCACTACTTTCAACCTAAGGTTAGGTTTGTTACTTATTGAGTAAATGTGGTCGGTTGTACTCATACTACACTTCTGCACCTTGCGTACAGATGTTGGCTGCTGATGTTGTTGTGTTCGTTGGGAGCTGGATCTGAAGATGTACCTGTGTTCCGGTTGTAGCTGCCTCTTGTTCATGGTAGCCTTAGATTCATAAAACTCTATTTATGTACTTTTCAAATAGATGATTTATTTACTTCATACCAGGTTTGTAAACTCTATTCTTAGAAGCTCATGATTTGTATTACCAGTTCTTGGGAAAATGTATTAGTTTTATATATTTTCTTTTAATTAATTGCCTTATTAATTTCATTGGAATTAGATAGTTGGTAATTGGCTTACCTTGCGGGTTGGGTTAGGTGTCATCACGACTAGTTGAATTTTGGGTCGTGATAAGGTGGTATCAAAGCTCTAGGTTCATAAGTTCAACAAGTTATGAGCATGTGTCTAGTAGAGTCTTGCGGATCGGTATGATGACGTCCATACTTATCTTCGAGAGGCTACAGGGCATTTAGGATAATTTTCCATATTTCTTTCTTTATCGTGCGGAATTGATTCAGCTTGAAATATAACTCTTTGAATTCCTTCAACACATTCGTATGCGCACATAAGCACTCGGTATCAGCTGTGCATCGTCGGCTTGTGATTCCATGGATGAGGTTCGAGGTGAGTATTCTGTGTTTTGGTGATGGGACAGTCTGGAGGACTTGAGGCCATGGTTGGACCGCAACTTAAGCTCTGTAACTTCAGTTGTAACTTGTACATTTTGACTCATATGTCCAGTGATGTCCCTACGAGTGAAATTTATGGCTCGATGAGCGGTGGAATGGCTTTGTGATGAGTATAATGTAACTGCGGGATGTGTTAAGACGATTTGAATGTGACGAGAAGTGTTTCCTTGAAATGTAAAGGAAGGCCATTGGGTGGTTGATTTTCATTTTGATGTGACATACAGTCTTGAGTGTGAATGTTTTGAAGGATCTTTCGCGTTGTTAAATTTAGGGACAAATTAAATTCTCATGTCTGGTTAATGAGTTTGGACTCAAAAAGATTAAGTGATTTCATAGTAATTGTAACTGCGAAAGAGTATAACAAGATACCAATTTGAGGCTAAGCATGTAGGTTATCCCCTACGGAGTAATTTACGTAGGTATGTTACTTATATGTGATTGGAGAGTTTCTTTTCTGCCAGCAGGGCATATGTGTGGAGATTTGAATTTGAATATGGCTGAGAAAGTTGACTTGAGTGTCAAGAGAATGATTGCGAGCTTAGCGGATGATTTGGGATATTTTTATGGTTGGCGTTGCATGAGTTTGAGAAGAAGTTTCGTTGAACTGACTGTGGCATTATGGCAGTAATAGAGTATTGGTATTGTGAGTTATGGAATATTTTAATCTATGGCTTTGAGCCAAGTGGGGGAGCCTGCTATTGATAATTCAATTTCATGGTTTAATGTAAAGGTTTAGTTTTGGGCTGAAGCATACTGGTGGGTTAGTTATGACTTGCAGAAGTTGAGATCGAGGATAACTCGAGTAAGGAAATTTCCTGGATACGGGTTATATTGCACTTATGAGTATATGAAAATTGTGGGATAAGTGAGTTGTTATTTGTGAATGATGTAGTGCGCACGGAGTATAAATTTGATAGGTGGTATTAAAGTAGAGTTACTTCTTTGAGTGCTGTTGTGCTAATGGGGCACGTGCCTTTTGGACCACTTGGGCGGTGTAATGTGGATTTGAACAAAGGGGGTGACTCTCGAGTAAGTTCTAATGGATTCGAGATTAATATATAACAATTGAGAATTTTTGGCAGATTAGTTTATGGCTAAAATCTGATATTTAAGCTGGATGATGTCGAGACTTGTGGCATTTTTGTATATCATTATGGATTTTATATTTCGGTGTCAGGAAGGTGAATGAAACGACCTTAGACTCAAATAAGGTATTTTCAGAGTGGGTGTTTCGATTGAAGTATTTATAGGGGTAATTATGATGTGGTGAGACTCTACAGATATTTTGGTGGCAATATTCTTGGGTTTGGTGACCTACATGGTTTGGTCGAGTTAGAGGAATTTAGTTATAATAGCTTGGTTATATGCAGATGGATTTCAAAGTGTTCTTGATGGTTTCTACCATGGTTTGAACCGGATATTTTCTACTGGTGTGGGAAATATGTTGTGTATTATGATTTCCTCCTGGAAGGAAGCAAGAGAAAGGTTTCTAACTAACCAGGTATGTAATTTACTGGTGACTCAGAGTTGATAATGGGATTCTTGTGCTTGTCACATGATGGCATAATAGGTGGTTTGTTGTGCGGGATTAGGATTTACATGTACAAGGTAACAGTTCAGTCTTGAAGAGAAGGTAACGAATGTTGGACAACATGGTCAGTTTCAAATATTTTGATGAATGTTCTAACTGCTTGGTAATTCCTGATAAGGGTGCACATTTCAGAAGGCGCGTTGTGTTTTGACTTACGGATGTTCATCGGTATTGCAGTACTCACCTGTTTGATAGACTGCTGATATTCAAATTATTGTTATGTGGCACGGAAGAATTATGAAAGTATTCCTCATGGGATTATCGTGAATGGAAAATATGTTAGTCATTTTAGTGCTTAAGTTGGGATCAGTTACGGTGATTCATGTGTTCGATGAATTTGGAGACTGGGAGTTCTCAGAAGTATATTGTTTCAGGGTTGCGACCTATTTGAGGTGACTATTTTATTTAAAACTCGGTGGAGGCACTAGTTGCGTTAATTATTTGTGATAGCTATGCGCTATGAGTGTGTATATATGTGAGGTTTGAGCCCATGTGCGGTCATTAGAGCAAGTGTTTATACTCGGAAGAATGCTTAGGCTATATTATGCCTAGAGTTGACTGTTAAGCGTAAAGTTATAACGTTTACTGTATTCGTACCTTGTTGAGAACTATCTGGGCTATACTTGAGGTTACAAAGAAGATGATTCCCTAAATAAACGGGGTAGTTACTAATTCTGCGTTAAAAACATTGCCGATTTGAAGTGTGATAGCAGACTTTGCACGTGCTTACACTATGGCGTGCTATTTCTACCAGTCCATGAGCATGAGAATCTTATTTCATTATCATATACAAGTATACTTGTTTAATTGCTTATGTATGATATGCTGGGACTGGAGGCCCGTGACCATGCCGGGCGATTCATATTATTGGCACGTGAGTTGTCCGTGCCATGTGTGGGAATTCTATTTCTATAATAATTTATTTGATCTATTAATTTCCTTCCTCTATAATTGAGCACATTCATCTATAGTTATTCTCTTCACAAAATTTGAGGAGTTGGTTGTAACATTGCGGTTGTCGTGGTACTTGTTGAACTTGTAATACGGTTCTCTTCCTTGAGACATCTCCCATATTTGGGTACAAAGATTGTGCAATTGTGGCTTGAGTTATATTGATGTGGCATCCCTATGGGATAGTTGTGTTTAATAATATAAGGTCATTGGACCTAGAATGGGTACTATCAGTCTTGATTATGGTATATTCGGGAGGATAATATTGAAAGTCAGCTTAGGAGAGGATTATGGTTCTGGTTGGGGCTAGAGATCTCCATGGCTAGTTGATCTGATGAGTGGTTATAAGTTTTTGATTTTTTCTTTCATCATTGGCAGTGTACAAAGGTTTCAGAATGAGGTTCTGTTGAATGTGGGGTTTTATACTAGTACTTGGTTGGTTTTGAGTAGTTACTGTGATCTGAAATGGTGCTACGAGTATGCGAGTTGTGCAGTATGTTATGTGATTATATCTGGGATTATGGTTATGGCTGGATACAGCTTGTTCAGGCTTATACAGTGTGTAGATGTGAGATTCGGGTCTTGAAAAGAATTCTGGATGTTAGAAATTTGGCTCCATGGATTTTGGGCTAAGGTTAAATTAATAATTTTTAGCTATGTTGTGTGGTCAGGCCTATATAGAATAGGGTGATGTGAGATCATCCCCGGGTATGTGTGTGGTAAGGTGTAATAGAGCTTTGAAGGTTAAGAACAACTCTTGGCACGTTCGAGGATGAGCGTATGTTTAAGTAGGGGAGAATGTAACGACCCGGCCGGTCATTTTGAGTATTATAACCCCGTTCCCCCAATTATTTGCTCAATTTATGCTTTATAGTTGATTTATGACTTATCGGGTTAGTTGGTTCGAGTCCGGAAAGAATTCGAAGTGAAATGAGACACTTAGTCTCATAATTAAAATTTTAAGTTAGAAAAGTCAACCGGATGAGGACTTATGTGTAAATGACCTCGAATTCGAATTCTGATAATTCCAATAGCTCCGTATGGTAATTTTGGACTTAGAAGCGTGCCCGAAAAATTATTTGGAGGTCCGTAGTTGAATTAAGCTTGAAATGGCGAATGTCAATTTTTTGGGATGTTTGACCTTGGGGTTTACTTTTTGATATCGGGGTTGAAATACGATTCTGAAAATTTGAATAGGTCTGTTATGTCATTTATGACTTTCATGCAAAATGTGAGGTCAATCGGACGTGATTTGATAGGTTTCGGAGTCGTTTGTAGAATTTTCAAAGTTCATTAGGCTTGAATTGGGGTGTAATTCATGGTTTTAGCGTTGTTTGATGTGATTTGAGGGTTCTACTAAGTTCGTATATTGTTTTAGGACTTATTGGTATATTTGGTTGAGGTTCCAGGGGCCTCGGGTGAGTTTTGGATGGTTAACGGATCAAAATTTTGACTTAAACAGCTGCTGGAATTTTCTAATATCTGTATATGATTTCCTTATACACGATCGCCTAGGTTTAGTTGGTTAGTAGAGGATTAGTGCTTCGCGATCGCGTAAGGTTAATTGAGGGCTGCTGAGTTTTATGCTTCGTGATCGCATGAAGAGGGATGCGATCGCCTAGCTTTGAGATTTTGTGACTCGCGAACGCGTGAAGAAGGTCGCGTTCGCGTAGAGTAAGTGGAGCGTTTTGTAGAAGTCACGCGTTTTGTGCTTCGCGATCGCGTGGGCGAGTCCGCGATCGTGTAGGTCTGTGATGTTGTGAATCACGATCACGATCGCGTGGGAAAGTTCACGATCGCGTAGGTTTAAATCTGGGTTGTGGAAAACTGTTCTTCGCGATCGCGTGGGAATGTTCGCGACCGTGTAGAGCAAATGTCTGGGCAGAGAGCTTAAGTTCTGAAAATGGGACTTAGTCCCATTTTTTATTTTTGACTGATTGGAGCTTGGGAAGAGGCGATATTTGGGAGATTTTCAGAGGAAACAACGGGGTAAGTGTTCTTAACTCAATATTGGTTAAATTACCCGAATCCATGCTTGTTTTTAACATTTAATTGGTGAATTAAGTTAGAAAATTGTGAAAAAACCTCTTGGTTTATTTTGGAGATTTGAGGGTCGAGTTGACGTCGGATTTGAGTAAAATTGGTATGGTTGGACCCGTGGTTGAAAGGGCGTTCATATTTTATAACTTTTATCGGGTTCTGAGATATAGGCCCCATGGGCAATGTTTTAGTGTAATTTCGAATTTTGTGGAAAAATTAGTATTTTGATATGGAATAAATTCATATAATTTACGTTGACTGAATCAAATTAATTGTGACTCGATTTGAGCCATTCGGAAGTTGTTACGCATTCGGCTTGTTCGGGGCAAGTAACTCTTCTAATCTTGGAGTTGAGGGTATGAACCCTGAATATATTTATTATGTGAATTGTTGGGAGGTGATGCACATGCTAGGTGACGGGCGTGTGGGCGTGCACCTTGAAAATTGTGACATAATTATTTCCGTGAAATTTTGTGGTCAAATAATCTTGGAATTTTCTATATAGTTTTATGTGCTAAAGAAATTGAGCTGAGAATCACATTAAAAATTATGTTTAGGCTATGTGCCAGTATTATTGGGACCCACAGAGGTCATATTGCTGTGAATTATTTATTTTCAATTGAAAATTCATACTCAGTCATATTCATGTCATTACATATCATATCTTAGTCTCTGTTGTTATTTATTGATACATCATATCATCATTTTCGGGCTATTTTCATGACATTGTGAGACCATGAGAAAGAGACTGGAGAGATTGATGACTAAGTGAGGCCGAGGGCCTGATTGTGAGGATAATTATGGGATCGGGCTGCACGCCGCGGCAGGCCAGATGTTGTCTGTGTGGATCCAGATGTTGATACTGCAGCACGTGAGTTATCCGTGCGGATCCAGATATTAATACTATAGTACGTGAGTTGTCCGTACAGCACGTGAGTTGTCTGTGTGGATCCAGATATTGATACTATAGCACGTGAGTTATCCGTGTAGCACATGAGTTGTCCGTGCAGATTACAGTGCTTGGGCTGAAGGAGCCCCTCCCCCAAGTGAGTACAGGTACCTACTGAGTGCGAGTGCCAAGTGTAGAGTGTCGAGTGCGAGTGCTGAGCGATTGGGAGGATTGAGTGACTGTGAGGAATGAGTGATGGGGAGGACTGGGTGAATTGATACTCTGAGAGTATGCATATGAGTTCATCTCTGAGATACATTGCATTGATATGCACACATGACATACAGGCATAAAAATGTATTTTTCCTCATGCTGTACGTTGTTACATCATTCATGATTTCTCACACATGTTGGCAGATGGGCATAGTGATGCATTTGTTTTACACTGGTTATCTGGAAAGAAAAAATGAAACATCTTATTTATTATTAAAAGGATTTTGGAAAAATTACTGTTTCCAAATTTATTCATATTTTTGGCAACTCCGGTAAATGATTTGGGTTTTCATTGATGTACTTGAAAGGCAGAACTATTTTCAGAAATCATGTTTTTGCTTAGCATTTGTTTGTTGAGTTACTTCTGGTATTACTTGTTTAAGTTGTTATGAACTATTGTTGGTTATTGAAGTTGGGACCCAACCTTGGTACAAGCTCGTCACTACTTTCAACCTAAGGTTGGGTTTGTTACTTATTGAGTACATGTGGTCGGTTGTACTCATACTATATTTCTGCATCTTGCGTGCAGATGTTGGCTGCTGATATTGTTGTGTTCGTTGGGAGGTGGATATGAAGATGTACATGCGTTTCAGTTGTAGCTGTCTCTTATTCATGGTAGCCTTAGATTCATAAAACTCTGTTTATGTATTTTTCAAACAGATGATGTATTTACTTCATACCAGCTTTGTAAACTCTATTCTTAGAAGCTCATGATTTGTACTACTAGTTCTTGGAGAAATTTATTGGTTTTAGATATTTTATTTTTATTAATTGCCTTATTAATTTCATTGGAATTAGATAGTTGGTAATTGGCTTACCTAGCGGGTTGGGTTAGGTACCATCATGACTAGTTGAATTTTGGGTCGTGATAATAGGATTCATGTGATTTACTTATTATCCGACTTTTTGTATATGCCATTTAACTTCCACTGGAAGAAATCATGCCTTTAGGAAACTCACACACTCACATAACTTGTCTACCATCAAGGAACGGGTGTTAACCCTCTATTTATTCTACTGATATGTGCTACTAGACAGCATACAGGAAATAAATGCTAGTGAACTTTCTTTCGTTTTGTATGATTATAGCATATTTATTAAATACCATGCCTATAGGATCTCACTAGCTTATGTTCTATTTTCACCTAGAAATCATGCCTATAAGACCTTGACTAATTAATTAGCTACTGTTATTGTTATTGCTCCGTCTAGATAACCTGTTCAGAGAGGTAAAGTGTTATAAAATAAAGGTTCGATTGTCAATTGTTAGAGATCTTGCCTATAGGATACTGTCATTCGCTTAATATTGTTTATCCCCTTGTCAAGGCTGGGTTCCCAGAACTATTTTCATTTGCTTAACTATGCCACTATTGGATATCATGTCTGTAGGACAATGTCACCTTTCTAAAACTGGTATCTAAAACCAGCGTTAACAGCAAATGGTTTACTGCTTCCTCGTCTAAGCCACTAGAAGCAGTAATGTCATAAAAGCGCGTTTGAATCCAAGGTCACATAGAAACCATGTCTATAAGGCTTAATGATTTCTAATTGGCTTCAGTTCTGAAACTGTCCAATGCTCAATGTGAGAACCTATTTTACGTGCATTTATTGTCCAAGTGTGGAGGCTAACTTGAGCCTTTAACTGCTCTCATTTGAAGTCTAATTTATTTTGTATGTCGCCTAGTTTTATCATTTTGAGCGTCCTAAGTTATGTCTAGAACCATCCTAAACAGAGGTCCAATGCCTCCTGGACCATAGGTATAGGACGGGTAGTGCACACATAGGGCACGACTTAGAATTGAATTAGAGCGCTTAGGTAAATAACTTTAACATAGTAATCGGGTAGCGGGAGATGATAGTTTGTGCCCGCTGAATAATATGAGTAACTCCTTACCTCAAGGGAGTTGTGAAGTATTATTTATGTTGCACGGGGTGATCCTTTAGGCTAAAAAAACTTAGGACCCCATATCCTTTTATATACTTGTTGTACACACTTCGACATAGATCAATAGTTATATCCTTATAATCCTTACTTCTCATTGTATTAATAAATTCATTTGACTCGTACTCTCTTTGTTTATCTTGCCTAATTATAATCCACATAGTCTTAAGTTCGGCCAGGACCCATAGTTGTGAACCTCGAAGAGTGCCTAACACCTTCTCTTTGAGGTAATTTGAGCCCTTACCCGATGTGTGGTGGCGTTGACTAGTCAAACAGAGTTATCTGCATAATAGGTTCCCTAACTCACCTTAAAAAGCGTTAGGTGGCGACTTTTCTCTTAAACACTCCATCTTCCATCCAAAAGAGTTGTCGCACATCGAGGCCCGCTTTCGCGAGAAAACGGGGCGCGACAAACATGAACTGGCTCTCAGAGATAGACACACCCCTCCTCAGTTCAATTGCAGTTTTTAGTGGAATAAATTACGATTAATTATAGTAGGATTTAATTCATCCGAATTTCGAATATATATATATAATTTAGGGGTATTGGCTGATGACATGGCATGTCTTCTTTGACGAGAATACACATTTTTCTTAATTCTCACAAATTTTCCTTCTTTGACCGTTTATTTGCTATCTTAATTACAAATCGAAAAGGCACTTCTTCAAATCTTTTAAATGCACTTCCCCTATTTTCTTCTACTTCTCCTATTATTTCTCCCACCACTTCCCCAACAGTTGTAACGCTTGCATAATACGTTTTTTTTGCATGCACCTAAGTTCACTTTCCTTTTCTTTTTCTTTGAAATATCTTTTCCAACAATCATTACTCTTCAATTTCTTAACAAGCATGTAAAATTTACTTTATATTTCTTCGGCTATATCCTTTTCCTACCTTCTATTATTTTCACAATCTTAAATCTTTCTCAAAATTCCTGCCATTGCCATTCATAATAGAAGAATGAATGTTGGAGAAAAATAAATACAATAATAATGTCAGCGATTTTTTCTTAAATTTTTTAAATGCTCTGGTTTGCGAATTATTGAAAATTTGAAATGCATGAGCAACTGTAAGAAAGGCAATAATTTTTCAACTTATAGGATTTGCACTGTCACGACCCAAACCGATGGGTCGCGACGGGCACCTGGTACCTTACTCAATCGAGTACCAATGTAACGTATCTTTCTTATTACATCATCATATACACATGACATACGGGCCTAATAGGCCAACATCATCATTTATAAACTCAAAACATAGGCCGACAAGGCCGTACAATCTTTCATGTACACGACATATGTCTACAAGCCTCTAAGAGTATATAATTGTCATAAAGGTCGGGACAGAGTCCCGCCATACCAAACCATACACATCTAAATCATACTGACCAAACATGCCACTCCGGAGCAAATGAAGTGCACCAATATCTTCTGCTGAGCAGATCGCCTACTTGGAGGACTCTCGACCTGTCTATCGAGACCTGCGGATATAAATGCAGCGTCCCCAGGAAAAAGGGACGTCAGTACAAATAATGTACCGAGTATGTAAGAAATAAAAATCAGTAAATAATAGACATGAGAGAAACATGGAGTAAAAGACTCGACATGTACGTATGCATAGCTCTGTGAATAATTTTATTTTTATAATGTCATGCATATGCGTATAAATGTCATACCATGCATAGGTATATGTGTTCATAACATCATCAAGCCTCTGAGGGCATCCCATCATATTATTTCGGCCACTGTGGGCAAATCATCAACGAATACCAGCTGATCAGGTGGTGGTGCGTATATAACGCCGTAACATTTTCCCATATCCCATATCCATATAATATACACATATACGCGTATATAATGCCATCTGGTCATGGGTCAATGTACATGTATAAATGCATGAAATGCATAAGAAATATGTTAATAAGATTTTCTCGGAATGCCATAAAAATCAATATACCTTTTGGCTAAACTTTATCAAATACGTATTTTTCTGAGACCCATGAACAGAAGATATAATAATAATTCGCATGGGGAAATCAAAAATATAGACACCCCTAGTATTTTTATAAATAGAGTCATTTATGAAAGTTGTGTATTTTGCTCGTTTCATTTGTATTATTTGGATCATGCCAAAAAGAAAGAAGGGATAGTCTTAACATACCTGGAGTAGATTCTCTCGACAATCCCTCTAACACACGTTAATTGTGACAAAACACGTAACGACGGATCGAGGTAGGAAAAAATTCGTATGATATCCTTGAGAAAGATTATACCGTGCTCTCTTAAAATTGCATCTCGACCAATCCGAATTTGCGCTTCTTTTTCCTTTCCGTGCTTGTACACTCAACATAGTGTACTTTTAGAGATACTATTCAAATAAAAGCTAAGTTTCTCCCAACAAGCTGGACAAAGAAGTTGGCTTTTAGGCAAAGTATCATCCGTTGTTTAGCAAACAAAAGACCATTATGAAAATCTTACTTAAAAGATGTATGATAATCTACTTATCTATGAGGTTTTGTGGGGCCCCATTTTGGGGATGACTTTCAGCCGAAAGTCCAATAATTAAGCCACCTAGATACTAATTTACCTAGTCACTATCAGGATTGTCTAGCAATCCAACTTGCCGCCACGTTTTGCACTTAAACTTATCCAAACTTTCACCATTTTTTCTTAATCAACTGATTAATCTCTCACTAATCCAATTATTAATCAATTACCCACGTAATTAAGAATTATTTCAAATTATTTTAAATACTACTCACTTGACACACTTTATGTACCTTACTACCATGGTCATGTGGTACCTTGTATGGTACTAATCCAAAAATACCGGGTATTGTAGCTCATACCGTATTTTATCCCAAATCGGTAACCTTCGACGAAATTTATTTTTTTTCGATTTGCGTACCCTCTCATCTTCACGAATTCACTCATCACTTGTTTGAAATAGCATAATGCTTATAATCTCAAAATAATTTCATTCCCGAACTTACAACGATTAACTTACGATAAAACTTTAACGTACAAAAATACGGGATGTAATATCTCATTTCCGAACTTTCATCAATTTACTCATGGCGTACTTTTATGTACGAAAACATGGGGTGTAACATGCACAAAGTTAGTTTTGGTTCCTTTTCTTATTTTAAGTCTTGTGTAACTGATATTTTCTCAATTTAAATGTTATATAAATATTTTGTGATTTTTATTCCTAAACGAGTTTGCCATTTTTGTTACACGTTTGTCATTTATCTTTTTTCTCCATTTTTTTGGGGTGTTTTGTACTATTTTCCCATTTAACTCATTAATTAAACTAAAAGCGAAACATCTTCCTTGAAAAGGTGCCTATTGAAGAAGCTTAACGGCTGTATTCTCAAATTATGATCAATTACGATTGTTATTTATGTTCTCAAAGATCATATTCTTTTAAAAATTGTGAAACTGATGCAACATTTAATAAAAATATATTTCTGCCTAATCAATAGAAACGTTACATGATTGTTATAATTTAAAGTAGTAACGTAACAAAATCGATGTGTCACTTTTCCTCTTCACAATCAATCATGCACTCTTCTTTTAAAAGCTTTTAGGTGATAAATCTTCAGTTAAGAAAGTTCCTTACGTTCAATCATCATATACGGATGATAGAATCGGAAAGTAAAGCATACAATATAATTTGTACTCGGTTGTCTTTGAAAATGGAATGGCAAATTCTCTAACACTAAATTACTCTGAACCATTCTTAGATAAAACTTATATAAGCTTTCTTGATAATATATACCTATACATTTCTATGGACTATTTGCTTTAAATAAATCCATATTATGGACTAACACATTTTTTTAACCTAAGTGTATGCTGTTTATAATAATTCTTTTTGATAGTATTTTAAGTTCGGTATTAGTCTATTGATTTCTTCGTAAACTAACAAATGTCTTTTAGGATCGCGTAAACTTACTAGCTTTGAATATGACCCTTGCTCTTGTATAGTGGGATCATTATAGTGTAGCTCGATTTTAATAAGCCCGGATTTGAAAAATGATTTTTGGTTTTTTATTCTCCAGATTTTCGGCCGTGAACTATACATGAGTTTTCATTCTTCTTCTTGCCCAAGTTTATACATATCTATCCTAGCTACAAAAATGCAAAAATAGACGCGAGAAACCTAAAAGCTCATCTTCTTCAATGCTAATCTTGTTAAATTTTAAATATGATTTTGTGAAAAATTTGGAGGGGTGTTGGATAGACTTATTAGTTTGAAGTCATTTGATAGATATTTGGACTAGTTTTTGAAAGAATTGCAAGTGAAAATTGTACAAAAAATTCGTCAGAGATGCCTATACACTTTTATACATAGAGGTACATTATGTATATAGTTGTATAAAAGTATATTATAATATATAAGCACAGTAATGATAATGTAAGAAATCCACCAAATACTTATAATTAATATATTAATATTGTGTATAAGAGGTGTTTATACAATATTATACACTATTATACAAATGAATCTTATTAATGGAGCGTGTCACGAGTTCTTCCTCTTTCTTGAACCTATTCTGAAATTTAACTCAAATCTACTCCAAATCACTTCAAATTTAAGTTTTGAACTTCTCTTGATGATTCCAATCAATTGGGACAGCGCCAAATCCAAATAACTAACAAACTCAAAAAATCCAATTTCGAAAATCTAAACTTCGAACGACCTTTAATGGTGACTTTTTAAAAAAAAATATTTTAATCAAACCACTGAGATTGAAATTACATGTGGAATGAGGATAAGACTAAGACAATGTCAACACCTTCTCTCTAGTTTGATGATCCAACAACCTATTTTAGTGGTAAACACAGTTCTCTACATTGAATTTCATATGCCTCCGAATAACTAATTTCTTTATGTATTACTTTTTCTTCTTCATCCAAATAAGTTATCAGCAATGAATCTGAAAGGAGAATTGAAGGAGAATAATTGGTAGAGGAATTTGGGCGTGCAAAGTCGTACAGTGAAAGAGAAGAAGAATGAAAAAAAATGAAAAACAATATCAATTACAAGGGGTGGGCTAACATCTAAAAATTAATTGGGATTTTTTCGTTCCTATACAATATTTGAAACTTATTTACCAAAATTATTCTAATTTTGTATATTACTCTCCCTAAACAAGGATTACTTACAAATTATATGCATTCCACCTTAAAAGGCTCATAAACCATTATTAGTACCTTCAATCAAGGGATTTAGTTACACTCTTCTCCTTTTTTCTCTCCTCTCTCCCCTCTTCTCTCTAGATCGAACTTATATTTAGAGATTTATGTCTGATAATTATTTCAAAATACATTCGTCAAATCCATGAGATACTGCTGAAGTTGTCATCTTTCTTTTTTTGGGTCTTTTTTTTCTCTTTATTTTGATGGTGGATTTAATAATGGAATAGGATTTCGGACGAGATTTATGCTGAGTACTTGCCATAAAACCTTTTATTTATTTTGTGAAAGTCTCGGTCAAGTGGTAGCGCAGCAGATTAATATGATTAAAAATAAAAGAACTGTAACGACCCGGCCGATCCTTTCGAGAGTTATAACTCCATTTTTCCTATTTCTTCTTCCTTTTGTACTTTTCAGCTATATTACAATGTATCGGGTTGGTTGGTTCGGGTTCGGAGTGGTTTCAGAGTGGAATGAGATACTTAGTCTCCTATTTAGAAGTTTAATTTGGAAAAGTTAACTGGATATTGACCTATGTGTAAACGATCTCGAATTTGAATTTTTATGGGGCTGTTAGCTCCGTTAGGTAATTTTGAACTTAAGAGTGCGCCCGAAATGTGATTTGAAGGTCCGTAGTGGAATTAAGTTTGAATTGGCGAAAGTTGGAACTTTTGGCGATTTCGGTCGGCAGTGAAAAATTTGATATCAGGGTCGGAATGGATTTTCGGAAGTTAGAGTAGGTTCGTGGTATCATTTGTGATGTGTGTGTAAAATTTGAGGTCATTCGGACGTGGTTTGGTAAGTTTCGGCGTTGTTTGTGAAATTCGAAAGATTTGAAGTTCTTAAGCTTGAATCCGGGGGTAATTTGATGTTTTGATATTGTTTTGAGTGATTCGAAGGTTTGACTAAGTTTGTATGTTGATATATGACTTGTTAGTATTTTTGGTTGAGGTCCCGAGGGCCGCGGGCTCGGGCGGCCCTCGGGTGGTTAACGGGTTGATTTTGGTGTTGGAAGCTGCTGTTTCTGCTGGTTTTTGAACTTCTAGTGTTTTTCCGCACCTGCGAATGGGGAGCAGCAGGTGCGAGGTCGCAGGCACGGAGGGAAGGTGCGCAGATGTGGAGAAGAGGTCGTTGGTCAGTTTTTGCAGAAGCGGAATATGAGCGTGCAGGTGCGCTTCCGCAGGCACGTGATTTGCAGCGCAGATGCGGAAAATGGGAGGCCAAGGCTGGAGCGCAGGCGCGAAGGATTTTCCACACCTGCGAGCCCGCAAGTGCGAGGCATGGGGCGCAGGTGCGGAAGCTGGGGAATTAAGTAGAGTTCGTAGGTGCGGCGCCTTGACCGCAGGTGCGATCCCACAGGCGCGGAAAAATAAGCCGCAGGTGCGAAGACCTAGGCAGAAACCATAAATAGAACACTTCGCGAATTTTGGTTCATTTCCACCATTTTCAAGTCAGTTTTTGGAGCTTTTGGAGTGATTTTTGAAGGGTGATTCAAGAGCTTTCAGTGAGGTAAGTTGTTTGGGCTCTAATACTCCTATCTATGGTGATTTTCCGTTGTTTAATCATGTAATTGGTGGAAATTAGGGGTAAAAATGAGGGGTTAGGGCTTGGGATTTTGGAGAGTAATTTAAGGATTTGAAGGACCAAATGATGTCGGATTTTGATAAATTTTGTATATATGGACTCGTGGGTAAATGGGATTTCTAGTTTTATAAATTTTGTCGGATTTCGAGACGTGGGCCTGGGGGGAGGGTTTGAGCCGATTTCAGGATTTTAGGCTAATTTGATAGTTTTACTTGTAGAATTCATTCCATTAGCGTATATTGATGGTATTGTACTGATTGTGAATAGATTCGGAGAAGTTGGAGGCCGAGTCGAGAGGGAAGAACATCGTGGGGTAGAGATTTGACCGGTTTGAGGTAAGTAACGATTGTAAATCTAGTCCTGAGGGTATGAAACCTCGGATTTCGTATCATTATACTATTTTGAGGTGACGCACATGCTAGGTGACGGGCGTGCACTATTGGAGATTGTGACTTAGTCCATCCCGTGGCAACTGTAAAGTTGCATATTTTGTTGAAACTATATGATATTTATATGTTTTAGAAAGAGTTTCTGTAAATTGGGCTGAATGCCATGTTTTGGGCCTTGTGCCAGTGCTGTTTGGACCCTTAGGGGCCTTTTTCTTACTATCCTCTCACTGTTTTCGATTGAAAATATATACTCAGTCATGGTTATACCTGTTTTGATGCATATAAATGTTATTTTGGGCTGAGTACCTTGTTTTTACTGAGAGCCCGAGTGGCTTGAGAGGTTTATGACTGAGTTAGGCCGAGGGCCTGATTTGTGAGGATATTTATGGGATCGGGCTACACGCCGCAACATGTTTAATATAGGCCGAGGGCCTGAGTGATTTATGCTCTGATTTGGCTTGATATAGCGCTTGGGATGAAAGAGCCCCTCCGGAGTCTGTACACACCCCCAGTGAGCGCAGGTACCTACTGAGTGCGAGTGCCGAGTGCTTAATGACTGGGAGGCATGAGTGATTGTGAGGTATGTCCGAGAGGCATGAGTGATTGTGAGGTATGCCCGAGAGGCATGAGTGACTGTGAGGTTTGCCCGAGGGGCTGTATACAAGTGATGTTGCCCGAGGGGCTGATTATGATTTTATCATTTTTGCTCACCTTTGCATTAAGCCTTTGTTTGAAAAATTATTGAAAAATATCTTTAAATGATTTTTACTGGAACTGGGTTTAAACGAGATGATTTGATTCCAACACTGAGTTTTAAAGCATGTTGTATTTCACCGAGATTTCATGATATGAACTTTATATGCTTTATTGCTCGTCACTACTGCTCAGTCTTTACTTACTGTTGTTACTTACTGAGTTGGCATACTCACGTTACTCCATGCACCTTGTGTGCAGATCCAGGTGTAGCTGGACACGGTAGCGGCTGTTGACTATTCTGGTTGCAGATTTTCTCGGGGATAGCAAGGTAGCTGCCTGGCAATCGCAACCCTGCTCTTCTCCCTCTTATCTTTCTTTAGTTGTATTTAGCTATTTTTCAGACTATGTTAGTCTCAAAATTGTCAGACAAATTATAGTAAATGCTCATGACTAGTGACACCCCGATGTCGGACTTCTCTTTTGCGCACTTTTGTTTTGATTTGAACTCCTTTACGAAGGTTTTTATGTTAAATAGCCTTGAATTTTTCTTTGAAACAAAAATATCGGTTTGTTTTGGAAATGAGTTGGCTTTCCTAGTTCCACGATAGGCGCCATCATGACAGGGTTAGATTGGGTCGTGACAAGAACACATCTGAAGAAATGGCCAGCGACTAGCTAGAAAACTCGAAACTTGTGTTGAAGTTCTGTTCTTGAGCAAACATTGTGTTATGCTATAACTAGTATATTTTAAAGACTGAAATTTCCGGACAACCAGGAGAAGGTAATGTCTCCAAAAGCAAGTGACGAAAAACCTACATCGAATGTTGCAGTTGAACAAAATTTAGTATCTCCTCGGACTTTAGAGAAGATAAAATCAACTGAGAAAAGAAAAATATATGGTACATCAACATAAAAATTAAAAATAAATTTTGTACAAATTTAATGCAAATTAAAATATCTAACGGAAGGAGCTCAACAAAATTTGGTATATTTGGTTGAGGTCCCGAGGGGCTCGGGTGAGTTTCGGATGCTTAACGGATCATTTTTGCACTTGGCTTGATAGCTGAAGTTCTGGTTTCTGCAGGTTCTGGTTTCCTTCTACGTGATCGCGTGATAAGGTATGCGATCGCGTAGGGTTAATTGGGCAGCTGAAATTTTGTGCTATGCAATCGCGTGGGCGAGTCCGCGATCGCGTAGGTTTGGCAAGCTGTACTATACGAACGCGTGGCTAAGACCGTGTTCGCGAAGAGGAAACGAGGCAGAAGCTGGGCCACGCGCTTTATGCTTTGCGATCACGTAAGAAGGCCCGCGATCGTGTAGGCTTGCAGAGACTGTGCTTCGCGATCGCGTAGAAGAAATCACTGGGCAGAATGTTTAAGTTCTGCAAATGGGACTTCGTCCCATTTTCTATTTTTAACGATTTGGAGCTCGGATTGAGGCGATGTTTGGGAGATTTTCAGAGAAAACATCAGGGTAAGTGTTCTTAACTCAATCTTGGTTAGATTACCCGAATCCATCACTGTTTTTAACAATTAATTGGTGATTTAAGTTGAAAAAATTGGAAAACCATCTCGGATAAATTTGAGGATTTGAGGGTCGAATTGTTATTGGAATTTCGTCATTTTGGTATCGTTAGACTCGTGGTTGAATGGACGTTCATATTTTGTAACTTTCGCCGGATTTCGAGATGTGGTCTCCACGGGCAATGTTTGAGTTAAGTTCGGATTTTATTGAAAAAATGTAGTATTTTCCTATGAAAATTGATTCTATAATTTTTGTTGACTGTATTGAATTAATTATGACTAGATACGAGTCGATCAGAGTCGGAAAGTTAGGGAAAAGGCATACTACTTGGTTAAATTGGAGCAAGTCGAGGTAAGTGACTTGTCTAACCTTGTGTGGGGGGAATTTTCCCTAGGATTGGTATTAATGTGATAATTGTAATGTGATGAAAGTCGTGTACACGAGGTGACGAGTGTGTACACGGGCTAAATTTGAAAGATTATATTTTTAAATTGTGTAGATCACTATTGCATATTAATTAAATTATTAAATCATGTTATATTCTCCAGTATTGATTATATTTATATACTTTAAATTTGCTTGACCTTCTCCTGCTAATTGTTTTTACATGTTAGCTGAAACTTGGTTTCTTTTATTCAGTGTATTAATTAAAGGTGGAATTTCTTTAATTTCAAATATTATTAAAAATGAAGTATTTTACATTTAAAATTTTGATATTTAAAACGAGGTAGTAAATTTGTGAATTATTATATTTGCCGAATACTTTGTGAGATTTTCGTACTAATTGTGATGGAGTCGTGAGCTCTTTATTGTGGAAAAATATTATCATGAATTATTTTGGCATGAGCCGTGAGCTCTTTATTATGGAAAAATATTGTTGTTGATTTATTTTGGCAAATTGAAATATTTGGGCACTTGAGGTGCAAATTGTGATATATTGTGATATTGATACGCATGCAGTGGTATAAGGTTTGGGTGTTGAAACGCATGCAATGAGATAAGGGTGGCTTGATACGCGTGGCTAGTAGGGGAATCGACTAGAAGTCATGCGGTATGATAAGGATGGCTAAAACGCGGGATACTATTTCGGAAAAAAAATATTTTCTTTAAAATAAATTGTGAAGGCTCCCGCGGTGATATAAGAAAATGAGATATTGTGAATTTAATTATGATTTAGGACTACGAGGCGGTACCTCGGGAGTGCCCTTGTTGATATTGATTTATGGCCGCAGTTGCCTTTGATTATTGTTGTGATTTTCTTGAAGTTGAAAAAAATTCGGTTTTATTTTCACGAGGTATTAATTGCCATTATTTGGTGTAATTAAAGGGTGACATACTAGTTGATTCATTTTCATTATCATTTTATCTTATTATATTGTTAAACATTTTACCATGCCATTATTTATTTTCCAGTAGGGCCTGACCTGACCTCATCACTACTCTACCGAGGTTAGGCTTGGCACTTACTGGGTACCGCTGTGGTGTACTCATACTACGCTTCTGCACATCTTTTTGTGCAGATCCAGGTACATCTTATCAGATCAGACATCAATAAACTAGATGTACGCGGAGACTTCGAGGTATATCTGCCAGTGTCCGCAGACTCCGGAGTCCCCTTCTATCTTACTATGTTGTCTTCCTTATTTGCTTTAGACTCTGATGTATAGAGATATAGAGAATAAATTTTTAGAAGCTTGTGTCTTATTTCTACCGGATTTTGGGAGTTGTAATTATTTGAATTGTAGTTTATTTATTTCAGATATCTATTATTATTTCGCATTGATAGGCTTACCTAGTCTTAGAGACTAGGTGCCATCATGACCTCCTACGGAGGGAATTTGGGGTCATGACAAGTTGGTATCAGAGCTCTAGGTTCATAGGTGTTATGAGTCACAAGCAGGTTTAGTAGAGTCTTGTGGATCGGTACGGAGACGTCTATACCTATCTTCAGGAGGCTATGGAACTGTTAGGAAAATATTCACTTATTTGATTCCTTATCGTGCGCAATTGTTGACTTCAAAGTTCTAAACCATTATCTTTCTATCCTCTCACAGATGGTGAGGACACACACTACTGTATCCGATGATCAGACACCCGCGCCCCCTGTTGGAGTCGCAAGAGCTCGGGGTAGGGGCAGAGGCCGAGGAAGACCACGTGGTGCAGTCAGAGCACCTGCACGAGCTGCTGCACCAGATCCACCAGTAGCTCCAGTTGGAGAACAGGCACCTGAGACGCCTGATATTACTCCTTCACTTCAGGAGACTCTTGCTCAGTTTTTGAGCATGTTTTGCACTCTAGCTCAGGCAGGGTTAATTCCACTTGCTCCTACCACATCTCAGGCCGGGGGAGGAGCACAGACTCCCGCCTCCCATACTCCAGAGCCACAGGCCCAAGTTGACCATTCCCCAGAGGTTATACTAGTACAGTCAGTTATCCCAGTTCGGCCTTAGATTAGGACATCAGTTTCAGAGGGGGGGCAGCTCAGGCTCGAGAGGTACAAGAAGTACCACCCTCCCATTTTCAGCGGTTTAGCTTCAGAGGATGCTCATGGTTTTATGGAGGAATGTCACCGTACCCTTCGTACTATGGGTATTATGGATTCCAGTGGGGTTTCTATCACGGCATTCCAGTTTAGAAGAGCAGCCTACCAGTGGTGGCGGGCATATGAGTTGGATAGTCCTGCTGAGGCATCTTCACTCACTTGGGCTCAATTTTCAGATATGTTCTTAAGGGAGTATGTTCCTCAGAGTCTTAAAGATGCATGGCATGCAGAGTTTGAGTAGCTGCGCCAGGGTTCTATGACCATGTCAGAGTATGCGGTCCGATTTAGTGAGTTGGCTAGGCATGCACCAGCCTTAGTTGCTACTGTTCGAGAGTGGGTTCACAGATTTATTAAGGGTCTCCACCCTAGTATCAGATTCAATATGGCCCAACAGCTAGAGATGGACATCACATACCAACAGGTGGTGTCAATTTCTAGGAAATTGGAAGGATGTGGACTCGGGAGAGGGAAGAGATGGAAGCTAAGAGACCCCGAGATTCTGGCACATATAATAATTCTCGTGCCCTAGTTGCAGCCCGTCATGGTAGAGGTTATGTGAGCCGTCATATTCATTCAGCACTTCCAGCTTCCAGTGGTATTCCGGCTACTTCCAAACCTCAGGTTCCATATTATGCATTGCCAGTGTCTACTGTACCTTTTGTATGGGGTGCTTTCAGCGGGCAGTCTAGTCGATCAGGCCCGAGCCAGTTCCAACAGCCATGTCCTCCGAGGGGTTGTTTTGAGTGTGGTGACACTCGTCATATAGTGAAGGATTGCCCTAGATTTAGGAGGGGTGCACCTCCACAAATTTCTCAGGCCCCACCCATTCTATAGGGCCCTCAGGCTTCTCAGGCCATGATTACTGCACCAGTTTCCACTCCACCTGCATAGCCAACCAGAGGTGGAGGTCGGGCAGATAGAGGTAGCCCTAGAGGGGGAGGCCGGGCCAGATATTATGCCCTTCCTGCTAGGACAGATTCAATTGCATTCGATTCTGTTATCACAGGTATTATTCCGATCTATCATAGAGATGCATCAGTCTTATTTGATCAAGGCTCCACTTATTCTTATGTGTCATCTTATTTTGCCTCGTATTTGGGCGTATCACGTGATTCCTTGAGTTCTTCTGTTTATGTATCTACACCCGTGGGTGAATCTATTATTGTGGACCATGTGTATCGGTCGTGTTTAATTGTTATCAGTGGTTTTGAGACCAGAGCTGATTTATTATTGCTCAATATGGTGGATTTCGATATTATTTTTGGCATGGACTTGTTGTCGCCCTATCACGCTATTCGTGATTGTTATGCCAAGATGGTGACGTTGGCTATGCCACGTCTACCGCGGCTAGAGTGGAGAGGTACCTCGGATCATGTTCCTAGCAGGGTTATTTCATTTCTTAAATCTCAATGAATGGTTGAGAAAGGGTGTGATGCGTATCTGGCCTATGTGAGAGATGTTAGTATTGATACTCCTATCATGGAGTCAGTTCCTATAGTAAAGGATTTTCCTGATGTATTTCTAGCGGATCTCCCGGGTATGCCACCTGACAGGGATATTGATTTTGGCATTGATTTGTTATCGGGCACTCAACCCATTTCTATTCCACCATATCGTATGGCCCCAACATAGTTGAAAGAATTAAAAGAGCAGTTACAGGAATTGCTTGATAAGGGCTTCATTCGGCCTAGTGTATCTCTTTGGGGTGCTTCTGTCTTATTTGTAAAGAAAAAGGATGGTTCTATGCGGATGTGTATTAATTACCGTCAGTTGAACAAGGTTACAGTGAAGAACAAGTATCAATTGCCACGTATTGATGACCTATTTGATCATCTTCAGGGTAAGGGTGGCAAGTGGGCCGGTCCAGGCCCGGGAACGGCCCGGGACCGCGGGCCAAATGGGCTAAACGGGCCAGGACTGTTTGGCCCGGTTTTAATGGGTCGGTCCTATGATTTGGGCCCGCTAGATACCATTTAGCCCGCCAGGACCGGACCGGTCCCTTAGCGGGCCAAACGGTCCCAACGGCTATTTTTAAAAAAATAAAAATATAGCCGTTGGCTATTTATAAAATAGCCATTTAACCCTCTCCCCCCCCCTCCCCTCCCCAACTTTGTTTTAATCCCAAACTTTTTATAATTACACTTTTTTCCTATTTTCAACTATAAATTCCCCATCATTCTTTTATTTTTTCTTACAAAATTATCAATCTATCACAATCCCTCTCTAATTTTCTTCCATAATTGCTACTATTGCTTACTTTATTGTTACAATTTGTGGAACAATTGTGAAGTTGGTGAATTGAAATCTTCAACGATAATCAATTTTCAACAAGTTGTTCGTCAATTCGGTAAACTCGTTCTAACTCTTAAGTTTTAATATTATAATTTTATTTATTTTATTTATTTTTTATTACTTTATTAATTAAGATGGCTTCCTTAAAAAAATGTTTTGGTAAAAATAAGGGAAAATTCAAGAGTGAATAATCTAGTGCTCAATCTATTCCTTCTCCACTGCCCCGGGCTCCCCGAACCAAACTCCATATACGTCCTACACCTACTATTCTTGATAGCGATAATAGTTTATTACAATTTACTGAAAGTCAATTTTGCCATAATATTAGAGCTGGTGAACAATTAGACCATGAATTAATGAATGCTCTTTATTCTAATCCAACTATTGATGAAAATGATGACGAGGAAATAGATTTTGATGAAACTCAACCGGATGATGATACACCAACTAGTCCTGCTTCTGATGTTAATCCAACTAGTGATAACCCTGCTAATCCAAATGATGCCCCATTTGATACTCTTGTTACTACCCCTATTTTTTCTAGACAACCTAGCAAACAGACGAAAACATCTCCCGTTTGGCCATTTTTTACTCAACTAATTCCAAAAAATAAGGCTAAGTGTAAAACTTGTGGCACGAAGTTAGTTTTTAAATATTTTGGATCGCGGGGGGGGGGGGGGGGGGGGACAGGAACTTTGGCTAGACACATAATGAAACACCCTCAAGATAGAGTGAGATATCTTCGTCTGAAAGCTTTGGCCGAGGGGAAAAGTCTACCTACTCCTAGTCAGGTTGACCCTAGTACCGGTTCAAATCAATTTCAACCGGGAATTAACACTGTTACCGGTGGTATTTTATATTATGATCCAAAAAAAGATCGGGAAGAATTGGCAAAAATGGTAACTGTTATGTGTTTACCCTATAGTTTTCCTTCTGACCCTAACTTTGTGCATTATATTAGAAAAAATTTTAATCCTACTTATAAAGGTTTTCCTCGCACAACCGTAAAGAGCGATATTTATAAATATAAACATGAATATGAACAATATTTGCGCTATTTATTTATTCATATAAATTATCGTGTTGCTATTACAAATGATATTGGTAGAAGTGGTAACGACTGTGATTACCTTACTGTTACCAGTCATTGGATTGATGAGGATTGGATAATGCAAAAGCGCATTATTTCTTATAGAATAATTAATTCATGTCACACAGGGCAGTTTATTGCTAGCACAGTTACAGATATTTGTAAATATTTTTACATTAGTGATAAAATAATATCAATTTTAATGGATAATGCTACTAGTAACATAAATGTTATAGCCTTGCTTACCACTACGCTAAATCCTGCATTTAGTGATATTTTTTATATTAGATGTATTTGTCATATTTACCATTTAATTGTGGGTGATGGTATGAGAATTTTAAATATTGAAATTGAAAAGGTTAAAATGGCTCCTAACTGGCTTTTTTATTCAAACCGTAGAAGTAAACTTAGAGAATATTTTAAAAGATGCGATGAATTTGGCCTAAAAGAAAGAAAGGTTCCTAAACCTTGTCCAACTAGATGGAATTACATGTATGAAAGTTTGGTTGTTGCATATGAATATAGAAACCTCATAAACTCAATATTTAATGCACATGTAAGTGATGATGATGAGCACCTTACAAATGGGGATTGGGCTAATGTTAAAATACTTGTAAATTTTTTTTAAAAATTTCATATTGCTACAAATGAATTTTTTGGGCAATATTATCCTACTATTTTTAACTGTTTAGTTTATAATGCAGAACTTGCAAATTTGTTGCTCATTTTTCAGAGGGTGGGGAAATTTATAAACTTGCTATTGATTCTATGAGAAAAAGTATAAAAAAAATATGTTTTCCCTATTCTCCTATTTATGGTGTTTCTGCTTTGTTAAATCCTTGTATGAAATTAGGAGGTCCTCATTTTTGGTATGAAACTGTTTATAATGGTTTAGCATTTAAAGATGAGGAATTGTCTCAACTTTCGAAAACAATAGCCTCAATTAGAATAAATGCTCAAACTATTTTTAATACTTATCAAGTTGCATTAAATCATGCTAGACCAAATATTCCAACTCATTCTTCTTCTGATTCTCAATTATCTAAAAGAACTGTGGGAGTAAGAGCACTTAGTGCTTCGGCGGGGTTTAGGGGTTCTCAAGTTTCTAGTAGTAGTGATTTTTCACAACTAAATGAGCTTGAAGTTTATTTGTCGCAGGGAATTGAGGAAGTGAATTCCGACGGTTCCTTTAATCTTTTGGAACGGTGGAAGGACAAAGAAAAACACAAACAGGTTCTTTCAAGGATGGCCCGAGACATTTTAACTATTCAAGCTTCAACAGTGGCATCGGAGAGCGCTTTCAGTCAAGCAAGACTTCAACTCGGTGATTATAGAGCGTCTATGAGGGAGAGTTTGGAAAAATCAGTACTTTTCAGAGATTGGATCTAGTCGGAAAGAAGAAATTTTGGACTTGCTGAATCACAACCAAATGAAGACGAAGCTTACGAAGAAATGCTAGCTGAATTTGCGGAGGATGTTGCTTCGCCCGGAAGTGGCGATGACCAAGCTACTTTTCCGCCACCACCAACAAAAATTCCTCCGGACCTTGATAGATTTATGAAGTTTGTAAGAGATACCATGTAACTTGTATGAACAAAAATTAGTATGTATTATGTAACTTATATTTTGGCACATCTTGATTAGTTTCTTTTTCTTCTCAATGGTGGTATTAGCACCTTGTTGTGCTCATTCCATAGGGGGATGAAGACTAAGAAAGATATTGCCATATTTTTTAATGCTATAATAAAATTACAAGGCATATCTCTTTACAATATTTTTGTCTTTAGACTTAGATATTATTTTTAACATCCTTTTGTCTCTAAAGGGGTGATTCTTTTTGGAATGGACAAAAAATGTAATAGGTTCACATAAATTGAAACGGAGGGAATAGTAAATTCTTTTAGAAAGCTAAACAGTTTATTTTTCAACCCAATTTGAATATATATATCATATATATAGTATATAAGATGTATATATAGCTTATTACTTATATATATATATATATATATATATATATATATATATATATATATATATTATACATTTAATATATATACTATACTATACTATATATACATCTTATATATAGTATATAAGATGTATATATAGCTTATCGAATATAGCTTATATATATATATACATCTTATATCGATATACTATATATACATCTTATATACTATATATATTCGATATTAAATATTGAATATTAAAATTAAGGTCACAATTCTATAATAAAATTTATAAAGTATTGTCTTAGATATTCTTTTTAACATCCTTTTGTCTCTAATATCTATTTAAATTTTTTTTTTTTAAATATGTTGGGCCCACTTAGCTCGCGGGTCGGGACCGTTTAGCCCGGGACCAAACGGTCCCGGACCGGTCCCTACAAAAGCCCGTTTAGGCCCGGGCCCGTTTGGCCCGTTTAATTTGAGATCGGCCCGGGACCGTTTGGACCGGCCCACTTGGCCCGTTTAGGCCCGGGACCGGCCCACTTGCCAGCCCTACTTCAGGGTGACAGAGTGTTTTCTAAGATCGACTTGCGTTCAGGCTATCATCAGTTGAAGATTCGGGAGCCAGATATCCCGAAGATTACTTTCAGGACTCAATACGGTCATTACGAGTTCCTTGTGATGTCTTTTGGGCTGACCAACGCCACAGCAGCATTAACGCACTTAATGAATAGTGTATTTCAACCCTATCTTAATTCTTTCGTCATTGTGTTTATAGACAACATTCTAGTATATTCCCGGAGTCGGGAAGATCATGAACAACACCTGAGGACTGTGCTTCAGACTTTGAGATAAAAAAAAGTTATATGCAAAATTTTCAAAGTGTGAATTCTGGCATGATTCAGTGGGATTTTTGGGCCATATAGTTTCGTGCGAGGGGATCAAGGTAGATCTAAAGAAGATTGAAGTAGTGCAGAGTTGGTCCAGATCATCCTCAGCTATAGAAATCCGGAGTTTCCTTGGTTTGGCAGGGTATTATCGCCGATTTGTAGAGGGTTTCTTTTCTATTACTGCATCTATGACCAAATTGACCCAGAAGGGTGCTCCGTTCAGGTGGACCGAGGAATGTGAGAAGAGCTTCCAAAAGCTCAAGACAGCTTTGACTACAGCCCCAGTATTGGTATTACCTACAGGTTCAGGGTCTTATACTGTGTATTGTAATGCGTCGCGTATTGGTCTCGGTGCAGTGTTGATGCAAGACGGTAGGGTGATTGCCTACGCGTCCAGACAGTTAAAGGTACACGAGAAGAATTATCCGGTCCATGACCTTGAGTTAGCAGCTATTGTTCATGCCTTGAATATTTGGCGGCATTATTTATACAGTGTCCATTGTGAGGTCTACACCGATCACCGGAGTCTACAGCATATGTTTAAAAAGAAGGATCTTAATTTGCGGCAGCGGAGATGGTTGGAGTTGCTTAAGGATTATGATATCACCATTCTCTATCATCTCGGGAAGGCCAATGTAGTGGTCGATGCCTTGAGTTGTAAGGCGGAGAGTTTGGGCAGCTTAACATATTTACCGGTAGCACAAAGGCCTTTAGCCTTGGATGTTTAGGCCTTGGCCAACTAGTTTGTCAGGTTGGACATTTTCGAGCCGAGCCGAGCCGAGTTTTGGCTTGTGTGGTTTCTCAGTCTTCTCTTTACGATCATATCAGAGAGCGTCAGTATGATAACCCCCATATGCTTGTCCTTAAGGATACAGTTCAGCAAGGTGATGCCAAGGAAGTCACTATTGGAGATGACGATGTATTCTGGATGCAGGGTAGGCTATGTGTGCCTAATGTAGATAGTTTGCGTGAGTTGATTCTCCAGGAGGCTCACAGTTCCCGGTACTCCATTCATCCAGGTGCTACAAAGATGTATCAGGACCTGAGACAGCACTATTGGTGGAGGTGGATGAAGAAAGACATAGTGGAGTATGCAGATGGGTGTCTCAATTGTCAGCAGGTAAAATATGAACATCAGCGGCCAGGTGGACTGCTTCAGAAGTTAGAAATTCGGGAGTGGAAATGGGAGCGAATCATTATGGATTTCGTTGTTAGACTTCCACGGACTCAGCCAAAGTTTGATGCAGTTTGGGTGATTGTAGATAGGTTGACCAAGTCAGCTCATTTCGTTCCTATGATGACTACCTACTCTTTCGAGCAGTTGGCTCAAATCTATATTCGCGAGATTGTCAGACTTCACGGCGTACCGGTATCTATCATCTCTAACCGGTGTACGCAGTTTACATCACGGTTCTGGAGGGCAGTACAACGTGGGTTGGGTACTCGGGTAGAGTTGAGTATAGTATTTCACCCTCATACGGACGGGTAGTCCGAACGCACTATTCAGATACTGGAGGATATGTCTCGTGCATGTGTGATAGATTTTGGGGGTGCTTAGGATCAGTTCTTACCACTTGCGGAGTTTGCTTACAGTAATAGTTATCAGTCGAGCATTCAGATGGCTCCGTATGAGGCCTTGTATGGTAGGCGGTGCCGGTCTCCAGTAGGTTGGTTCGAACTGGGCGAGGCTAGGCTATTGGGTATAGACTTGGTTCAGGATGCCTTGGAAAAGTTAAATTGATTCAGGATCGACTTCGTACAGCCCAATCTAGACAGAAGAGTTATGAGGATCGGAAGGTTTATGATGTTGCATTCATGGTTGGTGAGCGGGTCCTGCTCCGGGTTTCGCCTATGAAGGGTATGATGAGGTTCGGGAAGAAGGGCAAGTTGAGCCCTAGGTATATTGGGCCTTTTGAGATTCTTGAAAGAGTTGGAGATGTGGCTTACAAACTTGCACTACCACCTAGTCTCTCTGCAGTTAATCCCGTATTCCATGTTTCTGTGCTCCAGAAGTATCACGGTGATCCGTCTCATGTGTTAGACTTCAGTTCAGTTCAATTGGACAAGGATTTATCTTATGTTAAGGAACCAGTGGCTATTTTGGATGGGCAGGTTTAAAAGCTGAAGTCAAAGAACATTGCTTCCGTGAAGGTTCAGTGGAGGGGTCATCTAGTCGAGGAGGCGACTTGGGAGACCGAGCATGAGATGCGCAGCTGTTATCCTCATCTTTTCACCACTCCATGTATAATTCTAAACCCGTTCGAGGACGAATGTTTGTTTAAGAGGTGGAGAATGTAATGACCCAACTGGTCATTTTGACTTTTAGAACCCTATTCCCCTAAATATAAATCCCATATGTGCTTTTATAAATTTATGACTTGCGGGGATGGTTGGTTCGGGATTTGGAAGTGTTCGGGTTGAAATCGGAACACTTGGTTCCTTAAGTTGGCCTTAAAATGCTAAGTTTGACTTCGATCAATATTTTGAGAAAACGACCTCGGAATAGAATTTTGATGATTCCAATAGCTCCGTATGGTGATTTTGGACTTAGGAGCATGTTCAGAATTTTATTTGGAAGTCCGTAGTTAAATTAGGCTTGAAATGGCAAAAATAGGAATTTAAGTTTGGAAGTTTGACATGGAAGTTGACTTTTTGATACCGGAGTCGGAATCTAGTTTTGAAAATTTTAATAGCTCTGTTAGGTCATTTATGACTTGCGTGAAAAATTTGAGGTCAGTCGGACTTGATTTGATAGGTTCCGACGTGTAGAAATTGAAAGTTTCAAAGTTCATTAGGCTTGAATCTATGTGTGATTCATGTTTTTAGTGTTGATGGATGTAATTTGAGGACTCGACTAAGTTCATATGATGTATTAGGACTTGTTGGTATATTTGGTTGAGGTCCCGAGGGGCTCGGGTGAGTTTCGGATGCTTAACGGATCATTTTTGGACTTGGCTTGATAGCTGAAGTTCTGGTTTCTGCAGGTTCTGGTTTCCTTCTACGCGATCACGTGAGAAGGTATGTGATCGCGTAGGGTTAATTGGGCAGCTGAAATTTTGTGCTATGCGATCGCGTGGGCGAGTCCGCGATCGCGTAGGTTTGGCAAGCTGTGCTATGCGAACGCGTGGCTAAGACCGCGTTCGCGAAGAGGAAACGAGGCAGAAGCTAGGTCACGCGCTTAATGCTTCGCGATCGCGTAGGCTTGCAGAGACTGTGCTTCACGATCGCGTGGGATTTTTCGCGATCGCGTAGAGTTATTTTTGAGAGATAAAAACTTGTGCTTCGCGATCGCGTGAGTTGGTCCGCGATCGCGTAGAAGAAATCACTGGGCAGAATGTTTAAGTTCTAAAATTTTTATTTTTAACGATTTGGAGCTCGGATTGAGGTGATGTTTGGGAGATTTTCAGAGAAAACATCGGGGTAAATATTCTTAACTTAATCTTGGTTAGATTACCCGAATCCATCACTATTTTTAACAATTAATTGGTGATTTAAGTTGGAAAATTTTGAAAATCCTCTTGGATAGATTTGAGGATTTGAGGGTCGAATTGTTATTGAAATTTCGTCATTTTGGTATGGTTAGACTCGTGGTTGAATGTGCGTTCATATTTTGTAACTTTCGCCGGATTTCGAGACGTGGTCCCCACGGGCAATGTTTGAGTTAATTTCGGATTTTATTGAAAAATGTAGTATTTTCTTATGGAAATTGATTCTATAATTTTTGTTGACTGTATCGAATTAATTATGACTAGATACGAGTCGATCAGAGTCAGAAAGTCGGGGAAAAGGCATACTACTTGGTTAAATTGGAGCAAGTCGAGATAAGTGATTTGTCTAACCTTGTGTGGAAAAAATTTCCCCTAGAATTGGTATTAATGTGATAATTGCAATGTGATGAAAGTCGTATATACGAGGTTACGAGTGTGTACACATGCTAAATGTAAAAGATTATATTTTTAAATTGTGTAAATCACTATTGCATATTAATTAAATTATTAAATCTTGTTATATTCTCCATCATTGATTTGATTTATATACTTTAAATTTGCTTGACCTTCTCCTGCTAATTAGTTTTACTTGTTAGCTGAAACTTGGTTTCTTTTATTCGGTGTATTAATTAAAGGTGGAATTTCTTTAATTTCAAATATTATTAAAAATAAAGTATTTTACATTTAAAATTTGATATTTAAAACAAGGTAGTAAATTTGTGAATTATTATATTTGCTGAATATTTTGTGAGATTTTCGTACTAATTGTGATGGAGCCGTGAGCTCTTTATTATGGAAAAATATTATCATGAATTATTTTGGCATGAGCCGTGAGCTCTTTATTATGAAAAAATAGTGTTGTTGATTTATTTTGGGAAATTGAAATATTTGGGCACTTGAGGTGCAAATTGTGATATTGATACGCATGCGGTAGTATAAGGTTTGGGTGTTGAAACGCATGCGGTGAGATAAGGGTGGCTTGATACGCGTGGCTAGTAGGAAAATCTAGTAGAAGTCATGCGGTGTGATAAGGATGGCTAAAAAGTTGTTGATACAAATTAACATCTTTATGTAAAAAGATAGTATTGATAACTTAAATACAAATTTTATACAACGGTTCATACATTATATAACCTTTTTTCAACTTTCATACAACATTCAAATAAAAAAATATATATAACTACAACAGAATATAATTTACATACAATTATAATACAACTTTACTACAATTTCATAAGTATATTGTATGCCATGTGTTCTTCTTCTTCTTCTTCTTCTTCAAGTTTCTATCTGAAATTCAGCCAAAATCAAGTCTAATCTTAACCAAAACACCCTCAAAATTGAGATATAAACTCTAAACAATATTTCCAATTATTTTGTAACAACACCCAATCCAAACAAATAATGGTTTTTGAAAATTCAAATTCGATTTCAAAGCTTCAAAGCTTTTAAATGGCTGTCAATGGTGGAGAGTCAAATACGTTCAAAATTTATTGATTGACAATTTCAATTTGAAAACTGATTGTGCAACATGAAAGGAAATGGCTAAGTTAAAATGATTGAAATCCATTGATAAATTCCATTAAAACTCTATACAACAAGAAAGCATAAAAAAACAAAGAACATCAAATGAAGAAAAATTGGGGAAAAACAGAGAAGGAGAGTAGAGAGACGAAGAGAGAGACAGAGACAGAGAGAAAAAGAGACGGGGAGAGAGTAGGCAAGTATAAATGGATATGAAAATAACTGATATTACTTATTCAATTTCTAATATAAAGGGATACTCATTTAAAATTTATTTGTATATAATTGGTAAATTGTATATGACCGTATAATTAAATTAACACTTGAGTAAGGAGGGTAATAAGGTTTCAAATAGTGTATAGGAAGGTAAAAATCTCTTTAAACAAATCTCTACATATATATAAACACAAATTTTTAGCCAATCTAACGGGTACCGATGCCCCCAATCTTAACACATCGGTCCGCCTATTATTTTTCAGATTGAAATGTGAGAAGTATGAAACCCAACCCATCATGGACTAATACCGGGGTTTCTTTTATCTCCCCATCAGTATTGTTTTTTAGTCCCTAATTTAAACTATTATATAAGAACTTAATTTGTAACTATTGTAGTTAAATTGCTTAATTTTATTTAAATATTTTTGTCAACTGGTTTTCTCTTCATTTCCTTTATTTTTTATCCTTTTTGTATTTCTTTTGGTTGACATACATGTTTACCCGTAAAACGATAAAGTTAAATTTATTACGTGATTTATAGACAACCGAATTGATTTGATCCAAAAATGATAAAGAGATAAGATTAAAAATGAGATTTAGCAATTGAAATTGAGAAAGATAACAAGCCTGACTCCGAACGCAACGCCTCTGATGACAAAAGTGAAAGCAATGATAAAGTGTGAATAAAGTTGTTAAATTGAGAGAAAAAGTAAACTATAGCTTATGCCAGCTAAAATTTTATGCCCTTACAATGACTGTTGAGCCTACTATTTATAGCTCTACCTAGAGAAACAAGATACTAGGATCAAGCTCCTCTTAAAGGAGAATAAAAGAGTCATTGATGAATATGTAACAGCAGACCATGAATGCAAATATTCTCTGCAACAGTCGCTCATTTGATGTTAGAGAATATTCCCTCATTGAATGCTATTCGATAGAAAACCCTTGATCTTCTCTTGTTAAATATGCACCCTTTGGGATTTACCCGATGTCGATTACATTTGTTGTGTCCGGTATTGGTTATTGCCTGACTTGCCTTTTTCTTACCTTCGGTTCCACGTGTTATGCTCCCATTCAACCATATGTTATAAATCAATTTTACCCTATACAGATAGTCCTCCTACTTTCCGGTAACACTAAAGTTGGTGAAGATTACTTTCTTGACGGGAAAGTTCCTGAACAGTCTCTGACGCTTGAAAGGACGTACGTCTTCTCGCATTTAATACCCCGAATACGTGTTGCAAAACGATTCAACAAATATTTTTGCCAATTTTTGAGGTAATCATGACCACGATTTTTTCTATTTATAACTCCCCTTTTACTCATTATTTTTACTTCTTTATTTCCAAAATTTTCATAAGTCTTTCTTCTTCCTTGCATTTGCTTAGAAACTTTTCCATCTCCTCCAACTTTCTTAGCTAAACTTTTACTGACCTTTTGTTACTATGGCTTCTTTCACTGCTCTCTTTGGAAACACTGGTCTTTTATTCGGCGGAGGCCCAAAGAAAAATAAGGACAAGGAAGCCGATGTCGATTCTAAAACTCCCACTGTAAGCATCATCATACCACAACATCTCAGCACTGCTAACGACTTTCAAGAGAAGGCCACTTCTGTATCTTCATGAACTTGGCATGTTAGTAGGTATCCCTCCTCCATTTGCCCTTCTAGTATCCTTACTGTGAAGAAGGACTACAACTGCCCCAATCTTGAAATATTTGCCCCGGATTTGATAGAGCGGGTAACCTTCACCAGGGAGGGTTTTACGTATGTCTATACGTATCCTTTTACCTTGGGTCCATCCTCTCTGGGGTCGAATGAGGGGACCAGAGTTTTTCCACCGGTGCCAGGTCTGCTTAGCACATGTAGGCCCATAGATATGGAGGACGGTAGCTTGCCTTCGCCAACTGTGCACGGAGACTAGGAAAATCCTAACCCTTGCACACATGATGAATCTTCACTCTCCCAAAGTTTTACATGGGGGAATAATAAACTTCAGCAAACATGACCACCGCACTTTTCTCACCAGCGTGGATGATGATAATGATCGTGGGTGGATGGAATGATTCATCATCATTGCTACCAGGGACATCATTCCAGCCACAACTCTGTCTTTTCCTAATTCGTGGAATCGCTTTCGTAAGTTTTTGATTATTCATTTCCTTCCTTCATGAAAAAATTATTTTCTGTTGATCTTCTTGTTTCTTTTGTTCTAGCTACCCGATGGGAACCACCACGGGTTCAAGTCCTAGACCAGTGGGTTTAGAAAATTCTGAAAATCACGACACTAGAATTCTGTCGTTGAAAGGAAATGGCCCCCAAATATGGGTGGAAGGCCCAAACCCATGGTAAACCGAGTCCTTCTTCCTTTTATCTTTGTACGAACACATGTAATATCATAAAAAGGTTGATAACTCCATTTTTTTCTTGATACAGGACATCCACAGTGCTCTGTCATTTGCCCAAAAATTGACATTTTAGAGGACCCCGAGGAGGCTAGAAGAGTGTTGCAAGTTTCCCTTGCCCGAAGCAGAGCTCGCGGATCTGCTTCTGGAAAGGGTTCCTCCTCTTGGAGTCCCTATCCCGAGAACAGGTAACCAAAAAGATGACGCTCTTCCTCGATTGGCACTCAAAAGAAGAAAATAAAGAAAACACCAACACAGTCAGCCGCAGTGGCCCTCGTTGATGAATGAGAGGCTAGTGGTGAAGAGGCTCCCCTTCAAAGGAGGAAAATATCTTCACCACCTCAACTGGATGCTTAGTCGGGAGAGTTTAAAAATCCAACGTAGGATAAAGTTGGCGTGTTTGGGGCGAGATGAGCTTGATCGAGAACGCTGATTCTTATTGCCTTGCCCCTTTTGTTGCCTCCGGTCTATGGGGTTCAGACCCTGGGCCTCTTCTATCTCCGGCCACTGAGCCAATAACAATCAACACTTCTTCTGCCACTGCTGCTTCTTCACCTTCCACACCGATGGGTTTATACCCATCGACACCAGCTGCTCCTTCACCACCGGTAACAACTACCACTCCTCCACCGGTACCATCTGAGCAAGAAAGAGGTGTTTCTCCTCTTTGGTCTCCCGACCACGAGAATTTAGGGTACAATTATTCAACCCCTTCCCCAAATCCTCGAGAGAGGAGAAGTGCCACTCTTTCGGTTTTGAAAGAGTGCCACCTTTTGTCCAAGATGGTGGAGCTTCCGAATTACCTAATTCCAATGGCTTTGGAGAAAGAATGGAAGAAAATGTGCTCCCTTTCCGGGGAGTGCCTGATAAACAATGCCATGCACAACATGACGCAAGTACCATACTAGTGTCCTCGTATCTTCTTTTATATTCACCTGTTTCAATGGAAATCCTAACTTTGATATTCTTTTTTGTAGGCCAACTTTCTTGCTTCTAAAAGCCTTCATAGGTTTATTCTTGACAAGAAAGGACTCGCTTTCGAGCATGATCAACTTTTGGCCGAGAAGAACTAATTTGTTGTGCGCCTCCCGGTATTGGAGGCAAAAGGTGTTGAGATGAGTGAGCTCAAGGCTCGGTTGCAGCAGAGCGAGCAAGATAAAATGGCCCACAATCAAGAAGCTGCTCAATTGCACGAAAAGCTCCAAGAGCCAAGGCTAAGTGAGCCGAGCTACATGACGATATGCATGCTGCTACCAAGCGCGAGTCTGCCTTGGAGAATCAAATAAATTTGAAGGCAGACTGAAACTCCAAAATCGAGGAAGCCAATGTTGCCGAGGAGAAGAGGGCCAAAATGGAAGATAGGCTTAAGAGAATCATGTAGAAAAATCGGACCCACTTATCTACAACTATTGAGCTTGATTCTCGCCTCGGCGCCATGAGATCCGAAAGGGATGGCCATCAGGATGAAATAGATAGACTCCAAGCAAAACTCTAGGACCAAGAGGATTCCCTCGTATTTGATAAGACTTATGCTACATATTATACGAGGAGAAAAACCTTGGAAGACGGCATCGTCGATATTGATGATTGTATCATCAAAGCCCGAGAACTGGAGCTAACTGCTCATGAAAATCTTCCAGCTCAACCCACTACAACTGACTCTTTGAGTATCGGTTCCGAGTACTCGGGAACCGAAGGGGGGATTGAAGAAACTAAAGATGAAGGTTCAAGCCCCGAACCGATAGTCGATCTGATTTTATCCACCGGGGAAACGTAGATCCCTCTCTCCCTTCAGGCTCCGGCGGTAATAATGCATAGCTTCTTTTCCTCTTCTTTTTTTTTCCTTTTTTTTGTACTTTGTAATTGTGCCAAATCGTTCACCGACCTTGGCACTTGATAAATTAATAAGGGATTTTTGCTTAAGTGTTGTGCAAAATATATTCCCTTTGCGTTTAATTGATTAAAGCTTCAGGTATATTTTCATCCGATAGCTTTTGATTTCGGGCATACATTCTTTCGCAATCAACCCTTTACTATGAGGGTTTCATAAGAGAGGGCCCTTTTATGTTTACAGTGCTCTTGAAGAGGACATTTCCTGTTCATTCTGGCACAAGCATTTAAAGTTTTTATTAACTTTTAAATGATAAAATTAACTCATCATTTGGACAATAAATAAGATAAAAATAAAAGGACTTTATTTTATTCCTTCTATCTTTAAAAGAACACTAGCATTCATTTGCTGAAGTAAAAACTACCAATACATGTGGCTAACTAGTACAACTTATTTCTGTGGGGCTGATCATGCAGTCCCCGGTCCTGATGAAATACTGATCCCGATTCTCGTAATCCCAATTTTCGTGGCACTCCTGGTGCCATACCAGATATTATTCCCCTATAGTGTTCGAATGTGAAGCATGCGAATTCGAACACTAGAGGTATTGATTCACCGGTAGAAATGACTTGTGAATGGTTAAATAATCCTTTTTTAGTGATGGAAGCCAAAGCTTGCCACCGAACCAAAGTTTATTTGACCATCCACATAGTCGTTTTCCATCGATGTGACAATTTTAGTGCCTTGATATCTAAAGGTCTTTCCTTTGCCGATGTCGCTCCCTTAGTAGTATGCTTTCCGTTGCTGTCTCGTTAAAAACCTTGCCAGAAAAACCCGATTGGGATAAAAACTGGTCGAAGGCAAAAAGAGTGCAGCACATACTTTCAGTATTGGTAGCATCCAAAAGCAATAATACCTTTTGAGGTGAGTCACTTTCCAATTGCTGGGCAACTTGACTCTATCTTGATTCTCCAACTAGTACGACCCTTTATCGGTAATACCTGGAACCCGGTAAGGACCTTCCCATGCTAGTCCCAGCTTCCCGGTGTTGACTTCCCGAGTACTCTGAGTCACCTTTATCAATATCAAGTCTCCTACTTTGAAGTAGCGGAGATTAGCCCTCTGATTATAATAGCTTTCCATCCTATGATTTTAAGAAACCATCCTCACGTACGCCAAGTCCCTGTGTTCGTCTAGCAAGTCCAGCCTCACCACCAGCGCTTTATTGTTTGCTTCTTCATTTGTTCGGGAAAACCTTAAAGTTGGTTCCCCAACTTCCACCAGTATCAGAGCTTCCACGCCATATACGAGAGAGAGGTGTTTCTCTCGTGCTCGACTTTGTCGTTGTCGGGTACGCCCATAGCATACCTGGTATCTCTTCGGGCCATTTGCCTTTAACATCTTTTAACTTCTTTTTAAGGTTTTAGGTAATCACCTTATTGATTCATTCTGCCTGTCAGTTGGTACTTGGATTGTACGGTGAAGACGTAATCCTCTTGATTTTCAAATCTTCCAAAAAAATTATGACTTTGGAACCTATGAACTGCGGTCCGTTGTCGCAGGCAATCTCCGTCGGTATTTCGAATCGGCAGATTATGTGGTCCCATATGAAGTCGACCTCTTCATGGTCACCAATCTTTTGGTAAGGACCTGCTTCAACCCATTTAGTAAAGTAGTTAGTTAAAACTAAAAGAAACCTTACTTTTTGAGGACTCGTGGCAGAGGAAAGACTAAAGAAACCTTACTTTTTGAGGACTCGTGGCATAGGACAGACTATGTCCATTCCCCATTTCATGAATGGCCATGGGAACAATGCCAAATGCAAGAGTTATACTAGTTGGTGCACCAACTGCGCATGGCGTTGACATTTGTCGCACTTCTGAATGAATGTCTTTGCGTCCTGCTCCATCAGGGGCCAATAGTAACCTGCCCTAACCAGCTTTAGAACTAACAACTCTGCACTAGAGTGATTCCCGCAAATTTCTTCGTGGACTTTCCTCATCATGTAGTCCGCCTCTGAGGCTCCCAAACATCGGGCTAACGGTCTTTGGTATGATCTTCTATATAACTGCCCATCCACGGGGCACTAACGAGCTACTTTGGGTTGTAGTGCCCAGGACGCCTTCGGGTCTTCGGGTAATTTTCCATGCCGAAGGTATTTAATGAACTCATTCCTCTAGTCCCAAACTAGGTTGGATGAATTGACTTCACGGTAACCATCCATATCCAATACCGAATGTAAAAGTTGAACGACAGTACCGAAGTCAGATCCTTTCATCTCCGTAGATGACCAAGGCAATGCATTTGCTTCCATATTTGTTTCCCTTGGAATGTGTATGATCGACCATTCCTTGAATCATGCAAGCGATGCATGAACCTTGTTCACATACTGTTGTATGCGCTTTCCCTTCGTGTCAAAAATCCTGTATACTTGGTTTACTACCAGCTGAGAATCGCACTTTATCTCGATGACCTCGGAGCCGAGTCCCCGGGCCAGTTCAAGTCCTGCAACCAAAGCCTCATACTCAGCTTCATTGTTAGTTAATGGAACAGTCTTAATGGCCTGCCTCAGGGTTTCTCCCCAGGGCATGACTAGAACTACCCCAATACCGGACCTTTTTACATTGGAAGATCCATCCGTAAACAAATTCCAAACTCCTGATGTCGTTTTTGACACCAGTACTGCTTCCTTAGCAGCCAAAGGCATTAACCCGGGATTAAAATCGGCCACAAAGTCCGCCAAAATTTGTGACTGGATCCCAGTCCAAGGTTTGTACTCAATGTCAAACTCATTAATTTTGACTGCCCATTTAGCCAAACGACATGACAACTCAGGCTTGTGAAGGACATTCCTTAAGGGAAAGGTTGTCACATAGCTATCAGGTGGCACTGAAAATAAGGTCTAAGCTTTCGAGAGGCGACTGCGAGAGCTAAGGCTAGCTTTTCAAGGTTCGGATAGTGAGTCTCTACTCCCGATAATATTTTACTAACATAATAAATAGGAAATTGCGTACCTTCTTCCTCTCGGACTAAAATGGTACTTACCGCCACTTCCGAGACCCCTAGATATATTAACAACTGCTCGCCTTCCCCCAATTTTGACATTAATGGATGGCTTGATAAGTACCTTTTTAGGTCTTTCAAAGCCTGTTGGCATTCCGGAGTACATTTGAAATTGTTTTTCTTCTTCAAAAGTGAAAAGAAGTGATGGCAATTTTAAGAAGACCTCGAGATGAATCTGCTTAGATCCGCCAATCTTCCGGTCAGCCTCTGTATTTCCTTTACATTTTTCAGTTGGTCCGGAATATCCTCGATAACTTTGATTTTATCGAGATTTACCTCGATACCTCTTTGTGACACCATGAACCCCAAGAATTTACCAAACCAACCTCGAAAATGCATTTCTCCGGGTTGAGTTTCATATTATGCTTCCTCAGGATGTAGAAAGTCTCTTGGAGGTGTTCCAAATGATCTCTTGCATTCAAAGACTTAACTAACATGTCATCAATGTATACCTCCATAGTTTTGCCTATCTGATTCTCAAACAATTTATTCACGGGTCTTTGATAAGTGGCTCCGACGTTCTTATGACCAAATGACATCACATTATAGCAATATGTGCCGAAGTTCGTTATGAAGGATGTTTTTTCCTGATCCTCCGGGTTCATCTTGATTTGATTGTACCCGGAGTAAGCATCAAGGAAACTCATTAACTCGTGTCCGGCCGTAGCATCAATCATTTGATCAATATTTCACAATGGGAACGAGTCTTTTGGGTACATCTTATTTAAATCCTTATAATCTATGCACATTCTAAACTTGTTATTCTTTTTAGGTACTACAACTACGTTAGCTAACCATTCTGGATATTTTATTACTTCTTCTTTAATAAACTTGTTCCTGACCTCCGCTATAGGGCGTTTCTTTTGCCTTACTGGTGGAAAGTTTGGATCCAGGCTTAGCTTGTGCACGACCACCTCTAATGGGATACTTGTCATATCCAAGTGCGACCACACAAAGCTATCTGTGTTAGCTTTAAGAAAATTTATAAATTCTAACTTGAGTTTGGGATTGAGTCATGTTCCCAAGTGGAACTTCCTTTCCAAAAACTCTTCGAATAGGGCCATTTGCTCGAGTTCTTCTATAGTGGACTTGGTCGCATCCGTCTCCTTCGGTACCTCAAAATATCCCAGCACTTGATGGGATTGCGATGAATCCTTGCCTTTATCGTCTTCCTTTGGAAAGGGAGAAGGCATCGATTCTTGTAATTGCTATTTGGTGGGCTCCTTCTCCTTGCTGCTGGAAACAGTTACCGTGTTCATATCCCTTGACGCCGGGTGATCTCCTCTTATCTGTTTGATTCCTTCCGGGGTTGGGAATTTCAACAATTGATGATATGTTGAGGGCACAACCTTCATCTCATGTATTCATGGCCTTCCGAGGATTACATTGTAACCTATATTGCCACATACCACTTCGAATATAGTGATTTTGATCAATCCTTCGGTGTTCGTGGGTAACAAAATCT
The DNA here is from genome assembly GCF_000715075.1 of Nicotiana tabacum. NCBI lineage: Eukaryota > Viridiplantae > Streptophyta > Magnoliopsida > Solanales > Solanaceae > Nicotiana > Nicotiana tabacum. The sequence continues at coordinate 39,434,572 of NC_134092.1, forward strand.
CTCATTGGGTTGTCCCACTTGTCAAGTTGAATCCAACTAAGAGTTTAGTTGTCAGAATGATGCTTCCGGTCAGCTTTGCTTTCTCCAGCACTCTCCATTGGATGATGTTGGCTGAGCTTCCTGGGTCAACCAAAACACGTTTAATTTTGAAATATAAAACATTGAGAGAGATTACCAAAGCATCATTGTGTGGCAATAAAAGTCCGTCAGGATCTTCCTCCGTGAAGGTGATATCATCTTTCGCGACTTCCCGGAGTCTCTTGTTGTGAGTCACTGATATCTTTGTTTTCTTGTCCGCTGAGAAGGTCACATTTTCGACTTGATTCCCTCCGAAAATCATGTTGATAGTCAACGAGGGGAGCCTTCGACTACCTTCGAAGGCTCGACATTGTCCTGGCTTTGGCCATAGTTGTTCTTGGCTCCGTCACTTAAGAATTCCCTGAGATGTCCATGCTTTTAACCATGTTGCCACCTCTTCACGTAGATGCCGATAGTCCCCAGTTCTATGGTCGTGAGTCCTATGATAGTCACACCAAAATTTGGGATCCCTCTGGCTAGGGTCAGACCGAATTGGCTTGGGGAACCGTGCTTCTTTGATATTCCTCATCGCCGATACCAACTCTACTAAGTTGATGTTGAAGTTGTAATATGATAACCTAGGATATGCGGAGTCTCGGGCCCCTAGTATCTCCTTCTCTTGTAACGATCTGCTGCTATGGCCTCGATCGGATCTTCTATCGGGAGAAAACCTATCAAATAACTAAAACCCTTTGTTGTTCCGACCTTCGGTTCTTTCATACGGCAAAACCCGGCCTCTAGAAGACCGTCGATCCGCATCAAAGTCCCTTTTAACTTTATCCTAGTTTTGGTTCGATCTCGTCCCTTGGTTGATACTGGGAACCCGAGCTAATTGTCTTCTATCCTTATTTTAGACTCATAGCAGTTATGGACATCTGTCCATGTTGTTTCTTGAAACTAGAGTAGGCTTTTCTTCAATTTTTGGAAAGCGTCGGAGCTCCACGAATTTAAACCTTTTGTGAATTCGTCTGCTTCCCACTTGTCTGGTACCGCCGGTGGAAGCATCTTCTCTTTCTGGAACCGGGTTACGAACTCTCACAACAGTTCGGACTCACCCTGTGCAAGCCTGAATATGTCCGCCTTTCTGGCTTGAACCTTCCTTGCCCCGACATGGGCCTTAATGAATGAATCTGCAAGCTTCTCAAAAGAGTCAATTGAATGCTTGGGTAAGAGAGAATACCATGTCAAGGCCCCTCTGTAAGGGTTTCACCAAATTTTTTCAGCAAAACCGATTTGATCTCATGTTGAGCCAAATCGTTTCCTTTTACAACCATGGTGCAGGTATAAAGTGATTGAAGAAGAATATTAAGCGACACTTTCTCCAATGTAAGGCATTGCTGCATTTTCTTTTATGTAAATAAAGTTCCTTTCTCAATTCTCATCATCCATAACTTAAAATATTCTATCTATAGTGATAACATATGAAGTAAGCCTTAGGAAATACACTTTATCTAAGCAAGAAGGCCAAAAAGTTTGATAAGAAGCATGAGCAACCAATACAATTGCAATTGCAAGTTTGCAACAGCAGGCCAACAGCAGAATTCATTAAAAGGAAATCATTTTAAATTTCTAACAAGCAACAGGCCAGCATCTAACGAGCAGCATAATTCAAGGTTACACAGGGAATTAGGGGTGTTGGGCTTAAGCTTATTGGGCTGGAAAATAAAAATAGATGTGAGTTTGGACTCAAAATATTTTGGTATTTCTGTATACCGACATATCAAAAACTCAATACCGAATACCGTATCGAAATACCAAAAATTCTATACCAAAAAATACCGAAATACCGAAATACCGAATAAAACTATACCGAAATACCAAATTAATTCGGTTCGGTTCGGAATTCGATTTTTTGAATTTTATGCCCACCCCTAATTAAAACAAGGTTCAGTCAAATATGTTAATAACCTACTTGTCTAAAACTTGATTATATTAAGATTGACCAAATAACGAGTCACTACTCAATTTGTAAGATGAGAACTTGGATTGATTGAAAGAGCTACAATATTATGGTGAAAATTTGCTCCGCCAAAGTGTCAAAGTAGATTGTTCGGTCACTTGAATAGGTTAAATCAAGTTAAAGGAATAAATAATATTTCACTTAAAATCCCAAAATTCACGGACAAACCACTAATTATGAATAATAACTCAGTGTTCAAAATGGCAGATAAATGTTTCGTGCTCAAATTGGTGGCGTACGCAAGTTTTTTATAAGTGATGTCATGATTTGAACAAATGAACAAAGAAATAAATTACTATAATAATAAGCGGTATCATCTTTTACATTTATCCTTAATATTTTAATTTTTATTATACATATCTAGAGAAAAATTTCGATGAAGCGGTGTCCCGTAACATCGTATAGGACCAGGTATATACGCCCCTGGCTCAAATATGCCATTAATCTTCGTAACTTTTTCTACATTTCCTTATACTCTCCTTGTCCCTATTTACTTGTCGCGTTTACTTTTCAATAGTCAACTTAATTCATTTTTGAAGTTAAATTAGATTATATTATTCTAATTTTTTAAAATTAATTTTTATATATTCGAAAAATATATGAAAAGTATTAATTTGTAATTCTTCTCATATTAATATGATGATTAAATATATATTAAAATATTGATCAAAATTTATGTAGTTCGATTCTTAAAAAAAACGAAACATGATACTAAATGAGAAAGGAGGGAATACTAGATAGGCTTAACTGACCAATAATTACCATAGCAAAGAGGAGAAACACTTATGCATACATGATATTTTCACCGAGCAAAGATGTAATAAACTTTGAATTCATGACAATATGATTTTATTTGAAATTGTAACCTTTCTGTCATTGACCGTCTACTCAAAACTATTGTCTATTTGGCTGCCCTTAAGGAACTTCTCATTTCATATTTTTTCTGAGGATATTCTCGATATTATTTTTCATAGTGCATGTTATTCCAACATTTATTCAGTTGAAAATTAGACTGTAGAACAATGCCAACAAAAGTGGCAATTACTTCCAAATGATTTACCGTTTGTGGTACGGTAAAGTATAATGCACCTCCAGAATTTCATAAAAGTATTTTTTTTTAAGAAACGGGTAAACTTTGAAAGTTAGGGTGTGTTTGGTACGAATAAAAATGTTTCCAAAAAATAATAAGTGATTTTTTTAATTTTATGGTGTTAATAAGTGAGCAAAAATTATTATCCCAAAGCATTTATGCAGGGGTGAGGGGGTGGGGTATTGGGATGGGAGGAGATAGTAGTTAGGGAAAATGCATAAGTATCCTTCCAACTAAAATTGAAATTTTAATTACATACTTTATTTATGGGGGGCTCATTACCCTATGAAGCTTTTGAACGTGGAAAATAGTATACCGTTGAAAATTTTGAAAAAAGTCGTATCTTAATCGCAAAAATCTGCAACATAAACGAGCTTAACACCATTAAAACAACCTGCGTTTTAAAAAATTGATGAATGATTGACAACTCGGTTACAAAAGATTAAGCCAAACACCATTGTTCTTTGCATTTTACTGAAAAATTGGTTGAATAGAGAGAGTGGAATTTGAAATATTTAAGGTGGGGGTTTGAAATATTGATATTACTCATTTTTAAGAGTTCTATAAGGAATTTATTTGAGAAGAGATGAAAGCAATTTCTGGCTTTGATTTTCTTACTAGAAGAGAACCAGAAACTAGGAATGGTGAAAAAGAAGAGAAAAGGAGGAAAAGAAAGACGGCAAACAGATAGAGAACAAAAAAAATAAATGAAAAAAGGCTTTTTAAAAAAAAAAAAAGAAATATAAATGTGGCGAGTGTGTTTTACCTGCTCACATAGAATTGGTTATGACATTTCAAGGTATTACTTTGAAAAATTTCAAGGGGATAATAAGACTCCTAAAAAATATAATATGTAATTAAAAATTCGATGTGAGGGTACTTGTCCTTTTTCCATAGTAGTTATCATGAATTACTATTTATGAAAGCGAAACTTTACACAATTTAAAAGATATATAATAATTTCTTAGCATGAAATCCAGTAAAATATTTATATTTGTAGCACACAGTTTCATTAAAATAGGAATATTAATTATTAATCCGTAAACATAAGCAATTTGAATGGAAAGTCAATAATTCTTTGTACAAAAATAATGCATTTTTTTCTCTTTATCTATTAGCTTTCCTTCTTTTTCTTCATCTTCTTGATTTTGTTTTCTGCCAAAGCCAATATATTTTTTAAATTTGTTCCATTCGTTTTCTTTTTAATTATCTTTCTTAAGTTTTTCTCTTCCTTCTTTCTTCCTTTCTTAACATAAAGATCTTACTTCGATAATAATATATGTCAATATATACAACACGTATATATAAAAAATATACATTGAATTAACACATATAAAATATATAAAAATATACATAAAAAAATACATCTTCAATTAAGATGACACTTAGACATTGTGAAATATACATAAAAAAATTTAATTAAGATAGAATATAAATATACAAAAAACATATATATAAAAAATACATCCTGAATTAAAATGTCACTTGACATATAAAATATATTTGAAATATACATTAAAAATACATCTTAAAATAAGATGGCACTTCACAAATAAATATACAAAAATTATATACATAAAAATATATTTTGAATTAAAGTGATACTTGATATACAAAGTATAAAAGACGTATAAATCAATACATCTTGAATTTAGGTGGCATTCACATATGCATCATATTTTCAAAAATGGAGTGAAAAAGATGAATGTTGGAAACGGAGAATAGAAATGGACAAAAAAAAGAATTTCTTGTGATTAGTGAGTCAATTAACTTATTAGATATTGAACTTAAGTTTTATAATATGCTAATAATAAAAAGAAATATTTTTTATGGAATAAATAATAAATGATACTATTTTTTTAAATAATAGGTATAAAGTATCAAGCGTGTAAAAAGCTCTTCGTGGAAACTTGTTTTCCCCGCTTTCCTTAGAAAAGTCACTTTGCTATTTTTAAGAAACTTGTTTTTACCGACATACCTTTAATGTTGTCTCATGTTCTCTATGATTCTTTTCATCTTAATTTTTTAAATATGAGAATTTTGTATTTAAATTATAGGAGTATTAAAGTTTGGTATTTATGTAACAAATAAAATTCGTATTCTTATTTCACAATTTGACATGCCAAAATGATAAAATTGAGATAAAAATGTGTAATTTTAATTAATAACATAAAAGCTTTCTGGAGATAACCAGCAGAACAACACCATTGGTACAGTCAAATTGAAAAGGCAATTCCGTAGCCGCCAACTGTGTCAGCCCCGCTGCCGTTCAAAAATCGAATCGTAACAGTTAACCGAATCGTAAAAATGGCTTACTGGCTTATTGGTATCGGGTTATCGGGGTAATGATTGGTGAACAGATTGAAATTTTATTATTGACGGCTTTACGGTTTGGAGACGGATTATTTAATTTTTTTATCGGATAAACCGTTAACCCGTTAAAATTTTATATTTGTACTTTTACTCCTATGTATATAAATTAATATTTAAAACTCTAAATCCCTAATTTATCGAATCTCAATTCAACCTGCAACAATCATCTCTTTTCTCTTCTCTATCACCTAAATCTCTAATTAAAATTTCTTCCTATCTCGTATGTATGATTGGATTTGTCTGATTTTCCTATGATAATGGTATTTAAGTGATTAGATAAGTTAGAAGCAGAACAACTTTCTTAAGCTAAATTGAAGAAGAATCCGAGTGCAAATCGCCTTAAACTTTTTTAGCTCAAGTGGGAAATCAAGGTCAAGCTAAACCACTAGGAATTTTTGACATAAAACATAAATGCATGACAAACAGACTTGGCACACTATCAATCAACTGGATAGGTAAACTATACATACATATGAGCAGATGTGATGCTTTACAAATTTGTCCTTATCTTTAATTCTCAACTTAATTTTTATTGTTTATTAGATTTAGCCGATAATCGCTCAATAATCACTAATCCGATACCAATTTGTCTGAAATCTTATTAGATAACTAGCGAATTAATATATTTATAAACCGATAACCGATAAGTCAAACCGTTAACTAAAATATACTCCGATAAGCATCCTAAGCCCCGCAGCCTAATGTTGGCGGGCAAGTGAGGTTCGTAACCGCTACATAGTACATAACTACATACGCACAAAATGCGCTCCAAGTCTTAGCAGTTAAGTGTCCAAGTGCAAAATCAAGTGGTTAGGAGCTAATATCCGTACACTATTCACTAGTTTAGTAGATACTAGTGCCGATATCAAAATTCCTTTTTGCCTTGTTCCGTATCTCCTATTTCAGTTTCATTATTACTCTACAACCATAGAACTGCTTTTTAGAGAGAAAGCAACAAGAAATTCTCTTTTCTTGATTTGTGAGATTGTGGGCAGAATATTCGTTATCCTTATGATCTGAGCCAGTTGTTCTTTTTTGGTTTTGGCCAAGATCAAGTAAAATTGATTAGTTGACTTTAGCTATATTAGAAGATCTTGATGCTTTGAGTTGAAGTATTTGTATGTTTGTGAAGTCGGACAGCTCAAAAATTGATTCTTGGTGTTCTTGTGAAGAGTGGTGCCCCCTATCCAGGTAACTGAGTATAGTAATGATAGTATTAGAGTTCAAGTTATTTGAACACGTTTCTTTGCCTAGATATTACTCTCACTAAAAATTTAGTCTTTTTTCCTTTTCTCTTAGGTGTTGTTGCTGTTCTGAGATGATTTGGAATCAAATAGACCGATACTTTTCCATCCCGAGTAAAGTAACTGCACTAAATCTTTGAGGGGCTACTTACTTAGGCAAGTTCATGCCTTCTTTTGGACTTGTTTAAGGATTTAACTCAGTTACCTGAAGAATCTTGAAAGTTACCATTAACTATTTTGTTACTTGGATTAAATAGTTATTTTTGAAACAGGACCGGATATTGATCAAATAACTCTTTTATGTTCAAGGATACAAGATTGAACTTCCATAATGTTTTTTATTAGTCTTTGAGGATATTCTTGCTCTCTTAGGGATTCTTGCCATTTTGGATAACAAGAAAGAATTAAGTTTGAATTATGGACAATGGCAGTGAACTTTCATCATCTTGGAGTTTTGCTTCATCCTCTTATGAATCAAATGGGGACTGCAGCCACTACGAACCAGGGACATGTCTTGATCTGCTGAGCTTGAGTAAGCTAAGTGGTAGTCTCGAAAAGCTCGTGCTTAATGCTGAATATGACTACAGTGATGCAGAGATAGTTGTTGATGGAATCACTGTCGGTGTGAATCGCTGTATTCTTGCTGCACGAAGTCAGTTTTTCCATAAAAAATTTAAGGAGAATGAGAATTCTGTGAAGGAAGGAAAACCTAAGTATTTACTGAAGGATTTGGTGCCTTGTGGCTCAATTGGTTATGAAGCATTTATGGTCTTGTTAAATTATTTGTATACGGGAAAGCTTAAGTCTCCTCCTCCGGAAGTTTCAACTTGCGTTGATATCACTTGTACTCATGATGCTTGCCGCCCTGCCGTTAATTATGCTGTGGAACTCATGTATGCTTGTGCCACTTTTCAAATTAAAGAACTTGTCAAGGCTGTTCAGGTAAGCATAGCTATCTCTTAAATCCATATACGTAATAAATGTAATGTGCACTGAATTAGTTCTTAAGACTGTCATAGAATTATCCTTGGGACACTGTTGTTCTAAAGTGAAAAATGTGGTCAGCATGCCTGAAAATGCTTGACTAAGACACCATGTTTCAGCTTGTTCTTTGGTCATTGTGTAGATGATTTAAGCTGAAAATGCTGATGTGAAGGAATGTGTCTTTGTTTTACCAAGTGAAGCAGCTTATAAATAAACATATCACTTCGACAAAATAAATGGAAACCATCACCTTTGCATAACTAAAAGTTTACGGCTTCATCTATTATTCAATATTGAATCACAATTTGGGCTGCTCAAAAATATTTTTTATAGTGAAATTTCCAATATTTCTTCATTGTCTGCTAAGTCATTTATTCAATACTGCATCATAAATCAGATTTACTAGCTCTGAGCGTCCATTTATAGACAGATGAATATGCTGACACATTATGATGTGAAAATTCTATGACAGTTAATAAAGTACAAGTTTATGCATGTCAGCTTAGTGATTTGGATAGAACATAAGTATTCTTCAAGTATAGTTACTGTTATATATATTCATAAAAAGTTGCAGCAGATTTAGTCCAAAAGGATGAGTGAAGCACGGCAATTTTAAGTAATTGCACATTTGATTATCATCCTGACTGGACCTGCCTAGCACTCTGTCCACTATATGTGCGATTGGAACTACCTTGTAGGGTAGGGGTGTCATGGCACCTGCAAGGTTGGCAAATTTTTTATATACATATGTTGAAGTTTTCTTAAACAACGTTAAATATCTAATCCTTCCACACGCAGTCTCAAACTAGACAAAGGTGTCATGCTGGAAAGCCTTTTTGAAAGCTTTTCTTGCGTGTAAGGCTCAAGTTCGGAACTTGGGGACTTGTAGTTTATCTAGTTCTGCATTTATTTATGGGATGTAATTGTGTGATTTACCTATTGAGGATGTCTTTTTTTCTTATTCTAATTGGTGTAATTCCCTTATTGAAAATGTTATTTTACTTGTGCAAATTTATTTTAACAGAGAGAGTGTGATTCTCTAAATGAAAAATGTTATTAATCTACATGTGCAAGTTTATTTTCAATATATAGGGAAAGATGTAATTCCCCTAGTGGAAATATTGTTTTCACTTGTGTTGTTAATAATAGAGATGTGATTCCTTGTTGAAAATGTTAATTCCATTTGTTTCTTGATATAAGAGATGTAATGTTCATATTTGCAAATCAAAAACCTATTAAGTTGACCCGACTAAACTCGAACGAGATTGAACGGAACCGAATACACATTCCAAACAAACTCTATAGTCAATATAAGGTGTACATTAAAGAAAATGTGGCACCTGCCACCTTCGAATCTTGGATCCGCCTCTGGAACTTGAGAGTAATAACCATGCATTAATTTGAAGGAGCTAGGTTATTGAACTCATACCAGTTGAAAAGAAAGCAGAGCACCTTTTCATGAGATTTGTGTTGCTTCTAAGTATGTTATGTTTTCTATTGCATTATACAAGTTCTGATTGGGATTTTTGCATGTGCAGCGGCGTCTTATCAATCTTGTTGATGAGGCTACAGTGGATGATGTAATTCCTATACTTTTAGTGGCCTTCCACTGCTCACTGGGCCTACTTTTAGAGCACTGTGTGCAGAAGGTGGAACGATCTGACTTGGAAATTTTTACTCTTGAGAAAGAACTTCCTTCCAAAGTTTTGATCGATATAAATGCACGCCGCCTTAAGTCCCAAATAGTGATTGAACAAGACGTGATAATGGAAGGTGGTTCCCTACACGAGAAGAGAATTAGGAAGATTCTCAAGGCTCTAGAGTCCGACGACATTGAATTGCTGAAGTTACTCCTGGGAGAGTCTAATGTCACTTTAAATGATGCTTGTGCTCTTCATTATGCAGCTGCCTATTGTAACTCTAAGGTTGTAAATGAGGTACTCAAGCTGGGTATAGCTGATGTCAATCTTCGTAACTCCCGAGGATATACGGTCCTTCATATTGGTGCTAGACGTATGGAACCATCAATAATAATGAGTTTACTTGACAAAGGAGCATCTGCCTTAGATACGACACTGGATGGACTTACAGCACTATCCATTTGTTTGAGGGTGACTCGGCTAAAGGATTATAATGAGACAGCAAAAGAGGGACAGATAACTAATAAAGACCGATTATGCATTGATGTTTTGGAGAGAGAGATGAATAGGAATCCAATGATTGGAAACATAGCTACATCATCATCCGAGGTGGCTGATGAATTACTCGCGATGCTGCTACTCTTAGAAAATCGAGGTACCTTAGTTTAACTCTAATAAAAATTCTATGTTCACATCTTCAGCGTGTTAGTCAGGATTCGTTTTAGCTAGAACCATTTCAGCCCTCCTTTATTATTGATATAAAGCTTTTCCAACATGAAATACTTCTTTTCATCAAGTAATATAGTTCATTCCTCCTTTGGCAACATCCCCCCAAAGAAAAGAACACTAAGAAAAGAAACAGAAGAGAAAGAAAAGCAAAAAGAAGGTATGTCTTGCTTATTTTATACCATTATGTCTTCAGATGGTGCCCTAGTTTGAAACTTCTTTCATGCAAAATGTCATTTACGGCTCTTTTCTTTCGTCGTAAGTTCTGTAAACTCCACTGGAACTATACTTTTCAACTTTCCAGATTATTAGTGGCCTTAACAGTGGAAAAATTTAAGCCTAGATTACATTAGACACATGTCTTCAAGTTTATTCTAGTACATTTAAGAGAACTGTTGTAAATCTATTACGATTTCCATTTATCTGTTTATTCCAGCTATCCGTTTCATCAATGTTCAGTGCGCAGTAATAGTGTTTATAGCTGTCAATATCTATCACTAGATGGTTAAAACTAAGAGAAAATTAAGTAGCATACGTGCCTTTTCGAATATTAGCCATCTTGTATTGCAATTTGATGTGAATTAATACTATTCTTTTACTTCCTTAGTAATCTCAAGAATATGCAAGATAAAGAGTATTTTGCTACTATCCTCTAAAATATGTATTTGATAGAATAGTTTCGGGATAGTGTAGATTTAATAGCTAAGTTTCTTTCACTTGGTATTGCCGCAAATTGTTCCCACACTATTTTCCTTTTGTTTCTTTATAAGAAAAATTTCCTGTCTCCGTGTTCAAGACTATTGGACAGAGAATTCATTTAGATGAAGTTATAACCTTTTGGACATGTGCTGGATGTGACACAAGAATTTGTTGCCCAAATCCTAGGCACTTATGCTGCCTTTCAGTCCCAAATCATGATGAATCGAAACACCACTTTCCTACACTTTGCGCCATGTTTTTCCCGTCTATTTCTGTGTGGAGTTGGGTTGGAAAGGAGAGAGGTACAAGATGCTATTACACATTTGTGCTGCTTATACATGTTCAAATTGAAGCAGCAGCTAACATATCTCTTATACTGTGGAAGCTCTTTTTAGTTTCCTTAGCCCTGATAGTTAGATAGGTGCAGTTCGAAACTCTTCCCTCAAGAAGCCAATTTTAAGTAGCAGCTTTCATTTTAGCCAGAAAAACTTCTAAGACACAAAGGAGTCACATTTCCTTTTTCTTTGTTCATTTCACTTTTTGGGTAGATGAAAAGCTTTCCTTTTGTTGATACTTCCCTTGTCTGATACTTTATATTTAAGTTCCAGATATCAAGATAAACCTCGCACCAAAAAAGTGATGGGGTTTATCTCAGATAGATGCGAAAAACCTGTTTGATGGTGTTCATTCTTTGCACTCTTATCTCCCTGCATTTATGTTCTTGATCCTAGTATTGCCTAACTAGTGTTTTGTTCCAGTGGCAATGGCACGCATGATGTTTCCTATAGAAGCCAAGCTGGCCATGGATATAGCACATGTTGATTCGACCTCGGAGTTTACTGGCCTTTCAGAAATAAATAACTTATGTGGAGATCTGACAGGGGTTGTTTTGAATGAATTTCCACCTGAAAAGGTAAAAGGACTCCAAGAGCGACTGGAAGCCCTGCAGAAAACAGGTAATTGCAGGGACCTTATTTAAAGGAGGAAGAATTCCTAAAACTTAAAATGGAACTAATTTTAATTCCTTATGTTTGTCATAAGCCTTTGAATATGTTCTTTCATGTACATAATGTATGAAAACCTTTGTTTCTTTCTTTCTAGGTTTCACTAAATTATACAAGTGTAGGCTAGCCTATTTTGTTTATGCTTTTTGCTTTAAGAAAAAGAAGTTATACAACTTATTATTAAATTTCCATTTCCACTTTTCTCCGTTTATTTAGGCTTCAAAAGGCAAAAGCTTAACTGTATGCAGGCATATGTATCTGTTTGAATCTGTTTGAATCTATTGAAATGTGTTTATCAATATTTCTTCCAGTAGGCTTGATAAATGAATGTAACTAAGGCTGTCCACTTTCCCAATATTTCGATAAGTTCTTTCTCAATGCTGTCTTTTTCTCCCAAATATGGCAGTGGATACAGGTCGACGTTTTTTCCCTAATTGCTCAGACATTCTGGACAAAATGCTAAATCCTTTGACGCTGGAAAGTGGCACACCTGAGGAACAAAGATCGAAGAAAATGCGTTATGAACAACTTAAGGATGATTTCGAGAAGGCATTCAACAAAGACAAAGCTCAAAATCACTGGGCAGGCTTCTCAACATCATCCTCCACATCTTCTCCTAAGAGTAATAAGAGAAAAAAGTAGGAACCTCTTCATGTTTTGGTTATTATTTTTGGCAGCTTCTTTTTTATAGTAAGTCCTAGTAAACATGCATCATCTGTGAGCCATTAGAGGCTACCAAGTTGTAAAAAGGTTTAATCTCAAAATTTTGAGATAAAAAGAAGGGATTTGGGAGGGGTAGGGGGGATAGAAAAGAAAGGTCGGAGTAGGAATGGTCTTTTGTTGCACTTTTTTGTCCTCACTTCTGAATTGATGAATGTTAACCATGTTGGAGTTAGAAAATCTAACAAGGAGATTCCACACTTGAGATTAAATAATCCATGCCTATACAAAAAAGCTTTTCTTTTTCCCCGATATGTGTAGAATAATGTTTTGACAAAGGGAATTCAATTGAACCACCTCAGACCATTTAGTGGAGCTAAATGTTACACGGTCTCTTTACAGCAGTACCCTCCTCTTGCATTCTCCTTAACAAGCTTATCCCTGTGTTCCAATATTCAGTTTGGTTGTTTTCATAATTTTGTTGGGCAAGTTTTTAGGCATACATTAAGCAGAATTGAGTTTAAGGTTGTTAATTATTATGCAGATGACACATTACTTCAAGTAACTTACAGAATTGTATGATCTAATCTTGTGTAAGAGTTTAAATTTAAGTAGAGAAAAACAATCCGTTTATTCACTTAATCTCTCTTACTAGTTCTCGAAACATACTCAAGAGAGGGTCATATATGTTTTTTATTTAGTTTCTAATCATGTCAGTTACAAGGAAAATATGTTAATCTTGAAAAATGAGAAAACATGTATCTTTTCTTGGTCCAAATCTATATGACATCCTTTATCACATTAAAAAAATGATATTTAAATTTTTTTTAATTTAGTAAAATCTCTACAAAATAATAGTATTAATACGATTTTGGAAATATTTTCTTGACGTTCAATTATGAAGATAATGACCTATGCTCTTTGTTTAGTTTCTTGCTATGTACATTTTATTTAAATGTATTTGGTTATTAATATCTGAATTCATAAATTAAACGTTTTGATCCTCTTCCTTAAGATTATCAGAGTTGCAGGCCTTATCACTTGGGCCAACAATTCATCCGAAAGTGGCCCACATTTCAAGCCCTTACCCGATGTGGTCCAAGTTGTACATAACCTTAAAATTATTTTGGGATTTTTACCTTCCTATACACTATTTGAAACCTTATTACCCTCCTTACTCAAGTTTTAATTTAATTACATGGTTATATACAATTTACCAATTATATACAAATAAGTTTTAAATGAGTATCCCTTTATATTAGGAATTGAATAAGGAATATCAATTATTTCCTTATCTATTTATACTTGCCTACTCTCTCCCAGTCTCTTTTTCTCTCTGTCTCTATCTCTCTCTTCGTCTCTCTACTCTCCTTCTCTGTTTTCCCCCAATTTTTCTTTATTTGATGTTTTCTGTTTTTTATGCTTTCTTGTTGTATAGAGTTTTAATGGAATTCATCAATGGATTTGAATCGTTTTAACTTAGCAATTTTCTTTCATGTTGCACAATTAGTGTTCAAATTAAAATTGTCAATCAATAAATTTTGAAGGTGTTTGACTCTCCACCATTGACAACCATTAAAAAGCTTAAAAGCTTTGAAATAATGTGGATTTTCAAAAATCATTATTTGTTTGGATTGGGTGTTGTTGCAAAACAATTGAAAATATTGTTTGGAGTTTATATCTCAATTTTGAGAGTATTTTGGTGAAGATTAGACTTGATTTTGGTTGAATTTCAGATTGAAAGAAGAAGAAGAAAAAGAAGAACACATGACATACAATATACTTATGAAATTGTAGTAAAATTATATTATAATTATATGTAAATTGTATTTTGTTGTAGTTATATATATATATTTTTTTATTTGATTGTTGTATGAAAGTTGAAAAAAAGTTGTATAATATATGAATTATTGTATAAAATTTGTATTTAAGTTATCAATACTATCTTTTTACATAAAGTTGTTGATTTGTATCAAAATTGTATTAATAGAGTAAGTTTTGATTGGAATTTTAGAGAGGAAGAAGCACACACCACAGACAAAATATATACAAAAGACATATTGTATAAAATTTGTATAAAAATTATATTTAAGTTGTATGATATTGTAATTGTATTTAACTGGGTAGAAATAATGTATGAAAGTTGTAGATAAGTTGTAAATAAGTTGTATAATATATAATTAGTTGTACGAAATTTATTTTTAATTTGTATGTTAATGTACCATATATTTTTCTTTTCTCAGTTGATTTTATCTTCTCAGAAGTCCGAGGAGATACTAAATTTTGTTTAGCTGCAATATTCGATGTAGGTTTTTCGTCGCCGGCTTTTGGAGACATTACCTTCTCCTGGTTGTCCGAAAATTTCAGTCTTTAAAATACACTAGCTATAGCATAATGCAATGTTTGCGCAAGAACAGAACTTCAACACAAGTTTCGAGTTTTCTAGCTAGTCGTTGGCTATTTCTTCATATGTGTTCTTTCATTTTTAACCATATTAATCTGCTGCACTACCACTTGACCGAGACTTTCACAAAATAAACAAAAGGTTTTATGGCAAGTAGTCAGCATAAATTTCGTCAGAAATCCTATTCCATTATTAAATCCACCATCAAAATAAAGAGAAAAAAAGACCCAAAAAAAGAAAGACGACAATTTCAGCAGTATCTCATGAATTTGACGAATGTATTTTGAAACAGTTATCAAGCATAAATCTCTAAATATAAGTTCGGTCTGGAGAAAAAAGGGGAGAGAGGAGAGAAAAAAAGGAAAGGGTGTAACTAAATCCGTTGATTGAAGGCACTAATAATGGATTATGATACTTTTAAGGTGGAATGTGTATAATTTGTAAGTAATCCTTGTTTAGGGCGGGTAATATACAAAATTAGAACAATTTTGATAAAAGGTTTTATGGCAAGTAGTCAGCATAAATTTCGTCAGAAATCCTATTCCATTATTAAATCCACCATCAAAATAAAGAGAAAAAAAGACCCAAAAAAAGAAAGACGACAACTTCAGCAGTATCTCATGAATTTGACGAATGTATTTTGAAACAGTTATCAAGCATAAATCTCTAAATATAAGTTCGGTCTGGAGAAAAAAGGGGAGAGAGGAGAGAAAAAAAGGAAAGGGTGTAACTAAATCCGTTGATTGAAGGCACTAATAATGGATTATGATACTTTTAAGGTGGAATGTGTATAATTTGTAAGTAATCCTTGTTTAGGGCGGGTAATATACAAAATTAGAACAATTTTGATAAATAAATTTCAAATATTGTATAGAAACGAAAAAATCCTTTGTTAAAATAAAGCTAATAGAAGACTTTCCCCTGTAGTCACAGGGGGGGGGGGGGGGGGGGGGGGGGGGGGAGGGGGGAGGGGGGGGAGACGGGACTTGGGCATTGAAAGTTATTTTTACCTGTAACAATTGCAATTCAAATTCCATTTTGACCAAAAATTTCGTTATTCTTTACTTCTTAGTTGTCAGCTTCATTTTCTCATTCTTCCCTTTTGGCTTTGTATTAAGAGAAAAAGATCATTTATCGCCACTCGGTGAAAAAGATCATTTAAGCCATAAAATAAGGTATACAATTCATAACCCAAAATCAATTATAAAAGCTAGTAAATGAAGCCCAAAAAATTAGCGAAGACTCTGACTCCTTAATGCAACTTTCTTTTACACTTAATATTACTAATCAAAATATTTAAAATTCTGCCAAATCACCCCAAAAATCCTTCAAACCTAGTGAAATCCCCGTCAAAATCTACCCTTTCAGCCCAAAAATCCATTAAACCCAACAGTTTTCTCCATAACCAACAAAATCCCCTTTTTTATCCTTTACTAAGAAAATTAAATTTTTAGTGATCCAATCTAGAAAAATATAATATTACATAAGCAAAAATACCCATGATATAAGAAGAGGAAGAAGGTGATGTATAGGTTTTACGCGTACTATACACATTATACACTAGTATAAAGTGTATATACACTTTTATACATCGTCGAACAATATATATAGAATTATACACTTTATATACAAAATATATACAAAGTGTATATGAACAACATATAATATATATAAAATTATATGAACATTGAATTTGTATAAAAAAGTATATATGCATTATATCAGTGTAGAGGCATGTTTCAGTATTTTCAACACTCACCATAGTCACCGTAATCTTTCACGTCTCGTTTTGTATAATATGTGTATAATAAATGTATCATTAGTGTATAATGTATACACACTAATTATACACTATATTATAATTATTATATACTGATTACATAGTGTATAAATAAAGGAGCGCTGACGATAATGGAGGACACCGAACTTGGCCAGAAAAAGCTTTTCTCCGGCAGCGGCTATTTTATTTTTTATTTCTCATCTTCTTGCAAAAGTCATCCGAAAAAATATCATGCAATACTATATCTGAAAGTGGACAGAAAGCAAAGAAAGTGGCAACTACCGCCAGAATTTTTTCAGAAATTACTCGAAGAAGATAGATTTTTCTGTATCTAAGTAAAAGAGGAGGAAATCGCAAAAAAAAAGAGAAAAAAAATAAAAACGTGTATTGGTATCGCTATAGGAGAAGAAAAAAAAAGGAGGGAGTGAATAAGGGAAAGATAAGAAAAAAGGTAAAGATGGAAGATTGAAGATTGGAGGAGATGAGAAGAGAGAGAGGAGTACCAGGCGGTTGAAAGATAGTGGAAGTATATTGGGAATAGTGGCTATAACTTGTCAATAAATTGGGCCTAAAGGCTATTTCGGGTACATGGGGGAAAACATGAGCTAATAAAAATTTGAAGGGCTATAGAGGATAGTTTTCTCTTGTATTAATGTACTAGATAAATTTTGGCCCGCGTTTAGCACGGGCCAATGTTATAAAAGCTTGAACATTAATTTAATATTACTATCTTTTTTTTGACATGCAATTGTAGAAAGAAGAGATTGAAACATGTAAATAAGTAGTACCAAATCAGATATATATAATATTGCCTATTAACTATTTCATATTATTTACGGGCATTTAGGGACAATGTTTCCGGTGTACAAAGGTCATAATGACTGCAAAACAACGTGCATAATGGCACATTCTTTACATCCTTCACACTAAACTGTCTAGGTATGTACTATTTGCGTATTGACAGATTGCAATACAACTATAATGCGGTAATTAGTATCCGTTTTTTCAGGCTATGACAATAATATTGCACCTGTAAAAATTATTTCTTCGCATTATCCCAACTAAATTCTTGTCACATAATGTAACAAGAGCGGAGAACTTGCAGCAAACCACCAATATAAAATTTGATAAAATAGAGAAGAAAAATATAACGTGTTATACAGTAAATTGCCATGTAAGTCGAAATTTGTAAAAGGAAAGAAATGGAAATGAAATGTCAAGTTAAAAGCATGTCAAAAGCTGGACAAACAACTTACCAGTGACGTGCGTCTTTTTCCGTTTAAATAAAGATGAAAAAAATACTGTGGAAAATAAAAGATTGATAACAAGCTACTGTACATTACATTTATACAAAATAGATTCAAGTATTCACCTTGCAGCCTTAGTTTGAATAGCAACAGCTTAGAATACGACATCTTAATAAGTTACTATATGTTTTCTTTGATCAGTTAAGAAGTTGCATGTTTTGGTCCTTTTAGAGCATACTTAAAAGAAGCCAAGAGCAAAGATCTCTGGTAAATAGGATGCCCAAATGATCTGGATTAGTGTGTAGGATCCAGTAATAATAACAATATCAGTTCGGTATAGTTTCTTCCAGGCCAGAAAAGACATAAAGATGGGAGGGACTCTGGACAAGAAAATCCTCATCAAGCAGCTTTATAGCAGATAGTGAGAAACTGGAAGTTAAATCCCATTATACTCTGAAATTATTCATTCAAAGATAATACATCGAATTTTTTATCTATAATTAATATTCACAAAATTAGTACACGACTCAATGGACAAATTGATTAATAAAACTTCAATACTGAAATAAGTAATAAAAAATAGTAACACAAAAATTGCTTTACTTAAACTGTAAAAAAAGTCACTTTATGAAGAGTTTAATCGCTCACTGATTAGTATAAAGTGTTAGATTCGTGTCATGCAAACGATTAAACATTTGACATTCTGACTAAAATAATATATCTCACAAACTCTCTCTAGCTTGCACCTTATTCTCTTCAACTCAACCATTATTAAATTCAAGAAAGCTTGACCTTAACACAATGTACTAAGACTAAAGTTTGGGGCAAGGGGCGAATAGAAGACAGGAAAAACAATAAAAAGAGAGTGTCAACACCTATTTGTTGCTTTTATAACCAAGTATATGATCACAAAGAGACTTTTTTTTTTCAGTTATAGCAAAAATACATGAGTAACTTCATTATAGTTACTTCTATACTCTATACCGCATTTTGAACAATGCAAATAAATTGAATATCTAGTCTAGATATTCAAGCTAAGTATTATGGTGGCATGAATCATTAAATTGTGAAACTCCTATACTTGTTTCAAATGCACATATTGTAATGACCCAATCGGTAATTTTAATTTTTAGAACCTTATTCTCTAAAATAAAACTTTTTGTATGTGCTTTTAATAATTTATGACTTGCGGGGATGGTTGATTCGAGATTTAGAAGTGTTTGGATTGAAATTGGAACACTTGGTTTCTTAAGTTGGCTTTAAAAGGCCAAGTTTGACTTCGGTCAACATTTTGAGAAAACGACTCTGGAATAGATTTTTGACGATTCCAACAGCTATGTATGGTGATTTTGGGACTTAGGAGCGTGTTCAGAATTTTATTTGGAAGTCCGTAGTTAAATTAGGCTTGAAATGGCTAAAATAGGAATTTAAGTTTGAAAGTTTGACCGGGGAGTTGACTTTTTGATATCGGGGTCGGAATCCAGTTCCGAAAATTTTCATAGCTCTGTTATGTTATTTATGACTTGTGTGCAAAATTTGAGGTCAATCGAACTTGATTTGATAGGTTTCGACATCGAATGTAGAAGTTGAAAATTTTAAGTTTCATTAAGTTTGAATTGGAGCGTGATTCGTGATTTTAGTGTCGTTTTATGTGATTTGAGGTTTCAAATACGTTCGTATGATGTTTTAGGACTTATTGGTATATTTGGTTGAGGTCCCGAGGGCCTCGGGTGAGTTTCAGATGGTTAACTGATCAAAAGTTGGATTTAAAAAGCTGCTGCAATTTTTCTTCCAGTGGAAATGGAGAAATCGAAGCCCAGATATCGAGCCCAGAGTCGACGGCCAGGGTCAAAGCTAGGGACGAGATTCAGGATCGAAGCCATGATCGAAGGCCCATGATCGAGGCCATGACCGAGGTCCAGTTCCGAAGGTTGCCTGGGCAAATCTATAAAGGAGGGAACTTCGTCCCATTCTCTATTTTTAACAAATTGGAGCTTGAGCAGAGGCGACTTTTAATATATTTTCAAGGAAAGACATTGGGGTAAGTAATTCTAACTCGGATTTGGTCTATATACAGAAATATATCATTGTTTTCACTATTTAATTAGTGTTTTGAGACTGAAACTAGGGAAAATATTTAGAAATCTCATAGAAATAAATTTTTGAGATTTCGTTATTGATTCAGAGTCGACTTTGAGTGAAACTGGTATAGCTGGATTCGTAATTGAATGGGTTGTCGAATTTCGTAACTTTTGCCGGATTTCAAGACGTGGGCCCCACTGAAAAATTTTTAATTAATTTCAAAATTTTTATTGAAAATATAATATTTTATTATAGAATTGATTCCTATAATTTTTAGTGATTGTGTCGAATTATTTTGGCTAGATTCGAGCGAGATAAAGTTGAATAATCGTGGAAAAGGCTTTCTAGTGGATTAAATTGGAGCAAATTGAGGTAAGTCTCTTGTCTAATCTTGTGATGGGAAAATTACCCCATAGGTAATTAAAGTAATAATTGTTGTTAATTGTAGGGGTTACGTACGCACGAGGTGACGAGAGTCCGTGCATAGCTACTATTAATGCTAAAGTCTGGGTAGTTTAGGACTCAAAGCATGAATTACTTGTGTAAATTGTATTCTTTGTTTAATTAATATTATTTGATATATATACATATATATTGTGAATTGTTAGATAAAAATATTAAAGGATGTAATTCTCATATACTTGATTTTCAAGGATGGAAATCTCATATGCCTGATTTTCTGTTTAAATTAATTAATTGTTAAGAGAAATTGTTTTTCCTCCCGAATTTATCTTATAATAAATATACTCTCCTTCCGGAGGTACATAAAGAAAATGTCATCCTTTCTTGTGGAGCGAGCCGAACGCCTCGGCAGGATAGATGCATCTATGGATCGCGCCGCACGTCCCTCGGCAGTGTACACGATACTCTGGATCGGATCGTACGACCTCGGCAGAAATCGTGCCTAATAATAATAATTACACGATACTTGGATAGTTTATTGCAGCTTGTAAAGCTAAATGATAAATTGGAAATTTATTAAAATTTAAGGAATTTTAATTAATATATTGAGAATTGTTGCATTTGAGGGAATTTATTTATTTTTGCTGATTAAATAAAATTATTGTTGATTTTGTGAATCATGCTGAGTTAAATAAATTCCGTTTTATTCTATTTAATATTGTTGACCCTTAGTGAGTGTCAAAGCCGACCATCTCGTCTCTACCACTTCGAGATTAGATTTGATTCTTACTGGGTACACGTTGTTTACGTACTCATACTACACTTGCTGCACTTTTTGTGCAGGATCTGAGGCAAGTACTAGTGGAGGACCTATCATCTTACACCCACGTTATCCAGAGGCGTAGTTGTGAGCTGCCTTTCTGAGCCGTTCTGTAGCTACCAGTGTCTCTTCTTGTATTTACATTCTGTCTATTTTATTTCAGACAGTATTTGAAGTTTTGTATAATCTACTAGATGTTCATACACTTGTGACACCGGGTCTTGGTACACACATTTCACATTTGCGAAGCTTAGATCGCTTTTGCGATGGTTCATTCTTCGCATTTGCTAGGTACTTTTCGTACTTGCGACGTCCGCAATTGCGAATTGCAAGGTCAGTGGCTCAGAGGCTGGTTTGCAATTGTGACATCTACATCTAGGTAAAAATAGGCGATTTCGGGATTAACTGATTTTATTTTATTTTTGAGACCTAAACTTTATGGGAGGCAATTTTTGAAGAGAATTTTGTTCCCAACTTCAATGGATAGAGTTTTATCCGTAAATCTAAGATTTCATAGAATAGAAATACAATTTTTGGGTACAAATTTAGGATTTTGTGTTTTAGATATTTAGACCTCGATTTGAGATCGGATCTCGAAACAAATCAGTCAGCTCCCTTCCTACTCCAACTAATAGAAAAATGCCTTTGAATGGTTCTAATCGTCGACAACCCAATCAGCGTCCACCATAGGCTCGACGAGCTGTCCTTCACATATTTCGACTCGGTGATAAACGGGTAATCGATATTTGATATTGATTTCAAATATCCACTAAGTGGTCTAGGGTAGACTTTTTGTTGACTTTTCCAAATATGTCAAAGATCAAACCTTTTTTTATACTAGGGTAGTTTCTTAAGCTTGTTTTGATTTATTTGAGTATTAATTGGCTAGATTTGAATGGTTTGAAGGCTTGTGCTAAAGGAAAGGTGGTATTGGAGGGTTGAATTGTGCTGGAAACAAGTAACTGTCTTGGTTAACCTTGAATTGAGGAAATTAAGATATAATTATGTCTATTTTTTACATGTTATATATGTTGAGGGCGGCGTATATACAAGGTGACGAGTATATATGCGTTTCTTATGGGTCAAGCATGCAAGTAGAACTAGCTTATTTACATCTTATTGTTTCATGTAATATGTCTTCTTACTTTTGTTAGATTGTATAACTCCTTGACTATTCCTATTCATGTTAATAACAGTTTTGACTTTGTTGTGATATTGGATAGTAAGACTATTGAAATGTTGTTTTGGCTATTGGTGCAAAATAATGACTATTTTTTCATACGGGTTGGATCACTCTTCTTGATATTCCCACCTTGCTTCTTAACTTCTCCCTGTTTGTTTTTTTCCCAATAAAAATATCCCTGTTAGTTTGACTTAGTTTTCAATCCACTTGCGCTTATGTTGCAATTTGGACAATAACGTCACCAGTATCATACAGAAAACTTGGTGCTCTAGGTATTTTTAATTGTGTTTAATTTCTGTACACTGTAATGTACAAGAATTTACAATTGTAGTAGAAAACCAAATATTTTAGATAGTAACTACTTGTAATCATCGTCCATAAAAATTGGGATTAATAGTTCAGAAAATAAAGTAGATCATCCGTTATAACAGCTTAAAATACATTGATATTATTAAAAAATTCATTGTTACAGTTCGTAAGTTAAACCCCTTTTTAGTTTCTAGTGACAGTATTGATGACGAGCCTTACAACCTAATATTTTCTGTAGACAAAACCCTACTATTAGTTAATATCAGGAAATCACCAAGTTATTTTAAGATGCTTTTGCTAGTGGGAACAAGGCTTTCACTTGGACATACATCATGATAAGTAGCCAAATAACGAATTCCGAAGTTATTGATAATTATGGGAGTGTCTTTTACCATACATAAAGAACAAAAATATATGGATACGTACCACAATTAGTTTATCAAGTACTAGAAACGTAAGTCCGTGCTCAAGCACAATTTTTTACATATGAATATAAAACAACATAAAAATGTGCTCATTAACTAGGCCATAAAAGGTTTTTAAGGACCTTCACATACCCTCAACAAATCATTTGTCCGAATATTATTGTTTACCCGAAAAACGGATAGAGTTGAATTTGTATGTAGTTCTAAGGATATGTGGTATAGCTTGATACAAATCGTAGGGATAAATATAAATATCAAATATGGATTGCAAAGAACGCAAAATGTTTACCCTAAAAACGGATAGAGTTGAATTTGTATGTAGTTCTAAGGATATGTGATATAGCTTAATACAAATAGTAAGGATAGATAGATATATCAAATATGAATTGCAAAGAATGCAAAATAAACAAGGTTGAAAAGAACTGGGTACGCGATCTGGTTTTGACCTCCACATACGCCGAACGCTCATGGCATGACTTGTCAAAGGGCCGATAGAAGGCCAAAAATTATGGTAAGCCCCTTTCTCGTATTTTTTGGTAGTTCGAACGATATGCTTTTCATATACTTTTAATAAATTTTCCCATATGTAGGCGTGAGCAAAGATGCGATTTTGAGGCCCTCGTCCGTCGAGGAAGAGGTTTCGGCGTCCGTTCCGAAGCTGGTGAAGGATAATAAGAGGAAAAGGGCTTCCGTTCCCAAATATCCAAAATCGAAGAAGAGAACGGCTCGTAAGCCGAAGCAGAATACCATTCCCTTGACCGTAGAATCAGTTCTTCATCTAAGGGATGAAGACGAAGAAGAAGAAGAAGAAGAAAATGACAGGTCTGCGCTGGCGGCCCGAATGAAGAAAAGCACTGATGCCCCAAAGGCGGCTGAATCAATGGTGATTCATAAGGCTCCGCCCCGAACCGAGGAGATATCGGAGGAAGGTTCAGGCAAAGTCCCCAAGTCATTAGAGATCGAGGATGCTTCCTACCGAAGTCAACAAATGGTGGGTACATCGGAAGGGACCGGTCCTGAAGCTCTCCAAACTGAGGAGAACGCCCCAAGCGAATCGCCTGGGGCAATAGTAATCGGAGATTCGCCCACTCTTCCTGCTTTTTTCGAAGGGGCTATTAGGGAAGCCCAAGCTTTGGGGGCCCTCGAGATGAGCCAGTCTCATGAAGGGGAGGACCCTTTCTGTGATCTGTTTACCGGGGTCGAGGATGCTGCTGGCCCTAGTGATGTGTCAGGCCTTCTCTGTGAAGTGCAGCTAGTTCTAAATAAGGTAAGCTCTTAACTCCCTTTGTTGATATTATCTTTCATGTTTTTCTATTCTTTCCTAACTTCTTTTCTTCCTTCTTCGCAGGCCGTGGAGGTTCATCGAGAAGCATGTTATCGGTCTCGAGCTGAGCTGCATCGGTTCGAGACCGATCTTCAACGGGTCACGGAGAAGAGGAACTCCCTTAAACTCCTCTTAGGGCAAAGAGGGGAGGAAATCAAAGACCTCCGAGTTGAGTTGGCCAAGGCTCATCAAGATCAGACCGATCTGTCTGAAGAGGTAATGATACTTTTAAAAGCCTATGGGCTCGATACCGGAACGATGGCTAAATATTTGGTCTCATAGCTGTAGCAGAAAATTGAGATGATCGGAAAACTCTGTGAGGAGGTTGATGTAATAAAAGCGGAGTCTTTGAAGTGAAAAGAAGGTATGGACCGCTTTGCTGCAGAGAAAGAGGCTGCTCGAGCCCAATTGTCATCGGCCAAAAACCAGCTTCAAAGTATAAAGGAGAAAAGCTCGGTTCAAGTAAGAAGAATAGAGGAGCTCGAAGCTCGGTTGGCCTCTGAACTTGCTAAGGCCGAATCTGACGCCGAAAAGGCAAAAGCCGATGCGAATGCATTCATGGCCGTTTATCGGGCCGATGCTGAAGCTGCTTAGGTACAGGCAAGAGAGGCAGTCGAGACCACCAATACTCGAGCACATTGGGTTGTTGAGCTTGCTAAGTACCGATCACAGAGGGAGACCCTCGAGGAGATCCACGCTCGAGGTTTCGACCTCATTGAAGAGATAAAAAGGGCTAAGGAGATTGAAGTCGATGTTGAAGCCTTGGTTTCCAATAAAGACGATGACGATAATGATGATGACGATAATGGGAGCAAGAGCGGGTCCGAGAGCGGAGAGGAGCCCGATGGAGAAGAGACCGCCCCCGTAGATAACCAAGAAACTTAGTCCCTTAGTTTCTATTTTGGATGTTGCAAACAATCATGTAAACAATCCCGTAAATATATACAAATATCTTTTCTTTTCTTGTCTTGCCTCTGTTTTATTTTCTGTCTTGTGAAGGTTTCGTTTTATTCATTCCTTATGAATGTTTTCATAAGACTTTAGGCAATTTGATTGAATTCAGACTTCGTAGCCTTTATATCCGAATGAGCGTTTTCGAACTCGAAGTAATGTTGCTCGTAGGCTTAATAGTTGAGTGAGTGATTTCAAACTCGAAGTAATGTAGCCCGTAGGCTTAATAGTCGAGTGAGTGCCTCGCTCGAACTCGAAGTAACGTAGCATGTAGGCTTAGTATTCGAGTGAGTGCCTCGCTCGAACTCGAAGCAACGTAGCACGTAGGCTTAATGATTGAGTGGGTGATTTCTCGAACTCAAGATAAGAGTAGCCCGTAAGCGTAGTATTTGAGTGAGTGCTTCGCTCGAACTCGAAGTAACATAGTCCGTAGGCTCAATAGTCGAGTGAGTGATTTCAAACTCGAAGTAATGTAGCCTATAGGCTTAAATGATTGAGTGAGTGATTTCTCAATCTCAAGATAAGAGAATCCCGTAGGCTTAGTATTCGAGTGAGTGCCTCGCTCGAACTCGAAGTAACGTAGCCCGTAGGCTTAATGATTGAGTGAGTGATTTCTCGAACTCAACATAAGAGTATCCCTTAGGCTTAATAGTTGAGTGAGTGTTGCTCGAACTCGTTGATTTACCTTAAGCCTGTTTGCATAATAAATCTCGAAATAGGGGAATCCTTTTTGGATATAAGATATCGCTAAAGAAGAAATATTTCTTTGCAAGTCATTATACATGTGTCCATGTTTTGTGTCAGGGCTCGGGCCAACTACATGAGCATGGTTCGTTTTGACCATTTTGCTCTTACAATTTTTCCTATTGGGATCCTGCTATTATAAAGTAACTTCTTGCATTGAACTTGATATATTTGAGGGGCTAATGTCTCCCCAGTATTCGAGGTCGATTGTAAAGAGGCCTCGGATACTGTCAAATTATTTCTAAGTTTGCACGATCAATGGTTGCCTCATTAAAAACCTTGCTGAAAAACCCATTTAGGATAAAACCGGTCCAAGGGAAAAAGCGTGCAGCACGCGCTTTCAGACCTAGGGCTTCGTATTAAAGGATCCATCCTAGCTCCTGATCAGACTCCCTGCAGGGGTTAGTTTCGAAATATAAACGAATATGGGAGGGTTGTACCTTAGCAGTAGTATCGTTTTAGGTGCGACACATTCCAATTGCTTGATAGTTATTTGCCGTTTATAATACCGAGCTTGTATGATCCTTTTCCGATGTTTTCGAGAACCTGATATGGTCATTCCCAGTTCGGTGCTAGTTTTCCTTTGTTTGGATTTCGGGTACTGAGGGTGAATTTCCTTAGCACTAAGTCCCCGAGTTTAAAATGGCGATGCTTGGTTCTTCGATTATAGTATCTTTGGATTCGTTGCTTTGGGGCGGCCAATTAGACGAGAGCAGCTTCCCATTTTTCATCCGATAATTCGAGGCTAGTGTTCATAGCCTCGTTATTCGACTCTTCTATTGTATATCGGAACCTGGCACTGGGTTCCTCGATTTCTACCGGAATCAAGGCTTCAGAGCCATATACTAAGGAGAACGGGGTTGGCCCCGTACTAGATTTTGATGTTGTTCGATATGCCCAAAGAACTTTGGGTAGGATTTCTCTCCATTTTCCCTTAGCGTCGTTCAACCTCTTTTTTAGGTTTTGAATGATAGTTTTGTTCGTTGATTCAGCCTGTCCGTTCCCGCTGGGGTGATACAGTGTTGACAATATCCTTTTTATTTTGTGGTCTTCGAGGAATTTTGTCACTTTACTGCCGACAAACTATCTCCCATTGTCACACACTATTTCGGCGGGTGTCCCGAATCGACATACGATATGATCCCAGATAAAGCTATAACCTCTTTCTCTCTTACCTTCATGAACAATTGTGCTTAAACCCATTTAGAAAAATAGTCAGTCATAAATAAAATAAACTTATATTTACCTGGGATCGATGGCAGAGGGCCGACGATATCCATTCCCTATTTCATGAATGACAATGGGGATAGGACTGGGTGAAGTTGCTCTCCGGGCTAATGGATCATTGGTGCAAACCTTTGACATTTGTCACATTTTGGAACAAACTCCTTTGCATCTTTGTCCATATCGATCCAATAATACCCTGCCCTGATTATTTTTCGGACTAATAAATTGGCACCGGAGTGATTTCCACAAGTTCCCTCGTGCACCTCACGTAGGACGTAGTCGGTGTCTCCTGGACCTAAGCATACTGCCAATGGTCCATCGAATGTCCTTCGGCATAATGTTCCATCTGCAGTTAATGTGAATCGAGCAGCTTTGGTTCGTAGGGCCCTCGAATATTTAGGGTCCGATGGGAGCTTTCCATTCTTTAAGTATTCAATATACTTATTCTTTCAATCCCAAGTTAAGCTTGTAGAATTTATCTCGGCATGACCTTCTTTGATCACGGATCTCGAGATTTGAACGACAGTCCCCAAGCTTATCTCGCCTTCCTCGACCGATGTTCCCAAATTTGCAAGTGCATCGGCCTCACTGTTTTGTTCTCGTGGAACATGCTGTAAAGTCCATTCTCTGAAATAGTGCAAAGTGACATGTAGTTTGTCCAAATACCTTTGCATTCTATCCTCTCGAACTTGGAAGGTTTTGTTTAATTGTTCTGTTTCAACTTCGGGTACGAGGGTCGGCATGAAATCGACCACGAAATCCGCTAAAATTTGAGACTTGATGGCCATACGGGGTTGATATTCGATATCATACCCACTGAGTTTGACGGCCCATTTAGCCAATCGACCTGATAGCTCGGGTTTGTGCAAAACATTACGAAGTGGGTAAGTGGTCAGTACGCATATGGGGTGACATTGAAAGTACGGTCTTAACTTTCTAGAGGCGCTTATCAGTGCAAGTGCTAATTTTTCTAAGTGTGGATATCTAGTCTCTGCTTCTCCTAAGGTTCGACTTACATAATAAATGAAAAATTGCGTACCTTGCTCTTCTCGAACTAGGACACCACTTATCGCGATCTCCGATACTGCCAAGTACAAGCAAAGTTTTTCGTCTGTTTTTGGAGTATGAAGCAGTGGTGGGCTCGATAGATATTGCTTTAACTCCTCTAACACATGTTGGCATTCCGAGGTCCAAGCAAAATCGTTCTTCTTTTTGAGTATAGAGAAACAATTATGACTCCGATCTGACGACCTTGAAATAAATCGGCCTAAGGCAGCAATCCGTCCCGTTAGCTTCTACACGACTTTTACACTGTCCACGAGGGTGATGTCTTCGATGGCCTTGATTTTATCGGGGTTAATCTTGATCCCCTGATTTGATACCATGAAGCCGAGGAACTTGCCCGAACCGACCCCGAAAGCACATTTCTCAGGGTTGAGCTTCATGTTATATTTCCTTAAAATCTCGAATGTTTCGAGCAAATGAGTCAAATAGCCCTCTGCGCGCAGGGACTTAACTAGCATGTCATCAATATAAACTTTCATTGATTTACCTATTTGTTCCTTGAATATTTTATTTACTAGGTGTTGGTAAGTGGCTCCTGCATTTTTTAGCCCGAAGGGCATCACATTATAACAATATGTTCCATACTTGGTGACAAATGAAGTCTTTTCCTGGTCTTCCGGGTTCATTTGAATTTGATTATACCCGGAATAGGCATCGAGAAAAGTAAGGACCTCGTGGCCGGCCGTGGCATCGATCATGCGATCGATGTTAGGCAGTGGAAAATAATCTTTGGGGCATGCCTTGTTTAAATCCTTATAATCTACACACATTCTAAGTTTGTGCCCTTTTTTAGGGACTACAACTACATTGGCTAGCCATTCGAGATATTTTATCTCCCAAATGGACCCTATTTTAAGAAGTTTAGTTACCTCGTCCTTTATGAATGTATGTTTTACCTCGGACTAGGGTCTTCTCTTTTGCTTCACCGGTTTGAACTTAGGGTCCAGGCTTAGCCGATGCATCGTTATTCTGAATTTCTGGTTGGTTTGAAGCTGATGTCTGTGATAGCTATTTGGCATCTTGTTCCCCTTTTGAGTCCGATTCCTTTGTTGACGAGGGTGAGGATATCAGAATTGCTTCTTCGACGACAAACATTTCTCTCACGGCCGGCTGTTCTCCGTACACTGTTTTGACTCCCCCCGATGTTGGGAATTTAAGAACTTGATGTAAGGTCTAAGGTACAGCTCTCATGTTATGGATCTATGGCCTTCCAAAAAGGGCATTGTACCTCATGTTGCCTTCGATTAATTGGAATTTCATTTACTAGATGGTACCAGCCACATTTATCGGCAGAATTATCTCGCCTTTGGTGGTTTCACATGCCATATTGAATCCGTTTAGGACCAGGGTTGCAGGTTCGACCTGTTCCTGTAGACCGAGCTGTTCTACAACCTTCGATCTAATGATGTTGGCCGAGCTATCTGGATCAATTAGCACATGCTTAACTTTAGTTTTATTCATAAGTACGGATATTACAGTGCATCGTTATGAGGTTGTATGACTCCTTCTGCATCATCATCATTGAAGGACAAAGTTCCTATGGGTGCGTAATCCTGAGTTCGAGATCACTTTTCTCTCATAATCGAGGTCTTAGTGCCTTTTAGTACTGGCCCTTGAGGGGTATCGACGCCGCCGATGATCATATGGATGATGTGTTGTGGTTCTTTTTGTTTGTTTTGCTTGCCGAAATCCCTGTTTTTGAAATGGTTCTTTGCCCTGTCGCTTAAAAATTCTCGAAGGTGCCCTTTATTGAATAACCGGGCTACCTCCTCTCTTAGTTGCCTGCAATCTTCCGTTCTGTGGCCATGGGTACCATGATATTCGCATATTTGATTGGGATTCCTCTGGGAAGGATCGGTCTGCATAGGTCGAGGCCATTTAGTGTCTTTGATGTGTCCGATAGCCAACACGATGGCGGATGCATCAATGCTGAAGTTATACTCCGATAGCCGAGGTGCTTCCTTAGATCTGGTAGGCTTGTCAAACCCACTTCTGTTCATCAGCCCCCGAGACCCTTGACATTGATCACTTCTTTTGTTTCTTTGTCCGGGGTTACATCTCGATTCATTAATTCTGTGGTTTCCATTATACGGTCGGTATCGATCCCTGTTCGAACCTTGTTCTCGATTGATATCCCTTCGAGCAGCGGGTTCAGACCCTAATTGATCACCTTCGACTCTAATTTTTGATTGGTACCGATTGTGCACGTCAGCCCAAGTGATATCTGGGTACTCGATCAGGTTATGCATCAACAACCGTGAAGCCGTCGAACTTCGTTCGTTCAAACCTTGAGTGAAAGCCTGAACAGCCCAATCGTCTGTGACTGGGGGTAGATCCATTCGTTCCATTTGAAAACGAGACACGAACTCCCTTAGTATTTCGTTATCCTTTTGTCTTACCTTAAACATGTCCAACTTCATGGTCTCGACTTTTATGGCCCCGACGTGTGTTTTTACGAAGGAATCCGCAAGCATAGCAAAAGAATCGATGGAATAAGATGGCAAATTATGATACCATATCATTGCTCCCTTTGACAAAGTTTCACCGAATTTCTTTAATAATACGGATTCGATCTCATCATCTTCTAGATAGTTCCCTTTGATGGCACATGTATATGAGATGACATGTTCGTTGGGGTCGGTAGTTCCGTTATATTTAGGAATCTCAGGCATGCGAAATTTCTTTGGGATCGGTTTAGGAGCCGCGCTTGGGGGGGAAAGGCTTTTGTATGAATTTTTTGGAATCTAAGACCTTTAATATTGGTGGTGCCCTCGGGATCTGATCAACCGTAGAGTTGTGTGTTTCCACATTTTTGTCGTTTGCTTCGATCATCCTTTCTCCCGATTCTATTCGTTTGGTCAGTTCTTCGAACATCTTAGTAATTTCAGAATTAGTCCCCGACTCCTGCTCATTTGATTTCACTATAGCTGGTTCCGTTGTATGGGCGATTTCTCGGGGTTGACTGGGCTCCGGTCTACTCGGTATCTAGGTTTGACTCTGCAACTGAGCTATTGCTGCATGTTGAGCTTGCAACATTTCGAAAATCATACGCAAGCTAACGTCATTTTCCTCGACGTTATGGGTATCTCGAGTTGCAGATCGAGTGCCACCATGAATGTTATTTTCAGGTTCAGAATGTAGGTTCGCCTCAATGGCCACATGCGAATTGATGTCTATCGGCACTTCGATTCGAGCTCCAACGGCGTTGACAAATGGTCTTTCGGTACTGGGTGTCAAGTTGTTGTTCTCATCTTGAAGACCAGCTTCGTTATCAATAGGTAAGGCCATTTGATTGATAATTGGTCGTTGCTAATCCGAAATCCAAGATACAAAGCGCAAAGCAAAGTATTTTTGCAGATTCGTATCAAATAACCACTGTTATCCTTAGCCCCACGGTGGGCGCCAAACTGTTTCCCCGAAAAACGGATAGAGTTGAATTTGTACGTAGTTCTAAGGATATGTGATATAGCTTAATACAAATCGTAAGGATAGATAGAAATATCAAATATGGATTGCAAAGAATGCAAAATAAACAAGGTTGAAAAGAAGATAATTTTTAGGACTAAGCAAGATGAATCAATTTATGAAGCTTAAAGAATAACTCTTGAATATAGGAGAATATGGTGCTTGAATTACAATGTAAGCAAAAAACTGCCTTTTACAGAAAATATAGTCATCCTCTTTATAGTGGAGGATTTTACTTTTAGATATAATTAAAAATACATAGTGGGAGACCCATGATAAGTCAGCTTTTCCATAATTTCTGCCAGGATTCTCTCCTCTAGTGGGATTGCAACGGCTCTTGTCTATGAGCTCTATATCGACTCGAGTTTTCGGTCTTGACTCGAGCTCTCGATCTTGACTCGAGCTCGATTCTGACTCGGATTCGTGTATTGATTCAGGGTCAGTGTTGGTCGGTTTCTGAATCATAAGCTCGATAACTTTACTTTGCATCATAGTTTGACTTGGATTCAAGCTTGATAATAGCATCGAGCTCGACATTGATTGCTCCTTCGGGCTCGAAGTTTGGTGACCCGATTTCGGACCTCAACCTGATACTATGAAGACGCTTCTCCGATCCAATGTATTACCATTTAAACCAGTTCGTACGAAGTACTAACCGATTTTTACCGTATATATATATATATATATATATATATATATATATATATATATATATATATATATATACACACACACAATTCACGTATAATATTATTATTATTATTATTATTATTATTATTATTATTATAATAATAATAATAATAATAATAATAATAATAATAATAATAATAATAATAATTATTATTATTATTATTATTATTATTATTATTATTATTATTATTATTATTATTATTATTATTATTATTATTATTATATTATATTAATCTTTCATAACCTATTATACATGGTTGTTATTTTAAGTTTGACTTTACTCTAAAATTTTACGCTATTCTTAGCTTGTAATTCTTTATGACTTGGGAGTCGGGAGAGACGGAGATTTCAAGAATTAATTGCAAAATGAGGTAAATAAATTATAGAGGAATTGATAGGGTAAAAGTCAAAATTTTACAAGTCAAAATAATTAGTTGAGAAAGTTTACATCTTGCATGTAATTTTTTCTTTTCATGAGAATAGTTCCAAAGTTTTGAAAACTATAACTAGCAAACACTTGAAGTCATTTTCCATAATAACAATACAACAGTTAATTTTCTCGAGACCTATATGCAAATAATACGTATGGCAGCTATCTTCTAGAGCACACGACTCTTCGCCGATATTGCTATCTGGAAATTTCTACTTTAGTTGCTCTCTCTCTCTCTCTTTCAAGGTAGATAGAGGACCTTTTCAAAAAAAAAAAAAGAAGATAGCGGACGATTTTAATGAATTTGACTGAACTTATTACTTTTGGTGCAAAAATAGATGAATATGTATGAACAATCACTAATTTTCAATAAACTTAAATATTAAACTCAGAAATTAAAAATCGTGATGATTTCACAGATAAAAACATTAATACTGAATTCATAAGTCTAAGTTCTAAATTCGATTTTATCCTCGTATATATCAATGGTACAAGCATGGAGAACCCACTCCCCCAAATGTGTACGTACGTCTTGCCAAAAATCAAATATTCAAATTTCACACCTTTGAATATTGGCATAATCATTTGAGGGATGACAACAGAAAGGTCCAAATCTGTCTTGGGGGGACCTTTAAGTAGTGTTTTGGTCATTCCATAAAGGTCAACAAAAGCTGAAACATTTTTTCCAAGTCAAGCACATTATCACACTTCTATGTATGAACTGGGTCAGGAAATTAAATATGCTTTGACAAACATAATTCAACTTTCACCTATTTGGATTGGTTCTAGATAATGGAAGAACCATTGCTTCACTTTTGACACGAATATCCATTTAGTCCTAAGTGTAGTTAAAGGATGCCCCTCATGCAAATAGAAAGGACAATTGTTTATTCTTTTCCAGTTTGTGGAGTAATATATTTTCAGATAGCTTCTTGAAAATATGAAAATCATCGAACTATAAAATTAGAAATATTTATGTAACTCTTTAGAAGTATAGTTTTTAAAAAAAGGAGTGTTCAACACAAATTAAAGGCTAATCTAGGAAAAACTCAGCGAGATTGAAAAAGTCAAAGAGGAAACTTTCTTAAAGAAGTGGTGCCGATATACAATCCGACATATTGACATTCCTCACAATTTTTTTGACTATATTAGTTTCACGAATTAGCCAAGAGAAAGGAAAAGCAAATAGATGAATGAGTAAAGCATAATTTCTATAGGCTAATATAGTAAAAGATTTTACATATAACGTCATTTAAAAATAAATACAAGCAATCGTCCTTTAAAATTGAAATTAGTAACCTACAGCATGTTTATATATACGTATATGTTAACTTCAAATGAATAAGTATATCAATAACATGGGCGGAGCTAGAGTGTCGAGAGCGGGTTCGGCCGAACCCAATAGTTTTGGTTCGAACCCTGTATTTGTCTTAAAAGATACATTTGAATATGTATAAATTATTAATTTAGGACCTAAAAACTTAAAGCGATTAAAATTCTGAACCCTTAAGTTTGAAATTCTAGCTCCGCCTCGGATCACCAACAAGGGTTGTGGTATGGTAGTAAATACCTCTTCATTCTTAATTAGAGGTTTTGGATTCGAGCCATGAGTATAGTAACGACCCGACCGGTCGTTTTGAATAATTTACACTTCGATCGGTAGTTTGAGGGGATGATTAGCTGCGTATGATGTATTATGACTTGTGTGAATCGTCGGTTTTGGTTTTCACGTTATTCAGAATCGATTTGGAAGAATGAATTTCATGATTGAAGCTTTAAGTTGGAAGACTTGACCAAATTTGACTTTTTAGTATTTGACCTCGGATTGGAGTTTTGATGGTTCCGTTAGGTCCGGATGGTAATTTTGGACTCAAGCGTATGCTCGGATTTGCATTTGGATATTTCTAGAAGGTTTCGACGCTAATTGGCGAAAGTTAGAAATTTGAAGGTTGGAAAGTTCATAAGTTTGACTTAGAGTTGACTTTGAGGATATCAAATTCGGACTGTATTTTTTTATAATTGAAATAGCTTCGTTATGTCATTTGGGACTTGTGTGCAAAATTTGAGTTTATCCTGAGTTGATTTGATTTGTTCCGGCATGCGTTTTGGAAGTTGAAAGTTCAAAAGTTTATTAAGTTTGATTTGAGGTGCGACTCGTCGTTTCGATATTGTTATGCGTGATTTGAGGCCTCGAGTAGGTCTGTGTTATGTTATGGGACTTGTTGGCATGTTTGGACGGGGCCCCGAGAGGCTCGGGTAAGTTTCGGAGTGGAATCAGAGCATTTTTCCTTCATGTTTGTTTACTGGTGTGTTCTAGTTTCTGGTGCCTCTATTGGTCTTCGCGACCGTGAAGTATGTGATGCGATCGCATAAGGGAAAAATTGGAGCTTAGTATTTTCTCTTCGTGTTCGCGAATGATAGACCGCGCTCCCATAGGTTGCATGAGATTGAGCATCGTGTTCGCACAGATGTGCACGCGTTCGCAGTGTAGAGCTGAGCTAGGCAGATCTGCATGGCTTCTTCATCGCGTTCGTGAGCTTGGGCCTGCGTTCGCGTAGTGACTTTTTGAAGTTGAGCAGTTTTTGCTTCGTCATCGCAAAGCTTGTTCCGCGATCACGTAGGGCATTTTCAGGGGCAGTGCATTTTCTTCTTCGCGATCGCGAGGGAATTTCAGCGATCGTGATTCATTAATTCGCCCGGTGATTATAAAGTACTCTATTTCGGAGGTTTCAGCCATTTTTATATATTTGGAGCTATGAAGCTCGGATTGAAGCGATATTTGAAGCGATTTTTACCACATGGATTGGGGTAAGTGTTCTTTACTTGGTTTTGGTTATATTTCGTGAATCTGTATTTATTTTTGGTAATTAGAATGTGAATTTTAAAGAGAAAAATTAGGGATTTTGCCTAAAGTTCATAGAGTGAATTTTTGAGTTTTGAATATCGATTCGGAATCGGATTTGAGTGAAACTAGTATAGTTGGACTCGTAATCAAATGGGTTGCCAGATTTTATGAGTTTTGTCGGGTTCTAAGATGCGGGCCAGGGTTGTACTTTTTGGTTGACTTTAGGCTTTTCATTAAAGATTCAACCTTTATCATTTAGAATTATTTCCTTAGGCATTATTTGATATATTTGAGTTGCTATTGGTTAGTTTCGAGCCGTTCAGAGGTTGGTACGCACGGGATGGTATTTTTGGAGTATTATTTGGCTTGCTCGGTATTGAATTTGGCTTGTTCGAGGTAAGTAACACTTCTAAACTTGATGCTGAGGGTATGAATCCCTGAATTTACGTGATATGTGTTTGGTGTTGATGTGACGCACATGCTAGGTGACGGGCGTGTGGGCGTGCACCGTGTAAATTGTGACTCGGTTATTTATGTGGTACTGTGTAGTTACCTAATCTTATTTGAATCTAGGAAATCTCTACGTGCTAGATTAATTTAATTGTGATCCATGTTAGAAACCATGTCTAAGCTATATGCTTATCATGTTGGGACCCACTAAGGTTATTTTTCTGTTGAGTTATTTGCGTACATTGCAATTACATAATCAGTCACACGCATTCATTTGCATATCATATCCCAGTCTCTGTTACCATTTATTGATTCATCACATCGTCATTTTGGGCTGATTTTCATGACATTGTGAGCTCGAGAGTCTGGAGAGATTGATGATTGAGTGAGGCCGATGACCAAATTGTGAGGATATTGATGGAATCGGGCTACACGTCGCATAAGGTATTATTGATTCATGATGGGATCGGGCCGCACGCCACAATATGTATTATTGATTCATGCCATGATTGACTTATTATAGCACTTGGGCTAGATCTGCCTCTTCGGAATCTGCACACCCATAGTGAGCGTAGTTACCTACTGAGTGCTAGTGCAAGTATCGAGTGCGAGTGCCAAGAGCGAGTGCCGAGTGATTGTGAGGACTGAGTGACCGTGACCGTGACGTCTGAGTGACTGTGGGGACTGAGTGATTGAGAGGACTGAGTGACTGGGAGGACTAGGCGGATTAATACTATGAGAGTATGCATATGGTTTTATCACTGAGTTGCATTGCATTCGACATGCACACTTGACATACAGGCATAAAGATGCATTTTTCTCATGTTGTACGGTATTGCGTCATTCATGATTTCACACAAACATTGACATATAGGCATAGAGACGTACTTTCCTCATGCCAGTTGATAATGAGCCTTCTTAACTGTTGTTGAAAGTTTTTGGGGAAAAAATCATAGTTTTCAAACTTATATTTTGGTGATTTCGATAAAAGATTTGGGTTTCCACTGATATACTTGAAAAGCGTGCCTATTTTCCGGAACTGAGAACGAGATGAGCATTTTATCTCTGAGTTACTTCTTTTATCATTTTTATTAAGTTGTTATGAACTGTTGTTGGCTATTGGTGTTGGACTCCGACCTTTGTTCCAGCCCGTCAATACTGTTAACCTAAGTTTAGGTTTGTTACTTATTGAGTACATTGGGTCAGTTGTACTCATACTACACTTCTGCACCTTGCGTGCAGATGTTGGATGCTGATGTTGCTGTGTACGGCGGGAGCTGGATTTGAAGAAGTACCTGCGTTCCGGTCATAACTGCCTTTTGATCTTGGTAGCTGTAGAATTTTAATCTGTTCATGTATATTTCAAATAGATGAATGTATTTTATTTCATACCTGCTTGTCAATTCTAATTCGTAATTAGAAGCTCATGACTTGTACTACCAGTCCTTGGGAAATATATAAAGGTTCAGTTATTTTATCATTTATTTGTCTCAATAAATCTCATTAAATTGGCTAGTTGTTAATTGGCTTACCTAGTGGGTTAGGTTAGGTGCCATCACAACTAGCTGGATTTTGGGTCGTGATAAGGTTGTATCAGAGCTCTAGGTTCATAGGTTCTACGAGTCATGAGCAAGTGTCTAGTAGAGTCTTGTGGATCGGTATGATGACGTCCATACTTATCTTCGAGAGGCTACAGGGCATTTAGGATAAACTTCCCATCTTTCTTTCCTTATCGTGAGACATTGGTTCAGCTTGAAGCGTACCTCGTTGGTTTCCTTTCACGTACTCGTATGTGCATGTGAGCGCTCGGTATCAGATGTACATCGACGTCTTGTGATTCCGTGGATGAGGTGTGAGATGTGATTTCGATGTGTTGATGATGGACTAGTCTGGAGGACTTGAGGCCAGGTTTTGACTGTAGCCCGAGCATAGGGATTTCGGTCGTGTGAGGACATATTTTTGGACTTATAAGTCTGGTAGTGTCCCTATTAGTGGAATTTGTAGCTCGATGAGTAGTTGGATGGCTATATTATGAGTAGGATGTGACTGCGGGATGTGTTTAGATGGTTTAAATGTGACGGGAAGAGTTTGTTTGAGATGTGAAAAGGACTAGTGGATGCTCGATTTCTGTGGATGTGTCATGTAGTATTGAGTTATGAATATTTTTGAGAGATTCTTTCATGTTATTTCACTTGTGGAACGGAGTTGATTTTCATGTCTTGTTGATGAGTCCAGACTCAGGAAGATTAAGTGATTGTATAGTAGTTGTGGCTATGAAAGGGTATAGAGAGCTGTCAGTTTGAGGCTAAGTAGGTGTGTTATCACATGCGGGATAATCTACGGACGTGTGATCCTTATAATGTTGTGTAGAGGCTTTCTTTTCTACCCATGGGTTATAGGTGTTGCGATTTGAGTTTGGATTGGTTGGAAAAGTTGACATGACCGTCACGAGGATGAATGCGAGCTTAGCAGATAATTTGAACTATTATATGGTTTGTGTTACATGGGTTTATGAAGGATTTAGTTGAACCTCACCGTAGAATTATGGCAGTAATAGAGTATGGGCATTATGAGTTATCGAGTGTTTTGATCTATGGCTTTGAGCCAAGTGAGGGAGTCTGCTATCGACGATTTGATTGCATGGTTATGTGCTGCATTGGTTTCAGTGTGAGGCATACTTGTGGATCGGTTATGGCTTGCAAATGTTGGTTTTGAGGATGACTTAAGCAAGAAAATTTCTGGATGCATGATGGATTACACTTTATGGGTATATGGGAATCATGGAATCATTGAGTTGTTATTCGTGAAGGATGTAGTGTGCATGGAGTATGATTCACTCGGTTGCTTAGAGGTATGGATTACTTCTTTGGGTGTTGTCGTGCTAATGGGGCACAAGTCATTCGGCCCGTTTGGGCAGTGCAATTGAGATTTGAGCAGAGTGGATGACTCTTGAGAATGTTCTAATAGGTTCAAGATTTATATATGGCAATTGAGAATTTTTCCGAATTTGTATATGGCTAGAATATGAGATTTGCATTAGATGGTGCAGAGACTCGCGGTATTTCTATATCATAATGGATTATACATTTCAGTATCAGGAAGGTGAAGGAAACAGATTTAGATTCATAGAAGGTCTTTTTAGAGTGTGTATCTCGGTTGTGGTACTTTTCGGGTACTTAAAAAAGAATATAGCAGTTTGTGGGACTTAGGGTGGTGTGGTTTCATGCTAGGATCTCGTATGGTGAGTTTTGTTTTTGAGGATCATGGTATTATAGCGAGGAGGAGTGTCAACTTGAAGGCAATTCGGAAGGAGCTCAGAAAAATGGTACGGCTTGATAGTAGATTGGATCAGCACGGTAATGGATAGGATCAGTGTTTCAAAAGGCATTTCTGGGACTCGCCCGGGGCTCGCCCCTGGGCGGGAAACTTGCAAAACGCCCTGGGGCTCATGTATGGGGCTTAGTTCTGTGAGGCTTTCGCCCCAAGCGCCCGACCGTGTGCCCTAAACACACCTAACGCCCAACGCTCGGGGCTCGCCTAACAGTTCTAACGCAAATCACGTGTAAAATTTCCTAATTAATATCGTTGACCTTCAAAATTCTTTAATAAATTAATGGTAAAAGTTCTATTCATCAATAGAAATATGAAGATTGAGCATAACTCTAATAATGAGACATAGTATTGCGAATTTATATCTTCACTTGTTATTGGTCGTGTCCTAGTTCATTTGTCCCTCCTTGTTATACACTTTTATTAATTTGATATCTTAAACTAATTTGTATTTATTCATGAAGAGTAATATTTTAATTATCATATTAATAAGATTTTATTAATTATTTACTTTTAGGAAGGTAAAATGTGGAGTTTGATTATTTTTTTAAAGAAATTGTAAGTTTTTAATTATTTGAAAGTTAAAGACGTTATACGATGATTTGTATGCATTAGTTATATTTAACAATCATGCTAGATATTTTTTTTTCTATGAGTTCCTTTAATTTTCTTTTAATTTTTAACTTTTAATTTATATTTTATATTTTTTGTGCTATTATGTTATTTTATTAATTAAAAATTTTAAAGATCCATGGGGATTACGCCCCCCCACCTCCAGGCTTACGCATCACCCCAATCAAGTAAAACGCCTCGCCTCACGCCCCCGCCTTTTAAAACATTGCTTGTAAGTAGCCTATAATAGATTGTTTGACTAGTTTTTTGTGGGGATGGAGCATATATATTTCACATATTTATAGTTTTATTCAATTGTTATGTAATTTTACATGTTTATAAATATTTACTGTCATTATATTATTTTATAAAATATTAAAAATTAAATACCTATGGGGCTTACGCCGCGTGTCTCGGGGCTTACGCCTCGTTGAGACAGATGTAAAACGCCTCGCCTTACGCCCACGTCTTTTAAAACACTGGATAGGATCGGTTCTTTTGGTTCTTATTATGAGGTGAGGCTTTACGGGTGTTTTGTGGCAATACTCTTGGGTTGGGAGACCTGCGTGACTTGGTTGAGTTAGAGAGATTCAATTATGATGGCTTGGTTATGTGCAAATGGGTTTCGAAGAGTTCTCGATGATTTCTACCACTATTTGAGATAGATATTTCCTACCGGCGTGAGGAGCATGCTGAGTATTATGATTTTCTACTGGATGTGATCATGTGAAAGACTCCTGGCTAATCGAGTATGTAGTTTGATAGTGACCCAGAGTTGATTATGAGATTATCGTACTTTTTCATATGATGGCATGATAGATGTGGTGTGTTGTGTGGGATTGAGATTTGCATGTGCAAGGTCACATGTCAGTTTTGAAGGAAAGGTCATGAATTCATAGGCAACATGGACGGGTTCATATGACTAGATGAGTGCTATTACTACTTGTTATTGCCTGAGGAGAGTGTACATTCAGAAGGCACACTATTCTTTGACTTACGAAGGCTTAGCAATACCTTGCCTGGTTGATCGACTACTGATATTTAGATTATTTCTATGTGGCACAGAAGAATTATAGAACTATTCCTTGTAGGATGATCGTGTATGAGAGATGTGTTAGACATTCGGGCGGTGGAGTTGGGATCAGAAATGGTGATTCATGTATTTTATGGATTTGGAGACTGGGAGTTCTTAGAAGCAGATTGTTTCGTGGTTGTGTACTGTGAAGATGTGGCCAAAGTTAGCCAGATGATAGTATGTGTTATGGCTAGGTCATTGTGGACTTTCAGAGGATTATTTATCTATTTGTGGATGACCAGGGTTGATTTGGGGGCCAATTGGTAGGCCCAAAGAAGATGTGTATTCTACACCGGGTCTGATTGGTTGACTCCATACTGCTATTGTTGAGGGATGTGCCATTCGGTTAGAGTTGAGCTTATTCGTGTTCCGATATGATCTATGTGTTACTCCTCTAGGATACGAGGGGTTGTGATTTGTTGGTTATATGCACTTATGGTGCGGTTCTGTTTGAGCCTTCTAGCGAAATTCAAGCGAGATGGTGTTTGGGGGTGTGGAATGGTTGACTGCGCCTTGGTTATGGTCTTTTTCGATTTTGGTATACTGTATTGTATGCTTCTTCATTGTTATGGCCACGCACTTTGTGTACTTGATGTAAAATTGCATGTGGTTGTTGATTTGGAGAATTGTGGCTGGAGGTATTTCATATGGACCAGTGTTTGGATGGGGTCACGCATTGCAACATAATTATGTTGAGATATGATCCTTTGTGTTAGACTAGTGTGTCTTAGTGCTACTATATATGATGGATTCATAGAATTATGGTTGTGGTTGTACTTGTCGAGACGATTCTCTCATTTGAGTCATTTTTATTTTGAGTCCATTTGTATTTTTGCTTGTTGGTGTACGGATTGCACAATTTGTGATTCTAGGTAGTATTGGTGTGGCGTGTCAGTGGAGTAGCTTGTATTTGATGAGATGAAGTCTTTGGGCCTAAGGTGATTGCTATCGAATTTGATTACGGTGTGTTTGGAAGAGTAATATCGGGAGTCAACTTAGAATTTGGACTATGGTTCTGGTTAGGTAGGAGAGCTCCATGACTTGTTGATCTGATGAGTGGTTATATATATCTATGTGTTTCTTTCATCATCGATAGTGTACAAAGGTTTTGGAATGAGGTTTTGTTTGAGATTAGGTTTATTACCCGTACCGGGTGTGTTTTGAGAAGCTTTTGCAGTCGAAAGTTATTGCTATGAGTATTTGAGTTATGTGGTATATCATGTGATTGTGTCTTGAGCTATGGTTATGGCTTGATGTAGCTTTTTCAGACTTATACAATGTATAGATGCGAGATTCGGGTCTTATAAAAAATTCTGGATGTTTGAAATTGGATTATGTGGTTTACAAGCTAAGATTGAAGTAATGATCTTTAGTTATGCTGTGTTGTTGGGCCAATATGGAATAGGGTGACATGGGATCACCCCGGGGTATGTGCATGGTAAGGTTAAACGGCGATTTTATGGCTCTGGAATGACTCTAGGCACGTTCGATGACGAACATATGTTTAAGTGAGGGAGAATGTAATGATCTGACCGGTCGTTTTAAGAAATTTGCTCTTCGCTCGGTAGTTTGAGGGCATAAGTAGCTCCGTATGATGTATTATGACTTGTGTGAATCGTTGATTTTCAGGTTATTCGAAATCGATTTGGAAGAATGAATTTCATGATTGAAACTTTAAGTTGGAAGAGTTGACCAAGTTTGACTTTTTAGTATTTGACCTTGGATTGGAGTTTTGATGATTCCATTAGGTCCGGATGGTGATTTTGGACTCGAGTGTATACCCGGATTTGCATTTGGATATTTCTAGAAGGTTTCAGCGCTAATTGGCGAAAGTTAGAAATTTGAAGGTTGGAAAGTTCATAAGTTTGACCCAGAGTTGACTTTGAGGATATCAGATTCAGACTGTGTTTTTTGGTAATTGGAATAGCTTTGTTGTGTCATTTGGGACTTGTGTGCAAAATTTGAGTTCATCCCGAGTTGATTTGATTAGTTCCGGCATGCGTTTTGGAAGTTAATAGTTGAAAAGTTCATTAAGTTTGATTTGAGGTGCGATTCGTCGTTTCGATGTTGTTATGCGTGATTTGAGGCCTCGAGTAGGTCTATGTTATGTTATGGGACTCTTTGGCATGTTTGTGACTCGGTTATTTATGTGGTACTGTGTAATTACCTAATCTTATTTGAAACTATGAAATCTATACGTGCTAGTGTAATTGAGCTGTGATCCATGTTAGAAACCATGTCTAGGCTATATGCTTATCCTGTTGGGATCCACTGAGGTCATTTTTGCTGTTGAGTTATTTGCGTACCTTGCAATTACATACTCAGTCATAAGCATTCATTTGCATATCATATCTCAATCTATGTTACCATTTATTAATACATCACATCATCATTTTGGATTGATTTTCATGACATTGTGAGCCCGAGAGACTAGATAGATTGATGATTGTGATGGGATCGGGATGCACGCCGCAGCATGTATTATTGATTCATGATGGGATGGGGCTGCACGCCGCAATAAGTATTATTGATTCATGCTATGATTGGCTTATTATAACACTTGGGATGGATCTGCCCCTCCGAAGTCTGCACACCTACAGTGAGCGCATGTACCTACTGAGTGCGAGTACCGAGTGATTGGTAGGACTGAGTGACCGTGAGAATAGAGTGATTGTGAGGACTGAGTGATTGAGAGGACTGAGTGAATTGATACTCTAAGAGTATGCATATGGTTTTATCACTGAGTTGCATTGCATTCGACATACACACTTGACATACAGACATAGAGATGCATTTTCCTCATATTGTACGGTATTGCGTCATTCATGACTTCACACACGTTGACATGTAGGCATAGAGACGTACTTTCCTCATGCCATTTGATAATGAGACATCTTACCTACCTAATGAAGGCCTTTGGGAAAGAAATCACAATTTTCAAACTTACTCATATTTTGGTAATTTCTATAAAAGATTTGGGTTTCCACTAATATACTTGAAAAACATATCTATTTTCCGGAACTGTGAACGAGATGAGCATTTTATCTCTGGGTTACTTCTTTTATCACTTTTATTAAGTTGTTATGAACTGTTGTTGGCCATTGGTGTTAGACTCCGACCTTTGTTCCAGCTTGTCACTACTTTTAACCTAAGGTT
The DNA here is from genome assembly GCF_000715075.1 of Nicotiana tabacum. NCBI lineage: Eukaryota > Viridiplantae > Streptophyta > Magnoliopsida > Solanales > Solanaceae > Nicotiana > Nicotiana tabacum. The sequence goes on from NC_134092.1 coordinate 39,479,046, forward strand.
AGGTTTGTTACTTATTGAGTACATGAGGTCGGTTATACTCGTACTACACTTCTGCACCTTGCGTGCAGATGTTGGATGCTGATGTTGCTGTGTACGGCGGGAGCTGGATTTGAAGAAATACCTGCGTTCGGGTCATAACTACCTCTTGATCTTGGTAGCTGTAGAATTTTAATCTGTTCATGTATATTTTAAATAGATGAATGTATTTTATTTCATACCCGCTTGTAAATTCTAAATTTTAATTAGAAGCTCATGACTTGTACTACCAGTCTTTGGAAAATGTATAAAGGTTCAGTTATTTTATCATTCATTTGTCTCAATAAATCTCATTAAATTGGATAATTGTTAATTGGCTTACCTAGCGGGTTGGGTTATGTGCCATCACGACTAGTTAGATTTTGAGTCATGACAAGTATGGAATCACCTTTGTTACGAAATACTTAACCTGCAACGTAAGACTTTTCAACGCTAATTCAAACTTCGTCTAGTATTAATGTGAGTACCGGACACTAAATAGGAAACCCAAAAAAAGAAAGAATAAGTACATCACTTCACATACTAAAATAGGAGAAAAAATAAAATCTGTGCTTGACTTGGAGATTCCAAGCTAGACAATCATCAGGTCCACAATGGGGGCCAAGACATTACTTCTTCTTGGTGAATTGGTAAGTCTTATATAAATGCATATTTGGTCAATCGTCACTATCTTCCAGACTTAGTCCTCATTTGATTGGCCTTTTCTTCATTGTTTTTTCATTAAATAATACGTGGCCACTTTTTAATTTCTTTGAAAGATTCTTCTTTGAATTACATGTTTTCTTCTAACTTTGCATTTTCCAAGTCAATGTCATGCCCACACTGGTGGACTCCCAAAGTTGTTTGTGATAACTAATAACCATAGAGCCCAAATTTTCAAAAGCTCTGGTTCTCACAGTTCTTCCCCTTTGTTGAAGCTGTGGTGTAATTAATGCATCACAATAACTTTTCATGACTTCAGCTTTTGTATTTGGAATCTTTACATAAGTTAAGAAATCCTCTAATTTGAACAAAGGCGGTCGAATTTACTGTTTCTTTTTCCTAATAAGTAAATTATATACGGTTATATATATAGAGAGATAAATTATATAGTTGAATTTATATATATATATATATATATATATAATTATATATACATCTGTCGGTTATTAATAATTTGAGTGGACACCTATTTAGGTTAATTCTTCTTTGTTTTTACTTTTTAATATTCCTAGTTTTACAGTAATAAGTACTACTGTCCTCTTTCTACTTTAGGTAAGCGTTTTCTATTTTAGATTATTTACACTAACATATCATCTATAACTATAAGTAATATGCATAATAAGTGGAAGTAGTTACCCGCACGGGCGGATCTACTTTATGAGGTAGGGGTATCACGGCACTCGCTCGCTTCGCTAAAATTCTTACTATGTACATAATATTTATGTGGAGAAACGTATATATGGATAGAGTGGCACCCAGAAGTCACAAAGTGGAAGCGGGTACCATTGGTTCAGCCTTCCCTTTGAAGGCTTTCTTTGGCCTCATGAATGCAAGTTTGATTCCCTGTTGGAGCATCTCCTTTGATTTTTCATTTTTTCTACTTATTAAGATTTTCTTTATTTTCGGTTGAGCCCTAGGGCCTCACCTCTTTTTCTTCTTTTTCGGCTCTTTCCCTCCTTTTCTTCCTTTTATTACTTGCTAAGTCTCTCTTCTTTATTTTTTTAAACTTTCAGTATCATTTTGTTTCTATCATTATACCTTACTTTATGAATAATTATTTTCTATAGGTAATTTGAATTGATTTTAATTAGCATATAATTTTATTTTTATTTTTAATGAAATGATATTAATTTATATATTGGAATATAATTTGAGCAATATCTTCTATTGGGTTTTGAAAAAAAATTAAATGGCTTGATTGATAGTAGTTTTGAGTCGAATATCATAGGTTGAATGTTGAAGGTTTTTCTTTGAAAACAATTGTCATATAACTCAACAATTAAGATGAAAAAATAAACAAAGAACAATACAAGTAAATTAATCTAGTCAAACAAACAATATATATTGTAGTTAAGCTACTCTTTAAGCAAATATTTATATTGGAGGCGCTCTTTCATGAAATGTTATTTTTCTTTTGCATTTTTATTTAGAAGTGTTTAAATTAAGCGTTAAAAATTTGAACTAAAATAACTTATTTGCTTTGTGAATGAAAGGCCTGTTCAAATTAACCAAAAACTAAACGAACCGACCCATTATTCCTAATCTGTCTTTGTAGCTACTGACATGTATACTGTATGCATAATATGATGGCACCCGCAACCTTCGAATCCTGGATCCGCTTCTGGTTACCCGAAAGATAATGTAAATAAGCTTCTACAAGAGGTTAAATTATATCGTTAACATACATATTCTTTATCCAACTTACTTTTTACACATTACTCTGATATTTTCTTTTACTGTCTTTACTAGTAACACAAGTAAATCGACATCTTAACTTAATGTTCAGTCAAATACAATATATAATGGAACAGCGAGACTACATAATTGGAATTCCTACACTTTACATAAAATAAAGTTACAATGGAAACTACTTATAAATATTGACACTGCAAGTTAAACGTGAGCCAATCATACACTTAATCTCATTAGGAATTCCAGTACCTGTCAAATACACCACAAAAGTCACCTATTAGTCATTCTTGACTTATCTGCTAAGTTTATTTATATAAATGCTAAGAGTCACGAGGTTGACCAAGCAAGCAACAATACCATCCTTGTATCATTTTTCTTCTACTTTGTTTAAATTCATTTCGTTTTATTTGGGTAACAATAGCCATTCATATACATATATTCCATGCACGTAATTGAGAGCAAGATGAATAGAGTGAAAAAAGGGCAAGAGAAAAGCGAAGTTATGGAATTAAAAGATGTAGCAGTTGCAAATATTATCAAAGATGGTGATGAAGAAGAAGTAACACTTCCGGGCTTTCGATTTCATCCAACTGATGAAGAGCTCGTTGGGTTTTATCTAAGACGCAAAGTTGAAAACAAAAGAATAAACATTGAACTCATCAAACAGATTGACATCTACAAATATGATCCCTGGGATCTTCCAAGTAAGTGTATAAGCATTATGTTGATGATCTAAAAGAGATGTCCCCAAAGAAACGAAGTGTGCGCGCGCGTATATATATATATATATATATATACAGACACAGACACACTACAATTTAACTCAAATTCCACTTCATGTTTCTGCTCTAGAATTCTCTTTCGAACTCAAGCTATGGAGTCCATCGAGCCACTAACGCCCTATAACTCAGTCACTAGTATGTTGAGTCTAATTTGTCTCTCTCTACTCCAAACTCACTCATATTAATATTTAAGAAAAAAAACAAAAAAGGGGGGAAAAACTAAAACCAAGTCCGTATGTAATTAAACCCTAGAACAGAGTTACACATACATGAGAATATTAAAGAATACACTCATAACTCATCGAGTTTTATGTTGGTTTAAATTGTCTTCATCGACTAAAAATTTTAGGTTGGATACTCAAATTCTTTCGCATTTTTTATTTTTAGACGTGATAGACCAAAAAAAAGGTGGCAACGCTTAATCTTTGATGATTCATTTGGAGGATTTTGATTTTAAAGAACTACACTTGTCGCTCATAGATGGTGTATGTTTCTAATGAGATTTAAATAGTCTTTAGCTACATCACCTATCGTCTTAAGGGTTTAAGTCGCGTCCTTTATTCTTTCACATCCTTTATTTGTACACATGATTGACCGAACGAAAGGCGACAACCTTATATTCATTTGGTGTTTCTTTATTGGAGTACAGACAAAGTTTCATGTTGAAAGTTAATAAGAAAAAAGAAGTTATAAGGTATAGAGATACTCTTAATATATATGTAGCCCTCTATAGAATACCATGTGTACTTGACCCAAAACAAATTATACCATACCATTTTAAGAATTTTCCAGGAGGATTCTTAATCTAAACTTTGCAACATAAGAACACGAGTAAATCGGAAGAATAAAGTTGTTTTATAAGATTGATTTCATGATCAGTTTCCATAGAAAAGTTATACATCGAGGACCAATGTAATAAGTAAAAACTTTATGAAAGAACTCGTTCTTGCTGTATGAGTAATACTTGTCTAAGAGGTCAAGGAAGAATTAGTAGTTTGTTACGTACGATTAGTTACTTAGTATTAGATCTTTTTGTAATACCATCGTTATGCACTTTTCAAATTAATTAACACAATAGCACCGCAGGCAATATGAATTATAACCAAGAATTCGGTAACTCTTCATCTTTAGGATTCATTTGGAGGCTTGGAGTCCTCATTGAGGATTTTTTTACTTTGATTTCATGATCATAGAAAATTGTCAAACTTGATGACCTTTCTAAATAGTGCTAAAGCAACTTCACAAAAATCAAATCAAGGACTTTTTCTATTGCTGTATCTGCGAGTAATAAGTGCCTAAGCTTAGAGCACTTTTCTGAAAGTAGCTGAAAAATATTTTGAAGTACTGAAATTGATTGATGATATAAATAAAAGTGTTTGGATAAAAGTGCTGATACTATCTAAAAACGTAGAACAAGTTGCATGCTTCACATGTTAAATATTTACACAGGAAAATTAAATAATTAAAATCAAGGTAACCACTCCAACTGATAAGTTGAGTGATCAAGGATCTGTATTTTAACAGGATAAACGATCCGATTTAAGTAAAAAGTTTGGATGATTTCCCTATTCATGCAGATTTAAGTCTGTTGTGATAAATGTGTTAGCAGTGGGACGGTGATCAGTGAAAATTATATAATAAGAAAGTGATACTACTAATTGATAGATTTCGTTTTATTTTGTATCTTTTTTGCTTGACTTTGTCGTGCAACTATTTTAGACTGCGCGCTAGGCTCCAAACTTGAAATTTAGAATCCATAAAAGAATTAAGTTGTTAAACACGACATACAGCAAAGGGACTTCTTATTCTCTTTCTTGACCAAATCTTCTTTATATCTAGCTGATAGCTAATTTGAACACTACGTACCACTTAACAGTTAGGATGATATTCCTTTAGATTGAGTTTACTTTAGTTTTATATCTGTATATTAAGTTAGCCTATATTATAACAATAAAGTAGCCTGTTTTAATGTCTCATATGGTAATATAGAAAATATAATAATAACCTACTATATTCATTTAAGTTGCAATCAAGATTACAGTATATATATAACTTTAATTTCCTCCGTTTAATGTAAAATGCGAGGATTCATCTCTTATTCTTATAATTTAAGATTTGTGGAGTTCTTCATAAGCAACAATTAACGGCGATTTTTAGGGAGTATTTTGATATGCTTAAATGCTATGGACTATACTAAAATATAGCATCTCTCTATTGACAACGTTCTTACTTTGAAACATGCCTTTATCTTTTTCTTTTTGAAATCAACAAAATTCTTGAATGAAAATAAATTAGATTATATTTATATTATACTTTCACGTGTTTTTAACTTAATTCCCTTTTGTTTTGATGATATATTATGAAGGGGCGAGCACAATAGGGGATAAAGAATGGTATTTTTTCTGCATGAGGGGGAGAAAATACAAGAACAGTGTAAGACCAAATAGAGTAACAAGATCTGGATTCTGGAAAGCAACTGGGATTGACAAGCCTGTTTATTCTACTACCAAATCACAAAATCACGATTGCATCATTGGCCTCAAAAAATGTTTAGTATATTATCGGGGAAGTGCTGGGAAAGGCACAAAATCTGATTGGATGATGCATGAGTTTCGCCTCCCACCAACTTGGAAAACTACTTCTAATAACCAGCTCCAAAATACTCACGAAGCTGTAAGTTCTCTCTTATTTTAACTTTTTGGTGTAAGTCAAGTATTAGTTTTTGATTTGGTGAATTTAAACAATACGTGCATAAATAACATTTTAAACTCTAATAGTTAAGCTTTTAAATGAAGTCGTCACGTTATTGAAGATAATACCGGAGCAAACAAGAACATCTTAACATTTTAAATTTTGAGATGGAAGGCTCTCACAATTCAATACATTAAAGATATAGTGGTGCTTGTAACTTTACAAAATATTTGGAGGCGTAAGTACATACAAGTACCAATTCCAATATCTCTCTTTTATCAACCCCTGCCAATTGTTTCAGAAAATTGATCGAGATTTTAAGTTTTTTTTTGCTATTGCAAGTACAGATTTAACTCTTTGTTCTCTTCTATATCTTTCAAGTATTAATAGTTAATAAATCTTAATTGCAGGAAGTTTGGACACTATGTAGAATATTCAAGAGGACTTCCAATTACAAGAGATACACACCAGAAGGGAAACATCCCTTAGTTTCACTAAGCTTTGGGAATGCAAGTCCTAAAACATGTAGCCTTGAATCTGAAAACAGTGGTGTCCACTCCACAAGCTTTAAACAAGTGTCGTTTCCACAAGAAAACAATAATGGTGATGACAATTTAATGGATGAAAGAAACCATCATTTCTATCAACAACATCTTTTCACATCATCCAGCTCAAGTTTTTGGAACACAAATATTAGTGAGGAGGAGGACTTGTTTAGTGATGGGAAATGGGATGAGCTTAAATCTGTTGTTGACTTAGCAACTGACCCGTCAAGTTTATACAGATGTATGTAAATAGGCTAGACGGCATCAGATTAGATCTATCAGTGACCGTTTCACAGAACGATGAGTTAAGTAAGGGCCAGGAGGTTGATAAAAGAACATGACGAACCATTTGTTGCTGGATTGAAGCTTGAGAAGAGTTCAAATTTAGCAAGTCAAGATGTTCAAGCAAAGCTAAAATGTTTCGACAAGAAGTGGCTAAAACGAAGTAGCATCCTATATAATTTTATTGCATGGTATAGAATAAAAATATTTTGCAGAAAAAGAAATATGGTTTTAGCTATTTCTTTCACTAAATTAGTGTCACAACCCAAAATTTCAACCATGCGGTCGCGATGGTGCCTAACATCCGCTTGCTAGGCAAGCCAACATTAACACAACAACTAAAGCAGCTTAACAACTAAAGCAGCTTAACAACTAAAGATATATTAATAATAACTGTATACGGTCAAAACCGAGTTTGCCCTTCGTATGACTAATCGAGACTGGAACATGATAGACCACGGTTCGGCCTCGTGTAGAATCGAGCCATAATGCGAAGTTGGGTCTCCGAGCTCGTGATCCAGAGACCGATCAAGATCGTCTAAGATCGAGATCGAGCAAGTTATAGACCGATCAAGATCGAGATCGGCCAAAATTGAGGAGAGCTTTCGAGTCAAAAAGTAGAAAATCGGAATATCCGCAATTGGGCTAGGAATCTCGGCGTAAATCCCGGCGCATATCAAGGAGAGACCAATTAATTAATCTATCATGAGATTCCTTACTGTATCTAGAAATTATATTAAGAATAGGACTTCCCTACTATATAAAAGGGGGTCTGATTATTTGTAAGAGTGACACATTTATATTCATAGAATATAAAAGCAATATACTGCCTTTTCTTCTGGCTTTGATATTGAGTCACTTTGTTCTTATATTCATTACTCTCCATTCAGTTTGAGGGTGATCAAACTTGAGGGCCTAGGCTAATTAATTCATTCGATTTGCATTCATCTCTTTTACAGTTAATTTCTATATTCATTTATATATTTTCTCAATTTATACCAAGTTATACTACGTATCCTTAGAACCACTATAAATTCAATTGTTATTCGTTTTTCGGGTAAACAATTTGGCGCCCACCGTGGGACTAAGGATAATAGTGGTTATTTGATACAAATCTCTGTAAAACACACTATTTTACATTTGCTCTTGGAAGTATCTTTGATTTCAGGCTAAAAATGACGAACTCTCAATTAATACCCCTACATATCGATAACGAATCTGGCCATCAAGGGGAGAATAACAACGGGACTCCCGTGGATGAAAGGTCACCCGTTGACCCTGTTGAAACTTGAGCCATGGATCCGATTGAAGTTAATTCGCATGTGGCCATCGAAGCGAACCAACATTCCGGTCCCGAAAATAACATCCGTGGTAGAACTCGATCTGCAGTTCAAAATACCAAAAATATTGGAGAAGACGGGATCAATTACAGAGCCAAACCCAGGCTCCGATCAGGGTTGAGCCCGGTTTACCCCAAGAAGTCACCCACAGAACGGGGCCAGCTGTGGTAAGGTCAAATGAACAAGAATCAAGGACTAACCCCGAAATTATAAAGATGCTCGAGGAACTGACAAAGCAGATAGAATCAGAGGAAACGAGGATCGAAGCAAACGACAAAAAAATAGAAATTTATAACTCCAGGGTTGATCAGATCCCGGGGGCATCACCCCCCGAGCGCAGCTACCAAACCGATCCCCAAGAAGTTCTGCATGCCCGAGATTCCTAAGTAAAATGGAACGACCGACCCCAACGAGCATGCCATCTCTAACACGTGTGCCATTAAAGGGAATGATCTAGAGGATGATGAGATCGAATCCGTATTACTAAAGAAATTCGGGGAAACGCTATCAAAGGGAGCAATGATATGGTATCATAATTTACCACCCAACTCTATCGATTCTTTTGCCATGCTTGCAGATTCTTTTGTAAAAGCACACGCCGGAGCCATAAAGGTCGAGACTAGGAAGTCGAACCTTTTCAAGGTAAAGAAAAAAGAGAACGAGATGCTACGAGAGTTTTATCTCGCTTCCGAATAGAACAAATGGATCTACCACCGGTCACAAACGATTGGTCCATTCAAGCTTTCACCCAAGGACTAAATGAACGAAGATCAGTGGCTTCACAACAATTGAAGCAGATGTTGATTGAATACCCGGCTGTTACCTGGGCCGATATACATAGTCGATATCAATCAAAGATTAGAGTCGAAGATGACCAGCTGGGGGGTCCTTCCGGATCCGTTACCAAAAGGGACATCGATCGAGAATCGAGTGTTGAACATGTATCGATACCAGCCATATAATAGAGATGGTAGGGGCAACGGACCCGGACACAACTCCGTATGAGGTGAGAGGAGAAGTGATCTAGGCCAAGGCTCTCGAGGGCTGATGAGAAAGAGTGGTTTCGACAGGCATACCGGACCTAAGGAAGCACCGCGATTGTCGGAGTATAATTTCAATGTTGATGCATCCGCCATCGTATCGGCTATCGGACGCATGAAAGATACTAAATGGCCTCGACCTCTGCAAACTGATCCAGCCCAGAAAAATCACTATAAAGTATGCAAGTATCATGGCACCCATGGACACAACACGGAAGATTTCAGGCAGTTGAGAGAAGCAGTAGCCCAATTATTCAATGAAGGGAACCTTCGAGAGTTTTTATGTGATCGAGCCAAGAATCACTTAAAAATAGAGAGTTCAATAGACAAAACGAGCAAGAAGAACTACAACACATTATTCACATGATCATCAGAGGGATCGATGTTCCACAAGGGCCAGTGTTTAAACGCACTAAGGTGTCAATCGTAGGGAGAAGCGATCTCAGGCTCAGGATTACATACCGAAAGGAACCTTGTCCTTTAACGACGAAGACGCAGAAAGAATCATGCACCCCTATAACGATGAACTGGTAATATCTGTACTCATGAATAAGACTCAAGTTAAGCGTGTGTTAATTGATCCAGGTAGTTCGGCCAACATTATTCGATCGAAGGTTTGTAAAGCAACTCGGTCTACAGGACCGGGTTGTGCCCGCGACCCTAGTACTAAACGGATTCAACATGGCAAGTGAAACTACTAAGGGTGAGATAACTTTGGCAGTAAACATGGCTGGGACCATCCAAAAATGAAGTTCCACGTGATCGAGGGCGACATGAGGTATAACGCCCTGTTTGGGAGACCATGGATCAACAACATGAGAGCATTACCCTCGACCCTTCACCAGGTTCTAAAATTCCCAACACCAGAGGGAATCAAAAGAATCTACGGGGAGAAACCCGTCGCAAAGTAAATGTTTGTCGTCGACGAAGTGATTCCGATATCGCCACTCTCATCGACAAAGGGGTCAAATTCGAAGGGAAAAAAAAGAGACCAAATAGCAATCACAAACGCCGGCCTCGACCCAAATAGAGAAGCAGGATTTTGACGAAGATGATGATTATGGGGTCCCTCGATCCTTCATAGGCTCTAATGATTCCGACGCTACCAAATCAACGGTCGAAGAACTAGAGCAAATCATACTAATCAAACATCTGCCCGAACGAAAGGTATACCTGGGCACATGGTTAAATCCCGAGCTTAGGAAAAAACTTATTCAATTTCTTATAGCTAACATGGATTATTTTGCTTGGTCCCATCTTGACATGACAGGGATCCCACCAGAAATCACCACCCATAGACTAAGCTTGGATCCGAAGCTCCATCCGGTGAAGCAAAAAAGAAGACCCCAATCCGAGGTCAAACATGCTTTCGTCAAAGACGAGGTAACCAACCTTCTTAAAATAGGGTCCATCTGTGAGGTAAAATACCCTGAATGGTTAGCAAACGTAGTAGTAGTCCCTAAAAAAGGAAACAAACTAAGAATGTGTGTAGATTACAAGGATCTAAATAAAGCATGCCCCAATGATTCTTCTCCTTTTCCTAATATCGATCGCATAATCGATGTCACGGCCGACCACGAGATCCTCAGTTTTCTCGATGCCTATTCCAGGTACAATCAAATACAAATGAGCCCTGGATGATCAAGAAAAGACCTCGTTCATCACTAAGTATAGTACCTACTGCTACAATGTAATGCCATTTGGATTAACAAATGCTAGTGTCGCTTATCAACGCCTAGTAAATCGGATGTTCGAAGAATAAATAGGAAAATCTATGAAAGTTTACATTGATAACATGCTAATTAAGTCCCTGCGAGCAGAGGACCATTTAAAGAATTTGCAGAAAACTTTCAGTGTATTGAAGAAGTACAACATGAAGCTAAACCCGAAAAAATATGCATTCGGGGTTGGGTCAGGAAAATTTCTCGGGTTCATGGTATCTAACCGAGGAATCGAGATTAATCCTGACAAGATCAAAGCTATCGATGGCATCACGGTGATAGACATCGTAAAGGCCGTGCTGATATTAACCGGGCGCATGGCCTCCCTGGGGCGATTCATTTTGAGGTCCTCCGATATAGGCCACCGATATTTCTCGTTGCTAAAGAAGAAAAATAATTTTACATGGACCTCGGAATGCCAGAAGGCCTTGGAAGAGCTTAAAAGGTACTTATCGAGCCCACCGCTGCTTCACACACCAAGGCAGACGAATAACTTTACTTATATTTGGCAGTATCGGAGGTAGCGGCAAGTGGAGTCCTTGTCTCGGAAGAACGAGGTACACAATTTCCCATTTATTATGTCAGTCGGACCTTAGGTGAGGCCGAAACTAGATATCCCCACCTTGAAAAATTAGCGCTCGCTTTGATAAGCGCCTCTAGGAAACTAAAACCATACTTTCAATGTCACCCCATATGTGTTGTAACAACTTATCCACTTCGAAATATTTTGCATAAACCCGAGCTTTCGGGGCGGTTGGCCAAATGGGGCATAGAAATCAGCGCGTATGATATCGAATATCAACCCCGAATAGCAATTAAGTCTCAAATTTTGGCAGACTTTGTATCTGACTTCACATCGGCCCTAGTACCCGAGGTCGAAAGAGAACTATTGATAAACACGGGTTACGTCCTCAGGAATATGGACCCTCTTCACGGACGGTGCTTTGAACGCGAAAGGGTCCGGGATCGGCATCGTACTAAAACCACCTACAGGAAACGTGGTTAGACAATCTATTAGAACTATGAAATTGACTAACAATGAGGCCGAATATGAGGCCATGATTACAGGTATCGAACTACCCAAAGGCTTGGGAGAAGAGGTGATCGAGGCCAAATGCGACTCCTTTCTCGTAGTGAATCAGGTTAACGGAACATTCGAAGTTAGAGAAGACCAAATGCAAAGATACCTAGATAAGTTACAAGTAACTTTGCACCAATTTAAGGAATGGACTTTGCAACATGTGCCTCAAGATCAGAATCGTGAGGCCGATGCTCTCACAAACTTAGGGTTATCAATCGAGGACAACGAGCTCGATTCAGGGGCCGTCGTGCAACTCATGAGATCAGTAGTCAAAGAAGGTCACGCCGAGATAAATTCCATGAGCTTGACCTGGGATTGGAGAAATAAGTACATAGAGTGTTTGAAGACCGGAAAGCTTCACTTAGATCCGAAAGAATCTAGGGCCCTACGCACGAAGGCAGCACGATTCATTTTGACTGAAGATGGAACCTTGTTTAGAAGAATGTTAAATGGTCCATTAGCGATATGTCTGGGACCGGGAGACACCGAGTACGTTCACGAAGGCACTTGCGGAAATCACTCCGGTGCTGAATGATTGGTTCAAAAAGTAATCAGAGTCGGCTATTACTGGATCGGTATGGAAAAATATACTAAAGAGTTTGTTCGAAAATGTGACGAATGTCAAAAACATGCACTAATGATTCACCAACCCGGGGAACTTCTCTATTCAGTCCTACCACCATGGCCATTCATGAAGTGGGGAATAGACATCATCGCCCCCCTTTCATTGGCACTAGGTAAAGCTCAATTTATTTTGTTTATGACTGACTATTTTTCTAAGTGGGTTGAAGCGCAGGTTTTCGAGAAAGTTAGGGAGAAGGAAGTCACCGACTTCATTTGAGATCACATCATATGTCGATTCAGGATGCCATCCGAAATTGTGTGTGATAACGGGAAACAGTTCATCGGCAGCAGAGTAACCAAATTTCTCGAAGATCATAAGATCAAAATAATCCTATCAACACCTTATCATCCTAGCGGGAACGAGCAAGCCGAATCAACCAAAAAAACCATCATCCAAAATCTTAAGAAGAGGTTAACCGACGACAAAGGAAAGTGGAAAGAAATTCTACCCGAAGTTCTTTGGGCATATCGCACAACCTCAAAATTCAGTACCGGGGCTACCCTATTCTCATTAGTCTATGGCGCCAAAGCTCTAATATGGGTCGAAATCGGAGAGCCGATTATCCGGTTTCGATATGCAACAAAGGAATCAAATAACGAGGCCATAAATATGAGCCTAGAACTATTGGACGAAAGGCATGAAACCGCCCTCATCCGATTAGCTACCAAAAAGCAACGAATCTAGAGATACTATAATCGAAGAACTAATCTTCAATATTTTAATGTCGGGGACTTAGTGCTAAGAAAAGTCACCCTCAACACCCGAAATCCTAATGAAGGAAAATTGAGTCCGAATTAGGAAGGACCGTACCAAATTCTCGAGGTCACCGGAAAAGGGTCTTAAAAGCTCGGAACAATGAATGGGGAACAACTATCAAGAAATTGAAACATATCTCGCCTAAAACGGTACTACTACTAAGGTACGCTCTTTTTTCATTCCTTTTCTATTTTTAGATTAACACATGCTGGTGGTCGACAAGAAATGACGACATATATTTTAGCAAACGTCACGAAGTTCTTAGGTCTGAAAGCACATGTTGCACTCTTTTTTCCTTAGACCGAGTTTTATCCCATATGGTTTTTTTGGAAAGTTTTTTAACGAGGCAACGATGAATCGTGCTAACTTAGAATCAAGCCCAATTACGAATCGGCATCGGAGATCCATTCGATATTATCCGAGGTTCCTTTACAATCAACCTCGAATATTGGGGGGGGGGAGGACCCTCGGATATGCGTTATCTTCGAAATATCAACCCTATAAAGGAAACTACTTCATAAAGAGAGGATCTCGATAAATAGGATTTATTGTAAGGGTCAAACGGTTAAATGGAACCGTGCCCATATAGATTGCTGAACCCTGTTTCGATCGTGAATAAAGAGAAGTATGTTCTTTACAAACATCTTATGCTTTGAAATTAGCGTAATTTCTTTTATCTTCCTTCATTGCAAAGAGCTACATACTTCCGAATATAAACAAGCCCAAGGTAAATACTTAACCGGAATACGAATGATCTCTCCCTCACTCGGGGACTGCCATCCGACTCAAACAACCCAAGTCATCGGGCCTCATGAGCAAAAGACCTAATAGGCAACACCTCGATTTCTAAAAGTCATGGCCACCCCACTCAGGAACTACTATCTCGGGCAAGCCCGGATAAAACGGGAAAACAAGCCCAATGGGTAACTCCTGAACTAAAAGGCTACGACCAATTTAACACGGCTCGGAGACATGCAAAATCCGTAACAAAAATAGGCCTTCAAAAAATAAATAATTCTTTCACAACCGGTTCTAAAAGGCTACTCTCGGCAAAATCTCAGACTTTAGATGTTTTCCGGGAAAAACTTTGATAAATATTGAACCCCGATAATGCCTAAACCTAGAAGGGAAATAAAGGCAAGGTTTTTCGAACCCTCAAACACAATCTTATTTTATGCTAAGGCATTTTCGACCTTTGTAAATACAAAAAAGCAAAGGAAAAATACGAGAGCCGAAAGGTAAAGAAAAGCCTTATATTTATATAAAATAGTTTTTTACAAAGGCCAGATAGGCCTAAATTTGCTACGACCAAAAAAGGGCCTCAAAAAAGAAAAAAAGTCCTAAAAGGTTTGGTCCTCATCGGGGGTCGCATCTCCGTCCTCGGAATCTTTTCCGTATTCAGATTCGCTCAAACTCTCGGATTCTTCCTCAGGGAAGGCTATCTTTGTTTGATGTCCTTGTTTGAAGTTGGAAATTGATTGTAAACAAGTCAAAGTTACTAACCTATGAAGTTGGGAAGATGGTGTAAAATGAGCTAAGTCCCGAAAACCCAATCATTTACCTAATTACAGGTATCACAATTATGAACCCTTGTTCGCAAAAGAGAACCACAGATCGCAAATGCGATTAGTGTCTCAGCCTCCCAGACATTGCAAATGCGACCAACCCTTTGCATTTGCGAAGACCCAACCCCTCGCAAAAGCGAACACAACTTTGCAAATGCAAAGCCGTTCCCCAGTCCACTAGTGTCGCAATTGCGACCCATGCCTCGCATTTGTGCCCGACCACCTCACAAAAGTGAGCAAAACTCCGTAAAAGCGAAGATGCCTAGTTCCTCCCCAATTCGCAAATGCGAGCTAGCACTCACAAATGCGAGGGTTGCATTTGCGATCATATCCTCGCAATTACGAGATTTGTAGCCCAACAACACCAGCAAATGCACAGCTATTCCAAATTAGTCCGCAACCTATTCGAAACTCTTCGAGTCCCTTGGGCTCCAATTTAAATATTTACTCAAGTATATTAACATCAACCAAACTTGTTCGCAAGCTCAAATCATCAAAATAACATCGAAAATTAAGAATCGATCATCAAAACTCAACATTTTTAAAGTTCAAACTAAAATGTCTAACTTTCTACATAAAGCACCGAAACAACCTCGGGTCACCTGGGACCCCAACCAAACATGTGTTGTCACGACCTAAAATCCAACTAGTCATGATGACACCTAACCCAACCCTTTAGGTAAGCCAATTTACGAAAATCCAATTCAAATGAAATTTATTGATAACATAAGTGACAAACTAACCGACTTTAACACATTTCCCAAGGACTGGTAGTATAAATCATGAGCTTCTAATATTTAGTATTTACAAAGCTGGTATGAAATAAAATACAATATCTGTTTGAAATATACATGAACAGATTTAAAAATTCTAAAGCTACCTTGAACAAGAGGCAGTTGTAACTGGATCGCAGGTACATCTTCAATGCTAGGTCCCACCATGTACAACAACATCAACATCCAAAATCTACACGCAAGATGCAGAAGTGTAGTATGAGTACAACCGACCCCATGTACTCAATAAGTGACAAACCTAACCTTAGGTTGAAAGTAGTGACGAACTTGTACCAAGGTCAGAGTCTACACCAATAACCAATAACATCTCATAACCATATAATTTAAAGCAGCACAAGTAATAACTCAATAATAAATTGCTTAGCTCGTATACAATTTCGGAAAATAAACATTTTCCTTTCGAATATAACAGTAAAACTCAAATCTTTTAGCGAAAATCACTGAAAATATGAGTAAGTCTGAAATCTGTGATTTTTCTCAAAACCTTTAATGACAGATAAGAATTTCATTATTAGATGACATGAGGAAAATACATCTCTATACCTAAATGTCAATGTACATGTCAGACCATAAATGTCACAATACCGGATAGCATGAGGAAAAATGCATCTCTATGCCTACGTGCCAAGTATGCATGTCAAATAAATGATTTCACGATAATATACCCAGGCACTCTCGCCCTCGTCATACTCAAGATGTCTGCCTCAAATGCCCACTTCATCTCACACACACACACACACACACAATCACTCAGCATTATACATGTACCTGACTCATAATCCCCTCACCAAAGCACGTGTATATATTTATATGTCATCTTGCCTGTGCTCACTAGTGGTATGTCAGACTCCGAAGGGGCGGCTCCAACCCAAGCGCAAATACAAGACAATCTGGCCTACTGCGGCGTGTAGCCCGATCTCATAACAATAAAGCCTATAAGGCCTGCTGCGGTGTGCAACCCCGATCCATATAATAATAAATATATATATAAAGCCAATATGGCCTGTTGCGGCATGCAACTCGATCCCACAAATATCCTAACAACTGGATGAACATGACCAAGTATGAGATTACAATTTAAATAAATAATTCAACAGCAATTCGACCTCTGTGGGTCTCAATAATACCTGCATATAGCCTCAGCATGATTTTTAACATCATTCTCAACTCAATTTCTTTAACACATGAAAGTGCATGGATAATGCCAAGATTATTTGACTATAAAATTCCACAGAATTAATTACGTCACAATTTTTACAGTGCACGCCCACACGCCCGTTACCTCCAAACAAATCACATAATACGTATATTCAGGGTTCATACCCTCAGCTCCAAGTTTAGAAATGTTACTTACCTCGAACAAATCGAATCCAATGCCGAGTAAGCTAAACAATACTCTAGATATTCCATTCCGCGGGTATCAACCTCCGAACGCCTTCCTATCTCCTCAATTCCAAGCCAAACGATTCAAAACTAGTCAAACAACGTGCAAATTAGTCAAAATATACTCCAATGCTTATAATTTAACAATTTATAAAAATTCCCAACTCCGCTAGAAAAGTCGATAGTAGGTCCCACATAGCGGAATCCGACGAAACTCATAAAATACGATAACCCATTTAATTACGAGTCCAACCATACTAATTTTATTCAATTCCGACTCCAAATCGGTATTCAAAACTTGAAAAATTCATTTTGTGGAATTATAGAAAATTCCTCCGATTTCTCTTGAAAATTCAATGATCATATGCCAAAAATGAAGATTAATCCATGAAATATAATCATAAGTGAGTCAAGAATACTTATCCCAAGTTGTGTGAAACAATTCCTCTTCAAAGTCTCCCAAACCGAGCTCCAAAATTCGAAAATGGGTAAAAATGTTGAACCCTCGAATATAAGGCATTCTACCCAGCATTTCCACATTTGCGGACAGTAGGTCGCATATGCAACCGTCACTTCTGCGGAACAAGCTTGCATATGTGATACAACCTTGGCCAGCAGTGATCGCTTTTGCGATCATTTTCTGGCTTTGGCGCAAACATTTCCGCATCTGCGATCTCTCGCCTACAGTCCAATTCCGCTCCTGCGATGATGTGTCCGCATTTGCGCCTTCGCAGATGCGACGAAAGCTCCGCATTTGTGGACTCCTGCCCAGAAATGCTCTTCTCTTCTGCGCTCATGGGCTCGCTTCTATGACCATCGTACCTGCGCAATACCAGTCGCAGGTGCGGATCACCAGAACCAGCAACCGAGCGAAAATTCAACTTAGTCCAAAACTTATCCGAACCTCGTCCGAAACTTACCCGAGACTCTCGGGACCCCGTCAGAATATACCAACAAGTCCCATAATATAACACAGTCTTACTTGAGGTCTCAAATTACATCTAACAATGTCAAAATTATAAATTGCACCTCGAATCGAACTTATAAAATTTTCAAATATTCAAATTCTATATCTTTTGCCGAATTGTGTCAAATCAATCTAGAATGACTTCAAATTTTGCACACGAGTCATAAATGAGATAATGGAGTTGTTCCAATTTCCGGAATCAAATTCCGATCCCGATATCAATAAAGTCAATTCACGGTCAAACTTCCAAATCTTTAATTTCTTACTTTTGCCATTTCAAGCCAAATTCAACTATAGACTTCAAAATAAATATCCAGAGACACTCCTAAGTCCGAAATCACCATACAGAGCTAATGGAACCATCAAAACTCCTTCCCGGAGTCATTTTTACAAAAGTCAAACTTGGTCAACTCTTCCAACTTAAAGCTTCAAACATGAACTTCATCCTTCCGAACATATTCCGAAACACCTGAAAACCAAACCCGACAATTCACACACGTCATAATACACCATATAAAGTTATTCAAGACTTCAAATAATTGAACAGCGCGTAAATGCCCAAAATGACAAGTCAGGTCGTTACATATGTACAAGTCTAAAATCATAATGCGAACCTAACAGAATCATCAAAATACCAATCCGAGGTCATTTACCAAATATGTTTACCGTAATAAACTCTTGCAAATTTCAAATTAAAACAAATCACATTTTTAAACTTTACAGAAATTGACACAGACCATGCACGCAAGTCATAATCATCAAATTGAGCTATGAAAGGTCTCGAAACACAAAGGGGAAAGCTAGTACTCAAAATGACCTATCTAGTCGTTACAATTAGAATTGCACGTTGTGAAAGGTGATCTAGTGTAATGACCCGGTGGTCGTTTTGAGAATTATAGCCCTGTTTCCCCATTTATTGCTTATTTCTTACTTTATAGCTGTCATTTGACTTGCCGAGGTAGTCGGTTCGGGTGTGGAGAGATTTCAGAATCAAATGAGACACTTAGTCTCAAGGTTGAAAGCTTAAGTTAAAATGGTTGACCAAATGTTTACCTATGAGTAAACGACCCCGGAATGAAGTTTGGATGGTTTCGTTAGCTTTGTTGGGTGATTTTGGACTTAGGAGCATGTCCGGATTGTGATTTGGAGGTCCGTAGTGGAATTAGACTTGAAATGGCGAAAGTTGGAATTTTGGAAAATTTGACCGGGAGTGGACTTTTTGATATTAGGGTCGGATTTCGATTCCGGAAGTTGGAGTAGGTCCGTAATATCATTTGTAAAGTTTGTACAAAATTTGGGGTTAATGGGACGTGTTTTGATAGATTTCGGCGTCGTTTGTAGAAGTTGAATTTTCTTAGTTTTAATAGGCTTGAATTGGGGTGCGGTTCGTGTTTTTGAAATTTGGGGTTAAAGTGTGTGCTGGCTTGCGCAGGTGCGAGTTTGGAGGGGTGTGTGCAGGTGGTCGTAGGTGCGAGGTATTTTCCGCACCTACGTGACCGCAAATGCGGCAGGGGGACCGCATAATCGGAATTGGGTAGTTAGCTTGGTCCAGATAAGCGGCTTGGATGCTCGTAGAAGCGAGTCTGCAGAAACGGAGTGAGGGATCGCAGGAGCGGAATGAGCCACATATGCTTGTGAGAGGTCGCTTTTGCACCGCCGCAAAAGTGGTTAAGTTTCCGCAGAAGCGGTAGTGCTAGCAGAACACTTAAATACAAGGGTTCGCAATTTTGGCTTCATTTCAACATTTTGAGCTCGGGTTTTGGTGATTCTTGAGAGGGTTTTCGAAGGGATTCTTGGGGTAAGTCTCTTGTGCTCATTTTTGATCAATAGTCTTGTTTCCCCATTGATTTGTCCAACTAGTTGGTGTGTATTTAAGGTGTAAATTGAGAGTTTAAGGCTAGGGATTTGGAGAGTTTGATTTGGGGATTTGGGGGACGATTTGGTGTCGGATTTTGATAAAGTTGGTATGGTTGGACTCGTGGTTGAATGGGTTTTCGGGTTTTGTGACTTTTATCGAATTTCGAGGCGTGGGCCCTAGGGCCGGCTTTTGAGTCTATTTTTGACTTTTGATTAATAACTTAGCATTTTCTTATGGAGTTGGTTCCTTTAGCCCGTATTGATTATATCGAATTGTTTATGGCTAGATTCGAGGCATTCAGAGGCCATTTTGCGAGGCAAGGGTGTGTTGGAGTAGAGATTTTATCGGATTGAGGTAAGTAATAGTTCTAAATATGATTCTGAGGGTACGAAACCCCGTATTATGTGTCATATATTTGGTTTTGAAGTGACCCACATGCTAGGTGACGGGTGTGTGAGTGTGCACCGTAGGAATTGTGACTTGGTCAAATTCCATGGAACTATGTAGTTGAATAACTTATTGTTATCTGTATATTCTCCATATATTAGAGAAATTGAACCACAAATCATGTTAGACTATGTGTTGGCACTGTAGGGACCCGCAAAGGTTGTGTACATGTTGAATTATCTGCTAAATTGTTGTTTGTACTCAGTCACTGTTTTACTTGTATATTACATCTGAGTCTCTATTGTTCATTGTTGATGCATCATGTTATTGTTGTGTGGGCTGCTTATCATGATATTTGAGAGCCCGAGAGACTGGAGAGGTTGATGGTTGAGTGAGGCCGAGGGCCTGATTGTGCGGATATTTATGGGATCGGGCTGCACGCCGCAACATATTTCACTGATATATGCCATGATTGGCTTGTTATAGCGCTTGGGCTGAAGGAGTCCCTCTGGAGTCCGTACACTCCCCCAGTGAGAGCAGGTACCAACTGAGTACGAGTGTCGAGTGTCGAGTGCTGAGTGATTGAGAGGAATGAGTGATTGTGAGGAAAGAGTGATTGTGAGGTTGGAGTATATGGGAGGACTGAGTGACTGTTGCTTTGAGAGGAAGCATTGACTTCATTATTGTTGCATTTCAGCTATCATATATCACTGTCTTAAAATTGCTGAGAGATATTATCTTCTGGTTCAGTTGAACTTGACATGAATTAACTGTTTTGGCCTTAATTGTCGAACTTGAAATCATGCCTACTTTCCTATGTTGAAATCACTGTAATTGAACTTTGACTGTGAAGCTCGTCACTACCTTCAGTTCTTTATTTAGTCTTGTTACTTACTGAGTTAGTTGTACTCACGCTCCACCCTGCACTTCGTGTGCAGATCCAGGTATTTTCGGACATGGTGGATGTTGATTTCAACATACAGTTGATCTTCTGGAGATTCCGAGGTAGCTGCCGACATTTCGCAGACCTTGTCTCTCCTTCCCTATCTTTTTGCTTATTGTATTTAGTTTCAGACTATATTATTAGACAATGTTTTCCCGACTTGTGATGTATAGATGCTCATGTACTCTGTGACACCATGATAGTTGGGAACTTTCACGTTGTGTTTTGGGTTTCTATCCCGTTTATGAGAACTTTCATTGTTTAAACTGTTTTAATTCGTTTTCTATTAAAAGTGTTGGGAATATTATGAAATATCGGCTTGCCTAGTACCACGATAGACGTTATCACGACATGTTAGGATTTTGGATCGTGACAGCCAGTGAAAGATATCAACAATATTAGGTCGTGATTAAGTGAAACTACATAAAATGATACTGAAATTATTGCTTCTTGAGAATCTTCTTAAAATTCTTCCCACTGACCATAATTTGTACATCTAGTGGGCGTTTGGACATGAGAAATGTGAAATTTCAAACAAAAATGATTTTTTTTTTTAATGTCCAAACGGGCTGGTAGACATTCCGTTTACTGTATCCTCAAACAACACATTTCTCAATTAGTAAAATCTTAGAGCTACACATCTCCAAACCTTCCTTCAAATCCGGTCCAAAAGAAATATTAATTAAGACAATAATTAAAGGACCTACCATTAAATAATCTGAAAAGTTCAGGAGTGCTAAAGACACTTCTTTGTATAAAACTTTCTTGCTGAACGTCCGTCTAGTTTGACTTGTCCATTATATTAGAAAGAAGATATTCGCTTTTACTTGTTCAATTTTGAAAAACAAGAGATAGTATACCATTTTATACTTATTTTATCTTTATTATTAAGTATTATTTAGTTTTCCAATAGTTGATAAATGCATCCGGCAATATCCCTCTATTATCCCGACTAATCTATGTATTTATGGATTACTTATGCTTCTTGTTAAACTTATAGAAATTTAATAAGTGCATTAGATAATGTCCCTCCATTACACTTGTTTCTTTAGATCCGATATATGTTGTATTACACAATAATCATCATCAGGTTCAGCAGGTATACTTAGATCTATTTGGTTCAATGGAATTTGGTGAATTTGTCTTGTAGCTAAATTTTTGTGAAAACTCTCAACATAGTGAACATTTTTAAAATGGTTATTTTAGTGAGAAATATTTAAAAAATCGTATAAGATGAAGAAAAGGTAAATATTTTGGTTTCCTTTTTTTTTTTTTTTTTAAAATTTATAGGGAATGCGTGAAAGTGATAAAATTGATATTCAATTACTGGGTTGAAAACTTAACGGATTGTTAGTGCTGCAACTTTTATGTTTGATTAATTTTAATTATTTAGATGACTTAATTATTATAACTAGGAGTGATATAGTAAAATTATCCTTTTCTTAATTAATTCTTAAAGGGTGTGCCCTAGTCAAACATGGTAATTAGCTCAACTTCGATTTTATACTAGTCAACAATTGTCCTAAGTCAAACATGGACATGCAATTTGGTGTTTTATCAAAAAGCATCAACCCCTACTTGTAACTTTTCCACGTAAGGTCCAATTTTTCAGCATTTACTTATATTAGTTTTGGATACGTGCGTTGTAAATGTATATCGATTTTACAATCTAGAATCCCACCAAACACCGTGATGATGTCTAAACCGCTCGCTAGGCAAGCCAACACTCAACAATAATAATGAAATCTAATTATTACGCTGTTAATTGTTCCATGATATAAATAACAATGCGGAATAAATCTCAAATCAATATCATAAGTGCAAAGTTAGAGACAGGGTCTAAACACGACCACAACTGTCTAACCAACATCCAAAATTCGGTGTCACCTCATCACGA
Source organism: Nicotiana tabacum (assembly GCF_000715075.1). Lineage (NCBI taxonomy): Eukaryota > Viridiplantae > Streptophyta > Magnoliopsida > Solanales > Solanaceae > Nicotiana > Nicotiana tabacum. The sequence continues at coordinate 39,502,133 of NC_134092.1, forward strand.
GTATCTAATAATAGTAACTAGTTTCAATTAAATAATAACATATGTCCGCAAAAAAAAAATACATAAACATAAATGAATAAGTAGGAAAGGGAGACTCCATGTGCTACAGATCGGATCAAGTAGAGCAGCTCACCACGAAGTCTCCAATAACAGACTCCTACTCAGCTCAAAGGATACCACTAATACCGGTCTTAGAACCTGCACAAAATATGCAGAAGTGTAGTATGAGTATAAAATCACGGTACTCAGTAAGTATCAAGTCTAGTTTCAAAGAAGTAGTGGCAAGAGGCCGACCTGACACTTACTAACAATCTAATAATCAAATACAGGATGAATCGAGTACGAGATAAGACATGGTATCATCAAATAAAATATAGAAGCTAGATACACATTTCATATGGAAATTGACATGCTTTGCAGATGTAGGAGATCAAATCAAATGTCAAATACCTCAATCCTCGCACAAAGACACAATGTATATCAATCAACATTTCTATCAAAGTCACTGCATGAGTATAAGATATGTAAATATTCATGTTCAGGATCCCTTCTTAGACCTTATAGTACAAATCCATATGCATGACATAGGCCACGTGTCTAACCAAGCATTGTATCTGAGTGCTTACGCTCAAAGGCCCAAAGTAATATGGGTAATTACCTAATTTTGGAGGGACGGATCCATATCCAAGCGTTCATCATTTTACAATCAATGATCATTAACAAATTATTGCATCGTACAACCCTATCCAACCATAATACCATCAATATTCAATAACTAATAATCAACATCCGTTTATAGTATCCGTAGTGCTAAATTCCTCAACTTTTAACAATAATCAACTCTCCAACTCATGCATATGTGTATGAAATAACATAATTAAGAAGCATCATACATAACAATAGCAATGCAGATAAAAGCTCATAAGGCTAAAAGATGGCCATGACTATTTATGTAATTCATTTTATCTCAATAATTCAATAAACAATTTCAACATTCAAAGTCGTTTCGTAATACTTAACATCAATAGGTTAAACCATATCACCACAAATCCTGAATCAATTAAGACACAACTTAACAAGGAAACTCAATATGGCAAAATAATTTTTTATGCCCAATTTAACAAATCAAAACGTTAAGTATGATTCTAAGTCATAATTACGAGTCATCACATAGTTATATAATCATTAAAGCATGGATAATAAGTTTACATAGTCCAAACAAGGCATAAACGTAAGCTAATCTCTACCAAATATGGTCATAACCTAGCTATGCATAAACGCTCGTCGCCTCGCATATACGTAACTCCTAATTCAAGAAACAAATAGCAAATAGATTGTCTAATGGGGAGAACTTTATCTTATAAGGATAGACAAAAGATTTACCTCCAACTGTAAGCTTCAATCAACAACAACCACATTTCCTTTCAAATCCAACACCAAACGTGTTACGACCCAAATCTACCACCGGTTGTGATGGCGCCTAACTCCACTTGCTAGGAAATCCAATTATAAATAATAATGAAATATGATAACGAATTAAAAAATAAATAAGTTTAAAAGATAAATAACTATAGATAATGTCAAATCATTACACAACTCCCCAGAACTAGCAACAGTGAGTCATGAGCTCTATAGTACGAATACAAATCTAAAATACAATACATTATCCGAAATAACGACAGTAATGAATATAGAAGGAGATGCTAGGGACTGCAACTAGAAAGCAGTTCTACACTGGTCTCAACAGCACAACAACAACTCAGCTCAGTTCACAATGCTCAATTAGGTCCAACTCCTGAATCTGCACAATTAAGTGCAGAGCGTAGTATGAGTACAACCGACCTCATGTACTCTATAAGTATTATAACTAACCTCAGCGGGTAGTAGTGGCGAGAATTACCAATGATACTCAACATGTTTCGTCTATAAATATGCAAGTACACAACAATGGTATCAAAATTGAGCATAAAATATAAGTTTAATCAATCAGTGTACATGGAGAAGATGTGTGCAAGTCTTATAACTCTTAAACCAATTGCACTAATTCTAGATTCAATAACCTCGTCTCGACCAGTAAAAACTACCCGACCGACAGGCCACACCTAAAGCCACCTAGAATCGCATACGACGTAATCCGTGCGCCAAACAAGAAACAACTCAAATGTAGCCAATAATGGAAAGAGAACCAAATGAGAGAACTGTTCAACAAGCCTGATAGATACAATCACAAAAGCATAATGCTATGAATCCATCCCACTAGATAGAAACAAAACTCACAGAGTAAGCACCCGAAATAGTATCCAAACATAACAACATTGCTGCATGCAACCTGACCCAACCATCATACCCCTCCACACGATAATACTCATTGAGTCAAAATACTCATACTCACCAAACACATGTGTATCAACAACAAGCACATACCGTACATAAACATAACCATGAGAAGATGGATAGCATAGAGCGCTACAAAAAGGCAAGCACAACTCCACTTCAATAAACAGATCAACATTTCTAGAGTCATCTCGCTCATATAACACCATAAAGCCTAATAGGATCACAATATGCGCGTGAATAATCAAGTAGCCTTACAACCCATCATAGTATATCGGAGTAACATATGAAACATTTTAGGGCAAGAATAACATCCATTCAGCCCGATAACACACCCATAGAAAAAGCTGTTGTGAGTAAACAATTCAAATCCAGTATAGAATTCTCATTTCATTAGGCCTACCAATAGGCCCCCAAACCGACTTAGAACATCCCAAAATAGGTAAAAGTAACCTACCAAAATCCACAATGATATCATCAATGACACATACAATTAGCTGTCTAGCCCTTAATACACTTTCATTGTCCACAGCTAACAGAACAATCTGCCTCCACAAAGATCAAATCACCAAACCTCGAGAATATAAAATCTCCATACCTGATCTCTATCTCTCCCACTTAAATGACTGATACATCATGCATACACAATCGCCTCATAAGAAATACTCCCATAAACCTTTCGCACCAAGTAGTGAAAATCTGAACATCCACAATTACCACTCACAGGATCTATGTAGTACAGTCAAGCCTCCACAATCAATCTACAATGGGTCTTCTACAACACACGCTCTCTTCGGGAGATATAAGATAGTGCTAGCATTCTCTTAAATATCTGAAATCCCCCATGATGTCTAGAACTCATAACATTCCTTCGAAAACTGAACCGCAACCTTGTCTGTTTAATCTGAATCCCACACGGCTCACCGCATTTATCATGCCTCAACATGAAAATACGAGAATCCCATCATCAACTTTGAATCACGAATATGATACATACCTCATCAAACAAAAATCTTCTACTTAATTAAGTTCAGGAGAAAAATCACAACAGGCAACAACCTCCCCATACCCATAGAATGCATCAACCTCAAGTCATGGTCAACTATCATAACTCTTCGGAATTCATTTGCACATAACCAAACCATCAGAACTGATTACTTCTAAATCAACCCAGTCACGTAGGCTATAGAACCCAAAAGGTATTGCCACGAACATATGTAAAGCCCTATTATACAAAAGGAACTGATCATCTCTATTACTATACCGATCCAAGCCACTGCAAAACAGATCCAACTTCTCCAGATTACTCATGAACTGCCTTCACGACAATACTTCTCTTTCCCACTACACTTTAGACATCAATCAAATTTAATCCCATGTGATCAAAATATGAAAACTCATCGTTTTAAGACTCGTAATCCACTTTATTCCCTCTTATATACCTAATAGTACCTCAAACCAAAATATTTGCTCTAAAGAGATCTTCTATAAGTCTGAAGCTGTGTCTTCCATCTCTCAATCAGTGCCTCACAGAACTGATGATGTTAAAGAAACACCCAAAGTTTCTTCCACAATCCAACGCCAGTCTCAACTACTCAGCCACACGACGAATCCAAAAATCCTTAAGTATCATATCTTAAATCTTGAACCCACTATAACTATAACGACCCGACCAGTTGTTTTATGTATTATAGCCCCGTTCCCCTATTTATTTCCTCCTCTATATTCATTTATGGTTATGTGACTTGCCGGGATGTTTGGATCGGTTCCGGGGAAGTTTCAGAGTGAATTGGGACACTTAGTCCTAAATATCTTAAGTTGAAAGATTTGACCGGAGTTTGACTTTTATGTAGACGACTACAAAATAGAGTTTTAATTGTTTCGATAGTTTTGTATGGTGATTTTATACTTAGGCATATGTCCGAATATTGATTTAGAGGTCCGTAGGTAGTTTTGGCTTGAATTGACGAAAGTTGAAGGTTTGGAAGGTTGAGAGGTTTGACCGAGAGTTGACTTTATTGATATCGGGGTTAAATTTTGATTTCATAAGTTGGAATAGGTCCGTTGTGTCATTTATGACTTATGTACAAAATTTGATGTTAACCGGAGTTGGTTTGGTATGTTTTGGCATTAGTTTTAGAAGTTGGAAGTTTAATAGTTCATTAGGCTTGACTTGGGGTGTGATTCGTGATTTCGATATTGTTTGATGTGATTTGAGGCTTCGACTAAGTTAGTATCATGTTTTAGGACCTGTTGGTATATTTGGATGGGGTCCCGGGGGATGTTTCAGACATTATTCCTCATGTTTGAGAAGCTGTTCTGGTGTCTGGTGTAGGCTTCATCGCATTCGCGGCACAAGGGTCACGTTCTCGTAGTGTTACTATGTGGTATATGGTTTTACTCTTCGCGTTCATGAAGAGGAAGACGCGTTCGTAAAGGTTAAGTTGGGTTTTGCATCGCGATTGCGAAAATGAGCCGCGTTCGAGTAGAAGGATTAGGCCGGCTTGGGGCACCAGGCCTTAAGCCTTCACATTCGCGGTCAGGGGTACGCGTTTGCGTATGCAATGCACTGTGAGGCATCGCATTCGCGAGAAAGGCATCGCGTTCCCGAAAGAGGATATGTCAGCTGGTATATTTTGTGCTTCGCGAACGTGAGGCATTTTCCGCGTTCGTGATGAAGAAAGAACTTGGCAGCAGAATGTTAATACCCAAATCAAGGGTTAGAGTATTATTTTCATATTTTGAGTTGTAGAGCTCGGCTTTGGGCAATTTTGGAAGGGATTTTCACGTCTTGGATCGGGGTAAGTGTGTTTGACTCATATTTGTTATTTAATCATGATTCCATATTAGTTTTATCATTTATTTAGTGAATTAAAGTGAAGAAAATGGGGGATTTTTGTAAAACTTCCTAAACTGAAAATTGGGGATTTGAAGGTCGATTTGAGGTTGGAATTGAATAACTTTGGTATGGTTGGACTCGCTATTGAATGAGTGTTTGGATTTTTTAAGATTGGTCGGGTTTTGAGATGCGAGCCCGGGGTTGACTTTGTAATTTTCTTTAAAGATTGCAACTTTATTACCCAGAATAGTTTTATATGCTTTGTATTTATGGTATTAAGTTTATTTGGTTAGAGTCGAGTTGTTTGGAGTTTGATTTTCGCGGGAAATGCTTACTAGTAGATTGATTTAACTTGTTTGAGGTAAGTATCTTGACTAACTTTGTGTGGGGGAACTACCCCTTAGGATTTGGGTTGATTGTGCTATTTGTATTATGTGAAAGCCGTGTACACAAGGTGACGAATGGGTACACAGGCTATATGTGAGATTTGATCGGATTAGGCTATTTAGACTATTTTCATGCCTTAAAATGTATTGTCATAACATGTTATATATTTCATTGTTAATCTACCCTTACATGTGTTAAACTATCCTTACATGCTTTATTTGACATTGTTAACACTTGCTCTATCTCTTACTTGTTATTTTGCCCTTACATGCTTTAGTTGACGTTATTGCCTTCTTTATTGTCTTGTTAATTCTTTAATTATTGAATTACCTTACTTGAAGTTGTTATTTCATGGAATATCTTCTGGTTGAGTTATTGGTGTTGAAGTTGTAATAGCCGTTATCACATTGAGGCGAAGTTGTTAAATTGTTGAGGTATCTTTCTTGTTGAGATTTTCACTTTTATTTCGTTATTATTACGATTCTTGTACACATTGTGGTTGAGCCATGGGCTATTTTTAGTGGAAACATTGGTATTGTTGATTCTTTTGACAAGTTGTGCCATATGAGCACTTGTGGTGTGAGTTGTTATTGTGTTATGATATTGATGCGCATGCGGCAGTATAAGAATAGAGTTTAATGTGGATGTGGCAACATAAGGTGGGATTTATATGTATGTTGCTAGTAAGGGAATTACTTGAAGTTACGCGACGGCATAAGGTGGGCTAAAGTGCGTGTAGCTATTTTTGGAAAATTATTTTTAAAACTATCTAAATGTAAGGCTCATGCGGCGGTATAAGGAAAGATTGTGATTGTGAAATAAGGCTACGAGGTAGTACCTCGGTTGTGATTCTTGTGGTTATCTCTTATTTAACTCACTTGTACTTGTCCGTATTGTTTTCTTGATGTTCTTATTATGTGTTCCTTCCTTGTTGCCTTTATTGCTTTAAATTCAGTTGTAGCTTGCCTTGTTGTATTGCTTTATTGCCACTATTTCTTCGTTTTTATTATTAGACTATACTATTCTTGTTCAGGTTTTCTTATCCTAGTAGGTTTCTTGAACTGGGCTGGTCACTTTATCGAGATTAGGCTTGCTACTTACTGGGTACCATTGCGGTGTACTCATACTACGCTTCTGCATGTTTTTGTGCAGATCCAGGCACCTCGACTCAGGCTAGGCATCACTGAATGGATCATACAGTTCGGAGACTTCAAGGTATACCTATCCGGCATTCGCAGGCCTTGGAGTCACCTTCTGCTCTTATTTTTACTATTGCTTACTCTTTATCTAGACATTGGTGTACTTGGGATTTTACAGTATATTCATGTATAACTTATGACTCAGTTCCACTGCTTTTGGGAGTTTTGTTATAGCTGTTATGTTTCGGATTTATTATAAGTTTTCTTTGAAATTATCTTGTTATGTTAGTTGTTAAATTCCAATAAGTATTCATGAATGTTAAGCTTACCTACTCTTAGAGACTAGGTGTAATCACAACATCCTAAGGTGGAAAATTGGGGTCATGACAAGTTGGTACCAGAGCTCTAGATCCATAGGTGTTACGAGTCATAAGCAAGTTTAGTAGAGTCTTTCAAATCGGTACAGAGACGTCTGTACTTATCTTCGAGAGACTACAGAATTGTTAAGAAATTCCACTTGTTTGATTCCTTATCGTGCAAACTTGTTAATTTTAAAATCCGAACCTTTGTCTTTCTATTCTCTCATAGAAGGTGAGGACACGCACTGCTATATCTGACAATCAGACACGCGTACCCTTTTACTACAGCCGTGAGAGGCCGGGGTCAGGGCAGAGGCTGAGGAGGGGCACGCGGTGCAGCTAGAGCACCTACCTGAGTAGTGATGAGGAGCCGCCAGTTGCTCCGGTTGGGGGACAGGCATTCGAGGCGCCTGTTGTCACCCCTGCACTTCAGGAGACCCTATCATAGTTTATGAGCATTTTTGGTGCTCTGGCTTAGGCGAGATTGATTCCCCTCGCACCAGCTACATCTCAGGCCAGGGGAGGAGCCCAGACCCTTACAGCCCATACTCCAGAGCAGCAGGTCTAGGTTGATCAGGTACCGGGAGTTATACTAGTGCAACCTATTATTCCAGTTCAGCCCGAGGTTAGGGCAGTGGCATTTGAGGAGCAACTGAGACTTGAGAGGTTCAAGATGTATCATCCTCCTACTTATAACGACCTAGCTACTGAGGATGCACAGGGTTTTCTAGAGAAGTGCCACTGTATTATCCGCACCATGGGTATTTTGGAGACGAGAAGAGTTGATTTTACTACATTCGAGCTGTCAGGAGTAGTGTATCAGTGGTGGAGGCCTTACGAGGACGGTAGCCCAGCCAATGCAGCGTTACTTACATAGACTCGATTTTCAGAGATGTTCTTGAGAGAGTTTGTTTTCCAGGCCCCCTGGGATGCATGGCACACAAAGTTTGAGCAGCTACGCTAGGGTACTATGACAATGTCATAGTATTCTATCAGATTTAGTGAGTTGTCCAGACATGCACCTGCTTTGGTTTCTACAGTCAGAGAACGAGTCTGCAGATTAATCGAGGGCTCAACTATGGTATTAGATTCAGTATGTCTTGAGAGTTGGGGATGGATACCTCGTATAAATAGGTGTTAGAGATTGAGTGGAGGTTAGAGGGTATGTGGGGCCATGAGAGAGAGAACAGGGAGGCCAAAAGGCCTCGAGGTACTGGAGGAATTAGTGGCGGCCACGTTGCAGCTACAGCCCGTCATTGTAGGGGCTATATGAGCCGTCTAGTTCATTCAACACTTCGAAATTCTAGTGGTTCTCTGGCTACTTCTAGGTCTTAAGTTGCCCATTATGCACTTCCACTATCTAGTGCACCTTCTGCATGGGGTGACTTCAGCGGTCAGTCTAGCCGACCAAGCCAGGGCCAGTTTCAGCAACAACGCCCTCTAAGATCTTATTTTGAGCGTGAAGACACTAGACATATGGTGAGGAACTATCCCAGACTCAGGAGGGGTGCATCTCCACAGACTACACATGCTTCACGTATTCCACAAGGTCCACAGGGTTCTTAAGCCATGGTTGTAGCTCCAGTAGCCGCCCCACCTGCACAACCAACTAGGGGTGGAGGCCAGGTGGGTAGAGGTCGCCCTAGAGGGGGAGGCCAGGCCAGACTCTATGCTTTTTCGGGTAGGTCGGAGATGGTTGCATCAGACTTAATCATCACAGGTGTGGTTCCGATTTATCATAGGAATGCAATAGTCTTATTTAATCCGGGATGCACTTATTCTTATGCGTCATCTTACTTTGCTCCGTATTTGGATATATCTCGTGACTCTTTGAGTTCTCCTGTGTATGTGTCCATGCCTGTGAGAGATTCTATTATTGTAGACCGTGTGTATCGGTCATGTTTAGTTATTATTGGTGGTTGTGAGACCAGAGTTGATCTATTGTTACTCAATATGGCAGACTTTGATGTTATCTTGGGCATGGACTGGTTGTCGCCCTATCATTCTATTTTGGATTGTCACGCCGAGACTGTGACATTGGCTATGCCAGTTTTTCCACGGTTAGAGTGGAGGGGTACATTGGATTATATTCATATCAGGGTTGTGTCCTTTCTAAAGGCTCAACGAATGGTTGAGAAGGGGTGTGATGTATATCTAGCCTTTGTGAGAGATGTCAGTGCTGATACTCCTACCGTTGAGTCAGTTTCAGTAGTGAGAGACTTCCCAAATGTATTTCCAGCAGATCTTCCGGGCATGCTGCCCGATAGAGATATCGATTTTGGTATTGACTTATTGTCGGGCACTCAATTCATTTCTATTCCACCATATCGTATGGCACCAGCAGAGTTGAAGGAGTAGTTGCAAGAGTTGCTTGATAAGAGTTTCATTCGGCCTAGTGTTTCTCCGTAGGTGCTCTGGTTCTATTTGTGAAGAAGAAGGATGGTTCTATGCACACGTGTATTGATTATCGGCAGTTGAACAAGGTTATAGTGAAGAGCAAGTATCCATTATCACGCATTGATGACTTATTTAACTAGCTACAAGGTGCTAGAGTGTTCTCAAAGTTTGATTTGAGGTCAGGGCATCATCAGCTGAAGATTTTCAATCTAGATATTCTAAAGATTGCTTTCAAGACTCGGTATGGTCACTACGAGTTCCTTGTGATGTCATTTGGGCTGACCAACTCCCCAACAACTTTTGTGAACCTCATGAATAATGTATTCTAGTCATATCCTGATTTATTTGTCATTGCGTTTATTGACGACATCTTGGTGTATTCCCATAGTCGGGAGGATCATGAGCAGCATCTGAGGATCTTGCTCCAGACCTTAAGAGAGAAAATGTTGTATACAAAATTCTTGAAGTGTGAGTTCTTGATCGACTCAGTGGCATTTTTGGGTCATGTGGTGTCGAGTGAGGGGATCAAGGTAGATCCAAAGAAGATTGAAGCAGTTCAGAGTTGGTCCAGACCGTCTTCAGCTACTGAGTTTTGGAGTTTCCTTGGTTTCGCCGGTATTATCTCCATTTTGTAGAGGGTTTCTCATCCATTGATACATCTATGACCAGATTAACCTAGGAGTGTGAGACGAGCTTTCAAAAGCTCAAGACTGCTTTGACTACAGCCCAGTGTTGGTGTTGCCTACGGGTTCAGGGTCTTACACTGTATATTATGATGCATCGCGTGTTGGGCTCGGCGCGGTATTGATGCAAGATGGTAGGGTGATTGCCTACACGTATCGGCAGTTGAAGGTTCATGAGAAGAATTATCCGGTCCACGACTTGGAATTGGTAGCTATTGTTCAAGTATTGAAGATTTTGAGGCATTATCTGTACGATGTCCCATGTGAGGTCTATACTGACCACCAGAGTCTCCAGCATCTGTTCAAGCAGAAAGATCTTAATTTGAGGCAATGAAGATGGTTAGAGTTGCTTAAATTTTATGATATCATTATTCTATATCATCCCGAGAAGGATAGCGTGGTGGCCAATGCCTTGAGTAAAAAGGCAGAGAGTTTGGATAGTTTGGCATATCTACCGGCAACAGAGACGCCACTAGCCATAGACATTTAGTTTGTGAGATTGGATGTTTCTGAGCCCAATCTAGTTCTTGCATGCGTGGTTTTATCAGTCCTCCTTATGTGAGGGCACCAAAGAGCATCAGTATGACGATCCCCATTTGCTTGTCCTTAAGGACAAGGTACAACACAACGATGCCAAGGAGGTTTCTATTGGAGATGACGGTGTGTCGCGGATGTAGGGCCGATTATGTGTGCCCTATATAGATGGGTTATGTGAGTTAATCTTTCAGGAGACCCACCGTTTGCAGTAGTCCATTCATCTGGGTGCCGCTAAGATGTATCAGGATTTGAGACAATACTATTGGTGGAGGATAATGAAGAAAGATAGAGTAGAGTTGTGGCTCGGTGCCTAAATTGTCAGTAGGTAAAGTATGAGCATCAGAGGACGGGCAGTTTGCTTTAGAGACTTGAAATGCCTAAGTGGAATTGGGAGCGTGTTACCATGGACTTCGTTGTTGGGCTCCTATGGACTTTGAAGAAATTTGATGCAGTTTGGGTGATTGTGGATAGGTTGACGAAGTCGGCTCATTTCATTCTGATAGTGACTACCTATTCTTCAGAGCAACTGGATCAGGTTTATATCTGCGAGATTGTTTGTCTTCACGGTGTGCTGGTGTCTATCATTTTTGATCGGAACACGCAGTTCATATAGCATTTCTAGAGGGCCGTGCAGCGCGAGTTATGCACACGGGTTGAGTTGAGTACAACATTTCACCCCAAGACGGACATACTGTCCGAGCGCACTATTTAGATCCTAGAGGACATGCTACGTGCCTGTGTTATGCATTTCGGAGGGATTAGTTTTTGCCGCTTATAGAGTTCGCCTATAACAACAACTAACAATCGAGTATTCAGATGGCTCCTTATGAGGCCCTATATGGGAGGCGGTGCTGTTCCTAGTTGGTTTGAGCCGGGAGAGGCTCGGTTGTTGGGCACGGATTTAGTTCGAGATGCCTTGGAGAAAGTCAAGTTGATTCAAGATCGGTTTCGTACAGCCCATTCCAGACAGAAGAGTTATGCGGATCGGAGGGTTCGTGACGTGTCATTTATGGTTGGAGAGAGGGCGTTTCTCCAAGACTCACCCATGAGGGGTATGATGAGGTTCAAGAAGACGGGAAAGTTGATCCCTAGGTATATTGGTCCTTTTGAGATCCTCGAGAGAGTGCAGAGGTGGCGTACAAGCTTGTATTGCTACCCATCTTATCTGCAGTTCATGCGGTGTTCCATGTTTCTGTGCTCTGGAAGTATCACGGTGATCTGTTCCATGTTTTGGATTTCAACTCAGTCCAATTGGACAAGGATTTGGCTTATGTTGGCCATCTTGGAAAGGCATGTCCTAAAATTGAGGTCAAATAACATTTCCTCCTCTATGTTCAATTGTGGTTTTGTGACTTAACAGGTGATTGGATTGGTTCCGTGGAAGTTTCGGAGTGAATTGGTATACTTAGTTCCAAAGTTGGAAGCTTACATTGAAAGAGTTGACCAGAGTTTGACTTTTGTCTAGACGACTCCGTAATGGAGCTTTGATGGTTCTGATAGCTTCGTATGATGATTTTGGACTTAGGCCTATGTCCGGATATTGATTTGGAGGTCCGTAGGTCATTTTTGTTTGAATTGGCGAAAGTTGGAAAGTTGAAGTTTTGGAAGGTTTAGAGGTTTGACCTAGAGTTGTCTTTATTGATATCAAGGACGGATTTTGATCTTGGAAGTTGGAATAGGTCCATTGTGTCATTTATGACTTGTGTGCAAAATTTGAGGTCAATTGGATTGGTATGTTTCAGCCTTAGTTTTAGAAGTTGGAAGTTTAATAGTTCATTAGGATTGAATTTGGGTATTTGGAGGGGGTTCTGGGGGGCCCGGGGGGTGTTTCAGATGAGTTTCAGACATTATTTCTCATGTTTGGGAAGCCGTTCTGCTGTCTTGTGTAGGCTTCATCGTGTTCGCGTAGTGTTCCTAGGTGGCAGATGGTTTTACTCTTCGCGTTCGCGAAGGACTAGTCGCGTAGAAGGATGAGGCCGGCTTGGGGCACCGCGCCTTTAGCCTTCGCATTCGCGGTCAGGGGGACGTGTTCCCGTAGGAAATGCACTATGAGGCATCGCGTTCGCCACTGGGGCATCGCCTTTGCGAAAGAGGATTTGGAAGCTGGTGTGTTTTGTGCTTCACGAACGCGAGGCATTTTCCGCGTTCGCGATGAAGAAAGAACTGGGCAGTAGAATGTTAAAACCCAAATCGAGGGTTAGAGTATTATTTTCATATTTTGAGTCGTAGAGCTCAGTTTTGGGCGATTTTGGAGGGGATTTTCACGTCTTGGATCGGGGTAAGTGTTTTCCACTTGGATTTCTTAATTAACCATGATTCCATCTTAGTTTTATCATTTATTTATTGAATTAAAGTGAAGAAAATAGGGGATTTTTGTAAAACTTCCTAAGATGAATATTGGGGATTTGAAGTTCGATTTGAGGCTGGAATTGGATAATTGTGGTTTGGTTGGACTCGTTATTGAATAGGTGTTTGGATTTTGTAAGCTTGATCGGGTTCCGAAGTGTGGGTCCGGAGTTGACTTTTTGATTTTCTTTAAAGATTGCAACTTTATTATCCGGAATAGTTTCCTATGGTTTGTATTTATGGTATTAAGTTATTTTTGCTAGATTCGAGCCGTCCGGAGTTGGATTTTGTGGGAAAGGCTTACTAGTGGGTTGATTTAGTTTGTTTGAGGTATGTGTCTTGCCTAACTTTGTGGGAGGGGGGAGGGGGGAGGGAACTGCTCCTTAGGATTTGGTTTGATTGTGCTATTTGTGTTATGTTAAAGCGGTGTACGTAAGGTGACGAGTGGGTACACAGGCTATTTATTGTATTTGACCGGTTTAGGCTATTTAGACTCTTTTCATGCCTTAAATTGAGTTGTCATAACATGTTATATCTTTCATTGTTAATCCACCCTTACTTGTGCTAAACTATCCTTACATGCTTTATTTGACATTGTTAACACTTGCTCTATCTCTTACTTGTTATGTTGCTCTTACATGCTTTAGTTGAAGTTATTACCTTCCTTATTGTCTTGTTAATTCTTTAATTGTTGAATTACCTTAATTGAGGTTGTTATTTCATGGAATATCTTCTTGTTGAGTTATGGGTGTTGAAGTTGTAAAAGTCATTATCACATTGAAGCGAAGTTGTTAAATTGTTGAGATATCTTTTTTGTTGAGCTATTCACTTTTATTTCGTTATTGTTGAGATTCTTGTACACTTGTGGTTGAGCCATAGGCTATTTGTTGTGAAAACATTGGTATTGTTGATTCTTTTGACAAGTTGTGCCATATGAGCACTTGTGGTGCGAGTTGTTATTGTGTTATGATATTTATGCGCATGCGGCAGTATAAGAATAGAGTTTAATGTGGATGTGGCAACATAAGGTGGGATTTATATGCATGTTGCTAGTAAGGGAATTACTCGAAGTTACGCGACGGCATAAGGTGGGCTAAAGTGCGTGTAGCTATTTCTGAAAATATTTTCAAAACTATCTAAATGTAAGGCTCACAATAAGGAAAGATTGTGATTGTGATTGTGAAATGATACTATAAGGCGGTACCTCGGCTGTGATTCCTGTTGTTATCTCTCATTTACCTCACTTGTACTTGTCCATATTGTTTTCTTGATGTTCTTATTATGTGTCCGTCCTTGCTGTATTGCTTTATTTCCACTATTTCTTCGTTTTCATTATTAGACTATACTATACTTGTTCAGTTTTTCTTATCCTAGTAGGTATCTTGACCTGGCCTCGTCACTACTCTACCGAGGTTAGTCTTGATACTTACTGGGTACCATTGTGGTGTACTCATACTACACTTCTGCACATTTTTGTGCAGATCCAGGTACCTCGACACATGCTAGGCATTAGTGAGTGGATCATACAGTTCGGAGACTTCAAGGTATACCTGCTCGGCGTTCGCATGCCTCAGAGTCACCTTCTGCCCTTAGTTTTACTATTCTTTACTCTTTATCTAGACAGTGTTGTACTTGGGATTTTACAGTATATTCATGTAGAGCTTATGAATCAGTTCCACTGATTTCAGGAGTTTTCTTATAGCTGTTATGTTTCAGATTTATTATAAGTTTTCTTTGAAATTATCTTGTTATCTTAGTTGTTAAATTCTGATAAGTATTCATGAATGTTAGACTTATCAAGTCTTAGAGACTAGGTGCCATCACAACATCCTAAGGTAAAAAATTGGGATCGTGACAATAACCATCCTCGAGAGTCACCCATTAAGTCCTAGTCCCAAATACATATCCAAACATGCCGAAAGATCAGTGCTCCATTTAACACATGAATAGTCCAAAGAATGACCGAGAGAATCATTTCCCTTTACAAACCACATCCACCAAGGACTATCCAACCTGAGCCATTCCACAACCTACATAGAAAAACCTGGTGAAATATAACATGCCTCAAACAAATTTCTTGCCTGAATCAATCTTGAAGTCATCCTCCTCAAGCCATAACTATTCCACAAGTGCACCGTAGTCCAGGAATATAACCACACATGACTATGTGATCCAAAGGTCGATGATAGGTCCCCCACTTGGCTTTAAGCCGCAATCACATAACCTTAGAACTCAGAATGACTACTCCTCCTTAATTACCTTGACCTCACACAGTTACTCTACTGAATTCTCATAAGCTCATGTTGCACAATCCATAACACACCCCAAAGGATCATCCAAATCCATGCTCAACCTCGTGACAGCCGTTCCATCTACCTCAAGCGATCCTGACTCACATCGTAGTACCTACATCCAAGTGGATAGAAGGTGAAACTCTTCATAAAAACCTCATAAGAAATCGTACCACCTCAAATGTTCTCACGGAGATAGCCCACTTGTCTAACCTAAATTCTTTCTTTGACCTTTCCATGAGCACCACCACTATGTAATCAATTGATTCTTCCGTGTCTACACTCATACACAGACTGCAAGAATCTTTTTTATTCTACCAATGAGCAACCAAAATATCCATCAACACATCCAAAACTCAAGACCGTATAGTACACCAAGGTGCTAATCAAGCATTCACATTCCCTTTGTAGCTCAAGCAAACCCTTCTTATAAAATCCAAAACCCAGTAGTCATCACCAAATCAAATGCATAGACTCCACAATGACCCCAAACCGCACCAACCATCCTCAAAGACTGTGGCCACCCTACCACAAAGACCATAACGATACACCCCCACTTCCACGCAGGTATAACCACCTTCCGAAGTGCACTACTCAGTCCCTGATGCTTATCCTCTACCTGCTGACAATCAAACACCATGATGCATGCCTAATAATGTCCTTCTTCATCCTTGCTACCCATAATGCTGCCTCGAATCATGATAAGTCTCTGTAACATCCATATGAATAAAATACCATAAACTACGAACCTCTTCAAGAATCATCTCTATCAAACCATCAACACTAGAAATAAAATTCGAACCCGAAGTCGCAAAACACTGACACACTAAGGACCACCTCCTTAGCACTACCCTGCACACCGTATCTATAAGGAGAAGCAAATGTAGATCATCACACTGATGAGCTCTGATACAAAGAAAGACAATCGTACCACCGCGCAAGAAAGAACTCCATTGTGCTCAGAGATGCCCAATCTCACAATTCTATAAGCCAGGGCTAGAACTTTCATATACCAAATGCCTCTCCTTCGCTGGATTGAATGTCAAACTCCAAATCATGAACTAGATAGTTCTCCTCATTGGGCTTCAAATAGAGTGACACGTAAGCAATCACCCTATCACTCTACACTAACATCGCGCCAATTCCAACACGTGAAGTATCGTAATATACTGTGTAAGGCCCCGAACCTGTGGGCAACACCAACACTGGGGTGACTTTAGATGGAAACCCCTCCACAAAACCACAATAATAGTCAGCCCTAATGTCGGGAAATCATCCCACACCGCAGGTGCAATATCACCACAAATCACCGGATCTCAACTGACATCGAGTTCTCAATATCACGTACGAATAAGTAGGAGGGAACTGAAGATATAGGCTTCAAGCAGAGATAAATTCACACAATAAGGAATCAAGAAAGGAAAATTTTCTAACATCCTATAGCCTCTCGGAGATAAGTATAGACTTCTATGTAGTGATCCACAAGACTCTACTAGACGTGCTCGTGACTTGTGAGACTCTTTAACCTAGAGCTCTGATACCAACTTGTCACGAACCAAAATCCCAACTCAGGCCATGATGGCGCCTAGCCATACTTACTAAGCAAGCCAACTCATAATCAGAGAATAAAATCCAATTTCTTTTAACTAACAGAGTTATATCACAAACAAAATTAAGAATAATCTCAAATAGTAAATTTTTTTATACAAGTATAACATGGTCTAAACACGACCAAAACAGTATAACCCATAAGAACTAGGTGACACAAGTAGACGAGCAACTACTGAGTAAGTACAAGTCTGAATACATTATCACAACTGTTTGTGAGAAAGAAAGTATATATGAGATAAATAAGGATGGTGATTCCATGTGCTGCAGATCAAAACTATATGGCAGCTCACAACGAAGTCTTTGATAACACACACTTACTCAGCTCAAAGGGTACCGCAATACTACACACAGAACATGCACAAAAATGTGCAAAAGCGTAGTATACCATAGTCGGTACACAGTAAGTATCAAGTCTAACCTCAAAAAAGTAGTAGCGAGGCTATAGGCATCAAGATACTTACAACACAGATAATAATAACAAACGTGGAGCTTTAACAGTAAATATCCTCATGATCAACATGTATCAAGATACACAATAGCCAAAAGATATGAAGCATGCCTTTTCAATTCAAGAGATAATCATAACGCTGCTCAGATATGGTATTTAAAGATAGTATGCTTCACTCAATGGAGTCGAGGCTCCCATCTAGCATATAAAGATTTCATACAACAATTAGCAGTTAAACAAATGCTGCTAAATGAGTCAAGAATATTAATGCATGCTCAAACCAGTACAAGATCCATGTACCCCAATACAAAATCCATGTATCCCGATATAAGATTCATGTATGGAGATACAAAATCCATATATCCCGATACAAAATCCATGTATCAGAACAACCCGATATAAAATCCATGTATTGACCCGATACACAATCCATGTATCGACCATGCTCACATGGCCCAAAGTAACATAGGTAATCACCTGACTCCGGAGGGACGGTACCAAATCCAAGTGCAAACAGAAGCTTAATAGCATCACTCATAATCAAATATCCTCTTATCATATCTTGTTCCATAACTGTATTTCAACTGTACGATCTTGCCTCTAGTGCCATGATTTTATTCCAAATCAAGTATCCAAATGTAATACATATGTATGTTTAAGAATTAATAGATAAAGATGCACAATGACTTAATGATAATCATGCGGATATGTGCTCATAAAATTTTTATATGACTACGGATGATTCAAGAAAGTCAACATATCAAGAACAAGTTCACATGCCTTCATAATTAATCATAAATCTAGGCTTGATCTCTAACATGAATAAAAGAGCGAACGTAGTCATATAAGCCAACAAATCATTAATCAAGATAAGCACATAATCAAAACAAGGCCTAAAGTATCTCAATTCTACCTCGGGCATGATATAAACTTGGTGAGTGCATATACGCTCGCCACCACATGTATACACTACCCCCAATACCTTAAACACATAGTAATCAAGTCAAATCCTAGGGATTTCCCTCTTAACAAGGTTAGCTAAGGGACTTACCACTTATAGGCTAGCTTCAACAACAAATCGCATCAACCTTGCTCTAACCCTCAATTCACGCAACTCCAAGCCAAACATCATCCAAGAAAGTCAAACATTATTGTAGGAAGCGATCCCAATCCATAAAGCTTTAATATTTAAAGAATTCCAAAAAGTCAACAAAAGTCAACCCGGGCCCATGTGTCCGTAATCCAAAACCAATACCAAAATTCGATGACTCATAACCTGTCGAGTACAAATATATAATTGGTTTTCAAATCTGGTTTCAAACCAATAGTTAAAACCCCAAAATACACTCTCTTACAGTGTAGACAAAAACCCCAATTTATTTTTTGAAATCTCACGTTGTAAATGTAGAAATCCATGTAAATTCTTGTAATATAATAAAAATGGGTAGAAATCACGTACCCTCTTGTCTTGTATGAAAATCCCCACCTCCAAGTCTAGAGCTTAAAATATGAAAGAATAGGTAAAAATATCGAAATAACATCTTATATAATCTGCCCCAGAAGTACCCTTCACGAATGCGGCACAAGACTCGTGTTCCCGAAGCACAAAACACTGCTGCCCAGGAAAGTACTCTACGTGATCGCGTCTGAGCACCGCGATCACTGAAGCCAACAACCCAAATCACCACGAACGCAAGCTCTGTCTCGCAACCACGGAAGCCAATGAGCCCTTGCCTAATCTGACTCAATGCGAACATGAGCACACACCGCGAACACGGAGGTCTTCCTTCCAACAGCACACGAACTCCAGGCAAACCATGCAAACAAGGAGCATAAAGCTCCAGCTCCCAAAATACACATCGCGAACGCACCACTGGGACCACGAACGGGAAGCACAAATGCCTAGCTGGCCAAAGTCCTTTTTTTACGACCCAAATCCCACCATAAGAGTCGTGATAAAACTTAATCTCTAAGAATAGGTAGGCCTATCCGTTAACAACATTAAATCAACTAAACATGATACAATAAGCAGAGTTTAGTATAAAAGCGGAAATAGAGTTAACACAAGCTAAAATAGCAATACTCAATACATCTCCCCAGAACTAGGTGGTACAGAATCATGAACTCTAACTGAATACATAAGGATGTCTCAAAATACAATACTGTTCGGATATGAAAATAACAGTATAAATATAAAGGATGAGACTCCAAGGGGCTGCGATAGCTTGCAGTTCTACCTTGAATCCTCACAACTGATGCAAGCTCTCACTCTCAAGATACGCTGCCTCCAACACCTAGATCTGCACAAAAATATACAGAAGTATAGTATGAGTACATCACCATCGGTACTCAGTAAGTATCAAAACTAACCTCGGTGAAGTAGTGATGAGGTTCAAGTCATATGATACTCACTATTGAAATAACCTATGCAATGTATGAATAATTGGTAACATAATATGAAGTGGAAAATAATATCAACAATCTCGTTAGAACATGTGGTAACAACTCAACATAGAAGAGTCCACCTTTGTCAACAAATCATCAAATAAAATAGTAAAATAAATGACAAAGACCTCTTGATAACACCTAATCAATCCTCTCAACATGTCCACATATGCCACACTTATCATAAAATAATAATGCCAAAATCTTATCAAAGATATAAGCTCATAATTAATCAATAATTAATCAACATGGTACACATGGACATGAAAATAGTAAAATGCGGATGAGTGTTTAACATATAAAAATGTTTACAACAGATAAAAATATTGTAGTGATCATGTTCACATAGCCACAAAGTGATTTAGTATGTTTCATATAAAATACATCCTCAAATTAAGGAATCTTAATAGCCTTAGGTCCAATCCGGTTTTAAGCCACACATAGCACCCATGTACACGCTCGTCACCTCATGTGCACATCGTTTTTCACATTACACGAATAAACAATTAAAGCCAAATCCTAAGGGGTATTCCCCCACACAAGGTTAGACAAGTTACTTACCTCAAATAAGCCAAATCAATACTCTAGAAAGCCTTTGCCTCTCGAATCGTCATTTGAACGAGTCAAATCTAGCCAAAAACAACTCAATAACATCAAATACGACTATAGAAATCGATTCCAAGTAATAAAGCTCCAATTTTCGTCAAATATCAAAAAGTCCCCGGAACCCAACAAAAGTACCAAATTCTGTATACCCATCCGAATACGAGTCTAAATATACAACTTTCATCCAAATCCGACTCTGAATCATGGTTCAAATCACTATTTTTCATTTTAGAAATTTTTTACCAAAACCCGTAATTTCTCTCTTTTTAGATTCACCAATCAAAAGCCAAATTCAAGGATGGAATCATGAACAATAATCAAATCTAAGTAGAGAGCACTTACCCAATCCAAGTGGGTGAAAATCGCCTTAAACATTGCTTCAACCTGAGCTCCCAATATCAAAATATGATAAACTAAGCTCAAAGTCCTGAAAATAGCAACTTAAAGTTCTGCCAAGCGATACCCTTCGCGAACACGGCCCAAGTCTCGCATTCGCGAAGCACAACCCAACACTGGACAAAATTATGCTTCGCGAATGTCGTCTGGAACCCGCGAACGTGATGCAAAGCATCCACTAGCCTACGCGAATGTGGTCGCCTACCCACGAACGCGAAGACCAAACACCTGACGACCCCATCCGGTCTTCCCTCCACGCGAATGTGATGCCTAAGTCCTGAATGCGAAGGCCACTGCCAACAAAGCTCCATGAACGCGACTCTCCCAACGAGAATGTGAAGAGAAAAAATGATACTGCCCCAAAATAGCCTTCGCGATCGCGAGAATTCCTCTGTGATTGCAAATCACACCAGACATCAGCAACTTCAGCCATTCCAAACTTCACCAAAATGATCCAAAATCCATCTAAAACACTCGCGAGCCGCTCAAGACCTCGTCTAATCATACCAACTAGTCCCAAAATATAGCACGGACCTACCGAGGTCTCAAATCACACAAAGCAACATCAAGGCTACAAATCACATCTCAATTCAAGATTAATGAGCTAATCAACTTCCAACTTTCAAAACTCATGCCGAACCATGTCAAATAACTTGGAATAACCCCACATTTTGCACACAAGTCCCAAATGGCATAACGATCCTATTCCAACTCCCGAAACATTAATACATACCCGATAGCCTCAAAGTCAACTCCAAGTCAAACCAATGAACTTCTAAACCTTCAAATTTCTAACTTTCACTAAATAGAGCCAAATCAACCTAGGAACCTCCAAATCAAAATCCGAACATGCGCCTAAGTACAAAATCACCATACAAACCTATTGGAACCATCAACACATCATTTTTGGGTGGTTTACCCAAAAGTAAAACCCCGATCAACTCTTATAATTTAAGTTTTCAACCTTAGAACTAAGTATTCCAATTCAATCCAAAACATTCCTGAAACCAAACCAACCATCCACGTAAGTCACATAATAATAAATACACATACAGAGAGCATCAAGTAGGAAATCATGACTCAAATATACAAAATGACCGTTCAGGTTGTTATATTCTCTCCCTCTTAAACAAACAGGTTTAGAATCATACATGGGATATAAAAGAGACGAGGGGTATTTGCTATGCATATCATGATCGGTCTCCCAAGTTGCCTCATCGATCGGTTGACCTCTGCACTGAACCTTTACCGATGCAATATCCTTCAACCTCAGCTTGCGAACCTGCGTATCCAAAATTACCACTGGCTCCTCCTTATAATTCAAATCCTTGTCCAATTGTACCTAGCTGAAATCTAACACATTTTACGGTCCTTATAGTACTTCCGAAGCATGGAAACATGAAACATTGGATGAACTCCCGATAAGCTGGGTGGCAAAGCAAGTCTATAGGCCACGTCACCAACTCTTTCCAACACCTTGAAAGGACCAATATACCAAGGGCCCAACTTGCCCTTTTTCCCGAACTTATCACACCTTCATGAGAGAAACTCTAAGTAGAACCCTCTCACCCACCATTAATGCCACATCACGAGCTTTCCTATCTGTATAACTCTTTTTCCTAGAATGTGTTGTACAAAGCTTCTCCGAAAATAATTTCACAATCTCCAAAGCATCACGAACCAAATCTGTACCTAATAGTCTAGCCTTATAAGGCTCAAACTAACCAAGCGGAGAACGACATTACCTCCCATATAAGGCCTCATACAGAGCCATCTGGATGCTAGACTGGTATATGTTATTGTAGGTGAACTCTACTAATGGAAAAAACTGATCTCACTGGCCCCTGAAACCAATGACACAAGCTCTCAACATGTCCTCTAAGATCTGAATAGTACGCTTGGACGGCCTGTTTATCTAGGGATAAAATACCATACTCAACTCGACCTGTGTACCCAACTCACGTTGCACCGCTCTCCAAAAAGTTGATGTAAACTGAGTGCCTCAATTCGAGATAATTGACACAAGCACACCTTGCAGGAAAACAATCTGCTTAAGATAAATCCAAGCCAACTGTTCTGAAGTGTAGGAGGTCATGATTGGAATGAAGTGTGCAGACTTGGTTAATTTATCCACAAATACCCACACAACATCAAATATCCCCAAGGTCTGTGGCAGCCCAACCACAAAATCTATAGTGATAAGCTTCCACTTCCACTTCGGTTTATCTGGCCTCTAAAGCAAACCACCCGATCTCTGATGCTCATACTTAACTTGCCGATAGTTTAAACACTGTTCCACATGCTCAACAATGCCTTTCTTCATCCTCCGCCACCAATAATGTTGCCTCAAATCAAGGTACATCTTCGCAGCACCTGGGTGAATAGAATACCATGAAGTTTGATCCTTCTCAAGGAACAACTCTATCAGCCCATCAATATTTGGGACATAAACCCGACCGTAAAGCCGCAAGACACCATTTTAACCAATAGTCATCTCCCTAACAACACCTCATTGCACTGTGTCCCTAAGGACAAGCAAGTGGAGATCATCATACTAACGAGCCTTGATGTGCTCAAACAAGGATGACTGTGATACAACACAAGAAAGGCCTCTACTAGGCTCCAAAATATACAATCTCATGAACTTGTTGGCCAAAGCCCGAACGTCCATATCCAAAGGCTTCTCCCCAGCTGGAATAAAACCAAGACTCCCCATACTCTCTGCCTTCCTACTCATGGCGTCTGCCACCACATTGGACTTCCCCGGATAATAAAGAATTGTGATATCCTAGTCCTTCATTAGCTCCAACCACCTCTGTTGCCTCAAGTTCAAAATCCATTTTTGCTTGAATAAATGTTGAAGACTCCGATAATACGTATACACCTTACAAGACACACAATATAAGTGGTGCCTCCAAATCTTGAGCATATGTATAATGGCTGCTAACTCCAAATCATGTACTGGGTAGTTCTTCTCATAGGGCTTCAACTGACACAAATCATAAGTAATCACCCTACCGTCATGTATCAACACACACCCAATGCCAACCCGTGAAGCATCACAGTAGATGGTATATGAACCCGATCCCGAAGGCAAAACCAAAACTAGTGTAGTATTCAAGGCAATCTTGAGCTTCCAAAAGCTCTCCTCACACTCGCCAGACCACCTAAATGGGGCACCCTTCCAAGTCAACTTAGTTAATGGGGTTGCAATACATGAAAATCCATCCACAAAGCGGCAATAATACCCATCCAACCCTAGGATCTCTGTAGCAGTAGAATGTTTGGGCCAACTCTGAACTGCCTCAATCTTCCTCGGATCCACCTTATTCCCCTCACTAGACACCACGTGACCCCAAGAATACAACGGATTCTAGCCAGAACTCGCACTCGGAGAACTTAGAATATAGCTTCTTCTCCCTCAAAGTTTAGAGCTAGAACTTTGAGCCAGAACCACGTGACCCAAGAATACAACTGATTCTAGCCAGAACTCGCACTTGGAGAACTTAGCATATAGCTTCTTCTCCCTCAAAGTTTGGAGAAAAATCCTCAGATGGTGCTCATGCTCCTCCCGGCTGCGTGGATATACCAATATATCATCAATAAATACAATGACAAAAAAATCCAGATAAGGCCAAAACATGTTATTCATCAAGTGCATGAATGCTACTGAGCCATTGGTTAGCTCAAAAGACATCACCAAGAACTCATAATGCCCAAAACGGGTCCTGAAAGCCATCTTAGGAAAGTCTAAATCCTTGATCTTCAACTGATGGTACCCCAATCTTATGTCAATCTTTGAGACTACCCTGACACCTTGGAGCTGATCAAATAATTATCAATACACGGTAGTGGATACTTGTTCTTAATTGTAACCTTGTTCAATTACCTATAGTCAATACATATTCTCATGGAACCATCTTTCGTTTTCAAAAATAGTACCGGAGCACCCCAAGGCAACCCACTCAGCCTGATGAAACCTTTATCTAGCAATTTCTATAGTTGTTCTTTCAATTCCTTCTACTCTGCTAGAGCCATGTGATATGATAGAATAGATATGGCTTGAGTGACCGGTGCCAAATCAATACCAAAATCAATGTCCCTATCGGGTGGCATGCCCAGTAGGTCTACAGGAAAATCATCTGAAAACTCTCTCACCAAGTGGACCGAATCAACCGTGAGAGTATCAGAACTCACATCTCTAACAAAGGTAAAGTAAGCCATGCACCCCTTCTCAACCATTAATTGGGCCTTCAGAAAAGAAACCACCCTACTAGGAATATGACCTAACGAACCATTCCATTCCAACCTCGGCAACCCCAGCATAGCAAACGTCAAAGTATTAACGTGACAATCAATAATATCGTGGTATATGGATAACCAATCCATACCCAAAATCACATCAAATTCCACCATATTAAGCAGCAGAAGATCAACCATAGTCTTATAGTCCCCAGTAGTGACCAAACAAGAATGCTAGACACCGTCCACCATAATAGAATCCCCAACGGGTGTAGACACATAAATATGAGTATCCAAAAAATCACGAGACATACCCAAATATGAAGTAAAGTAGGATGACGCATATGAATAATTAGAACCCGAATCAAATAAAATTGATGCATCTCTATGAGAGACCAGAACGATATCTGTGATAACTGCATCTGATGCTACTACCTCAGTCCTACTAGAGAAAGCATAACAACAAGCCCGACCTCCCTCTCTAAGACGATTTCTACCTTCCTATCATCCACCTCTAGTTGGTTGTGTAGGTGGAGTTGCAACTGCAGCGGGAACCATAGCCTCAGTACCCTACTGCGGTCCACCCATCCAAAGTCAAGGAAAATCTCTCACAATGTGCCTAGTATCACCACACTCAAATTAACCTCTTTGTGGACGTAGCTGTTGGTACTGAGTCTGCCACGGACAACTAGAATAACCACTGTAGGAACCCGTGTAGAGGTGCATTGAAAGATGGTTGTCCGGTACGAGTGCTCTGAAATCCATGCCTAGCTGGTTGACTGAAATGTCCTCTACCATGATGGACCTTTCCCCTAGAGTATGAGCCATTAAATCCTGTAAAATCATGAGGCTTCTTAGCCTCCCTATCTTTGCTCCTGCCTGTGGATGCGCTCTAATCTCCTAGCAATCTCCATAACCTGATGAAATGTCATATCTCTCCAACTCTTGTGCCATCCAAAATCTGAGGCTGTAGGCGAGTCCATCAATTAATTTACAAATTCTCTCTCTATCAGTGGAAACCAAGGAAGGTGCATGACGAGATAACTCTGTAAACCCCATAGCATACTCGGACACTGTCATACTGCCTTGGCGCAATTACTCAAACTCGCTGTGCAACTCATCACTACGGGGCTGTGGAATAAACTCCCTCAAGAAAAGATCGGAGAACTGGGACCATGTAAGTAGTGTTTCACCAGCAAATCTACCTACCTCATAAGTCTGCCACCATCTATATGCCGATACTGTCAACTGAAAATTAGTAAGGTTGACCCCGTTTGACTCCACCAAACCTGATAGCAAAATACGATGACAGTGATCCAAGAAACCTTGTACATACTCAAAAGCCCCGCCACTAAACTGGGGAGGATCAAACTTCTAAAACCTCTCTAAACTCTTTTGTTCCTCAGCCAACACGACTGACCCTACCTCGGGCTACACTGCAACAACTAGTTGTACTGGCACAATACCTGGTGTCTGGTAAGCATGAGCCGACTACTTTATTGTACGGGTGGAAAGAGTCTGAGCTCTTCACCCAGTCTGTGAAGTAGCTGGTGCAACCAGAATCAACCTTACCTTGGCCAAACTCCCAAACATACTCATGAAGTGTGCCAAGGTCTCCTAGAGCTACGGTGTAGCAATAGGCTCCTCAGGTGCATACTCAACATGCTCGGGCTCCTGATCCTCAAGTGGAGCTGCTAGAGGCTCCATAGTTCCTACTCTAGAAGATGCTCTAGCTGTAGCACGTGCCCATCATTTGCCTCTACCTTGGCCCTAGCCTTTTGCGGCTGTAACAGGGGGCACTGGCGCCTACTCAGCTGATCCGGTAGAACGTGTCCTCACCATCTATGAGAGAATAGAAGAGTAAAGGTTCAGACATGGGATTAATAGATCGGCACGATAAATCATTAAATAGGGTGATATTTCTTAACAGTTTGGTAGCCTCTCAAAGATAAGTACATACATGTCTGTACCGATCGGTAAGGCTCTACTAAACTTGCTCATGACTCATAGAGTTGAGGCCAAACATACATGCAAGTATATAAAACTAGATCTGACTATCCTAATTATCTAAACAAGGATTAAACCCAAAAGTAGTGATGCTAAATAATTAAACTAAAAAGAAAATAAATAATGAACTTTGAACAAAGGAAGAGTTGATTTTTATGTTATCAATGTAATGAAAACGATCTAGGGTTATGGGCTATCTAACATTCCTATTGTATTCTTAAAATGAATTGACTAACTAATTCTTCTAGTTTATTGGTTGACAGGGTTAATATTGCTCATAAGAATTTGTCAAGTTCTTATTCGCATATTCAAGCTAGCCTAACACCTATATGTCTATAGAATTAGAACTAACAATAACACATTTATAATTCCCATACATAATCCAAGCAAGGTAATTAGGTATATGTCTATCCTAACCGCGAATCCGTTCCCCGATGCCCAAGTTCAAGAACTTGCTCTACTTAATCCTATATGCAATCTAGAGTTTCCACTTTCGAGTTCAACTCTAGATGCGTAGATAATATTCAATTGGTGATCGAGCAATCAAATAATTAAGTGTATGATTGAATAAATAAACCAATGTGATAAATCAAGAAATCAACGTCAATATCCAAATAACAATAGTCATGAAAGAACCACAATCCTAGAACATGAAGTTTAGCTCCACATAGACATGGTAGCCAAGTTAGGTGGAACAAAGATGGAACCCGATCTCAACGGCAGCTCTGTGCTTTCCCTTGGTCAAAAGTTCCTCTAAAAATTGTCCTCCCTCCAAAAATAGGTTTTGACCCCCTTTTATACATTTTGGGGGCGTGTAGGGTTGAAATAACCAAGTGACAGCTAAATTAGGATGAAATTTGTCCTTAGGTGCCACGATTTGCGCCTAGTGCGAAACTGGACAATGAACTTTTTAGCCTATTGTCAGCGGCATTTTGATTGGTGCCTGACACGAACCTGGGCACCAAAGTCATGCTTCCTCCAAATTATTCCATTTTTACTTTAATTTGCACGTGAACTTACCAAATCACTTCCAATTGACTCCAACACATATAAATACAATTATTAAGCACGAGTCACAAATATTCACACTAAAATTAACAAGATCGAGGCACAATGCAAGGCCAATCACATGCAGAAATATGAATTTTTAGCCAAACATCACCTATAAACCTAGAGCTCCAAAACCAACTTGTCACGACCCAAATCCCACCATAGGGGTCGTGATGGAACCTAATCTCTATGACTAGGTAAGCCTATCACTTAATATCATTAAATTAACAAAACATGATAGAATAAAAACGCGGAATAAAGCTCCTACAAGCCAATACAAAGGTACATAAGCCAAACTCCCAAAATTAGGTAATACCGAGTCATGAGCTCTAACTGAATACATAAGGATGTCTCAAAATACAATAATGTTCGAATATGAAAATAATAGTATAAATATAAAGGATGAGACTCCAAGGGACTGCGACATTATGCAACTCTATCTTGAATCCTCACGACCGCGATGCAAGCTCTCACTCTCAAGATTCGCTGCCTCCAACACATAGATCTACACAAAAATATGACGAAGTGTAGTATAAATACACCACAATCGGTACCCAGTAAGTATCAAGACTAATTTTGGTAAAGTAGTGACGAGGTTCAAGTCATATGATACTCACAAGTCAAATAACATGTGTAATACATCAATAACTGGTAACATAATATGAAACGAAAAATAAATTCAGCAATCTTGTTAGAGCATGTGGTAACAACTCAACGTAGAAAAGTCCACCTTTGTCAACAAATCATCACATAAAAGTGAAGGCATGTCAAATTCAATTAACAACTCATTAAAATACATGACGGAGATTTAAGAAAGACATGTATATAAACAAAATATCATACCACTCTTATTTCGCAATATGCACATATTTCTACCCTTATTTCGCCATGTTGACACCCGAGAAAATGCCACACTAATTTCGCTCCACACGCACTACAATAATCACAATCGCATGGCTTAGACATTGTGCCAACAACCAATCAATCCGCTCAACATGTCCACATGTGCCACAATTATCACAAAATAATAATGCCAAAATATCATCAAAGATATAAGCTTATAATTTATCAAAAAGGTGCACAATGCCATGAACATAGTAAAATGCGGATGGGTGTTTAACATATAAAGCATTACTACGGATAAAACAATTTTAGTGATCATATTCACGTAGCCACAAAGTGATTAAGCATGTTTCATATAAAATACATAGCACCCGTGAACACACTCGTCACCTCATGTACACTTCGTTTTACATATAACACGAATAAACAATTAAGGCCAAATCCTAAAGTGTATTTCCCTCACACAAGGTGAGACACGATACTTACCTCAAACAACCCAAATCAATGATATAAAAAGCCCTTGTCTCTCGAATCGGCCTCCGAACGGGTCAAATCCAAGAAAAAAACAACTAAATAACATCAAACACAACTATAAAAATCGATTCTAAGTAATAAAGCTCTGATCTTTATCAAATATCAAAAAGCAACCAAACATTCAACCCGAGCCCGCCTCCCGTAACTCGACAAAAGTCACAAATTCCAACTACCCATTCGAATATCAGTCCAAATATACAAGTTTTATCCAAATTCGACTCTGTATCAGAGTTCAAACCTCTATTTTTTTTATTTTAGAAAGGTTTTGCCAAAACCCCTAAATTTTCTTTCTTAGATTCACTAATAAAAAGTCAAATTCTGGGATGGAATCATGAACAATAATCAAATCCAGTCAAGAACACTTACCCAATCTAAGTGGGTGGAAATCTCCTCAATCTGAGCTCCTAATATCAAAATATGATAAAATGAGCTCAAAATCCCGAAAATAACAACATAAAGGTCTGCCTAGTGATACCCTTCATGAATGCGGCCCAAGCCTCGTGTTCGCAAAGCACAACCCTGCATTAGCCCAATATTACCATTCACGATCGTGGCATGGCACCCGCAAACGCGATGCATAACATCCACTGGCCTATGCAAACGTGGTGGCCCACCTACGAACGCGATGGCCAAACGAGTGACGACCCCATCCTGCCTTCCTTCTATGCGAACGCGACGCCCAGGTCACGAATGCGAAGTCCACTTCCCACTAAGATCTGCGATCTCCGATAGCGAATGTGAAGAGAAAAAACAACACTACCATAAGATAGCCTTCGTGATCGCGAGACCTGCTCCGCGATCGTGAAGCACACCAAACATCAACAACTTCAGCAGTTCCAAACTTTACAAAAATGATTCAAAATTCATCCGAAATACACCCGAGTCACTTGGGACCTAGTCGAATCATACCAAAAAGTCCAAAAATATAACACAGACCTACTCGAGGTCTCAAATCACACAAAGTAACATCAAAACTACAAATCGCACCTCAATACAAGCTTAATGAGCTAATCATCTTTCAACTTTCAAAACTCATGCTGAACCACATCTAATCAACTAAGAATAACCCCAAATTTTACACACAAGTCCCAAATGACATAATGAACCTATTCCAACTCTTAGAACAACAATTTGAACCTGATAACTTTAAAGTTAACTTCTGGTCAAACCTATGAACTTCTAAACCTTTAAATCTCCATCTTTCACTAAATAGAGCCAAATCAACCTAGAAACCTCCAAATCCGAACATACACCAAAGTCCAAAATCACCATAGGAACCTATTTGGAACCATCAAAATACTATTTCGGGATCGTTTGCACAAAAGTCAAACCCTGGTCAACTCTTATAACTTAAGCTTCCAACCTTGGAACTAAGTGTTCCAATTCAATCCAAACATTCCCTAAACCAAAACAACCATCCCCGCAAGTCACATAATAACAAATACACATACGGGGAGCATAAAGTGGGGAAGCGGGTCTCAAATACATAAAATGACAGGCCGGGTCATTACACATTCTCTGTGATCGCGAGCCTAGTTCTGCGATCGCGATGCTCTGTAGAACACCAGCGGCACAATAACTCCAAACTCAATCGAAATGGTCTAAAACCACCCCAAATCACACCCGTCCCCCTCGGAACCCCGTCCAATCATACCAATAAATCCATATACAATATCCAGACTTGTCCAAAGGCTCAAAACACCGCAAATAATATCAAAATCACGAATCGAAGATCAAAATTATTCTCTTAACTTTCAAATATTCTAACTTTGCCAAACTCTTTCGAATCATACTTAGGCATTACGAAACATAACCAAACTTTACACACAAGTTCTAATCACCTAAATGAACCTGTACAAGATCTCAAAAACCACAATCCGAGTCTGATAATATCAAAGTTCTCATGACCCAAAATCTAACCATGGTCGTGATGGCGCCTATCGTGTTACAAGGCAAGCCTATTTCCCAAAATATTACTACTAAATTGATTATAAGAATTTAATAAAACAATACCAATATTTGAATTTCTCATAAACTAAATCAACTCTAAATATAATATAGAAAATACGAAAACGAGCCCCAAACATCAGGGTGTCACTAAGTCATGAGCATCTAAAACTATGAACTCAGATATATAAGCTGTCTAACTGTCCAAAAGAAGAAATTACAAGAGGAGTAACAAGGTCCTGCGGACGCTAACAGCTACCTTGCAGTCTCCAAAGATAGCCGGACTGAAATCAACAATCGTCGCCTTCTAACTCACCTGGATCTACTCATAAAGTGCAGGGTGTAGTATGAGTACAACCGACTCACTAGTAACAGAAATAACTAAGGGACTGAGCAGTAATGACGAGCTAAGCAGAATAATCTAATTAATATTTCCACAATTAAGTGCAAACAAGAGTAGACAGGTAATTTCATAAATTAGTAAAACTACAAGGAAAATTAATAGGTAAATGCAGCAACAACAAAAGTAAATACAACCTCGCAACAATGTCACTCCATCACTCAGTAGTCGCACTCAACACTCAACACTGTGCGCTCACTGGGGGTATGTACAAACTCCGGAGGGGCTCCCAAAGCCCAAGCGCTAAGCACGGACAACTCACGTGCCATCATATCAATACCTGAATCCGCACGGTCAACTCACGTGCTACGCGGACAACTCACGCGCTATGGTATTATAATACCTGGACCCGCACGGTCAACTTATGTGCTACGTGGACAACACACATGATATGGTATTAATTTCCTCACAACCAGGCCCTCGGCCACACTCTATCATGTACCTCACTAGCCTCACCATCATCAATAAATAAAGGGAACACAACCCACATCAAGCATCACAATATATTAGCAAATAATAGAGACTGAGGTAAACATGTACAATAATTTCTATGACTGAGTACAAATAATGTGAGCATGAATAAAGCCTAAGCATGATCTCTAACATGAAGGCAGACAAGTTCAACAACAAGTAACTACGTAAACACAGATGATGGCCATGAGGCCTCACGGGACGGACCAAGTCTCAATCCCTCGAGGTATACACCCACACGCCTGTCACCTAGCGTGAGTATCACCTCCAAACAGTGACACGATATCAAATTCTTCGGGTTTATACCCTCAAAGCCAGAGTTAAAATTATTACTTACCTTAACAGCGTAAAATCCTACTCCAAGATGCCCTCGTCTCTGGAATTGGTCTCCAAAAGCTCTGAATCTAGCCAAAAATCATAATACTACTATCAACATAGTCTAAAGAATCGAATTCCACAATAAAAACTATATAAATATGCTAAAATTCCGAAATCGGCCAAAACCCGGCCTCCGAGCCCATGTCTCGAAATCAGTCAAAAATGGCAGAATAATAAACCTCGTCCTCTCCCGAGTATAACCATATATAATTTATCAAAATCGGACTCCGTTTGGTCCCTCAAATCCTCACTTAAACTCTCCAAAACTCAAACCCTAACTCCCTCAATTTCCCTTTGAAATCATCAATCAAATCCCAAAAACGAAGATGGATTCATGAAATATAATCAAAACTGAGTAAAGAACACTTACCTCAATCCATATGGTGAAAATAACCCCCGAAATCGCCCAAATCCGAGCTCCCCAACTCAAAATATGACCGAATGAACAAACCCTCGTTTTATATATTTTGTTGCCAGTTATTCTGCCTCGTTTCTTGTGCAAAACGATCCCTAAACTCGCATTTTATACCTCCGACAGATTCCTTGTGAAATATTAGTCAAGTTAGGCTTTTGAATCACTCAATTTGACCTTATAATGAAGGAGATATGTATGTTTTAATATTTGCAAATAGTGCAGATTTTTAAATACACCATCAGTGGCAATTTCGTAATTAATCTGACAAATCTGGCAACCTAATTCTTAGTAAAATGACCATAAAATCCTCATACGGTGTCCAAATTCGATGAATCTTTTTGCTACGGGTCCATAATTACGATACAGATCTAATGCTGCAATCAAAAAGGAAATTGGAGCTCATTGTTTCAATATGATATCATTTATGCTTTTGAAGAAACGGCGTCGAAACATAAGAAAAATGAGCGCAACACAACCCAAACCTATCCGAAACTCACCCAAGGCCCTCGGGACCTCAACCGATAATTCCAACAAGTCATATATCACTACCCAAATTTAGTCGAACCTTCGAAACACCCAAAAAAACACCAAAATACCAAATCAACCTCATATTCAAGCCTAAGAACTTCTAAACTTCTAACTTTTGCCAATTCAAGCCTAATTCTATCACGGATCTCCAAATTATATTCCGGACATACTCCTAAGTCTAAACTCACCCAACGAAGCTAATCGAATCATAAAAATCCAAATTCGAATTCGTTTACTCATAAGTTAACTTCCAGTTGACTTTTCTAACTTAGCTTTCTAACTAAGAGACTAAGTGTTCATTTCACTCCAAAACTACTCCGGACCCAAACCTACCAACTCGATACAACTCAACACCGCTGAACAACACACAAGGAAGCAGGAATGGGGAAACAATGTTATAACTCTCGGAACGAACAACCGGGTAGTTACATCCTCCCCCTCTTATACAAACGTTTGTCCTCGAATGTGCCAAGAGTTGTTTTCAAAACCATCAAGAACTCTCTCCGAACCCCAATGGCACAAAACCAATCCGTCAGGACTGAATCCTTCTAACTCAACCAAGCTACGCAGACCACTAAAAACCCAAGGACATTGCAACAAAACACCTGTAGAACTCATTACCTCATACACACCCAAAGAACTAATCATACCCATTACCATGTCGATTCAACCAACTACCAAGATGTCCTATCTATCCGAGTTCCTTCTGAATTACCTTCAAATCGATACTTTACCCCGCCATAACACCACAATCCTCAACCCAGACTCACCACACGAGACCCAAGCATAAAACCACACCGCCCTAAGGCTCATAAGCCGCTGAATACTCTCTTAAATATCCCCCAAAGTACCACAAGCATGCGCTCACACAATCAACACCTCAATGCTCAAGCTAGAGTCAAAACCTAGCCTTATATCCTCTATACTGGCCCGACATCAACACGCAGAAATCACATCTCACACCTCATCCAGGGAATCACAAGCCGTCGATGCACAACTAATATCGAGTGCCCATATGCGCATACGAATGCGTGGAAGGATTCAAACCCTGGTCCACTCTTATAACTTAAGCTTTCAACCTTGGAACTAAGTGTTCCAATTCAATCCAAACATTCCCTAAACCAAAACAACCATCCCAGCAAGTCACATAATAACAAATACACATACGAGGAGCATAAAATAGGAAAGCGAGGCTCAAATATATAAAATGACAGGTCGGGTCATTACACCTTCTCTGCGATCGCGAGCCTAGTTTTGCGATCGCGACGCTCTGCAGAACACCAGCGGCACATCAACTCCAAACTCAATCGAAATGGTCTAAAACCACCCCGAATCACACCCGTCCCCCTCGGAACCCCATCCAGTCATACCAATAAATCCATATACAATATCCAAACTTGTCCAAAGGCTCAAAACATCGCAAATAATATTAAAATCACGAATCGAAGATCAAAATTATTCTCTTAACTTTCAAATATTCTAACTTTGCCGAACTCTTCCGAATCATACTTAGGAATTCCGAATCATAACCAAACATTACACACAAGTTCTAATCACCTAAATGAACCTGTACAAGATCTCAAAAACCACAATCCGAGTACGATAATATCAAAGTTGTCATGACCCAAAATCTAACCATGGTCGTGATGGCACCTATCGTGTTACAAGGCAAGCCTATTTCCCAAAATATTACTACTAAATTGATTATAAGAATTTAATAAAATAATACCAACATTTGAATTTCTCATAAACTAAATCAACTCTAAATATAATATAGAAAATACGGAAACGAGCCCCAAACATCGGGGTGTCACTAAGTCATGAGCATCTAAAACTATAAACTAAGATATATAAGCTGTCTTACTATCCAAAAGAAGAAATGACAAGAGGAGTAACAAGTTCCTGCGGACGCTAACAACTACCTTGCAGTCTCCAAAGATAGCCGGACTGAACTCAACAATCGCCGCCTTCTAACTCACCTGGATCTACACATAAAGTGCAGGGTGTAGTATGAGTATAACTGACTCAGTAGTAATAGAAATAACTAAGGGACTGAGCAGTAATGACGAGCTAAGTAGAATAATCCAGTTATTATTTCCACAATTAAGTGCAAACAGGAGTAGACAGGTAATTTCATAAATCAGTAAGACCACAAGGAAAATTAATAGGTAAATGCAGCAACAACAAAATAAATGCAACCTCAGAGCAATGTCACTCCATCACTCAGCACTCAACGCTCAACACTCTGCGCTCACTGGGGTGTGTACAGACTCCGGAGGGGCTCCCAAAGCCCAAAGTGCTAAGCACGGACAACTCACGTGCCATCATATCAATACCTGGATCCGCACGGTCAACTCACGTGTTACGCGGACAACTCACACGCTATGGTATTAATACCTAGACCTGCACGGTCAACTCACGTGCTACGCGGACAACTCACACGCTATGGTATTAATATCCTCACAACCAGGCCCTCGTCCTCACTCAATCATGTACCTCACTAGCCTCACCATCATCAACAAATAAGGGAACACAACCCACATCAAGCATTACAGCATATTAGCAAATAATAGAGACTGAGGTAAACATGTACAATAATTTCTATGACTGAGTACAAATAATGTGAGCATGAATAAAGCCTAAGCATGATCTCTAACATGAAGGCAGACAAGTTCAACAACAAGTAACTACGTAAACACAGATGATGTCCATGAGGCCTCATGGGACGGACCAAGTCTCAATCCATCGAGGTATACACCCACACGCCCGTCACCTAGCATGGGTATCACCTCCAAACAGTCACACGATATCAAATTCTTCAGGTTTATACCCTCAAAGCCAGAGTTAAAACTGTTACTTACCTTAACAGCATAAAATCTTACTCCGGGATACTCTCGTCTCTAGACTCGGTCTCCAAAAGCTCTGAATCTAACCAAAAATCAGAATACTACTATCAACATAGTCTAAAGAATCGAATTTCACAATAAAAACTACATAAATATGCCAAAATCCGAAATCGGCCAAAATCTGTCCCTGGGCCCACATCTCGAAATCAGTCAAAAATGGAACAATAATAAACTTCGTCCTCTCCCGAGTCTAACCATATAAAGTTTATCAAAATTGGACTCCTTTTGGTCCCTCAAATCCTCACTTAAACTCTCCAAAACTCAAACCCTAACTCCCTCAATTTCCCTTTGAACTCATGAATCAAATCCCAAAAACGAAGATGGATTCATGAAATATAACCAAAACTGAGTAAAGAACATTTACCCCTATCCTTATGGTGAAAATCGCCCCCAAAATTGCCCAAATCTGAGCTCCCCAACTCAAAATATGACCGTATGAATAAACCCTCATTTTATATATTTTTCTGCCAGTTATTTTGCCTCGTTTCTCATTCCAAACGATCCCAAAACTCGATGTTTATGCCTCCAATGGATTTCTTGTGAAATATTAGTCAAGTTAGGCTTTTGAATCACTCAATTTGACCTTATAATGAAGGAGATATGTAGGTTTTAATATTTGCAAATAGTGCAAATTTTTAAATACACCGTTAGTGGCAATTTCGTATGGTCATTTTACTAAGAATTAGGTTGCCATATTTTTTTCAATATGATATCATTTATGCTTGAAGAAACGGCATCGAAACATAAGAAAAATGAGCGCAACACAACCCAAACCTATCCGAAACTCACCCGAGGCCCTCGTGACCTCAACCGATAATTCCAACAAGTCATATATCACTACCCGAACTTAGTCGAACCTTCAGAACACCCAAAATAATACCAAAACACCAAATCAACCTCGGATTCAAGCCTAAAAACTTCTAAACTTCCAACTTTTGCCAATTCAATTCTAATTCTACCACGGACCTCCAAATTACATTACGGACACACTCCTAAGTCTAAAATCACCCAACGAAACTAATCGAATCATAAAAATCCAAATCCGAATTCGTTTGCTCATAAGTCAACTTCCGGTTGACTTTTCTAACTTAGCTTTCTAACTAAACGACTAAGTGTTCATTTCACTCTAAAACTACTCCGGACCCAAACCTACCAACTCGATACAACTCAACACTGCTGAATAACACATAACGAAGCAGGAATAGGGAAACAGTGCTATAACTCTCGGAACGAATGACCGGATCGTTACAAAATTCAACCACCGGTCAAGCTTATGAACTTTTAAATTTTTTAAATTTCCAACTTTGAACAAATTAAGCCAATACCTTATAGGAACATCCGAATTCAAATCCGAACATACGCCCAAGTCCAAAATCACAACACAAACCTATTGAAACCATCAAATCTCGATTTCGAGGTCGTTCATTCAAAAGTCAAACCTTGATCAACTCTTACAACTTAAAGTTTCCCAATTGAGAATCATTCTACCAAATCAACCCCGAACCCTACCAACATCAATACTAACTATATACGCAAGTCATACTACATTATATGAAACTACTCAAGGTCTCAAACTACCAAATAAAATACTATATCTCAAAATGATCGATCGGATCGTTACACTTCCAATAATCTGAGCATATTTAGATTGAACAAATGGGTCATCATTATTCTTTTTCAATTGAGAGTTAGCATCAAAAGGAATGCTCATAGGTATGACATTAAATGTTCCAACTTCTTATAAAGTGTCTCAACGTAATGTTCTAGTGAGAATATATGTCATCTTCACTCCTTATAACTTTAACTTCCATTATCGTATTTATTTCACCTAGATATTACATTTAAAATTAGTAGATAAAATAATTTGGTACTCTACATAATACCTAAACTTTTACAAAAAATAAACGTGTCATAAACATATAAATATATTATCACATAATTGTTGTCTACCACTTTAGTATAAATGTATTTATCCATCTCAACTAAAGAAAAACTATCTCTCAGTAAAACTTAATTAAATTTCTCATGCCACTACTTAGGAGCTTTATTAAGGCCATAAAGAGATTTAATTAATATTTAAATATTTTTTTTCTTGTCCACGAATGACACAACCTTCGTATTGAACCATACAAATTTCTTATTCTAAATCACCATTTAGAAAAGCAGTTTTGACATCCATTTGATGAATAAAAAGCTTATGAGTTGATGCTAAACTAATTAAAATTCGAATAGAAACAATTCTAGTCACAGGTACAAAAGTATCAAATTAATTATTATTTTATTTTAGAAAAAATCTTTTGCTACTAGTTGAGCTTTATATTTATCTAAAGATCCATTAGGATTAAATTTTCTTTGAAAATTCATTTACAACCAACAGGATTTGTACAATGAGGTAAATCAATAAAAATTCATGTATTATTTTTCATGTTAGAATCAATATTAACTTTTATTGCGTCATTTCATTATTTAGCTTCTGAAGAAGATATAACTCTAAAATAATTTGATTGTTCTTTATCAACAAAAAATTAAAAAAGAATTCTCTAAGAAAACTATTCTTTTCTTGACCTTTTGCTTCTTCTTAGTTCCCCATTAGAGGTAATCTTATTATTTATTTCAATAAATGCATGGGAAAGTTTTTCAAGTAGTGAAAATATGTTCAACCAATTCAGCATTCTTTGTCTCAATTATTGTATTGCGATCAAGCACATTATTTTTTAAAAGGAAATCTATATGCATCACTATGCTCAATATATCTAATAAGCGTGCAATCAATAGTTTTAGAAACATAATTTTCTCTTTTCCGGTTCAAGCAAAAGAACTTTAGCAGGGTACTCTCACACTTTTAAATATTTCAAGTTATTTATAACCTTTTCACAATTCATAAGGAGTTTTGCCAATTCTTCTATGTGGTATTCTATTTTGTAAGTGACATGAAGATAATATAGCTTCACCCCACAAATTATCAGTTGTATTAGTACTAACTAACATGGAGTTCATCATCTCTTTCAATGTTTTATTATTCCTTTCAGCTACTCCATTTGACTAAGGTGGATAAAGTACAATTACTTCATGAACTATTTCTTCTTTTCCAGAAAAATAGATACATATTCTCCACCTCTATCAAATTTAATTCTCTTGATTTTTCTACTAAGTTGATTTTCAACCTTAGTTTTATAGGGAATAAAAGCACTGAAATAATTATTTTTATTTTTAAGCAAATACAAATTAGTAAATTTATACAAAATCATCAATTAATATCACATAATATCTTTTACCACCTCTAGTCATAGTCTGTTTTAAATTTCGTAAATCAGTGAGAATTAAGGATAGTAATTCAATTTCTCTATATGCAGAAAAACAGGTCATTTTTGTACTCATAGCTTCAGCACATATTTTACACTTATAATTTAAGTCTAAACCAGATATTAGACCTAGACACTATATTTTTCTTATATATGTGATATTAACATATCCTAATCTATCATGCCAAGAAGAAATAGATTCAACCATAAGCAGAAGCAGATGCATTTTCATTGATAACATCAGAAATATTATGTACAAAACGTTCTTGGTTACAATAGCCCTTTTCCCATAAACATATTATTTTTGTCATTATAATCTTATCAGATTCAAATAACAATTTTATCCTAGCTCTTCCTAACAAGGATACAGAAATCAAGTTTGCCCGAATAGCAAGAACATGTAGCATATTTACTAAGGCTAAAGTTTTTTCTGAAGTACTTTACCCTTACCCAAGACTTTGCTAGTACTTGAGTATCCAAGGTAGACCAAATTTTTACAATCCCCTATAGGAGTTTAAGAAGAAAATACTTTTCGATTTTCACAAATGTGTTGAGCGGCCCTAGAGTCTACTACTCATTCTTTCGCATGTGCTGTAATGTTCACATGAGAAATAATAATAGCAATAATATCACTCCCTTCACCTAAGTTAGACTTATGAGTATTAGTTTTTTCTTCGTCATTTTTCACTCTATACTTGCACATGATGACCTGATCAACAAATAAAATAAGAGACTTTAAGTTTTTAAAGTTGGAAGTTTTGTGTCACGGCCTAAAATTCTCATCAAGTCGTGATGGAACCTAATAAGAAATCATCAATGCCTTCCTTCGTACAAGTCATCTTACAATAAGAAATTGTCAATATTATAAATAAAATTGCGAAATAATTTAGTACAACTACCCAAAGGATTGGTAGTACAAGTCATGAGCCATTATGATTAAGAGTTATAAAGCTGGTAAAAAAATAAACACTACATATGTTTGAAGGTTACATAAAAGGAAATGAGGTCATAATCCACCATGGACAAATGGTAACTTGAATCAGGGACGCAACTACAACTTCAATGACTTCCTTCGTCATCTACAGCAGCCCAACTCCAAGAATCTGCACGCAAGGTGCAGAAGTGTATTATGTGTACAACCGACCCTATGTACTCAGTAAGCATCGTGACTAACCTCAGAGAAGTAGTGACGAGGTTTTTAAGTCAAAAGATATTCACTTTGCAGAGCTTGTGCAGCTCAATAACATGTATACTACATATAAATAATATTCCAGAAAAATAATTACGAAATAAAGAGTATCATCAGTAAAGGTGCACAACTGAGACAAGGTAGTAAACAACTCTACCACTTAGACATGTTCAACAAATACAAACCTGTACCAACGCACTCACAAAGAGGTATGCACCGTATAATATATTTTCTCAATACTCACACATAACTGTAAACATGTGCCCAATATGATTCGATTGCGTATGAATTGCCAAATAACTCGTTCAAGAGAACTTTTCAAGAATCAAATATATAAACGCACGATGAACACCTATCACGTCAATCCAATATGCTACCATCAACAAAATATGTCATATCAACTATATGTAGGTAAAATCCATCTTGACAACTAAATCATCATGTCACGACCCAAAACCCGTAATAGGTCGCGATGGCGCCTAACGCCGCCGTTAGACAAGCCCACAAATGAACCTCCAATTTAGTTATCCCCTTTTAACTTTTTATGCAGGTTTCCATTTTAGAAGAATGAAATAAGTAAGATCTCATGCAACCGTATGTACTCTTTTGTTAAAAATTTCAGGGTGAGAAATACATAAACCATAGTGATAGTAATGATAAGTACAACGGTACATAAAAGCTAGAAGCCCCCAAAACCCGGTACTAAAAGTGCATGAGCAATCTAGAGAATATATGAAACTAATACAACAATTGTCTGAAGGGTAATAGACATAAACAATAAACAAGGTAGAGGGAGATCCGGTGCTACAGATCAAAGAAACTCACCACTAAGTCTACGTAGAAGTGCGGCAATGCGCCCGCGTGACCACTGGTAGTACCTGTCTCAGTACTTGCACATTCAGTGCAGACGTGTAGCGTGAGTACATAAAACAATGTGTATCTAGTAAGTATCCAGTCTAACCTCGAAGAAGTAGTGATGAGGGGTCGACTTGACACTTACTAGTGGTCAAACAGTAATAGAAATACAAAAAGTAGACATGGAGAATGTATAACAAGTAGCAACGAAACAGATAAAAACAATTACAATAATTCCCCACATGAATCTATATCGAATCACTAAACATGACATTAACGGCCTGCAAGGCGCTAACTCAATTGTTACCAAGCTAAATCCAATCACAAGTATTAAGAAGGAAGCTACCTAGGCAAACAGCCTGATCCCATAGGAATAGTGGTACTCAGTATTGTCGAGGCGAACGACCCAATCCCATAAGAATAGTACAACCATACTGCCGATGCGAACGACCCGATCCCATAAGAGTAATTTAATACACATGGACCGATCCCATAAGAATAGAGAATATTTCCTCGCTCGCGGAAGTACATGCGAGTCGAGAAGGCACAGATCCATAGTTCATCAAATATTTCCAAAATTTTCCAATGTAAGAGGCTAATTCTGTATCTTTACTCTAACCTCAATCTCAGTCATAATCAAGGAAATCAATACATGGGATGAATACAAATAGCACAGTTATGGAATGATGTGAATCTAAGTCTATCCGGACATATCATGAATATAGCTACGCACGGACTCTTGTCACCTCGTGCGTACATAGCTCCCCACAACAAGTAGCACACAACAATTATTACATCTAAGGGGAAAATTTCCCTCTTACAAGGTTAGGCAAGAGACTTACCTTGATTCCAAGTACTCAATCCGGCTCTTCAAAGTCACTAGAGCTCCTCAAACGATGCCGAGGACTCGAAAACTCTTGGTGTTGATGAAAATTCCCCACAAAATGCTCTCAAAATCGTCCAAGACCAAGTGGAAAATGAAAAATTAGAGACTAAGTCCCGTAATAAATTCAAGTCTACCTAGTGATCCCTTCTCCGCGATCGCGGAAAATGCCTCGCAATCGCGAAGGCCAGAATTGCAACTGCCCAAAAACCTTCTTTGCGTTAGCGTCCAGACGGTCACGTTCGTGATGCATCGCTGTCCACTCTTCTGCGTTCGCGATCCCCAAGTTGGATTCACGAGGGCCAAAGGACTCCCTACCCAGCTCCTCTATTTCCTCTTCGCGATCGCGGTTGATGGTCAATACCAAATCAACGGCCACATCTCAAGTCAGTAAACTCATGAGTACGCGGACTCCTTATCAAATATTTCACACGATTCTGCTGAGGCAAGTGGCCTGATCCCATAAGAGTGTTTCATAGAACTACCGAGGCTAACAGCCCAATCCCATAAGAGTGTGATGCATAATCCTGACGAGGTGAATGGCCCAATCCCATAAGAATATGTTACTCTGCTGAGGCGAACTGCCCGATCCCATAAGAGTGTGTTACATGATACCCCTGAGGCGAACGACCCGATCCCATAAGAGTGTGTCACATGATAGCGCCGAGGCGAACGGACCGATCCCATAAGAGTGTGTTACATGATAGTGCCGAGGCAAACGACTCGATCCCATAAGAGTATGTTACATGATACCATCGAGGCGAACGGCCCGATCCCATAAGAGTATTGCTGAGGCGTTCAGCCCGATCCCTTTAGAATATGAAACTTTGACGGGTCACTGACACTACTCACGAATATACATGTGAGTTATAAAATTCAAGAAAAACTATCGGACGAATACGCACAAAGCAGAAGAAATTCGTAAAGGAAAGTACAATTTCCATGGCTAATCAAGTAGCTCATCAAGTATCTAAAATAGCAAGTCTGATACTCTACGCGAGTCTAATTTCAGGCTAAATTTAAATTAATGCATTTAAACAGGAGGGAATAACTCAAATAGTACAATTAAAGCATGGCGTGAGTCTAAGTCTACCCAGACATAATCAAGAATTCTGGCATATGCAAGGACACTCGTCACCTCATACGTCCGTAGCTCCCACAACATGTATCACATAATAAATATAACACATACGGTGTAAATTTTCCCCTAAAACGGTTAGACAGGAGACTTACCTTGCTCCGAAATCCGATAACCGGCTCCAACCCCTCTCCAACTCCTCAAACCGATGCCAAACGATCCAAAACTAATAAAACAACGTGCAAACCAATCAAAATATACTCCAATACTTGTAATTTAACAATTTGTAACAATTCCAAACTTCGCTCGAAAAGTCAACAAGATAAACGTCGGGCCAACATGCCCGGATTTCAAATATTATCAAAAATAACTTATATAGTATATATCTAGAAAATCATCCAATTTCATCCACAAATTGACCCTCAAATCAAGGATTTACTATTTCTCAACTTTGGGGCTCGAAATCTCAATTTCTACAATACAAAGACGGATAAAAATAATAATCAACGAAACTAATCATGGAAAAACATCAAAATAAAGCTCATATATTTACCCCCTTGTTGAGACGAGAACAACGCCGAAAAAATCACCTCAAACGGAGATCACCTCACACAGAGCTCTAGAACTCAAGATATGCTCAAAATACTAAAATTCTCGATTTAAAATACTACCCAGATGATTTTTATTCATCGCCTTCGCGGGAGACCTTCGCGTTTGCGAAGAGAAATTTTTTGCGTTGACCGATCAACCCATAAATCCTTTTTCGTGTTCGCGGAACCTCTCTCGCGTTTGCGAAGAACAAAAGT
Organism: Nicotiana tabacum; assembly: GCF_000715075.1. NCBI lineage: Eukaryota > Viridiplantae > Streptophyta > Magnoliopsida > Solanales > Solanaceae > Nicotiana > Nicotiana tabacum. Next base: position 39,546,785 of record NC_134092.1, read on the forward strand.
TCGCACGAGAAACTAACAATCTTTCCCGATACGAAAATAGACATAACTCTCTCACTCGAGGCCCCCGAGACCCGGCCCAATCACACAAACCAGTCCCAAAATATAACACGAACCTACTCGATACCTCAAATCACACAAAACAATATCAAAACCATAAATTTCATATCAATTCAAGCCTAATGAACTAATGAACTTTTAACATTCTAAAACTCATGTCGAACCATACCAAATCAACCTGGAATGACCTCGAATTTTGCATGAAAGTCCCAAATGATACAACGGACCTATACTAACTCTCAGAACCATAATCTGGATCCGATATTAACAAAGTCAACTCTCGGTCAAACCTATCAACCTTCAATCTTCCAACGTTTTCCAAAAAGCATCAAATCAAACTACTGACTTCTAAATCCAAATTCGGACATACGCCTAAGTCCAAAATCATCATCTGGACCTAACGGAACTATAAAAACTCTAATCCGAGGTCGTTTACCCAAAATTCAAACCATGTCAACTCTTCCAACTTAAAGCTTCCTAATTGAAAATTATTCTTCCAAACCAACTCTGATCTTCCCAAAAATCTAACCCGACTACATGCGCAAGTCATAATACATGAAGTGAAGCTACTTAAGGTCTCGAATCACCGAACGACATGCTAGATCTCAAAACAACCGATCGGATCGTTACAAGTTATCTATAACCGAGCACCTCTATTAACCGTTATCGAGACGGAAACATTATGTACCCGATCTACCTTTTGCACCCTTCCATTTTACTTAACCTTTAGTAATTTGTCCAGTAAAAGTAAAATACTTTTTGTCAAACTAACTACGGTCGTCCGTGTGGAATCGAACTTGCTATATTTGTAATGAATCTTATGCCAATCACTTCTCCTTTCCATATTGGGTTACTTTATTCCGTGTCACTCCATTGGGTTCCTGATGTTGTAATTTGTCCGATTAGAAAATGGAATACTAAGCCACGGACCCTACAATGGTTTTTTTCATGTCGTCCTACCAATGTAATCTTTTGTCCCAATACGCAATCGGCCATGATATTTCAAGATCCCTCCTTCAATAGACTCAAAAAAATGTATTTTTCTCTATACCTCTTTTAACTTTCCCTAAAACAAAAATATTCCTTATCTACAAGAGATGACTCTACCATATTCCCGGCCATTATACTTTCATTATCTGAGTCTGCCAAGCGTATTACTAACCTGTTAATTGGTGAAGACCTCCAGTCAACCCTTCTTCCTTTTGGTCTTGCGCATTTATTAAACCACCCGTGACTTACGACTAAACACATTCGTTACAATATTGATTCCGCTATTTTTATTCTAGTTCTAAGTCGTCTTATATGAAACATGTATACCATTATGGTCCTTCATTCCTCCTTATTTTTCTCACTGCTCCTAGTAGTCAACGACTTCTTATTATGCTAATATTATGATATTCTTTATTTGAAACTATGATCTAACTACACATTCTGAATCCCTTGTACATATAGTTTTGGACCTCATCTATTGATTTCCATCTTCTTGTTACCATATATATTTGATGTATTTATTCGTTAGTTATGCTTCGATATATAGAAGAAACCGACGTTGTGAAAAAACCTACCTTCATACTGCTTCTTTCTACTTCGTCTTTTCCTTATTGTCTATCCTATGTCTTATCCTCGATGTCAACTTTATTGTTTTCACTTTGATGGTTTCTCTTCTTTAGGGGTTTCCTTGAAATATTGTACTAACTCCATTGCTCTTGCTGTCATCTCGACTATCCCTCACGGTTGCAATATTTAGATATTACTATAGTCTATCTTTAATTTCGAGAGTCATCGTACTCGGGTCCCTTTCTAACTCCTTATGATTGTTCTTCCTTCTCCTTTCAATCTCAGCAATTTCCTTTGGAGTCATATCTTCCAACTTTAACACATTCTTCAGGTTAACATTCCCATGTATAAAGTGTTTGACTATGCTTGTTGTCTATTTATAAACCATTGTTTTCTTCTTCCATATTGTTTGTACTAGTGCATTACTTTAAAGTTGCTTATACTCCTTTCTGCACAATCCTCCCATCTTTTCGTTGTTAACTAAACTTTCTCTCGACTTAGAGCTTTACCACCTCATCTCCCCTCTTAGGGAAATAGTTCAATGTTTCACGCTAGAAGTTCTAGTCGTCTTTCTTCCTTCCATAGGTCTGTATTCCTAGTAGCTTACGATTGACCTATGGGTATCCTTTCTTCCTCTAAGACAATTTATAGGGGTCGATATACGTAGCAAGTCATATGTTCTTGCTGGCATGGCTTCTTTCGATTAGTTCAGTTCATGTGGCTTGTCAAGAATATCATTATAATTTCTTGCAGGGTTCTTTTCTCACTAATCCTCCTTCTACTTATTCACTCTTTAGATCACTGCAATGCTAGCTAGTGTGAGAGTCCTTTGAATCTCTAATCGGTACCTTAGTTCTAGTTCATCCTAAGTCATCCTTCGATATCAGCACCTCGCATTTGTATTGTTAAATAGAACTTCTAATAATTCCCATTAAAATTACTAATCCACTTTTAATGAACCATATTGCTTTATAACCTTAGAGCTCACTTGCCTACGAATCTTATTGTACTTCCATACTTTAACTTACGTCCCTTAATAGTCTTCTCTATTCACTCATATTGCTCAATTTGGTTTTGTACAAACCTTTTACAACATTCCACTTCTCGTCTCCTTCAAAGTAATTTCTACAAAACATCCTTGATTCTAACTGGCCTCATTCTTTATTTGTCTAATTTTGCTTTACTTATCTGTTAAAAGCAGAAGCTGTAGTACCTCCCCGATGATATCTTTCGCATGTTGTGCTTATCGTCTATCTTTACTACATTTTCATATATAATGATTTATCCATAAGGGTCATAAATTATCTATCTGAGCTTTCCCGCACTACCGGGTAACATTCTACTAGTCAGCATGAACTAAAAGAAGATTGGGCCATGTATCTGTACTCTAAAGGTAACATTTGGAGCCCGACGCTCCATCTTCACTCCTATCTTGGTCTTTATACTTAAGTGTTGGATACATATATATCTTGTGGATCTTCCTACCACACTAACAACAACCCCCCGTACCTACACGACGTGGCTAGGCATGAGCCCGATAACACTAACGACACAATGGCCGGGGCGGTTCCACTCTACCTGTACTAGCACGATCCTAACATACTGACGTCAGCAAACCTAGCCTTGGTCTTACCTGAGAACTCTGATCATGTACAAGCCACTGTGCAAATCTAGTCTGCTGTAACCTACCAGCACCCAGCAGTCATCTGAAATTATCAATTGTCCTGGCCTTCTTGGTCCATCCCCTAACCTCATCGGAATCATCTCTTGGAAATATAGACAGCTCTCGCTCTCTGAACTCTTTAGGTTGTGAATTTCCTGACCCGTCAAGGGCCCTATCACTATTAGGGGCCCTTGGGTGATGCCAATACTGAGAGGCTACCAAGTGCATCAATACTTGTATTGCTTTTCTTACATCCCGATCAGCCGGTGGTGGAACTGGTAGAGCTGGTGATGCTGGAGCCTCCATCGGCTCCTCTAGTACTAGTGGAACCGGGGCTATCTGAGGGAGTGACTCACCCTGGTCCCCAAATGGATCTATCCCAATAGAGGACGTACGTCTAATACCCCCTCCCATTCCTTCCATAACATCCTGACTAGCTGCAACACTTCTGGGCAATGACATCTTTGTACAACCTACATCAACGCATACGCTACACTCGATTCCCTACAACTCAGCTCTTTCGCACGATCTATAACATGAAAAGAAGATAACCATCCTAAATGTCCCGCAACCTCTTGTTTATAAGTGTGGCATGCAACACACCTATAAATAAGACTCTACTAGACATGGCTTATAGGCATCCCTAGGACAGACCTGCTCTGATACCATGTTTGTCACGACCCAAATCGGAGGTCCGCGACGGGCACCCGAGACTTACTTGCCGAGAACCAACGTAACATATCCTTAAACTAAGGATATGATACCAACTTGTCACGGCCCAAAACCATAACCAGTCATGATGACACCTAACACACTTGCTAGGCAGGCCGAACATGACAATAATGAACCATAAAAGCAGAAATGATAGAAATAACATAAGCATGAAACCTTAATATAGCATAGTAATGCCAATGCATGATAAATCCCCCATAACTGGTAAATACAAAGGCATGAGCTCTAACAATGGAGAATACAAGTCTGAAAGATAAATAGCAATATTGTCTGAAATAAAGACAATAGTACAATATAGAAAGAGACGCCAAGACTGTGGTCGAGAATGCAGCTCTACCTCATCTCTTGGTGATCAACTCAGCTAGCAAACTCCGCTATCGATGACTGGGTCCGACACCTAGATCTACACAATTAAGTAGAGAGTGTAGCATGAGTACAACTGATCCCATGTACTCATCAAGTATCATAACTAACCTCGGCGTGGTAAAAGCAACAGGAATTATAAATGATACTCGTTATAACCTGTACAGTTCATGAATGCAACAAGTATAGAACGATAACATGATCAAGTCATAAAGCACAGAAAGAACAACCCTGGTGTACACAGTTTATCAAGTTCTTTGCTCAGTCGATAATTAAGCATACAAAGATGATATACAAGTAAATTAGGTAAATAATCATGGAAATGGCAAGTAAAGATGAAATGCAATAACCAACAACACTAGCCAAATTTTCCTTGGAATTTGCAATACACTACCAAACCACTGATCAATTTTTCTCAATCCACGTGTACACCATCAAGAGAGAAACATGAGAGGGTAACCCTAGGGGGAAGGATCCATATCCATACGCTACACGGTGGGGTCACGTGCAATAATCATACTTCGCCCGTGGTCACAGGCTATATATCATAATCTGCCTAGCGTGGTCACAGGCTCAATATCACATATTTGCCTAGCGTAGTCATAGGCATAACAACGCAATCTGCCCGGCGTGGTCACAGGCATTCAGTCCAAATCATATCACAAAGAAGCAAATATACAAGAATACATGTATATGATCAATGAATATTATATTTCATGCTCCTGGACTGGTAAAATTGACATGCTAAGGTGTATGCATGTGCAAATTGTGCTATCATAGCTCAAATCAATAGTTTCATTTCGTAAATAGCAATTATCAAGTTCATTTAGGGTATTAGCCTTTGTGTAACCTCAAACATGGATCAAATAGTTCACAATAGGGTTACAATTATGAGAAACATTGCAGCATAAAGCTTATCAATCAATTCAAGGCATGTCATAGCATAAGCACTACCTAGAGCATAGATAAATACCTCGGTGCTCGCACATGGGCTCAAACCCCACACATATGCGCACCCATATCACGTAAATATCATAAATAATTCAAGCAACTAGTGCCTCAACTAAGTTTAGGTAAGATTACCTCAAGCAAGCCAAATCACTCCTCTAACAAGCCCTTCCCATGTGAATCAACCTCCGTACGGCTCGAATCTAGCCAAAATAACTTAATATAATCAATAAAAGTCGTAGGAACCAATTCCAACTGATAAAGCTAAGATCTTTCATCAAAATCACAAAGTCAACCCAAAAAAGTCAACCCCGGGCCGACACCCCAGAACCCGAATAAATTCACTAATTCTGAACACCCATTCAAATATAAGTCCAACCATACCAACTTCAATGAATTCCAAGCAAAAATCGACCCCCAAACCGTCAAATCTCACTCTCCAACAACATAGTCTAAAACCCCCAAATTTCACATTAAATTCACATAAACTAGATATAAAAATTAATGGGTAAGCAATATATATCAACAAAAGTGATCACAAACTTTACTTACCTCATCAATTAGGATGAAAATCACTCCAAAAATCGTCTTGGAACGACCTCCACAAATCCAAAAATAAGAAAAACACTCAAACCCTCGAATATATGAAGTCTACCAGTAAAACCGCATTTGCGGTCCACTAAGTCGCACCTGCGACGCTGCAATTCTCGCATCTGTGATATCCATTTAAGTCCCGACCATGCGCAGCTGTGATCCCTTTTCGCACCCACGGGACCGCTTCGGCGATCCAATGTCAACATCTGAGGACTCCCAAGCTTCCGTCTAGTTTCACTTATGCGCTCACTTGTCCGCATCTGCGGGCTCGCAGATGCAAAAATACCCTCACACCTACGCTCCCAGCCAGACTCCACCTTACCTAGCACCTGCGTGCAAATGGCCTCTCCTGTGGCTCCACATCTACGGGCAAACCCTCCGCATATGCAAAACACCCTCCACAATTGATCGAATCTCAACCCGAAACATACCCAAGGCCCTCGGGACCCCATCCAAACATACCAACAAGTCCTAAAACACAATATGAACCTACTCGAAGCTTCAAATCACATAAAACAACATCAAAACCATGAACCACACACCATTTCAAGCCTAATGAAACTAAAGAACTTTCAACTTCCAAAACGCATGTCAAACCATATCAAATCAACTCCGAATGACCTCAAATTTGGCACACAATTCCCAAATGATACACCGGACCTATTCCAACTCCTAGAACCAAAATTTGAACTCGATATCAACAAAGTCAACTCTCGGTCAAACCTCTCAGCCTTCCAAACCTTTAACTTCCACTTTTTGACAAAACACACCAAATCAATCTACGGACCTCCAAATCCACATCCGGACATACGGCTATGTCCAAAATAACCATACGAAGTTATTGAAACCATCAAAACTCTATTTCAGAGTCTTCTACATAAAAGTCAAACTCCGAAAAACTCTTACAACTTAAGTTTCCAACCTTGAGACTAAGTGTCCCAATTCATTCCAAAACTTCTCCGAAACCAAACCAACCACCCCACCAAGTCACATAACTATAATTACACATAAATAGGGCATAAAATAGGGGAAACAAGGCTAAAATACTCGAAATGACTGGCCTAGTCAATGGCTACAAGTATGGATACACAGAGAATTACACTCAAGTAACGATCTAATGTATTTCATGATTTTACAAATATGAGAAAGTTTTTGTTAATTAGCCTCAGATAATAATTCCATATTAGCTTCTTCTGGAGACTAACAAGACTTCCTACTTGAATTATCCCTATAACAATTGAGCGGATTAAGTGCACCCAAATATGACTACAAGTAGTTCAACCTATCCCTAGGTAGAATCTATAAAATGAGGATTAACGCTTCAAGTTCTTGTTAATTAATCATTCCCAACCCCAAATTACCTTTTCCAAATTTAATTCGAAGTTAATGGGCGAGTCCTATGGTTAGCTAATCCCTTTGAAAACATTAAAGAACATGAATAATTAGAGAAAGAATAACTAACCTTAATATTAATAAAAATTATTCAATACATAAGCATAACTAGAGATTAAATCCAAACTTTAATAATGAATATTCCTATAAATAAGATTCAAGTAATGGAATAAAAACACCACACTTAGATATTCTATACAAAACAAGGAAATAAAAAAATGAGTAAAAATGGGTAAGAAAATATGATCCAAAGACTTCAAATCTTCAATACTCAAGTGTGTATGCAAGAACCCTAGCTCCAAAGCTTTTATTTCCTTTCAAAAACTTCCAAAGATCATTTATGCTCACTCTTTGAGAAGTAGATTTGGACGTCATCCAAATTGGCGCTGTTGCCGGGGAACATTTTGGCGCATTTAGGTTGTTTGAGAAGTAAGTGTACGTGCTTTTATCCAAACTTGTGAATATTTATGTAGTTAGTTTTCTTACCTCATTTATTTTCTTGTTTATTTTTGTAGTTTTTTAAAATGGCATCACATAATAAAAATTAGTCGGATGGTGGTTGTTCATACTTTGATGACCCTTGTCTTTATTGTGGAGGACCACACTCGTGATAAAAATTCTTAAATTCTCCCACGGGCGGATTGTGCGCACAATCTCAAACCCATGAGTGGAGTATGTGTGATAGGTGTGGTGGTCAAAATGGTCATTTGGGCAATTGTGCTTGTTTGTTCTTCCCCTCCCCGAACCCCCACTATGATGCTTCTATTCTTGGTTGTGATATTTATAGGGCTTTCAAAGCGGAAGAAAATGATCATGGGCAAAGCGGAGAGTTCAAACTCATGATGAAGTGCCTACTTGAAGAAGGAAACAAAGAGCAAAAAGACTTAGAGGAGATTTTGGAAAATAGTCTAAAAAATGGCTGGGAGCTTGAATCAAGATTTGAACATTCGCCAACCGACTCCATGCTTATTGGTGATTCCAAGAAAAAAATAGAATTAGAGTCAACTGGCGTAATTGAGAAGATGGTCGAAATTGACTCTAGTTCGGGGGGAAAAGAGAATGTCAAAATACGGAAAAGGCTGAAAGTTGGGAGGTTGTTATCTCATTCTAAACATTTTTCAACTTTGAAATTTTATGGTGATATGGAAATTGAGCCATGTGATTTCATGTGGGAGTGAAAATAAGGAAGACAAGATCCATACCTCTTACAATTTGAAAGTTCAAGAATGCAAAATGACATTTCTCTAAAGAAAGCCAAGAAATGCAAAATGATGAAATCGATGTTTGGCTTGATCATCACTTACCACCCCCGCCGCTCGTGGTCACAAACTTGAGTCCAAGTTAGGTGCCTAATTCATATCCTCCAAGTGGCGAAAAAAGTGATAAAGTTGATTTGCATCGTGTCACGATGTTAAATGTGGCGCTTGGTGGGAGGCAACCCATTGTTTTTGATTTTGTAGTAATTTTTTAAAATTTTCAATTTTTAGAAATTCTTCTGTTAGATTTTTGTTTTTGTAGGTTTATTTGTTGTTGTTGAACACTTTGATGTGTCTGTCTTAGAGCGTAGAGAAAGTGAAGAAAAAGTAGCTAAGCTTCAGTTGCTTTTCTGCAGCCAAAACCGCGACCGCATAATGGTTATGCAGACATCATATTGGTCGGGAAATAGTCAAAGTTCCTATGAAAATGTCGCTCAAAAATGCCGTTGAAGGTCAATTCTGCGGACCGCAGAACGGTTATGAGACCATGCATGCGATCGCACATTGGTTAAGCATATACCCATCATTTTTAAATTTTTAAGTCATTTTTAAATTTTCTTTTTTGTAGAATAGTTTACTATATTATTTTTGACTAATCGGCCAAGTTTTATATTTTTTGGAGTTGATTTAAGAAGTTTGCGATGTTGGAAACATACCAAAATAGTGCTACACAGTTATGTCTATCAGATTTCTGGGGCAACCGCATCTGCAAAAATAATCACGCAGATGCGGAACTGCAAAAGCGAGAAAAAGATCGGAGATGCGCGTTTTGTGCAAAAGCGGTCTGCTTATCGCATAAGCGGCTCCGCAGAAGCGCTCTAAACATCACAGATGCGGCTCGTCAGGTAAGTTTAAACAACCATCCCTTCTTCAATTGGTAAAATTTTAAACCCTCTTCTCCCAAACTCTAACTCTTCCCATCTCTTGCACACAACTACTCTTATCACTCTATTGCTCGCATTCTCTTGCTCACACACAAGAAACTCACCTACACTCTTCCTCTCTCTCCCTCTTCTATTTATATTTTCTTCTTCTCTTATTGTTTTTTCTACTTCTTCTCCATAGTTGTTTTCCCACAATCCCTTTTCCCCTCTATATAAATGTTAGTTTTAGGGGTGATGAAAATTGGTTGAGCTTAGCTGTGTGTGCTTGGTGTTGTTCAACCACAAAATGGGAAAGTCTGAGTACCTAATTACTTTTAGGAATCAAAACTCTCTCGTTGCTTGCTAAGTGTTCGAGGATTTGTCCAAGAGAAATGTATGTGCTAAGTGCCTTGAAATCATGTGTAATCAAGTCGGGTAATCATGTAGTGCAAAAAATTTAGAAATCTTGAGTATAAATTATGTGCTAAAGAAGTTATTTGAATTTTAAAAAGATGGCAGTTTTTGTGCTTTGAAAATTCTCATGAACACCGCAAAAGCGAAAAAAAGGCTGCAGATGTGGCCCGACACTTGAGATGATTTTCCACAGGTGTGGAATCAACTGAGTAGTGAAAGAATGCAGAAGCAGAAAACTTTCGCAGAAGCAGAATCTCACCTGCGATGATTTTTCTGCAGGTGCGATGACTGGGCAGAAAATGCAAAATTAGTAGCTTTGAGAATATGGCTTGTTGGGCCCTTTAGACTTTGATTCTTTAGCCTAATTGCAGTGTTTTGAATTGCTTAACATGATTATAATGCCCGACTAACTTGGTTTTGATTTTTAGGTATTTTGAGCTTCAAAATTGGACCCAAACATGAACGAAAATACGGCACATGACCTTGAAATTGAAGTAGATGTTGTGGAAGAGCAGTATGACACTGATCATTTCATGTCCGCTGATTTTCATCGCCGATACCGTGACAACCTTCTTACAAAGAAGGTCCTACTTGAATAAGGGATCTCCGGGGAAAGATTGGTCGAGCTACTTCCAGATTTCAATGGCCATCTACAAACCACTTATTGGACTTGTTTCATGCCTACTCCGTGCGATGCCAATGAGGAAGTGGTACACGAGTTCTATGCAAATCTTAAGCGTACAAACTTCAACAACCCAGAACACATCATAAAGGGCAAAACAATGTGATTTGGACCTGAGCAAATTAATGATATCTATGGGCTTCCAAGCCATCCACTTGAGCCGATGTGAGAAAAAGATACATGCTCCAATGGAGATTGGCTAGTGTCTCAACTTTATCTCTCAGACAAGTGAGTGAACTGGACCAACAAGATGAAGGGCTTAAAATCCATTAATTTCATAGCTGAGGCCAAGATGTGGTTGTACATAATCTGTAGCAGAGTTTCACTTTATAGTAATATCTCTGTTGTTCCATATGTCAGAGCCCTGATGATTGCATGCATACTTGATGGAATTCTTGTGAATGTCGGTTATTATATCATTTAGGAGCTGACAGAGTACCTTCTACAAAATAGTCCACGCTTGATGTTCCCTTTGTTGATCACAGAGTTGTGCCGGTGGGCAGATGTTGATGTGCGTAGCACCGATCGTTGGTTACTGGCCGACAAACCCTTGCATCCGTTAAGAGTAACAGAAGAGGGTAATGCAATAAAGAGTAAGAAGCGCAAAATCACCACAGTTGTCGGATCAGAGTCCTCACAGGAAACACTGCCCGAGGGACCATTTGGGATGCTTAATTTCCAGCTTGTGTCCATTCATGACTTAGTGTCACAGATCCCTAGTGGAACCCTCGCATTCCCAACCTATTTCTGACTACTAGAGATGAAATGAAGATCTATTTGGAGGCTCAGAAAAAGCAGGCGGAGTCTCAGGAGAAGTTAGCAACTTCTGTTAGCAGGCTTGAGGTAGCTTACAGGCATATGGCCAAGGCACATATCGATCTTCAAGTTGAATTCACGAAGGAGAAAGAGAAAAACAAGAATAAAGGCAAGTTCATGGTAAAGATGTGGAGAGGCATCAAGGCCATATTCAAATGGGGGCAGCCGAACAAGAAGATATCGATTAAAGACGACGATAATAGTTAATAGTATTCTTTCTTGTTGGATGATGCCGGTGATGATGAGGCCCAGAGCTCTACATAGCAGTGATGAGCCTTTTCCTGTAATTTGCTAGTCTGATGCAGACCTCAAGGAAACCCTGAAACAACTCTTATTTTATTATGATATTATGCAGTAAGGACATTGCATTGTTTTTATCTGGGGTGAAATTAGGAAGTATACTTTATTTGTACATCTATGCTTGACTTTTGCCCTTGTCGGGCTTATGATTTTGTATGGATAATTTGTTCCCTTGTCAGAACTGTTTTACTATTGTGAATGATCATATGCCCTTGTCGGGCTTAGTTTGTGATTGGTGATATATTTGCGAATTAGTCACTTTTGTTATTTTATTTTCTTTAGTAGTTTTTAGTTATTTTATTTTTCTTTATTTAGTAGTAATATACTTGTCAATAAATCTCTTTGGGTTTTATTTATGCCACAGTTCTTTCCCGAGGAATATTTTTGTGTTGAACCGAGTGACTTTTTTGTATTACGGATAGCGTGACAGCTTTCTTAAGGGAATGAGTCTTGTTTAAGTATGACTTTTGGATTGTTTGATAATAATAAAATTAGTATTTTTCATGTGAGATGTGAATTGAGAATACCCCTCCGAAGCTGTTTGTTGAAAATTTGAAAAAGTAAAAGGCACGGGAAAGAATAATTTTTGTGATAACTTTTTGGCTCATTTTGTGACTCATTGCCCACTAGTTGGCATGATATTGATCTAGTTTTTCATATTAATAAGTGGAATTGATCCATCTTGACTAGTTCATGTGCCATGTGTGTTAGTTTTTGTTAATACATTCTTGTACTTACTTTTATCATCTAGAACTTGCCTGGTTGATCTTTTAATGCTAATCTTAATTATGTTTAGTTGGAGGGATGACCTTAGACATTCTTTGTGATCTTTGAAAAAACTTCTTTAGCCTTTCGACCGTAGTTCTATTGCATAAATATTATCATTAGTTAACCCCATTTGAGACTTTAACCTTTTTTTGGCTACTACATTACAAACCTTTACCCTTTTGTGAAATAATTTTCTCTTTTGAACCCGTCCTTTTTTGAATGTTATGAATGAGGCTAAAAGTCTAAGTTAGGGGTGTTAGTGTCAATTGGTAAATGGTGAAGATGCATATTGTGTGTAAAAGCAAATACCTCGAAGTTGTGTAACATGAAAACACTCAAGATCCAAAACAAATGCAAAAACATATTTATATAAAACAAGGGGAGTCTTGAGAAAATTAGAAAGGAAGCACAACTAGAGGGTAGTTACGAAATTCAAGGTGGTTCAATGTTGGCAACTAGAGGTCAATAAGGGCTATGTATTTTTTTAAAAAGCAAAGTGCAAAAAGAAAGACAAATGTGAGTAGTGTTCAGGGAGGGTGTAGTCACTTTTATCCCAAATTCTTATCCTACCCTTCTCTAAGCCTACATTACATGCTTAAAAAGTCCTTATGGGATCTCCAATCGAATGTTCTTAAATTGGCGGCGAAATAAAATAAGGGCAAGCTTATGGCATTATATTTGTTAACACTTGAAATTTTATGTTGAGAGTGAGTGGCTTTGTGCATTTGTCCCTTGTGTATTTGTTGTAAATATGGTGATTTTGGGACTTTCGTTTTTGTAAGAAAATATGGATTATGATGGATTGGTGACATTAATATATTCCAAATTGAGTAAAATGAGCATATTTAGTAGACTAGTGCTTTTAAGTCACTTCTTGAGGCATGGTTGTTATCACTTGATTATTTTGAAACTGAATTGCATTCTTGAGGTTGTGTTTTTAAATGAGGGAGTTATTTAATTAAAGTTCACATGTTTATAGCCCAATTATTAGTACCAACCAAACCATAAAAGTTGTGCTTAATTGGAAAATGTGATTTGGAAATAACGGTGATGCTAATTGTGCTTTAAATGGTTGAGCCTCATTGAATTTTTGGTTTTGATTTTCTTGAGGACAAGCAAAAAGTTTAAATTGGGGGTGTTGATGAGTGGTGATTTTGCCACTTATTTTAGTCTCTTTTCTTTAGTTTTTGTATCGTTTAATTATAAGATGAGGTAATTTATGGTGTGCATTATTAGATTTTCAGGTACAATGAGTCCTGAATAGAATTGAAATCAAATGAAATGGAATTGAGCAAAAGTGAGTTGAAGAGGTGAAAATACATTCAGTGATCTCGCTTATGCGGAACACTGTTCGCATCTAAGAGAAGATGCCCGCATCTGCAGAATTGCCAATATTCCACTGGGATCGCACCTGCGTTTGGCCATCTGCATCTGCGCTAGAAATACGTATTTGCGAAGCCGCTTCTGACGAGACATGTCTGCCTGTGGAGTAGCCAGTTCTCCACAAGACTCGCATCTACAAGTAAAATTCGGCATTTGCGGAGCCACACCTGCGATGATTCTTCCGCAGGTGCGGCCAACAGGCTTCGGCTCTGGACAGACTTGGCATTTCACATTCTCTTTATCTCAAACCCCCAAATACACGACCAAGATCATTTGAAACACATCTTTGGCTGTCTCTGGCATATCCTTGGACAAAAATACAAACTTGGAGCTAGGGTTCTTGCACACACACTTGGGAGTTGAAGATTTGAAGACTTTGGTTGAGATTTTCTTGCCCATTTTTACTCATTTCTTCATTTTCTTGCTTTGTATTGAATATCTAAGTGTGGTGTATTTATTCCATTACTTGAATCCCTTTTATGGGAATATTCATTATAAAAGTTTGAATTAAACCTCTTGTTGTGCTTATGTATTGAATGATTTTCATTAATATTGAAGTGAGTTAATTGTTTCTTTAATTATTCTTGTTCTTTAATGTTTTCAAAGAGATTAGCTCACCCTAGGACTCGCCCATTAACTTTGAATTAAACTTGGTAAAGGTAAGTTGGGGTTGAAAAATATTAATTAACAATAACTTGAAGCGTTAACCCTTATTTTATAGATACTACCTAGGGATAGGATTGAACTACTTGTAGCCATATTCGGGTGAACTTAATCCTCTTAATTATTTTAGGGATAATTAAATTAGGAAGTCTTATTAGCCTTTAAAATAAGCTAATATAAAACTATTATCCGACGCTAATTAACATAAACTCACTCATATTTGTAAAATCATGAAATACATTGGATCGCTACTTGAGTATAATTCCCTATGTATCCATGCTTTTAGCAATTGATCATTTTACTTGCTTTCAAGGTTAGTTTATATTTTTGCATTTAGTTATAACATTTTCTCAAAACACCTTTATTAGTGTTTGGCTTAGCAAAATAAGAGATAATTCTCTTATTTTCCTAATCACCTACATATTGTTCTCTGTGGAATTCGACCCGGACTCATAGTTGGGTAAATTATAGTGCATGCGACCGTGTCCGCTTACTCTTTGAGGTGTGGATTTGGACATCATGAGGTGAAATTAATCAGGATATTGTGAAATGGCAAATCTACCTAGATCTAAAGCCCATTAACCACACGTGCAGAGGAATCATCGCATATGCGAGTCTTGTGGAAATTGGCTACACCGCAAATGCGGACTCTGAAGCGCAGAAGTGCACACACAGGTGCAGACATATTGTGCAGAAGCACCTCCGCGGATGCGGGAATTCACTCGCAAATGTGATATCAGTGTAACAGCTCCCATTCACAGATGCAGACAGGTAGTCACAGATGCGAGTCCGCAGAAGCGGAAATTTCCCTGCAGGTGCGAAACCACTCGAACCAATTTTTGCACTTCTTCAACTATTTATTGCTCAATTCCACTTTATTTGATTTCAATTCTCCTCAAGACTCATTGTACCTAAAAATTTAGCAATGCATACCATAAATTACCTCATCTTATAATTAAACGAAATAAAATTTAAAGAAAAGAGACTAAAATAAGTGGTAAAATCACTACTCATCAACATGTCGTACAAGTAGTGCCTCCAATCTTGAGCGCGTGTACAATAGATGCCAGCTCCAAATCATACATAGTATATTTCTTCTCATGGATCTTCATTTGATGAGACACATAGGCAATCATCCTACTATTCTGCATCAATATTGCGCCAAGTCCAATACGTGAAGCATCACAATATATAGTATAAGGCCCTGAATTGCTATGTAACACTAATATTGTGGTTGTAGTCAAGGCAGTCTTGAGCTTCTGAAAGATCTCCTTGCACTCATAATACTATCTGAAAAGAGCGCCTTTCTGAGTTAACTTGGTCAATGGGGTTGCGATAGATAAAAACCCTCCATAAAATGATGATATTAGCCCGCCAAACCCACGAAGCTCCGAATTTTTGTAGCTGAAGTAGGTCGTGGCCAACTCTGAATTTCCTCAATCTTCTTAGGATCATCCTTGATACCATAACAAGACACAACATGTCCCAAGAAGGCAAATAAGTCTAGCCAGAACTCACACTTCAAAAACATGGCATAAAGTTGGCGGTCCTTCAAAGTTTGAAGTACAATCCGTAAATGTTGCTCATGCCCCTCTCTACTATGAGATTAAACTAGAATATCATCAATAAAAACAATCACAAAGGAATCCAAGTAAGGCTTGAACACTCGGTTCATCAAATCCACGAAGGTTGTTGGAGCATTAGTCAACCAAATGATATCACCAAGAAACACATAATAACCCTATCGGGTCCTAAAATCTCTCATAAGAGTATCTGATGCCCTAATCTTCACCTTATGGTAGCCCGATCTCAAATCAATCTTGGAAAATACCTTGGTACCCAGAAGCTGGTAAAACAAATCATCAATCCTAGGTAACGGATACATATTCTTGATGGTAACCTTGTTCAACTGTCGATATTCGATGTACATCCCCATCGATCCGTCCTTCTTAACAAACAACATTGACACGCCCCAAGGTGAAACACTCGGTCTAATAAATCCTTTATCAAGCAAATACTGCAACTAATTCTTCAATTCTTTGAACTAGCTAGAGCCATACGGTACAGTAGGATAGAAATAGTTGAGTTCCCAGAACCAAATCAATGCAAAATTCGATATCCTTGTCAGGTGGCATGCCCGATAAATATGTAGGAGATACTTCTGGGAACTCCCTCACAGCCCACACTAAATCCATAGAAAGAACCTCCGCACTAAATCCATAGAAAGAACCTCTGCACTAGAATCGTGAATGCAAGCCAAATATGCTAAGAACCCCTTCTCAACAATACGCTAAGCCTTCGAAAATAAGACCACTCTGCTAGTAGAATGAATGGGGGTCCCTCTTCACTCTAATTTGGGCAACCCCAACATGGTAAAGTTATAATCATGGCCTGACAATCTAAGATGGCGTGATATGGGAACAACCAATCCATACTTAGAATAACCTCAAAAATCTGCCATATCCAACAACAAGAGATCATAGTATCAAAACCATTAATAGTAACAACACAAGACCAGTACACTTAATATACTACTACAGAATCCCCAACGGGCGTGGACACAAAAGCAGGAACATAAAGAGAATCACGAGGCATACTCAAGTGGGATACAAAGTATGAAGACACATAAGAATATGTAGAACTCGGATCAAACAACACCGAAGCATATCTATGACAGACTAAGATAATACCTGTAATAACTGCATCGGACAACTCCGCCTCAGGCCTAGATGGGAATGCATAACAATGGGGCTAAGCCCCACCAACCTGTCCTCCATCTCTAGGATGACCTCTCACTAACTAGCCTCCACCTATAATTGGCTAGCCTCCACCTCTGGCTACCTGACCCCCTCCTCTATCTGACTGAGCAGGTGGTGTAGAAACCAGTACCAGAATTATGGCATGAGTACACTGTTGTGTCATACTACTCTGTGATCTAGAGCAAAACCTCGTGATATGACTCAAATCCCCACACACATAGCAAGCCCTTTGCTAATGTGATTGCTGAACCTGGAGCTGTACTTGACAACCCGAATAACCACCATGGTAACTCTTTATTGGAGGTGCACTAGCAGGAGCTAGAGATGCACTGAATGCTAGATGCTCGGAATGAGGTCCATAAGCACTATGGCTGCTTGATGTGCCATGTGTGACATTGTAGTGTTAACTATACCAGCCTGATAGAATTGACTCTATCCAAGGAACCCCTTCCTCCTGACGAGGCACCACTTAAACCACCAAAATGATGAGGCCTCTTATCAGAGGTCGTCTCTCTCACCTGACCTCTATTGCGCTCAATCCTCCAGGCAATCTCTAGTACCTGAGTAAAAGAAGTCTTGGTCTCAGCCTCTCTAGCCATATGGAGCATGATGCCATGGGTAAGACCCTCTATGAACCTCTGCACCTTCTCCCTCTCAGTAGGAATCAGGATAGCTGCATGGCAAGACAAATAAAAAAATCTAGTCTCATACTAGGTGATGATCATGCTACCCTGATGAAGGCGCTCAAACTGGTTGCGTAGCTCATTTCTTTGAGTGAGGGGAATAAAGTTCACTAAGAACAACTATGAAAACTAAGCCTCCGTAAGAAGAGGTGATTTTGCTGGCCTGCCCAGCTAAAAAACCTACCACCACCTATTTGTTGAACCATGCATTTGAAAGACTATGAAATCAACTCCATTGGACTCAACTAGTCCTAGGATGTGCAAATCTCATGGCAACGGTCCAAGAAGTCATGGGCATCCTCTGAAGGTGCACCGCTAAAGTGTGGAGGAGACAACTTGGTAAACCTGTCGAACCTCTTCACATCAACTGACACCGTGGGCATATCATCGGACTGTGCGGCTATAATATACCAAACCACCCCAACGGGTAGAACTCCTAAGGTCTGATAACCATGGGCCATCTGCTCTGTGGTATGTGTAGTGGTAGTCTGAACTCTTCCCCCAGCCTGAGAAGTGGTTGGTGCCATGGGAAATACTCCGTCCTGGGCCATACTCTCCATGAATCCGACCATGCAGACTAAGGCATCCTGAAGCATTGCGTAGCAATGAACCCATCTGGGACCTAAGTTGGTCCTATCAGCTCGACCTGAATTGGAATCTCCTCCTCTGGAGCTATCTGAGGCATGACTTTGGGTGTTGCTGCGTGCACTCTAGGCTGAGTTCTGCATGTGTCTCTGCCTCTACCCTTGCCCCAGCCCCTACCCCTAATAGTGGCTGCAATTTAGGGCTGTAGCTCTTAATCACCTTCAGTCGAAGCATATTTCCTCACCATCTTTGAGAGAAAAAGAGATTGAAGATTCAAACTTTAGGATATAACAAAGCCGCACGATAGAGAAAGAAAGAAAGTACAGTTTCCTAGTAGCCTCTAGATGATAAGTTGAAACATCTGTGTAACGATCCTCAAGACTCTATCAAGCTTGCTCATGACTCGTGAGACATATGCAACCTAGTGCTCTGAAACTTGTCACGACCCAAATTCCAAACCAAGGGGATCGTGATGGCGCCTAACGCCACTTGCTAGGCAAGCCAACAATAGCAACAATAAAGGAAAAGCAAAACGTAAATAACAAAATACTATAAATGAAAGATAAAATTCAGGAAAACTAAATCAAGTCTGAAACCCATAACCATCTAACATCTCCCAGAAATTAGAGTCACTGAGTACATGAGCGTCTACAAACTCAACTAAATACACAGTCTGGAATAATGGTACACTGTTCGAAATAAATAAAGAGTAATAAAAATATGACATGGGTGAATCTAAGGCTTGCGAACGAGAGTGCAGTACTACCTCGGGTCTGCTCAACCAGCTAGCTAGTCTCTCCTCTATGTAACACCGAAACTAGGACTAAAATCATCAGAAGAAGTGCGAAAGTGTAGTATGAGTACAACTGACCCAATGTACTCCGTAAGTGTTGAGCCAAGGCTGACGAGGCTAATACAAGACACCAACATATAAGCATGTACAGTTATGTAACGAGTAATAACGTGAAATAACAAGAAACAATGAGATGAGATAATAAGTAAAATAGCAAGAAAGATGATAATATGTGAGAGAGATAACAAGTATAATAAGGAGATATAGAACGATAAAATAAAGGAAGATACTACTATAGTAAACCACAACTTATGCTTCCACAAGCAACTCTGAACAAACCTTTCAAAGATAACCATGAAGCAACATAGCCATATCCTCAATCCGTATAGCAAAATAAAGAAAAAACAATACTAACAAAAGACATGGCATCACCCTTCGTACTTTTAGTCTCATTATCACAAACACAATATAATAACAAGCACGGAAGCACCCTTCACGCATATTCTCTTTTCCTCTCAATCATGGTAAGACCCTTCCTACAATGATATTGATATGTAAAAAGAAAGCACGAAAACACCCTTCGTGCACAATCACTCGTTCTCACAAGCACGGAAAACTCTTCGTGCAACTCATTATTTCTTGTTGCACCCTAATTTGCACATGTTAAAACAAAACACAACTTTTGGTTCCTTTGAGGTTAATAAAAGAGAGAGTCGCCACCTAATATTTAAAGGTATACTAGGTACCTATATGTCAGATAAAGATCAACATCCTGATGGTCCACTAAACTAGTGAGAATCTAGGTAAGGGTTCTTATTATTCTAAGGGGAAGGTGTTAGGCATAAATCTACACTAAAGTAGTTCCTTAATCTTAAAGTTATAAGGTGTTTAGGCGTTAATTTGTTGAAAGATAACAGGTTCAAAAATAGTTTGTAAAGGAGTATTTAATTAAAGACTATACTATAAATTGCTTCCAAAATAATTAAAGTTGCTTTCTGATGCAAAAGGTAATCAAAATATGAGTTTATAATAATACTTAAACTTTTGTAAACTAAAAATAACGTGCGAAATATCCGTATACCTTAGCCGTGTTTAAAGGAATTGTTTGAGCAAGGTTATTCGATTTCCAAAATAACTTTTTATCTTTGTGAAAATCGGGTCCAGATTGTATTCTACCTGCGTGTCTTACGTAAAAATTGCATGGGGCACCCTATTTGATCGCCCATTTTTAACTTATACCCGTTTTATTTTTCTGTTTGCATCCGTACCCATTTTTTTGTTAAAAGCATTTTAAAAAGACGATTTTGCCCTTCTTTAATAAAAGACTATTGATAAAACTGTAGACTACAGGGTAAAACTTCAGCATATTTTGGTATGAAATTTTAGCAAATGAACTAAATAACTTCAGCATGCATTAAAAAAAAACTAATTAGAAAATTACATACTGCAAGACAAAAATTTAAGCATGTTTAGTCTGAAATTTTGGCAAATGAACTAAAACACTTCAGCTTGCTTAGACTGAAGTTTCGGATAAAACTGATGACAAAACTGTAGACTGCATGACAAAACTTCAGCATGTTTTGGTATGAAATTTTAGCAAATGAACAAAATAACTTCAGCATGCATTAGCAAAAACTCATTAGAAAATTAATACTGCAAGACAAAAACTTAAGCATCTTTAGTCTGAAGTTTTAGCAAATGAACTAAATAACTTAAGCATGTTTAGTCTGAAGCTTTAGCAAATGAACTAAAAACTTAAGCATGTTTAGTCTGAAATTTTAGCAAATGAACTAAATAACTTCAGCATGCATTAGCAAAAGTTCATTAGAAAATTACATACTGCAAGACAAAAACGTAAGCATGTTTAGTCTGAAATTTTAGCAAATGAACTAAAAAACTTAAGCATGTTTAGTCTGAAGTTTTAGCAAATGAACTAAATAACTTCAGCATGTTTAGTCTGAAATTTTAGCAAATGAACTAAATAACTTCAGCATGTTTAGACTGAAGTTTCGAATAAAACTCGTGACAAAACTTTAGACTGCAGGATAAATAACTTCAGCATGCATTAGCATGAAGTTTTAGCTTCAATTTGAAACAACTTAATGCTATATTAGCATGAAATTTTAGTTTCAACATGAAACAACTTCATGCTACATTAGCATGAAGTTTTAGCCTCAAGGTGAGAGGAGGAGGAGATCTCACGCGATTAATGCATGATGTAGATTTTATATCTTTTGTCAGGGGTGTAATTGTCATATTATTACGGTTTTTTTGTCAGCTGGCTACCAAATCAATCATTTTTAAAAATAGGACACAGGTTAAAAGTTGGCATAAATACAGGGTATGGCTGCAAATGCCCCGTGTCTTACTTCCAATATATTTCGTTTCTAGTTTTGCCTAAATGATCAATTGAAAACTCTTTAAATGGTTATCATGTGCACAAGTTACAAGCTGTCAGTCTTATTACCTTGTGTTTGCCTTATGTCCAACATGATTAGTTTATACTAAGATTATTTCCTAGGTAATCAATCAAAGTAAAGATAAGAACATATAATATTAGCATTAGTTTCATAACACAAGTATACAACTGGGACTAATAAATGGCAGTGATATAAAGTTAGGAGGCTAGACTCTTGTAATGGGCTGACAAAGAATCAGACCCATCGATTTAAAATCAGCAGCAGACATCAGTAATAGTAACGCAATGAGGACAATAGTGTTCAAAGTGAACTCCATTGGCCCAGGGTACTCATGCAAAATAAAAGGGAAAATCCAGTTAGTATTTGCACATAAGGGTAAAGGCAGAAGTGCGAGGAATGAATGCATAACTGTAATCTGAAGCGAAAGAGGCAAGTCAAGGTTATATCACTAACAACCATTCATACAAAGAAAATTTTTTCTTCTTCAAAACATGACAAAGCAACTGTAATTTTCCCAAGTAATTCATCCTATAATTTTCTTGTGACGACCTGATAGGTCATTTTGAGAATTAGCCTTTATTTATGTGCTCTGAGACCTCCATTAGCTTCATTTAATACTTCTTGATTTGTGTGCATGGTCCAAGAAATTTTTCCAAAAGTTTTTACGTGATTTCCATCGTTAACATTTCAAGAAAATGTGATTTTTGGCTTTAAAACTAACTTGAGTTGAGTACGGTCAACATTTTGAGTAGACGACCCCGGATCGCTCTTTTGATGATTCCGATAGGTTGGTATTGTAATTTTGGATTTGAGCGTATGCCTGGAATTGAATTCGGAGGTCCCTAGGTTGATTTGACTCATTTTGCCAAAAGTAAGCAATTTGAATGTTTGGAAATCCCCTAGGTTTGGCCGTAGGTTGACTTTATGGTTATCATGTTGTATTTTGGTTTTGGAACTTGGAATAAGTCTGTTTTTCTATTTGAAACGTGTCTGCAAAATTTGGTGTAATTCCCAGTTGGTTTGATAGGAATCGGACGCTTGGTTGTGTTTCTAGCTACTCTTGAGTTCCCTTTTGAATTTCATGTGTTTTGATATCTGATTCGTAGTTCCGGATGTTATTTTGGTTTTTTAATCGCGTGAGCTAGTTCATATGATGTTATTACACTTGTGTGATTTTTGGTTTGGAGCCCGAGGGGCTCGGGTGAGTTTCGAATGCATTACGGATGAGTTTGGATAGTTTGAGGATTGCTGGTGCATTGCCTGTTTCTGGTGGCTGTTGTAGATCTCGCAATTGCAAGGTATGGCTCGCATTTGCGAGAGGGGCCTGGGCTGGGTGACCTCACATTTACGAGGAATGGGTTCGCTTGTGCGAACTGTCATTGTTCACTTTTGCAAACATAATGGTCGCATTTGCGATCACAAGCAACATGGGTGAGCTACGCATTTGCGAAGCTTTTGGGCACATTTGCGATGGGGTACCTTCGCATTTTCAAGAAATTTATCGCATTTGCGACATCGGGGCTTCTGACTCACAGTTCGCATTTGCGACCTGTGTTTCGCATTTGCAGAGCTCACAATTGCGAACAAGATATCGCAATTGCGACATCTGCAACTGGGTAAAAGAGGGAAAATGGTACTTAGCACATTTTACACCATTTCTCAACTCTAAATACTCTAGAAGCTATTTTTCAAGAATTTCTTCTTCCCAAAATTATTGGAAAGAACTTTAATCCACTTTCTTTCAATTTTCCATTATTTTTCATGTATTATTAACATCAAATCTAGGATTTCTATTGTAGAAATTAAAGATTTAAAATTTTGTAAAATTGAGATTTAGACCTCAAATTGAGGTCGAATTTTGAAAAAAAATTACATAATCGGGCTCGGGGGTGAATGAGTAATCGGGTTTTGGTCCGAATCTCCATTTTTGACCAAGCGGCCCCGAGGTTGACTTTTGTTGACTTTTCTCACTTTCATTAAAGATCGAATGCTTTTCACTTGTGGATAGTTTCTAAAGCTTATTTTGAATTGTTTGAACGATATTTAGCTAGATTTGGTTGGCTTTGAGACTTGTGACGAGCGAAAACATACACTAAAATATGCTCGCTAGTCGAATATAATAATTTAAAATATCGTATCCACAGGGATTAGAGTTAAACAGTTATTATCGTAGTTTATAGTTTTATTGCTATCTAATATGATCAACAATTGAGATTTATGTGATTTAAACTAGAATTAACTAAGAGTCTAAACTATTGACTAATGACAATCAACCCAAGTATTAAGCAAAGAAAGTTATCAATTGGGAGAAAATAAGGTTTATAGGATAGGTGCAAGATAAATATTTGGGATTTAACTCTAGATAATTCACTTCTAATGTTCAAGTGAGTCTCTCGAATTTACTTAGTTATTAGTTCAATTGATTAGTAGAAACTCCTCTCTCGATTAAGTCTCAACCTCACAAGATAAACCAATTTTAAGCATGTGAATATATGCAAGAATTCGTAGTGCATTGGTCTTTAGGAGAACCTCTCTCGATTATTTTCCTAACTATGTTTAATCAACAATTCAACTAGCCTCTTCCGATTACTAAGAATAATTTAAGACATCAATCAACAAAATATAACGCAAAGATCTCACAAGTTATGCCTCTCTCGATTACATTAACAAGTGTATATAGATGCAACGATTAAAACATCCAAAACGATTTCAATACATAAAACTAGAGTTAGTTATCCACAAACAAGTATCAATACACAAAATCCATCAAACCCTAAAGATAACTACTCCATGGATATAGAGTAATTCATCATAACAATGTTTAAGTTAAAGGAAAACATAAAGCAATCCAAACCCTTTAACTTGTTTGTGACACATCTTAGACATTATAGGAGTGATCCTCGACCTCTGAATACGATTCTAGTTTATTCCTTTGTGCTTTTACTTAGACTTCAAAGCTCCAATTAGCTCGAATTAGTTTCATAACATCTACATAGCTTAGAATCACCCCTATAAGGCATAAAATACATAATTAGTGCAAAACACTAGCAATTAACGCTCAAACTCAATTAAAGTGCAGTAAATTAGAATGTAAAAAGAGACTAAAACACAAGATTACAGCCTACCATCAGCTTGTTCGAAAGGAAAAGTTGTGGGTGATTGTTGAGTTGGTTGCGCAACGAGGAAAGTGTTGTGTATAACCTTGGCTTGAGGGAATTAGGACTAATTGGACTATTTCTTATGTAAATTATGTGGGAAAATGACGTATATGCGAGGTGACGAGTGTATATGCACTGTCATGGGATTAAACATGTGGGATCGCGTATTTACTTCCATGCCTTCATTTATTCCATGTTATCTCTTGTTATATGCTTTGATTTCTACATATTCTTACTGATATCTAATCTTTACTTGTTAATTCTTGTTTTGATTTGCTCATTTTCAGTCAGTCTCTGCTTACCTGCTACATCTTCCTATTTGCCTTAATTATATATTCTCAATCTCACATGATTTTACTTGCTATTATTGTCCTTATATTACTTGATGCACTCTATTATGTTCTATTATGTTATTTCGATTACGTGAGCCATTAAGCTATTCTTGTATTGATGAATCGTCAAGGTTTGGGATTACGAGGTGTTGGATATTCTTCGTTTCTATTGGCAGTTCTTTAATGTTCCGCGCATTTCCTTCTCTTTTCTGTTCATATCTCGTAAACAGTGGTGTTGAGTTATTTATGTTAATAAATTGATATTGGGAATCGGATTGTATGCCGCAACAGTACTAAAATAAATTAATATTGGGAGATAGTGTTGCACGCCGCAACGGAACAGGAAATGATATGATTTGATATTGGAAATGAGTTGTACGTTGTAAAAGATATTATGTTGAAACGTGGGACCGGGTTGCATGCCGCAACGATCTTGGTGTGTTGTAGTTGTTTGTGTCTGTAGAGCTTATTCTCGGCATTATGATATGAGATTATGTTATTCTGGGACCCTCTGGTAGTTGACCTTGGAGTTCATTTATATGAGTTTACTTATTTATTTCTATTCCTATTTTTTGGTATTATTATTTCGTACATGTAATTTGTGAGTGACTAGCCATTTCCTAGTCACTACTTTGTCGAGGTTAGGCTCGGCACTTACAGAGTACATGGAGTCGGTTATACTCATGCTACATTCTGCACTTCTTGTGCAGATACTGGTGTTGGTCGCAGAGACTACTCGAATTCAACTATTTTCGGAGACTTGAGGTAGAGAAGCTGGCGTTCGCAATCCCTCAAATCCCCTTCTACCCTATCTTTATTGTTTCCCTGATTTCGAGCAGTTGTAATTCGTTCAGACTCTATATGTAGAATTCTAGTATGCTCATGTATTCGTGACTCTAGATTTCTAAGATATGTTTAGACTAAGCTACGTTGTATTTATCACACCTATTTCAGACTAGTACAACTTCGTATTATTAATGTTCTTTTTTAAATTGTTAAAACTGGTTAAGTAATTAGCTAACGTTGGCTTGCCTAGCAAATAAAATGTTAGGCGCCATCACGAACTTGAGGTTGAGATTCCAGGTTGTGACAAGTTGGTATTAGAGCTCTATGTTGCCTAGCTCTCACGAGTCATGAGCAGACTTAGTAGAGTTTGGAGGATCTATATGGAGACGTCTGTACATATCTTCTAGAGGCTATAAGGCTTTAGGAAAATTTTACTTCTTTCTTTCTCTATCGTGCGACTTTACTGAAGTTTGAACCATTCTATTATTGTTCTCTCGCAGATGTTGAGGACACGTACAACATCTTCATCCGGGTAGGAGCTAGAGCCCTCTGTTGCAGCCACTACCAGGGGTAGGGGGCAGGCCCGAGGTAGGGACCGAGGAAGAGGCATAGCTCAGTCTAGAGCACGTGCAACAGCACCCATTGCAGAGCCTCAAATTGAGCATAAGGAGGAGATCCCTATTTAAACTGCACCTGTCGGACCCGCTTAAGTCCCGAAGGGATTCATTGCTACTCTCGTAGTTCAAGATGCCCTAGTCTGCTTAGTGGGCCTTATGGAGAGAATGGCCCAGGCTGGAGTATTTCTTGTGGCACTAAGTGTCTCTCAAGCTAGGGGAGTAGCCCAGACTCCCACCACTCTCACTCCAAAGCAAGTGGATCCCTTGTACCAGACTCCGACAGTTCCTGTAGTTAGAGTAGTCCAGCCCGTGATTGCTACATAGCCGGGAAGAGGCCCGCGATGTCTTCTAAGGGATTGAAAAGTTTGGATATGTTCACCAAGCTCTTTGCTACTCTTTTTGGTGGTATACCTTCTGAGGACCCATATGATTATTTGGTCTGTTACCACGAGATATTGCGCAATATGGGTATTGTGGAGTACAATGGAGTCGACTTTTTAGTGTTTCAGATGACCAGTTCTACCAAGAGGTGGTGGTAGGATTATGAGCGAGGCAGACCAGCAGGTTCACTTCCACTAACTTGGGATCACTTTTCATAGCTATTTTTGGAGAAGTTCATCTCTTTTACTCTGAGAGAGGAGTACCGCAGGCAATTCGAGCGCCTCCGGTAGGGTAGTATGACAGTTACCCAATATGAGACCAGATTTGTGGACCTATCCCTCCATGCAGCTATCTTGGTTCCTACTAACAGAGATAGGGTGAGGAGATTCATTGATGGTCCTACTTTTGGTAGCAGGATACAGATGACCAAAGAAACTAGGGATGATATTTCTTTCCAGCGCTCCGTAGAGATTGCTAGACAGATCGAGATGCTTCGTGGTCAGGGTAGAGAGGCGTTATCGGAGAAGAGGCCTTGTCATTTTTGTGATTTCAGTGGTGCCTCATTTAGAGGCCATTTGGTAGAGGCCACCCTCACATGACGATTCAGTCAACGCTTCAGGTAGCACATGGTGCTTTGGGAAGTCGTGATTCTTACGGGTCCTTTATCTTCTATCAGTGCACTACCGCTACAAATTTACTATAGTGGTCATTCGAGTCATCAGGGATCATCTCAAACTTAGCAGTTAGGCCAATTACGATGTTGCTTTGAGTGCGACGATGCAGGTCATATCAGGAGGTATTATCCTAGATTGATGAGCAGCATACCATATTAGGGTACTCATTCCATGATTCCGACACCGGTTGCTCCACCACCCGCACAACTAGCTAGAGGCGAGGGCCAGGCTGCTAGAGGTGGTGTTCAGGTTGTTAGAGGTGGAGGCCAGTCAGTTAGAGGCCATCCGAGAGGCGGAGTTCAGAGTGGTTGGGCTCCGCCTTGTTTTTATGCACTCCCAACTAGACCTCAGGAAACATCATCATATGTCGTCATCACAGGTATTGTTCCGGTTTGCCAAAGAGATGCCTCAGTTGTATTTGACCAGGGCTCTACTTATTCATACGTGTCATCCTATTTTGCTTCATATCTGGTTATGCCTCATGATTCTTTAAGTGCTCCTGTCTATGTGTCCACGCCTGTGGGAGATTCTATTGTGGTAGATCGTGTTTATTGCTCGTGTGTGGTTTTTATTTGGAGCTATGAGACTAGGGTAGACCTTCTACTACTTGATAAGGTGCACTTTAATGTTATCTTGGTCATGGATTGGCCATGTCGAGGTTGCTTCGATTAGAATAGAGAGGGGCTCCTGGCCATTCTATTAGCAGTGTTATTTCTTATGCGAAGGCTCGGCGTATGGTCGAGAAGGGGTGTTTTGCATATTTGGCCTATATTCGAGATCCAAGTGCAGAGGTTCCTTTCATGGATTTAGTACTAGTTTAGTGCGAGTTTCTAGAGATGTTTCCTATATATTTTTCGGGGATGACACCCGATAAAGATATCGACTTCTGCATTGATCTGGTTTCGGGCACTCAGCCCATTTCTACCGCAACGTATCGTATGGCCCTAGTTGAGTTGAAAGAATTGAATGAGTAGTTGCAGGATTTACTTGATAAAGGATTCATTAGACGGGGTGTTTTTCCTTGGGGTGCACTGGTGTTGTTTTTGTAGAAGAAGAATGGAACGATGGGGATGTGTATAGATTATCTGTAGTTGAACATGGTCACTATCAATAACAAGTATCCTTTGCTGGGGAGTTTTCCAAGATTGCCTTGAGATCTAGCTACCATCGGTTAAATATTAGGGCATCGGATGCCCCTAAGACAACTTTTCAGACTCGGTATGGTAACTATGAGTTCTTAGTGAGTCATTTGGCTTGACTAATGCTCCATCAGTATTTATGGATTTGATAACCAGGTGTTCAAGCTCTATCTGGATTCTTTTGTGATCGTCTTCATTGATGATATTTTGGTTTATTCCCGCAGTCGAGAGGTGAATGAGCAGCATCTGCGGATTGTACTTCAAACTCTGAGAGATCATCAGTTATATGCCAAGTTTTCAAAGTGTGAATTCTTGTTGGACTTGGTTGCCTTTTTGGGCCATGTTGTATCTTCCAAGGGCATTAAGGTGGATCCTAAGAAGATTGAGGTAGTTCAGAACTGTCCTAGACCTACTTCAGCTACAGAGATTCAGAGCTTCTTAGGTTTGGCGGGTTATTATCGTCGGTTCGTGGAGGGGTTTTCATCTATCTCAGCCCCATTAACCAAGTTGGCCTAGAAGGGTGCTCTTTTCAAATGGTCTGACGAGATTGAGTTGAGCTTTTAGAAGCTCAAGACTGCATTAACTATAACCTCAATGTTGGTGTTGCCTACAGGTTTAGGATCTTACACCGTGTATTCTGTCTCATCAAATATTGGGCTTAGAGCAGTGTTGATGTAGGATGGTAGGGTGATTGCTTATGTGTCTCGGCAGTTGAAGGTTCATGAGAAGAATTACCTTGTTCATGATTTAGAGTTGGCGACCATTGTTCACGCGCTAAAGATTTGGAGGCACTATCTGTACGACATTCATTGTGAGGTCTATACTGACCAACAGTGTCTCCAGTACTTGTTCAAGCAGGAAGACCTTAATTTGCGGCAACAGAGGTAGTTAGAGTTGTTAAAAGACTATGATATCACCATATGACCTTAATTTGCGGCAACAGAGGCCGTTAGAGTTGTTAAAAGACTATGATATCACCATATTATATCATCAAGGGAAGTTCAATATAGTGGCCGATGCATTGAGTAGGAAGGGGGAGACCATGGTAGTTTAGCATATTTACCGGTAGCAGAGAGGCCATTAGCCATGGATGTTCAGGTTTTAGCCAATCAGTTTGTGAGATTGGATGTTTTGGAGCCCAGTCGGGTTCTTGCTTATGTTGTGGCACGGTCTTCATTGTTGGAGCATATCAAGGCTCGCCAGTTTGATGATCCTCGCTTTTTGGTGTTGAAGGATATGGTGCAGTGGGGTGGTGCTAAGGAGGTCGTGATCGGTGATGATGGTGTTATGCAACTTCAGGGGTAGATTTTTGTTCCAAATGTTGATGGGATGAGAAATTTGATCCTTTAGGAGGGTTACAGTTCGTGCTATTCTATTCACCCAGGTGTCACGAAGATGTATCGTGACTTGAAACAGCATTATTGGTAGTGAAGAATGAAGAAAGACATTGTTGCAAATGTATCTCGGTGTTTGAATTGTCAACAGGTGATGTATGAACATCAGAAACCGGGTGGATTGAATTAGAGATTGTAGATACCGAAGTGGAAGAGGGAGCGCATCACTATGGATTTTGTGGGAGGCTTGCCACGGACCTTGAGAAAGTATGACACGGTCTTGGTTATCGTGTATCGGTTGACTAAGTCCGCACACTTCATTTCTGTGTGACTTCCTATTCTTCAAAGAGGTTGGCTCAGATTTACATTCCGTAGATTATCTGTCTGCACTACATTCCCATTTCCATCATTTTTTATCGAGGCACGCAGTTAAAATTACATTTTTGGGGAGCCGTACAGCGTGAGTTTGGCACGCGGGTCGAGCTGAGCACAACGTTTCATCCTCATTCGAACGGACTGTCTGAGCGCACTATTCAAATCCTGGAGGACATGTTACGTGCTTGTGTTATGGATTTCGGAGGTTTATGGGACCCATTCTTACCTCTAGCAGAGTTCGCCTACAATAATAGTTACTAGTCGAGTATTCATATAGTGCCCTATGAGGCCGTATATGGGAGGCAATGTCGTTTTTCGAGTGGTTGGTTCGAGCCCGGTGAGCCTACGTTATTGGGCACTAATTTGGTCTGTGATGCTATGGAGTAGGTTAAGGTAATTCAGGAGCGACTTCGTATAGCCCAGTCCAAGCAGAAGATTTATGTAGACCGGAAGGTTCGAGATATAGCTTATATTGTGGGGGAAATGTCCCCAATGAAGGGCGTGATGCAGTTCGGGAAGAAGGGAAAGTTGAGCCCGAGGTTTATTGGTGGGGGAGAAGGTTCTCCTCCAAGTTGCTTACATTCTTGCATTTTCTCCTAGCTTATCAGGGGTACATCTGGTATTTAATGTTTCCATGCTTCAGAAGTACCATGAGGATAGCTTGTATGATCTAGACTTCGGAACGGTCCAGCTTGATGAAAACTTGGCCTATGAGGAGGAGTCGGTGGCTATTCTAACCTGGCAAGTTCGAAAGTTAAGATCTAAGAGTTTTCCTTCGATAAAAGTGCAATAGAGAGGTCAGCCGATCGAGGAAGCTACGTGGGAGTTCGAGTCCGATATGCAGAGTAGACACTCACACCTTTTTACCAATCCAGGTACTTTTCTATGTCTGCTAGAGGACGAACGTTTCTTTTAGAGGTGGAGAATGTGACAACCCGATAGGTCATTTTGAGCACTAGCCTTTATTTCAGTGTTCCAAGACCTCCCTTAGCTTAATTTGATACTTCTTGATTTGCGTGTGTGGTCCGTGTAATTTTCCAAAATGTTTTTACGTAAAGATTTAAAGAAAATATGATTTTTGGCTTTAAAAATAACTTGACTTGACTATGGTCAACATTTTGGGTAAACGATCCCGGATTGGTATTTTGACTATTCCAGTAGGTTCGTATTGTGATTTTGGACTTGGGCGTATGCCCAAAATTGAATTCTGAGGTCCCTAGGTTGATTTAGCCCAAAATCAAGAGTTAGCAATTTGAACATTTGGAAATCTCCTAGGTTTGATCGTAGGTTGAATTTATGGTTATCGGGTTCGAATTTTGTTTTTGGGACTTGGTATATGTCAATTTTTCTATTTGAAACTTGTCTGCAAAATTTGGTGCAATTTCGAGTTGGTTTGATAAGAATCGGACGCATGGTTGTGTTCCTAGCTACTCTTGAGTTTGCTTTTGAAATTCATGTGTTTTGATGTCCGATTCGTGGTTCCAGATGTTTTGATTGCGCGAGCAAGTTTATATGATGTTATTACACTTATGTGCATGTTTGGATAGTTTTGAGGACTGCTGGTGCAGTGCCTGTTTCTGGTGTCTGTTGCAGATCTTGCATTTGCGAGCCTCGCTTTTGCGAACAATACTAACGTCCCTATTATCGGGGGCGCTGCATCTTTAATGGATGCAGGTGGTTCTACAGTAAGCGGCATTGATCAGTGATAGCAGTACACTCTTTTTAGCTGATTTGGTGAGCCCCACTTCATTTCGGGGTCGTGTATCTTTTGTTTCTCATGTACTGTGTTTTGAGGTATAGCCGGGGCCTTGTTGCCAACATTTCTATATTACTCTTCTATTGTACTTAGAGGCTCCGTAGACAAGTTGTGGGTTGTGTTTGATGTTGGGAAATTGAACTAGAAATGTTGGTATTTGGAAATCATGTTTTTCATTAATTCTATAAACTCGTAATATTTTAGAAATTATGAATGAAGCTGCTAATAGGAATGAAATGAGAGTTGTTAATGAAATCTTTTCAGTATTTGATTAATGGAGTGCATCTCCTCTTTATTCATGGATGAGTTTGGGTAGAAGGAAATCTAACATGCTTGCTCGGCCGGGTTCTCTCGGTTGAGTGCCGGTGGCGCTTTCCGAGTTTGGGGCGTGAGAGTATGAGAATAACCGACCACATGTACTCAATAAGTAACAAACCTAACCTTAAGTTGAAAGTAGTGACGAGTTTTTACCAAGGTCGGGTCCAATTTCAATAACCAACAATAGTTCCTAACAAAATAATACAAGTAATACCAGAAGTAACTCAACGATCAAATGCTCAACAAAACATGATTTGTGAAAATAGTTCTACCTTTCAAGTACATCAATGAAATCCCAAATCGTTTACCGAAGTTGCCAAAAAAATGAGTAAGTTGAAAACAGTAATTTTCCCAAAAATTCTTTCCACAATAAATACGATGTTTCATTTTTTTTCTAGATAGCCAGTGAAAAATGCATCATTATTCCATAGGCCAGTATGTGTGAGAAGTCATGAATAACGTGATACCGTATAGCATAAGAAAAATACATCTCTATGCATGTATGTCATGTGTGCATGTCAATGCAATGTATCTCAGTGATAATACCATATGCATACTCTCAGAGTATCAATTCACTCAGTCATCCCCATCACTCAGTCCTCACAGTCACTCAATCCTCCCAATCGCTCGGCACTCGGCACTCACACTCACTAGGTACCTGCGCTCACTGGGGGGTGTACAGACTCCGGAGGGGCTCTTTTAGCCCAAGCGCTATAAATCGTATGGACAACTCACGTTCTATAGTATAAATATTTGGATCCGCACGGACAACTCACGTGCTGCACAGACAACTCACGTGCTATATAAATATATGGATCCGCATGGATAACTCACGTGCTATATAAAGCCTATAAGGCCTGCTGCAGGCAGGCAGCCCGATCCACATAATAATAATACTAATATATATAAATAAATCCAACATGGCATGCTGCGGCGTGCAGCCCGATCCCAAAACTATCCTCACAGTCAGGCCCTCGACCTCCCTCAGTCATCAATCTCTCCAGTCTCTCTCTCATAGGCTCACAATGTCATGAAAATAGCTCGAAAATGATGATATGATGTATCAATAAATAACAACAGAGACTGAGATATGATATGTAATGAAATGAATATGACTGAGTATAAATTTTCAATTCAAAATAAATAATTCACAGCAATATGACCTCTGTGGGTCCCAATAATACTGGCATATAGCCTCAACATGATTTTTAATATGATTCTCAACTCAATTTCTTTAACACATAAAACTACATAAAAAATGCCAAGATTATTTGACTAAAAAATTTCACGGAACCAATTACATCATAATTTCTATAGTGCACGCCCACACGCCCATCACCTAGCATGTGCGTCACCTCCAAACAATTCACATAATACGTATATTCAGGATTCATACCCTCAGCTCCAAGATTAGAAGAGTTACTTACCTCGAACAAGACGAATCCATTGTCGAGCAAGCTAAACAATGCTCCAGAAATCCCATTCTGCACGTATCAACTTCTGAACGGCTCGAATCTAGCCGCAATTAATTCGAATCAGTCAATACCAATTATTGTAATCAATTCCATAAGGAAATACTAATTTTTCAATAAAAATCCGAAATTAACTCAAACATCTCCCGTGCGTCCCACATCTCGGATCCCGACAAAAGTTACAAATTATGAACGCTCATTCAACCACGAGTCCAACCATACCAATTTTATCAAACTCCGACATCAACTCAACCCTCAAATCTTCAAATTAAAGTCTATGAAATTTTCTATCTTTTCAACCCAAAACACTTATATGTTGAAACAAAAACAATAGATTCGTATAATTTCACCAAAATTGAGTTAGAATCACTTACCCCAATCCATATGGTGAAAATCATCTTAAAAATCGCTTCAATCCGAACTCCATAGCTCCAAATGTGTTAAAATGGCCAAAACCTAAAACATTTAGCTTTTGTCCATGCATTTACTGTTCGCGATCACGGAAAATGCTTCGCGATCGCGAAGCACAAAAATTTCCAGCCCAAGATTTTCCTTTTGCGATCGCAGAAAACCACTCGCGATCGCGAAGAACAAACTCCCCAACTCTTCCAGACAGCCTCTAGTATAATGATCATAACATTTTGTACATAACTCCAAATAACAAATGGTTTGACTTTATGAGAACTAGACATCAATGGCTACAACTTTTATTTTTGGATCATCTCCAAATTCCTTATAGATTGCGAGATATAAGCTTCGAAAATCGGGTCAGTGCAGCAGAGATTTTGTTCTACGCGATCGCGAAAGAGCTTCCACGATCGCGATTCACATGGCCACAAACTGCTGTTTTCTCTTCGTGAACGCGAACAAATGTTCGCGATCGCGATGCACACCTCTATAGACAGAAACCAACAATTAAAAATGGTCTAGAAATGGTCTGAAACCACCCCGAAACTCACCCGAGCCCCTCGGGACCTCAACCAAATATACCAACAAGTCCTAAAACATCATACGGACTTAGTCGAAGCCTCAAATCACATCAAACAACGCTAAAACCATGAATCATGTCCCAATTCAAGCTTAATAAAACTAAGAAATTCCAACTTCTACATTCGATGCTGAAACCTATCGAATCAAGTTCGATTGACCTCAAATTTTGCACACAAGTCATAAATGACAAAATAAAACTATTCCAATTTCCAGAATCGGATTCTGACCCCGATATCAAAAAGTCAACTCCCCGGTCAATCTTCCCAAAAATTCAACTTTTGCCATTTCAAGCCTAATTCCACTACGGACCTCCAAATAATTTTTCGGACACACTCCTAAGTCCAAAATCGCCATACAGAGCTATTGGAATCATCAGAATTTAATTCCGAGGTCGTTTACACATAAGTGAATATCCGGTCAACCTTTCCAACTTAAATTTTTAATTATGAGACTAATTGTCTCATTTTACTCTAAAATCTTTCCGGACCCGAACCAACTAACCCGATAAGTCATAAATCAATTGTAAGGCATAAATTGAGTAGTAAATGGGGGAACGGGGTTGTAATACTCAAAACGACTGGTTGGGTCGTTACACGAAGTTCGCAATTGCGACACCTGAAGCTGGGTAAAAAATGGGTAAAACGGGACTTAACTCATTTTACACCATTTCTCAACTCTAAACACTTTAGAGGCGATTTTTCGAGAATTTGTTCTTCCCAAAATCATTGGTAAGAAACTCTAATCCATTTTATTTCAATTCTTCATTATTTTTCATCTGTTTTTAACATCAAATTTAGACCTCAAATTGAGGTCGAATTTCAAAACAAATCACATAACCGGGCTCAGGGGTGAATGGGTCATCGGGTTTTGGTACGAATCTCGAGTTTTGACCAAGAGGTTTTGTTGACTTTTTCCAATTTCATTAAAGATCAAATTATTTTCACTTGTGGGTAGTTTCTAAAGCTTATTTTGAATTATTTGAACGATATTTGGCTAGATTTGGTTGGTTTGGAGGCTTGTTCGAAAGGAAAAGCCATGGTTGATTGTTGAGTTGATTTCGCAAAGAGGTAAGTGTTGTATCTAACCTTGACTTGAGGGAATTAGGACTTGTTAGACTATGTGTTATGTGAATTATGTAGGGAAACAACGTATATGCAAGGTGACGAGTGTATATGCGTCGTCACGGGATTAAACATGCGGGATCGGTCTATTTACTTTCATGTTTTCATTTATTCCCTATTATCTCTTATTATATGCTTTAATTTCTACACATTCTTACTTGATATCTAAGCTTTACTTGTTAATTTTTATTTAATTGTTACTTGTTTTGATTTGTACATTTTCACTCAATATTTTCTTACTTGCTACATGTTCCTACTTGCCTTAATTGTATATTCTAAATGTCACATATTTTTACTTGCTTTTATTGTCTTTATATTACTTGATGCACTCTATTATGTTATTTCGATTACGTGAGACATTTAGCTATTCTTGTATTGATGAATCGTCAAGGTTTGGGATTACGAGATGTTGGATATTCTCCGTTTGAATTTGCACTTCTTTAATATTCCGCATATTTCCTTCTCTTTTGTGTTGATATCACGTAAAAGTGGTGTTGAGTTATTTATGTTAATAAATTAATATTGGAAGATCGGGTTACGCACTGCAACGGTACTGAAATAAATTAATATTGAGAAATCGGATTTCACGCTACAACGGAACGTGAAATATTATGATTTCATATTGGAAATGAGTTGTACATTGTATAAGATATTATGTTGAAACTTGGGAACAGGTTGCACGCTGCAACGGTCTTAGTGTGTTGTAGTTGTTTGTGGTTGTAGAGCTTATTCTCTATATTGTGATATGAGATTTGAGACTATGTTATTCTAAGGCCTTCTAGTAGTTGACCTTCGGGTCCGTTCATATGAGTTTACTTCTTTATTTCTATTCCTATTTTCTGTTATTATTATTTCGTACATGTTATTTGTGAGTGACTTGCCATAGCCTCATCACTACATAGTCGATGTTAGGCTCGGTACTTACAGAGTATATGGGGTCAGTTTTACTCATGCTACACTTCTACACTTCTTGTGCA
The DNA here is from genome assembly GCF_000715075.1 of Nicotiana tabacum. Lineage (NCBI taxonomy): Eukaryota > Viridiplantae > Streptophyta > Magnoliopsida > Solanales > Solanaceae > Nicotiana > Nicotiana tabacum. The sequence goes on from NC_134092.1 coordinate 39,583,906, forward strand.
GATACTGGTGTTGGTCCCAGCGGCGCATAGCGGAGACTATTCGAATTAAACTACTTTTGGAGACTTGAGGTAGAGCTACTGGCGTTCGCAGTCCCTGAAGTCCCCTTTTACCCTATCTTTATTGTTTTCCTTATTTCGAATAGTTGTAATTCGTTCAGACTTAGTTGTAGAATTCTAGTATGCTCATGTATTCTTGGCTCCATATTTTTGGAATATGTTTAAACTACGCTATGTTGTATTTATCACACCTATTTTAGACTAGTATAGCTTCGTATTATTAATGTTCTCTTTTAAATTGTTAAAACGGGTTAAGTAATTAGCTAACGTTGGCTTTCCTAGCTAGTGGGATGTTAGACTCATCACAGCCCTGAGGTTGGAATTTCGGGTCGTGACGTTGCCCCTATAGAAATGCTTTCTACATATGGAGATGAATACTAATCTAAGTTGTCTAAATGAACACTTAAGCAGAGCATTGGACAAAACTTAAGCAGGATATTTCTTCCTCAATCAGTAAACACACAACCAGGTAATTCATTCATAGAGGTTCAACAGAGGTCCGGTGTGTTATTACAGTTAGACAAATGCATCAGACTACATGGCAATCACTTCCATCACATAAACATGGTTTTTACATATAGAGAGCCTAAGTTATCAAAATTGGGAACTAGATAAACCTATGCCCAATTTCATGACAGTCACTTAAAAGTTGTCAAACTCATTGATTAGGAAGTAATGGTTCATGTTCAAGCTTCATAAGATATTCTACATCCAAACTGAAGGTTTTCAGGTTTAGACTTAGTTTCATAAGAGTCTTGTTAAACAGAGAACTAGAGAAAAGCTACTACATCCGTTCTAGTTTATGTGAACCTATTTCCTTTTTGGTTCGTTCCAAAAGGAATGACCCCTTTCTAAATTTGGAAACAATTTAGCTTAAACTTCCAATTCTACCCTTAACGAAAAGCTTTTATAACCACACAAATACTCTGGACCTCTTTTTGACTTGTTTAGGACCACAAATTCCAAAAGTCTTCATGTTTCTTAAACTTCGTGCCCAGTCAAACAGGTTCACATAAATTGAAACAAAGGAAGTAATAAAACAGGATAAGATGAACTTCATCATGTAATTTGGAACTTAAACAAGTAAGCCTTATAGACATGATATCTACAACAACAAAATAGCCTTATGATAATAGAGAATAACATTTATAGCTAATACTAATAAAGAAGAAAATAACTTAATTCAGAAGAGGTTTAATACACGAACAAAATAGTGCCAAAGTCATGCCAAATAGACAGATCCTACAACATGCTTCACAATCAAATTAAGCGAGTAAACTCTGAGAACGCAACTGCTAACATGAGTTTTTTTAACTAACATACACTATACCAATCAAACATGAGAACTATCGGATTTATTTGTCATGCACAGAAATTTGAACGTTGAAGTAAACGGAATGAAAGCATACTGACCTTCTTCAGGACAACAAACCAAGTATTGAACCTTAGCCATTCCGGAATCATCTCAAGAATGATCAACTCGACTAGAAAGAGAAAAGAAAGGACTGTGAGTAAAGAAACTAGAGATTTAAAGCCTTTTCAGTTAATTTTAGTGCATTTACTAGGCTATTGATTCATGGTTGTTGAGGCAATTAAAGCCCGATATTTATAGCCAAAAGTTGGGGCTTTAGGGTTTGAAATTTGGAGCTTCAGATTCGAACAAAAGATGAAAAGAAGCAGTGACGAAATTATGACGATAACTCATGATAAAATAAGGGGAATAGAGGTAAACAAATCAGAGGGAAAGGGGTGAAGACTTTTACCATCTCCTAAAATGATGAAAGAACTGGTCATTTGAAGCATTATCCGACCATAAATCTTTCTGATATAAGCTTTACACAGCGGGCTTTGAGTTTGACCTCTAGATCTTCAAAGATTATACTGAGGTCAAGGATTCTCTATAATTTTTGAGAATTTATCTCGATCTTGGGGTGCATGTGAGGCGATGATGAGAAATGAAGTGGTGCCAGTTGAAATCGACACTCTTTTGTGTTAGGGTTTCAAATCATACCATGAGAAAGGAGGTGATGAGAAAATGAAAACAATGGCGAGATTTGCGACTATGAGGAAAGTGAGGGATGATGAGGAAGGGAAAGGGGGCGGTTGGTGTAGTGGAGAGAATGAGAGAGATGGGAGAAAAGGGAAACGGTGGTCGTTGGATTATAATGATCTTACGGTTGTACTTAATGGGTAAATTAAAGGTTGAAATTTAGACAGTTAGATTAGGGCATGGACAGTCGAGATCGGTTGTGTTTGTTGTGTGAGAGTTTGGAGATGCTGACGTGGTGCATAGTGATTGGTGGAAATATAATGGTACGGATTGCCAAGTGAGAGGGATGTTAGGCTGATTGGACCGGGCCAGGGGTATTTTGGGCCAATTTTATTGGTGCTTTTGATAGAAATGGATGAAAATGAAATTAAATACATAGCCATCTTAATTGGATTTCAACAATTACAAGTATAGCCTATTGAGATTTTAACCTCCTTTTATCATAATTAATTTGGTTAAACTTCTTTAATCCCAATAAGGTATAATATGGTGTTATTAGTAAGTTAGTATATGTATATGTATTTGTAAGCTAATTTTATATAATAAAAAACATTTAATATCTTATAGTTATCTTAGAAATTACATAAAGGGCCGATGAACTAAAAATAGCAGTAATATAACCATAATGCTTGAGGTTAAATTACTACTATAATTATAGGCACATCATTAGAGTTAATAACTATTATTATATGTTTTAGAAAAATATGAAACATGTAATTTGAATATCAATGTTTTTAAATACTTTATTACGTCATTGTTGATCAAGAAGTGTAATAAATTGATTGAAAAAGGGAGGACCAAAATTGGTCGTCAACATTCCTCGTCAAGCATAAATATTTAAGGTAATATCAAGAAATATGGGAAGCACAAACAACATCAAGAAAGAGCGATTGAATATAGCTTGCCATTCAGGCAATATTCATTACTTTGCACCAATAGCCAAATCAACAATTCAATACTTTCATCACCCCTATATAACAACAAGCTTAACACGGCTACTAACACGAATGAAAACTGTCAAGAAGTCTTACAATCTAGAAAAAACATGAAAATCATAATACATGAAGCAAGAAGATGTAAATAACTAGTTCTATCTGCATGCTCTGCCCATAGCAAACTCATATACATCTGTTATCTTGCATATCGATGCTCCCAACACGTATAACACATAGCAATTAGACACAACTAAATCCTACTTCCCTCAAATCAAGGTTAAATAAGACATTTACTAATTTCTGACATAAATCAACCTTCAAACGTGGCTTTTTCTTTAGCACAAGCCTTCAAACCACTCGAATCTTGCCAATTAATATTCAAATTAGTCAAAACAAGCTTTAAAAACAATCATAGTATCAAAAAGGATCTATTTTTATCATATTTGAAAAAATCAATAAAAAGTCAATGGGGCTCACATAGTCGAAATATGAAATTAAGACTAATTTTCGTGTCCAATATCATGATTTGACCTCAAATTGAGGTCCAAATTCTAAAAATTAGTCCTCTTAAGTTTATTCCCAAAACTCCAATTTCTACTCTTTAAATTACAAGATTTAGGGAGAAATATCAATGGGTGTTCATGAAGATAAATTAAAACTAGGTTAAAATACTAACCAATAAAGTTGGGATAAAAATCTCTTCAAATATCTCCTCAATCAATGATCTAGATCTCAAAAATGGTGAAAATAATTAAATCCCGATTTTCAGCCCTTTACATACATGGGCGTCAGGTGCTCTTCGTGTTAGCGAAGGACCTGTCGCGTTTGTAAAGAACGTTGGTCATAGCGTTCACGAAGACATCATCCCCCAAGCCTCCACCTTCGCGATCTAACGGTCACGTTCGCGATGAAGAGCCATCAGTCAGCCTCCCCGAATTCCCATGCCTATATGTTTGCGTGAGGGTCACCGCATTTGCGAAGGCCTAGTCCCTCCAGGACCTTGCGTTCGCGAGCTTCCCTTCGCGTTCGTGATGTATAAACCACCCTTGCCCCAAAATTCCCATTCGCGATCTTGAAACTGGATTCACGATTGTGAAGAACTGTGAAACATCAAAAAACAAGCTAACTCTACAAGGCCAAAAGTGATCTGAAACTCACATACCCCTCCCCCTACCCTCCCCTCCCCCGGGGCCACTCCAAGCATCCACACAAGTATAATAATATCATACGAACTTGCTTGCGAGCTCAAAACATCAAAATAACATCCAAAATCAACAATCAAATATCAAAACTTAAAGATTTCAAAGTTCATAACTTTAATTTTTCAACTTTTCAAAATAGGTGCCGAAACGGCCTCGGGTCAATCAGGACCCCAACCAAACATGCATACAAGTCCAAAATTATCGTATAAACTTACTGGAATCGTCAAAATAGCGATCTGAGATCGTTTACCAACAATAGGGATCGTGGTCAATTCTAACCATTCTCAAGTTCAAAAATCAAGTTTTCTTTGAAAATCACATTTAAACTTTTCGAAAATCAAAACGTACAATGCACGCAAGTCATAAATCATCAAATAGTACTATCAAAGGTCTCTAATCATGAAATGAGGAGCTACAACTCAAAACGACCTATCGGGTCGCTACATTTTCTTAAAGGCCACAAATATGATTTATCATGTTCGTGTGTTGGTTGTGGTTTATCCTAAAGTTGTTGTTTCCCGTGCCACTCATATTCAGAGATGTATACTCAATCAAAAGTTGATTATGTAGTTTAACCTCCCTTTGTTTCTACTCTTGTATGAGAATTGAGAAAGCTTGTGCAATGCTATGTAAGGGATTCATCATCAGTATACTTCCTCTTACCACTGTATAAACTTCGTTTAGGCCCATTAAGAGTTGTATCAACCTTCTATCTTGCCCAGCCTTATGCATATTAGCATTGGCTCCCCATGTGCATTGACAACTACACTACGCATGTGCATTCAGCGTGTTTAATTCTTCCCATAGCGTTTTCATTTTTGTGTAATATCCAGTGATATCAAGGGTTCCTTGACTCAAATCATTGATCTCCTTTTTAAGATGGTATAATTTCGCACCATTCGTCTGATCATACTTATCCCCAGGCTCATGCCACATATCTTTGGCATCATTCACGTATTGCAAACTATCTTCTAGATCCTTTCAAAAGGAATTTAAGATCCATGAAGTCACTATATCATCGCATCGCTCTCACTAGTCAAATATTGCATGTCCAACTGTTGGCTTCTAACATTTTCCTATGATGAAACCAGCCTTAGTTTTCACTGAAATAGATCTAATTACACTTCTCCTCCAGGATCTATATCATGTACCATCAAATACTACAGGCAACAATACTGATCTGGCACTCTCCGATGGGTGCATGTAGTATCTAGGGCATCCTTGTTCCCAACACTATCCTTATCTCCATCCATTAATCAAGTTGTTAATCACAGAAGAAGTGATCAATCGATGAATCTAAAAGAGAGTCAAGAATCAGCTGCTAAATTGCAGAGAGAAATCACATAAAATATACGATTCTGAGGAAATCTCAGAGTAAATTGCCACAAACTACTAATCTCAGATAGAGATTACAGAAAAGTTACAACTTTTAACAAATCGCAAAGTGAATCACAATTTTGAAAAACCTAAATCCCCAATCCAAAATTGAACAACTTTAAAGACGAAAAAGAAGAGAATAATCGTTGTCCCGCCCCGTTTTCTCGCGAAAGCGGGATTCGGCGTTGTGACAACTCTTTTAAATGGGTTGTATTAAAAGAGGAGAGTCGCCACCTAACAATTTTTAAGGTGCATTAGGGCACCTATTATGCAGATAACTCTTTTGACTAGTCAACGCCACCAAAGATCGAGTAAGGGCTCAAATTACGTCAAAGAGAAGGTGTTAGGCACTCTTCGAGGTCCACAATTGTGGGTCCCAACCGAACTTAAAACTATGTGGATTATGATCAGGCAAGATGATCAAAGAGAATAAAAGGTGAAAGAGTTTTAGTATAACACAATGAGAATTGATAGAAATCTTAAGAGTTACAAAGATATAATTATAACGGTCTATATATAAAGAAAAGGAGGGGTCCTAAGTTTTTTAGCCTAAAGAATTACCCCGTGCAACATAAATAATACTTCGCAACTCCCTTGAGATAGGGAATTACTCATATTATTCAGCGGGCACAGACTATCATCTCCTGCTACCCGATTACTATGTTAAAGTTATTTACCTAAACTGAGCTAGTTCAATTCTAAGTCGTACCCTATGCGTGCTCTACATGTCCCATGCCTATGGTCGAGGAGGCATTGGACCTCTATTTGGGTGGTTCTAGACTTTACTTAGGCTGCTTAAAATGATAAAACTAAGAGACATACAAAACACGTAGGACTTCATATAAAGATAGTTAAAGGCTCAAGTTAGCCTCCACACTTAGACAACGAATGCATGCAAGCAGATTCAGTATTATGAATAAGCAGTTTCAGAGTTTAGGCAAATTAAAGTCATTAAGCCCCTATAGACATGGTTACTATGTGACTCTAAATTCCAGCATTATTGCTCTTAGTGGCTTAGGCGAAAGGAGCAGTAAACTATTTGTAAGCTTAGAGCTATTAGCGCCGATTTTATAGGTATGCATCTTAGGAAGGTGACATGGTCCTATAGGCATGATTTCTAACAGTGGCATAGTTAAGCAATGAAACCGTGTTTGAGAGTACAGCATTAACGTTGTTGATCTCATAACCATTTTAAGCGAGTGATAATACCATATAGACAGGATTTCTAACGATTGACAATGGAAACTGATTTTTTATACTTAGCCCCTATAGGCATATTTTCTAGGCGAGCAATATGATAACAATAGAAATAGCAAATTAGCCAATTAAAGTCCTATAGGCATGATTTCTAGATGAAGATCAGTAGAACATAACCTAGTATAATCCTATAGGCATAGTATCTAATGAATATGCTGCATATATACAAATTGAAGGAAAGTTTATTGGCATTTTGTTTCCTATAGGCATGTTGTCTAGTAACACATAGCAGTAGATATAGGAATAAATAAAGCACTTAAGCTCATGCGTTGATAGTAAACAAGTTGTATGAGTGCGTGATTCCACTAGTGGCATAATTTCTACTAGTGTACTTGGATATTAAACAACATATATGGCAAGTTGATAACATGTAAATCATGCAAACCCTATAGGCATATTTTCTACCCTTTCATGTAAACCTTAGAATATACCCATTTTTCCAATTTCACTAACACCCCAAATTGTTTGTTATTACAAATTATTACATGCCCAGATAATGTAAATATAAATATTACACAAGAAATAATAGTAGGCCTATAGCAGGCCCAAAAGGAGACACCCAGTATGTCACAGCCCAAAATCCGTTAAAGGTCGGGATGGTATCGGGCACCACTGTCACGCAAGCCAACAATAAATAGTTAATTAAATTCTCATTTTTATATTTTTGAAATCGTAAATTTACTTCAATTTATCTAGTAAAAGATGAATTTACAGAATAAATAACAATGTTTTTCTAATTTCAATACTGAACATCCCATAATTATCCCAAAATCCGGTGTCACAAGTGCATGAGCCTTTTCTAGAAATTTAAAATAAAATACAATAACTGTTCGGAATACAATTTGGACAGGAAAGAAAATACAATACTCTGAAGGAGACTTTGCTGGCTGTGGTGCATCGTATAGAATGCATATCACCTAAGTCCCCGCCAAAATCGCGCCTCTGCGCCCACAAGGCCGCTAAACATATGTGTACCTGCACAAAAATGTGCATGAAGTGTAGTATGAGTACGTAAATCAACGCGTACCCAATAAGTATCCCGCCTAACCCCGAAGAAGTAGTGATGAGGGGTCGACTTCGACACTTACTATGGGCTATAAATAGGATATCAATGATATAATTAAGTATGGATTATATGAATGGTTGCAAGCTCAATATTTTGAAGTAAGTAAGCAGTTCTTTTATAATTAAGAAATCTCCAAATTTATCTCCCATTATTTAACAATTTAACTCAGGCCGAGAAGGCAATATCATTATTTATAAATTTCAAGGCAAGCAATACAAGCATGCGCAAAATCATGACAAGGTCGTACGGCCCGATCCAACAAATATTTAAAATGTGCACTGCCAGAGGGTCGAATGGCGCGAACCATAGATGCATCTATTCAATCTGCCGAGGCGTTCGACCCATTGCTCTTTTACCAGTCAAGGGGGAATTATCCAAGGAAATGTCAATTGCTCTTTTAACAGTCAAGAAATGATGTTTAGCTTTTTAGAAATTTTATTTACCAAGTTCGATATGATTTAAGCATTTTAAATTGACACAATTTATAATACCCTACCCCAAGGCGAATTGAAGGAAACCATAACACCATTTATAATACCCTACCCCAAGGCGAATTAAAGGAAACCATAACACCGACAAACTTAACACATCATAACCAATCGAGGACGATGACGCCATATCACAGGCGCAGATTCCACCACGCTCGAAAACATCGAGTCGCGCTACTCCATCAACCCAAGTCTGAACATTCTTAGTTCGATTGCCTCCTTCGTCAGAAGTAAAATACTGAATCTCTGAATCATGCACTGAGTAAACCCCCTTTCAAGTCATTCAATGCCCCGAGACATAAGCATGCATCCTACCATCACATTAATATTGTGCGATAACAACTCATGAGCATCATAGCAACCTGTACATAGCCTCAAAGCTCTCAGAAGTACAGCTACTGAGCTAAAATGACAGAATATTCTTCCACAAGGCGACGAGAATAGCTCAATCAACTATGCAGGGAGAAACATCCCACACCACATCTGTAGTACCATTACAATTCCTCAATTTTCAACTTATAACCAGCGCTTCATATCGCATAAGATTGAATGGGAAAGATATAAAGGCATAAGCCTCAAAGGAATCAAATCGCACGATGAGGAATCGAGAAGGGAAGTGCTCCTAACAGCCATGTAGCCTCTTGAAGATAAGTACAGACGTCTCTGTACCAATCTGCAAGACTCTACTAGACTCGCTCATGACTCGTGAGACCTAAGTGAACCTAGTACTCTGATACAATGTTGTGACGACCTAAAATCCGTTAAAGGTCGTGATGGCGCCGGACACCACTGTCAAGCAAGACAACACTAAATAGATAATTAAATTCTCATTTTTTATATTTTGAAATCGTAAATTTACTTTAATTTATCTAGTAAAAGATGAATTAACAGAATAAATAACAATGTTATTCTAATTTTAATACTAAACATCACATAATCATCCCAGAACCCGGTGTCACAAGTGCATGAGCCTTTTCTAGAAATTTAAAATAAAATACAATAACTGTCCGGAATACAATTTGGATAGGAAAGAAAATACAATACTCCGAAAGAGACTCTGCTGGCTGCGGTGCATCGTATAGAATGCATCTCACCTAAGTCCCCGCCATAATCGCACCTTTGTGCCCACAAGGCCGCTAAACATATGTGTACTTGCACAAAAATATGCAGCAAGTGTAATATGAGTACGTAAATCAACGCATACCCAGTAAGTATCCCGTCTAACCCGAAGAAGTAGTGATGAGGGGTCGACTTCAACACTTACTATGGGCTATAAATAGGATATCAATGATATAATTAAGTATGGATTATATGAACGGTTGCAAGCTCAATATTTTGAAGTAAGTAAGCAGTTCTTTTTTAATTAAGAAATCTCCAAATTTATCTCCCATTATTTAACAATTTAACTCAGGCTTAGAAGACAATATCATTACTTATAAATTTCAAGGCAAGAAATACAAGCATGCGCAAATCATGCCGAGGTCGTACGACCCGATCCAACAAATATTTAAATTGTGCATTGCTAGAGTGTGATGACCCAAAAGGTCATCTTAAGCTTTAGAACTCGAATCTGCTCTCTTAAGCCTTAAAAATCTCATTTTTACCCTCATCTATTTGCATGCGCAGTCTGGGTAGGTTTCCGGAAAGGTTTTATGTTAAAAACTAATGAAAATAAGAATTTTTGCCTTAAAAGTTGATTTTAGTTGACTTCGATCAACATTTTTGGTAAACAGGCCTGGATCCGTATTTTGACGGTCCCGGTAGGTCCGTATCAAATTTTGGGACTTGGGTGTATGCCCGGAATCGAATTCGGAGGTCCCTAGCTCAAGTTATGAATTTTTGAGGAAAATTAATTATTTTTAAGAATTGATTGATGCATGGCATTGATGGTATCTGGTCCGTATTTTGGTTTCGGAGCTCGGTACAGTTTCATTATGATATGTAAGACTTGTCTGTGAAATTTGGTGAGAAACGAAGTTGATTTGACGTGATTCGGACGTCTAGTTGAGAAGATAGGATGTTTAAAGTGTTCTTGAGAATTGCATTTGATTTGGTGCTAAATTTGTAGTTCTAGGTGTTGTTTTGGTGATTTAATCGCGCGAGCAAGTTTGTATGATGTTTTTAGACTTGTGTGCATGTTTGGTTTGGAGCCCCGAGGGCTCGAGTGAGTTTCGGATAGGCCACGGGATGTTTTGGACTTGGGAAAAATCTGGTTTTATGTAGATTCTAGTGTCTGGCATATCCTTCTTCGCGTTCGCGAAGGTCCTCTCGCGAACGCGAAGAGTAATCTGGTGAGGCTGAGAATTCTTCTTCGTGAATGCGAAGGCCTGGTCGCGAACGCGAAGTGATGGGGGATTTAACCTTCACGAACGCGACTTGACCATCGCGAACGCGAAGCACTTGGGGACCTGGGGGAGGGTTGGTCATGTTCTTCTACACGAACGCGTCCACTGTGTCGCGAATGTGAAGGCTTTGGGGGAGTTTCCTTATGCGAACACGTAGAAATACTCGCAAACATGAAGGCCTTAGGCCGCTGTGCATCGCAATAATCGCGACAGGCCTCTCGCGAACGCGATGAAGGCATGTCGAGTGACTTAAAACAGACTCCAAACACGGGTTTGAGCCATTTCTTCAACATTTATCAAGAACCAAACGGGTAGAGGCGAATTCCAAGAGTCATTTTCTTTCCCAAATTATTGGTAAGTGATTCTAAACCATTTTCTTTCAACTACCCATTACATTTCTTGAATTTTCAACCTAAAATCTAGAGTTTTCATGGTAGAATTAGGGGTTAGGGTAGAAACTAGGGGTTTCGGGAATTTGGGGATTTAGATTACAATTTGAGGTCGGATTCCACAACCAATTATATATTCGGGCTCGGGGGTAAATGGGTGAATGGAATTTGGTCCGAACCTCGGGTTTTGACCAAGCGGGGCCGGGGTCGATTTTCGACTTTTTGGAGGAAAATTTAGGAAATCTAGATTTATGCAATGTAATTGATTCCTTTAGTAATATTTTATATTATTAAGTCATTTTTTAATAGATACGAGTGGTTTGGAGGTGAATTCCAAAGAAAAAGCTGTGATTGAGAATTAAGTGGCCTTCGGAGCGAGGTAAGTGTTGTGTCTAACTTTGGCTTGAGGGAATAGGTATTGTGTGAGTATTTACTACGTGTTTTGTTGTTGAATACGACGTATAGTTGAGATGACGAGCATCTATACGTTATGGTCGAGTCATAGCACGCGAGTGAAATTCTATTCTTGCAAATTTACAGTCTTAAATCTTGTTATCCATGCTTATTGTTGTTGTTGAAATGTTGGGAAACTTGTATCCGGTTCCATCAAAATCGATAAAATTGTGAATTATTGATTCGAGGTTGAGATGTTAAATTGTGAAAGTAATCATTTATGAAATATTGATTTTCTTGTGAAACTCCTCTCTATTCGTTGTTATTGATTTTGTGAATTGTGAGGAAGAGTGTAAAGCACGAAGGGTGATGCCGTGCATAATTTAATTATATTATGAGGAAGAGTGTAAAGAACGAAGGGTGATGCCATGCATAATTTAATTATATTGTGAGGAAGAGTGTAAAGCACGAAGGGTGATGCCGTGCATAATTTATTTATATTGTGAGGAAGAGAGTAAAAGCACGAAGGGTGATGCCGTGCAGTCTTATTTGTTATTTGGCGAGGTTGAGAGTAAAAGCACGAAGGGTGATGCCGTGCAGTTTTCCTTACTGTCTTAATTGCTCAATTCATTTAAGGATTTCCGGTTTAATTATGTCTTTTCATTATTCTCACTCCTTATGTTGTATTTCTCCACTGTATGTTCCCCTACCGTTATTTCTGCGTTATTTCTTATTTACTGTTATTGCCACTAGCATGATTATACTGTTCAGGTTATATGTGGGTGTCTTGTCTTAGCCTCGTCACTACGTCACCGAGGTTAGGCTCGATACTTACCAGTACATGGGGTCGGTTGTACTGATGCTGCACTCTGCACTTTCTGTGCATATTTTGATACCGGCTCAGGTTGATCGAGATTTGCTACTGGTCCGTTGTCCGGAGACTCAAGGTAGATCTGTCGGCGTTCACAGACCTTGAAGTCCCCGTCTATCCTTTATGTCTTACTGTTTTCTTTCATTCAGACAATTGTATTTCTTTCAGACTATTACTTGTTGTAAATTCTAGAATGCTCGTGAATTGCGACTCCAGATCCGGGTGGTAGTAGTTAATACAGATTTATGATATTCCGCACTTATTATATTTCATTGTAGTTAATTAATGTTAATTACTGAATGGAAATAAGAAATTGGTAAATTATTCTCTAACGTTGGCTTGCCTAGCAAGTGAAATGTTAGGCGCCATCACGGTCCCGTTGGTGGGAAATTTTGGGTCGTGATACAGAGGGTCGAATGGCGTGAACCATAGATGCATCTATTCAATTTCCCGAGGCGTTCGGCCCGTTCCACAAAGATAAACACATTCAAACGGTCAATCAAAACTTTACCAAGGGGGAATTATCCAAGGAAATGGCAATTGATCTTTTAACAGTCAAGAAATGATGTTTAGCTTTTTAGAAACTTTATTTACCAAGTTCGATATGATTTAAGTATTTTAAATTGACAACAAGGTTGTGAATATTACAAGTAGAGCATGCTTTTGGGTCCTAGACTACTCGGACTTAAGCATAATAGTAGCTACACATGGACTTTCGTTACCTCGTGCGTACGTAGCCCCCACAAATAGGAGCACATATTGATTTATTTCACCTATGGGGTAAATTCCCTCTTATAAGGTTAGAAAGGATACTTACCTTGCTCCGAAGTTCCATAACCGGCTTTCGAGCCCTTCAAACAACTTGAATCGATGCACAATGCTCCAAAGCTAGCTAATAATTATGTAAACCCATTAATATATACTCAAATACTCAATATAATCCAATTTCTAACCACGATCGAAAAGTCGATAAAAATCACCCTCGACCACGTGCCCGGATTCCAAATATTTTTGAAGATAATCTTTACCCATAACCTCACGAACTCAAATATATAGTTTATTCTCAATTACATGCCTAATTTTGTGGTCAAAATTCAAAAACACCAAGTTTTAGGTCTTCTACCGAAAACCCCACAATTTATACTAATTTTCATGTTTAAATCCTTATACAAACCATTTATTTAACTTATAATAAGGGAGAATCACTTACCATGAGTTTCTTGCTGAAACTCTCCCCTTGAATCTCTTCAAAGTTTCCCAAACCAAATGAAAATGGGAGAAAAATGGCCCAAACCCCTCTTAAAAGCATTCTGCCCAGCCCGACCTTCGCACCTGCCAAATTCCGCACATGCGGTCCTCACTGCCCAGCCAAGACCTCGCACCTACGAAAGTTTCTTTGCTTCTGCGAGCATCGCATGTGCTACCTACTATGTGCATCTGCACAATTTATGCACCAGCGGTATCTGCCTCGCGGCTGCGCACTCGCAGGTGCGCTTCTCCAGTCCACTTCTGCAGCTCCCCCAGCTCCAGTCCTTTCTCTCTTCTACGAGCAAATCTACCGCACCTGCGGCCAAAGTCGCGCAGGTGCGATTACACCAGAAACATTAAGCTTCATAATTTCTTAAGTCCAAAAATCGATCAACACGTCCCAAAACACGTCCAGAATTCACCTGAGGCCCTCGTGACCTCAACCAAATATGCCAACACGTCCCAAAATACGTTACGAACTTAGTTGAGCCTTCAAATCACATCAAACAACGTCGAATTCATGAATCGCACCCCATTCCAAGCTTAATGAAATTTATAATTTCACCTTCTACATTCGATGCTGAAACCTATCAAATCACGTCTGATTGACATTACGGACCTACTCCAACTTCCGGAATCGAAATCTGACCCCGATATCAAAAAGTCCACTCCCGGTTAAACTTTTCAAAATTATCCAAATTTCCAACTTTCGCCAAATGACTCCCAAAATGACCTAGGGACTTCCAAATCCATTTACGGACGCGCTCCAAACACCAGAATCACCATAAGGAGCTATTCCTAGGCTCGGAATCCCAAACGGACATTGATAACATTGAAATGCACTTCAACCCAAATATTTGGAATTCTTCCAAAATGCTAACTTCCACAATAGGTGCCTAAACGCTCCCGGGGCATCGAAAAATCCGATCCGAACATACACCCAAATCCGAAATCATCATACGAACCTGCTGGTACCTTCAAATCCCGATTCCAAGGTCGTTTACTCAAAATTCACACCTTAGTAAATTCCTTTAACTTAAGGCTTCCGAAATTCAAATTTTCTCTCCAAGTCAACTCCGAAATTCAATTCCGACCATACGCACAAGTCATAATACCTGAAGTGAAGCTGCTCATTGCCTCAAATTGTCGAACGACGCGCTAGAGCTCAAAACGACCGGTCGGGTCGTTACATAGTATTGCCTGGGCCTTCAACAAACTCTTTCTTCGCAAATGGCATGCTCAGATCCAAACAGGGGACTATACCTATCAACATAGCCCAAAAATGATAGAGGAACTCAGGCCAAACCAAAGAGTCACAAATTGACCATATGGCCCAAATATTAGATTATACATAAATCACTTAAACAAACCAGTTTGCATATTATACAAATAATGTGAGGAAGAAAAGCTAAATGCCAAAAACAGCCTAAGCTCCAGCAGCAAAGAGAGCGACCAAAAAATCCCAAATCCTAGTGTGTTAGAGTTCACAAGGGTCTCAAATGGATCCCGAGCAGTGCTTACACTAGAGAGGTCAATAGAGAGAGTTTTGGTGGCCTTGGCTTTCAGCCGGCCAAGAGTGATAGATTCAAAATAGTGTAGGTAACAAATGAGAGTGAGAGAACAATGATCAAATGATAGAACTTGAAGAGGTGCACTTATATTTTATAAGCAGACATGACAGGGGTAATTAAACAAAGAACATTCAAGCAAAAAGAATCAACATAACTCAAAGGACATGTTGATATCACAAGTTCAAACGCTTAGAAGATTGGACAGAAAATATTTTTGTAGAAAGCAGGGGAATCAGGTTTTCTGAGATTACTAACATACAAAGGCACACAATGCCAAACACTAACTTAAAGGAGTTAAAACCTAGGGGTTCAAATTATGTTAGGCATACATCACAATATCAGAAAGACAGACATGCTAACTTACATTATGAGAAAAAATAGTACCAAACATTGTAAGGAGACACAAACTAAGATAGCTACTCTAAAAGTCCCAACTAATCGCTAAAGATATAGTATTAAGCAGACCAAAGACATAGTGAGTGACAAAATAGCATGGGAGTAGGTGTCACGACCCAAAAATATCACTGTCTCAAAATAAACAACCAAGCATCCTAATATCAAACCAGCAATCGACAACTTATCAATTAACCAAAACAAGTCTCCACCATTACTAATCAACCCACTAACAACCAGAAATACTAATTGATCTCTAATTTCGATAAGAAAGTGCAATACTCATCATAAGTCTATAATAACAAAAGGATACTCATGACGCTAAAAGAATGACTATGGAGCGACTCTAAGAGTTCAAAGAAAAGACTATAATAATAAATAAAATCTCTGCCCACACGAACAAGTGCGAGGCTCACCAAGAACTATCAACCTGTGCGCTCTAATTAAAGAAATCCTCGCCCGCGTTAATTGTTGTCTCTGTTAAAAAACATTAGCGAGGAATGAGTCGCTAACTCAGTGAGTAATAATACTTAACCACAACCATTTTTAATGGGGACAAGTCAGAAAACATGCTAGTATATCAAACAGAAAATAACATGAGAATGCCCTTTTAGAAACAATAAATAATTTTCAGTCTCATCATGTTTTTCTTCTAGTATAATGCAATTAACAATTCAATAATAAGCTCGGTAACCACTGTATAATATAAATATTCACATTTGGGAGGTTTCAATGAACGTATCATGTAATCAGTATAACTGTGGACTTCTTCGCAAGAAGTCAAATATAACGGTAGTCCCTACTCGAGGAAAATCGGTAACGGTATGCTAGTTCTACCTTCCCACTAGCGAGGGTTGTAACGGTAATCGATAATTACAAGGTACACCGGGTCTAATAAACCCGTTGTTAGCTATGGGATCCTTCAATGTCTACTCTACGGGATCCTTCAATGTCTACTCCCATTTATACTTGTCTCTGTAATCCGTATATACTCGTAGAAAATATTTTAAAATAATATAGGGTATTTTGGTTCTTATCAAATCATATAATTTTATTTCGATAACAGTAAATTCATGTAACGGTAAAACAGATCTAGTGACAACAAAAATATTTAAAACCGCGGTAATCATCTCAAATAACTGTTTCGGTATCATATCGAGTAAAAAACGTGTCCCACATGCAACTCAAAATAATCGGTAATATATTCATATTAAAAATTATGTGTAAATCATGCAAGTTATGAAAACACAAATTGCGGTAAGATTACTACTCACAGTACTCGTGCCAAAATACCAAATGCTTCACCTCGAGCAATTCGTACAAATTCGTACAAATTCCTCCAATCAATGTATAATTACATAATACCGATCTCATGTTAATTGCCTTATTTAGGCTAAATCCATCACTAATTTAGAATACCCAATCCTCCAAGTTTTATATTTTATCATCAATTCGCCGAATTATATTTACTCATACTATGAGTAATTTAAATTAGTCCAAAATATTTTAAATAAAAAGGTATTTATATGGTTTATTCCCCGTACTGTTCAATTTCCTTAATCGTGTGCATAAATTAAAACTGAAATAAAATTATTATCCATAATATTCCTTCTTAATTGGTACTTATCTTTTGTGCTCAATACTAGACTTACCACATTCAAACTCAATTCGATATTGTCATTGCAATACAGTTAAACACCAAAACTCAATCCTTGTACCCTAACTTAATTTACACCTAACAAAGATCATATATAATGAGACTAGTTTAAGTACAAATACATCAATACCCTTCTTTTTCTAAGTGAATTTATCCTACAGAAACTTTGACCAACTTCCAATTGCATAATTTGCCCAGAATAACTCTTATTGATATTAAATTTCGTATACCTTGTGAAACCCTTTAAATATATAAAATGAGACAAAAGAATTACCAGAAGAAAAAAAGACAGATGAGAAATTTGAGTATTACCCGTAAAAATTAGTGCGTATTTAAAATTTCTCAAGGTTTGGTTCCAGCCTTTTTCTTCTTCTTCTTCTCCTTTTGAATATTTTTTTTTCGGCGTTTTTGAAGCTTCTGCTTCGGCGTAGCAGCCAGCCCCCCTTTTGCCCCCCCCCCTTTTTTTTTGGCAAATGGGCTTCGGCCCTTTTGCTTTACTCTTTTTTTTATTTTTATTTGTTTTTTTGTTTTTTTTATAGTTAGTTTCTTCTTCTTATTATTATTATTATTATTATTATTATGCTAATGACCAATACACCCTTATAAAAAAAATAGGGTATTACAGCAGGTCTCAGCATAGATTAGAGTATATTCTATTACAAGAATTCAGAACAAAGTAGGGAAGCCACTTATGCCAGGCAGTAAAGGTAAATACTCAGATACTAACATACGAGCTTAAGAGAGTCCAAATTGTTCCAGTTAAAAATGTACAAATAACATATCTAAGAACTAAAAATTTCAAGTAAAATCAAATACTAAAGAAGTTCATATCATAAACAAGTTCAATTCTGACAAGTTTGCACACACAGACAACCCATAAACATATTAGATCATGGAATTTCAAAGCTGTGAGTACACAAGACATGAACACAGAAGAACGAAATCGTAAAAAAATAAAGCCAAGAGACTTACCAGTTACCGGTTGAATAAACAGACAACAAGAAAGAACAAACTCCACGGTACTCTGAATACCAACAAAGAACAATAACCCACAATCTTAATGCATCAGAGTTCCCAAGGGCTTCAGATGAACCCCGCACACTGCTCGCACCAAGAAAAGTTGAAAAATCGAATTCCGGTGGCCTTGGCTTTCAGCCGGCCAATAACCAAAGTATAGAACATGAGAATGATAGAACAATAACTTCAATTTTTAGTGAATCTTCTGATTTTCGTCCCCTTGAAAGGGGAATGGGGAGGGATTTATAGAGTGGTTAAATCAGATGAGTAAATAGGGAAAGAAGTCAATCAAACATACACAAGGAAAGGAAAAATATACATGCAATCATAAAGCGGCCAGTAAAGGAAAGAAACCGAAAATCACACCCTAATTAGGGTTCAACGTTTGAAAATCCGTCTACTAGTATGAGAAATCAGCTATTCTTCCGTGTATATAGACGAGATATTGTCCATATCTTAGCGATTGAAGTTTAATGGGCCCGAATCTGAGAGATGGTACTTGCCAAGTTTAAGCAAGTACTAAGTGACACCATAGTCTTGCAAGTAATATTGAGGTAACACGTAAAAGGTAAGAAAATCACAGAAGGAATCCATGATTGAGACGGATTCGGAGAAGATTGAGGGGGCGGCTAGGGTTTTTGAAAGAGGGAGGACTGTTTAGAGGCTGCTGATGAAGGAAAATGGGGATTAGGGTTTGGGTGATGGTATATAAGGAGAGTGGGGATTTTAATTCGGATCGTTGATTATTTGAGATCAACGGCCAAGATTAAGAGTAAGGTGGGGCGGGTCATTATAAACGGGTTGTGCCCGGATTTTTAAAGGGTCGTTTGGGCTGCTGAGGTTATTGGGCCAGGGGTTCATTTGGACCTTAATTGGTCCGAAGTTCCCAATTTTGTGCAAGATTTTTTAAAATAGGAAATTAAGAGGAAAATAATTTAATCAAAAATAGTTAAATAAATTATAAAAATGTTATTTATGCAAATTAATACTTTAAAATAATAGTAGAAGATTATAAAAACATAAGATATTATTTTGACCTTGAATAAAATGACAAATGCAATAAAAATTGTAAAATATAGGCTATATTTGCAAGATTGTGCAAATAGCTTAAAACTACTAATGTAATTATATAAGAATAAAGTAAAAATATTTGAAATGTGTATTATAGATACAAAATAATAATTTTAGGTAATTAAGTCATCACAAAATAATTTGAAGGAGTAATTAATAAGTATTCAAGTAATTTAAATGCAAGAAAAAATCAATTACAAAGCTCAAAAAATTATGAAAAAACGTAGAAAATGCATGTATAGATTTTGTAAGCTAAATAATGATGCAAAATGATGTTTTGAAAGGTATACTATTTGAAAAAATATGAGGGCAAAATTGGGTATCAACAATCGTGAGCTAGGTCCTGTCTTTAAAGACGGTTGGCATCAGCAGTCATGGCATGAAGCTTAGCTTCATGTGTTTTCTCGCCTACCTTTAAGGGGTTTCTTCAGAACCTTATCGGGAACATTATATCATGATTTTATTTTATTCGGACTCGATCTTCCTCCTGTCTGCAATACAAGTATTGTGGAATCGTCATTCTCTTTAGGCATTGTTGCCATTGTTGAAGTAGTCGATCAACTTCATTATGGTCTACTGGTCGGGTGCAGTTTATAAGACATTCAATATTTAGCGTGGAACATGCATGCTTTTACAATACTATAGATATGGATAGAGATAGATAATATAAGTATAGATATAGATATAGAAATAAATATAAATGTGAGAAATTAGAATTGACCAAGGACAAAATTATGCAAACAAAGTACACACGCATACAGTTTCTAATACTGTTCCATTTTTCACACCAGAAAAGGATATAAAAGAATTCACTTCACCTTCCTTTACATTCACAGCACGTAGATTGTACAAAAAGTATTGAAAATCGTAAAACTGAGGGCCCTGAAGCTATCCTTTCTATGATAATGTTGCATGCTAGTTTTCACTTCTTTTTTCCTTTTCCCTTTTTGGGTTTCCTGGACTTATTCCCTTTCCCTGTCTGCTTCCTTTCAGCAACCTGATTATTGCTTTCAACATTGGTGGTGGCAGACGGCAACTCAATCTTCTCAACTTCACCGCACTCTGTGTTGCCTTTTTCCTCACAATCATTCTCTAGTGTGACGTTCTCATTGTTATCCTTGGGTACAATGCACTGAGTCAGTAAAGTTTCAAGCTTGGGCTTCCTTGACAGCAAGCTCTTCAATAGTTGCTCAGCGCTTGCTACTTCTGAATCACTGTATAGTATCAAGGCAACAATTTAGCAAGAGTTCTATACAAAAGTTGGACATCTTGCCTCAACACTCTAAAATATGTTTGTGCAAGCATGTCAATGAGTAGAAGTATACCAAGACCAAGTTGAAGAATATATATATTGTACTATATAGAAGTAGTTAGCACAAATAATTGGCTAACAGAACCTTATAAGGCTCACAACAGGAATAAGTCATTAGCTAAGGCAACAGTTTCAAACTAAAGATAATGTACTTCTAGCATGAAAGAATTTGCCAGAAATGGATTTTACACCCCTAGCATATATTTTGAACCCAAACAATTTCATCTTGACAACTACGATCCTGTCTGCCCCTTGCCATTCAAGTTAAATTTTGGGTAAGGGGTGGAATTCCATTTTTCTTGATCTAACAGCTAGCAGCACCTGCTGCCTGACATTCGGATAAAACGAACTCCTATTTCATAAATACAAGAAGCAGAACATATTCCAGAAAACAAAAATTGAAATACACAATCGTAAGAAACCAGCATACCTCGTTTCCAGCAATGAATGGAGCTGTTTCAGCTCCTGAAGCATAATGTGCAGTTCCTTAATCATGTCTTCACCAGCGTAAGGCTTCTTCACCGCAGGCAGAGTAATTGCAGCAGTCAAGAATTTGATATGCGTATTTATTTCCTCCTTAATAAATAACAAGTTTAGCAGTTTATAATAATAACAACAACAACAACAAATGTTATAGTTACAAGAGAACTAAGATTACCTTCACCTTCTGAGCAACAACTGATATATTTGCAAAAGTTCCATCATTTTCACTGCTAATGAGCTTCAAAAAATCAGATATTTCGTGAAATAGGGCCCAATTCATTTGTAGAATCTGCTCAGACAGAGGAGTGACTTCAGAAAATGGCATTATCAAACTCTTTGGTTGATTACCATAATTCGAGGGAGTAGTGAAAGGATTAGTCATGACTTTTGGAACAGTGGTATTAGGAGTTTGCAACCCAATTCTTGCCGGAAACAGGGAGTCAATAATGTCTTCTCTATTGCAGTTTGTTCCCAGCTGCACTGGAATGACATTAGAATACTTCCTGGTATCATTCTCACCCAGACTGACAAACAAAAGAGGATCACTAGCATTTCGAAAAGCTTCTCCAATTTCACTTGTCTGAAAGTAATTGCGCTTCATTCCTTGTCGAAGAACGCCATAGAAGTACTTTGGAAGCTGGTTCCTAACATCATTGTTACTGAGCACTTGGAAAAGAACATCATAGTACTTGCCACAGTTCACACACAGTAAGCACAGGATAACAACCAATCTCAAAACAAATAGCTTATAGTATGCATTAAAGCTAATCTTCGATCGCGAAATCCATTCAACAGTACCAACTTTATCGAAAATGAATTGTTTCACCATCAAAAGAATGGAATGATAAAAATTTTCCAAAGACTGCGAGTTGATTGCAAGCCTGGAAGTGGGTAAGACCTCAGATTGTTCAGAAATAAGCCATTCCACCAATGAAGATCTTGTGGTGAAAAAGGATCCCCGGCGCTGCGACACCAAGATCAAAAAGCGCTCAACAAGATACAGGAAACAACCCGGGGATATGTAGTCATTTAGTCTGATCCAATTTGCATTGAAGGTATCTTGTAAAGCTTCATTAAATTTCTGAACAAATACAAGCTCCAGAACTTCACTTGGGTTATTTAAAGACTTTTGAGAGCACTCAAGATCACTATTGCTTGATGAAAAAGCTTCATGAGACTCCAAAGTTTTGCCTTCACAAATGGCATTGACAGACACAGATTCTTCCGTGCGTTCTGTTGATTTCTTGCAGCCGAGAATTTCCATGAATGATTTCCATGGTTCTGTTGGAATTCTTCCAACAATTTTCTTGTATAGATCTTCAGAATGTCCTCCAGATGCAAGCAATATCATGACCGTCCTTCCAATTTGTCCATAGCTCAAAAGACCTTTGCTGTTAGTATCTTGAAGGATGAATTCTTGGAGCAAGTCACTGGAAAGCTCTGTTCTCCTTAGAGAAATCATATTCTCAACCATTGACTGCCGGGGGTCGAGGGGGAAAACATTGTCAAAATATTTGAAGGACTGCATCAAAAAGTTCCGTATTCTCCACTCAAAACTCTTAGAATCAAGGTGTTTGGACTCGTTCAAAAATTTTGCAATCTCATATATATTTAGAAGGCATATGCTTTGCTGGAATAGAGTCATTGAAGTTGCAGTCAACTTATAGAGGGATTCCAGAGTTTCCAGAACTTTCAAACCTACAAGGAGTAATTCTGAATGCCAGTGATTTCGAGCGGCATAAATAAAATGCCGGGAATCAATAAATACCATCTTTTTGCTCCGTCTAATGAAACTTGGGTTAATTTTTTTAACCCATTCGGCTGCTGGATGCAACAGAACATATGTAACATTAAGATCATTCAATTGCTGCCTTGCACCAAAGTAATTTAGGCAGAAATCACAAAAATTCCTATTTTCACCAAATTCTTCAACATCAAGGACATCAAGAGATTCAAGAAGACCAATTATATTCTTCTTCCACAAATTCCAAAACAGAAGCAGTGTCCTGATACTAACCTGGCTGCATGAAATCAGTTCTTCCGAACTTTGTATATTGACGGATTCCATATCATGCCAATCATACTTTGCTGCATTACTTTCAAAATGAACATCCAAGTTTTTTCTACAGCACAACATTTCAGCAATTAGACACTTGCATTTCTGAGACGCAATGAACAGGTGCTTCACGGTAGACCAGTCACTTGACTCATTTGATAAAACTTTAACCACAATGTACATGGCTTGAAAGTTGGAGCCACGCCTCGCAAATGAGATTAACCTTTGCAGAAGTTCCTCCTTTTGTGTGAATGACTTTGGAGGCCAACCTTTACTTCCTGGCACCCATAGGGAGTTAGAGAGAACATATAAAAGGATGAGTGAAGATGCCTTGTCAAAATCCCGTGCCTTCCCAATTAAATCCGCTTCACGAAGAATATTTCCTTCCAGCCATGCAATTTCTGCAGCTTCAGTGAAGTTTCCTAATTCTTCTTCTAACAACAGCAGCTCATCAAGACACTCCCGAGACTTCAAAAATTTGCGTTTCATGTCCATTGAAGGGAATGCTTTAACAAATTTCATCATGGATTCTCTGTCGTTGAGCTCACAATAATTAAATGCACAATTCTCCAGGAACTCCATCTCAATTTTGTCAATTCCAGGAGCTTCTTTCCCTGCAGTATTGCCCTTGCCAGCATATTGCTTCCAGTACTCAACATATTTCAAACCCAAGTCGAAACATTTTCCTTTCGTGCAAACTAACAAGCACTCAGCGAAATAATTGCCTTTTGCATAAACTCCTGCTGCCTGCTCATAGCATCCAGCCAGTGTAAAACACTCAGCAGCTTTTGCCAGTTCAGGTTTTCCACACTTCTCCAAATAAATTTTACCTGTGGATAAGTTTACAGGTTAAACGGGAGAACACAAAAAAAAAAAAAACAGATACGAAAACAACATTCTTTAGTCTTGATATAGGTTACCATGAAGCAAAGCAAGACTGCAAAAGGAAGTCAGTAGTTATCAACTCAAAAACATAGATAGCTCAAAAGGGCAAGTTGGGAAAAAACTGTATATTTGGCAATGGTACAATAACCTCTACAGATAACCACGGCAGTGGGACATAAAACTTGCAACATTTCAACTGATTGTTGTATTGGTACACACTACAGTTTTCCATTTTAACTAATCAATCAGTTAATTAAGGAAAAAGATGGCATTGTTCATAATTTTTTGTTTTATGGTTTTGGGGGAGGGCAGTAGGGGAGATTCGGGTAAGAAGAATGTAACTTAAGTAATAAGATCCTAGAGGTCTACCTAGCATAGCTCATTGTCCCCCAAGAGTTACATTCAGAGATGTTATTATTAGATCTGAAAACTGGATGCAAGTCCGTAAGAAATGGAAATGCAGAAAAGTGATATATTGAGAACACAAGGCATGGACTCTAAGAAAAAAAAAAAGAAAAAATGCCAGGCAAGAAAATAGCGATGCTTGAGAAAGTGAGGCAACTTTTCCGGAGAAAAGCACCATTTGTTACCTGCTCTTTCATACTCCCTCAAGTCATAAAAACATTCAGCTGCAGACTCAAATCTTCCAATAGAATCGAATATTTCAGCAGCCTCACGTAGGTAGGTGAAAGCCTCTTTGGGATTTGAATCACGAATTCGTTCAGCAGCTGCCCTGAATCCAGCCGCCTTTGCCCTTTTCTCCCAATTCTTTTCTCCTGCTTTTTCAAAACACATAATTGCCATCTCATAGTTTTTCTCCCAAAAGAGCTGCATGATAACATCAATGCACTTTATGAGGGTCAAATAATACTGAGAGGTATATATAGCAACACAAGAATGAAATGTGTAACAAATGAATACGGTAATAGCCACAGATCAAGGAAAATCAACTTGACCTTCACTCCCCTTGACTTCCACTCCTCTGGACTGCTGGAACTTCGCATAGCTTGTGCAAGTGAATCATCTATCTCCCTTGTTTCCACTAGACACAACCTCCTCCAATAGTCAAATATAGGCTTGGAAAATTCCTCTATATTTTCACAAATCCATAACCTTTGCCTAGTTCGAGTTATAGCTACATAAAGCTGCTTTAATTCAGAGCACAAGACATTATGTCTTGCTTCACAGAAACTTGGGAAGGATAAATCCAGTAAACCTTGTTCTTTCATGAACTCATATACCACTCTCCACTGATTTCTAAGCGGCGATGACCCAAAAAAATTGTAAAGCAGCACATCCTACAAATATAAACGAAGGAAATGAGAGGCTACAGAAGAATTCAATAGAAAGGAGAATATGCTTTAGCAGAAGATGCAATTCTACTCAGCAGGTTTATCAATGTTTGTGCTCTTCAAACGCCGCATTTGCAATTTACCATTGTTCTGCCTACTCAAATGGACACTTGGTTGAAATATTAGTTAGCTGGGCCATGTCTCTAACAAGAAGTGAGTTCTTGGACTAACCCCTTTCCAACCCTACCCAAAAGTGAAATTAGAATCCTAATGAACCAGGGAGCAGGAAATGTGCCTCAAACCAATCTACACCAAAGATTATGGGAACTCTAAAACTAAGGGCAAATTATGTGTACTCTAAAACAAAGTCATAAGTCATTGATTTGGATCCTTCAAAACATCGAAAACTTGTAAGATATTGAAACTACCTTTCTTTTTGAAATTCATGCCTCTGTCCATGCAAAAATATGATAAACAAGAGGATGAAGGTAGGGGATTACTTATTATACAAGCCTTTGAATAGCATGAGTAAGTGGTAGGTAAAGCTTGCTTCATACTTCATGTACATCCAGAAAGAGACTAGTAGATACGTTAAGCAAACAATCATGCGCAGGAAGTAGTTATGGTTCTTATTAAACTAGCAATCCTACACACAAGTAGGTCGATTATCATTACGAAGAAAACCAAAAAATAAAAAAGAGAAGTTGAAAGACAGTAATAATTGAATTCCTAAGAATAACAAATGAGAAAACTGACTTGCCTGAAACTCCAAGCCTTTGCATTCAACAATGGTCAAAATAAGAGCTTGCCTTCCGATACAACCTGAGATTTCCTTCTTAGCAGATTCATCCCGCACTAGTATGACCTGCTCTGCACCAAAACCTATTATTTTCCCTCCAATACTCCCACTATTCCCAAAAATAGTTATAATTGCATTTTCATCAGCTCCAGGCTTGAGCAACACGGGAGCCTCACCATATATAAGACTAGTCTCAGGTTTCAAGAAATCAACAGACTGAGGGAAATAATGACAAAGCAGATCAATTACACTCTGTGCTAGCTTGAGCACACCAGCATGTGTCCGGAAGTTCTGAATCAACTGAAAAACACGTGATAGATGTCCTTTATCTCTTCTTCCGACAACTTCATCACCCTTTGATTCCATAACAAAATCATTGTAGAATAGATTCCTAATGTCTTCAAACCTAAAATCTATCCCCCTAGCAATTGTCTGTGCTGTATCACCAGAGAATACAAAGCCTTCATCAACATTTCTACAAATATATTTGAAAAGAGCTATTTGTCTCATAGTGAGATCTTGAACTTCATCAATATATACAAAATCAATCTTGTCCCCATCTAGATACTGATATTTTAGCCGAAGATGAAGATCATTAACTAAATCAGCTAAATCGTATTCACCACTCTCGATCTTCATTTTTTCATAATCCTGGAAAATACTATATATTCTCTCTCTTTGTTCTGCACTTACAGTAGAGACCCGATATTCTGACATTGAAATATAAGTCTCTTTGCTGAGTTTCCCGTCAGGAAAGTCCCCTGCTTTCAGCCCCCCTTTTATATAAGAAAGTATTTCGGTAAACACCCTTGAAGAATCAAGATTCTTGGTCAAATGAGTACTGAAGTGAGGCCAATACAAACTACAAAAGCGATCATAATTGACCTCCTTCTCTCTTATGAAAGTTTGCAAAGTGATTGACCTCAAACTTTTGTCTTCGGAAAGCTCCCACTTCAAATGGAACCTATCAAAATAGGAATAACCTATAGTTCCATCAAGCATCATTAGGAACTTACGAAATGTGATCACAAGAGGGTACTTCACGTACGGGATGTCAATAAAAGAGTCCGGTATATCTCTAAACTGTGACGTTCCATCCAAATCATCAGTTTCGCGCAAGCTGCTTTCAGCTGAGAAACTTTTGCCACAAATGAAGCTGCAAATTTAAGAAAGTTAGCATCAAAGGAGCAGGTTGTACACCTCTTAATTGGATAAAAATAGAAACCTCATTCAAGCTTATAACACAACATTAATTCAGTATGAATTACAGGTCAGAACCAGTAAAAAAGAAACATAGCATAAAGGAAATGCAATTACACGTGTGAAAATCTATGACTCCCCATCTCCAATTCAATTATGCACTCTCCAAATCATCAAGGTTGTAGGAAGAGTTATTATCATGTAAGAACCTTAACTATCATCATTCTTACGTTACTGTAACAACAATCTTCGGTTTGGTCATAGAGCTTTATGAAATTCTAAAAAAAGAAGAGCATACTATGCATTACTAATGGTTAAGACCGCCAACTTCTTTACATTCCAAATATCTTTTTGGACAAAGGTCTAGGAAGTTCAAGGAGAAGATGGTGTTCAAACAATAATAGGTAACCTTTTGCTGAGTTCAGATATGGTTAATAAACTAACTGCTGCTCCAAGGTCACATCATTTTTTCAAACATAGTCATACTACTGCACAATGGTGTTTTGAGTTAAAAGTTCAAAGCACCTAACTTTTATAAATTCATTTGGGTGAGAATTTGCTAGATCATTTAAACATAATTCCAACCATCAATAACCATAGCAACTAGCTCTCAATTTAGATGTACGTTAACAACCATGGAATATGAAAGCATATAAGTAATTATTACATCCATGCTGTAAATCTGAATATGTTTGCTCTTTTTTAATCCTAGTTTTGTAATGAAGCCTTCAACCACTCATTTCTCGTTTTGAGAATATTTTATGTGGTATTCCTTCTCCACTTTTCTCCTAGCTGGCTCAATGATTTTTAGCTTTCCTTACATGTATTCGAGCAACTATACCTGCATCCTCCTACCAATACGCGTACCAGGAAACTCTACTTTCACCAATGCTTAGACACATAAAAGAGATTACTTCGGTTCTTTGCCTATGACAGAATTACTCAGGTCTCACATGGTTTTTCTAGCTTCATTAACCACTAAGTTACAGCACAGAAACTAATTCATATCGTTCTTTCTTCACGCATTATAAACCTTAGACTTGCACTGTAAACTCAGAAAAAAACCAAATAAAACGAAAGAGAATACTGAACCACATTACTTCAAGGATCGTTGCTCAACAAGGATGCAGCTTATTAAAGCAAGCACAGTCCCATCAGGCAACTCTCTGACAGCAGACTAGAACTCACCTTTTCAGCTGAGAGATTTGTTGTTTGACGGCGTAACAAAGTTTAGGACTAACTGTTACGAAAAGCTGGCGCAAGGTATCCTCCTCATTTTCCTCATGTCGTCTAAATCCTATTTCCTCTGCACGCTGACTGGCATCTTGTTTTTCCTTTAATCCTTCGACAGCATTGTGGTGTTGTTGTTCCTTTTGCAATAACTTCATGGTCAAAACTGTTGTTTTTCCTGTGCCTGAGCGACCAAGGATGAAACTGCTTCTACTAAATTGGATTATCTCCCTCTCTTCATTAGTAACTTCAAAAGGGAGATCTAATTCTTCACCATGGTGATTAGAGAGCAAATGGTTGACAACACCAGACGATAAAGAGTAAAATTTCATTAGTAATAAGCTTTCACTGACTCTTGAATTTTCAACATAACTTCTACCATCTATTGCACCAGTTGTTTCATTATTCAATTCGCTCGCAGTAACACGTTTGTACTGAATGATATCACGATAGAGCTTCCAACTCTTTGGAACTTCCAAGTCCCTGAACAAAAGTGAAAATATTAAAGAAAAATTTAAAAGAAGCAATTGCAGCTCATTATAAATTGGAAATAATAGAGCACAAAAGAATCGGTTTACCCCTCAAGACACTTTTCCTTACAAAGACTGATGAATTCATCAGTGTACATTGAAGATATGATATCAAGGCGCCTTGACAATTTTGTGACCTCCTCCAAGGGCAAAATATCCCAAACCCTCAGCACTTGAGTATAGGTGGACTCTTTCTGAATATCAACCGTGCAAACGACATATCGCCCTTCAACCTTAAATTGTTTTACAATTTTAGATGAACTCTCGGAAATTGAGTCCGCATTCCTTTTCTTGGGACGCCATCCACTAGCCAGCTTAACTAGAAGATTTATCACAGACATCCTCAGGCGGGAGGATGCCAGCTTTACAAAGGATTTTCTAAAATTGTCACTGAAGAGTACCTGGCAACCATATAGAAGATAATACAACAACGGCCAAGTAAACTCATTAATACAGGAACCATTACCGTGTACTTATGTGTGACAAATGATACTGACCAAAGTTTTGCACCTTCAATGAGCGAAGCACACACTTACAAAGAATAAACATATAACATGGATCAAGACAGATGTTTCAATTGACTATAACTTATGGGAGGTTGAACACGTTAAACAGAGAACAGTATGTGCTCCAGGAGGAAGAGTCATGGTAATGAATGCTAATGCAAGATGTTAGTTTACAACTGAAACACAATTGTTCCAAATAAAGAAGCGAACCATAAGAAAGACAGCATATACATAACCCATTATGCATCAAGAGATCATACATTAACTCCAGACCCCACTTATGGGAAATTATTGGGCTTCTTGTTGTTGTAGATCATACATTAACTGGTCAAAAAACTGAAATACTACATCAACAAACAATCCGGAGCGGAAAAACACTGGACCCACCCATGATAATACAAGTAGGCATAACAATCCAAACATGAAATATTGGATCCTCAGTTAAATGCTTCTGAGGATGTGAATGTGAATCAAGATCAACTACTAATTCTCTGCACACTTTACTCATTGCAATAAACCACTTTGAGCATGTAACATTGAAGAAGTATACATTCTTTTTGCAGGATAAGTCCCTAGAAAATAACGTTTTGAATTCAATAAACAATAAAATAACAAGATAACGTTTTGAATGTTCATGGTGCCATAACTTCATTAATATAACATAATCCTTTTTATAACTCGCTCCATTAGACATTAACTGACCTCAAGTCATTGTCAATTAAAAAGCTGTACTTAAGAAGAAAAAATTTAATGTGAAAGAGCCAAAAGCACAAGACATACCTTCCATCTTTGAGATTTGAACAGAATACTCTCTGGATTAAGTAAATCGTCCAGCTGATCATATTCTTTCTTAACATTTAAAATTGTTGTCCTCATGTCATTGTCTTCTGAAGCATGAAAGAAGCACTGACGACTCTTGGCGTCAAGAACTAATGCTTGCCAAACAGAGTTGCTCTCAAGTAACGTTTGTTCATTGCCAAGAATCCAAAGACAGTGCCTATAAGAATAAAACCCTGCAAAATCATCTTAGAAGAAAATAAGAAGATCCAAATGTGACGTAACAGCGAAACAATTCAATCCATACCGAGCCCTGGTCAAAGCAACATTAGTCCTTTGAAAGCTAGACAAGAAACCGATCGATCCACCACGATTAGATCTCACAGTAGATAATATTACTATATCTTCCTCCCCTCCCTGAAATCCATCTATTGACTTCACCTTAACTTCAAAACCCTCCAGGTTATCATAATTCTGCCCAAGTTTACCTTGTATGGCCAAAATTTGTGCAGAATAAGGTGATATAACACCAATGCTGAGTTTCTTCCTGGAGCCACTCCAAACTGCAAATAATGAATAGAACATAACAACAACATCAAAGAAAACAGAAATACGTGGAAGCTACAGAGAACCTCCCACGGAGTCCCACCCACGCAAACCCAATTAAACATTAATTAAGAGAGGGCCAACCAAATATTTGACAGAGTGCACTCATCACAAGGAAGGAAACAGTAAAGTAAGTTGTGGAGATCTCGCAATTCAAAGATTAAGCGACACAAGCCCAAGTACAAAATCTGGGTTATTAGGTGTTCTGCATTAAAGATTCTTGAATAATCACAGCCTCATTTCCAGATCCTAGTACTTATCAAAAAGACAGAAAAAGAATTCAAGAAACTCAGCCTTTGTTGTTTTTGTCTTTAAAAGGCTTTTTCTTAATTCTACAATTTACATGGTTATAAGTTATAACAAAGTACAATTGGCTATTAACCTCAAAATAGACATTCGCATTTTAGCTCCCAACTGCTGTACATGAACAAGATATATTCACTCAGCCTATGTTTCTTTTGGGTGGTGAAGAAATACAGTTTAAGGATACCCCATGCACAAAACACTTGTTTATTTTTGCTACTTTGAGACTAGACCCTTCAATACCTTGATACACACATCGGTAGCATCGTACACCCACACTTTAAACAGAAGCAAAAAAGTTAATGTTGAGTTTGACAAAGGTACAAATAGTTATCGAGGCAAAAAGACAAAAGAGCATTTCAGGAAAAATTCTAACCACAAAATGGCAGGTTTCATTAGTACGAGTATACCTTTGAACAAGTTATGCACTATCTTCATCCTAAAGCCACTTCAACCATATTTCTTCGACTATGTCCAACATCATCTAGTTCTTCTTTACCCAATGGAACATTTATAAAGGAATATGGACCAAAACACCTTCCCGGAAGATATCTTTTCTCATACGTTTTATGCCTTACATCAGGGGCATCATGAATTTGATTATGATAGAAACTTGAATTTGGAAATTGGCTAATTGATGGATGCATCCGGTACTGTATGTTAAGCAGGTGTTTAAAATGTCCCAGTGAACTGAGTCTTTCAAAAAGGCTCCTTCCAAAGCCAGCTTCTTCAGAAACCTATTTCAGAGTAACAGAATTATGTAAAAACAATATAGTGAAAAGACAATCAGTTGAAATTGCACGTAGAAAAAAGAAGGCAAACTTACTCGACTCTTAACTGTTGCCGGCAGTTGACACTCATCGCCCACCAAAACAGTATGCGTCAGACCTTGAAGTTGGAATGGTATGACAGATTCACACTCCTTCAATTGGGCGGCTTCATCAACGACTAATAAGTCAAATGGCTTGATATCCAGTGAATGAAGCTTATATGAACTAGAAGCAGTGCACAATACCAAGTAAGCCACTTGGAAACAGAACTCCTTAATCGACTCCTTACTCATAGCACTAGGAAGACTCAGTTTTCCAAGTGATTGGCGAACATCTTTTAGAAGACCAAGGCACTGGCTTCTTAAACAACGTAAAGAAAACTCATCCAAAACGGCCTCAGAAGAGACTTCAATTGTTTGCTGAGATGAAAATAGCTCTTCCAGTTCTTTAGAACCAACATTCTCTTTAAATAACATTCCCTCCAAACAATCAAGTAGGGAGATAAGGCGCACCATTCTTTCAAAGTTCTCCTCTTGAATAAAACATACCGGTAGATGGGTACAGAATACAAACATGCATCTTCTCAAAGATGATGCTGTAGAATTAAACCGAGATCTAGCAAAATCAATCAATGAGCTGATTTTTGCTTTTTCTTTTTGTGCTTCCTCTTGGTCAGCAAGTTCCTTCAGTTTGATCAACTCATTCTCCACGTAGATGTGGTACTGAGAAACACAATCTTCTAGAAATCCACTCATGGAACTTATACAGTGTTTCCAGCCAGTCAGTGGTCCCAGGCATTCCACCAGCCTATCGACACGATAATCAAGGTAAATCTCCTCAATATAGTGACCAACTTTTAGCCGGTCCTTATTCCCAACCAAGAGAATATCACCCAAAGGACAAACGATATCCATTTCTGCAGAATGATTTTTTAATGACTCTCTGACCAGTTTAACCAACCGAGAAGCTACTTGTGTTATTGCTACATTTGTTGGGGCACAAGTAAGAGTTCTATACTTCATTCTCAACAGTATGAAGAGCATGACACTTGTAGTCTTAGTCTTTCCTGTACCAGGTGGACCCCATATGAGTTCAATGGAAGGCTTGTGGCAACATTTCAATGTATCAAGAGAGGTCAAGATTGCATTAGCCTGAGAAACATTCAGCGTAGTCAACAGACTGTTAACAACTTCTCCAGCTGGTCCATCATTAATGGATGTAGAACAAACATCACATTTATTCTCGCGCTGTTTCTGCACAAAAACAATGCTTTTTCATTCTGAAATCCACTAAGCGAAACAGATACTGAAAATAGGAAAACACAAGCATAAGTCCAAATTCATAGGAACACTCTTAAGGGAAGAAAACAGCAGTTGAGGCTGCATCTGGTAAAAAGAGTATGTTTCAGCTTCTTTTTTTCCAAGAATGACAACGAACACATTGTTTTTAATTGCCAAAGAGTACATATTTTCTAAAATGAAGAGTAAAGTTTTGGAAACAGAAGAAATGCAAGAATGGCCATTTGCGACCCAGGAGACCAATGAATCAACATTACAAAGGTTTTGGTAAAAGAACATTTCTGAGACAACACAAATTTGAAAACTAACCATCAATAATAGATTAGAAAACTAGACGACATCATCCAGCTGCTGTAAATGGAAAAAGTATAGTACTTCGCACTACATTAAGATCATCACGAGCAACAGATAACTTTTGTCAAACTTTCACACGCTGCCATTCTTCTTCTTTCAATTGTGAAAAAATGCTGATGTCATCCTTGTTATGTATTTTCCAGTCACACTTACGCGACAAGGCCACACATTAACTTGAAAAATATGTCATCAAGCACTAGAAAACAAAGAGGCACCTAATGGATGATGCTTCTGAGAGGAAGTAAAAACACGTAAATCAGCAAGATGTCTTACCGCATGCCCGCTGCACAGAACTTTCTCAATAATGTCCAAATTGTTTCTCATTCCCAGCGCATTCCATACTCTCTTATTTGGTATCGAATTTATCAAAAACACTATATAAAATGATTTTTGCACTCCCTTATAAATTCCAATATCTCTAGCAACTTTGACTTTAAAATTAGTGGATGCATTTAAATCATCGTTCTCATTGTCACTGATATTAGTTACAGATGCAAAGGTCCAATTCCATCCAAGTCGCTGCAGGTCAGAAGCAGTTTCAGGTTTAGCATCTGAGATAATAACAATATCTCCAGGTAATGTTCTGTAAGGCTCTTTCCCATCACTGAATATATGCCTCCAGTAATCAACCTTAACATCAAAAAGTAATGTGCCATGTGGTTTTACTTCATCAAAGGAGATTTATTCGGCAAAAGGTGCTTTGTCTATGACCTCCAAGGAAGCAGCAATATCTGCTCGTGTTTCTTCCAGTAAAAGGAAGAAAAATGAACCCAAGTAATGCTCCACTGATTCAAATGATTCTGGAATCTTCTCCACCTACACAGCAAATAATTAATTAAGAAAGAAGCAACTTATTTTTGCTCTGCATCCCATTTACAAGTTGGCAACAATAATATCTTCTTTATTAAGGTGCTATGACAAAGATAACATTTAAGGAGTCCACTTACAACAACTCAAGATTTTCTCTTTAAAGTTCCAAAACAAAGGAATCTTTCAAAGGGAAAAAGGAACTGTTAAAAGTTAAAAACATTTAAAGAAAATTATCCAATTAAAGTAGAAAGAACAAAGGGGGAAAATGTTTTGTTCTTAGACATCTTAAATCTTATTTCTCTCTATGCTTCTTTTTTCTCATTTCAAATTAAATTCACCTTTAGTTCCCTTTAGATTACTGCTTATAAAAAGAAAATAACAAATGCATACGAAATTACCTACGTTCCTTAATCCATTGAATAAACATGCCCCAAAATGGAAGCAAATATAGCTCAAATAATGAAGCCATAGTTGGATGGTATGTTTGAAATTTGAACATCTGTCTTCAATTTGGGGATAGCAAAGTTCAGTTTCAAGGCTATACGCATTCAATAAACCAGTAGATGTGAAAAATGTATTCAAAGATGAAGAAAAATAGAGACTCATGCAACTTCCTGAATCTTACAGATGGATGATATTTAAAGGAAAAATTCCTTCTTTCCAAATTCCAAACAAAAATATTTTGTACAACCTTAGTCATGCAGCATTATCATTTTGACAAACATAAGTTCCCCAATCACTAAGATGCTAAAACATAAAAGAAGAAAAAGAGAGAGAGAGCATTTTATTAATTACATTATTTAGAGAAGAGCAATATAATCTAAAGAAGCATGGAAAAGAAAAAGTGTACCTGATTTTCATACAGAGTCTCATCAAAAATATTTTCGATAGACCACGAGAAGACCAAATCAATAAAGTCATCTTTAGGCCATGCTCTCTTCTTCATACTAGTAGAAGAAGAAACCCCCTCCATCCCTAGCTCTTAACTCAGATTATCCAAAATAAATCACCTCAATTCTGTTTTACACCTGAAACGTAACACACATATAAGAAAAAACCTCACATGAAGAATTTAAACTATTGCATGCAGCAGAATCCAGATATGAAATTTTTTCTTACACATTGTGCCCAAAAATAAAGGAAACGCAAAAGATGGATTTCTTTGTCACGAAGGAAAAACCAGAATATGTACCAGTACAAACCGCTACCAAAGAAAAGATAATAAAAGGAACAATCAAAACTCTCTCTTTTTCAAGTTAACAGTACTCTTGCTTTCTTTACAACAAATGAGAAGCGACCTAAAGCAAAACACGACTTTTGTACGGAAAAAAAAAAGAAGAGGAAAAGTGGGAGATATTATTAATGCAAATGAAAAGGACGTAGTTCTTGGGAAACCAAAGGGCGGTCTTTTCATCTTCCTGAAGGTCTACTCCTTTTTCCAATTTCTCTTTTAATTACTTTTAGAAGATTAGTAGGTGTAACTTTGCTTCCAGTAGTGTCTTTGAGCAAGTCTACAATTATACGAACTCAAGTAGTAATAATGAAAATAAGTGTCAAAATCTAAACGCTACATAAATAGGTATGACCTATGAATTTCATGTGTTTTGGCCTAGTGTGACCAATAATGTTGGTTCCTTATTTCTTACTGCTGAAATAATTCTCGTGCTTCTTGTACTTGGAACTGATATAACGTTAAAATTTGTGTGTTATGCTACACTTATTTTACGTAGCTAACTTTTTTGTCCAGATGTTCATGCCACCACTACTTAAATTGCTACTCATCTGAGGTGAAAATTCATCTTTCACATTTTTAAACACTTCGCTATTGGAAATATTCATCCTACAATGGCAAATAATCAGAGAGTGAAGATCCCATTATACTAGGGCAGTGAGATTGTGTAGGAAAATAACTTTGTTCGATATAGTTGTGGTCCTAAAACAAGTGTGACGTTGCCAACTTTTCATTAAGAGGATTCAACTTTTATAAAATTAGGCTATATCAAGCTTCTGTTTCAAGCTAAGGGGATTCAACCATGTGTGTGTGCGCGTATATATATATATATATATATATATATATATATATATACATATATTTGAAGGGATATCATATGAACCCCTTACTTTAATGTGGCTCTGCCTTGGAGTACCACACATTAGTATCTCTAATATGTAAAAGAATGGAGGTTAGATCACAGGCAGTAAGACTTTATTGTTGAGTTTAAGTACACCTAACATTGCCTAAGAACCTAGTTCTTTTACTTATTCAGTTTAAACATTAAAGTTGTAAGTGCGAATAAATAAGGAATACAAGAATTTTTACGTGAAAAATTATCCGACTCAAAATGTGCAAAAACCACGACCTATTCCAATAGGATTTAACTCCAAACTATGCTAAAACAAATAAGCCAAAATATTCACATTACAACTCTTGTTCGAAGGCTTAACCCTAAGCCTTCCCGTGATAGTAATAAAACTTATTACTATAAATAAAACTTACAAATAGTAATAGTATTCCCCAATAAAGCAAAGATTACAACTCAATTGTCCTAAAAAACTGAACTAGAACTGGGCTCAAACGAACACAGTATGAATCTGCTAAGGACCAATTGCTCTAGCCTCTAACTGTACGTACATAATCTATTTATTGTGTATAAGTAGGTTAGCTGCAAGACATAAGTAAATTATATATACCAACACATTAGTGAGTAAGCAAGTAAGACAGACAATCAATTAGGAGTCCTATAATTGGAAGAACTACTAAGCCGCGTTCACTTCTTTCCAAAGATAACCATGACTATCTGTATATGTAATCATTTTAGAGTCAAAGAGATTTATCTATGATTACCTCAATCAATCAGGAAAATTATCAAACATCTTTTTCCTAAGAAATCGCACACATAATAAAGGAAACGCAAGAGGTGGATTTCTTTGTGACGAAGGAAAAACCAAAAGAAAATCAACCTCAAGAATATGTACCAGTACAAAAGCGCTACCAAAGAAAAGATAATAAAAGGAACGATCAAAACTCTCTTTTTCATGTTAACAGTAGTCTTGCTTTCTTTACAACAAATGAGAAGCGACCTAAAGCAAAACACGACTTTTAGTTGCTTCCACTGTCTTTGAGCAAGTCTACAATTATGACGAACTCAAGTATTCTACTACTAATGAAAATAAGTATACACAAATCGGTACATGACCCATGAATTTTATGTGTTTTGGCCTAGTGCGACCAATTATGCTGGTTCATTATTTCTTACTGCTGAAATAAGGTTTAGCTTCTTGTACTTGGAACGGACATAGCGTTAAAATTTCATATGTTATGTTGTACTTATTTTACAGAGTCCGGAATCTAAATAACAACTATTTGGACTCAAGAGACCAAAATATGCGGAAAAAAGAGTTGAGTACCATTTTATATATATCGCATATTTTACATGTGTTATAACTTAACGACCAGTTACCCCGTTATATATATATCACATGTAATACATGCGCTACTGTGAATATTATGACTGCCATGATGATTAACAGTACAGTGCATGTACGTGTAGAGCGCATATGTTACATGTGCTATATGGACATTTTACGTGCCTAAGGAATTCATTGTTGCTTACTTAAGGCCGAATGTTCATTCGTGAAAAATTCATTCTTGAGTGAATTTGAACCAATTTGCCTTTGTTCTTCAACATCCTTTATACATCCCTTCATCTTCATCAATATTTACAAAGTTCTCGTTAAATCTTGCTACGTTGTCTGATGAGCGAAAAATTAGGGTTGCATTATATTGGGGCGGTGAGGTTGTGGTGGAAAATAACTTGTTACACTATAGTTATTCTCTACAGTGTATTGTTAAGGTGTCACTCACATTGGAGTACCACAAATTGGTATCTCTGATTTGTAAAAGAATGAGTTTGAGTAAACGTTTGGTTAATCTTAAGGTAACCGGAAGATATCCGTATTCGCTTACTCCATAAGGTGTGGCTTGTTATGCCGAGTTTAATATCGATGACGATGAAATACTGCAAGATTTTTTGAGGACTCCGGATGAACACAGGGATGTTCTTGTGTTAAGCATGCTGGAAATGTATGTAAAGTCCGAAGACGTCAACAATGTTGATGTTCCGCAAACTACGGCTAACACTCAACCATCTGGTGGTATTTTCAAAGTTGTTTTATCCGAACAGGTTCCGTATGAAAGAGTCCGGCCAGATCTAAACTTATTTTCACGGGTTAACGAGAAGTGAGGACATAATTTCTCACCAATGCAGCAACATAGATGATCACCAAGTTTACATAATTCATAGGCCGAGTGGTAAATTATAATTTACCTTGTTGTAGTATAACTATTTATTTTATGTATAATAGTACTAACTCTTATATCGTTCATAGGGGTTACCGGCCAGATATAAATTTTACAAGTTATGAACCAACCAACAGCTAGAATCTACTTACTTTTGGAGCGATAGATCATGCTGGTCCATCATCGAGTCATTAGCTATTTGATAATGTATATTATTGGATATCTACAAATTATGAATGGTACGTTTAAGCGTTAAAGTTAATTTATTATGTTGAGATGTACAAAATATTAATTATTTTATTGGGTGTGAAGTGAAAATGAGCAACATGACGATCTTGTCCTGACTTAGTTAGGTGATGACGATATTTTAAATCAGGATATGGCAGATGCACAGAGTGAGGAAGATGATAGTGATTATGACAACAACGCTAATGAGTCAGGCAATGAAACACCCTTCCCTGATGAGAGCGGCGATGAGGAACTACACTTCACAGATAAGAGTGACAATGAGCAACCAGATTTGACGATAGATCATGATGCCACCACTCAGCATGCTCCGTATATACAGACTTCATCTATCGTTATACCAACGGTGTACGAGTCGCGTGTGCCTTTTTATTCAAGAAAAATTCCCTACCTTGATCAATTGCCAAGTATGCCGGATGTGGATGCCCTTACAAGATATTTGGATGTCATTTGTACAGCAATGTGGGATGAAAGTAGACCAACAGAGCTCTATAAAAATATGCTTTTTAATGACAAGGCTTGCCTTAGTATGGTGGTGTGAATTTATAGCATAAAAACTACTGTGAGATCAAGGCTGCTGAATCATCCAAAAAACATATAAGGCAGTTAATCGTAAATGGGACCAAGGTTGTAAGTGGATGTTGCGTGGGAGAAAGTTGAAAACTAATATGTGGGTGGTGGGGAAATACATTTCAAACATACTTGTAATATGGACACATTCAATGGGAATTATTTTAACTTGAATATTGATTTGACATCCTTTGTCTTGATTCCACACATTGAATCGTCCA
Organism: Nicotiana tabacum; assembly: GCF_000715075.1. NCBI lineage: Eukaryota > Viridiplantae > Streptophyta > Magnoliopsida > Solanales > Solanaceae > Nicotiana > Nicotiana tabacum. Next base: position 39,623,841 of record NC_134092.1, read on the forward strand.
AAGGGTACAAGATGAAGGAGTGCATAACATGAGTTGCGCAGGTATATGGATATACCATTACCAAAAGAAAGGCATTTCTCGGCCGTAAACGTGCGTTTGAGATTGTTTATGGCAACTGGGATAAGTCATTTACGGCTCTACCGAGGTACATGGCTGCTTTGCAACACTTAAATCTCGGGACAATTGTTGAATGGAAGAACAACCAGCGTCCTGACATTCCATAAAACATATTAGATATGTGTTTTGGGCATTTAAACCATCCATTGATGGTTTTGTTTATTGTCGGCCGGTAATCTTTATAGACGACACATATGTGTATGGAAAGTACGGTATAAAGATGTTGATTGCCGTTGGAGTAGATGTAATGGCCAAATATTTCTCCTCACCTTTGCTATTTGTGCCAATAAATGTCAAAAGACTTGGATATGGTTTTTAAACCACATGAAGGAGCATGTTGTGAGACAATGTTCATGTATTTGTCTAATATCTGATCGGCACGCTGGGATTTTAAGTTCTGTGCGTGCCTTGGATCAATGGAGAGAGCCTTACGTCTACCACCGTTATTGTGTTAGGCACTTGAAAGCCAACTTCCAGCCGGCTTATCCGAACAAGTGGTTGCATGATATGATATGGATGGCTGCAACAGATCGTCAAGAGAGGAAATTCTTGATGCGGATGGAATTGATTAGGCAGGAAGATGAATGAGCTTATATTTGGTTGAGGGATCTTGAGATTGAGAAATGGACTCTCCATAAGGATGGTGGCAGAAGATGAAGAATTTTGATTCAATGGGTTGTTGAAGTTAGCCCGTGGACTGCCAGTCACTGCTATAGTGCGGATGTGATTCAAGCAGTTGGCAGAGAGGTACGTTGATAGATTCCGTAGTGCATCCTCCTTGGTTGAAAGAGGTATTCAAATTATGCCAAAACGATGCAACAATTTGAACGTTATAGGAAGCGGTCATAATAGCATACATATTTGCAATATTGCAGCGACAGAAATATTTTTGAAGTTCGCACCAGTTTGCATCGAGGCCACGGTAATAATACCCACACTATCAATGAGAGCATGCGCATGTGGTAAATGGATGATTTATCACATGCCATGCTCTCATGCAATGAAGTACTTTTCAAAATATTAGGTTTGCAGCGACGAGGTATATTGATAGAGAATATAGTGTGGCTTCATATGCAAACACCTATAGCGAGCACTTCCAACCATTGGTTCTAAATTTTATTAGCCTCCAGAACCATTTGCAATGGTTTGTAACAAGACATTTTTGCGCCGTAGAGGAGTGCAAAAACGAACGTGGATACGTAACCAAATGGATGTTGGGGATACTGTATATGCGCATAAATGTGGTCTATGTTCCCAAATAGGACACGATCACCGTAAATATCCTATAGTCAATTTTGGACGTGGTGGAAATTCAGCTCGTGGTGGCAGTTCATCCAACATTGGCAGTTATCAGGCATGTTATTAGTGTTTTTAGCAGTGTGTTTAGTAGGAACAAGTGTCAATAATTGTAACGACCCGGCCGGTCATTTTGAGTATTATAACCCCGTTCCCCCATTTAATGCTCAATTTATACCTTACAATTGATTTATGACTTATTGGGTTAGTTGGTTCGGGTCCGGAAGGAATTCGGAGTGAAATAAGACACTTAGTCTCATAATTAAAAATTTTAAGATAGAAAAGTTGTCCGGATGTGGATTTATGTGTAACGACCTCGGATTTGAATTTTTATGATTCCAATAGCTCTGTATGGTGATTTTGGACTTAGGAGCGTGTCCGGAAACGTTTTTGGAGGTCCGTAGAGGAATTAGGCTTGAAATGCCGAAAGTTGAATTTTTGGGAAGTTTGACCGGGGGGTTGACTTTTTGATATCGGGGTCAAAATTTAATTCTGAAAATTTTAATACGCCTGTTATGTCATTTATGACTTGTGTGCAAAATTTGAGGTCAATCCGACGTGATTTGATAGGTTTCGGCGTTGTTTGTAGAATTGGAAAGTTTCAAAGTTCATTAGGCTTGAATCTATGTGTGATTCATGTTTTTAGTGTTGTTGGATGTGATTTGAAGACTCGACTAAGTTCGTATGATATTTTAGGACTTGTTGGTATATTTGGTTGAGGTCCCGAGGGCCTCGGGTGAGTTTCAGATGGTTAACGGATTAAAAAGTGGACTAAAATAGCTGCTGCAATTTCTTTCTGCTGCAAATTCCATATCCCAGAATTGAGGCCCAAGATCGAGCCCTGAATCGTGCCAAGAATAGGGCCATGATCGAGCCCAGGATCGAAGTCACGATCGAAGGCAGGGTCGAGGGCCATGATCGAGCCCAGAATCGAAGCCACGATCGAAGGCAGGATCGAAGGCCAGGGTCGAGGGCCATGATCGAGGGCCAGGATCGAGGGCCCAGGATCGAAGCCACAATCGAAGGCAGGATATAAGGCCAGGATCGAGGGTTAGAATCGAGGAACACGATCGAAGGCCCAGGATCGAGGGCTGTCTAGGCAGAATTATAAAGAAGAGGACTTCGTTTCATTTACCATTTTTGACAAATTGGAGCTAGAAAAGCGACGATGTTTGATAGATGTTTAAGGAAAACTTGAGGTAAGTGCCTTATGATCATTTCTACTCCATAATATTGAATTATCATCGAATAATCCGACTAGATTACATGATTTTGAGGTGTAAATCGGAGATTTGAACTTAGAAATTTGGAAATAAGATTTGTAGATTTGAGGGTCGAGTTGAGATCGGATTTTGGTAAAATTGGTATGGGTAGACTCGTGGTTGAATGGGCTTTCGGATTTTGTAACTTTTTTTGGGTTCCGAGATGTGGGCCCCACGGGCGATGTTTGAGCTAAATATCGGATTCTTATGGGAAATTAGTATTTTCTTATGGAATTAATTCCAATAAATTTTATTGACTGATACGAATTATTTGTGACTAGATTCGAGGCATTCAGAGGATAATTTGCGAGGCAAAGGCATAGCAGAGTAAATAATTTCATGTGTTTGAGGTAAGTAACGGTTATAAATCTGGTCCTGAGGGTAGGAAACCCCGAATTTTTGTGTCATGTGATTATTTTGAAGGTGACGCATATGCTAGGTGATGGGAGTATGGGCGTGCACCGAAGGGATTGTGACTTGGTCCATCCCGTGAAGCTGTAAAGTTGAATAACATGTTGTTAGCTATAAGCTCTCTTTGTGTTGAAGAAATTTGACTATAAAATCATGTTAAAAATCATGCTTAGGCTATGTGATAGTATTGTTGGAACCCACAGAATTCGCGTACTTATTGAATTATTTGCTAATTCCTGTCTTGTACTCAGTCATGATTTTACTTGTGCATCATACCTCAGTCTTTCTTGATATTTGTTGATTTACTATGTTATCTTTGTTTGGGCTGATCTTTGTGATTTCTGAGAGCCCGAGAGACTAGAGAGGTTGAGGACTGAGTAAGGCCGAGGGCCTGTCGGTGAGGTAAGGATATATGGCACGTGAGTTGTCCGTACAGGATATTATAGCACGTTAGTTATCGGTGCAGATTATGGCGCTTGGGCTATATGAGCCCCTCCGGAGTCTATACACCCCCAGTGAGCGCGGGTACCCATTGAGTGTGAGTGCTGAGGGCTGAGAGCAAAGTGGTTGAGCTGTTGTGACGAGTTGAGTGATTGTTGCCCTGTGAGGCTGTACTTGCTTTTCATTTGTTGTTGCATTTAGTTTCTATCTGTGATTGTTGTGAAATTCTCTAAAAGATTCTATATCTGGATTACATGAACATGAACTTTATAAAATTGATTTGACTTAAACTGCTGGATTTGAAAGCATGTCTATTCTTTGCTGGAATTACTGAAAGTGAACTATAACTGTGTAGCTCGTCACTATCTTCAGTTCCTTAGTTATTATTGTTACTTGCTGTGTTGGTTGTACTCATACTACACCCTGCACTTCGTGTGCAGATTCAGGTGATTCTGGACATAGCGGGTGTTGATTCTCTCATTCACTTGGTCTTCCGGAGATTCGGAGGTAGCTGCCGTGTTTCGCAGACCTTGTCTCTCCTTCCCTATCTCCTTGTTTACCGTATTTTGGTCTTAGACTATTATAGATCATATTTTTTTTCCAGACTTATATTCATATTAGATGCTCATGTACTTAGTGACACCAGGTTTTGGGGAGTGTTCGTATCAGTATTGTGGAGTTTTGTATTGTATTTAATTATTATATTTTCAAACTTAAAAGAAATGGTGGTTTATTGATATTATAGGCTTGCCTAGTAACGAGATAGGCGCCATCACGACAGGTTGGGATTTTGGGTCGTGACAAGTTGGTATCTGAGCTTAGGTTACATAGGTCTCACGAGTCATGAGCAGAATTAGTAGAGTCTTGCGAATCGGTACGAAGACGTCTGTACTTATCTTCGAGAGGCTGCAAAACCCTTAGGAAAATTTCACTTTCTTGTATTCTGTCGTGCGAAATTGTTGATTCCGGAAACTAAATTTCTGTTATTCTATTCTCTCACAGATGGTGAGAACACATACTACCGGATCGGACGGTCAGCCACCAGTGCCACAAGTTAGGGCCGCGAGAGGCCGGGGCCGGGGCCGAGGTAGAGGTCGGGGTGTAGCTCGTACCACAGCTGGACCCGCACTTGTAGTACCACCAGTTGCTCTAGCTCAGGAGCAGATTCCAGATATAGCTGAGCCGACAGGACCAACCTAGGCACTAGATGTGCCTATTGAGATTCTAGGCCTTCAGGATACTTTGGCCCAAATATTGACACTTTGCACTGGTCTTGCTCAGGTGGTTTCAGCTCAGGCCACACCTTCCACTTCTCAGGCCGGGGGAGGTACTCATACCCTTGTTGCCCATGCTCCAGACTAGGTAGTACAAGGACTTCATATACCGGGGGCATTACCAGCCCAATCGGTTGCAGCTTCTCAGGCCCCGGTAGTTCTTGTTATGGAAGACGATGAGCAGAGGAGATTTGAGAGGCTTAGACCTCCACCATTTAGTGGTTCTGAGTCAGAGGATGCTCAAGGTTTTCTGGATAAGTGTCAACGGATGCTTCGGACAACGGGTATTCTAGAGACCAGTGGGGTCTCGTTCACTACTTTTTAGTTTTCTGGGGCCACCTTCAGATGGTGGGAGGATTACGAGAGGTGTAGGATGGTCGGTGCAACACCCCTTACCTGGCAGCAGTTCTCCGGTCTATTCCTGGACAAGTTCGTGCCTTAGTCCCGCAGAGTGGAGCTGCGTAGGCAGTTCGAGCAGCTTCGTCAGGGTGATATGTCCGTGACACAGTATGAGATGAGATTTTCAGAATTGGCCCCTCATGCTATCTGGTTGATTCCCACAGACAGGGAAAGGATTAGGAGGTTCATAGATGGCCTCTTTTCAACTGCGATTACTCATGACTAGAGAGAGGGTGTTTGGTGCTACTTTCGACGAGGTGGTCGACATTGCTCGTTAGATTGAGATGGTTCGCAGTCAGGAACGGGTTGAAAGGGAGGCTAAGAGGCCTCGTGGTTCAGTTGATTTCAGCGGTGTTCCTTCAGGGGTCAGTTTTACCGCGGTAGGGGTCGTTCTTACAGACACGCTCAGACGGGTCATCCCGCTCATCGTGGTGCATCAGCTAGCCACGGTTCTTACAGTGCTCACTCAGGCCAGTCTTCATTCAGCGCACTACCAGCGGAGAGTTCTCATCATACCTCGTCTGCTCAGGCTTCTACAGGTAATTCTTCGGGTTATCAGGAGCAGCAATTCCGTCAGAGGAGGGGTAGGGCGGAGAATTGGGTCATTTGAAGAGAGATTGTCCTAGGTTGTTGAGTGGGGCTCCACAGTAGAGTTCTCGACCAACGACACCAACACCAGCAGTTACACCACCCGTCCAGCTAGCTCGGGTGGGGGTCAGGCAGCTAGGGGTTGCCCAAGAGGGGGAGGCCGGTCAGGTGGCAGTCAGGCCCGATTCTATGCTTTTCCTGCCAGGCCAGATGTTGTTGCTTCAGATGCAGTGATCACAGGTATTGTCTTAGTGTGCCACAGGGAGGCTTCTATATTATTTGACCCTGGATCCACTTATTCATATATATCATCGTATTTTGTTCATTATCCGGACATGCCCTGTAAGTACTTAGTTTCACCTGTTTGTGTGTCTACACCGATGGGCGATATTATTACTGTGGACCATGTATATCGGTCGTGTGTGGTAACTATTGGGGAACTGGAGACTAGAGTTGATCTCTTATTACTCGGTATGGTTGATTTTGTTGTAATCCTGGGTATGGATTGGTTGTCTCCATGTCATGCTATTCTGGACTGTCACGCAAAAACTGTGACGTTGACGATGCCGGGGTTGCCAAAGGTTGAATGGAGAGGTTCTCTAGATTTTGTTCCCAGCAGGGTAATTTCTTATTTGAAGGCCCAACGTATGGTTGGAAAGGGATGTTTGTTATATGTGGCCTTTGTGAGAGATATTGATGCAGATACTCTTATTATTTATTTAGTACCGGTTGTGCGAGACTTTCCGGATATATTTCCTACAGACCTGCCGGGTATGCCACCCGATAGGGATATTGATTTCGGTATTAACTTGGTGCAGGGCACTCAACCCATTTTTATTCCTTCGTATCGTATGGAACCAGCTGAGTTAAAAGAATTGAAAGAGCAACTTCAGGAATTCCCTGAAAAGGGGTTTGTTAGGCCTAGTGTGTCACCTTGGGGTGCACCGGTTCTGTTTGTGAAAAAGAAAGATGGTACTATGCGGATGTGTATTGATTATAGGCAGTTGAACAAAGTTACAATCAAGAATAAATATCTGTTACCGTGTATTGATGACTTATTTGACCAGCTTCAACGAGCGAGAGTGTTCTCCAAAATTGATTTGAGATCAGGGTATCACCAGTTGAAAATTCGGGATTAGGATATTCTAAAGACGGCATTCAGAACTCGTTATGGCCACTACGAATTTCTTGTGATGTCTTTTGGGATAACCAATGCCCCAGCATCATTTATGCATTTGATGAATAGTGTATTCCAGCCATATCTTGATTTATTTGTCGTAGTATTTATTGATGATATTCTGGTGTACTCACGTAGCCAGGAGGAGCATGCACAACACTTGGGTATTGTATTACAGAGATTGAGAGATGAGAGACTTTATGCCAAATTCTCTAAGTGTGAGTTCTGGCTTAAATTAGTGGCATTCTTGGGACATATAGTTTCCAGTAAAGGAATTAAAGTGGATCCGAAGAAAATAGAGGTAGTTCAAAGTTGGCCCAGACCATCTTCAGTTATTAAGATTCGGAGTTTTCTCCGCTTGGCCGGTTATTATCACCGCTTCGTGGAGGGTTTCTCGTCTATTGCATCGCCTATGACTAAATTGACCCAGAAAGGTGCCCCGTTCAAGTGGTCGGAAGAGTGTGAGGAGAGCTTTCAGAAGCTCAAGATAGCTTTGACTACAGCTCCAGTATTGGTGTTGCCTACAGGTTCAGTCTCTTATACTGTGTATTGTGACGCGTCACATATTAGTCTCGGAGTTGTCACGCCCCAAACTCGGGGAGCGCGACCGGCGCTCAACCGAGTAAACCCGGCTGAGCAAGCCTGTTAGATTCTATTCTACCCATACTCATTCATGAAATAATAGGAGATGTACTCCATTAATCAAGCACTGAAAACATTTCATTAACAACTTCCTTTTTCATTCCCATTAGCAGCTTCCTTCATAATTTTAAAAATATTACGACTTTATAGAATTTATGAAAAATATGATTTCCAAATACCAACATATCTAGTTCAGTTCCCAACATCAACCACAACCTACAACCTGTCTACGGAGCCTCTAAGTACAATAGAAAAGTAATATGGAAATACCGGCAACAAGGCCCCGGCTATACCTCAAAACACAGTACATGAGAAACAAAAGATACATGACCCCGAAATGAAGTGGGGCTCACCAAATCAATTGAAAAGAGTGTACTGCTATCACTGATCAATGTCGTCTGCTGTAGAACCACCTGCATCCATTAAAGATGCAGCGCCCCCCGAAAAAGGGACGTTAGTACTGTCGAATAGCACTAGTATGTATAATCCTCTTTCAAAATAGAATGCCCATATAAGAAAAGGCAACACATAGAAACAACAATTGACTATCAACAATATCCAAACGTCCAGTTAAAAGATAATAATTTTCAAAATACAAACTTCATATATAATTTTGGTTGGGAGATCATTAGCACTAATATACCACCGTCTTTGTTAGCACGGAGTCCGATCATGCCCGATCGGCTAGGCCATTTCCCCACGAACAATGTGGTTTGACATATGATGCGAAGAAAGTTGTTACTAAGAGTAGTACCACCATATGCGCAATATGGCGTCTGATCTCCACCCAATCAGCTAGGTCGCCTTCCCACATATGCCGTGCGAGTTGACTTTTCCAATCCACAAAGGTTCTAGTTTCATCCCAATTAAGGGGAATAATATCACAATTTCCCAAAGGTTCTAAATTTCATCCCAAATAAGGGGAATAATCACAATCCACCCCTACACCGGCACGTGTAGTTTCAGGTGTGAGCCTTATGACCCACCCTTCCTCGGTTTTGTTAATGGTGCTCCCAAAAATATTTTTGATTTGATTTGCAAACAGAAATATCATAAATACAATTGTACTTACGTCAACATCTTTCACATTATATAAATTCTCATTAGTATTTCAGTCATTCACAACGACAATATTTCCTTGCTCACTAGGCCATTCACAAGATTCTTTATTCCTGACACGATGGCCGTATTTCATATTCCACACTTTCACCTCTTTCAATTTTAAAGATCACCATCAAATTTCAACATATAGGATATTTCAGAAATTATATACTTCAAATCCATTTGAAATGGAAACTTCAAACACAAATGATTTTTTCCCAAAGAATGAGGCATACCATCCAACAATAGAAATACACATGAAAATCATAAACAATCAATACACCATTTATTCTTACAATGCTCTTCCCTAGCAATGACAATGTACCAGTTCAACATATGAGTATATAGAACTTGAATCACACTAGATATATTTATAAAGCAAAGCATTAGTTAAAGCAACCACTAATGGGCATGAATTGAGTACAAAAACCTTTAGGTAATTCTATCTTCGAAGTCATTTTTAAACAATTGAGTCGAGGCTCATTTCATATTCTTTATCACATTTTCTTAAATCATTTGCACTACTAGACACAATCATAACTTAAATTCTTGGCACGTTGGCCACACTCTATATCCCCAATTAACTTATTTCACTTCCAACTATATTTATAGATTATCAACAATAAGACATTTCCAAATCAAGACTTTAGGTACACATATGAGCAATTAAGAGTCTTAAGAATATTGAGATTTTCTTACACAATTTGGCATACTATCTTTCATTGAAACACGACTCAAAGCCATAACCTTTTAATACGCAACCCATACTTTGAAACTTACGGAAATATTATGGAATTCAATTCCAAGAGAGAAAGTTTAGCCAACATACCTTGCTTTGAGCTTTCCTTAAATTACTACAACGTTCCGAAAATTCTAGCAATCCCAATCTATTTTGAGACATAACAAAAATTGAACCATTATTAGGAAGATATTCATGATCTCAGCCCATTTGAGCATTTTATCAAACACTAGGTGTGCAAATCTAACTACAAGGTTCTTATACAAGATTTCCTTCACTCCACAACCCAATCTTTACTTATTTGAGCTCAACAATCTTCCCACAAACCTTATTAGTACAAGCATGTATAAATAATGCTCTTATACCTAAGAATCATACTCCAAATCAACCATCTTTTACCCAAATTCGAAATTGAAAACTAGGGTATGGAACTTTACCTCTTAGATGAAGAACTTGTGGGGTTTCCTTGTTAATCTTCCAAGATTTTAGCAAGACTTGATGAATAATTAGCCTAGGGTTTTCTCTCTCTCTAAAACACTCTCCCTTCTCTCTAAAACATCAGAATATTTGCTCAAAAATGACCCTTTGCGTGTATTTAACAAAGTAGGGCTGGGTTGTAAGAACCCAAAAATGGAGCTCCGAAACAGGTTCTGCGGTCGCATATGCGACCGCATATCGGTTGCATAATTACAGACCAAAACAATCAAAAATCTATTCGTGTATGCGGTCACTATGCGGTCTGCATAACTGTTATGCGATCACATAATGCAACGCATAACAGTTATGCGGTCGCATAGTCGATCGCATAATTGCCCCCAGACTGGCCCTTCTCCTGCTCACTTCTGCGGCCAGCAGAGTGATTATGCGATCGCATAATGGACCGCATAAACGCGCTTTTCCGCCAAAAAGTTTTCTTTACTTTTCGGTCCATTGTTCAATCCAAAAAGTCCGAACCGCAACTCGCAAGCTCGCCGCGAAGATTTTATACCATTCTCAAACATGTAAGCCTACTCTGGCACCACGAAACCTTGAATTCACTTGCGAAATTTACGGGGCTTTACACTGAAATACTTTAAAATTTTCTGGGGTGTTACATGCGCAGTACTTATGCAAGACGGTAGGGTGATTTCCTATGCATCCAGACAATTAAAGGCACATGAGAAGAATTATTCGGTCCACAACCTTGAGTTAGCAGCTATTGTTCATGCCTTGAAAATTTGGCGGCATTACTTGTACGGTGTCCAGTATGAGGTATATACTGATCATTGGAGTCTACAATATTTTTTTAAATAGAAGGATCTTAATTTGCGGCAGTGAAGGTAGTTAGAGTTGCTTAAGGATTATGATATCACCATTCTCTATCATCCCGGAAAGGCCAATGTAGTGGCCGATGCCTTGAGTCGTAAGGCAGGGAGTTTGGGCAGTTTAGCATACTTACCGGTAGCAGAGAGGCTTTTAGCATTGGATGTTCAGGCCTTGGCCAACCAGTTTGTTAGATTGGATATTTTTGAGCCGAATCAAGTTTTGGCTTGTGTGGTTTCTCGGTCTTGTTTATATGATCGCATCAGAGAGTGCCAGTATGATGATCCACATCTGCTTGTCCTTAAGGACACGGTTCAGCACGGTGATGCCAAGGAAGTCACTATTGGAGATGACGGTGTATTACGGATACAAAGCAGGCTATGTGTGCCTAATATTGATGGTTTGCATGAGCTGATTCTCGAGGAAGCTCATAGTTCGCGGTACTCTATTCATCCAGGCGCCGCAAAGATGTATCAGGATTTGAGGCAGCACTATTGGTGGAGGCGAATGAAGAAAGATATAGTTGGATTTGTAGCTCTGTGTTTAAATTGTCAACAGGTAAAGTACGAGCATCAGAGACCGGGCGGATTACTACAGAGACTTGAAATTTTGGAGTGGAAGAGGGAACGTATTACCATGGATTTCGTAGTTGGGCTCCCACGGACTTTGAGAAAGTTTGATGCTGTTTGGGTGATAGTAGATCGGTTGACCAAATCTGCGCATTTTATTCCAATTGGTACTTATTATTCTTTGGAGCGGTTGGTTGGGATTTATATTCGTGAGATTGTTCACCTACACGGTATGCCACTGTCTATCATTTCAGACCGGGGCACGCAGTTTACATCACAGCTTTGGAGAGCAGTGCAGCGAGAATTGGGCACACAAGTTCAGTTGAGTACAACATTTCACCCTCAGACGGACGAACAGTCCGAGCGCACTATTCAGATATTGGAGGATATGCTACGCGCTTGTGTCATTGATTTTGGAGGTTCGTGGGATAAATCTCTGCCACTCGCGAAGTTTACTTACAATAACAGCTACCAGTCGAGTATTCAGATGGCTCCGTATGAGGTATTATATAGGAGACAGTGTCGTTCTCCGATGAGTTAGTTTGAGCCGGGTTAGGCTAGGCTATTGGGTACTAACTTGGTTCAGGATGCTTTAGAGAAGGTCAAAGTGATTCAGGAACGGCTTCGCATAACACAGTCTAGACAAAAGAGTTATGTTGACAGGAAGGTTCATGATGTTGTTCACGTGGTTGGAGAGAAGTTTCTACTCAAAATTCCACCCAAGAAGGGTGTGTTGAGGTTCAGGAAGAAGGGCAAGTTGAGCCCTCGGTATATTGGGCCTTTTGAGATACTTAAGAAAATTGGAGAGGTGGCTTATGAACTTGCTTTGCCACCTAGTCTATCAGGTGTTCATCCAGTGTTCCATGTATCCATGCTCCGAAAGTATGTCGGGGATCCGTCTCATATTCTGGATTTCAGTACAGTACAACTGGACAGCAATTTGACTTATGATGTGGATCCGATGGCTATTTTAGACCGGCATGTTCGAAAGCTAAGGTCAAAGAACATAGCATCAGTGAAGGTAGAGTGGAGAGGCCAACCAGTCGGAGAAGCTACCTGGGAGATTGTGCAGGAGATGCAGAGCAGATAACCATACCTATTTGAGACTCCAGGTATTATTCTAAACCCGTTCGAGGACGAACGATTGTTTAAGAGGGGGAGAATGTAACGACCCGGCTAGTCGTTTTGAGTATTATAACCCCGTTCCCCCATTTACTGATCAATTTATACCTTACAATTGATTTATGACTTATCGGTTTAGTTGGTTTGGGTCCGAAAGGAATTCGGAGTGAAATGAGACACTTAGTCTCATAATTGAAAATTTTAAGATAGAAAAGTTGCCCGGATGTGGATTTATGTGTAAACGACCTCAGATTTGAATTTTTATGATTCCAATAGCTCTGTATGATGATTTTGGACTTAGAAACGTGTCCGAAAATGTTTTTGGAGGTCCGTAGAGGAATTAGGCTTGAAATGTCGAAAGTTAAATTTTTGGAAAGTTTGACCGGGGGGTTGACTTTTTGATATCGGGGTCGAAATCCGATTCTGAAAATTTTAATAGGCCTGTTATGTCATTTATGACTTGTGTGCAAAATTTGAGGTCAATCCGACGTGATTTGATAAGTTTCGGCGTTGTTTGTAGAAATGGAAAGTTTCAAAGTTCATTAGGCTTGAATCTATGTATGATTCGTGTTTTTTATTATTGTTAGATGTGATTTGAAGACTCGACTAAGTTCGTATGATGTTTTAGGACTTTTTGGTATATTTGGTAGAGGTCCTGAGGGCCTCGGGTGAGTTTCAGATGGTTAATGGATCAAAAAGTGGACTAAAATAGGTGCTACAATTTCCTTCTGCTGCAAATTCCATCTCCTAGAATCGAGCCCAGAATCGAGGCCCAGGATTGAGCCTTGAATTGTGCCCAGGATAGGGCCAGGATCGAATCCACAATCGAAGGCAGGGTCAAAGGCCATGATCGAGCCCAGGATCGAAGCCACGATCGAAGGTAGGATCAAAGGCCAGGGTCAAGGGCCAGGATCGAGTGCCCAGGATCGAAGCCACGATCAAAGGCAGGATTGAAGTCCAGGATCGAGGGTCAGAATCGAGGCCCAGGATCGAGGCCCAGGGACTTCGCCCCATTCGCCATTTTTGACAAATTGGAGCTTGAGGAGAGGCGATTTTTGATAGATTTCCAAGGAAAACTTGAGGTATGTCCCTTGTGAATATTTCTACTCCATAATATTGAATTATCATCGAATAATCCGACTATATTACATGATTTTGAGGTGTAAATCGGAGATTTGAACTTAGAAATTTGGAAATAATATTTGTAGATTTGAGGGTCGAGTTGAGGTCGGATTTTTATAAAATAGGTATGGGTAGATTCGTGGTTGAATGAGCTTTCGGATTTTATAACTTTTGTCGGGTTCCGAGACGATGATTTTTAAGCTAAATTTAAAATTTTTATGGAAAATTAGTATTTTCTTATGGAATTAATTCCAATAAATTTTATTGACTGAAACGAATTATTTTTGACTAGATTCGAGGCATGCGGAAGCCGATTTGCGAGGGAAAGGCATTGCAGAGTAAAGAATTTCACATTTTGAGGTAAGTAACAGTTATAAATCTGGTCCTGGGGGTATGAAACCTCGGATTTTTGTGTCATGTGATTATTTTGGAGGTGACGCACATGCTAGGTGACGGGCGTGTAGGCGTACACCGAAAGGATTGTGACTTGGTCCGTCCCGTGAAACTGTAAAGTTGAATAACCTGTTGTTAGCTATAAGCTCTCTTTGTGTTGAAGAAATTTGACTGTAAATCATGTTAAAAATCATGCTTAGGCTATATGATAGTACTGTTGGGACCCACAGAGGTCGCGTATTTATTGAATTATTTGCTAGTTGCTGTCTTGTACTCAGTCATGATTTTACTTGTGCATCATACCTCAATCTTTCATGATATTTGTTGATTTACTATGTTATCTTTGTTTGGGATGATCTTTATGATTTCCGAGAGCCCGAGAGACTAGAGAGGTTGAGGATTGAGTAAGGCCGAGGGCCTGTCGGTGAGGTAAGGATATATGGCACGTGAGGTGTCCGTGCATGATATTATTGCAGATTATGGTGCTTGGACTGTAGGAGCCCCTCCGGAGTCTGTACACCCACAGTGAGCGCGGGTACCCATTGAGTGTGAGTGCTGAGGACTGAGAGCCGAGTGGATGAGCTGTTGTAATGAGTTGAGTGACTGTTGCCCTGGGAGGCTGTACTTGCTTTTCATTTGTTGTTGCATTAAGTTGCTATCTGTCATTGTTGTGAAATTCTCTGAAAGATTCTATATCCGGATTACATGAACATGAACTGTATAAAATTGATTTGACTTATACTGCTGGATTTGAAAGCATGTCTATTCTTTGCTGGAATTACTGAAAGTGAACTATAACTGTGTAGCTCGTTACTATCTTTAGTTCCTTAGTTATTATTGTTACTTGCTGAGTTAGTTGTACTTATACTACACCCTGCACTTCGTGTGCAGATTCAAGTGCTTCTAGACATAGCGGGTGTTGATTCTCTCGTACAATTGATCTTTCGGAGATTCGGAGGTAGCTGTAGTGTTTCACATACCTTGTCTCTCTTTCCCTATCTCATTGTTTACCGTATTTTGGTCTTAGACTATTATAGACTATATTTCCTTTCCGGACTTGTCTTCATATTAGATGCTCATATACTTAGTGACACCAGATTTTGGGGATTGTTCATATCGGTATTGTGGAATTTTGTATTATATTTAATTATTATATTTTCAAACTTAAAATAAATGGTGGTTTATTGATATTATCGGCTTGCCTAGTAACGAGATAGGCGCCATCACGACAGATTGGGATTTTGAGTCGTGATAATAATGGTGTGTTTTCAATATCAATAAAATAAAATTATATTTCCAATAGTGTTAACTCTACTTGACACTTAGCATTGATAATTCAATAGAAAACATAACATTTAAAATTAATAAAAATAAGACATTTTCATTCGTCATTATTGTCACTGTCAGGCACTAATTCATCGTTACTATTGTCGGAGTCTTCATTGTCATTTTCTTCATCTTCTTCGTCACCATCTTGTTCGCATCCGTCTGGACCCAGGGCATCATAATCTAGCCCCCAATTATCATACATTTTTCGTATTTTATCACTATCATCAATAAGACTACTTGCTTGGTTTCTACAACAATATGGCACTCCAATGTCCAACGTCTGCAGTAGATATTTTGGTAGGCCCTTCCACTTACAACTGTTGGGAAAATAGGATAATCAAGATCTCTATGCAGTTTTTCATTCTCTAATAAAGCCCAACACTGATCCTCAGTCCCTTGGAGGTAGTTAAGATCATTCAGTGCATGATGAACAGTTAGTGCATTTTCCATCTCTAAGATCTCCTTCATCAAATGCCGAATAACTTATGGTTCGTCTTTGTGCATGAAAGTATGGAACGTTGCTGACAATGCTTGTGGTATATCTACCCCATGCCAATAATATAAGACCTCATTATCTCACTTTTTGAGTATAGGGGAACCCACTGTAGGTTTTCAACCCAAATTCACACACCTTCAGGCTTCTCCCTCAGTTATGTGACCTATAATTTTTTGATCAATATGTATATTGGTGGTTTTATTTTCTAAGGGACACAAAATACCATACCACTTATCATGCATGTCTTTTCAAGAAAGGGATCGATTGTGTTCTGACATGTGACATGTGGATCTTTTGAGCTACCTACACCCTTGTGCCTCTTTTAAACCATATATTAAAGGTAAGTGGCATTTTGGGAAGGCTTGATTAAATGAATAACTTCAAAAAAAAAAAATTAATTCAAATTTTCAAGAACGAAAATGGAGGTAGTTCAACATGGCGCATGTACAAGATGCTCTATTCAAATGAATACCTTGTCTTGTCCGCTTGAAAAGGCCTGTACACACTTGTACTGTAATGATTCTTATGGGAAGAATACATCTACAGACCATTAAACTTGTCCTCCTTTTTCACTCTGACACTTAATCTTGAGTCTGTTTCATTTGAATAATTTAATCAAGCATTTACTATATTATTTAGACCCAAAATTATATATACAGCAAAACACATATGGTGCGTGTTGTTCACATGCTGAGTAACGAATAAAATGGAGACACGTGGATTTAACTTAAATAAAAAAAAAAAATTTACAAAAAGAAGAAAACTAAAAGAAAAACAAAAGCCTTCCCGATAAAAGGTTTTGGCGTCGCCACCCCACCCTTTCGTTTTCTTCCCCGGCGACCTTCCTCCTTTCATCTTCTTCTCCGACGATCCCTCTACTTCGCGGTGAATCTATTTTCAAAAGCTGGTAGAAAATTTTAAAATACTATACCAATATCCATAACTATGAATGATTAACTATTTTAATCTAGTTATGGTGGTGATTCTTGAGCCTTAAGTGGTGATTTGCTTCTGTAAATTCGATGGGCGATAGTAGGGATTCTTGCCGCTGCCAGATTTTTCGAAAAGAAAACAAATTGATTTTCAGTTTCTTCATTCTGATGAAAGCGGGTTATTGGGGATGATGGACCTGGGTGTGGCATTTCTATATTCCTTTCCTTTACATATTTGGGTTTGTTTTGCATTGTATATTATTTTATAGTGATTTGTCTGAGGGAGAGAGTGGAAAGAGATTAAAAATTTGAAGCAATCAGTTGCCAGAAAAATGTATTGGTTACTTCATATTTTCTGATGAAGGAGGGTGAGGTAAGAGAGGAAGAAAAGAAAAAAAAGAGTAAGAATAGAAAAAAAAATTAACAAAAAAAATAATGAGAAAAAGGGTGAGGAGTTTGTTTTTTCGGACTATTTCACGCGCTTGAAAAATGTGAGAAATACTTATTTTGCCATGTTAGCTTTTTGGGTCTAAATGACATAGTAAATGCTTGATTAAAGTGTTCAAATGGAACAGACTCAAGATTAAGTGTCATAGTGAAAAGGGAGGACAAATTTAATGGCCTGCCGATGTATTCTGCCGTTCTTTTACTAGTTCAACATGACGCATGTACAATATGCGTTATGCAATAGTTCTAAAAAAAATAGTACAAATTAAATATATGCCTTATCTTATACACCTGAAAAGGCATGTGCGCACTTTTACAGTAATGATTCCTTTACTAGTTCAACATGGCGGTACAATATGCATTATGAAATAGTTCAGAAAAATAGTCCAAATTAAATATACACCCTGTCTTATCCACCTGAAAAGGCACGTACACACTTGTACCATAATGATTTATTTACTAGTTCAACATGGTGCATGTACAATATGCGTTATGCAACAGTTCAGAAAAAACAATCCAAATTAAATGCATGCCTTGTCTTGTCCACCTAAAAAGGCATGCAGTCTTGTCCACCTGAAAAGGCATGCACGCACTTGTACCGTAATGATTCCTTTACTAGTTCAATATGGTGCATGTGCAATATGCGTTATGTAGCCTAAAACTTATCATTCTTACCTTTAAAAATCCCACACATGTTACTTCATTCATTGCGAATCCTCACAGCTTAAACAACTGATCTGCTTTAATTTTTATAAAATCTCAAGTTCCAACAATACGATATGTCTGTCTGTAATGAGATCCCTAGGTTTTTACTGCGGAAAACATTCCGGGGAGTACGAAATAAAGATCTAGAAGCTCGAAAAAAATGTTACAATGCTGAAAAAAAGGTAGAAGCATTCAAGGAGAAATTGAAAGAAGCCGAAGAAGAATATAATCGGCTGCAAGAGAAAATTTAGTGGTTGAATCAGAAAATAATAGGTGATAGTGACTAAATGAACACGTGGTTGCTTTAATTATACTATTTATTTTATGTTTTAGATTTCATGCATTATGTGGTTCTTTTTTACGTATTTTAATGTATGTTAATCTGTGTTTTTATGTGATTCTAATATTTAATTAATTAATAATATTAAAACATGAAATACTAAGGTAATAATATTAAACATAAAATAATATTTACACAAAACTACTGATTAATGTAATATATACAATGCAAGCTGACTATCAATGTGTCCTACAACTTGTATGCATTAGTGCATTGGCTGGCCTAAGGTGCATACCCTGACGACCGGACATGCTATCAGGATCATCCTCATCCCGTCGCTTCTTTATCTAAGGATGCACTGTAACATGATTGTCTGGAAGGCTAGCTGGATCAGTACATGAGTCCGTTGGGCAGCAGTAAGCTATAAAATAGAAAGTAGTTTTTAGTATATGATATATATAGAACAATAATATAATAAATTAATTATTTTTATAGTCAAACCTGCGCCTCAGCTCGCTCCTGAATAGGGTCCTACGTCTCTGGAAGACGAGTATCACAGTCTACCGTCTCCATTATAGGTGATGGCGAAGTTTAGAATAATATATAAACAACTTAGATATTACTGACTAATATTTAAAGTACAATAAAGTAATAATAATGCTAATAGAGCCAAACTTACGTCTCAGTGGGCAGCCGCACTGGCTCATCGTCGGGATACTCGAGGGGAACTACGAGGTGGACTGGACTAGATAAAGGCTATGAAGTCTCCACCGGAGGTGATGTCTCCTTCAGTACATGATGGAAAATAATAATACTATAATAGTGACATTTTAAAGAACGATAGGAAAAGATACTAACATGATTAGAGCCATAGCTCAAACGCCTGCCGCTGTGCACATCATCTCGCACTGGACGATCCTCTACATCCCTCGATGTGCCTGGAAGATTAGGATAGTATGCATTCCAATAATATGAAGTAATATCAGCACCCACGATCGATAAAGTAGCAGGCTGGCTGAACTGTGAAGTCCCTGGTGACATCAGTCTAAATGTACGCATATCATAACCAGCATCGTGTGCCTCACCCTGGTCACTAGCAAACCCTCGTCAATATCCTTCATGGGTGCTTCAATGCTCCCTTGCTGGCCTCCCCATCCGTACTGACCACCTCGACCACGCGGGCCATACCATCCTCTCTGGCCATGCCTGGCACGTCCACCACGTCTTGAGGGTACATCAGGCCATAATGGTAATCCTCTGGCAAAACATATGCTGGATCAAAACCTAACCACACATCCTCTCATGCAGCTACCAATGTGGCAGTAGCAAGTGCAGAAACTTGACGACCCCAATGGTGCAATAATGATATTGCGTATCCTAAATATTGCTGCATATCTAGACCCATCTGGTGAATACGGTGTAGGTCAATAGCCTGCATATGATGTAATATATTGATTAAACAAAATAAGTAAATCTAACATTATACATAAGTATATAAAATAACGTATCAGTGCCTCGTGGCCTGGCGTATGGAACGTACCGACGACTATCCCGATGATCGGGATTACCTATCAGAGTGTGAGTAATACGACAATACCAAGCCGTGTACTTGTGCTCGCTGTTAACACCTTCATGTGGAGGGTCTGGCGGAAATGTGAAAAGTCTCTGATCCCAGTCCTCTATCTGGGCCTCGAGCCATGCCGAGTATGCCTGGTCAACTCTACTACGATCATCCCGCTCGTAATGCGTGGCATGCCAACTAGGATGAGCAAGTATATGTTGTGGCTGGCCAAACTGTCGAAGGACTCTTCCCGTCTGATGATGCTCAACTAGATCGAGACATGTCTATGGGACCTTATAAAGCTACACGGCTCGACCTCGTGAGAAATAGTCTGGCAAACTAGCGATGATCTCGCCGCTGTATGGCCTCCATACGAACTATTTACTAAACGCAAGAATAGTAAGCAAATGCAAGACAAATCATGTATTAACAAATGTACTAAGTCGAATATTTACCTGATCACCATCCAGTATATCCAATATTTCCCTGTAGAGCGGGAGATAATGTCGATCCTTGACATCTCAGGCGTGACCTCTCCTATCTACCCACCTCCTAGCACAAGGTAGAAGCGTTGGAGGTGGTGCATCTAGAGCTAGTGGTCGAGGAGGGGGCTACATCTACAAGAATCTCTCCCAAGCCCAAACCTAATATTGATTATGGACATAAAATTGAGTATTTTTACTATATATGATATCCATGAAAAGAATTGATAATGTTATCACCTGTAGAAGCGGAATAAATCCAGCGACGTCCCTCACGCTACCCATCGACGCCCTGCATAGCTTCTTATACAGGTATTCTAGAACGGAACCACCCTAACTGTACATGGGTAAATCACTAAATGTTCCATATGAGCCAAGAAACGTAGGCTCATAAGGCTCCCCGAGGTTTTCAGGAAAGAATACCGCCAAATATCATCAACAACATGTCTGATAGTTTGTTTGGCTAAGAAACTCTCCATCCTATATACGTGATGACCTATGGCATGCCTGGAGCATAAGTAGCTCACGGACATGCATCCAAGATGAATAGTCGAGCGATCAATAATGATGTATGTACATTAAATAATGCTAATCAACCGTATGTTATTTCTACTCATTTAACGTCTCAAGATATCTTAAAATATTTTATTGATTATGTAACGACCCGACCGGTCATTTAGAACTCTAGCATGTCATTTGGAGGTTTGAAACCTTGAGTAGCTTCACTATATGTGTTTTGACTTGCACGTGTAGTCGTTTTGATTTTTGAGAAGTTCGGAATTGATTTATAAGAATAATTCTCATTCAGAAGCTTTAAGTTGGAAGAGTCGACCAAGGTTTGACTTTTGAGTAAATGGCCTCGGAATCATCATTTGAAGGTTCCTATAGGTTCATAAGGTTATTACGTACTTGGCTATATGTACGGGTTTAGTATCGGTTGGTCCAGAAGCGATTCCGCGCTTATTGTCGAAAGTTTGCATTTTTGAAGATTTTTGAATCTGCTAAGTTTAACTTGGAGTGGAATTAAGTGTTATCGGACTCCGGGTGGTGTTCCGGGACCTTGAATAGGTTCATTTAGTTGATTGGGACTTCTGTGTGAAGTTTGGTCCTGATCTGGAATGTTTAAGAGTGATTGGGATACTTAAGTTGCATACTAGTTAAGTTTAAGAAAATGAGTAGACGACGATCAAATAATAGGCTTAACAAGCTCTGTTTAAAAGTTTCAACACATTTGTATGATGATTTTGGACATGTCTGCAAGTTTTGGTGAAATTACGATGAGTTTCAGATGAGTTTGGATTGTGTCGCGCTCTTATTTGATGTTTCGGCATCGTTTCTTTTGGCATAAAGGGTATCATATTGAATAAATGACCTTCTATTTGTGATTCTATTGAACCATTAGATCCATATCGTAATTACAAAATCATAGCAACAAGAATTATCAAATTCCGTGGTCGTATGAGCGAGTTATGCACATATCCGTGTCGGGAAAGATTGCTAGTTTCTGGTGCGAACTTTTGTTTTTAGCAAATGCGAGGGAGGTCTCACGAATGCGAAGAAGGAACTATGGGTTGAAAATTCAATATGAAAAATTTCTCTTCGCAAACGCGATGGTATCCCGCGAAGGCAATGAACAAAATTTACCCGGGCAGTGTTTTAAACTTGCAAATCGTGCATTCTAGTATTTTGAGCATATCTTGAGTTCTAGAGCTCCATTTGAGTTGATATTTGCGGCGTTGTTCAACAAGGGGGTAACTATATAACCATTATTGTAATATTTCCCCATGACTATTTTCGTTGGTTATCATTTTTATCCAAGTTTGGATTATAGAAATTGGGGTTTTGAACCCTAAAGATGAGAAATGGTAAATTCTTGATTTGAGGGTAAAGTTATTGACGAATTGGATGATTTTCTAGATATAGACTATATAAGTTGTAAGTAATATTTATTTTTGATAATTTTTGGAATTCGGGAGCGCGTGATCGGGGTTGACTTTGTTGAATTTTCATGCGGAGTTGAGAATTTATTTTTAATTGTTAAATTATGAGTCTTTGAGTATATTTTGATTGGTTTACACATTCTTTGACTTGTTTCGGATTATTTGGCATTGGTTTGAGGTGTTAGAGAGGTGTTGGAGCCGGTTATCAGATTTCAGAGCGAGGTAAGTCTCCAGGTTAACCTTGTAAGACAGAATTTACCCCGTAGGTATTATATTTGTTGTGTGCTACGTGTTATGGGAGCTACGTACGTATGAGGTGACGAGTGCCCGTTCGTATGCTAGATTTTTGATCATGTCCGGGTAGACTTAGACTCACACAATTTCTTAATTTTATTATTTGAGTTATTCTTCCCTGTTTAAGTGCAATAAGTTATATTTTAGCCTGAGACTAGACTTGAGTATAATACAAAACTTCCTAGCTGATTAGTCACAGAAATTATAATTCCTTTTGCGGAACTTTCCCACGTTGTACGTATTTTTCCAAAAGTTTCATGAATTTCATAACTCACATATATATAGGATCGGGCTGAATGCCTCAGCAGTACCATTATAGGATCATGCCATTCGCCTCGGCAATATTATGAGATATATATATGGATCGGGTCATACGACCTCGGCAGTGTACACTATTATTATTATGGGATTGGACCGTATGGCATGGTAGGATATCATGACATCACTCTTATGGGATTGAGCCATTCTCTTCGGCAGAATCATGCGTATATTCGATAGGGAGTCTGCGTATCTATGAATCTATCTGACTTGAGAAGTGATATTTTATTGGTTATTGATTATATATATATATTCTGTTCAAGGTAGTATTCAGTTTCTTTGAGCGTTTTGTATTTACTCTTCTGTTGAGGGTTGAGTTATGTACGCATATCTGTTTTTACTGCTTTTACTTTCCATGCTTCATACATGTCTACCTTTATTTTACTTTGATTATTGGACCACTAGTAAGTGTCTATGTTGACCCCTCGTCACTACTTCTTCGAGGTTAGGCTAGATACTTACTAGGTATGCCTTGATTTATGTACTCATACTATATTTCTCCGCTAATCGTGCAAGTACTGAGACAGGTACATTTGGTGGTCATCTGGGTACGTAGGCACGATTGTTGAGGAGACTTTGTGGTGAGCTGCTCTCTATGTTACGATCTGCAGCACATGGAGTCCTTATCCTATTCATTTACTTTATTTTGTCTATTTTCTATTTCAGACAGATGTTGTAGTAGTGTTGTATATATTCTAGTAAATGCTCATGCACTTGTGCACCAGATTTTGGGAATTTAGATTTTTGTCCTTGGTGTTATTCTGTTATATTATCTGGATTCATATTTGACCACGTTCGAACATCTAAAATAATATCGGTATTTTATTATGAAAATGAACGATTTCGGTTTAATATTTCATTATCTTCTCGAGATGCTCTTTGAATTAACTGTCGACTTATAGATTTAATTACTGGCTTGCCTAACAGAAGCGTTAGGCGCCATCATGGCCTATAGTTGGAATTGTGTCGTGACAGCTTGGTATCAGAGCACTTGGTTCACTTAGGTCTCATGAGTCATGAGCAAGTCTAGTAAAGTTTTGTGGATCAGTACAAAGACATCTGTACTTATCTTCGAAATACTATAGGGTTGTTAGGAGAACTTCCCTTTCTTGATTCCTTGTCGTGCGATTTGATTTCGGCTGAAGCTTATGTCTTCAATTCCTTCCTTCTCATTCGTACGTGATGTCGAGCATTCGATATCAGTTGGGCACCGATGAGTTGTGAAGATAGTGGTGCAGGGTGTTTTTCCCTGCGTATGTGGGCGCACTACTATCGTCATTTTGTGAAAGGGTGATCAGTCATTTCAATCCAGGGTTGGAGTTTCCTACGGGTTCAGAGCTATACACAGTGTATTGTGATGTTTCTCGCATTGTTATTGCGCAATGTTGGTGTGAGAGGTAGGGTATTTACTTATGCATTGCGGTAGTGAATGCTTCGGGAGGAAGATTATTCAGTTCATGATTGGGAGGTTGGTGTTTATTCCAGTGCATGAGAGGTATTTGGCCTATGGATGTTCAGGCTTTGGCCGACAAAGTTGCAAGATTGGGTATTTCCAAACTTGGTGGAATTCTTATTTGCGTTGTGGTGTCGTTGTCCTTATTTGAGTGCACTAAGGCTCGTCAGTATGGTGGTTTTTGTTTGTTTTCATTTGGGGGCATGGTGTTGTGGAGTGGTACATAAGAAGGGTTATCGGAGATGACGGTGTGTTGCAACTTCAGGGTCGAATAGGTGTTTCCAATGTTGATGGTTCGAGGGAGGTGGTCTTTGAGGAGGCTTAGAGATGATGGAATTCTAATTGTCCGGGTGCTGCCGAGATGGATCATGATTTGGGGCGACATTATTGGTGGTGGAGGATCAAAAATGACATGGTGGGATATGCCTCGCTTGAATAGTTAGCAGGCCAAGTATGAGCAGCATAGATCGAGTAGTTTTCTTTGGGAGATGGCTAGACCAGAGTGGTAGCGATAGCGTAATGTATGGATTTTATGGTAGGGTAGAACAATGCTTTGGGAAGGCTTAGTATGATTTGGGTCATGTGGACAAATGACTAAGTCTGTGTATTTCATTTGAGATGGTGGCTTCTATACTTAGGAAGTTCGAATGTGACAAAAAGGGTTTGCTTGGAATGTAGAGGAATGTGAATGCTTGATCATCATATTGGATGCAATATAGCTTCGAGTTTTAAAAGTATTGTTGGACCTTCGGTTGATGTTAATGGAATGAACGGACTCTACAACTGGTGAACGTGTGTTGACTTAGGAGGATTAACTAATTTCGCGATGGTTATAACCATGTCAATGTAAATGGAAGATGTTGACATGGGTTTATATAGGTGGACTATCTCTTGTGAGAAGGTTAGGGGTTGCATGATTTCTTATGAGGTTCCTATAAAGTGTTTACCTTTTTATCCAACGGGAGGCCTGTACTACGATGTGGGTCTTGATTGCTTTAGGAAGATGGCACGACTGTTATGAGGTCGAATGTGCATTTGGGGCTGATAATTTGGGATGTGTTATACTTAGTGCAATATGGGCTTATGAGAATTCAGCTGGGTAACCGTGCGAGATCGTGGTAACTGAGAAGGAAATGTTATTGTGGGTTCTTGGTTTATGTGATTGTGGCTTAAAACCAAGTGGGGGAGCTTACCGTTGGTGATTAGGTCACATGGTCATATGTCTTGCAGTTTTTGGATTTCGGTACATTGGTGGATTAGTTATGGCTGAGAAAGAGAACATCATGGGTAATTCGAGCAAGGAATCTGATGGATGTGTGCTACATTTTGCCTTATCGATTCATATGAAGATTGTGGGATGACTCAGACTTTACACTTCTTTGTGAACGTGATGTGCGAAGGAAATGATTCATTTGGTTGCTTCTTTGGAGTATTTGTGTGCTAATGGAGCACTTGTTGTTTGGTTATATAATCGGGACTAGATTGGAGTAGGCGGCTCTCAACAATGATTCTAGTGGATTCGAGATTTAAGTTGTGGTGCCTAAGGAATTTCGGGTTCGTTATGTGGCTGAGGATTGGGTTTTTGCAGTAGAGTGTGAAAGATGCTCGAAGTATTTATTACCGTGTCTATGGTACGGTGTTATAGAGATGGAAGGAATAGTGTCAGATTCGCAGAAGGTCTCTTCGAAATAGGCGTATCAGTTGGAGGTACTATTGAGTGCATGGGAGGGTATAAAATGGCTTAGGGGTACTGAGATGACGTGGTCTTGTGATGTGGTGTCACCCAGGATGAGTGTTGATTGATATCCATTGTGTGCTGGGAAGAGAAGTGTTATTTTGAAAGCAGGTTAAGAGGAAAACCGAAGAAGTCGGGTCAGTTTAGCAGTGGCTTGGATCAATAGGGTAAGGAAAATGATTGGTTCCTTCGGTATGATAAGTCCATACAGGTGTTTCGTGGAAATGCTTATGGATTGGCAGTCTTCGTAATTTGGTTGATTTAGAGATATTTAATTCTGATTGTTTTGTTATGTGAAAATGGGTCTCGAAAGATTTATGACAGTTTAGACCATGATTTGAGGTTTGTGTCTTGTGCGGTTATAGGAAGTTGGTTGCGTGTTGCGATTTTTCTTTTGAATTGAGTTAAGTGAACGTTTTCTAGCCGATGTAGTTTTATTCTACTGGTGGTTCAGGAGTTATGATGAAACTCTTGTACTCTCGCGTTGTCACGACCCGAAATTCCCACCTTCGGACCGTGATGGCGCCTAACATTTCACTTGCTAGGCAAGCCAATGTTATAATAATATTAACCAATTTTTAAATAATTTTTAAATTATTAATAATCCAAGAACAAATGTGGAAGCAAGTTTGAAATATATTGAATAATCCATAAAAATAACGGTATCTAAATACCATCCCAGAATTGGTGTCACAAGTGCATGAGCATCTAGAATAAATACAATTAAAGGTCTGAATAAAATAAAGCTGTCTGGAAATAAACACACAGCTAAAGTAAAATAGACGGGGACTTCAGAACTGCGGACGCCATGCACTTATACCTCAAGTCTCCTCTGGTAGCTGAAATCCGAGCAAGTCTACGGTACGCCGCTGGGACCAACTCTAAAATCTGCATAAGAAGTTTAGAGTGTAGTATCAGTACAACCGATCCCATGTACTGGTAAGTGTTGAGCCTAACCTCGAAGAAGTAGTGACGAGGCTAAGGCGGGTCACTTACATTACCTGTACACAATATTAGTAATAGCAACAATAATAGAAATAAATCAGGTAACTCATTTATAATAATTGAAGCCAACACAACAGTCATAACCAATCATCACTTCCATCAATTCTGTTGCAGCGTGCAACCCGCTCTCACAATATTTTCACATTCGATTCTGTTGCAGCGTGCAACCCGCTCTCGCAATATATTCATTTTTAATCAAGTCTGTTGCGGCGTGCAACCCGATCCCCCAATATATATATATATGTATTGACTTTTAATATGTTTGTTGCGGCGTGCAACCCGATCCTCCAATATAGACTTTTAATAAGTCTGTTGCGGCGTGCAACCCGATCCTCCAATATAGACTTTTAATAAGTCTGTTGCGGCGTGCAACCCGATCCTCCAATATAGACTTTTAATAAGTCTGTTGCGGCGTGCAACCCGATCCTCCAATATAGACTTTTAATAAGTCTGTTGCGGCGTGCAACCCGATCCTTCAATATATTTATTATAATCAATCCTGTTGCGGCGTGCAACCCGCTCCTCCAACATATTCATTTGCCAATTCTTATAGAAGAAATATTTCCAATAAATGTAACAATTAATATAAAATTATAAGACAACAAGCATACAATAATTATGGTTTAATTATGAAGCAAACAATGACAAATAACAAATTATTATGGAAATCAGGGTGCAAATAGGCAGTTTAATATTTAATATGCTAAATGTCAAATAACAATTAAGGCACATAATTCAAATAGCATGTAACAATTAATGCAGAAATTCAAGAATTAATATTTGACAAAGAATAAGAGAGAAATAATTATTATAATAATTAATTTATGATTAAAAATAATTTATGATTTTTTTCAAGTAAGCAGGCAAACAATTAATTTGACGACGTATAGACACTCGTCACCTCGCCTATACGTCGTACACATGCAATTCACATAACAAATAATTTAAGGGTTCTATTCTCTCAAGTCAAGGTTAACCACGACACTTGCCTCGCTTTGCAAATTCCAATCAATTATTCAACCATAACTTTTCCGTTTAAATTTGCCTCCAAAAGCTTCAAATCTATTCACAAACAATTCGATATATTCAATACGAATCATAGGAATTAATTCCATATGAATTTACAAATTTTTCGGATAAAAATCTGAAATTCATTAAAATATTCGACAGTGGGACACACGTCTCAAATCCTGGAAAAACTCGCGAAATCCGAACACCCGTTCCGATACGAGTTCAACCATACAAAATTTATCCAATTCCAATATCAAATGGACCTTCAAATCTTAATTTTTCTTTTTTGAAAAGTTTTACAAAAATTCCAATTACTTCCATCTAAATCCGAAATAAATGATGAATATAGGCTTAGATTTATGAAATACAATCACTATATGATAAAGAACACTTACCCAGTTCGAAATCGTGAAAAACTCCTTTGAAATCGCCCCTAAGCTGAGTTATAATTGAGGGTTTGTGAAAAGTGGGAAAAATCCCGTTTTGGTTCTGTTTTAAGTCACAGGGGTCAGGCCTTCTTCCCGTTCGCGAAGGGCCTGTCGCGTTCGCGATGAGTAGCAGCCCGTGGCTTTCGCGTTCGTGAGTCCTCCTTCACGTTCGCGAAGGCTTTTTCCCCCTTGGCCTTCGCGTTCGCATGCCAGTGCTCGCGTTCGCGTATAAGGACAACAGACCCCTCCCCCAGGCCTTTAAAGCTTCGCGTTCGTGTTGAGCTGGTCGTGTTCGTGAAGGGTAAAGTACCCATAGCTTCGCATTCGTGGTCCAATCTTCGCGTTCACGAAGAAGAAAAATTCGGCCAGCTCAGTTTGCTCTTCGCGTTCGCGAGAGTACATTCGCGAACGCGATGAAGGAAATACCAGAAGCCCAAAGTCTGCAGAAAACCTGATTTCCTAAGTCCGAAATCATCCCGTAGCCTATCCGAAACTCACCCGAGCCCTCGGGGCTACAAACCAAACATGCACACAAGTCCTAAAACATCATACAAACTTGCTCGCACGATCAAATCGCCAAAATAACACCTAGAACTACGAATTAGACACCAAATCAAAGGAAGTTTTCAAGAAAATTTTAAAACTTATATTTTTACAACCGGACGTCCGAATCACGCCAGATCAACTCCGATTCTCACCAAATTTGGCAGACAAGTCATAAATATTATAGTGGACCTATACCGGGCTCCGAAACCAAAATACGGATCCGAGGCCAGTAAATCCAACTTCAGTAATTTCTTAGAAATCAATAAGCTTTCAAGCTTTTAAATTTTCATCAAAATTCCATATCTCGGGCTAGGGACCTCGGAATTTGATTCCGGGCATACGCCTAAGTCCCAAATCATGATACGGACCTACCGGAATTGTCAAAGCACTGATCCGAGTCCGTTTGCTCAAAATGTTGACCAAAGTCAACTTAGTTGAGTTTTAAAGCTTTATTTCACATTTTAATCCATTTTTCACATAAAAACCTTCTGGAAAATTGTACGTACTGCACATGCAAGTCGAGGAATGATAAATGGTACTTTTCGAGGTCTTAGAATACATAATTACTTATTAAATTTAAATATGATATTTTGGGTCATCACATTCTCCACCTCTAAAACAAATGTTCGTCCTCGAACGGAGTTAGAAAAAGTACCTAAGCTGGAGAAAAGGGTGTGGATATTTACTCCGCATGTCTGACTCGGACTCCCAGGTAAATGCCGCTACCGGCTGACCTCTCCATTGCACCCGAACTGAAGGATAACTCTTAGACCTTAACTGTCGGACCTGCCGGGCTAGAATAGACACCGGCTCCTCCTCATAAGTCAAATCTCTGTCCAATTGGACTGAGATGAAATCTAACACATGGGACGGATCACCGTGATATTTTTGGAGCATAGACACATGGAACACCGGATGAACCGCTGATAAACTAGGTGGTAATGCAAGCCTGTAGGCTACTTCACCCACCCTTTCAAGAATTTCAAAGGGCCCGATATATCTAGGGCTCAACTTGCTCTTCTTTCCGAACCTCATTACACCTTTCATAGGTGAAACCCGGAACAATATTCTTTCTCCAACCATGAATGCAATATCACGAACTTTACGGTCGGCATAACGCTTTTTCCTAGACTGAGCTGTGCAAAGTCGATCCTGAATAATCTTGACCTTATCCAAGGCATCCTGTACAAAATCGGTACCCAACAACCGAGCCTCTCCCGGTTCAAATCAACCAACTGGCGATCGGCATCGCCTTCCGTATAATGCCTCATATGGAGCCATCTGAATGCTCGACTGGCTATTATTATAAGCAAACTCCGCAAGTGGCAAGAAATGATCCCAAGAACCTCCAAAGTCTATAAGGAGCTGAAATGCTTGATTAAAGTGTTCAAATGGAACAGACTCAAGATTAAGTGTCATAGTGAAAAGGGAGGACAAATTTAATGGCCTGCCGATGTATTCTGCCGTTCTTTTACTAGTTCAACATGGCGCATGTACAATATGCGTTATGCAATAGTTCTAAAAAAAATAGTACAAATTAAATATATGCCTTATCTTATACACCTGAAAAGGCATGTGCGCACTTTTACAGTAATGATTCCTTTACTAGTTCAACATGGCGGTACAATATGCATTATGAAATAGTTCAGAAAAATAGTCCAAATTAAATATACACCCTGTCTTATCCACCTGAAAAGGCACGTACACACTTGTACCATAATGATTTATTTACTAGTTCAACATGGTGCATGTACAATATGCGTTATGCAACAGTTCAGAAAAAACAATCCAAATTAAATGCATGCCTTGTCTTGTCCACCTGAAAAGGCATGCAGTCTTGTCCACCTGAAAAGGCATGCACGCACTTGTACCGTAATGATTCCTTTACTAGTTCAATATGGTGCATGTGCAATATGCGTTATGTAGCCTAAAACTTATCATTCTTACCTTTAAAAATCCCACACATGTTACTTCATTCATTGCGAATCCTCACAGCTTAAACAACTGATCTGCTTTAATTTTTATAAAATCTCAAGTTCCAACAATACGATATGTCTGTCTGTAATGAGATCCCTAGGTTTTTACTGCGGAAAACATTCCGGGGAGTACGAAATAAAGATCTAGAAGCTCGAAAAAAATGTTACAATGCTGAAAAAAAGGTAGAAGCATTCAAGGAGAAATTGAAAGAAGCCGAAGAAGAATATAATCGGCTGCAAGAGAAAATTTAGTGGTTGAATCAGAAAATAATAGGTGATAGTGACTAAATGAACACGTGGTTGCTTTAATTATACTATTTATTTTATGTTTTAGATTTCATGCATTATGTGGTTCTTTTTTACGTATTTTAATGTATGTTAATCTGTGTTTTTATGTGATTCTAATATTTAATTAATTAATAATATTAAAACATGAAATACTAAGGTAATAATATTAAACATAAAATAATATTTACACAAAACTACTGATTAATGTAATATATACAATGCAAGCTGACTATCAATGTGTCCTACAACTTGTATGCATTAGTGCATTGGCTGGCCTAAGGTGCATACCCTGACGACCGGACATGCTATCAGGATCATCCTCATCCCGTCGCTTCTTTATCTAAGGATGCACTGTAACATGATTGTCTGGAAGGCTAGCTGGATCAGTACATGAGTCCGTTGGGCAGCAGTAAGCTATAAAATAGAAAGTAGTTTTTAGTATATGATATATATAGAACAATAATATAATAAATTAATTATTTTTATAGTCAAACCTGCGCCTCAGCTCGCTCCTGAATAGGGTCCTACGTCTCTGGAAGACGAGTATCACAGTCTACCGTCTC
Source organism: Nicotiana tabacum (assembly GCF_000715075.1). NCBI lineage: Eukaryota > Viridiplantae > Streptophyta > Magnoliopsida > Solanales > Solanaceae > Nicotiana > Nicotiana tabacum. Next base: position 39,655,585 of record NC_134092.1, read on the forward strand.
CATTATAGGTGATGGCGAAGTTTAGAATAATATATAAACAACTTAGATATTACTGACTAATATTTGAAGTACAATAAAGTAATAATAATGCTAATAGAGCCAAACTTACGTCTCAGTGGGCAGCCGCACTGGCTCATCGTCGGGATACTCGAGGGGAACTACGAGGTGGACTGGACTAGATAAAGGCTATGAAGTCTCCACCGGAGGTGATGTCTCCTTCAGTACATGATGGAAAATAATAATACTATAATAGTGACATTTTAAAGAACGATAGGAAAAGATACTAACATGATTAGAGCCATAGCTCAAACGCCTGCCGCTGTGCACATCATCTCGCACTGGACGATCCTCTACATCCCTTGATGTGCCTGGAAGACCTCAATTGTCGGACCTGCCGGGCTAGAATAGCCACCGGCTCCTCCTCATAAGTCAAATCTCTGTCCAATTGGACTGAGCTGAAATCTAACACATGGGACGGATCACCGTGATATTTTTGGAGCATAGACACATGGAACACCGGATGAACCGCTGATAAACTAGGTGGTAATGCAAGCCTGTAGGCTACTTCACCCACCCTTTCAAGAATTTCAAAGGGCCCGATATATCTAGGGCTCAACTTGCTCTTCTTTCCGAACCTCATTACACCTTTCATAGGTGAAACCCGGAACAATATTCTTTCTCCAACCATGAATGCAATATCACGAACTTTACGGTCGGCATAATGCTTTTTCCTAGACTGAGCTGTGCAAAGTCGATCCTGAATAATCTTGACCTTATCCAAGGCATCCTGTACAAAATCGGTACCCAACAACCGAGCCTCTCCCGGTTCAAATCAACCAACTGGCGATCGGCATCGCCTTCCGTATAATGCCTCATATGGAGCCATCTGAATGCTCGACTGGCTATTATTATAAGCAAACTCCACAAGTGGCAAGAAATGATCCCAAGAACCTCCAAAGTCTATAACACAAACGCGGGGCATATCTTCCAATATCTGAATGGTGCGCTCTAACTGTCCGTCTATCTGTGGATGAAATATTGTACTTAACTCCACCCGCGTGCCTAACTCATGCTGTACAGCCCTCCATAAATGTGAGGTAAACTGCGTACCTCAATCTGAAATAATAGACACGGGCACACCGTGAAGGCGGACAATCTCACGAATGTAAATTTCAGCTAACCTCTCTGAAGAATAGGTAACTGCTACTGGAATGAAATGTGCTGACTTGCTCAACCTGTCCACAATGACCCAAAGTGCATCAAATTTTCTCTGAGTCCGTGGGAGCCCAACAACAAAATCCATAGTGATACGCTCCCACTTCCACTCAGGAATTTCTAACTTCTGAAGCAAACCACCAGGTCTCTGATGCTCGTACTTAACTTGCTGACAATTCAGACACCGAGCTACATGTGCAACTATATCCTTTTTCATTCCCCTCCACTAATAATGTTGCCGCAAATCTTGATACATTTTGGCAGTACCTGGATGAATAAAATACCTGGAACTTTGTGCTTCTTCGAGAATTAATTCACGAAGCCTATCCATATTAGGCACACAAATACGACCCTGCATTTGTAGAACCCCATCTCCCCCCACAGTAACCTGTTTGGCATCACCGTGACGCATCGTTTCCTTAAGGATAAGTAGATGAGGATCATCATACTGCTTCTCTCTGATGCGCTCAAATAAAGAAGACCGAGCGGTTGTGCAAGCTAGAACCCGACTGGGTTCTGAAACATCTAATCTCACGAACTGATTAGCCAAAGTCTGAACATCTGCAGCTAATGGCCTCTCACCAACCGGAATATACGCAAGACTGCCCATACTTACAGCCTTTCTACTCAAAGCATCAGCCACCATATTGGCCTTTCCTGGGTGATACAAAATGGTGATATCATAGTCTTTCAACAACTCCAACCATCTTCTCTGCCTCAAATTAAGATCCTTTTGTTTGAACAGATACTGAAGGCTATGATGATCGGTAAATACCTCACACGAGACACCGTAGAGGTAATGCCTCAAAATCTTCAGCACATGAACAAAGGCTGCAAATTCTAAGTCATGAACAGGATAATTCTTCTCGTGAACTTTCAACTGTCGCGACGCATATGAAATTACCTTGCCATCTTGCATTAATACTGCACCAAGACCAATGTGAGATGCGTTGCAATATACCATATACGATCCTGAACCTGTGGGTAATACCAACACTGGCGCCGTAGTCAAAGCGGTCTTGAGCTTCTGAAAGCTCAACTCACACTCGTCTGACCATCTGAATGGGACTCCTTTCTGGGTCAATCTAGTCAATGGTCTTGCTATAGATGAAAACCCTTCCACGAACCGACGATAATAACCTGCCAAACCCAGGAAACTCCGGATCTCTGTAACCGAAGTAGGTCTAGGACAATTCTGAACAACCTCAATCTTCTTAGGATCCACCTTTATGCCTTCTGCCAATACAACATGTCCCAAAAAGGCAACTGAGTCTAACCAAAACTCACTTTTTGAAAACTTGGCATATAATTGATTATTCTTCAAAGTGTAAAGCACACTTCAAAGATGATGCTCATGCTCCTCTCGACTGCTAGAGTAAATTAAGATATCATCAATGAATACAACCACAAAAGAGTCCAAATAAGGCTTAAACACCCAATTCATCAAATCTATAAATACTGTCGGGGCATTTGTCAACCCAAATGACATCACTAGGAATTCGTAATGCCCATACCGAGTTTGAAAAGCTGTTTTAGGGACATCAGATGCCCTAATCTTCAACTGATGATAGCCAGACCTTAAATCGATCTTCAAAAATACCTTAGCACCCTGAAACTGATCAAATAAGTCATCAATTCTTGGCAGCGGAAGTTTTTGATTGTGGCCTTGTTCAACTGCCGATAGTCTATACACATCTGCATAGCGCCATCTTTCTTCTTTACAAATAATACTGGTGCATCCCAGGGCGAGACACTGGGTCTAATGAATCCCTGATCAAGCAAGCCTTATAATTGCTCTTTCAATTCTTTCAACTCTGGCGGGGCCATACGATATGGTGGAATGGAAATGGGCTGAGTGCCGGAGCCAAATCAATACAGAAGTCAATATCTCTGTCGGGTGGCATCCCCGGCAAATATGCAGGAAATACTTCTGGAAATTCACGAACAACTGGTACTGAGTCTATAGAAGGAACATCCGCACTGGGATCGCGAATATAAGCCAAATAGGCTATACACCCTTTCTCTACTATACGCCGAGATTTCATATAAGAAATAACCCTGCTGGCAGAATGACCAATAGTTCCTTTCCACTCTAACCGAGGTAACCTCGGCATAGCTAGGGTCACTATCTTGGCATGACAATCTAATGTAGCATGATAAGGGGACAACCAATCCATACCCAAGATGACATCAAAATCTACCATATCAAGAAGTAGAACATCCACACTAGTCTCAAGATTAACAATAGTAACCACACACAAACGATAGACATGATCTACTACAACAGAGTCTCCCACCGGTGTAGATACACATACAGAAGCACTCAGAGAATCACAATGCACAACCAAATATGAAGCAAAGTAGGAGGACATATAGGAATAAGTAGATCCTGGATCAAATAGAACTGAAGCATCTCTATGGAAAATTGGAATAATACCTATGATCACAGCATCAGATGACTCGGCCTCATGCCTAGCTGGAAAAGCATAAAATTGGGGCTGGGCCCCACCATTCTGAACTGCGTCTCTAGGACGGCCTCTAACTGGCTGGCCTCCACCTCTAGCGGTCAGACCTCCACCTCTAATGGCCTGACCTCCACCTCTAATAGCCTGACCTCCACCTCTAGCTGCCTGACCCCTACCTCTAGCTGGTTGAGCAGGCGGTGAAGCAACCGGTGCCGGTATGATGGCACGAGAATCTTGCCGAGATCTGTTACTCGCCAATCTAGGGCAATACCTCCTGATGTGACCAATGTTTCCACACTCATAACACCCATCTTGATGCTGTGGCTGCTGAAGCTAAAGCTGACCCAAATGGGCCAGATAACCGCTGTAATAACTCTGGAGTGGTGGTGCACTGATAGGAGCTGAATGTGCACTAAATACTGGCTGTCCAGAGATGTATGAAGTGCTGAATAAAATGGTCTGGGAGGATGACCCCTACCAAAATTACCTCTGCCTCCAGACAAGGCACCACTGTAACCACCGAATTGACGAGGCCTCTTATCAGATCTCTGCCCTCTCTCCTGTGCAAGAACCATCTCGATCCTCCTTGCGACATTAATAGCCGCCTGAAAAGAAATCTCATTTCTGGTCTCTTTGACCATCTGAAGTCTGATAGGGTGAGTGAGTCCCTCAATGAACCTCCTCACTCTCTCTCCCTCTGTAGGTAGTAAAAGGAGAGCATGACGGGCCAAATCCACAAAACGGGACTCATACTGAGTAACAGTCATACTACCCTGCTGTAGATGCTCAAATTGCTTGCGGAATTCCTCTCTCAGTGTGATAGGGAGGAACTTTTCCAGAAATAGCTGAGAGAACTTCTCCCATGTAAGTGCAGGCAATCCGACTGGTCGGGACAATATGTAATCTCTCCACCACCTCTTGGAGGAACTCGTCATATGAAATATAGCAAAAGCAACCCCACTGGTCTCAACTATACCCATATTCCGCAGCACCTCACGGCAGCGTTCAAGATAATCCTATGGGTCCTCAGAAGGTGTACCACTGAAGTGAACTGGAAAGAGCTTGGTAAACTTATCCAGTCTCAATAAGGCCTCAAAAGACATGGCGGGCCTATTACCGTTCTGTGCCGCAATAACTGGCTGAACTACCCTAACTGGCGGGGCTGCTGGAGCCTAATTCTGGGGAGCCATTTGCTCCGGAGCGGGAGTAGTGGGAGTTTGTGCTCCTCCCCCAGCCTATGAGACAGCTGGTGCCACTGGAAATGTACCATTCTGGGCCATGCCCTCCATAAGACTCACCAAACGGACTAGAGCGTCCTGAAGCACCAGAGTAGCTATGAATCCTTCCAGTACCTACGGTTGATTAGAATGATAAGAGTAGAGGTATTACGTGTTCTCACCATCTGTGAGAGAATAAGAGTAGAATGATTCAATCATTGATGATTGAATAAAATCGCAAAACAGAATAAGAAAGAAGTGATATTGTTCCTAAACTTCATATTCTCTGAGAGATAAGTACAGACGTCTTCGTACCGATCCTTCAGACTCTACTAAGCTTGCTCGTGACTTGTGAGACCTATGTAACCTAGTGCTCTGATACTAACTGTCACGACCCGAAATTCCCACATTCGGACCGTGATGGCGCTTAACATTTCACTTGCTAGGAAAGCCAACGTTTAGAATAATATTAACCAATTTTTAAATAATTTTTAAATTATTAATAATCCAAGAACAAATACAGAAGTAAGTTTGAAATATAGTGAATAATCCATAAAAACAACGATGTCTAAATACCATCCCAGAATTGGTGTCACAAGTGCACCAGATTCTAGAATAAATACAATTAAAGGTCTGAATAAAATAAAACTGTTTGAAAATAAACACACAGCTAAAGTAAAATAGACGAGGACTTCAGAACTGCGGACGCCATGCAGTTATACCTCAAGTCTCCTCTGGTAGCTGAAATCCGAGCAAGTCTACGATACGCCGCTGGGACCAACTCCAAAATCTGCACAAGAAGTGCAGAGTGTAGTATTAGTACAACCGACCCCATGTACTGATAAGTGCTGAGCCTAACCTCGACGAAGTAGTGACGAGGTTAAGGCGGGTCACTTACATTACTTGTATGAAATATTAGTAATAGCAACAATAATAGAAATAAATCAAGTAACTCATTTATAATAATTGAAGCCAACACAACAGTCATAACCAATTATTACTTCCATCAATTCTGTTACAGCGTGCAAACCGCTCTCACAATATATTCACATTCAATTCTGTTGCAGCGTGCAACCCGCTCTCATAATATATTCACATTCGATTCTGTTGCAGCGTGCAACCCGCTCTCACAATATATTCATTTTAATCAAGTCTGTTGCGGCGTGCAACCCGATCCCCCAATATATATATATGTATGTCGACTTTTAAATAAGTCTGTTGCGGCATGCAACCCGATCCTCCAATATGGACTTTTAATAAGTCTGTTGCGGTGTGCAACCCGATCCTCCAATATAGACTTTTAATAAGTCTGTTGCGGCGTACAACCCGATCCTCCAATATAAACTTTGAATAAATCTGTTGCGGCGTGCAACCCAATCCTCCAATATAGACTTTTAATAAGTCAGTTGCGACATGCAACCCGATCCTCCAATATATTCATTATAATCAATCCTGTTACGGCGTGCAACCCGCTCCTCCAACATATTCATTTACCAATTCTTATAGAAGAAATTTTCCCAATAAATGTAACAATTAATATAAAATTATAAGACAACAAGCATACAATAATTATGGTTTAATTATGAAGCAAACAATGATAAATAGCAAATTATTATGGAAATCAGGGAGCAAATAGGCAGTTTAATATTTAATATGCTAAATGTCAAATAACAATTAAGGCACATAATTCAAATAGCATATAACAATTAATGCAGGAATTCAAGAATTAATATTTGACAAAGAATAAGAAAGAAACAATTATTATAATAATTAATTTATGATTTTTTTTAAGTAAGCAGGCAAACAATTAATTTGATGACATATAGACACTCGTCACCTCGCCTATACGTCGTACACATGCAATTCACATAACAAATAATTTAAGGGTTATATTCCCTCAAGTCAAGGTTAACCACGACACTTACCTCGCTTTGCTAATTCCAATCAATTATTCAAGCACAATTCTTCCTTTTAAATTTGCCTCTAAAAGCTTCAAATCTATTCACAAACAATTCCATATATTCAATACGAATCATAGGAATTAATTCCATATGAATTTACAAATTTTCCGGATAAAAATCCGAAATTCATTAAAATATTCGGCAGTGGGACCCACATCTCAAATCCCTGAAAAACTCGCGAAATCCGAACATCCGTTCCGATACGAGTTCAACCATACAAAATTTTTCCAATTCCGATATCAAATGGACCTTCAAATCTTAATTTTTGTTTTTGGAAAGTTTTACAAAAATTCTAATTTCTTCCATCTAAATCCGAAATAAATGATGAATATAGGCTTAGATTTATGAAATACAATCACTATATGATAAAGAACACTTACCCAGTTCGAAATCGTGAAAAACTTCTTTGAAATCGCCCCTAAGCCGAGTTATAATTGAGGGTTTGTGAAAAATGGGAAAAATCCCATTTTGCTTCTGTTTTAAGTCACAGGGGTCAGGCCTTCTTCGCGTTCGCGAAGGGCCTGTCATGTTCGCGATGATTAGAAGCCCGTGGATTTTTCCCCCTTGGCCTTCGCGTTCGTGTGCCAGTGCTCGCGTTCGCGTATAAGGACAACAGACCCCTCCCCCAGGCCTCTAAAGCTTCGCGTTCGCGTTGAGCTGGTCGTGTTCGCAAAGGGTAAAGTCCCCATAGCTTCGCGTTTGTGTTCCAATCTTCGAGTTCGTGAAGAAGAAAAATTCGGCCAGCTCAGTTTGCTCTTCGCGTTCGCGAGAGTACATTCGCGAACGCGATGAAGGAAATACCAGAAGCCCAAAGTCTGCAGAAAACCAGATTTCCTAAGTCCGAAATCATCCCGTAGCCTATCCGAAACTCACCCGAGGCCTCGGGGCTCCAAACCAAACATACACACAAGTCCTAAAACATCATACGAACTTGCTCGCATGATCAAATCGCCAAAATAATACCTAGAACTACGAATCGGACACCAAATCAAAGGAAGTTTTCAAGAAAACTTTAAAACATATATTTTTACAGCCGGACGTCCGAATCATATCAAATCAACTTCGATTCTCACCAAATTCGGCAGACAAGTCATAAATATTATAGTGAACCTATACCGGGCTCTGGAACAAAAATACAGACCCGAGGTCAATAAATCCAACATCAGTAATTTCTTAGAAATGATTAAGCTTTCAAGCTTTTAAATTTTCATCAAAATTCCATATCTCGGGCTAGGGACCTCGGAATTCGATTTCGGGCATACACCCAAGTCCCAAATCACGATACAGACCTACTGGAATTGTTAAAGCACTGATCCGAGTTCGTTTCCCCAAAATGTTGAACAAAGTTATCTTAGTTGAGTTTTAAAGCTCTATTTCATATTTTAATCCATTTTTCACATAAAACCTTTTTGGAAAATTATACGGACTGTGTACGCAAGTCGAAGAATAATAAATGGTGCTTTTTGAGGTCTTATATCACAGAATTATTTATTAAATTTAAATACAACATTTTGGGTCATCACACGTGTAATAGCATGATAGGTGTAGTGAGCTGTGTGGAATTGTAATTGATGGGTCAAGGTTGCAGTTCAGTTTTGATAGTGATGTCACGAGCTTGAAGGATCGGGGGAGATTTTAGATGTTTAGAGATACTAGCGCTATTTTTGCGTCGCCTGAGAATGGTGTGTTTTGTAGAAAAGGCATTTGTGTTTTGATTTGTGGATTTTGATGAGCACTATAGAAATAGCGTGGTTGGTAGGCATGGATATACAAATTTTGTTAATTAGTATGAAAGGTTGTGGGAGTATGTCCCATGGGATGATTGTGTAGGTGTGACATATCTGCCATTTAAGTGGTAGAGACTAAGATCAGGTATGAAGATTTTGGTACTATCGTTAGATTGGGGAGTTTATAGCTGAGACACACACTATACATTTGGTTGTGGGCTGTGGAAGTTTTTTCAGGATTTGGTGGTTGATTCTATATGCATGGATAAGGTCATTGTAGATCTTTGGAAGGCTACTGACCCATTTGGAGATGACCGGAATTGGTTTAGGGGTCCATTGGCGGGCCTAATGTGAAGGTATATTCTACACCGAATTGGGTATGTTATTTCAGCCCAACATTTGTTTATGGATGAGTCTTCGGGCATGTTGGATGTTATTCCTGTCAACATCTCTTCATTTGTTACTCTTTATGCTATGTGGGTTGTGAGGCAGCTTGATTATTCACATGTGTGTTGTGTGTAGGCTCTGTGGTGTTATATGAGCAAGATGGCTCTCGAAACGTTAGTTTGTTTATTGGACATTAATTGTGCTTGTCCTTTTTCGTAAGCGCATTATGCTATCTGTGTCCCCGGGATTATGTTTATGTACTTGGCGTGCTCGTGGTTGATATACGTGTGTCTAGTGAGTATGAGCATTTTTTGACTATGATAGGTATTCCTATGCAGATTATTATGTGTGGATCAGGTGGCATGCTGCCACGGGTACGATGCTCAGATCGGGTTGCATGCCGCAATAGTGAGATGCTGGGTACGATTCCTTATACTTATTTCGGGTGTTTTACTTCTCCTTTGTGGGATAGATTTATAGCATTTTATTTGGTTGTTATATCTAGTACACGTATTGGTTATTTCTGGTACTTGGGGTTCCTTTCCTTATTGGTCATATTCGAGTTGCGACTTGTTTGGCGCACGAATCGCGTCGTATGAGATTTTAGATAGTGTCTAATATGGCTTGTCGGCCGAGCAGATTGTATTTGGTGAGATGAGATTTTTGGACCTGAATCAGTGCAAACGGATTTTTATAATGTATGTTTGGAGGGAGAAAGTCGCTAATCAGTTCGGAATGCGGCAATGGTTCTTGTCAAACCGAAGAACCCCATGATCTATTGATTTGATGGGTGGTTATGAGATTCTGCACATCTCTTTCATTGTTGCAGTATTGCAAGGTTTGGAACATGATATTTATGTGTCATGATATATATTATCAGTACCGAGTTCAGAAATTGCAGCTATTATGGTTGGAAGATATTACCATGGGCATATGAATTATGTGGTGCATCGCGTGGTTACAACTTGGGTGTATAATTATACTTTGGTATAGTGTATGTGCACAAGAATCAGACCTTATGGGAAATTTCGAATATTGGGAGATCGGTTCTAAGCCTTGTGAGTTAAGGTAGCAGGAAGGAACTTCAATCGAGGTTGCTAATGTGTTCACATAGATTGAGGTGGCACGGGTATGTGCACGAGGAGTTATACACTGATTCACCAGCTTGGGGATGACTCTTGGCACATTCAAGGATGAATGTATGTTTAAGTGGGGGAGAATGTAACGACCTGACCGGCCGTTTAGAAGTCTAGCATGTCTTTCAGCGGATTAAGATCTTGAGTAGCATCACTATATGTGTTTTGACCTGCATGTGTAGTCGATTTTGATTTTCGAGAAGTTCAGAATGGATTTGGAAGAATAATTCTCATTCGGAAGCTTTAAGTTGAAAGAGTTGACCAAAATTTGACTTTTGAGTAAACGACCTCAGAATTGTGATTTGAAGGTTCCTATAGGTTCGTAAGGTAATTTTGCACTTGGGTGTATGTTCGGGTTGAGTATCAGATGGTCCGGGAGCGATTCGGTGCTTATTGTCGGAAGTTTGCATTTTTGAAAGTTTTTGAATTTTTTAAGTTTGATTTGGAGTGCACTTCGGTGTTATCAGACTTTGGTTGGTGTTCCAGGACCTTGGATAGGTTCATTTAGTTGATTGGGACTTGTGTCTGAAGTTTGGTCATGATCCGGAATGTTTAAAAGTGATTGGGATACTTAAGTTGAATACTAGTTAAGTTTAAGAAAATGAGTTGACCACGATCAAATAGTGGACTTAACGAGCTCGGATTCATGATTTAAAAGTTTCAACAGGTATGTATGATGATTTTGAACTTGTCCGCAAGTTTTGGTTAGATTCCGATGAGTTTTGAATGAGTTTGGATTATATCACACTCTTATTTGATATTTTGACATCATTTCTTTTTGTATAAAGGATATCATATTGCAAAAATGACCTTTGATTTATGATTTGATTGAACCATTAGATCCGTATCATAATTACAAAACATAGCGACAAGAATCATCGAATTCCGAGATTGTATAAGAGAGTTTGCCCATTTTCGTGTCGAGAAAGATTGTTAGTTTCTCGTGCGAACATTGTTGTTTTCTGGTGCGAACTTTTATTTTTTGTGAACGCGAGGGAGGTCCCACAAATTCAAAGAAGGAATTCTGGGTTGACCGGTCAACGTGAACAATTGCTCTTCGCGAACGTGATGGTGTCTCGCGAACTGGACAATGTTCTAAATTGGCAAATCAAGCATTTTATTATTTTGAGCATATCTTGAGTTCTAAAGCTTTGTTTAAGGTGATTTCCACGGCGTTGTTCTCATTTCAACAAGGGGGTAAATATATAAACATTATTTTTATATTTTTACATTATTATTTCCGTTGGGTATCATTTTTATCCGTGTCTGGATTGTACAAATTGGGATTTTGAGCCCCAAAGTTGAGAAATGGTAAATCCTTGATTTGAGGGTCAATTCATGGACAAAATTGGATGCTTTTATGGATATAGACTATATAAGTTATGGGCAATACTTATTTTTGATAATATTTGGAATCTGGGTGCGCGTGATCGGGGTTGACTTTGTTGACTTTTCGTGCGGAGTTGGGAATTTGTTTCTAATTGTTAAATTACAAGGCTTTGAGTATATTTTGATTGCTTTTCACGTTCTTTGAATAGTTTCAAATCGTTTGGCATTGGTTTGAGGTGTTAGAGAGGAGTTGGAGCCGGTTATCAGATTTCAGAGCAAGGTAAGTCTCCAGTCTAACCTTGTAAGAGAGAATTTGCCCCGTAAGTGCTATATTTGTTGTGTGCTACATGTTATAAGATCTAAGTACATATAAGGTGACGAGTATCCGTGCGTATACTAGATTCTTGATCATGTACGAGTAGACTTAGACTCACACAATGTCTTAATTGTATGATTTGAGTTATTTTTGCCTGTTTAAATTCTTTAAATTATATTTTAGCTTGAGACTAGACTTGCGTAGAATGCCAAACTTGCTATTTTAGATACTTGACGTGCTAGCTGATTAGTCGCGGAAATTATATTTCCTTTTACGAATTTCTCATGCGTTGTATGTATTTATCAAAAAATTTCTTGAATTTCATAACTCACACATATATTCGTGAGTGGGGCCAGTGACCCATCAAATTTTCACTATTCCTATGGGATCAGACTGAACACCTCATCAGTACCATTATGGGATCGGTACGTTCGCCTCGTCAGTATTATGATCTATGGATCGGGCTGTACGACCTCGACAGTGTACACTATTATTATAGGATCGGGTCGTATGCCACATCAGGATATCATGCCATCACTCTTATGAGATCGGTCCATTCGCTTCGGCAGAAACATGTGTATATTAGATAAGGAGTCAGTATATTTATGAATATATCTGACTTGAGACGTGATATTTTATTGGTTATTGATCCTACATATATTCTATTCGAGGTAGTATTCGATTTCTTTGAGGGTTTTGTATTTACTCTTCTGTTGAGGATCATGTTATGTACGCATATCTGTTTTCACTGCTTTTACGTGCCATGCTTCATACATGTCTACCTTTATTATACTTTGATTATTGGACCACCAGCAAGTGTCGATGTCGACCCCTTGTCACTATGTCTTCGAGGTTATACTAGAAACTTACTGGTTACACACTGATTTATGTACTCATATTACACTTCTGCACTAATTGTGTAGGTACTGAGACATGTACATTTGGTGGTCATCTAGGGCGTAGGCACGACTGCTGAGGAGACTTTGTGGTGAGTTGCTTTCTATGTTACGATCCGCAGTCGCTCCATAGTCATTTTTATGAGTCATAAATATCCTTTTATTGATATAGACGTGATTCGTATTAGACTATTGTTTCGTATACTTGGATATGAAGTTAGTATTATTGTGTTAGAAATACTTCGCGAATGAGGATATAACTTGTTTTGGTTAATTGATTAGTTGTCGATTGTTTGGTTTGATATTAGGATGGTTGGTTGTTGATTTTGAGACAGGAAAATTTTTTTGATAGTCCAAAAATAGGGAAAACGCTGCCCGATTTTCTGTAAAATACCGATGAGGCTTACTTGGGAGCACTTGCTCCTATGCGCCGGTCACGATCCTAAGCCAATGTGGTGGCTGATGCATTGAGTAGAAAAAAATATGGTAATTTGGCACATATAGCTCCTGTAAAGATAGTTGTGGACAAAGATATGCATGACTAAAGGGTACACGTATAAGATTCAAAGTGAAAAAAATAAAAATTCAAAGGCATTATTGGATATTGGTCAAGCCTGGTATAGTGTGCATAAAGGCTAGTCAATACGAGGGTGAGCGATTCTGCAAATACTAAGATGACGTCCTAGCTGTATTCATTTACTTTATTCTGTCTATTTTCTATTTCTGACAGATGTTGTAGTAGTGTTGTATATATTCTAGTAGATGCTCCTGCACTTGTGACACTAGGTTTTAGGGATTTAGATTTGTCCTTGGTGGTATTATGTTATATTATCTAGATTCATATTTGACCACATTCGAACATCTAAAATAATTTCAGTATTTTATTATGAAAATGAACGATTCTGGTTATTTATTTTATTATCTGTTCGAGATGTGCTTTGAATTAACTATCGGCTTATAGATTTAATTGATGGCTTGCCTAATGGTAGCGTTGGACGCCATCACGTCCTATGGTGAAAATTGGGTCGTGACAGATTAATTTCATACGAAGTATTATTAATTATTTATTTAATTCATAACTTCTTATATGTTATTATTTTAGATGTAACGATAAAAAAGGGGATATCTTGAAGTTTTTATTAATTAATTTGGTATGACGTATTATTTATCAATAAATACAACAAATTCAATAAATACAATAAATTTTACTGCAATTTTATAAATAGAAAAAAGGCAAATACAATAAAATATCACAAAAAATCACATATTATCACAAATTACACGACATTATAACTAATGCTATTATTTTATTTTTGAAATTTAAAAAAAAATATTTATTTTTTACTTTATGAATTTTTGGAATTAAAACAACATAAATATAATCCGCTTTTATTTTATTTTATGGAATTTAAATAACATAGAAATTAAATCAAAAAATTTTGTTATTTCCGTATTTAAAAAATAGAATTTAAATAATTCCTGAAATAGCTATAGCATGAATTAATAAAAATGAATTACACAAAATAAAAACAATTTATACGAAAAGAGTTTGGCGAAATACCTAGTTTTTAAAAAATTTGAAATGTGAATATATGACGTATTTTCTAGCAAATCGACCTCAAATCTTGTTCTACAGCACGGGCTAACTTTGAATCTTGCATTTTCTTCCAAAACATTTCAGTGACACATATTTTTTGTGGGACAAGGTGCACTCCAATGGAGGAAAAAAATTTTAAATGGTGGGGAGGGGGGGTGTAACGATCCGGGCGGTCAATTTGAGTGTTAAATCCCCGTTCTCCCATTTACTGCTTATTCTTTACTTTATTGGTGTTATGTGACTTGCCGGAGTAGTTGGTTTGGTATCAGGGATGTTTCGGAATGAGTTGAGACACTTAGTCTCAAGGTTGGAAGTTTAAGTTGAAAAGGTTGACCGGATGTTAACATATGTATCAAGGATTCTGGAATGGAGTTTTGATGGTTCCGATAGCTCCATTTGGGTGATTTTGGACTTAGGAGTGTGTCCGGATAGTGATTTAGAGATCCGTAATTGATTTTGGCTTGAAACGACGAAAGTTGGAAAAATTAGAAGTTTGAAAAGTTGAGGAGTTTGACCGAGAGTTGACTTTGTGGTTACCAGGCTCGGATTTTAGTTTCAGAAGTTGGAAGAGGTCCGTTGTGTCATTTATGACTTGTGTGCAAAATTTGAGGTCAATCAGACTTGATTTGATAGGTTTTGGCATCGAATGTAGAAGTTAGAAGTTCATAAGCTCATTAGGCTTGAGTCGATGCGCGATTCGTTGTTTGATGTGATTTGACACTTCGAGCGAGTTCGCATGATTTTTTAGGACTTGTTGATATGTTTGGTTGAGGTCTCAGGGGCCTCGGGTGGATTTCGGATGGTTATTGGGTTGGAATTGGGACTTACAAATTTCTGATGTTGCAGGTCAGGTTTCCTTATTCGCGATCGCGTGGGCTGGTTCGCGATCGTGAAGGCTTATTTGGGCAGCTGGGATTTTTGCTCTATGCATTCGTGAGCAAGAGTCTGTGATCGTGTAGGATGGTCAGGCAGTGAATTACGAATGCGTGGGTCTAGTCGCATTTGCGAAGAGGAAAAGAGGAGACCAGGTTCACGCAAATTTGTTAATCGCGATCACGTGATGATGTTTGCGGTTGCGTAGGCCTAGGAAGGCAGTGCATCGCGTTTGCGTGGGCTTATCCGCGTTCGCGTAGGGTAAAGTTTGGCAGCTTACGATTTGTGCTTCGTGATCGCGAAGCATTTCCCGCGATCGCGAAGAAGGACATCTAGGCAGACTTAAATATTTTAAAAATGAGGGTTAGTGTAAAATTTCACAATTTGATTTTGGGAGCACGGATTGAGGCGATTCTTGGAGAGATAGGCAAGGGAGTGATTGGGGCAAGTGATTCTAACTCGGTTTTGGTTAAATTATATGAATATATCATTATTTTCATCATTTAATTAGTGTTTTGGGTTGAAATATTGGAGGAAAATGGTGAAACATTTTAGGCCGAATTGTGGGGATTTGAGTGGCATTTTGGTGTCAGATTTGAGTAATTTTGGTATGGTTAGACTCGTGGTTGAATGGGTATTCAAATTTTATAACTTTTGTCAGATTCTGATACGTGGGCTTGAGAGTTGACTTTTGAGTTGACTTTTGGACTTTTGATTAAGAACTTAGCATTTTCATATGGAATTGATTCCAATAGCTTGAGTTGATTGTATCGAATTGTTTGTGGCTAGATTCGAGGCGTTCAGAGGTCGATTCGCGAGCCAAGGTCTTTCTAGCGGAGTGATTCTATTTGCTCGAGGTAAGTATCGTATTTAAACTCGGTTGAGGCACCAGTTGCCTGAATTGTTATGATAGCCACGTGCTTTTGGGTACGCACATGCGTGGGGATGTGATGATAGGTTAGAATTACGTATTTTAGTCACTTATTGCACTCTAGTTCACTGCACTTTATTATATGATTGAGCTTTAATTGAGAGTGTTTTGCACTTATTGTGTGTTTTATACCTTGTAAGAGTGATTTTGAGCTATGTAGATGTTATGGAATGAGTTCGAGCTATTTGGAGCTTTGAAGTCTGAGTAAAAGCCCAAGGGATTAAGTTGGGATCGTGTTCGGGGGTCGAGGACCAAGTTTGGAAGTCAAAAAGCAAGATTCAATCCGTACTCTAAGAAAAATGGCTTGCCGCAGTGCGTGGTGCACCGCGACTGTAGAAAAGCTGATGCCTGATAGATGTTGAGCTCTCTGTATTTCCCCACTGATGCCCCGCATGGCGCGCTTGTGAAAGTTTTAAAAAGTAAATGTCCTATTTCGGCTAGGAAAAGGTGATTTTGTTTGGGCCCGATCGTACTTGGTATAAATACATGAAAAAATATTATTTTCTGGACATTTGACATATATTCGACCTAAGGAGGCTAAAGAGGAGTTGGAAGAACACTAGCACAAGGATTTCATCATTCCTTCCTCACTCAAGACCCGAGTTTGGATCAAATTTATGTTTTCCTATACTTTAACGTTATTTGTGATGAATTGCTCCATATCTATGGAGTAGTTCTCTTTAGGGTTTGATGGATTTGGTATATTGATGATTGTTTGTGGATTATAACTCTAGTTTTATGTGTTAAAGCGTTTTTGGATGATTTAATCGTTGCATCTATATTCACTTGTTCATGTAATCGAGAGAGGCATAACTTGTGATATCTTTGCATTATATTGTTGGTTGAGTCCATTAATTCTTCTTAGTAATCGACAGAGGCTAGTTGAATCATTGATTAAACCTAGTTAGGAGGATAATCGAGAGAGGTTCTCCTAAAGACCAATCCACTACGCATTCTTGCATATCTTCACGTGCTTAAATTGGTTCATCTTGTGAGGTTAAGACTTAATCGAGAGAGGAGTTTTGCCTAACGTTTAAACTAATAATTGAGTGAATTCGAGAGACTTACTTGAACATTAGAAGTGAATTATCTAGAGTTAGATCTCAAATAATTATCTTGCGCCTATCCTATGAATACCCTATCTTCTCCCATTGATATTCTTCTTTGCTTGATCCTTGGTGCGATTGTCATTAGTCAATAGCTTTAGATTCCTAGTTAATTTTAGTTAGAAATCATATAAATATCAATTGTTGATCATATTGGATAGCAACCAAGATAGAAACTACGAGAATATTGTTTAAATCTAATCCATGTGGATACGTTATTATACTATACTATATTTGTTAGTAAGCATAATTTAAGGGTGTGTTTTGCGCTCGTCAAATTTTGGCGTCATTGCCAGGGATTGGCAATCAATAGTGTTTGAAATAATTTGTAGTGCTAATTCAGAAATTTTTCTTTTTCTTTTATTTTTTCCTTTTTATGTTTAGTGTTCTTTGACTGTGCGCAGGTTACAGGTTAAGGTTGGTGCATGACTCGAGCTTCTACAAAAGAAGTGCTACCATACGAACCAAAAATAGAAAAACAACTGCGACAGCTGAGGAAGGAAATAGATCTCACCGAGACATCAGAAAAGGTTGGACAATCCTCAACCAAAGAACTCATGGCTTGAAACGGTGATGATAATGTAGATTTGTCTACAAGAGAGGTAGTACAACAACGAGAAAAAGTTGCACGGGATGCTGAGAAAGCAACTATTAGAGATGCATAGATTAACTATGAAGAAGAGAGGAGTCAGAGAATTGCTCAGAATCAACCATTGGCTGCAGAACAGTTCGAAAATATAGCTTCCATGCCTGGGAGACCACTGGGCGATTATGCTAGACCGGCCTACAATCAAGGCTTATCGAGTGTGAGACCACCTCCAATTGCAGCTAACAATTTTGAATTGAAGCAAGGGTTGCTTCAAACCCTTCAGAATTGTTGTGTATTCAGAGGGAAGATGAACGAAGATCCAAATACATATCTGATGGACTTCAAGGAGATTATGAACACCTTTCAACATAATGGTGTGTCACGAGATGCAGTGTACTTAAAGGGAATTCCCCTTCACACTCAAAGATGATGCAAAACAGTGGCTTTGAAGTTTACCCCTGGATCGATTAGAACATGGGAGGAGATGACCACAAAATTTCTTGATAAATATTTCTCATCCGCTAAGAAGGGCAAGTTTAGAAGAGAATTCCATAACTTCTGCCAGAAAGAGACTGAAACTGTTTTTGAAGCATGGGAGAGGTTTAAGGAGATTGTTAGAAAGTGACAACATAATGGAATTGAACTCTAGATGCAACTCCAGGACTTTTAGGATGGATTGACGCCGGGCTCACGTAGAACATTGAGCAATAAAGCTGGAGGCCCCTTGATGAAGAAGACTCTAGAGGAGATAGTTACAATTCTTGATGAGTTATCTGAAGATGCTAATCAGTGGCCCTCTGAGAGTGCTGAAAGAAGAAGATCAACTGGTGTTCACCAAGTTGATGCTAACACATATGTGCAGGTACAACTTGATGTTATGGCTAAAGCAATAAGGAAGCTGATCTTAGCCTCGATACAAAATGAGCCTCATGCAGCGTGTGATATATGTGGAAAAGGACACCCTACTCATAAGTGTCAAGCCTTAATTTAGGAAGTAAATGATGTGGGAAACTACAATTTTAATGCAATGGGTCAGAGGCACCCCGATTTTTTATAGAGTTCACATGGAGGTACTGCGAATGCTTGGCAACAAAATAACTCTAGACCCTAGGGACAAGGATCTCCAGCATACCAAAATCAATAGAGGCAGCAATTTCAGCCTCAACAGCCCATTCAGCCTAATCTAGAGGATCTAATGAAGGCCTTCATTATCAAGACAGTTGAGAGGCTGGACGCCCATGGAGCAGCTATCAAAGAACTGGGCACTGGTTTTCGAAACCTGGAGAGACAGGTTGGGCAACTTGCAATAATATTATCTAAGAGGATTCTAGGAACTCTCCCCGCCGATACTGAGAGAAATCCCATAGAAATAGTGAATGCTGTAACTCTGAGAAGTGGGAAAATGTTGAAAGATCCCACCCCGATCCAAAATGATGTGAAGCTTGAAAAAGAAAGTGGGGAGCAACTGAAGAATGATGTTGATAAAAAGAAGAAGGGCCAGATAAAAGCTGAGAAAAAGAAGAAGGGAGAAACTTCGAGAAGGGAGGAACATGATGAGAGCGAGCATATGTCTGCTCTACCTTTCCCTCAAAAACTATATAGAGAAAAGCTGGACAAGCAGTTTGGGAGATTTCTGGATGTGCTGAAACAAGTTCATGTTAACTTACCATTCACAGAAATGCTCTCACAAATGCCTGCTTATGCCAAATTTTTAAAGGATATCCTGATGAAGAAAAGGAAAATCGAGGAGACTTCAGTGGTCAAGCTCACAGAGCATTGCAACGCGATATAGCAAAATAAACTCCCACAAAACTGTGGAAATCCAGGGAGGTTTAGTATACCTTGCTCTGTAGGAAATATTCATTTTGATAAATTTTTATGTGATTCTGGTGCCTCAATTAATTTAATGCCTATATCTATTTACAGGAAATTGGAGAGATAAGGTCTGCACCAATATCGTTGCAGCTGGAAGGCCAAATGACTATAATACCCGAGGGGATAGTGGAAGATGTGTTAGTTTGGGTGGATAAGTTCGTATTTCCTGTGGATTTTATAGTGGTAAATATGGAAGAAAACAATGAGGTCCCCTTCATCCTAGGAAGACCATTCTTAGCGACGGGTAGAGCTATATTAGATATACATGAGAGAAAACTCATGCTTAGAGTGGGTGAGGAGACTGTGACTTTTGAGATGAATGTAGCAAAGGGGGCACAAAAGGAAAAACCAGCTGCAAGTGTTGAGTGGAAAGTGAAGGGTTTGAATGAGAAGGGCGTAGTGAGCGAGAAAGATAAGTGTGGGGTGTATCCCAAAAAGGCTGAGAAGAAGATGTCTTTATGGATGTGTGCATTAGTTCGGGCGCAAGGAATGGAGCCCGACTTCAACTCAGACCCCGACTAGATATTCAGGGAAGTTTCCTTTACCTTATGCTTTTTAATTGTGTGTCATGGGGATGCCATGACTTAAAGTATGGGGTGGGGGATGTATGTTTGTATGTATATTAGTTCTAGTTTTTGTTGTTTAGTTAGAGATAGAAAAATTTGAAATTCTTTCGATTTGAGGTTTGTTGTGGGGGATGTATCTTTGTTGAGCCAGATATATGCTTTTACCCACCTAATTGTTATGTATCTTAGTTAACTTATTTGAGCCTGTAATCATGTTCCTTTGGCAACCACATTACAATCCCTACCAAATTGGTTGAATTGACCATCTATTTTAACCTTAAACCTCTCGTGAGCACTTGAATTTGTTATGAACTTTGTAAAAGTCGAAGTGTGGGGTGGTTGGTTTGGTTTGAGTGGAACTATTGAAATAAGGAGAAAGGTGTAAGGTTTTGAAAAAGTAAAAGCCACTTGAATTGAAAAAGAAATAAAAAATAAGTGTATGATTGTGAAAAATATTCCTTGATAGTGGTAACTTGATGTAATTGTGCTTAAAGAAGTAGAGAGTTAATGTATATTGATGTGAAGGTAGAGTTTTGGTTTGACATAAGTGTGGGGTTTTGAATGACTAATTGTATGTATTAAAGTGCTTAAGAAGGTGTAGTTGTTAGGGATATAGTGGATATGCCCTATATCCAATCTCATATTTGATGATTTGAACATATTTTGTGAATGTTATTTGATATAAAAAATATATGACATTTAAGATTATTTTATCATAGTTATTATTAATTTCTTGATTAATTTACTAAGGTCCTTGATTAAATTTTGAGATTTGTCATCGTGATGGAGATCATGATAATAAGAGTAAAGTCTCTTACAATTTAATCTAAATTTATTCTTGATCCTAGGATTATTAATTTGGACATTAGTAATCCAGTTAGATTAATATTTATGTGATCGTCTTTATGGGATAAAGATTAGTTGATCTCATTAACTAAATCACATAAGTAGATGATGCATATAGAGATATAATCATTGGACCGACTCATTGGATAATTCCTAATTGTTAGAATTACCATAAACTGTCAATAGGATATTCTCTTGATGAATATGATGTAAGAGTTTCCTTTGACCTGAGATCATCATAGTAATTGACAAGTTATTTATTGTGCTTTGATACTAGACACCTATGGCCCTAGGGCGATATTTGAAAGGATATTGGGTATAATTAAATACTTGTAGAATTAGTGATTAATCAAGATTGAATCTGTCAACTCTTGGTAATGAGTTTAAGCTCAATGTTGTCATGAATTATAAATGACCAAATTAAGACCTTGGCCAGGGCAATTGAAAGAAAGAAGAAAAAAGTTTCTTAGGTCATTCAACGGTCAATTATATTTGGCATGAACACATAGTTGATCGCCTATTAGGATTTGACAGTTGAACCATATCCTAGGGTGACCCAGAGCTATAAGGACAGAAGGAATTACTACATTATTCTTCTACTGGTTCTTGAGAGAAAATTGTATACCTCATTCTATCCGTTCTTTAAGGAGTGTTGCTAGATGCCACCCTTGATTAGTATATTGATATGATTAATTTACTACCGGTTTAGTATTGAACCTATGGGGTCGCACACTAACGAGTGTTTTGATCTTTGCTAAAGGATTAATTAACTTATTATTTGATAATTGAATTAAAGAATTTAATTATTCAAATATATAAAGTTATTAGTTCAAATGAAATATTATTATATTCTTTGCTAGTACAGAGAGTGTAATTAATAGTGTGTATAAATTAAAATTTTCTATTTGGAATAGAAAATTAAATTATATCTCTTGGTTAAGATATATATGTGATATATATAATTAAAACTTATTTTATATAAAAGATATTATATAAAATATTAATTAAGAAAGAAGGTTGATGGAAACTTTGTCAAGTGAATTTGGATTCACGTCAAAGTCCACAGGGACATGTCGGCGGCCACAATTCCATATAACCTTTCCTTTGACATAGTGGAAAAGGATTTTCAGAGGTTATAAATATGTCCAATTGTCATGAAATTCACGGTGAAAAATAATAGGTTTAAGAAGTCACAAAATGAAGAGACAAACGTTCTTGACCGGAGGGCTGAAGATTTTAAGAACAATTTCAGTACAAGTTTTTATTCAATTTGTTCGCGGGTTTCATTGATCAAAGAGTTGATAGCAAGGATCGGTCTCGGTGTGGATACACATCGAGTCTTTGCACTATCGAAGAATATTTGAAACGAGACTCTCTTCACCAGGTACGTCTTAGATCTAATCTTTGACATATAAATAAATTTTAAACACGAAAAGATCTGCCTAGAATTGTTATTGTCTTCCGCTGCGTGTTACGAACATCTATATGCAATCCTTCAGTGGTATCAGAGCCGTGGTTTATTGTGTCTAAAATTTATTTAAGAAATATTTTAAGATTATATTTAAAGAGTTCAAACCATAATACATGTGTCTTGTGCAATAGTAAAATTGTTTGAATGCATATGGATTGATATAATTTTATTGCGAATAAAATATGTTTACATATATGTAACGACCCGAACAGTCATTTTGAGAATTTGCTCGCTTGATAGTTTGGGGGCATGAGTAGCTCCGTATGACGTATTATGACTTGTGTGAATCATCGATTTTAGTTTTCAGGTTATTCAGAATCAATTTGGAAGAATGAGTTTCATCGTTGAAGCTTTAAGTTGGAAGAGTTGACAAAGTTTGACTTTTCTGAATTTGACTCCGGAACAGAGTTTTGATGGTTTCGTTAGGTCCGGATGGTGATTTTGGACTTGGGCGTATGTCCAGTTTTGCATTTATTTATTTCTAGAAGGATTCGACGCTAATTGGCAAAAGTTAAAAATTTGAAGGTTTGAAAAGTTCATAAGTTTGAATGAGTGTTGACTTTGATGATATCGGGTTCGGATCGGGGTTCCGAGAATTGGAATAGTTTCGTTATGTCATTTGGGACTTGTGTGCAAAATTTGGGTTCATTCCGGGTTGATTTGATAAAATTTGGAAGTTGAAAGTTCAAGAATTCATTTAAGTTTGATTTGAGGTGCGATTCGTCGTTTCGATGTTGTTATGTGTGATTTGAGGCCTCGAGTAGGTCCGAGTTACGTATGGGACTTGTTGGTATATTTTTACGGGGTCCCGAGGGGCTCGAGTGAGTTCCGGACGAGGTTCAGATGGTTTAGATCATTTTTGGCTAAAGTTGTTGGTGGTAGGACCTGGTGTGATCGCACCTGCAGCTGGTTTGCGCAGGTGCGATGGTCGCAGACGTGACAAACGAGTCGCAGGAGCAGAAGCGAAAGCAGAACTGGGAGTAGGGCTCCGTAAATATGAGAAATGGGCTGCACCCGTAGAGGCGCGGAAGCGGTGCCTTTGATCGCAAGGGCGAGGTATGGTGCAACTGCGATGGCAGAGCCGCAAGTACGGGTCCACAGAAGCAGAAATTTGGTTCACAAATGCGATAACAGCTGGGCAGAACCTATAAATCGAGGTGTTGGTTATATTATCATATTTTGAGATTTGGGGCTCGGATGGAGGCGATGTTTGGAGTGATTTTCACCGTGTGGTTTGGGGTAAGTGTTCTCTACCCGCTTTTAATTATATTTCTTGATTCTATCTTCGTTTTTGGTAAATAGATTATGAATTATAAAGAGATATCGGAGGGGTTTTAGCCTAAAGTTTCATAGAGTAAATATTTTAATTTTGAACATCGATTTGGAGTCGGATTTCAGTGAAACTAGTATGGTTGGACTCGTAATTGAATGTGTTGTTGGATTTTATAAGTTTTGTCGAGTTCCGAGGCGCGGGACCGGGTTGGACTTTTGGGTTGATTTTGGGCTTTTGATTAAAGATTGGACCTTTATCGATTGGGTTTGTTTCCTTTGGAAGTATTTGATGTATTTGAGTTGCTTTGGGCTAGTTCGAGCCGTTCGGAGGTCGGTACACACGAGATGGCATTTTTGGAGCATCATTTGGCTTGCTCGGTATTGAATTTGGCTTATTCGATGTAAGTAACACTTCTAAACTTGGTGGTGAGGTTATGAACCCCTGAATATGCGTGATATGTGTTTGGTGTTGAAGTGACACACATGCTAGGTGACGGCCGTGTGGGCGTGCACCGTGTGAATTGTGACTCGATTATTTCTATGGTACTATGTAGTTACCTAATCTTATTTGTATCCATGAAATCTCTACGTGCTAGAGTAATTGAGTTGTGATCTATGTTAGAAATCATGTCTAGACTATATGCTTATCCTGTTGGGACCCACTGAGGTCATTTCTCTTATTGAATTATTTGCTTACATTGCAATTACATACTCGGTCATACGCATTCATTTGCATATCATATCTCAGTCTCTGTTACCATTTATTGATGCATCAATTCATTTTGGGTTGTAGTTTCATGACATTGTGAGTCCGTAAGAATGGAGAGATTGATGATTGAGTGAGGCATAGGGCATGATGGTGAGGATATTGATGGGATCAAGTTGCACGCCGCAGGAGGTATTATTGATTTAAGATGGGATCGGGCTGCACGCCGCATCATGTTTTATTGATTTATGCCATGATCGGCTTGTTATAGCGCTTGGACTGGAGGAGCCCCTCTGGAGTCTGTACACACCCCCACTGAGCATAGGTACCTACTGAGTGCGAGTGCCGAGAGCGAGTGCCGGGTGATTGGGAGGATTGAGTGACTGTGAGGACTGAGTGACTAGGAGGACTGAGTGAATTGATACTCTGAGAGTATGCATATGGTTTCATCACTGAGTTGTATTGCATTCGACATGCACACTTGACATACATGCATATAGATGCATTTTCCTCATACTGTACGACATTGCATCATTCATGACTTCACATATACATTGACATGTAGGCATAGAGATGTACTTTCCTAATGCCATTTAAAAATGAAACATTTACCTGTTGAATGTTTTGGGAAAATCACAGTTTTACAAGCGTACTCATATTTTGGTGCATTCGGTAAAAGATACGGGTTTTTACTGACATACTTGAAAAGTATGCCTATTTTACGGAACTGTGAACGAGCTGAGCACTATATCTTTGAGTTACTTCTTTTATCACATTTATTATGTTGTTATGAACTGTTATTGGCTATTGGTGTTGGACTCCGACCTTTGTTCCAGCTCGTCACTACTTTCAACCTAAGGTTAGGTTTGTTACTTATTGAGTACATGGGGTTAGTTGACTCATACTACACTTCTACACCTTACTGTGCACGGCGAGAGCTGGATTTAAAGATGTACCTGCGTTTTGGTCATAGCTGGCTCTTGATCTTGGTAGCTTTAGAATTTTAATCTGTTCATATATTTTTCAAACAGATGATGTACTTTATTTCATACCAGTTTTGTAAATTCTAAATCTTAAAAGCTCATGATTTGTACTACCCGTCCTTGGGAAATTCTTGTATAAAGTAGTTGTATTTTCATTCCTTTTTCTTTTTAAATTTCATTAAATTAGTTAGTTGTTAATTGGCTTACGTGACAGGTTAGGTTAGGTGCCATCATGACTAGGTGGATTTTGGGCCGTGACAAGTTGGTATCAGAGCTCTAGGTTCATAAGTTCTAAAAGTCATGAGCAAGTGTCTAGTAGAGTCTTGTGGATCGGTATGATGACGTCTATACCTATCTTCGAGAGGCTACAGGGCATTTAGGATAAACTTCTCATCTTTCTTTCCTTATCGTGCGACATTGATTCAGCTTGACACATAACTCTTTGAATTCCTTCCACGCATTCACATGCGCATGTGAGCACTCGGTATCAGTTGTGCATCACCGGCTTGTGATTCCATGGATGAGGTGCGAGATGTAATTTAGGCGTACTGATGATGGGCCATTCTGGAGGACTTGAGGCCGGGTTTTGACTGCAGCTTGAGTGCGGGGATTTCAGTTGTGTGAGAATGTGCTTTTGGACTTATATGCCTGGTAGTATCCCTATGAGTGGAATTTGTGGCTCGATGAGTGGTTGGATGGCTATATGATGAGCATGATGTGAGTGTGGGATGTGTTCAGATGGTTTGAATGTAATGAAAAGAGTTTGCTTAAGATGTAAAAAAGGACTTTTGGGTGTTAGATTACTGTCTTGATGTGACGTATAGTCTCGAGTTGAGTGTATTGAAAGATTTTTCATGTTGTTTAATTATGGAACGAAGTAGATTTTCATGTCTTGTGGTGAGTTTAGACTCAGGAAGATTAAGTGACAGCGTAGTAATCGCGGCTGCGAAAGGGTATAACAAGATACAAATTTGAGGCTAAGTAGGTGGGTTATCTCATGTGGAGTCATCTACGGAGGTATGGTCCTTATAATGTTGTGTGGAGAGTTTTCTCTCTACCAGCGGGGTATATGTGCTGAGATTTGAATTTGAATTTGGTTGAGAAAGTTGACCTGATCGTCATGTGGTTGTATGCGGGCTTAGTAGATGATTTGAGGTACTATATGGTTTGTGTTATGTGAGCTTATGAAGGATTTAGTTGAATCTCGCTGTAGTATTATGGCAGTAATAGAGTATGGGTAGTGAGTTATCATATGTTCTATTCTATGGCATTAAGCTAAGTGGGGGAGTCTGCTATCGATGATTTGATTGCATGGTTACGTGTTGCATTAGTTTTGGTCTGTGGCATACTTGTGGATCAGTTATGACTTGCAGGGGTTGAGATCAAGGATGACTCGAGTAAAGAAATTTCTGGATACAAGTTATGTTACACTTTATGGGTATATAGGAATAATGGGATGATTGAGTTGTTATTCATGAAGGATGTAGTGCGCATGGAGTAGGAAATTGATCGATTGCTTAAAGATGTGGATTACTTCTTTGGGTGTTGTTGTGCTAATGGGGCACAGGTCATTTGGCCCGTTTGGGCGACACAATTGAGATTTGAGCATAATGGATGACTCTCGAGAAGGATCTAATGTATTCAAGAATTATATATAGCAATTGAGAATTTTTCCGGATTTGTATATGGCTAGGATATGAGATTTACATTGGATGGTGTCAAGACTCGCGGTATTTCTATATCATTATGGATTTTACATTTTGGTATCGAAAAGGTGGAGGAAACGGCTTCAGATTCACAAAAGGTCTCTTTAGAGTGGGTATCTCAGTTGCGGTACATTTAGGGGTGCTTAAGAGGGAATACATAGGCTTATGGGTCTTATGGCGGTGTGATTTTATGCTAGGATCTCTTGTGGTGAGTTTTGGTTAAAGATCGTGGTGTTCTGGCAAGGGAAGTGTCTATTTGAGGGTAATTCAGAAGGAACTCGAAGAAATAGGACAACTTGGTAATAGCTTGGATCAGCACAGTAACGGATATGATCGGTTCTTTGGGTACTTATGATGTGGTGAGGCTCTACAGGTGTTTTGGTGTCAATACTCTTGGGTTTGGCAACCTGCGTGGCTTGGTTGAGTTAGAGAGACTCACTTATGATGGTTTGGTTATGGGCAAATGGGTTTCGAAGAGTTATCGATGGTTTCTATCATGGCTTGAGATGGATATTTCCTACCTGCGTGAGGAGCATGTTACGTATTGTGATTTTCTCCTGGATAGGATCAAATAGAAGGTTTCTGACTGATCGGGTATGTATTCTGCTGGTGACTCAAAGTTGATTATGAGATTTTTGTACTTTTCATATGATGGCATGATAAATGCGGTGTGTTGTGTAGTATTGAGTTTTGCATGTACAAGGTCACGGGTCATATTTGGAGGAAAGGTTATGAATTTTAGACAACATGGACAGTTTCAGATATATAGATGAATGTTATAACTGCTTGGTAATTCTTGAGAAGGGTGCGCATTTCAGAAGGCGCACTATGTGTTGACTTACGAATGTTTCATTGGTATTGCGGTACTTTCCTGGTGGATTGACTGTTGATATTAAGATATTTTCTATGTGGCACGGAAGAACTTTAGAAGTATTCCTCGTGGGATGATCGTGTATGAGAGATGTGTTAGACATTCGGGCGGTGGAGTTGGGATCATATATGGTGATTCGTGTGTTCTATGTATTTGGAGACCGGGAATTCTCAGAAGCAGATTGTTTCGTGATTGTGGGCTGTGAGTATGTGGCTAATGCTAACCATATGATGGTATGTGTTATGGTTAGGCCATTGTGGACCTTCAGAGGATTATTTATTTATATGTGGATGACCAACGTTGATTTGGGGCCCATTTGGTAGACTTAATGAGGATGTGTATTCTACACCGGGTCAGATTGGTTGACTCTGTAATTCTATTGTTGAAGGATGTTCCATATGGTGAAGTTGATCTTGTTCGTGTTCTGATATGATCTATGTACTACTCCTCTATGCTACGAGGGGTTGTGATTTGTTGGTTATAAGCACACATGGTATGGTTCTATTTGGGCCTTATAACAAAATTTGAGCGAGATGGGTATTAAGATATTGAATGATTGATTTGCGCATTGGTTATGTTCTTTCCAGACTGTGGTATTGTGTTATTCGCTTCTCCATGGTTAGGGTCATGCACTTTCGGTACTAGACGTCAAATTGCACGTGGTTGTTGATTGAGCATTGTGACTTAAGGCCTTTCATGTGGACCAGTGTTTGGATGGGGTCACACATTGCAGCGACGTTATGTTGGGATATGATCCTTTGTGTTAGATTCGTGGATCTTGGTTCTACCATGTATTATGGGTTCATAGCATTGCGGTTGTGGTGGTACTTGTTGAGTTTGCGTCATTTTCCATTTTGGGTACATTTGAGTTGTTGCTTATTGGTGCACGGATTGCACAGGTTGTGATTCTAGGTAGTATTGTGTGGCATGTCAATAGGATAATTAGGCTTGATATAGTAAGTTCATTGGACCTAGGATGGGTGCTATCGGATTTGTTTGCGGTATATTTGGAAGGATAATGTCACTGATCGGCTTAGAAATAAGCTATAGTTCTTGTCGAATAAGGGGGAGCTCCATGGTTGATATGATAAGTGGTTATGAGTTTTTGCGTGTTTTTTCCATCATTGGCAGTGTATGAAGGTTTTAGAATGAGGTTTTGTTTGATATGAGGTGTATTACCGGTACCGGGTTTGTTTCGAGAAGTTATTGTGGTCGGAAATTATTGCTATGAGTATTTGAGTTATGTGGTATATCATGTGATTGCATCTTGGGCTATGGTTATGGCTTGTTACAGCTTGTTTAGACTTACACAGTGTGTGGATGCGAGATTCGGGTCTTGTACGAAATTTCGGATGTTGGAAATTGGGTTCCAAGGTTTATGGGCTAAGGTTGAATTAAGGATCTTCAGTTTAGTTATGTTGTCAGGCTTATATGAGTTAGGGTGGCATGGGATCACCTCCGGGTATGTGCATGGTAAGGTTACACGACAGTTTGATGGCCTTGGAATGACTCTCGGCACGTTCGAGGATGGACATATGTTTAAGTGGGGGAGGATGTAATGACCCGACCGGTCATTTTGAGCATTTGCACTTTGCTCGGTAGTTTGGGGGCATGAGTAGCTCCGTATGATGTATTATGACTTGTGTGAATCATTTTGGTTTTCAGGTTATTCGAAATCGATTTGGAAGAATGCATTTCATCGTTGAAGCTTTAAGTTGTAAGAGTTAACCAATTTTGACTTTTGTGAATTTGACACCGAAACGGAGTTTTGATGATTCCGTTAGATCCAGATGGTGATTTTGGACTTAGGCGTATGCTCGGATTTGCATTTGGATATTTCTAGAAAGATTCGGCGCTAATTGGCAAAAGTTGAAAATTTGAAAGTTTGGAAAGTTCATAAGTTTGACCGAGAGTTGACTTTGACGATATCGGATTCGAATCGGGGTTCCGAGAATTGGAATAGCTTCGTTATATAATTTGGGACTTGCGTTCAAAATTTGGGTTCATTCTGGGTTGATTTGATATGTTTCGGCGCGAATCTTTGAAGTTGAAAGTTCAAAAGTTCATTTAAGTTTTATTTGAGGTGTGATTCGCCGTTTCGATGTTATTATGTGTGATTTGAGGCCTCGAGTAGGTCTGTGTTATGTTATGGGACTTGTTGGTATATTTGGACGGGGTCCCGAGGGGCTCGGGTGAGTTTCGGACCCAGTTCGGATAGTTTGGATCATTTTTGGCTAAAGTTGTTGGTGGCAGGACCTGGTGTGATTGCACTTGCGGTTGGTTTGTGACGATGCGATGGTCGCAGATGCGACAAAGGAGTCACAGGAACAGAAGGGGAACTGGGAGTAGGGCTCCGCAAATACGAGAAATGGGCCACACCCGCGGAAGCGCGGAAGCGGTGCCTTGGGTCGTAGGGGCGAGGTATGGCACAAGTGCGATGGCAGAGCCGCACCTACGGGCGCGCAGGTGCGAAGTAGTGTTCCACAGAAGTGATGGCTGCTGAGTTTGGTTTGTTCGCATAAGCGAATATTAGCCCGCATGTGCGGGTCCGCAGAAGCGGCAATTTGGTTCGCAAATGCGATAACCGTTGGGCAGAACCTATAAATCGTGGTTTTGGTTATATTATCATATTTTGAGATTTGGAGCTTGGATGGAGGCAATTTTTGGAGTGATTTTCAACACGTGGTTTGGGGTAAGTGTTCTCTACCCGCTTTTGATTATATTTCGTGATTCTATCTTCGTTTAAGGTAATTGGATTATGAATTCTAAAGAGAAATTGGGGGTTTTAGCCTAAAGTTTCATAGAGTGAGTTTTTGAGTTTTGAACAGCGATTCAGACTCGGATTTGATTCAAACTAGTATGGTTGGACTCGTAACTGAATGAGTTGTCGGATTTTATAAGTTTCGTCAAGTTCTGAGGTGCGGGCCCGGGTTGGACTTTTCGGTTGATTTTGCCTTTTGATTAAAGATTCGTCCTTTATCAATTGGGTTTGTTTCCTTTGGCAGTATTTGATGTATTTGAGTTGCTTTGGGTTCGTTCGAGCGGTTCGGAGGTCGGTACGCACGAGATGGCATTTTTGGAGCATCATTTGGCTTGCTCAGTATTCGATTTGGCTTGTTAGAGGTAAGTAACACTTCTAAACTTGGTGCTGAGGGCATGAATCCCTGAATATAGGTGATATGTGTTTGGTGTTAAAGTGACGCACATGCTAGGTGACGGGCGTGTGGGCATGCACCGTGTGAATTGTGACTCGGTCATTATGTGGTACTGTGTAGTTACCTAATCTTATTTATATCCATGAAATCTCTACGTGCTAGAGTAATTGAGCTGTGATCCATGTTAGAAACCATGTCTAGGCTATATGCTTATCCTGTTGGGACCCATTGAGGTCATTTCTGCTGTTGAGTTATTTGCTTACATTGCAATTACATACTCGGTCATACGTATTCATTTGCATATCATATCTCAGTCTCTGTTACCATTTATTGATGCATCACATCATCATTTTGGGTCCCTTTTGCATGACATTGTGAGCCCAACAGAATGGAGAGATTGATGATTGAGTGAGGTCGAGGGCATGATGGTGAGGATATTGATGGGATTGGGTTGCACGCCGCAGGAGGTATTATTGATTTATGATAGGATCAGGTTGCACGCCGCATCATGTTTTATTGATTTATGCCATGAGTGGCTTGTTATAGCGCTTGGGCTGGAGGAGCCCCTCTGGAGTGTGTACACACCCTCCACCGAGCGCAGGTACCTACTGAGTGTGAGTGCCGAGAGCGATTGCCGAGTTATTGGGAGGACTGAGTGACTGTGAGGACTGAGTGACTAGGAGGACTGAGTGAATTGATACTCTGAGAGTATGCATATAGTTTTATCACTGAGTTGTATTGCATTCAACATGCACACTTGACATACAGGCATAGAGATGAATTTTTCTCATGCTCTACGACATTGCGCCATTCATGGCTTCATATATACATTGACATATAGGCATATAGATGTACTTTCCTCATGCCATTTGAAAAAAAAACATTTACCTATTGAAAGTTTTGGGAAAATCACAGTTTTACAAACGTACTTATATTTTGGTGATTTCGGTAAAAGATTTGAGTTTTCACTGACATACTTGAAAAGCATGCCTATTTTTCAGAACCGTGAACGAGCTGAGCACTATATATCTGAGTTCTTTCTTTTATCACTTTTATTATGTTGTTATGAACTGTTGATGGCTATTGGTGTTGGACTCCGACCCTTGTTCCAGCTCGTCACTACTTTCAACCTAAGGTTAGGTTTGTTACTTATTGAGTACATGTGATCAGTTGTACTCATACTACTCTTTTGCACCTTGCGTGGAAATGTTGGATGCGGATGTTGCTATGCACGACGGGAGCTGGATTTAAAGATGTACCTGCGTTTCGGTCATAGTTGCCTCTTGATATTGGTAGCTTTAGAATTTAATATGTTCATGGATATTTCAAACAGATCATGTACTTTATTTTATACCAGCTTTGTAAATTCTAAATCTTAAAAGCTCATGATTTGTACTACCAGTCCTTGGGAAATTCTTGTATAAAGTAGTTGTATTTTCATTCCTTTTTCTTTATAAATCTCATTAAATTGGGTAGTTGTTAATTGGCTTACCTGACGGGTTGGGTTAGGTTCCATCACGACTAGGTGGATTTTGGATCGTGACAATATAAGTTAAACTATTGAGATAGTTCGTAACTTGAATTTGAAAATTTTGTCTTAGATACAACGGTAATCTATAATAGGTTATTGGATTCTACTGTTATTTTAATTGTTATTAGTTCATGAGATGTTAATTAATAATAGTTTTCTGGCATGAATTATTCTTTTGTGATATATAAGATAAACATGTTAGAAGATGTTGAATTTTATTTTTATGTCACGTGCTTGTTCATTACATAATTTTGAATTATTTATTACATATGATGTCAATTAATTTAGGACTAAGCATGTAGACAACTTGAACTAAATTCATCTGCTATAAAAGATTTGATCTTCATGTTATTAAAAGTTGTTTTAGTAACAATTCCGTCTTACTAAAATTTCAGTTCTTAAATAATAAAATATAAGATATTTTATTGTAAAGCTATCCATCAAAATAAATTATTTTATTTATTTCTTATTTATAAGGAGCGGCCTGACAACCAGGAGACTTATAGTTTGAGAATATGTTAAAATTATTTATTGCATTAGATGCATGGATTGGAAGAATTATTTGATTTACACTAGACGTCTGGACTACCCGGAGGAGTATAAAATTTAATAAGTTCTTTGCTATCATGATGGTTGAACTCAACTATGCCAATAGGATCGACCTGACTACCAGGGGACTATTTGACATAGAGCTATTTAAGAAAATTGTATGGGGATACAATTGGTAAGAGTACCTACCTTTAAAATATATGTGAGAAACAACTTGACTTCTAAGGGGCTCATACATATTGTTAAAGGATTCCTTTACTCCACTAACAGAAATAGAGATTTCTTAAACTATAATGAGGCAAAATAGTTTTTAATAATTAGTGAACATATTATTTAGATAAAAGTCCATGTCTTTATGATATATGTAAATATGTTCTTATATTATTGCATTTTCTTTTCTATATTTTAGATTTCTCAATATGTTTGTTATATCACTGCGTGAAATACTTGAGACCGACAAGTTGGTAGGACCAAACTTTGATGACTTTTATAGAAATTTGAGAATTGTTCTCATGCATGAAAAGCTCATTGATGTGATCGATAAGCCTGCAAAGATAATCCCATCAAAGAATGATATTGAAGGCACCAAGGTTTATCAGAAATACTTGGAAGAATGCCTTGCTATGAAACATATCATTCTCGCTTCTATGAGTTCTGAACTCCAGAGGAAACATCAGAATATGGATCCAACTACAATCATTGAATATCTTAAGAAGATGGTTGATACACAGTTGGATATTGGAAACTCTCCAGTTGGACCCCATCACTACAAAAAAACTGGAATTAGCTATGAACGTCGTCGTTAATCTGTCGCTAAAACTCTCGTAGCTAGTAGAATTTCTTGATAATCCGTTTCTAATCCGTCGCTAAATAAAATTAGCGACGGATGTTTCTGTTTAGCTACAGAATTTATCCGTTGCTAAAACCTGATTTTTTTAGTAGTGCATGCCATGTGATTGATCTTACCAAAACACTTGAGAAGTTGGGGTACAAGCATGGTAAAGTGCTTTATGAAGATTTGATCTTGAAATCAGTATATGATGCTGAATGTTTTCATTGTAAAGAGAAAAGGGCATTGGAAGAGAAACTACAAGGAGTATCTTGCAAATCTAAAGGATAAGAAACAAGGTGAGACATTAATGAATTTTTTTTTCAAGATTTATTTAGCTACTACTAATTCTTCACTGTGGGTATTAGATACTAGCAGTGATTATAACACCTGTAATATGTTGCAAGGGTTCAAGATAAGTAGGAAACTAAAGAAAGTAGAAATTAATCTACAAGTTGGAAATGGTGCAAAAGTTGCAGCCATAGTTGTATGATCAATTTCTTTAATAATGCCTTCAGGCAATGTACTTATGATGGATGATTGTTATTATATTCCTAAATTTGTTTCGAGTATAATTTCAGCTTCTATGTTGGACAAGCGTGGGTTTCGCATTATCATAGACAATGATATTTGCTCTATTCATTGTGGTAATGATTTCTATGTGAATGGTTATCTCCAACATGATGTTTATGTCTTACCTAATGTGAATGCAAATTCGATTATGCATGTTTCTAGTCTTAAGAGGAAATGAGATGATCAACTAAATCATACATACCTTTGGTATTGAAGGCTTGGTCATATTGGAGAAAAGAATAATTAACAAGTTGTACAAGGAAGGGTACCTTGACAAGTATGATTTTGAATCATATCCAACTTGTGAATCTTGTTTCAATGCAAACTTGGACAAAATCCTTTTTGAGGGAAACATTCTTCTCTCACCTGAATTATTGGGACTAATTCATATAGATGTTTGTGGGCCCATGAAAATTCAAGCTAGAGGTGGATATTCTTACTTCATCACCTTCACCGATGATATGTCAGGATATGGATCTGTGTATCTTATGAAACACAAATTTGAATCTTTAGAAATATTCAAAAGGTTTCGTAGTGAAGTTGAGAAACAAACTGGTAAAAGTATCAAAGTACTAAGGTCTGATAGAGGTGGAGAATATCTTAGTGAAGATTTTACTAGGTATCTCAGAAAGAATGGGATTCTCTCACAGTGGATACCTCGAGGAACACCATAACAAAATGGTGTGTCTGAAAGGAGAAATCAAACCTCGTTAGATATGGTGAGATCTATGATGGGGTTAACTGATCTTCCAATAAATGTATGAGGATATGCTTTAGAAGCAGCAACATACTTACTTAATAAAGTTTTCACCAAGTCATTCTCTACAACACCATATAAGATATAGAAATGACGTAAGCCTAACCTTAAACATATTAAAGTTTGGGGTTGTCCAACTTATGTTATGAGATTGCAGTCTGATAAACTTGGACTCAAGATATGATAAGTGTAGGTTCATTGGGTATCCCAAAAATACAATAGGTTATTATTTCTATCACCCTTCTAACCATAAAGTGTTTGTGGCTAGAGGAGCAACCTTTTTGGAAAGGGAATTTCTTTTAGAAGGAAATTATACTGAAGAAATAGAACTTGATGAAGTTTAAGAAACTAATGAATCAACACAAAATCAAGATCACGAGACACAAGTTGAAGAACCTTTATTGGATGTTTTGAAGTTGACAAAGAAGTTGCCATCTTCAACGATTGATGTTCAAGAACTAAATGTAGTTCAAGAACAGGTTAATGAACCAATTCTAAACCAAATTAAACAAAAACCAAATACAACATAAGGTGAGTAAGTTGTATAAGAACCTCTTAGATGGTCTACACGAGAACGTCATGTACCAACTGGATTAAATCTAATGGTACAAGATGATGAATCAAATGAGGTTGATCATAATGATGATGGCCCTAAGACCTTTGAAGAGGCGACACAAGGTTCTGACAATGAAATATGACAAATGGATGTGAAAACAACTTTCCTTAATGATGAGCTAGAAGAGGATGTGTACATGACAGAACCTGAAAGTTTCACATCTCCGCATGATCATAATAAAATTTGAAAGCTAAAAAGATCCATTTATGGACTAAATCAAGCTTCTCGAAATTGAAATATTCGCTTTAACAAAAAATTGAAATGTTCAATTTTGTTAGATGCAAAGAAAAACCTTGTGTGTACAAAAAGGTTAGTGGGAGCACAATTATATTCTTAGTACTGTATGTTGATGATATATTAATCATAGGGAATGATATGCTAGCATTGCAAAGTACCAAGATCTGGCTATATGAATAGTTCTCCATGAAAGACTTGGGAGAAACAACTTATATATTGGGAATAAAGATCTATAGAGATAGATCGAGAAAGCTGCTTGGACTTTTCCAGTCTTTGTACATTGATACCATCTTAAAGAGGTATAACATGGATAATTCCAAAAGAGGCTATCTACCGATAGACACTGGAATTACTCTAGTAGGGAGATATTACTCAAGCAAAAGAACCAAGATCGCACCAAAAACATTCAAACACGTTCTGCGAAGGTATCACTTGAAAAGAGAAATTATTGAACGTGGCGACGTCTAGATTCAAAAGGTTGATGGAAAGAAAAATGCTCCAGACCCATTCACTAAAGCTTTTGGTGCAAAGGAGTTTGACAAGCACACATGGAAATTGGGAATGGAGTACAAGAGCGATTAGCTCTAGTGCAAGTTGGAGATTGTTAGGGATAAAGTGGATATGCCCTAGATCCAATCTCATATTTGATGATTTGAACATATTTTGTGAATGTTATTTGATATAAAAAATATATGGAATTTGATATTCTTTTATCATAGTTATTATTAATTGCTTGATTAATTTAATAAGGTCCTTGATTAAATTTTGAGATTTGTCACCATGATGGATATCGTGATAATGAGAGTAAAGTCTCTTACAATTTAATCTAAATTTGTTCTTGATCGTAGGGTTATTAATTTGGACATTAGTAATCCGGTTAGATTAATATTTATGTGATCGCCTTTATGGGATAAAGATTAGTTGATCTCATTAACTAAATCACATAAATAGATGATGCATATAGAAATATGATCATTGAACCGACTCATTGGATAATTCCTAATGGTTAGAATTGCCATAAACTATCAATAGGATATTCTCTTGAAGAATGTGATGTAAGAGTTTCCTTTGACCTGAGATCATCATAGTAATTGAAAAGTTATTTATTGTGCTTTGATACTAGACACATATGGACCTAGGGCGATAGTTGAAAAGATATTGGGTACGATTAAATACTTATAGAATTAGTTATTAATCAAGATGGAATCTGTCAACTCTTGGTAATGAGTTTAAGCTCCATGTTGTCATGAATTATAAATGACCAAATTAAGACCTTGGCCAAGGCAATTAAATGAAAGAAGAAAAGAGTTTCTTAGGTCATTCAATGGTCAATTATATTTGACATGAACACATAGTTGGTCGCTGTCACGACCCGAAATTTCCCACTGATGGGACCGTGATCGCGCCTAACATTTCACTTGCTAGGCAAGCCAACATTAGAGAATCATTAAACCAATTTCTTATTCCCATTCAGTAATTAACAATAATTAACTAAGATGAAATATATTAAGTGCGGAATATCATAAAACTGTATTTATTACTACCACCCGGATCTAGAGTCACAATTTACGAGCATTCTAGAATTTACTACAAGTAATAGTCTAAAAAAAATACAACTGTCTGAATGAAAGAAATAGTAGAACAGAAAAGATTGACGGGGACTTCAAGGTCTGTGAACGC
Source organism: Nicotiana tabacum (assembly GCF_000715075.1). Classification (NCBI taxonomy): domain Eukaryota; kingdom Viridiplantae; phylum Streptophyta; class Magnoliopsida; order Solanales; family Solanaceae; genus Nicotiana; species Nicotiana tabacum. The sequence goes on from NC_134092.1 coordinate 39,693,553, forward strand.
CGATAGATCTACCTCGAGTCTCCGGACAGCGGACCAATAGCAAAATCTCGATCAACCCGAGCCGGTATCAAAATCTGCACAGAAAGTGCAGAGTGCAGTATCAGTACAACCGACCCCATGCACTAGTAAGTGTCGAGCCTAACCTCGACGAAGTAGTGACGAGGCTAAGGCAAGGCACCTACAAATCAACATGTACAATTTAACAGTGTATATACAAATAACAGAAATGAAGAACTAAACAGGAAATGTCGGGAGGGGAACATACTGAGGGGAATACAAGATAAAGAACTACAACAGAATGATCACTGGAGTAGTCAATATACCATGAATCAACAGGAATAGTGAATACAGTAAAGGAAAAATGCACGGCATCACCCTTCGTGCATTAACTCTCATATCATGGCACGACATCACCCTTCGTGATTTTACACTCACAATATGGCACGACATCACCCTTCGTGCATTAACACTCACAATATGGCACGACATCACCCTTCCTGCATTAACACTCACAATATGGCACGATATCACCATTCGTGCATTAACACTCTCCCTTACCATAATGCAATGCATAAATAACAACAGGGAGATAGAATAACAAGTACAAACCTTACTTCAACATTTGGTTCCACAATAAATATCTCAACTTTTAAATGAATACTCGATTACCAACAGAAAATCCGCAACCATGATAATGACGATCGATTTAACAACACTAGTATAAACATGTAGCAATTAGGCATAGGAAAGAGACAATATAAGAAAACAGAAGAAACATGGAATATAGGTAAATTGGCGGCGCATAAGTACTCGTCACCTCATATATACGCTGCTCACATGAATTTCACTTAGCAAGTAATCTAAGGTTCCTAATTCCCTCAAGTCAGGGTTAGACACAATACTTACCTAGCTCCGAAGGCCACTTAATTCTCAATCACAGCTTTTCCTTTGGAATTCACCTCCAAACCACTCGTATCTATTCAAAAACGACTCAATAATATCAAATATTGCTAAAGAAATCAATTATATTGTATAAATTAAATTTCCCAAATTTTCCTCCAAAAAGTCAAAAAAATCGACACCGGGCCCGCTTGGTCAAAACCCGAGGTTCGTACTAAAATCCATTTACCCATTCACCCCCGAGCCCGAGTATGTAATTAGTTCCGGAATATGACCTCAAATCGAGGTCTAAATCCCTAAATTTGTAAAATTCCCAATTCCCCCCAAATCCCTAATTTCTACCCTTAAAGAACAAGATTAAAGACTAGGAATTCAATAAATGATGATGGAAATTGAAGAAAACGAGTTAGAAAGTGCAAACCTATGGTTGGGTGTCGAAATCCTTCTTCAAAAATCGCCCTAGGTCGAGTTCTATGGAAGAAAATATGAAATTCTAAACAAATCCCATTTTAAAGTCTGTTTTAAAACACTGCACAGGCCTTTATCGCGTTCGTGAGAGGCCTGTCGCGATCGCGATGCACCACGGCCTAAGGCCTTCGCGTTCGCGAGTCTTTCTACGCGTTTGCATAAGGCAGCTCCCCCCAAGCCTTCGCATTCGCGACCTAGCGGACGCGTTCGCGTAGAAGAACATGATCCCCTTCCCCAAGTCCCTTAATCTATCACGTTCGTGGGAGACTGATCGCGTTCGCGAAGGGTACCACCCCCAATGCTTCGCGTTCGCGACCAGTCCTTCGCGTTCGCGAAGAGGAAATTACCTCCCATACTAGTTTACACTTCGTGATCGCGAGAGTTGCTTCGCGATTGCGAAGCACAAAATACCTGTGCACCAGCAACAATAAAACAATAGAAATTCTAAGTCCGAAACATCCCGTAGCCTATCCGAAACTCACCCGAGCCCTAGGGGCTCAAAACCAAAAATGCACACAAGTCTAAAAACATCATACGAACTTGCTCGCGTGATCAAATCACCAAAATAACACCTAGAACTACTAATTTAGCACCAAATCAAATGATATTCTCAAGAATACTTTAAAATTCCTATCTTCTCAACTGGACGTCCGAATCACGTCAAATCAACTCCGTTTCTCACCAAATTTCACAGATAAGTCTTAAATATCATAATGAACCTATACCGGGCTATGAAACCAAAATACGGACCCAGTACTAATAATGTGAAACATCAATCAATTCTTAAAAATAAATAATTTTTATCAAAAATTCATAACTCAAGCTAGGGACCTCCGAATTCGATTCCGGGCATACGCCCAGGTCCCATAATTCGATACGGACCCACCGGGACCGTCAAAATATGTATCCGGGCCCGTTTACCAAAAATATTTACCGAAGTAAAATAAAATCAACTTTTTAAGGCATAAATTCTTATTTTCATCAATTTTCAAAATAAAAGCTTTTCGGAAACCTGCCCAGACTGCGCACGCAAATCGAGGAGGGAAAAAAGAGATTTTTAAGGCTTAAGAGCACAAATTCGAGTTCTAAAACATAAGATGGCCTTTTGGGTCATCATATTCTCCACCTCTAAAACAACCATTCGTCCTCGAACGGACATAGAAAAGTACCTGGGCTGGTGAAAAGGTGGGGATATCTACTCCGCTTATCGGACTCGGACTCCCAAGTAGGTGCCTCAATAGGCTGACCTCTCCACTGCACTCGAATTGAAGGGTAACTCTTTGATCTCAACTGGCGAACTTGTCGGGCTAAATAGCCTCAGGCTCCTCCTCGTAAGTCAAATCCTTGTCCAACTGGACAGAACTGAAATCTAACACATGGGACGGATCGCCGTGATACTTTTGAAGCATGGACACGTGGAATACCGGATGAACAACTGCTAAACTAGGTGGTAACGCAAGCCTGTAAGCCACCTCTCCCACTCTCTACAGAATCTCAAAAGGTCCGATATACCTAGGGCTCAACTTGCCCTTCTTTTCGAACCTCATTACATCCTTCATGGGTGATACCCGAAGTAGCACTCTCTCTCCGACCATGAATGCAACATCACGAACTCTATGGTCGGCATAACTCTTCTGCCTGGACTGAGCTGTGCGAAGTCGATCCTGAATAATCTTGACCTTATACAAGTCATCCTGTACTAAGTCTGTGCCCAAAAACCGAGCCTCTCCCGGCTCGAACCACCCAACTGGCGACCGGCACCGCCTACCATATAATGCCTCATAGGGAGCCATCTGAATGCTCGACTGGTAGCTGTTGTTGTAGGCAAACTCTGCAAGGGGCAAGAACTGATCCCATGATCCTCCGAAGTCTATAACACAAGCACGAATCATATCCTCCAAGATCTGAATAGTACGCTCGGACTACCCGACCGTCTGAAGATGAAATGATGTGCTCAACTCAACCCGCGTACCCAACTCACTTTGAACTGCCCTCCAAAAGTGTGAGGTAAACTGCGTACCTCGATCAGAAATGATAGACACGGGCACACCGTGAAGACGGATGATCTCAAGGATGTAAATCTCTGCCAACCACTTCAAGGAATAGGTAACTGCCACATGAATGAAATACGCTGACTTAGTTAGCCTGTCCATAATGTCCCAAACTGCATCGAACTTCCTCTGAGTCCGTGGGAGTCCAACAATAAAATCCATAGTGATACGCTCCCACTTCCACTCAGGAATCTCTAACCTCTGAAGTAAACCACTAGGTCTCTGATGCTCACACTTTACCTGCTGGAAATTTAGCCACCGAGCTACATAGGCAACTATGTCTTTCTTCATTCGCCTCCACCAATAATGCTGCCTCAAGTCCTGATACATCTTGGCGGCACCCAAATGAATAGAATACCAAGAACTGTGGGACTCCTCAAGAATCAACTCACGAAGTCCATCCACATTAGGCACACAAATACGACCCTGCATCCTAAAAACTCCGTCATCTCCAATAGTAACCTGCTTGGCACCACCATGCCGCGCTGTGTCTTTAAGGATAAGTAAATGAGGATCGTCATCCTACCGATCTCTAATGCACTCAAACAAAGAAAACCGAGCGACTGTACAAGCTAGAACACGGTTGGGCTTAGAAACATCCAATCCCACGAACTGGTTGGCCAAGGCCTGAACATTCAAGGCAAGCGGTCTCTCACCAACTAGAATATATGCAAGCCTACCCATACTGACTGACTTTCTACTCAAAGCACCGGCCACCACATTGGCCTTCCCGGGATGATACAATATGGTGATATCATAGTCTTTCAATAGCTCCAGCCACCTCCTCTACCTCAAATTGAGTTCCTTCTGCTTGAACAAATACTGCAAGCTCCGATGATCAGTGAATACCTCACATGGCATGCCATAAAGATAGTGCCTCCAAATCTTCAGCGTGTGAACAATGGTTGCCAGCTCTAGATCATGAACATGGTAATTCTTCTCGTGAACCTTCAGCTGCCGCTAAGCATATGCAATAAACTTGCCACCCTGCATCAATACCGCACCCAGACCAATACGAGATGCATCACAATATACTGTATAAGATCCTGAACCTGTGGGTAACACCAATACCGGTGCCATAGTAAAAACAGCCTTGAGTTTCTGAAAGCTCGCTTCACACTCATCTGACCACCTTAACGGGGCACCATTCTGGGTCAATCTGGTCAGCGGGGCTGCTATGGATGAAAACCCCTCCACAAATTGACGGTAATAGCCCGCCAAACCCAGGAAACTATGGATCTCTGTAGCTGATGTGGGTCTAGGCCAATTTTTGAACTGCCTTAATCTTCTCAGGATCCACCTGAATACCCTCTGCTGATACAACGTGACCCAAGAATGCAACTAAACTCAACCAAAACTCACATTTTGAGAACTTAGCATATAACTGGCTATCTTACAGAGTCTGAAGAACGATCTGAAGGTGCTGCTCATGCTCCACTCGACTGTTGGAGTAGATAAAGATATCACCAATAAACACAACCACAAAGGAATCCAAATAGGGTTTGAACACCCGGTTCATCAAATTCATGAATGTTGCTGGGGCATTTGTCAGCCCAAATGACATTACTAGAAACTCATAATGCCCATACTGAGTACGAAAAGCTGTCTTAGGAACATCGGATGCCCTAATTCTCAACTGATGGTAGCCAGATCTCAAATCAATCTTTGAAAATACCTTGGCACCCTGAAGCTGATCAAATAAATCATCAATCCTCGGCAATGGATAATTGTTCTTGATGGTGACTTTGTTCAACTGCCGATAATCTATACACATCCTCATCGATCCATCTTTCTTCTTCACAAACAACACAGGTGCACCCCAGGGCGAGACACTAGGTCTAATGAAGCCCTTATCAAGCAAATCTTGCAACTGCTCCTTCAATTCTTTCAACTCTAGTGGGGCCATGCGGTATGGAGGAATGGAAATGGGTTGAGTGCCCGGAGCCAAATCAATGCAGAAATCAATATCCCTGTAGGGTGGCATCCCCGACAGGTCTGCAGGAAACACCTCTGGAAACTCGCGAACAACTGGCACTGAATCCGTGTTTTAAAACACCGGATAGGCCTTCATCACGTTCGTGAGAGGCGTGTTGCGATCGCGATGCACAACATCCTAAGGCATTCTCGTTCGCGAGTCTTTCTACGCATTCGCGTAAGGTAGCTCCCCCCAAGCCTTCGCATTTGCGACCCAGTGGACGCGTTCGCGTAGAAGAACATGAACCCCTCCCCCAGGTCCCTTAACCTATCACGTTCGCAGGAGACTGATCGTGTTTGCGAAGGGTACCACCCCCAATGCTTTGCGTTCGTGACTAGTCCTTCGCATTCGCGAAGAAGAAATTACCTCCCAGCCTAGTTTACACTTCGCGATCGCGAGAGTTTCTTCGCGATCGCGAAGCACAAAATACATGTGCACCAGCAACAACAAAACAATAGAAATTCTAAGTCCGAAACATCCTGTAGCCTATCCGAAACTTACCTGAGCCCTCGGGACTCCAAACCAAACATGCACATAAGTCTAAAAACATCACACAAACTTGCTCGCGCGATTAAATCACCAAAATAATACCTAGAATTATGAATTTAGCACCAAATCAAATGAAATTCTCAAGAACACTTTAAAATTCCTATTTTCTCAACTGGACGTCCGAATCATGTCAAATCAACTCTGTTTCTCACCAAATTTCACAGACAAGTCTTAAATATCATAATGAACCTATACCGGCTTCCGGAACAAAAATACAGACCCGGTACTAACAATGTCAAACATCAATCAATTCTTAAAAACAAATAATTTCCAGACTTTTAAGTTTCATCAAAAATTCATATCTCAAGCTAGGGACCTCTGAATTCGATTCCAGGCATACGCCCAGGTCCCATAATTCGATACGGACCCATCGGGACCGTCAAAATATGGATCTGAGCCCGTTTACCAAAACTCTTGACCGAAGTCAAATAAAATCAACTTTTTAAGGCATAAATTCTTATTTTCATGAACTTTCAAAATAAAAGCTTTTCGGAAACCTGCCCAGACTGTGCACACAAATCGAGGAGGGTAAAATGAGATTTTTAAGTCTTAAGAGCGTAGATTTGAGTTCTAAAACATAAGATGACCTTTTGGGTCATCACATTCTCCACCTCTAAAACAACCGTTCGTTGAACCATTTCCTAGAGTGACCCATAGCTATAAGGATAGAAGGAATTACTACATTATTCTTCTACTGGTTCTTGAGAGTAAATTGTATACTTCTGTCACGACCCGAAATTCCCACCTTCGGAACCGTGATGGCGCCTAACATTTCACTTGCTAGGCAAGCCAACGTTAGAATATAATTAGCCAATTTAACACAATTTAAAATTTAATTAATACAAAGAAAACAAGTACGGAAATAAAGTCTGAAATAAAGTGAATAATCCATAATAAATGCGATATCTAAATACCATCCCAGAATTTGGAGTCACAAGTGCACGAGCTACTAAAATAATACAAACAAGGGTCTGGACGAAATAAAGCTGTCTGAAAGAAAGCACACAACTAAAATACAGTAGAAGGGGACTTTAGAGCTGCGGACGTCGTGCAGCTATACCTCAAGTCTCCACTGGTAGCTGAATCCGAGCAAGTCTATGGTACGCCGCTGGGACCAACTCCGAAATCTGTACAAGAAGTGCAGTGTGTAGTATTAGTACAGCCGACCCCATGTACTGGTAAGTGCCGAGCCTAACCTCGACGAAGTAGTGACGAGGCTAAGGAAGGTCACTTACGTGAACCTATACGCAACAATAATAATAATAATAATAATAATAATAATAATAATAGAAATAAAACAGGTATCTCTTTTTAACAATTGAAGCCAACTCGGCAGTCATAACCAATCATTATTTCAATCAGTTTTCGTTGCGACGTGCAACCCGATCCCACAATATATTCACATTCAATTCTGTTGCGGCATGCAACCCGATCCTCCAATATATTCATTTCAATTAATTCTGTTGCGGCGTGAAACCCGTTCCTCCAATATATTCATTTCAATCAATTCTGTTGCGGCGTGCAACCCGTTCCTTTAATATATTTCCTCAATAAATTTCCGTTGCGGCGTGCAACCCGATCCTCCAATATAAACTTTAAATAACTCTGTTGCGGTATGCAACCCGATCCCCCAATATATTTATTTTCGTTTCCGTTGCGGCGTGCAACCCGCTCCTCCAATAATATGATTTACCAATTCTTATAAAAGAAATTACTCCAATAAATGCAACAATTAATATGAAATTATAAGACAACAAGCATACAATAATTATAATTTAATTATGAACAAACAATGACAAGTAGCAATTAATTATGGAAATTAAGGATGTAATAGGTATTTTAATAATTAGTATGCTAAACACCAAGTAGCAATTAAGTCACATAAATCAAATAAGCATATAACAATTATAGCATGGATTCAAGGCATGATATTGAGAAAAGAACAGGAGAGAAACAATTAATACAATAATTAATTCATGATTTAAATCGATTTATGATTTTTCAACTAATTATGCAAAAAATTAATTTGACGACGTATAGACACTCGTCACCTCACCTATACGTCATTCACATGCATTTTACATAACAAATAATTTAAGGGTTCTATTCCCTCAAGTCAAGGTTAACCACGATACTTACCTCGCTTTTCAACCAAATTTCAAGAATCTAATAAACCTTTGCCTCACGAATTCATGTCAGAAATCCTCAAATCTAGTCATAAACAATTCAAATACTCAATACAAATTGTAGGAATTAATTCCATATGAATTTACAAATTTTTCGGATAAAAATTCGAAATTCATTTTAAAAAATCAACAGTGGGACCCACGTCTCAAATCCCGAAAAAACTCGCGAAATTCGAACACCCGTTTCGATACGAGTTCAACCATAAAACAATTATCGAATTATGACATCGGATTAGCTTTCAAATCTTCATTTTACATTTTTGGAAGATTTTATAAAAATCTGATTTTTCTTCCATAAATTCACGGATTCATGATGTAAATGAGTATGGAATCATGAAATATAATTAATATAGGATGATGAACACTTACCCCAGTGTTTCCCCGTGAAAATCTCCCAAAAATCGTTTTATCCGAGCTCAAAATCCAAAATGGTGGAAAATGGGACGAAATCCCATTTCCAGAACTTAAGTTCTATTTGCCCAGATTTTTACTCATCGCGATCGCGGGAATTCATTCGGGATTGCGTAGAACAATTTCTGCCTAGGTCCATTTTACTCATCGCGATCGCGGATAACTCTTTGCGATCGCGAAGCATATTTTGGCTTCCCCGATAATTTACTCTACACGATCGCGTAAATGGTCATGCGATCGCGAAGAACATTTTCTCAACCTTACGCGATCGCGTACTGACTTGTGCGATCGCGTATCACAAATGGCGTGCCTAGCTTCTGCCTTCATTCCTTCTACGCGAATGCGTCTTGGCCCTCACGTTCGCAGTGCACTTGGATCTAACCTTCCGCGATCTCGTGCTTATCTTCGCGAACGAGAAGGGTAAAACTCACAGCTCATAATTTCCTCTTCGCGATCACGGGAATGGCTTCGCGATCGCGAAGCACAATGCACCAGATGACAGCAGAAGCTCAAAAACCAGATTTTTCCAAAGTTCAAATGGTCTGTAGGCTATCCGAAACTCACCCGAGCCTTCGGGGCTCTAAGCCATACATGCACACAAGTCCAAAAATATCATACGAACTTGCTCGTGCAATCAAAACACCAATTCAACACCTAGGATTATGAATAGGTTGCCAAATCAAATGAATTTTTTAAGAAAACTTTAGAATTTCTATTTTCACAATCGAACGTCCGAATCACGTCAAATCAACTCCGTTTCTCACCAAATTTGACAGACAAGTCATAAATGATATAACGGACCTACGAAAATTTTTAGAACTCGAATCTGAGCCCGATATCAATAAAAGTCAATTTGTGATCAATCTTTGAAACCTTTAAGCCTTTAGGCTTCTAGTTTTCGCCAACTGACGATAATTCAAGTTAGGGACCTCCAAATTAAATTCCGGGCATATGCCTAAGTCCCAAATCACGATACGGACCTACCGAAACTGTCAAAATACTGATCCGAGTCTGTTTGCTCAAAATGTTGACAAAAATCAACTCAGTTGAATTTTAAGGCTCTATTTCACATTTTAATCAATTTTTCATATAAAAACTTTCCAAAAAATTATACGGACTACGCACGCAAGTCGAGGAATGGTGAATAGTGCTTTTAGAGGTCTTAGAACACAGAAATAATTATTAAATTTAAAGATGACCTTTTGGGTAATCACATTCTCCACCTCTAAAACAAATGTTCGTCCTCGAACGGAGTTAGAAAAGAAAAAGTACCTGAGCTGATGAAAAGGTGTGGATATTTACTCCGCATATCCGACTCGGACTCCCAGGTAGATGCTTCTACCGGCTGACCTTTCCATTGTACCCGAACTGAAGAATAACTCTTAGACCTCAACTGTCGGACCTGCCGGGCTAGAATAGCTACCGGCTCCTCTTCGTAAGTCAAATCCTTGTCCAATTGGACTAAGCTGAAATCTAACACATGGGACAGATCACCATGATATTTCCGAAGCATAGACACATGGAACACGGATAAACCGCTGATAAACTAGGTGGTAATGCAAGCTTGTCGGATACTTCCCCCACCCTTTCAAGAATTTCGAAGGGTCCAATATACCTAGGGGGTCAACTTGCCCTTCTTTCCGAACCTCATTATACCTTTCATAGATAAAACCCGGAGCAATATTCTTTCTCCAACCATGAATGCAATATCATGAACTTTACGGTCGACATAACTCTTTTTCCTAGTTTGAGCTGCACGAAGTCGATCCTGAATAATTTTGACCTTATCCAAGGCATCTTGTACCAAATCGGTACCCAACAACCGAGCCTCTCCCGGTTCAAACCATCCAACTGGCGAACGACATCGCCTTCCGTATAATGCCTCATATGGAGCCATCTGAATTATTGACTGGTAGCTATTATTATAAGCAAACTCCGCAAGTGGCAAGAACTGATCCCAAGAACCTCCAAAGTCTATAACACAAGCGCGGATCATATATATCTTCCAATATTTGAATGGTGCGCTCTGACTGTCCGTCTGTTTGTGGATGAAATGTTGTACTCAATTCGACTCGCGTGCCTAACTCACGCTGTACAACCCTCCAGAAGTGTGAGGTAAATTGCGTACCTCGATCTGAAAGAATAGACACGGGCACACCATGTAAGCAGACAATCTCACGAATGTAAATTTCAGCTAACCGCTTGGAAGAATAGGTAACTGCCACTGGAATGAAATGTGCTGACTTGGTCAACCTGTCTACGATGACCCAAACTGCGCCAAATTTCTCTGAGTCTATGGGAGTCCAACAAAAAAATCCATAGTGATAGGATCCCACTTCCACTCATGAATTTCTAACTTCTGAAGCAAACCACTAGGTCTCTGATGCTCGTACTTAACTTGCTGACAATTCAGACATCGAGCTACATATGCAACTATATCCTTCTTCATTCTTCTCCACCAATAATGTTGTCGCAAATCTTGATACATTTTGGTGGCACCTGGATGAATAGAATACCTGAAACTGTGTGCCTCTTCAAGAATTAATTCACGAAGCCTGTCAACGTTAGGCACACAAATACGACCCTGCATTCGCAGAACTCCATCTTCCCCCACAGCCACCTATTTGGCATCACTGTGCCGCACCGTGTCCTTAAGGACAAGTAAATGAGAATCATCATATTGTCATTCTCTGATGCGCTCATATAAAGAAGACCGAGCGACTGTGCAAGCTAGAACCTAACTGGGTTCTGAAACATCTAACCTCACGAACTAATTAGCCAAAGAATGAACATCTGCAGCTAACGACCTCTCACCAATCGGATTATACGCAAGACTGCCCATACTCACAGCCTTTCTACTCAAAGCATCGGCCACCATATTGGCCTTTCCAGGGTGGTACAAAATGGTGATATCATAGCCTTTCAACAACTCCAACCATCTTTCTGGGTCAGTCTGGTCAATGGGCTTGCTATAGATGAAAACCCCTCTACGAACCGACGATAATAACCTGTCAAACCCAGGAAACTACGAATCTCTGTAACTGAAGTAGGTCTAAGCCAATTCTGAACAGCCTCAATCTTCTTAGGATCCACTTTTATGCCTTCTCCCGTTACACCATGCCCCAAAAAGGCAACTGAGTCTAACCAAAATTCACATTTTGAAAATTTGGCACACATTTGATTATGCTTCAAAGTCTGAAGCACACTCCGAAGATGTTGCTCATGCTCCTCTCGACTGCTGGAGTAAATCAAGATATCATCAATGAATACAACCACAAAAGAATCCAAATAGGGTTTGAACACCCGATTCATCAAATCCATAAATGCTGCTGGGGCATTTGTCAACCCAAATGACATCACTAGGAATTCGTAATGCCCATACCGAGTCCGAAAAGCTATCTTAGGGACATCAGATGCCCTAATCTTCAACTGATGGTAACCAGACCTCAAATCGATCTTCGAAAACACCTTGGCACCCTGAAGCTGATCGAATAAGTCATCAATCATTGGCAACAGATATTTGTTTTTTATAGTGGCCTTATTCAACTGACGATAATCTATACACATCCGCATAGAACCATTTTTTTTCTTTACAAATAATACTAGTTCGCCCCAGGGCGAGACATTGGGTCTAATGAATCCCTGATCCAGCATGTCTTGTAATTGCTTCTTTAATTTTTTCAACTCCGGCGGGGCCATACGGTATGGTGGGATAGAAATGGGCTGAGTCCCCGGATCTAAATCAATATAGAAGTCAATATCTCTGTCAGGTGGCATCCCTGGCAAATATGCAGGAAATACTTCTGGAAATTCACGAACAACAGGTACTGAGTCCATATAAGGAACATTCACACCGGGATCGCGAATATAAGCCAAATAGGCTAGACACCCTTTCTCGACTATAAGCCGAGCCTTCATATAAGAAATAACCCTGCTGGTAGAATGACAATGAGTTCCTTGCCACTGTAACCGGGGTAATCCCGGCATGGCTAGAGTCACCGTCTTGGCATGACAATCCAATATAGCATGATAAGGTGACAACCAATCCATACCCAAGATGACATCAAAACCTACCATATCAATAAGTAGAAGATCCACACTAGCCTCATGACTACCAATAGTAATCACACGAACGATAGACATGGTCTACTACAACAGAGTCTCCCACTGGTGTAGATACACACACAGAAGCACTCAGAGAATCACAAGGTACAACCAAATATGAAGCAAAGTAGGAGGACACACAGGAATAAATAGATCCTGGATCAAATAGAACTGAAGCATCTCTATGGAAAACTGGAATAATACCTATGATCACGGCATCAGATGACTAGGCCTCAGGCCTAGCTGGAAAAGCATAAAATCGAGGCTGGGCCCTACTACTCTGAAATGCATCTCTAGGACGGCCTCTAACTAGCTGGCCTCCACCTCTAACGGCTTGACCTCTACCTCTAATGGCCTGACCTCCACCTCTAGCTATCTGACCCCTACCTCTAGCTGGCTGAGCAGGCAGTTAAGCAACCGGTGCTGGTATGATGGCACGAGAATCCTGCCGAGATATGTTACTCGACAACCTAGGGTAATACCTCCTGATGTGGCCAATGTTCCCACACTCATAACACCCATCCTGATGCCTTGGCTGCTAAAGCTGAAGCTGACCCCGAATGGGCCGGATAACCGTTGTAGTGACTCTGGAGTGGCGGTGCACTGATAGGAGCTGAATGTGCACTAAATGCTGGCTGCCCACAGTAAGGCATAATCGGACCGTGACTCCCTGAAGCACCGGGAGATGCCTGAAGTGCTGAATGAAATGGTCTAGGAGGATGACCCCTACCAAAATTACCCCTGCCTCCAGACGAGGCACCACTGAAACCACCAAACTGACGAGGCCTCTTATCAGACTTCTGCCATCTCTCTTGTGCAAGAACCATCTCGATCCTCCTCGCGACATTAGCAGCCGCCTGAAAGGAAACCTCACTTCCGGTCTCCTTGGCTATCTGAAGTCTGATAGGGTGAGTGAGTCCCTCAATAAACCTCCTCACTCTCTCTCCCTCAGTAGGTAGTAAAATAAGAGCACATGCTAAATCCACAAAACGAGACTCATACTAAGTAACTATCATACTGCCCTACTGTAGACGCTCAAATTGCTTGCGGTAATCCTCTCTCAGTGTGATAGGAAGGAACTTCTCCAGAAATAGCTGCGAGAACTGCTCCCAGGTAAGTGCAGGTGATCCAACTGGTCTGGTCAATGTATAATCTCTCCACCACCTCTTGGCGGAACCCGTCATCTGAAATACAGCAAAATCGACCACATTGATCATAACTATACCCATGTTCTGCAGCACCTCATGGCAGCAGTCAAGATAATCCTGAGGGTCCTCAGAAGGTGTACCACTGAAGTGAACTGGAAAGAGCTTAGTAAACTTATCCAGTCTCAATAAGGCCTCAAAAGACATGGCGGGCCTATCACTAGTCTGTGACGCAACAACTAGCTTAACAACCCCAACTGGCAGGGCTGCTGGAGCCTGATTCTAGGGAGCCATCTGCTCCAGAGCAGGAGTAGTGGGAGTTTGTGCTCCTTCCCCAGCCTGTGAGATGGATGGTGCCACTAGAAATGTACCATTCTGGGCCACACCCTCCATTAGGCTCATCAGACGGATTAAAGCGTCCTGAAATACTGGAGTGGCTATGAACCCTTCCGGAACCTGAACTGGTCCAACCGGTACAGTCTGAACTGGAACCTCCTCCTGAAGATCTACCTGAGGTTCTACAACATGTGTTGCTGCTCGAGCTCTAGACTGAGCTCTACCTTTGCCTCTGCCTCGGCCTCTAGCATGACCTCGGCCTCGACCTCTACCCCTTGCCATAGTTGCCACTAGGGGCTCTGGTCCCTGTGTGTCGGTAGATGTATTACGTGTCCTCGCCATCTACGAGAGAATAAGAATAGAATGGTTCAATCATTGATGATAGAATAAAATCGCACGACAGGATAAGAAAGAAGTGATATTGTTCCTAAACTTCATAGCCTCTGAAAGATAAGTACAGACGTCTCCCTACCGATCCTTCAGACTCTACTAAGTTTGCTCGTGACTCGTGAGACCCATTTAAACTAGTGCTCTGATACCAACTTGTCACGACCCGAAATTCCCACCTTCGAGACCGTGATGGCGCCTAACATTTCACTTGCTAGGCAAGCCAACGTTAGAATATAATTAGCCAATTTAACACAATTTAAAATTTATATAATAACAAAGAAAACAAGTGCGGAAATAAAGTCTGAAATAAAGTGAATAATCCATAATAAACACGATATCTAAATACCATCCCAGAATTTGGAGTCACAAGTGCACGAGCTTCTACAATAATACAAACAAGGGTCTGAATGAAATAAAGCTATCTGAAAGAAAGCACACAGCTAAAATACAGTAGAAGGGGACTTCAGAGCTACGAACGTCGTGCAACTATACCTCAAGTCTTCACCGGTAGCTGAATCCGAGAAAGTCTATGGTACGCCGCTGGGACCAACTCCGAAATCTGCACAAGAAGTGCAGAGTGTAGTATCAGTACAACCGACCCCATGTACTGGTAAGTGTCGAGCCTAACCTCGACGAAGTAGTGACGAGGCTAAGGCAAGTCACTTACATGAACCTGTACGCAATAATAATAATAATAATAACAATAATAGAAATAAAATAGGTATCTCTTTTCAACAATTGAAGCCAACTCGGTAATCATAACCAATTATTATTTCAATCAGTTTCCGTTGCGGTGTGCAACCCAATCCCACAATATATTCACATTAAATTCTGTTGCGACGTGCAACCCGATCCTCCAATATATTCATTTCAATTAATTCTGTTGCGACGTGCAACTCGTTCCTCCGATATATTCATTTCAATCAATTCTGTTGCGACGTGTAATCCGTTCCTCCAATATATTTCCTCAATAAATTTTCGTTGCGTGGTGCAACCCGTTCCTCCAATATAAACTTTAAATAAATCTGTTGCGGCGTGCAACCCGATCCCCCAATATATTTATTTTTATTTCTGTTGCGGCATGCAACCGGCTCCTCCAATAATATAATTTACCAATTCTTATAAAAGAAATTACTCCAATAAATACAATAATTAATATGAAATTATAAGACAACAAGCATACAATAATTATAATTTAATTATGAACAAACAATGACAAGTAGCAGTTAATTGTGGAAATTAAGGATGTAATAGGCACTTTAATAATTAGTATGCTAAACGCCAAGTGGAAATTAAGTCACATAAATCAAATAAGCATATAGTAATTATAGCATGGATTCAAGGCATGAAATTGGGCAAAGAACATGAGAGAAACAATTAATACAATAATTAATTCATCATTTAAAACAATTTATGCTTTTTTAAGTAATTATGCAAACAATTAATTTGACGATGTATAGACACTCGTCACCTCGCCTATACGTCGTTCACATGCATTTCACATAACAAATAATTTAAGGGTTCTATTCCCTCAAGTTAAGGTTAACCACGACACTTACCTCGCTTTGCAACCAAATTTCAAGAATCCAATAAACCATTGCCTCGCGAATTCGTGTCCGAAATCCTCAAATCCAGTCATAAACAATTCAAATACTCAATACAAATCGTAGGAATTAATTCCATATGAATTTACAAATTTTCCGGATAAAAATCCAAAATTCATTTTAAAAGGTCAACAATGGGACCCACGTATCGAATCCTGGAAAAACTCATGAAATCCAAACACATGTTCCGATACGAGTTCAACCATATAAAAATTATCGAATTCCGACTTCGGATTGACTTTCAAATCTTCATTTTACATTTTTGGAAAATTTTATAAAAGTCTGATTTTTCTTCCATAAATTCACGGATTCATAATGTAAATGAACATGGAATCATGAAATATAATCAATATAGGATGATGAACACTTACCCCAATGTTTCCCCGTAAAAATCGCCCAAAAATCATTTTATCCGAGCTCAAAATCCAAAATGGTGGAAAATGGGACGAAATCCCATTTCCAGAACTTAAGTTCTGTTTGTCTAGATTTTTACTCATCGCGATCGCAGGAATTCATTCGCGATTGCATAGAACAATTTTTGCCTAGGTCTATTTTACTCTTCGCAATCGTGGATAAATTTTTGCAACTGCGAAGCATATATTGGCTGCCCCGATTATTAACTCTACGCGATCGCGTAAATGGTCATACGATCGCGGAGAACATTTTCTCAACCTTACGCGATCGCGTACTAACTTGTGCGATCGCGTAGCACAAATGGCGTGCCCAACTTCTGCCTTCATTCCTTCTACGCGAACGCGTCTTGGCCCTCGCATTCGCAGTGCACTGGGAGCTAACCTTCCGCGATGGCGTGCCTATCTTCACGAATGCGAAGGGTAAAACTCATGGCTCACAATTTCCTCTTTGCGATGGCGGGAATGGCTTCGCGATCGCGAAGCACAATGCACTAGATGACAGCAGAAGCTCAAAACCCAGTTCTTTCCAAAGTTCAAATGGTCCCTAGGCTATCCGAAACTCACCCAAGCCCTCGGGGCTCTAAGCCGTACATGCACACAAGTCCAAAAACATCATACGAACTTTCTCGCATGATCAAAACACCAATTCAACACCTAGGATTACGAATAGGACGCCAAATCAAATGAAATTTTTAAGAAAACTTTAGAATTTCTATTTTCACAA
Organism: Nicotiana tabacum; assembly: GCF_000715075.1. Lineage (NCBI taxonomy): Eukaryota > Viridiplantae > Streptophyta > Magnoliopsida > Solanales > Solanaceae > Nicotiana > Nicotiana tabacum. The sequence goes on from NC_134092.1 coordinate 39,710,809, forward strand.
TCGAACGTCCGAATTACGTCAAATCAACTCCGTTTCTCACCAAATTCGACAAACAAATCATAAATGACAAAACGGACCTATGAAAATTTTCAGAACTCCAATCCTACACCGATATTAATAAAAGTCAATTTGTGGTCAATCTTTGAAATCTTTAAGCCTTTAGGCTTCTAGTTTTCGCCAACTGGCGATAATTCAAGTTAGAGACCTTCAAATAAATTTCCGGACATACGCCCAAGTCCCAAATCACAATACGGACCTACCGGAACTGTCAAAATACTGATCTAAGTCCATTTTCTTGAAATGTTGACCAAAGTCAACTTAGTTGAGTATTAAGGCTCTATTTTACATTTTAATCAATTTTTTCTTATAAAACTTTCCGTAAATTTATACGGACTGTGCACGCAAGTCAAGGAATGATGAATAGTGCTTTTTGAGGTCTTAGAACACAAAAATAATTATTAAATTTAAATATGACCTTTTGGGTCATCACAACTTCATTTTATTCGGTCGTTAAGGAGTGTTGCTAGACACCACCCTTGATTAGTATATTGATATGATTAATTTACTATCGGTTTAGTATTGAACCTATGGGGTCACACACTAATGAGTGTTTTGATCTTTTCTAAAGGATTAATTAACTTATTATTTGATAATAGAATTAAAGAATTTAACTAGTCAAATAAATAAAGTTATTAGTTCAAATAAAATATTATTATATTCTTTGCTAGTACAGAGAGTGTAATTAATAGTGTGTATAAATTGAAATTTTCTATTTGGAATAGAAAATTAAATTATATCTCTTAGTTAAGATATATATGTGATATATATAATTAAAACTTATTTTTTATAAAAGATATTATATAAAATATTAATTAAGAAAGAAGGTTGATGGAAACTTTATCAGGTGAATTTGGATTCACGTCAAAGTCCACGGGGACATGTCGGCGGCAACAATTCCATATTGAATGGGATTCAATTTTCTATAATAGAAAACTTACTTTTTGTTTAGAATTATACCAAAAAGGTCACCACCTATAACCTTTCATTTGACATAGTGGAAAAGGATTTTCAGAGGTTATAAATATGTCCAATTGGCATGAAATTCACGGCAAAAAATAATACGTTTAAGAAGCCACAAAATCAAGAGACAAACGTTCTTGACAGGAACAGTTCTTGTCGTGCAACTTTGGGCTGAAGTTTTTGAGAAATATTTCAGTACAAGTTTTCATTCAATTTGTTCGCGGGTTTCATTGATCAAAGAGTTGATACTAAGGATCGGTCTCGGTATGGATATGCATAGAGTCTTTACACTATCGAAGAATTTTTGAAACGAGACTCTCTTCACCAGGTACGTCTTAGATCCCATCTTTGACATGTAAATAAATTTAAACACGAAAAGATCTGCCTAGGATTGTTATTGTCTTCCGCTGCGTGTTACGAACATCTATATTCAATCCTTTAGTAGTCACTCTTATATCCAAATATATCCTACCCATCACGCAGTCTACATTACAACTAATTAAAGTCCTACTTGATCCTTGACTAAATGGGCTCAATTAGTAGAGTAGTACACTACGGGCAAGCCTATGGTACGTCTTTTGTGGCATATGAATGTTGTTTCTGAGAGTGAGTGAATTCTTTCTATCTTGAGTTCCTAATTATTCTTAAATTTTATTGTGTGTGGAACTACTCTCTATTGTTGTGTGAGGGCACTTGATTCATGAAGGAAAGGTAATGTTGTTGACCTCTGTGTTAGAGTAAGTGAGCGGGTTATATAAAATGCGTGGTGCTTTTGAGTCAAATCTTGAGGCAAGGATGTTACGGTATTGTGCTTACTCTATTTTAAATATTCTTGGTGTGATGAGTTATGAGAGTTGTTGAAACAAGTCATGTCTATGTGAAGTGTAGTTTGATTGCTCGAGGACGAGCAATGGTTTAAGTGTGGGGTGTTGATGGTAGGATATAATTAAGTGTTTTAGTCACTTATTGCACTCTAGTTCACTGCACTTTATTACATGTTTGAGCTTTAATTGAGAGTGTTTTGCACTTATTGTGTGTTTTATGCCTTGTAGGAGTGATTACGAGATATGTAGATGTTATGGAATGAATTCGAGCTATTTGGAGCTTTGAAGTCTGAGTAAAATTCCAAGGGATTAAGCCGGGATCGTGCTCGGGGGTCGAGGACCAAGTCTGGACGTCAAAAAGCAAGATTCAATCGTACTCTAAGAAAAATGGCTTACCGCGGCGCGTGGGGCGGCGTGGCTGTACAAAAGCTGATGCCTGATAGATGTTGAGCTCTCTGGATTTCCCCACTGATGCCCCACATGGCGCGTCACCCCATGCGGCACGCATGCGCAATTTTTACAAAGTAAATGTTCTATTTTGGCTAGGAAAAAGTGATTTCGTTTGGGCCCGACCCTACTTGGTATAAATACATGGAAAAATATTATTTTATGGACATTTGAAACATATTCAACCTAAGGAAGCTAAGGTGGAGTTGGAAGAATATGAGCTCAAGGATTTCAACATTCCTTCCTCACTCAAGACCCGAGTTTGGATCGAATTTATGTTTTTCAATACTTTAACTTTATTTGTGATGAATTGTTTCATATCTATGGAGTAGTTCTCTTTAGGGTTTGATGGATTTGATGTATTGATGATTATTTTTGTATTATAACTCTAGTTTTATGTATTGAAGTGTTTTTGGATGATTTAATCGTTGCATCTATATTCACTTGTTCATGTAATCGAGAGAGGCATAACTTGTGATATCTTTGCATTATATTATTGGTTGAGTTCATTAATTCTTCTTAGCAATCGATAGAGGCTAGTTGAATCATTGATTAAACCTAATTAGGAGGATAATCGAGAGAGGTTCTCCTAAAGACCAATCCATTACGCATTCTTGCATATCTTTACGTGCTTAAATTGGTTCATCTTGTGAGGTTAAGACTTAATCGAGAGAGGAGTTTTGCCTAACGTTTGAACTAATAATTGAGTAAATTCGAGAGACTCAATTGAACATTAGAAGTGAATTATCTAGAGTTAGATCCCAAAGCAATATCTTGCACCTATCTCATCAACACCCTATCTTCTCCCATTAATAACCTTCTTTGCTTGATCCTTGGTGCGATTGTCATTAGTCAATAGCTTTAGATTCCTAGTTAATTTTTGTTAGAAATCATATAAATCTAAATTGTTGATCATCTTGGATAGCAACCAAGCTAGAAACTACGAGAATACTGTTTAAATCTAATTAATGTGGATACGATATTATACTATACTATATTTGGTTAGCGAGTATATTTTAAGTGTGTGTTTTGCACTCGTCAGGATGAGCCCATATACGGGCATCGAGTGTTGTATATTCATGGTCAGGTTGTGCTCGGGCTCTTATATCCCTAGAATCGACTATTAAGCTTTAAGCTATGATATCTCAAATGTTGAAACAGTTTATATGATCTATTTGAGTCATGCTAAGGCTACTTAGAGGTTTAACCCCCAAACGAACTTGTTAAATGCGTGTTAGTGATGAAATTGTCGAATTGAGATGCGATAGTACACTTTGCATATGACTACACTTTATCATGTCATTTATACCAGTCCAGGTACATGAGAACCTTATTTCATTCATCATATACATGTAAACTTGCTTTATTGCTTCTGTATGATATGTTTAGACTGGAGGCCTATAACTATGTCGGGCGGATTATGTTATTGGCACATGAGTTGTCCGTGTAGATTCGTATATTGACATTATTGGCACGTGAGTTATTCATGGAGCACGTGAGTTGTCCGTGCGGGTCCATATATTGATCATATTGACACATGAGTTGTCCATGTCGCACATGAGTTATCCGTGCAGGTTCTATTGTTAGCACGCAAGTTGTCCGTGCAACACATGAGTTGTCCCTGCAGTGTGTGGAACTTGTATTTTCTTGATCATTTATCTGATTTACTTGTTTTCTTCCTCTACATGCCATAATACTGTCTGAGCAGGGTATTTGAGAAAACTATGCACATGCATACACGGATATTCTTCTCACGAAGCTTGATGAGTTAGTTATAAATATTGTTCTGTGTTGGTTTTAAAAAAATGGCAGAATTACACTGGAATAACTAGTATCCTCAATAATTTAAGCTTCTCTTACCTTGCCTTATTTATTTACGATACTTATTGAGTTGGTTGTACTCACACTACACCCTGCACCTCGTATGCAGATCCAGGTATTTCCGGGCATGGTGGTTGTTGATAGTGGAGTTTTACCTGTTCGGAGATTATCGAGTTAGCTGCTTTGGCGTCCGCAGACCTTGAATCTCCTCCCCTATCTCTCAGTTTTACTTATTTTGTTCTACTTTCTTATACAGTGTACCAGACTATGTTATTTTATAGATGCTCATGTACTCAGTGACACCCGAGTTTTGGGAAATTCTGTATTGAGTTGTGGCGTTTTCATCCAGTTTTTATGAGATTCTTACTTACTTAAACCTATTTGAGTATATTTTGAATTTAAGATGTCGGTATGTGTGAGTTGTCGGCTTGCTTAGTATCATGATAGGTGTCATCACGACACTTGTGATTTGGAGTCATGACGGGAGGAGAGGGGGACCGTCGACTGCCTGGGAAGAAGGAGAGTTTAAATTTATTTGGGTATAGCACATGTATTACATGTGCTATACATTAACGCCAGTTAAGGTATAGCGCATATGATACATGCACTATACATGGGCGATTTCTAATTGATGTATAGCGCATGTATACGTAAACGAGGTAACTAGCCGTTAAGGTATAACACATATAAAACATGTGCTATATATAAAATTGTACTCAACTTTTTTTCCCACTTATTTTTGTCTCTTGAGTCCAAATAGTTGTTATTTAGGTTCCAGAATCTAGTTTACGTACCTGAATTTTGTCCAAATATTCATGCCACCACTACTTAAATTGCTACTCATTTGAAGTAAAAATTCATCTTTCACATTTTTAAACACTTCAATACTGAAAAAGTTCATCCTACAATGGCAAATAATCTAAGAGTGAAGATTCCATTATACAAGGGCAGTGAGGTTGTGTGTGATGAGCCGATAGGTTATTTATAGTTTTACCCTTCATTTCTGTATTGCGAGACCTCGTATAGCTCCGTTTAGCCTTCCTCCATTTGCGTGCACAGTCTGTGTCCTCTTTCCGGAATGTTTTTATGAGAAAATTGATGAAAATATGAAATCGTGCCTTAAAACTCATTTGAGTTGACTTGGTCAACGTTTTGAGCAAAAGAACCTGGATCAATGTTTTGACGGTCCCGGCGGATCAATATCGTGATTTGGGACTCGAGCGTATTCTTGGAATCGAATTCGTAAGTCCATAGCTTGAAGTAACGCAATTTGTTGAAAACTAGAAATCTAAAGGTTTAAAGAATTTGTAAGTTTGATCATAGTTTGACTTTGTTGCTACCTGGTTCGGATTTCAGTATTTATGACTTGTCTGTAAAATTTGGTGCGAGACGTACTTGATTTGACGTGATTCAGACGTCCGCTCGAAAAACTGAAAGTTCTTAAGTTTCTTTGAAAATTTTATTTGTTTTGGTGTCCGATTCGTAGTTCTAGTTCTCATTTTGGTGTTTTGATCGCGCAAGTGAGTTCGTATGATATTTTTACACTTGTGTGCATGTTTGGTTTGGAACCCCGAGGGCTCGGGTGAGTTTCGGATAGGCTATGAAATGATTTTAGATTTAGAAGAACAGTTGATGAATTTTGTTTCTGGTGGATGCCCCAGACCTCGCAATTGCGAGGTCAGTGTTCGCATTTGCAAAAGTCCAGGGCTTCTATCAGGTTTGCATTTGCGAACAAGTAGTTCGCATTTGCGATGAAGTGCTGGGGGGAATGGTTCGCATTTGCGATCAAAGAGGTCATAATTGTGGAAGTCCAAGTTCGCATTTGCTAATAAAACCATCGCATTTGCGATGGCAGCAGAGATATGCTAACTGGATTTGAAGTGTGTTGCAGGAATGAGTGTGTTTTACAGGAAGAGTGCCCAAACATATGGTTAAGTGAGGTGATGGTAGGCTATAATCTCGTGTTTTAGTCGCTTGTTGCACTCTAATTTACTGCACTTTAATTGAGTTTGAGCTTTAATCGCTAGTGTTTTGCACTTATTGTGTGTTTTATGCCTTGTAGGAGGATTCCGAGCTATGTAGATGTTATGGATCTAATTCGAGTGATTTGGAGCTTTGAAGTCTGAGTAAAAGCCCAAGGGATTTAGTCGGGATCGCGTTCGGGGGTCGAGGACCAAGTCTGGATGTCAAAATCGAAGTAAAAAACCGGACTCTGAGAAAACTACACTAGTGCGGCGCGTGACGCCTGTGCAAATTCTTGCTCCTGTCAAAGTGTAAGCTCTCTTAAGTTTCCCACTACTGTCCTGCCTGGTGCGTCGCCCCATGCGGTGCGCCTGTACAAATGTTTACAGAGTAATTTTCCTAATTCGCATAGGAAAAAGTGGTTTCATTTGGGCCCGACCCTACTTGGTATAAATACATGTAAAAACGTTATTTTTAGGAATTTTGACACATCTAAGACCTAAGGAGGCTAAGAAGGAGGGGGAGAAGCGAAAGCACAAGGGATTCATCATTCAATCCTCACTCAAGACAAGAGTTTGGATCGTTTTATGTTTTTCTTTATATTTGTGATGAATTACTTCATATCTATATTTAAAAATTTGACGAGCGCAAAACACACACTTAAATATGCTCGCTAGTCGAATATAGTATAATATATTATCGTATCCACAGGGATTGGAGTTAAATAGTATTTTCGTAGTTTATAGCTTGGTTGCTATCCAAGATGATCAACAGTTGAGAATTATGTGATTAAAAACTAAAATTTATTAAGAATCTAGAGGTAATTGACTATGACAATCGCAGCAAAACTAAGCAAGGAAGATATCAATGGGAGAAAATAGGGGTTGATTGGATAGGTGCAAGATAATTGTCTGGGATTTAACTCTAGTTAATTCACTTCTAATGTTCAAGTGAGTCTCTCGAATTCACTTAATTATTAGTTCAAACGTTTAGTAGAAACTCCTCTCTCGATTAAGTCTCAACCTCACAATGTGAACCAATTTAAGCTCGGTGAAGATATGCAAGAGTTCGTAGTGGATTGGTCTTTAGGAGAACCTCTCTCGATTATCCTCCTAACTAGGTCTAAACAATAATTCAACTAGCCTCTTTTGATTACTAAGAAGAATTAATAAATTCAACCAACAAGATAATGCAAAGATATCACAAGTATGCCTCTCTCGATTACATGAACATGTGAATATAGATGCAACAATTAAAACACCCAAAACGATTCAATGCATAAAAATTAGAGTTAATATCCATAAACAATTACCAATACACCAAATCCATCACTCCCTAAAGAGAACTACTCCATAGATATGGAGTAATTCATCACAAATATAAAGAAAAACATAAAACGATCCAAACTCTTGTCTTGAGTGAGGATTGAATGATGAATCCCTTGTGCTTTCGCTTCTCCCCCTCCTTCTTAGCCTCCGTAGGTCTTAAATGTGTCAAAAGTCCTAAAAATAACATTTTTACATGTATTTATACCAAGTAGGATCGGACCCAAACGAAACCACCTTTTTCGATGCGAATTAGAACAATTACTCTGTAAAATTTGTACAGGCGCGCCGAATAGGGCGACGCGCCAGGCGGGGCTGCAGTGGGAAATTTTAGAGAGCTTGCACTTTGACAGGAGCAGGAATTTTCACGGGCGCGGCGTGCCACGCGCCGCAGTAGTGTAGTTTTCTCAGAGTTTGGTTTTTTGCTTCGAGTTTAACATCCAGACTTGGTCCTCGACCCCCAAACACGATCCCGGCTAAATACCTTGGGCTTTTACTCAGACTTCAAAGCTCTAAATCACTCGAATTAGCTCCATAACATCTACATAGCTCGGAATCCTCCTACAAGGCATATAACACACAATAAGTGCAAACCACTAGCGATTAAAGCTCAAACACACTTAAAGTGCGATTAAAGCTTAAACACAATTAAAATGCAGTAAATTAGAGTGCAACAAGTGACTAAAATATGAGATTATAGCCTACCATCAATACCCCATACTTAAACCATTACTCGTTCTCGAGCAATCAAACTAAACTTCATATAGACACGACCTTTTTAAAAAACTCTCATAACTCATCAAACCAAGCATATTTAAAATAGATTAAGCACAATAATGTGACATATAGCCTCAAAATTTGACTCAAAAGCACCACGCATTATTTATAACCCGCTCACTTACTCCAACATAGAGGTCAAGCATTACCTTTCCTTCACTAATCAAGTACCCTCACTCAACAATAGAGAGTAGTTCCACACACAATGGAATTAAGAACAATTAGGACCTCAAGATAGAAAGAATTCACTCACTCTCAGAAATAACATTCATATGCCGCAAAAGATGCACCATAGTCTTGCATATAATGTACTACTCTACTAATCGAACACATTTAGTCAAGGATCAAGTAGGACTTTCATTGGTTGTAATGTAGGCTGCAGGACGAGTAGGATATATTTACATATAAGAGTGAGCACACCTCCCTACGCACTTTAATACATACATTTCATTGTTCAAAACCCCATACTCATGTCAAACCATAACTCCACATTTACATTAATATACATTAACTCTCAACTTCTTTAAGCACAATTAAATCAAGATTTACCACTTATCAAAGAATCATTGCACAACAATACAACATTTTTTTCTTTCTTTTTCAATTCAAGTGGCTCTTACTTTTTCAATACATTGCGCCTTTCTCCTTATTTCATTAGTTCCACTCAAAAGCCAAACCAACCACCCCACACTTCAACTTTTACAAAGTCATAACAATTTTAAGTGCTCACGAGAGGTATGAGGTTCAAATAGATGTTACTTCAAATAAATGGGTAAGGCTTGTAATGTGGTTGCCAAAGAAATATGATTACAGGCTCAAAGGGGTTAACTACGATACATAACAATTAGGTGGGTAAGAGCATATAACTGGTTCAACAAAGAAATACCTAAATCACTTCCAAGATTGAACAACACTACTATTTTGCTTTGCAGACACACGTGGCAAGTTCTAGATATCAAATGCAATGCACAAAATACACAAAACCTCACACACACATGGCACATAACTCACTCAGGATTAGACTCGAAATACACTCTAGTTAAAGCAGTTAAGCAAAGTTAAGATCATACAATTTATGGTACTTATGCAAGAGTCAAAAACTCAGCCTAAGCGTCATAACTAAAGCACTCACTATTCTCAAGGCATAATAAATTCAAGAGACATTGCTTCTAATTAAAATCACGACACAAGGTTTCCTACTATTCTACAAAACCAAAAGCTAACTACACCTGGTTCAAACAAAACCCTTGAAAAAGGAATGCGACACAAAGAAAAACCAAGGGGAAATTATTATACTAACTACAAAAGAAAATCTTTTTGTCTTTTCCTTTCGACTTTAATCCCTCAAGAAACCCGTTGAATGATATCCATCATCGGGAAAAGTCAAAAAATTTAAATCTTTATGGTTTTTCTCATTTTTCTATCCCTAACTACTAAAACAACAAAACTAAATAACTAACACAGATACATACAACATACAATTTTCCCCACCCCACACTTTAAGTTGTGGCATGTCCCCATGACACACAATTTAAAAGCATAAGGTAAAGGAAACTTCCCTGAATTTTCAGTGGGGGTCTGAGTCGAAGTCGGGCTCCATTCCATGTGCCCGAACCAATGCACATATCCATGCAAACAGCTTCTTCTCAGCCTTCTTCGGGTATACCCCACACTTTTCTTTCACTGTAGCCTTATCTCTTGAACTCTTTACCTTCTACTCAACACTTGCAGCTGGCTTCTCCTTTATCACCCCCGTCTCTACATTCATCTCGAACATCACAATCTCTTCACCCACTGTAAGCATGAGTTTTCTATCGTATATATCCAATAATGCTATACCCGTTGCTAAGAATGGTCTACCTAAGATAAGGGGGACCTCTTTGTTCTCTTCCATCTTCACCACTATGAAATCTATAGGAAATTCAAATTTATCTACCCGAACTAAGACAACTTCCACTATCCCCTCGGGTATGATAGTTGTTTGGTCTGCCAGCTGCAAAGATATTGGTGCAGACGTTATCTCTCAAATCTCCTTCTCAAGCTTCCGGTAAATAGACAAAGGCATTAGATTAATTGATGCGCCCGAATCACATAAAGACTTATCAAAATTAAGAGTGCCTAACGAGTAAGGTATAGTAAAACTCCCTGGATCTCCATACTTTTGTGGGAGTTTGTTTTGCAAGATTGCACTGCAATGCTCTGTGAGCTTGACTACTGATGTTTCTTCTATCTTTCTCTTCTTTGTAAGGATTTCCTTCAAGAATTTGGCATAAGCTGGCATTTGAGAGAGCACCTATGTGAATGACAAATTTACATTAACTTGTTTCAGCATATCCAGAAATCTCTTAAATTGCTTGTCCAGCTTCTCTCTATAAAGCTTTTGGGGAAAAGGTAAAGCAGGCATGTGCTTGCTCTCTTCAGATTCATCCCTTCTTGAATTCACTTCCTTTCTCTTTTTCTTAGTTACCTTCTTGCCTTTCTTCTTCTTCTTATCAACTTCATTTTTCAGCTGCTCCCCACTTTCTTTTCCAGGTACCACCTCTTTTACGATAGGGGTGGGCTCTTTCACTACTTGTCCACTTCTCAGAGTTACAACATTTACCGTCTCCTTGAGGTTTCATTCAGTATCAGCTGGCAAAGTACCTGGGATCTTTTCAGACAATATGGTGGTAATTTGTCCCACTTGCTTCTCCAAGTTTCGCAACCCTGTTCCAAGTTCTTTGATGGATACTCCATGAGCATCTAATCTCACATTTGTCTTGACAATGAAAGACTTCATCAGATCTTCTAGCCCAGGCTGATTGGATTGTTGAGGTTGAAACTACTGCCTTTGCTGATTTTGGAAGCCTGGAGCTCCTTGTCCATGAAATCTGGAGTTGTTTTTTGCCATGCATTTGCAGTACCCCTAGGTGAACCCCATGAAAAGCAGGGGTGCTTCTGACCCATTACATTGAAGTTATAATTTCCCACAGTATTTACTTCCTCAGTTGAGGCCTGACATTCATGAGTAGGGTGTCATCTTCCACATATATCACAAGCTACGTGATTCTCACTTTCTGTAGAAGCTAAGGTCAGCTTCCTTATATCTTTCACCATGGCATCAAGCTGTACCTACACAAATGTGTTAGCATCAACCTGGTGAACACCATTCACCCTTCTTCTTTAACCACTTTCAGAGGGCCACTGATTTGCATCTTCACATAATTCATCGAGAATAGTGACTATCTCCTCTAGTATCTTTTTCATTAAAGGGCCTCCAGCTGCATTACTCAATGTTGTACTTGAGGCCGGTGTCAAACCATCCCAAAATTCCTGGAGTTTCATCCATAGTTCAATTCCGCTACGTTGACACTTTCGAACTGATTCCTTGAACCTCTCCCATGCTTCAAACACAATTTTAGTCTCTTTCTGGCAGAAGTTATAGATTTCTCTTCTAAACTTGCCCGTCTTAACTGAGGAGAAATATTTTGGTCATCTCCTCCCATGTTATAATTGATCCATGGGGCAAACTTCTAGGCCACTGCTTTGCATCATCTTTGAGTATGAAGGGGAATGCCCTTAAATAAACCGCATCTTGTGAAACACCATTGTATTGAAAGGTGTTCATAATCTCCTTGAAGTCCATCAGATGTGTGTTTGGATCTTCATTCATCTTCCCTCTCAAGACACAACAATTTTGAAGAGTTTGGAGCAACTCTTGCTTCAATTCAAAATTGTTTGCTGCAATTGGAGGTGGTCTAATACTTGATAAACCTTGGTTGTACACCAGTCTAGCATAATCTCCAAGTGGTCTTCCAGCCCCGGGAGGTATATTTCCGAACTGGTCTGTACCCACGGGTCGATTATGAGTAATTCTCCGAGCCCTCTCCTCTTCATAGACAAGTTGTGCATTTCGAAGAGCATTTTCCTCCGCATCTCAGACAATTAACTTGCATTTAGAAGTGAATTAACTAGAGTTAAATCTCAGACAATTATCTTGCACCTATCCAATCAACCCCTATTTTCTCCCATTGATATCTTCCTTACTTACTTTTGTTGCGGTTGTCATAGTCAATTAACTCTAGATTCTTAATAAATTTTAGTTTTTAATCATATAATTCTCAACTGTTGATCATCTTGGATAGCAACCAAGCTATAAACAGCGAAAATACTGTTTAACTACAATCCTTGTGGATACGATATTATATTATACTCTATTCGAGTAGCGAGCATATTTAAGTGTGTGTTTTGCGCTCGTCAAATTTTGGCGTCGTTGCCAGGGATTGGCAATCAATAGTGTTTGAAATAGTTTGTAGTGCTAATTCGGGATTTTTTTTTTTCATTTTACGTTTGTGCTTTTTAACTGTACGCATGCTACAAGTTAGATTGGTACATGACTCGATCTTCTAGGAAAGAATTGCTACCATACGAACCAGAAATCGAGAAACAACTGTGACAGTTGAGGAAGGAAAGAAATCTCCCCGAGAATATAGAGAAGGTTGGGCAATCCTCAACCAAAGAAATTATGGTTGGAGATGATGATAATGTTGATTTGGCTACAAGAGAGGCAACCCAACAATGAGAAAAAGCTGCACGAGATGCGGAGAAAGTTGCTTTTCGAAATGCACAACTTGTCTATTAAGAGGAGAGGGCTCGGAGAATTACTCAGAATCGAACCGTGGGTGTAGACCAGTTCGGAAATATACCTCCTGAGGCTGGAAGACCACTTGATGATTATGCTAGACCAGTCTACAACCAAGGTTTATCAAGTATTAGACCACCTCCAGTTGCAGCGAACAATTTCAAATTGAAGCAAGGGTTGCTCCAAACTCTACAAAATTGTTGTGTCTTCAGAGGGAAGATGAACGAATATCCAAACACATATCTGATGGACTTCGAGGAGATTATGAACACCTTTCAATAAAATGGTGTTTCACAAGATGCTGTTTACTTAAGGGCATTCCCCTTCACACCCAAATATGATGCAAATAAGTGGCTTAGAAGCTTGCCCCGGGGAGCAATAAGAACATGGGAGGAGATAACTAGAAAACTTCTTGATAAATATTTCTCCTCAGCTAAGACGGGCAAGTTTAGAAGAGAAATCCATAACTTCTGCCATAAAGAGATTGAAACTGTGTTTGAAGTATGGGAGAGGTTCAAGGAATTAGTTCAAAAGTGTCAACATAGCAGAATTGAACTATGGATGCAACTCTAGGATTTTTGGGATGGTTTGACATCGGCCTCACGTAGAACATTGAGTAATGCAGCTAGAGGCCCTTTGATGAAAAATACACATGAGGAGATAGTCACTATTCTCGATGAATTAGCTGAAGATGCAAATTAGTGGCCCTCTGAAAGTGCTGAAAGAAGAAGGGCGAATGATGTTCACCAGGTTAATGCTAACATATCTGTGCATGTACAACTTGATGTCATGGTAAAAGAGATAAAGAAGTTGACCTTAGCTTCTATACAAAGTGAGAATCACGCAGCTTGTGATATATGTGGAAAAGGATACCCTACTCATGAGTGTCAGGCCTCAACTGAGGAAGTAAATGTTGTGGGAAATTATAACTTCAATGCAATAGGTCAGAAGCACCCTATTTTTTCATGGAATTCACCTGGGGGTACTGCAAATGAATGGAAACAAAACAACTCCACATTCCAGGGACAAGGAGCTCCAGGCTTCCAAAATCAACAAAGGCAGCAGTTTCAACCTCAACAATCCAATCAGCCTGGGCTAGAAGATCTGATGCAGTCTTTCATTGTCAAGACAAATGAGAGACTAGATGCTCATGGAGCAGCCATCAAAGAACTTGGCATAGGGTTGCGAAACTTGGAGAAGAAAGTGGGACAAATTGCCACCATATTGTCTAAAAGGATCCCAAGTACTTTGCCAGCTTGTCTGAAAGGATCCCGGGTACTTTGCCAGCTGATACTGAAAGAAACCCCAAGGAGACGGTAAATTCTGTAACTCTGAGAAGTGGACAAGTAGTGAAAGAGCCCACTCCTATCCAAAAAGAGGTGGTACCTGGAAAAGAAAGTGGGGAGCAGCTGTAAAATGAATTTGATAAGAAGAAGAAGAAAGGCAAGAAGGGAACTGAGAAAAAGAAAAAGTAAGAGAATTCAAGAAGGGATGAATCTGAAGAGAGAAAGCACATGCCTACTTTACCTTTTCCCAAAAAGCTTTATAGGATTTCTAGATATGCTAAAACAAGTTAATGTAAATTTGCCATTCACAGAGGTGCTCTCTCAAATGCCAGCTTATGCCAAGTTCTTAAAGCAAATCCTTACAAAGATGAGAAAGACAGAAGAAACATCAGTGGTCAAGCTCACAGAGCATTGCAGTGCAATCTTGCAAAACAAACTCCCACAAAAGTGTGGAGATCCAAGGAGTTTTACTATACCTTGCTCATTAGGAGAGGTAATGACTGGTACACATTGTAAGGTTGAAACTTAATCGAGAGAGAAGCTTCTACTAAATGTTTGAACTAATAATTGAGTGAATTCGCGAGACTCACTTGAACATTAGAAGTGAATTAACTAGAGTTAAATCTCAGACAATTATCTTGCACCTATCCAATCAACTCCTATTTTCTCCCATTGATATTTTCCTTTCTTACTTTTGCTACGATTGTCATGGTCAATTAATTCTACATTCTTAATAAAATTTAGTTTTAAATCACATAATTCTCAACTGTTGATCATCTTGGATAGCAACCAAGCTATAAACTATGAAAATACTGTTTAACTCCAATCCATGTGGATACGATATTATATTATACTATATTTGAGTGTGTGTTTTGCGCTCATCATATGGAATGAATTGCGGACCGCAATTGTATTGTGCGGACCGCATAATTTTGGTTGCTGCAGCAAAAAGGTACTCTGCAGCCACACAATTGCATTGTGGACCACACAAGTTGAAGGTGGAAAATGTCAACTCTCTAAAGTTGGTCCATCAGAGAAATGGCCAATCTGTGGACGCAACCCAAATTATGCGGACCGCAATAGAATATGCGGCCGCACAACAAATTATGCAGATCGCAAAATGCCAGGGCAACTCAGCCCTCACATAACAGAGTGCGGACCGCAATTGGAATTTTACGGCCGCACTCACCTCCCCTTCACTTGCCAGAAACCGATCACTATAAATAGAAGAGGCTAGGGCATTGTTCCCTTTTTCCCTCTCTGAGCTCACAAATTGCACTAAATTGAAATTTCTTATTAAATTATCTGCTCATAAGCCTAACAATTGTTGATCACTCATCTCTTGCACTCATTCATATCTGGTATGCATCATCATCTTGATTAATTTCTTGTATTTTTTAGATTTTTAGTGAAATTTTGGACCATTTGTCTGATTAAATCTAATTGAACAACCATGTGGGGTAAATATGTAGTAGGTAGACTGGTAAATTCTCTAAGGGGAATGGGTAAATTAATTTTCATACTTAGATGTTGTTTCCATGTCAAAATTGTGCAAACATTTCAAGCCCTAGGTGAAAAACGACCATATATTAGTAATATTTGGAATCTACGGTCGCACAAGAAATTGTGTGGTCCACAGAAGTTAAGGTCTAGGGCACTATAGTAAGGCATGGTTATGAGGCCGCAATGAAAAATGTGCCAATCGCAGAAATCCCATTGCAGTCGCAGAACAATCTAATATTTGTGATCAGAGAGTTGTCATTTTGGTGACTCTCAAGTGCGGCCGCAAGACTATTTGTGTGGACCACAAAAAACTGGTTGCGACCGCAAAACAGTCAACTCCCTATCATCGGAGAGTTGGCATATTGGTAATGTATGAATTGCGGTTGCAATGAGAAATATGAGGACCGCAATCCATTTCTGTGGCCGCAAAGGAAAATTGTGCGATCTGCAATGACCAGTTTGCGGCCACAATGACAATTCTACGGACCGCAATTCCCTACCCTACAAGCATGTCTCTACTGTGCTTTTCACTGTTATCTTTGGTGTGTCCTTGTATTCATTCTATGTCTGAACTTGAATTGCAACTACAAATCGCCTTTGCTTGGTATAGAACATGGTTTGATCTAGAGGACGAGGCGACACTTCAAAAGGAAGGGGTGACCCTTCTCAGGGATGAGGGAAGAAACCCTTACCCAGTGCCCAACATCCTGAGCAAGAAGAAGTTAGTAGTCGGCAGAGGGAGAGGTGCAGACCTCTCGGAGACGAGTTCTTATGTCCCGTCTAGGGACGTCTCAGAGGGCAACTCTACCTCAGTTCATGAGCAACTGGCAGTGCAATAAAGGCCACTAGGGAGATATCAGCTCACGGATGAGCCGTCTTCATCACATAGCACCTCCGAGGGTTCAGAGAGTGCCAGTCAGGCTTCTGAGCCTTCCACTACACCTGTCCCCCAGGCACTAGAGACATCAGTTCAGGACATCCTAGATGATGGCTGAGGGGGAGATGCTACAGTTGCCGACCTTGAGTGATCGAAGAAGAAAGAGGTGTGGGAGGACCAGTTTGGCTGCCTTTTCTAGCTTCCATGAGTGGTGGCTAGTGAGGTCGCTCACTTTTGAGCGACAGTTCCAGTTGAGAGATCTAGAAAAGTACAATCCTGCAGTTTTGAGGCAGTTTCGAGAGTGCAAGGGGTGGATGTGGTTCACCCAGAGCGTGGTGGATGCGAAGGAATACCTTATCTGGGAGTTCCACGCCAATGTGACGCATATCAAGAAAGGGACAAAGGTAACTAAAGTGAGGAACCTCAAGGTGCATTTTGATCAGCACACATTGAACACTTACCTGGGGTTTGATGATGTCGAGCCCACAAAGTACCTTGAGAAATGTGCACTTGAGGATGCAGCTCGTCCTTGGCTTGCTTAGATTTTAGCAGCTCCTGGGCAACTACCACCATGGATCACAGCTGGGGTGTCTATTCATTGAAACACTCAGAGTTTTGAGGCAAAGGAGTGGCAAACCTTTATATGCAGCCGACTAGACCCGAGCCAGAATGAGACATATATCTCTATCCCGCGGGAAGTTCTAATGGCTTCCATAATGGCTGGGTACCCGATCAATGTGGGTATTGTGATGTCGGCCAACATCTCCATGGTCGCTAGGCAAGCTAACACATCCTACCGTATCCTAACACCATTACAAAGTATCTTACGTATGCGTGGGTGGAGCCGAGTGATTTTGATATGAAGGTGCGGGCAAGAAAGACTTTATCATGGTACTCGTTGATGAATTCATACAGCCCTAGGAGAAAGGGTCAGTCATCTACCACCACAGGCCAGCCTGATGAGCCATCGATGGTAGTTGTAGAGGCAATTGACATTCCATCCACTTCAGCCAAGCCTTCAGCTAGTGCAGCAGCTACGCCTCCACCTCTAGCCTCAGTGCCTTCAGCAACCCACATTACAGGTTCCACATCGGCTTTGAAGCCGGTGCTGATGCCTCCTGCTCCACTATCTGCGCTGCGAGTCTCCCAGACATTGGCGAGCCTCAAAAACTTGATGTAGTTAGCTACTACAAAGTTGTCTGACATATCTAGTCCTGTTGCAGCACAGTCCTCCATTCCGGCACCTCAAATGCCCCCAACAGTGGAAGAAACATTGAAGAAGCTCCTGGAGAACCAGAACATGATTATGGCTACATAGGTGCGGCATGGGTCAGTGATAGAAGAGTCGGGCAAGGAAGTGAAAAAGATGAGAAAGTCCCAGGCCTCCAAAAAGTTAGTAGACAAGCCTCGGAGACAGGTTACTAAGCTTGCAGCAGCCGAAGACATTCCCTTTGACATGTTGATTGACCCACACCATCCAGGCCCAGATCCTGCAACACCTTCAGCACCAGTTTGTTAGTCTGAGGAGCCAAACCTTGCTGCTGACACTGCCGAGGCAGTGCATCAGATGTTCACCAACCCAGTCAATCTCAGAGTTGAGGATGATGACATCCAGTTAGATAAGACTGAGGTCGGTGACGCTGCTGTGGACACAGAGATGGCCAAGGAGCCATAGGGAGTTTTCTTCACTCTTACCCTTCCTTTACTCTTATTTTGCTAAGCATTGGGGACAATGCTTATTTTTATTCGGGGGGTGGAGTTTATTTGATTTTATTTGATGATTCTGATACTATTGGTTTGTAATAACTGATAGTATTTTCTTCGTTTTCCTTATTCTGTATATATTCTCTCTTTCTTCTCTCATTATGTATATATCTTATCTCATTATGTATATTCGTATTGCTTTCGATAGTTTTTGCTTGTAGCTTCTTTATGTTTGTTTCTCTTACTAGTTAGTGTTTAATTTAGTAGCTTCTTTTTGAATTAGTAGCTTCTTTTCGATTTAGTAACTTCTTTTTATGTTTTAGTGGATAATAAGCTTTTGGTTTTATTAATGCCATGGTTCTTTCCAAAGGTAGTTTTGTGTAAACCGGGTGACTCTTCCCAACGATGGATGGCATGACAACCTTCTTAAGGGACTGAGTCCGTTTTTGGTATTTAGGTAATAATAGTAGTAGTAATGAATAAAAAAACCTAATTAAGTCATGCTCGATGAGTCAAACATGCTTCACTTGGTACCAACACACTTAACCACGTGTTTATGGTTAGAAACACGTTTTTTGCAAAGAAATAGTTGTAGTTAGTGACCTTGTGACTCTTGTGTTGACTTAGGCAATCATCGAGTGGTTTAATCGAACCATAGTGATTTTCAATCTTGAATGTGGTGGTTGTGGGCCCTTGACTCTATCCTCTTTAACAATCCAGTTGCGTGAGGGGTGAGATGTTTTGTTGCTAGTCCAAGTACCCATGCGAATGGTCTAGAACATGCCCTAAATGTGTTTCAAGGCGAAATCTTAAGTTTTGCTTGGCTTGAGAAGTGATTGTAGGGTTTCCTTGACCCGCTTAAATTTTTTCCATTGCCTACCAGTGTTGTTATCCCTAGTCAACCCATTTGAGCCTCGAGCCTTTCTCATTTGATAACCATGTTACAAGGCTTTACCCATGTTGTCGTGACCCTTTCTTGGCACCCGAGCTTTCCTTAACACTCTTGTGAGATAATTGGCTAAAAATGTAAGTTTGGGGGAGAGACGAGGAACTTGATAGAGGTATCAAGGCAAAACATGAGAAGGAAAGGCAAGAAAATTAAAAAAAATGCAAAAGAAAGTGAATATTCTATGTTTGTTTGTTTCTATGTGACTTGACGGGGTTGTTGGTTCGGTTCTGGGGATGTTTCGAAATGAATTGGATCACTTAGTCCCAAGGTTAGAAGTCTAAGTTGAAAAACTTGACCGGATGTTGACCTATGTGTAAACGACTTCAGAATCGAGTTTTGAATGTTCTGATAGCTTCGTATGGTGATTTTGGACTTAGAAGTATGTCTGGATATTGATTTGGAGGTCCGTAGGTCGTTTTGGCTTGGATTGGCAAAAGTAGAAAAGTTGAAGATTTGGAAAGTTAAGAAGTTTGATCGAGAGTTGACTTTGTTAATACCGGGCTCGGATTTTGGTTCCGGAAGTTTGAATAGGACCGTTGTGTCATTTATGACTTCTGTGAAAAATTTGAGGTCAATTAGAGTTGATTTGATAGGTTTCGGCATCAATTGTAGAAGTTGGAAATCCATTTGTTTCAATAAGCTTGAATTGGGGTGCGATTCATGTTTTTCGTGTTGTTTGATGTGATTTGAGGCTTCGACTAAGTTCGTATCATGTTTTAGCATATGTTGGTATGGTTGTATGGGGTCCCGGGGGGCCTCGGGTAAGAATCAGATTGATTTCAGATTGAGTTTGGGACTTAAGAAAAATTTGCTATTGTTCAATTCTGGTACACCGCACCTGCGGCCAGCTATTCGCAGATATGGAGGTAGGCATGGGACTATTGGACCGCAGGTGCGTGAGAGAATCCGCAGAAGCGGAGTCGCTTCTGCGGGGAGGAGACCGCATAAGCGGAAGTGAGGAGGAGGTGAGTTGGCCATGTGTTTCCGCAGAAGCGGACTTTGGTGCGCAGAAGCACATCCGTAGATGCGGTGGGTATCCGCAGGTGCGATGATGCAGGTGCAGTCTTTAGGCCACGGAGAGGCAGAGTTTCAGTGAGTTCCACAGATGTGGAGATTCAACCGCAGAAGTGGATGGGTGATCGTAATAGCGAAAATGATGACACTGTCTTTAAAACAAAGGGTTTGAGTTCTTCTCTCATTTTGAGAATTTTGGAGTGCGGACTATGGCAATCTTTGCAGAGGATTTCACCTAGATTAAAGAGGTAAGTGATTTTTGATCACTTTTGTCCATGAATATACAATAACCATTGATTATTTCACCTATTTATCATGAATCTAAGTTAGAATTTGGGAATTTTTGACCCATGTATTGGAGAGTAAGATTTAGGGATTTGAGGGTAGATTTGTGGTCAGAATTGGATAATTTTGGTATGGTTGCAATCGTTATTGAATGGGTGTTCGAGTTTTGTTAATTTTATTGAGTTCCGAGGCATGGGCCCGGGGTTCACTCTTTGGGTTGACTTTTTGTATTTGGTTAAAAAAAACTTAGCTTTATCGTATGGAATCGATTCATATAGCTTGTATTGATTATATTAAATTGTTTGTGACTAGATTCGAGTCGTTCGGTGGTTGATTCGTGAGGCAATGGTTTGTTGGAGCATTGAGTTGTGCACTTTGAGGTAAGTAACACTTATAAACTTGGTACTGAGGATATGGATCCCTGGAATATGTGTTGTGTGGTTGGTGTTGGGGTAACGCACATGTTAGGCGACGGGCGTGTGGGAGTGCACCGTGGTAATTATGACTCGGTTGATTCTATGGTACTGTGTAGTTATCTAGTCTTGTTTCTATCCATGTAATTCCTACGTGTTACAGTAATTGAGCAGTGATTCATGTTAAAAATCATATTTAGGCTATGTGCTTATTCTGTTGGGACCCACTGAGGTCATTTCTGTTGTTGAGTTATTTGCTTAAGTTGCAATTATTTACTCAGTCATATTCATTCATTTTCATATCATATCTCAGTCTCTGCTACCATTACTGTTACATCATGTTATCATTGCTTGAGCTGAGTGGTATGAGATATAAGAGCCCATGAGACTGGAGAGAATGATGACTGAGTTGGGGCCTGATAACCGTGTTGTGAGTGATATTGTGTATCGGGCTGCACGCCGCACCAGGCCATATTGTCTTTATATCTATTATTATTATTATGGATCAGGTGGCACGCCGCAGCAGAACTTATTGGTTTAATTATTATTATAGGATTAGGTTGCACGATGCAGTAGGACATATTGGCTTTATATTAGCACTTGGGCATGATCCGCCCCTCCGGCGTCTGACATACCAACAGTGAGCGCAGGTACGATATCATTTGAGTGATGGTGTGTGATGAGTGGGGGTTTGAGATAGACAGATTGAGTACTCAGAGAGTGTGAGTACCTGGGATTATCATTGTGATGCATTACATTTGACTTGCATATTTGACATGTAGGCATAGAGATGTAACATTTCTCATGCTAGTTGTACTTGGCATATTTTATCAGTGTTGAGCATAAATTTTTGAACTTGAAAGCATGCCTAAATTTATTTACTATGTACGAACTGAATATGGAAGTTCTCTGAGTTATTACTGTCATTATCTTGTTATATCTGTGTTGTCATTATTCTAATTCGGGCTGTACCTTTCTGAGCTTGTCACTGCTTTCAGCCCAAGGTTAGTCCTATTACTTATTAAGTACATTTGGTCAGTTGTACTCATACTATACTCTGCACTTCGTGTGCAGATCCAGATACATCTAGACATGGTGATTGCTAGATCTGGTGTTAGTACGTGCTCGGAGACTTCGAGGTAGCTGCTATGATGCCCGCAAACTTTGACTCTCCTTCCTTTCATATTATTTTGGCATTGTGCTATTTTCTCAAGCTGTTGTATTAGAGTTTTAGACTATGTCGATGTTAGTAGTTCATGTACACGGTGACACATAGATTTTGGGATTTGTTCATGTACAACTAAAAAGCATGTTATAAATTCAAATGTGTAGTTGTCATGTGATTGTCGGCTTGCCTAGTAATGTGATAGGTGCCATCACGACAGGTTGGGATTTGGATCGTTACAAGTTGGTATCATAGCACTAGGTTACTTAGGTCTCACGAGTCATGAGAAGGTTTAGTAGAGTCATGTGGATTGGTACGGAGACGTCTGTACTTATCTTCGAGAGGCTACCGAACCATTAGGAAACTTCACTTTCTTGTATTCTTGTTGTGCAGATTTGTTAATTCCAGAAACTAAACTTCTATTATTCTATTCTCTCACAAATGGTGAGGACACATGCAAATGGATTGGATGGACGGCCACCAGTCTACCAGCTAGGGCCGCAAGAGGGCGGGGCTGCGGTAGAGGCCGAGGTAGAGCTTATACTGCAGCTAGAACAGCATTTGTGGAGCCACCAGTTGCTCCATCTCAGGAGTAGATACCAGATGAGCTTGAGACCAGCTCAGGCACCAATTGTTCCCATTGTGATTCCAGGCCTTCAGGAGGTTGTGGACTAGATATTGAATGTATGCACTAGCCTTTCTCAAGCAGTTTCAGTTCCGGCCACACCAGCCACTTCTCAGGCCGGGGGAGGTGCTTAGACTCTCACCACCCATACTCCAGAGCAGGTAGTTTAGGGACTTCAAATGCTGGGGGTACTACCAGCCCAGCCGGTTGTAGCTGCTCGGGCCTAGGTTGGTCCACCTATGAGTGACGAGAAGTAGAAGAGGCTAGAGTGGTTTGGGAGGCTCAGGCCTCCAGAGTTCAGTGGGGCTGAGTCAGAGGATGCTTAGGATTTCTTAGACAGCTCCCAGCGAATCTTTCGCACAACGGGTATTCTGGAGACTAGTAGAGTATCATTTACTACTTTTCAGTTGTTAGAGGTAGCCTTCAGATGGTGGGAGGCCTATGAGTTGAGCAGGCCAGCCGGCACTGCACCACTTACTTGACATGAGTTCTCAGTTCTCTTCTTAGAGAAGTTTGTTCCACAGACCCGCAGGGAGGAGTTGCGTGGGCAGTTTGAGCAGTTATGCCAGGAAGGTATGTTAGTGACCCAGTATGAGATGAGATTTTAAGAGTTTGATTGTCACGCAATATGGCTAGTTCCCACATAGAGGGAGAGGATTAGGAGGTTCATTGATGACCTCAACTATGGACTGAGCTTCGTCATGACTCGGGAGATTGCATCAGGTGCTAGGTTCGACGACGTGGTTGATATTACTAGATGTCTAAAGCAGGTTCATAGTCAAGAGCGTGAGGAGAGGGAGGCCAAGAGGCCTCGTGATTCGGGTAGTTTCAGCAGTGCCTCATCTGAAGGACAATCCCACCACAACAAGGGTCGTCCTTTTAGGCCCGCTCAAATGGCTCATCTGGTTCATCGTGGTGCATTACCTAGCTATGGTTCATACAATGCTCGCCTGGGTCAGTCATCCCTTAGTGTCCTCCCAACTCAGAGTCCATCTCGTGCTCCACAGTTCAGGGTTCATCTGTGCTAGGTCCTTCTAGTAGTTATTTTGGTTCTCGGGGTCCAATTCAGTCCCTGTCGCCATTGACAAATCAGAGTTGCTTCGAGTGTGGAGAGTTTGGACATATGAGGAGGTATTATCCCTATCTTTTAAGGGGTCCAGTTCAATAAAGGGGTCAGGTTATAACTTCAGCACCAGTTACTTCACCACCCGCTCAGTCAGTTCGGGGCAGGGCTAAGGTGGCTAGAGGTCGCCCTAGAGGGGGAAGCCGATCAGGTGGCGGTTATACTCGATGCTATTCTTTTCCTTCCAGACCAGAGGGTGTTGCTTCACACACAGTGATCACATGTAATGTTTCAATGTGCCATAGGGAGCCTTCCATATTATTTGACCCTGGTTCCACTTATTCATATGTATCATTGTATTTGCTCGTTATTTGGATATGCCCTGCGATTCCTTAGTTATAGTTATTCATGTGTCTACGCTGGTGGTGATTCTATTATTGTGGAACGTGTATATCGGTCATGTATGGTGACTATTTTGGGATTGGAGACGATAGTTGATCTCTTATTGCTTAGTATGGTTGATTTTGACGTGATTCTAGGCATGGAGTGGTTTTCCCATGTCATGTTATTCTAGATTCTCACGCTAAGATCGTGAAGTTACCTTGAAGTTGGCGATGCCGGGATTGCCTAGGATTGAGTGGAGAGGTTCTTTGGACTATGTTCCCAGTAGAGTGATTTCATATTTGAAGGCCCAATGGATGGTTGGGAAGGGATTTTTGGCATATTTGACCTTTGTGAGGGATGTTGATGTTGATACTCCTACCATTGGTTCTGTTCCGGTAGTGCGATACTTTTTAGATGTATTTCTTGCAGACCTGCCGGGTATTCCACCTGAAAGGGACATTTATTTTGGTATTGACTTGGTGCCGGGCACTAAGCCCATTTCTATTCCTTCATATTATATGGCACCAGCAGAGTTGAAGGAATTGAAAGACTGGATTCATGAGCTTCTTGATAAGGGGTTCATGAGGCCTAGTGTGTTTCCTTGGGGTGCACCGGTTCTGTTTGTGAAGAAGAAGGATGGTACTATGCGGATGTGCATTGATTATAAGCAGTTGAACAAAGTTACAATTAATAACAAGTATCCCTTGCCGCGTATTGATGACTTATTTGACCAGCTACATGGAGCTAGGGTGTTCTCTAACATTGATTTGAGGTATGAGTATCACCAGTTGAAGATTCAAGACTCTAATATTCTGAAGACGGCATTCAGGACCCGCTATGGTCAGTACGAGTTTCTTGTAATGTCTTTTGAGCTAACCAATGCACTAGCATCATTCAAGCATCTGATGAACAGTATATTCCATCCATATCTTGATTCATTTGTTATAGTATTTATTGATGATATCCTGGTGTACTCACATAGCCAGGACGAGCATGCACAACATCTGATGATTGTACTACAGACGTTGAGGGAGGAGACGCTTTACGCTAAATTCTCCAAGTATGAGTTCTGGCTTGATTTTGTGGCATTCTTAGGGCACGTGCTGTTCAGTGAGGGTATTAAAGTAGATCCGAAGAATATTGAGGCAGTTCATAGTTGGCCCAGACCATCTTCAGCTACTAAGATTCGGAGTTTTCTTGGCTTGGACGAATATTATCGCCGCTTCGTGGAGGGTTTCTCGTCCATTGCTGCACCTTTGACTAGATTGACCTAGAAGGGTGCCCTATTCAGGTTGTCCTATGAGTGCAAGGAGAGCTTTCAGAAGCTCAAGACTACCTTGACAACAACTCCAATTCTAGTTTTGCCTTCAGCATTGGGTTTATATATAGTGTATTGTGATGCTTCTCGAATTGGTATTGGGTGTGTCTTGATACAGGAGGATAGAGTGATTGCTTATGCTTCATGCCAGTTGATGCCCTATGAGAAGAACTACCCCGTTCATGATTTAGAGTTGGCATCCATTGTCCATACATTGAAGATTTGGAGGCATTATCTTCATAGCGTGTCTTGTGAGGTATTTACAGATTATCGGAGTCTACAGCACTTGGTCAAACAAAAGGATCTAAATTTGAGGCAGAGGAGATGGTTGGAGCTGTTAAGCGACTATTGATTAAGGACATGTATGTTGGAGTAAAGACCCGAGTGAGGACTGTGGGTGGGCACTCAGACCATTTTCCAGTTATGATGGGGTTGCATCAGGGATTGGCACTCAGCCATTTTTTGTTTGCTCTGGTGATGGACGGACTGATGCGTAACATCCAAGAGGAGGTGTCGTGGTGCATGCTATTTGCAGATGATATTGTATTGATTGACGAGATGCGAGACGGTGTGAACATGTAATTAGAGGTATGGAGCCATACCCTGGAATCTAAAGGTTTCAAGTTGAGTAGGACCAAGATAGAATACTTGGAGTGTAAGTTCAGTGGCGAGACTCAATGAGGGGAAGGGGAGGTGAGGCTGGACTGGCAGGTCATCCCTAGGATAGGGAGTTTTAAGTACCTTGGGTCTATTATTCAGGGGATGGGGAGATTGATGAAGATGTCACACATTGTATTGGGGCGGGATGGATGAAATGGAGACTCGCTTCCGGTGTTTTATGTGGCAAGAAGGTGCCACCAAAACTTAAGGGTAAGTTCTACAGAGTGGTGGACAGACCAACGATGTTGTATGGGGCTGAGTGTTGGCCAGTCAAGATCTCTCATGTACAGAAGATGAAAGTAGCATAGATAAGGATGTTGCGATGGATGTGCAAGTACATCAGGTTGGATAGGATTAGAAATGAGGTTATTCGTGACAAGGTGGGTGTGGCCCCTATTGAGGACAAGATGCGAGAAGCGCGGCTTAGGTAGTTTGATCATGTGAGGAGAAAGAGCACAGACGCCCCGGTGAGAAGGTGTGAGAGGTTGACATTGGAGGGCCTATGGAGAAGTAGAGGTAGGATAAATAAGAGGTGGGGAGAGGTGATTAGGCAAGACATGGCACAGCTTCAGCTGACCGAGGACATGACCCTTGATAGGAAGGTATGAAGGTCGAGGATTAGGGTAGTAGAGTAGTTAGTCTATAGTGTTCATAACAATAGTATTGGCACGCAGTCTCACTTTCTGTCGGTAGTAGGTTTTTATGCCTAACCATTATTTTCTTTCATTGTTGATCACCTTACTGTCTTGTTGTTTTTATTCTGCTTTTATATGGCTTTTTGGTACTGTACCTTTTTATCTATATTTTCATTAATGTGGTGCTTATGGTTTCCTGAGCCGAGGGTCTATTGGAAATAGCCTCTATCCTCACAAAGTAGGGGTAAGGTTTGCGTACACACTACCCTCCCCAGACCCCACGGTATGGGATAATACTTGGTATGTTGTTATTGTTGTATCATCCCGGGAAGGCCATTGTGGTGGCTGATGCCTTGAGTAAAAAAAGCAGTGGGTATGGGTATCTTTTCATATATTCCTGTTGGTGAGAGACCGCTTGCATCAGATGTTCAGGCCTTGGCCAATCAGTTCGTGAGGTTAGATATTTCGGAGCCTAGTCGGGTTCTAGCTTGTGTGTTTATCGGTCTTCTTTATATGATCGCATCAAAGAATATCAATAAGATGACCCCCATCTGCTTGTCCTTAAGGACACGGTTCAGCATAGTGATGAGGTTTCTATTGGAGATGATGGGGTGTTGCACATGCAGGGTCGGATTTGTGTGCCTAACGTGGATGGGTTACGTGAGTTGATTCTTGAGGAGGCCTACAGTTTGCAGTTCCATTCATCCGAGTGCCGCAAAAATGTATTAGGACTTGAGGCACTACTATTGGTGGAGGAGAATGAAGAAAGACATAGTGGAGTTTGTAGCTCGGTGCTTGAACTGTCAGCAGGTGAAATACGAGCATCAGAGGTCCGACGGTTTGCTCCAGAGGCTTGAGATTCCTGAGTGGAAATTGGAGCATATCACCATAGACTCCATTGTTGGACTCCCACGGACGTTGAAGAAATTTGATGTTATTTGGGTGATTAAGACCGGTTGACTAAGTTTGCATATTTCATTCCGGTGGTGACTACCTATTCTTTGGAGCGGTTGGATGAGATCTATATCCGCGAGATTGTTCACCTTCACGATGTGCCAGTATCCATTATTTTTTATCGGGGCACGCAGTTCATATCGCAGTTTAGGAGAGCAGTGTAGTGAGAGTTAGGCAAACGGGTTGAGTTGAGTACAGCATTCCACCCTCAGAAGGGGGACAATCCGAGCACACCATTTAGATATTGGAAGATATGCTATGTGCTTGCGTTATGGATTTGGGGGATTCTTGGGATCAATTTCTATCGCTTGTAGAGTTTTCCTACAATAACATCTACCAATCGATTATTCATATGGCTCTGTATAAGGCCTTATATGGGAGGCGATGTCGATCTCTAGTTGGGTGGTTTGAGATGGGGGAGGCTAGGTTGTTGGGTACTAATTTGGTTCAGGATGCCTTTAAAAAGGTCAAGTTGATTCAGGATCGACTTCGCACGGCACAGTCTAGACAAAGAGCTATGCTGATGGGAAGGTTTGTGATGTTGCCTATATTGTGGGAGAGAAGGTATTGTTCAGAGTTTCACCCATGAAGGGCAAGTGGAGCCCTCGGTATATTGGCCCTTTTGAGGTGCTTGAGAGGATTGGAGAGGTGGCCTACAAGCTTGCATTGCCACCTAGTCTACCGAGTGTTCACCCAATGTTTCATGTATCCATGGTCCGAAAGTATTTCGGTGATCCGTCTCATGTTTAGTACTTTAGCACGATTCAATTAGATGGAGATTTGACTTATGATGTGGAGCCGTTGGCCATTTTGGATCGGCAGGTTTGAAAGTTGAGATCAAAGAATATAGCTTTAGTAAAAGTGTGGAGAGGCCAACCAGTCAAGGAGGCTACTTGGGAGACCGAGTGGGAGATACAGAGCAGCTATCCACACCTATTTGAGACTCTAGGTATGATTCTAGACCCATTCAAGGACGAATGTTTGTTTAAAAGGGGAGAATGTAACAATCCAGACGATCGTTTTGAGTATTACAGCCATGTTCCCCCATTTATTGCTTATTCTATGTTCGTTTTTTGTTATGTGACTTGCCGGGGTGGTTGGTTCGCTTCCGGAGATGTTTCGGAATGAATTGGAACACTTAATTCCAAGGTTGAAAGCCTAAGTTGAAAGAGTTGACTGCATATTGACTTATGTGTAAACGATTTCGAAATGAAGTTTTGATGGATCTCATAGCTTTGTATGGTGATTTTGGACTTAGGAGTATGTTCGGATATTGATTTGGAGGTTCGTAGGTCGTTTTAGCTTGGATTGGCAACAATTGAAAAGTTGAAGGTTTGAAAAGTTTGATTGAGAATTGACTTTGTTGATACCGGGCTCGAAATTTGGTTCTGGAGGTTGGAATAGGTCTGTTTTGTCATTTATGACTTGTGTGTAAAATTTGAGATCAATCGGGGTTGGTTTGATAGGTTTCGGCATCGATTGTAGAAGTAGGAAATTCATTAGTTTCAATAGGCTTGAATTGGGTGCGATTCGTGTTTTTGGTTTTGTTTGATGTGATTTGAGGCTTCGACTAAGTTCGTATCGTGTTTTAGAATTTGTTGGTATGTTTGGCTGGGGTCCCGGGAGCCTCGGGTGAAAATCAGATTGATTTCGGATTAAGTTTGGGACTTAAGGAAAATCGGCTATTGTTTAGCTATGGTGTAACCCCACCTGCGGGGTTTTAGCCGCAGATGTGGCCGGCAATGTGTATATGCGGAGGTAGGCTTGGGATTGTTGGACCGCAGGTGTGTGAGAGAATCTGCAGAAGTAGAGTCACTTATGCGTGAGCAAATCCGCAGAAGCGGAGTCGCTTCTGCAGGGAAGAGACCGCAGAAGTGGAAGTAAGCAGGAGGTGAGCTTGCCATGTGTTTCCACAAAAGCGGACTTTGGTGCGCAGAAGCGTGTCCACAGACGCGAAGGGTATCTGTAGGTGCGATGATGCAGGTGCGGTCTTTTGGCCGCAGAAGTGGAGAGGCGGAGTTTAAGTGAGTTCAGTAGATGTGGAGATTCGACCGCCGAAGCAATTCCGTAGAAGCGGATGGGTGATCGCAGAAGTGAAAATGCTAGCAGTGTCTTTAAAACGAAGGGTTTCAGTTCTTCTCTCATTTTGAGAATTTTGGAGTGCGGACTAAGGCAATATTTGGCGAGGATTTCACCTAGATTGAAGAGGTAAGTGATTTTTTATCACTTTTGTCCATGAATATTGAATACCCATTGATTATTTCACCTATATCATGAATCTAAGTTAGAATTTGGAAATTTTCGACCCATGTATTGGAGAATAAGATTTGAGAATTTGAGGGCCGATTTGTGGTCGGAATTCGATAATTTTGGTATGGTTGGACTCATTATTGAATGGGTGTTCGGATTTTGTGAATTTTGTTGGGTTCCGAGGCGTGGGCCCGGAGTTGACATTTTGGGTTGACTTTTTGTATTTGGTTAAGGAACTTAGCTTTATCGTATGGAATCGATTCCTATAGCATGTATTGATTATATTAAGTTGTTTGTGACTATATTTGTGTCGTTCGGAAGCTGATTCATGAGGCAAGGGTTTGTTGGAGCATTGAGTTGCGCACTTTGAGGCAACACTTCTAAACTTGGTATTGAGGGTATGAATCCCTGGAATACGTGTTATATGGTTGGTGTTGGGGTGACGCACATGCTAGGTGATGGGCGTGTGGGCATGCACCGTGGTAATTATGGCTCGATTGATTATGTGGTACTGTGTAGTTACCTAGTCTTATTTTTATATGTGTAATTTCTACGTGTTAGAGTAATTGAGTTGTGATTCATGTTAGAAATCATGTTTAGGTTATGTGCTTATTATGATGGGACCCACTGAGGTCATTTCTGTTATTGAGTTATTTGCTTAAGTTGTAATTATGTACTCAGTCATATTCATTTATTTGCATATCATATCTTAGTCTCTGTTATCATTACTGTTACATCATGTTATCATTGTTTGGGCTGAGTGGTATGAGATATGTGAGCCCGTGAGACTGGAGAGAATGATGACTAAGTTGGGGCCTAAGAGCTGTGTTGAGAGTGATATTGTGGATCGGGTTGCACGTGCAGCAGGCCATATTGGCTTTATATCTATTATTATTATTATTATTATTATTATTATTATTATGGATCAGGTTGCACGCTACAGCAGACCTTATTGGCTTATTTATTATTATGGAATTGGACTGCACGTCGCATCAGGTCATATTGGCTTTATATTAGCGCTTTGGCATGATTCGCTCCTCCGGAATCTGACATACCAGCAGTGAGCGCACGTACCGTACCGTGCTGAGTGATTGTTTGTGAAGAGTGGAGGTTTGAGGTAGACAGATTGAGTACTCTGAGAGTGTGAGTACCTGGAATTATCACTGTGATGCATTACATTTGACTTGCATATTTGACATGTAGGCATAGAGATGCAACATTCCTCCTGCTAGTTATACTTGGCATATTTTATCAGTGTTGAGCTTAAATTTATATACTGTGTACGAACTGAATATGGAAGTTCTCTGAGTTATTACTATCATTATCTTATTATATATGTGTTGTCATTATTCTGATTCGGACTGTACCTTTCTGAGCTCGTCACTGCTTTCAGCCCAAGGTTAGTCTTGTTACTTATTAAGTACATTGGGTCGGTTGTACTCATACTACACTCTGCACTCCGTGTGCAGATTTTAACGTTTTGGGTTGACTTTTTGGTTTTCATTAAAATTCGAAGCTTTATTATCTTGAATTGTTTCTCATGGATTTTATTTATGATATTAAGTTATTTTGGCTAGATTCGAGTCGTCTGGACATTGTTTCACGTGAGAAGGTCAGTTTAGATTATTGATTTAGCTTCTTTGAGGTAAGTATCTTGCCTAACTTTGTGTAGGGGAACTACCCCTTAGGATTTGGGTTGATTGTGTTGTTTGAATTATGTGAAAGACGTGTACGCGAGGTAACGAGTGCGTACTCGGGCTTATATGTAAAAATTGACCGATTTAGACTCTTAGGCTTCTTCCATATATTTATTTGAAGTTGTTAGCATATATTATATCTTTTATTTGTCAAGTTTATTCTCACATGATTTATTTGAAGTTGTTATCACATTTCATATCTTTTACTTGTCAGGTTTACTCTTATATGCTTTATTTGAAGTTGTTACCTCTTTTATTGTAATGTGATCTCCTTTATTGTTTATTTATTCTTATTGTTACATGATATCCTTTCGTTGTCGGGTTATCATCATGCGTTTAGACGCAATTGCTAGTTCATGCCATCACTTTCATTGTTAGCTTATGTCATACATTAGAATTCGAAGTTGCTATTCCATGGAAATGCCTTCATTATGGAGTTTATTCTTAAGCAACTAATTGAAGTTGAAGTTATTGATAGCCATTAACCTGTTTTAGTTGAAGTTGTCATTTAATAGAGTATTGTTCATTGTTGAGTTATTTTTCCCCGTTTCATTTTGTTGCTATTGAGATTGTTGTACACATTATGGTTGAGCCGTGGGCTTTGTGTTGTGGTGATATTGGTATTGTTATTGTCACGACCCAAAACCAACCCGTCGTGATGGTGCCTATCATGGTACTAGGCAAGCCGATTATTCAAACATTTCCAACACTTTTAAGCTTTGAAAGATATGGAAAATATCTTAATTAAAGGAAAGTCTTTTAAAAACATGATAAGAAGTCATAACTCAATACATAATCTCTCCCAAAACAGGGGTGTCACTGAGTACATTAGCATCTACATAAAGATAGAGTGTGGTACACCGTCTAGAAAATAAAATTGAAATAAGTAACATGAAAGATAAGGGAGGAGAGTCAAGGTCTGCGAACGCCTAGCAGCTTCCTCGATGATCTCCGAACGTCCGGACTCCGCAATTCAGCAACAGCCGCGACCGGAAGCACCTGAATCTGCACATGAGGTGTAGGGTGTATCATGAGTACACTCAACTCAATAAGTAATAAGTCTAACCTGTGGTCTCTAACAATACAGTAAGGATACCAAATTTAGTAATGTAGAAAAATAGACATGCTTCCAGGTTCAACAATAGAGTTTAGCATAGGTAAATAGAGGACAAGTGTGACTGATAATATACAAATTACATATTTATGTCTACATGCCAAGGTGAATACTGTATGTGATGCAACACAAGTAAATCCCAAGTACTCACTCTCTCAGAGAGCTCAATATGCCCGTGTAACGACTCAACCAGTCATTTTGAAAGTTAGAGCCCCGATCCCCTATTAACTACTTCCCCCATATCTTTTTCTGCTATTGTGACTTCCCGGGAGGTTTCATTTTGGTTTTTGGAAGTGTTTGGGACACTTAGTCCCTAAATGGAGGTTTAAGCTTTAGGATTGGCACCGTAGTCGGAACTGTATGAAGACTACTCCGGAATGGAATTCCATCGATTCCGTTAGCTTTGTTGTGTGATTTTGGGCTTAGGGACTTGTCCGGATTGCGATTTGGAGGTCCGTAGCTCATTTAGGCTTGAAATGGCGAAAGTCGAATTTTTTGGAGTTTTGGGCCGGTAGTGGAATTTTTGATATCGAGGTCGGATTCCGATTTCGAAAGTTGGAGTAGATCCATAGTGTTGAATATGACTTGTGTGCAAAATTTAAGGTTAATCGAACGTGGTTTGGTTGGTTTTGACATCGGTTGTCGAATTTGAAAGTTTCAAGTTACTTTAAGTTTGAATTGGAGGGTATTTCATGATTTTAGCGTTGTTTGATATGATTTGAGAGCTCGACTAATTTCGTATGGTATTTTAAGACTTGTTGGTATGTTTGATTGAGGTCCCGGGGGCCTCAGGTATGTTTCAGATGCTCAACGGATCATTTTGGACTTTGGAAAGATAGCAAAGTTTTCTAGTTTTTGTTGTAGAAGTTTGTTCTTCGCGTTTGCGAAGGTGTGGCCAGTGGAAGCATCGTGAACGCGAGGAGTAGGACGCGTTTGCATAGAGGAAAAATGGAACAACTAGGACACCAAGGATTCGTTCTACGCATTCGCGTAGAGGAGAACGCGTTCGCGAAGGGTCTGGCAGGTGAAGCTACGCGTTCGCGAGAGGACTCTCGCGTTCGCGAAAGAGGAATTTCGATTAGTGGATTTTTGTTCTACACGAAAGCGAGGAGATGGCCGCGTTCGTGAAGACGGATTACCTGGGTAGTACTTAAACATTTCAAAATCGAGGGTTAGCCATTTTTGTCAAAACTTGAATTTGGGTGCTCAAATTTGGACGAGATTTTGAGGGATTTTCAGAGATATCAATTGGGTAATGATTATTAACTTGATTTTGGTTATAATCCACTAATCTATCATTATGTATCATTTAATTTCGGATTTGGGGTGATAAATTGGAAACAATTGAGAAGTGTTCTTAGATCAAATTTTGGGGTTTTGATCGAGATTTTGGTATCAGATTTGAGTGAATTTGGTATGGTTAGACTTGTGAGTGAATGAGTGTTCGTATGTTGTAACTTTTACCCGATTCCGAAACGTGGGTCTGGGGAGTCATTTTGGGCGATTTTTCCAATTTCTTTCCTTAGCTTTGGTTTCAATAGCTACATTAGTTTCCTGTGGTTTTACTTATGCTATGTAATTGGTTTTGGATAGATTTGGGCCATTCGGAGTCAGATATACGTGGAAAGAGCATTGTGATGGATTGAACTGAGCTTGGTTCGAGGTAAGTGGCTTGCCTAACCTTGTGTGGGGGAACTCTCCTTAGGATTTGGTACTGTTTGATATGTGAGCGCCGTGTATGTGAGGTGATGAGTACGTACACATGCTATTTGTTGTAAAACTCTATTTTTCACTAAGTCATAACTTGTTTTCTCCTTATTTGAAACACACTAGCATATGTAACTATACTATTTAGACTAGAATAGCATGCCTACTTGTTTAACTGCCTATTTGAACTCTGTGCAGCATGTTTAGTGAAATTACCTGCTTTCCTTGACTTGAACTTAGTCTAAACTGTAGGATTTGTTGCTGTAACTATTATTTTGGTTGGTTGCGCTGCTTATTTACTTTGGGACGATGGAGCGGTATTCTAGGATATCCCCCTGTAATGCATATTTACTTTGGGACTACGGAACGATATTTTGGGAGATCCCCCTGTTCTGCATATTTATTTTGGGACTACAGAATGGTATTTCGGGAGATCTTCCTGCACATTTACGTTTGGGACTAAGAGACGGTATCTCAGGAGATCCCTGCACATTTACATTTGGGACTAAGAGTCGGTATCTCGGGAGATCCCATGTTGTTATCACTGTGTTTTGAGCTGTTGTCTTTCATTGATTCTATTCCTGTTAGATTTCCGTATTTACTTTTAGTGTGATAATTTATTCTGCCTTATTTCATTATATTTATACCAGTAGGGACCTGACCTGATCTCGTCACTACTCGATCGAGGTTAGGTTTGGCACTTACTAGGTACCTTTGTGGTGTACTCATGCCCTTTCTTGCACATGTTGTTTCGTGTGTGGATCCAGGTTCATCGTACCAGCCTCATCACTAGTTGTTGCCGCTGTTGCTTATTGGAGACTTCAAGGTACATATGCTAGCGCCTGTAGATCCTCAGAGTCCCCCTCTATCCCCCTATGTTCATTTTTTTCCTTTTTCAGTAGAAATGATGTATAGAACAGTTAAGACTTCTTAGCAGCTTGTGACTTGCGGGTTTCCGGGTAATGGGAATTGTTTGGTACATTTCAAAGGTGATAATTATATATTCCGAGTGTCATTCAGTTGCTTATTAGATATTTGTTACTGTTAGTGGTTTATGTTCAAGTTTTTATCTCATTTCTGCAAAGTGTTAGGCTTACCTAGTCGTAGAAATTAGGTGCCATCATGACAACTCATGGAGGGATAAATTGGGTTGTGACAAGTTGGTATCAGAGCTCTAGGGTCATAGGAGTCGTGAGTCACAAGACGGTTTATTAGAGTCTCGCGGATCGGTACAGAGATGTCTATACTTATCTTTGGGAGGCTGTGGAACTGTTAGGAACAAACATACTTCTTTTGATTCCTTGTCGTGCGAGTGATTGGCATCAAATTCTAAAAAATTCTCTTTTCTATTCTTTCTCACAGATAGTGAGGACCCGTACCGGAAGATCTGACAACCAGGTACCCGCGCCCCCTTCTAGAGCCACTAGAGGCCGGGGCCGGGGTAGAGTACGGCCACACGGTGCAGCAAGAGCACCCACGCGAGCTGCGACATAGGAGCCCCCAGCAGTTCCAGTTGGAGGGCAGGCACTGGAGATTCCTATTGCTACACCAGCCCTCTAGGAGACTCTAGCCCAGTTCATGAGCATGTTCAGCACCTTAGCTCAGGCTGGATTGATTCCGTTAGCTCCCGCCACATCTCAGGACGGGGGAGGGGCATAGACTCCCGCAGCCCGTACTCCTGAGCAGAGG
This sequence comes from Nicotiana tabacum, assembly GCF_000715075.1. Taxonomy (NCBI): domain Eukaryota; kingdom Viridiplantae; phylum Streptophyta; class Magnoliopsida; order Solanales; family Solanaceae; genus Nicotiana; species Nicotiana tabacum. The sequence goes on from NC_134092.1 coordinate 39,746,898, forward strand.
GTCCAGGTTGATCAGGCCCCAGAGTTCATTCCTATGCCGCCTGTAGCTCCGATTCAGCATGAGATTAGGACAACCGCTTCTAAGGCGGAGCACCTCAGACTTGAGAGGTACAAGAAGTACCACCCACCTACCTTCAGCATATTGGCTACAGATGATGCTCAGGGTTTTCTAGAGGAGTGTCATTGTATTCTCCGAACTATGGGCATAGCGGAGATAAGTGAGGTTTCCTTTACCACTTTCCAGCTTAGAGGAGCAGCCTATCAGTGGTGGCATGCTTATGATTTGAGTAGTCTGGATGAGACAGCTTCACTTACATGGACTCAGTTCTCGGACATGTTTTGGACAGAGTATGTCCCTCAGAGCCTCAGGGACTCATGGCACGCGGAGTTTGAGCAGCTGCGCCAGGGTGCTATGACTGTGTTAGAGTATGCAGTCCGCTTCAGTGATTTGGCCCGACATGCACAGGCCTTGGTTGCCACAGTTCGAGAGTGTTCAACGATTTATTGAGGGACTCCACCCCAGTATCAGGATTAGTATGGTTAGGGATTTGGAGATGGATATCCCTTACCAACAGGTTGTGAGTATTGCTAGGATATTGGAGGGCATGCTTGCCCGAGACCGATACCGAGAGGAGAGAGAGGCCAAGAGTTCTCGAGAGACTGGTTCTTATTCTGGAGCTCATGCCCAAACAGCTCGCCATGGTAGGGGTTATGTGAGTCGCCCCGTTCATTCAGCTCTTTTAGCCTACAGTGGTGTTCCAGCCTCTTCTAGGCCCTAGGAGCCTTATTATGCATTGTAAGTATCTAGTGTGCCCCCTGCTCGGGGTGCTTTTAGCGGCCAGTACAACAAACCTGGCCCGAGTCAGTCGTAGTAGCCACGCCCTCCGAGGGGTTGCTTTGAGTGTGGAGACACCCGCCATATGGTGAGGGATTGGCCCAGACTTAGGAGGGTTGCACCTCCACAGACTTCTCAGCGACCACGTGCTTCACCGGGTCCTCAAGCCATGATTCCAGCACCAGCTACCTCCCCACCTGCTCAGCCGGCTCGAGGTTCAGGTCGGGGTGGTCGAGGTTGACCTAGAGGGGGAGGCTAGGCCAGGTATTATGCTCTTCTGGCTCGTACATAGGTAGTTGATTCTGACTCTGTCATTATAGGTATTGTTCCAGTTTGTCATAGAGATGCATTGGTATTATTTGACCCAGGCTCTACATATTCATATGTGTCCTCTTAATTTGCCCCATATTTGGGCGTATCTCGGGATTCTTTGAGTTCCCCTGTTTATGTGTCTACTCCCGTGGGAGATTCTCTTATTGTGGACCGCGTGTATCGGTCATGTTTGATTGCTCTTAGTGGTTTTGAGACTAGAGCCGACTTATTATTACTCAACATGGTAGATTTTGATGTTATCTTGGGCATGGACTGGTTGTCGTCCCATTATGCTATTCGTGATTGTCACGCCAAGACCGTGACACTAGCTATGCCAGGCTTACCTCGATTAGAGTGGAGAGGTACCTTAGAGTATACTCCCCGCAGAGTTATTTCATTTCTTAAGGCTCAACGAATGGTTGAGAAGGGGTGCGACGCGTATATAGCTTATGTGAGAGATGTCAGTATTGATAACCCTACAATTGAGTCAGTTCCAGTAGTGAGGGATTTCCTAGATGTGTTTCCAGCTGATCTTCCGGGCATGCCGCCCGACAAAGATATTGATTTCAGCATTGATTTGTTGCCGGACACTCATCCCATCTCTATTCCTCCATACCGTATGGCTCCTCCTGAGTTGAAGGAGTTGAAGGAGAAGTTGCAGGAGTTGTTTTATAAGGGCTTCAATCGGCCCAGTGTGTCACCTTAGGGTGCTCCTATCTTGTTTGTGAAGAAAAAAGATGGTTTTAGGCGTATGTGTATTGATTATCGCCAGTTGAACAAAGTCACAGTGAAGAACATTTAGCCCTTGCCTGGTATTGATGACCTATTTGATCAGCTACAGGGTGCGAAAGTATTTTCCAAGATTGACTTGCGTTCAGGTTATCATCAGTTGAAGATTCGGGAGCCAGATATCCCGAAGACTGCTTTCAGGACTCGGTATGGCCATTACGAGTTCCTTGTGATGTCATTTGTGCTAACCAATGCCCCAGCAACCTTTATGCACTTGATGCACAGTGTGTTCCGACCCTATATTGATTGTTTCATCATCGTATTCATTGATGACATTCTACTGTATTCCCGGACTCGGGAGTATCATGAGCAGCACCTGAGGACAATGCTTCAGACTTTGAGAGAAAAGAAGTTGTATGCAAAGTTCTCAAAATGTGAGTTCTGTTTAGATTCCGTGGCATTCTTGGGTCATATTGTGTCGAGTGAGGGGATCAAGGTGGATCCTAATAAGGTGGAAGCAGTACAGAGTTGGCCCAGACCATCCTCAACGACAGAGATCGGGAGCTTCCTTGGTTTTGAGGGGTATTACCATCGGTTTGTTGAGGGATTTTCTTCTATTGCAGCACCTATGACTAGGCTGACCCAAAAGGATGCTCCGTTCAGGTGGACAGAGGAGTGCGACGAGAGCTTTCAAAAGCTCAAGACAGCTTTGACCATAGCCATAGTATTGGTATTGCTTTCAGGTTCGGGGTCTTATACGGCTTATTGTGATGCGTTGCGAGTTGGCCTCGACGCGGTGTTGATGCAGGATCGTAGGGTGATTGCCTATGCATCCAGACAACTGAAGGTGTATGAAAAGAACTATCCTGTCCACGACCTTGAGCTAGAAGCTATTGTTCATGCCTTGAAGATTTGGAGGCACTATTTGTACGGTGTTCTTTATGAGATCTACACTGATCACCCGAGTTTGCAGCATCTATTCAAGCAGAAAGATCTTAATTTGCATCAGAAGAGTTATGCGGACCGGAAGGTTTGCAATGTTGCATTCATGGTTGGAGAGTGGGTCCTGCTTCGGGTTTTGCCTATGAAGGGCTTTATGAGATTCGAAAAGAGGGGCAAGCTGAGCCCAAGGTTTATTCGCCCTTTGAGGTGTTGCGGCAAGTTGGGGAGGTTGATTATGAGCTTGCCTTACCTCCCAGTCTAGCAGGAGTTCATCCAGTATTTCATGTTTCGATGCTCCGAAGGTATCACGATGATCCGTCTTATGTGTTGGATTTCAACTCAGTCTAGTTGGACAAGGATCTATCCTATGTTGAGGAGCCAGTGGCTATTTTGGACAGGCAGGTTTAGAAGCTGAGGTCAAAGAACATTGCATCAGTAAAGGTCCAGTGGCGGGGTCAGCCGGTCGAGGAGGCGACTTGGGAGACCGAGCAGGATATGCACAGCCGTTATCCTCATCTTTTCACCACTTCAGGTATGTCTCAATACGCGTTTGAAAATGAACGATTATTTTAAGAGGGGGAGGATGTAACGACCCGACCGGTCATTTTGAGAGTTAAAGCCCCGATCCCCTATTAAATTCTTCCCCCATATCGTTTTCTGCTATTGTGACTTGCCGGGAGGTTTCATTTTGGTTTTTAGAAGTATTTGGGACACTTAGTCCCTAAATGGAGGTTTAAGCCTTAGGATTGGCACCGTAGTCAGAACTGTGTGAAGACGACTCTGGAATGGAATTCCGTCGATTCCGTTAGCGTGTCGGTATTGTGTTTTGGAGGTCCGTAGCTCATTTAGGCTTGAAATGGCAAAAGTTGAATTTTTTGAAATTTTGGGCCGGTAGTAGAATTTTTAATATCGGGGTCGGATTCCGTTTTCGGAAGTTGGAGTAGGTACGTAGTGTTTAATATGACTTGTGTGCAAAATTTGAGGTCAATCAGATATGGTTTGGTTGGTTTCGACATCAGTTGTAGAATTTGGAAGTTTCAAGTTTCAATAAGTTTGAATTGGAGGGTGATTCATGATTTTAGCGTTGTTTGATGTGATTTGAGGGCTCGACTAAGTTCGTATGGTAATTTAGGACTTGTTGGTACGTAGTGTTTAAGATGTTCTTCGCGTTCGCGAAGAAGAGCTCACGTTCACAAAGGTGTGGCCAGTGGAAGCATCGCGAACGCGAGTAGTAGGACGCGTTCGCATAGAGGAAAAATGGAATAGCTGGGACCCCAAGGATTTGTTCTACGCGTTCGCGTAGAGGAGAACACGTTCGTGAAGGGTCTGGCAGGTGAAGCTATGCGTTCGCGAGAGGACTCTCGCGTTTATGAAAGAGGAATTTAGATTAGTGGATTTTTTGTTCTACGCGAACGCGAGGATATGGCCATGTTCACGAAGAAGGATTACCTGGGCAGTACTTAAACATTTCAAAATCGAGGGTTAGCCATTTTTATCAAAATGTGAGTTTGGGAGCTCGGATTTGGACAAGATTTTGAAGGATTTTCAGAGATATCAATTGGGTAATGATTCTTAACATGATTTTGGTTATAAACCACTAATCTATCATTCATTTTGTCATTTAATTTCGGATTTAGGGTGAAAAATTGGGAAACTTTGAGAAGAGTTCTTACACCAAATTTTGGGGTTTTGATCGAGATTTTGGTATCGAATTTGAGTGAATTTGGTATGGTTAGACTCGTGAGTGAATAGGTGTTCGTATTTTGTGAATTTTACCCTATTCTAAGAGGTGGGTCCGGGGTGGCGTTTTGGGTAATTTTTCCAATTTCTTGCCTTAGCTTTGATTTCAATAGCTAGATTAGTTTCTTGTGGTTTTATTTATGCTATGTAATTGGTTTTGGCTAGATTTGGGCCATTCGGAGTTGGATATTTGTGGAAAAAGCATTGTGACGGATTGAATTGAGCTTGGTTCGAGGTAAATGACTTACCTAACCTTGTGTGGGGGAAATCCCCTTAGGATTTGGTACTGTTTGATATGTGAGTGCCGTGTACGTGTGGTGACAAGTACGTACATAGACTATTTGTTGTAAAACTCCATTTTTCACTAAGTCATAACTTGTTTTCTCCTTATTTGATACACACTAGCATATGTAACTATCCTGTTTAGACTAGAATATGCCTACTTGTTTAACTGCCTATTTGAAATCTGTGCAACATGTTTAGTGAAATTACATGCTTTCATTGACTTGTACTTAGTCTAAACTGTAGGATTTTTTGCTGTAACTGTTATTTCGGTTGGTTGCGCTGCATATTTACTTTGGGACTACGGAGCGGTATTCCGGGAGATACCCCTATGCTGCATATTTACTTTAGGACTACAGAACGGTATTTCGGGAGATCCCCCTATTCTGCATATTTATTTTGGGACTACAGAACGGTATTTCGGGAGATCCCCCTGCAGATTTACGTTTGGGACTAAGAGACGATATCTCGGGAGATCCCCTGGTGTTATCACTGTGTTCTGATCTGTTGTCTTTCATGGATTCTATTCTTGTTAGATTTCTGTATTTATACAAGTAGGGCCCTGACCTGATCTCGTCACTACTCGACCGAGGTTAGGCTTGGCACTTAGGTACCGTTGTGGTGTACTCATGCCCTTTCCTGCACATGTTTTTTTGTGTGCAGATCCAGGTTCATCGTACCAGCCTCATCACTAGTTGCAGTCGCTGCTGCTTATTGGAGACTTCAAGGTATATCTGCCCGCGCCCGCAGATCCTCGGAGTCCCCTCTCTATCACCCTATGTTCATTTTTTCCTCTTTCTGTAGAAATGATGTATAGAACAGTTAAGACTTCTTAGCAGCTTGTGACTTGCAGGTTTCCGGATTTTGGGAATTGTTTGGTAGATTTCAAAGGTGATAATTGTATATGCCGAGTGGCATTTAGTTGCTTATTAGATATTTGTTCCTGTTAGTGGTTTATGTTTGTCATGACCCAAAATTCTAACCTGTCGTGATGGCGCCTATCTCAGTACTAGGCAAGCCGACAACATCACTAACCCACGATTTCCTTGAATGTTTGAAAACATAATGTTTAAATACAATACAAAATCCCACAAATACTGATACGAACACTCCCCAAAAGCTGGTGTCACCGAGTACATGAGTATCTAATATGAATACAAGTCTGAAAAATACGGTCTATAATAGTCTAAGACCAAATATAGAAAACAAGGAGATAGGGAAGGAGAGGCAAGGTCTGCGAAATACGGTAGCTCTCTCTGAATCTCCAAAAAAATCAACTGTGCGACAAAATCAACACTCGCTATGTCCAAAAGCACCTGGATCTGCATACGAAGTGCAGGGTGTAGTATGAGTACAATTAACTCAGCAAGTAACAATAATAAATAAGGAACTGAAAGTAGTGACGAGCTTCTCAGCTAAGTCCAAATACAATACTTTCCAATATAAAAAGAGTAGGCATACTCTCAAGTTCAACATTTAAGATTTCGCTGAAATTTCATATCAAGTTTGCCGAAATAGAAAGTAATATTTTTCCAAAATCTTCAAAATTTTCTTATATGACAGCTGAAATGCAACAAATAATGAAATCAATGCATCCTCTCAGAGTAACAGTCACTCAGTCATCCCATTCACTCCAACCTTACAGTCACTCTTTCCTCATAGTCACTCATTTCTCACAGTCACTCATCACTCGGCACTCGGCACTCGCACTCAACAGTTACCAGCACTCACTAGGGGTGTGTACAGACTCTGGAGGGGATCCTTCAGCCCAAGCTCTATAACAAGCCAATCATGGCATAAATCATTAAAACCTGCTGCGGCGTGCAACTCGATCCCATAAATATCCTCACAATTAAGCCCTCGGCCTCACTCAGTCATCAACCTCTCCAGTCTCTCGGGCTCTCAGAAATCATGATAAGCATCCCAACAACAATGATATGATGCATCAATAATGAACAAGAGAGACTGAGATGTAATATGCAAGTAAAACTGTGATTGAGTACAAAATAGTAATTTAACAGATAATTCAACATGTACACGACCTCTGTGGGTCCCAACAGTGTCAACACATGGTTTAAACATGATTTATAGTTCAATTTCCCTAATACGTGGAAAAATGTACGTGTAGCAACAATTTATTCAACAACACAGATCCATGGAATTGACCAAGTCACAATTCCTACGGTGCATGCCCACATGCCCGCCATCTAGCATGTGCGTCACCTTAAAACCAGTAACATAACACATAATCCGGGGTTTCATACCCTCAAGACCAAATTTAGAACTGTTACTTACATCAAACCATGAAATTCTTTTTTCGCTAACCCTTTGCCTCGTGAATTTGTCTCCGAATGCCTTGAATCTAGCCATAAATAATTCGTTTCGGTCAATAAGATTTATTGGAATTAATTCCATAAGAAAATATTAATTTTTCATAAAAATCCAAAAATTAGTTCAAAAATCACACGTGGGGTCCACGTCTCGGAACCCGACAAAAGTTACAAAATATGAACGCCCATTCAACCACGAGTCCAACCACACAAATTTTACTCAAATCCGACATCAACTCGAATCTCAAATCTCCAAATTAAACAAAGAGGGTTTTCACAATTTTCTAACTTAATTCACCGATTAAATGTTAAAAATGACCATGGATTTGGGTAATTTAATCAATATTGAGTAAAGAACACTTACCCCGTTGTTTTTTCTAAAAATATCCCAAAAATCTCCTCTTCCCGAGCTCCAATCCGTCAAAAATAGAAAATGGGACGGAGCCCCATTTTCAAAACTTAAACCCTCTGCCCAGACATTATCTCTACGCGATCGCGTACATTCCCACGCGATCGCGAAGAACAGTTTTCCACAGCAAAGATTTAACCCTACGCGATCTCGGACTTTCCCACGCGATCACGATGCATAATATCATAGACCTACGCGATCGCGGTAGCGTCCACGCAATTGCGAAGCACAAAACGCGTGACTTCTACCTCCGCTCCACTTACTTTACACGAGCGCGACCTTCTTCACGCGTCCGCGAGTCACAATATCTCAAAGCTACACGATCGCATCCCGCTTCACGCGATCACGAAGCACAAAACTCAGTAGCCCTCAATTAACCTTGCGCGATCACAGATATCCCCACATGATCGCGAAGCACAAAACTTCTACTGACCAACTAAGCCTATGCGATTGCAGACGCATTCAGGCGATCGCGTATAAGGAAATCATGTACAGATATCAGAAAATTCCAGCAGTTGTTTAAGTCCAAATTTTGATCCGTTAAATATCCGAAACTCACCCGAGCCCCTCGGGACCTTAACCAAATATACCAACAAGTCCTAAAACATCATACGAATCTAGTTGAACCCTTACATCACCTCAAATAAACAACACTAAAACCACGAATCATACCCCAATTCAAGCTTAATGAACTTTGAAACATTCTATTTCTAGCAACAACGCTGAAACCTATCAAATCACGTACGATTAACCTCACATTTTGCACACAAGTCATAAATGACATAACAGACCTATTAAAATTTTCAGAATCGAATTTCGACCCCGATATCAAAAAGTCAACCCCCCGATCAAACTTTCCAAAAATTCAACTTTCGGCATTTCAAGCCTAATTCCTCTACAGACCTCCAAATAATTTTCCGAGCACTCTCCTAAGTCCGAAATCATCATACAGAGCTATCGGAATTATAAAAATTCAAATCCGAGGTCGTTCACACATAAGTCCACATCCGGCCAACTTTTCTAACTTAAATTTTAAATTATGAGACTAAGTGTCTTATTTCACTCCAGATTCCTTCCGGACCCGAACCAACTAATACGGTAAGTCATAAATCAATTGTAAAGCATAAATTGGGGAACGGGGTTATAATACTCAAAACGATCGGCCATGTCGTTACAATATTCAAGTTTTTATCTCATTTCTGCAAATTGTTAGAGTTACCTAGTCGTAGAGACTAGATGCCTTCACGACAACTCACAGAGGGATAATTTGGGTCGTGATAGCCCATCTTAATCCTCACTCGTCCCACTCAGTCACTCAGCAATATATATAGCCAAAAGGCTCGTTGCAGCGCGCAACCCGGTCCACACATATATAGCCATAAGGCTTGTTGTGGCGTGCAACCCGATCCGCATATATATATCCATAAGGCTCATTGCGGCGTGCAACCTGATCCACATATATATAGCCATAAGGCTCATTGCGGCGTGCAACCTGATCCACACATATATATAGCCATAAGGCTCGTTGCAGCGTGCAACCTGATCTACACACACACACACACACACACACACACACATATACACACATATATATAGCCATAAGACACACACACACACACACACACACACACACACACACACACACACACACACACATATATATATATATATATATATATATATATATATATATATATATATATATATATATATATATATATATACCCTCGGCCTCACTCAGTCATCAATCTCTCCAGTCTCTCGGGCTCACAACACTCATGCTAAGCAACCCTAATCAATGATACGAGATGTGACAATATACAATAACAGAGACTGAGATATGGCACGTAATGATGAATATGACTGAGTTCATGACTGCAATTAAACAAATAACTCAACAGCAAAGAACAATCACTGTAGGTCAGAATAGTACCAACATATAGCCTAAACATGATGTCTAGCATGATCACAGCTCGAATAATCTAACACATAGAGTACAACAAAATATTTAGATAGAATCGCTACGCAGGTCCATGGAATCAACTAAATCACAATTCCTACGGTGCGCGCCCACACGCTCGTCACCTAGCATGCACGACACCTCAACATAAATCACATATAATGAAATTCGGGGTTTCTTACCCTCAGAACCAAGCTTAGAAGTGTTACTTACCTCAATCCGAGCAAATCTCTACTCCAACACACCTTTGCTTCGCAAAACGGCCTCCGAATTCCTCGAATCTAGCCACAAACAATGCGATACTATCAACACGGGCTAAAGGAATCAATTCCATAAGGAAATACTAAGTTATTAATCAAAAGTGAAAAGTCTACTCAAAATCATCCGAAAGCTCTCCTCACACTCATCCGACCAACTGAAAGGAGCACCCTTTTGGGTCAATTTGGTCAAGGGCGATGCTATAGGTGATAAACCCTCTACGAAGCGACGATAATAACCGGCTAAGCCGAGAAAGCTCCGAATCTTCGTAGCTAAGGACGGTCAGGGCCAACTCTAAACCGCCTCTATTTTCTTCATATCCACCTAAATCCCCTCACTGGACACCACATGCCCCAATAACGCCAACAAACTAAGCCAAAACGCACACTTGGAGAAATTGGCATAAAGCTTCTCCTCGCTCAACCACTGCAACACAATCCTCAAATGCTGGGCATGCTCCTCCTGGATACGAGAGAACACCAGGATGTCATCAATGAACACTATGACAAACGAGTCCAGATAAGGCTGAAATACACTATTCATTAGATACATGAATGCTGCTGGGGTGTTGGTCAGCCCAAAAGACATCACAATAAACTCATAATGACCATAACAGGTCTTGAACGCCGTCTTTAGAATATATGAGTCCCGAATTTTCAACTAGTGATACCTAGACCTCAAATAAATCTTGGAGAACACCCTCTCTCCTTGAAGCTGGTCAAATAGATCATCAATACACGGCAAAGGATACTTGTTCTTGATTCTAACTTTGTTCAACTGTCTATAATCGATGCACATGCACATAGTACTATCCTTTTTGTTCCCAAACAGAACCGGTGCACCCCAAGGCGACACACTATGCCTAATAAACACCTTATCAAGAAGTTCTTGAAGCTCCTCTTTCAATTCCTTCAACTCAGCTGGTGCCATATGATACGGAGGAATAAAAGCGGGCTGAGTGCCCGACACCAAGTCAATACCGAAATCAATATCCTTTTCGGGTGGCATGCTTCACAGGTCTGCAGAAAACACATCCAGAAAATCTCGCACCACCGGAACAGAACCAATAGTAGGAGTATTAACACCAACATCCGTCACAAAGGCCAAATAAGATAAACAAACCTTCCCAACCATCCGTTGGGCCTTCAAATATGAAATCACTCTGCTGGGAACATAGTTTAGAGAACCTATCCACTCAATCCTTGGCAGCCCCGGCATCGCCAATGTCACGGTCTTAGCGTGACAATCCAGAACAGCATGACATAGAGACAACCAATCCATACCCAAGATCACGTCAAAATCAACCATACTAAGAAATAAGAGATCAACTCAAGTCTCCAATCTCCCAATAGTCACTACACACGACCAATATATAGTCCATAACAATAATATCGCCCACCGGCGTAGATACATGAATAGATGAAACTAAGGACTCACAGGGCATATCCAGATATTGAGCAATGTACGATGATACATGCGAATAAGTGGAACCAGGGTCAAATAATACAGCAGCGTCCCTGTGGCATACTGAGACAATACTTGTGATCACTATGTCTGAAGCAACTGCATCTGTCCTGGCAGGAATAGCATAGAATCGGGCCTGACAGCTACCTGATCGGCCTCCCCTATAGGGCAACCCCTAGCTGCTTGAGCCCTACCCCGAGCTGGCTGGGCGGGTAGTAATGTGACTGGTGCTGAAGTCATAGTCTAGCTCCTCAACTGAAGGAGCATGATATGAACTCTGATCTAGTAGAGCACTGAGAGATGACTGGCCCGGACGGGCACTGTATGAACCATGGCTAGATGATGCACCATGGTGGACTGGACGAGCCATCTGAGTGGGCCTATTAGGACAACCCCTGTTATGGTAAAACTGTCCCCAGAATGAACACTACTAGGACCACCAAAACCTCGAAACTCGACGCCTCCCTCTCCTCATGCTCCTGACTATGGACCATCTCTATCTGCCGAGCAATATCAACCACCTCGTCAAAAGTAGCACCAGATAGCCTCTCTCGAGTCATAAGCAACCGCAACTGATATGTGAGGCCATCAATGAACCTCCTAATCCTCTCCCTATCCATGGGAAACAACCAAACTATTTGACAGGACAACTCAGAAAATCTCATCTAGTATTAAGTCACAGACATGCCATCCTGACGTAGCTGCTCAAACTGTCTGCGTAGCTTCTTCCTGCAACACTGTAGCACGAACTTCTCCAAGAAGAGAATGGAGAACTCATGCCATGTAAGTGATGCTGCACATACTGTCCTGCGCCTCTCATAGGCCTCCAGCCATTTGAAAGCAGCCCCAGTAAATTGAAAAGTAGGGAACGAGACCCTACTGATCTCTAGAATACCTTTCGTGCGAAGAATCTACTGGCACCTGTCCAAAATGTCCGGGGCATCCTAAGACTCAACCCCACTGAATAATTGAATCTTGAGCCTCCCAAACCTCTGAAGTCTCCTATGTTCATCATCAGTCATAACGGGACACACCTGGGTTTGAGCAGCTGCAACCGGCTGGGCTGGGAGTACCATCGATATCTGAAGTCCCTGCATCACCTGCTCTGGAGCACGAGCGGTGGGGGTATGAGTACTTCCCTCGACCGCAAAAGTGGCTGGTGCGGCCTAAGCCGAAACAACCTGAACAAGGCCAGTGCAAACAGTCAATATCTGGGCCAAAGTCTCCTAAAGGCTTGGAATCACAATGGGCATAGCTGGTGCTTGAGTTGGCTCAACCACATATGGAACCTGCTACTGAGCTGGAGCAACTGGTGGATCTGTAGGTGCTGCTCTAGTTGTTGTACGAGTTGCACCTCTACCCCTATCGTCCTCGGCCTCTCGTGGCCCTAGCTGGTGGTACTGGTGGCTGGCCATCCTGTCCGGTAGCACGTGTCCTCACCATCTATGAGAGAATATAGCAACAAAAATTTAGTGTCCGGAAACAACAAATTCGCACGACAAGAATACAAGAATGTGAAGTTTCCTAAGGGTTTGGCAGCCTCTTGAAGATAAGTATAGACTTTTCCGTACCGATCCGCAAGACTCTACTAAACATGCTCATGACTCGTGAGACCTATGTAACCTATGCTCTAATACCAACTTATCACGACCCAAAACTAACCTGTCGTGATGGCGCCTATCATGGTACTAGGCAAGCCGACTATTCAAACATTTCCAACACTTTAAAACATTGAAAGATAAGGAAAACAACTTAATTAAAGGAAAGTCTTTTAAAAACAGGATAGGAAGTCATAACTCAATACATAGTCTCTCCCAAAATCGGGGTGTCACCGAGTACATGAGCATCTACATAAAGATAGAGTCGGGTACACCGTCTAGAAAATAAAACTGAAATAAGTAACATGAAAGATAAGGGAGGAGAGTCAAGGTATGCGAAAGCCCAACAACTACCTCGATGATCTCAGAATGTCCGGACTCCGCAATTCAGCAACTGCCGCGACCGAAAGCACCTGAATACACACACGAGGTGCAGGGTGTATCATGAGTACAAATAACTCAATAAGTAACATGTCTAACCTGTGGTCTGAAACCAGTGACGAGCTCTAATAGTACAGTAAGGATACAGAAGCCAAAAGGTCCGATCCTTACAACATGCTTCCAGGTTCAACATTTAAGTTTTAGCACAGGTAAAAAGAGGCCAAGTGTGACTGATAATATGAAAATGACATCTATATGACTACATGCCAAGGTGAATACCATATGTGATGCAACACAGTGAAATCTCAAGTACTCACTCTCTCAGAGCGCTCAAAAGCCCGTCTCAATCCTCGCTTGCCACATTCAGTCACCCGGCACTATATATAGCCAAAAGACTCATTGCAGCGAGCAACCCGATCTATATATATATATAGCCATAAGGCTCATTGCAGCGTGCAACCCGATCCATATATATATAGCCATAAGGCTTGTTGCAGCATACAACCCGATCCACATATATACAGCCTTAAGGATCGTTGCGGCGTGCAACCCGACCCATATATATATATACATCACTCACAGCTCAAGCACACACACACACACACACACACACACACAAAAATATATATATATATATATATATATATATATATATATATATATATATATATATATATATAAAACTCACAACATGACACTCAGGCCCCAACTCAGTCACTAATCTCTCCAGTCTCTCGGGCTCACAACACTTATGCTAAGCATCCCTAATCAATGATACGAGATGTGACAATATACGATAATAGAGACTGAGATATGGAACGTAATGATGAATCTGACTAAGTTCACGAATGAAACTAAACAAATAACTCAACAACAAAGAATAACCATTGTGGGTCCCAATAGTGCCAGCATATAGCCTAAACATGATGTCTAGCGTGAATCATAGCTCAAATACTCTAACACATAGAGTACAACAAAATATTCAGATAGAATAGCCATGCAGTTTCAGGGAATTGTCTAAATCACAAATCCTACGGTTCACGCCCACACGCCCGTCACTTAGCGTGCGCGACACCTAAACCTAAATTACATTGCATGAAATTCGGGGTTTCATACCCTTAGAACCAAGCATAAAAGTGTAACTTACCTCAATCTGAGCAAATCTCTACTCCAACAAACCTTTGCCTCATGAAACGGCCTCCGGATGCCTCTAATCTAGCAACAAACAATGTGATACAATCAACACGGGCTAAAGGAATAAATTCCATAAGGAAATACTAAGTTATTAATCAAAAGTCAAAAGTCGACTAAAAATTCACAAAACCCGAAATCCCATTCAACCACGTGTCCAACCATATCAAATTTACTAAAATACGACATCAAATCGCTCCCCAAATCCCCAAATCAAACTCTCCAAATCCCTAGCCTTAAACTCCCAAATTCCACCTTAAATATACACAAACTAGGTGGGAAAATCAATGGGAAAAAATAATTATTGAATAAATTATACAACAAGTGACTTACCTCAAAAAATTCCCCGAAAATCTTCTCAAACATCGCTAAGTCCCGGGCTTGAAATGTTAAAAATGGTAAAAATCTCGGAACCCTCATTTTAAATAATCTGCCCAGCATTCTCGCTTCGGCAACCAATTTACCCGCTTATGCGGCACCGCTTTTGCGGTCCATCATCCGCATCTGCAGAAGCCACTAAGCTGAAAACCACTTATGTGATAAAAATACCTACTTCTGCAGGCGCGCATCTGCACAATCAATCCGCTTATGCAGACTAGCCTCCTCAATCCTTTTTCGCTATTGCGATCCTCCACACGCATGTGCGAGTCCGCACCTGTGGAATTCCTTCCTCATCTGTGATCCACAGTCCACAATTCCACCTCCACTTCTGAGCTTCCCAGCTCGCACCTGAGATCAATGCTCCGCATGTGTGATTACACCAGCAGACTCCAGCTTCTGCAGTGCACTAAGTCCCATTTTCGATCTGTTAACCACCTAAAATCAACCTGAGGCCCCGGGACCTCAACCAATTATACCAACAAGTCCTAAAACACGCTACAAACTTATTCGACCCATAAAATCACCTCAAACAACATCAAAAACACGAATAGCACCCCAATTCAAGCCTATTGAAACTAAGGAATTCCAACTTCTGTAAACGACGCCGAAACCCATCAAATCATGTTCTATTGACCACAAATTTGCACACAGGTCAAAAATGACACCATAGACCTACCCCAACTCTCGAAACTCCAATCCGAGCCCGATAATAACAAATTCAACTCTCGGTCAAACTTCCAAATTTCCAACTTTTGCCATTTCAAGCCTAATTCAACTACGGACCTCCAAATCACAATACGAACATGCTCTTAAGTCTAAAATCACCCGACGGAGCTAACAGAACCATCAGAACTCCATTCCGTAGTCGTTTACACATAAGTCAACATCCAGTCAACCTTTTCAACTTAAGCTTCTTACTTTGAGACTAAGTGTCTCAATTTATTCTGAAATCCCTCCGGACCCGAACCAACTACCCTGTAAAGTCACATAAAAGCTGTAAAGCATCAAATGAGCAGTAAATGTGAGAGTGGGGCTACAACTCTCAAAATGACCGGCCCGGTCGTTATAGTTATTTTTGAAATGGTTGTGGCCTATGGGCACTTGTGGTACGAGTTGATATGTCATGTTCTTGTGATGTTAGCACATGTGATTTGTTGTGTGGATTGATTTTGGTTATGCAGATCATAAGGGTGGCATCTCACTGTTGTTGATTGTGTGGAGTGATATGAGTGGCTATTGATATATCATCTTACCGGAGTGATATGGGTAGCTATTGTGTTAATGTCCGGGCGGAGTGATACAAGTGACTATTATGGTATTGTCTGGGCATAGTGATACGGGTGGCTATTATGCGAAGTAATACGAGTGGCTATTATGTTATTATCTAGGAAAAGTGATACGAGTGACTATTATGATGTTGTCAATACGGATAGATAAACGTGGCTATGTTAGGGATGATATGTGATGGTGTGATTTTATTTGTGTATGTCATGCACCTTACGTGACTTATTGTGTTTCTTCCAATGAGCTACTTGAAGTTTTGATATTACTTGTTGACTTGGACTGTAATAGTACACTTGTATAAGTATACATCGTAGCATGCCGTTTGCACCCATTCAGAAGTATGAAACTTGACATTCATTAATCATGTCCATGTATTCTTGTATTATTTGCTTCCATTATGATAGTGGGCCTATAAACATGCCAGGCAGATTGTAGTATTGAGCCTCTAACCACATCGGGCGAATTGTGATTGTGAGCTTGGGACCATGCCGAGCGGGTTGAGATATTGGCAAGTGAGTTGTCCATACGATCGTGATTGATATTATGGACACGAGATTCCGTGAGTATATGATTTATGATTTGGGACTCGTGACTTGTGATTCTAAGATGAGGTATCATTGAGTAATATTGTTGTGAGACTTGTGTTAGAAAGACTTGATTAGTTGGTTGTCATTTGCTTTCCTTATTTGGTTTCATTGGTGCTTTAATGGTGTTAGGATTACTTTAATAATTATATCACATGTTTATTGTTAGTTGTCATTTACTGATTCTTGCTTCCATTATTAGCTTTATACTTATATACTGCACATGTTATTATGACTAGTATGTGTCTTGACTTGTACCTCGTCCTTACTCCACTGAGGTTAGTCTTGAAATTTATTGGGTATTGATAGTGGTGCACTCATACTACACTTCTGCTCATTGTTATGTACATCCACTTATTAGAGATAATGGACTCAGGCATGGTTAACTTTTAGATCACAAGGATACAAGGTAAAGCTGCTTGGTTATCGCAGTCCCTTGGAGTCCTTTTCCTTTTATTATATTGTCAATTTGATATCTGAATAGTATTGCATTTTTTAAATTTTGAGATATTTCTATCTATTCCTCTATAGTTCGTGACTCTGTATTACCTAGTATTGGGAGATTATTGTGATTATTGTTGCGTAGGCTTGTTTCACCTTTATTTCGATATTTATATTAAACTCTGCTTTTAAAATATCATTGTTAAACTAGCTTAACTGTTGTAAGTAATCGACTTACCTAGTCTTAGAGACTAGGTGCCGTCACGACGCCTAAGGAGAGATTTTGGGTTGTGACACACTGGCTTACTCCATAGAGGAATATCTACCAGAATACTTCTAAGCCAGCTAGTTTCTTCTCCAGCAGAAGACATAGCTATAAATTCTGATTCCATTATTGAGTGAGTAATACATGTCTGCTTTTTTTATTTCCAAGAGAATGTTGCTCGAGCCAAAGTGAAAATCCAAGCAGTAATAGACTTAGAGTAATTTGGATTAGAATTCTAAGTAGCATCAGTATATCCTTCAAGAAATGTTGGAAATGTAGAATACTGTAGGACAATATTAATTGTACCCTTTAAATACCTTAAAACACGAATTAAGGCATTCTAATGCTCAACTCCGGGTTTACTAGTGAACTTGCTCAAGGTTCCTACTGCATAACCAATATCTGGCCTAGTGCAATACATGACATACATTAAAACTATCTGAGAATAAGTCAACTGATCAATACCATCACTAGCGTTCCACACTAGTTTGATGCTAGGATCAAATGGAGTAGGAGCAGACTTATCATCAAAATGACCAAATCTCTTTAGAATTTTCTCAATATAACTTGATTGAGTAAGAGTCAAGCCATTAGCTGATATTATAATTTTAATGCCCAAAATCACATCAGCTTCTTGAAGATCTTTCATTTCAAATTGAGAAGCAAGAAGTGATTTAGTTTCCTTGACTCTTTCAATATCTGTTCCAAATATCAACATGTCATCTACATATAGAAAAATTAGAACACCAGAGTTTTCTTGAAATTTTATAAATATGCAAATATCACCATCATTAATTAAATAAACATTAAAAATGATAGTTTTTTGAAATTTCTCATACCATTGCTTTGGAACTTATTTTAATCCATAAAGAGATTTAAGAAGCATACAAACTTTATGTTCATGATCACGAATGGCAAATCCTTCTGGTTGTTTTATATAAACTTCTTCATCTAAATCTCCATTTGATGTATTATCAATCCATGATACTAATGGTGCAAAAGTATCGACATAATTATTATCTTTCATTTGAGTAAACCCCTTTGCCAACAAACACGCTTTGTACTTATCTAAAGTACCATCAGACTTCAATTTATTTCTCAAAAACCATTTGCAACCAATATGTTTACATCCAGAAGGAAGATCTGATAAAATTCATGTGTTACTTGACATGATAAAATATATTTCATCATCAATAGTTTCATGCCAAAAAGTAGTATCATGTGAAGACATTGCTTCAGCATAACTTTCAGGATCTTTTTCTATTGAATGGACTTGAAAATCAGGTCCAAAGTCTCTTGTTTTGATTGATCTTGAACTGCGTCTTGGTTGAACTTCTTCTATTGATTCAACTACTTTTCTTTTAAGAGGAGGTATATATAAAAGAACCTGTATCTTGTTTTAAAGATCATTTTTTCTTAGAAAAATATGTTTAAAAAGTTAGCATGTACAAATTTAATAATCGTGTGAGGGCTTGGAGTTTCAAGATTTAAGAATCTATAAGCCTTACTGGTCAGAGAGTAACTAATAAATACACAATCAATTCATCTATAGCCAACCTTAGTCATATGTTGATGTGGTAATCTAACATGAGCCAAACAACCCCATACTTTAAAATAATTAATATTTGGCTTTCGATTCTTCCAAAGTTCATAAGGAGATGTATCAAATTTCTTGGAAGGAATTCGATTTAAAATATGACAAGCTGAAAGTAAAGCTTCAGTCCATAAATTTTCGGGTACACCAAATCCATAAAGTATAGAATTAACCATTTCTATGAAAGTCCTATTTTTTCTTTCAGCTATACCATTTTATTGTGGTGTATATGACATAGTAAATTATTTTCTCAATACCTTCTCTTTTAAAAAAATCAATAAAATCTGAACTCAAGTACTTTCCACCTCTATCAGATATAATTGATTTAATTTTTAAACTTGTTTTATTCTCAACTTCTACTTTATATGTTTTGAAAGTCTCAAAGTCCCCATCTTTTGTTCTTAATGGAAATAGACATATCTTAAATAATCATCAATAAAAGTAACAAACAATCTCTTTCTATTACGTGACAAACAATCCATCTCACAAATATCAGTGTGGATTAATTCCAAAGGTATGGATTTTCTTTCAATTGTCTTAAAAGGCTTTTTTGTTCTTGCACTTATTACAAGTAAGACACTTAGCAATATGATCCTTTTCATAATTTTTAATTAATCCATGATTCATCATAATTTGAATGGATCTAAAATTCATGTGACCAAGACGTTCATGCCATAAATCTAGAGACTCCACAATATAAGCAGAAATATTTTCATTATCTATAATGAGTTTGAACATGCCATTTATAGCACAACCTTTTTCCACGAGCATGCTATTCTTTGATAAGATAAATTTATCTGACTCAAAAATTATTTTAAAACCATGTTTCGAAAGAAGTGTACCTAACACCAAGTTCTTTCGAATATTAGGAACATACAATACGTCTTTCAATGTGACTATCTTTCTAGAAGTAAACTTCAACTGAGCAGTTCCTTTTCCTACAACCTTAGTAGAGGACGAGTTTCCCATATACATGACTTTATCGTCTCCCACTAGTTCATAGGTCTTAAAAGTATTTTGATCACCTGATATGTGACGAGTTACACCGGTGTCTATCCACTATTCGACTTGAGTTTCTGCTACAAATGCCTCTGTGACAATCGCCACAAGTTCATCATTTTTATTATTGTTGACTTTTCCTTTTTTCTTTTCAGCTTTAAGAATTTTACAATCACGAGCATTATGACCAACTTTATGACAGTGATAACACTCACTTGACTTAGAATTAGCACTAGTACGCTTGAATTTTTATTTTTCTTTACTTTCGTAAATTTCTTGTTATCTGGTTCCCTTGTGGTTATTTTCTCTTCAACCACATGAGCTTTCATGACAGGTTCCTTGAAAAAATTGTTGTCACGATTTTTAGTTTGTTGTTCAATTTGCAAATGTTGCAACAATTATTCAAGAGTCAAATCTTCTTTCTTATGTAAGAGTTTGCTTCTATACTCTTTCCATGACAGAGGAAGTTTTGAAATAATAGCACCAACATGAAAGTTTTCATCAAGATTAATACTGGAAATAGCAATTTTATTAGCTATAAACTGGAATTCTTCCATCTGATCAACGATAGACTTGTCATCAATCATCTTGAATTCCATATAATTTGAAATAAGAAACTTCTTTGAGCTCGGCTCTTTTGCCAAATAAATAGCTTGAAGAGTATCCCAAAGTTCTTTGGCAGATTTGCACTTAGTAGAATATTGGTCATAATATTTGTTGGTCATTGCTCGGAGAATATAATTCTTACATAAATAATCATCATCTCTCTGCTTAGCAATTTGTTCTGTAATCAAAGTAGCCTTGTTAGTTGATACCTTAGAATTAGGAGCATTGGGACAAGGTTCTTCAAGAACATATGTTAACTTCAAACGCCGTAGGAAGAATTTCATCTTTCCACGCCATCTAGGAAAATGTTTTCCATCAAATTGTTTCAAATTTGGATTTGGCAATGATGAAATACCACTCAAAATTGGTAAAATCCATAGAGACAACTATCTTCAAATTGGTTTAGAGGCTAGAGAAAATATTTCTTGAAGATAGTTGGAGTCTCTTTCACGAGCAAACGGAAGAATAAATGACAACTCTATCTCCGGGATTCAACTAAGTCACATAACAAGTAGCATTCAAGAAGGTTTTCTTTTATTCTTGAATCTATGATTTCACCATTTGATCAATGTCTCCTTAATATATTTAGGAAAGAGTAGCTTTTGAATTGCTTGTATTTTTCCGAAGAAAATCAGTCATATTTATAGGCTCAAGACTCTTGAAACATAAGTTTTTTCATTTAATAAAAATCATGAATATGTTCATGAATTTGGGAGATCAAAAAGTATTTGCTAAAATAAAAGAAACGTATGTAGTAAATCAAGAATGAATTCACACTCATTCACTTTTGAAAACAAGAGCCATTTGATCAAATACATTACTTTATCAAATACATTATTTCAAATTTATTGAAACACTTATTTCAACATGAACTGATATACATGGAGTTTCAAATATTTTTCTTCAAATCTGAAAATTTAACCTCGATCTCAAGCTCCTCAATTTTAAGCTCATTAGCGATGTTGTAACTGGTGGCTTGTGTTTAATTTTAAAATAAAAGGAGATTATCATTTGTTTGGTTGAATTCAAAATCAGAACTTAGATAAAGAAGAAGAAAAACAAAGCGGGAAGGGGAGGAAAAATAATTAGGAGACAAACTTTGTTATGACCCCAAATGCCCTCCGTAGAATGTGTCTCTAAGACTAGGTAAGCCTAACAATATGTGAAAACACTAAATAAAACTTAGAATCTTAAAACTCCAACAAATTTCAAAAACAAAATCTATAAACACAATGCGTACAACTCCCCAAAACTTGGTGAAATATAACTCAAAAGCTCTAGATACAGTGTTGAACAATCATATACATCACTGTTTATAAAAGTGAAAAGAAATAAGGAAGAACATGATAGAAAGAGACTCCGAGGCCTGCAGACGCGGGAAGGTATACCTTAAAGTCTTTAAAAGCAGCTCAACGCGCTAGTACCGAGAGTGATGAGATATACCTGGATCTGTACAAAACATGTGCAGAAGTATAGTATGAGTATATCACAATGGTACCTAGTAAGTGCCAAGCCTAATCTCGGTAGTGTAGTGACGAGGTCAGGTCAAGGTCCTACTGGAGATAATAAGAAAAACAAGACATAAGACATAACAATATAATGATAATGACAAAGGAAGTGAAACAATGAGGAATCTACGGAAAGTTAACAATACGGAATCAAGGCAGTTAATACAACACGAAAGGAAAATAAGGATTTTACATGTTAAGAAAAATAAAAACCAAAATAAATACAGCAAATAGAGAAAGATCAACAGGGGCCCTATCGAGGTACTGCCTCATAGTCCCAAATAATAAAAGCAACTCACAGTCTTTCCTTATATCATCGCGGGAGCCTTTATATTTAGTTTTCTCGAAACAGCACCCCTGCATTTTAGCCCACCTTATCACACCGCATGCCTTCTAGTAGTTCCCCTACTAGCCACGTGATCAAGCCCACCTTATCTCACCAAATGCGTTTCAACACCCAGACCTTATACCACCGCATGCGTATCAATAGTAACAACGGCACGACAAAAATCTCGTGCAAATAGTAACAATAGCACGGCAGAAACCTCGTGCAAACAACCAAGCAATCCACTCAACAATAACACAAGTTCTAAAAGATAACAACTCAATAAAATGATATTTCACAACTTACACTTTGCCTTAATAGAAACCACAAACTTTACAACTCAACACAAAACTCAACAGCAAGATATTTCAAGGATAGAAAATTTTAAGTAAAGAATCATACAGTTAAATAATGAATACAGAATTAAGAAAGCACGTAATTCAACTTAACATGTAGTACAAGTTTCAAATAAGAGATAAGACAAGTAGACATGTGAAATTGGACTAAACATGGTGACTATAACATGCTAAAGTAACTCAATTAAAGCATGAAAAGGAAACTACGTAGCTAAAACCTGAATCTCAACATTCATCCGTGTACACACTCGTCACCTTACGTACACGGCCTCCACATATCAAAATTTTCACAACAATACAACAATACAACAATACAAGTCACTTACCTCAAACCACGCTAAATCAATCAACTAGAAAGATTTTTCCTCGATTTTTCAACTCCGAACGGCTCGAATCTAGCCAAAACAATTTCATACTATAAATGTAACTATAGAAAATTAATTTAAATAATGAAATTATGATCTTAGCAAAGAATTGAAAAATTACCCCAAAAGATCGATCCGGGCCCGCGTCTCGGAATATGACCAAAATTATAAAATTCTAACACCCATTCGATATCGAGTCCAACCATACAAAAATTATTCAAATCCGGCCTCATTTTGCCTTTCTAAACTCAAAACTTTAGTCTAGGAACTTGTACACTTTTCCCCCAATTTGTTCACCCCAATTCCCTAATTGCATGATAAAATCAATAATAGATTAGTGAAATTTAATCAAAATCGAGTTAACAACTCTTACCCCAACAATCCCTTTGAAAATCCCTCGAAATATCGCCTCAAACCGAGCTCTCTAAGTCCAAATTATGAAAAATGATATAAACCCTCGATTTAAAACATAAGTTCTGCTGCCCAGTTAATTACACATCGCGATCGCGGAAATACCCTCGCGATCGCAATGAACAAAATTTCCATCAACTCAAAAACATTATACGCGAACGCGGAAAACTGCTCGCGAATGTGGTGAGAAATGTTTCCAAGGTTACGGGATCGCATGAACCAAAGCGCAAACACATAGAGCAATGCACCCACCTCCCAGACCTCTCCTTCCTTCAAGGAGAACGCGGCACCACCCACGCGTTCGCGATGCACTAACCTACCAAGCTTCGCGATCGCACAAGCCAACTCGTGATTGCATAGCAACGATCCACTCCTACCAAATCTCAGAGTTTTGCGATTGCGGCCCCTATTCCGCGATCGCATAAGAGGAAACCAGAACTGGGAGGCACCAGAACTTCAGCCATTCCTAAATGATCTGTCATGCGCCGAACAAGGTCCGAATCACACCCGAGGCCCCTAGGACCTCAACATAACATACCAACAAGTCCTAAAATATCATATGAACATGCTTGATTCGTCAAATATCATCAAACAACACTAGAATCATGAATTGCACATCAATCCAAGCCTAGGAACTTATGAACTTTCGAATTCCGAAACCAACACCGATTCTTACCAAAACAACTCCGATTGACACCAAATTTTGCACACTAGGCATAAATGACATTAGTGACCTATTACAACTTCTGGAATCAGAATCTGACCTCGATATCAAAAAGTCCACTCCCGATCAAACCTTCAAAAATCTTCCAACTTTCCAACTTTCGCAAATTAATGACGAAACGACCTACAGACCTTCAAATTAACATCCGAACATGCTTTTAAGACCAAAATCACCCTACGGAGCTATTGGAACCATCAAAACTCCATTCCGGAGTCATCTTCATACAAGTCAAACTACGGTCAACTCCTATGACTTAAACTTCTAACTTAGGGACTATGTGTCCCATATCACTCCTAAACTCTCCCGAACCTGACACCAAGCACCCCGGCAAGTCACGTAACCACAATATAACATAGAAGAAGAATATATTAGGGGATCGTCGCTAAAATATTTAAAATGACCTGCCGATTCGTTACATCCTCCCCCTATTAAAACAAACGTTCGTCCTCGAATGAGTATAGAGACATACCTGAAGTGGTGAAAAGATGAGGATAATAGCTACGCATATCATGATCGGTCTCCCAAGTTACCTCCTAAACTAGCTGACCCCTCCACTGAACTTTCATTGAAGCAAAGTTCTTCGACCTCAACTTTGAAACCTGCCTGTCCAAAATGGCCACCGACTCCTCAACAAAAAATAAATCCTTGTCCAACTGGACTGAGCTGAAGTCTAACACATGAGACGGATAACCGTGATACTTCCGGAGCATAGAAACATGGAACATTGGATGAACTGTAGCTAGACTAGGTGGTAGTGCAAGTCTGTAGGCCACCTCTCTAACCCTCTCAAGAATCTCAAAAGGTTCGATATACCTAGGGCTCAACTTGCCATTCTTCTTGAACCTCATAACACCCTTCATGAGAAATATTCGGAGCACGACACGCTCCCCAACCATGAATGCAATGTCTCGAACCTTACGATATGCATAACTCTTCTATCTAGATTGGACTATACGAAGTCGATCCTGAATTAACTTAACCTTCTCCAAAGCATCCTGAACCAAGTCTGTACCCAGTAGCCAAGTCTCGCGTGACTCAAACCAATGCACCGGAGACCGACACCGCCTACCATACAAAGCCTCATACAGGGCCATCTGAATTCTCGACTGATAATTGTTCTTTTAGGCAAACTCTGCGAGGGGCAAGAACGGATCCCAAGAACCCCCAAACTCCATCACACACACACAAAGCATATCCTCCAATATCTGAATAGTGCGCTTGGACTGACCGTCCGTCTAAGGGTGAAATGATGTGCGCAACTCAACCCAAGTACCAAACTCATGTTGTACAGCCCTCCAGAACCGCGATGTAAATTGCGTATCTCGGTCAGAAATGATGGTTACCGGCACACCATGAAGCCTGACGATATCACGAATATAAACCTGAGCCAACTGCTCTGAAGAATAAGTAGTCACCACTGAAATGAAATGAGTTGACTTGGTAAATATATCCACAATCACCCAAACTGCATCAAACTTCCTCTAAGTCCTTGGGAGCCCAACAACAAAATCCATAGTAATCTGCTTCCATTTCCACTCTGGGATCTCTAACCTCTGAAGCAATCCACCAGGCCGCTGATGCTCATATTTCTTTTGCTGACAGTTTAGGCATCGAGCTACATATTTCACTATGTCTTTCTTTATCTGCCTCTACCAATAGTGTTGTCTCTAGTCCTGATACATCTTGGCGGCACCTGGATGACTGGAGTACCGCAAATTGTGAGACTCCTGGAGAATCACCTCACACAAGCAATCTACATTGGGGACACATAGCCTGCCCTGCATCCATAATACACCGTCATCTCCAATAGTGACCTCCTTGGCATCGCCGTGCTGAACTGTGTCCTTGAGGACAAGCAGATGGGGATCGTCATATTGACGCTCTCTGATGCGATCATAAAGAGAAGACCGAGAAACCACACAAGACAAAACTCAGCTCGGCTCAGAAACATCCAATCCAACAAACTGGTTGACCAAGGTCTGAACATCTAAGGCTAATGGCCTCTCTACTACCGGTAGATTTGCTAAGCTGCCCAAACTCTCCGCCTTACGACTCAAGGTATCGGCCACTATATTAGCCTTCCCGGGATGATATAGAATGGTGATATCATAGTCCTTAAGCAACTCTAACCACCTCCGCTGCCAAAAGTTAATATCCTTCTATTTGAACGGATACTGTAGATTCTGGTGGTCGGTGTAGACCTCACAAGAGACACCGTATAAATAGTGCCGTCAGATCTTCAAGGCATGAACAATAGTTTCTAACTCAAGGTCATGGATAGGATAGTTCTTTTCATGCACCTTCAACTTTTTAGACACGTAGGCAATCACCCTACCATCCTGCATCAACACCGCGGTGAGAACAATACGTGACGCATCACAGTACACAATATAAAACCCCAAACCCGAAGGCAACATCAACACCGGGGTTGTGGTCAAAGCCGTCTTGAGCTTTTGAAAGCTATCCTCACACTCCTCGGTCCACCTGAACGGATCACCCTACTGGGTCCTTCTGGTCATAGGTGACGTAATAGATGAGAAACCCTATACAAATTTACGGTAATACCCTGCCAAACCAAGAAAACTTCGGATCTCCGTAGCTGAAGACGGTCTGGGCCAACTCTGCACTGCTTCAATCTTCTTCGGATCTACCTTGATCCCCTTACTCGACACTACATGACCTAAAAATGCCACAGAATCAAGCCAGAATTCACATTTAGAAAATTTTGCATATAACTTCTTTTCTCTCAAGGTATGGAGCACGGTCCTCAAGTGCTGCTCATGATCCTCCCGGCTCCGGGAGTAGACCAGAATGTCGTCAATAAACACAATGACGAATGAATCAAAAATGGAATGAGATACACGGTACATCAAGTGCTTGAATGCTGCTGGGGCATTGGTTAGCCCAAAAGACATCACAAAAAACTCGTAATGACCATACCGTATTCTGAAGGCAGTGTTCGGGATATTTGGCTCCCGAATCTTCAATTCATAATAGCCTAAATTCAAGTCAATCTTAGAGAACACTGTGGCACCCTGTAGCTGATCAAATAGGTCATTAATACATGGCAATGGATACATGTTCTTCACTGTAACCTTGTTCAACTAACGGTAATCAGTACACATGTGCATAGAACCATCCTTCTTCATTACAAATAAGACTGGAGCACCCCAAGGTGACACACTAGGCCGAATGAAGCCCTTATCTAGAAACTCTTGCAACTGCTCCTTAGATTTTTCAACTCTGCTGGGGACATATGATAGGGTGGAATAGAAATGGGCTGAGTGCCCGATAACAAATAAATGCCATAATCAACTGTAGGGTGGCATGCCCGGAAGATCCGTCGGAAATACATCTGTATAATTCATCACTACCGACACTGACTCCACGGTAGGAGTATCAACACTGACATCCCTCATGAAAGCTAGATAAGCATTACACCCCTTCTCAACCATATACCGATCCTTTAGAAATGAGATAACCCTGCTAGGAAAATAATCTAAAGCACCTCTCCACTCTATCTGTGGGAATCCTGGCATAGACAGCATCACGGTCTTGGCATGACAATCGAGAATAGCATGATAGGGCGACAACCAGTCCATGCCTAAAATAATATCAAAATCTACCATACTAAGCAACAATAGGTCAGCTCTGGTCTCAAAAACACCAAGAACAACTAAACACGACCGATACACACGGTCACCAACAATAGAATGTCCCACAGGTGAGGACACATAGACAAAAGAACTCAACGAATCGCGGGATACACCCAAATATAGAGCAAACTAAGATGACACATAGGAACAAGTGGAGTCTGGATCAGATAAGACTGATACATCTCTATGACAGATTAGAACAATACCTGTGATGGCTGAGTCGGATGCAACTGCCTCTGTCCTAGCAGGAAAAGTAAAATATTTAGCCTGGTCTCCCCTCTAGGGCGACATCTATCTGCTCGACCTCCACCTCTATATGTCTGTGCAGGTTGAGTGGCAACTGGTGCGGCAACCATAGTCTGAGAAACTTGAGGAGCCAGTGGAATACGTGGAGCCTGTGTAGTATGTGGAGTTGCACCTCTCCTGAGTCTGGGGCAATCACTCACCATATGACGAGTGTCACCACACTCAAAACAAGCTCTCGGAGGACGTGGCTATTATGGATGGCTCGGTCCTGATCGACTGGATTGACTGCTGAAAGCACCTCGTGCAGGAGGTGCCCTAGTTAATGGAGGGGCAAAATAGGGAGCCTAGGGCCTAGGAGTGGCCGGAATACTGCTGGAGGCTAGAAGTGCTGAATGAACAGGGCGACTCACATAGCCCCTACCATGATGAGCTACAACTGAGGCACAGGTACCACTATATGTTCCAGAATCTCGAGGCCTCTTGGCCTCCCTCTTCTCTTTCTCCTGAGTCCACATATCCTCCAATCTCCTAGCGATCCCCACTACCTGTTTGTATGTGATGTCCATCTTCAACTCTTGGGCCATGCTAAATCTGATACCGGGGTTGAGCCCCTTGATAAATAAATGGACTCACTCTCTAACAGTAGCAACCAAGGCTGGTGCATGCCTATACAAATTACTGAACCAGACCACATACTCTGCTGCAGTCATAGAACCCTGGCACAACTACACAAACTCTGCGCGCCATGCATCTCTGAGACTCTGAGGAACAAACTCCCTCAAGAACATATCCGAGAACTGAGTCCAAGTGAGTGAATCTACCACAGTCGGATTACCCAACTCATATGCTCTCCATCACTGATAAGCCGCTCCCTTAAGCTAGAACGTAGTGAAAGCAACTCCACTAGACTCCACAATACCCATAGTACGGAGGATACGGTGGCACTCCTCAAGAAATCCCTTGGCATCCTCTGACGCCAAACCGATGAAAGTAAGAGGATGGTACTTCTTGTACCTCTCGAGCCTGAGCTGCTCCCCCTCAGAAACTGTTGCCCTAACCTCAGTCTAAACTAGGGCACTGCAGGGGGTACAGGAATAATCTCAGGGACCTGCTCAACATGCACTCGCTGCTCAGGAGAACGGGCGGCGGGAGTCTGTGCTCCTCCCCCGGCCTAAGACGTAGCTGCAGAAAGGGGAAGCAATCCTGCCTGAGCCAAAGTGGTGTACATGCTCATGGAAGTGCTGGGCAGTAACAGGCGTCTCAGGTGCCTGCTCTCCAACTGGAGCTACTGGTGGCTCCCTTGTAGCAGCTCGTGCAGGTGCTATGGCCGCACCACATAGACGTCCTCGGCCTCTACCCGGCCCCGGCCTCTCGCGGCTCTAGCAAGGGATGCGAGTGTCTAGTTATTTAATCCAGCTGTGCATGTCCTCACCATCTGTGAGAGAATAGAAAGACAGAAGTTTAGAATCCCGATGTCAACAATTTTGTACGATAAGGAATCAAAGAAGTGAAGTTTTTCCTAACAGTTCCATAGCCTTCTGACTCTACAAACATGCTTGTGACTCATAACACCTATGAACTTAGTGCTCTGATACCAACTTGTCATGACCCCAAATTTTCTTCGTAGAATGTCGTGACAACACCTAGTATCTAAGACTAGGTAAGCTTAACAATATGCGAAAAACATTAAATAAAACTTAGAATCTTAAAACTCCAACAAATTTAACAAATAAAATCTATAAACAAAATGCGTACAGCTCCCCAAAACCTGGTGAAATATAATTCACAAGCTTTAGATACAGTTCTGAACAATCCTATACATTATTGTCTATAAAAGTGTAAAAAAACGAGGAAGAACATGATAGAAGGAGACTCTGAGGCTTGCGGACGCGGGTACGTATACCTTGAAGTCTCCAAAAGCTCAGCGTGCTAGTATTAGGACTGATGAAATGTACCTGCATCTGCACAAAATATGTGCAGAAGAGTAGTATGAGTACACCACAACGATACCTAGTAAGTGCCAAGCCTAACCTCGGTAGAATAGTGACGAGGTCAGGTAGGCCCTACTGGAGATTGTAATAAAAATAAGACAGAATACATAACAATATAATAATAATGACAAAGGAAGTGAAACAATAAAGAATCTATGGTAGGTTAACAACACGCAATCAAGGCAGTTAATACAACACGAAAGGAAAACAAGGATTTTACATGTTAAGGGAAATAAAAACCAAAATAAATACAACAAATAGAGAAAGATCAACGGGGCCCTATCGAGGTACCGCCTCGTAGTCTCAAATCATAAAACAAACTCACACTCTTTCCTTATATCACTGCGGGAGCCTTTACATTTAGTTTTAAAAATTATTTTTCCGAAATAGCACCCCCGCGTTTTATCCCACCTTATCACACCGCATGGCTTCTAGTAGTTCGCCTACTTGCCTCGCGTATCAATCCCATCTTATCTCACCGCATGCGTTTTAACACCCACACCTTATACCACTTCACGCATATCAATAGTGACAACGACACAACAAAAACCTCATGCAAATAGTAAGAACAACACGACAGAAACCTCGTATAAACAACAAAACCATCCTCTCAACAATAACGCAGGTGCCAAAACATAACAACTCAGTAAAATGATATTTCACAACTTACACTTTGCCTCAATAGAAACCATGGCCTTTGCAACTCAACACTAAACTCAACAACAAGATATTTCAAGGATAGAAAATTTTAAGTAAAGAATCCCACAGTTAAATAATTAATACGGAATTAAGAAAGTACGTAATTCAACTAAATATGTAGTACAAGTTACAAATAATAGATAAGACAAGTAGACATGTCAAATTAGACTAAACATGGTGAATATAACATGCTACAATAACTCAATTAAAGCATGAAAAAGAAACTACATAGCTAATAATTGGTTAGCCCCAGAAGTTAATAGTGTTTCTTAGAGATTTACATTTGCCTTGTCCTTTGGAATGCAAAACTTGGCACCTGGTGAGAGCTTTAGAGGTGCGACATTGAGGTTTTGCCCTTGGCTTGTGGATACACACACCACCATATGTTGGGAGTTGACTATGATATCTCTTGTAATAGTTAGCATTTGCAGTTTTCTTAGCTTTAGCTTTATAAAGAGTTTAAGTTCTGTTTGCTTTTTAAATATATTTACAAACTAGATAGGAGCAACTTACGGTAATGACCACCGAAGGTTGCGATGAGGTCATGAGCACATCCTTAACTAGAGATCTAGGATTCAAACTTGTAATAATTCAACAGGTTATTTTGAGTTTTTAGTATTGCATTTCTTGATTTGAAACTTTTTGTATGTTTATCTAATATTTTGGAACTTTCAAGTATGAGTGGTTCGGATCCCGAAGGAATCGGTTGCATTTTGGTACTATTGCATGTAAATTGAAACTTCAAGATTTATTAAGTTAACTTTAATTCTCTACTTGAGTAATTGACCTTTGTTTCGTGTTTCGTAATTTTTCATAGGTTTATATAATATTTTTGGACTTGTTCAAATAATTGGGTTAGGGCCAAGAAGCTCGGAGGTGCTTTGGCGCAATTGGAATAAGCATTGACAGTTGAAATAGGCATGAACGCGGACCATAGTGCGACCTGCAACTCAGGACCTCCAGTTGTGGTGTACAACCCTGAGTGTGGAGCAATAAGCAGTCGCAGATATCAAGTGCAGCCCGCACTATACCTTTTTCAACAAATTTTTAGAAAATATAAACATCGGGTTTTATAATTTTTGTTTTATTTTTTACCATTTTGGAGATTTGGAAGCTCGATTTTGGAGGGTTTTAACCAAGATCTTCATCTACAAGCTTGGGTGAGTGATTGTAACTTGGATCTAAGATTATTTTATGAATCTGTCCTAAGATTTATCTTTTGAACATGAATTCAAGATGAAATTTGAGGATTTTAAGGCCTAGATCTAGTATCATCTAAAATGAGTTTTGATCGTCTAAATGGGATCCAAATTAAATTTTAAGAGTAGATTTGGAGTTGCAAGATTATGGATCATCGAGATTTGACTTTAATTTTGGGGTTTGACCACGTAGGCTCAAGTTTGGCTTTTAGATTGACTTTGACTTAGGACTAGATTTAAATTATGAAATCGATTTAATTAGCTTTGCTTAACCTTGTGGAGTATAATTTTGGCTAGATCTAGTTTGTTTGATGGAATTGGAGCAAGGAAAATCGATTCTTGAAGGTTAGAGCTAGCCCTTGATAAAAGTCAGTTAAGTCTTTAACCTCAAAGAGGAAACTTTTTCCAAATTAACGTGTTTGCTGATTGCTATGTGTATGGGAGTAATATATATGTGAGTGACGAGCATATATATAGATTCCAAGGATTTCTATATTTGGGTAGTATAACATGTTTTTATAATTTATTTGTTGCATGTCTTATTTGTTGCATGCGTTACTTGATGCATGACTAATTTAACATCTTTATATGCTAGTATAATATTATCGACATCTCTCCATATGGTAGCATAAGTGCATAACATGATCGATTATATATATGCTGGAATACATGCCTTGTCGATAGTCATGTACTGTACATATGCATCATAATTTGCATATGAAATACACGCCTTGATGTGATTTTGGGCACATTAGTTGGTTGAGCAGTTGATGATACACGTGTGATCAGTTAGCCATGCAGTTTGTTGATAGAGCTAAAGGCTTGCCTTATTGCATATGGGAATCAATCTGCCCCTCTAGAATCACTCGATCACCCCCACGATATTGGGCAGTGTGCACATAAGTTTTGTCATGGGCGGCTTTTCAACCATGCCCCATGACCCCTTGGACGCGTCCCGTGGCTTCCTGGCCAGCTTCCCAACGTCCGTCGCCACGGTCGGTCCCGTGGTCTCGGCAGCTCCAAGTGACAAGCGTACATGTGCCTCTGTCGTCCCACCGATAGCCATCGCCAGCGCCCAACCACAGGCAGATGCCAACAGCACTGCGCGCGCAGATCCTGATGCTAAAGACTAAGTTGCTGCCAATGGACTTATTTCTGCTTTGTAGAAGACTAAGTCCTTTTTATTGTAAATATAGAGTAGTTTTACTGCATTTTCTTTAAGTGTGATTTTTCAACTTTCATAGGTCTAGTCATGTAACTTTGGTTTATTTTTTTTAAGCATTATTAAGGGGGACCAAGCAATCAAAACTTTCAAGCAAGCAAACAATTCTCTGTACTGGTGTCTCTCCCCCCTGACACCGTCTTGTGTTATTTTTCTGTAATACCTTTTATTCAATGCAATCAAACTTTCTTTCATTCTCAATTCTCTTTTCTGCTCTCTCTTTCAATTGATCACGACATTGGTTTTTCCGTACGGCACTGACAATCTAGTCTAGCATACGGAGGGGACCTCAGTTGGCGGACAACAATCGCACTAACATCGGTTGCTTAGCCTTACATCGCCCTTCTAAGGAATTTTAGGAAGGCGTCGTGTAACACTTGGTATCAGAGCCTAGG
Source organism: Nicotiana tabacum (assembly GCF_000715075.1). Classification (NCBI taxonomy): domain Eukaryota; kingdom Viridiplantae; phylum Streptophyta; class Magnoliopsida; order Solanales; family Solanaceae; genus Nicotiana; species Nicotiana tabacum. The sequence goes on from NC_134092.1 coordinate 39,780,579, forward strand.
GTCCACATCGGACGAGGGATTACATTGTAATTACTACCATTTCTGACCATGGTGAATTATGGGGATCACATCGCGACCCTTGAGGGAACGGTTGACGCATTACGGCCCATCGTAGAAATGGTGCCTGACCTAAAGACCAGCCTAGTGCAAAGGTTGGACGACCTGGACCGTAGACTGATCCAGGCCGAAGTTGACATAGAAAACATCAGTCGTGACTTTGAAGGAGACCGACAAACGACAGCAACAGAGGCAGCCGAAATGTTTTGTAAATTTGAGGTCATCCAACAGGAGCGCGCTAAGGATTTAGCTAATAGGGCACAAGAGGCAGACATGGTGACTGCCATGCAACAAACTATAGACAACTTGACAGGCCAGCTCAACATTGTCAATGCTGCTTTACAAGGCGTGCTTCGAAGAGGTGGAAACGAAATTGGGGGTATTGTGAACCTCATCCCTATGGCCCAAAAACTGAAACTTCCTGAGCCAAAGCCATACTGTGGAGCTCGGAATGCCAAATAAGTGGAAAACTTCATCTTCGACATCGAACAATACTTTGATGCCGTGGGGGGCCTAGAAGAAGCTAAGAAGGTAGCAACTGCTGCCATGTATCTTTAGGGTGATGCCAAACTCTGGTGGCGTGTGAAATACGAAGCCATCAAGGCTGGTGAAGATGCCCTAGAGACATGAGCAGAACTAAAGGTAGCCATACGCCTACAGTTCTTCCCCTAAAATGTTGAGTACAATGCTAGGAAAAAGCTATGGGAGCTTCTCCAGACCAAATTAGTGCGGGATTACGTGTGGAAATTCTCTGCGCTCATGCTGAACATCCGTGACATGGGGGACAAAGACAAACTCTTCACCTTCCTGGAAGGGTTGAAACCTTATGCCCGCATGGAGTTGCAAAGACAAAGGGTAGACACATTACCTAAGGCAATCCAAGCAGCAGAGTGCCTTGGGGATTATCAAGTGAAAGCCCGGAAGGACAGGCCTCAATAGCCTGTCCGAGGAGGATACAAAGGAGGCCAGCCGAACACTGGTGGCCCTAGAAGAAGTGGAGGAGACCGGAGTGCAACCAAATCTAGGGCTCCCTCCTCAAGCAGTACTAGCATTGCATCTAACAACAATGATCGGGGGAGGAAACCCCTCTCAGGATGCCGTCATTGCGGCGGACCACATTGGAATAATGAATGCCCACATGCACAGATGAACGCCCATCAAGCTTTTGAGGATGGGACGGATGACGATGCCGATGATGCGGACAAGACCAAACCATTTGGTGCATTCAATGCCATTGTTGGCTCTATTTCTGAGACCCTAGCGGGAACCAGTACTGGTGTCCGTAAGAAGAAGGACCACTGTCCAATCGCTAAGAAAGGGAAAAAGAAGGCGAACGAGAGGACTCCTCCTTATCAAGAGAGGATCTTAATATTCGTTGACATGAAGGTAAATGGCAAGCCCATTCGGGCAATAATAGACACGGGTTCTACCCACAACTACTTAGCCTCGACTCAGGTGGAGCGCCTTGGCCTAGTTGTAGGAAAGGGCAAAGGTCGTGTCAAGGCTATCAACTCACCACCTCAGACAGTGGGTGGAAAAGCCAAAGAAGTACCGGTGAAACTTGGCCCTTATAAAGGAAAGTTCAACCTGCGCGTGGTGATCATAGATGACTTCGAGTTGATAGTGGGGTTGGAATTCCTGAGACAGACCAATACCATACCCGCACCGTATGCAGACTTGCTACTGATGATGGGAGAAAATGGAGCTAAGCCCTGCATTATTTCGTGCATTCCCATGAAGATGGCCATCGAGAACATCTCGGCCTTGCAGTTGAAGAAGGGGGTAAAAAGACATGAACCCACATTCCTGGCTACCCTCTGCATGGAAGATATAGAACGCTCCTCGAGTCCCATTCCTGCACCCGTGAAGGAGTTGCTTCTGGAATTTGAAGACATCATGACACAAGACATGCCAAAGCGTCTTCCGCCTAGGCGAACTGTGGACCATGAGATTGAGTTGGTACCGGGTGCGAAGCCACCTGCCCGGGCACCGTACAGAATGTCACAACCCGAACTCACCGAGCTTCAGAGACAATTGACAGAAATGCTAGACACAGGGATCATCGTGCCCTCCAAGTCTCCATACGGGTCCCCTGTGTTATTCCAAAAGGATCATGATGGTAGTTTACGACTCTGCGTGGATTACCGGGCTCTAAACAAAATCATCGTGAAAAATAAGTACCCTATTCCGCTAATGGCAGACTTGTTTGATAGAATGGGTGGTGCGACGGTATTCACCAAAATAGACCTGAGGACAGGTTATTGGCAAGTTCAGATTGTAGAGGGTAATGAGCACAAGACGATCTGTGTGACAAGATATGGGTCGTACTACTTCCTGGTTATGCCCTTTGGCTTGACTAACGCACCAGCCACATTTTGCACCTTGATGAACCAAGTCTTCCGAGAATACATTGATGAATTCGTCGTGGTTTATTTGGATGACATTGTGGTATATAGCCAGAAACTGGAAGAACACCTGGAGCATTTGCGGAAGGTCCTAGCCCGATTGCGGGAGCACGAATTTTATACGAAGCTATCCAAGTGCTCTTTTGCTCAGAAATAAATTGACTTCCTCGGACATGTCATCGAGGAAGGGCGGATCAAGATGGACTAGCAAAAGATTTAGGCCATCACAGAATGGCCGCCTCCTAAGGATATCCAAGCCTTGAGGTCATTCCATGGCCTATGCAACTTCTATCGGCATTTTGTGAAAAGTTACTCCCTCATTGCAGTGCCACTAACAGAACTTCTCAAGAAGGTCACACCGTGGGATTGGGGCCCCAAGCGGGCAGAGGCCTTCAACGCATTGAAAATGGTAATGTCTAGTAGCCCAGTCTTGGCCCTCCCTGACTTGGCCAAGCCATTCAAAGTGCAAACGGATGCCTCCAACTATGCACTTGGTGGAGTATTGCTACAAGAAGGGCATTCCGTAGCGTACGAGAGCCGGAAACTGAAGGATGCAGAGCCGCGCTATGCCACCCATAAGAAAGAATTATTGGTTGTCGTTCATTGTTTACGCCTTTGGAGGCATTATCTACTGGGAGCCACATTCATGGTCAAGACAGACAACACAACCGTTAGCCATTTCATGACCCAGCCAAAGCTAAATGGTCGACAGGCTAGGTGGCAGGAACTCCTAGCGGAAATTCACTTCAACCTGGAGTACCGAAGTGGGAAGACCAATCATGTTGCTGATGCATTCAGTCAAAGAGTTGATCTAGCATCGGTGTATGTACTCGCCGCCCTAAAGGGAAGCGAAGTAACCACCACCATAAAAGACCAGATACAGGATCTACTCATCAAGGATCCTGTTGGACAATATTTGATTGATTTGGTAGGACAGGTCAAGACTCGCCAGTTCTACACCAAAGATGGTTTCCTAAAAGTGAAAGGGAACCGACTTTATGTTCATAAAGGAGGAGATCTGCGAAGGGATCTTCTGGCGGAATGCCACGATACTTTGTGGGCCGGTCATCCCGGTGAGGAACGCACCATGGCATTGCTTCGCCGTGCATATTATTGGCCTCAAATGGTCGATGACGTCACTCAGTATGTGAAGACTTGTCTAGTATGCCAGAAGGATAAGTCAGACCACCTGACGTAGGCAGGGCTCTTGGAACCACTAGCTGTCCCAAAAAGACCTTGGGAAAGCGTTTCCCTGGACTTCATCACCGGATTGCCCAAGGACGGAGATCTCACAACTATCTTGGTTGTGGTGGATCGGTTTTCCAAGTATGCTACCTTTATAGTAGCCCTACAATATATATCAGCCGAAGATACAGCTCGACTATTCTTCTCTCATGTCGTCAAATATTGGGGCCTACCTAAAGACATTGTTAGTGATCGCGACTCACGCTTTACTAGCAATTTTTGGACCCAACTCTTTAAGTGTTTCGGGTCAAAATTGAGTCATAACTCAAGTTTTCATTAGCAATCTGATGGCCAGACGGAGCAATTCAATGGCATGCTAGAGGAATATCTCCGGCACTTTGTGACCGGATCGAAGAAGAACTGGGTGAAGCTTCTGGATGCTGCTCAACTGTGTTTCAATTCACAAAAGAGCTCAAGTACCAACAAAAGCGCTTTTGAATTTGTTACCGGACAACAACCGCTACTCCCACACACAGTGAACGCACCAAACATGTCAAAATCTCCTCGGGCTGCTAGCTTCTCAAAAGAATGGAAGCAAAATTTGGAGATGGTGCGGAGCTATCTTGTCAAAGCCCAAAAGCGGATAAGAGTCATGCTGATCAAAATTGCCGCTTCGTTGAATACCAAGTGGGAGACAAAGTAATGGTCAAAATCCCAAAGCGGTACTTGTTTGCAGGGGTCCATGACTCTCGCCTACTGCAAATATATATTGGACCCTTGTCCATTGAAAAGCGCATTGGAAAAGTTACATACCGGGTGGATACCCCAGCTTGGTGGAAAATCCATCATGTTTTCCATGTCAGTCTCCTGAAACCTTTTCGGGAAGATATGGAGGATCCTTTACGAAGCCAACTTACGATACCAAGTATTTGAGGTCCCAATTCAACCGGGAAAAGGCGTGCTGAAGCAATTCTTGATGATCGAGTTATTCACGCCTCAAGAAAAGATCACCAGGTGTTCTTGGTGAAATGGCAGGGATGTGATGCAGAGGAGAATACTTGGGGAGAGGGGAACAAACCTCAAAGCCTACAAGAGCCTGATTGATGATTACCTTGAAAGGAAGGTGCCAAGGATGTTGCCAACTCAGGTGGGGGAGAAATGTCATGGGCGGCTTTTCAACCATGCCCCATGACCCCTTGGACGTGCCCTGTGGCGTCCTGGCCAGCTTCCCAATGCCCGTCGCCACGGTCGGCCCCGTGGTCTCGGCAGCTCCAAGGGGAAATCGCGCATGTGCCTCTGTCGCCCCACCGATAGCCATCGCCAGTGCCCAGCCACAGGCAGATGCCAACAGCACCGCGCGCGCAGACAATGCCGCGCGCAGACCCTGATGCTAAAGACAAAGTTGCTGCCAATGGACTTGTTTCTGCTTTGTAGAAGACTAAGTCCTTTTCATTGTAAATATAGAGTAGTTTTACTGTATTTTCTTTAAGTGTGATTTTCCAGCTTTCAAGGTCTAGTCATGTAACTTTTGTTTATTTTTTTTAAGCGTTATTAAGGGGGACCAAGCAATCAAACTTTCAAGAAAGCAAACAATTCTATGTACTGGTGTCTCTCCCCCCGACACCGTGTTGTTTTTGTGTAATAGCTTTTATTCAATGCAATCAAGCTTTCTTTCATTCTCAATTCTCTTTTCTGCTCTCTCTTTCAATTGATCACGGCATTGATTTTCCCGTACGGCACTGACAATCTAGTCTAGCGTACGGAGGGGACCTCAGTTGGCGGACAACAATCACACTGACATCGGTTGCTTAGCCTTATGTCGCCCTTCCATAGAACATCAGGAAGGCACCGCGTAACGGTTTATATGACACGAGCAATGTTCGGGACACGAGAAGCGCCGGATGATTATAAAGTTTGAGCCTTTATCATGCATAGACATTCATAAACGCTTACTGTTGTATTTCATATATATGATAAGCTATGTATGTATGTATGTATATCTAATATCTATATGTATGTATGTATGTATGTATTGCATTAGGCCTATTTACTTGAGATAGGGTGCATTACTTCAGATACTCTATATGTGCATCTTGATATATGCTTTGGGTGTGTTTTAGCTTATTTTGTTGCTTCTATGCTCTCTCTCTCTCTCTCTCTCTCTGAGAGAGAGAGAGAGATAATTGCATAAATTTATATCCATTGTGTTTAAGAATTGCACAGATTTATCATATAGGCTTTTTGACTAAACCGTTGTCACTACTTTATTAGGGACAACTAATAATACTTTCTGAGTAAGTATTGGTGCACTCCTTCTACACTTACTGTGCATTTTTGTGTCGATTCTGATCATAGTACCAGCGGCATTCAGGAGGGAGCCTAGCAGCTGCTTTGAGAGTTAGTGGTAAACTCCTATAGCTAATTCGCAGTGCCATTGGAGTTTATATCTTGTATCAGACATTGATTTATTATCCTGACTATTGTATTTTGTTACTCTTAGAGCTCATGACCGAGTAACACTAATACTTGAGGGTTATTTTTATATCTTCACATAATAATAATAATAATAATAATAATAATAAAATCTATTGTAATAGATGATGGTAGGCTAGAAACATAGGTTGTTGGATATATTTTACCTTTGTTTGAATGTACTTTAGTTGTACTTGAGCACGAATATGAATATATTATACTTATTACATAAGATTGTTGTGTAGGATATGATTCTGAGCTACAGAGAATCTTTTAAGCTAAAAGGAACAGTATAGAACTTAACAATCCGAGTGGAGTCCATAAAATTTAGTTAGGATCGAGTTTGGCATTCGAGGATCATGTTTGAAAAAAATTAAAGACAATTAAGAAGCTGAAAAACTTAGCCTAAGGAGACGCTCCACACCGCCGTACGTGTTGTAGCAGGGGGATTTAGCATAAGAAGACTCAAAAATCGTGACTCTAAAAACATCTTCTAAGCATTGTAGATTTTTATTTTGGTTTATTAAAGGTATCTTGGTCCAAATAGTCTTGGAATAAAAATCCAAGATAGCGTGATATGAAGACAACCAATCCATAACAAGAATGAACTGAAAATACACCATATTCAATAACAAAAGATCAACTGCAGCATCAAAGACATTAATATTAACAACACAAGACTGGTACACTTGATCAACTATTATGGAATTTCCAATCAGTGTAGACACATAAATAAGAACATCAAGAAATTGCCAAGGCATACTCAAGTGCGAAGCAAAATATGAAGACTCATAAGAATATGAAGATCTCGAATCAAACAATATAGAAGCATCTCTATGACAGACTGAGATAATACCTGTAATAACTCCATCATATGACTCCACCTCAAGCCTAATAGGAAATGCATAACAATAGGGATGAGCCCCACCAACATGTCCTCCACCCCTAGGATGACCTCTCACTGACTTGCCTCAACCTCTAACTGACTGGCCTCTGCCTCGGGCTACATGACCCCCGCCTTTAGCTGGTTGAGTGGGTGGTGAAGCAACCGGTGCCAGAATCATACCACGAATACACTGCTGTGACATGCTGCCCTGTATCTTGGACAGTATTTCCTGATATGACCCATATCCCCGCATTCAAAGCATCCCCTTGGTTGGCGAATCTGATAATGACCCTGACAACTCGAATGACCACATTAATAGCTCTGAATAGTGGTGCACTAACTGGAGCTGAAGGTGCACTGAATGCTAGCTGCTCAAAACGTGACCCATAAGCACCGTGGCTATGAGAAGTACCATGTGTGACCTGTAGGGCTGGCTATACCAGCCTTATAGGATGGCCTCTACGAAAGCAACCCCTGCCTCCAAATGAGGCACCACTAAATCCTCCAAAATGACAAGACCTCTTACTAGAGGTTGTCTCTCTTGCCTGGCCTCTAATGCGTTTAATCCTCTTAGCAATCTCCACTACCTGACAGAAGGAAATCTCAGTCTCGGCCTCTCTGGCCAACTGAAATCGGATGCTATATATAAGACCCTTTATGAACCTCCGCACCTTCTCTCTTTTAGTAGGGATCAGAATAGCTGCATGGCATGAGAGATGAACAAATCGAGTCTCATACTGAGTAACGGTCCCTGATAAAGGCACTCGAGTGAAGGGAATAAACTTCTCCACTTTCTGAGTGAAGGGAATAAACTTCTCCAAGAACAACTACAAAAATTGAGCCCATGTGAGAGGACGCTGGCCTGCGCTGCTTATAAACCTGTCACCACCTTTTAGCAGAACCATGCATCTGAGAGATGGTGAAATCTAATCCATCGGACTCCACTATTCCCATGTTGCAAAAAATCTCATGGAAATGGTCCAAGATGTTTTGGGGGTACTCTGAAGGTGCGCCGCTAAAGTGAGGGGGAAACAACTTGGTCAGCCTGCCCAGCCTCTTCAGCTCATTAACTAACATCGAGGGTCTTTCCCCGGCCTGTGTAGCAATAATAGGTCGAACCATCCCAACTAGTAGAACTCATAGGGTTTGATACCTGTGTGCCATCTGCACTGGGGTATGAGCAGCGAGAGTTTTAACTCCTCCCCTGGTATGAGAAATGTCTGGTGCCATCGGAAACACGCCGGCCCAAATCATCTCTCCATGAAACCAACCATGCAGACTACAGCGTCCTGAAGCACTAGAGTAGCAATGAACCCTCTGGAACCTAAGCCAGTCCTACCAGCTCAAACTAATATGGAACCTCATCATCCTGAGCCATCTGAGGCTCCACTGCTTATGCCGCTACGCGTGCTCTTGATCAAGATCTGCCCCTACCTCTGCCCTTGCCCCGTCCCATAACCCTGGTAGTGGCTGCAACCTGGGGCTCCAGCTCCTAATCAGCTGCGGACAAAACACATGTCCTCACCATCTGTGAGAGAATAAGAGAATAAAGATTCAAAACTCATGATAGAACAAAGTCATACGATAGAGAAAGAAATAAAGTGAAGTTTCCTAAAGCCTTGTAGCCTCTAGAAAAAAAGTACAGACGTCCTGTACCGATCTCTAGACTCTACCAAGCTTGATCATGACTCGTGAGACCTATGCAACTTAGAGCTTTGACACGAACTTGTCACTATCCAAAATCCAAACCATGAGGTCGAGATGGCTACTAACATTCTCTTGCTAGCGAAGCCAACATTATCACAACAACTAAAATAGTTTAACAACTAAGATAAATTAAAAATAATAAAAGGGTTAAATAGCAAAAACATATAATAGATGTACATCCATCCCTATATAAGACTATCCCCCACAACCTGGTGTCACAAGTACATGGGCCACTAATAATACTAAATACAAGTCTGAAATGGGAAATATAATACTGTCTGGTACAATAAAAAGTAGACAAAGATAGGAAGGGGACTCCAGGGTCTACAAACGCCAAGAAGCACTACCTCATGTCTCATAGAAAATGTCCGAGCAATCACCTATGAATGCCGCTGGGACCAACACCAGAATCTATACAAGAAGTGCAAAAGTGTAGTATGCATACAACCGACCCCATGTACTCAGTAAGTATCGATCCTAACCTCGACGAAGTAGTGATGATGCTATGATAAGACACTCACTGTAGACATGTACGTATTACAAGAAGAAAAGAAATTACAATAACTACATAATAAAAAAAATAAACAAAATAAATGACAGAGGGACCTAGAACATCATCATATCACGGTATTACAACACAACACAGTAGCGGAATATAACAACCAAGAATAACTACAATACATTCTTTACGTTGCGACGCACAACCCGATCCACATATCAATACTAATACTGTTGCGGCGCGCAACCTAATCCAATGTATATTATAATATTATTGTGGCGTGGACTCCTACAACTCAATCATCATATCATTGTGGCGTGCAGCCCGATCCAATATATATATCGCTGCAGCGTGCAGCCCGATCCATATAAATAACATTGTTGCGGCGTGCAACCCGATCCAATATAACGATAACGACCAAATACCACCAATCTCGCAAAATAACATAAAAGGAAACTAAAACACATAATTCTCTAAGGCTATCTAATGTAACAAAATTGAGTGACACTGAAAACAAGTAAAGGCAATAAGGCAAGTAAAGACATGAGACACGTAAGAGATAATAACACGTAAGAGCACATAACAATTAAAGGCATGCAATAACTAAAAGTATGAAATAAGCTAGAATATGTAATGATTAAGGACATGTGACAAGTAAGGACATATGTATCAAGTGAAACATGTATCAAATATGTGCAACTAACAAGTAATAACATGAAATAAGTAAAGACATGGTATAATTAAAGACGTAAAATAAAGTAATACACCCCCGCATGCTTAAACCCATGACGACACATATGCACTCTTCACCTAGCATATATGATGTTCCCACACATAGATCACATAGCAAATAGAATCATGTCCTAATTCCCTCAAATCAAAGTTAACCACGATACTTACCTCTTTCCGGAAAAAGATCACAATCCAACACAACCTTCCCTTTGGAACAAGCCTCCAAACGATCCGAATCTTGCCAATTATTACTCAAATAAGTCAAACTAAACTTTCGAAACCACCCTCCTATGAAAAAGGTTCAATCTTTAACAAGTTTAGAAAAGTCAACAAAAAGTCAACCCGGTCCCATGTGGTCGAAATCCGAAATTTGGACCAAATCCCAATTACCCATTCACCCCTGAGTCCAAATATGTTATTTCTTTTGAAATCCGACCTTAATTTGAGGTCTAAATCTCTATTTTATAAAATCCCTAATTTCTACCCAAAATCCCAATTTCTACTCTATGAAATCTTAGATTTGATAGCGAAAATTCATGGAAAAGTAATGAAATTAAGTTAGAGTTACTGACCTATAGAGTTGGGAAGAAATATTTCTACAAAATTGCCTCTAGGGAGTCTAGGTCTAAAAATTAGTATAGAATGAGCTAAGTCCCGAAATTACAGCATTTTACCGAGCTGCAAGTATCGCAATTGTAAACTCTAGTTCGTAATTGCGATATCTGCAAATGCGAATCACTGATCGTAAATGCAACCAGTGCCTGAGCCCCCAGATGTCGCAAATGCGACTAAACCTTCGCATATGCGACAGTCTAATCCCTTGCAAAAGAGAATAAAGCTTTGCTTATGCAAAGCTGTCCAAACAATGCCCACTGTCACAAATGTGACACAACCATCGCAATTGCTATAACCCCCCAGTTAGCAAAAGCGACCAAGACTTTGCCAAAGCAAAGTTTTCCTGCCCTTGCCCAGCATCACAAATGCGGGTTTTTTCTTGTAAATCGAAGCTCGCATTTGCGAAAAGAACTCTGCAAATATGAGATATGAAGCCCAACACACCATCAATCCTTCAGCTATGCAAAAACAGTTCGCAACCTATCTGAAACTCCCTCGAACCCCTTGGGCTCCAACCCGAACATCCACACAAGGGTAATAACATCATACAAACTTGCTCACAAATGCAAAACATCAAAATAATATCTAAAATCAAGAATTGATTATCAAAACTCAAGATTATCAAAGTTCAAATTCAAAATTCCAACTTTCTACATAAAGCGCCAAAGTGGCCTCGGGTCACATGGGACCCAAACCAAACATATTTAGAAGTCTAAAATCATCATTGGAATCTATCAGAATTGTCAAAACACCAATCCGATATCGTTTATAAAAAAATATTGACTGTGGTCAACTCTAGACACTTCCGAAGTTAACAATCACATTTGATTTAAAAATTCTTTCCGAAAATCGACACGGACCATGAAAGCAATTCATAAAATCATAAAATAGAGCTATGAAAGGTCTCGAAACATAAAATGGGGAGCAAGTACGCAAAACAACCTATCAGTTTGTTACATTCTCTACCTCTAAAAGAAACTTTCTTCCTCAAACGGACATAGAAATGTACCTGCACTGGTAAAAAGGTGCGGATATATACTCCTCATGTTGGAATTAGACTCCCAAGTAGCCTCCAGGAGCGGCTAACCTCTTCAACGCACTTTCATAGAACAAACATCCTTAGATCTCAACTTTCGAACATGCCAGTCTAGAATATCCATCGACTTTTCCACATAAGTTAAATTCTCGTCAAGTTGCACCGTGTTGAAGTCTAAAACATGTGACCTATCTTCATGGTAGTTCTGAAGCATGGAGACATAAAATACCGGATGTATCCTTGCTATGCTAGGAGGCAATCCAAGCCTATAAGCAATCTCTCCAACTCTCTCCACGATCTCAAATGGGCCAATAAACCTCGGGCTCAACTTGCCCTTTTTCCCAAATCGCACCACGCCCTTCATAGGCTACATTCAGAGAGAACCTTATCACCCTACCTATTAAGCCACATCCCGAACCTTCCTATTAGCATAACTCTTTTGCCTAGACTATTCTGTACGGAGCCTCTCCTAAATCACTTTCACCTTCTCCTAAGCATCACGAACTAAGTATGTTCCTAACAATCTAGCCTCACTGGGCTCAAAGCATCCAACCGGAGAATGACATCGACTCCTATATAAGGCATCATACGGAACCATCTAAATACTCGACTAATAGTTGTTGTTATAGATGTAGAAACTGGTCCCACTGACACCTGAAGTCAATAAAGCATGCCCTCAACATATCCTCCAAAATTTGAACGGTCTGCTCGGACTAGCTGTCCATTTGAGAGAGAAACGCGGTACTCAACTCAACCTACGTTCCCAACACACGATGAACAACTTTCCAAAAATGTGAAGTGAACTGCATGCCACGGTTTGAAGTGATAAAAATGGGCATGCCGTGCAGGCGGATAATCTCCCTGATGTAAATCTGAGCCAACCGCTCTGAATAGTAGGAAGTCATCACCAGAATAAAATGTGCGGACTTAGTCAACCGGTCCACAATGACCCAAACAGTCTATGGTAAGCCTACCACAAAGTCCATAGTGATGCGCTTCCATTTCCACTCTATTATCACTAACTTCTAAGTCAACCCACATGATTTATGATGTTCATACTTCACCTATTAACAATTCAAACACCGAGAGACATGTCCAACAATGTCTCTCTTCATCTTCCGCCACCAATAACACGATACATCTTCATGACACCTGGGTAAATGGAATACTGTGAACTATGAGCCTCCTCAAGGATAAACTCTCTCAGCCCGTCAACATCTAGAACACAAATCTTGCCTTGAAGACGTAGAACAACATCCTCCCTAATCATAACCTTCTTAGCACCATCCCGCTGCATCGTGTATTTCAATATCAACAAGTAAGGATCATCAAACTGGCGAGCCTTAATGCGCAAAAACAAAGATGACTGCACCACAACACAAGCAAGAACCCTACTAGCCTCTGAACCATCCAATGTCACGAACTTGTTAGCCAAGGTCTAAACATCCATGGCCAATGGTCTCTCCACTGCCTGTATAAATGCCAAGCTACCCATGCTCTTTGCCTTCCTACTCAAGGCATCGACCACTACATTGGCCTTCTCCGGATGATATAACATGGTAATACCATAGTACTTCAGTAACTTTAATCATCTGCACCGCCTCAAATTAAGGTCCTTTTTCTTAAATAGATGCTGGAGACTTCGATGATTGGTATAAATCACACATCGCATGCCATATAAGTAGTGCCTCTAAATCTTAAGAGTGTGAACAATGGATGCTAACTCCAAATCATGTAATGGAAGTTCTTCTCATGGACCTTCAACTGAAGAGACGCGTAGGAAATCACCATACCATCCGGCATCAATACCGCTCCAAGCCCAATACGCTATGCATCATAATACAAAGTGTAAGACCGCAAACCTGTGGGCAACACCAAGAGTGGAGCTATAGTAAAGGCAGTCTTAACCTTCTGAAAGATCTCCTCATACTCACTATACCATCTAAAAAGAGCATCATTCTTAGTCAAATTGGTTAGTGGGGCTGAGATATATAAAAACCCTGCCATAAACTAGCAATAGTAGCCCCCCAAAACCAAGAAGCTTCGAATCTCTGTAGCTTAAATAGCTATAGGTGTAAGGCCCCATAAATTTCGTAAGGGAATTAAGGTTCAGTGGTGCCGATTTAGGCTTACGTGTTCGTGGTGTCGAACAGTGCACTAAGGAGTTAAAGGAATTTGTTTGGCAGAAGAAGGCATTTCTGTGGTCCATTATGCGGCCGCAGAGTGAGGCAGGACTGGGCAGGTTTGTGAGCCATTCTGTTGTCCACTATGCAACTAGAAAACTATACTGCGGTTCATTACGCATAGTGATCGCAAACCCAGGAAGAATTTTCCCAATACCGGAGGTTCATTTCGTGGTCTATTTCGCGGACCGCAGATGCATTGTGCGGTCTCATATGCGACCGCAGATCCTGTTCCAGAGCTTCATTTTTTGGGTTTTTATAACCCGACCCTACTTTGTTAAATAGACACAATGGACCATTTCTTGAGCTAAAACCTGATGTTTTTAGAGTGAGAGAGTGCCCTAGAGTGGGAAAGTGTTCCTCAACAATTTATTCTTCAATTCTTGCCCAAATCTTGGAAGATTAATAAGGTAAACCCACAAGGTCTTCATCATAAATGTAAGATTCTACACCCTAACCCTCAATCTCGAATTTTATCTAGATTTGGGTAATTAGTAAGATAATATTTAGGCATGGGAGTTGTTCATCTTGCATGCATGTGTTATCAAAAGGTGTAAGAAGATTGTTGAGCTAAGAATGGTAGATAATGGGTTTGGGATGGTGGAATCCACCATAAGAGGACCTTGAAACCTTAATGCACACCTAGTGTTTGATAAAATGCTCAAATGATCTAGAACCATGATCATCCTCCTAATTTTGGTTCAATTTCTTATATTTCTAAAATAGATTGAACTTGCTAAGAATTCCAGAACATTTTAGAGTTTAAGGAAGCTCAATTGAGTTATGTTGGCTAACTCTTCTCTTAGAATTGAACCACGCATTATTCTTGTAAGTTTCAAGTTGTTCACCACGAACTGATAATTCTGAATAAGCTTTGTGACATGAGATATATGTTCCGTATATGTTCCAAATGTTATTGTTTTGTTATGTTACTATTGTGAGAATGTATTCAAAGTATGGATTGTTTATCGAAATATTACAACTTCAAGTTGTGTTTCAATCGAAAACTGTGATGCTAAATTGTGTAGAGATTGTGATTGGGATTACACCACCACCCACATACATTGGGGTGAGGCGGCAAGGCCGCTTTGTGTACAGTTTTGGTATTGTGGAATACACCTCCACCTGCATACATTGGGGTGAGGCGGCAAGGCTGCTTTGTTTAGTGTTTTGGGATTGTGGAATATACCTCCACCCGCATACATTGGGGTGAGGCGGCAAGGCCGCTTTATGTAAAGTTTGGGTATAGTGGAATACACCTCCACCCACATATATTGGGGTGAGGCGGCAAAGCCGCTCTGTGTAAAGGTAGTTGTAGAGAATCCCTGACTAGAAATTTATAAATGTTATTGGAAGGTCTTAACAAATCTGTTTGACTTTTATGGCTATCTAAGCCCTATGATTGTTCCCATGATTCATTATATTCATGTTGTATTTCCAAATTCTTGAATAGATGTTTTAATTTTCATACTAGTACTATTCGACATGTACTAGCGTCCCTTTTGCCGGGGGCGCTGCATCTTTAATGGATGCAGGTGGTTCCACAGTAGGAGGCATTGATCAGTGATAGCGGTACATCCTCTTCCCATTTGGCATGGTGAGCCCCTCTTCATTTCGGGGTCATGTATCTTTTGTTCCTTGTTCCTTGTGTTTGAAGTATAGTTGGGGCCTTGTTGCTGGCATTATCATAGTACTCTTCCGTATCAATAGAGGCTCCGTAGACATAGTGTGGGTTGTATATTGGTGTTGGGGAAGTCAAACTAGTTATGTTATGTTTAAATTACTTATTCCACTTCAGACTATGAAACATGTGTGTGAAATTTGAGATTTCTAAATGAAGTAACTAATGGTAAGAAATTGATATTGTAGACATGATCACCTTATTGTTTGATTAACAAAAATATGTATTCTCTTTATTTATGGATGAGTTTGGGTAGAAGGAAATCTAATAGGCTTTTTCAACCGAGTTCACTCGGTTGAGTGCCGGTCACGCTCCCCGAGGTCGGGGCGTGACAATAGGCCAATTCTGAACTGCCTCTATCTTCTTAGAATCCACCTTGATACCATCAGAAGACATAACATGACCCAAAAAGGCAACTGAGTCCAACCAGAACTCACACTTTAAGAACTTCGCATATAGCTGACGATTCTTCAAAGTCTGAAGTACAACCTGTAGGTGATGTTCATTATCTTCTATACTATGAGAGTAACCAGAATATCATCAATGAAGACAATCATAAAGTAATATAGATACAGCTTGAAAACTCGGTTCATCAAATCCATGAAGGCCGCTGGAGCATTAGTCAAGCCAAATGATATCACCAAGAACTCATAATGACCATATCAAGTCTTAAAAGCCATCTTAGGGACATCCAATGCCCTAATATTCACCTGACGTATACTAGTTCTTGATAGTGACCTTTTCAACTATCGATAGTCAATGCACATCCTCATCTATCCGTCCTTCTTCTTAACAAACAACACCGGTGCACCCCATGGTGAAACACTCGCTCTAATAAATCCATTGTCAAGAAAATCCTGCAATTGATCCTTTAATTTCTTTAACTCAGCATGAGCCATACAGTACGATGAAATAGAAATAGGCTGAGTGACTAGAACCAAATTAATGCTAAATTTAATATCCCTGTCAGGTGGAATACCTGGAAAATCTATAATAAACAACTCAGGAAACTCCCTCACAACCGGTACCGAATCCATAAGGAGGAACCTCTACACTAGAATCCCAGATGTAAGCCAAATAAGCTAAACACCCCATCTCATCTATACATCGAGCCTTCAAATATGAAACCACCCTACTAGTGGAGTGATCGAGGGTCCTTCTCCACTCTAATCTAGGCAACCCCAACACGGCTAAACTAATAGTCATGGCTTGAGAATCCAAGATAGCATGATAAGCGGACAACCAATCCATACCAAGAATGACCTCAAAATCCATCATATTCAGCAACAAAAGATCAACTACAATATCAAATCCATTAATAGTAACAACAAAAGACCAATCAGCTACTATAGAATCTCCAACCGATATAGCACAGAAACAAGAACATCAAGAGAATCACAAGGCATACTCAAGTGTGAAGAAAAATATGAAGCAACATAAGAATATGTAGAACCCGGATCAAACAACACAAAAGCATATATATGAAAGACTGATATAATACATATAATAACTGTATCAGATGACTTCGCCTCAGGCCTACCCGGAAATGCTTAACAACAGGGTTGAGCCAAACAACCTGTCCTCCACCACTAAGACTACCTCTCATTGATTGGCCTCCACCTCTAATTGAATGGCCTCCGCCTCGGGCTACCTGACCCCCGCCTCTAGCTGGATGAGCGAGTGGTAAAGTAATCGATTTCGGAATCATGGCATGAGTACCCTCCTATGAATGCTTCCCTGCTTCCTAGGATAGTACTTTCTGATATGACCCACATCCCAAAACTCAAAGCATCTCTTTCGTTGGCATGGCTGTTGAATCTGAGACTTACCCTGATGACCTGAATGACAACTGTAAAAGCTCAAGATCAGTGTTTCACTAACGGGAGCTAAAGGTGCACTGAATGTTAGCTGCTTAGAATGAGACCCATAAGCACTGTTGATGTCAGAAGTACCATGTGTGACCTATATGGATGATTGTACCAGCCAAGGAACCGCTGCTTCTAGACGAGGCACCACTAAATCCTCCAAAATGACGGGCCTCTTATCAGAAGTTGTCTCTCTTACCTGGCCTCTAATGCACTCAATCCTCATGTCAATCTTCATCACCTGAGTGGATGAAATCTCAATCTCAGCCTCTCTGTCCATCTGAAGTCTGATGCCATATGTAAGAAACTCTATCAATCTCCACACCTTATCCCTCTTAGTAGGGATCAAAATAACTGCATGGTGTGACAAAAAAACAAACTGAGTCTCAAACTGAGTAATAGTCATGCTACCCTGCTGAAGGCACTCGCACTAATTGTGCAACTCCTCTCTCCGAGTGAAGAGAATAAACTTCTCCAAGAACTACTGCAAATATTGAGCTCATGTGAGAGGACGCTAGCTTGCCCTACTCATAAAACTTCCCCCACCTCTTGACATAACCATGAATCAGAAAGATGGTGATATCTACTCCATTAAACTCCACTAGTCCCATATTGCGCACAATCTCGTGGAAACGGTCCAAGAAGTCGTGGGGTTCCTCTGAAGGTGCACCGCTAAAGTGGGAGGGGGGGGGAGGGGGAGGGAAACAACTTGGTAAACCTGTCCAACCTCTTCATCTTATCAGCTGACATCGCGAGTCTATCCTTGGACTGTGTAGCAATAATAGGTCGAACCACCCCAACTGGTAGAACTCCTGGGGTCTGATACCCGTCTGCCATTTGTTCTAGGTATGAGTAGCGGGAGTTCGAACCCCTCCCTCGTCCCGAGAAATGGAAGGTGCCACAGGTAACACACCGGCCTGATCCATACTCTCCTTGAAACCAACCATGTGGACTAAGGTGTCCTGGAGCACTAGGGTAGCAATAAACCCCTCTAGAACATGAGCCGGTCCTAATGACTAAACCTGATCTGGAATCTCTTCATCCTGAGCTATCTGAGGCTCGACTGCGGGTGCCATTGTGCCTGCTCTAGACTGAGCTCTACCTCTGCCTATGTCTCTGCCGTTGACATAATACCTACCCATGGTAGTGGCTGCAGCCTGGGGCTCTGACCCTGATCAGCGGCAGACGAAGCACGTCTCTTCACCATCTGTGATAGAATAAGAAGAAAGATTCAAAACGCATAATAGAACAACGTTACATGATAAGGAAAGAAAGAATGTAAAGTTTCTAAGAGCCTTATAGCCTCTAGAAGAAAAGTACAGAGGTCCCATACCAATCTTCTAGACTCTACCAAGTTTGCTCATGACTCGTGAGACCTATGCAACTTAGGACTCTAATACCAACTTGTTACGACCTAAAATACCAACCATGAGGTCATGATGGAGCCTAACATTCTCTTGCTAGGAAAGATAATATTGTCACAACAAATAAAATAGTTAACAATTAAGATACATTAAAAATAATAAAATGGTGAAATAGCATAAACATATAATATATGTACAACCATCGATATCTAAGACTATCTCCAGAATCTAGTGTCAAAAGTATATAAGCCACTAATAATACTAAATACAAGTCTGGATAGGAAAATACAATATTGTCTGGTACAATAAACACTATATAAAGATAGGTAAGGGACTTCAAGGTCTTCGAACGCCAAGCAGCACTATCTCAAGTCTCCTAAACAGGTAAGAGCAATCACCTTTAAGCGATGCTGGGACCAACATCGGGGTCACGACCCAAAATCCCACCATAAGACTAGGTAAGCCTACCACATGATGATATCAAATAGAATGTAACAACTTAAGCATTAAATAAAAGCCAAAAAATGCCATAATATAGCCAAAACGGGAATACAACATTCAAAACCCCAAAAATGCGGCAATACTGAGTCATAAGCTCTACAAGGAGTACATAATAAGTCTCAAAATGTACATCACGGTCTGGAATACATAAAGAGTAATAAAGCAACTAAAGAGGGTGACTCCGAGGCCTGCGAGCATAACAACAAGTACACCTTGAAGTATCCAACAGTTCGGCACCACTCTCTAACGGCGAGCATGATTTGAGGTACCTGGATCTGCACAAAGAATGTGCAGAAGCGTACTGTGAGTACACCATAGTCGATACCCAGTAAGTATCAAGAGTAACCTCAGTGTAGTAGTGACGAGGTTCAAGTCCAGATACTCACTAGTCAAATAACCTGTGCAAGATATCAATACAAAACAGACAACGAAAACATAACAGAATAAATATAAATCAAGGGGTGGGGCATATGATAATAGTGAAAATCGAACAACAATTCATAAAATACAAAGTGAGGTCATTTAAGGAAAATAAAGATATGTAGATAACATCAACCCATTCCAACATATGAATAACATCAAGAATCACTTGAAAATACCACATAACATCATCAACAAGCCACCCTTATGCTGCCTTGTGAGGTTCAAAATGATATATTTTTCCTTATATAACTACACGCGCATAAGCCCCCTTCTCACCGCATGCGCATCTATAAACACTACCCTTATATCGCCTCATGCGCATCTCGCAACTCTTATACTTCACACAACAATAATCAATCCGCACAACACGTACACATGTGCCACAACATCACCACAACAACAATACCAAAGTTACAACAAGATATAACCCACGACTCAACAACAATATGTACCGGAATCATAAAGATAACATAAGGATGCAGATAATGGACAACAATAAAACATGTTTCTTATAACAACAACCCCAATTCAAGGCATATTAATAGCCTAGGATCTAATCCGGTCAATTACCATACATATGCCCGTGTACACACTCGTCACCTTATGTACACATCGTTACACATAGCACAAATAATGCAAATTAGACCAAATCCGAAGGGATGATTCCCCCACACAAAGTTTGGCAAGATACTTACCTCAAACAAGCTAAGTCAACACTCTAAGATGCCCTTCCCACGTGAATCAACCTCCGGATGGCTCAAATCTAGCCAAAACAACTTAATAGTATCAATAAAAGCCATAGGAAACAAGTCCAAATGATAAAGCTAAGATCTTCATTCAATTATGCAAAGTCAATCTTGGGGCAGCACCCCGGAACCCAACCAAACACACTAATTCTGGACACCCATTCCAATACGAGTCAAAATGTATGTGTTTCATCCAAATATAACCTCAAATCGACCCTCAAATCATCAATTTTTACTTTCAAAAAGTTTTTACCAAAACTTCCAATTTCTTCACTTAGATTCACCAATCAGTCGCTAAAATCAAGGTTGAAATCATGAATAATAACAAATCCGAGTAAAAACTACTTAACCCAATCTAAATCGTAAAAATACCCTCCAAAATCGTCCAAATCCGAGCTCCCAATCTCAAAATGTGATAAATGAAACTAAACACTCGTTCAAGATATATTTTGCCTAGCACTTTCTCTTCTGCGGCCCCATAAGTCACATTTATGACACCGCATCTGCAAAAAAATAATAGTAGATGCAGACTCCAGTTAAGTCCCAAATTTCGCTTCTGCGGACCAACACTTGCACGTGCAATCACGTTTCTGCACAAACACTATTGCATATGCGGAAACCCCTGAGCTCAACCAATGCTGCATCTACGGTCCCAGGTCCACTTCTGCAGACTTGCACCTGTGGACCAAATGTTGCAGGTGCGAAAGCACCAGAACTGATCTACCAAAACTATCACAATTGATCTGAAGCCCATCCGAAATTCACCTGAGTCCCCCTGGACGCCGTCCAATCAAACCAACCAATCCTAAAATATAACATGGACCTACTCAAAAGAACATCGAAACCATAAATAGAATCTCAATTCAAGTCTAAGGAACTAAGTCAAATTTCCACATTCAAAACTTATGACAAACATGCCTAAACAACTCGGAATGACCTCAAATTTTGCATGCAAGTTCCAAATGACACAATGGACCTATCCCAGCTGCCGAAACCAAAATCCGAACCTGATATTAACAAAGTCAACTCTCAGTCAAACCTATCAACCTTTCAAACTTTCAACTTTCCAACTTTCGTCAAATAGAACCAAATCAACCTAGGGATCTCCAATTCCAAATTCGGACATACGCCTAAGTCCAAAATCACCATACAAACTTGTTGAAACCATCAAAATACCATTCCGAGGTCGTCTATTGAAAAGTCAAACTTCGGTCAACTCTTACAACTTAAGCCTCCAGCCAAGGGACTAAGTGTCCTAAATCAATCCAAAACCTTCACGGAACCAAACCAACCATCTCCGCAAGACACGTAATTACAAATACACCTATGTAAAGCATCAAATAGGGAAAAATGGCTAAAATACTCAAAATAACCGGCCGGGTTGTTACATTCTCCCCCTCATAAAAAACGTTCGTCATCGAACGAGTGTAGAGACATATCTAAAGTGCAAAACAGTTGAGGATATCAGCTTCGCATATCATGCTCGATCCCCCAAGTCGCCTCCTCGATCGGTTGACCTCTCCATTAAACCTTCACCGATGCAAGGATCTTCAACCTCAACTTCCGGACCTGCCTATTCAAAATAGCCACAGGCTGCTCAACATAAGTCAAATCCTTGTCCAACTGTACCGAGATGAAATCTAACACATGTGATGGATCTCTATTGTACTTCCGAAGCGTGGAAACATGGAACATCGAGCAAACTCCCCATAAGCAGGATGGAAATGCAAGCCTGTAGGCCACCTCACTAACTCACTCAAGAATCTCAAAAGGGCCAATATACTGAGGGCTCAACTTGCCCTTCTTCCCGAACCTTATCACACCCTTGATGCATAAAACTCTGAGTAGAACCCTCTCACCCACCATTAATGCCACACCGCGAGCCCTCCCATCAAAATAAGTCTTTTGCCTGGACTACGTTGTACGAAGTCATTCTTAAATCAACTTTACCTTCTCCAAATCATCACAGACCAAATTAATTCCCAACAACCTAGCATCCCTAGGCTCAAACCAACCAATCGGAAAATGACATCGCCTCCCATGTAAGGCCTCATAAGGAGCCATCTAGACACTCGACTAATAGTTGTTGTTGTAGGCAAACTCTGCTAATGGAAGATATTGATCCCACTGACCCCCCAAATTAATGACACATGCCCGTAACATGTCCTCCAAGATCTGAATAGTATGCTCAGACTATCTGTTCGTCTGTGGATGAAATATCATACTTACCTCAACCTGTGTGCCAAACTCACGATGCACGGATCACCAAAAATACGATGTAAATTGTGTGCTTCAATCCGAGATAATAGACACTCGCACACCATAAAGGCGAACAATCTCACAAAGATAACTCTGAGCCAGCTACTCTAAAGAGTATGTGGTCATGACTGGATGAAGTGTGCAGAATTGGTGAGTTTGTCCACAATAACCCACACGACATCACATCTCCTCAAAGTCCGTGGAAGTCCAACTACAAAATTAATAGTGATATACTCCCACTTCCACTCCAGAATATCAAGCCTCTGAAACAAACCAACCGTTCTTTGATGCTCGTACTTAACCTGCTGATAGTTCAATCAGCGAGCCACATACTCCATAATATCTTTCTTCATTCTTCTCCACCAGTAGTGCTTCTTCAAATCATGGTATATCTTCGCAGTGCTTGATGAATGGAATACTACTAACTATGGGCCTCCTCAAGAATCAGCTCCTGCAACCTATCCATATTGGGCACACAAATCCGGCATTGAAGTCTTAATATCCCATTATTGCCAATAATCACCTCCTTGGCATCACCGTGATACACTGTGTCCTTAAGAACAAGCAAGAGGGGATGATCATACTGATGTGCCTTGATGCGCTCAAACAAAGAAGACCGTGACACAACTAGGTTCTGAAACATTCAACCTCACAAACTTGTTGGCCAAATCCTGTACATCCAAAGCTAACAGTCTCTCCCCAGCTGGGATAAAAGTAAGACTACCCATGTTCTTACCCTTTCTGCTCAAAGCGCCCGCCACCACATTGACCTTCCCAGGATGATAAAGAATGGTGATATCATAGTCATTTAGTACTCTAACCACCTCTGTTGCCTCAAGTTCATATATTTTTGCTTGAATAAGTGTTGAAGTCTCCCATGATCCATGAACACCTCACAAGACACGCCATAAAGATAGTGCCTCCAAATCTTAAGTGCGTGAACAATGGATACCAACTCCAAATCGTGTACTGGGTAGTTCTTCTCATGGGGCTTCAACTAACCCAAGAATAAGGAATCACCTTACCCTCCTGCATCAACACACATCTAATACCAATCAGTGAAGCATCCTAATAGACTGTATAAGAACTCAATACTTAAGGCAAAACCAGAACTGGAACTATAGTCAAGGCAGTCTTGAGCTTCTAAAAGCCCTCCTCACACTATTAAGACCACCTGAATGGGGCACCCTTCTGAGTCAATCTAGTCAAAGGTGTTGCTATGGATGAAAAACCCTCCATGAAGCGACGATAATACCCAGCCAAGCCTAGAAAACTCCAGATCTCAGTATCAGTTGATGGTTTGGGCCAACTCTGAACTGCCTCAATCTTCTTCATATCCACCTTAATCCCCTCACTAGATACTACATTACCCAAGAATTCCACTGAATCAAGCCAAAACTCACATTTGGAGAATTTAGCATATAACTTCTTCTCCCTCAAAGTCTGGAGCACAATCCTCAAGTGCTGCTCATACTCCTCTTGAATGCGAGAATACACTTATATATCATCAATAAACACAATGACAAAGGAATCGAGATACATTTGAAACACATTGTTCATCAAGAGCATGAATGTTTATGGGGTAATGGTTAGCCCAAAATACATCACCAAGAACTCATAGTGGATATAGCGAGCCTTGACGGCTGTGTTCAAAATATCTGAAGTCCGGATCTTCAATTGATGTTACCCCAATCCCAAGTCAATCTTCAAGAATACCCTAGCACCCTAAAGCTGATCAAATAAATCATCCATATATGGTAGTGGGTACTTGTTCTTGATAGTAACCTTGTTCAACTGCCTGTAGTCAATACACATCCTTATAGAACCGTCTTTCTTCTTCACAAATAGAACTAGAGCACCCCAAGGTGAAACACTCGGCATGATGAACCCTTATCAACCAACTCCTGAAGTCGTTCTTTTAACTCATTTAACTCCACTAATGCCATGCGATATGGTAGAATAGAGATGTGCTGAGTGTTCGACACCAAGTCACTACTAAATCAATATTCCTATCTAGTGGCATACCCAGTAGGTCTGCTGGAAACATATCTGGAACTCCCACACTACCGGAATCGACTCAACAGTAGGCGTAGTATGCCAAGTACCCCTTCTCAAGTACCCCTTCTCAACCATTAGTTGTGCCTTCAGTAAAGACACCACCCTACAAGGAACATGACCTAATGAACCTCTCCACTCCAACCTCGGCAACCCCATTATAGATAACGTCATGGTCTTAGCGTGAGAATCAAGAATAGCGTGATATGGTGACAACCAATCCATACCCAAAATCACATCAAAATCCAGCATATTGAGTAACAAAAGATCAACCCTAGTCTCGTAGCCCCCAATAGTGACCAAACAAGAATGATAGACCCGATTTACTATAATAGAATCTCCAACGAATGTAGACACATAATCAATAGTACTCAAAGAATCATGAGATACATCCAAATATGAAGAAAAATATGATGACACATACGAATAAGTGGAACCTGAATCAAATAAAGTTGATGCATCCGTATGACAAACCAGAACAATACCTATAATGACAACATCTGATGCAACTACCTCAGTCCAACCAGGGAAAGCATAAAAATGGCATCACCCTCTAGGATGTCCCCTACCTGCCTGTCCTCCACCCCTAGCTGGTTGGGCAGGTGGAGTAGCAACTGGAGAAAAAACCATAACATGAGTACCCTGCGGAGGTCCACCCCTCTGAAGTCTGTCACAATCTCTCACCATGTGTTTAGTATCACCACACTCTAAACAACATCTCTGCAGGGGTGGCTGCTGGTACTAAGTCTGACCTAGGCAGCTAGAATAACCGCTTTAGGAACCCCGTGCAGAAGGTGAATTGAAAGATAGCTGTCCAATATGAGTACCCTGAGGTCCCTGACTAACTGAGGCACTATAAGTAACCTGAAATGCAGACGGAACTGGTCGACTAACAAAGCCTATGCCATGACGGGCTAAAACTGCAGAGCTAGAATCACTAAACCCTCCAAAATCCCGAGGCCTCTTGGCCTCCTAATCCCCTATCTCTTGGTCACGGATATGCTCTAACCTCCTAGCGATCCCCAAAACCTGATAATATGGAGTGTCAGTCTCAAACTCCCGCGCCATACCATATATGAGGCCATAACTGAGTCCCTTGATAAATCTGCGAACTCTCTCTCTAATAGTGGAAACCAAAGCAGGTGCAAGACGAGATAACTCAATAAACCTCATAGCATTCTCGGAAATAGTCACAGTCCCCTGGCGCAACTGCTCGAACTTGATGTGCAACGCATCCCTGAGGGTCTGTTGAATGAACTCCCTCAAGAAGAGATCAGTGAATTGAGACCAAGTAAGTGGCGATGTGCCAGCTGACCTACTGTCCTTATAATTCTGCCACTATCTATTTGTCGGCCTCGTCAGCTGGAAAGTAGTAAGGTCAACCATGCTCAACTCCACTATGCCCGTAGTGTGCAGAATACAATAACACAAGTATAGGAAAACATGTGCATCCTTAGAAGCTCGCCACTAAAATGAGGATGATGATACTTATGGAACCTCTCTAACCTCTTCTACTCCTCCTGTGAAGCTATTGGCCTGACCTCGGGCTGAACCACAATCACGGGCTGCACCGACATAACACCCAGAGCCTGATCAATATGAGCTCGCTACTCTGGAGTACGGACGACGGGAGTCTGAGCTCCTCCCCCAGCTTGAGAAGTAGTTGGTGCAATTCGGATCAACCCTGCTTGAGCCAAGATACCAAACATGCTCATAAAATGCACCAAAGTCTCCTGAAGTCCAAGGGTAGCAACCGGCGCCTCAGGTGCCTACTCCCCAATCGGAACTACTGGTGTCTCCTCAGTCGCGGTCGTATCACGGCTCCTCGTTGTAGCTCATGCTCCACCTCTGCCTACGCCTCTACCCCGACCTCTAGCAACACCGGCCCCGAGGGCAGCATCATTAGTAACTAAAGCTCGTACCCTTACCATCTGTAAAAGAATAGAAAGAGAAAGGCTCAAATTTTTAAATCAATAAATCTGCACGATAAGGAATGAAAGAAGTGAAATGTTCTAATAGTTTTGTAGCTTCTAGTAGATAAGTACAGACATCTCCATACCGATCCGCTAGACTCAACTAAACTTGCTTATCACTCGTAGAACCTATGAACCTAGAGCACTGATACTAGTTTGTCACGACACAAAATTCCACCATAAGGGTCGTGATGGCACCTAGTTCCTAATACTAGGTAAGCCTATCACATGATGATATCAAATAGAATATAACAACTTAAGGATTAAATAAAAGCTGAAAAATGCAATAGCATAGCCAAAACGGTAATACAACATTCAAAATCCCAAAAACCCGGCAATACTAAGTCATAAGCTCTACAAGGAGAACATAATAAGTCTCAAAATAGACATCACTATCTGGAATAAATAAACAATAATAAAGCAACGAAAGAGGGTGACTCTGAGGCCTTTGAGCGGAACAACAAGTATATCTTGAAGTCTCCAACAACTCGGCACCACTCTCTAACGACCAGCACAATTTGAGGTACCTGGATTTGCACAAAAGAATGTGCCGAAGCGTAGTATGAGTACACCCCAGTTGGTACCCAGTAAGTATCAAGTCTAGCCTCGGTGGAGTAGTGATGATGTTCAAGTCAAGATACTCACTAGTCAAATAACATGTGCAAGATATCAATATAAATCTGACAATGAAAACATAAAAGAATAAATATCAATCAAGCAGTGCGGCATATGATAACAGGGAAAATCGACCAACAATTCCTAAAATACAAAGTGAGGCCATTTAGCATCAAGAATCACCCTAAATTACCATATAACATCATCAACAAGCCACCTTTATGTTGCCGCATGAGCTTCACAATGAAATATTTTTCCTTATACAACTACACGCACATAAGCCCCATTATCTCACCGCATGCGCATCAATAAACACCACCCTTATGTCGCTGCATGTGCATCTTTCCACATTTACACTCCACACAACAACAATCAACCCGCACAACACGTACACATGTGCCACAACATCACCACAACAACAATACCAAAGTCACAATAAGATATAGCCCACGGCTCAACAACAATGTGTACCAGAATCATAACAATAACAAAAGGATGTGGGGAGTGGACAACAATAAACATGTTTCATATAACAATAACCCCAATTCAAGGCATAGTAATAGCATATGGTCTAATCCAGTCAACTACCACACATACGCCTGTGTTCATACTCGTCCCCTTATGTACAAGTCATTTCACATAGCACAAATAATGAAAGTTAGACCAAATCCTAAGGGGTAATTTCTCACACAAAGTTAGGCAAGATACTTACCTCAAACAAGCTAAGTCGATACTCTAAGAAGCCCTTCCCGGTGAATCAACCTTTGGACGACTCGAATCTAGCCAAAACAACTTAGTAGTATCAATAAAAGTCATAGGAAACAAGCCCAAACGATAAAACTAAGATCTTGGTTCAATTATTAAAAGTCAACCCTGAGCCCGCACCCCGAAACGTCACCAAACTCACAAATTCCGAACATCGATTCCAATATGAGTCCAAATATATGTGTTTCGTCCAAATCCGACCTCAAAACGACCCTCAAATCCTCAATTTTTACTTTAGAAAAGTTTTTACTAAAACCCCCAATTTCTTCATTTAGATGTATCAATAAATCGCTAAAATCAAGGGTAGAATCACGAATAATAAACAAATCCGAGTAAAAAATACTCACCCCAATCCAAATCGTTAAAATCCCCTCCAAAATCATCGAAATTGAAGCTCCCAATCTCAAAATATGATAAATGAAATTAAACAATCGTTCAAGATATATTCTGCCCACCATTTTCGCTTCAGCAGCTACCTAAGTCGCATCCGCGACACCGCATATACGGAAAAATCATCATAGATGCGGACTCCATTTATGTCCCAAATTTCTGCTTATGCGAACCAACACTTGCACCTATGATCGCGCTTCTGCGCAACACTGCCGTGTCTTTTGAAACCCCTAAGCTCAACCAATGTCACATCAGTAGTCCCAAGTCCATTTTCGCGGACTTGCACCTGCAGACCAAATGTCACAGGTGCGAAAGCACCATAACTAATCAGCCAAAACCACCACAAATGATCCGAAGCCCATCCCAAACTCACTCGAGGCTCCCGAGACCCCATCCAATCACACCAATCAATCCTAAAAAATAACAGGGACCTACTCGATGCCTCAAATCTCATGAAACAACATCGAAACCACAAATTGCACTTGAATTCAAGCCTAAGAAACTAATCCAAAATTTCTAATTCAAAACTTACGTCGAACATGCCTAAACACCTCGGAATGACCTCAAATTTTGCATGCAAGTCCCAAATGACACTATGGACCTATCCCAATTCCCGGAACCCAAATTAGAACCCAATATCAACAATGTCAACTCTCGGTCAAACCTATCAACCTTTTATACCTTCAACTTTCAAACTTTCGCCAAATAGAACCAAATCAACCTAGGGACCTCCAATTCCAAATTCGAACATACACCTAAGTCCAAAATCATCATGAGAACATTTGTGAGAAAATGCTAGTTGGTGTTGTTGGTCTGCAGATCTCGCATTTGTGAGGTTCTGTTCGCAAATGCGAGCCTCGCATTTGTGAGAAAATGCTCGCATTTGGAATGCTGGGAAGGGCAGGGAAACTTCACTTTTGCAAAGTCTTGGTCACTTTTGTGAACTGGGGGGTTATCGCGATTTTGATGGTTTTGTCGCAATTGCGACACTAGGCAATAGGAAGACAACTTCACAAATACAAAGCTTTGTTCGCTTTTGCGAGGGATAGGACCTTCACAAATGCCAAGGTATAGTAGCAGTTGCGACATCTGGGAGGCTCAGGCTCTGGTCGCATTTGCGATGAGTAGTTTGCATTTGGAAATATTGCAATTGCGAACATGATTTTTCAATTGTGATACCTGCAGCTGGGTAAAAGATTGGGATTTCGGGACTTAGCTCATTTTACACTATTTTTGAGACCTAGAATTCATAGAGGCAATTTTTGGAGAGCAATTTCTTCACAACTTCAAAGTTAGTAACTTTAACTTGTTTTCATTTAATTTCCATTACTTTTTCATGAACTTCATTATCAAATCTAATATTTATAGAGTAGAAATTGGGAATTTCTGGTAGAATTTAGCAATTATGTAAAATTGAGACTTAAACCTCAAATTGAGGTTAGATTTCAAAACAAATCACATATTTGGACTTGGGGATAATTGATAATCGGGATTTGATCTTAATTTTGGATTTCGACCACGTAGATCCAGGTTGACTTTTTGTTGACGTTTCCAATTATGTTAAAGATCAAACCTTTTTCTTAGGAGGTTAGTTTATATAGCTTGTTTTTATTAGTTTGTACTATAATTGACTATATTCGGGTAGTTTCGAGTCTTGTTCTAAACGGAAAGTCGTGTTGAGTTATTGAACTTGTTCTGGAAAGAGGTACGTGTTAGTATTTAACCTTGATTTGAGTGAATTAGGACTTGATTGGTCTATTTTCTACGTGATTTATGTGTGGGGACAATGTATATACAAGGTGACTGGTATATATGCATTGTCATGGATTCAAGCATGCGGGGTATACTACTTTATTGTATATCTTTAATTATACCATGTCTTCATTTATTCTATGTTCTTAATTGTTATGTGCTTTTACTTGATACATGTCCTTACTTGTTATATACATTCCTTCACTTATTACATGTCTTTATTTATCACAGGCTTCCACTTATTCGTGCCTTTATTTATTGTCTGCCTTTACTTGTTATATGCTCACATGTTATTAGATATATGCTTCCATTATTTCATGCCTTTACTTGCTTTATTGCCCTTACTTGTTTCATGTTTCACTTTACTATGTTATATTGGATTGCCTTGGAGAATTATACGTTTTAGTTTCCTTTTATGTCATGTTGTGAGATTCGCCGTATTTTATTATTACTGATATATATTGGATCGGGTTGCATACTGCAACAATATATATATATATATATAGGATTGGGTTGCACGTTGCAACTGTATTATTATATATTTGGACCGGGTTTTATGCCGCAATAGTATTGGTATTGATATCTGGATCGGGTTAAGCACCGTAACAGAAATGATGAATTGTGGTTATTGTTGGTTGTTATGATCTGCTACCATATTGTGTTGTAAGACTGTGATGTGACGATATTCCAGGACACCCTGTCATTTATTTTCTTATTCCGTTTGATATGTAGTTATTCGTTTTTCTATGTTATTGCTTTTGTGCTTATTATACATACAAGTCTACACTAAGCGTCTTGTTATAGCCTCATCACTACCTCATCGAGCTTAGGCTCGATACTTACTGAGTACATGGGGTCGGTTGTACTCACACTACACCTCTATATTTCTTGTGTCGATCCCAATATTTGTCCTAGTGATGTTCACAAGCGATTGCTCACACCTGTTCTAGAAGACTTGTGGCAGTGCTGCTTGGCTTCGCAGACCTTGGAGTACCCTTCCTATCTTTTCTGTTGTTTATCTTATATCAGACAATTTTGCATTTCCTTTCAGACTTTATATGTAGTATTATAGTGGCTCATGTATTTATGACACTAGATTCTGGGAATAGTCTTAGACAGTGATGGTTATGAATTTATTATACATTTCATAAGATCTCACTCTTTATTTCTTATTATTGTGTTTTTAAAATTTTAAACTGCTTAATCATTTAGCTACTATTGGCTTGCCTAGCAAGCGAATGTTAGGCGTCATCACGGCTCCATGGTTGGGCTTTGGGTCATGACAAGTTGGTATCAGAACCCTTGGTTTCATAGGTCCCATGAGTCATGAGCAAGTTTAGTAGAGTCTTGAGGATCAGTACAAAGACGTTTGTACTTATCTTCTAGAGGCTATAAGGCTTTAGGAAACTTCACTTTCTTTCTTTATCTATAGTGCGACATTGTTCTATCACTACGGTGAGGAAACGTGCTTCGTCCACAGCTGAGTAGGAACCGGAGCCCCAAGTTGTAGCCACTACCAAGGGTAGGGGCCAGGGCATGGGCAAGGGCAGAGGCAGAGATAGAGGTAGAGCTCAGCCATGAGCACCCAGAGCAGCATCCGTAGTCGAGCCCCAGATAGCTCAGGATAATGAGGTTCCAGATCAGGTTAAGACAGTAGGACCGGCTCAGGTTCCGAAGGGGTTCATTGCTACCCTAGTGCTTTAGGACACCTTAGTCCACATGGTTGGCTTCATGGAGATTATGTCTCAGGCCGGTGTGTTTCCTATAACACCAGCCATTTCTCAGGTCGGGGGAGACTCAATCTCCCTCTACTCATACTCCAGAGTAGATGGCTCATGGTTA
The DNA here is from genome assembly GCF_000715075.1 of Nicotiana tabacum. NCBI lineage: Eukaryota > Viridiplantae > Streptophyta > Magnoliopsida > Solanales > Solanaceae > Nicotiana > Nicotiana tabacum. Next base: position 39,812,587 of record NC_134092.1, read on the forward strand.
CAAGACCGCAGGAGTTCTACCAATTAAGGCAATCAAACCCATTATTTCGACACAGCCTGGGGACAGACCCGCGATGTCAATTGATGAGTTGAAGAGGTTGGACGGGTTCACCAAGTTGTTTCCTCTTCACTTTAGTGGTGCACCTTCAGAGGATGCCCAGGACTTCTTGGACAATTGCCATGTGATTTTGCGCAACATGGGAATAGTGGAGTCCAACATAGTTGATTTAACCATCTTTCAAATAAATGGTCCTGAGATTTCTTTCACTCAGGTAGTGGAAATCGCTAGGAGGTTGAGCGCATTAGATTCCAGGCGAGAGAGGCGACCTCTGATAAGTGGCCACATCATTTTGGAGGATTCAGTGGTGCCTCGTCTAGGTGGTTCCTTTGGTAGAAGTCATCCTATCAGGATGGTACAGTCAGCTATACAGGTCAAACATGGTACTTCTGGCTGCCACAATGCTTATGGGTCTCGTTCTGAGCAGCAAGCATTCAGTGCACCTTCATCCCCCGTTAGTGCACCACTTAGGCTATTCAGGTCATAAGGGTCAGTCTCAGATTTAATAGCCACGTCGGGTGAGAGAACGCTTTGAGTGCGGGTATGCAAGGCATATCAAGGAGTATTATCGCAAGATACAGGGCAACATGTCACATCAGGGCACTCGTGCTATGATTCGGGCACCGGTTGCTTCACCACCCGCTCAACCAGCTAGAGTAGGGGTCAGGTAGCCGAAGAAAGAGGACACCTAGTTAGAGGTGGAGGCTAGTCAGTGAGAGGTCATCCTAGAGGTAGAGGATAAGTTATTGGGGCTTAGCCCCATTGTTATACATTTTTGGGTAGGCTTGAGGCAGAGTCGTCCGATGCAGTTATTACAGGTATTATCTCAGTTTGTCATAGAGATGCTTCCATGTTGTTTGATTCGGGTTCTACATATTCTTATGTGTCTTCATACGTGTCTTTGCATTGGAGTATGCCTTGTGATTCTCTTGATGTTCCTTTTTTTGTGTCTACACTGGTTGGAGATTCCATAGTAATTGATTGTGTACCAGCCTTGTGTTGTCACTATTAATGGTTTTGATACTATAGTAGATATGTTGTTGATGAATATGGTGGATTTTGAGGCCATTCTTGGTATGAATTGGTTGTCTCGTATCACGCTATCTTGGATTTTCATGCCAAGACTATGACTACAGCCATGTAGGTGTTGCCTAGATTAGAGTGGAGAGGGACCCTTGGTCACTCCACTAGCAGGGTGGTTTCATATTTGAAGGCTAGGCATATGGTTTAGAAGGGGTGCCTAGCGTATTTGGCTTACATCTGGGATTTTAGTGTAGAGGTGCCTCCTATGGATTTAGTACTAGTTGTGAAGGAGTTTCTAGAGTTGATTCCTACAGATTTGTCGGGTATGCAATCAATAGGGATATTTACTTTTGCATTGATTTGGTTTCAGGCACTCGGCATAATTTTATTTGACCATACGATATGCCTCCAACTATGTTGAAAGAATTGAAGGATCAGTTGCATGATTTTCTTGACAAAGGGTTCATTAAATCGGTCTCACCTTGGGGGTGTTCCGGTGTTATTTGTTAATAAAAAAGACGGATCGATGAGGATGTTCATTGACTATTTGCAGTTGAACAAGGTCACTTTCAAGAACAAGTATACGCTGCCTGGGATTGATGATTTGTTTGACCAACTTCAAGGTACCAAGGTGTTTTCCAAGATTTATTTGAAGTCTGGCTTCCATGAGGTAAAGATTAGGGCATCGGATGTCCCTAAGACAACTTTTATGACTCATTATGTCAATACGAGTTCTTCGTGATATAATTTGGCTTGACTAATGCTTCAACAGCCTTTATAGATTTGATGAACTAGGTGTTCAAGGCTAATTCCTTCGTGATTGTCTCCATTGATGATATTCTGGTTTACTCCCATAGTAGGGAGGAGCATGAGCAGCACTTGTGGGTTGTGCTTTAGACTTTGAAGGATCGTTAGTTATATTCCAAGTTTTCAAAGTGTGAGTTCTGGTTGGACTTACTTATATGGTCATAACAATAAGGCAACTAATATATCCTCTTGAGTCCGTACTCATCAACCAGATACAAGAATATGCTTCATCCCACAAATGAACAACTAAAAGATGTACCAACACATCCGCATCTAATTCTGGACAACACATCGAGACGATAATCAAATATCCATAACCATTAATAGTCCATCCGCAATATCACAAGTCATCAGTGCATATCTGATACCGAGCGCACAACATCACATACGAGTGACTGGAAGGAAGTCGAAGGTAAGTTCCTAGATGCCTTGTAGCCTCTCGAAGATAAGTATGGACGTTATCATACCGATCCTCAAGACTCTACTAGACACTTGCTCATGACTCGTAGAACTTATGAACCTTAAGCTCTGATACCAACTTGTCACGACCCAAAACACCACCAAGTTGTGATGGAACTTAACCCAATCCTCTAGGTAAGCCAAACTGTATAAGTTCCTACTATAATGAGAAATCATCAATATATTAATAAAACTACAATAGAATTCAATACACTACACCATGGACTGGTAGTACAAGTCATGAGCCATAATGATTTAGATTTACAGAGCCGGTGAAAGGAATAAATACAGCAATTGTTTGAAAGTTACATAAACAAAAATGAAATCCTAAGCTACCATGAACAAAAAAGTAGCATGAATCTGGCACGCTGGTACGTCTCCAATGCAAAGCTCCATCTTCACAACTATTCACCTCCAAAATCTGCATGCAAGGTCTAGAAATGTAGTATTAGTATAACTGACCCCATGTACTTAGTAATTATCTTGACTAACCTTAGAGAAATAGTGACGAGGTTTTAAGTCAAAAGCTACTCACTTTGCAGAACCTGTGCAGCTTTTCTTTTAATCAAATCCACTCGGCCTTATGCCTAGTGTTGTTGATTATAAATATGAAGTCAAGCAATACACCAAAGGAGGGGGACATGAACCTTACCTCCAAACCTATGTCAATTAGGTCACGTACAATGAGTGAAGTTAGACCTGTAAAATGGTACCGTATTCCTTTCCATATTGGGTAGGCCAATGGACCCCCAAAACAAAATTAATCTAGGTCAACTATGCGGAAAGAATGGAAGGACTACTTCCATTTACAAGAGAAACTGTCGCGGCCCGAAATTCCCACCTTTAGGACCATGATGGCGCCTAAGAATTCACTTGCTAGGCAAGCCAACGTTAAAATAATCTTAACCATTTTTAAGCAAATTAAATTAAATAGAAGTCAATTACTAAAATAAAGTGTGGACAACCATAAATACCAAATTATCAAAATACATCCCGAATCTGGGGTCACAAGTACACGAGCTGCTAGAATAATACAATTAAAGGTCTGAATAAAAGTTAAGTTGTTTGAAAGATAATACACAGCTAAGATAAGATAGAAGGGGACTTCAGAATTGCGAACGATGAGCAGTTATACGTCAAGTATCCTCTGAGTAGCTGAATCCGAGCATGTCTATGGTACGCCGCTGGGACCAACTCCAAAATATGCACAAGAAGTGCAGAGTGTAGTATGAGTACAACCGACCCCATGTACTCCGTAAGTGTCGAGCTTAACCTCAATGAAGTAGTGACGAGGCTATGACAGGACACGTACGTAAATAACCTGTACAAGTATATACAAATACGAAACAACAATAACACAATAAATAACAATTTATAAATTTGGGAGGGAACATGCAAAGGGAAGTGTATAGAAATTTTAGTAGGAGAAGTGTCACATAGTAGCCAATTAATTTATCAACAATAAAATGAGCAACTAATAATATAAAAATTGCACGGCACCACCCTTCGTGCTTTTACTCTCATTCCTCCCAGAAACTGATAAATAAATAATAATAATAATTGGCACGGCATCACCTTTCGTGCTTTAATACTCTTTTGGCATGGCATCACCCTTCGTGCTTTTACACTTTCTGAAATTGACACGGCATCACCCTTTGTGATTTTACACTCACCAATGGCACGGCAACACCATTCATGCTTTTACACTCGTCCTTACAATGATAATGATGTTATAGATAATGAAAATAGCACGACATCACCCTTTGTGCTTTTACACTCTTCCTTACCATGAAAATAATAATATAAATTTGGAAGAGTATTTAAATGCGGGGATACACTTATCAATCAATTCAATACTAAAATATCGACTTCACCTTCCAATATATTCAACAATAATTAAATGAATAATAATTTCACGAATAATGATCAAATAATCAATAATAAACTTAAGCAGGAATATCTTAATTAAATTGGCAATTATTCACAATAAACAAATTCCACCAGCATGCTTTGACTCAACCACAACGTATAAGTATTCGTCACCTCACATATATATTGTACTCGCACATTAAATCACGTAAAAAATAGACAAATAAGTCCTACTCCCTCAAGTCAAGGTTAACCACGATACTTACCTCGCTTTGCAACCAAATTCAATAATCCAATAAACATTTACCTAGTGAATTCGTGTCCGAAATCCTCAAATCTACTCATAAACAATTCAATATACTCAATACAAATAGTAGGAATCAATTCCATATGAATTTACTAATTTTTCGGATTAAAATCCGAAATTCATTTAAAAATTCGACAGTGGGGCCCATGTCTCGAATCTCGGGAAAAATTATGAAATCCGAACACCCGTTCCGAGACGAGTCCAACCATATAAAAATTATCAAATTCCGATGTCAAATGGACCTTCAAATCTTAATTTTTCATTTTTGGAAAGTTTTATAAAAATTTCAATTTCTTCCATCTAAATCCGAAATAAAGAATGAATATATACATGGATTTATGAAATATAATCACTTTTGGTTATAGAACACTTACCCAATTCAAAGTCGTAAAAAACTCCTTCAAATCGCCCAAAAATTGAGGTTTTAAAACCCAAATGAAATGAAGAAAAATGGCCATTTTCAACCCCTTAATGTTCTGCCCAGTTCCGCATCTGCGAAAAATGGGCCGCATTTGCGGCAGCGCAGAAGCGCAAGAAGGAGCCGCAGAAGCGAAGAGGTGTGCATTTGCGATCGGCTGTTCGCAGAAGTGGTATCTCACCTGCGATCAAAGCTTCTTAGAAGTGAAGCTTCCTTCCCAGCCTCAACGTTGCAAAAGCGACATTTCCTTCGCAAACGCGGGTTCGCACCTGTGGGAAACATTGCGCAGGTGCGACACACCAGAACCAGACCTGTAATGTTTTACAAAAATGGTCTGAAACTCGTCCGAAACTCACCCGAGCCCCTCGGGACCTCGTTCAAATATTCTAACAAGTCCCATAACATAATGTGTACTTACTCGGGGTTTCAAATCACGTCAAACAACATTGAAATTGCACTTCACACCTCGATTCAGTCTCTTGATTTTTCAAACATTTCACTTTGCAAAACCTGTGCCAAAACATATTAAACGAATCCGGATTGACTTCAAATTTGGCACACAATTCATAAATGACGTAACGGTGTTATTTCAATTTTCGGAATCGGATTCCTACCCCGATATCAAAAAATCAATTTCGTGGTCAAACTTTAGAAATCTTTAGGTTTTAAATTCCTAGTTTCCGTTAAATGGCCATAACTTGAGCTAGGGGCCTCCAAATTAAATTCCGGGCATACGCCCAAGTCCCAAATCACGATACGGACCTACTGGAACTGTCAACACACTGATCCGGATATGTTTATTAAAAATGTTTACCAAAGTCAACTCAATTGAATTTTAAGGCTCTATTTCACATTTTAATCAATTTTTCATATAAAAACTTTTCGAAAAATTATACGGACTGCGCATGCAAGTCGATGAATGATAAAAAGTGCTTTTCAAGGTCTTAGAACAAAAAATTAATTATTAAATTTAAAGATGACCTTTTGGGTCATCACATTATCCACCTCTAAAACAAAAGTACGTCCTCGAACGGAATTAGAAAAGTACCTCAGCTGGTGAAAAGGTGTGGATATTTACTCCGCATGTCCGACTCGGACTCCCAGGTAGATGCTTCTACCGGCTGACCTCTCCATTACACTCAAACTGATGGATAACTCTTAGACCTCAACTGTCGGACCTGCCTAGCTAGAATAACTACCGGTTCCTCTTCGTAAGTCAAATCCTTGTCCAATTGGACTGAGCTGAAATCTAACACATGGGACGGATCACCGTGATATTTTCGGAGCATAGACACATGGAACACCGGATGAACCGCTGATAAACTAGGTGGGTAATGCAAGCCTGTAAGCTACTTCACCCACCCCTTCAAGAATTTCGAAGGGTCCTATATACCTAGGGCTTAACTTGCCCTTCTTTTCAAACCTCATTACACCTTTCATAGGTGAAACCAGGAGAAATACTGTTTCTCCAACCATGAATGTAATATCACGAACCTTATGGTCGACATAACTCTTTTTCCTAGACTGAGCTTTGCGAAGTCGATCCTGAATAATTTTGACTTTATCCAAGGCATCCTGTACCAAATCAGTACCCAACAACCGAGCCTCTCCCGGTTCAAACCAGCCAACTGGAAAATAATATCGCCTCCCATACAATGCTTCATATGGAGCCATCTTAATGCTCGACTGGTAGCTATTATTATAGGCAAACTCCGCAAGTGGCAAGAACTGATCCCAAGAACCTCCAAAGTCTATAACACAAACGCGAAGCATATCTTCCAATATTTGAATAGTGCGCTCTGACCGTCCATCTATCTATGGACGAAATGATGTACTCAACTCGACCCGCGTACCTAACTCATGATGTACAGCCCTCCAGAAGTGTGAGGTAAACTGCGTACCTCGATCCAAAATAATAGACATGGGCACACCGTGCAGGCGGACAATCTCATGAATGTAAATTTCAGCTAGCCGCTCTGAAGAATAGGTAACTGCCACTAGAATGAAATGTGCTAACTTGGTCAACCTGTCCACAATGACCCAAACTGCGTTGAATTTTCTCTAAGTCCGTGGAAGTCCAACAACAAAATCCATAGTGATACGTCCCCACTTCCACTCAGGAATTTCTAACTTCTGAAGTAAACCACCAGGTCTCTGATGCTTGTACTTAACTTGCTGACAATGCAGACACCGAGCTACATATGCAACTATATCCTTCTTCATTCTCCTCCACCAATAATGTTTCTGAAAATCTTGATACACTTTAGCGGCACCTGAATGAATAGAATACTTAGAATTGTGGGCCTCTTACAGAATTAATTCATGAAGCCCTTCCACATTAGGCACACAAATACGACCCTGCATTCGCAGAACTTTATCTTCCCCCACAGCAACCTGTTTGGCATCACCCTGCCGCACAGTGTCCTTAAGGAAGAGTAAATAAGGATCATCATATTGCCACTCTCTGATGCGCTCATATAAATAAGACAGTGCGACTGTGCAAGCTAGAACTCGACTGGGCTCTGAAACATCTAACCTCACGAACTGATTAACCAAAGTTTGGACATCTATAGCTAACGGTTTCTCATTAACCGGAATATAAGCAAGGCTGCCCATACTCACAGCCTTTCTATTCAAAGCATTGGCTACCTAATAAGCCTTTCCGGGGTGATACAAAATGGTGATATCATAGTCTTTCAACAACTCCAACCATCTTCTCTGCCTCAAATTAAGATCTTTTTGTTTGACCAGATACTGAAGGCTACGATAATCAGTAAATACCTTACACTAGACACCGTAGAGGTAATGCCTCCAAAACTACAGTGCATGAACAATGGCCGCCAATTCTAAGTCATGAACAAGATAATTCTTCTCGTGAACTTTCAACGGCCACAACGCATATGCAATCACCTTACCAACTTGCATCAATACTACACCAAGCGCAACACGAGATGTATCACAATACACCGTATAAGATCCTGAACCTGTGGGTAATACCAACACTGGCGTCGTAGTCAAAGCGGTCTTGAGCTTCTGAAAGCTCAACTCATACCCATCTGACCATCTGAATGGGACACCTTTCTGGGTCAGTCTGGTCAATGGGCTTGCTATAAATGTAAACCCCTCCACGAACCGATGATTATAACCTGCCAAACCCAGGAAACCCCGAATCTCTGTAACTGAAGTAGGTCTAGGCCAATTCTGACAGCCTCAATTTTCTTACGATCCACCTTTACACCTTCTGCAGATACAACATGCCCCAAAAAGGCAAATGAGTCTAACCAATATTCACATTTTGAAATTTTGGCGTATAACTGATTATTTTTCAAACTGTGAAGCACACTCCGAAGCTGCTGCTCATGCTCCTCTCGACTGCTGGAGTAAATCAAGATATCATCAATGAACGCAACCACAAAGGAATCCAAATAAGGCTTGAACACCTGATTCATCAAATCCATAAATGCTGCTGGGATATTTGTCAGCCCAAATGACATCACTAGGAATTCATAATGCCCATACCGAGTCCGAAAAGTTATCTTAGGAACATCGGATGCCCTAATCTTTAACTGATGGTAACCAGACCTCAAATTGATCTTTGAAAATACCTTGACACCCTGAAGATGATCGAATAAGTCATCAATTCTTGGCAACGGATATTTGTTTTTGATAGTGGCCTTATTCGACTGCCGATAATCTATACACATCCGCATAAAACCATCTTTCTTCTTTAAAAATAATACTGGTGCACCCCAGGGAGAGACACTGGGTCTAATGAATCCCTGATCAAGCAAGTCTTATAACTGCTCCTTCAATTCTTTCAACTCCAGCGGGGCCATACGGTATGGTGGGATAGAAATGGGCTGAGTGCCTGGAGCTAAATTAATACATAAGTCAATATCTCTGTCGGGTGGCATCCCCGGCAAATCTGCAGGAAATACTTTTGGAAATTCACAATCAACTGGTACTAAGTCCATAGAAGGAACATCCGCACCGGGATTGCGAATATAAGCCAAATAGGCTAGATACGCTTTCTCGACCATACGTCGAGCCTTCATATAAGAAATAACCCTGATGGTAGAATGACCAGGAGTTCCTTTTAACTCTAATCGAGGTAGCCCCGACATGGCTAGGGTCACCGTCTTAGCATGACAATCCAATATAGTACGATAAGGTGACAGCCAATCCATACCCAAGATGATATCAAAATATACCATATCACAAAGTAGAAGATCCACACTAGTCTCAAGACTCCCAATAGTAACCACACACGAACGATAGACATGATCTACCATGATAGAATCTCCCACCGGAGTGGACACACACATATAAGCGCTCAGAGAATCACGAGGCATCACCAGATATGAAGTAAAATAAGAGGACACATAGGAATAAGTAGATCCTGGATCAAATAGAACTGAAGTATCTATGTGGCAAACTGGAATAATACCGGTAATCACGACATCAGATGACTCGGCCTCAGGCCTAGCTGGAGAAGAATAAAATTGGGGCTGGGCCCCACCATTCTGAACTGTGTTTCTAGGACGGCCTCTAACTGGTTGGCCTCCATCTCTAATGGCCTGACCTCCACCTCTAGTTGGCTGAGTAGGCGGTGAAGCAACCAGTGCTAGAATCATTGCACGAGAACCCTGTTGTTGCATGGTGCCTTGAGACCTATGGCACAATCTAGCAATGTGCTTCGGATCACCACAAGTATAACAGGACCTTGGCTATTGTGACTGCTGACCCTGAAACTGACCCTGTCGACCTGAGTAACCACCCTGAAAACTCTGGATCGAAGGTGCACTGATAAGAGCTAGTGGTGCACTGTAGGATGCTTGGAGCACTGAATGAAATGGACTGGGAGGATGACCCCTACCAAAATTACCCCTGCCTCCAGACGAGGCACCACTGAACCCACCGAACTGCTGAGGCCTCTTATTAGACCCCTGTCCTCTTTCCTGTGCAAGAACCATCTCGATCCTCCTAGCAACATTAGCAGCCGCCTGAAAGGAAATCTCACTTTCGGTCTCCTTGCCCATCTGAAGTCTGATATGGTGAGTAAGTCCCTTAATAAACATCTTCACTCTCTCTGCCTTTGCGGGAAGTTAAAGGAGAGCATGACGGGCTAGATCCACAAAACGGGTCTCGTACTGAGTAACAATCATACTCCCCTGCTGGAGACGCTCAAGTTGCCTGCGGAAATCCTCTCTCAATGTGATAGGGAGGAACTTCTCTAGAAATAGCTGTGAGAACTGCTCCCAAGTTAGCGTAGGTGGCCCAGCTGGTCTGGTCAACATAAAATCTGTCCACCACCTCTTAGCGGAACCCGTCATCTGAAATACAGCAAAATCGACTCCATTGGTCTCAACTATACCCATGTTCCGCAGCACCTCATGGCAGCAGTCAAGATAGTCATGTGGGTCCTCAGAAGGTGTACCACTGAAGTGAACTAGAAAGAGCTTAGTAAATTTATCCAGTCTCAATAAGGCCTTGCAAGACATGGCGGCCCTATCACCGGCCTATGCCGCAACAACTAGCTGAACTACCCCAACTGGCGGGGCTACTAGAGCCTGATACTGGGGAGCTATCTGCTCCGGAGCGGGAGTAGTGGGAGTTTGTGTTCCTCCCCCAGCCTGTGAGATGGCCGGTGTCATTGGAAACGTACCATTCTGGGCCACGCCCTCCATAAGACTCACCAAATGGACTAGGGCGTCCTAAAGCATTGGAGTAGCTATGAATCCTTCCAGGACCTGAACTGGTCCAACTGGTACAGTCTGAACTGGAACCTCCTCCTGATGATCCACCTGATATTCTACAACAGGTGTTGTTGCTCGAGCTCTAGACTGAGCTCTACCTCTTCCTCTGCCTCGGAATCCAGCACGACCTCGACCTCGGTCTCTACCCCTGGTCATATTTGCCATCGTGGGCTCTAGTCCCTATTCATCGGTAGATGTATTACGTGTTCTCACCATCTGCGAGAGAATAAGAATAGAATGGTTCAATCATCGATGATAGAATAATATCGCATGACAGATTATGAAAGAAGTGATATTGTTCCTAAACTTCATAGCCTATGAAAGATAAGTACAGACGTCTCTGTACCGATCCTTCAAACTCTACTAAGCTTGTTCGTGACTCGTGAGACCTAAGTAACCTAGTGCTTTGATTCCAACTGTCACGGCCCAAAATTCCCACCTTCAGGACCGTGATGGCGCCTAACATTTCACTTGCTAGGAAAGCCAACGTTAAAAATAATCTTAACCATTTTTAAGGAAATTAAATTAAATACAAGTCAATTAATAAAATAAAGTGCGGAAGACCAAAAATACTGAATTATCAAAATACATCCCCGAATCTGGTGTCACAAGTGCACGAGCTACTAGAATAATATAATTAAAGGTCTGAATAAAATTCAAGTTGTTTGAAAGATAATACACAACTAAGATAAGATAGAAGGGGACTTCAGAACTGAGAACGATGTGCAGTTATACCTCAAGTCTCCTCTGAGTAGCTGAATCCGAGCACGTCTATGGTGCACCGCTGGGACCAACTCCAAAATCTACACAAGAAATGCAGAGTGTAGTATGAGTACAACCGACCCATGTACTCCGTAAGAGTCGAGCCTAGCCTCGACAAAGTAGTGACGAGGCTATGACAGGACACGTACGTAAATAACATGTACAAGTATATACAAATACGAAACAACAATAACACAATAAATAACAATTTATAAATTTGGGAGGGAACATGTGAAGGGGAGTGATATAGAAATTTTAGCAGGAGAAGTGTCACATAGCAGCCAATTAATTCATCAACAATAAAATGAGCAACTGATAATATAAAAATGGTACGGCACCACCCTTCGTGCTTTACTCTCATTCCTCCCATAAACTGATAAATAAATAATAATAATTGGCACGGCATCACCCTTCGTGCTTTTACACTCTCTGAAATTGACACGACATCACCCTTCATGCTTTTACACTCACCAATGGCACGGCAACACCCTTCGTGCTTTTACACTCATCCTTACCATGAAAATGATATTATAGATAATAAAAATGGCACGACATCACCCTGCGTGCTTTTACACTCTTCCTTACCATGAAAATAATAATATAAATCTGGAAGAGTATTTAAATGCGGGGATATACACTTATCAATCAATTCAATACCAGAATACCGACTTCACCTTCCAAAATATTCAACAATAATTAAATGAATAATAATTTCACGAATAATGATTAAATAATCAATAATAAACTTAAGCAGGAATATCTTAATTAAATTGGCAATTATTCACAATAAACAAATTCCACCCGGATGCTTTGACTCAACCACAAAGCATAAGTACTTGCCACCTCACATATACGTTGTACCCGCACATTAAATCACATAGCAAATAGACAAATAAGACCTACTCCCTCAAGTTAAGGTTAACCACGACACTTACCCTGCTTTGCAACCAAATTCCAGAATCCAATAAACCTTTGCCTAGCAAATTCGTGTCCGAAATCCTCAAATCTAATCATAAACAATTCAATATACTCAATTCAAATCGTAGGAATTAATTCCATCTAAATTTACTAATTTTCCGGATTAATATCCGAAATTCATCTAAAAATTGATAATGGGGCCAACGTCTCGAATCTCGGAAAAACTTAGGAAATCCGAACACCCGTTCCGAGACGAGTCCAGCCATATAAAAATTATCAAATTCCGATGTCAAATGGACCTTCAAATCTTAATTTTTTGTTTTTGAAACGTTTTACAAAAATTCCAATTTCTTCCATCTAAATCTGAAATAAAGGATGGATATAGACATGGATTTATTAATCACTTTTGGTTATAGAACACTTACACAATTCAAAGTCGTGAAAAACTTCTTCAAATCTCCCAAAATCGAGGTTTTAAAACCCCAAACGAAATGAAGAAAAGTGGCCATTCTCGACCCCTTAATGTTCTGCCCAGTTCCACATCTGCGAAAAATGGTCCGCATTTGCGGCAGCGCAGAAGCGCAAGAAGGAGCCGCAGAAGTGACGAGGTGCTCATTTGCGATCTGCTGGCCGCAGAAGTGGTATCGCACCTGCAATCAAAGCTTCACAGAAGCGGGCTGTCACCTGCGGCCAAAATTGCGCAGGTGTGACACACCAGAACCAGACCTGCAATGTTTTACAAAAGTGGTCTGAAAACTCACCCGAGCCCCTTGGGACCTCGTTCAAATATTCCTACAAGTCCCGTAACATAATGTGTACTTACTCGGGGTTTCAAATCACGTCAAACAACATCGAAATTGCACTTCACACCTCGATTCGGACTTTTGATTTTTCAAACGTTTCACTTTGAAAAACTCGTGCCAAAACATACTAAACGAATCCGGAATGACTTCAAATTTGGCACACAAGTCATAAATGACGCAACAGAGCTATTCTAAATTCCGGAATCGAATTCTGACCCCGATATCAAAAAGTCAAATTTGTGGTCAAACATTGGAAATCTTTAGCCTTTAAATTCCTAGTTTCCGTTAAATGGCCATAACTTGAGCTAGGGACCTCCAAATTAAATTATGGGCATACGCCCAAGTCCCAAATTACGATACGGAGCTACCGGACTGCACCCTAGAACTCGACAAAACTTATAAATCTCGAATATTCATTCCAATACGAGTCCAAATATATAAATCTAATCCAAAACCAACTCTAAAAATTGCGTTTGATAAGCCCAACAATTGGGTCGGAGGGGCTCGAGTTACGTTTACTTATCCAAATGAAGTAGAGGAAAACTCCCTAAAAATTGCATTTTCCCGAGCTCCAAAACTTTGTGAGAAAAGTGACTAAGTCCCGAAATAAGTAAAAACCAAATACAGCAGATGTCCCTGCCCGAATTAGATGCTAGATAATCTCGAAACTCACATTTGATAAGCCCAACAATTCTTGTAAGATTAAACCAAAGGTAGACTTTTTAATCACCCAATTCGGCCTTAAATGAGGGAGATATGATGTTTTGAAGTTTTAAAGGAAGTTTAAAAATTTTAGGGACATAACTGGTAATTTCGAAATTGTTGCACGAGAAAAATCAGCAATAGAAAAATCTTCATTTTAGCACACAAAACGCATTCGGAACCTCTTAAACACAAACCATATATGCATTGCAATCATAAAACAAGCTACAAACCTTCTCGCACAATCAAAACACAGAAAAGAGATCGTCTTGACCCGATATTGACAATGGTCAACTCTAATTCCTTAACTTAACTAGTCTCCAAACCTATGATCCAGAACACACTCGAGCCCCTCAGAACCCCATTCAATTATACCAACAAGTAAATATACATTATCCAAACTTATCCAAAGGCTTAAAATACCCACGGGAATATCACAACAAAGAATCGAGGCTTAAACCGAATAGAATTTCTCTTAAGTTGTTAAACCTTTATTCTTTCAAAAGAATGTCCAAATCACACTTACACACTTTGAATTATTTCCAAACTTTGCGCACAAGTTTAATTCAACTATATAGACCTATCTCGGAACACCAATTGGAGTCCAGTAACATCAAAGTCAACTCTTAGTCAAACTTATGAATTCTTAAGTTCTTCAAATTGCTAACTTTCAATAAATAGTGTCGAATTCTTCTACGAACCTCCAAAACCAAATTCGAAAATACTTACAAGTCCAAAATTATCATACGAACCTATCAGAATCATCAAAACCCGATTCCGAGTTTGTTTACCCAAAAGTCAAACCTTGGTCAACTCTTCCAACTTAAAGCTTCCAAATCGATAGTCATTCTTTCAAATCAATCCTGAACCACTCGAAAACTAAAACCGACCATACATGAAAGTCACAACATATATTATGAAGCTACTCAAACTCTCAAACCACCGAACAAAATGCTAAAGCTCAAAACGACCAGTCGGGTCGTTAAAAATTATTATGCATCATGGCAGTTAAAGCCTCATGAGAACAATTATCCAGTTCAAGATTTGGAGTTGGCAGCTATTGTGCATGCGCTCAAGATTTGGAGGCATTATTTGTACGATGTGTCACGTGAGGTTTATACTAATCATCAGAGTCTTCAGCACTTGCTCAAGTAGAAGGATTTGAATTTGAGGCAGTGGAGGTAATCAATTGCTTAAGTACTACGATATCACTATCTTGTACATCTGGGTAAGGCAAATATTGTAGTGGATGCTTTGAGTAGGAAGGCAGAAAGTATGGGCAATTTGGCTTTTGTTCTGGTAGGGAGAGGTCTTTGTTTATGGATGTTCAGGTATTAGCCAATTGATTTGTGAGACAGAATATTTTTGAGCCTAGTAGGATTCTTGCTAGTGTGGTTGCACAGTCATCCTTGTTTGAGTGCATTTAGGCTCTCAAATATGATGATCCCAATTTTTTGGTGCTTAAGGACACAATTCAATGAGGTGGTGCTAAAAAGGTAGATATTGGAGATAATGGTGTTATGTGACTTTAGGATTGGCTTATTGTTCCTAATCTTGATGGCTTGAAGGAGTTAATACTTTATAAGGCTAATAATTTGTAGTATTCGATTCATCCAGGTGCTAAGAAGATGTATCATGACTTGAATTAGTATTATTGGTGGCGGAGGATGAAAAAGGACATTGTTGGTCATGTTTCACACTATTCGAATTGCCAACAGTCACAACCCGAAATCCCACCAAACGTCGTGATGGCGCCTTACCCACTCACTAGTCAAGAGAAAACAATAACAATCACAATTCTATAGCAGATTTATCAAATCTTTAATAAATTCCATAATAAAATAAGAAACGGTAATAATCTCAAAGTGATAACATAGATAAAATATGTGAGACAGGGTCTACACGACCACAACTATCTATAAAACCCAAAACTCGGGTGTCACAACCATTACAAGCATCTAACAAGAGTATGTAAAGCCAACAGAATAAAATTGTCTATCTGAAAAAGATAGATAGATAGATAGATAGATAGATAGATAGATAGATAGATAGATAGGGAGGGGGACTTTAAGTGCTGTGAATTGAGCAAGTAGAGCAGCTCAGCACGAAGTCCTCTCAAAGTCAGCTAATGCGTCGGATGAATTCCACTAACATAGACCTCAGAACCTACACAAAAATGTGCAGAAGCATAACATGGGTACAAAATACGGTACTTAGTAAGTATCAAGTATAGCCTCGAAGAAGCAGTGGCAAGGGGTCGATATGGACTCTAACAGTCCAATAATCAGATGAAAGTGTAAATCAAATATATAACAGAGCATGTTGTCATCAAACGAATATGAAAGCACAAACATAGTTTATACAGAATTTAGGCACGCTTCCATAGATATCAGAGATCACATAAGATATCAACAATTCAATCCTTGAATAAGACATAATACATATCAACCATACTGGGATAAATCCACCACATGAGCCAAATATAAATGGATATCCATGATAAGGATCCCACTCTTAATATCTCATAGCATAAATCCATGTGCTTGAGATAGGTTACGTGTCCAACAAGCACCAAAAGAATCATAGGTTCCCACGCTTACAGGGCACAAGGTAACATGGGTAATCACCTGATTCCGAAGGGATGGATCCATATCCAAGCATTGATCATTAATCAACTGTTGCATCGTGCAACCTATTTCAATCATAATAACATCAATAATCGATAATCGATATCCGCTTAAGTTCCTGTAGTGCCAATATCATCAATTTTCCTCAATAACAACTCTCCGCTCATTCATATGGAAAGGAAACAATATAATAAAAGGGCACTGGACATAATAAAAAAAATTGCAGATACAAGCTCGTACGGCTATGGCTAACCATGTAATACAATTTATCACAATGGCTCAATAGATAATTAAGCATGCATAAGTTCAATAATATTATTTAACATGAGTCATTTAAGCCATAAAACCCATCAATCATGGAGCAAATAAGATAAGTGTATGTCTACAGATTTATAATAAAGCTCAACATGGAAAAAATAATCCTTTATGCCAAACCAACAAGTCATAACCCTAGGCGTGCTCCTAAACCATAAATAAAAATTATCACATCGTCATAAACTCAATTTGAACATGGATAATAACTTCACATAATCCAAACAAAGCGTAATCCAAATAAACAATACCATATATGGTTAAAACCTAGTTGCGCATATACGCTTGTCACCTCGTATATACGTGGCTCCTAAATCATGAATCAAGTAACAATCAAGTCACCTATGGGGAGAATTCCCCTTTAAAAAGATAGACAAGAGACTAACCTCTGCCCGACAACCTCAAATCAAGCAAAAATCACCTAAAGGTCCAAACTCAACTCCAAACAGCCCGAATCACCTAAAAGTAACTCAATAACATCAAATAAAGCCATAGTAACCCCCTCCCCGCCAACAAAAATAAAGCTTTGATCTTTGTAAAAATCCCCAAAGGTCAACACAATTACTCCCGAGCCTACACGATCAAAAACCCGAGTCAAGGGGTAGATCCCGACTATCCATAACCCAACGAGTCCAAATATGTGATTAAATTTCAAAACTAAGCTCAAATCGACCTTCAAATATTCAAAATACCATCTCTTAAGTTGTAGACAAAAATCCTAAATTTTCATTTTAAACTCCAAGCCTTAGGTGTAGAAATCCATGAGGATTCAAGATATAAAGCCAAATCCAAGTGAAAATTGCTTACCTCCTAGTGAATTTTCTCTCCAAAATATCTACCTCTCGAAATCTAGGGTTCAAAATATGAGAGAAGGGTTAAATCCCGAAATATAGCACTTAACGTTCTGCCCAGATATACACATCGTGATTGCGAGACGTCATTCACGATCATGAAAGCCAAAATCTGTCCAGGTGGTTCTCCCACTTCGTGAATGCAAAATCTCAATCGTGAATGCGATGCACTGCCCGCCAAGCCTACGCGAATTCAAGAACACCTTCGCAATCGCAAAGGCAATCCCCCTACCTGGAGCTATTCCATCATGAACGTGGCCCTTGCACGCGAACGCGCCAACTCCCATCTCTCTGCGAATCTGACTCCACCAATACGAATACGAAGAGGAAAAATCCTCCTACCAAACTAGAGGAAAATTGTCTGAATTACACCCGGGACCCCGTCCAATCATTCTAATAAGTCCCAATACCTTATCTAAACTTTTTCAAATGCTCAAAACACATCGATATACATCAAAACTAAGAATCGACAACCAAAATCCATCTCATCGTTTACAAACTTTCCAGCTTTGCCAAACTCGGCCGAGACATACCAAATCATTCCGGATTTCAACCAAACTTTGCACACAAGTTCCAAATAACATAAAAAACCTATCTAAAGTCTCGAAACATCAACCAAGCCCCGATATCATCAAAGTCAACTCCCCCATCAATTCTTTGAACTCTCCAAATTGCCAACTTTAGGCAAAAAGATCTAGAATCTCCTAGGAACCTCGATTCCAAATCCGAACATGCGCCGAAGTCCAAAATTGTCATACGAACCTATTGAAATCATCAAACCACCATTCTGAAGTCATCTACTCAAAATTAAAACCTTGGTCAACTATTATAACTTAATCTTCCAACAATGGAACAAAGTATTCCAATTCACTCCAAAACCTTCCCAAAATCAAACCAACCATTCCCGCAAGTCAAGAAATAACATACAAGCATAATGGGAATAACAAATGGGGAAACGAGGCTCAAATACGTGAAATAACCTACTGGGTCGTTACATTCTCACCCTCTAAAACAAACGTTCATCCTCGAATGACTTTAGAATCATACCTAGGATGCCAAAAATGTGGATATCTGCTCTGCATATCATGCTTGACCTCCCAAGTCGCCTCCTCGAGTGGTTGACCTTTCCACTGAACCTTAACTGATGCAATATCTTTTGACCTCAGTTTCTGAACCTACCTGTCTAAAATGGAAACCTACTCTTCTTCATAACCCAAATTCTCATCTAACTGCACATAGCTGAAATCCAGCACATGTGACTGATCCTTATGATACTTCTAAAGCATGGAAACATGAAACACCGGATGAACTCTTGATAATCTTGGTGGCAAAGCAAGTCTGTAAGCCACCCCACCAACCCTCTCTAACACCTCAAATAGACCATTGTACCGAGGACACAACTTGCCCTTCTTCCCAAACCTCATTATGCCCTTTATATGTGAAACTCGAAGAATAACCTTCTCACCCTCCATGAAAGCAGCATCATGAATCTTCTTATCAGCATAACTCTTCTGCCTGGATTGCGTTATACGAAGGAGCTTCTGAATAAATTTCACCTTTCCCAAAGCATCACGAATAAAATCGGTGCCAAACAATCTAGCTCACCAAGCTCAAACCAACCAACTAGATAATGACATCGCCTCCATATACTAGACTGATCGTTGTTGTTATAGTCAAACTCCGCTAATGGTAAAAACTAATCCTCTCCAGCCTCCGAAATCAACAACATATGCCTCAACATGTCCTCAAAAGTTTGAATGGTCCGCTCAGACTGCCCATCTGCCTGAGGGTGAAATATAGTGCTCAACCCAACCTGTATGCCCAACTCACGCTGAACAACCCTCCAATATGCAAAATAATTTGAGTTCCCCGATTCGAGATGATAGAAATGGGCACACCATGCACGCGGGCAATCTGTCTGATGATGATCTTAGCCAACTACTATAAAGTGTAAGAAGTCATGACCGTAATGAAATTATCAGACTTGGTCAGCCTATCCACAACGACCAAAATAGTGTTAAATCTCCTCAAAGATCGTGGCAAACCTACCACAAAGTCCACATTAATACGTTCCCACTTTCACTCCGATATCTTTAACCTCTAAAGCAAACCATCCACTCTCTGATGCTCGTACTTGACCCATTGATAATTCAAACACCGCAACACTTATCCAACAATGTCATTCTTCATCCTCCGCCACCAATAGCGCTGCTTCAAATTACGGTACATCTTCGTAATGCCTGGGTGGATAGAATACCGCAAACTATGAGTCTTTTCAAGAATCAACTCCCTCAACCTATCCATATTAGGAACACATATCCAACCCTGAAGCCTCAATACACCATCATCATCGATAGTCACCTCCTTGGCATTACCTCCCAAGACATTGTCCTTAAGGACAAACAAATAGGGATCATCATACAAATGAGCCTTGATGTACTCAAATAAGGATGAATGTGACAAAACACAAGCGAGAACCTTGTTAGGCTCAGAGTTATCCAACCTCAAAAATATATTGGCCAAGGCCTGAACATCCATAGCCAAAGGCCTTTCCACAGCTGGAATAAATGCCAAACTCCCCATACTCTCCGCCTTTCTGCTCAAGGCATCAACTACTATATTAGCCTTGCCCAGATGATGAAGAATAATGATATCATAGTTCCTCAACAACTCCAACCACCTCCGTTGCCTCAAATTCATATCCTTTTGCTTGAATAGGTATTGAAGACTCATATGATTCACGTAAATCTCACAAGACATGCCATATAAGTAGCGCCTCCATATCTTGAGCACATGAATAATAACCGTTAATTCCAAATTATGCATCGAATAGTTCTTCTCATAGGGCTTCAATTGGTGCGATGCATAGGCAATCACCCTATCATCCTGTATCAACACACATCCAAGGTAAACACGCGAGACATCACAATAGACAATGTACATCCCCTATCCTAAAGGTAATACCAAAACTAGAGTCGTAGTCAAGGCAGTCTTGAGCTTCTAAACGCTCTCATCACACTCCTTAGACCATATAAATGTAGTTCCCTTCTAAGACTGCTTGGTCAATTGGACTGCAATAGACGTAAATCGCTCTATAATGTGACGACAGTACCTAGATAAACTCAAGAAGCTTCTGATCTCTATGGCGGTATAAGGTCTAGGCTAACTCTGAACTGCCTTAATCTTCTATGGATCCAACTTGATCCCATCACTAGATACCACATGGCCCAAGAACATCACCTAGTCTAACCAAAAATCAAACTTGAAGAACTTAGCATACGGTTTCTTCTCCCTCAAAATCTGAAGTGCAATCCTCAAATGCTGCTTGTGCTCCTCAACACTACGAGAATACACCAAGATATCACAATTAACACAATGACAAAATAATCCAAATAAGGCTAGAACACATTGTTTATCAAATGCATGAAAGCTACTGGGGCATTAGTCAACCCAAAAGACATCACCAAAAACTCATAATGTCCATATCGAGTCCTAAAAGCCATCTTAGAGATGTCTAAAGCCCTAATCTTCAACTGGTGATACCATGATCTCAAGTCGTTCTTTGAGAATACTTTAGTGCCCTGAAGCTAATAAAACAAATCATCAATGCATGACAATGGATACTTGTTCTTACGGTAACCTTGTTCAACTGCCTATATTCACATTCGCATAGAACTATCCTTCTTCTTAACTAATAACATCGGTGCACCCCATGGAGATACACTAGGCTTGATGAACTCCTTATCAAGCAACTCTTGTAACTATTCTTTCAATTCCTTCAACTTGGTTGGAGCCATGCTATCGGTGGAATAGATATGGCTGCGATCCCGATACCAAATCAATACCAAAGTTAATATTCCTATGGGGTGTCATTCCTGGTAGGTCTATAGGAAACACATTCGAAAACTCCCTAACTACTGAAGCTGACTCAACAATAGGAGTAACAACACTAATATCTCTAACAAAATCAAAACACATAAAACACCCTTCTCAACCATCTGTTAAGCCTTCAAAAATGAAATTACTCTAATAGGAGTGTGACCAAGAGTACCCCTCCATTCCAACCTATAAACCCCGGCATAGCCAACGTCACGGTCTTAGCATGAAAATCAAGAATAGTATGGTACGAATATAACTAAT
The DNA here is from genome assembly GCF_000715075.1 of Nicotiana tabacum. Classification (NCBI taxonomy): domain Eukaryota; kingdom Viridiplantae; phylum Streptophyta; class Magnoliopsida; order Solanales; family Solanaceae; genus Nicotiana; species Nicotiana tabacum. The sequence goes on from NC_134092.1 coordinate 39,834,398, forward strand.
TCATACCCAAAACCACATCAAAGTCCACCATACTAAGCAATAATAAGTTACCACTAGTCTCATAACCCCCAATAGTAACCACACAAGACCAATACACACGATCCATTATAATAGAATCACCAACAGGTGTAGACACATGAATAGGAATATCAAGAGAACCAGAAGGCATATCCAAATAAGGAGCAAATTGAGATGACACATAAGAATTAGTAGACCCCGGATCAAACAACTCAAAAACATCTCTATGACACACCGGAACCATACTTATGATCGCAGCATCAAAGGCCATCGCCTCGAGTCTACCCGAAACCATAGCAACGTACCTGGCCGCGAGTGGTCTAACTAGCACCAACCTGACCTCCCGCTCTAGGGCATCCTCTAACTGCTTTCCCTCCCCCCTAGCTTTCTGAGAAGAGGGTGATGCAACTGGCGCCGGAACTACAAACTGAGAACCCTGATGAGGTGCGCTTATACTAAGCTTGGGGCAATACTTCCTCACATTTCCCAACTCTCCACACTCATAGAAATCCCTGGCTAAATAAGGCTATCGAGATTGAAACTACCCCTAAGAATCGGAATACCCACTAAAGGAACCTGAACAGACGGAGCACGGTATGAACTCACTGAAAGAGCACTAAAGGATGACGGAACATGAGAAATAAAATATGATCAGGATACGTACTTCGGGCCTCGTGCTTCACATACTAAGCTGGCCTACCATGATGTTCCCTACTGATCTAATTTCTCGTCCGAGATGAGGTACCCCTGAAACTGCTAGAATGACGATGCCTCTTGTCCTTCGTCATGACCTCTCTACTCTTGCTGTGAACACGCTCGATCCTCCGAGCTATCTCTACTGCTTGATGAAAAGTAGTCCCCAGCACTAACTCTCGTGCCATGGTAACCTGATATCATGAGTCTAGCCATCATAAACCACCGCACCTTATCTGCCTTGATGGGGATCAAGAAAATTGCATGTCGAGACAACTTTGTGAATCTCGCATCATACTCAGTCACTAACATATGATCCTACTGAAGGTTCTTGAACTGGCCTCTCAAATCACCATTCCTGGTGAGTAGGATATACATCTCATGAAATAGGTGTGAAACTGAGCCCATCTAAGAGGAGATGAACCGGCAGGCATGCCCAGCTCACAAGTATACCACTACCTCCTAGTAGCTCCTGTAAACTGAAAAGCAGTGAAATCCACTCTGTTATACTCAACCAAGCCCAGGATGCGAATCATCTGGAGATATCTATATAGAAATTCCTAGGGATTCTTTGAATCACTACCCTCAAAGTGCAGAGGAAATGTAATGACCGACCGGTCGTTTTGAGTATTATAGCCTCGTTCCCCCACTTACTACTTATCATGTGTACAATATTAATTATGCAACTCGTCGGTGAGGGTTCAAAATGAATTGGAACACTTAGTTCCAAGATTTAAAGCTTAAATTGAAATAGTTTATCGGATGTTGACTTATGTGTAAATGACCCCGGAATAGAGTTTTGATGTTTCCAATAGCTCTGTATGGTAATTTCAGAGTTATGAGTGTGTATTGATATTTATTTTGAAGTCCGTAGTTGAATTTGTCTTGAAATGGAGAAAATAGGAAATTTAAGTTTGGAAGTTTGACCGAGGAGTTGACTTTTTGATATCGGGATCGAATCGAGTTCTGAAAATTTTAATAGATCTGCTATGTCATTTATGACTTGTGTGAAAAATTTGAGGTCAATCGGACATGATTTGATAGGTCTCGGCATCGAATGTAGAAGTTGAAAAATTCTTAGTTTCATTAAGCTTGAATTAGGGTATGATTTGTGGTTTTTGCGTTGTTTGATATCGGATGGGCCTAGGGATTGCAAAATGAGATTTGGGGATTTTAAGGTCGAGTTATTTTCGGAATTTGGTAAATTTGGTATGGCTAGACCCGTGGTTGAATGGGCGTTCATATTTTATAACTTTTGTCGGGTTTCGAGATATGGGCCCTACTAGTAATGTTTGTGGTAAAATTAGTATTTTGATATGGAATTAATTCCTATAATTTGTGTTAACTGAATCGAATTAATTGTGGCTAGATTCGAGCCGTTCGGATGTCGATACGCGCATGATGGAATTTCTGGAGCATTGTTTAGCTTGCTCGGTATTGGACTCGGCTTGTTCGAGGTAAGTAACGCTTCTAACCTTGGAGCCAAGGGTATAAACCTTGATTATATGGGTTATGTGTTTAGTGTTAAGGTGACGCACATGCTAGGTGACGGGCGTGTGGGCGTGCACCGTGTGAACTGTGACTCCGTTATTTCTGTGGTACTGTGTAGTTACCTGAACTTATCTGTAATCATGAAATCTATACGTACTAGAGTTATCGAGTTGTGATTCATGTTAGAAACGTGTCTAGACTATATATACTCATCATGTTGGGACCCACTATGGTCACTAATGTTGTTGAGTTATTTGCTTATATTCCAATTTCATACTCAGTCATGTTCATTCATTGCATATCATATCTTAGTCTTTGTTTTTATTTATTGATACATCATATCTTCATTTTGGGTTAGTCTCATGACATTGTGGGCCCGAGAGACTGGAGAGATTGATGATTGGGTAAGGCCGAGGGCATGATTTTGATATATTTATACCATAGCACGTGAGTTGTCCGTGAGCACGTGAGTTATCCGTGCGGATCTAAATATTGATACTATAGCACGTGAGTTGTCCGTGCAGCACATTATTTGTCCGTACGGATCCAGATATTGATACAATAGCAAGTGAGTTGTACGTGCAGCACGTGAGTTGTCCTTGCTGGATTGTAGCGCTTGAGCTGAAGGAGCCCTTCCGGAGTCTGCACACACCCCCAGTGAGCGTAGGTACCTATTGAGTGCGAGTGCCATGTGATTGGGAGGACTGAGTGTATTGATACTCTGAGAGTATGCATATGGTTGTTCACTATGTTGCATTACATTGACATGCACACTTGACATACAGTCATAGAGATGCATTTTCCTCATGCTATACGATATTGTGTCATTAATGACTTCACATGCACATTGACATTTAGGCATAGAGATATAATTTTCCTAATGCCATTTTATAATGAAACATTTACCTGCTGAACAAGTTTGGAAGGAAAAATCATTATTTTGCAAACTTACTCATATTTTGGTGCTTTCGATAAAAGATTTGGGTTTTCACTGATATACTTGAAAAACATGCCTATTTTCTAGAATTGTGAACGAGTTGAACATTATATTTCTGAGTTATTTCCTGTACCACTTTTTATTATATTGTTATGAGCTGTTGTTGGCTATTGGTGTTGGGCTTTGACTTGTGTAACCGCTCGTCACTACTTTCAACCTAAGATTAGGTTTGTTACTTATTGAGTATATGGGGTCGGTTGTACTCATACTACACATCTACACCTTGCGTGCAGATATTAGATGTTGATGCTGCTATGATCGACGGGAGCTGGATTTAAAGATGTACCAGTGTTCTGGTCGTAGCTGCCTCTTGTTCATGGTAGCCTTAGATATAAAAAAAATTATGTACATTTCGAACAGATGATGTATTTATTTCATATCAACTTTGTAAATTCTAATCTTAGAAGCTCATGATTTATACTACTAGTCCTTGGGGCATGTATTTGATTTAGTTAAATATTAATTGAACTAAAAATTTATTAATTGGCTTACCTGACGGGTTGGGTTAGGTGCCATCACGACTAGGTAGATTTTGGGTCGTGACAAGGTGGTATCAGGGCTCTAGGTTCATAGGTTCTTCAAGTCATGAGCAAATGTGTAGTAGAGTCTTACGGATCGGTATGATGATGTCCATACTTATCTTCGAGAGGCTATAAGGCATTTAGGATAATTTTCCATCTTTCTTTCCTTATCGTGTGAAATTGATTCAACTTGAAACATAACTCTTTGAATTCCTTTCATGCATTCGTGTGCGCATGTGAGCGCTCGGTATCCGCTATGCATCGCCAGCTTGTGATTCTATGAACGAGGTTCGAAATATATATTCTGTGTTTTGGTAATGGCCTAGTCTAGGGGACTTGAGGCCAGGTTTAGACCGCATCTTAGGCTCTATAGCTTCAGTTGTGTGAACTTGTACATTTGGACTCATATGTCCGGTAATATCCCTATGAATGGAATTTGTGGCTCGATGAGCGGTTGAAAGGTTATATGATAAGTATGATGTAACTACGGGATGTGTTAAGATGGTTTTAATGTGACAAGAAGTGTTTCCCTGGAATGTAAAGAGGTCCATTAGGTGCTTGATTTTCGTTGTGATGTGGCGTACGGTCTCGAGTTGTGAGTGTGTTAAAGGATCTGTCATACAGTTTAGTTGTGGAGCGAATTACATTTTCATGTCGTGTTGATGAGTTCAAACTCAGAAAGATTTGCATAGTAATGGTGGCTGCGAAAGGGTATAACAAGATGCCAATTTGAGGCTAAACAGGTGGATTATCTTCTGCAGAGTAATCTACATGGTGTGTTCTTTATAATGTTGAGTGGAGAGCTTTTTTATCTACCAGTGGGGTATGTGTTGAGATTTGAATTTGAATCCGGTTGAGAAAGTTGAATTGACTGTCAAGAGAATAAATGCGAGTTTAGCGAATGATTGAGGTTTCTCATGGTTGGTGTTGCATAAGCTTAAGAATAATTTTCGTTGAACTGAGTGCGGTATTATGGCAGTAATTGAGTATATTTATTGTGGGTTATGGAACGTTTTGTTCTATGGCTTTGAGCCAAGTGGGGGAGCCTACTGCGGACGGTTTAATTTCATGGTTATATATTAAATTTTAGTTCTGGTTTGGGACATACTTGTGGATCAGTTATGACTGCTGAGGTCAAGGTCGAGGATGACTCGAGCAAGGAAATTCCTGAGTACGGGTACTATTACACTTTATGAAAATATAAAAATCATGGAATAATTAAGTGGTTATTTGAAGGATGTAGTGCGCACGGAGTATGAATTTGATTGGTGGTGCTAAGGCAGGGTTACTTCTTTGGGTGTTGTTATGCTAATGGGGTATGTGTCTTTCGGCCCGTTTGGGCGGTGCAATTTAGATTTGAACAAAGTGGGTGACTCTAGAGAAGGTTCTAATCGATTCAAAATTGTATAAGTGGCAATTAAAAAATTTTTGGATTCGTATATTTCTAGAATCGGTTATTTACATTGGATGGTGTTGGAACTTGCGGTAATTCTGTATGACTATAGATTCTACATTTCAGTATAATAAAGGGAAGAGGAACAATTTTAAATTCACATAAGGTCTTTCAGAGTGGATGTCTCAGTTGTGGTGCTACTTGTTAAAGTTGCGGGATGGTTCTCTCGTTTGAGTTATTTTTCCATTTTGGGGTACATTTGAATTGTTGCTTATGGTGCACGAACTGTGTGGGTTGTGGTTTTATGATGTATTGGCATGGCATGTCTGTGGAATAGTTGTGTTTGATAATATAAGGTCATTGGACCTATAATAGGTACTATCAGAATTGATTACGGTATATTTGGGAGAATAATATCGAAAGTCAGCTTAGAAAGTGATTATGGTTTTGGTTGGGGAGAAAAAGCTCCATGGCTTGTTGATCTGATAAGTGGTTATGAGATAACGCGTGTTTATTTCATTATCGGCAATGTACGAAGGTTTTGGAATGAGGTTTTGTTGTTATGGGGTTTAATACTAGTACCAGGTTGGTTTTGAGTAGTTATTGTGATCGGAAGTGGTGCTGCGAGTATGCGAGTTGTGTAGTATGTTATGTGATTATATATGGGGTTATGGCTATGTCTTGATACAGTATTTTCAACCTTATACAGTGTGTAGATGTGAGATTCGGGTAGAGAAAAGAAATTCTGAATGTTGGAAATTGAATTCCATGGTTATGGGATAAGGTTGAATTAATGATTTTCAGTTGTGTTGTGTTGTCAGGCCTACAAAGAATAGGGTGACGTGAGATCACCCCCGAGTATGTGCGTGGTAGGGTGGAACATTGATTTAAAGGCTTAGGGACAACTCTTGGCATGTTCGAGGACGAACGTATGTTTAAGTAGGGGAGAATGTAATGACCCGACCAGTTATTTTAAGTATTACAGCCTCGTTCCCCCATTTACTGCTTATCCTGTGTTCAATATTAATTATGCGACTCGTTGGTGAGGGTTCAGAATGAAGTGAAACACTTAGTTCCAAGATTTAAAGCTTAGTTTGAAATAGTTGACCGGATATTGACTAATGCGTAAATGACCTCGAAATAGAGTTTTGATGAATCCAATAGCTCTGTATGGTGATTTCAGACTTAGGAGTGTGTCTGGATATTTATTTTGACGTCCGTAGTTGAGTTTGGTTTGAAATGGCAAAAATAAGAAATTTATATTTGAAAGTTTGACAGGGGAGTTGACTTTTTGATATCGGGGTCGGAATGCAGTTCTAAAAATTATCATAGATCCGCTATGTCATTTATGACTTGTGTGCAAAATTTGAGGTCAATCGGACATGATTTGATAGGTCTCGGCATCGAATGTAGAAGTGGAAAAATTCTTAGTTTCATTAAACTTGAGTTGGGGTATGATTCATGGTTTTAGAGTTGTTTGATGTGATTTGAGGTTTCGAATAAGTTCGTATGATGTTTTAGAACTTGTTGGTATATTTGGTTGAGGTCTCGGGGGACTCAGGTGAGTTTCGGATGGTTAACGGATTAAATTTGGACTTAGAGAAAATTTGAGAATTCTCCCTTCTGGTGCAATCGCACCTGCGGACATTTTCTCGTAGGTGCGAGCTCGCAGAAGCAAGTTGTCCATCACAGATGCGGCCAGGCATGGGCTGGGGTTGTGATCGCAGAAGCGGGCAGGTGGACCTCAGAAGCGGGTCGTACCTGCAGGAGTTTGATCGCAGAAGCGCAAGGGCGCTTGGTGTGGCATCTCCGTAAATGCGAACTCGCAGAAGCGACTTCTGGGGGCCAGAAGCAGAGGCACTGAAGGCCTTGGCAAACCACAGAAGCGGTTTGTTTCTCGCACCTGCGAGACTGTAGAAGCGGCTAAGTGAGTCACATGTGAGGAACCCCTATGTCGTATACGTTTCGAAGGGGTTCCGAGTGTTTGTCATTTTTGGACATTTCCAACATGGTTTTGGGGCGAATTTCAGAGAGAATTTATGGGAAACTTGAGGTATGTCACTTGTGATCATTGTCAATAATATTGGATTATCATTGAGTATTTCGACTAGATTACGTGGTTTTGAGGTAAAATTAGAGGATTTGGGCCTAAGGATTGCAAAATGAGATTTGGGGATTTTAAGGTCGAGTTGTTGTCGGAATTTGGTAAATTTGGCATGGCTGGACTCGTGGTTGAATGGGCGTTCATATTTTGTAACATTTGTCAGGTTCTGAGACGTGGACCCCACTGGCTATTTTTGAGTGTAATTTCAGATTTTCGTGGGAAAATTTGTATTTTGATATGGAATTAATTCCTATAATTTGTGTTGACTGAATTGAATTAATTGTGGCTAGATTCGAGCCGTTCAGATGTCGATATGCGCAGAATGGATTTCTGGAGCATTGTTTAGCTTGCTCGATATTGGACTCGGCTTGTGCGAGGTAAGTAACTCTTCTAATCTTGGAGTTGAGGGTATGAACCCTAATTATACTTGTTATGTGTTTGGTGTTGAGGTGATACACATGCTAGGTGACGGGCGTGTGGGCGTGCACCGTGTGAACTGTGACTCCGTTATTTCTGTGGTACTGTGTAGTTACCTGAACTTATCTTTAATCATGAAATCTCTACATACTAGAGTTATCGAGATGTGATTCATGTTAGAAACCATGTCTAGACTATATATACTTATCCTATTGGGACCCACTGTGGTCATTACTATTGTTAAGTTATTTGCTTACATTGCAATTTCATACTCAGTCATGTTCATTCATTGCATATCATATCTTAGTCTCTATTTTTATTTATTGAGACATCATATCATCATTTTGGATTAGTTTCATGACATTGTGAGCCCGAGAGACTGGAGAGATTGATGACTGAGTGAGACCGGGAGCTGATTTTGAGATATTGATACTATAGCACGTGAGTTGTCTGTGCAGCACGTGAGTTGTCCGTGTGGATCCAGATATTAATACTATAGCACGTGATTTGTCCATGCAACACGTGATTTGTCCGTGCAGATCCAGATATTGATACTATAGCAAGTGAGTTATACGTGCAGCACGTGAGATGTCTGTGCGAATTGTAGCGCTTGGGCTGAAGGAGCCCCTCCAGAGTCTGTACACACCCCCAGTGAGCGCAGGTACCTATTGAGTGCGAGTGCAAGTGTCGTGTGATTGGGAGGACTGAGTGGATTGAAACTCTAAGAGTATGCATATGGTTGTTCACTATGTTGCATTGCATTGACATGCACACTTGACATACAGTCATAGAGATGCATTTTCCTAATGCTATACGATATTGCGTCATTCATGACTTCACATGCACATTGACATGTAGGCATAGAGATGTACTTTTCTTCATGCCATTTGATAATGAAACATTTACCTGTTGAACAGTTTTGGAAGAAAAAATCACGATTTTGCAAACATACTCATATTTTGGTGCTTTCAGTAAAAGATTTGGGTTTTCACTGATATACTTGAAAAGCATGCCTATTTTCTGGAATTGTGAACGAGTTGAACATTATATTTCTAAGTTATTTCCTGTACCAATTTTTATTATATTTTTATGAGTTGTTGTTGGCTATTGGTGTTGGGCTTTGACTTGTGTACCTGCTCGTCACTACTTTCAACCTAAGGTTAGGTTTGTTACTTATTGAGTACATGGGGTCGGTTGTACTCATACTACACTTATGCACCTTGCGTGTAGATATTGGATGTTGATGTTTTTGTGATCAACGGGAGCTGGATTTGAGGATGTACCTATGTTCCGGTCGTAGCTGCCTCTTGTTCATGGTAGTCTTAGATTTATAAAAATTTGTTTATGTACATTTTGAATAGATGATGTATTTATTTCATACCAGCTTTGTAAATTCTAATCTTAAAAGCTCATAATTTATACTACCAGTCCTTGCAGAGTGTATTAGAGTCAGTTAAACATTAATTGAATTGGATAGTTATTAATTGGCTTACCTGACGAGTTGGGTTAGGTGCTATCATGACTCGGTGGATTTTGGGTCGTGACAAGAAACAACCTCTAAAATCTCTCTAACCTCTTTTGATCATCAAAAACCATGGAAGGCAAGGTCTCAGATCTATGTGCTATTGGAGTACGAGTCATAGGGGTCTGAGCTCCCATCCTACCTGTAATGTGGCTGGAGCCACTCTAGGCTGGGTCAATGCATCGATGAAACTAACCATCTTGGCCATAGCCTCCTGAAACACGGGAACAACAGCCAAACCCTCAGGCTGCTGAGCATGCACTAGAACCTCAACATGCTTATCTATAATTTGAACCTCCTCCTACTCCGCAGGTGGGTCCGCTGCAACTTCCTTGACCGGCCCACGGGCCCTGATGGATACTCCACCTCTAGTTGTAATAGTACGACCTCTAGCAGGAATCTTGATGCCACCCCGGCCTCTGCCTCTCTCGGCTACAACTGATGGTATTGCCCCTGCATCCTCTACTACTACTGAAGCGTGAATTCTCACCATCTATGAGAGAGTAGAAGGAAAGATTTAGACTCAAGCCAATAAACAATGCACGATGAGGAATCAAGAAACAAAAGTTTTCCTAAAGCCATATAGCCTCTCGAAGATAAATATAAACATCTATGTATCGATCTGCAAGACTCTACTAGGCTTTCTTGTGATTTGTGATAGCCCTTAGAACCTAGTGCTCTGATACCAACTTTTCACGACCGAAAATCCCACCAAAGATCATGATGGCGCCTAACCCGCTCGCTAGACAAGCCAACATAATAACAATCACAATTCTAAAGCAGATTTATCAAATCTTTAGTAAATTCCATAATATAATTATAAACAGTAATAATATCAAACTGATAACATAGATTAAATATCTAAGATAGGATCTACACAATCACAATTGTCTATATAGCCCAAAATTTGGGTGTCACAACCATCACAAGCATCTAACAAGAACATGTAAAGCCAAGAGAATAATATTGTCTGTCTGAAAAAGATAGAAAGACAGACACTCAGACAAACAGATAGACATGCAGACACGCAGACACACACACATACACATAGACAGACACACAGACACACACACATACACACAGACAGACACGCGGACAAACAGACAAACACACAGACACGCAGACAAACACGCAGACAGACACGCATACACACAGACAGACACACAGACACAGAGACAAACACACAAAATCTCACCACACTTGGAGAGGCATTCCAAGTGTTGCAAATCGAGAAAGTAGAGCAGCTCACCACAAAATCTCCTCAAAGTCACCTACTACATCGGGTGAATGATACTAATACCAGCCTCAGAACCTACACCAAAATATTCAGAAGCGTAGCATGAGTACAAAATATGATACTCAGTAAGTATCAAGTCTAGCCTTGAAGAAGTATTGGCGAGGGGTCGATATCGACTCTCTAACATTCCACATAAGATATCAACAATTCAATCCTTGAATAAGACATAATACATATCAACCATACTGGGATAAATTCTTTCATCCCAAATATATATATATATATATATATATATATATATATATATATATATATATATATATATATATGAATATGCATGCTTAGGATCCCACTCTCAATATCTCATAGAATAAATCCATGTTCCTCACACAGGCCACGTGTCCAACAAGCACCAAAAGAATCATGGGTGTCTATACTCACAAGGCCCAAGGTAACATGGGTAATCACATGACTCCAGATGGATAGATTTGTATCCAAGAATTGATCATTAACTGACCATTAATCAATCATTGCAGCGTGCAACCCGCCCCAATCATAAATAATCGATAATCAATATCCGCTCAAGTGGTCGTAGTACCAATATCATCAATTTTCCTTAATAGAAACACTCCACTCATGCATATGGAAAGGAAACAATATAGTAAAAGGTCACCAGACATATTAATAACAAGAATCTAGATAGAAGCTCATATGGATAAAAGATGGCTATGGCTAACTATGTAATTCAATTTATCACAACGGCTTAATAGCTAATTAAGCATATGTAAGTTCAATCATATTATTTAACATGAGTCATTTAAGCCATAGAAACAATCAATCATGGAGCAAATAAAACATGTGTATGACTATGGATTTATAATAAAGCTTAACATGGCAAAAACAATCTTTTATACCAAACCAACAAGTCATAAACCTAGGCATGCTCCTAGAGCATAAATACAAATTATCACGTAGCCATACAGTCAATTTGAACATGGATAATAACTCCACATAATCCAAACAAAGCATAATCCAGATCAACAATACCGGATATGGTCAAAACCTAGATGCGCATATACGCTTGTTACCTCATATATATGTGGATCGTAAATCATGAATCAAGTAGCAACCAAGTCACCTATAGGGATAATTCCCTCTTACAAGAATAGACAAGAGACTTACCTCCGCCCGGCAACCTTAAATCAAGCAAAAATCACCTAAATGTCCAAACTCAACTCTAAACAACCCCAATTCATTCCCAAAAAAAAAACTCAATAGCATCAAATAAAGCCCTAGGAAACAACCCCAAATAATAAAGGTTCGATCTTTATACAAATCTCCAAAAGTCAACAAAAATACCCCCGGGCCTACATGGTCAAAATCCAAGTCAAGGGGTAGATCTCAACTATCCATAATCCTATGAGTCTAAATATGTGATTAGATTTCAAAAGAAAGCACAAAATCGACCTTCAAATCTTCAAAATACCATCTTTTAAGTTGTAGACAAAAAACCCAAATTTTCCTTCAAAAATCCAAGTTTTAGGTGTAGGCATGGTGATTCAAGATATAAAACCAAATCCAAATGAAAATTTCTTATTTCCATATAGTAGTGAATGTTCTCTTCAAAATCTCCACCTCTCGAAGTCTAGGGTTCAAAATATGAGATAATGAGTACAATTCAAAAATTATAACACTTAATGTTTTGCCCAGTTATACACATCGCGATCGCTGGACATCGAGCAGCTGCTGCTCCCACTTTGCAAACACGAAACCTCAATCACGACTGCGCTGCACTGCCTGCCAAGGTTCCACGAACGTGAGACCACTTCCGCGATTGCGAAGGCAATCCCCTTCCCTGGCACCACTCTTTCGCGAACTTGGCCCTTGTATGCGAATGCGATGCTTCTGATCCATCTCTCTACGAATGCGACTCCACCAACGCGAATGCGAAGAGGAAAAATCCTCCTTCCCATTCCTTCTTCTCTGTGATTGTGAGACAAGCTCCGCAATTGCGCACTGCTAAACATAAGAAAACCAGCAATGCCAAACTAGAGGAAAATGGTCTGAAACCACCCCGAATCACACCCAAGTCCCTCAGGACCCCATCCAATTATGCCAAAAAGTACCAATAGCTTATCCAAACTTGTCCAAATTCTCAAAACACCATAATTAACATCAAAACCAAGAATCGACAATCGAAATCCATGAAAGTTTCCAAACTTTCCAACTTCCCCAAACTCGTCAAAAACATACAAAATCATTTGAAATTTCAACAAAACATTGCACACAAGTTCCAAATGATAAAATGAACCTATCCAAAGTTTCAGAACACCAACCAAACCTCAATAATATCAAAGTCAACTCCCAATCAACTAAGTCCAAATCTCCTAAGAACTTCTTATTTCAAAATCGAACATACACCCAAGTCCAAAATTACCAAAGAAACCTAATGGAATCATCAAACCACGATTCTGAGGTCATTTACTCAGAAGTCAAACCTTGGTCAACTCTTATAACTTAAGCTTCTAATAATGGAACTAAGTATTCTAATTAACTCCCAAACCTTCCCAAAATCAGACCAACCATTCTCGTAAGTCACAAAATAACAGACAAGCATTGAAGAAACATCAAATGGGGAAATGAGGCTCAAATATGCAAACTAACTAGCTGAGTCATTACACCAACAAGTTAAGTATGAACATCAAAAACTAGGTGGTTTGACTCAGAAGATAGTTATACCATAGTGGAAGTTGGAGCGTATCACTAGGGAATTTATAGTAGGTTTAACACATACCTTGAGGAAGTTTAATTATATTTGTGTCATTGTGGATAGGTTGACTAAGTTCACACATTTTATACCGGTTTGACTACATACACTTCAAAAAGGTTAGGCCAGATTTATATTCGGGAGGTGGTTCGTTTGCATGGCATGCCTATTTTTATCATTTTAGACCGTGGCACTCAGTTCACATCTCACTTTTAGAGAGTTGTTCAGTGGGATTTAGGTACACAGGTGGAGCTTAGCACATCATATCACCCGCAAATGGATGGTCAGTCCGAGTGAACTATTTAGATTCTTGAGGACATGTTGCAAGCTTGTGTGATTGACTTTGTAGGTCATTGGGATCAGTTCTTGCCATTAGCAGAGTTTGTTTACAGTAATAGCTATCGGTCCAACATTCAGATGGCTCTGTATGAGGCTTTGTATGGTAGACAGTGCTATTTTACCTATTGATTGGTCTGAGCCTAGTGAGGCTAGGTTTTTGGTATAGATTTGGTGCATGATGCTTTGGAGATGGTGAAATTAATTCACGAACGGTTTCGGACAGCTCAGCAGGCAGAAGAGTTATGCGGACAAGAAGGTTTGCAATGTGGCATATATGGAGGGTGAGAAGGTACTTTTGAAAGTTTCACCCATGAAGAGCGTAATGAGGTTTGAGAAGAAGGGCAAGTTGAGTCAAAGATTAATTGGCCAATTTGAAGTGTTAGAGAGAGTTGGTAAGGTTGTTTTGCCTCCTTGTCTTTCGGAAGTTCATTCGGTATTTCATGGTTTTATGCTTTAGAGTTATAATAAAGATACGTTACATGTCTTGGACTTCATCGTAGAACAGTTGGATAAGAATTTGGCCTATGAAAACGAGCCGTTAGCTATTTTGGACAAATAGGTTTGGGAGTTGAGGTCTAAGGAGATCACTTCGGTAAAGGTGATTTAGAAAGGGAAACCAAGCGAGGAGGCTACTTGGGAGACCGAGTCAGATATGCAGAGCAGATATCCACACATTTTTAGCAGTCCATGTATGTTTCTAAACATGTTCGAGGACGAATGTTTGTTTAAGAGGTGGAGAATGTAACAACCCGACTAGTCATTTTGTATTCTATAATCCCATTAACTTAATTGATGCTTCCTGTATGTTTCTTTGATATTTTATGACTTGTGGGGATGGACGGTTTGATTTCTGAGGGGTTCGGGAGTATTCTGGAGCACTTAGTTCCTAGTTTGAGGCTTAAAGTTGAAGAGTTGACCAAGGTTTGACTTTTAGGTAAACGATCCTGGATTGGTATTTTGAATGTTATAATAGGTTCATATGATAATTTTGGACTTGTACGTATGTTTAGTTTGGACCTCGGGCGGCCCGCGGTTGCTTCAGCGCTTCTAGTTGAAAGTTAGAATCTTTAAACCTAAGAAAGCTTGAATTTTTTGGTTTAATATGCAATTCTTGATTTTGATGTTATTTTTAGTGTTTTGAGCCTTGGTATAAGTCTGAATTACGTATATGAACTTGTTAGGATGATTGGACAGGGTCCCAAGGGCTTCGAGGTGAGTTTCGGATCATTTGGAGCTAAGTTGAGATTACTAGTTTCTGGTGTCACTGGTGTTCTTCGCGGTCGCATAGCATATATCGCAATTGCGTAGAAGGATGCTGGCAGCTTAGGTTTTTGTGATCACATTGAGGAGGTCCATAATTATGAAGTGTTGTCTGTGTGTGCTATGTGTTTGCATAAGGTGTGATGCGATCACATAGCGGAGTCTAAGGGCCAGGGGCTTGTGCTACGCAATCGCGTGGTAGGTTTCGCGATCGCATATGTATGGCAGGCAGAGCTTCGTGATCGCATGGGCTTGGTCACAATTGCATAAGATAAATTCAGGCGGTGGATCTTAGTGCTTCGCGATCGCGTGAGCTAAGGTCGTGATAGCAATGTGCAATGCTGGCAAGGGTATTTAAGTCCCAAAATTTTAGGATTTAGCTTATTTTTACCATTTTTAAGTTTTGGAGAACGAGAGGTGGAGATATTGAAGAGAGATTTCTCTACAATATTGAGGTTAGCATTTCTAATTGGTTTTGATCATATATCTTGATTCCTCGTGGATATTTACACCTAAAATATAGAATTAAGAGTGAAACCTGGGATTTTTGTCTATAACTTAAGAGAGTGTAATTTGAGGTTTTTAACACCAGTTTAGACTCATATTTGAAGACTAATGACATATTTAGACTAGGGGATATGGGTCAACCGGATCTACCTCTGGACTCGATTTTTGACCATGTGGGCACGGGTTGACTTTTGTTTATTTTTTTTAGATTTGTTGAAAAATTGAAGCTTCATTGTTTTGGGGTTGAGTTATATGACTCTATTTCACCTTATTAAGTATTATTTGGCTAGATTTGAACCGGTCGAAAGATATTTCTAAAGGAAAGGCGATTGCTGAAGGTTGATGAGGTGCCGAAAAAAGGTAAGTCTCTTGGCTATCCTTGTTATGTGGGAATTCACCTAAAATGGACTAGATTGCTATGAGATACTTGGGTTGTGAGTAGTGTATATGCGAGATGGCGAGCGTATATACACGGACCAAGGATTATATTATGTTTCAGGCAGTTTTATGCTTCTTTATGCCTTGCTTGATTATGTACCTTTCATGATACATGCTATACTTGATTGTGTGACTACGAGGGCCTTATAATTATGTTAGAGATCATGTCTAGGCTTATGGTTCCTTACTTGGATATGATGACGAACTCTTGATGTTTTGTTCGCAGTTGTTATTCGTATAAGATCATTATGGTTCACTTTAGTTTCTTCATTTATGTTATTTCCATGCTTAAAACTTTGGTATTAGTTCATGCTATTAACTTGTTTCGTATCACTTATTTCTCCACTTTCCATTATTATTCGTTCTTATGTTTTCATACTGTTTATTTATATCCCAGTAGGTGTCTTGACCTGACCTCGTCACTACTCTACCGAGGTTAGACTCGATACTTACTGGAACCGTTGTGGTGTACTCATACTACGTTTCTACATATCATTTTGTGCAGATCCAGGTACGTCTGCCCGTGCTGGATGCTAGAGTTTATTTGAGTTGTTGTTTTTGGGAGACTTCAAGGTATATCTGCTCCACGTCTACAGGACTCGGAGTCACCTTCCTTTACCTTTACTCCTATTGTATTTTTAATTTAAACAGTGATGTAGTAGACACTTTAGCTTATGCTGTAGAGCTTATGACTCAGTTTCATCGGTCTTGAAGAGTGTATTGTTGAGATTCTATTTTCCGGAGTTTATGTGACTTTATCATGCTTGTTTTAGTATTTTGTTCATTATATCTTTCAAGTTGTTATCAAATGTTAGGCTTATCTAGTCATAGAGACTAGGTGCCATCACGACATCCTACGGAGAAAAATTGGGGTCGTGACAAAATTAACATATGATCAATTTTGTCCCGACATGACAGAGTAGGGAACAAGGAGGTTTTGAAGATTGCGGCCGAATTCTGGTTTCCGAGTTGCTAACATATCTCGGGCTTAACAAGAATCAGGCCGCGTGTAGGCCTGGGATGCAATTGAGTGCTACTTGTTGATTGTAGCCTCATGGAGTGAAAGACAAAGGACACATATGTTCAAGGGCAAACATGATTAGTGTGACCTTGACATTGCTTCTAAAATTTCCCCAGTGTCGAATCATGATGAAACTGGGATGTGGATATTGGATGTGGGTACGACCTAACTCATGCTGAATTTCCTACATATCTCGAGTGTAACAAGAATCAAGCCAATTGTAGTTCGAGAAATTTGTTGAGAAAAAAAATAGAATGGATTTGATTTTTGATTTTTGACTTTGAAATTTCCCCAACATCAAGTTGTGATGATACTGGGGGTTTATTATAATAACGGGATACGGACTATCCACACACCCCTGTGATAAATGAGATATAAACTGCATGATGCTTAGGAGCATGCCATCGACTGATGTTGAAGAGCTCCATGTTTGTCCCCAAAATTTTCCCCAGTTTGATACTAGAAGATAATTACAAAAAAAATTCTCTCTAAAATTTCCGTCGTCACTGTAGCAGAGAACAGTGCCAAACAGTACCGTGAACAGTGACTTCATCACTGCTCATCATGGACAAGCTGGAGCTTTAGGCTTCAATGGTCACAATGGCCGGCGACCAGCAGGGTTTTCCGGCTGGTCTGCCCTCCTCCAGCTTTGCACAACAACATAAAACAATTAACGCCAATCCAGCCCCTCTAGATTACTCTAAGATTTTGAAACCAAATTCTTTAAATCCTCCAGCGATGGCTACTGCTGCAGCTTCAATTCAACCCATTCCACTGCGACGAGCAGTGTATTTGAATGGCCAACCAGTGGTTAAATTCACAGAGGCAGAAGTAGATAGAATGAATGTGATTGAAGGCCTTCAATATGCTGTCGTTGGCAAGCTTTCATATGGTTCTTCGGAGATTCACGAGCTTCGCCGAATAATTCTAACTCAATGTGGTATCAAAGGTGAGTGTAATATAAGATTCCTTAGAGATCATCATGTGTTAATTAGATTAACTCTATGGGAAGATTTCCTCGATTTCACATTGAAGAGTACATACTACATCAAAGCCAAATATAGGTACGAATACCAATTGCGTACTCTTATCTATGATGCAAAAGTTAAGACGGGTAAAGAAACTCCGATGGCGATGGCGTGGATTTGTTTTCCTGGACTGCTGCCTACCTTTTTTGTAAAGGAAACTCTGTTTTCTTTAGCTACAGCTGTGGGAAGGCCAGTGTGTCTTGACGTGGCAACTACAAGCAAAACTAGGCCGAGTTGCGCAAGAGTAAAAGTTCTTGTCGATTTGTTGGCCGAACTACCTAAAAAGGTGCGATTGGATATTGATGATGTAGATTCTGGTGGTGTTCGAACAGAATGGGTGAGAATTCAGTATGACATGCTACCAAAATATTGTAAGGAGTGTAAACTACAAGGACATGATGAAATTGAATGTTGGCGTTTGCACCTCGAGCTTATTGAGAATCGAAGCAGCAAGAAAAGGAATGATCTTGCTGAGTTGAACAACTGGAATTCTGCTGCTGATGAACAAGGAAAAGCCAAAAATCACATTACCCCTTTAATGATTCTCACGAGTGGAAAAGTAGTCGGGAATGTAGGTGCACAGTGAAAGGAAGTTCGGGATAATCGGGGAACCAACAAAAATAACAAAACCCAGGTACAAGGGCAAACTGGCAATGCAATCGTGCCAGTGAATGCTGGTGTACAGTAGGTGCACAATAACTTTGAGCTGATGGAGGTCGAAGAAGATCAGACAAACAAGGTTCAAACAAGAAATAAATTTGCAGTATTAGAGGAGGAACAAAGTGATATAAACGAGAACAACCAACTGGTTTTGGTGTGGGAAAAACCAGTCTTCAGTTCTAAAGATGGTCCTACTCCTTCTGGGATTCAGTCCACAATCGACTGGGTTCATAGAAGGTTTGGGACTAGCAAATAGGAGCTAAAACAACTCAATGTGACCACAAACCAATCTTGTCATGCGATTCCATCTCAAACTTTTAAAGATTCTGGGCAGATGGAGGATCTTGATGAGGTAAACTCTACAAAGGTCTTATGGAGCGATGCAGTTGAGGTTAAGAATGATCAGCTGGGCAAAAAAAAGACAATAGAAGACAAGGTGAAGAAGGACAACAATCCAAGCGCACCTGGCGATAGGCTGGCGACGCCAGACCTAAATCCAGGCTCACCGGGCGATAGGCTGGCGACACCAGGCCTATGTAGATGGTGTTCCGGCGTATGTCCATGAGCTACAATTCAAGGAGTATAAACAAGCTGATGAGCGGGCAATTGTTCCACGAGCATCCGGGGAAATAGAGGAAGTGCCTATGGAATCTGGCACTGATCAAACCATGCAACTACATCTTAATGTTCTAACTAAGACTCCTCTACAACAGTTACATGATTTAGTTACACACAATGTGACACCAATTGATGAAGACTTATTGAGACAAAATCCAATGGAGGATGAAGGAGATGATGAATCAACTGCCGAAAACTTCAAACAAGGGGCTATGGAAGGGGATTTATCACCCACAACTAGTGCTAAAGGAGGTAAAAATATTAAGAAGAATCGGAGTAAAGATCCACCACAACCTTCAAGAATAATGCCCAGGAGGGCAGCTTCTCTATCTAGATGATGATCAAAACATTAATATGGAACATAAGGTTTGTGAATACACAACAGGCCTTTCCTAGGGTGATCAATATAAATAGGGAGCATAATTTTTGTGTAGTTGCATTGATGGAGCCTTTTCAAAAGAAGGGACTCATTGATAGATATATAAGGAGGTTGAATATGGAGACTGCTTATACAAATATTAATTGGGCAAATATGGTTGTTCTTCGATGCAGTGATGGAATGGGAATTAGTGGAGGATACTGAGAAACAGGTGACTGTGAGAGTGTTTCACCGTGACCTGGGGCAGCACATGATGATGACATTTGTTTATGCAAAATGTTCAGCAATGGAGAGGTTGAATTTGTGGGATCACTTGTATTATTTAGCAAGTGATATGGAATTACCATGGTTGGTAGGAGGGGATTTCAATGTGATATTGCATGAAGATGAGAAAATAGGGGGACTTCTAGTACACCCTCCTGAATATGAGGATTTTGCATTTTGTGTAAACTCTTGTGGTTTGTTTGAGCAAGGGTACAAAGGAAGTCCATTCACATGATGGAATGGGAGATCCAATGCTGAGTGTATATTCAAGAGATTGGATAGGATTTTTGTGAATTTGCCATTTCAGAACATGTTGCCAACTATTGAAGTTGAGCATCTAATCATAACTGGATCAGATCATGCACCATTGCTAATGACATGTGGGGTGCAGACAACCAATTGTGTCAAGCCTTTCAGATTCTTGAACTTTTGGACAAAGCATGCTACATTTATGGATGTGGTGAGGCAGAATTGGGAAGCTGATTTCATAGGGGATCAGTTTTTGATGTTCAAGCAGAATATCAAGAGGGTGAAGGCAGCACTCTCAAAATGGAATAGAGAAACATTTGGTGATATCTTCAAGCAATTGGCTATTTTGGAGGACATTGTTAGGGTGAAGGAGATGTTTTTTGAAGAAGAGCCTACAACTTAGAATAGGATTGTGTTTCAAAAGGCTCAATCTGAATTGAAGAAATACTTGAATATTGAGGAGCGGTATTGGAAGCAAAAAGCTGGGATGACTTGGTTTGCTGAAGGAGATAGGAATACAAGTTTCTTTCACAACCATGTCAATGGCAAAAGAAAGAAATTGCAACTGAAGAGGATCAAAAGTGGCAGTGGGGTATGGATTGAAGATCGGGAGCAATTGGCTACAGCTGCAGTTGACTTCTATCAAAAACAGTTCACAAATGAAGGTGATGCTTCTGAATTTCCCTTGCTCAATAATGTACCTTCAATGGTCTCTATGGATCAAAATTTGGAACTTAGCAGATTGCCAACAATTGAAGAAGTAAGGGCAGTAGTTTTTGAGCTTAGTGGGGAGAGTGCTAGTGGCCCTGATGGATTCACTGGCTTGTTTTATCAAACAAGTTGGGATGTTATTGGTGCTGATATACACAATATGGTGCGACACTTCTATGGAGGAGCTGCGTTGCCTAAATCCATCACTCATACCAATCTAGTGTTGCTGCCCAAGAAACCTAGAGTTGAGACCTTCTCTGACTTAAGACCTATTAGTTTGAGTAACTTCATTAACAAGGTTTTGTCTAGGGTGTTACATGATAGATTGGAGTTTTTTTTTTGCCATCTCTAATAGCTCCTAATCAATTCATTTGTAAAGGGTAGGAGTATATTTAAGAACATCTTATTAACTCAAGAAATTATCACTGACATAAGGTTAAGGGGAAAGCCAGCTAATGTGGTAATCAAGCTTGATATGGCTAAGGCCTATAATAAGGTCTCATGGAAGTACTTATTGCATGTTCTAAGGAAGATGGGATTTTCTGAACACTTCATCAATATGGTGTGGAACTTGATGTCAAATAACTGGTATTCAGTATTGGTGAATGGGCAGTCCTTAGGGTTCTTTAAGTTGACAAGGGGTGTGAAACAAGGGGATCCCCTATCTCCAGCATTGTTCATTCTGTCAGCTGAGGTACTTTCTAGGTCTTTGAATAAGCTTTTTGAAGACAAGTCATTCGTGGGATTTGGAATGTCTAAGTGGTCTGATTCTTTAAACCACTTGGCGTATGCTGATGATACGCTAATCTTTGCATCTGCTCATCCTCCCTCTTTGAGCCTGGTGATCTACACCTCCTCTCATATAAAGCCTCGAACGAGCCATCTAAATACTCGACTGATAACTGTTGTTATATGCAAACTCCGCGAGCGGCAAGAACTGATCCCATGAACACCCAAAGTCAATGACACAAGAGCGCAACATGTCCTCCAATATCTGAATAGTGCACTCGGACTGCCCGTCCATCTGAGGGTAAAAAGTTATGCTCAACTCAACCTAAGTACCCAATTTTCGCTGCACGGCCCTCAAAACTACGATGTAAACTGAGTACCTCTGTCTGAAATGATGGAAACTAGAAAGCCATGCAGGCGAACAACCTCTCGGATATAAATCTCAGCCATCCGCTAGGAAGTGTATGTATTACTAATTGGAATGAAGTGAGCGGACTTGGTCAGCCGATCCATAATCACCCAAATAGCATCGAACTTCTTCGAAGTCTGTGGGAGCCCAATTACAAAGTCCTTGGTGATCCGCTCCCACTTCCACTCTGGGATCTCTAACCCCTGAAGCAAGCCACCCGAACTCTGATGTTCATACTTAATCTGCTGACAATTGAGACACCGAGCCACAAACCCAACTATATCCTTCTTCATCTGCCTCCACCAATAGTGATGTCTCAAATCCTGGTACATCTTCGCAGCACCCGGATGGATGGAATACCGCGAGCTGTGGGCCTCCTCAAGAATCAATTGCCTAAGCCCAACTATATTAGGCACACATATCCAGCCCTGCATCCTCAACATGCCGTCATCACCAATGATCACATCCCTAGCATCACCTCGCTGAACCCTGTCCTGAAGAACAAGCATGTGGGGGTCCTCATATTGACGCTCCCTGATACGGTCATAAAGAGAAGACCTGGAGACCACGCAAGCCAAAACCTGACTCGGCTCCGAAATATCCAATATGACCGCTAAGGCATGAACATCCAATGTCAAGGGTCTCTCTGCTACTAGGAGATAGCTAAACTCCCCAAACTCTCCGCCCGGCGACTCCAAGCATCGGCCACCACACTGGACTTCCCTGGATGGTACAAAATAGTAATATCGTAGTCCTTAAGAAGCTCCAACCATATCCGCTGATGCAAGTTGAGGTCCTTCTGCTTCAACAGATACTGCAAACTCCAGTGATAAGTATAGATCTCATAATGAACCCAATACAAATAATGACACCAAATCTTCAAGGCGTAAACAATGGATGCTAACTCAAGATCGTGGACAGGATAGTTCTTCTCATGGTCTTCAACTGGCGTGAGGCATAGGCAATCACCCTACCCTCATGCATCAGAACACATCCAATACCTACCCTCGAGGCATCACAATACATGGTGTAAGAACCTGAAATTGATGGCCGAACTAACACTGGAGATGTGGTCAAGGCAATCTTGAGCTTCTGAAAGCTCTCCTAACACTCATCCGACCATCTGAATGGAGCCCCCTTTTGGGTCAATTTGGTCAAGGGCGATACATAGATGAAAATCCCTCCACAAAGCAACGGTAATAACCCGCCAAACCAAAAAAGCTCCTAATCTCCATGGCTGAGGATGGTCTAGGCCAACTCTACACCGCCTCTATCTTATTCGGATCCACCTGAATACCCTCACTGGATACCACGTGCTCCAAGAATGCTACTGAACCGAGCCAAAACTCATACTTGGAGAACTTTGCATAAAGCTTCTCCTCCCTCAATCCCTGCAATACAACCCTCAAATACTGAGCATGCTCCTCCTGGCTACGAGAGTACACCAGGATGTCATCAATGAATACAATAACGAATGAGTCCAAATAGGGTTGGAATACACTGTTCATCAAATGCATGAACGCGTCTGAGGCATTGGTCAGCCCAAAATATATCACCAAGAACTCATAATGGCTATAACGGGTCCTGAAAGCTATCTTAAGAATATCCGTATCCTGAATCTTCAGCTGGTGATACCCGAACCTCAAATCAATATTGGAGAACACCCTCGCTCCCTGAAACTGGTTAAATGAATCATCAATACTAGGCAAAGGATATGATAAGATTTATACACGTGTTACTAGTAAGGGAAATTATTTGAAGCCACACGGTGAGATAAGGGGACTAAAACGCGTGTAGCTATTTCGGAAAAATGGTATTGTAAATAAATGCAAGGCTCACGCGGTGATATAAGGAAAGATTGTGATTGAAATTGTGAAATGTGAGTATGAGGCGTGGTACCTCAATTGTGATTCTTGTTGTACATCCTATGTTAAAGAGGCTTGTTGGAGGAACAGTCCTTTTTATTTTCTTCATTGTCTTACTTGTAATTGTCCGTGTTTGACTACTTGTTGTTTCATCATGTATTCACTACTTGTTGCCTTTACTGCTTAAATTTCCGTTGTTAGCTTATATTATTGAACTGATTATCTGTCATTTACTTCCTCGCTTTCCATTATTAGACTATGCTATATTTTGTTCAATTTTTCTTATCCTAGTAGGTGTCTTGACCTGGCCTCGTCACTACTATACCGAGGTTAGGCTTGATACTTATTGGGTACCGTTGTGGTGTACTAATACTACGCTTCTGCATATTTTTGTGCAAATTCAGGTACATATGCTTGTGCCAAATGTTAGTGAGCATTCAGTCATTTCCGGAGACTTCAAGGTATTCCTGCCCAATGTTCATTGGTCTCGGAGTCACCTTCCGCTATTCTCTTATTATTGTTTATCCTTTATTCAGACAGTGTTGTATTAGAGATTTTTGTACATTTCTGTAGAGCTTATGACTCAATTTCACCAGGTTTTGGGAGTATTGTAGTTGTGATTCAGTATTGAGATTATTATGAGACTTATAAGTTTATATCGTATTTTCAGTCTTTATTTCTATCATATTCTCTTGTTTGTTAGGCTTACCTAGTCTTAGACACTAGGTGACATCACGACATCCTAAGATGGGAAATTGAGTTCGTGGCAGGAAGTAAGTATCAATTGGCCAAAGCCTCATCTCTGCTTCTTCGAGGCTAGATTTGATACTTGTTGAGTACATTAGATTGGTTTTACTCATACTATACTTATGCACATTTTATACAGATCCAGGCATTGGTACCACTGCAGCACTATAGGGTGTTTAGTTACTGATGTTAAAAACTCAAGGTAGTACTGCTTGTTTGACCGCAAGCCTTAGAAGTCACCGTTTTTATATCTATTTACTACTATTTGATTCAGACATTACTATAGTTATTGTAGACCTTGTATTTTTCTACTATTTGAAGCTCGTGTATTCAACGACACTAGTTCTGCGATGTTGTGTTGTTGTGCACTTCTTTACTAGATCCAAACTTATCTATGATATTGATCCTTCTTAGACTTATTATATCCATACTTGTGGTTTATTTAGGGATTCTGGTTGTTGGTTCGCCTAGCCGGTGAGTTAGGTGTCATCACGGTTATTGGCGAGTTTTGGGTCATGACACACTCGTGGTTTCTAACTATCTCAAATAGAAATTCTTGGCTTCACACTATTCAGGATGAATAACTCTTTGATTTGATATGGTCAGAAACCATGGGTAACAAATTAAAATTGCAAACAAGTATAATTGATCACAGAAAACTTGAGATTTAAGCTACGATAATTAACTATCAATATGAGAAATAAGGTTTATGACAAGACATGTACAAGATTGCTATCAAGGATCTAACTCTATTAAATTCACTTCTAAGATTTTATTGATTCTCACGAATTCAATAAGTAATTAGTTGATTCTTAAGGTCAATATTATTCTATCGAATGAACTTAATCTCTACGAGATAAACTAATGGATGGCTTAGCGATCAAATGCAAGAAAATGTTGACAGGAATAGTCTCAAGAGAAACTTCTATCCAATATTTTCCTCTCTAATTCAATTAGTAACTCAGAAAGCTCATATAATTACTTCAAAGAACTATCAAAATATACTAAGGCATATGCTGCAACAATATCTAATAAATTGTTTATCTTTCGATTAAACAAGATAAAGAATTATTTCACAACTATAATAAAAACTTTAACTAATTCAAGCAATTAAACAAGATTTGAGTCCTTAGATAACAATCAAAACACCATGTTTTTCAAAACCCTAATGTAAACTACTCCATAAATGCGAAGAAGTTCATCATAGAAAAATTAATAAAAATAGAACATATTACAAGCAACTTTAGAATCCAAAGTCCCATATTGAACCCTTTGCTGGTTGAAAACTAATTCATTGTTATGTATCCATGGATTAGTTGCTCTCAAAATCTTTCCTAGATCGAATACCCCCTCAAAATCGCGTTTAGGAAGTATTTATGCTGTGTACAAACACCCTTGGACCGAAATACGCTTAATGAGCTGAAGTACAAACTCTAGCAGCAACACACTAGTAGGGAAACTTAGAGGGGTCATTTGCTTCGCCTAACAATGTTTTGGCTTGCCACGTCGCGGATGGCAACACCTTATGCGTCGCGCTAGAAGGATTTTTTAGAGCTGCAGTTTTTGAGTCTTCTGATGCTAAATCTTCTTCTGCGATGCCTAGGGCGACACATGGAATGTTGTCTTTGGCCAATTTGTCCAACATCTTAGTTTTCTTCAATTTATTTTATCCATATTCAATCCTTGAACCCCGAACTCGATCTCGATTGATTTTCTTGAACTTCTACTCAGACTTTGAAGTTCCATAGTCCATTTACAAGATGCTCTTTAACTCAAAATTAGATCCTACACAACAAACTCGCGTAATAGGTATAGCATATTCATATTATTCAAGCTTAAACACAACTAAAGTACAGTCAAACTAAGGTTAAATGTAACTAAAACATGTGCTTCTAGCCTTCTATCAATACCCCACACTTAGAACATTGCTCATCCTCGAGCAAAATGAACTACACTTCAAAGGAGGAACACGACCTTTTCAAGAAACCCTCCTAACTCGCCATGCAAGAATACTTAAAAAAGACAAAGACCCTCACTATAACCTCCTAACCTCAGGACTCAACTCAAAATAACCAAGTTATTCATAACTCTATAACTCGCTAACCTCCTCAACCAGAGGAGCCAAGAACATCCCCTATACCTTGTAAGTCATGTGCCCCTCACAATAAATAATAGAGAATAGTACCATCCACATAAAATTCAAGAATCATTAGGGACTCCAAACAGAAAGAATTAACTCACTTTTAAAATAAAATTTATGTGCCATACAAAATGTACCGTAGTCTTGCCTTTGATTTCGATCTCCACTAATTCAAGTCTAAGATCATATAGGACCTCATTTTGTTATAACGTAAGTTTCAGGATGGGTAGGATACATATGGCTAATAGTGATAATATCTCCCTACAGACTTTAATACAAATAATTTCACGAATCACATACTTCTTGTTAAGAACAAGAACTTCCCTCACCTTCAAAATATACTAACACCAAGTTCTCTTTTCCATTAAGCATAAATAATAGCAAGGAACAGTTTTTTCTTTTTAAAGTACATACATATTTTATTTTATTTTATTTTTCTTTCTAATTTTCTATTTTTTATATTGCTTATTGTTTTCAAATTCCTTACCAGTGGCTCTAACAATTATTTTACAGTAATGCACCTTTTCTCCTATTTTACAGGTTCCACTCAAAAATCCAACCAAGCATCTCTTAGTTTTTTTAAAATCTCATAATAAATTTGAGTGCTTACTAGAGGTAAAAGGTTCAACAAGATGTCCAATTCAAACAAAAGGGGTTAGGATTCTATGGTTGCCAGAGAAACAAGATTACATACTCAAAGGGCTAACTAGGATATGAAAATTTTGGTGGGATAATAGGCATAACTGGCTAACAAGAAAACACATCTATCACTTCCTAGACCAAATAAAACTTACCATTTGGCTTTGAACATACTCGGGGCAAGTTCTAGGTATCAAGTGACATACACAGAATATTAACAACATCCTCATTCACATATTGGAACAGAACTCGCTCAAGATCAGATC
Organism: Nicotiana tabacum; assembly: GCF_000715075.1. Classification (NCBI taxonomy): domain Eukaryota; kingdom Viridiplantae; phylum Streptophyta; class Magnoliopsida; order Solanales; family Solanaceae; genus Nicotiana; species Nicotiana tabacum. The sequence goes on from NC_134092.1 coordinate 39,861,827, forward strand.
TACCCCAACTATCTCATCAAAGTAGCTAAGACAAGTCAAGCATTTATAGAACTTATAAATGAGTCAAGACGTGAGCCTAAACGACACAGCTAAGGCACTCACTACTCTCAAGGCATAGATAAAATCAAGAAAAGTTCCTCCAATTCTGTAAAGACTCAACTGATTATTTTGAGTTCTAGAACCCATATCCACTATTTGAGACTTATCATAGGTTCTTTTGGTATTTTATAACTTGCGGGTATGGGCGCCAGGTGTCCCGAGAGATTCGATAGTGTTTTCGAACACTTGGTTGCTAAATTGAAGCCTTAAATTAATAGAGTCGATCTTATGAACTAAAATTAACTATTAAAATAAAAGTAATTAATATTTAATCACTTAAAGACAAGAGTTGAGCAACACAAAAATAATCAATGGGAGAAATAAGAGTCTTGACAGGATAGGTATAAGATAGCTAATCGGGGTCTAACTCTGGTTCAATTAACTCTAATGTTCTAATAATTTTCACGAATTCATTCGATGATTAGTTCAATCGTATAGCCAAGACTCCTCTCTTAATTAAATCTGAACTCTATGAGGTGAACTGATAAAAAAAATAGCGAAGGTATGCAAGAGCACGTTAATGGACTAGTCTTTTAGGAAAACATCTCTTGAATATTCTCCTAACATGATTTAATCAACAATTCAACAAGATCTTTTGATTACTTAAAAGAATCACTGAATTAAACCAAACGAAATAATGCAAAGATACACCCAAAATATTCCTCTTTCGATTAAATAGTTCGGTGAATAAAATTGCAATCAATTCAAATATCCATACATGAATTCATGAAAAATAACTAGAGTTAGAATCCACAAATATCAATAAAAATACCATATCCGTCAAATCCTAAAGTAAACTACTCCATAATCATGGAGAAAGTTATCATAATTAGAGTTAAAGAATAAGAAAATATGAATTCAGTCCAAACTTGGGTGTTGTGTTGAGGAAAGAATGATGAATCCTTGTGCCTTAGAGTCTCCAATGCTCTCCAAATCTTTAATAGGTCAAAAGTCCTCTCAAAAACGTGTTTCTAGTATATTTATACCAAGTCGAAATGTGCCTGGACCAAACTACCCTCTTTGAGCCGAAGTGGAAAAAACTAAATTTTTTTACACTTCCTGCGTTGCACAGTGCTATGCATGGCGCGTCGCATTAGTGTGTTTTTCTCGGTTGTAAACTCTCTGAACTTAGCTTGGCTGACAAACTTTTGTACTAATGCGTCGCACCCTGCTATGCCACCCTGCGTCGCATTAGTGTATTTTCCTGTCAGACCCAAACACTCCAAGTCTCTGAACTTCTCAAATTTCTGACGAACATATGTACTAATGTGATGCTGAATGCCACGCCTTATGCGACACACTAGTACATTTTGATCTAGCCCATGCGCTTTCTTCCAACGTTTGTATGTAACACCAATCCACGAACCCCGGATATGGTCCCAGATGAACAATTGAAGCTTTTACTCAAACTTTGAAGCTCTATGATTCATTATTGCTTTGATTTAAGTCCTAAACACACAAACCACGTCATAAGTACAAATTACTCATAAGTAATCTCAAAACACGATTGAAATGCAATCAACAATAGGTGAAATTGAGACTACAATCCATGCTTCTAGCCTACCATCAACACCCCACACCTAAACCATTGCTCATCCTCGAGAAATAAAACGACACTCATATAGAGACGACTTTATCATCGAATAAATTCCCTAACTCATCATACCAAGAATAATTAAAGTAGACTAAGCACCATACCGTAACCCATCAGCCTCAAGACTCAACTCACAAGCACCATGTATATTTTTCAAAACCTACTCACTTACTCTGACAAAGAGGACAAATACTTTACCTTTCCTTTGCAAATCATGTGCCCTCACACAAAATATAGAGAGTAGTTCCACACACAATAAAATTCAAGAACAATTAGGAACTCAAGACAGAAAGAATTCACTCACTCTCAGAAATAAAATTCATGTGCCACAAAAGACGTACCATAAGCTTGCCCGTAGTGTAGTACTCTACTAATTTGAGCTCATTCATTCAAGGATCAAGTAGAACTTTATTTTGTCATGACCCAAAATTCATCTAGTCGTGATGGCACCTAACCTTACCCGCTAGGTAAGACAAGTAACAATCAACACAACTCAAATGAGAAAAATAAGAGTAAATGAGTAAAATAGCCGAATTTCTATACAAACTCCCAAGGATTGGTAGTACAAATCATGAGCTTCTAAGACTTAAAATTTACAAAGATGGAACGAAATAAATACATCATCTGTTCGAAATATAAAAAGATTTGCAAATCTAAAGCTACCAAGGACAAGTGGCAGCTATAATCGGAACATAGGTACATCTTTAATGCTAGCTCCCACCTTACACAGTAACATCAACTCCAAGATCTGCATGCAAGGTGCAGAAGTATAGTATGAGTACAACTGACCCCATATACACAATAAGTAACATACCTAACCTCAGGTTAAAAGCAGTGACGAGTGATAGGTGGGGATTTTGACTACTTATTAGCGCCTTTTCGCTTTTGTTTTAGTCCAAAAGCACTTAATTGTGTTCCCGAAAACTGATAAAATATGCTTAATTGCAGGAATATTGGAAGATGAGCTCCAAAGAAGAAATCCACTTCAAGAAGGAGTAATCTGAACTTAAGGACAAAAAACAACACAAAAGCTCAAAGTGCGGTCCATAGAATACCATCTGCGGCCACAGGTCATGAAGCAATTCCATCGGAGAAGGTTGCAAGTTGCGGACGGCACATGAAATTGTGCGGCCGCAGCAATTGGGTAAAAGCCAAAGTTCAGAGAACCTGCATCTCAAGTTCAACAAGATTGCGAACCGCACAATTATTGTGCGGCCGCAGAAGAGCATGATGCAGCCGCAACCACATTTCTGCGGACCGCAAAAGAGCATGGTGTAGCCGTAGACATATTTGTGTTGTCCGCAAAAAGAGAGAAGTGCGGCCGCATGTTTCCAATACTGTCAGGCTGAAGCAAAGTGTGGACCGCACATGAAATTGTGCGGCCGCAAAACCTCTGAAATGGCATTTTTGTCCGAAAATTCCAGCACTGTATAAATAGATGAGTTTCACTTTTTAGGTTAACTTTTGACATCAACAGCCACATTAGACGGTTTCTTTTGCTCCTTTTAGTAGTTTTTGCTATTTTGAGCTTTTTGAATATTTATTTCATCACTTTAATTATCAATATGGGTTTAATTATCACTTCTTGTTTTTCTTCCAATTTAAGCATGAGTAGCTAGATTTTCACTAGGGTTGTGACCCAACCCTAGTGTGTAAACTTAATGGGTGTTTGATTTATTGCTTGTTTATGGTTGGGTATTGATTATCTAGCCTAGTTCTTGCTTTTATGTGAAGAATTAATGATTGCAAACATTATTACATGCATATTTGACTTGGTCTCTACTTGAGAAAGAAAGACTTAGTCTAGGAAAACTTGGCTAGCAAGAAATTGGGTCAATCGAGAGATTGATAAGCCCAATTAAAGGGTTGAACCTAGAGATAGTAAAACCCGACTTGAGCTTATTATCTACTATTTTTCTCAATACCCATTTGGACTTGAGAAAGCCAAATTGGGCAAAACCACTCTCTAACCGAGATGTAGTGAGTGGGTACTTGAGTGTTGATAGCTATAATACACCCCGACCAATAAAACAAGCTTTAAAATTTACAACCCATTAGACAAACACTTAGGTGAAGTTCATAGCCCTAGACCTTTTATATCATTTGAAAAACAACCAAAAACAATTTCCTAGTTTCACTTTTTTATATCGCAATCGTAGTTTAATTTATATTTTCAAACAAAACCAATTATTGCGGAAGTACAAATTTAGATATACAAATTTACGTGCTAAGATATATACTACTAACACCCATTCACATAGCTCCCTGCGGAATTCGACCCCGACTCTTGTTGGGTAATACTATTGCATCAACCATTTTCTTATCCTCAAATAGAGGAGTGAAATTAGACGAGACCAATTTTTGGCACCGTTGCCGGGGAGCTAAAAAGGATGTTAGCTATATATTTAGGTGTATTTTTGGAATATCTTCTTTTCCTTCCTTGTTACTAACGTGTGAGCATTGTAGGTGCAATCATGGCAAACAATGAGCTCGGAAACATAGCCGTGGGGGATGTGGATGTTGATGATGATGCAATGGATGAGGTCCCTCTTGAACCTCAAGCCAATAGACGAGGCCGACCGCCTCAAGACAATGTACCCGTTCCACCCCTACCTCCACCACGAGCGGCTCCACACCGGGTGTTGCCGAATGAAGGTTTTGCAAGTGCTATAGTCCCACCCCATATTAGGGCGGGCAACTTTCAAATAACCAACGTGATGCTCACTTTGCTCGAGCAACGAGGGTTCTTCACCGGTGCACTGAGGCAAAATGCATATAAACACTTGAAGGGGTTCGTTGATACGTGTTGGAGGAGCAAACAAACAAATGTCTCTGAGGAAGCTTTGAGTCTAAGGCTTTTTCCCTTCTCTCTACGGGGAAAAGCTTTAGATTGGTTGGAACGTTTGCCAAATCATTCCATTCGTACTTGGGATGAACTAGCGAAGAAATTTATTTCAAAGTACTTCTCTCCCGGGCACGTGGCCATTCTTCGGGATGAAATTCTAGCATTCAAGCAAGAGCCCAATGAACAACTACACGAGATATGGGAAAGATATAGGACAATGGTGAAAGAGTGCCCCAACAATGATATGAAGAAGAACATGATTCAACAAACTTTCTATCGGGGGATCAATACCACCAATCAATGTGTAGTGAATCAACTTGCCGGTGGGAACTTCATGACTACGCCTTATGCAGAGGCGTGTTATATTTTGGATAAGATGGAGAATACTTTATCGTAATGGCAATCAAGAGCCAATGTTCCACAAGGTGATCCAAATGTGATTCTTCTTCATAAAGAGTTACATGACCATGGGCAAGTCATAGCCGAGTTGACAACCACCATGAACCAATTGGCAAAGGCTCAACTTCAACAAGTGCAAAACCTGAGGCAAGTCAATGCTATGGAGGTAGTCAATATGATGGTAAACAAGAAGTCCACAAGTGCAACAAAGAGTAGACAATTTTGTACAAGATGATAATGGATTTGATCAAGGTGATTCGTATAATGATAAAGAAGAAGAGGTCCAATATGTGAACAATTTTCAAGGGCAAAGAAACAACTTCTAAGGCCCCAGTCAACAACAATGGAGACCTTCGAATAATTAAGGCAATTGGAATTCTAACAACCAATGTAATTGGAATAGTGAAAACAATCAAGGCAACTGGAGTGGAAGCAATAACCAAGGGAATTAGCAAAAAAATAATAACCAAGGCAATTGGGGAGGCAACAACCAAGGCGGGTGGAACAACAAGGGAGTCGGGGGTCAGGTTTTTAAAGGCCCCCGATGTATCAACAACCAAGCAACCTGCCTCCTTATCCTTCTCATGGTCCTAGTTCCTCCAATAATGAAATGGGTCATATTGAGAGCATGTTCAAGCAAATGATGGAGACGAATGTTGATTACGATGCCCAACTTGCTTCACACAACACATAAATCCGAAACTTAGAAGTACAAATGGGTCAAAACTCTCAAGCTTTAAATTATCATCCTAAGGGGGCACTACCAAGTGATACGGTGGTGAACCCGAAGGTTTGGAACAATACGGGGCATGCCATGGCCGTTACTACAAGAAGTGGAAGAGGTGGAGATGTACTTACCTCAAGTCAAAGGCAACTTGTGGAGGATGATCAAGTGGTAGAAGAAGAGGAGACTCCGAACAATGTCGTGCAAGCAAATGATGAAGTGCGGATTGATATTGATGACACGACGGAAGAGACTCAAGAGGGTGTGAACCCATTTAGGGATCATGTGATTGACATACCAGAACTGGTAGTGCAAAAAGCTAAGGCACGATTGCCTAAGCCACCTCCTCCCTATACTCAAAGGCTTGCCAAGAAAAATAGCGAGAATCAATTCAAGAAGTTCATTGATATGATGAAGAGTCTCTTTATAAATGTGCCATTAGTTGAAGCCTTGTAGCAAATGCCCGGATATGCAAAGTTCATGAAGGACTTGGTGACAAAGAAGAGATCGATGAATTTTGAAACTATCAAAGTCACTCACCAAGTGAGTGCAATTGTGCATTCGATAGCTCCTAAGTTGTAAGATCCCGGTTCTTTTACAATTCCTTGTACCATTGGAAGTGCCGAGTTTGCAAAAGCACTTTGTGATCTTGGGGCGAGTATCAACTTGATGCCCTATTCAGTTTTCAAGACATTGGGAATTGGGCAACCAAGACCCACATCTATGAGATTACAAATGGCTGATCGTACAATGAAGAGATCGTTGGGGGTGATTGAGGATCTATTGGTTTGAGTTGATAAGTTCATTCTCCCAGCGAATTTTGTTATTCTAGATTGTGAAGTGGACTATGAGGTACAAATTATTCTTGGTAGACCTTTTCTTGCTACGGGGAAGGCGCTTCTTGATGTGGAAGCCAGTGAACTCACTTTCCGAGTGGGTGATGAAAAGGTGGTGTTCCACGTGTGCAAAGCTATGAGGCAACCGAATAGCAATGAAGTGTTTCGTTCGTGGACTTGGTGACCGATGTGATTATTGATGATACAAGTGCCCCGATTAATGTGGGTGACATGTTGGAGGCCAGTTTGCTCAATTTTGATGATGATGAGATGGATGGCTTCATAGAATGTGTTAATTCTTTGCAAGGGTTGGGTTCGTACAATTATGCACCTTGGAAACTTTCCTTGAATCTTGAGAATAGGAAAAATCCTACTACAAAGACTTCAATTGAAGAGCCTCCTATCTTGGAGTTGAAGCCATTACCCCCACATCCCAGGTATGAATTCCTTGGCCCTTGCTCTACTTTACCGGTTATTCATTCCTCTTGTTTGACTAATGTATAGGTTGACTCTACATTGGCGGTGCTCCACAAAAGGAAGAAAGCTATTAGGTGGACTTTGGCGGATATTCGGGGAATAAGAGCCGCATTTTGCATGCACAAGATTAACTTGGAGGACGATGCCAAACCCTCCATTGAACATCAAAGGAGACTCAATGAAGCCATGCAAGACATGGTCAAAAAGGTAATCATAAATTGGTTAGATGCCGGGGTGGCCTACCCTATTTCTGATAGTTCATGGACTTCTTCGGTGCAATGTGTTCCGAAGAAGGGAGCATAACTGTGGTCACCAATGATAGGAACGAGTTGATTCCAACAAGAACGGTGACCGGGTGTAGAGTATGTATGGACTATCGGAAGCTAAACAAAGTCACAAGGAAAGACCATTTCCCACTACCATTTGTTGACCAAATGCTTGATAGGTTGGCAGGACGGGGGTTCTATTGCTTTCTAGATGGATATTCGGGCTACAATCAAATCCTTATTGCCCCAGAAGATCAAGAGAAAACAACTTTCACATGTCCCTATGGCACTTCCGCTTTCAAGCGGATGCCATTTGGCTTATGCAATGCACCGACAACTTTTCAATGGTGTATGATGGTTATCTTTACGGATATGGTGGAGGACTACCTTGAAGTCTTCATGGATCACTTTTCAGTAGTCGGGGATTTCTTTGATAATTGCTTGGCAAATTTGGATAACGTATTGGCAAGGTGTGAAGAAACGAACTTGGTGTTGAATTGGGAGAAATGCCATTTCATGGCCGAGGAGGGTATTGTACTTCGCCATAAGATTTCAAAGAAGGGAATAGAGGTCGACAAGGCGAGAATAGAGGTGATTTCCAAACTTCCACCTTCAACATCCGTGAAGTGCGTGAGAAGTTTCTTGGGTCACGCGGGGTTCTACCGGCGTTTCATAAAGGATTTTTCCAAAGTGGTGAACCCCTTGTGCAAGCTTTTGGAGAAATATGCTAAATTTAACTTCAATGATGATTGCATGAGAGCATTTGAATTGCTCAAGTTCAAGTTGACAACTACTCCCATTATCACCGCTCCTAATTGGAGCATTCCTTTTGAGCTCATATGTGATGCTAGTGATGTAGCGGTTGGAGCAATTTTGGGGCAACGTATCAACAAGATTTTTCATCCGGTCTAATATGCTAGTAAGACCATGAATGATGGCCAAGTCAATTACACCGTTATCGAAAAAGAGCTCCTTGCCATTGTGTTTGCTATTGAGAAGTTCCGCCCATACTTGATGGGTGCAAAGGTTATTGTTCATACGGATCATGCGACACTTTGTTATCTTATGAGAAAGAAAGATTCTAAAGCCCGGTTGATGATATGGGTGCTTTTGTTGCAAGATTTTGATTGTAAGGACCCGTAAAAAATTAAACCAAAAACTCGGGGTTTCATGGTGCCGAGATAGATCCCTGTGTTATATTAGTAGAAATTCTTCATGGCGAGCTTGCGAGCCGCGGTTCGGACTTTTTGGATTGAATAGTACCCTACGGACTGAGAGGAAAATGTTTCAGAGAAGAACGCATTTTTGTGGCCCATTATGCGGACGCATAATCACTCTGCGGGCCGTATAATGGCCGCAGAGTGAAGCAGTAAGTTTAGCCAACTTGAGGTCAGTTTTTCCGTCGATTATACAACCGCATAATCAATATGCAGACCGCATATCGATCTCATAATCCCTCTTGAGTTTTTGCGGAGGGAGTTCTACAGTGCATTATGGGACCGCAGAATGAGTATGCGGACCGCATACTGGTTGCATCTGGGCCGTAAGTTTAGGCCCCTGAGGGCCATTTTTTCGGTCACTTTGCGGATCACATAACCATTATGCAGTCGCATATGCGACCGCAGACCTGTGTCGGGGCACCATATTTCTTAATTTAAAACCCAACCCCCATTCCGTTAAAACACCCATTTAGCCCATTTTGAAGCTCATTTCTCATATTTCTAGTGAGTGAGAGAGAGAGAGAGAGAGAGAGAGAGAGAGAGAGAGAGAGAGAGAGTTCTAGATGGAGGGCCTAATTCCCACCAATTAATCTTTAACCATCATCCAAAGCTTGGAAATATTCAAGTAGAGTACCAAATTCTTCATCCAAAAAGGTAAGACTTCATCACCTCAGCTCTTAATTTCAAACATAGCTATAATGGGGTATTAATAAGATGGTCCATGGGTGTGAGGGTTGTTTATCTTGCATGCATGGGATAAAGAGTGTGGGAAAAATAAGAAGTGAACTAGAACCATGAACGTTTTCCTACTTTTAGGTTCAATTTGTATATTGCTAAAATAGATTAAGGTTGCTAAAGGTTCCGGAAAATTGTAGAGTCTAAAGAAGCGCAATTGAGGTATGTTGGCTAAACTTTCTCACTTGGAATTGAATTCCATAATGTTTTTGTAAGTTTCAAAGTGTGGGTTACGTATTAAAAGGTTATGGCTTTGAGTCGTGTTTCAATGAAAGATAGAATTGTCTAAAAGCTTTTGTACTAAATTCATGCCCATTAGTGGTTGCTTTAACTAATGCTTTGATTTATAAATATATCCAGTGTGATTCGAGTTCTACATACTCATGTGTTGAAATTGTACATTGTCATTTCTGGGGGAGAGTATCGCAAGAATAAATGGTGTATTGATTGTTTATGATTTTTCATGTGTGTTTCTATTGTTGGTTGGTATGCTTTCTTCTTTGGGAAGAAACTATTTGTGTTTGAAGTTTCCATTTTAAATGCATTTGAAGTATATAATTTTTAAAATATCCTATATGTTGATACTTGATTGTGATCTTTGAAATTGAAAGAGGTGAGAGTGTGAAATATGAAATATAGCCATTGTGCCAGGAATAAAGAATCTTGTGAATGGCCTAACGAGCCAAGGAAATATTGTCGTTGTGAATGACTGGAAATACTAATGAGAATTCATACAATGTGAAAGATTTTGAGGTAAGTACAATTGTATTTATGATATTTCAGTTTGCAAATCAAATCAAAACTATTTTTGGGAGCATCATTGGCAATACTGAGGAAGGGTGGGTCATAAGGCCCACACCTGAAACTACACGTGCCGGTGTAGGGGTGGATTATGATATTATTCCCCTTAATTGGGATGAAACTGGAACCTTTGTGGATTGGAAAAGTCAACCCGCACGGCATATGTGGGAAGGCGGCCTAGCTGATCGGGTAGAGATCAGACGCGCCATATTGCGCATATGGTGGTACTACTCTTGGTAACAACTTTCTTTCGCATCACATGTCAAACCACATTGTTCGTGGGGAGATGGCCTAGCCGATCGGGCGTGATCGGACTCCGTGCTAACAAAGACGGTGGTATATCGGTGCTAATGATCTCCCAACCAAAATTATATATGAAGTTTGTATTTTGAAAATTATTATGTTTTAACTGGACGTTTGGATATTGTTGATTGTGACTTGCTGTTTCTATGTGTTGCCTTTTCTTATATGGGCATTCTATTTTGAAAGAGGATTTTTAGCTATACATACTAGTGCTATTCGACAGTATTAACGTCCCTTTTGCCGGGGGCGCTGCATCTTTAATGGATGCAGGTGGTTCTTTAGCAGGCGACATTGATCAGTGATAGTAGTATACTCTTTTCAGCTGATTTGGTGAGCCCCACTTCATTTCGGAGTCATGTATCTTTTGTTTCTCATGTACAATGTTTTGAGGTATAGCCGGGGCCTTGTTGCCGGCATTTCCATATTACTCTTCTATTGTATTTAGAGGCTCCGTAGACAGGTTGTGGGTTATGGTTGATGTTGGGAATTGAACTAGAAATGTTGGTACTTGGAAATTATGTTTTTCATTAATTCTATAAACTCGTAATGTTTTGGAAATTATGAATGAAGCTACTAATGGAAATGAAAAGGAAGTTGTTAATAAAATCTTTTCAATGATTGATTAATGGAGTACATCTCCTTTTTATTCATGATTGAGTTTGGGTAGAAGTGAGTCTAATAGGCTTGCTCGGTCGGGTTCTCTCGGTTGAGCGCTCCCTGAGTTTGGAGCATGACGAACTTGGTATCAAAGCCTATGGTTTTAAAGTGTCCTAGGATGTCTCGGAGCCGTGTCTAGTAGAGTCCTTCTTATCGGTGTGTCGTCGACCACATCTATAATGAGGAGACTACCTGGACATTTAGGAATTTCACACTTCTTTGATACTCCAGATCGTTCGATAGAGCTCAAGATAGGAAGCTAATTTCCTCGTTATGTCTCATGATATTTTTTAGATGAGTAATCCACGAGTTAAAAACAACGAGGAGGGAATGACCGCTCCACTGAATCTGGGGGAGATTACACAAGAGTTTGTTGGGAGAATGCTTCGAGCCGTGGAGGGGTTGGAAGAAATTGTTGCTAAGGGAAGTGTCCTTATTCCTACCACTGTCACCGAACCATCGGATCATGTGGTGAGAGAATCTAAGAAACGAAATAGGGTTGTTGGTGCTAATGAACCAGATTGTGTGATTTGCAAGAAGCGATACTTGGGAACATGTTGGATGACCCTTGAAATATGTTATGGCTGTGGAAAGAGGGGGCACAAGAAGAACAACTACCCTAGGTTGGGTACACCCATCTAGTTATGTCCGTCATGCGAGGAAGAGCATTTGGCATCGTGTTGTGAGTATGCTCAGCAGCGTGTTAGAGATGGTATATTTGGGCAATTCCAAAGGCCCACACAACAATCCGGTGCTGGAATTGTTAATCCCGCATTGGAAGCTTGGAGGAAGGATAAGGGGTATGCTTATGATGTATGCAAAAAGGGTAAATATCAGGTCAGCGAGACGAGTCAGTTCACCGGACCTCATCCCCGTTGTGTGAAGTGTGGGAGATGCCATCCAGGAGTGTGTCACTGTGGTATAAAAGTATGCTACAAGTGTGGTATGACGGGCCACTTTCAAAGAGATTGTTATTTGTCTCGCCAGAGCATGGGCAAGGGTATGGCACATCCAGCTAGTTCTGTAGCTACTACATCCACATTGCCTCCCTCAGCTAGAGGCACTATAACGCCTGCAGGGCGTGGAACAGCTAGGGGTGGTATTCAGAGCTCGGGAGGGCCCAACAGGTTTTATGCTATGAGGAGACGTCAAAAGTTTGAGGCTTCTCCAGATGCGATTACAGGTATATTGACTGTCCGATATCATGATGTGTATGTTCTTATTGATCCCGGTTCCACTTTGTCATATGTCACCTCTTATGTTACTATGGAAGTTGGGATAGAATCGAAACAACTTTATGAGTCGTTCTCTATATCTACTCTTAGAACGAGGCACAGTATTCGTGAAACCTCTTTATCACAATTCCTTATATTTACAACCTCTTGAGAAATTGAGTTCTATAATGGGTTCCTTGAATTGTGTTATAGCCCTAGGTTAATACTTCCCACTGCTTCCCTAAATTCTCAAGAAGGGACAATACCTGATGAATTTTGTACAGAACCTTTTGATTCAAATGGATAACATCTGCTCATTTATGCCTATACATGCATCACCATGATATTTACCTATGCGGTATCATATCCAATGGAAAGCAGCCTAGTGTTGAGATCCTTCTTGAGTCACTGTTTTCCTCTCTGGTATATGTGACTTCTATGGTTGGAACAATTATTCTACTCCTTTATGAATAGTATCATGAATCCTTTTCATTATCTAGTAAAATGAGAGTATATCTTAGCACCTATCATGTGCGTACATGCCAATTGAAAGGGGCCACTTATCCGCATAAAGTTTCTGAGCAACTTAAGATTTATCACAAATTCGTCACAGGGAGGTCTTGTTGTTTACCTATCTCAGTATGACTTTCATGTCCACCTAGATCATGCCTCAGTGAGTAACTCACCTTGTTCCTAGTATTGTGGTTGCCCGTGAATTGGCCTGAAATGGCAACTTGAGAGTTGTTATGGCAAAAACATGTCTAGCTCACGGCAAAGTGTTCATTCTCTCTAACTAATACATGATTTCATCCAACATTAAGATGTCCTAGTTACATGATTCCACTTGTGTGAGATTGAAAGTTGAGCAGCCTTATGATGAGCATATTGAATTGAAAGACAAACTCGTCGTATCTCTAGTCCTCTCACATAGGATCAAATATTGGCAAAGATTAAGCTGTGAGAATGATAATAATCTCACAAGTGTTCAACTTCTTTTCATCCTCGTAAGCTTGTGGCATAGATTCCTTGTGCTAGTTACTGTTAAGAGTGTAATGCAACTTTGTGTATCTTGAAACCCATATCATACTCATGGTGCTAGAATATTTTCACTTCGAGTTAAACTGATTTTCCCTACATTCCAAGAGCCGACTGGTGTCACATAAGTGCTATCTCTCTTTAAGGCCTACTATTGCAAAACAAGGCACGTATGGAATGAAACAATTGTTGTTGTCCTTTTCCTGGCTTATAGTATTCCAAGATTAACTGACGCTAATGTCTTTATCCTCCAGACCATGCCTCCCATATGTCACATGTCTAAAATGACTCATTTATTTAAATCTCCTAATCATGAACCTGATCCCTACATTATCTATGCCTACTAGGCAACTCTATGACTCGTTTGCTGAACCGATGGTGTCACCAGAATGAATCTCCATGTCAGCGCTATTGGTAGTGACCTTCATGTCTCTTAGGATATAACCTCCTGAAATGCCGTGCTCAGCACGTTGATGGATTCTTGAATATTTCCAGCGAATCTCGAACCTCGTTGTTCCTGTTTGTAGCAAATCTATCGAGTATTGTAGGTTCAGGCATGTCAAACAAGAAGCATCATCCCGTGATCAAATATATGGGATAGGAAATTTTATGGTCATGGTCAAGCTAGCACATCTTAGAGAAATTGTTGGAGGTTGCCAAAGGTTTAGTTTGGGTGTTCGGCGTGGAGATTTAGAGTTGAAGAAAGTAAATTGGTTATTCTTAATATTTTCTGCATGAGGGTGCTATGCGAATTGTTAATAAAGGTAAAGTATGTGAAGTCACATTAGGCCTTATGGAATTTTGAAAGGAAATAGGCTAAACTATGAGTATGATGTTTCCCTAGTATTGTTCTCCGTGTACCCAATGTTTCATTTGTCTATGTCTAATAAGGTGAAGGGATACTGAGATTGTGAGGAGCAACTATTTGCTATCCTTGTTAGAAAAGTCCGGGAGTTGAGATTGTCTCCGTTAATGTGTTATGGCGAAGTCTGTAAGTCGAGGAGACCACATGGAGGGGCAAAAGTGTTAAGGAAATAAAATGTTCCCACTTGAGTGTATAGTTAAATGATTGTGATTTGAAAGGTACTTCTGTGCGTTATGATTTAAATATGTGCAGCTCATGTCTAGATACCACTCTTGATAGTATAATGCCTGTAATGATGAGATTAGTGACGTTGTTATACATGGTGATATTTTGTCAAGTTGTGGATGTGTTGTTAGGAATTGTTTTGGTGTTACTCTGACAGGTGAATAGGCCTAAATACAAAGGAAACTCTGGCTAAATTTTCAGAAAGTTAGGAATTTAGGCAAATCTGGGGCTGATGTTATGTGGTACAAATGAAATTGTGTTAAGCAAACCTTGATCCTCATTCGAGGACGAATGATCTTAAGTGGGGGAGGATGTAAGGACCCGTAAAAAATTAAACCAAAAACTCGGGGTTTCATGGTGCCGAGATAGATCCATGTGTTATATTAGTAGAAATTCTTCGTGGCGAGCTTGCGAGCCGCTATTCGGACTTTTTGGATTGAACAGTACCCTACGGACTGAGAGGAAAATGTTTCGTAGAAGAACGCATTTTTGTGGCCCATTATGCGGCCGCATAATCACTCTGCGGGCCGCATAATGGCCGCAGAGTGAAGCAGTAATTTTGGCCAACTTGAGGTCAGATTTGCCGTCGATTATGCGACCGCATAATCGATATACGGACCGCATATCGATCTCATAATCCCTCTTGAGTTTTTGCGGAGGGAGTTCTGCAGTGCATTATGCGACCGCAGAACGAGTATGCGGACCGTATACTGGTTGCATACCTGGGCCGCAAGTTCAGGCCCCTGAGGGCCATTTTTTCGGTCACTTTGCGGACTGCATAACCATTATGCAGTCGCATATGCGACCGCAGACCTGTGTCGGGGCACCATTTTTCTTAATTTAAAACCCGACCCCCATTCCGTTAAAACACCCATTTAGCCCATTTTGAAGCTCATTTCTCATATTTCTAGTGAGAGAGAGAGAGAGAGTTCTAGATGGAGGGCCTAATTCCCACCAATTAATCTTCAACCATCATCCAAAGCTTGGAAATATTCAAGTAGAATACCAAATTCTTCATCCAAAAAGGTAAGACTTCATCACCCCAGCTCTTAATTTCAAACATAACTATAATGGGGTATTAATAAGATGGTCCATGGGTGTGAGGGTTGTTTATCTTGCATGCATGGGATAAAGAGTGTGGGAAAAATAAGAAGTGAACTAGAACCATGAACGTTTTCCTACTTTTAGGTTCAATTTGTATATTGCTAAAATAGATTGAGGTTGCTAAGGGTTCCGGAAAATTGTAGAGTCTAAAGAAGCGCAATTGAGGTATGTTGGGTGAAATTTCTCTCTTGGAATTGAATTCCATAATGTTTTTGTAAGTTTCAAAGTGTGGGTTACGTATTAAAAGGTTATGGCTTTGAGTAGTGTTTCAATGAAAGATAGAATTGTCTAAAAGCTTTTGTACTAAATTCATGCCCATTAGTGGTTGCTTTAACTAATGCTTTGATTTATAAATATATCCAGTGTGATTTGAGTTCTATATACTCATGTGTTGAAATTGTACATTGTCATTTCTGGGGGAGAGTATCGCAAGAATAAATGGTGTATTGATTGTTTATGATTTTTCATGTGTGTTTCTATTGTTGATTGGTATGCTTTCTTCTTTGGGAAGAAACTATTTGTGTTTGAAGTTTCCATTTTAAATGCATTTGAAGTATATAATTTTTAAAATATCCTATATGTTGATACTTGATGGTGATCTTTGAAATTGAAAGAAGTGAAAGTGTGAAATATGAAATATAGCCATTGTGCCAGGAATAAAGAATCTTGTGAATGGCCTAACGAGCCAAGGAAATATTGTCGTTGTGAATGACTAGAAATACTAATGAGAATTCATACAATGTGAAAGATTTTGAGGTAAGTACAATTGTTTTTATGATATTTCAGTTTGCAAATCAAATCAAAACTATTTTTGGGAGCATCATTGGCAATACCGAGGAAGGGTGGGTCATAAGGCCCACACCTGAAACTACACTTGCCGGTGTAGGGGTGGATTGTGATTTTATTCCCCTTAATTGGGATGAAACTGGAACCTTTGTGGATTGGAAAAGTCAACCCGCACGGCATATGTGGGAAGGCGGCCTAGCTGATCGGGTAGAGATCAGACGCGCCATATTGCGCATATGGTGGTACTACTCTTGGTAACAACTTTCTTTCGCATCACATGTCAAACCACATTGTTCGTGGGGAGATGGCCTAGCCGATCGGGCGTGATCGGACTCCGTGCTAACAAAGACGGTGGTATATCGGTGCTAATGATCTCCCAACCAAAATTATATATGAAGTTTGTATTTTGAAAATTATTATGTTTTAACTGGACGTTTGGATATTGTTGATTATGACTTGCTGTTCCTATGTGTTGCCTTTTCTTATATGGGCATTCTATTTTGAAAGAGGATTTTTAGCTATACATACTAGTGCTATTCGATAGTACTAACGTCCTTTTTGCCGGGGGCGCTGCATCTTTAATGGATGCAGGTGGTTCATTAGAAGGCGACATTGATCAGTGATAGTAGTATACTCTTTTCAACTGATTTGGTGTGCCCCACTTCATTTCGGGGTCATGTATCTTTTGTTTCTCATGTACAATGTTTTGAGGTATAGCCGGGGCCTTGTTGCCGGCATTTCCATATTACTCTTCTATTGTATTTAGAGGCTCCGTAGACAGGTTGTGGGTTATGGTTGATGTTGGGAATTGAACTAGAAATGTTGGTACTTGGAAATTATGTTTTTCATTAATTCTATAAACTCGTAATGTTTTGGAAATTATGAATGAAGCTACTAATGGAAATGAAAAGGAAGTTGTTAATAAAATCTTTTCAATGATTGATTAATGGAGTACATCTCCTCTTTATTCATGGATGAGTTTGGGTAGAAGTGAGTCTAATAGGCTTGCTCGGCCGGGTTCTCTCGGTTGAGCGCCAGTCGCGCTCCCTGAGTTTGGGGCGTGACATTGATATAGACATCCAAGACCAGAAATGGAGTAAAAATCAAGTGGCGTACCACTTGTCTCGTTTGGAGGAGGAGGGGAGGTCACATGATGGTCTTTAAATCAATGACTCTTTCCCCGATGAGCAACTCTTGGCTATTTCAATGAAAGAGGTGCCATGGTTCGCAGATCTAGCAAATTTTCTTGTAAGAGGAATCATCCCGAATGAGTTCTCTTCAAACCAAAGGAAGAAGCTCAAACGGGATTGTCAAGACTATTATTGGGATGAACCTTACCTCTTCCGGATTTGCACAGATGGGGTAATTAGAAGATGTGTACCGGATGATGAGCAAAATGTTATTCTTAAGGCTTGTCACTCTTCGCCTTATGGTGGTTACCATAGCGGAGCAAGAGCTGCGGCTAAAGTACTAAGTTGAGGTATCTTTTGGCCCACTCTCTACAAACATGCAAGTGATATGGTGAAAAGATGTGATGAATGCCAACGGGCCGGTGGAATCTCGAAGAAGAATGAAATGCCTCTCACTACCATTTTGGAGATTGATATCTTTGATGTGTGGGGTATTGATTTCCTGGGTTCCTTCGTGAGTTCTTGTGGAAACACCTACATTTTGGTTGCGGTTGATTATGTGTCTAAATGGGTTGAGGCCATTGCTCTACCCAACAATAAAGCGAGAAGTATGGTGGCATTTTTGAAGAAGAATATATTCACAAGATTTGGTACTCCGCGAGCTATCATAAGCGATGGAGGGTCGCATTTTTGCAACAAATCTTTCGATACCTTACTCACCAAGTATGGTTTCACTCATAAAGTCATGACTCCCTATCATCCACAAGCAAGTGGTCAAGTGGAAGTCTCCAACCGGGAGATAAAGAGTATCTTGTCCAAAACAGTGAATGATAACCGAACGGATTGGTCAAAGAAGCTTGATGATGCACTATAGGCTTATCAGACTACTTTCAAAACTCTATTGGGATGTCTCTATACCGGTTGGTGTTTGGTAAAGCTTGTCATCTTAGTGGAACTCGAGCACAAAGCCATGTGGGCTTTAAAGAAGTTAAATCTTGATTGGGATGCAGCCGCTAACTTGCACGTTGCACAATTGAATGAATTAGATGAGTTTCGGTTGTACAAAGAGAGAATGAAGTACTTTCATGACAAATACATTCGAAATAGGGAGTTCAAGTTGGGCGATCTTGTTTTGTTGTTCAACTCACGATTGAAGATATTTCCCGGAAAACTAAAATCCAAATGGAGTGGTCCCTTTGAAATTGTGGGTGTGACACCTTTTGGTGCATTGGACTTGAAGAACAAAAATGATGAGGTATTCCGAGTCAATGGTCACCGGGTGAAGCATTATTTGGTACAAGCTAATGATAGCCATGTGGTGGCAGTGATTCATTTGAAGTGATGGTAATCTGCGTCGTGCCGTGACGTTAAATCAGGCGCTTCTTGGGAGGCAACCCATGTTGCTTTTTCTTTTATTTTATATTCTTCTTCTTTAAATAGGTCTTATTTTGAGCTAACTGGATTTGAAGTGTGTTGCAGGAATGAATGTGCTTTACAGGAACTGTGCTCAAAAGAGTTGGCATGTGCAGATCGCACAATTTTGAATGCTACAGCAGAAAGCAATTGGGGCTGCTTAATTCTTGTGCGGACCGCACAAATTGTGATGGAAAGATGCAAACTCTCTGAAGTCTGTTTGTCAGAGAAACAACCAAAGTGCGGTCGCACAGCTAAATCAGCTGACCGGAGATCATCAAAGGAAAGTGAACCTCCAGGTAGCAGAGTGCGGACTGCAGAAGGAATTCTGTGGCCGCACTCGTCTCGTTGTTCATTAGCCAGATCCTTTTTGTATAAATAGTAATGCTAAGGCTACTGTACAAACTTTTCATTCTCTGAGCACTCAAAAAAGGGCCAAAACTTTGCACACATCTGTTCACTCATCTACCGCCTAGATACGCATCTGTGATCATTTCTTAGCACTGCTTCATCACT
Source organism: Nicotiana tabacum (assembly GCF_000715075.1). Taxonomy (NCBI): domain Eukaryota; kingdom Viridiplantae; phylum Streptophyta; class Magnoliopsida; order Solanales; family Solanaceae; genus Nicotiana; species Nicotiana tabacum. Next base: position 39,881,071 of record NC_134092.1, read on the forward strand.
GGTATGTTCAAATAATTTCTAGGATTCTTTAATTTTCTTAGTTTGGTTTACAATTTGTTAGTTATTTTGGACCATTTGTCATTAGAAGTCAATTTTCTATCCATGTGGGGTTTAAATTGTGTGGGATAACTCCTAATTGCTATTTGGGGGAATGGGTATCATGATTATCATGTTTAATTGCTATTACCATGTCCAATTTGTGCATAAATCGAAACCCTTAAGGAATCTGCCCGACCTAACTTTGAAATCTCCGGCCACACAAGAAATTGTGCAGTCCGCAGAAGTGTTGACTAGGGCAGTTGGTAAGGCAATAATGTGCGGACCGCAGTAATCTCATCGCGGCTGCAGATAAGACCAATCTCTATCTTTAGAGAGTTGTCATTTTGAGGTACTCATAGTGCGGCCGCACTAACAATTGTGTGCTCGCACTCAAAATTGTGCGGACCACAGTTTCATATCTGCGGTCGCAAGTCCAAATTGTGCGGTCCACATAACCCAGGTTGCGGCCGCACTTGCAATTGTGCGTACCGCACTTTCCTTCCCTGCAAATGTATTTTGTTATGTGAATGTCTGTTTATCTGCACATGAAGTAGAACTGACTCCTGCTACTATTTTTTACAGAAAATGGTTACATCACGAAGTCGTGGTGATACATCAAAGGGGAGGGGTAAACCTTCTAGAGGCATAGGCAAAATAAATTTACCCCTCTCCCCCAAAGGGTAATCAGTAAGAAAGACACAGTAGGCCAAGGAAGATAGCCCGAGCCTTCCGAGTCTAGTTCATATGTGCCATGTCGGGAAGCGTCGAAGGGTGACTCAATGCAAGAGCAGCCCGCTGTTCAATCATAGCCACAACAGCCACAGGGCAGATACCAACTTAGAGATGAGCCTTCCTCCTTTGAGAGCACTTCTGAGGGTTCGGAAGGTGAAAGTCAGGCTTGAGAGCCCTCATCCACACATGCCCCCGACACAGCTTCTACTACAGTAGATGTTGATGATATTCTGTATGATGGTCGAGGGGGTGATACCAGAGTTTCCGGCCTTGAGAGGTCGAAGAAGAAAGAGATTTGGGAAGATAGGTTTGTTAGTCTAGATGCTTTCACAAGCTTCCGAGAGTGGTGGCCAATGAGATCGCTCACTTTTGAGTATTAGTTCATGATAATAGACCTTGAAAAATACAACCCGACAGTGTTGAGACAGTTCTGGGAGCGGAAGGGGTTTATGTGGTTCACCAAAAGTGTGGTAGAAGCCAAGGAATACCTGGTCCAGGAATTTTATGCCAATGTGGCGTATATAAAGAAAGGGACCAAGGTAACAAAAGTGAGAAATCTAAAGGTGAGATTCGATCAGAGCACCCTGAACACGTATTTAAGGTTTGAGGATGTGGAGCCTGTGCAATACCTGGAAAAGTTATCAATGGGAGATGCAGTTCGACCACGGCTAGTTGAGATTCTTGCAACTCTGGGGCCGCCTCCAGCATGGATCACAACAGGGGTTCCCATTCAACGAAACACCCTAAATTTTGAGGCAAAGGGAAGGCAAACATTCGTGTGTAGCAGACTAGACCCGTGCCAAAATGAAACAAATCTTCCAATTCAGCAGGCAGTACTAGTCGCTTCTATCATGATCGAGTACCCAATCAACATGGGTGCGGTGATGTCGGCCAACATGTCTGTGGTCGGCAGGCAAGGTGGCACCTCCTATCTATATCCCAACACTATCACTGAGTACCTTACGGATGTGGGTGTGGAGCTGAGGGATTTTGATACCAAGGTGCGGGCCAGTCTGATGAGCCCGCCGGGGTAGCTGTTGAGATAGTTGACATGCCATTTACTTCAGCAGAGCCTTCTGATGGTGCAACAGCTATTCCTCTACCTTCTTTTTCAGATCCTTCAACATCAGTGACTTCCACATTGGCTTTAAAGCCGATGCCCATGCCCGCTCAACCACTATCTGCGTTACGAGTCTCCCAAACACTGGCGAGCCTCAACAACTGGATACAGATAACCACTGCAAAGCTGTCTGACATATCCAGTGTTGTTGCAGCACAGTCATCCACTCCGGCACCCCAGATTCCTCCGACAATGGAGGATATATTGAAGAAGATCTTGGAGAACCAGACCACCATCATGGACACCTTGGTAGCACATGGAGCAGTGATTGAGGAGCTGGGGAAGCATGTAAAGAAAATGAAGAAATCCCAGGCATCTACGAAATCAGTTGACAGGCTGAGGAGAGAGGTGACCAAGATAGCATCAGCTGGTGATCTTTCATTTGATATGCTCATAGGGTCATACCCACCAGCACCAGCAGATCCAACAGCACCATCCTCTCTAGTGGCACCGGCTGGCCAGTCTAAGGAGCCAGACCTGTCTACCGACACTGCTGAGGCAGTGCGCTAGATGTTCACCAACCCAGTTACTCCCAGAGCCTATGATGATAAGATCCAGTTAGAGGAGACTGAGAGCGGTGACGCTGCTATGGACACGGAGGTGTCATGCCACATAGGGAATCTTTTTCACTCTTACCCTTCTTTAGTCTTGTTTTGATTAAGCATTGGGGACAATGCTTATTTTTATTCGGGGAGTGGAGTTATTTGCTATTTGGATGACTTTTAGACATTTGGTTTGTAATAACTGATAATATTTTCTTTTTTCTCTTTATTCTGTATATATATATTCTCTCAATTCTCTCTTGATGTATATATTCTCTCTTTTCCTCTCTCATTATGTATATTCATTATGCTTTCAGTAGTTTGCTTTTTAACTTCTTTATTCTGTTTTCTTATTAGTGTATGTTTAATCTAGTAGCTTCTTTTTAATTTTGTAGCTTCTTTTTATGTTTTAGTGAACAATAAGCCTTTGGTTTTCTTAATGTCACGGTTCTTTCCAAAGGTAATTTTTGTGTGAACCGGGCGACTCTTCCCAATGATGGATGGCGTGACAACCTTCTTAAGGGATTGAGTCCATTTTTGGTATTTAGCTAAGAATAGTAGTAATAATGAATAAAAATACCTAATTGAGTTAGGCTCGAAGAGTCAAACATGCTTCACTTGGTACCAACACACTTAACTACGTGCTTATGGTTAGAACCAAGTTTTTTGGAAAGAAATATCTCTAGTTAGTGACCTTGTGTTGACTTAGGCAATCATCGAGTGGTTTAGTCGAACCATAGTAATTTTCAATCTTGAATATGGTCGTTGTGGGCCCTCAACTCTATCCTCTTTAACAATCCAACTGCGTGAGAGGTGGGATGTTGTTAGTGCAAGTCCAAGTACTCATGCAAATGGTCTAGAACTTATTTGCTTGGCTTGAGAAGTGATTGCAGGCTCTCCTTGACCCGTTTGAAATTTTCCATGGCCTACCAAAGTTGTTATCCCTAGTCAACCCAATTGAGCCTAAAACCGTTCTCATTTGATCACCACATTACAACCTGTACCCATTTTGTTGTGACCCTCTCTTGGCACCCGAGCTTTCCTTAACACTCTTATAAAATAATTGGCTAAAAACGTAAGTTTAGGGTAGAGATGAGGATTTTGAAAAAAACATACCACGACAAAAGAAAAAGAAATGAAGAGAAGGAAAAGCAAGAAAAAGAAAGAACAAAAAGAAAAATGCAAAAAAAGTGAATAAGTTGAAGGGATTCAAAGAAAAGTAATGATGCAAAGCATGGAAAAAGTGAAGAAGAAGAAAATGAATAACATGGCCAAGAAAGAGTGATGTTAAGTCTCTCTAGTTCCCCTAAGAAAAAGAAAATGCTTTAAAGAGTTGGCAAAAGCATGAGCCGATAAAAGAAAATGGAGTGCTTAAGGAAAGATGAACATGTTCTATCATAGCTTATCTAACCTTATTCCAAAAGCCTTCATTTCATTTCGAAAAAGCCCTACGTGATTTCAAGCAGAGTAAGCTTACATCAGTGGTGATTCACATGAGGGGCAAGCCTATGGTATTTAAAGCCGTACTTGCGACATTCTTTTGAGAGAAATGAGTGAACCTTTCACAAACCTATGAATTGAGTGCTATATTCTTAAGCGAGATAGGCAAAAGGAGACTAGAGGAAGAGGAGTTTGGGATCCACAATGACCTACATGAAAGAGAGAGTTTCCTTAATGAATAAAGTCAACTCTTGATGCTCAAGTGTCACATTAGAACTATTCGTGCTTAAACGTTTAACTTGTTGCCTTGTTGATAATTCATAAGTGTTGTGGGTAATTGTTGGTTCCAATTGATGTGTGATTGATTCACCTTTGACTAGCTGGAATGACTCTTAACTTGTGGAGGTAGGAATTACCTTATTTACTTGAGGACAAGTAAAAGCTTAAGTTTGGGGAAGTTGATAAGTGGGGATTTTGACTACTTATTAGCGCCTTTTCGCTTTCGTTTTATTCCAAAAGCGCTTAATTGTGTTACCGAAAACTGATAAAATATGCTTAATTGCAGGAATATTGGAAGATGAGCTCCAAAAATGAAATCCACTTCAAGGAGTAATCTCAACTTAAGGACAAAAAACAACACAAAAGCTCTAAGTGCGGTCCGCATAATACCATCTGCGGTCTTAGGTCATGAAGCAATTCCATCAGAGAGGGTTGCAAGATGCGGACCGCACATGAAATTGTGCGGTCACAGAAACTGGGTAAAAGCCAAAGTTCAGAGAACCTGCATCTCAAGTTCAATAAGAGTGCGGACCGCACAATTATTGTGCGGCCGCAGCAGAGCATGATGCAGACGCAACCACATTTATGTGGACCGCAGAAGAGCATGGTGCGGCCCCAGACATATTTGTGCTATCCGCAGAAAGAGAGATGTGCGGCCGCAGTTCAGAATTATGCAGCCACAGGTTTCCAATCCTGTCAGGCTGAAGCAAAGTGCGGACCGCACATGGAATTGTGCGGCTGCAGAACCTCCGAAAGGGCATTTTTGTCTGAAAATTCCAGCACTGTATAAATAGAAGAGTTTCACTTTTTTAGGTTAACGTTTGACATCAGCAACCACACTAGACGGTTGCTTTTGCGCTTTTTAGTAGTTTTTGCTATTTTGAGTTTTTTGAATATCTATTTCATCACTTTAATTATTAATATGGGTTTAATTATCACTTCTTCTTCTTTTTCTTCCAATTTGAGCATGAGTAGCTAGATTTTCACTAGGGTTGTGACGCAACCCTAGTGTGTAAACTTAATGGGTGTTTGATTTCTTGCTTGTTTATGGTTGGGTGTTGATAATCTAGCCTAGTTCTTGCTTTTATGTGAAGAATTAATGGTTGCAAATATTATTTCATGTCTATTTGACTTGGTCTCTACTTGAGAAAGAGAGACTTAGTCTAGAAAAACTTGGCTATCAAGAAATTGGTTCAATCGAGAGATTGATAAGCCCAATTAAAGGGTTCAACATAGAGATAGTAAAAACTGACTTGAGCTTATTATCAACTGTTTTGTTCAATACCCATTTAGACTTGAGAAAGCCAAATTGGGCAAAATCACTCTCTGCCCGAGAGGTAGTGAGTGGTTACTTGAGTGTTGATAGCTATAATACACCCCGACCAATAAAATAAGCTTTAAAGTTTACAACCCATTAGGCAAACACCTAGGTGAAGGTCATAGCCCTAGGCCTTTTATATCATTTGAAAAACAACCAAAAACAATTTCCTAGTTTCACTTTTTTAAATCGCAATCGTAGTTTAATTTAGATTTTCAAACAAAACCAATTATTGCGGAAGTGCAAATTTAGATATACAAACTCACGTGCTAAGATATATACCACTAGCACCCATTCACATAGCTCCCTGCGGAATTCGACCTCGACTCTTGCTGGGTATTACTATTTCATCGACCGTTTTCATATCCTCAAATAGAGGAGTAAAATGGGACGAGACCAACGAGCTCGGAAGATGGTCAATGTTCAACTCCAATAGCCAATAACAACTCGTAGTAATATAATGAGGACAATAAAGGTAAATAACTCACGAGATATATGCTCAACTCATTCACGGTTACGGGAAAATAGACATACTTTTCAAGTGTAACAGTCAAAGTCCAAGTCTTACCACAGAAAATCAACTAAACATGAGTTTTTCAAAAGAACTGTGTTATTCCAATTTCCCATCCTCAGATAAGAGTTTTCATTTACCAGTTAGCATGAGGAAAATACATCTCTATGCCTATATGTCATATATACATGTCAAAAAAATGGTTTTCACAGTGATATGATCAAGTACCCTCACTCTTAGCCCACTCAAGATGCCTGGCTTAATGTCCTCGCTCCATGACGCACACAAAATTACTCAGCACCATACGTGTGTCTGGCTCAAAAGCCCCTTACTAAAGCACGTGTATATATCACTGTGCCTGCGCCCACTGCTGGTATGTCAGAATCTAGAGGGGCGGATCCTGCCCAAGCGCTAATCAAAATCCAATAAGGCCTGTTGCAGCATGCAGCCCGATCCAAATATCAATAAGCCATTACGTCCTGCTGCGACGTGCAGCCTGATCCAAATAACACTCTCTCAACATGGCTCTAAGACCCAACTCAGTCATCAACCTCTCAAGTCTCAAGGGCTAGCAATCTCATATCACTCAGCCAAACAGTGCCATATATGGAAAGTAACAACAACATGTGATGTAATAATGAGTAATGAACAGGGACTAAGATATGATATACAAATAAAGAATCATGACTGAGTATATAATTACAGTTAAATCAGATATCCCAAAATAATAGAAATAGTCTCATTAGGTATGAACCAAATAATCACATAGACATAACATGATTTCTAATATGAACCATATCTCAGACAATCATACAAGTAGGGAAAATACGGATATAACAAGGTATGATAGCAAACAAGTCCGGTTCCCAAAAATACTTACCCCAATCCATGTGGTGAAAATCCTCTCCAAAATCGCCCAAATCCGAGCTCCATAACTCAAAATGTGATAAAATAACACAAAGGTCTGAAATAGAGTACTTATAGATCTACTCCAGTTATACCTTTCGCGAACGCGGAAGAATACTGGCGTTTGCAGTTAATAAAAATGCACTGCCACAAATAACCCTACGCATTCGTTTCCCAGACCTCACGAACGCGATGCACAACTTAGGCTACTCTTCGCGAATGCGAACGCCCTACAACGAACATGATGCACAAAGCACCTGGACCATCAATTGCCTATGCAAACGCGATAATACGCTGCGACCACGATGCCCAACCTCACAAAGCTATGCAAACGTGTACCACACGTCACAAACACGAAGCAGCAAAATGCTCAACTCCATTTTACTCTACGCGATTGTAGTCAGTCCTTCGCAATCGCGATCAGTCCTTTGCGATCGTGAAGGACACCAGTAACAGCAGAAAACCAACATTATCATGGAGAAAAATGGTCCGAAAACAATTTGAAACACGCTCGAGCCCCTAGGGACCCCGTGAAAACATACCAACAAGTTTCAAAACACAACACGAACCTACTCGAGGCCTCAAATCAAATATAACAACATCAAAACCACGAATCGCACCTCAAATCAAACTTAATGAACTTTTGAACTTTCAACTTCCAAATTAGTGCCAAATCATATCAAATCACCTCGGAATGACCTCAAATTTTACACACAAGTTCCAAATGACATAAAAATCCTATTACAATTCCCGGAATAACAATCCGAATCCGATATCATCAAAATCAACTCCCAGTCAAACTTATGAACCTTCCAAACCTTCAAATTGCCAACTTTTGCCAGATAGTGCTGAAACCTTTTAGAAACATCCAAATGCAAATTTGGGCATATGCCCAAGTCCAAAATCACCATCCGGACTTAACGGAACCATCAAAAATTCCGATCCGAGTTCAAATACACAAAAGTCAAACTTGGTTCCAATCTTAAAGCTTCCTAGTTGAGAATCATTCTTCCAAATCAATCTCGAATAACCTGAAAACCAAAACCGACGATGTCACACCCCTTTTTCTACCCCCCCCCCCCCAAAAAAAAAGATAATGTATGTTATTTTATGGATTGTGGGTTAAAGAGTTTTTCCAATTGAAGTGACAAATTTGAATAAGGATTATTTTATTTACAGAGTCACCACTTGGCATTGATTTTTCGGTGTTCCAAGTCACCTTTTATTTGAATCCCTAATCAAAGGAAGGTTTGACTCTATTATTAATTGGTCTGCAAAAATAAAGTCCGAGTAAGGAATTTTGTTGACCGGGGAGAAGGTGTAAGGCATTCCCCGAGTCCCGTGGTTCTAGCACGGTCGCTTTATTGACTTAAACTTGGCTTAAAATTATTTTGGATAAACTGTGTTTTATTTGGACTTTCATGTTTTACCTATCCACTTTTAATTATTAAAATTATTAAAGAAAAGATTTGAATAAAATTTTCCTAACCGCACAACGCAAACGAATGTGTGACCTAGATGAATTTTATTGATTTTTGTCATAACCGCGCTATGCAAGCGAATCTGCAGTCATGACGAGGATTATTAGTACGTTATTACTTTTGAAGAAAATTACTACATTCGAAGAAAATAATTTTGAAATTTATTAAAGATTAACTATTGCGCTACGCAAACGAATCCGCGAGTTTAGCAATGGATTTATTAAATTAAAAATTAACTAAAACTAACGAGTATGGTATAACATTATTGAATTAAATTATTGAATGTTAAACATTACGTTACGCAAGCGATTTCATGAAGTTAAAGCACGCCTACTAATTACCTAGCGTCTAAATTAATTAAAAAGCGCTTCTTTTTTATTTATTACTTGTTCGACTGAAAAAAAAATGATATTATTATTAAAAATAATTTCTACCTAATGCAAGACATTAAACCCGGGTAAGCTTATGTTAAACTTCCATGGTATTGGGCCACTTATTTTATTTAACAAAAGATAATTTATTAATTTTAAAGAAAATGCCCATCTTACTTTCCATTGCCATTGGGCCTATAGATTTTAGCTTATTTGGCCCATGTTGCTTAAGAGCCTCGATGACCAAGACAACACAAAATAACAAGTATTCTTCTAAGCCCAAATTGCTTCTTACATTGATGTCCAAACTAAAATTATTTTTCATAAAAGAAACTTACATGCTAATTATTATCTTTTATCTTCTTAACCAACTATTTCTAAAGGACTACCATAATAATTTACTCATCTACACCAACATGGCACTAATCAAACTACACCCAATAGCAACATAAAAAACCAGGACTAAATATAAAAACTACCAAAAACGGCAATACTTTAATGCTAAAGAGAAGAACTATATTATAACATTATGTTGACTATAATTCAAAGTATCAAAACATTTGAAGCTAGAAGTCTTTCTTACATAATTATACATGAACCATGAAAGTAACTCACAGAAAAGATCCCAAACTAAACAAACATGGTTAAAAGTAAGGTCTTTATCTTTTCCTTAAACTAAGTAAACTTAACAGAATGCAATTTCAATCACATATATAAAGAAGAAAATGATAATTTAACTAATTTTTAATAGATTTACATGATGATAACACTAATATAACATTCATCTTGAAACAAAATCATATCTAACATGTTCCATCAACCAAACCGGGATCAAATCCTTCTTATTATCATCAAGAATCTGCAATATGAGAATTTGAAAGTTACCTAGTTTATAGAATAATAAAATACAACAGTGCAACAACAAAAAATTCAGCAGCAAATACAGTAGAAACAGCAGCAAATCAAGTGTTAAGACAACCCAGAAAACTCCACAAATATGCTTGAAACCGGTAGCTATCAATTTCACAAATTGCCTAAGGGATCTTTCTATTTTTCTCAAACTTTTTGTACTCAAATAATACTCACAAAGCTCTGAAATTTCAGCTTGCTATATGTATTAAGCTACTGATTTTTTTCTCAAAGATATGTCTTTAAGCAACTCTCCAAGATGTGTGTAAGATAGAGTGTCTGCCCCTTTTTATAGGAGAAGAGCAACCCTTTAAATAGGCAAATAAAGTCAGATTTTTTGGACAGATTTTAGTTCACCAAAAGTCTGACTTTGTGTGCTAAACACTGTTCAAAACCTGTCAAAAAGTATTGTATTTGTCACCACATAATAACTTTTGAGTTTTATACTCTAAAGTCTTTGCACAGTAAAAACAACCAAACTTGTACTATTCCTTCTTTAATTTTAGCTTTTATCAACACAAAATTCAAATACTCAAATCCAATAAAAACAAATTCACTAAGCACTTGAAACTTTTATCATAAACTATCATGATTAAGCGAATAGCTATTTCAAAAATAATGAATAACTAATTATCAGTGATTAATAACTATGAACGACTAAGCTAACATAGATTAAATACAACTAATAATAAAAATATAAATAATATAAATAATAATAATAAAAAAAATCATAAATTATGCTAGACATAAACTAAATACAATACAATTAGAAAAAATAGACAAAGGAAATGAGAATAGGGGTATACCAAACGAGGGCGTTCGGGGTGGTCGCCAAAATTTAGCCGGATTTTTAGTTGCCTTCGGGATGGAATTGACATCAATAGGTAGGTCTTGATGAGCTCTATCTGTTGATGCAGGTATTGTGGGGGTGGTAGTGGCCGGAACTTCAAGGTTTTGGGCAAAAAAATGGAGGCTAAAGTTTCCTAGATCTAAAATTCAAGGAGTTTGAGGGGTTTTTGAAGGATTTGGTTTGGAGATATGGAAAGAGGAGGTTGTGAAGATTACATGGTGTGAATGTGGGGGTGTTTGGAGGTTGGCCGCCGTCGGTGGGCGATTTCCGGCGGCGGTGGCGGCGGCAGAGAGAAGAGAGAGAGAGAAGAGAGAAAGAGTTATGGGGAAATGAGGGAATTTTTCAGATTTTTGAGGCTTTAAATACCTCTTGAGAGATCAAATATAGACCATTAGATCAAAGGGTGATCAATGGGTGAGATTTGATCTTGGGTCACTTAATGAAACGACGCAGTTTTGAGGCAAAACTACGTCGTTTCAGACCCTTTCAAGGGCAACCCCTTATCTTGAACTTTTGGCCACTTTCACTTTCAAATTTGACCCAATTTCTTCCTTAATCCTACTTATTAAACTAAATTTACACAAAATAAATAAATAAATTAAGTAACTTATTCAAATGATCAATTAACTAGATTAATTCACCAATTGAAATAGTTAGTTAATTCCTAAAATGCACAAATAAAGAAAGAACCACTTTTTGGTATTTTTATGATAGGAGATATGAAATCAAAGACACAAAAATTGGAAAAAATAATTAAAGTAACAAAACACTAATGACTTTAGGAGGTGTTAAAATAGTGCAAAAATTAGTTATTCATAGCTGTCCCTCTTTGCTCGAGAACATGAAGAGTTTTCGAGCAAAGAAAAGTGAATGCCATGGCTAATTTTTGCTCACATATCACTCCAATGAAAGCATTTTTTGAAAAATGGTGACCGAACCTTACTTCCGAGGTTGCCTACATATCCTTGTTTAGAGAAATCAGGTCAGTGTAGTTCTGGAAAAATTTGGTAGCTGGGACTACCGGACACTAGATTTAAGACTGATGTTGCTACTGTTGTTATTGCTGTTACTGTTACTTGCTGCTTACATCAAAAGGAAAAGAGAAGAGAACTACATATGTCTGCAAACAAAGAGTTACAAAATTCCTAATCTATGTGTCTTGTGGAGTCAAATCTTGATTCTTGACTCGCTCACTTGTGTTGGCCTTAGACTAGATCTTGATACTCTTTGAAGAAAAGATTATGGCTTATTCTCGGTCACTCGCCTTCCTGATTCGAAATTGAGAAGATGAATCTTGAGATGCCGGGTCGGTGACACATTATCAAAATTAACTCCAACTATCTTGTGATCGAAAGATTTCTTTCTTCTGATGAGAAAAATTGAAACTTCAAGCTTTAATCATCACAACATGTGCTCGACGACAGGGCCTGCAAAGCCATCAAAGACAAACAAAACGAACAAAATTTTCTGTCCCAGTTTGGTACTGAGAAAATTTTGCGAGTTATTGGGTAAAGCTGCAGATCAGCTTATTTTATTTGAAAGATGCAAAAATTAAACTAAAGGCTCCGAAAATTATGTTCTTATCTTAGGTATAAAATTGATATAACTTGGACTTAGGAGGTGCGTGGCCCATGGGTAGCATTGGAATGACTCTGAGATTGAAGGACTCGGATTAGGAATTGCGTCTCCTTGGAATAGTGACTCATATTAGGGAGTGCATCTCCTATTAGAATGAACACGGTTGACTCAAGCTAGGAAGTGCGTCTCCTATGAGTGAGGTTGAAGGACTTGGACTCGGAAGTGCATCTCCTAGGATTGGTGGTTGGATTATGAAGTGCGTCTCCTATTGGAATGACTCAAAACTAGGAAGTGTATCTCCTACAAATGAGGTTGAAAGACTCGGACTAGGAAGTGCGTCTCCTAGGATTAATGGTTCAGATTAGGAAGTGTGTCTCCTATTGGAATGACTCAAACTAGGAAGTGCGTCTCCTACGAGTGAGGTTGAAAGACTTGGACTAGGAAGTGCGTCTCCTACGAGTGAGGTTGAAAGACTTGGACTAGGAAGTGCATCTCCTAGGATTGGTGGTACAGATTAGGAAGTGAGTCTCCTATTGGAAAGGCTCAAACTAGGAAGTGTGTCTCCTACGAGTGAGGTTAAAAGACTCGGACTAGGAAATACGTCTCCTAGGATAGATAGTTTAGAGTAGGAAGTGCGTCTCCTACTGGAATGACTCAAACTAGGAAACGCGTCTCCTACGAGTAAGGTTAAAAAACTTGGAGGGATTGTAACCAGGGGTTGGAGCCCTACATCACTGAGAAAGAATGTAACCAGGGGTTGGCGCCCTATATCACTAAGGGGGAATATTATCAAGGGTAGGCGCCCAAACTAGGAAGTGCGTCTCCTACGAATGAGGTGGAATGGCTTGGAGGGAATGTAACCAGGGGTTGGTACCCTGTATCACTGAGAATGAATGTAACCAGGGGTTGGTGCCCTGTATCACTAACAAAGAATATAACCAGGGGTTGGTGCCCTATATCACTAAGGGGGAATATAATCAAGGGTTTGCACTCAAACTAGAAAGTGCGTCTCCTACGAGTGAGGTTGAAATACTTAGAGGGAATGTAACCAGGGATTGGTGCCCTGTATCACTGAGAACGAATGTAACCAGGGGTTGGTGCCCTGTATCACTAACAAAGAATGTAACCAGGGGTTGGCGCCCTATATCACTGAGAAAGAATGTAACCAGGGGTTGGTGCCCTGTATCACTAAGAGAAAGAATGTAACCAGGGGTTGGTGCCCTGTATCACTAAGGGGGAATATAATCAAGGGTTGGCGCCCAAACTAGGAAGTGCATCTCCTACGAGTGAGGTTGAATGGCTTGGACTAGGAAGTGCGTCTCCTAGGATTGATAGTCCTGATCAGGAAGTGCGTCTCCTATTGGAATAACTCAAACTAGGAAGTGTGTCTCCTACGGATGAGGTTGAAGTACTTGGAGGGAGTGTAACCAGGGGTTGGCGCTCTGTATCACTGAGAAAGAATGTAACCAGGGGTTGGCGCCCTGTATCACTAAGGGAGAATATTATCAAGGGTTGGCGCCCAAACTAGGAAGTGCGTCTCTTACGAGTGAGGTTGAAAGACTTGGAGGGAATGTAACCAAGGGTTGACGCCCTGTATCACTAATAATGAATGTAACCAGGGGTTGGCTCCCTGTATCACTAACAAAGAATGTAACCAGGGGTTGGCGCCCTGTATCACTAAGGGGGAATATAATCAAGGGTTGGCGCCCTGTATCAGTGAGAAAGAATGTAACCAGGGGTTGGCACCCTGTATTACTAAGAGAGAATATGGCCAGGGATTGGCATCCTGTATCGCTGAGAGAATATAACCAAGGGATGGCGCTTTGTATCACTTAGAGAGAAAGTAACCAGGGATAGGATACCTTGTATTAAAGTGGAACCTCACTAAGGATTAGTGTACCTTAGGTTGGAAAATACAGCTAGGAATTGGTGTACCCTATACTGAACATGCGACTAGGGTGTGGTGTGCCCTATATCAAAATGGGATCTCAACTAAGGACTGATGTACCTTATGCTGGAAAATGCAGTGGTTGATGATGTAATTATGGGCATGCCTAGAAAGAAGAAGTAGAGTATTTGAAGAACTTACCTTTGGTGACATTCGTACTTTGAGAACTGCATTTATACGCTACTTTGTTTCCTGCTTCAAACAAAGAAAGATTTGTGAGTTTAACAGTGGTGGTCAGTTTGTGGCCTTGATGCCCTGATTAGTTTGAATTTGCGACCACCTTGCTGAAAAAGAACTGATTCTTTCAGGCCCCCGACTACTTTCGTACCCGAATGTCTAAGGTGATGTTGAACCTTGTCTATAAATTAAGTCTTTACTTTGGCAGTTTTTTCCTTTAAAAATCAAACTTGATTAACTTGCACCCGATATCAGTTTGTGTCTGTGGTGCTATAAGCTTTGCCCATGAAGCAAGTCTTGCTTAGTGACCTTTTCGGTTTCTTTGAAACACTTTGTCCGGCTTATCAGAGGAAATCACAGTTGGATTTATTCCTTTGTCAATGACGTGTATTCCCCACATGATTTATTTTGCATTTTCGGGAAATGGTGACCAATTTTGTGGCCCTTTCTTTGTTGGATTTCTAAGCAAATAGAGACCAGCAAAGTCTTCTCTTTGGAACTTCCGTTTGCATGAACCCTCAGATCATGTTTAACTTCAACAATTTATTGTGCATGTTGCTCCCTCGGTATGTCCTCTTTGATGTACTAGGATAGACAGTTAGAAAGCTGGTAACAGATTTTGAAATCATTTCTTGTTTGTTTTAACAAAGACTCACTCAAAATAATAATGGAAATGGACACAATGACACAATTTAAAAGTGAGAAGGAATAGTATTTAACTGAAAATGCCACTTTAGGGGGGAAAGGAAGAAAGAAAAAGGAATTAAGAAAAATAATAAAATAAAAGGGGCTCCTTTGATTATGGTAGCCAACTTTAATGATCATGACATGCATTTTGGACTGAGCGGCCGAATCTATCCAAAAAATCTACCCTTTCATCTTGTTGTTCCTTTTCGTCTTTGAAGCTTGCCTCTTTGTGCCAATCATTTGCATAAAATCATAGGTCACGTTCTACCAGTAGTGCCCCAAAAGGTTTTCATCAACCAACCTCTCTCATTTATTTATCTTTACTTACCATCACCTTACAGTGCCCATGAAGGTTTTTACTAGTAAGACTCTCATTTTTTTAATTATTTTTATTTATTTGTTTTTTGCTTTCTTGTGTGAGCAACTTGACATTGTTCTATGTCGTGTGACAACTGTTGCTTATTACGTGCTTCGCTTTGCATTCTTAGAGATTAATTGGGAAGTTTTTATTTAGATGGCTTTTGGATAGGATTAGAAAGAAAAGGTTGTATGAAGGCTCAAAATAGACCCAAGATGATGGGGTTGTATACTTACAACTCTTGGAATCGACTTTTTATAAAAACATTAAAAAACAAAAAAACTCTTGCCCTAGTTTCAGATACTGGAAAATTTTTATTTTTGATTTGGTTGGACTGAACCCTAGTATAGAGCTGCCTACATATCCTTTAAAGGAATCAAGTCAAACGTAGTTCAAACTAACATGAAAGATTTCTTTGTTGTTTGTCTTTTCATTTTTCATTTTTTTTCTTTTCCTTTTCTTCTCTTTTTTTAATCAAATTGTCCTAGCTCCTATTTTCTGGTGGCATGGATATTTAATTTTTTTTGACTCTATGCTTGATTCCAAAAGAGGGAGGTTAAAGAAAAAGAAAACAAGCTCAAAAGGGGTGACGAAGGATATAAAGTATTTGGGTAGCAGAAAAAAGGGCCTCCCAGCCTCAAGCATGTCAAACATTCTATCTCTTCTCAGGTTCGGCATTGATGGACATGACTGTCTTCCTAGTTTTGTTAGTTGTATAGCCCCATTGTCAATATCTTGTTTGCAACAAATGACCTTTTGACAATTTGGAGCCACCTTTTCTTAATCTTTGCCTTGATGTGAAATGATACATTTCAGTACCAACTAATCCATTTTAAATTCCCTGGAATGCACCTTCTTTGGAGATTTGGTTCATCTTCCATGATATGATTAGATTATGGCAGGACGTGGCAAAGATCTTTTTCATTGATTAGTCCAATAAAACTTCAACCCATTCAAATATCCTTAAGCCGGATTTTCATGATAGATTGAGATGAAGATCTTTAACCTCTATGAATATAACTATTTTGGTTCCTCGTGAACTTGACACAGGCTTTTCATCAAAGTGTTTTAGCCTTTTCCTTATCTTCATAGTGTTTTTCCTCGATTTAATTCAAGACCGGACAGACTTTCTAAAATCTAGCCGAAAACTCCACATGCATGTCATATCACTGAAATTGGCGAGAAAAGAACTATATATGCAAGAAGAATTAAACATAATGGATAAAATGACACAAAGCGAAAAGTTGCATTTTATTGATTAAAGGATAGAGAGGTTTGATGGCGTGACAAACAAACAACATCTGGATCACAACCTCGAAGCAATCCAGATGATAGAAATTATGACAAAATAAGTTACCAAGACTCCTTTCCGGCAAGGAGGGGAGTGGATTTCCAATTACCAAGCTTCATATCTTAGCTACACATTTGTACATCAACATTACTACTGAATTCAATAAGATTTCTTCGGAATCAACATTCAAATTTTGACTTTTTGGTCAAACCGTTACCCAATATTGGCTATCGGATTTTAGGACTGGCGGCATGAGAAATTTCATAGCAACCAATTTGCCAAAAGACTTGGAAGTATTCTCATGTTCCTAACATCACAGATCGTCTGACACAAAACATGCCCAATTGCTCAAACTTGGTAAAAGTTAACCAACATTTTCCTCTTCTTTTCACCACCAAACTGTGTACTTGCCTTTTCGTGACCTTAGTTGAATCAATAATAGCGATTCTTATTCCCTTGGTTGAGAATATGATAAAGTGATCCTGGATTGTTTTCGTGATTCACCAATGCAAACCAACAAACCGACCACCTTTAACTAGCTTTTATTTCAAAACAACAAGCATGTTAGAATGAACACACTTTTTTGCTCCTTTTTTTTCATTTTTTTTTCAAAATCTTTTGATTGAACCTGATGTGGGTTGCCTACGTATCATGTGAGAACATGAATCAGATCTTGCATAGTTCATGGAGGATCAGTAATAAAGTAAATAAACTCACTCTTTTTATTCATATATAAATAACCCCATAAAACCTCCTAGCAAGGAAAATATTTTGGATTATTTTTTGTTGAAAGAAGACTCCTAAAAAAAGATTTTTTTTATTTCGCCTTTTTTTGTTTTGTTATTGTTTTTGGAATCTTCGAAAGAAAGACTTTTAAAAAAATATTTTGGATTTTCATTTTTGTTTTTGTAAATTTAAAAAGACAGAAAGTATTTTTTGGATTTTGATTTTACTTTTTTTTGAATTTTGGGAGAAAGACACTTTTTTTAAAAAAAAAAGAAGAAAATATTTTTGGATTTTTGGATTTGATGTCTCAAAGAAAGACTTCCAAAGAAGGAATTAAAGGAAAATATGTTTTTGTATTTTTGAAAATTGGGGGTCGGAACCGATGAGGTTTGCCTACGTATCTCACATCCGGTAAGAATCAGACCAGCGTAGTTCGGTTAAAACCGACTATGTTTTTTTTTTTAATGGAAATTAATCTTTAAAAACCATATGCACTAGACCACATCATTTTTTCTCTGTTCGTTCAACTGATTTATGCTAAAGTCGGTCGACATGCAAGCCTCCCAAATAATGCAATAAGTAGCACATAACATGACATAATGGTCTCAACAAGGTACCTGTCCTAAAACAGAACTCGGCCCCTGTGTCGAGCGCTGCTAAGTCAAATGCACATGATGCAAATAAAGTGTAGCCTACTAGGGATATTCATTGCTTGTGGCTTTTTCTTCTAAGTTTTCAAATCCTAAAAGAGATAGTATCTAGACCTGACTTACCCGGACGGACAACCCGAGCCGAGGAGCGTCAAACGTCACCAGTAGTAGAACACCACTGGCTAGCTAACGGCTGTCCCGCCTAAGCTTGTGTGACTAAATCCTTCACCAGAAGCTGGTAGGCTAACTGGCTTTATCTCAAGACAGAAATTTTGTGATGCTGGTTGGCAAACACAACATAACTAACTATAAGAAGACTTAGAGGGGTGCGAGAGAGGATACAATTTATATGTACTGTTCAACAATATCAAAACGGTAAAAAGTGGATAAGTAACACATTAGGCCCAAATAAATCACAACATATACAAAAATTAATAAAGCCAAATAAAGTCAATGTACAAGCTTGAATTCTTGAGACTCCCCAGCAGAGTCGTCAGAGCTGTCACACCCCTTTTCTACCCCCCAAAAAAGATAATGTATGTTATTTTATGGATTGTGGGTTAAAGAGTTTTTCCAATTGAAGTGACAAATTTGAATAAGGATTATTTTATTTACAGAGTCGCCACTTGGAATTGATTTTTCGGTGTTCCAAGTCACTTTTTATTTGAATCCCTAATCAAAGGAAGGTTTGACTCTATTATTAATTGATCTGCGAAAATAAAGTCCGAGTAAGGAATTGTGTTGACCGGGGAGAAGGTGTAAGGCATTCCACGAGTCCCGTGGTTCTAGCACGGTCGCTTTATTGACTTAAACTTAGCTTGAAATTATTTTGGATAAACTATGTTTTATTTGGACTTTCATGTTTTACCTATCCACTTTTAATTATTAAAATTATTAAAGAAAAGATTTGAGTAAAATTGTCCTAACCGCACCACGCAAACGAATGTGTGACCGAAATGAATTTTATTGATTTTTTGTCATAAACGCACTACGCAAGAGAATCCACAGTCATGACGAGGATTATTAGTACATTATTACTTTTGGAGAAAATTACTACATTCGAAGAAAATAATTTTAAAATTTATTAAAAGTTAACTATCGCGCTACGCAAATGAATCCGCGAGTTTAGCAATGGATTTATTAAATTAAAAATTAACTAAAACTAACGATTATGATATAACATTATTGAATTAAATTATTGAATGTTAAACATTACGTTACGCAAGCGATTTCATGAAGTTAAAGCATGCCTACTAATTGCCTAGTGTCTAAATTAATTAAAAAGCGCATCTTTTTTATTGATTACTTGTTTGACCGAAAAAAATGATATTATTATTAAAAATAATTTCTAACTAATGCAAGACATTAAACCCGGGTAAGCTTATGTTAAACTTTCATGGTATTGGGCCACTTATTTTATTTAACAAAAGACAATTTATTGATTTTAAAGAAACTGCCCATCTTACTTTCTATTGCCATTGGACCTACAGATTTTAGCTTATTTGGCCCATGTTGCTTAAGAGCCTCGATGACCAAGACAACACAAAATAACAAGTATTCTTCTAAGCCCAAATTGCTTCTTACATTGATGTCCAAGCTAAAATTATTTTTCATAAAAGAAAGTTACATGCTAATTATTATCTTTTATCTTCTTAACTAATTATTTCTAAAGGACTAACATAATATTTCTACTTATCTACACCAACATGGCACTAATCAAACTACACCCAATAGCAACATAAAAAACCACGGCTAAATATAAAAACTATAAAAAACGGTAATACTTTAATGCTACAGAGAAGAACTATATTATAACATTATGTTGACTATATACATGAACCATGAAAGTAACTCACACAAAAGATCCCAAACTAAACAAACATGGTTAAAAGTGGGGTCTTTATCTTTTCCTTCAACTAAGTAAACTTAACAGAATGCAATTTCAATCACATATATAAAGAAGAAAACGATAATTTAACTAATTGTCAACATATTTACATGATGATAACACTAATATAACATTCATCTTGAAACAAAATCATATCTAACATGTTCCATCAACCAAACCAGGATAAAATCTTTCTTATTATCATCAAGAATCTGCAATATAAGAATTTGAAAGTTACCTAGTTTGTAGAATAATAAAATACAGCAGTGCAACAACAAAAAATTCAGCAGCAAATACAGTAAAAACAACAGCAACTCAAGTGTTAAGACAACCCAGAAAACTCCACAAAGATGCTTGAAACTGGTAGCTATCAACTTCACAAATTGCCTAAGGGATCTTTCTATTTTTCTCAAACTTTTTGCACTCAAATAATACTCACAAAGCTCTGAAATTTCAGCTTGCTATATATATTAAGCTGCTGATTTTTCTCAAAGATATGTCTTTAAGCAACTCTCCAAGATGTGTGTAAGATAGAGTGTCTGCCCCTTTTTATAGGAGAAGAGCAGCCCTTTAAATAGGCAAATAAAGTCATATTTTTTGGACAGATTTTGGTTCACCAAAAGTCTGACTTTGTGTGCTAAACACTGTTCAAAACCTGTCAAAAAGTATTGTATTTGTCACCACACAATGACTTTTAAGTTTTGTACTCCAAAGTCTTTGCACAGTAAAAACAACCAAACTTGTACTATTCCTTCTTTAATTTCAGCTTTTATCAACACAAAATTCAAATACTCAAATCCAATAAAAACAAATTACTAAGCACTTGAAACTTTTATCATAAACTATCAGGACTAAGAGAACAGCTATTTCAAAACTAATGAATAACTAATTATCAGTGATTAATAACTATGAACGACTAAGCTAACATAGATTAAATACAACTAATAATAAAAATATAAATAATATAAATAATAATAATAAAAATAAATAAATAAAAAAAATCATAAATTATGCTAGACATAAATTAATACAATACAATTAGAAAAAATAGACAAAGGAAATGAGAATAGGGGTATACCAAACGAGGGCGTTCGGGGTGGTCGCCGGAATTTGGCCGGATTTTTAGTTGCCGGATTTTCGGGATGGAATTGACATCAATAGGTAGGTCTTGATGAGCTCTATCCGTTGATGTAGGTAATGTGGGGGTGGTAGTGGCCGGAACTTCAAGGTTTTTGGCAAAAAAGTGGAGGCTAAAGTTTCCTAGATTTAAAATTCAAGGAGTTTGAGTGAGTTTTAAAGGATTTGGTTTGGAGATATGGATAGAGGAGGTTGTGGAGATTACATGGTGTGAATTTGGGGATGTTTGGAGGTTGGCCGCCGCTGGTGGGCAATTTCCGACAGTGGTGGCAGCGGCGGAGAGAAGAGAGAGAAGAGAGAGAGATAAGAGAGAAAGAGTTGTGGGGGAAGTGAGGGAATTTTTCATATTTTTGAGGCTTTAAATACCTCTTGAGAGATCAAATATGGACCATTAGATCAAAGGGTGATCAATTGGTGAGATTTGATCTTGGGTCACTTAATGAAACGACGTAGTTTTGAGGCAAAACTACGTCGCTTCAGACCCTTTCAAGGGTAGTGTCACGACCCGAGATTTCCCACCTACGAGACCGTGATGGCGCCTAACATTTCACTTGCTAAGCAAGCCAGCGTTAGAGAATCATTAACCAATTCCTTATTTTCATTCAGTAATTGACAATAATTAACTAAGATGAAGTATAAAAAGTGTGAAATATCATAAATCTGTATTAACTACTACCACCCGGATCTGGAGTCACAATTCACGAGCATTCTAGAATTTACTACAAGTAATAGTCTGAAAGAAATACAACTGTCTGAATGAAAGAAAACAGTAGGACATAAAATATAGACGGGGACTTCAAGGTCTGTGAACGCCGACAGATCTACCTTGAGTCTCCGGATAGCAGACCAGTAGTAAATCTCGATCAACCTGAGCCGGTATCAAAATCTGCACAGAAAGTGCAGAGTGCAGCATCAGTACAATCGACCCCATGTACTGGTAAGTGTCGAGCCTACCTCGACAAAGTAGTGAGGAGGCTAAGGCAAGGCACCTACAAATCAACCTGTACAATTTAATAGTGTATATGCAAATAACAGAAATGAAGAACCAAACAGGAAATGTCGGGAGGGGAATATACTGAAGGGAATACAAGATAAAGAACTATAACAGAGTGATCACCGGAGCAGTCAATATACCATGAATCAACAGGAATAGTGAATACAGTAAGGAAAAATGCACGGCATCACCCTTCGTGCTTTTACTCTCAATCTCACCATAAAATAAATAGAAACGGCACGACATCAATCTTCGTGCATTAACTCTCATATCATGGCACGACATCACCCTTCGTGCATTAACACTCACAATATGGCACGGCATCATCCTTCGTGCATTAACACTCACAATATGGCACGGCATCACCCTTCGTGCATTAACACTCTCCCTTACCATAATGCAATGCATAAATATCAATAGGGAGATAGAATAACAAGTACAAACCTTACCTCAACATTTGGTTCCATAACATCAATCTCAATTTTGAAATAAAAACTCAATTATCACCTGAAAATTCGTAAACATGATAAGAACGATAAATTGAACAACACTAGTATAACACATCGCAATTAGGCATAGGAATGAGACAATATAAGAAAAACTGAGAAACATGGAAAACAGGTAAATTTGGCGGCGCATAAGTACTCGTCACCTCACACATACGCCGCTCACATGAATTTCACTTAGCAAGTAATCTAAGGTTCCTAATTCCCTCAAGTCAGGGTTAGACACAACACTTACCTTGCTCTGAAGGCCACTTAATTCTCAATCACAGCTTTTTCTTTGGAATTCACCTCCAAACCACTCGTATCTATTGAAAAATGACTCAATAATATCAAATTTTGCTAAAGGAATCAATTACATTGCATGAGTTTAGATTTCCTAAATTTTCCTCCAACAAGTCGAAAATCGACCCCGGGACCCGCTTGGTCAAAATCCGAGGTTCGGACCAAATTCTATTTACTCATTCACCCCCGAGCCCGAATATATAATTGGTTTTGGAATCCAACCTCAAATTGAGGTCTAAATCCCCAAATTTCCGAAATCCCTACTTTCTACCCAAAACCCCTAATTCTACCATGAAAACCTTAGATTTTAGGTTGAAATCTTGTAAAATGTAGTGAAAGATTGAAAGAAACCAGTTTAGAATCACTTACCTATCATCTGGGGAAGAGATGGTCTTTGGAAAATCGCCTCTTGTGTTTTAGGTCTTAAAAATTTGGGAAATGAATGAAAATTCCCGTCCAAAAGTCATTTTTTAAGCTACAGACGTCGCATCTCGCAAATGCGAAGGAGTCATCGCAAATGCGAAGCCCTTCACACTTCTGCTGCCTTCGCAAATGCAAAGATAAGTTCACAAATGCGAACCTTGAATCTTCGCAAATGCGACTAAATGATCGCATTTGCGATCACTGCCCTTCCCCGACTCCCTTCGCAAATGCGAAAGTTATTGGCCCAGCTTCTCTTCCTATTTGCGATGAGAGGCTCACAAATGCGAACCTCTCAGAGGTCGCAATTGCGATGCCTGATCTCGCAAATGCGAGATCAGAGGCCTATAATATCAGATGCACGAGCAGTGTTTTCCAAGCCAAATCTCACTCCGTAGCCTATCCGAAACCCACCCTAGCCCCTGGGCTCCAAACCAAACATGCACGCAAGTCTAAAAACATCACATGAACTTTCTCGCGCGATCAAATCGCCAAAATAACACCTAGAACTACGAATTTAGTACCAAATCAAATGAAATTCTCAAGAACACTTTAAAATTTCTATTTTCTCAACTGGACGTCCGAATCATGTCAAATCAACTCCGTTTCTCACCAAATCTCACAGACAAGTCTTAAATATCATAATGAACCTGTACCGGGCTCTGGAACCAAAATATGGACCCGATACTAACAATGCCAAATATCAATCAATTCTTAAAAATAAATAACTTCCAAACTTTTAATTTTCATCAAAAATTCATAACTCAAGCTAGGGACCTCCGAATTCAATCCCGAGCATACGTCCAGGTTCCATAATTCGATACGGACCTACCGGGACCGTCAAAATACAGATCTGGGCCTGTTTACCAAAAATGTTGACTGAAGTCAACTAAAATTAACTTTTAAGGCAAAAATTCTTATTTTCATTAATTTTCAACATAAAAGTTTTCCGAAAACCTACCCGGACTGCGCACGCAAATAGAGGAGGGTAAAAATTAGAATTTTAAGGCTTAAGAGCGCAGATTCGAGTTCTAAAACATAAGATGACCCTTTTGGGTCATCACAACCTCCACCTCTAAAACAACCGTTCGTCCTCGAACGGACATAGAAAAGTACCTGGGCTGGTGAAAAGGTGGGGATATCTACTCCGCATATCGGATTCGGACTCCCAAGTAGCTGCCTCAATAGGCTGACCTCTCCACTGCACTCGAACTGAAGGGTAACTCTTTGATCTCAACTGGCGAACCTGCCAGGCTAGAATAGCCACCGGCTCCTCCTCGTAAGTCAAATCCTTGTCCAATTGGACAGAGCTGAAATCTAACACGTGGGACGGACCATGATATTTCCGGAGCATAGACACATGGAACACCGGATGAACCGCTGATAAACTAGGTGGTAATGCAAGCCTGTAGGCTACTTCACCCACCCTTTCAAGAATTTCAAAGGGTCCGATATACCTAGGGCTCAACTTGCCCTTCATTCCGAACCTCATTACACCTTTCATAGGTGAAACCCGGAGCAATATTCTTTCTCCAACCATGAATGCAATATCACAAACTTTACGGTCGGTATAACTCTTTTGTCTAGACTGAGCTGTGCGAAGTCGATCCTGAATAATCTTGACCTTATCCAAGGCATCCTATACCAAATCGGTACCCAACAACCGAGCCTCTCCCGGTTCAACCAACCAACTAGCGATCGTCATTGCCTTCCGTATAATGCCTCATATGGAGCCATCTGAATGCTCGACTGGTAGCTATTATTATAAGCAAACTCTGCAGGTGGCAAGAAATGATCCCAAGAACCTCCAAAGTCTATAACACAAGCGCGGAGAATATCTTCCAATATTTGAATAGTGCGCTCTGACTGTCCGTCTGTCTGTGGATGAAATGCTGTACTCAACTTCACCCGCGTTCCTAGCTCACGCTGTACAGCCCTCCAGAAATTTGAGGTAAACTACGTACCTCGGTCAGATATAATGGACACGGGCACACCGTGAAGACAGATGGTCTCACGAATATAAATCTCTGCTAACCGCTCCGAGGAATAGGTAACTGCCACAAGAATGAAGTGCGCTGACTTAGTCAGCCTATCCATAATAACCCATACGGCGTCGAACTTCCTCTGAGTCCGTGGGAGTCCAACAATAAAGTCCATAGTGATACGCTCCCACTTCCACTCAGGGATATCTAACCTCTGAGGTAAACCACCAGGTCTCTGATGCTCACACTTTACCTGCTGGCAATTTAGGCACCGAGCTACATAGGCAACTATGTCCTTCTTCATTTGCCTCCACCAATAATGCTGCCTCAAGTCCTGATACATCTTGGCGGTGCCCGGATGAATAGAATACAAGGAACTGTGGGACTCCTCAAGGATCAACTCACGAAGTCTATCCACATTAGGCACAAAAATACGACCCTGCATCCTCAAAACTCTGTCATCTCCAACAGTAACCTGCTTGGCACCACCGTGCCACACTGTGTCTCTAAGGACAAGTAAATGAGGATCGTCATCCTACCAATCTCTGATGCGCTCAAATAAAGAAGACCAAGCAACTATACAAGCTAGAACACAGCTAGACTCAGAAACATCTAACCTCACGAACTGGTTGGCCAAGGCCTGAACATCCAATGCAAGCGGTCTCTCACCAACTGGAATATATGCAAGGCTACCCATACTGACTGACTTTCTACTCAAAGAATCGGCCACCACATTGGCCTTCCTAGGATGATATAATATGGTGATATCATAGTCTTTCAATAGCTCCAGCCATCTCCTCTACCTCAAATTGAGTTCCTTCTGCTTGAACAAATACTGCAAGCTCCGATGATCAATGAATACCTCACATGGCACGCCGTAAAGGTAGTGCCTCCAAATCTTCAGCACGTTAACAATGGCTTCCATCTCTAGATCATGAACATGATAATTCTTCTCGTGAACCTTCAGCTGCCGTGAAGCATATGCAATAACCTTGCCACCATGCATCAATACCGCACCCAGACCAATACGAGATGCGTCACAATATACTGTATAAGATCTTGAACCTGTGGGTAACACCAATACCGGTGCCGTAGTCAAAGTTGTCTTGAGCTTCTGAAAGCTCACTTCACACTCGTCTGACCATGAAAACCCCTTAACAAATTGACGGTAATAGCCCGCCAAACCCAGGAAACTACAGATCTCTATAGCGGATGTGGGTCTAGGCCAGTTCTGAACTGCCTCAATCTTCTTAGGATCCACCTGAATACACTCTGCTGATACAGCGTGACCCAAGAAAGCAATTGAACTCAACCAAAACTCACATTTTGAGAACTTAGCATATAACTGGTTGTCCTTCAAAGTCTGAAGAACAATCCGAAAGTGCTGCTCATGCTCCTCTCGACTGTGGGAGTAGATCAAGATATCATCAATAAACACAACCACAAAGGAATCCGAGTAGGGTTTGAACACCCGGTTCATCAAATCCATGAATGCTGCTAGGGCATTTGTCAGCCTAAATGACATCACTAGAAACTTATAATGCCCATACCGAGTCCGAAAAGCTGTCTTAGGAACATCGGATGCCCTAATCCTCAACTGATGTTAGCCAGATCTCAAATCAATCTTTGAAAACACCTTGGCACCCTGAAGCTGATCAAATAAATCATCAATCCTTGGCAATGGATATTTGTTCTTGATGGTGACTTTGTTCAACTGCCGATAATCTATACACATCCTCATCGATCCATCTTTCTTCTTCACAAACAACACAGGTGCACCCAGGGTGAGACACTAGGTCTAATGAAGCACTTATCAAGCAAATCTTGCAACTCCTCCTTCAATTCTTTCAACTCTGGTGGGGCCATGCAATATGGCGAAATGGAAATAGGCTAAGTGCTCGGAGCCAAATCAATGCAGAAATCAATATCCCTGTCGGGTGGCATCCCCGGCAGGTCTACAGGAAACACCTCTGAAAACTCACGAACAACCGGCACCAAATCTATGGAAGGAACCTCCGCACTAGAATCGCGGACATAAGACAAATAAGCTAGACACCCCTTCTCGACCATATGCCGAGCCTTCACATAAGAGATAACCCTGCTGGCAGAATGGACAAGATTCCCTCTTTACTCTAATTGAGGCAACCCCTGCAAGGCTAAGGTCACCGTCTTGGCTTGACAATCTAATATAGCATGATAAGGTGACAGCCAATCCATACCTAGTATGACATCAAAATCAACCATGTCAAGAAGTAGAAGATCTACACGAGTCTCAAGACTCCCAATGGTGACCACACTAGCATCTCCCACTGGTGTGGACACATACATAGGAGCACTCAAAGAATCACGGGGCACAACCAAATAGGAAGCAAAATAGGATGACACATATGAGTAAGTAGATCCCGGATCAAATAGAACTGAAGCATCTCTACTGCAAACTGAAATAGTACCTGTAATAACAGCCTCAGATGACTCGGCCTCGGGCCTGGCTGGGAAAGCATAACACCGGGCCTGGGCCCCACCACCCTGAACTACATCCCTGGGATGGCCTCTAGCTGGCTGGTCTCCACCTTTAACGGCCTGACCTCTACCTCTAACAGTCTGGCCTCTACCTCTGGCTGCCTGACCCCTGCCTCTGGCTGGCTGAGCAGGTGGTGTAGCAACTGCTGCCGGAACTATGGCACGAGAAATCTGATGTTGTGAGCTGCCCGTTGCTCGAGGGCAAAATCTAGCAATATGCCTTGGATCACCACAAGTGTAACATAACCTCGGCTGCTGTGACTGTTGACCCTGAAACTGACCCTGTCGACCTGAATAACCACCCTGATAACTCTGGAGTGGAGGTGCACTAATAGGAGCTGGTGGTGCACTGTAGGCTAGCTGGTCGGAATAATGCATCTGAGGGCCACGACCACCTGAGGCACTGTGGGATGCCAGGAGCGCTGAATGAAACGGCCTGGGAGGATGGCCTCTACCAAAAGTACTCCTGCCTCTAGATGAGGCACCGCTGAACTCACCGGAATGACGAGACCTCTTGTCAAACCCCTGACCTCCCTGAGTAAGAACCATTTCGACCCGTCTGGCGACATTAGCAGCCGCCTAAAAAGAAATCTCACTCCCTGTCTCCTTAGCCATCTACAATTTGATAGGCTGAGCAAGTCCATCAATAAACCTCCTCACCCTCTCTCTCTCTCTCGGTGGGAAGCAGAAGAATGGCATGATGGGCCAAATCCACAAAATGGGTCTCACACTGAGTAACAGTCATACTGCCCTGCTGGAGACGCTCAAACTGACGGCGACACTCCTCTCTCAATGTGATAGGCAGAAACTTCTCTATGAAGAGCTGAGAGAACTGGTCCCAAGTAAGAGCAGGCGACCCAGCTGGTCTGGTCAACAAGTAATCTCTCCACCATTTCTTGGCGGAACTAGTCATCTGAAATGCAGCAAAATCGACCCCATTGGTCTCCACTATACCCATGTTTCGTAGAACCTCGTGACAACTGTCAAGATACTCCTGGGGGTCCTATGAAGGAGCACCACTGAAGTGAACAGGAAAGAGCTTGGTACACCATTCCAATCTCCATAAAGCCTCAGAAGACATGGCTGGCCCATTTCCGACCTGTGCCGCAATAACCAGTAGAACTAATCCGACTGGCTGAGCTGTTGGAGCCTGATACTGGGGAGCTATCTGCTCCGGAGCAGGAGTGGTAGGAGTCTGGGCTCCTCCTCCAGCCTGAGAGACTACTGGTGCCATGGGAAATGCGCCAGTCTGGGCCACACTCTCTATAAAGCCCACCAAACGGACCAAAGCGTCCTGAAGTACTGGGGTAGCAATGAACCCCTCCGGAACCTGAGCTGGTCCGGCAGGAACAGTCTGGGCTAGAACCTCCTCGTCAAGCTCTATCTGAGGCTCCACTGCTGGGGCTGCTGCTCGGGCTCTAGGCTGAGCCCTGCCCCTGCCTTGGCCTCTAGCACGGCCTCGGCCTCGACCTCTGCCCCGCGTAGGAGCTGTCACTAGAGGCTCTGGCTGCTGCTCAGCTGAGGAAGTGATACGTGTTCTCTCCATCTGCGAGAGAATAAGAGTAGAAGAGTTCAATCAGTATTGAGGAAGCAAAATCGCACGACAGAGAATAAAGAAGTGAAACTTGTTCCTACCTTCATAGCCTCTGGAAGATAAGCACAAACGTCTCCGTACCGATCCTCTAGACTCTACTAAACGTGCTCGCGAATCGTGAGACCTAGGCAACTTGGTGCTCTGATACCAACTGTCATGACCCGAGATTTCCCACCGACGGGACCGTGATGCCGCCTAACATTTCACTTGCTAGGCAAGCCAATGTTAGAGAATCATTAACCAATTCCTTATTTCCATTCAGTAATTAACAATAATTAACTAAGATGAAATATAATAAGTGCGGAATATCATAAATCTGTATTAACTACTACCACCCGAATCTGGAGTCACAATTCACGAGCATTCTAGAATTTACTACAAGTAATAGTCTGAGAGAAATACAACTATCTGAATGAAAGAAAACAGTAGGACATAAAATATAGATGGGGACTTCAAGGTTTGTGAACGCCGAGAGATCTACCTTGAGTCTCCGGACAGCGGACCAGTAGCAAATCTCGATCAACCTGAGCCGGTATCAAAATCTGCACAGAAAGTGCAGAATGCAACATCAGTACAACCGACCCCATGTACTGGTAAGTGTCGAGCCTAACCTCGACAAAGTAGTGAGGAGGCTAAGGCAAGGCACCTACAAATCAACCTGTACAATTTAACAGTGTATATGCAAATAACAAAAATGAAGAACTAAACAGGAAATGTCGGGAGGGGAACATACTGAGGGGAATAAGAGATAAAGAACTATAACAAAGTGATCACTGGAGCAGTCAATATACCATGAATCAACAGGAATAGTGAATACAGTAAGGAAAAATGCACGGCATCACCCTTCGTGCTTTTACTCTCAATCTCACCATAAAATAAATAGAAACGGCATGACATCACCCTTCGTGCATTAACTCTCATATCATGGAACGACATCACCCTTCGTGCATTAACACTCACAATATGGCACGAAATCACCTTTCGTGCATTAATACTCACAATATGACACGGCATCACCCTTCGTGCACTAACACTCACAATATGGCACGGTATCACCCTTCGTGCATTAACACTCTCCCTTACCATAATGCAATGCATAAATATCAACAGGGAGGTAGAATAACAAGTACAAAACTTACCTCAACATTTGGTTCCATAACATCAATCTCAATTTTGAAATAAAAACTCAATTATCAACAGAAAATCCGTAAACATGATAAGAACGATAAATTGAACAACACTAGTATAACACATCGCAATTAGGCATAGGAATGAGACAATATAAGAAAAACTGAGAAACATGGAAAACAGGAAAATTTGGCGGCGCATAAGTACTCGTCACCTCACATATACGCCGCTCACATGAATTTCACTTAGCAAGTAATCTAAAGTTCCTAATTCCCTCAAGTCAGGGTTAGACACAACACTTACCTTGCTCTTAAGGCCACTTAATTCTCAATCACAGCTTTTCCTTTGGAATTCACCTCCAAACCACTCGTATCTATTCAAAAATGACTCAATAATATCAAATTTTGCTAAAGGAATCAATTACATTGCATGAATTTAGATTTCCTAAATTTTCCTCCAAAAAATCGAAAATTGACCCCGGGACCCGCTTGGTCAAAACCCGAGGTTCGGACCTAATTTCATTTACCCATTCACCCCCGAGCCCAAATATATAATTGTTTTTGGAATCCAACCTCAAATTAAGGTCTAAATCCCCAAATTTTCGAAATCCCTACTTTCTACCCAAAACCCCTAATTCTACCATGAAAACCTTAGATTTTAGGTTAAAATCTTGTAAAATGTAGTGAAAGATTGAAAGAAACCAGTTTAGAATCACTTACCTATCATTTGGGGAAGAGATGGTCTTTGGAAAATCGCCTCTTGTGTTTTAGGTCTTGAAAATTTAGGAAATGAATGAAAATTCCCATCCAAAAGTCATTTTGTTCAGCTGCAGATGTCGCATTTGCGACCTGAGCTTCGCAATTGCGAAGGTCGCAAATGCGAAGGAGTCATGGCAAATGCGAAGCCCTTCATACTTCTGCTGCCTTCGCAAATGCGAAGATAAGTTCGCAAATGCGAACCTTGAATCTTCGCAAATGCGACTAAATGATCGCATTTGCGATCACTGCCCTTCCCCGACTCCCTTTGCTAATGCGAAAGAAGACTCGCAAATGCGAAAGTTATTGGCCCAGCTTCTCTTCACATTTACGATGAGAGGCTCGCAAATGCGAACCTCTCAGAGGTCGCAATTGTGATGCCTGATCTCGCAAATGCGAGATCTGAGGCCTGCAATATCAGATGCACCAGCAGTGTTTTCGGGGCCTCGGGGCTCCAAACCACTGAAATCTCATTCCGTAGCCTATCTGAAACCCACCCGAGCCCTCAGGGCTCCAAACCAAACATGCACGCAAGTCTAAAAATATCACATGAACTTGCTCGCGCGATCAAATCGCCAAAATAACACCTAGAACTACGAATTTAGTACCAAATCAAATGAAATTCTCAAGAACACTTTAAAATTTCTATTTTCTCAACTGGACTTTCGAATCATGTCAAATCAACTCCGTTTCTCACCAAATTTCACAAACAAGTCTTAAATATCATAATGAACCTGTACCGGGCTCTGAAACCAAAATATGGACCCGATACTAACAATGCCAAATATCAATCAATTCTTAAAATAAAATAATTTCCAAACTTTTAATTTTTATCAAAAATTCATAACTCAAGCTAGGAACCTCCGAATTCAATCCCGGGCATACGCTCAGGTCCCATAATTCGATACGGACCTACCGGGACCGTCAAAACACGGATCCGGGCCCGTTTACCAAAAATATTGACCGAAGTCAACTAAAATCAACTTTTAAGGCAAAAATTCTTATTTTCATTAATTTTTAACATAAAAGCTTTCCGGAAACCTGCATGGACTGCGCACGCAAATAGAGGAGGGTAAAAATGAGATTTTTAAGGCTTAAGAGCGCAGATTCGAGTTCTAAAACATAAGATGACCCTTTTGGGTCATCACAGGCAGCCCTTTATCTTGCACTTTTGGCTACTTTCTCTTTCAAATTTGACCCAATTTCTTCCTTAATCCTACTTATTAAACTAAATTTACACAAACAAATAAATTAAGTAAGTAACTTATTCAAATGATCAATTAACTAGATTAATTCACCAATTGAAATAGTTAGTTAATTCCTAAAATGCACAAATAAAGAAAGAACCATTTTTTTGGTATTTTTATGATAGGAAATATGCAATTAAAGACAAAAAAAAATGGAAAAAATAATTAAAGTAACAAAACACTAATGACTTTAGGAGGTGTTAAAATAATGCAAAAATTAGGTATTCACAAACGATACACTTAGTCATAATACATCATACAAAGCTAATCATACCCTCACACCATCGAACAGAATGCAAATGCTCAAAATAACCGGCCGGGGCATTACATTCGCCCCTACATAAACATATGTTCGTCCTCGAACGTGCCAAGAGTCATTCCAAAGCCATCAAACCGCAGTATAAGCTCATCATGCACATACCCACGGGTGATCCCACATTACCCCAATCCATATAAGCCCGACAACATAACCTAACTGAATATCCTTACTTCAACCTTAATCCATAAGCCTTAGAATCAAATCTCCAACATCTGGATTCCATTACAAGACCCGATTCTCGCATCTGAACACTGCGCAAGTCTGAATAAGCTATCAATCCATAACTATACCCCAAGGTGTAATCACATGATTTACTTCATAATTCAGGTACTCATAGCAATAGCTTCCGACCATAATAGTTGCTCAATAACAAACCCGGTACGGGTAATAAACCTCATATCAAATATAACTTTGTTCTAACCCTTCATACACTTCCAATGATGAAAGAAACATGAAAAAACTCATAACCACTCATAAGATCAACAAGTCATGGAGCGCTTTTGCCCGACAAGAATCATAGCTAAATTCTAAGCTGATTAGTAACATTATTCTTCCAAACATACCGTAATTAAATCTGATAGCACCCATTCTAGGTCCAATGACCTCATCTCATCAAATACAAGCTGCTCTACTGACATGCTACACCAATACAACCCAAAGCCACAAATCGTGCAATCCGTGCACCAATAAGCAACAACTCAAATGTACTCAAAAATGAAAAATAACTCAAGTGAGAGAACCGTCCCGCAAGCTCAACAGATACCACCACAAGCACAATGCTATAAACCCATCACATAAAGGAGAACCAAGACACACGAAATCTACCCAAAGGATCATGTCCCAATATAACTCCGTTGCTATGCGTGACCCCATCCAAACCCGGTCCACATGAAATACCTCAAGCCACAATGCTCAAAATCAACAACTATACTTAAATCAACAACGTACACACGAAGTGCATGACCATAACCATAACCATGGAGAAACAGGCAGCACGATATACCAGAAATTGGAAAAGATGATAACCAATGCGCAATCAACCATTCAACACCCCAAGAAACATCTTGCTCGAATTTTTTCCATAAGGCCTAAACATATCCGCATTATATGTGTAAATAGTCAACAATCTCACAACCCATTGTAGAATAGAAAAGTAATACATGGAACCCAACATACACGAATAAGATCAACTCTAATCAATGACACATCCTTCAACATAACTGTGCTGAGTAAACAATCCGACCCGATATAGAATACACATCCTTATTAGGCCTACCAATGGGCCCCCAAATCAACTCCGATCATCCATTAATAGATAAAATAACCCTCCAAAAGTCCACAATAACCTAACCATAACGCATACCATTAGCTGTCTAACTTTGGCCATACCTTCACAGTCCGCAACTAAGGAGCAATCTGCCTCTAAGAACCCTCATAGTCTCTAAAACCCTAGAATACACGAATCACCATATCCGATCGCAACTCCACCACTCGAATGACTAACACATCCCTCATACACAATCATCTCACGAGAAATACTTCTATAATTCTTCTATACCACATAGCAAAATCATAACATCAGTAGTTGATCACCCAGGCGAGTATCGCCATACAAGGAAGCATCCGTAAGCCAAAATACAATGCGCTCTCCGAAATGCACACTCTTCTCACGTGATACCATATAGTGACAACATATTTCTAAACATCAGAAGCTATCCATACTATATAGAACTCATGACCTTCACCTCGAAACTAAACTGCAAATTTGTACTTGCAAATCTTAATCCCACACGACGCACTGCCTCTATCATACCATCATATGAAAACACAAAAATCCCATTATCAACTCTGAGTCACCAGCAAAATACATACTCAATCAGCCAGAAACCTTCCACTTGATCCCATCTAGGAGAAAATTAGCACGCATAACAAACTCCCTATGCTTGTAGAGAATATCCATCTAAAGTAGTGGTCGACACCATCGAGAAACCTTCGAAACCCATTAGCTCCAGATCAAGACATCAGAACTAAATCCCTCTAAATCTAACAAGTCACGCAGGTCACCAAACCTGAGACTATTACCGCAAAACATCGGTAAAGCCTCACCATATCATAATAGCCAAAAGAACCGATCATACCATTACTATATTGATCCAGCCTACTACCAAGTGGTCCTATTTCTCCGATTTCCTTCTGAATTGCCTTCAAGTTAACTCTTCTCATTGCCAGCACACCATGATCCTTAACCAAAACTCACCACAAGAGATTCTAAAGCCCATAAGCCATTGTATTCTCTCTTGAGCACCCAAAAATACCACATCCGAGATACTCACTCTGAAGAGACCTTATGTAAATTTAAAGTTGTTTCCTTAACCTCTATGATACTGAAATATAGAATCCATAATGATACAGAAATACCGTAGGTTCCGACACCATCCAATACAATCTCATATTTTAGCCATTTATAAATCCAAAAATTCGTCAAATACCACATATGAATCTTGAACCCATTAGAACCTACTCGAGAGTTAACCACTCTATTCTAACCTCAAATGCGCCGCTGAAACGGGAGGACGAGATCTGCTCTAATAGCACACCAACGCCCAAAGAAGTACTCCACATTTCTAAAAAACCGAGTAAATACCTACTTCCTACACACTCACTCCACCATGAACAATAAACCTGACTTATTCCAAGATTTCCAATATGCCCATAAGTTGTAATACATCATGTATCTAGAAATTTCTTTGCTCAGGTCATCCTCAAACCAACCTCTTCGAGTCATAACTAATCCGGTTACATGCCTTAAGAAAAAACTAATGTAACACATAATCATGCAACCTAATCATAGATAGCAGACTCCCCCACTTGCCTCAAAGCCATAGAACACAACATCCGATAACCAAAAATTCCCTTACTCCATTACTGCCAAAATTCCGCATTATAATTCAACTAAATCCTTCATGAACTCATGTAGCCCTAATCATAAGATACATCAATTCACCCGCTAAGCGCATACCCATCCTCGTGACAGTCAAGCCAACTTCCTCAAGCGGTCCCAACATGCAACACATATAACCCACAGATAGAAAGAAAATTCTTCACATACCACCATAGGGATCACACAACCTCAAAACATCCCGCGGGAGATAACCACCTGCTTAGCCTTAAACTGGCATTTCTGTATGCCCTTTCAAGGTCACAACTACTATGCAATCGCTAAATCCTCCAGAGTCTAAACTCGTCAACAAGGCACAAGAATCTACTTTGTTCCATAATTATACATTTGAAAGATCCCCCAACACACCCATAACTCATCCGTACAACACATCAAGACATAAATCAAGCACCCAATAGTCCTTTTCATATCCTAAGAAAACTCTTCTCATCATATCCAACCTATCTGAACACATCCCGTAGTCATATCATACTCATCATATAGCCATCCATCCACTCACTGAGCCATAATTCCTATTCCTCGGAACACTACTAGACATATAAGTCCAAAAACACATACTTACACAACTGAAACTACTGATCCCAAGCTACAGTCAACCTGGCCTCAAGTCCTCCAGACCGGCCTATCCACACAACATAGAGAACGCATCTCGCACCTCATCCATAGAGTCACAAGCCGTCGATGCACAGTTGATACTGAACGCTCAACATAACGTATGAGTGAGTGGAAAGATTCAAAGAGATTTGCTTCAAGCTGAATCAATGTCACACGACAAGGAAATAAAGATGGGAAGTTTATCCTAAATGCCATGTAACCTCTCGAAGATAGGTATGGACGTCATCATAACCGATCCGCAAGACTCTACTAGACACTTGATCATGACTCGTAGAACCTATGAATCTAGAGCTCTGATACCAACTTGTCACAATCCAAAATTCATCTAGTCGTGATGGCACCTAACCCAACCCGCTAGGTAAGCCAAGTAATAGCCAACACAACTCAAACGAGAAAAATAAGAGTAAGTGAATAAAATAGCTGAATTTCTATACAAACTCCAAAGGATTGGTAGTACAAATCATGAGCTTCTAAGACTTAGAATTTACAAAGAAGGTATGAAATAAATACATCATATGTTCGAAATATACATAAACAGATTTGCAAATCTAAAGCTCCCAAGGAGAAGTGGCAGTTATAACTAGAACGCAGGTACATCATCAATGCCAATTCCCGCCATACATACATCCAAGTTCAAAATCACAATACGAACCTAGCAGAATCGTCAAAATACCGTCTTTTACCCAAAATATTGATCGTGGTCAACTTTAGCCTCTTTTTAGTCAAAATTTTTATTATTATAAAAATTTCATATAAAAGCTTTTCGAAAAGAGATACGGACCACAAACGCAAACCAAGAAACATCAAATGAAGCTAATAGGGTTCTCGAAATACAGAAATAAGGGCTAGTACACAAAACGACCTATAACCTCTAATTTATTCCCAAATTCTTAATTTCTACCATAAAAATCCTAGATTTGATGTTGAAAACACATGAAAAGTATTGGGTAATTTAAATAAAATGGATTAAAGTTGCTTACCAATGATTTTGGGAAGAAGAAACTCTTGGAAAATCGCATCTAGAGTATTTAGGGTTGAGAAATGGTGTAAAATAAGCTAACTCCCAATTTGTTCCCTATTTTACCCAGCTGCGGATGTCGCAATTGCGAAATCTTGTTCGCAATTGCGACCATCGCAAATGCAAAACACAAGTCGCAAATACGAACTGCGTGTCAGAAGCCCAGAAGTCGAAAATGCGATAATTTGTTCGCAAATGAGAACTGTCTCCCCCTTCGCAAATGCAGACAACTACTTCGCAACTGTGAAGCCATCCAACATAACACAGCATAGCAATTGCGTTGCCAGAGTCTCAAAAGCGAACACAGCACCCATCGCAACAACGACTCCTTCTATGCAATTGCGAAGACCCAGCCCCCAACCCATGCTTGCAAATGCAAACTATTGTTCACAAAAGTGAGGCTCGCAAATACGAGCCATACCTCGTAATTGCGAGATCTGCAGCAGACACAAGAAACAAGAACTGCACCAATAGTCCTCAAACTATCCAAACTTATCTGAACCGTGTATGAAATGCACTTGAGCCCCTCGTACTCCAAACCAAACATGCACACAAGTGTAATGACATCATATAAACTCGCTCGCATGATCAAAATACCAAAATAATGTCTAGAACCATGAATCGGACATCAAAACGCATGAAACGAAAACTCAAGCACCTCTAGAATCACAACTAAGCGTCCCAATCCTATCAAGCCAATTTCAAATTTAACCAAATCTTACAGACAAGTTTCAAATAGCAAAACGGACCTATTCTAAGTCCCAAAATCAAAATCTGAACCCTATAACCATAAAGTCAACCTACGATCAAACCTACCAAATTTTCAAATATTCAAATTGTAAACTGTGAGCCTCCTCAACGATCACCTCTCTCAAACCTTCAACATTTGGAACACAAATTCGGCCCTGAAGCCACATAACACCATCATCACCAATCATAACCTCCTTGGCACTACACCGCTGCATCGTGTCCTTCAATACCAACAAGTGATGATCATCAAACTGGCGAGCCTTGATACACTCCCACAACGAGTATTGTGCCACAACACAAGCTAGAATCCTGCTAGGCTTCGAAACACAATCTCACAAATCGGTTGGCCAAAGTCTGAACATCCATGACTAGTGGCCTCTCTGCTATAGGTAAATATGGCAAACTGCCCATGCTCTTAGCCTTCCTACTCAATGCATCGACCACTATATTGGCCTTCCCCGGATGATATAGTATGATGATATCATAGTCTTTCAACCACTCTATCCATCTCCGTTGCCGCAAACTAAGGTCTTTATGCTTGATTAGGTGCTTGAGACTCCGATAGTCAGTATAGACCTCACATGGAACACCATATAGATAGTGCCTCCAAATTTTCAACGCATGAACAATGACTTCCAAGTCTAAATCATGCACATAGTAATTCTTCTCATGAACCTTCAACTGACAAGACGCGTAAGTAATCACCCTACCGTCCTACATCAACACCTCACTAAGTATAATACACGATATATCACAATACATGGTGTAAGATCCCGAACCTATAAGCAATACCAACACTGGGGCTGTAATCAATATAGTCTTAAGCTTCTAAAAGCTTGCCTTACACTCGTCAGACCATATGAAAAGAGCATCCTTCTAGGTCAACTTAGTCAATGGGGTTAAGATAGATGAAAACCTCTCCACGAACAGGCGATAATGACCTACCAAACCCAAAAAACTCCGAGTCTCTGTAGTTGAAGTAAGTCTAGGCCAGTTCTAAACTGCTTCAATCTTCTTAATTAGGATCTACCTTAATGCCCTCAGAAGATACAACATGTCCCAAGAAGGCAATCGAATCTAACCAAAATTCACACTTTGAAAACGTGGCATATAACTAACGATCCCTCAAAGTCTGAAGTACGATCCAAAGATGCTTCTCATGCTCCTCTCTACTGCGGGATTAAACCAAAATATCATCTATGAAGACAATCACAAAGAAATCCAGATAGGGCTTGAACACCCGGTTCATCAATTCCATAAAGCATACTGGGGCATTAGTTAAGCCAAATGACATCACTAGAAACTCATAGTGATCGTACCGAATCCGAAAAGTTGTTTTAGGGACATCCGATGCACTGATTTTCAATTTATGGTAGCTAGATCTCAATTGTTTTACTGCGAAATACCTTGGCACACTAAGATTGATCAAATAAGTCATCAATCCTCTGCAACAGATACTTATTCTTGATAATGACCCTGTTTATTTGCCGATAATCTATACACATCCTCATTGTTTCATCCTTCTTCTTCACAAACAATATCGGTGCACCTCAAGAAAAGACACTAGATCTAATGTATCCCTTATCAAGCAAATCCTACAACTGCTCCTTCAATTCTTTCAACTCAACAGGGGACATACGATATGGTGGGGTAGAAATGGGCTGAGTTCCCGAAGCCAAGTCAATGTAGAAGTCGATATCTCTATAGGGTGGCATCTCCAGCAATCTGTAGGAAACACCTATGGAAACTCGCGCACATTTGGTACAGAATTTATGGAAGGAACCTCTGCACTGGAGTCACGCATATAGGCTAAATACGCCAGACACCATTTCTCGACCATATGCCAAGCCTTCACATAAGAAATGACCATAGTAGTGGAATGACCAGGATTTACCATTCCACTCCAATTGATGCAACCCTAGCATAACTAATGTCGCAGTCTTGGCGTGACAATCCAAGATAGCATGATATGGTGACAACCAGTCCATGCCCAATTTAACATCAAAGTCCACCATGCTGAGTAAAAGGAGATCTACCCTAGTCTCATAACTCCCGATCGAGACTACACATGAACGATAAATACGGTCTACCATAACAGAATCTCCCATAGGTGTAGACACATAAAGAAGAGCACTCAGAGAATGACAAGACACATCCAGATATGAAGTAAAATAGGATGACACATATGAATAAGTGGAACCCAGAACAAATAAAAATGGGGCATTTCTATATCAAACTGTAACAATACCTGTGATGACCGCATCAGATGATTCTACCTCAGATCAAGTTAGAAATGCATATAAACGAGGCTGGGCCCGACCAGACTAACCACTGCCTCTCGTACGATCGCGCATTGCCTGACCTCCACCATTAATGTCCTGACCACCACCTCGGGCTGTCTGAACCTTGCCTCTAGCTGGCTGAGCGAGCGGTGGAGCTATCGGTGTCGGAACCATGGCACGAGTACCCTGCTGTGACATGCTGCACTGTGATCTAGGGCAAAACCTTGCGACGTGCCTCAGATCTCCACAAGTAAAACAAGTCCTCAACTGCTGTGACTTCTAACCCTAGAATTGACCCTATCAACCTAAATAACCACCTTGATAACTCTGAATCGGAGGTGTACTGACATGAGTTGAAGGTGCATTGTATGCTAGCTACTCAAGCTGAGACCCATAAGAACCGCGACTACTTGAAGCAATATGAGATATATGAAGCGCTGAGTGAATCAGACTGGGAGGATGATCTCTACCAAATAAACCCCTGTCTTCATATGAGGCACCACCGAAACCACCAAAGTGACGAGTCCTCTTCTCAGATATCGCCTCTCTACCCTGACTACGAATCCTCTCGATCCGCCTAGAAATCTATACAACCCAAGTAAAGGAAATATCATCCTCAGTCTCTTTGGCCATATGTAGCCTGATACCGTAAATAAGGCCATCTATGACTCTCCTCACCCTCTTCGTCTCACAGAGATCAATATAACTCCATGGCAAGATAAATCCACGAATCTGGTCTTGTACTGTAACAGTCATGCTACCTTGCTGGGGGTGTTCAAACTGGCTGCAATAGTCTTCTCTCATAGTAAAAGGGATGGACTTCTCTAAGAATAGCTGTGAGAACTGATCCCAAGTAAGTGAAGCTGAACTTGCTGGTCTACCTCGAACATAATCCTGCTACCACCTCTTGGCGGATCCATGCATCTGAAATACCACGAACTCGACTCCACTATACCCATGTTGCATAATACCTTGTGGCAATGGTCTATTAAATTCGGTGGGTCCTCAGAAGGTGTACCACCAAATTGAATAGGAAATAGCTTGGTGAACTTATCCAACCTCTTCAGCCCCTCGGACAACGTAGCAGGTCCCTCCCTAGGTTGTGTAGCAATGACAAGCTAAACTACTCCAACTGCTGGGACCTCCAGAGTTTGATATCCGTAGGAAATTCTCCGGTTTCGGCCACTCTCCATAAGGACCACTAAGCAGATTAGGACGTCCTAAAGTACCGAGGTAGTAATAAACCCCTCTAGGACCTGAGCTGGTCCAACTGGCATAGTCTGAGTAGGGATCTCCTCCACTTGCTCGATCTGAGGCTCTGCAATAGGTGTTGCTGTGCGTTACCTCTGGCTCTACCTCGGCCCCGGCCTCTACTTCTAGTAGTGGCAACAACCTGAGGCTCCAGCTCTTGATCAAATGTGGATGCAGTGCGTGTCCTCACCATCTATGAGAGATCAAAAATAAATGATTCAAACTTCAACGATAGAATAAAGTCGCACGACAGAGTAAGAAAAAGTGAAATTTTCCTAAAGCCTTATACGCACTAGAAGATAAGTACAAACATCTCCGTACCGATCCTTCAGACTCTATTAAGCTTGATCAACCCTCGTGAGACCTAGGCAACCTAGTTCTCTGATACCAACTTATCACGACCCAAAATCTCAACCTCGGGTCCATGATGGCGCCTAACGTCCATTTTCTACGCAAGCCAACATTAGTACATAAATAATCATTTTTTTGACATTTGAAAGCAATATAATAGGAATTAAATCTATAGAATTTCAAAGTAGATATAATAACTCCAACACTGACTAGCCAAAACCAAGAATCTGGTGTCACAAGTACATTAGCATACTAAAAATGCTACAACCAATGTCTGAATAAAAATACAATTGTTCGAAACCAAATAAAAAGTAAAACTATATAAGGAAGGTGACTTCAGGAACTGCGATCGCCGTGCAAGTCTATCTAAAGTCTCTAGATATAGATATGATCCAAGTAGAAACTTTGCTGGGACCAACACCAGAAATTGCACAAGAAGTGCAGAAGTGTAGTATGAGTACAACCAACCCAATGTACTCCATAAGTGCCGAGCCTAACCTTGACGAGGCTATGACAAGGCACCTACTAAAAACCTATGCAGATATATTCATAAAACAACAAAAATAAAAAGTAAAACATTTAGAATAATAACGGGGAGGGAACATGTAAAAAGAGAGTAAGGCTAGAACAGTAAGTACAAAATCACCAAGAAACCTCTTTCTGAAATAAACAACGATGCAACCAAGTAAATTCACAAATCCGGAAATCAAGTAAAGCATTGAAATCATCAAATGGAATGACATCACCCTTCGTGATTTTACTCTCATCCTCACCATCTAATATGATAAATGCAATGGCATGGCATCGCCCTTCGTGCTTTTACTCTCATCCTCACCATATGATATGATAAATGAAATGGCACGACATCACTCTTCGTGCTTTTACTCTCATCCTCACATGATATAATAAATGATAATAAAGCAATCAAGTGCACATCATCACCCTTCGTGCTTTAATCCTCACATTTTCTCATTCAATGATAACAATATGCAAAATTGGCACGGCAACACCCTTCGTGCTTTTCACTCTTCCTCACTAAGCAACAATTGTAATCCAAAGTATCAAGCAAGGTGGGAAACCAATTTCAACTTCAATCGTGGTGTTATGATAAGCAAATTCAACTTCCTATATCCCAACAACTTCAAATTAATCAATATACAAGAAGAAAACAATCAAAGAATAACAATCTAACTAAAGCATAGAAGGCATGGTAAAAGAAGCAACATGGTACAATATATCAATTTCCACCCGCATGCTTTAACCCATGATGACACATATATACTCGTCGCCTTGCATATACGCCATCCCCACATTTAAACACGACACATACCTCACTCAATCAATCACGACCTTGCCCTTTGAACAAGCCTCCAAACCAACCAAATCTAGCAAATTATCGATCAAACAATTCAAAATAAGCTTCAGAAACTAACCACGAACAAAAAATGTTCAATTTTGATCATTTTTGAAAAGTCAACAAAAGTCAACCCCTAGGCTCGCTTGGTCAAAATTCGAGATTCAGACCAAAATCCGATTACCTATTCACCCTCGATCCCCGACATGTGATTTATTTTGAAATCCGACCTCAATTTGAGGTCTAAATCTCAATTTTATAAAATTCCTAAACTCTACCAAACCCCCCTAATTTCTACCATGAAATTCAAAGATTTGATGTTAAAAACTCATGAAATATAACTGGGAATTAATAAAAAATGAATTTGAGTTGTTTACCAATGAATTTGGGAAGAAAACCTTTTTCAAAAATGCCTCTAGAGTGTTTGGGGTTGAGAAATGGTGTAAAAGGAGCTAAGTCCCATTTTCCCACTCTTTTACCCAGCTGCAGACATTGCATTTGCAAACACTTGCGTGTAATTATGATGTCCGCAATTGCAAGACATTGATCGCAAAAGTGATCACTACATCAGACCACCAAACATCGCAAATGTGACAAATTCCTCGCAAATGAATTCTTCCCACCAATCGCAAATACGAGTTGAGCTTCACATTTGTGAAGCTGTCAGAAATAACTAGAGTTCGCAAAAGCGGCAAAATATTTGCAAATGCGAACCTCATCAGTCCGCAAATGTGAAGTTTCCTTCGCAAATGCGATGCCCAGCCCCCAATCCCCATTTCGCAAATGCGGTCCAGTGATCACAAAAGTGAGCTCGCATTTGCGAGACAAACCTCGCAAATGCGAGACCTACAGACCTGAAGCACTAGCAGATTTGCATCGCCAATCCTAAAACTAGCCAAACTCATTTGATACTCACCCGAAGCTCACCCGAGTGCCTCGGGCTTCAAACCGAATATGTACACAAGTGTAGCAACAATATAAAAATTTTCTTGGTACCTTAAGTCATCAAAAAAACATCAAGTAACAAGAATCGATAATCAAAACTTAAGAATTTTCACAATTTCGCATATAATGCGTTGAAATGCATTCGGGTCATCCCGGAACCTAGCCAAACATGCATATAAGTCTAAACATCATACGAACCTACTGGAATGGTCAAAACACCGATCCGAGTTGTTTACCCAAAATGTGACCGTGGTCAACTCTAGCCTCATTTTAAGTAAAAAAATCATATTTTCTTCAAAATTTCACATAAAAGCTTTTTAAAAAAGTGACACAGACCATGCA
This sequence comes from Nicotiana tabacum, assembly GCF_000715075.1. Taxonomy (NCBI): domain Eukaryota; kingdom Viridiplantae; phylum Streptophyta; class Magnoliopsida; order Solanales; family Solanaceae; genus Nicotiana; species Nicotiana tabacum. The sequence continues at coordinate 39,925,623 of NC_134092.1, forward strand.
AGAAAATTAAGAAACATCAAATGAAGCTATGGGAGGTCTTGGAATATAGAAATAAAGGATAGTACTCAAAATGACCTATCGAGTTGTCATATATTATTGTGCAGTCTTCTTTGTTTGAGTGCATCAAGGCTCGTTAGTATGATAACCTCAATTTGCTTGTCCTTATGGAAACAGTGCTGCAAGGTGGATCTAAGGAGGTGTCTATTGGTATTGATGGAGTATTATGACTTCAGGGTCGGATTTGTGTTCTTAATGTGGATGGTTTGAGAGAGTTGATTCTTGAGGAGGCTTATAGCTCACGGTATTCCATTCATCCAGGTACTATGAAGATGTATCATGATTTTAAGCGGTATTATTGGTGGATAAGGATGAAAAAGGACATTGTTGGGCTTGTTTCACATTGTTTAAATTGTCAACAGTCAAGTATTAGCATAAACAATCAGGGGGTTTGCTTCAGAAAATTTATATAGCAGAGTGGAAGTGGGAGCGCATTACTATAGACTTTGTGGTAGGTTTGCCACAGACTTTGAGGAGGTTTGATGTTGTTTCGGTCATTGTGTATAGACTGACAAAGTATATGCATTTTATTGCAGTAATGACTTCCTACACTTTGGAGCAGTTTGTTATGATCTACATCAGAGAGATTGTTCGCTTGTATGGTGTGTCTGTGTCTGTCATCTCGGACCGGCGCACTCAATTTACATCACACTTATAGAGAGCAGTTCAACATGAGTTGAGTATGTAGGTTGAGATGAGTACTTCAATTCACCCTCAGACGGATGGACAGCCCGAGCAGACCATTTAGATTTTGGAGGATATATTGAGGGTCTATGTTATTGATTTTGGAGGCCAGTGGGATCAGTTTCTACCATTAGCAGAGTTTGCATACAACAATAACAACTATCAGTCTAGTATCCAGATGGCTCCGTATGAGGCCTTATATGGGAGGCGATGTAGTTCTCCAGTTAGTTGGTTTAAGACTTATGAGGCTAGATTGTTGGGCACAAATTTGGTTCGTGATACTTTGGAGAAGGTGAAACTAATTCAGTAGCGGCTTAGTACAACGGAGTCCAGGCAAAAGAGTTATGCCGATAGGAAGGTTCATGATGTGACTTTCTTGAAGGGTAAGAAGGTTCTTCTTCAAGTTTAGCTTTGAAGGGAGATGAGATTTGGGAAGAAGGGTAAGTTAATACCTCGGTATATTGGTCCATTTGAGGTGTTAGAGAGAGTTGGTGAGGTGGACAACAAACTTGCTTTGCCACCCAGCTTGTCGGGAGTTCATCTGGTGCTTCATGTTTTCATGCTTCAGAAGTATTATGAGGATCCGTTACATGTGTTGGATTTCAGTACAGTGTAGTTGGATGAGAATCTGGCTTGCGAAGAAGAGTCAGTGGCCAATTTGGATAGGTAGGTTTGGAAGTTAAGATCTAAAGATATTACATTAGTGAAGGTTCAATAGAGGGGTCATTCGGACAAGGAGGCGACTTGGGAGACTGAGCATGATATGTGGAACAGATATCCTCACATTTTTATATTCCAGGTATGATTCTTAAACCGTTCGAGGATGAACGTTTGTTTAAAATAGGGAGAATATAATGACCGACCGGTTGTTTCATGTATTTGAGTCCCATTTTCTTGATGCTTCCTATATATTTGTTTGTTATTTTGTGGCTTGCGGGGATGGTTGGTTGGGTTTTGGGAAGGTTTGGGAGTGAATTCGTACATTTAGTTCCCCTATTGAAAACTTTAGTTATAAAAGTTGATCAAGGATTGACCTTTGTGTAAAGGATCTCGGATTGGTGATTTTATAGTTCTAATAGGTTAGTATGGTTATTTTGGACTTAAGCGTATGTCCAGATTTGAATTTGGAGGTTCCTAGGATGTTTAGGCTCAATTGCCGTAAGTTGGCAATTTGAAGGTTTGTAGAGTTCATAGGTTTGACCAGGAGTTGACTTTGATGATATCGGGTTCGGATTGTTCCGAAACTTGGAATAGGTTCGGTATGTCATTTGGATTTGTGTGCTAAGTTTGGTTATGATCCATAGTGGTTAGGCATGAATCAGACGCTTGGTTGGAAGTTTAGAAGCTTATGAACTTAAGAGAAGTTCAATTTGTGGTTTGATTGTCGATTCATAGATGTGATGATCTCGTACGTGTTTGGAGGCTTTGGATATGCCCGGGTAGTGGTTATGGACTTGTTGATATGATTGGACGAGGTCTTAGATGGCTCGTGTGAGGTTCAAACCACCCAAAGCTTATTGAGATTGCAAATTTTCTACTGGTGTCTGGTGTGCTCCGCAATGTGGAGCAAGTCTCGCGATCGAGGAGGGTTATTTGGAGGCATCTGATTTTTTTTCTTTGCGTTCATAGATAGGAGGTCACGTTTGCATTAGTTATGGCATTTGGTCTTTGCGTTCACGCCTTGTGGGTCATGTTCACGTAGAGGTAAGGCATACTAGGAGTTAGCTGGAGGTTAGCCTTCGTGATCAAGGGAAGGGGCCTGGCTTTCGCATAGGTCTGGGACGTCTTTGCATCGCGTTCGCTAGGTCAATGCTGCATTAACGATGGAGGTTTTGAGGTAGCAGTAGATTTGTGCTTAACGAACGCGAGGTTTGAGCTGCTTTCACGAAGGGTAGTGCTGGGAAGATTAGATTAAGTTCCTATTTTGGTATTTTATCTCATTATCTCATATTTTGTAACCCTAGACCTTGAGAGGGGCAATTTTTGAAGGGGAGTTTCACAAAAGGCAAGAGGATAAGTGTTTTCTACTTGATTTTGATATTGTATCTTGTTTCCCAATGAGTTATTATACATAGATTATGGAATTTGAAAGAGAAATTTAGTGGGGTTTGGTGTTAGATTTTGGAAAGTGAATAATTGAGATTTGAACATGATTTGGAGTTTGATTTAGACGAAACGTATATATTTGGACTCGTAATCGAATGGGTATTCAAGATTGTGAGTTTTATCGGGTTCCAGAAACGGGCCCTGGTTGACTTTTGGTTGACTTTGTGTTATTGAATAAAGATTGAAGCTTTATTATTTGGAATAGGTTCCTATAGCCTTGTTTGAAGTTATTGAGTTATTTTTGGCTAGATTTGACTCGTTCGGAGGCCGGTCGAGAGGCAAGGGATTTTTAGAGTATTGATTCTCGTGTCTTGAGGTAAGTATCTTACCTAGGCTTGGCTTGAAGGTATTTTCCCGTAGGATATGATATTTCCTATTTGTTGGGGGTAAATCATATGCGAGGTGATGAGCACATATGTACACACTGTGATTATTCATGATCCGAGTGTATTCTAGGCTACTATATGCCTTTTTTTGCTATCATGCATTCTTTGATGCCGTATTTTCTGCACTTGTTGACTACGTGAGCTATTATGCATGCTAGAAATCGTGTCTAGGTTATTTACTTATCTGTTGAGATATGATGGAGCTATTTTGCTATGTTAAGCTATTTGCCGTAGTCATATTTTTCAGTCATGTTATTATATCCATGTGTTATATCTCTATCTCGGTGCACTCTTTATATGTTATCTCATATGTTGATAGAGTCCTTATGTATGTGACACTGGTTTGCTGTGGCACATCAGTATATTTTGTGCGGTATATTGATTATGGTACTGTGAGATATTGGCATATTGAGACTTGAGGAGATTGATGACTGATCTTGGGCCATAGAACCGTGTTGATATTGGTTGTGAGGTGACGCTTGCATCAAGGACCATATTGATCGTTGACTTTTGATCCGATTAGCGCTTGGGCTAAGATCCGCCCCTCCGGAGTCAGGTATAATCCTGTGAGTGGAGGCACTTGATATGTGCTTAGTGAGAGATTTATGTCAGGTATATGTGGAGTGTTGAGTGTGTGTCTGATGATTCTAGGGCTTTGAGCCAGGCACCATGAGCATGCTGAGAGTATGATTGAGGGGCCAGGCACTATGTATGTGCGAGATTGTGTTTACTTGATGATTAAATTGTGATGTTGTTGATTTTGGCATAAATACTTGTCATGCAAACATAGAGTTGTATTTTTCTCATGTTATTTGATATTTGATGTCTTTAAAGTCGATGCCTTGGCTGATATATTTGGAAAACATGTTTATTTTCCTCTTAATGTGATAGAGTTGAATATAGTATTATTGAACTGCTTTTCCTTTTGCTTTATTATGCTGTTATTGTTGTTGTTGGCTGTTGAAAATGAGTATTGGACCTTGCCAATCGCGTCACTTCTTTTAGACCGAGGTTAGGCTTGCTACTTACTGAGTACGTGAAGTTGGTTGTACTCATACTACACTCCACACTTTATGTGCAGATCAGGGTGTTGCTGGTAGTGGTGATTGCTAGAGAGCTGTTATCCATATCGACGTGGAGATTTCGAGGTAGCACTGTTGTTCCGTTCGCTGGCACTGTTGTTCCGTTCGCTGGCCTTGAAGTCCCTTTTCTTATTTCATGTTATTACTGTTTAGTCTTTCAGACAATATTGTATTTTGTTTAGACCATATATTTACTTATTCTATAGAGCTCATGTACTCAATAACACCAAATTTTGGGATAGTTTTCAGTTGTCAGTTTTTTGACTTTAGTTATTTATGTGATTCCACTATTGAGACTATTTCTTACTATTGCTGAAGTTTATTTCCGTATATTTATTGTTGGCTTACCTAGCAAGTGGTGTTAGGGACCATCACAGCTCCGGTGTGATATTGGGTTATGACATATGACATGGTTGGATTGGATCCTGAGAGATTCGAAAATAATTTAGAATACTTAATTCCTAACTAGAATCCTTAAGTTAAGAGAGTTGATCAAAGTCCACATTTTGAGTAAACGAACTCGAAATCATGATTTGAAAGTTCCTATAGGTTTGTATGATTATTTTAGGCATGTACGTACATTCGGATTAAGAGCACTTCTATTTGTATTTTGAGCCTTTGGATAAGTCCATATAGAGTATTTGGAATTCTAGGGTTAGTTTGCAGGGAACGCGAGAGGCTTGGTGAGTTTGGAGCAAGTTTGAAAAATATTTGAATTGCTGAAACAAGGCCTTTTTGTATTCAGCCTAATTCCACAAGATTATTTCTTCCGATTCTATAAAGAGTTTGGGGATGATTTAAAAATAAAAATTATAGCCCTTCGAATCTAGTTTTCAGAAATTCAAACCGTTTATTATTATATCTTTATAAAAAGTTATGACTATTTTAGTAAAAAGAGGCAATGTTATCATTTCTGAAAATCTACGTTGAAATATTTTGCATCTGTGTATATAACATCATTTCATACTTGGACTTTATTTTATTATTTTTAGAGCTAGGGAGATCTGATTGAGGTAATTTTTAAAGCGATATTTAGTTAAGACGATGAGTTAAATGATTCTCACTCACATCTATGATTATAATATGAATCTATCAATTTTACCTTAGAATCAAGAATTTAAAAGAGGAAAAAAGAGTTTTTCACTTGAAAGTTAAAAGAGTATATTTTGGGGTTGATGAACTTCGATTTGGACTCGCATTTAAAAACTAATCATTTATTTGGACTCGTGGGGTTATGGATCAACGGGCCTACTTTTGTTTTAGGATTTGACTACGTGAGCCCGAGTTGACTTTTTGTTGACTTTTAAGATTTTATTAAAAATTAAAGATTTATCATTTGAAATTGATTTCTATAGTTGTTTTTGATTTCCTTGAGTACTCTTAGGCTAGATCAGGCTCGTTTGACAGATTTGGAGCTAGAAAAGGCAAATCTTGAAGAATAGAGCTAGCTAGCCTGAAATAAGGTAAGTATCTTGCTTAACCTCGACTTATATGCTAGATGCTATGTATTTGGGGTGACGTATGCGTGAGGTAATAAGAGTATATGTGGTCATTGATGTTATACCATATTTGAGGTAGATTTTAGACTTCTTTATGTCTTATTTTGATATATGTTCTATTTGTGACATGTTTTACTTGTTTGTATGATTATTTGAGCATTAGTACTCATGCTAGAGATGATGTCTAGACTTTTGGTATTTTATTCGCACATGATGGGTTAAATGCATGTCAGATTATATGTTATAACCGTGATCATACCTTATGCATATTAGGTATTTCTTGTACATATGCATATACCATGCGTAATTATCCCTCATATACATATGCATTGCATCATGCATGTTAGTCTCTCATGTACATGCACAATATGGATGAGAGTGACATTGGCACAATGGGTATTTTCTTGCAGATTGATATATATGCATGGTGATGATGAGATGGATATTAGCACGATAGGTATTTTCATGTAGATTGATAATTGATTGCGGAGCTAAAATACTCGGATATGGCATATGAATTGGATCCATCACTCCGGATTCACATGATTAGCCATGTTATCTTGGACCGTGTATGTGCAGGTTGAAAGAAATTGACGGATTTCTAGTTTGATATGAGATACACATATTCATGCATTCTTACGTAAAATGTTCAAGCATATCATCATCATATGCTATTCGAGGCATTTAATTACATATGTATGAGACTTATTAGCAGGTTATTGGACACTTAAAAGGTATCAATTATTGTAAACTTTAAGTCTTTATCATACATAGACAGTTTAGACTCTTGTAGAAGCATTCAAATAAATGCTACTTGGTGCATATCTCCTTTATATGTGGATTTGGTGCATTTGTATATGCTTTTGACCTTTTTTTATCTAAAAAAACATGTTTATTATATTTCTCTTCAATTGTGTACCTTATTGTTTATATCCATTATTTCTTGGTTATTTCTGTGTTGTTGTATATGTTTATAAATTGTACTGGTTATGTAAAGTAAGATTCTTTTGACTAAAACCTCGCCACTGCTTCGTTGACTTAGTCTGATATTTAGTGAGTAGATATGATCGATTGTCTTCATACTACACTTTTGCATCTTGCATGCAGATTTTGGAACAGAGTTATTAAAAAGTTCAAACACAAGCTTGGTTTTGAATGAATAATGTTCAAACACAACCCTGCGTGCAAATTTTCGGCCCTATTGCGTGGATTTGAATGAATAATGTTCAAAGTAATATTTGGTACTAATTCGTGAACTAATATTTCTTTCTTGCAATTTTTTTATTTTGTTTCTTTCGTATCTAAATTCCAGTGACCCATAACCTACCTAGTCCAAATATGTATTTATTTTCCAAATTCGACTCCAAAGCGGGGTTCAAAATCACTAAAAATATATTCTCTTAAGTTTTCGATAAGAATCTCAGTTTTTACTGTTTCATTTCCTGTTTTAGATACGAAAATTAATGAGTATTCATGATATATGATCAAATCCAAGTAAGATTTACTTACCCTCAATTTATGGCTGAAATCAACTCCAAATATCATCGTTGTGCACTCTCTAAAACTCAAAAAGGATAATGAACAACTCCATAATTTTGGGATAAAATACTTCGAGGCGGAATTTGCTCTTAACGATAGCGACCAAAGGCATCGCGATGCACAAACTAGAAGCTACCCTTCGCAATCACGAAGGCCCCCATCACGAATACGTTGAACAAATCTCCCCTTGCCTAGTTTCTCCTTCATATTTGGGATGCACTAGTGTGCATTAGAAAATACGTAGCAGCATTTTGCTCGAAAATGCTCTAATACCACCCCTAAACCCACCCGATCCCCCTGAGATCTCTCCAAACTATCCCGACTTGATATATTGAGCTACTTTGCTTTAGCCATAGTCATACTTCATTGTCATGAACATACATCTGCATATTAATTTCTATCACTTTGCACCATATATATATATATATATATATATGCATACATATATATATTATCTCCCAAATATATGCATACATCTCCGGATATGAAGACAGTAATATGAGTTGAGTTAAGGCACAATGGTATATCCCGTGCGGATTTATATAGTTATGATACTGTGAGATACTTTGGCACATTAAAGCATATTGAGCGAATTGATGATTGATTTCTGAGCTACTGAGTATTATGTTGGATTGGATTGTATTCCGCAATGTTAGTGCTTGGATATAGATCTTTCCCTCCGAAGTTAGGTGATCACCTATGTTACATTGAGCCCTGTGAGCACAGTCATATAGATTTGTTCTTAGTGAGAGGTATTTATTCCAGGCACCCGTACAGTGCTGAGTGTTTGTGATTGTGAGGGACACTTGTGTCAGGACACAAGGAGTGCTGAGTGTGTGTGGATTGATATTGATTCAGTGGAAACCTTGAATTTTGAGCATGCATATACATCGTGCATATGTAGGAGCGTTTTTACATGTTATTTCATGCACATCATTATCTTATGTGGACTCGGTAAAGATATTTCGCCTTGATCATTATATCTGAGAAACATGCTTATTATCTTTTTAACTGTGTTTCATACTACTAATATTCACTACTTCAGAATTGTTCCTTCTCTTTATTTATACTTATTGATTATCTGATTATGGAAGTGTAATGACCTGACCGGTCGTTTTGTGTATTTGCGCACTGTTTTCTCTTTTGATGCTTCACACATGTGTATTTGCGGTTTTATAACTTGTGGGGTCAGTTAGTTTCGTTTCGAGAAAGTTTTGGGTTGATTTGGACCCTTTGGTTCTTGGCTTAGAAGCTTAAGATAAAAATGTTGACCAAAATTTGACTTTTGTGAAAATGATCCCGGAACGGAGTTTTGATGGCTCTGATAGGTTCGTATCGTCATTTTGGTCGAATTCGGAGGTCCCTAGGTTGATTTGTGTTGTTTTGCAGAAAGTTTACAATTTGAGGTTTAGAAGACTTCTCAAGTTTGACCGTATGTTGATTTGTGTCTATCGGGTTCGAAATTTGGTTTTGGGACTTGGAATAGATCCGTTATGCTATTTAGAACTTGTTTGCAAAATTTGGTGTCATTTGGAGTTGATTTGATATGATTCGGATGCTTGGTTGCAATTCTAGAGATTCTTGAACTTTTCTTTGAAATTCATGTGTTTTGATGTCTGATTCGTAGTTCTAGATATTATTTTTGTTTTTTGATCGCGCGAGAGAGTTTGTATGATATTTTTAGACTTGTGTGGATGTTTGGTTTGGAGCCCCGAGGGCTCGAATGAGTTTTGGACGTGTTTCGGAAAGGTTTGGACTGAAAATAGGTTGTTGGTGTGCTGGTATCTGTGATGTTGCAATTGTGAGGATCAAGTGAGAAGGTGAGTGTTAGGTCTCGCAATTGCGATGCCTCACTCGCAATTGTGAACATAGGCATATTTGGGTAGGATCGCAATTGCGACATAATTTGTCGTATTTGGGATGGGAACATGGTTCGAAATTGCGAACCTAATGTCGCATTTGCGAAGTTCCCTTAGGCTGTCAGTAGCCACAATTGCAAGATTTTCTTCGCAATTGCAAGGGTGGCAATTGCGAACCCGGTGTCGCAATTGCGACATCTGTAACTGAACATAAGGGCTGGAAAGTCGGGATTAAGTCTCATTTTTCATATTTTAGAACCCTAGACTCGGTAGGAGGCGATTTGAAGAGGGGATTTTCATCTACAAACATTGGGTAAGTGATTCTAATCAATTTCCAACTATATTTCATGGTTATATCTTAAATGTAACCTCAAATTTATGAAAATCATAAAGGAACTTAGGGATTTTTGTCAAAGTTTTGAAAAACAAAGATTTGCGTTTTGAGAGTTGATTTGGACTCGGATTTAAAAACAAAATACATATATGGACTCGTGGGGTTATGGGTAGTCGGAATCTACCCTTGGACCCAGGTTTTGACCGGGCAAGTCCTAGGGTTGACTTTTGGGGAATTGTGTAAAGATTAAAGCTTTATCTATTATAATTGGTTTCTCTTGCATTGTTTGATGCTATTAAGTCATTTTTAGTTAGATTTGAGCCGTGTGAAGACAGATTTTAGGGGGAAAGTTATTTTCGAGGGTTGATTTGTCCTAGATGAGGTAAGTATCTTTCCTAACTCAATTTTCTCTAATTGGAGAAAAATATATTCCCTACCAAAAACAGAAAAAATATTTTTCGAAGCTCTTTTTCAACCTTCCCCGCCCTATTCTCCATCCCTACCAACCCCCACCCCTACCCCCACCCACCCCCATCAACCACCCACCCCTCAACCCCGCTCTTTCCTCCCCCCATAGTGTTTGCCTAAATTATATATTTTCTACTCACTAACAAAATACTATAAAATATTTTCTGGAAAAAAACTTTTCACTCACCAACCAAACATGAAAAAATAAGTGATAAAACTATATATTTTCCCGGAGAAAATATTTTTTTAACAATTTTGAAAAATATTCTCGTTGATGCCAAACACAACCTAAAACTCCAACAATTTTCTTGCATTTTCAAAGGGAAAACTTGTAGCACCATGGTCCATGGATAGTCCGACAAACTTAAAAACCTTTTTACACTAAATATACATGTATACGATTAAAATCGGACCCACCCAATTTTACTATTTGACCGAGACCGGAAGATTGCATCGAAGGACGGCCTCGTAACGGAATAGACTAAATCACGAGGACTAGGTACCGAGTTCAGAACCGAGGTACCGGTCGAGATCGAGACTAGTAGCGATCGAAGCCAAATGAGACAGACATCGAGCAAGATCGAAGATAGCATAATAACAGAAAGGCGAGATATCTGTGACTAGTCGAGGATCACGGCGTAAACTCCGGTGACTGGTCGAGGATCATGGCGTAAATCTCGGAAAAATCAAATCAGAAACGGTTAATTAGCTAATCATGGGATTTCCTTCTGTAATTAGAATCATACCATAAATGAAAATTCTCTACTATATAAAGGGGGGTTCTAATCATTTGTAGGACACGGTTGACAGATATAAAATCAATATAATTCTCTTTCTCGTTTATACTATTGTTCATCAGCTTGTTATACTTTAATTGTTCTTGCATCAACCAGTTCGAGGGTATCCAAACTCGAGGGCTGAGTTCCATTAATCTTCACATTTATCAATTGGTATTGGGTGAAATCACGTGTCCTTAAGACCACATTATAAGTTTAATTGTTGTCCAATTTAAAGGGTAAACAGTTTGGCGCCCACCGTAGGGCCAATGATAATAATGATTGCTTAATACTGATTCCGATAACGCACACTGCTTTACACTTGTTCTCGTAAGAATCTTTGTTTTCACGATAAACATATCAAACTCATAAGCAGCACCTACACATGGTGACAAGGGCCTCAGATTTCACGGGGAAAATGATAATATAGCCGCCTCAGGGATCGAGGTGCCTCAGGCTGACCTCGAAGAAGCACCAATTGCAAATCCCGTCGATGTCAGTTCACATGTCGCCCTAAATGCAAATTTGGGCATTGATCCCGAAGGTAGCGTATGCAGGGAAATTTGATCAGGTGGTCGAGGTACGCAGGGCGGAGAAGATGGTGGAGTTAGCCTCCAATTGATATTCGAAATGTTACAGGCTCAACAAGCCGCTATAGCACAACTATAGAATCAGCACCGAACATCGAGTAGGATCGAACCAGAAGTCGTCCACAGAACCGAGCCTGTGCCGGAAAGGTCGAACGCCAATAAATCGGGGACTGACCCCACCGTTATAAAAATGCTCGAGGATCTCACTAAACGGATTGAATCGGGAGAAAAGAAAATAGAGGCAAATGACAAGAAAGTAGAGACATACAACTCCTGAGTTGACCAAATACCGGGGGCACAGCCGATTCTAAAGTGTATGGATTCAAAGAAATTCATACAGAAGCCTTTCCCTCTAAGTATGGCTCCGAAACCCATTCCAAAAAAATTTCGAATGCCAGAAATTCCTAAGTACAATGGGACCACCGACCCTAATGAGCATGTCACTTCTTATACATACGCAATAAAAGGGAATGACTTGGAAGACAATGAGATTGAATCTGTTTTATCGAAGAAATCTAGAGAAACCTTGTCGAAAGGAGCAATGATATGGTACCATAATTTGCCGCCTAATTCCATCGATTCCTTCGCCATGTTTGCAGACTCCTTCGTAAAGGCACATGCCGGAGCAATAAAGGTTGCAACTAGGAAGTCGGACCTCTTCAAGGTGAAACAAAAGGACAACGAAATATTGAGGGAATTCGTATCTCGGTTCCAGATGGAATACATGGAACTACCACCGGTCACAGACGATTGGGTTGGTCAAGTCTTTACTCAGGGTTTGAACGAACGCAGTCCGGTGGCATCACGACAGCTAAAACATAATTTAATTGAATATCTAGCGATAACCTGGGCCGATGTACATAATCGGTACCAGTCAAATATCAGGGTCAAGGATGATCAATTGGGGACCTCTTCTAGTTCCGTTTATCCAAACAGGCCCGTCGGCAGAACTCAAAGGGATATCGACAGAGAACCCCGGTCGAATAGAGATCGGTATCAACCATACAATGCAAATTGTAGAAACAGCGGCCCAGGACGTAATCCCATTCGAAATGATCGAAGGAACGATCGAGGACAGAGCTCTCGAGGGCTCATGAGCAAAAGTGGATTCGATAAACATGCCGATCCCACAGAAGCACCATGATTATCAGAATACAACTCCGGCATCGACACATCAGGTATTGTGTCAGCCATTGGGAGAAACAAAGATACTAGATGGCCCAGACCCCTACAAACCGATCCATCCCAAAAGAACCCCAATCAAATATGCAAATACCATGGTACACATGGTCATAGAACCGAAGACTGCAGACAACTGAGGGAGGAAGTGGACCGTCTATTCAACGAGGGTCACCTTCAAGAATTCTTGAGCGACCAAGCTAAAAACCATTTCAGAAATAGGGATGCAAATAGGAAAAATGAGCAGGAAGAACCACAGCACGTGATCCACATGATCGTTGGTGGGGTTGATATTCCACAAGGGCACTTTATCATTCAATGATGAAGAAGTAGAAGGGATTTCACAACCCCACAATGATGCTTTGGTAATCTCTATCCTTATGAATAAAATTCAGGTTAAACGTGTTTTAATTGATCCAAGAAACTCTGCCAATATTATTCGATCGAGGGTCGTGGAGCAGCTCGACCTACAAGATCAGATCGTACCCGTAGCTCGGATTCTCAATGGCTTCAACATGGCGAGTGAAACAACTAAAGGTGAAATCATCCTACCAGTAAATGTAATTGGAACTATTCAAGAAACAAAGTTACATGTGATCGAGGGAGATATGAGATACAACGCACTGCTCGAAAGACCCTAGATTCAACACGAGGGCGGTCCCCTCAACCCTTCGCCAAATGTTGAAGTTCCTAACACCGGATGGAGTAAAAATGGTGTATGGGGAACAACATGGTGCCAAAAAGATATTCGCGGTCGACGAAGTAGTACCAGTATCGATGCTTTTGTCAACAAAGGGATCGGAGTCCAAAGGAAAACAGGAAGCTAAATAGCAACCACAGCCACCAGCCTCGACTCAGTCGGAGAAGCAGGGAACAGATGAGGATGATGACTACTGGATCCCTCGATCCTTCATAATCCCCGAGGATTCTGACATCACCAAATCGACAGGCGAAGAGCTGGAACAAGTCATACTGATCGAACATCTACCCGATCGAAAGGTATACCTGGGTACGGGGTTAACCTCCAAGCTCAGGGAAAAACTCATCAAATTTCTTATCAATAATATAGATTGTTTTGCTTGGCCCCTACCTAGATATGACAGGGATCCCGCCGGAGATCACTACACATCAACTAAGCTTGGATTCGAAATTTCGCTCGGTAAAACAAAAGAGAAGGGCCCAGTCCGAGGTAAAATATGCATTCATCAAGGACGAGGTAACTAAACTTCTCAAAATAGGATCCATTTGGGAGGTAAAATATCCCGAATGGTTAGCAAACATAGTTGTAGTCCTTCAAAAGGGAAATAAACTCAGAATGTGCGTAGACTATAAAGATTTAAACAAAGCATGTCCTAAAGACTCTTTTCCTCTACCAAATATCGATCACATGATCGATGCCACGGCCGGCCACGAGATCCTTAGTTTTCTCGATGCCTACTCCGGGTACAATCAAATACAAATGAACTCGAAGGATCAGGAAAAGACTTCGTTTATCACTAAGTACGGTACCTATTGTTATAATGTAATGTTGTTTGGACTAAAAAATGCTGGGGCCACTTATCAACGCTTAGTAAATCGAATGTTTGAAAAACAAATAGGCAAATCAATGGAGGTTTATATTGACGATATGCTAGTTAAGTCCCTGCGAGCAGAGGACTGTTTGACACATTTGCAGGAGACCTTCAATATACTAAGGAAATACAACATGAAGCTCAACCCGGAGAAATGTGTATTCGGGGTTGGCTCGGGCAAGTTCCTCGGCATTATGGTATCAAATCGGGGGATCGAAATCAACCCCGATAAGATCAAGGAAATCGAAGACATCACAGTTGTGGACAATGTTAAGGTCGTACAAAGATTAGCAGGGCGCACAGCCGCCCTAAGCCGATTCATCTCGAGGTCTTCAGATAGAAGTCACAGGTTCTTCTCACTGCTCAAAAAGAAGAACAGTTTTGCATGGACCCCGAAATGCCAACAAGCATTGGAAGAATTAAAGGGGTACCTCTCGAACCCGCCACTGCTTCATACTGTCACGACCCAAACCGATGGACAGCGACGGGCACCCGGTACCTTACTCAATCGAGTACCAACATAACATATCTTTTCGTATCATACTATCATAGATAAATGAGCCGAAGAGGCAGACGTAAGATAAGTAGAAAACAATATAAAATACCAACTTATACATAAGACATACAGCCTATAAGACCAAAATAATCACTCGTACACTAAACATAGGCTGACAAGGCCATACAATCTTTTACGTATATGACGTTTGTATACAAGCCTCTAAGAATAAATAATTATCATAAAGGTTGGGACAGAGCCCCGCCAGACCAAACAATACACGTCTACATCATACTGACCAAACAAGCAACTCCGGAGCAAATGGAGCGCACCAATACCTTCCGCTGAGCTGATAGCCTACTTGGAGGACTCTCGACCTATCTATCGGGACCTGCGGGCATGAAACGCAGTGTCCCCAAGCAAAAGGGATGTCAGTACAAATAATGTATCGAGTATGTAAGGAATGAAAATCAGTAAACAATAGATATGAGAGAAACATTGGGTAAAAGTCTCAACATATATATCTGAATAGTTCTGTGAATTATTTAATATTATAATGTCATGCATATGCGTGTAAATGTCATACCATGCATGGGTATATGCGTTCATAACATCATCAAGCTGCTGAGGGCATCCCATCATATCATTTCGGCTACTGTGGGCAAATCATCAATGTATACCAGCTGATCAGGTGGTGGTGCGTATATAACGTCGTAACCTTTTTTCATATCCCATATACATATAATATACATATATACGTGTATATAACGCCATCTAATCGTGGGTCAATGTAAATGAATGCAATGCATGAGAAGTACGTCAATAAAATCTTTCTGAGTGTCATAAGACCATTATACCTTTGATTAATATCATGAATTAAACTTTATAAACTTACGTATTTTCTGAGACCCATGAAGAAAAGATGTAATAATAAGACAAAGGGGAATTCAAGAACATAGGCACCTCTAATACTTCTATGAATAGAGTCATTTATGGAAGTTGTGCATTTGCTTGTTTTGTTTGTATCCTATAGATCATGCCAAAAAGGAAAGAAGGGATAGCCTTAACATACCTGAGCCGATTCTCTTGATAATCCCCCTAACACACGTCAACTGCAACAACGCGTAATGGCAGATCGAAGTAGGAAAAAATTCGTATGATATTCTTGAGAAATATTGTACCGTATTCCTTAAAATTGCAAAATCTCACACTATATTGTGTTATGACATTTCCAGTGAGCTACGGAGCTCCATCCTTAGCATGGCCTCCATTCATAATGTTGATGAGATTTTTCTTAGAAATAGCTAGCATTTTTCCAACCGTGAGGTGATGAAATTTCTATAAATGATTGGTCTTTATGTGGGCCCCACATGTTTCTCAAAGTGTGCCATCTAGCAATGTGACTAAAGAGTCACTTAAATCAATATTCTTGGGCTGCCACGTGTGGGAGTGTTTATTAAGCCTTATCCAAAATCTTAATTATTCCATAATTCATTATTTAACTAATTAATCTCCTATTAACCAATAATCAACCAATTACCCAGATTATTAAGAATTATCTCAAATTACTTAAAATATTACTCACTTTTAACACACCTTATATACCTTACTATCATGGCCATGTGGTACCTTGTATGGCACTAGTCCATAAATACCAGGTATTTTAGCTCGGGCCGTATTTTGTCCCAAAATGTCAAATTGTGAAGAATTTCATTTTCTTCGATTTGCTTACCCTCTCACCATCATGAATTTACTCATCACTTGTTTGAAATAGCATAATGCTTATAATCCCAAAAAAGAAATCTCATTCCCGAATTTACGTCGATTAACTTATGATGAAACTTTAACGTACAAAAATGCGGGATGTAATATCTCATTTCCGAGCTTTCATCAATTTATTTATGGCGTACTTTCACGTATGAAAATATGGGGTGTAACATTATCCCCCCCCCTTTGGAACATTCGTCCTCGAATGTTGACTAGGCAACTGTTCTGTGAATAAATCCAAAGGCCAGGGCATTCCTCCTTTTGGCCTCTTTCTCACACCACGACTCGTGGTCGGAATTATTCCAATCTTGTAACTGTTGCTATCTTTTATCATGCATCCTGTATGACTCCGACTTTGTAAGTGCACCTATGTGACTCTTCTCTACTTTTTCCTCCAACTTTTAGCCAATCCCTAGGCCTCATTTTGTGAACATATACAGAGCTTAATAAGATGTCCCTCTGGGCATCTATAAGTACAATGAGGTTCTTCGCTCGGTACTTTGTTGAACTTACGATTATTTTTATATCTTGTTTCATAAATTCGTTTATCCATCTGTATCACTTTACTGCACCAAGGTAGGTCATGCTATATCGTAACTCTTATTTCGATTTATTGTTACTGAGGTCTGCTACCAAACTCCAGGTTACTCTTGTTGCTCATCCTATATGTATAAATTTAAGTCCTTTAATGCTTCCTCATTACTGTTCATCTTAAGAATGATGGCCTAATCTCATCTCATACTTTGTGACTTTTGTTCATCCATTATTGATTCACCTCAATATTGATCTACAATATACCACTGGTATCTTGAAATCTCTTACGTAATCACTAGGGCTCACGTTGCATCGTGGAATATTTGAAGTGATTTTCCTGATCCACCTGGGGGCGATATGATACTATATTTCCATAATCGCATTTCATAGCATCCCAATGGGATTTACCTTACGTGGGTATTTCAATCCTGTACAATTCATGAAATCATTACTCAATCGAAGGCCCAAACGTCATCCTTTATCTATCACAATTACACCCTTATTCTACTACCAGACAGCATTCCATCTCTTCTAAATGCTATTAGTCTTAGATTCCTTTGAGTTTATTCAGGCTACACTGAACTTTCTATAACTTAGAGAAACCATTAGCTCTCTTGTTTACATGGGCTTAATCCCGATGACTTATCCATTCTCGTCATCTTCTCACTCGCCCTTTCTCATCCTTACTCCTGTCATAAAACATTGTCGTTTTACTATACTTTAGCTTGCGACCTATACGTATCTATTTATACTATTCGCAACCTTCCTTCAACTTGCTTGCACCATAGATTTCCTTATGTCATTCTGGAACATCAAGCGAGACATCACATCATCTTTAACTCTTCTTTATTCTTTTAACTAGACCTCTTGATACATAGAAACCATAGGCCAGAAAATATGCCACTGACGATGCTGCTACCATTCTTGGATACTGAATCTCGGCACTTCTATCTGAAGTATGGATTATTCATAATTTTCTGCACCTGAGTATCTCGTACGTTGTTCACCTTTACCTTACTTACCTTAAAATATCGCTTCACCTCTTCTACTCCTTTCATAACCTCCCTTCCACATAGGTATAATTCACCTCCACAACTTGAAGCTCTATTATAATACTTGCACCTCTGGTGCATATACGATCCGGTGAGAGCTTCATACTGACTTCTTATAAGGCTGGTACTCTTTTAACTGGCTTTATCGTAGAGCCATTGTAGAATATGGTTGTTGTACTATCTCTCTTGTACCTCTGATATTAAGAGTGATTCTGCAATGTTCTCAATCATGATATCTATAACTTTCTGGGTCAAATAATTAAACTCTTAATTTACTTAGTTGATGTAACTCTTTAGTTTCATCTTCCTTCTGATCAGCCTTTATGTAGGCTTAAGCTATCTCCCGCTCTAGTATTAGCTATTACTTTAGCCCTTCATGGACGCTATGGAATATCCATGATATAGTCTTTTAACAATTTAATCCTTCATCTATGACCTGAACTCAATTCTTTCTTTTAACTTATACCAGAGTCTTTTATGGCCATACGATTGTTAACATATATGCTGTATGGATAATACTCTGAAATCTTAGGTGCATTCATAATGTACTTATCTCTGAACCATTGATCGAATAATTCCTTTAGTTCCTTCCCAACTTTCTTTAATTGCAAGCATGTGCTTTTCCTGGTTGTTCTGCCACTTGTTGCGTGAATACTTGGCTTATCTTAGTTCCCACGCATACCGGAAGTTTCGTGATTTAAATCCAATCCCTGTGGAGACGATAATTAAACTATACTACCTTTGGCGAGCGAGCATTAATTTTATGTTGTGTTTTGCGCTTGTCATGTGCATATTCGGTTTGGATCCCAAGAGTCTAGGGTGAGTTTCAGGTAAGTATCAGATTAGTTTGGTTGGTTTTAGATTGCCGGTTCAAATCTGTTGGTACTTCAGGTCTGTAGATCTCGAATTTGCAAGGTCTGGCTTGCAAATGCGAGCCCGCTTTTGCGATCACTAGACTGCATTTGCGAAATAGGCACTAGGGGCTGGGCATCGCATTTGTGAAGGAAACTTCGCATTTGCGCACTGGTGAGGTTCGCATTTGCATACATTTATCCCCTTTTGTGACATTGGTTATTTTTCACAGCTTCGCAAATGCGAAGCTCAACTCCCATTTGTGATTGGCGGGCAAATCGCATTTGCAAGGAATTTTCGCATTTGTGACGTTTGGTGGTCTGATGTAGTGATCTCTTTTGCAATCAATGTCTCACAATTGCAGACATTGCAAATGCAAACAAGTTTTCACAAATGTGACGTCTACAACTGGGTAAAAGAGTGAAAAACGGGACTTTGCTCATTTTACACCATTTCTCAACCCTAAACATTCTAGAGGCAATTTTTGAAGAACTCGTTCTTCCCAAATTCATTGGTAAGCAATTTTAATTCATTTTATATCAATTCCCCATTACGTTTCATGAGTTTTTAACTTCAAATCTTTGGATTTTATGGTAGAACTTAGGAGTTTTGGGTAGAATTTAGAGATTTTATAAAATTGAGATTTAGACCTCGAATTGAGATCGGATTTCGAAACAAATCACGTATCCGGCTCAGAGGTGAATGGGTAATCGGGGTTTTGGTCCGAATCTCGAATTTTTACCAAGCGGGCGCGGGGTTGACATTTTCAAAAATGATCAAAATTGAACCTTTTTCATTTGTGGGTAGTTTCTAAAGCTTATTTTGAATTGTTTGATCGATAGTTTGCTAGATTCGATTGGTTCAGAGGCTTGTTCGAAAGGCAAAGTCGTGGTTGATTGATTGCTTTGGTTGTGGAGTGAGGTAAGTGGCGTGTTTAACTTTGACTTGAGTGAATTAGAAATTGGTGGTTTATTTGCTATGTGAATTATGTGTGGGGACGACGTATATACAAGATGACGAGTATATATGCATCATCATAGGTTAAAGCATGCGGGTGCAAATTGAAATATTGTACCATGTTGCTTCTTTTACCATGTCTTCTATGCTTTAGTTAGATTGTTATTCTTATATTGTTCACTTCGTGTTTATTGATTAATTTGAAGTTGTTGGGATGTCAAAATTTGAATTTGCTTATCATAACACCATGCTTGAAGTTGAAATTGGGTTCCCACCTTGCTTGGTACTTTGGAATATTATTGTTGCTTGGTGAGGAAGAGTGAAAAGTACGAAGGGTGTTGTTGTGCTATATTTGTATATTGTTATCATTGAACAAGCGAATGTGAGTATTGAAGCACGAAGGTGATGTCGTGCACATGATTGCTTTATTATCATTTATTATATCATGTGAGGATGGAAGTAAAAGCACGAAGGGTGATGTCGTGCCATTTCGTTTATCATATCATATGGTGAGAATGATGGTAAAAGCACGAAGGGTGATGTCATGCCATTTCATTCATCATATTACATGGTGAGGATGATAGTAAAAGCATGAAGGGTGATGTCGTGCCATTTGATGATTTCAATGCTTTACTTGATTTACGGATTTGTGAATTTACTTGGCTGCATGGTTGTTTATTTCGAAAAAAGTCTACTTGGTGATTTTGTACTTACTGTTATGACCTTACTCCCTTTTTACATCTTCCCTCCATTATCCTAAATGCTTTACTTGTTATTTATGTTGCTTTATGTATATATCTACACAGAATTTTAGTAGGTGTCTTATCATAGCCTCGTCACTACCTCGTTGAGATTAGGCTCGGCACTTACGGAATACATTAGGTCGATTGTACTAATACTACACTTATGCACTTCTTATGCAGATTCTGGTGGTTATCACAGCGGTGTCTAGCAAAGTTTCTGCTCGGATCATATCTATATCTGGAGACTTGAGGTAGACCTGCATTATGATCGCAGTACCTGAAGTCCCCTTCCTTATCTAGTTTTAATGTTTATTTTGTTCCGAATGGTTGTATTTTTATTCATACATTGGTTGTAGCACTTTTAGTATGCTCATGTACTTATGACACCAGATTTTAGGTTTTGGCTAGTCAGTGTTGGAGTTATTATATCTTTTTTGTACAACTTTAATTCTTATTATATTGCTTTCAAATGTCTAAAAATGATTAGCTTTGTACTAATGTTGTCTTGCTTAGCAAGTGGACATTAGACGCCATCACGACCCCGCTGTTGGGATTTCGGGTCATGATACAACACAAGCGAGAACCCTGCTAGGCTCAGAAATATTCAATCTCACAAATTTGTTAGCCAAAGCCTGAACATCCATAGCCAAAGGTCACTCTATGGCTGGAATAATTGCCAAACTCCCCACACTCTCCGCTTTTTCTACTCAAGGCATCTGCTACCATCTTCGCCTTCCCCGGGTGACACAAGATAGTGATATCATAATCCTTCAATAACTCCAACCACATCCACTGACTCAAGTTCAAATCTTTTTTCTTGAATAGAAGCTGAAGACTCTGATGATCCTTATGCACTTCACAAGACATGCCATATAAATAATGCCTCCACATCTTGAGCGCGTGTATAATAGGTGATAACTCTAAATTATTTACTGGATAGTTCTTCTCATGGGGATTCAACAGGCACGGCACATAGGCAATCATCCTATCATCCTGCATCAACACGCAACCAAGACAAATAGTGTACATCCTCGATCCTGAGGGCAATACCCAAATTGGAGTTGTGGTCGAAGCAATCTTGAGCTTCTAAAAGCTCTCCTCACACTCATCAGACCATCTGAATAAAGCATCATTCTGACTCAACTTGGTAAATAGAGCTATTATAGATGAAAACCCTTCCACAAAGTGACAATAGTAACCAACCAAACTTAGGAAACTCCTTATCTCTGTAGCGGTAGAAGGTCTGGGCTAACTCTGAACTGCCTCAATCTTCTTCGGATCCACTTTGATCTCATCATCGACGCAGCGTGGCCCAAGAATTCCACCGAGTCCAACCAAAACTCACACTTGGAGAACTTAGCATACAACTTCTTCTCCCTCAAAGTCTGGAGCACAATCCTCAAATGCTACGTATGCTCCTCCCTACTACAGGAATACACCAATATATAATTAATGAGCACAATGACAAAGGAATCCAAATAAGGCTAGAACACATTATTCATCAAATGCATAAAAGTTGCTGGGGAATTAGTCAACCCAAACAGCATCATAAAAAACACATAATGCCCATAACGAGTCCTGAAAGCCATCTTAGGGATGTCTGAAGATCTAATATTCAACTGGCAATACCCCGACCTCAAGTTAATCTTTGAGAACACCTTAGAACCCTGAAGCTGATCATATAAATCATCAATGCATGGCAGTGGATACTTATTCTTGATGATAATCATGTTTAACTACCGGTAGTCAATACAACACCAACACACCCCAAGGTGAAAGACTAGGCTTGATGAAACCCTTATCCAACAATTTTTGCCACTACTCCTTCAATTATTTCAACTCGGCAGGAGCTATGTGATATGGTGGAATAGATATGGGTTGAGTGTCCGGCGCCAAATCAATATCCCTATCGGGTGGCATGCCCGGTAGGTCTATAGGAAACACATCTGGATACTCCCTCAGTACTAAAACTGACTCAACAGTAGGAGTATCAATACTAACATCTCTGACAAGAGCTAGATACGCCAAACATCCCTCTCAACCATTCGTTGAGCCTTCAAAGATAAGATCACTCTACTAGAAGCATGACCGGCAGAACCCCTCCATTCCAACCTCGGTAACCCCGACATAGACAACGTCATGGTTTAGCGTGACAATCAAGAATAACATGGTACAAAGAGAACCAATTTATACCCAAGATCACATCAAAGTCTACCATATTTAGCAATAGAAAGTTTGCCCTCGCCTAAGAACCACATATAGTGACCACACAGGCCCGATAGACTTGATCCACCATAATTGAATCCCCAGCCAGTGTAGATATATGAATAGGAGTAATAAGCAAGTCACGTGGCATATCCAGAAAAGAAGTATAGTATGATGATACATATGAATAAGTAGAGCCAGGATCAAATAATATCAAAGCATCTCTATGACAAATAGAAATAGTACATGTTATCACTATATCAGAAGCGACAACCTCGGTCCTCCTTGGGAACACATAGCATCTAGCCTAGCATCTACTAGGCTGAGCTCCCCCTCTAGGACGAGCACGTCCTAGATGACCTCCACCCCGAGCTGGATGAATGGGTGATGTAGTAACCTGCACAGGAATCATAGTCTGACATCCATGTTGCTCTGAACCTCTGTGAAGATGGGGGCACTATTTCCTGACATGCCCCAAGTCTCCACACCGGAACTGATTGGGGGGGGGCTGAATTGGACCCCATGAGCTAGAATATCCACCAGAAGAACCTGGTACTGATGAACCCTTAATAGATGAAGCGC
Organism: Nicotiana tabacum; assembly: GCF_000715075.1. NCBI lineage: Eukaryota > Viridiplantae > Streptophyta > Magnoliopsida > Solanales > Solanaceae > Nicotiana > Nicotiana tabacum. Next base: position 39,948,941 of record NC_134092.1, read on the forward strand.
GATGAGAACATTGCGTTGGAAGTGCACTGAATAAAGACTACATAGAAGTTCCTCGACTAGGTGGTGGTGTATGATAAACTGGCCTGCTAGAATGGCCTCTCCCAAATCGACCTCGACCTTCGGATGAGGCACCATTGAAGCTACTTAAATGTTGGGACCTCTTGTTCCTACCCTGCATCATCTCTCTAGTCTCACTGCGGATGTGCTCAATAGGATGCGCAATCTCCACAACATGGTAAAATAAAGTCTCAGTCTCTACCTCTCTAACCATAGCAAGGCGAATACTATGGTGAAGACCATCAATGAATCTCCTTAGTCTATCCTCCTCAGAGGGAATCAAAACAATAACATGAGGTTACAACTCTATAAACCTCATCTCATAATTAGTTATTAACATCTGACCCTACTGAAGATGCACAAACTGCCTCCTCAACTCTTCTCTCCTGGTGCGGGGCACAAACTTCTCCAAAAAGACCCTGGTGAACTGAGCCCAAGTAAGTGGAGGGGAACTAACTGCTCTACCTTGATCGTATGACTGCCACCACCTCTTGGCTGGATCTCTAAGTTGAAACACGATGAAATACACTCTATTGGATTCCACGAGCCCGAGATTTCGAAGAATATCATAGCAACCATCAAGAAAATCCTGGGATTTACTGTAGGAGAACCATCAAAATACGGAGGATACATCCTCCAGAACCTCTCCAACCTCTTGTGCTCATCCACGGACAAAGCATGCTTAATAATTGGTCTGACGGCAACTATTAGTTGCAGTGCAATAACTGGAACCACTCCCGACGTCTAAAAACCCGGATTAATCTACTCGGGGGTACGAGTAGCTAGAGTCTGCGCTTCGCCCCCTGCTTGAGAAGTAGCTGGTGCAGTATGAAACACCCCATCCTGAACCATACTCTCGAACAAACCAACCATATAGACCAAAGTGTCCTAAACAACTGGTATATCAAATAAGCCCTGGGACACTAAGCTGGTCCCACCGGCTCAACATAGTGAGGAATCTGCCCCTCAACGGGAGCTATTGGTGGCTCCACTATAGTTGCTCGAGCAAGGACCCTAATGGAGGTGCGTGCTCTACCCACGCCTCTACCTCGGCCCCGACCTCTCGCGGCCCTGGCCTAGGCACTAGCGCCTGCTCAGCTATACCAGAAGAATGTTTCCTCATCATATGTGGGAAAATATATGAGCAAAGATTCAGACTTGGATAAACAAATCTGCACGATAGAGATTGAAAGAAAGAGAATTTTTCCTAACATCCCTGTAGCCTCTCAAAGTAAGTACAGATGTCTCCGAACCAATCTGCAAGACTCTAATAGACTTGCTCATAACTTGTGAGACCTTGAAGCCTATTGCTCTTATACCAACTTATCGAGATCCAAAATCCCACCGGAGCCGAGCCAACAATAAATATGCAATATTAAACTTCAACAATGATAAGAAATAACAATACAACTGAAAATCATCCCAAAATCTGGTGTCATAGAGTACATGAGCTCTATAGAATAAGTAAATATAAGGTCTGAACAAAATATAATACTATTCGAAAGACTAAACAATAATAACATGAAATAAGGAAAGGGATTTTATGGTCTGCAAACAGAACAACAATGCTATCTCGAAATCTCCATGCCGGTATGGGTAACAACTCTCTAGTAATCACCGCTACCAGTAACACTTGGATTTGCACATAAAGTGCAGAGTGTAGTATGAGCACAACCGACCCTATTTACTCAGTAAGTAGCAAGCCTAACCTCGGTCCGAAAGTAGTGACGAGGTTAGCAAGGTCCAATAATCACTTTTAATAGCCAACGACAACAATAACATCATAATAAAGCAAAAGGAAAAGAAGCTCAATAATAGCAGGTTCAACTCTATCATATTAAGAGGAAAATAATCATGCTTTCCAAATATATCAGTCAAAGCATCGACTTTAAAGACATCAAGTATCAAATAGCATGAGAAAAATACAACTTTATGCCTTCATGACAAGTATTCATGCCAAAATTAACAACATCACAGTTTAATCATCAACTAAACACAATCTTAACACATACATAGTGCCTAGCACAAATACCCTTCAATCATACTCTCGGCACATTCACGGTGCTTGGATCAAAGCCCCTAAATAATCACACACACACAATCAACACTATATAGTGTCGGGCATAAGCGCCTCACTAAGTACATATCAAGTGCATGTACTCACACGATTATACCCGACTTCGGAGGGGCAGATCCTAGTCCAAGTGCTGATCGGATCAAAAGTCAATAATCTATATCACTCAGTCCACTATGAGGCCTTGACACAAGCGTCACCTTACAACCTATATCAATACGGCTCTATGGTCCAAGTTCATTTATCAATCCCCTCAAGTCTCAATATGCCAACATCTCACAGTACCATAATTAAAATACCGTACGAAATATACCGATGTGTTACACCTCAGCTCAAACCAGTGTTACACACACAAGGACACTATCAACATGTAAGATAACATATAAAAAGTGCATAAAGACAGAGATACAATACACAGATATAATATCATGACTGAAAAATATGACTACGGTAAAGGCAAATAGCTCAACATAGCAAAAATAGCTCCTTCATGTCTCGACAGATATGTAAATAACCTAGACATGATTTCTAGCATGCATAATAACTCATGTAGTCAACAAGTGTAGAAAACACGACATCAAAGAAAGCATGATAGCAAAAAAAGGCATGTAGTTGCCCTAAATCTGCCCGAATCATGAATAATCATGGTGCATGCATGTGTGTTCGTCACCTCGCATATGCGTCACCTCCAACATATAACAAACATCATATCTAACGGGGAAATACCTTCGAGCCAAGCCTAGGCAAGATACTTACCTCAATGCGCGAGAACCAATACTCCAAAAATTTCTTACCTCTTGAATCGGCCTCTGAATGAGTCAAATCTAGCCAAAAACAACTTAATAGCACCAAACAAGGCTATAGGAACCGATTCCAAATAATAAAGCTTCAATCTTTATTCAATTATACAAAGTTAACCAAAATTTCAACCCGAGCCCGTACCTCGGAACATGACAAAACTCACAAAACTCGACTACCTAATCAAATACGAGTCCAGACATACAAGTTTCATCCAAATTGACTCCAAATCGGGGTTCAAATTTTAATTATTCACTTTTCAAAATCTAGCACAAAAAAACCCAAATTTCTTTTTCAAATTCCATAATTTATGTGTAATAATCCATGGGAAACCATTATATAATATCAAAATCAGTAGAAATCACTTGCCCTCTTGCCTTGTGTAAAAAGCCTCTTTCCAAGTCTAGGGTTCAAAATATGAAAGAATAGGCTAAAATCCTGAAATAGGAACTTAATATAGTTTGCCCAGCACTACTCTTTGAAAACACGGCCCAAGCCTCGCATTCGCGAAGCACAAATATGTTGCTGCCTTAAAACCTCCTTCCCGAACACGACATTGACCTCGTGAACACGATGCACAAATACCCCAGAACTACGCGAACGTGAGGCCCCCACCCACAGTCTAACCTCCAGCCAACTCCCAGCAGGTTTTACCTCTATGTGAACGTGACCCACAAGGCGCGAACGCGAAGCCCAAATGCCATAACTAACGTAAACATGACCTCCTATTCACGAACGCGAAGAACAAAAATTAGATGCCTCTAAATAACCCTCCACGACCGCGAGACCTGCTCTGCGATTGCGGAGCACACCGAATACTAGCAGAAAATTGGCAACCTCAACAAGCTTCGTGTAACACCCCGGAAAAAAAAAATTAAAGTACTTAAGTGTAAGGCCTGGTAAAATTTGTAAAGAAAATAATATTTTATGGTGCCGGACTAGGCTTACGTGTTTAAGGGTTATTGGGTGAACAATGCACGAGAATGAAAAGGAAAATTTTTGGCAGAAAAATATAATTCTGGGGTCCATTATGCGATCGCAGAATCACTCTGCGGGCCGCATAATGGCCACAGAAGTGAGCAGGAGAAGGGCCAGTCCGGGGAAATTATGCGGTCGATTATGCGACCGCATAACTATTTTGCGGTGCATTATGCGATCGCATAACAGTTATGCGGACCGCATACACAGACAGATTTTGGCCAACTTTGGACACCAATATGCGACCGATATGCAGTCCGCATAACCATTATGCGGTCGCATATGCGACCGCATAACCTGTTCCGGAGCTTCATTTTTGGGTTTTTAAAACCTGACCCTACTTCGTTAAATACACATTTTGGGCCATTTTTGAGAGATAATCTGACATTTTAGAGTGAGAAGGGTGCCCTAGAGTGAGAAGGTGTTCTCTAATAATTGTTCTTCAATTCTTGCCCAAGTTTTGGAAGATTGAGAAGGGAAACTCACTAGGTCTTCATCCTAGAGGTAAGATTCTACACCATAACCCTCAATTTTGAATTTTGTGTAGAAATGGATAATAAGCAAGATAATTTCTGGGCAAGAGGATTGGTTATTGTACATGCATATGTTATCAAGGGGTGTAGAAAGATTGTTGAGCTAAAAATGGTAAAGGTTGGGTTGTGGGATGATGGAATCCTCCATAAAAGGATATTGAAACCTTAATGCACATCTAGTGTTTGATAAAATGCTCAAATGAGCTAGAACCATGATCATCTTCCTAATTTTGGTTTAATTTGTTATATTTCTAAAATAGATTGAAGTTGCTAAGAATTTCGGAACATTTAGAGTGTAAGGAAGCTCAAGTGAGGTATGTTGGCTAAACTCTTCTTTAAGAGTTGGAATTCTCATTATCCTTGTGAGTTCCGAGATGTTGATTATAAATCGAGTATTCCAATCAGCTTTATGATGAAGATATATGTTCAACTCGTATTTCAAATGCTCTTATCATATTGCATTATAAATTGAGGATGTGTCCCAAACTATGGATTACGTATCCACATGTTATAATTTCTAGTCGTGATTTATGTGAAAGGTATTATGCCAAATTGTGTAGAGATTGTGATTGCGATACACCTCCACCCGCATACATTGGGGTGAGGCAGCATGACCTCTTTGTGTAGGGATTATGATATTGTGGGACTGCACCTCCACCCGCTTACATTGGGGTGAGGCGGTACGACCGCTTTATGTAAGAATTATGATATTGTGGGACTGCACCTCCACCCGCTTACATTGGGGTGAGGCGGCACGACTGCTTTGTGTATAGTTTTGGTATTGTTGTGGCACCACCACCCGCATACATTGGAGTGAGGCGACATAGCCGCTTTATGTAAGTTCTTAGTACTGTGGTTATATATATCCACCCACATACATTGGGGTGAGACGGCATGACCGCTTGGTTAGAGTTATGGTATTGTACGTACACCTCCATCTGCATTCATCGGGTGAGGCGGCGGGGCCACTTTGTGTGAACATTGTTACATAGGATCTCATCTTAAATCCTATAAATGTTGTTGATAGCTTTTAATAAGCTTGCTATGGTTGAGACAGTTATCTATATTATTCTATTGCCGCACTGGTTCATCATAATTATCTTGTATTTTTAAATTCTTAAATTGGTGTTTAGTTTTCATACTAGTACTATTCGACGGTACTAACGTCCCTTTTGCCGGGGGCGCTGCATCTTTAAATGGATGCAGGTGGTTTCACAGTAGGAGATATTGATCAGTGATAGCAGTACACCTTCTTCCCAGCTGACTTGGTGAGCCCCACTTCATCCCGGGGTCATGTATCTTTTGTTCTTTGTGTATTCCGTTTGAGGTATAGCCAGGGCCTTGTTGCCGGCATTATCATTGTATTCATCTTTATCTATAGAGGCTCCGTAGACATAGTGTGGGTTGTGTATTGGTGTTGGGAAAAGACAAATTATGTTATGTTGTGGTTGTATTACTTGTCCATTTGAGACTTTAAAAAAATGATGAAACTATTGGTAAGAAATTGGTAATTGCAGACATGACCACTTAATTATTTAATTAAGGAAAATATATATTCTCTTTATTCATGAATGAGTTTGGGTAGAAGGAATCTAATAGGCTTGCTCGGTCGGGTTCACTCGGTTGAGCGCCGGTCGCGCTCCTCGGTTTTTGGGGCGTGACACTTCGGGTGGTACAAAACTCAGCCGAGCCACTAGAGACCTCGTCCAATCATACCGACAAGTCCTCAAATACTTCCGGACCTATCCATAGCGTCCAAACATATACAGGATCATCACATCCACCAATCAACGATCAAACCATAAATTGAACTTCTCTTAAGCTCATAAGCTTATAAACTTCCAACAACGCGTCTGATTCATGCCTAACCACTTTGAATCACCACCAAACTTTGCACACAAGTCCCAAATGACATAATGAACATATTCCAAGTTCCAGAACAACAATCTGAATCCGATATCATTAACGTCAATTCCCGATCGAACCAATGAACTCTCCAAATCTTCAAATTGCTAACTTTCAGCAAATAGAGCCAAAATATCCTAGGAACCTCCAAATCTAAATCTGGGCATACGCCTAAGTTCAAAATCACCATACAAACCTATTGGAGCCATCAAATCACCAATCCGAGATCGTTTATACAAAAGTCAAACCTTGGTCAACTACAACTTAAGCTTCCAATATTGGAACTAAATATTTCAATTCACTCACAGGCCTTACCGAAACTCAACCAACCACCCCTGTAAATCACCAAATAACAAACAAATATATAGGAAGCATCAAATAGGGAACTGAGGCTCAAATACACGAAATGATCGGCCGGATCATTACACCGTTAGTCATAAATCACAAGATAAACCTATAGGAAGTCTCAAATCAAAGAATAGGATGTTAGGACTCAAAATAACCGATTGGGTCATTATATAAATAAACATAAGTTAAATCCTCAAATGATGCTTAAAATACCATGTGTATCAAAAACTCGAATGAACTATTCCCTAGATGGATAAAAATACATTGTCATAAAGGTATGAAAATAAGACAACCAACTTCCAACCCAAACTTATGTATTAAATCGAATCGATGAATGTGTTTTCAACCCTTTTTGGTTCTCCCAATGCTCTGTAGGTCAAAAGTTCTTTTAAAATAGTATTTCTCATGTATTTATACTGTGTAGAAATAACCTAGAAAAAACTATCCTTGATGAGGTGAAATCGGAATTTAGGCCCGAAATTAGCATGCCGCTACGGGCTCCGCCTCGTGGTAAGCCAAATTTTTAGAGAACTTGGTTTTAACTTTTGCTGCCTAGTTGCCTTACCGCATCACGATAGGCCAATTTTCAACCTTAAGCTTTTTTTTCTTCAATTTTCCCATGGGAACTTGGTCATTGAACCTCAAACTCATCTCGATCGAATTTTTTAGACTTCTGCTCAAACTTGGAAGCTCAAAATTATCCGTTCTAGCTCCAAAATTATTTTTTTGCTCGGAATCAGTCTTACATAATAAAATACATAAACTTATAAAATACTCATATTTTAATTCAAACACAATTAAAGTGTAGTAATTAAAAGCTAAATCAACCAAAAGCCCCTATTTCTAGCATACCATCAATAGAATAAAGGATACATTATACTAAACATCTATATATAACTCAATTGCAAATATATCCCATGTATTTCAAAATCAGTTACACCCTATATACCATGAGAATCCTACACAAATATTAGCTTGAATAATATTTTTATTTTACTAGGGTGTTATATTTTTACTCCCCCGTCCCAATTTATGTGACATTATTTGACCGGGCAATGATAAAAAAAATTTAGAACTTGTAGTCTAAAATAAATCTTAGATGTTTGTATGACTGTAAATTATCTCATTAAAAGTAAAAGAAGAATTTTAAAGTTAAATTTTTTCTAAATATAGAAATATGATATTCTTTTTGGGACGAACTAAAAGAAAAAATATACGATACAAATTGGGACAAAGGATACCGTTTTGAGAATGTGAGATATATTTTAACTAAAATTACTAAAAGGCAAATTAAAATTACAAATAAGAAGTTCTTATGTATTTAATTCAGAAATTACATGATATAATAACTCTAAGGGGCGTTTGGTTCCAAACTCGATATCCGGGGATCAATAGTTTCGAAATTATAATAATGTGATCTTTATCCCACATCCAATGCGGGATTGCTAATATGAATAATTTGGTACAAAACTTATACTCATAATCAAATATGGCATAGATAATTAAATATAATCTTATATTTTGTTTCGAGATTAGTATCGTGGCCTCATTTGTTTGCACTTAATGGAGGTCTGAATCTTAATTATTCAGATCTCAGACGTTAAGTGTGTTTGTTTTTAAAGTCTGAATCTTAATTATTCAGATCTTAATCATTAAATATTTTTTTTTTACTCCACAACCAATTAATGGGTATGAATAGGTCTGTATGATTAAGATCTATAAGAGATACTTAATTTTATTAAGATGCTATCATCCATATTTATTATTAACTGCCGCTACCCTACCATTATCAACTACCACCATACCGCCACCACCACCACCACACCACCAACATAATCATTACATAGCCGCCACCATTATCGACTATCACCATCCACCATCTCCACCACTGTCCGCCACCATCATTCTCAACCACAATTAATACTCATTCACCTCAACTACCTCAACTAACTACCCCATCAACATCAACAACCAGAGCCGGCACTACCCATCATTATAACCTACCACCACCGCCACCACCATCTTCCTCAATCACAACTACCATCACCACCCGCCATTGTTAACTATCACCACCCACCACCACCATCTTCAATCATAATCGCCATCATTACCAATCACCACTAGCTATTACCCTGAACCACCATCATCAACTAAAACTACCACCAACCACCGCCTCTAGTCGGCATTCACCCATTAGCCATCACCACCAATAACTATCATATTTTAAAAAATTATATATTTTATTAATAGAATATTAGATTAATTAGTATTTTATTTGAATTTTATATTTATTAATTTTCAAATAAAAATAAATCTTATACATTCATATGTTAAAAATTTTGTATTCAGATTCAAGTTGTTAATCTTAAAAAAGACAAATGAGGCTCCCGTTAACCAAATGACCGCTAATGGTATAAAAATCATTACATTTTCAGTTTATATATAAACTTTAAAAGCATATTTTAACCACGTATACTATTGGATGAAGTCGCGAAATAACTACATTCACCAACAGGTCCAAATGAAACCTACCAGCTCCAGCTCGGCCTTTTCTTCTTAATAACTAAACCCTTTCTCAACAATCACTGCGATTTCTCTACCAATCTTCCACCCATGGCTTCTAATGGAGCTCCTCTGGTAAGTGCCCAATTTTTCGTATACCCTAATTTAATACCCATACAAATCACTTTCCTAAAATGGGGTTTTTCATAAAAGGGAGATGCAGATACAAAGACAAGTTTAGAGAAGATCAAACGGCAATTGGCTTCTGGTTCTGGCCGGAATTTACTACAGGGCCCACTTCTCAAACGATCTGAGACTGTAAGCCATAATCATTTGTCCTTTTTTTCCCCCTCTTCTAAGTATTGGTAATTTGTCTTAAAAGGTAAATCATTGATAGAGCAAAAGGGATATAGAGGAAATTTGTATTTGGTATCATTTAACCTTTTTTATGTTGTTTAATGTGTGATTTACAAGATTCAGATCATGTGGGTCAATGGCGTAATCTGAATTTTCTTTTAATTCCGATACTGGTTATGAACTGCTCAGTTATGCTGGAACACTAATGCATAACTTAAAAGAGTTTGCCAATTGGACTGTGTTGAGGAAAGATTATAGTGACTAGTGAGCTGATTCCTCGACCACAAAATCAGCCTTTCGTGTAGTTTAATTTTAAAAAGTAAGTCCATGATGGTATTTTGATGAAGATTTTGTAATTGCAAGTTAGGCGTTATTAAATGTGATTAAAAATGTATTCTTTATATTTTTCGGCAAGTGTTTTCTGGAAAGTGTTGCAACATGCTTGATTGCAACACTTTAAGCACCTTTTGTATATCTTCATTAAAGAAATTGTTATTAAGATTTGTTTGTGAGGAGCTATTAGGAAGGTTAAGGTGATACTAGTAAAACATGGATGCTTCCTGGAGAGCAATAACCTCGTACAAGACTAGCTTATGTATTGGAAGTTTGGAACTACGAAGGAATGGAATGAGTTCTCAAGATACATTGGCATTACACTCTGAGAATGGCAAATCTAATCGATGCTACTTAGACGGTGCGAATGGGATTTCAACTATGAAAGATGAGTTCATACATTTATATTTATGACCAGAACAAATAAGGATGCTACTATGGTTGATGTTCTCGTTTGTTTTTGAAAAGATAAATAGTTGATGTCCTTAAAAGAGATAGAAGCCAAGTGTCTTTGGACATGTATAGAAGATCCATTCAAGAGTAGGAATTGGATGATGTGATGAATATGGTGAATGATCTACAATTACAAAAAATTTGGAGAAGAAGATTGTGTTATGAAGGGGATTGTCTATGAAGAGTTTCAAGGGAATCATATTTTGTTCATCTAAATAACAACAATGACTCAAGGCTCATATGAAGATCTATATGGAAGATGAATTCTCCTAAGAAAAAGAAAGTGGCTTTCTTTACTTGGTGTATAGATAGGAACACTATACTCATAATAGACAATTTGATGAGGAGCGGATAGTAGTTAATTGGGTTTGTTTTTGGATAAGGATGTGGACCATCTGCTGCTTCTAGTAGAAATATGATCTCTAATTTATTCCATGTTTGATGTGGAATGGATGTTACATATAAGGATATGACTGTGGAGGAAGCACTGCCTGGTCAGACATTGAGAAAACGAGATGCTAGGAAGATAGAGTTATGGAAATTTGCCTAGATGCACCTTCTAGCTGATTTATAGAAAAAAGAAATAGAAAACTTTTTGAAGCGGTTAAAAGTTTGTCGTAGAGAATTAAGAGCTTTTTCTTTCATTATTTTGTGGGACAACAAGATATCCTATAGTTTTTAGATCATTGGATGAATCTTTTGGAGGTGTCATGTGAACTCACATTATATACTGATTGGTGTGTCCTCAATGAAATTGTTGACTTTTCAACAAAAAACTATCATGCTATAAATATAATATTAGCACATGACATTAAAGAAGTATATACATGCTAAAATTTAGAAAGTCCACCTCTACTTCCTAATGTTTATTTGCTTAAAGTGTGATGAGTTAGTTCCAAAAATCCTAAAAGTTTCTTTTCCCTAAACTAGAATAAAATTATAAAACTTCCGGAAAAATGTTAATTGTTCCCAAGATTTGTGGAGTTTCACTTTTTCTTTTGGTTGTGTAGTATACTTTGTTCTATAGGGGCGATATATATCTCCAAATCATTTTAGTCCTCCATATTGTCTAAAAAGGATTTTCTAATGAAAAGTATAATTGATTGGTGTGTTTGCAATAAATTTTATGCAGAAAAATAAAACTGCGATCACAAACAACTATAAAGAAAAAAAGGATTTTATTGATAAACATTGCGGGTCACAATTGTGTTTATCCCTTGATTCTTCTCTCCGATTTGTTATCCGTAATTCGAGGGCTTAAGCGGCATATATCTCGAACGTATGATGCATGATATGCATCTCCTTGATGTATTTGATGATCAAGAAGCATGTAGCAACACTCCATTTGGATCTTGAATGTTGCTAGAACTTTAAGCAAGACATATTTGACATGCATTTGATCTCTTAATGAATATTCTATGATTTTACTGAAATTTCGGAGATCGTATATTTGATCTCTTTATGCATATTTCGGGAGTTTATGGAATTGCCGAGATCGTCTTTGACGTACATATGTAGCCTTATTTATAGGTATGAATTAGGGTTTGGGTGGAGTAGCCACCAAGTAACCCTAATAGACTCCTAATATTTCAAGAGTCGTCTTGTAGTGTCTTAAATTTAAGTTTATCTTGATCTGTTAAAATTTCAGTGTTTACAAATGCCCCCTACTTCAAGGTTTGTCGAGGTGTAGGCTTGCTGAAACTTGAAGTACCCGACCATCACAATAGATAATTTTGAAACTTGTAGTTTTCGATTTGCAGGAGGAAGAGATGAAGGGTAGAGCTGGTCCCACTGGGCGTGCCAATTTGCTTGCAATAAATTTTATGCAGAAAAATAAAACTGCGATCACAAACAACTATAAAGAAAAAAAGGATTTTATTGATAAACATTGCGGGTCACAATTGTGTTTATCCCTTGATTCTTCTCTCCGATTTGTTATCCGTAATTCGAGGGCTTAAGCGGCATATATCTCGAACGTATGATGCATGATATGCATCTCCTTGATGTATTTGATGATCAAGAAGCATGTAGCAACACTCCATTTGGATCTTGAATGTTGCTAGAACTTTAAGCAAGACATATTTGACATGCATTTGATCTCTTAATGAATATTCTATGATTTTACTGAAATTTCGGAGATCGTATATTTGATCTCTTTATGTATATTTCGGGAGTTTATGGAATTGCCGAGATCGTCTTTGAAGTACATATGTAGCCTTATTTATAGGCATGAATTAGGGTTTGGGTGGAGTAGCCACCAAGTAACCCTAAAAGACTCTTAATATTTCAAGAGTCGTCTTGTAGTGTCTTAAATTTAAGTTTATCTTGATCTGTTAAAATTTCAGTGTTTATAAATGCCCCCCTACTTCAAGGTTTGTCGAGGTATAGGCTTGCTGAAACTTGAAGTACCCGACCATCACAATAGATAATTTTGAAACTTGTAGTTTTCGATTTGCAGGAGGAAGAGATGAAGGGTAGAGCTGGTCCCACTGGGCGTGCCAATTTGTTTGCAATAAATTTTATGCAGAAAAATAAAACTACAATCACAAACAACTATAAAGAAAAAAAGTATTTTATTGATAAACATTGCGGGTCACAATTGTGTTTATCCCTTGATTTCAGTGTTGTGAAGAGCGTGAAGCGAGAAAAAGCGACAACCCCCATTTCACTTAAAGCGAGAAGCGAAACGCTCACTTTTTTGAAGTGAAGCGGAATTTTAAAAAAAAAATTAAAATAAATACTGCATAGACAACACATGTAATTGTAAGCAAATGTTCAATACTTCAATGTGAAAACTAAATAGTAGCATCAATTAAAGCACAAAATGAGCATCCTATTCTTCTACAAGATTGTCAAATTCTTGTATTCCATTATCATTATTATATTGCTCGTCAACTTCTTCAACTTCTTCGCCATTAAAAGAACAACTACATAGCACATAAGAATGACAATAAGAACTAACAATAAAGGATATAAAAATTAGAGGTAAAAAAAAAAAAAACTGGGCAGAGGAGAAAAAAAAAAATGGACAGTAAACTGGGCAATTTTTTCTTTCACTGTTAAAAATTGGCATCGATTCTGAGAAAGAACCGAAGGTAAAAAAAAATATTTCACCAGCATTTCGCTGCTTTTTGGACGTTTAAACAGTGAAAGAAAAAGAAAAAGAAGAAGAAGAAGGAGAAGAAGAAGGAGGAGAAAAATTAGAACATACCTATTGTTTGAACTTGAAGTTGATGCTTTCAGTCGATGAAGAAGAAGAAGTGGACCAGTGTCTTTAAAACCCTAGTCTCATTGCATTTGTTCGTTTAATGAAGGACCAGACCTCGTTTTTAATAAAATAGGGCTGGATCTGTTTTAAAACACAGAAGCGGTCGCTTCTTCGCATCGCATCGCTTTCCCGCTTCTCGCTTTTTAGTGGGAAGCGGTCGCTTTTCTACACCTGAGTCGCTTCAGCAGGGTGAAGCGTGCAGCTTCTCGCTTAAAGCGAGGAAGCGTGCGCTTTTTTAAACACTGCTTGATTCTTCTCTCCGATTTTTTATCCGTAATTCGAGGGCTTAAGTGGCATATTTCTCGAACGTAGGATGCATGATATGCATCTCCTTGATGTATTTGATGATCAAGAAGTATGTAGCAACACTCCATTTGGATCTTGAATGTTGCGAGAACTTTAAGCAAAACATATTTGACATGCCTTTGATCTCTTAATGAATATTCCATGATTTTACTGAAATTTCGGAGATCGTATATTTGATCTCTTTATGCACATTTCGGGAGTTTATGGAATTGCCGAGATCGTCTTTGAAGTACATATATAGCCTTATTTATAGGCATGAATTAGGGTTTGGGTGGAGTAGCCACCAAGTAACCCTAATAGACTCCTAATATTTCAAGAGTTGTCTTGTAGTGTCTTAAATTTAAGTTTATCTTGATCTGTTAAAATTTCAGTGTTTACATGGTGCATAACAATAAAAAAAGTATAATTGTTTGTTGTAATGGGAATACCTTTGCATAGAAGCTGTATTGCAAAGTAGAGAATCTTCTTTATCAAAAAATAGGATGAAGAATCTTCCAAAGACGTGGTTCTCATGATTTACTTATTCAATTCTCTCATATAACAGAACTTTTCAACCAAAAAAAAAGAAAAGGAAGAAGAAAAGGAAAAAAGTCCATAAAACAGAAGGAAGCTTTCAAACAGCGTCCTTCTGAACATTTTTGGTGGCTCCATACCTTATCAAAACATTATTTGTGGCTCCGTATTTTATGCTACTTCTGAACATATTGCCAGTTGACGTCTTATTGACCTCAACTTTAGGTTAGAAGCTGAGTTTAAGGAACAAAATCTTTTCCCTTCTAGCTTCAGTACGTGTTGCACATCAAAACCTGTGTTGGTAAACTAGAGGGATCGTGGTCCATCACTTTTAACTAGCACCTAATAATTTTTTTGAAAGTTCTCTTATAATTTTTTTCCTTTTGAGGTGTTATCTACCTGCAGAACTAAATAAATTATTCTGCATGTTGCACATCAAAATCTGCAATGGAAAACTGGACAGAGGTGGATCTAGAATTTTAATTTGATAGGTTCAACCGTTAGATTTTATCACTGAACTCATCATACTTAAATTATTGGTTCAAAATGTAACATTTTTTAATTTTAGTGATTTTTTACATATGTATCTGTACTCTGTGTAAATACTGGGATCAGTTGAACCCGTTGTTTACGTGCTCCATCTACAATTGAAACTGGAGGGATCTGAATCCATTTCTTCTAATTAGCACCTAGCACCTAATAATTTTGCTGGAAGTTCTCATATTTTTCTTCTTCTTTAGAGATGTTATCTATGTAGCAAACTAATTAAATTTTTCTACACGATTGATACGGTCAGTTTGGTTTAGGTTTTTGGCAGATTTTCTACGACCAAAACCATAGATCCGAGTCACTGCGAAAACTATGAGTTCGATATAAGTAGGATCTTATAGGATGCTTAAGGTTGTTCTAAAAGCTTTTTGCTTACCCCTTTAGAAGATGTTTGCTAAAATATAAATTTAGCTGAATATAGGCGACGTCAAACTTTCAGATGCTGTTTTGGTGTTAGGTATTGGCTTCTGCTTCCTTGCTGGTTTTCTAAAGTTGTTCACTGGGTAGTGCATTCTCTAGAGCTCTATCCAGAAGACTGCATTTCACTTACTGAGGAGATAATGTAAATCATGCGGCAATCGGCATCCAGCTCAGCTATAACTAAGTCAAGTCATTGTTATCTCGTTATTCATCTGTTGCTTGATGAGGCCTTTCCAGTATGTGTTTGGACACAATTTGAGTTGTAGTTGGAAACAATATATTTGAGGTTCCAGTTGCTAATTAAGTTTGTGGCAGTTGAAGTTGAAGCTGTGTTTGGATAGCTATAATTATTTAAGGAAAAGATTTCTTGAAAGTTGAAGATTTGTGTGTAGAGTTGAAACAAGTTATTTGAAGTTGAAATCACTATTGCGATTTGAAATAATTATTTCAAGTTGAAGTCAAATTCTTTCCCAAAACTTGTGAAACAAACTTGGACTTGCGAATAAAGTAAGATCATTTGTTGGTGAAGTCGTTAATATATGGGTTCTTTGTCTACTAGATGGACATTGAATTTGTCATTCTATATTATTTAGTTTCAATCATTTGTTGAAAGTTTTTGAAACTTCCTGATTTGCCAATTGACAAAACCTTTTGGGCTTGTTGAACAGCTGAGGAAGTGGAACGAGAGATGGGTGATATTGGATCCAACAACTGGAAAAATGGAATACAAGTAGATTTTGTTGGACTAGACATTTTCTTATAGTTTCAAATTCTCTATCCAATGTTAGTTTCCTTGTTCAAGTTTTCTTTCATTTGGTTTCTAGGGCCAGGAGGAATGAGCCAACAATCAAGGGTACCATATTATTCGATGCCAATAGCACAATAGCATTATCTCCTGTAAACTTCCAGTAAGCTTATAAGATAATTTTTGGGATGAGTAAAAGTTTGTTTTTTCAAGACCAGATTCCTTCACTCTTCCTGATGACTAATCTTGTTCCCTGTCTCTCGGTTTCAGTGGACTGCCAAAATATGATAGCTGCTGTTTCTGTATCCAACTTTGTTTCCTAAGATTCTTGTCCTATTTTCCCTGCTGGCCCCAGGATGAATTGAGACGGTATTTTGTAAATATGTAATTATCTTGAATATATTAACTATTTCTTTATTTTCCGATCGCCTGGAACCCCCTCCTTCCCCCGGCATATAAATGGGAAATTCCAAGTCGTTGCATCCGTTTGGAAACTTTTTGTGTTGCTTCTTTGATTCTTAACTGTACTCAGATATTGGCACTCCACAGAAGAAGGACTACTTCCTATGTGCAGAAACCCCCGGTGCAGCTAAGGCTTGGGTATCTACCTTGCAGTAAGTTGTCAATGCTTCCATTTCTTTAATGCTTTGGAGACTACGGGTGTGTTTGTTGTGAAGGAAAATGTTTTCCATGAAAATGTTTTCATTGAAAATGAGTGGTTTTATCACTTATTTTCCCTTGTTTGGTTGGTGAGTGAAAAACTTTTTCTGGAAAATATTTTCTAGTGTTTGGTTAGAGAGTAGAAAATATTTTTCTATGCTACTCTCCTCACCCCCCTTCCTCCAAGTCCCCATGTATCCTTGCTCCCCCCTCCCCCCAATACCCAACGTTTTTAGGACTCTATTTTTTTCGAGAATTTAATTATTCTTCTAAAAAATCACACAAACCAAAAACAACTAATGTGCTGCTTTATTTTTTTACGCAAAAATAACGTTAAAATTTGTGTTCCATAACTAAAAAGAAAATACTCTTTTTTTGGTTGAAAAAGAAAGTACTCTTTCTACAACATGAAAATAAAGTACTCATTTTATTGAAATGAAAAAAAATACATTTTCTAAATCATGAAAAGAAAATACTTTTTTTTTGTTGAAATGAAAGAAAATACATTTTATACATCATGAAAGAAAATACTTTTTTTGTTGAAATGAAAGAAAATACTTTTTATTACATTATTTTATTGAAATGAAAGAAAATACTTTTTCTACATCATGAAAAGAAAGTAAATTTTTTGTTAAAATAAAAAAAAAATACTTTTTTATATCATGAAAAGAAAATACTCATTTGTTGAAATGAAAAAAAAAATCTATCTAGACAGACTGACTTAATGATGTGTTCCCCCAGGCATTCCATTTCACATATGCCAGTCTTTTTGTTTGATATTACTTATCTGCTGATCTGCATATTGAATCACATTGAAGATTTCTATGGAAGAGCTTTGATGTTATTAAATTTCACAAGGCATATTTTCTCCTTTTTTCTGCGTTCTCTAAGATTTTTTACGAGATGTGGGAGATGTTATTCTTAATATGTCAACATTCACTCTCATTGTTCCTTTCTTTCCTCTTCCAATATGTACAACCAGTGCAACACAGCTTGTCTTAAAGGCTCACAAAGAGGCTGTGAACTCGTTAAGTGGAAATGGGTCGACAAAATTGGGAACAGTGGCCACTGTAGTTGCCGCAGCTAATTCAACTGCTCTTGAAGCTTCCAAGGAAGTTGAAGCAGCAATGCAGATTGCAATGAGAACTGCTTTAGGAGCAATGATGAACAGGACACCTGATGGTCCAATGGATGACCTGACAATAATGAAGGTAAGGAAGTGTGCAATTTCCCCTTTTTTCCCTTTTATCATTAATGTCAGTTTAGAAGTACAAACAGAGGAAAGAATGAAACGCATGCGTTAATAACGTGGAAATGACAGTCTCCTTCAAATCTTAAATTTCTGCTATGTTGTCATAGATGATGTTCTGTTTAGGGTCTTGGTGAAAAGCTGGGTGCATATTAGCTGTTTTCAAGGCAGAACATACTTTACAAGGGTTTGGATGTGATTCTGCATCTTTCTTATGTTTAGGGGTCAGCTTTGAAACCTTCAGGCTGCATATAGAACCTTGCTGCAGTTGTCTGCCACCTGCATGTTTGTTAAGCCGATCGGAAATGGGCGATGTCTTCCTGGTGCTTTCTCTCAGGGTCGTGAGGAGTTTTGTTGAAACTCTAGTCAAGACTCTCTCACCACTTTTCTTGTACACTTAAATTTTTACTTTGGGGAGAGGAGGGGCAGGGGAGGAGTTGCTTATGTAGTGGAGAGAACTTGTTGTGTTGAGCAATTGGGATAATAAGGGGCTGATCTGACGGAAAATGAAGTTTGAACAAATTACAGCCCACTTATTTTCTTTTTCCTGACGGGTATTATAGAACAGCCTACTCGACTTTTCAAATTACTTACTGGAAAGTAGGATAAAATTGGAATTTGGATTCAATAGCCTCAGTGGGCATTTTTATACCAAAATCATTCATCTTCCTTTTGTTACCGACAAGCTAAAATAATTGCATTGACAACTGAAGGTTACGCTGAACTGGATTAGGGCTTGAATGCACCACAATCATCTAATTTGTTGGCTTACTCATTCTGTGATTGTGACATCATATTATTGAATGTTTAGAGACTTGGTCTTCTTCTGAGATTTGATAAGATTGCATTATTGCCTAGTTTTTGGCTCACATCGAGACTTCTTCATGCGCTATAAACTCTATGTGAACCTGCAATCTCAAATATAGAGGACTTGAAACTCAATAAAGTGACGAGTTGGAGACTCTTGGTGGAATGCTAAGCAAAAATCCTGTTTCAATTCTTGAAGCGGTTCTGTCTTAACAATTCAGATAATACAAGGATTTTCTAGAAGAGATAGGAGGAATGTAGCTGCCTTGTTGGCGGCAGTTGATGGTCTTTTGTAATTTGTACCATCGTGGCAACTTTTTAATAAAATCTTACCTTATAAAAAAAAACGATTTGGATAATTCATATTCACAATTATTGAACAACAAACTGAATTAACAGATTTACGAAGGCATTGCTTAATTTACTGTATTATACTGCAGGAGACACTGAGAGTTAAGGATGAAGAGTTGCAAAATCTGGCCAGGGAAGTACGTGCAAGGGACTCGACAATAAAAGAGTTAGCAGATAAACTATCTGAAACTGCTGAAGCCGCAGAGGCTGCAGCATCTGCAGCTCAAACTATGAATGAGCAACGGAAAATTGCTTGTGCTGAGGTTGTGCGCTTAAAGGGAGATTCAGAAAAGCAATTGGAATCTTCAAAGTCCAAGGTACTAATACTATGTCAGCACCTGCTGTTTTAACATGTATATCATTGGCTATCAGCTAGTACATTCTATTCTCTGAGTCATGTTCTTGAATGTTATGTTTATAGCTGAGGGAGTTCGAAGAGAAGTTTATGACCCTGAGCAAGGAAATGGATCAACTGATAAAGCAGAGAGACTCGGCTATTCAAGAAGCACATTTATGGCGTTCCGAGCTTGCAAAAGCTAGAGAACAGGCAGTAATATTGGAAGGGGCAGCTGTTCGGGCAGAAGAAAGGGTCAGAGTAACAGAGGCTGATGCAGAGGCTAGAATAAAAGAAGCTGCACAAAGAGAGGCTGCTAGTGCAAAGGAGAAGCAAGAACTGCTGGCATATGTGAATATGTTGCAAGCACAATTAACAAGGTTTACTATTTTATCTTTGTCGGAGATTTTCTTTCTTGCCATTCACTGGTTTCTTTGAACACATTACATGTGATTTGATCCATTTGAAATTTAGGTAGCCTTTGAGCTGGAAGAAGGTGTTTCTTTTTGTCTTGGGTTGGGGTTTTGTGGGGGGGGGGGGGGGCATGTCATTCAAACACTAATTTTTTGAGGAAGAGTACCTTTCTCTTAATAAGTATTTTTTGGAGGAAGAGTACCTTTAGCACACTAGTTCTTTAGCTTGTCTTTAGGAGCTTATAGAGTTTAAGTACATACACATCATCGGCATAAAAGTGAAAGCAGCTGAAAGAGTAACTATGATTGGCTGTAACCAATCGAGGATGAATTGTTTAGCACACAAGTTTCTGTAAGATCTTCGTCACAAACGCAAGTGACCATTTTATTTTATTTGATATCTCTGTAAGTTCTCACGTTGACATGGTGGAAATCATGAGTATGGTCCTTATTATTCCTGAGCAATTGTGTCTGGTTGGATTTGCTCTCACACTTAAATTCAGTGAGTGGTTAAGCATTTGGGAGAGTGGGTGTTTCAAATGTACGGTTTTATTAGTCAACTCTGCTTCATTCTCAGCTGTATTGTTTGAAATGATTGATGTTGTTTTTCTTCTTATTTGGCTTAGAGATTATAATTATTCGAACATTGGTTTTCTTCTTGACAGGCAGCAGGTAGATATGAATCAAGTGTTTGAGAAGACAGAGTCTTGCTCAAGTAGTATTAATAACTTACCACAAACCAAGCATGTGGATTTATCAGAAGAGAATGTGGACAAAGCATGTTTAAGCGTTTCTAGGGCCATCGATCCAGAGAATGTAGTTGATCTAGCAGTAGATCAAACGAACCATCAGTCCGTCGGACATGGTGAATGGAGTGATATTCAACCAACGGAGTCGAGAATAGCTGATGTAAGAGAGGTAGCATCCGAAACAGAAAGGAACAGCTTAGACATACCCGTAGTCACTTCACCTTTAAACACTCATCAGGATCAAGGGCACAACTCTCATCTGCCTTAGCTTTTTATTGCTGTAAGGAGTTCATCCCCTTACGTTATATAGAATCATATAACCACAAGTTCAGATGTGCCCAAGCAAATGCAGCTTTTTGTTGGTCTTTTAAGACCTTATTGAGTCCTATACATAAATTATTGCCTGCCAGTGTGTTAATCTTTGTGCATATTATCTCTCTATTTTCCTAACTTTTTTGTTCTTTAAGGATGAGGTAGAACCTTTTGTGATGTTTGAAGAATCTAAATAAAACGTCAGTTGATTGTGGATATTCATGCTAATGTTTGTATCAACTCTCTATACTTATGTGGAGAGTCTGGTGCACGATTATGTTCCCAAACGTTTGCATCTTATACTGTGTTAAAGAAGGTTTGAGTCAAAACTTCATCTTAAAGCCTAGTGTTGTAGAGAGATGCAAATGAAGAGAAACAACAAATATATAACTTGTTGAAAAAAATTTCTGTTCTTTTCTAGTAAAGTAAAAAAATATATTTAAGGACTGTTATATGGTCAAGCAAAGTACTTAATTTGATTTCCTGCTCGACGACAGCTCTGTTTTCCTTATGAGCTCGAGTTCTATGTATTCACAGTATTTAAAACGTTTCAGCACACCTTAAAAGATAATTACAAATTGTCTTTCTATTGAGCAGTAGTTGATATGTATATCAAATTTGAAAGTTTCTAATAAATTATAGTAGTGTGCAAAATATGGGTTGCTCTGATGGTAAGCAACCTCCACTTCCAACGTTGTTATTGTTGCACAAAATAGTGAGTCTGGTTCTACTTCCACAAAATAGGGGTAAGGTCTGCGTACACACTACCCTCCCCAGACCCCACTAGTGGGATTATACTGGGTTGTTGTTATTGTTGTTGCACAAAATAGTGAGTCTGGTTCTTCGTGTCCACATCTTTTATTTTATTTGTGCCTAGGTTAGCAACTTAGCATAGTGCGCTATGCAGGGCCAAACAACATTTCGCCAAGGTTTCAGTTTTCTTTTTACGGCCCTTAGCTTACCGGACGCTAATGGATAAGCAATCCTACAACTTAACGATGACCTGCGTTCCTTTTACTTTTAAAGAACTTGTCCACATTTATCTTTTCTTGGACTACTTCGACAATGCATTAATTTTCTTTTGCATTTTCTCTACCAATTTCAATTTTAACATGTTACAGGGCGTCCAAAGTATCAATATATACAGTAATCACAAATAACCAAGAGATCAAGTTAAGCTATTTGTATTTCTTGTCTGATTTTAAGCCTTTTAATTTCATAGAACTTCCAACTTTGACTCAGTTTAAGCTTACAGGTAAATTCCATTGTCTTATTTCATCTAAATGCTGAATAAAATAATTTTGCATTTTAAGACCCGAGATTCTTACCCCTCATCTCACCAACCAAAGGACCTCTAATTGTACACGCAATGATTGAAAACACTATTCTAGTGAGGAAAAAGAGCGCAAGAAACTAAATGTCATGTAAACAGGGATAACTCGTGCTCCCTCCGTTCACTTTTACTTGTCAAGTATTTTAAAAATAGATTTTTATTTTTACTTATCACTTTTAACATATCAAGATAAGACAATTTTTTTTCCTGTTATACTCACAATATTAATTACTCATTTCAAATTATTTTCTTAAATCCATTAAAAATATGCATCAATTAATAGAGATATCATGATAAATTATACACTTTATTTTTTTTTTTAAGGAGCGTGTAAAGTCCATATGGTACAAGTAAAAGTGAAAGCTGGGAGTATTACGTGTGATGACTGAAATCCTTGGCTAACAGCCATTTGACCTAGTTTGACCAACTATAATGCATAAAATATATTTTTTAAATGTTGGTCCATCCTTTTAAACAGCCCGTGGCAGACCTTTTCTTCTCTACCTTCTCTTTATTTTTTCTCTTCTCCGAATCTTTCTTACAAGTTTTTCATGTTGACGGTGTATACGGATAAAATCAGAGATAATGCATACCCTGAAATCCCGATGAAGAAAATGGAAGGAGGGCACGGACGCACGAGGTTGAAATCGAGGTTGAGAGCCTTTCGTATCGAGATCCATGAAAGGTGAACGGTGTGTTCATCATCGGACGTGATAAAGCAATCCTCCCCGGACCCAAAACGAATTCTAAGACCTCGAAAAATGTGGTAAACAGTTATGCACGGCGAATAGAGAGCCATATGTACCTTATCGGATATCACAACGCGGATCTCGCTCGATGATGGTTACGGATCATTAATTAACGAGAAAGGAAGTATTTTACTTTTTTAGACTTATACTATGAATGAAACTCTCCTACTATATAAAAAAAAAAATTTCCTTGATGAGAAACATTGTAGCATGCGAATCAAGGCAATACAAATTCACTTTCTGCTTTCTAGCTACTGCAAAAGTTCTTATTTAACTGTTCTGTTCTTCATTCACAATTGGGCTTGAACCAAGGGTCTGATCGAGGGAAAAATTAATGTTCAAACTAGGATCGGGCTAGGCCATAACATTACAATTGGTTTGATCGTTTATTTTATCTTTAACTCGTTTGACTAATATTCTTGATTATTTGTGTCGAATTAATCCACGTATCCTTAAAATCACGTACAAATTTAATTATTATCCGATTTAAGGGTAAACAATTTGGCACCCACCGCGGGACTAAGAATAATAGTGGTGATTTGATACAAATCTCCATAACACACCTTATTTACGCTTGTTCTTTAAAGTCTTGATTTCAGGTCAGCTTAAAAATGTCGAATTCTCAGTCTGCCCACTTGAACGTTGACGCTGAGTCTGGCCATCAAGGTAAAAATAATAATTCAGTGCCTAACAACGAGGTACCTCGTGCTGATCCTAGCGGTGTCCCAGTTGCCAATCCGGTTGATGCTAACTCATAAGTGGCCATCGACGTCAATTTGCCAATTGATCCCAAAAATAGCATTCGCGGGAGACCCCGACCAATAGCTCGAGAAGCACCCGATCGCTAAGGTGATGGGGGTAAGCCTACGGTTAATCTTCGAATTATTGTAGGCTCAACAAGCGGCGATAGCGCAGCTATAGAATCAAAGCCACGCCCCCAGCAGGGTTGAGCCCGAACAATCCCGAAAAAACACCCGAAGAAACGAACAGATCACCGAGAGACCGGGTGAAGTTGAGCCCAGGGTCAATCCCGAGATAATGAGAATGCTTGAAGCATTAACGAAGCGGGTAGAGTCAGGCAATAAGAAAATTGAGACCAATGACAAGAAGGTGGAAACATACACTTCTAGGGTCGATAAAATTCTAGGAGCACCCCCGATATTGAAAGGTCCGGATTCCAAGAAATATATCCAGAAACCCTTTCCCCCGAGCGCGGCACCGAATTCGATCCCAAAGAGGTTTCGTATGCCCAATATCCCCAAATATAATGGAACCACAGATCCGAATGAGCATGTGACCTCCTATACATGCGCAATCAAAGGAAACGACTTGGAAGATGCTGAAATCGAGTCGGTGTTACTGAATAAGTTTGGGGAGACTTTGTCCAAAAGAGCGATGATATGGTATCACAACTTACCCCCAAATTCCATTGACTCATTTTCTATGCTTCTAGATGCTTTCGTGAAGGCCCATGCCGGGGCCATTAAGGTCGATACTAGAAAGTCGGACCTTTTCAAGGTTAAACAAAGAGACGACGAGATGCTTAGGGAATTCGTGTCAAGGTTCCATATGGAACAAATGAACCTGCCTCCGGTTGCAGATGATTAGGCCGTTCAGGCATTCAGTCAAGGGCTTAACCCCCGAAGCTCCTTGGTGTCTCAGCAGCTAAAACAAAATTTGGTAGAGTACCCGGCGGTGACTTGGGCCGACGTTCACAATAGATACCAGTCAAAGATCAAGGTTGATGACGACCAACTCGGAGCCCCTTCTAGGTCTGTTTATCCCATCAGGTCCGGTGATAGGTCTAAGAGAGCCATCGATCATGAGCCAAGACTGGTCTGAGATCGGTATCAACCATATAGAGTGGACCGAAGGGGAAATGGATCAGAGCATCACCCCTCAAGGAACGAAAATAGAGGTGATCGAGGGCCAGTAGCCGAAGTGTGATGAGAAAAAATGGTTTCGATAGGCCGCTCGGGAGTAGGGAAGCACCGAGATTATGAGAGTATAACTTCAACGTTGATGCTGCCAGCATCGTGTCAGCCATCGGGCGCATCAAAGAGACCAAGTAACCTCGACCATTACAGTCCGACCCTACCCAAAGAAATCTTAACGTAATATGTAAGTATCACGACACTCATGGTCACATGACTGAGGATTGTCGACAGCTAAGAGAAGAAGTTGTCCGGTTATTCAACAATGGGCACCTCCGAGAGTTTCTGAGTGATCGAGCCAAAAATCACTTCAGGAACAGGGATGCCAACAAACTGATCGAACAAGAGGAACCTCAACACGGCATCAACATGTCATCGGAGGGGTCGATGTCCCCCAAGGACCAATGATAAAGCACACTAAACTGTCTATCACGAGGGAAAAATGCACTCGAGATTATATCCCGCAGAGAACCATTTCGTTCAGCGACGAGGATGACGAGGGCATCGTTCAACCTCACAATGATATAGTGGTAATATCCGTACTTATTAATAAATATCGAGTTAAACGTGTGTTGATTGATCCAGGTAGATCAGCCAACATTATCAGATCAAGAGTTGTAGAGGAATTGGGTTTACAAGA
The DNA here is from genome assembly GCF_000715075.1 of Nicotiana tabacum. Classification (NCBI taxonomy): domain Eukaryota; kingdom Viridiplantae; phylum Streptophyta; class Magnoliopsida; order Solanales; family Solanaceae; genus Nicotiana; species Nicotiana tabacum. Next base: position 39,974,611 of record NC_134092.1, read on the forward strand.
CCAAATAGTGCCAGCAGTCCGGGTGTTAAACATATTTAACATGGCATGCGAAACCACTAAAGGGGAGATAACCCTGCCGGTGAACGCCGCCGGTACGATCCAAGAGACAAAGTCCTACGTGATCGAAGGGGACATGAGGTATAATGCTCTATTCGGAAGGCTGTGGGTTCACAACATGAGGGCGGTACCCTCGACCTTGCACCAGGCATTGAAATTTTCTATACCAGGAGGAGTCAAGACGGTCTATAGAGAGCAGCCGGCCGCAAAAGAAGATGTTTGCAGTCAACGAGGTAATCTCGGTGCCCGCGGTTTCGATATCAAGGAACGTGGAGACGACCAAAAAAGAAAAAATTATATAGAAATCACTGACGCCGGTCTCGGCTGAACCAAAGGAACGAGGAATAGACGAGGATGATAATTACGGAGTTCCGAGATTGTTCATAGCTCCTGATGACACCGACGCCACCAAATTGATAGTCGAAGAGTTAGAGCAAGTCATATTAATCAAACACCTACCAGATCGAAAGGTATACCTGGGTACAGAGTTAACCCCCGAGCTCAGGAAAAAACTCATTGGTTTTCTTAAAGCTAACATAGATTGTTTCGATTGGTCCCATCTTGACATGACAGGGATCCCACCGGAGGTAACCATTCATAAGTTGAGTTTGGACTCGAAGTTCCTTCCGGTTAAGCAGAAGAGGAGGCCATAGTTCAAGATCAAGCATGCATTAATCAAGGACGAGGTATCCAAACTCCTCAAAATAGGGTCCATATGGGAAATTAAATACCCAAACTGGTTAGCTAATGTAGTGGTAGTGCATAAAAAAGGGATTAAGTTAAGAATGTGTGTAGATTACAAATACCTAAACAAAGTGTGACCTAAGGATTCTTTCCCTTTGCTTAACATCGATCAGATGATCGACGCGACGGCCGAGCATGAGATACTCAGCTTTTTCGATGCCTATTCCGGGTACAACCAAATTCGAATGGACTCGGACAATCAAGAAAAGACTTCTTTCATTGCTAAATTCTACACCTACTATTATAATGTAATGCCATTTGGATTAAAGAACGCCGGTGCCACCTATCAATGCCTAGTAAACTGGATGTTCGAAGAACAGATAGGAAAATCAATGGAAGTTTATATTGACGATATGTTGGTCAAGCCCCTACGAGTAGAGGACCATTTGAAACATCTGTAGGAGATCTTCGACATACTGAATAAATATAATATGAAGCTGAACCCGGAGAAGTGCGCATTCGGGGTCGGATCGGGAAAATTCCTCGGGTTCATGGTATCCAATCGAGGGATCGAGATCAACCCCTACAAAATCAAGGCCATAGAGGACATCACCGTAGTTGACAATGTCAAGGCCGTTCAAAGACTGACCGGGCGTATAGCCGCCTTGGGCCGGTTCATCTCGAGGTCCTCGGACAAAAGCTATTGGTTCTTCTCACTGTTAAATAAGAAGAATAACTTTTCCTAGACCCCAGAATTCCAATAAGCTTTGTAAGAGCTCAAGTGATACCTATCGAGTTCGCCCCTGCTGCATACTCCGAAGGCAGACGAATAGCTGTACCTCTACTTGGCAGTTTCCGAGGTGGCGGTAAATAGAGTCTTAGTCTGGAAGGAAGAAGGTATGCAATTTCGTATTTACTATGTCAGTAGAACTCTAGCCGAGGCCAAATCAAGGTATCCTCACCTGGAAAAATTGGCGCTCGCTTTGCTAAGCGCCTCTAGGAAGCTAAAGCCGTACTTTCAATGCCACTCCATATATGTCGTGACCTTTTAACCGCTAAGGAACATCATGCACAAGCCCGAGCTCTCAGGCCGGTTGTCGAAATACGCCATGGAAATTAGTGGGTACGATATCGAGTATCCACCCCGAACAACCATAAAATCTCAGATTTTGGCAGACTTCATGGATGACTTTATGCCGACCTTAATACCCGAAGTCGAAAGGGAATTACTGTTAACCTCGGGACCATTTCGGGAATCTGGACCCTTTTCAGGGATGATGCCTCTAACGTGAAGGGGTTCGAACTCGACATCGTATTAAAACTACCCACAGGAAATGTTATTAGGCAATCTATTAGAATTGTGAAATTGATTAACAATGAGGCCGAGTATGAGGCCATGATTGCAGGTTTAAAATTGGCTAAAATCCTTTGGGGGCCAAGGTGATCGAAGCTAAGTACGACTCCCTCCTCGTGGTAAATCAAGTTGACGAGACATTCGAAGTAAAAGAAGAACGGATGAGAAGGTACTTGGACAAATTACAGGTAACCCTACATTAATTCAGGGAATGGACCCTGTAACATGTACCCCGAGATCAGAAGAGTGAGGCCGATGTAGTGGCTAACTTGGGGTCGTCGATCGATTTTGATGAATTCAGTTCGGAACAGTAGTGCAGCTAATGAACTCGATGATAGAAGAAGGTCATGCCGAAGTAAACTCAACGAGTTTAACTTGGGATTAGAGGAACAAATACGTAGACTACTTGAAGACCAGAAAATTGCGTTCGGATCCCAAAGAATCGAGAGCCCTACGCACCAAGGCTGCTCAATTTAGCTTGGTCGAAGGTGCATTGTTCAGGAGGACCTTCGACGGCCCACTAGCCAGATGCTTGGGACCGGGGAGACAGAATACGTCATGAGAGAAGTTCACGAAAACACTTGCAGGAACCATTCGGGGGCAGAATATTTGGTTCGGAAACCAATTAGGGCTGGCTATTTCTAGACCAAAATGGAGAAAGATGCGAAGGACTTCGTACGGAAATGCGATGACTGCCAAAGACATACCCCGATGATCCATCAACCAGGAGAAATACTCCACTCGATCTTGTCCCTGTTGCCATTTATGAAGTGGGGAATGGACATCGTCGGTCCCCTACCATGGGCACCCGATAAAGATCAATTCATATTATTCATGATCGATTATTTTTCCAAATGAGTTAAGTTTCAAGCATTCGAAAAGGTCCAGGAGAAAGAAGTCATTGAGTTCATCTGGGATCATATAATATGTCGATTTGGAATACCGGCCGAGGTCGTTTGCGACAACGAAAAATAATTTATTGGCAGCAAGGTGAGTAAGTTTTTCTAAGATCACAAGATAAAAAAATACTATCAATGCCTTATCACCCTAGTGGGAACGGGTAGGCAGAATCAACGAACAAGTCTATACTTTAAAACCTGAAAAAGAGGTTGACCGGTGCGAAAGGGAAATGGAAGGAGATCCTGCCCGAAGTCTTGTGGGCATACTGTACGACTTCGAAATCAAGCACCGGGGCCACCCCGTGTCCTTGGTCTATGAAGCCGAAGCATTGATACTAGTCGAGGTGGGAGAACCAAGCCGCAGGTTCCAATATGCAATCGAAGAGCCAAACGGCGAGGCCATGATCACTAGCCTGGAATTATTGGATAAAAGGCGGGAGGCCGCCCTGGTCCGGTTGGCCACCAAGAAGGAGCGAATAAAAAGGTATTACAACCGAAGATCTAGCCTCCAACACTTTCAAGTTGGGGACTTGGTGTTAAGGAAAGTAACGCTACACACTAGGAACTTGAACGAAGGGAAGCTAGACCCGAACTAGGAAGGACTGTATCGAGTTGTCGGAATAACTAGCAAAGGCTCATATAAACTCAAAGCGAGAAACGACGTACAACTACCAAACAATTGGAACGTGACACACTTAAAGCGGTACTACTGCTAAGGTACGAGCTCAATTACTTTTTAATCATGTTATAAATCGGACTAACATATGCAGGTAATCGGCCAAGGACAGATGTGGCTCTTAGATCTGAAAGCACATGTTGCACTTTTTTTCCCTTAAACCGGTTTTGTTCTGAATTAGGTTTTTCGGCAGGGTTTTTAACGAGGTACAAGTAAAACGTGCTACCTTAGATTTGTATACCGGCTTCAAACCAGAATCAATGATTGTTTGCTTCAGGTCAACAGTATTCGAGCCCTCACGAGTTCGACCTCTAATATTGGGGGCTATTACCCTCGGATTAAGATCTTTAGCAAGGGAAAGGGAAAATTGTACGTACTAAAAGCTAAGGCTTGGTGGTTAGGATTAATTGTTAGGTCTAAACGGTCGTATGAACCGCGCCCACATAGTCAACTCTAGACACGACACAAGTTTTATGCGCCTTCGATCAGGTACCATGCATACTAAGAAATGAAAGAAATTTCTACTTCCCTTGCACTTTTGTTACTACGCATTTTGCTTCTTCGATCATGGATTCTAAAAGCCCACGGGCTACCCCTACTCAGGGACTGTCTAGCCCAGGAGCTATCCCTACTCGGGGACTGTCACCCGATGAAAATTCGGACGACCCGGGCTACCGAATTCCGAAGGCACCAAACCCATTAGGCGGTGCCCAAACATAAAAGGCTACGACCAACCTTACGAATATTCGAAACCTACTAAAAGGTTAATCTTGGCAAAAACATCGTCTAAAAACACTTAAGCATATTAAAAGCCTCCTGTCTCATCGAGGGTTCAGAGCCACAAGCGAACCAAAGTTGCATCGAAGTCGAGCTCCGTTCGAACCTCTGAAAAACGGATGCATCAGAACTACATCTGATTCCATACTAAAGCATTAAAAAATTACGCAAATAGAAATTGCAAGAAAATGCTGAAAAAGTAAAGACACGGTATTGCCAGAAAGGGAAAATTTTTATATATTCCAAAATATATTTACAAAGGCCCGATAGAATGACCTCAAAATAAACAAAAACAATATCCATAAGGAAAACTAGAAAAATACTAAGGCATCAACGTCTAGTCTTCACCGGGGCTCGACTCGTCGTCAGAACCGTCGTAGCCCTCGGAACCCTTGGAGCCTTCAAGACCCTCAAGCTTGTATAGATCCTTTGCCTCGGCCTCGAGCCTCCTAGATTCTTTAATCTCGGCCGATAGGTCAAAACCTCGGGCATGGATCTCTTCGAGGGTCTCTCTTCGGGATAGCCGCTTTATGTACTCAGTCTCCGTCCTTAAGCGGGTCTCGGCTGCCTCCACATTGGCCTTATACTAGGCCACCATTTCCTTTACACCAGTAGAGGTCGCATCTAATTTGGATCTCAGTGCATCATATTCTTGTCCAAGAGAATCCCGTTTCATGACGGCAAAGCTCAGTTGTGCCCGGAGATCATCATTCAGCCGAGACCACTTATCGGCTTTGTCCTTCTCTACCCGGAGTTGGTTCTTGACCGATGCTAGATCCACCTTCGCAGCTTCCTTCTCCGAAGCCAGCATGTCCATCCTGCCCTTCCACACTTCTGTCATGGCCTTGACCTCGTCCATCTCAGCCCGGAGCTGGTCGATTAGGTCTATCTTCTATTGGATTGCGAAGTTGTGTTGTTAGTCACCACGACTAGCTTCTCATTTTTAGCTTCAAAGATCTTTACCTTCTCTACCAGGTCGGTGTGTTCCCACTTCAGGGTCGAGGCCTCCTTCTGAGCTTTTTCTAGCTCAGCCTGGAGAATCGAGAGATCTTTAAGGGCCTCGTGTTGTTGCTCACTAAGATCCCTATACATGTCCTTCTTCTAGACCTGTTCTTTAAGCTCGAACTCGAGCTGGCTAATCTCCAAGCAGTACTGCAGGAAGCTTTCATGGTGAAGCACTAAAGCCTGAAAAATAATGAAGTTAGTAGAGGACATCAAAGACCAAAGTAAAATTCACAAAGGGGTACATAGGGATAATGCCTTACCCAGTTCAACGCCTGTTGCGCCTCGTTGAAGAGGATCGACGTGTCCACCTCGTTCATCTTTTCTTGGTCCTCCTCGGTCACCAGGCATCAGAGGTAGCTGGCTACACCCACCGGAGCAGTCATGACCCGGGCATCTTCCGGGATTTTAAGAATGACCGTTCTCTTGCGCTCCAGGTCCATGCTCAGAGCAGGAAATTGCTTCACTAGTTTTGGGAGCGAACTCGGCCCATCAGCTCCCGAGGGCATGTCCTTCTTCGGGACCTCCAGTTGACCAAGTCCAGAAACATCCTCCAGTGCGGCCATATCCATGCCGTCAAAAAACATGTTGAGGGCATCGTTTGGGCCCTGCGCTCCCTCTCTTGACTTTTCTTTCCCCGTTTGGGCCTCTTCAAGCATGGACTCAGTATAGGAGGGTGTCTCCACGATGTCAATAACATCGGTCGCCTCCTTCGAAATGGGAGCGGCTTCCTGGGAGGCCGCAGCCTCCGTCTCTCTCTCTCTGGTTTTCGAGTTAGAGGAGGACCGACCTCATGGTCCTCTTTCTCGGTCATCGCCTACTCCCCCTCATTAAGGGTTGACCCATGAGCGATGAAAAGGTCATCATCTTCGGGCTCATCTCTGAACCGGTAGAGAGAATCGGGGTCAGGTATCCTGGACTTGGTACTCTTCTTAGGCTTCCAGTCCGGATGGTCACCCTCTTCTTCTTCGCTTTGGGGTCCAGGGAACCCGAGGACTTTCTCTTCTTCTTCTTCTTCTTCTTCTTCTTCTTCTTCTTCTTCTCCTCCTCCTCCTTCGCGGCAGCCCCAGGATGTCCCAACATGGAGGGATCGGCAAGAGAGGACGGATCCTTATCCTCTTCCAGCGGCCTAAGTTCGGTGGTCTTAGACAGACCTGTAAGAAAAGAGAAAGGGTTAACACTGTGTAAGTTAAGAGCGTGGTGATAACTATTCAGGAAAAAACCTTACCATGAGAACGGTTCTCCCATTTTTCCCTTCGAACGTTTGCTCCATGAGCGCTCGGAGTACAACATCTACTTGCATATCCCCTCAATCCACTCCTTGAATTGGAGGATTGCATCAGGAACTTAGGCAATAACTGCACGACCACAAACACAGGGAATGAGAGAAATAATAAAAGAAAAGGAATACTCAAGAAAGACAATACTTACGGGATGCATTCCACTCCTCAGGGAACAACAGAAACTCGGGAGGGATCCAGTCTTCAGTTTTAACCCGAACGAAGCTCTCCTGCCAGCCTCGGTCTCTATCCTCGTCGATGATCGAGAAAGGAGCCTTGCTTGCTCGGCGAACGGGCTTGATCAGTCCCCTCGAAAGATTCGGGGACTGTATAGGCGTAGTAGATAGTTGAGGGTGAACCGAGGGGATTTGGTGTTGTTCACAAAATGGCGTAAGAGGATCACGGTCCTCCAGAAGGACGGGTGGATTTGTCCAAGACACACCTTGTACCTTTTGCAGAAAGCAAGGACTATGGGGTACACCGGGCAAGCGTGAAGGGGTAAGTGTAAACACTCAGACACTCAGATACCCCTTCACGTGAGTGGTAATATCGTCATTGGGCCGGGGAACGATCACGTCCTTACCCTCCCATATACAGTCCGCTCGGACTATGGGTAAGGTTTCTTCAGTGACATAGCATATGTATCTCCGTGCTCCCTCGCCTTGGTCTTGTTGACTAGAGGCCTTCTCGACCTTGAAGTCGTCCCCGATAGAGAAGCTCCCGGGTATGAAGCTCTTCATGGAGGGCTCCTGAGCCACTTCAGGAATGGCAACCTCGGCATCTGCGGCTAGGTGGAAAGATGGAGCAGCCTGCTGAGGCACTGACTTAGAAGTTTTTGACATTATGGTCTGAGAAATATGAAGGTCTGAAGTAGAGTATGAAGGTTTGAAGAAAAATATGAAGATTTGAAGATGGTATGAAGGTACGAAGGTCTGGGTTGAAGGTTCAAAGAAGATGTATAATATTGAAGATGAAGATATGAAGGCTCAAAGAACAATGTATGAAGACTTGGAGAATTTAAAAACCGTTTGAAAGTTCGGGGGTAAAATCTAGAGTCGGAAAGTGGAAGAAATGAAAAAGGTTGATGCTTTTATAGGGGAAGAATGATCAATGCGCGACGTTTCGCATTCAAAGGCAGCCAGCCGGTGTAAGTCAGAACGACGCGACTGATGGGACGTTTTGATTTACCCATCATCTCAGTTGTAACGTACGAAGGAAAGAATCGGGGTTCATTTATCATTTTCCATCATTTCGGCAAACCTACTCTCCGAAAAATGAGGAGACTATCAGTATACGGATAAAATTAGGGATAATGCATACCCCGATTTCCCGATGGAGAAAACGGAAGGAGGGCACGAAACGAGGTTGAAATCAAGGATAGGAGCCCATCGTATCGAGATCTATAAAAGGTGAATAGTGTGTTCATCATCGGGCATGATAAAGCAATGCTCCCCGGACCCAGAACGAATTCTAAGACCTCGAGAAATATGGTAAATGGTTACGCATGACGGATATAGGGCCGTGATATTCGGTAAGGTACGGATATCACGACGCGGATCTCGCTCGATGATGGTTACAGATCAGTAATTAATGAGAAAAGGAAGAGTTTTACCTTTTTTAGACTTGTACTATGAATGAAACTCTCCTACTATATAAAAAAATAATAATTTCCTTGATGAGACATATTGTAACATGTGAATTAAGGCAATACAAATTCATTCTCTGCTTTCTAGCTACTGCAGAAGTTCTTATTTAACTGTTTTGTTCTTCATTCACAATTGGGCTCGAACCAAGGGTCCGATCGAGGGCAAAATTACTGTTCAAACTAGGATCGGGCTAGTCCATAGCATTACAACTGGCTTGATCGTTTATTTTGTCTTTAACTCATTTATCTAATATTCTTGATTATTTCTGTCGAATCAATCAACGTATCCTTAAAACCGCGTACAAATTTAATTGTTATCCGATTTAAGGGTAAACCGGCAGGCATCTAAAAGTTCAATATTAGAAGAATCCAGTGTTTGTCATTGCGGTGATTATACTAGGTTGACTTCACAAATTCCGGTCGCAAATTTTATGGTTGTAAAGTCTGAAGATTGAGTAATTTATTACTTTTAAAATAAATGATGGTATATGTTTTAATTGAAATACTGATAAATATTTGTTGGATTGTGTAGAAAAATGGTGGATGCAATAATTTTAGGTGATAATGATGGGCCACAGTCAAATTGAACACATGGTGTTGTCGGGGTTGAGAAGGACCCTAGTTGAAGCTGAAATAGCCAATGTGAAGTTTGAATTACTATGCAGGATCAAAAGCTGAAGACACGGATCTACTTAAAACGCTGTTGAAAGAAGCTGAAGAACAAAGAGATCAACTGAAGGAGAAATTGTTAGAAACTGAATAAGAGAGGAATCAACTGTAAGGGAAGTTGAAAGAGGATGAAATACAGAGAAATCGACTGAGGCTGTTGTTTGATTTATTGTTACTGTTTATTATATGGTAATGGAGCATAGTAGATTAGGTTTATTTTTATCTTGGTATCTGGTTGGACAGGATAAGTTCTAAAATATATTTATTTATGGATTGTGTAGTAACCGATTTTGAGGAAGATCGTAGTGTAATGTATATCATCATCTTTTTTAAGGAAGTATGGGATATTGGTTCAATTTTGGTCTAATATCTTCTTTTATCAAGGCTAATATATTTGAAATTTAACTGAAACAAAATAAATCGAGCAATGGTTGATAATTAAACAAGCATATCGAACCGAGTAATTTTCTTAAAGAAATAAGGATAGTTGCATATTGAAGTGAAAAAGCGTCATATGACCACATAAATTAAAAACAAATTACAATTCTAGCGACTTTACCCAATACTATTCAACAGGATAGAAGCACTAAACATCATCATTCGATAGAAATATGTAATATTGTAATATGATATATAGTGAAAAATTTATATCGCTACATTTTTATGCATAGTACATAAGGCAAGTGTTACGACCCAAAATTTCACCGGAGTCGTGATTGCGCTTAACATCGCTTGATAGACAAGCCAACAATAGATCTACATAATTAAACTCCAACAACGATAAGAAATAGCCTCAAATAGCGGAATATCATAAATAAATAAAGTCATAATGACAATACAACTGAAACTACCTAAAATCTGGTGTCACCGAGTGCATGAGTTCTATAGAGTACTAAATACAAAGTTTGAACAACATATAATACTGTTTGAAAGGCTAAACAGTAATAACATAAGATAAAGGAGGGGACTTCAAGGCCTGCGAACGGCACAACAATGCTACCTAGAAATCTCCAAGCAAATCCAGGTAACAACTCACTAGCAACCACCACTATCAGCAATACCTAGATCTACACATGAAGAGCAACGTGTAGTATGAGTACAACCGATCCCATGTACTCAGTAAGTAGCAAGCGTAACCTCGGAGAAAGCAGTTGCGAGGTATGCAAAGTCCGATGCTCACCTCTAACACCCAACAATTATAATAACGAAACAATGGCATGTAAGGAAAAATAACTCAAATAACAACAGGTTCAACTCTAACACGATAAGGGGAGAAATAGGCATGATTTTTAGGTATATCGGTCAAAACATCAACTTTTTCACAAAAATCACTTAGATAGGGATTTATCAAGGTAAACTGTAATTTTAAGCTCTAAACATCAAGTAGAGACATTAAATACCAATTAGCATGAGAAAAATACAACTCAATGTCTGCATGTCAAATATACATGCCAAAATAAATAACATCACAATTAAATCCTCACATATGCACAATCACAACACGCCCATGGCTCCTGGTACAAGTACCCATTAATCATGCTCTCAACACTCTTATGGTGCCTGGTACAATAACCCTGAATCATTACAAACACACAACTCAACACTGTACGGGTGCCTAACATAAGTCTCTCACTAAGCACATCCCGTGTGCCTGCATTTACAGGGCCCAAAGTAACATGGTATTTCACATGAATACGGAGGGACGGATCCTAGCCCAAGCGCTGATCAGATCAAAGTCAACGATCAATATCACTCAGCCCAATATTGGGTCTTGACGCAAGCGTCACCTCACTATCAATATCAATCACGACACTATGGCCCAAGATCAGTCATCAATCTGCTCAATATGGCTTTATGGCCCAAAATCAGTCATCAATCTGCTCAATATGGCTTTATGGCCCAAAATCAGTCATCAATCTCCTCAGGTCTCAATATGCTACCATCTCACAGTATCATAATCAAAATATCGCACGAAATATATCAACGCGCCATAACTCAGTTCCAACCAGTGTCTCACACAAGGACACCAACAATATATGTGATAACATATAAAAATGCATAGGGATAAAGATATAACACGCGTATATAATATCATGACTGAACAATATGACTACAGCTAGTGCAAATAGCTTAACATAGCAAGAATAGCCCTATCATATCTGAAACATATAAGCAAATAATATAGACATGGTTTCTAGCATGAATTATAGCTCATGTAGTACAAATGGAGGAAACACTGTATCAAAGAGGCATGATAGCAAAACAAGGCATATAATAGCCTAAGATCTACATGGATCATGAAAAACTACAGTGCACGCATATACACTCGTCGCCTCGCATATGCGTCACCCCCAACATATAACAAGTATTCTAGCATACGAGTGAAATACCCACAATCCAAGCCCAGGCAAGATACTTATCTCAGGCTAGTCTTCAACCTCAAATCGCATAAAATAACTCATTCTCGCCCTCCAATCACGCAATTCCAATCCAAACATCAACTAAGAAAGTCAACCAATAGCGTAGGAAGTGATCCCAAACCATAAGTTTCGATCTTTGAAGAATTTCAATAAGTCAATAAAAGTCAACCCTGGCCAGCACACCCAAAATCCAAAATAAATACCTAAATTTGATGACCCATAATTTACTGAGTCCATATATATAATTAGTTTCTAAAATCGAGTCCAAACAAATCAGTACTCAAATTTCACTTTAAAATTCCAAGTTTTAAGTGTATAAATTCATGGGGAATCAATATATAAAACCAAATCCAAGTGAGAATATCTTACCTCTAATGTAGTAGTAAAAATGCTCTTCAAAATCTCCTATTCTTGAAGTCTAGGGCTCAAAATATAAAAGAATAGGTAAATCCCGAAAATGGCAACTTATATACTCTGCCCAGCAGTACTCTTCGTGATCGCGACAAACACTTCGCGATCGCAATGCATAAATCAACACTGCCTATGACCCTTCTACGTGAACGCAACCAATACTATGCCAATGCGAAGGACAACTGACCTCATCACTCCGAGAACACGAGGGACCAAATGCGGATGATTGTTGTCCGACCTCCTCCAACTCTTCACGAACGCGATATCCATCATCACAACACTCTGTAAACGCGAGTTCCTTCCCGCGAACGCGATGTACAATTTCCAAAAGGCCAAAATCCTTCTCTGCGATCGTGAGTCTTGCTCCATGATCGCAATGCACTGCAACACACTAACATATCAAATATGTAAAACTCAACCGAAATGGTCTGAAACCACCCTGAAACATACTCGAGCGCCGCAGGACCCCGTTAAATTATACCAACAAGTTCAAATATATTATCCAAAGGCTTAAAACACTAGAAATAACATCAAAACCAAGAATTGAAAATCAAAATCATTCTCTTAACTTTCAAACATTCAAATTTCGCCAAACTCATTCAAATCACACTTAGACTCTCCGGATCAAAGCCAAACTTCGTACACAAATTTCAATCAACTAAATGAATCCAACCAATGTCTCAAAAGCATATTAAAAGTCCGATAATTCCATGTTCAACTTTCAGTCAAACCAATGAACTTTTCAATTCTTCAAATTGCCAACTTTCGACAAATCGAGTCAAAACTTTCTAGAAATATCTAAATTCAAATTTGAATATATGCCCAAGTCCAAAATTAAAATACAAACCTATTTAAATCATCAAATCCCGATTTCGAGGTCGTTTACTCAAAAGTTAAACCTTGGTCAACTCTTCCAACTTAAAACTTCCAAAATGAGAATCACCCTTCCAAATCAATCGCGAACCTCTCGAACATCAAAATCAACCATACATGCAAGTCATAATGCATCATATGAAGCTACTAAAAGTCTCAAACTGTCAAACTTAATGCTAAATCTCAAAATGACTGGTCGGGTCGTTATATTCTCCCCTAATTAAATATATGTTCATCCTCGAATGTACTAAAAGTCATTCTAAAGCTGCCAAAACTACTGTATATCTCATCATGCACATACCCATGGATAATCTCATGTCACCTCAAACCATATAAGCCTATTAATACAATCCGGACTGAAGATTCTTCCTTCAACCTTGGCTTAAAATCCATAGAACCAACTCTAGCTTTTGGAACTCCCTCTGAGATCTGATTCTTATATATATACACTGTATCAATCTCAACAAGCTGTATCAATCCATAAGTATACTCCTAAGATGTAACCACGCAATGTACCCCATAGCTCATATATTTGTAGCAATACCTTCAGGCTGCAATAACTGCCCATTACCATACTCGGTACTAATAATATACCTCATACCAATAAAAACCTTGTTCTAAACATTTGCAACACTGCTAACGATAAAAGAAACATGTAGAAACTCATAACCATCCATCAAATCAACAAATTGTGCAATTTCTCATGCCCGACAAGAACCATTACCAAGTTCTGAGTTGACTAATGACATTCTTCATCCAAACCTACCGTATCCAAATCCGATTGCACTAATTCTAGGTCTAATAGTCCCAGCTCGCCTAGTACAAGCTGCTCGACCGACATGCCACATCAAATACCATCAAGAACATCATACGATGTGATCCGTGTGCCAAATAAGTAACCACTCAAATATGACCAATAATGAGAAGGGAACCAAAAGAGATCCATCTGGCAAGTGTAATAGACACAACAACAAACGCGTAATGCTATGAACCCATCTCCAAAAGGAAAAGCAACACACACGAAATAAGTACAAGGAATCATATCCAACATAAATCTTTTGTGGCATGCAAACAATCCACACATAATACCGTTGTGGCTTGCTACCCGATCCATGACACATACAATCAGCTATCAAATTCTGAGCACACTTCCACAATCTGCAACCAGAGGGATAGTCCGCCTCTCAAAAATATAATCTCCAAACTACGAGAGTACCAGAATCTCCATACTTGATCTCTAACTTTCCCTCGTGAATGATTGGCGCGTCACGCATGCATAATCACCCCATGAGAGATACTCCCTTAACCTTCAAAACCAAGTGGTTAAACTTGAACATCAACAATTACCTACCACATGATTTCTGTAGTACTAGTCAAGCATTCACAAATCAATACACAATGCATCTTCTGCAAAACACACCCTTCTCAGGAGATATAAAATAGTGCTAGCATACTCTCAAAAATCTAAAATCGCTCATGATATCTAAAACTCATGACAGTCCTTTCAAAACTGAACTGCAACCTTGTCCATTCAATCCCAATTCCATACAGCTCAATGCATTTATCATGCTATTATGCAAAAATATGAGAATCCTATTATCAACTCTGAATCACGAATAGGATACACACTCCATCGAGCCAAAACCTTCCTCTTAGATCAATTCAGAAGTAAATCACAACACACAACAAAATTTTTATATTTGTAGAAGACACTAATTGCAAGTCGTGGTAAAAAGTATCACAAACTCTTCGAAATCCATATGCACATAACCCATCTATCAAAATAGAATCTCTCTAATTAACTAAGTCACGCAGACTACCAAATCTAAAAGTGTTATAACAAAACACCTGTAAATCCTGATTATACCAAAAGAGCCGATCATCTCTATTACCATTCTGATCCCAGCCACTGCTAAACAGGCCCAACTTCTTCAAATTTCTCATGACCCGCCTTCACGACAATCCTACTCTTTCCCAGTACACTATGGACCTCAATCAAAACTCATCTCAATTGATTCCAACATGGGATCTCATCATCCTAATACTCGTAAAGCCACTTTATTCACTCCTATATATCCAATAGTACCTAAAACCGAAATACCTACTCTAAAGAGGCCTTCTATGAATCTGAAGTTGTTCCTTCCATCTCTCAAACGCTATCTCACAGAACCAATAATGATACAGAAGTTCTTCAAGTCTCATTTACAATTCAATGCAAATCTTGAATCTTTAGTCACATACAAATACAGAAATTCGTAGATACCACATATTGAATCTTGAACCCACCAGAACCTTCTCGATAGTCACCCACTCAGTCCTAGTCCTAATTACTTAGCCAATCATACCGAACGATTAGTGCCCCGTTAACACATGAATACTCCAAAAATAAATAATGTACTAAATCCTTTCCCTTCCACACTACCTCAATAGGAGAATATCAAACTTGAGTCCTTCCACGACCCCCATATATCACTAAGGTGAAGTACAACACCCATCCGGAAAATTTCTTGCCCGAATCATCTTCGAAGTCATAATCTTTAAGTCATATCTAATCCACAAACATCCCTTAGTCTAGAATCTATAACAATACATGACAAGATGACCCAATCGTCGATGGTCGACTCCCTCACTTGGCCTTAAGCCGTAATCACATAATCCAAGAACCCATAATGACTGCTCCTCGTTATCTGCCATGACCCCACACTATTACTTAGTTGAATTTTGTCATAAGCTTATGTTACACCAACCATAACGTACTCCAAATGATCAACCCAATGCACACTCAACCTTGTGAGGGTCATACTACCTTCCTCAAGCGATCCAGACCCAAATTGTAGCACATACATCCCTTTGGGTAGAAGGTAAAATTCTTCATGTGAACCTCATAAGAATTCATGCAACCTCCAAACTCTCACAGGAGATAGTCCACATCTATAGCCCCATACATCTCTCTATGACCTGCTTTAGGTACAACTACTGTGTAATCAATTAAATCCTCCCGAGTCCATTGTCACGAACCAAAATCCCACCAAATCTTGAGGGCACATAACCTAACCCATTAGGTAATCCAAACAGTACAAGTCACCACTATAATGAGAAATCATCAATATTAATAATAAAGACTGCAAAATAACTCAATACAATTATCCCAAGGACTGGTAGTATAAGTCATGAGCCACTATGATTTAGATTTACAAAACTGATGCAAAGTATAAATATAATATCCGTTTGAAGTCCACATAGACTAAAAAAAAGTGTAAGCCACCATGAACAAGAGGTAGCTTGGATAAAGAACGTTGGTACATCTGCAATGCAAGGCTTCGTCTTCCACTGCTACTCAGCTCCAAAATCTGCACACAAGGTGCAAAAGTATAGTATGAGTACAATCGACCCCATGTACTCAGGTAAGTATCTTGACTAACCTAAAAGAAGTAGTGACGAGGTTTTAAATTCCAAAAGATACTCATATAACCGGTACTGCTCAATAACATATAACATAGAGAAGAATCCAAGGAATCAGTCACAGAATAATAGATATCAAATAGTAAGAGTGCACAACTGAGATACGGATAATAAACCAATTTTGCCAATTTCGCAAATCTTGAAATTACAACTTGTATCAACCCAGCATAATATGAGACTTACACCAAATAGCGTGTACTCAAATGCTCAAACATAACCATAGGGTGTCGGTGCATAACAATGGCCCAAATGTATATTAATAGCCAAACAATGTGCTCATGAGAACTTTACAAGAATCCAATATATCAATGAATGATGAAAACATTCTTATCACATCAATACGATACGCTACCGACAACTCCAAAAAAATGAGAAAATAACCCAACATAGGGAAAATCCATCCTGACAACCAAATCGTCAAATACAATAGGGGCATAGGATCGCATGTTAGTAGCAACAAAGGAAAACATGTAAAATGCATGATAAAACATAAGGAATTCACTTGCACAATCAAGAATGTCACCCTCGTACTCCACATTTCATCACAATAACAATATCCACCCTTATTGCTCTATACCCCGACACAATAATAATATTCACCCTTATTACTCCATATCCTGACACAATAACAATATCCACCCTTATTGCTCAATAACAACAATATCCACCCTTATCGCTCCGTAATAACAATATCCACCTTTATCGCTCTTTAACAACGATATCCACCCTTATCGCTCCGCAATAATAATATCCACCCTTATTGCTCCGTGCCCCGACACAATAACAATATTCACCCTTATCACTCCGTACCCCGACACAATAACAATATTTACCCTTATCGCTTCATACGCCGACACAATTACAATAACCACTCTTATTGCTCCGTGCCCTGACATAATAACAATATCAATCACAATCGCACGGCAAAAACCTCGTTCTGACACAATAAATATATCAATCACAATCGCACGACAAAAACCTCATTCCAACACCAAATCAATCCGCCCAACATGTCCATATGTGCCATAATTATAACAATTCAACAAACATCGACAACAACATACCAGTGTAATCCCACAAGTATGGGTCTGGGGAGGGTAGTGTGTTATCACGGACTAGATCCCAACCTGTCGTGATGGAACCTATCACATTACTAGGCAAGCCGACAATCACATGACAACTTCATATTTGAATTTAAAACATGATTTTTAACAAGTTCAACAATGGAAAATCTCATAGATAACTGATATAAACAACTGAAACTCAACAACAACAAATCCCAAAATCTTGGTGTCACCGAGTACATGAGCTACTAACGTCAACATAGTCTAAAACTCTAATACATTTGTCTGAGAAAATAGCACAATACTGAAATAAAATGAAAGGAAGGAGAGTCAAGGTCTGCGGGTGTCATAGCAACTACCTCGAAGTTTTCGAGAAGGTACTAACACTAGATTTAGAAATCACCGCGTCCATATGTAAGGCCTGCACCTCCGAACCTGACAAAACTCAAAACATATAAATCCCCATTCCGATACGAGTCCAACAATACCAAAATCATCCAATTCCTACCTCAAATCGGCCTTCAAATCATCATTTTATATTTTAGAAAGTTTTTACAAAAATCCCCAATTTCTCCAATTTAAATCACTAATTTGATGATAAAAACAAAAATGGAATCATAAAATATAATCAAATCCGGGTCAAGAATACTTACCCCAATCCAAAACGTGAGAATTCCCTCCAAAATCGCCCAAATCCGAGCTCTCTAACTCAAAAAGTGATAAAATAACAAAAACCCTCGAAATAGAGTACTTTATAGTTCTGCCCAGGTATTCCTCTTCGTGATCGCGAAGCACAAAATCACAAGCTGCCAAAAACGTTCTTCGCGAAAGCGATATACAGCACGCGAATGCGGCCCATGCCTTCTCTGACCTTCGCGAACGTGGGGGTCGACATGCGAACCGGGAAAGCAATACCTGGAAGCCCCATCAAGCCCTCACACCTACGCGAACGCGAGGGACTATATGCAAACACGATGAACTCAACCACTTAATGCTCCGCGAATGCGGGATAAACATCGTGAACACGATGACTAAAACATCATACTCACAAATAACCCTCCGCAATCGCTTGTACACTTCTGCGAAAGAGATGAACTGTAGATATCAGAAAAACCAGCAATTCCAAAACATGAAGAAATGGCTCATAGCCCATCCGAAACACACCTGAGGCCCCTGGGACCCCGTCCGAACATACTAACCAGTTCCATAACATAATGCGGACCTGCTCGAGGCCCCAAATCACATCAAAAAACCTCAAAACTATGAATCGCACCTCAATTCAACCCTAATGAACTTTCAACTTCTATAACTCGTGCCAAATCATATCAAGTCAACTAGGAATGACCTCAAATTTTGAATGCAAGTCTCAAATAACACAGTGGAACTATACTCCCTGAACCACAATCCAAACCCGAAATCAATAAAGTCAACTCCCGGTCAAACCTCTCAACATTCCTAACCTTCAACTTGCCAACTTTCACCAAAACGTATCAAATCAGCCTATGAACTACGAAATCAAAATCCGGACATACACCTAAGTCCAAAATCACCATACAAAGCTGTTAGAATCATCAAAATACCATTCCAAGGTCGTCTACACAAAATTCAAACTCATGTCAACTTTTACAACTTAAGCTTCTAAAATGAGAACCATCATTCCATATCAACTCTGAAATGCACGAAAACCGAAATCGGTCATACACGCAAGTCATGATACAAAATACAAAGCTACTCAAGGCCTTAAATCGTCGAACAGAATGCTAAAGCTTAAAACGATCGGTCGAGTCATTACACAATGCCACATTTGACTATTTATTGTGATAATAAAACTGCTATATTTCGGGCTTCAAGTGATTGTTATAATCGCAAATCAAGACAAGTTCATCTCAAACACAATCATATGAGAAGATTATTGGAGGATAGCATAATATCCCTTCAATATGTTAAGTCTAGGTGTAATTTAGCATATTCTCTGTCTACAAGATTAGGCAATGCGTTGGTGGTAGAGACTTGTAAGGGATGGGAATAAAACATGTTGCAAATTGATTGTACTTTAAAAAAACCCTACCTAATGATATCATCTTATTTTCAAAGGGACAAACAAGTAATGTTACAAAAGTTGAGAACATTAATAAAATTTCCATTCGCAAAAGTATTGTGATAGATGTGCATATTCCTATTGTAGAGGAGGATGAGATTTTATTCTCTTATTAAAACTATAAGATCGATTTCGGTTGCGGATTGTAGGAACACTCTTGATAGATTTACCGATACTTTATTGTGAAGGTGTCACGACCCGAAATTTCCCACCGACGGGACCGTGATGGCGCCTAACATTTCACTTGCTAGGCAAGCCAACGTTAGAGAATCATTAAATCAATTCCTTATTCTCATTCAGTAATTAACAATAATTAACTAAGATGAAATATAATAAGTGTGGAATATCATAAAACTATACTCCCTCTGTTTCAATTTATGTGAACCCATTTGACTGGGCACGGAGTTTAAGAAAAGAGAGAAGACTTTTAAACTTGTGGTGTAAAATGAGACACATGTATTTTGTGTGGCTAGAAATCATTGCATAAAGGTAAATTGTTTCCAAATAAGGAAAGAGGTCATTCTTTTTGGCACAGATTAAAAAGCAAATAGATTCACATAAATTAAAATGGAGGGAGCATTAATTACTACCACCCGGATATGGAGTCACAATTCACCAGCATTCTAGTATTTACTACAAGTAATAGTCTGAAAGAAATACAATTATCTGAATGAAAGAAACAATAGAACCGAAAAGATAGACGGGGACTTCAAGGTCTGTGAACACCGACAGATCTACCTTGAGTCTCCGGACAGCGGACCAATAGCAAAATCTCGATCAACCCGAGCCGGTATCAAAATCTACACAGAAAGTGCAGAGTATAGTATCAGTACAACCGGCCCCATGTACTGGTTAGTGGTGAGCCTAACCTCGACAAAGTAGTGACGAGGCTAAGGCAAGGCACCTACAAATCAACCTGTACAATTTAACAGTACATATATAAATAACAGAAATGAAGAACTAAATAGGAAAAGTCGAGAGGGGAACATACTTAGGGGAATAAAAGATAAAGAACTACAACCGAATGATCACCGAAGCAGTCAATATACCATGAATCAACAGGAATAGTGAATACAGTAAGGAAAAATGCACGACATCACCCTTCGTGATTTTACTCTCAATCACACCATAAAATCAATAGAAACGGCACAGCATCACCCTTCATGCATTAACTCTCATATCATGGCACGACATCACCCTTCGTGCATTAACACTCACAATATGGCACGGCATCACCCTTCGTGCATTAACACTCATAATATGGCACGGCATCACCCTTCGTGCATTAACACTCACAATATGGCACGGCATCACCCTTCGTGCATTAACACTTACAATATGGCACGGCATCACCTTTCGTGCATTAACACTCACAATATGGCACGGCATCACCCTTCGTGCATTAACACTGTCCCTTACCATAATGCAATGCATAAATAACAACAGGGAGATAGAATAACATGTACAAACCATACATCAACATTTGGTTCCACAATATAAATCTCAACTTTTAAATAAATACTCGATTACCAACAAAAAATTCGTAAACATGATAATGACGATCAATTTAACAACACTAGTATAAACATGTAGCAATTAGGCATAGGAAGAGAAAATATAAGAAAACAGAAGAAATATGGAAAAAAAGGTACATTGGAGGCGCATAACTACTCGTCACCTCACATATAGGCCGCTCACATGAATTTCACTTAGCAAATAATCTAAGGTTCCTATTTCCCTCAAGTAAGGGTTAGACACAACACTTACCTTGCTCCGAACGCCACTTAATTCTCAATCACAGTTTTTCCTTTGGAATTCACCTCCAAACCACACGTATCTATTCAAAAATGACTAAATAATATCAAATATTACTAAAGAAATCAATTATATTACATAAATTAAATTTCCCAAATTTTCCTCCAAAAGGTCGGAAACAAAATCGACCCCAGGCCCGCTTGGTCAAAACCAGAGGTTCAGACCAAAATTCATTTTCCCATTCACCCCCGAGCCCGAGTATGTAATTAGTAACATAATTCGACCTTAAATCGAGGTCTAAATCCCCAAATTTGTCCAAATCCCAAAATCCCTAATTTCTACCCTTAAAGAACAAGATTAAAGACTAGGAATTCAATAAATGATGATGGAAATGGAAGAAAACAAGTTAGAAATTGCAAACCTATGATTGGGTGTCAAAATCCTTCTTCACAAATCGCCCTACGTCGAGTTCTATGGAAGAAAATATGAAATGTTTAACAAATACCGTTTTGAATTATGTTTTAAAACACTGGACAGGCCTTCATCGCGATCGCGAGAGGCCTATCGCGATCGCGAGAGGCTTGTCGCGATCGCGATGCACAGCGGCCTAAGGCCTTCACATTCGCGAGTCGTTCTATGCGTTCGCGTAAGGAAGATCCCCCCCAAGCCTTCGCGTTCGTGACTCAGTGGACGCGTTCGTGTAGAAGAACATGACCCCCTCCCCTAGGTCCCTTAACCTATCGCGTTTGCGGGAGACTGATCGCATTCGCGAAGGGTACCACCCCTAATGCTTCACGTTCACGACCAGTCCTTCACGTTCGCGAAGAAGAAATTACCTCCCTGCCTAGTTTACACTTCGCGATCGCGAGAGTTGCTTCATGATCGCGAAGCACAAAACACCTGTGCACCAGCAACAGCAAAACAGCAAAAATTCTATGTCTGAAACATCCCGTAGCCTATCTGAAACTCACCAGAGTCTTCGGGGCTCCACACCAAACATGCACACAAGTCTAAAAACATCATACGGACCTGCTCGCACGATCCAATCGCCAAAATAACACCTAGAACGCCGAATTTAGCACCAAATCAAATGAAATTCTCAAGAACACTTTAAAATTTCTATTTTCTCAACTGGACATCCGAATCACGTCAAATCTACTTTGAATCACATCAAATCAACTCCGTTCTCACCAAATTTCACAGACAAGTTTTAAATATCATAATGAACCTGTACCAGGCTCCGGAACCAAAATACGGACCGGGTACTAACAATGCCAAACATCAATTCTTAAAAATAAATAATATTCAAACTTTTAATTTTTTTCAAAAATTCATAACTCAAGCTAGGGACCTCCGAATTTGATTTAGGGCATACGCCCAGGTCCCATAATTCGATACGGACCCATCGAGACCGTCAAAACATGGATCCGGTCCCGTTTATCAAAAATATTGGCCGAAGTCAACTAAAATCAACTTTTAAGGCATAAATTCTTATTTTCATCTATTTTCAACATAAAAGCTTTCCGAAAACATGCCAGGACTGCGCATGCAAATCGAGGAGGGTAAAAATGAGATTTTTAAGGCTTAAGAGCATAGATTCAAGTTCTAAAACATAAGATGACCTTTTGGGTCATCACATTCTCCACTTCTAACACATGGGACGGATCACTGTGATACTTTCGAAGCATGGACATGTGGAATACCAGATGAACAACTGCAAAACTAGATGGAAACGCAAGCCTATAAGCCACCTCTCCCACTCTCTACAGAATCTCAAAAGGTCTGATATACCTAGGGCTCAACTTGCCCTTCTTTACGAACCTCATTACGCCCTTCATGGGTGATACCCGAAGTAACACTCTCTCTCCGACCATGAATGCAACATCATGAACTCTACGGTCGGCATAACTCTTCTGCCTGGACTGAGCTATGCGAAGTCGATCCTGAATAATCTTGACCTTACCCAAGGCATCCTGTACTAAGTATGTGCCCAACAACCGAGCCTCTCCTGGCTCAAACCACTCAACTGGCGATCGGCACTGCCTACCATATAATGCCTCATAGGGATCCATCTGAATGCTCGACCGGTAGCAGTTGTTGTAGGCAAACTCTGCAAGGGGCAAGAACTGATCCCACGATCCTCCGAAGTCTATAACACAAGCGCGGAGCATATCCTCCAAGATATGAATAGTACGCTCGGACTGCCCGTCCTTGTGAGGATGAAATGTTATGCTCAACTCAACCCGCGTCTCCAACTCACGCTGAACTACCCTCAAAAGTGCGAGGTAAACTACGTACCTCGATCAAAAATGATAGACACAAGAACGTCATGAAGCCGGGCGATCTCATGAATGTAAATCTTTGCCAACCCTCTGAGGAATAGGTAATTGCCACATGAATAAAATGCGCTGACTTAGTCATCCTGTCCACAATGACCCTAATTGCTTCGAATTTCCTCTGAGTCCGTGGGAGTCCAACAACACAATCCATAATGATGTGCTCCCACTTCCACCTAGGAATATCTAACCTCTGAAGTAAACCACCAGGTCTCTGATGCTCACACTTTACCTGCTGGAAATTTAGGCACCAAGCTACATAGGCAACTATGTCCTTCTTCATTCGCCTCGACCATTAATGTTGCCTTAAGTCCTGATACATCTTGGTGGCGCCCGGATGAATAGAATACCGGGAATTGTGGGACTCCTCATGAATCAACTCACGAAGCTCATCCACATTAGGCACATAAATACAACCCTGCATCCTCAAAACTTTGTCATCTCCAACAATAACCTGCTTGACACCACTGTGCTGCACTGTGTCTCTAAGGACAAGTAAATGAGGATCATCATCCTGCCGATCTCTGATGTGCTCAAACAAAGAAGACCGAGCAACTGTACAAGCTAGAACACGGCTGGGCTCAGAAAAATTCAATCTCACGAACTGGTTGGCCAAGGCCTGAACATCCAATGCAAGCGGTCTCTCACCAACTGGAATATATGCAAGAATACCCATACTGACTGACTTTCTACTCAAAGCATTGGCGACCATATTGCCCTTCCCGGGATGATACAATATGGTGATATCATAGTCTTTCAATAGCTTCATCCACCTACTCTGCCTCAAATTGAGTTCCTTCTGCTTGAACAAATACTGCAAGCTCCGATGATCAGTGAATACCTCACATGGAACGCCGTAAAGATAGTGCCTCCAAATCTTCAACGCGTGAACAATGGCTGCCAGTTCTAGATCATGAACAGGGTAATTCTTCTCGTGAACCTTCAGCTGCCGCGAAGCATATACAATAACATTGCCACCCTGCATCAATACCGCACCCAGACCAATACGAGATACGTCACAATATAATGTATAAGATCCTAAACTTGTGGGTAACACCAATACCAGTGTTGTAGTCAAAACAGTCTTGAGCTTCTGAAAGCTCGCTTCACACTCGCCTGACCACCTGAACGGGGCACCCTTCTGGGTCAATCTGTTCAACGGGGCTGCTATAGATGAAAACCCTCCACGAATTGACGGTAATAGCCCACCAAACCCAGAAAACTATGGATCTTTGTAGCTGATGTGGGTCTAGGCCAGTTCTGAACTGCCTAGATTTTCTTAGGATCTACCTAAATACCCTCTACTGATACAACGTGACCCAAGAAAGCACTTGAACTTAACCAAAACTCGCATTTTGAGAACTTAGCATATAACTGGCTATCTCTCAAAGTCTAAAGAATGATCCGAAGGTGCTGCTCATGCTCCTCTCGACTGTGGGAGTAGATCAAGATATCATTAATAAACACAACCCAAAAGGAATCCAAGTAGGTTTTAAACACCCGGTTCATCAAATCCATCAATGTTGCTGGGGCATTTGTCAGCCCAAATGACATCACTAGAAACTCATAATGCCCAGACCGAGTACGAAAAGTTGTCTTAGGAACATCGGATGCCCTGATCCTCAACTGATGGTAGCCAGATCTCAAATCAATCTTTGAAAACACCTTGGTACCCTGAAGCTGATCAAATAAATCATTAATCCTCAGCAATGGATACTTGTTCTTGATGGTGACTTTGTTCAACTGCCGATAATCTATACACATCCTTATCGATCCATTTTTCTTCTTCACAAACAACACGGGTGCACCCTAGGGTGAGACACTAGGTCTAATGAAGCCCTTATCAAGCAAATCTTGCAACTGCTCCTTCAATTCTTTCAACTCTGGCGGGGCCATGCAATATGGAGGAATGGAAATAGGCTGAGTTCCCGGAGCCAAATCAAGGCAGAAATCAATATCCCTATCGGGTGGCATCACTGGCAGGTCTGCAAAAAACACCTCTCGAAACTCAAGAACAACCGGCACTGAATCCATGGAAGGAACCTCCACACTAGAATCGTGGACATAAGCCAAATAAGCTAGACACCCATTCTCGACCATATGCCGAGCCTTCACATAAGAGATAACCCTGCTGGTAGAATGGCCAAGATTTCCTCTCCACTCTAATCGAGGAAGTATTAATGCACGAAGGGTGATGTCGTGCTATATTGTGAGTGTTAATGCACGATGGGTGATGTCATACCATATTGTGAGTGTAAAAGCACGAAGGGTGATGCCGTGCCATGATATGAGAGTTAATACACGAAGGGTGATGCCGTGCCATGATATGAGAGTTAATTCACGAAGGGTGATGCCGTGCCGTTTCTATTAATTTTATGGTGAGATTGTGAGTAAAAGCACGAAGGGTGATGCCGTGCATTTTTCCTTACTGTATTCACTATTCCTATTGATTTATGGTATATTGACTGCTCCGGTGATCATTCTGTTGTAGTTCTTTATCTTGTATTCCCCTCAGTATGTTCCCCTCCCGATATTTCCTGTTTAGTTTTTCATTTCTGTTATGTGTATATACACTGTTAAATTGTACAGGTTGATTTGTAGGTGCCTTACCTTAGCCTCGTCACTACTTTGTCGAGGTTAGGCTCGACACTTACCAGTACATGGGGTCGGTTGTACTGATACTGCACTTTGCACTTTCTGTGCAGATTTTGATACCGGCTCGGGTTGATCGAGAGTTTTCTATTGGTCCGCTGTCCGGAGACTCACGGTAGATCTGTCGGCGTTCACAAACCTTGAAGTCCCCGTCTATCTTTTCTGTTCTACTATTTCTTTCATTCAGACATTTGTATTTCTTTCAGACTATTACTTGTAGTAAATTCTAGAATGCTCGTGAATTGTGACTCCAGATCCGGGTGGTAGTAATTAATATAGTTTAATGATATTCCGCACTTATTATATTTTATCTTAGTTAATTATTGTTAATTACTGAATGGGAATAAAGAATTAATTTAATGATTCTCTAACATTAGCTTGCATAGCAAGTGAAATGTTAGGCACCATCACGGTCCCGTCGGTGGGAAATTTCGGGTCGTGACAGTTGGTATCAGAGCACTAGGTTGCCTAGGTCTCACGATTCACGAGCAAGCTTAGTAAAGTCTGGAGGATCGGTATGGAGACGTTTGTGCTTATCTTCCAGAGGCTATGAAGTTTAGGAACCAGTTTCACTTTTATTCTTCTCTGTCGTGCAATTTTGCTTTCTCAATGCTAATTGAACTCTTCTACTCTTATTCTCTCGCAGATGGAGAGAACACGTACCGCTTCCTCAGTTGAGTAGTAGCCAGATCCTCCAATGACAGCTCTTACGCGGGGCAGAGGTCGAGGTCGGGGCAGAGGCTGAGACCGAGGCAGGGGCAGTGCTCAGCCTTGAGCCCGAGTAGCAGCCCCAACAGTGGAGCCTCAGATAGAGCTTGACGAGGAGGTTCCAGCCCAGACTATTCCTGCTGGACCAGCTCAGGTTCCGGAGGGGTTGATTGCTACCCCAGCACTTCAGGACACTTTGGTCCGTTTGGTGGGCCTCATGGAGAGTGTGGCCTAGACTGGCGCATTTCCCATGGCACCAACAGTCTCTCAGGATGGAGGAGGAGCCTAGACTCCCACCACTCCCGCTCTAAAGCAGATAGCCCCCCATTATCAGGCTCCAGCAGCTCAGCCAGTCGGATTAGTTCTGCCGATTATTGCAGAACAGGTCAGAAATGGGCCAGCTATGTCTTCTGAGGCTTTATAGAGATTGGACAGGTTTACCAAGCTCTTTCCTGTTCACTTCAGTGGTGCTCCTTCAGAGGACCCACAGGAGTATCTTGACAGCTGTCACGAGGTTCTACAAAACATGGGTGTAGTGGAGACCAATGGGGTCTATTTTGCTGCATTTCAGATAACTGGTTCCGCCAAGAAATGGTGGAGAGATTACTTGTTGACCAGACCAGCTGGGTCGCCTGCTTTTACTTAGGACAAGTTCTCTCAGCTCTTCATAGAGAAGTTTCTGCCTATCACATTAAGAGAGAAGCGTCGCCGTCAGTTTGAGCGTCTCCAGTAGGGCAGTAGGACTGTTGCTCAGTATGAGACTCATTTTGTGAATTTGGCCCATCATTCTATTCTTCTGCTTCCCACCGAGAGAGAGAGAGAGAGAGAGAGAGAGAGAGAGAGAGAGAGAGAGAGAGAGAGAGAGAGAGAGAGAGAGAGAGAGAGAGTGAGGAGGTTTATTGATGGACTTGCTCAGCCTATCAGATTGCAGATGGCTAAGGAGACTGGGAGTGAGATTTCTTTTCAGGCGGCTGCTAATGTCGCCAGACGAGTCAAAATGGTTCTTACTCAAGGAGGTCAGGGGTCTGACAAGAGACCTCGTCATTTCTGTGAGTTCATCGGTGCCTCATCTAGAGGCAGGAGTACTTTTGGTAGAGGCCATCCTCCCAGGCCGTTTCATTCAGTGCTCCAGGCAGCCTATGGTGCCTCAGGTGGTCGTGGCCCTCAGATGCATTATTCCGACCAGCTAGCCTACAGTGCACCAGCAACTCTTATTAGTGCACCTCCACTCCAGAGTTATCAGGGTGGTTATTCAGGTCGACAGGGTTAGTTTCAGGTTCAGCAGTCACAGCAGCCGAGGTTATGTTATACTTGTGGTGATCCGAGGCACATTGCTAGATTTTTCCCTCGAGTAACAGGCAGCTCACAGCATCAGAGTTCTCGTGCCATGGTTCCGGCACCACCTGCTTAGCCAGCCAGAGGCAGGGGACAGACAGCTAGAGGTATAGGCCAGACTGTTAGAGGTGGAGGTCACGCCGTTAGAGGTGGAGACCAGCCAGTTAGAGCCCATCCCAGGGACGTAGTTCAGGGAGGTGGGCCCCAGCCCCGATGTTATACTTTCCCAGCCATGCCTGAGGCCGAGTCATCTGACGCTGTTATCACAGGTACTGTTTTAGTTTGCAATAGAGATGCTTCAGTTCTATTTGATCCAGGATCTACTTACTCCTATGTGTCATCCTATTTTGCTTCCTATTTGGTTGTGCCCCGTGATTCTTTGAGTGCTCCTTTGTATGTGTCCACACCAGTGGGAGATGCTATTGTTGTAGATCATGTTTATCGTTAGTGTGTAGTCACTATTGGGAGTCTTGAGACTCGTGTAGATCTTTTACTTCTCGACATGGTTGATTTTTATGTCATACTGGGTATGGATTGGTTGTCATCTTATCATACTATATTAGATTGTCACGCCAAGATGGTGACATTAGCCTTGCAGGAATATGGCACGACATCACCCTTCGTGCATTAACACTCACAATATGACACGGCATCACCCTTCGTGCATTATCACTCACAATATGACACGGTATCACTCTTCGTGCATTAACACTCTCCCTTACCATAATGCAATGCATAAATAGCAACAGTGAGATAGAATAACAAGTACAAATCTTACTTCAACATTTGGTTCCACAATATAAATCTCAACTTTTAAATAAATACTCGATTACCAACAGAAAATCCGTAAACATGATAATGACGATCAATTTAACAACACTAGTATAAACATGTAGCAATTAGGCATAGGAAGAGACAATATAAGAAAACGGAAGAAACATGAAAAAATAGGTAAATTGGTGGCACATAAGTACTCGTCACCTCACATATAGGCCGCTCATATGAATTTCACTTAGAAAATAATCTAAGGTTCCTATTTCCCTCAAGTCAGGGCTAGACACAACACTTACCTTACTCCGAAAGCCACTTAATTCTCAATCACAACTTTTCCTTTGGAATTCACCTCCAAACCACACGTATCTATTCAATAATGACTCAATAATATCAAATATTGCTAAAGAAATCAATTATATTGCATAAATTAAATTTTCCAAATTTTTCTCCAAAAGTTCGGAAACAAAATCGACCCCAGGCCTGCTTGGTCAAAACCCGAGGTTCAGACCAAAATCCATTTACCCATTCACCCCCAAGCCCGAGTATGTAATTAGTTCTAGAATTCAACCTCAAATCGAGGTCAAAATCCCCAAATTTGTAAATTTCCCAATTCCCCCAAAATCCCTAATTTCTACCCTTAAAGAACAAGTTTAAAGACTAGGAATTCAATAAATGATGATGAAAATTGAAGAAAACAAGTTAGAAAGTGCAAACCTATGATTGGGTGTCGAAATCCTTCTTCACAAATCGCCCTAGGTCGAATTCTATGGAAGAAAATATGAAATGTTGAACAAATCTCGTTTTGAAGTCCGTTTTAAATCACTAGACAGGCCTTCATCGCGTTCGCGAGAGCCCTGTCGCGATTGTGATGCACAGCGGCCTAAGGCCTTCGCGTTCGCGAGTCTTTCTATGTGTTCGCGTAAGGCAGCTCCCCCCAAGCCTCCGGGTTCGCGACCCAGTGGACGCGTTCGCGTAGAAGAACATAACCCCCTCCCCCAAGTCCCTTAACCTATCGCGTTCGCGGGATACTGATCGCGTTCGTGAAGGGTACCACCCCCAATGCTTCACGTTCGCAACCAGTCCTTCATGTTCGCGAAGAAGAAATTACCTCCTAGCCTAGTTTACACTTCGCGATCGCGAAGCACAAAATACCTGTGCACCAGCAACAGCAAAACAGCAAAAATTCTAAGTCGGAAACATCCCGTAGCCTATCAGAAACTCACTCGAGCCCTCGGGGCTCCAAACCAAACATGCACATAAGTCTAAAAATAACATACGGACCTGCTCGCATGATCCAATCGCCAAAATAACACTTAGAACTCCAAATTTAACACCAAATCAAATGAAATTCTTAAGAACACTCAAAACTCTGAATCACGTCAAATCAACTCCGAATCACGTCAAATCAAATCCGTTTCTCACCAAATTTCACAGGCAAGTCTTAAATATCATAATGAACCTCTACCGGGCTCCAGAACCAAAATATGGACCCGGTACTAACAATACCAAACATCAATCAATTCTTAAAAACAAATCATTTTAAGACTTTTAAATTTTTCAAAAATTCATAACTCAAGCTAGGGACCTCCGAATTCGATTCCGCGCATATGCCCAGGTCCCATAATTCAATACGGACCCACCGGGACCGTCAAAATATGGATCCAAGCCCGTTTACCAAAAATGTTGACCGAAGTCAACTAAAATAAACTTTTAAGGCATAAATTTTTATTTTTATCAATTGTCAACATAAAATCTTTCCAGAAACATGCCCGGACTGCGCACACAAATCAAGGAGGGTAAAATGAGATCTTTAAGGCTTAAGAGCACAGATTCAAGTTCTAAAACATAAGATGACCTTTTGGGTCATCATAGAAGGAGGGTGAGATTAATTTCCTTAATGATTAATAGACTATTTTATCAAAGTATACAAAGTAACTATTGATGAATTCACCGCTCTAAGTTCGAAGTGAAGGTCGTTTCAATAAGATATTTGACAGAAAAATCTTAAAGCATTTAGATAAAAAGGATTCAGGACACATGGCCATAAGATGTCAAAGGATTTCGATTTTCACCAAAAAATAGTAATGTGTGTAAGGTATTTTCTACTTCATTCAATGAACTACTTAGTTCAAGATTCGTTCACCAAGTAGCTAATGATTTAGAATGAAACAAGTGGGGGATTGTTGGAATAAGTGTTTCAATAAATTTGAAATAATGTATTTGATAAATTAATGTATTTTATCTAAAGACTCTTATTTTCAAAAGTGAATGAATGTGAATTAATTCTTGATTTACTACATACGTTTCTTTTATTTTAACAAATACATCTTGATCTCACAAATTCATGAACATATTTATGATCTTTATTAAATGAAAAAACCTTATCTTTCAAGAGTCTTTATGTAATGACCCGGCCGGTCGTTTTGAGTATTGTAGCTCATTTCTTCTTTTTATAGCCTTTTTCTATATTTATTTGTGGTTTCGCAACTTGCCAGAGTGATTGGTTTGGTTTTGGGTGAGTTTTGGATTGATTTGGGACACTTAGTCCCTTGGTTGAAGGTTTCAGTTGTAAAAGTTGATAGAAGATTGACTTGTGTGTAGACGACTCCGAAATGAGGTTTTGATGGTTCCAATAGCTTTGTATAGTGATTTTGGACTTAGGCGTATGTCCAGATATTGATTCGGAGGTCCGTATGTTGATTTGGTACTTTTTGGCGAAAGTTGGAAAGTTGAAGGTTTAGATGGTTAAAAGGTTTAACCGAGGGTTGACTTTAATGATATCGGGCTCGGAGTGTTACTCCGGTAGTTAGTATAGATCTGTTGTATCATTTGGGACTTGAATGTAAAATTTGAGGTTATTCGAAGTTGTTTAGGCTTGTTCGGCGCAAGTTTTGAATTTGGAAATGTTCATTAATTCATTAGGGTTGAATTGGGGTGTGATTCGTAGTTTTGATATTACTTTGGTGTGATATAAGTCCTCGAGTAGGTTCGTTTTGTGTTTTGAGATTGTATGGTGTGATTGGACGGGGTCCCTGGGCCTCGGGTGTATTTTGGATGAGTTTCGGACTATTTCTCTAAGTTTTGGATTATTATTAGCTAATGTCTGGTTTCCTTCTTCGCGATCGTGTAGGGGAAGTCGCGATCGCATAGCTCTATTTGGTGGTAGGTGGGATTTGTGCATCACGTTCGCGAATATACG
Source organism: Nicotiana tabacum (assembly GCF_000715075.1). Lineage (NCBI taxonomy): Eukaryota > Viridiplantae > Streptophyta > Magnoliopsida > Solanales > Solanaceae > Nicotiana > Nicotiana tabacum. Next base: position 40,006,741 of record NC_134092.1, read on the forward strand.
GACGCGTTCGCGAAGCTTGAGGTAGGTTGTTACGTGAGCGAGGAGTCACGTTCGCGTAGAAGGAAAGTAAGGTTGAGGGGTAGCACGCGTTTGTTCTTCGCGGTCGTGAGGTCCGGATCGTAATCGCGTAGCTTTTAGTGGATGGTCATCGCATTCGCGACCGGATGGTCGCATTCGCATAAGAGGTTCTGGCAGCTGGGCAATTCTGTTCTTCGCGATCGCGAGTCTATTTCCACGATCGTGATGTATAACACCTGGGCAGATTATATAGTACTTTATTTCGAGGGATTGGTGCATTTTAACATATTTGAGTTGTAGAGCTCAGTTTTGGGCGATTTTGTAGGGAATTTTCACGATTTGGATCGAGGTAAGTATTTTTTACTCAGATTTGTCCATTATTCATGATTCCATCTTTGTTTTCATAATTTAATTAGTGATTTGGGTTGGAAAAATTGCGTGTTTTTGTAAAAACGTTCCTAAAGTATAAAATGAGAATTTGAAGGTCGATTTGAGGTCGGAATTGGATGACTTTGGTATGTTTGGACTTGTATCGAAACGTGTGTTCGAAATTTATGAGTTTGGTCGAGTTCTGAGGTACGGGCTCAGTGTTGACTTTTTGATTTTCATTAAATATCGAATCTTTATTATCCGAAATTGCTTCTTATGGCTTTTATTTATGATATTAAGTTATTTTGACTAAATTCGAGCTTCGTAGTTGGAATTGCGCGGGAAGGGCTTATTAGTGAAATAATTTAGCTTGTTTGAGGTAAGTATTTTATCTAAATTTTTGTGGGAGAACTACCCCTTAGGATTTGGATTGATTATATTATTTGAATTATGTGAAAGATGTGTATACGAGGTGACGAGTGTATACACGGGCTTATATATGGTATTTGACAGGTTTAGACTCTTAAGCTTCTTTCATGCATTTAATTGAAGTTGTCATATCATGTTATATCTTTTATTGTCAAGTTTACACATATATGCTTTAATTGAAATTGTTACCTCTTTTGTTGTTATGTTAACTCTTTTATTGTTGAGTTATTCTTATTTGAAGTTTTCATTACATATTACCTCTTTCATTGTCGATTTATCCTTATTTGAATTTGTTATTATATGATATCTCTTCGTTGTTGAGTTATTCTCATGTATTTAGACGTAGTTGCTATTTCATGCTATCTCTTTCATTGTTAAACTTATGTTATGCACTTGAATTTGGAAGTTGCCATTTTCACTGAAATACCTTCATTGTTGAGTTATTGATGTTATAGTTTTGAAAGCTATTAACACATTGTGGGTGAAGTTGTTGATTATTGAGATGTCCTTCCTTGTTAAGTTGTTCCTCATTCATTTTGTTGTTACTGAAATTTTTGTACACATTATGGTTGAGTCGTGGGCTATGTGTTGTGGTAACATTGGTATTGTTGATTTTGACAATATTGTGGCATATGAGCACGTGTGATGCAAGTTGATTATTGTGTTGTGATATTGATGTGCATAAGACGGTATAAGGATAAGGGTTGATGTGCATGCGCCGAGATAAGGTGGGATTGATACCCGTGTTTCTAGTAAGGGGATTACTTGAAGCCACGCGGTGAGATAAGGGGGTTAAAGCGCGTGTAGCTATTTCGGAAAAAATAATTTTAAAAATATAAATGCAAGGCTCACGCGGTGATATAAGGAAGATTGTGATTGTAAATTATTAAATATGGATATGAGGTGTGGTGCCTCAGTTGTGTTTCTTGTTGTACATTCTATGTTGAAAAGGCTTCTTAATTGAACGGTTATTATTATTCCTTCATTGTTTACTTGTATTTTAATGTATTTGATTTCTTGTTATTCTTATCATATACTGATTCTTGTTGTCATTTATTGCTTGAATATCCGTTGTTAGCCTTACATTATTGTACTGCTTTGTTGTCATTTATTTCTTTATTTTTCATTATTGGATTATATCATGTTCTGTTCAGATTTTCTTTTATCTAGTGGGTGTCTTTATCTGGCCTTGTCACTACTCTACCGAGATTAGGCTTGAAACTTACTGGATACCATTATGGTATACTCATGCTATACTTCTGCATATTTTTATGCAGATCCAGGTACCTCAGCACGTGCCAGACGCCAGTGATTGGGCTTGGTATTTCGGAGACTTCAAGGTATATCTGTCTGACGCCTGCAGGCCTCAGAGTCACCTTCTACTTTTGTCTTTTCTACTATTTATTTTCACATCAAATAGTATTGTATTTTGAGACTTCTAGTGTATTTCTTAGAGCTTATGACTCAGTTTCATCGCTTTTGGGGAGATTTGGTGATTGTTATTCAGTATTAATGATATCAAGAGATATATCAGTTAATTTATTATTCTTAGTCGTTATTTCTGTTAACTTCTCTTGTATGTTAGGCTTACCTAGTGTTAGAGACTAGATGCCATCACGATATTCTAAGGTGGGAATTTGAGGTCGTGACACTTTAGTCTATTAATATGGCTGATTTTCTTTGGCAAAATACAAGCAATTCAAAAACTACTCTTTCCTTAAAATATTTTAAGAGACATTGATCAAATGGTGAAATCATAGATTCAAGAGTAGAAGAGCAATATTCTTGAATGTTACTTGTCGTGTGGCTTAGTTGAATCCTGGAGATAGAGTTGTTATTTATTCTTTCGTTTGCTCGTGAAAGAGACTTCAACTATTTTCAAGAAACGTTTTCTCTATGTGCCTCTAAGCGAAGCAAGTTTATTTTTATTTTCTAATATTATTGTAATCCTTGTTACAACAGTTCAAAATTTCATATTTGAATTTTTATATGTGTTTGAAGTATTTTGGTGTTCAAATTTATTGGGTGTTGTTCTTTGATACATAGACTATGTAGGCGTTTGGACATAAGAATTGTAAAATTTGAAAAAATGGTGAAAAAAATTTTCAAGTAAAAATGGTATTTGAAATTCTCTCTTAGAGGCACATAAGACTTGCTTTTCTATTGCAAAAGGAATTTTCTCCCTAAATTGGGTCCTTTTGCAATTTGGAAAATTACAAAAGGACCCAATGAGAAATAAAAAAAAGGGACAACAAGTTTATTTAGAGTTTTTCATTGGGTCCTTTTGCAATTTTCCCACGGAGTTCTCATACTTTTTTAAAAAAGGAATTCTTAAACGAGTCCTTTCTTATACTATATGCTAGAAAAGGGAGAAATAAAAAAAGAGAGTCCTTTCTTTACAACTTTTACTTAACCTTTTAGGGAGAGCTGGATTATGTCAAAAGCCTGTATAGTCGGAAAGCTTTACAGGTTTTATTAATTTTGGAAGGTGAAAGGAATCTGAATGGCCTAATAAAAATAGGAGGAAGGAGAAATAAAAGGCTTGGTTGCACTTTTTTGAAGCATTAAAGGGCCGATTGTAAGAGCAACTCTTTATATGTAAATATTCCTTCTTCCTTCTTCTTGTTAGGAATCTTTAAGCTTTAAGAGCGGAATAAAGCTTAAATATAATTTTGTATAATCAGCTCACACGTGCTGCCCTGCTCGAACATGCATGTAAAGTGTTATTGAGTACTTCTCCTTTCACTTTTATTTATTCAGTATTCTAAAAATTGATTTTGCGCTTTTACTTGTCACTTTTAGCATATCAAAAGAAAATAATTTATTTTTTTCTATTATACCCACAGTATTAATTACTCATTTTAAATTATTTTCTCAAATATATTATAAATATACATTAATTAATATGAGTATCATAATAAATTAGGCACTTCATTTATTATTTCTTAAGGGGTGTGCAAAGTCCATCGTGGACAAGTTAAAGTAAACAGAGGGAGTATAATTTAATTGCTTTTAACGTTACATAACAACTAGATTGTTCTTAGTATAGTTTGAATTGAATTGAATATAACATAACAACTAGATTGTTCTTAATATACATGAACTAATACTCTTTCAATTTTAATTTATGTGACACTCTTTTCTTTTTAGTCACTTTCAAAAGAATCGATACATTTTTATATTTAGTAATAACTTAAATTTAAAATGCTCATACTATCCTTAATGGGAAGATTTATAACAACACAAATATATATGATTTACTTTGGACTATAAGATATAAAAATCTTTATTCTTTTTAAACTACGTGCTCACGTTTAACCGTCACATAAATTGAGATGGGAGAGATCTTTTTAATAGAATTATGAGTTAATCTATCCTTCATACCGTTGGCTAGTTTTGACTGACCAGATCTAACGAACATTGGAAAACAGTTGAAGTGTCTTTCTTTCAATCCGATCTTTTATACTCATGATAGTAATCCAAATTAATTTACCTTTTTTTTCTTTCTCAATTAGTTGATCGATAGCGTTTTTCTATGTTCGGTTGGTAACTTGGTGGACATGCATGTTGTATGGGGTGAATTTGATTGATAACAACTGGTCAATTGATAAGATGACACGTGGAACTAAAAACAGGTAAAAGATGAGTCAGCAAATAATTGGGACCGAATATGAATTATGTAATCGGTACGGGATGGATCTCGAAGGGAACATAGCTGATAATAAAGATTTAAAGATTTGACATCGGGTAGCATTTAAGGAGCAGTCGTTACAGAGAATATATGCATTCAAAGCCAGTCGTTATGCACCCATCAATGATGTTTTTATTCTCAAACAAGAGGAGCTTGATTTTAGGATCTTGTCCACCCTAAGTAGGGGATATAAATAGTAATATTAGCAACCATTGAAATGGATGAAAAATATTCTGCACACAAAAGTTATATTGTACTATTTTATGCTCGATCTAAGCTACACTATAAATTTAACTGTGTCGTTTTATGGTAAACAATTTGGCGCCCACCGTAGGGCATAGACAACTGCGTAATTGCTTTGGTCCATTCATTTGTTACTAACAAAGTTTTGACTCTTTCCTTAGTGAAAATCGAATATAACAGCTAACAATGTCAACAACGCTTACAACGTTGGAGCACATGATGAACGGGAAGAGGCATCCAAGCAAGATGACTCAATCAGTGAGACCCGCAACGAAGGGGATGAAACAACCCCGTTTTGTGAAGGTTAGTACCACGGCATGTAAGGGTCCTAACTTCTTATGATGTGGCGATGAACACGTTGTTGAAACGGTCAAACTCCTGAGAGAACAGCAAAGAGTAATCATGGATCACCTCTCAAGGTAGGATCGGGTGATGACGAAACTAAAACAAGCTTTGTCGGGTGCTTCCAATAACGGCCATGGAAGAACTCCGGCTCCTCCCAGTGTTCTCGCAAATCAGACGGCTCACTGAACTGATAACAAAACTCCAAGGGATGAAGTCGATTTCGATGAAGTCGGAGGGACAGGAAGCGCATATGGGAATAACAACCTGAATGATCCTTTCAAAACCGAGCTCATCAGATTCATGAGAGGGATGAATGAATGAATGGACCAGAACGCAAAGAAGTTTCATGCACGAATGGATTAGATTCCAAGCGCGCCTCTAGTGTTAAAGGGTCCAGACTCAAAAAAGTATACGCAGTTGTCTAAAATGAGTGCAGCACCAGAGTTAATCCCGAAAACGTTCAAAATGCTAGATATACCAAAGTATGATGGGACGTCGGATCCACAAGAGCACATCACGGCCTACACCACGGCAGTGAAAGGAAATGACTTGGCTCGGCACGAGATCGAGTCGATTTTGTTGAAAAACTTGGCGAAACCCTCACGAAGGGGGCCCTAACATGGTATTCCCTCTTATCAGAACATTCAATCAATTCTTTTGAAATACTTGCAGATGCATTCATCAAAACCCACGTTGCAGCAAGAAAGGTCCTGGCCAAAAAGGCATATATATTCAAGATTTCCAAGGAGAATCTGAGCTACTACAGGAATTCGTAATCCGGTTCTAGAAGGAAAGAATGATGCTACTAGCGGTTCTAGATGAGTGGGCAGCGGAGGCATTCACGAAGGGTCTAAATCCACTAAGTTCTTATGCTCCTGAAAATAGTAGAAGAGCTTGCTCGAGTTCCAACCAACCACATGGGCAGATATCCATAATCGTTACAAGTCAAAGATAAGGATAAAGAACGATCAACTTTGTTCTTTGGTGTCATTCAGAGGACGGGGTCACAATAAAAATCATGATAAGTTTAAAAGTGACTTTGATGTAGATCGGAAGTCCTCCAGGGGTCATTGTTTACAGTACGAGAGGACTGATGGGCATAGCAGTAAATGATTTTCAGTCGTCGGATAGGTTTACTCCCGACAGAATGACGGATCAGGGCCGGAATAACATATCATTGCAAGAGAAGATGTTGACATGATCCTAAGATCCCATATATCCCAGGCTATCTGATTAAAACTTTAACATCATCCTGGTAGAATTGGTGTCAGCGATGAGGAATATCAAAGAAGCACGATTTCTGAATCCAATCTGATCGAACCCCAGCCAAAGGGATCCTAATCTGTGGTGTGAATTCCATAGGACTCATTGCCGTAGAATAGGGGTCTGCCAACATCTTCGCGAGGAGGTGGCGATGTTGCTGAAGAATGGCCATCTGAGAGAGTTCTTAAGTGACCGCGCCAAAAATAAATATGGAAGAAGCTGAAACAACGTGGAGCCGTCAAAGCCAGCACCGGGGTCATAATGGATGACAATCAACATGATCTTCGGACGCAACAAAGTCAATAGGGTGACATTTTCGGCAGCAACAAAGACAAAAATATTAGTGACTCATGGCAAGACAATTCGGGAAGTTGATGGTAGGCTATAATCTCGTGTTTTAGTCACTTATTGCACTCTAATTTACTGCACTTTATTCATGTTTAAGCTTTAGTCGACAGTGTTTTGCACTTATTGTGTGTTTTATGCCTTGTAGGAGTGATTTCGAGCTATGTAGATGTTATGAAATGAATTTGCGCTATTTGGAGCTTTGAAGTCTGAGTAAAAGCCCAAAGGATCAAGTTGGGATCGTGTTCAGGGGTCGAGGACCATGTCTGGACGTCAAAAATTGAAGTTTGGTCCATACTCTGAGAATTCCCCACTGCCGCGGCGCGTGGGGCGCCGCGCTTTTGCAATCCTCTGCTGCCTGTCAGGAGTTAGCTCTCTGGATTTCCCCACTAATGCCTCGCATGGCGCATCGCCCATGCAGCGCGCCTGAACAATTTTTACAGAGTGAAAATCCTATTTCGGCTAGGAGAAGGTGGTTTCATCTGGGTCTGGCCCTACTTGGTATAAATACATGGAAAACCGTTATTTTTGGGACTTTTGACACATATTCGACCTAAGGAGGAGTTGGAAGAACATGAGCACAAGGATTTCCTCATTCCTTCCTCACTCAAGATTCAAGTTTGGATTGAATTTATGTTTTCCTCTACTTTAATTTTATTTGTGATGAATTACTCCATATCTATGGAGTAGTTCTCTTTAGGATTTGATGGATTTGGTGTACTGATGATTGTTTGTGGATTATAACTCTAGTTTTATGTATTGAAGCATTTTTGGATAATTTAATTGTTACATTTATATTCACGTGTTCATGTAATCGAGAGAGACATAACTTATGATATCTTTGCATTATATTGTTGGTTGAGTTCATTGATTCTTCTTAGTAATCGAAATAGGCTAGTTGAATCATTGATTAAACCTAGTTAGGAGAATAATCAAAAGAAGTTTTCCTAAAGACCAATCTACTATGTATTCTTGCATATCTTCACGTGCTTCAATTGGTTCATCTTGTGAGGTTAAGACTTAATCGAGAGAGGAGTTTTTGCTGAATGTTTGAACTGATAATTGAGTGAATTCGAGAGACTTACTTAAACGTTAAAAGTGAATTATCTAGAGTTAGATCCCAAACAATTGTCTTGCACATATCATATCTTCTCCCATTGATAACTTTCTTGCTTACCTTTGTTGTGATTGTCATTAATCAATAGCTTTAGACTCTTAGTTAACTTTAGTTAGAAATTATATAAATCTCAATTGTTGATCATCTTGGATAGCAATCAAGCTAGAAACTAAAAGAATACTGTTTAAATCCAATCCATGTGGATACGATATCATACTATACTATATTTGACTAGCAAGCATAATTTAAGTGTGTGTTTTGAGCTCGTCAGAAGTCTCAAAAGATGACATCACCTTCACGGAAGAAGATGTTGATGGACTTTTCCTACTGCATAATAATGCACTGGTAATTTTGCTTAATGTCTTAGATTTCAAAATTAAGCGTGTTTTGGTCGATCCAGGGAGTTCAGCCAATATCATACAATGGAGGGTCCTGGAACAAGTGAAGTTGACCGGGAACATCATTCCGGTGAACAAAACTTCTAGCCGACTTCAACCTAACTATTGTCACAACCCGAGGAGAAATGTTGCTACTCATGCATGCCGAAGGGGTTACTAGGACCACTTTGTTTGAAGTGATAGATGGAGACATGGGCTATAATGTGATCCTCGGAAGACAGTGGATACACGATATGAAGGTTGTGCCCTCAACCTATCACCAACTGTTGAAATTTACGACACCGAAAGGGATCAAACAGATAAGAGGAGATCAACCGGCGTCAAGGAAGATGAACGATGTAACCATTTCGAGCAGAAAAGACAGAGAATCCAACAAATAGCAATTACAGGAACCGATGCCTTCTCCCATCCCAACCGAAGATGACCAAAAGGAGGAGGAGTCAAAATTATATTAGGTACCAAGGTCTTTTAAGGTATCGGAGGAGACAAACGTGACCAATCAATGGCAGAAGAGCTCGAGCAAGTGGCCCTGTTTGAGGAATTTTTGGAAAGAAAATTTCATTTGGAAACGGGGTTGAATCCCGAGCTCATGTTAGAATTTATAATTTTTCTTAAAGATAACGTTAACTGCTTTGCGTGGTCACACTCGGATATGACAAGTATTCCATTTTGTTAAGGAAGAGGTAACCTAATTACTTAACATCGGTTCGATTCGAGAAGTAAAATACTCGGAATGGTTAGCTAACGTAATTGTAGTACCTAAGAAGAATAACAAATTTAGGATGTGTGTGGACTATAAAGATTTAAATAAGGTGTGCCCCAAAGACTCATTCTCATTGCCGATCATTGATCAAATGATTGATGCTACGGCCGGGCACGAGCTAATAAGTTTCCTTGATGCTTATTCCGGGTATAATCAGATTAAGATGAACCTAGAAGATCAAGGAAAAACTTCATTCATCACAAACTAAGGCACATATTGCTACAATGTGATGCCTTTTGGGCTCAAAAATGCCGGAGCCATGTATCAGAGGCTCGTTAATAAGATGTTTGAAAAACATATAGGTAAAACGATAGAGGCATATATTGACGACATGTTGGTTAAGTCTTTAAATACAGGAGATCATATGAGACATCTCTAAGAGACGTTCGACATTCTGAGGAAGTATAACATGAAGCTCAACCCGGAAAAGTGTGGCTTCAGGGTTGGCTCCGGCAAAGTTTTGGGTTTTCTGGTCTCACAAAAAGGGGTCGAGGTAAACCCTGACAAAATCAGAGCCATCGAGGACATCCCGGACCAATTAACAAGTGTGAAAGAAGTATAGAGGCTAACCGGTAGGTTGGAAGCTCTCACAAGATTCATCTCAAGGTCCTCAGAAAAATGCCACCACTTTTTCTCACTTTTTAAAAAGAAGAACGACTTTGTATGGACTCCAGAATGCCAGAAGGCATTGAAGGACCTGAAAAAGTACCTATCCAGCCCTCTGTTATTGTCAAAATCAGGGAAAGGTGAATAACTACTAATTTTTTTAGCGGTATCGGAAGTAGCGGTAAGTGTCGTTTTGGTCCGAGAAAAAGAAGGTATGCAATTTCCTGTTTATTACGTTAGTAGAGTATTATTAGGAGCGGAGACTCGTTATCCGCACCTTGAAAAGTTGGACTTTGCTCTCGTAATTGCCTCTCGAAAGCTTAGGCATTACTTTAGCGTCACCGAATAGCTGTTGTGACAACCTATTCCTTAAGGAATGTTCTTCATAAGCCTAAGTTGTTAGACCGTTTGGCTAAATGGGCAGTCGAAGTTAGCGAGTTCGACATTGAATATAAATCGAGGACTACAATTAAGTCACAAATTTTGGCCGATTTTATGGCCAATTTCAGTCTGCGATTAATGCCTTTGGCTGCTCAGGAATAAGTGCTAGTGTCGAGAATGACATCGGGAGTTTAGACCTTGTTTATGGATGGAGCCTCCATCGCAAAGGTTTCCGGTCTCCGAGTAATTCTAGTTTCCCCTTCGGGGTTGACCCTAAGACAGTCCATTAGAATTATACCATTAACTAACAATGAAGCCGAGTATGGGGCTTTGATTGTAGGATTTAAACTAGCTCGGGGACTAAGTTCCGAGGTCATCGAGATAAATGTGGCTCCCAGCTAGTGGTAAACCAAGTGTATGCATTTTCGACACAAAGGAGGAGCGTATGCAACAGTACTTGAACAAAGTTCAAGCATTACTTACATGGTTTAAAGAATGGTCAATCGTCCACATTCCGAGGAAGGTAAATATATGCATTGGCTTATTTGGGGTCATCCACGTAGATGAAAGGATCCGATTTCGGTACAGTCATCCAATTGTTGCATTCAGTGTTGGATGTAGATGGTTATTGCGAAGTAAATTCAAACAACTTAATTTGGGACTGGAGGAACGAGTTCATTGAATATCTCAAACATGGTAAATTACCCGAAGACCCAAAAGCATCTTGGGCACTGCGAACCAAAGCAGCTCGTAACTGTCTTGTTGATGGACAATTGTATAGGAGATCATTCCAAGGACCACTGACTCGGTGTCCAAGGGCCTTGAAGGCGGACTACGTGATTAGAGAAATCCACGAAGGAGTCTGCGGAAATCACTCCGGGGCATACTCATTAGTTCTCATATTGGTTAGGGCTGGCTATTATTGGCCTCTGATGGAATAGGATGTGAAGGCATTTGTACGAAAGTGCGACAAATGTCAAAGTCATGCACAGTTAGTGCATCAACCAGTAGAGCTTTTGCATTCGGTGGTGTCCCCCTAGCCATAGTTGGTTCTTTGCCACCGGGCCCCGGGAAGGTAAGATTCCTTTTAGTTTTAACTGATTATTTCATTAAATAGATTGAAGCATGTCTATACCAAAAGATCAGAGAACGAGAAGTGATTGACTTCATATGGGATCACATAATCTGTCGATTTGGAATATTAAAGGAGATTTCTTGTAACGGGATGAATGTTTATGTTCAAAATTCACAAAGTTCTTGGAAAGGTTAAAGATCAAACGAATTACTTCTTCAACATACCACCCGAGCGTTAACGGGCAGGTGGAGTCAATCAACAAGGTAATTATTTAAAACCATAAAAAGAAGTTAGAAGATGCTAAGGGAAAGTGGCCGGATGAACTACCAGGAGTTTTTTGGGCATATCGGACCATGGAGAAGTCGAGCATGGGTGAAACACCCTTTTTGCTAGTATACGAGTCGGAGGCTCTGATACCAGTGGAAGTAGGAGAACCGACCTTGAGGTTTTCCTGAGCAAATTAAAAAGCAAAAAATGAAACGTTGCTGGTGAGGCTAGACTTGCTTGAAGAACACCGGGATCTGGCGTATTTGAGGATGGTAGCATAAAAGCAAATAATGTAAAGGTATTATAATAGCAGGGCAAACCTGTGATATTTTAAATTTGGAGATCTGGTTCTAAGGAAAGTTACTCAAAGAACTCGAGGAGTCAACGCTGGGAAGCTAGGACCAACATGGGAAGGACCTTATGATAAGTAGGGATTTAGACCGATTATTTGCTCTCTTTTACTTGCGATTTAGCTCAAAAATGATTAAAGGCATTCTCGAAAACTAACAAAATGTACTTACTTGCAGAAATATTGGGATATGACCCAAAGAAGTCAAAATCAACTCATAAAGGAGTCAAAAGTGAACAAGAACCAAAACAGGGCAAAAAGACCAGCAGTGCGGCCACAGGGAGGAGATTTAGAGAATGGTATTTGGGCAAGCTGAAGGAGTGCGGACCGCACCAAAATTGTGCGGCCGCGGAATATCAAGTGCGGCCGCACTCACTATTATGCGGTCCGCAAGAGTGAAGAATCAAAGAGTTGGATTCAAGTTCAAAATCAAGGAGTGTGGACCGCATCATTTTTATGCGGTCGCACAATCAAAAGCGCGACCGCACTTGTTTTTATGCGGACCGCAGAAACCCCAAAGTTCCAAGCCCAAAATTCCAAGAATGCGGACCGCACAATAATTGTGCGGCCGCAAAAGCTCAATGTGCGGACAGCACCAGAATTATGCAGCCGCACAACCTTCGCAGGGGCAATTTTGTCAGATATTTTTAGCTAAGTATAAATAGAACTTTTTGTCATTTTTAGGTGAAGTGACGTTGGATAAGAGCACCTGAGCCATTTTGTTTGCTATTTTGATGATTTTTGTACTAGATTAATATCTATACATTAGATTTTCTTTCCCTAATCAATTAATATGCATTTTATCTTAATTTCTTCTATGATTTCTGTACTTTTCATGAGTAGCTAAATCTTTAGCTAGGGTTGTGACCCAACCCTAATGTGGGTATTTGATGGGTGTTTAATTTAGGGCTTATTTTTTATTGGGTTAGTGATATTTAGCCTTGTTCATGATTGAACCCTAGAATCAATGGTTGCAAATATTGATTCATGCCTATTGACTTAGCCTCTACTTGAGAAAGAGAAACTAAGTCTAGAAAAACTTGGCTAACAAGAAATTGGAGTGAACTCAAGAAATTGATAGCCCCAATTAAAGGATTAAACCTAGAGATGGTAATACCCGACTTGAGCTAATATCACTTGTATTGTACAAATACCCAATTGGACTTGAGAAAGCCATATTGGAAAAAATCACTCAAACTACCGAGAGGTATAGAGTGAGTACCCGGATGTGATTGCTACATCAAGACCCAACTAATCAAATTTTCCCTGGAGTTTACAACCCATTAGATAACCACCTAGGTAAAAGTCACGACAATAGTCCCTTTTAATCATTTGAAAAACTCAAAACCAAAAATATTGTCCTTAGTTTTATACTTGCAAACAATAGAGTAAAGTAGAAGTAGAACACCAATCGAGTTTGTGGAAGTGTAATTGGAGCCAAAACTTGCAATTAACTTAGATATACACCTAATCCTATATTCTAACTCCCTGTGGATTCGATCTCGACCTTCGTTGGGTTTATTATTGCATCGACCGCCTCACTACTTAATTGTGGTGTGGGTTTGGCCGAGATCACCTTACCGGATCTCAGCTATAACCGGTAAAGGCTAGTATGAACTCGAAAATCAGGTTGGAGTAAAACTATTGAGCAACTGGAACGGACTTACCTCAAAAGGTATTATTGCTAAAGTTCCTTACTGGTACTGAAAGTATGTACTGCACTCTGTTTCCCTTCATCTAGTTTTTGTCCTATTTGGATTTTCTAGCAAGGTTTTTAACGAGGCAGTGACGCAAAGCATACTACGAAGGAAAGATCATCGACGAAGGTAAGACCATCGATATTAAGGCACTAGGAGTTCCCCCCAGAAGATGGGATCGACGACCATGAGCACGTGTGGCAAACAGCTTGTGGATGGTTAAATAATCTTTGGTTCAACAGCAAATTTCGCCTCCCAAAACTCAAAAAGATTATTTAACCATACATAAGTTGTCTCCACTGATGAGGCGGCTGTATAAAGTATAAAACAAAGGGAAGGGCCATAGATGAATGCAAGAGTTCTAGTGTTCGAATCCTCATACTTAGCATTCGAACACTGAGGGAAGAATAATATATGTTACGGCACCAAGAGTGCCACTAAAATCGGGGACTATTAGAACCGGGATCAATGTCTTATCAGGACCGGGGGCTGCATGATCAGCTCCGCTGAAATAAGTTGTACAAGTTAGCCACATGTATTGGCATCTTTATTTACTTAAGCAGATGAATGTTTATGTTGAAGATAGAAGAAATAAATAAAAGTCCTTTTGATTTTATCCTATTTCTTGTCAAAATGATAAGTCATTTTATTTTTTTTCATTTGAGAGTTAACAAAAACTCCAAATGTTGGTGTCGTAATGAACAAGAGATGTCCTCTTCAAGATCATCATAAACATAAGGGCCCTCTCTTATGAAACCCTCATAGTAAAGGGTAGGTTCCGGAAGTGCTTATTCCCGGAATCAAAAGCTATCGGATGCAAAAATGTTCCCAAAACTTTATCAATTAAACGTAAAGAGGATATTTTTGCACAACACTTAAGCAAAAAGTTCTTTTATTCATTAAAGTGTCAAACTTACTAAAAGCGTTTTGGTATAATTACAAGAGATAAAAAAAATGTATACATTATTCTTTGCTGCCAGAACCCGAAGGGAGAGAAGGGTCTTCATTCTCCCTGGTGGAAGAAGGTTGTTCTGCTGCCGCTTCGGGGCTTCATCCTCTTCGATCTCCCCTTCGATTCCTAAATACTCAGAACTAGTATTCAAGGAGTCAATTGCAGTGGGCCGAGCAAGAAGATTCTCACGAGCAGTTAACTCCAGTTCCCAGGCCTTGGCAATACAATCATCAATGTTGGCAATGATTCATTTGGCCTCTCCAAAGTCTTTCTCTTCATATGATACATGGCATAGGTCCTCTCACAGACGAGAGAATCTTTTTGGTCCTGAAGTTTTGATCAGTGCTTGTCAATTTTGGCCTGGAGCTCTTCTTTTTTAGCCTTCATTGCGTTGAGTCGGGAATCAAACTCAACATTGGTGGTTGAGTGAAGCCAGTTTTGCTCCATGACTCTCTTGAGCCTCTCTTCCATTTTGGCCCTCCTCTCCTCGGTAGCATTGGCCTCCTCAGTTTTGGAGCATAAGTTGGCCTTCAAGTTATTAACTTGTTCCTCGCAGGCAGACTTGCGCTCAGTAGCGGCGATTACAACATCCAGAAGTTCGACCCACTTAGCCTCTCTGAGATCTTCATGCAATGGAAGCTTCTTGGAAATGGGCCATTTTATCTTCTCGGTTTGTTGTAACCAAGCCTCAAGCTCGTTCATCTGTGCAACTTTTTCCTCCAGCACCGGGAGGCTTTCGGCGAGCTGATTGCTTTCAGGAAAATGTTGATCCCGCTCGAAAGCAAGTTCTTATTTATCCAGGACCAACCTTTGCAGGCCCTCAGAAGTAAGGAAGTTGGCCTAAAAAGGGATGGGACCAAGATTATTACTTCAAAACATAAATGGAAAGAAGGTAGGAAAAGGTGAGATTGTTACATGCACTGAGCAATGCATGATGTTCTTTATTAGGCACTCCACAGAAAAAGAGTCCATCTTCTTCTAGTCCTTCGCCGAAGCCAGCGGCTTCAAGTAATTAGCGAGCTCCACCAGCTTGGAGAGAATATGGTGCTCTTTCGAAACCAAAAGAGTAGCACTTCACCTCCAACGAGGATCTTGAGAAGGAGTCGAGTACATGTTTCCCAAGTTCTCGTGGTTGGGAAATCGTGGAGGAGAATCATCCCTTACTTGCTCGACTAAAGCCGGTAGAAGAATAGCAGCCGGTGCTGGTGAAGAAGGGGCAGCTAGTGTCGGTGGATAAGGAGTTGTTGGTGTGGACAGAGAAGAAACCGTTATGGTAAAAGGAGTGGTAGTTGTTGCTTGCTCAGAAGTTGATGGCAGAAGGAAGTCTGGGGCTGAGCTCCTCTGACCGGATACGGCAACGGGGGTCGAAAAGCGAGAATCGATATTCTCATCAACCAAGTCCACTTCCTCCTAAAGCGCCCGAACTTCTTTTGCTAGTGGGTTTTGGAGCTCCCCCGGTTGAGCATCCGGTTGAGCTGATGAAGATCTTTTTCTTCTTTGAAGGGAAGCCTCTACATCATTGGCTTCCTCTTCATCATCGAGGATCACTGTGGCCGGCTTGGTTGGTGATTTCTTTATTCTCTTCTCATGAGTCCCAATCGAAGAGGAACTTCTCCTCTTCAGTTTCTTATTTTTGGGTTGGGGACTCCGAGAGGAGGCATCTTCACCGGAGGCTCAAGTAGATCTATGAATCCTGTTTCGTTTGAGGGCATTCTGCAACACCCTCTCGGCCTTCTCAGGGTTATCAAGAGCGTCGACATCGGGGAACATGACAGAACCCCTAAAAAGTCCTATACAAACAAAAAGACAGTTAGAAATTGTTCTTAAACTATTAAGATTGAGAGAAAGAGGAATTTTACTCACCATGGTTCTTAGCTCTCCACCCGAATTTGGGAGCCATTTCTTTCCGCCGTCAGAATTTCAGAGTTGTAATATCTAGAATTTTCTGAACCCATCGGTCCAGACAGTGAACTCGTGCTGGTTCCCAGCAAGTATCTGAAACCAAGGAAGTAAAGAAAATAAGCAAAGCAAGAAATTGTCTTTCTATG
Source organism: Nicotiana tabacum (assembly GCF_000715075.1). Taxonomy (NCBI): domain Eukaryota; kingdom Viridiplantae; phylum Streptophyta; class Magnoliopsida; order Solanales; family Solanaceae; genus Nicotiana; species Nicotiana tabacum. The sequence goes on from NC_134092.1 coordinate 40,023,097, forward strand.
AAGAAAGGAAATGAATATCCAAAGACTTACGAAAATGATTCCACGATAAGAACTAGAGTTGTGGTCAGGATGATGCCCCTGGTAGCAATAACAACGAACCGCTCCATCCACCCACGGTTATTGCCATCGTCTATGCTAGTGAGAAGATCGTGGTGACCACGCTTGCTGAAGTTTAACACTTTCCAACGGAAATTCTTAGGGGAGTAAAGATTCATCATATGTGCGAGAGTTAGGGTTTTCCCAATCTCGATGCATAACTAATGAAGGCAGGACAGCGTACGCCATATGGATGGGCCTACGTGTACCAAGCAGACCTGGAACCGGTGAAAAAATTCCAGAATTATCGGGTCAAGTCCTTCACTCAACCCCAAGGTGAAGGGACCCAAAGTACAGGGATATGTATAGAAATACATAAACCCCTCTCTAGAGTAGGTAACTCGTTCTACTCCATCTGAGGCAAGGATTTCGACATTGGAGCAGTTGCACTCCTCCTTCACCGCAGGGATGCTAGAAGGACAAATGGAGAAGGGTGTGACGACCCAACCGATTGTTTTGTATATTATAGCCCCGTTCCCCTATTTATTGCTTATTCTATGTTCATTTGTGATTATGTGAATTGTCGGGGTAGTTGTTCTGGTTTCAGGGATGTTTCAAAGTGAATTGGGACACTTAGTCCCAAAGTTGGAGGCTTAAGTTGAAAGAGTTAACCAGAGTTTGACTTTTGTGTAAACGACTCTAGAATGGGGTTTTGATGGTTCTGATAGCTTTTTATGGTGATTTTGGACTTAGTCGTATGTTCGTATTTGTATGTGGAGGTCCGTAAGTTGATTTGGTGCATTTTAGCGAAAGTTGGAAAGTTTAAGGTTTGGAAGGTTGAGGGGTTTGACCGAAAGTTGACTTTATTAATATCGGGTTTGGATTTCGGTTCCGGGAGTTGGAATAGGTCTGTTGTGTCATTTATGACTTGTGTGCAAAATTTAAGATCAATCGGAGTTGGTTTGATATGATTCGAATTAGTTTTAAAAGTTGAAAGTCCATTTGTTCATTAGGCTTGAATCGATGTGCGATTTGTGATTTTGGCATTCTTTGATGCAATTTGAGGCTTCGAGCGAGTTCATATTATGTTTTAGGACTTATTGGTATGTTTGGTCGGGATCCTGGGTGCCTCGGGTGTCATTCAGATGGTTGGCGAATTATGATTTCACTTAGAGAGTTGGCTAGAATTTTCTATCACCTGATGCAATTGCACCTGTGATGGTATTACCGCACCTGCGAGGCCGCGGAAGTGGCAGCTTGAGCACAGATGTAGAGGAAGGCTGGAAGCAGAGGGATCGCAGATGCGGGAGCCCGACCATAGAAGCGGAGGGTCGGGAATTTAGTGGATTGCGCAGATGTGCATTTTGACCGCAAAAGTGGACTTTTGGGTGGTAGAAGTGGGATCACTGGGCAGGTTCTTAAAAATGAGGGTTTGAGGTTTTTCTCCCATTTTTTGGAATTTTGGGACTCAGTCTTAGGCGATTTTTGGAGCATTTCTCATCCCAATTGAAGATGTAAGTGATGTTTATTCGATTTTGTTATTAGATATTCAGTACCCATTGATTATTACGCCTAATTTTCATGAATTTAAGATAGAATTTGGGGATTTTTTGGATTATGTAATTGGAGAGCGAAATTTGAGGATTCTTGTGGTCGAAATTGGATGGTTTTGGTATGGTTGGACTTGAAATTGAATGGGTGTTTAGAATTTGTGAATTTTGTCGGGTTCCGAGGTATGGGCCCGGGGTTAACTTTTTGATTTGAGTTAAAGATCTTAGTTTTGTCTTTTGGAATCACTTTCTATGGCTTTGGTTGATGGTATTACGTTATTTTGGCTAGATTTGAGTCGTCCGGAGGTCGATACATATGGGAAGGGCTTGTAAGCGGAGTGATTTGGCTTGCTTGAGGTAAGTATCTTATCTAAACTTGGTTGAGGCACTAGTTGCCTAAATTATTTGTGATAGCTACGTGCTATGAGTGGCGCATATGTGTGGGGTTGAGCCCATATGCGTGCACTGGGGTACTATTTCCATGCTCGGTGCTTAGGCTATCACACTCCCTGAAATGATTGCTAAGCTTCAAGTTGAGATGTTTCTCCTATTTGTACCCCTATGTGAGCTATTTATACCAAAGTTGAGATTTCGTTGAGGTTATTCTTCCGATTGAACATGATAAACTACTATTTCTTAATGAAAATTATTTGTTTTAGCTGTGATAGCACACATTGGACATGCCTACACTATAGCATGTTAGTTATACCAGTCCAGCAGTATGAAACTTGATAATCATTGATCATGTACATATATTCCCACATATTTGCTTTCTCTTTATTATGAGCTGGAATAGTAGCCTATGACCACGCCGGACGGATTGTGATTATTAGCACGTGAGTTATCTGTGCGGTTGATACTATTGGCACGTGAGTTATCCGTGCACCACGTGAGTTGTCCGTGCAGATCCAGTTATTGATATTATTAGCACGTGAGTTATCCGTGTAGCACGTGAGATGTCTGTGCAGCACGTGAGTTGTCCGTGCAGTGTGTGAATATGGATCCATCCCCCTAGTGTCACCCTCTCATGTTTCTCTCTTAATGGTGTACACGCGGTTATTGAGGAAATCTGATCAGTGGTTTGGTACGGATGTGGAAAGGTTGAGAAAAGTATGTCTAGTGTTGTTTTGGAATTGCATTTCATCTTTACATGCAACTTCCATGGTTTACTATCTGATTTATCTGCATATCATCTTATATGTTGTACCAGTGACAGAACAGAGATTTGAGTAATTGTACACATACACACAGAGATAGTCCCTTCAGTACCTTGTACTTGATCACATTATTGTTCTATACTTGTTGGATTTATGAACCTATACAGGTTATAGTAGCTATCATTTATAATTCTTACTTTTTTTTACCTCGCCGATGTTAATTACGATACTTATTGAGTACATTGGGTCGATTGTACTCATATTACACTCTCCAATTAATTGTGAAGATCCAGGTGTGAGGACCAGTTATCAGCGGTAGATTTGCTTGTTGGACTGAGCTTCGAGAGGCGAGGTAAATTTGCATTCTTGGCCGCAGTTTTGACTTGTCTTTTCTTATGTACTGTTGTTTTGGTTCAGACAATATTATTATTTAGTTTCAGACTTGTATTCGATTGTAGAGCTCATGACTCCGTATTTATCAGTTTCTAAAGGATTTACCTTATATTAGCAGTATTTTACTATATTGAGATTTCAGACTTATACTATTTTCTAAGAATTACGTTGTTCTGGTTCTTTATTGTTATGTTTTGGCTTGCCTAGCCGGTGTGTTAGGAGCCATCATAACGGATTGAGATTTTGTGTCGTGACAGAGGGGTACCTACGAACTGGCCAAAACCTGCTGCCTTGGGAATTTGCAGGTGCGTTTTGCTCTTGGAGATCGGGTGCAGTACTAAGATGGAGTGGTATGATGGTATTTACGGTTGGAGGTTCAGACTCAACATCAACCTCTTTGTCTTTGTTTTCCTTTGGGCCTCTTTCGAAGAGAAGACCACTGTTTCCAAAGTTAGTAGTTTAAGAAGACATGGTGGTAAAAGATTAGTAAAGAGATTCTTGCTGAGAAAGTTAAATTTTCTAAGGAAACTCAGAAAGGGAGAAAAGGTTGTGAAAGTAGTGAAAGTGAAGAAATAAAAATGAAGAGAAGTAGAGAAGTTATAGACGAAAAAAATCGTGGTCATGATTATCTCAAAAACCGGCAAAAATACTTGCTGAATCACAGGGCAACACGTGTTCGGAGTATTAAATACGATGAGACGTGCATCCCTTCAAGTGTCAGAGACCGTTCCGGAACTTTTCCACCAAGAAAAGAATTCTCATCTACTTTCCGGTAACACTGAGTAGTGTCACCAAAAAATAGGGGGACTATCTGTATGTGGTGAAATTGGTTGATAACAAGTGGTCAAATGGCAAGATGACATGTGGAACTGAGGACAGGAAAAAGATGAGTCAGCAAATAACCGGTACCGGGTACGAAGGGTGTAACTGGTACAGGATGGATCCCGAAGGGAACATAACCGATAATAAAGATTCAAAGGTTTGACATCAGGTAGCATTTAATGAGCAGCCGTTACAAAAAATATCTGCATTCAAAGCCAGTCGTTATGAACCTATCAATGACGTTTTTATTCTCATTCAAGAGGAGCTTGATTTTAGGATCTTGTCCCTGTAAGTGGGGGCTATAAATAGCAAGATTAGCAACCATTTGTAAGGGATAAAAATATTCTACACACAAAAGATATAATCTACTATTTTATGCTCGGTCCAAATAATTTTATCATTGCTTTTACTTTTGCTCTCGGAAAGACCGAGTTCAGAATTAGGCTTGTTACCTCCTTTAATTTGAGTCGTTAATGTTATTTTTGTTCCTATTTCTTTATCATTTATGGATCAAGTCAATTTGTTTGTCTATAAACCACACTATAAATTCAACAGTACCGTTTTACAGGTAAACACATGCATAAATGAAATTTCAGTTGAGCGGCTAATAATCGACAAAAAAAAACAACAACATATATCCTCATTAATTATATCTCAAACATTTGTAAACGACAACATAAAAGAAGATTGTAATATAAGGATTATAGTTTATCTCATAAAAGGATAAACGGCATAATGAGAAATACGTATGTCAAATTTATGAACAATTAATACTACTAACTATAGTATTTAGTTCACGGAAAGAAAAGGAAAGAGACTACGGTTCACGAAGTCCCAACTAAAAATGATACTACTACCCTGGTCGAGTTCTCAGCACAAGATATATCTTTATTCTTTTGCTTAACACTAATGAAATCTTTAAAGATAATATATATATATATATATATATATATATATATATATATATATATATATTAGAGAATCATAATCAATGAATGATAAGTTGATTTAGGATAATTAAAAACCAATTCAAAAGATGACCGTTAAACATAAACAGATTAAATTAGAGAGATGACATGTGTTCTGTTTAATCATTCGGTATGCATAATTTGGGTATTTGAAATTTTTTTCAAAATATACTAGTCCAAATTTACGCAGGATAGTACTGAAACTTTCTCTATTTCGAGAGCTCCAAGTTAAAGCCAAAAACTTGCATGAATATGATTTTTTTGGGGTGGTATTTAACTTTTTGACCCTGCTTGTTTTATGTGCAGAATTTTAAGATAAAAAATTAAAAGTATTGTTAATTGAGCAAGCTTGGGACAATATTTGTTAACTTGAAATTATACTTATGAAATAAGCGGGGACAAAAGTGTACTTCACCAAGTTAAAGCACCGTGTGCAAGAGAAATGCACGAGCGGCCTAAGGGTAAGGCAAATGAAGCCATTGCCTTATGCCCCAAAATATTAAGGGCCCCGAAATATTAAGGGCCCAATTTTAAATACTATGTGTCACATATATTTTATGTAACTAGTCTTAAGGTACGCGCTTTACGCGTGTTTCCCATGCTAATAAGTAAATATTTTTTAAAAAATTACATAAGTATTATTAAACAATGTCTTTGAGTTGTAACAAAAATAAATGTATAACTTTGTAAAATTATGTATGTTGATGATCCCAAATCCAACCAAATAAAGCCCTTAGAGTTTTATAAGAATATCCTATGAATATTATTGTTATTTTTATGCCTTAATACCAAACAAACAAGTAAAAAAATTACTTTTATCATATGAGGTTGGCATGTAGCTCATATGAAATAAATTAATAAGTGGAAACATAAGCTTTAAAAATGACTAATGTTGAGTCAATAATTTACAATAATAAACTAATATAGAAAACATATAGGGAGCTGTCATTTGTTAGAATATTTGTAAAAAGAAAATTAATTAACAATAACTCATTTGGAATATATTTTATCTTCTATTATTTCATCCTTATTATTTCGAGATTGCATACTTAATAGAAAAATAATTATTGACTGTGTGTTGTTTTATAATTATTGAGTAAATACTATACATTTATAATAGATGATGGTTACAAGTCAAAATAATTATCGAGTGTAGCTTCAAATATTATATAAACATTTAATAAATTTTAGTTGATTTTAAAACTTTAAATATTAAAAAATTAACATGAAAAATATTACACTACTAAAAAATTTGGTTTTAGCGACGGACAAATTCTGTAGCTAAACAGAAAAATTCGTCACTAATCTCATTTAGTGACGGATTAGCGACAGATTATCAAAAAATTCTGCTAGCTACGGGCGATTTAGCGATAGATTAGCGACGATGTTCGTAGCTAATTCCAATTTTTTGTAGTGTTATAATTATGGTACCAACGTCAAATAAGTAAATAATATTTAAAGTAAAATCTTATTTGATTTAAAATTATACATAATTCAAATAAAGAGCTACTATTTAATAACTAAAATTTCAGTTGATTTAAAAGGAGATAAATAGATATTAGACTAACATTGAAATCCTTATCAAATGTACATTCCTAATGAGTAATGTCTATATACGTTGAATAAAAAGGGGGGGGGGGGAGATAAACAAATTGTTTGAATGGTATAAAGTAAGCTTAATTCATTTTGATGCCCTATATATTAGGATTTCCTGTGTAATCTTTCAAATAAGGAAAATTTTAATAAGTTAAGCTTTAGTTAATTTCAAAGTGCTAAATAATGATTGTTTTATCTAGTGTAAACTCTATTTTAAAAGGGTAAAAAGATGAACGACATTTCGCTAATGATGTTCGTACTTTTAATATAGTATAGACTAATATTAATAAAATATTTTAAAAGTTTTAATTAAAGTTATACAATTGAGTGATAAATAACGGTTAATTTCTCTCTCGTTTAATTAAATGATCAGCATTATCAAATCTAGTTTTTTCCTCCTCTATAAACACTCTTTTTTTTTTTTATGTTTCTAATGATTTCACTTTCTAGTTTTAACAATTTCTTTTCACCATAGTTTATTGTTCCTCATCCATTAGAAAGCAATTATTTTTTGTTCATCTTTTTAGGAGAAATCCTCAAATGCAATGGGGCGCAAAGTTTGAAAGTCGACAGATTATCGTCGTGCTCCCTCTACCTTATTCCACTTAATTAATGTCATATTTTCATTTACGACAGAGTTCCAAACCATGACGTGCACCTAATTCACACACCACACATTGTATATTTACCGTTAGGCCAAAATCCTAAGAGTTTGCTTTGTATCCCATTACTATATAGATTTTACAAAAGAAATTTAAAGGACTTTTAATATGTTTTGACTTTAGGCCACAAATCTGAGCAGCCCAAAAAAATGGCCCAACTCACAACTTCTTAGCAATTTCAATAATAAGGCTATCAGAGTAGCAACAAAGAAAGAGACGTAAACGTAAACGTCAGAGTTGAGACCAAAAATGAAGGGGAGGTTTGAAAACGCGTTTCTCTCATTGTTCACGACTGCACCCCTAACGCGGATAAGATATCCCCGCCTCTCCCTATTACGTTCCGAATACGACATTCCGTCGTCAAATGTAAAATGGTATTTTTGGTGTTCGGCTTTACTCTTTTCCTTTCGGCGCCTAGCTAAAAGGGCTACAGCCTTCCTCCTTTTTTGCCTTTGCTTCTTAACTTGGCCTCCCTCAGCAAACATTATTTTGTATGAAAATTTCGTTAGTAAGCAGTTAAGCAACTACTCCATCCATTTCAGTTTATCTGAGTAATAATTTTCTTAATTCGGTTAGAAAAAATGACAACTTTTTTTAAAGTAATTTAACTTAATTTTTTATTTTATTCTTAATGAATTTTTTTTATAATTACATAAATATTAGCATATTTAAGACCACAAATTTTTAAAGTATTATACAGCTACAAAAATTTATGATATATTTTAAATCACAAATTTTAAAATGTTCATTTCTTTCTTAAATTTTATGCAAATAAACTATATGTCACATAAATAAAACGAGTGGGTATATATTTCCTATTGGTTTGATATTTAATCATCTATAGAAATCTTTTTTTTATTTTTTAAGTCCAATGTACAATTAAACATCATCGGATAAATGAAACGCTATACATTATTTTTTTTTAAACAACCCTAAGAAAATGAACATTGATCTACGATTTTCCGGAGTAGAACACCTGACTTATCTACAAAGAAAATCAGTCAATTTCTCAGATATTGTAAAAACTGATTTCTATCTCACTTAATTCTCTTTTACGTGTAGTTTATGGTTGAATAAAACAGTTTATTCAAGAGAGGATTAATTGTTCTAACTGAAAAGACTTCTTTTATATATTTCGTATACCCCATAAAGTAGGTAATAATTAAGTAAACAACTTGTTAAATAAATAGACCACAAAAATAAATGTAACTTTTATAAAGCCTTACCACATGAGCAATGCCTTTTAAAATATTAAAAGAAATGAGCCACGCCTTACGTGTCCTGTCTTTATTCTCTTCAACAACTCCACTTGTATACTTCCTCCTATTCTTCCTAGCTAGTTCCTTCCCCACGCCACCCCCAAACCCCCCGGAAACAAAAAACTCCCCAATCCCAACAACTATATATAGACACACGGACACAGACACAGACACACAAAATATCAAAAAAAGTATCTCCTATAGCTATATACAGTAGCAGTTTACATCTTTTCCAATTAAGAAGAATTATCATATCTTCAATTGATCTTTAGCTTGTTCTTATCTTCATCTTTTCAACATGAATAGCTACAACCAAAACCAGGCTCAAGGTGCGCTTAATTTTCCCCTATAATATAATTTATGTTCTTATATATGTTTGTTTGATGAAGATTATAATATATTTTCTTTTTGGATATTTGCAGCAACCACGTACCCTCAACAGCAGCAACCACAGGGAGGTGCTTTAGTGGCTCCACCACCACCGGCTGGTTATCCAACCAGAGATGTTGAAGGTGATTCCTCTGTTCCTGTCACTACTCAATCCAGAGGTGATGGCTTCTGGAAAGGCTGGTTAGTTTTCTCTAAACACACCCCCCCCCCCCCAATTTTATTTTTCTGTTTTTATCTTGTATCCGTTAATGAAATTTGTTTGGTTTCCAATACTCATAAATAAATAATTAAGGATACCTTAAAGTTGAATAAATTTAAAGAAGAAAACCCTTGTAGAGGAGTCAAGATAAAATCATCTTTTGCATGTGCTTAATTTTTCCATAATGTGAATAATTGGGTTATGTGATACAAAAGTTTTTGAATTGTCGGGAAGATTAATTGTTTAATGTCCATTACAAATGTTCTTTTTAGTTATGCGCCTTTTTTCACAGAAGATTGTTAAATAAAATACAAATGATTAGTAAATTAGGAAAAGGATAATCTGGTGGATAAAGCATCTCGCTTTCACGGGCCGCACCCTAAGGGATGTGTCGGAGGCAGCTTACCCTTATGCATGTATTAATGGCTGATTTTACAATTCAAACACGTGACCTATAGGGCCGCATCCCAAGAAGAGATAATATAGGCAGCTTACCCTTATGCGATTCTATGACTCGAACATGTGGAGATATGGAGATAATTTGACCGTTGTTCCAAAGCTTCCCCTCAATTAGTAAATTAGACACAAAATATTTTTATCAAATGATTTCTATCTATTCAAATTGCAACTAACCATAGATCATTTTCCTCGAAATTGCTCAATCTATAGTCCTTTCTTTTGCAAGAAGGCTTTTCCACAATGAGGTCAAAGGAAGAAGATAAGAAATGATTCATATTCTCTTTTCATGTCAACAACCCTATCTTGAATCAAAAGATCTTTATATTATGCACCAAGTTGATTTTCACGGGCGATTAAAGTAATAGAGCTTTAGCCAGAGGGAAAGCAGAATTATTAGTATTATGTCATTTTCAACTATTAAAGCCCAGGGGAAAGCTTATTTCTTAAGTCTCTCTTTCCTTTCTCTCTTAATTCTGATTGATTAGCTTTTTTCTTCGCACAGCTTGTAATGTAGTGCTAACTTTTTTTGTGCGTTTGTTGCAGTTGTGCTGCCTTGTGTTGCTGCTGTGTCTTGGATGCTTGTTTTTAACGAGTGACGCCAGCTTAATTCCCTCTGTGTGGATTTACGTTTATTCGTTGTAACGTTATGTTTATAAATATCCTTGTTGGCTTTTCCAAATTTCTTGATGATGTAAAAGAGGGTGCGATTTGTATTTTGGAATTTGATTCTATATTCCTTTGATGACATTCGTTAAACATATGTGTTTGAGATATTGTTAATTAATTAATATTCTTGGTTGTTTAGTGCTCAACTGCTTGCCAATTGTCTTAATTGTCACGTCATTGTGATTGTCACAAAAGGGATATTGCCACCTCTTGATAGCAACTGGTTAGGTCAAGTAGGCCAATTGGCCAAACGAAAATGTGTCACGCATTTTATGCTTAATTTAATCAGCCCATACTGGTGATTTTAGAGCGATTTGATTAGAAGGATTGAAACAATAGATAAGTATAAAATTGTATCAGATAATATGAAGTTTGGCTAGAGGTATAAGAAAAATTAATTACTGTATAACTTTGTATACGGGTGAAACCGGGGATAACATATACCCCGATTTCCCGGTGGGTCAAACGAAGCAAGGGTATGATTACACGGGATCGGAGTTGAAGCTGAGAACTTCTTGTACCAAGGCCCGAACAAAATCCTCGCCATCGGACTTGATAAAACGACGCACCCCGAACCTGAGATGGGTTCTGAGACTTCGGGAAGCGCATGAACGGTTGCACACAACTAACGGAGGGCCATGATATCCACGTCCAACCGGATACCACGGCGCAAATCTCGCCCAATGTCGGTAACGGATCAGTAATTAACGAGAAAGAAAGATTTTTACCTTTTTTTTAGACTTGAACTAGGGGTGAAACTCTCCTACTATATAAAAGGAAAGCTTTTATTTCAATAGGACACATTCATACAAACTTATTTCTCTGCTTTCTAGCTATAGCAAAGTCTTTACTTTACTTTTGTTCTTTGTTCTTAATTGGCTTCGAACCTAGGATCCAACCGAGGGCAGAAACTATTGCCAATCCAAGTTCGAGTTAGGCCATAACGTTACGACTGGTTTGATTATTCATCGTGTCTTTAACTCATTTATCTAATATTCTTGATCATTTGTGTTGAATCAATCCACATATCTTTAAAACCGCGTATAAATTCAATTGTTATCTGTTTTAAAGGTAAACAAACTTATGAGACGTTTTTGTTCTTTTTTTCTTTTTCTTTCATATACCTTATACAACATATGGTATGGCATATAAAGAAAATATTTCCTGTAGTATTTGACTAGCGGTATTAAACTAAATAATTAATATTTTATTAAGTTATGTGAAAATAGTTTATGCAGGATTGAATGAGGAATAAGAATATGCTCTACTAATACGAATAAGTTATTTGATATAATACTCAAAATTTGAAATAAGTTAAAGCAAATTTAAGTGAAAACAAGTGTTTTAAAAGGACGTGTTTAAAATAGTAAGCATGACTGATTATTTGTAAAGGCAACTCATAGCTTTTAATGACCAATATGTCACAAGTAAAATATCACTCATTAAAAAATTATAAAGACAAATGCGACAAGTATACTGGTAAAGAAAAACTTAACTAAATGATAAGGCCAAACCGCCAAAACATTTGCAAAGCTAACCTCAGATTTTTTTAAAACCAACATAAATGAAAACTCCGGATTTTAAATATGCTTATGGAAAAGGGAATGAGTTTAGAACGAAATACAAATAGTTGCACATAACTTCAGAATGGAATCAAATGCTTACAAAATAATTTTAATACTAGAATAGACTCAAATAGACTAAAAACAATTAGGTACTAACTTTCAGCAAATCTAGAATAGCTTAGCCCTTTTAATAGTTACCACTAACATGTCAAACCTTTTATAAGTTTGAGCATTGAGTTACAAAAGACTCGGTTTACTTTAATAGTCCAACTACTCATAAGTAATAAAGATTGGCAAAGAAAATATAAGTTTACTATATATTACTTATATGCAATAGCTAGCTGTAAGATTGGAATTGACATCTAATCATATAAGTAAAACATTCAAAGAAGCATTTAGCACACAATATCCCCATCCCAAGCAGTGATCTCTTCGTCACTATTTCAAAGTAGTTCGCCCCCTATTTAGCACACAATATCCCCATCCCAAGCAGTATTCTCTCACTGTTACACAGAGAGAGTCTATGACACTTATTGAATACCGTCGTGCTGTACTCAGCCCTTAGGGGCTCCTCTTCAGGGTTCGCTTACTTTACATATTTCAGGATGAGGTGTGGTTCGTGATGAACGAATGAGGCTAGGATGACTCTCTTTCCGAGGTGTATGGTGAGGCACCACTTCTATTCCGTGGTAACTGTCACGTTGATCTTACTTTCTTTGGTTGGGGTTATCCCAAGTCTTTATTTTATTCTCATTTCTTAAAGATTCCATAGACTATTAGTATTCTTTTGGGATTGTAATTGATGGTTATTCACATAGCATGAAATGAAAGAGATATTGTTATCCTTATGTATTTCCAGTTATTGAAAATGAAGTATTTAAAGATTATGTATGATTTTAATTATTTAAAATTATTATGTTAAAAAAGCTTCTGCATGCATCTATTGGGCATATAGATGGATATTCTAGTATGGGTTAGTCACCCGAGTTAGGTAGTGTGTCGGGTGCCGGTCATGTAGTTTTGGGTCATGACAAATTTGATATCATAGCATTAGGTTCTAATTTGAGTCATAGGCAGCTATGGAATCGTGTCCAACGGAGTTATCTTTATTGGTGTGTTGTGCACCACACCCATATCGGGAAGTTTACATGGACATTGTAGGATTGTCTCGTTCCTTTCTTCCTACTCTAGATCGTACGTTAAAGCTTGAACAAAGGAGAAAATTATCGTTTTGTATCAAAATTCCGACGTGATTTACGAAGGAGAGTGTTGAGTAAGTAATGGCCCTATCTACTAAAGGATTATCCAAGAAAGTGTTTGGTGACTCTTAATTTGAACATAATGGCCAAGATTGGGAATGAAATAAATTGGGTTCAAATCGAATGTTGCTATAATGAATTGTAGTTGTTAGCCAAGAGCTAATGACTTTTTGAAGGAAGATAAGACGAGAAACCAATTGATCGTTGTTGTGATGTATCGGAAATGGTAAAACGTTTGTGCTACCGAAAAGAATAACCGCACCTTGGGAGGGCATGATCCTAGTATATAGTTGGAATTGCTCGAGGAGAAGGATAGTCATGTGATATGATGGCTACCATCATGAAAGACAAGTATAATATAAAGAATTAAAGTTCAGTCGGGTAAATATCATAGTTTCGAGTTAACTAAAGGAGTTCATATCCCAAGATTTTTATGATTGGATATTGAAAATTGATGTGGATAAGGTGGATACTTGATATGAAAGGTTGTAGTAAATATCATGTCACATGAGCTAGCAAACGACATATGTAGAGTATCAAAGTGCATTTTCATGTGATCAAGGCAACCTGAATGACATTAATTATTAATAACGAATGTGGATATACATGGCAATAATGTAAAGAAGCTTGAATGAATAAGTGAAATACGTGCTAAGGTGCAAAGTGTACAAAAGGCATAACCTTTAAGGTTGAAGGAGTAACAAGAATTGTCTAGAAAGGCAAGTCATCATGAATGGGCAACATTAAACTTGTTTAGACGAGGTATATCTCATTTTAATATAAATATATTCATGAAAGATAAAGTTTATGAGAATATTCCCTAGAACCCTCGTAAGTGAGCCAATAGAGCAGTTGAATATCCATTGATGGAAAAAAAATAGGAAATGTAAAGGGGTTAAATGTATTGAATAATGTACGAGGTAAGGTTAATACTTTTGATGGGTTGTAAATATTACATTAACGAGTTAAATCTAAAGAGTTAGAGAACAATAGTGGTACTGGAGGCCGAAGGATTTCAAATGTTTCAAAGATATGTGATTATGTCTCATGCATCCTAAGGATGTTATGTTAGGAATGAGGGTAAAGAGTACCTTATTAGAAACAAAGGTGCTCATTATGTAGCCACATGTTAAATTTCATGGGTAGTAGGGTATGCTCCGAAAATTTGCATATGTGGACGTGGTTTGAAAATCTATATGGAATCTAAAGATAGATCCTTAGTGTCTTGAATTTATTATTGTGAGAACAAGACTTACTATAAAATGTTGCACGAAGATGGTATACAATTTTTTTGTGAAGAACTCGTACTTGTTAAAAGTGGTTGGGCATGGACTTAGAGGTCTAATGGAGTCGTACTTATGGAACATATTCATTTGAGCACAGACCATAGAGTACGACGTAAGAGGGATGCAAGGATAATACATATATACATAAAAAGTAATGTGTTAATCATGTTATTATGATACGGGAAGAGGAGGATGACACTTACCAACATCACTTGTGGTTAAGAAGTGTGGTGGCACTTAAAAAGTGAAGGAACCAAGAGAGCTCTGATGAGCATAGCGATTCCATTCTATTATCAGAATTAGAAGGAAATATAAGTGTGATGATGAGGATATGAGTCAAGTTTTGTCGGAAGTGGAAACTGTAAGATGAGATTCCTAGTTGGGAACTAAATGACCATTAACACCGGGGTAGATATGTAAGTGTACAAGACAAGTTTACTTGTGGTATAAAGACTTTGTAAAGTATGCATACGATAGGTAAAGGCTTGAGAAGCGACTTACTCCTAAGTGGGGGAGAGTCAGGCATTTAATTTCTTCGTAAGGTGATGGGGTAAAAGAAAAATCTTCAAGAAGAATACAAAGTATAAGAGCAATGAAGGATGTTGCACTGGGGCTACGAGTTTGTTGTAAATGAAAAAGGTATGGTCCATTTGTTAGGGAAGTTAAAGAGATAGATCGCCATTGTTTAGACAAGTTGTTAATGAACGAACAAATGGTTCGAATGATTTCTAGAAGTTTGGATTAGGTATGAGTCGACTTGAGTACTTGAATACCAGCTCCAAAAGATATAAAAAAAAGTTATATATGCACACTTCGCGCGAGAGGATATGGGGAAAGACTTTTTTCTAGTGTATTTACTAAATAATATATGGATGATGTAAGCTAGGAGATGGTCCTTAAGTGAAAGAAACGATACTAAAAGAGAGTGCTAATCTTTAAAGAATATGAGTATCATCGAGATTGCATCAATAACCAAGTGTTGAAGGTCTACGAGTTGTGGTAATTTTGTAATAATAAGAATTTCTAAAAGAAACAAAACGAAAAGACAGACTTTGGTATTAAAAAATCGATAGTCAGGGCATGTCACAATCTTGGTAATAGTGGAAATGAATATTTTTTTACGAAGTGAATTTATTAGTTATGTGAGTAGTAAGTTGAGATTTGAAGGCTCTCCAATTGTGATCGCCATAAAGATGAGGAGATAAACTACATGTCATGAGTACCAATAGGGTAAGATAACATCATGCAAGACTTATAGAGGAATGAATAAATGTACTAGACCGATACAGATGATTTTAAGTTGAAAGAGTCTTGATGGATGGATAGTGTTGGGGAATAACATATGTAAGATGAGGCATGATGTTAAAATGCTGCTTATGAGAATGATTAGAAAATAGAATCTTCACCCATTATAAAAAATTCTTATGTATGAATTTGTTCAAAAAGTTTGAAAATAGAGAATATAGGGATGAAAATAAATGTATAACATATCAAGAATAAAGTTATTATTTGAATGAACATCGCCAAAAATGTGTGTTAGTGTCACGACCTAAAATCCCAACCTATAGTGATGGCGCCTATCGAGGTACTAGGCAAGCCGACATTTAAAATATTTCCAACACTTTTAACAGAAAATGAATGAAAGTAGTTTAAACGATAAAAGTTCTCATAAACGGGATAGAAACCCAAAACACAACGCGGAAGTTCCCAACTATCGGGGTGTCACAGAGTACATGAGCATCTATACATCACAAGTCTGGAAAATAATGTCTATGATAGTCTAAAACTAAATACAATATGTGAAAAGATAGGGAAGGATAGAAAAAGGTCTGGGAAATGCCAAGCAGCTACCTCGATAGTCTCCGAAAATCCGAACTCCACAACTCAGCAACCGCCGTGACCAGAAGCACCCGGATCTGCACACAAGGTGCAGGATGTAGCGTGAGTACAACCAACTCAATAAGTAATAAATCTAACCTTTGGATTGAAAGGTAGTGACAAACTCAGTAGGTACAGTTCAACATAGAAATAACAGTACAGGAATGTAGGCATGCTTCTAAGTTCAACAATTAAACTCAATTCTGAATGATATGAGGAGTATGACCTCACTACATCTACATGCCAACACAGATGTTGTATGCAATGCACCACACTGAAAGTCTCGTGTACTCACACTCTTAGAATACTCAATCGCTCAGTATTGTATATGGCCAATCCAGACCAGGGAAGATCCATCCCATATATATATATATATATATATATATATATATATACAGTAAGTCACTTAGTACTGTATAAGGCCAATCCAGCCCAGGGGAGAATCCATCCCCGAATATAAATGATTCGGATAAGATCCATATCCAGGGAAGATCCATCCCTCAAAATAATCAGATGCGCTCTTTGGAGTGTGTACAAACTCCGGAGGGGCTCCTTCATCCCGAGTGCTATAATAGGCCAGATCCAGGCATAAATCAATAAACATGTTGCGGCGTGCAGTCCGATCCCATATTGTCACTTTTAATCAGGCCCTCGGCCTCACTCAGTCACCAATCTCTCTAGTCTCTCTCTCTCTCGGGCTCACAATCTCGTGAAACTAGCCCAAATGATATTATGACATAGTAATAAATAGCAACAGAAACTGAGAAATAATATGTAATGAATAAATATGACTGAGTACGAAATATCAATGTAATCAATAAGTCAACAGCAAGAAAACGACCACTATGGGTCTCAACAGTACCAGCAATTGCCTAAACATGATTTCTAGCATGATTGACAGCTCAATTACTTTATCACATGATGAAAATACGGATATCAACAAGATTAATCCACTATACAGTTTCATGGAAACGACCAGGTCACAGTCCGTACGGTGCACGCCCATACACCCGTCATTTAGCATGTGTGTCACCTCAACACCAATCGTATAACACATAACTCAGGGTTTTAAACCCTCAAAGCCAAGTTTAGAAGTGTTACTTACCTCAATCCGAGCAAATCTCTACTCCAACACACCTTTGCCTTGCGAAACAACCTCAGAATGACTCGAATCTTGCCATAAACAATTCAATATAATCAATACGGGCTAAAGGAATCGATTCCAGAAGAAAAATACTAGGTTATTAATCAAAAGTCAAAAATCGACTCAAAAGCTGGCCTCGGGCCCACGTCTCGAAATTTGTTAAAAGTCACAAAACCCGAAATCCCATTCAACCACGAGTCCAACTATACTAAAATTATCAAAATCCAACACCAAATCGTCACCCACATTCCCAAATCAAACTCTCTAAATCCCTTGCCTCAAACTCTCAATTTACACCTTAAATATACACCAACTAGGTGGAAAACTCCATGGGAAAGCAAGATTATTGATCAAATATGAGCACAAGGGACTTACCTCAAGAATCCCCTCGAAAACCCTCTCAAGAATCGCCCAAACTCGTGCTTACAATGTTTGAAATGAAGCCAAAATCACGAACCCTTGTTTTAATAATCTGCTCAGGCTTTCCGCTTCTGCGAACACTTAACCGCATCAGCGGCGTCACAGAAGCGACATCACACACGCATCTATGGCTCATTCCACTCCTGCGGTCCCTCACTCCGCTTCTGCGGTCTCGCTTCTTGTCATGACCCAAAAATCCCACCACATGCGTCGTGATGGCACCTAGTCTCTAAGACTAGATAAGCCGATTACAATTATATTTCGAGCCAATTTTTGTTTTAACATATAATTTAATACAAGTGTCGAAACCAACAACGGAAATAATAATAACAACCTCTCAAAACTGGTAATACTGAGTCACAAACTCTAACTGAATACATACAATGATCTCAAGGATCGAATATACAATATTGTTCGAATAAGAGTTGATAGTACAATAAAATGGAAAGACTCCAAGGGACTGCGACAACCAAGCAACTCTACCTTGAATCCTTGCGATCACACTCTAATCTCTACCCGAATCCGATATCTCAAATAAATGGCTCTGCACAAAAATGTGTAGAAGTGTAGTATGAGTACACCACAATCGGTACCCAGTAAGTATCAAGACTAACCTCAGTGGAGTAGTGATGAGATGCAGTCAAGACACTCACTAGTCAAATAACATGTGCAATATAGCATACAAAAATAATAAAAAAATAAGTAGCAGTGATAGCAACAACAACCAACTAGTGATATAAACAGCAAGGAAGCAAGAACACCATAAATTTTTCCCAAACGAGTAATGAACACATCACAATCAATTAATCAAGTCCTTCAAAATATACATCTTTTATCTATAAGTTTTTCGAATAGAAATCCTTTCAATTAAATATCTTATGAATATAATTCTTTCAAATAAATATCTCCGAATATAATTCTTCAAATAAAATATTTCGAATATAATTGTTTCAAATAAAATCTTTCGAATATAATTCCTTCAAATAAAATCGTTCGAAAATAAATTCATTTCAAGTAAAAATTTTCAAATATAATTCTTACAAATAAATCTTGCGAACATAATTCGTTCAAATAAATATCTTCGAATATAATTCTTAAAAATAATCTTTCGAATATAATTCCTTTCAAGTAAAAGTCACCATGTGATGCCTCATTTCATAATCACAAAAATTATGGGTCTCAGCCCACTTTCATATTTTTATGGCACCTCGTGCCCATATCTCTATCACAACCGCACGAACAACTCACGCGGCAGAATATAAAATAATATAATGAAATGACTGAGGAGGGAACAACACAACAAATAGAGGTAAACAACAAGAGCACTCCCGAGGTACCGCCTCGTAGTCCCAAAAGTAAATATGCAATACAGGGGGGTCTCCCAAAGAACCACCTTGTAGTCCCAAAAGTAAATATGCAATATAGGAGGATCTCCCGAGGAACCACCTCGTAGTCCCAAAAGTAAATATGCAATACAGGGGGATCTCCCGTGGAACCGCCTCATAGTCCCAAAAGTAAATATGCAATACAGGGGAATCTCTCGATAAACCGCCTCGTAGTCCCAGAAGTAAATATGTAATACAGAGAGATCTCCCGAGGAATCGCCTCGTAGTCCCAAAGTAAATATGCAATCGCAAAGATGGAAAAATTACTCAGCAAGAATGACCACTTCTTAAATCCAAATTTTCGATAAATATAATAATGTCTCAATTTAATCTTATTTAATAAATTATTTGCAGATGGAAAAATCTATAATGTAATAATTTCTAGGAAATGTCAACTCAACAAGCACACAAAATTCACATGAAAATCAAAGTAGCAATCACACCAAATTATCATATAAAATAAATTTGACAACCAAATAATGAGACATGACAAATAAAAATTAATAAGTTCCAGCAATTTCCAATGTAATACATTAAAATGCCTAAGACTTTAAACCAATAAAATTTGCACAAATATAAGCCCGAGTACGTACTCATCACCTCACGTACACGGATTTCACATTACACAAATGGCACATACGACTCAATGCCTAAAGCGTAATTCCCCCACTCAAGGTTAGGCAAGATACTTACTTTTTTGAATTTATGTTGATATGCCAAAATAGTCTTCTTGCTTGAATTGACCTCAAGACAGCTCAAATCTATCCAAATTAATTGTATAACTTCATTAAAATTCATCGAAAATAATTATAAAACTTCAACTTAAAATTTTATTCTACAACGTCAACGCGGGGTCCGCCTCTCGTAACCTGACAGAAGTTTTAGGAAATCCGAACAACCATTCCGATACGAGTTCAACCATACCAATTTTATCGAATTCTGATAACGAATCAACTTCCAAATCCTCAATTTAAGGTATATAAAATTTCTACCATTCTCAACCCAATTCACTAATTTGATGATAAAAACAATAATAGATTCATGTATTTTAACCAAAATCGAGTTAGGAATTCTTACCCCAATGTTTTCCTTGAAAGACTCTCTAAAACTCGCCTCACCAGAGCTTCCTTCATTCAAAAATGGAAGAATGAGATGAAGTCTCATTTTTGGACTTTATTCTGCTGCCCAGGGGTTTGTTCTTCGCGTTCGCGACCCTCCTCTCGCGTTCGCGATGAACAAATTTCTCAACAACCATTTCCAAACTATTTTCCGACATCGTCTAGTAGAATAGTCATAAAATTTGGTACAGAACTCCAAATGACAAATGGTTTAACTCTCTGAAAACTATAAATCAAGGGCTAAAACTTTAATGTTTTGATCATTTCCCAATTATTTATAAATTGTGAGATATAAGCTTCCAAAGTCAGCCTTGTGCAACAAAAATTTCTTCTTCGCGATTTTCAAACTCTTCCCGGACAGCCTATAGTGTATCCATCATAACCTTTTATACACAACTCCAAATTCCAAACTGTTTGATTTTCGGAATACTAGACACAAAGGGCTACAACTTTCATTTTTAAATCATCTCCAAATTCCTTATAGATTGCAAGATATAAGCTTCCAAAATTGGGTGACGGACAACATGATTTCCTTCTTCGCAAACGCGAGAGTCTCTTCACGAACGCGAAGAACAAAATCCCAGAAGCCAAAACCTTCTTCGCGAACGGGAGAGACACCTCGCGAGCGCGGAGAACAACACCAGACATCAGAAAACCAGCATCCAATGTAGCCCAAAATGATCTGAAACACACCCGAGGCCCCCGGGACCCTAACCAAATATACCAACAAGTCCCAAAATATATTACGGACCTACTCGAGGCCTCAAATCACATACAACCACATCGAAACGACGAATCGCACCTCAATTCAAACTTAATTAAACTAAGAGTTCCCAACTTCTACATTCGATGTCGAAACCTAAAATGTCAAGTCCGATTGACTTTAAATTTTGCACACAAGTCATAAATGACATAACGGGCCTATTCCAATTTCCAGAATCGGATTCTGACCCCGATTTCAAAAAGTCAACTCCCCGGTCAAACTTCCAAACCTTCAATTTCTTAATTTCGCCATTTCAAGCCAAATTCAATTACGGACTTCACAATAAATACCCACACACAGTCATAAGTCCGAAATTACCATACGAAGCTATAGGAATCATCGAAATTCTATTACGGAGTCGTTTGCTCAAAAGGCAAACTCCGGTCAACTCTTTTTTTGTTTAAGCTTCAAAAATAAGAATTGTTCTTTCAATTTATTCCCGAATCATCCGAAAATCAAACTTGCTCACACACGCAAGTCATAATACACATCACAAAGCTGTTCGTTGTTGATACCCAATTTTGCCATCATATATTTTTCAAACAATATATATACTTTCAAAATATCATTTTGCATTATTATTTAATTTACACAAGCACTTCTTATAATTTCCCATAATTTTAGAGCTTTTAAATTAATTTTCTCTCATTTACATAAAAAATTCAGTAATTACCCTTTTAAATTATTTGTGATAACTTAATTACTTCAAATTATTATTTGCATCCCTAATGCATTTTTTAAATATTTTCACTTACTTTTTATATAATTACAATTATATTTTTAGGCTATTTGCATAAATTTGCAATAATAGCCTATATTTTGCATTCTTATTGCAATTGACATTTCATTTAGGGTCAAAATAATATTTTATATTTTTTATAGTCTTCTATTATTATTTAAAGTATTAATTTGCATAAGTATCATTTTATATATATTTATTTAGCTATTTTATTAAATTATTTCCCTTTTCATTTCTATTTAAAAGAGCTGGCCCAATTTTTAACTAATTTTCTGACCAAAAGGCCCAATACCCTAACCCAATAACCCATAGTCCAACACCAGCAACCCACCACCCATACCCATTTAATTAACCCGCCCTAATCCCTCTTTAAAATCCTGGCCGTTGATCTCTAAGATCAACGGCCCACAATCAACCTACCCTTTTAAACTACTCAACCCCAAACCCTAATCTCATTTCCCTCTAACCTGCCGCCCTGAAACCCTCCCCCTTCTCTGAAGAACTCTAATCGCCTCCTTCCTAAAACTCTCTGAATCCATCTGAAACATGGACTCTTTCCATGATCTACTTACCTTATTTGTATTATCTCGTTACCATTCACCTGTTCGTGTTGTTACTTAGTACTTGCCCGATTTTGGCAAGAACTACCTCTTTGAATCAAGTGTAATCATCCTCAACCTACAAGATTCAGATAAAAATCCATCTGTATACACTCTCAACAGGATCATGTGGATTCGATTCACCGAGATTCTTGGCTAATTGTTTGACCAATTGCCAACTAGGGTTTGTCCGATTTCCTTTTTACCTATTTCTACTCGGAATAGGCTATACATGTGACTTTCCTTGTTCCTGCTTAAATTTGAATGATTTTCTTTCCCTATTTGTGTTTAATTGATTGTTTTCCATATTTGTTCTTCCAATTTCTTTCACTATATAAACCCCTCCCAAGTTCCCTTTAAGACAGACTTTGAAATCGATTTTCTTCAATAAATTGGGGTTTTGCTACTCTCTTGCTCAGTATTCTGTATTGGCCAGCTGAAAGCCAAGGCCATTAACACCTTGTTACTTATCCTATTCTTGGTGCGAGCATTTCCCTGAGTTCATCGAAGCTCTTGGTAACTTTGACGCATTGGGATTCTAGGTTTTCTGTGGAAGTTCACTCTTTACTGTTCTTCGCTTAAATTGTGAGTTACTACACTTTGTAATTTCATTCCTATGTATCTATGATTTGCATATGTTTTCACTCCTGAAGTTCGTCAGTTTAATATGTTTTTCTGGGCTGTTTTATGTGCAATTCTGTTTGCTTTCTTCAATTTTTTTAGGTCTCTTTAACTTTTAGCTTCAAGCATGCCTAAACCTGGTTCTATTAAGTAGATATTTTCCAAATCTGACTAGTTCATGTGTTAAGAATTACTACTGTTGGGGACCTTTACACTTGTTAGCATCTCTTGGTTTTTAATTTTGCCTTAGGCCATCAATCTTGTTATTCAAATATGCTTTGCCTACATAATGTGTGTTATCTTTCGTTAGCTAGTCGATTGTGTTCAAAACCTGAGTATGTACACTCACTATATGGCACAAATATGTTTCCTATCCTATACTGAATTGCTGTGATGATATCCTGCCTATATAGCATGTTTGATCCTGTTAGTATGCCCTTTAGCATGTTTAACCCCCCCTGATTCACCAGTAGTTGTAATCTGCTTTTCTCATTCTTAGCCGGCTGAAAGCCAAGGCTACCTAAGTTCTATTATCGATCACCCTAGTGTGAGCACTGCTCGGGGTCCAATTGAGACCCCTGTGAACTCTGACACACTAGGGCTTGGTCCTTAGTCATTCCCTAAATCTCAAACTACTCATATCCATCCTATTACATCCTATTATTTGTCGTGTACCTGAATTGGCTGATTTAAATGATGCAACACTTGGTGTTATGGTTAAATAAATTGACTTTGGGCTCCTTTATGGATTTTGGGGTTGTGTGTTGCATATGGCCCATATTATAGGTCTGGGTACGCTGTGTGAGAGTTGTTGAAGGCCCAGACAATGCTGGGTATTTCATGTTGAGCCTACTGTGGGCCTATTATCACTGCTGTGTAACATTTATATTTTTACTCATTGTTGGGCATGTAATAACTTTTGTATAAGCAATTGGGGTGTTAGTAAAAAGGGGAAATGGGTAGAATTTAATATTTACATGCAAAATGGGTAGATAACATGCCTATAGGACTTGGTAATTTATTTGCTATATGTGTTGTTCGATTACATGTACACTTTAGAAATCACAACATTAGAAGAAGCGCACACACACACATTGTCTGCTTTCAAACCCTAAATGTTGCAATTATATTTATTGCTATGTGTTATTAGAGAACTTGCCTATAGGGATTAGTTTCTCATCGATGTTTCTGTCAATACTCATCGCCTACTAGAAATGATGCCATAGGATTGCAATTATTCTACTTGGCGTTGCGCCTAGAAATTATGCCTATAGGATTAAGATATGACGATAAAATAAGCTTTAAAGTGTTGTGCGTTAGAGATCCTGCCTATAGGAAATAATTGCTCGTTAATTGGTTAATACTAGACTACTCAAACATTGTTTCCTGAGCATCACTGTTAGGAAAACCTGGATAATTCTTGGACTTTTCCCAGCAGATTTTGTTATACTCAACTGCATAGATCACCTATGCATAACACATATAGGATTGGTAACTTAAAATCTTCAATAATCAGCTTGTAATGTCTGAATAATTTTGTCTATAAGCAATGTCCTGCATCTGAAATTGTCCGCATACTTTGACTCAAAAATCGCCTAGAAAGCATGTCTATAGATTTAAGATTCTGGATTCTGCAGCTTCCTAATTGACATATGTGTTTGCGTGCATTCGCTTCTTTAAGTGTGGAGGTCAATGTGAGCCCTCAATTGCTTTTATGTGAAGTCTTTATATGTTTTGTTTGTCGCCTAGTTTTGCATTTTTGAGCAGCCTAGATAAGGTTTAGAACCATCCAAATATAGGTCCAAAACCTCCTGGACCATAGGTATTGGACGGGTAGTGCACGTGTAGGGCATGACTTAGAATTGAATTAGAGCGCTCTTAAGTAAACAACTTTAACATATTAATCGGGTAGCAGGAGATGATAGTCTCTGCCCGCTGGATAATATGAGTAACACCCTATCTCAAGGGAGTTACGAAATATTATTTATGTTGCACGGGGTGATCCTTTTGGCTAAAAAACTTAGGACCCCCCCCCTTCCTTTCTTTTCTATTAGAATGGAAAAATAATTGTACCTCTCTATTCAAGATCTCTTTGTAATAAAATTCTTAGATTTTGTGCTCTCTTTGCTTACTTGATCACATAGACTAATCCATATAATTTAAGTTCGGCCGGGACCCACAGTTGTGGACCTCGAGGAGTGCCTAACACCTTCTCTTTGAGGTAACTTGAGCCCTTACCCAATCTTTGGTGGCGTTGACCAGTTAAACATGAGTCATTTGCAAATAGGTTTCCTAACGCACGTTAAAACGCGTTAGGTGGCGACTCTCCTCTTTTAATACCTCCTTTAAAAGGGGCGCGACAACATGGCGACTCTGCTGGGGATTTACACTTAGGCTCTTACCATAGCGAATTTGGCTTATATGGATTAGTCTTCTTTGATATAAACGTGCTTCCCTTTTCCATTTTTATTTTCTACTACATGCACATCCCTCTCCCATTTTCCTTTTACTTGTTTAAATTCGTTGTAATATGCACACCCCTTCCCTGCTCCACCTTCCTTTGCTTAAATTGGTTATAACATGCATATCCCTTTCCTATTCACCTTTATTTGCTCTAAACTGCTCTTCATTTATTTAAAGATTGCTACATCATGTCTCTCCCACCCCTACTCCCTTGCTTACTTTATTACATTCCCTATATTCTATGAACTAACATCTTCCTTTGTCTTTCTTATTATGTCTTTTATGTTTTACCTTAATACTGTATTTATTGCTTTTACATATTTATCATGCAAATACTTGAAAACGTGTTATTATCTTTGCATAAAGCATACTCCACATCATATTCCACTCGTGCCCGATTAATAACATAGAGGCAATTGAGGAGTGTCCACGCTCTTCAAAAATTACCCTTTTAAATTGGAAAGGCTTACTTGCGATAAACTAGTCGATCAACGGTGTAGTCGACGGTCTCGTGCCTTTCAACATAGGAAAAACATGATAACCTGAAGCTTAGAAATTAATATAATAGCCTAATCACTACCTCGATCATGGATAATTTCGCGGTGCACGCACATGAGCTCAATCCCCTCACATGTGTGCCACCTATAGCACATAGCCAACACTAATGACTCAGGAAACTAGTGCTTCAACCAATTTTAGGTAAGATAATTACCTCAAACAAGCCAAAACCATAATCCAAAAATGCCTTCCCCATGAAACGACATCCCAACGGCTCGAATCTAGCCCAAAGCAACTCAAAAACATCAACTAATGCCATAGGAATCAAACCCACATGATAAAGGTCGAATCTTTAATCAAATAATCAAAGTCAACCAAAAAGTCAATCCAGGCCTACACCTTGGAACCCGAGAACACACACAAATTTCAATAACCCATTCGAATACATGACCAATCATTTACGTTTCATCCAAATCCGACTCCGAATGGATAATCAAAACCCAATTATTCACTTTAGAATAGTTTTGCCAAAACCCCCTAATTTCTCTTTTAGATTCATCGATCAAATGCCAAACTCGAAGATAGAACAATGAATAGTAATCAAAAACCAAATCAGGAACACTTACTGCAATCCAAGTGGTGAAAATCGCCTAAAACATTGCCCCAATCTTAGCTCCCAATATCAAAATAGGATAAAAATAAGTTTCAAGTCCATAAGTAGAACCTTATAACACTTCTCCAGGTAAACCCTTCACAATCGCGGGACCAACTTTGCGATCGCGAAGCACTAAATGAACACTGCCATAAAATACATCTCACGCCCCAAACTTGAAGAGGCATGGCCGGCACCCAGTGCCATACTCAGCCCGAGCGTATCACTCTATAACAATGAACTCTGGAGGGTTAACACTCAACTTAGGCCGATGAGGCCATATTCTGAATCATCAGAAAATAATGTCTACAACAAACAATACCAAACTAAACATCTATATATGGCTGGTAAAACCACAATACTGATATATATAAGCCACAATACTGTACAGGACTCGTCTACAAGCCTCTAGGGATAACTGAACTGTATCATGGTCGGGACAGTGCCTCCACCTACCCGTCAAACCTGTATATATAAAATGGACTCCAAGGTATAGACCTGGTAACTCCGAGGAAGTGCTTACCAACAAAGCTAATGTTTGACTTTGTCTACTAGGAAGGTCTATCCAGCTGTCTATCAGGACATGCAGGCATAAAATACAGCGTCCCCAGCAAAAGGGATGTCAGTATGACATAATGTACCAAGTATGTAAGGCAACAGAATAACTGAAAGCTGAAACTAAATTGATAATATAATAACTGAAAGTACTTTGGAGTCAAATATAATTTGAAGATATGATTACCTGCTGATACTAACTCATCTCTCTCTCTCAATATACTAAGTAAAATAGTTGCCCGGCCCTATAAGGCACGGTGTGTGTAACTGCTCTTCCATAGTAGGCTCGCTCATAGGCGCTCGGCCATACTAGGCTTTGTATCTCGGCTATTCTGGGCTCGCTCATAGGCGTTCGGCCACAGTAGGCTCGGTATATAATGTACCATCTGATCAGAGGTTGCCCAATAGGAGCCTGCCCATCGATTATAGCTCGGTGGTGGTGAAAATACTGTAATACTGTATATATAGACTCTCTGCTCTCTTGGCTTAAAAAATACAATACTAAACTGAATATGAAGTCCCAATAAGGGAGAATACTGTAACTTATAAGACTAGGATGATGTACATAAGTTATGAATACGAACTTCTCTTTATGTCTAGTTATCAAACGCATGTAGTTACAGGATCATACCAAAATAAAGAAAATGTTAAACATAACATACCTCAAGTCATCAATGCAACTCAACAACAAGCTTACGACAACTAGCGCACCAACCCTATAACAAAAAAATACATGTACAACTTAGATGGGCTTGTATATCACGTATCTCACACTATAACTCGATTCTAAAATAAAACGGGTAGCATTTTCCCTGATTTTACTGCTCCCTCAAGCCTACTATAGGCGAGACAACAACACAATACATCCAGCAACTCAAAAATAACTTAACTACAATTCAGGACCTTTAATACAACAAAAACCCATACATACCGTAACACACCCAATCAACTAGTTATTAATTAGCCTGAAATTGCAACGACGAGCGACCAGCCCACTACCCTACCACATGTGGCGTTTCTCCATGCCCTTTATCATTTTGAACTTCATAAATCAGCAGCACAATAGGCCAACACGAGTGGACTACAAAACAGCCCACTAAAAGTGAAATAAATCGAACTCACGACTTCCGATCACCGTCCCCTGAGTTCTAACTATTAGGAAATGAACTTATCAACATTCCTTGATATTTAAAAGCTTAAATACAGAAAGTAGGCATTTTTGTAACTATGAAGTACCTTCCAAAATTCAAACTACAAAGAAAAAGAGAGGCGATACCGCGCTACTTACATCGTAAGGATTGTTCAAATGTTATCGCTTCTTGATTTCGTACTCAAGATGTTAAACTTATTTTGAACCCTTGTAGAGAGCTTAAGGGTAAGTTTACGGGGGTTCTCTGGTCGTGTTCTCCGAAAAATGAAAAGAGAGAGACGATTTAAAACCTATATATATCAACTTTTGAAAAGTCAAAGAGGTGCTTGCTTGCCACCCTAGCATTGGCCCTTCTTCCGACGCTTATATCATTTTATCCGGATGTCGTATGAACAAACGGTTAAGAGCATTAGAAACTGAATTCCAAGACCTTCAATTTGGTATATAATATTTCCCAAAAAACCTCATATAACGCATGAGATGTATAGCTCAAAACGTTTCAGTGACACACCTACTTGTCACCTATGCAGTATGCGTAGTCTCGCGAAACTGCAACTATCTCTCTACTCCAATGTCATATCGATGAACGGTTTAATGCGTTAGAAACTAGACTCATAGATTATCAATTAGATACGTGGATCATCCCATAACTACAAAGTATATTAGTAGAAAGCTCAGCTACATTTGACCTAAGTTTCAGCACCTTTATGAATGTAACTTGTGATGACCTTTGCAAACTTTTGTTCCACAACTCGCTTGACGTCAAAACATAACACACGACTATGATATGACTAAATTAACTCATAGCATAACCTCCTTACCAAGTTAATCACCCTAGTCTCACCACAAAAGTACATGTTATAACATTCCCAACTAGTCGACTTTTGACGAGACATTCTTTCTTTAATTCGTTTAGCTTCTAAGCCTTCCAACCCTCTTGGTACTTGTTGTTCATGATCTTAAATATTTGTAACCTCCATGGTAACATGATTAACATACTTTATGTACCTTCAAAGATGATTTCATTTCTGAGCTTACATCAATTGACTTACGACGTACGAAAACATGGGATGTAATAATACACTTCGCGTTCATTTCACTTCTCTCGCAAATGTTATGGCCACAGAATACAGGCCTCCACGAACGGCATGAAAAACTCCCCCAGCTCCCACACTGAACCGCAATCTCGAACCGTCTCTTCGAACACGTTGCTCAAGCCCCTTAATCGAGAATGTGACCCTCCAATAGTGAATGCAAAGTGGAAAAATTACCCAGCTCCAACTTACACACCGCAATCGCGGTCATACTCTCGCGATCGTGAAGAAGTCACGCAACACAAGAAAATTTGAGAAACCAGCAATGCAACCATTAGAGAAAATGGTCTGAAACACACTCGAGACCCCTAGGACCCCGTCCGAACATACCAACGAGTCCCAAAACATAATGCAAACCTCTAAAGTTGTCCACTTGAGAGTACCGGTCTAAACCCTTCTAGAAACCTCACTCCAATATCAACTGTGCATGCATCATGTCAAACCTAGTATGGGTTAGAATATTGTCCACATGATAATCCACTAAGATAAGCCTTGTCCAAAGTCTGACGGGATTTCCATAATCCCAACGGACACCATCAGGTTATGTGCACTACTTTGAGAAAATATACCGGTATGTTGATCATTAATATATAAATAGTTAGATCCGGAGGAGGAAAGGGCTAACTCTATTTGTTTGCAGAAAATGAAGCACGAAGTCCCCAGGTTTGGCATAGTTCAAAACATCCCACCTTTGCTGCTTGATTGGTGGAAGAACCTCTCACCTAGTGACAAGAATCATGTGAAAAGGGTCTTTAGTACTTTACCTTCCTTATTGGACATTCGGCCAAATAGGGCATTGATTGAGGCCGCCACTATGTTTTGGGATGAGAAAAGAGTTGTCTTCCGCTTTGGTGACATAGAAATGACTCCTCTCGTAGAGGAAATAGGAGGCTTCGCTAAGCTGCCATGGGATAGTCCAGGTTTATTAGTACTAGAAAATCGCACTCCTCACGGTTTTATGAAAATGTTGGGTTTCAAGAAAAATGATGAGTTACTCTGTCTGAAGAAGTCATACATCCCATTTGAATTCCTTTACGAATGTTATGGGAATATCAAGTCATATCGCCTTCATCATGATGAACTTGCCATCACTTCCTTGGGTTGGACGCACCGCCGAGTTTTTGTGTTCATTATCTGTTTCTTGGGATTGCTGATATTTTTGATGAAATGGGGAAGGATCCACACTCGCTTAGCCCTGGTCGCTAGGACTCTAATGGAAGGAATCGAGGGACAAACTTACACTAACATTCCCATAATCTTGGCCAAAATGTATCGCGTTTTAGATCAATGCAAGTAAGGGTATGGACACTTCGAGGGTTGTAATCTGTTGTTGCAGGTTTGGTTATTAGAACATTTCTAGAGAGGTTAATATCGCCAAGAGCTTCTACGACGACTATTGAATGACTACATAGCTTACCATCATCCAAAGATAATGACATTTATCCTAGATAGGTTTGCGCAACCTGGAAGTGTTGTGAGATGGGTGCGTTTCTTCATAAATCTAATTGACGAAAAGGTACATTGGATGTTTGAATGGTTCCCTAGCAGTGAGTTCATCATCATATCAAGACAAAGTACTCATCTAATGTTGATCGGGTTAAGAGGGATCTATACTTATGCTCTTATAAGGATATCGAGGCAAGCGGGAAGAAAATAGGTTATACCTCGGGTTACCAACTTGGTCCAATACAAAGCAGATTTTAAAGGAAACATCATTTCGTACAAATTCGAGGCACGGCATATGTGGAATCAAAAAGTCATTGTGGAGAAAGATACTATCGAGCCAGACAGGTATCATACCGGCCATGTGTACTTCTACCCATCATGGTTGGTAGATGATATAGCGGGGGATGTCAAGCCAGGAATTAATCTGAAAAATAGGGCTATAGATGACGTTGCTGAAGCACAAGTCAAGTATAGGATGTTGCGCAAGAGGATCTTCGAGTCTGAAGCTAGGTATTTGAAACAACACAAAGTGGATATGCAAGCGATCAACGAATGGAGAGAAATTGCTACTAAATCAACAGAGAGATTGGAATATTTGGAGCAAGGGCTAATGGAACTTGAGGGAAAGATGAGAAAAAGACTCTCGGATTGTCAGAACACGGAAGGCAATGAAGGAAGGAATCTAGCAAGGGCTTACTTACTATTGGATATGCGCGACTTGGGGTATCTGATCGACGGATCCAAGAAGGCCAAGCATGGAGAAGGTCCTTCTGGGTCCAAATAGATTAGGTAACAATGTCTTTATTGCTTTCTAGATTCGTTCAAATTTTTTTATTGTAATAAGGCAAATGCCATTAGTGACTTTCTCATTATTGTCGTTTTAGTAAAGATTTGACTCATTTTCGCATTAATGAAATGACATAATTATTGGAATCAATTGTCTCCAAGTCTATGAGTGTCTTAGGCCTACCTCGGGCATAATGAGGTCCCTCAAATTAGGAAGCGAATTTATTAATTCTGCAACACATGTTCAATATCGCAAACATTCTTTTAATACTCCTTACTGACTTGGTTACCTTTTTGTTTTTTCTTTTCTTTTGTTTATTCCCATTCCCCAAGGTTGGTTCGTGCATACTAGCATCATCAGCATATCACACTAGATCTAGAGGTCCTCCACCTCCTCCTCCACCAAGTGATCCCAAGAATAAAGGAAAAGCAAAAATGGATGATATGAGTGGTATTAGAAAAGACAATGCTACCCACGCAAAGAACATTGAAACTTCAGATGGCCGGAGTACGGTAGCACATAATGATTTGGTCCTACGTCTGCAACAGAAAATCTTAGAGCTACAAGGGGAGCTTGAGCAGGTCCGGAACTTGGCAAACCTTTCCCTTACCCTAAACATCCCCGAAATCAACCAACAAAACACAAATGCCCAAAACCCGGTACCTCCCCAAAACACACAAAACCAAAATCTGCAAAATCCACTCGCGCCTCGTCAATACGCCACACCTCCTCAAAATCATAATCCTTCACCAGTACCTACCCCTCCATAACACCATCACCATCCGACTCAATATCCACAAACCACCACTTATCACACTCCTCAAAACGCACCAAAGCCTACCCCTGATCCCCAAGACTCAACCAATGACCACAATTATGCCCAGATTCCCGGAGTCCATCAAAGCAATCCCATATATGTGAAAACTTTACCCCATACCCCATAACAGACCCTATATATACCTGAATTTGTCGAGAAGGACATGTTCATCAAGAACATGGCGGAAGAACTCAAGAAGCGTACTGGGAGATTTCAAAGTGTCGAAGGTGGCAAAGGCATTGAGGGTTTGAATTATGAGGATTTGTGTATTCAGCCAGATGTAGAACTGCCAGAGGGTTACAAACCTCCTAAGTTCAAAATGTTCGACGGTACTGGTGGTCCGACGGTGCATTTGAGAACGTATTTGGACAAACTTATAGGGGTTGGAAAGGATGAACGAATCTATATGAAGTGGGTTAATTAGGTGAGCATGGAATCAGATTTCATAGATCGGTTCAGGTTTAACACAGAAAATGCACCAAGCGTTTT
Organism: Nicotiana tabacum; assembly: GCF_000715075.1. Classification (NCBI taxonomy): domain Eukaryota; kingdom Viridiplantae; phylum Streptophyta; class Magnoliopsida; order Solanales; family Solanaceae; genus Nicotiana; species Nicotiana tabacum. The sequence goes on from NC_134092.1 coordinate 40,055,982, forward strand.
CTACATTCAGAATCTCAAGAAGAAACCAACGGGAACTTTCTGTGAGTATGCTACTCGGTGGAGGTCTGAAGCTGCAAAAGTAAGGCCGGCACTTGAAGAAGAACAGATGAATAAGTTCTTCGTCAGAGCTTAGGACCCGCAATACTATGAAAGATTGATGGTTATTAAAAACCATAAATTTTCTGATATCATCAAGTTGTGAGAAAGAATAGAAGAAGGGATCAAAAGCGGAATGGTGACAAACTTTGAAGCACTCCAAGCCACAAATAAAGATTTGCAGTTAGGAGGTATCTCCAAGAAGAAAGAAGTGGGTGCAGTAATAGTAGCCCAAGGTCCAAAGTCTCCTCTCACATACCAAACACCTCCACCCATATATTAGCCTTCACCTCCCAGATACCAATAACCTACCGCCACGTACCATACCTATAACACTCAACTAGCATACTACTACTCACCACCAGCCCGCCAAAATTACCAAAAACCAAGACCAAATTTCGACCGCAGACCACCCAGACAATACACTCAAATTGTTGAACCCATAGACCAACTATACGAGAGTCTAAAGGTTGCCGGTTATGTCACTCACATTCTCGCTATTGCTATAGAAAACTCTTCCCAGTGGATTAACCCAAATAAGACATGTGCCTATCACTCAGGCATGAAGGGTCATACTATTGATGAGTGTCGTACTTTGAAGGATAAGATTTAGACATTAATTGACACCAAAGTCATACAGGCAAAGGAGGTTGCACCCAATGTCCGTAACAATCCTCTCCTGGATCACATGGGTAAAGGGGTAAACGTGATAGAGACCGATGAAGAATGGGACTCGGAAGGGTCAATTGGACTCATTCGAGGAGGGGATCATCCTAAAACATCTCCAGTCACTCTCACACCTATTGTGGTACAAACTCAGGCACCAATTGAAGTTGAGGTAGCCGCACCAACTCCATTTGAGGTTGAAGTAACAACACCCTTCACCGTGATAGTAGAACTTACGCCATCTTATAAGTCTAATGTTATACCATGGGATTATGTTACGGAAGCAAGAAGGAAAGAAAAAGCAAAAATCAAAGAAACAGGTGCAGCACAAGGCATGACCAGAACCAGTAGGTTTATAAACCCGAGCATTTGGGAGGAACGAGCAAAGAAGCTGCATCTAATCCGCCTGTCATTGAGAATGGCTCGGATGACCTTTGGAGAAAGGTGCAAGCAAGAGAATATTCTGTGGTTGATCATCTGAATAAAACCCCAACTCAAATATCTATTTTATCAATGCTGTAAAACTCTGAGGCACATAGGAATGCCCTGATGAAGGTGTTGAATGAGGCCTATGTACCCAATAACATCACCAGTGGAGAAATGGCCAAAATGGTAGGGCAAGTGTTGGAAAGCCACAAGATCAATTTTCATGAAGACGAGCTACCACCAGAAGGACTAAGTCACAACAGGGCACTGCATATCACAGTCTAGTTTGAGGACAAATTCATTGCCTGAGTCCTGATTGATGGGGATCCGAGTCTCAATATATGTCCACTAACTACTCTGCAAATATTGGGTAAAGGCCTGCACGAGATATGAGCAGGAAGTATGAATGTGAAAGCATTTGATGGGTCTCAAAGGGCCACAATTGGGGAGACCAACCTCAGCCTACAGATAGGCCCAACCCGGTTTGATGTTGAGTTTCAAGTGTTGGACATATCTGCTACCTACAACCTATTATTGGGACGACTTTGGATACATGTCGTTGGGGCCATAGCTTCTACTCTACATCAGGTCGTGAAGTTTGAGTAGAACCATCAGGAAGTGATTATCCATGGAGACGGAAGAAATCCCATTTATACCAATCAGATTGTTCCGATCATCGAGAATAGAAGGAAGTTGGGTGGATAAACATACCATCGCATCGAGCGAGTCAACGCAATTGAGAAAGACAAATGGTGGAGTAGTAAGATAGAAAGCATAATATCATGGACAGGGTATGAACCCGGCAAGGGTCTCGGCAAGAATCTCCAAGGGATCACCAAACTGATACAGCTAAAGTGTCATGGCACAACTTTTGGGCTTGGGTATGAATACACCTGGCAAGAGTATCAGAATTGGTCGCCACCATGGCGTGGTCCTTATTACCCTCTAGAACAACCAGTACAATATTTGCACCAGTCATTTCATCAAGCTAACATGATGTGGGGGTCCGAAGAAGATGAAGTTTTAGCTGGCATAAGGTATCTATTTCTGGATGATGAAGACATGGATTGCAGTGCGATAGTTGAGGAGGAGGAAAGCCTTATTATTTAGACCGCGGAGAAGGGAGTTGTTCTCAAGAACTGGACTGTTGCACCATCAAGGGCCCGTCGAGTTCCTGGGTAGCCTGGCAATTAGCATCATTTATTTTTGAAAGTAATTTATGAGAAAATAAGACATTTTCAGTATTTTGTTTTGAAATAATTCCTCGAATCATCGAACTGCACTTCTTTGACGTTTTAAATATTTATCAATGGATTGTTGTTTTTAGTATTTATTATTATCCTTTACATTTTCTCTCTCTACAACGTTATTATTACTTTTCCTGATGAACCTACGACTGTGACATGTAATGAGACAACGCAACATAAGGATAGTGATTTAGAGGATCTAGAAGAGGATATAATACCAGAGGAAATTGTCAGAAAAGTGGAAAATTTTGAAAACAAGCCGAAGTCCAATTTGGATGAGACTGAAACAGTTAATTTGGGAGACTCCGAAACAGTCAAGGAAACGCGTGTAAGCATTCATCTATCGCCTTCAGAGAAGGAAGAATACATCTAGTTTTTGAAAGAGTATGAGGATATTTTTGCATGGTCCTACGATGATATGATCGGTTTGAGCACGTCCATAGTGGCTTATAAACTACCTACCGACCCTATGTGTCCACTGGTAGAGCAGAAACTCAGAAAGTCCAAGCCAGATATGAGTTTGAAAATAAAAGAGGAAGTCACCAAGCAAATCAAAGCCAAGGTTCTCAGAGTGGTTGAATATCCGACCTGGTTGGTTAACATTGTGCCGGTTCCAAAGAAAGATGGGAAGGTCGGAGTGTGTGTCGACTATCGGGATTTAAATAGAGCAAGTCCCAAAGATGATTTCCCTTTGCCCAATATACACATACTGATTTACAATTGTGCCAAGCATGAACTTCAATCCTTTTGTGGATTGCTTCGTGGGATATCATCAGATCTGGATGGATGAAGAGGATGCCGAAAAGACAGTGTTACATCGGGAGTATATTGTTACAAAATGATGTCATTTGGCCTAAAGAATGTTGGAGCCACTTATATGAGGGCCATGACAACCATTTTCCATGACATGATACACAAGGAGATAGAGGTGTACGTGGACGACATCATCATCAAATCTAAACAGGGTACAGAACACATAGCGGATTTGAGGAAATTTTTTGATCGACTTCGAAGGTACAATCTGAAATTGAACCCCGCAAAGTGTACCTTCGGAGTCCCTGCTAGAAAACTGCTAGGATTCATCGTCAGCCGTCGAGGAATTGAGATAGACCCGTCAGAGGTCAAGGCTATATAATAGTTGCCACCTCCGAAGAACAAGAAAGATGTAATGAGTTTTTTAGGACGTCTCAATTACATCAGCCATTTCATGACACAATCAACTGTGATATGTGAACCGATTTTCAAAATGTTGAAGAAAGACGCTGCAACAAGTTGGACTGAAGGGTGCCAGAAAGCCTTTGACAAGATCAAGGAATATTTATCCAAACCACATGTTCTGGTCCCACTAGAACCTGGGAGACCTCTGCTACTCTATTTATCTGTACTAGATGGGGCTTTCGACTCTGTTTTGGGACAACACGATGAGATGGAAAGAAAGGAGCAGGCCATATACTATCTGAGTAAGAAGTTCACACCCTACGAAGTACGGTATTCTTTGCTGAAATGCACCTGCTGTGCTTTGACATGGATAGCTCAAAAGTTGAGGCACTACTTTTGTGCCTACACCACATATCTCATATCAAGGATGGATCCGCTAAAATACATCTTCCAGAAACCCATGCCTATGGGGAAGTTAGCAAAATGGCAGATATTATTGAGTGAGTTTGTCATTATCTATGTAACTCAGAAGGCGGTCAAAGGGCAAGCATTGGCGGATCATCTGGCAAACAATCCTGCAGATGGAGAAAATGAACCACTGAAAACGTATTTTCCCGATGAAGAGGTATCATTCGTAGGAGAAGATATCACTCAAGCCTATGATGGTTGGAGAATGTTCTTCGATGGGGCTGCGAATTTCAAAGGAGTGGGTATTGGAGTAGTTTTAGTGTCAGAAACGGGTCAACACTATCCAGTATCCGCAAAACTCAAGTTCCCATGTACTAACAACATCGTAGAATATGAGGCCTGCATCTTAGGACTCAGGTTAGCCATCGACATGAACGTTCAGGAATTGCTGGTAATTGGAGATTCAGACCTTTTGGTACATCAGGTTCTAGGAGAATGGGCTATAAAGAATACCAAGATATTACTATATTTGTACTATGTACGAGAGTTGATGAAGAGATTCACAAAAATTGAGTTCAAACATGTTCCGAGAATCTAGAATGAGTTTGCAGATGCATTGGCCACTTTATCTTCCATGATACAACACCCAGACAAAAATTTCATTGATCTTATCCCAGTAGAGATTCAAAATCATCCAGCTTATTGTACTTATGTTGAAGAAGAAATGGATGGAAATCCATGGTTCCACGACATCAAAGAATATTTGGCAAAAGGAGAGTACCCGGAGCACACAAATCATACTCAGAAACGCACACTCTGAAGATTAGCCAACCACTTCTTCCAAAGCGAAAGAATTCTGTACAGAAGGACTCTAGATCGGCGATTATTACGGTGTGTCGACGCCAAGGAAGCATCCAAATTGCTCGAAGAGATACATGCCGGAACTTGCGGACCGCACATGAATGGCTTTGTCTTAGCTAAGAAGATATTAAGAGCAGGATATTTTTGGATGACTATGAAAACAGATTGCATCAGGTATGTCCAAAAGTGTCATCAATTCCAAGTACATGCTGATATGATACGAGTGCCACCCAATGAACTCAATGCAACAAGTGCACCTTGGCCTTTCTCCACTTGGGGGATGGATGTCATCGGTCCAATCGAACCTGCCGCTTCAAATGGGCACAGATTCATTCTAGTGGCCATAGACTATTTCACAAAATGGGTTGAAGTCGCATCTTACATGGCTATAACTAAGAAAGTCATCGCAGATTTTGTTAGGGATCATATTGTTTGCCGGTTCGGGGTGCTGGAATCAATCATCACCGACAACGCCACCAACCTTAACAGTGATTTGATAAGATCCATGTGTGAAACCTTCAAGATCAAGCATAAGAATTCCACAACATACATGCCGCAAATGAATGGAGTTGTGGAATCCGCCAATAAGAACATCAAGAAGATATTAAGGAAAATGGTAGATAATCACAAACAATGGCACGAGAAGCTACCATTTACCCTACTTGGATATCGTACCACGGTTCGCACATCAACCGGGGCAACTCTTTATTTGTTGATTTATGGTACTGAAGCCGTTTTCCCGGCCAAAGTAGAAGTTCCTTAGTTGAGAATCATACAAGAGGCTGAACTCAGTGATGCAGAATGGATACGAAGTCGCTATGAACAAATGGCTCTCATTTATTGTAAAATAATGAATGAGGTATGTCACGGTCAACTCTACCAGAACAGAATATCCAGAGCTTTCAACAAAAGGGTCAAGCCTAGACAATTCACACCAGGGCTGTTGGTGCTAAAGCGGATCTTCCCGCATCAAGATGAATCCAAAGGGAAATTTTCACCCAATTGGTAAGGGCCCTACATGGTTCATAGAGTACTAACAGGAGGAGCACTCATACTTGTAGAAATGGACGGAGAAATTTGGCAAAAACCTATCAACTCAGACGCAGTCAAGAGAAACTATGTTTAGACTGTTTACATTTCTTCATCTGATATAACTGAACTATGCTTGACCTGATTCCCGTTTAAGAGGGGATACGTAGGCAGCCCTGTGGGATCGGTCACATCTTAATAAAATCTTCATTTTTTCCACGGTCAGAAACTGGGGCAGAATTTTGAGGAGGACCCTTAAAATTCTAGAGCTAGTCCAGCCAACTTCGTCATACGCAGAACAGTCAAAGGATTGTTTTTAAACTGGGGTAGAAATTTGAGGAGGACCCTCAAAATTCTAAAGCAAGGAGGTCGCAATGTCTCTAAAAAATGTCACAGTCATTCGCTCATCAAGATTACTTAATATTTCATACTACCATATTTCAAATAACTACACTCATCAAATGCACGCATATTTTTCGAAAAAAAATTATTTCTATAACAGCTAGATGCTGCCCAGGGTAACTCAAACAGGATCTCAAGACAGGAGCAAAAGAAAAGCAAGAAGGTGAAAGCGCACACCAACCTTCCCCCACAAAACTCACAATCTTTCTTCGGATGCAGGCACAGTAAGACAACAATATATGCAGACACATCAGGTCACTACCTTCAAGACAACAAATTATCTATCACAAGCATCTCCAGCTAAGAAATACTTTACTTTCTCACTATCACTCATCGTTTTCTTGCATGAGGCTAAGCACTGCCTCCTTAACTGCATAAGGCTAAGCATTGCCTTTTTCGCATGAGACTAAGCGTTGTCTCCTATTTGCATGAGGCTAAGCATTGCTTTCTTAACTTCATAAGGCTAAGCATTGCCTTTTCTGCATGAGACTAAGCATTGTCTCTTATTTGCGTGAGGCTAAGCATTGCCTCCTTAACTGCATAAGGCTAAGCATTGCCTTTTCCCCATGAAACTAAGCAGTGTCTCCTATTTGCATGAGGCTAAGCATTACCTCCTTAACTGCATAAGGCTAAGCATTGCCTTTTCCCCATGAGACTAAGTAGTGTCTCCTATTTACATGAGGCTAAGCATTGCCTCCTTAACTTCATAAGGCTAATCACTGCCTTTCTTTGCATGAGACTAAGCATCGTCTCATATTTGCATGAGGCTAAGCACTACCTTCTTAACTGCATAAGGCTAAGCACCGCCTTTCCTGCATGAAACTAAGCATTGCTTCTCTTACTTGCATGAGACTAAGTATTATCTCCTCTTCCTGCATGAGGCTAAGCATTGCCTCCTTAATGGCATAAGGCTAAGCACTGCCTTTCCTGCATGAAGCTAAGCACCGCTTCCCTTACTTGTATGAGACTAAGCATTGTCTCATCTTCATGCATGAGGCTAAGCATTGCCTCCCTAATTCCATGTTACAACCCAAATTCGCATACCATAGATCACGCCGTAAGTTAGTCGACGTAAATCCAAGAAGAGATTATCTTTGAGATGATAAGAAGTTAATCCTATTGGTCTTAAACGATACAAGGGTGTATAAGAGTGGTTAACAAGTATTTGAAGTTAAACGAATCAAGGATGTTGTAACCCGTATTTTCGGGTAACACTAGAGGTGATTAATTGTCCCAAGAGGTCTTGTTTTAATGTATTTGAATCATATAATATCCGCATCATAAGTCTTGAAGTCAAGCGAGTTATGAAACAAAAGTCGATAAAAGTTGTCGCAACTTAGGTTTATAATTTTACTTAAACTTTAGGTCAAATGTTACTGCATTTTTCTCCCAATGTGCTTGGAATTATGGGGTGATCTACCTATCAAATTGAATATCTATGAGTCTAGTTTCTAACGCATTAAACCGTTCATCGATACGATCTCGGAATAGAGAGATATTCGCGTTTTCGCGAGAGTGCGCCAAGCTGCTCTCTATGGGGCCCACAAATGCGGTTTAAGACATATGGACATATATAAGATACCTAAATCCCGTTTTAAGTCATTATTTTTCGGTATATTCAGACCTTATAACCCTAAAAACAGTCTCTCAAGGTTCTCTCATGATCCAAGACCCAAACAAAGGGCAAACAACACAAATCAAATGTCGGGAATCCCGTGGCGCTAGTAAGTTTCTTGTTCTTCTTGTTGTTGCTGATTTTTGTGTTGTTCCAGCTCGTGTGGGAGGTTGTTTTAAGTGTTTTATGTCCTGTAAATACACCTTCAAGTTTTTAATATCAACCCTAGGTGATTTCAAGTCTTCTAAAGTAATTCTAGTGCCGAAAAACCAGAATTAATTGCTAGTTTCGCTTCCTTGTTCTTGTGGCAGAATTGAAGGGATATTTCGTGGAAAATTAAGGTCAAATTGGAGTTGTTCTTTCTGTTTAAAGGTAAGGAACCTCTTACTCTATATATATTTAAGATTATCCAAGTTGCAGCTAAGTCGTTGAAGCTAGAACTTGTGAAATATATATCGAAAGGCTTGGTAGTAATGTTGTTGGTTGGTGGACTGTTTTGGAGGCTCAATATGATTATTAATGATGTTGTTTGGGCTGTTTGGTGATTGTATTGACTTGTGGGGAAGTCATATAAATAGGGGAGGTGCTGTCCGTTTCATCGTAAAATAGGTTGTGGTCGATACATAATAGTTACGACGCTTGAACGATAATGATAGTGTCATTTGTCTTATTGTAGACTAAGGAGTCGTGACATTTGCATAGCTTGAGGTTGGGCAGTATATACAAGGTATGTGAGGCTATCCCCTTTATTCTTCTGCACGACTCCGATTGTACATAATGTAATGAACGAGCTCCCAAAGATACTCTACTCTTAGAAGCTAGCAGTACTTACATTGCTGCCCTTCTTATGAAACGATTGATATTGATGTTACTTCTCTTATTCTTATATTATCAATGTTGTTGGTAGTTCCTGATTCTTATAAGATTCTTGATGAAGAGTTAATCCTAATAACGTGTACGAAGGATACCAACCTTATGTCACTCCGAAAGGTTCAAAATGTGATTCCAATGAGTCCAGCATGCATCATATATATGTATCTATTTTACTCTACCGAGCCGCGCTATAGTCAGCCGGGTATGGCACCTATTGTGCAACCACTGATCAGTTGGGTTTTACCGAGCTCCACGTGGCCGGGTACGATTCTACCGAGCCCTATGATGGCCGGGTACGTTTTACCGAGCCTATTATGGCCGGGTACGATATGATGATGGTGATGCCCACAAAGGTGTATGTTTTAAAAGTTTATGTATATATATGTATGTATCATGTATTTCATGTCAGTAGCCCTCAGAGGTACCCAGATGTCACAGGTTGTATATTCTTTATCCCTGTTTACATTACTGTTCTTACTTATGCTTTCTTGCCTCACATACTCAGTACTTTATTCATACTGACGTCCTTTTTATTTGTGGACGCTGCATGTCGTGCTGCAGGTCCTGATAGACAGGTAGACGTAGCTCCCCCACCACAGTAGGCTGTCCAGTTCAGCGGTTATTGGCGAGATCCCTTCTCCGGACTTGCCGTGGTCTTGGTATGCATTTTTGTTATAGACATTATGGGTATGTCGGGGCCCTGTTCCGGCAATGTTGTAGCACTTATGTTCCTTTAGAGGCTCATAGACAGGTGTCGACTTATGTATGGTTTAGAATGCCTTTTCGGCTGATTTTTGTTGTATAGTCTTTCATGGCATCATGATAGCTCGTACCTTATATATAGTTTCTTGACAGTCTTGTCGTCCCATGTTATGTATGTTCATGACATTATCTTTCATTGTTGGATGTTCATGATCCATGTCTACTATTTATATTGATCTTGTCGGCCCTTAAAGATAATAAGGAAGGTTAGATAAAATGTACGTTGGTGCTCGGCAAGTATGGCCCGGGTGCTAGTCATGACCCTCCAGTTGGGTCGTGACAAACTTGGTATCAGAGCAAGTCTGTCCTAGGGGATGTCTATGAGCCGTGTCTAGTAGAGTTTTGATTACGGATGTGTAGCACGCCACATTTATAATCAGGAGGCTACGTGACATCTAGGGTTGTTACCTTCTTCCTGAATCTAGATCGTGCGTAGAGTTGAGTAGTAAGTGTTCATATATAATATTCACCTTGTTTTCTTTCAGCGATGCCTTCGACTAGGAAGCAAGCAATTAGTAAACGGCTTGATACAGCTGTGGGAGAGGGTAACATTCAGGTGCCTCCAGCCAGAGCAGGCCAAAGTGAGGCTCAGAGTGAGATGCCATCTCATACCTCTCCGTCTCCTCTAGAGGATATTAGGAGGCACCCAGTACATCCAGTTCCTCCGTCTGGCACTACAGACCACGATATGCGCAGTGCGGTGCAATTGTTGACTAGCTTGGTAGCTGCTCAGGCTCAGAAGCAGAATACCGGTGTTGCTGATAAATCGGTTAGTGCGAGAGTTCGTGATTTTATTAATCTAGACCCTCCAGTGTTTACCGGATCAGACCCCAAGGAGGACCCGCAAACATTTATTAATCAGGTTCATTGTACATTGTGGGTTATGCATGCTAGTGATACGGAGGCAGTAGAGTTGGCTTCTTATCAGTTACGGGATTTAGCGATTTTATAGTATGATAGTTGGGAGAGATTTAGGGGTCCAAATGCTCCTCCAGTCGTGTGGAAGGAATTTTCTGAGGCCTTTCTTCGTCACTACTTGCCAGCTGAGATACGACGAGCTAGAGCTGATAAGTTCTTGAACCTTCGACAGGGTAATATGAGTGTACGAGAGTATAGTATACAGTTTGATTCTTTAGCAAGGTATACTCCCCATATGGTGGCCGAGATGAGTGATAGGGTGCACCTGTTCGTGAACGGGTAGGGTGACCACATCTGATAAATGAGTGCACAACAGCCTCCTTGGTAGAGGGCATGGATATTTCCCGTATTCAGGCTTATGCCCAGACCCTTCAGGATCATAAGTTATATGCTAAGCTCTCTAAATGTGAATTCTTGTTGAACTCAGTAGCATTCCTTGGCCATGTGATATCTGATGAGGGTATTAGTGTCGACACTCAGAAGATCGATGCAGTGAAGAATTGGCCGAGACCTACAACACCGTCAGAAGTCCGCAGCTTCCTGGGGCTAGCAGGATATTATAGGCGGTTTGTAGAAGGGTTTTCCTCTATATCAGCACCATTGACTAAGTTAACACAGAAAACTACCAAGTTCCAGATCAGGAGCTAAAGAATCGATTGACATCCGCGCCAGTGCTCACTCTCCCAGAAGGAACAGAAGGTTATGTGGTATATTGTGATGCCTCAGGTATAGGTTTGGGGTGCGTATTGATGCAACGTGGGAAGGTGATTGCTTATGCATCAAGGCAATTAAAGAAGCATGAAAAGAATTACCCGACTCATGATTTGGAATTGGCTGCAGTAATATATGCTTTGAAGATATGGCGACACTACTTATACGGCGTCCATGTTGACATCTACACAGATCACAAGAGTTTACAATACATCTTCAAGCAGAAGGAGTTGAATTTGAGGCAGCGTAGGTGGCTTGAATTACTGAAAAACTACGACGTCGAGATATTGTACCATCCCGGTAAAGCCAATGTTGTGGCAGACGCTCTCAGCCGTAAGTCAATGGGAAGCTTAATACATATTGAGGCAGGTAGACAAGGGTTGACCAAAGAGCTTCACCAGCTGGCCAATATGAGAATCAGATTGTTGGACTCTGATGACGGAGATGTTACTGTACAGAATAAAGCAGAATCATCTTTGGTAGCCGAGGTAAAAGCATGGCAATATGAAGATCCTACCTTAGTAAGATTGAGAGAGGGAATTCAGCAGTGTAAGATTACAGCTTTCAAGATCGGAGGAGATGGGACACTGAGATACCAGGGCCGATTATGTGTACCTAGTGTGGCAGGGTTGCGAGAGAAGATTATGATTGAGATTCACCAGTCCCGATATTCTATCCATCCTGGCTCGACAAAGATGTATCATGACGTTAAGGAGCAGTATTGGTGGGATAACATGAAGAAGTCTATTGCAGAATTTGTAGCCCAGTGTCCTAATTGTCAACAAGTAAAGATCGAGCATCAGAAACCTAGTGGATTGATTCAGAATATAGAGATTCCGACCTGGAAATGGGAGGTGATTAATATGGACTTCATTATTGGATTACCTCGCTCTTATCATAAGTTTGACTCCATCTAGGTGATAGTTGATCGACTTACAAAATCTGCCCATTTTCTGCCAGTTAAGACAACTTACACGGCTGAAGATTATGCGAAGTTGTATATCAAGGAGATTGTTAGGCTTCATGGTGTGCTGGTATCTATTATATCAGACCGAGGAGCTCAATTTACGGCTAACTTTTGGAGGTCATTTCAGAAGGGTTTAGGCACACAAGTAAATCTCAGCACTGCATTCCATCCGCAGACTGACGGACAGGCTGAACGTACCATCCAGACGCTTGAAGATATGCTACGAGCATGTGTTCTAGATTTCAAGGGGAATTGGGATGACCATCTGGCACTTATAGAATTTGCCTACAATAATAGCTACCATTCCAGTATTAAAATGGCCCCGTATGAGGCACTGTACGGGAGGAGATGTAGATCACCAGTTGGATGGTTCGAAGTCGGTGAGACAGAATTATATGGGCCAGATTTGATTCACCAAGCCATTGAGAAGGTGAAAGTGATACAAGAGAGACTGAGGACGGCACAAAGCAGGCAAAAGTCTTATTCCGATGTCCGACGTCGTGATCTGGAATTTGAGGTTGGTGATTGGGTTTTCCTGAAGGTCTCGCCGATGAAGGGTGTTATGCATTTTGGGAAGAAGGGTAAGTTGAGTCCGCGGTATATTGGGCCGTACAAAATTCTTCGACGAATTGGACAGGTTGCTTACGAGTTAGAATTGCCATCTGAATTGGAATTTGTCCACCCGGTATTCCATGTATCTATGTTGAGGAAATGTATTGGAGACCCTTCTCGGGTCGTCCCTATCAAAGATGTACAAGTTACAAAGGATCTATCATATGATGAAGTGCCAGTGGCTATACTAGATTGACAAGTCCGCAAGCTGAGAACAAAGGATGTAGCTTCCGTGAAAGTATTATGGAGGAACAAGAATATAGAAGAAATGACATGGGAAGCAGAAGAGGAGATGAAGTCTAAATACCCTTACCTATTCCAGAGTGAAGATAACGAGGATGCTGGGGGAAAGAAGGACGCATTATAAGGTGAAACGGCTCTATGAGGTAAGCAATAGCTTGTGAATACTCTTTTTTTTAATACAAAATGGTAAAATGCAGATAATGTACATATCCATAATGCTTTGTATAGTATTGTAAGGCCATAAGTTAGTTTTAACTGCTTGCAAGTTTGGCTAGTGTCCATTTTATAGGGGAAACTCAGCCGGAAATCTGCGTCGGAATCCACAATGAGTTAGACACCCCATAAACCCTTACATTCGAGGACGAATGTTCCTAAGGGGGAGAGGGTGTTACAACCCAAATTCGCATACCATAGATCACGCCGTAAGTTAGTCGACATAAATCCAAGAAGAGATTATCTTTGAGATGATAAGAAGTTAATCCTATTGGTCTTAAACGATACAAGGGTGTATAAGAGTGGTTAACAAGTATTTGAAGTTAAACGAATCAAGGATGTTGTAACCCGTATTTTCGGGTAACACTAGAGGTGATTAATTGTCCCAAGAGGTCTTGTTTTAATGTATTTGAATCATATAATATCCGCATCATAAGTCTTGAAGTCAAGCGAGTTATGAAACAAAAGTCGATAAAAGTTGTCGCAACTTAGGTTTATAATTTTACTTAAACTTTAGGTCAAATGTTACTGCATTTTTCTCCCAATGTGCTTGGAATTATGGGGTGATCTACCTATCAAATTTAATATCTATGAGTCTAGTTTCTAACGCATTAAACCGCTCATCGATACGATCTCGGAATAGAGAGATATTCGCATTTTCGCGAGAGTGCGCCAAGCTGCTCTCTATGGGGCCCACAAATGCGGTTTAAGACATATGGACATATATAAGATACCTCAATCCCGTTTTAAGTCATTATTTTTCAGTATATTCAGACCTTATAACCCTAAAAAAAGTCTCTCAAGGTTCTCTCATGATCCAAGACCCAAACAAAGGGCAAACAACACAAATCAAATGTCGGGAATCCCGTGGCGCTAGTAAGTTTCTTGTTCTTCTTGTTGTTGCTGATTTTTGTGTTGTTCCAGCTCGTGTGGGAGGTTGTTTTAAGTGTTTTATGTCCTGTAAATACACCTTCAAGTTTTTAATATCAACCCTAGGTGATTTCAAGTCTTCTAAAGTAATTCTAGTGCCGAAAAACCCGAATTAATTGCTAGTTTCGCTTCCTTGTTCTTGTGGCAGAATTGAAGGGATATTTCGTGGAAAATTAAGGTCAAATTGGAGTTGTTCTTTCTGTTTAAAGGTAAGGAACCTCTTACTCTATATATATTTAAGATTATCCAAGTTGCAGCTAAGTCGTTGAAGCTAGAACTTGTGAAATATATATCGAAAGGCTTGGTAGTAATGTTGTTGGTTGGTGGACTGTTTTGGAGGCTCAATATGATTATTAATGATGTTGTTTGGGCTGTTTGGTGATTGTATTGACTTGTGGGGAAGTCATATAAATAGGGGAGGTGCTGTCCGTTTCATCGTAAAATAGGTTGTGGTCGATACATAATAGTTACGACGCTTAAACGATAATGATAGTGTCATTTGTCTTATTGTAAACTAAGGAGTCGTGACATTTGCATAGCTTGAGGTTGGGAAGTATATACAAGGTATGTGAGGCTATCCCCTTCATTCTTTTGCACGACTCCGATTGTACATAATGTAATGAACGAGCTCCCAAAGATACTCTACTCTTAGAAGCTAGCAGTACTTACATTGCTGCCCTTCTTATGAAACGATTGATATTGATGTTACTTCTCTTATTCTTATATTATCAATGTTGTTGGTAGTTCCTGATTCTTATAAGATTCTTGATGAAGAGTTAATCCTAATAACGTGTACGAAGGATACCAACCTTATGTCACTCCGAAAGGTTCAAAATGTGATTCCAATGAGTCCAGCATGCATCATATATATGTATCTATTTTACTCTACCGAGCCGCGCTATAGTCAGCCGGGTACGGCACCTATTGTGCAACCACTGATCAGTTGGGTTTTACCGAGCTCCACGTGGCCGGGTATGATTCTACCGAGCCCTATGATGGCCGGGTACGTTTTACCGAGCCTATTATGGCCGGGTACGATATGATGATGGTGATGCCCACAAAGGTGTATGTTTTAAAAGTTTATGTATATATATGTATGTATCATGTATTTCATGTCAGTAGCCCTCAGAGGTACCCAGATGTCACAGGTTGTATATTCTTTATCCCTGTTTACATTACTGTTCTTACTTATGCTTTCTTGCCTCACATACTCAGTACTTTATTCGTACTGACGTCCTTTTTATTTGTGGACGCTGCATGTCGTGCTGCAGGTCCTGATAGACAGGTAGACGTAGCTCCCCCACCACAGTAGGCTGTCCAGTTCAGCGGTTATTGGCAAGATCCCTTCTCCGGACTTGCCGTGGTCTTGGTATGCATTTTTGTTATAGACATTATGGGTATGTCGGGGCCCTGTTCCGGCAATGTTGTAGCACTTATGTTCCTTTAGAGGCTCATAGACAGGTGTCAACTTATGTATGGTTTAGAATGCCTTTTCGGCTGATTTTTGTTGTATAGTCTTTCATGGCATCATGATAGCTCGTACCTTATATATAGTTTCTTGACAGTCTTGTCGTCCCATGTTATGTATGTTCATGACATTATCTTTCATTGTTGGATGTTCATGATCCATGTCTACTATTTATATTGATCTTGTCGGCCCTTAAAGATAATAAGGAAGGTTAGATAAAATGTACGTTGGTGCTCGGCAAGTATGGCCCGGGTGCTAGTCATGACCCGCCAGTTGGGTCGTGACACCAAACAATTCTTCGCGATCGCATACAAGGAAAACAACAACAGTCATGACAACAACTTCAGCAAATCTACCAAGTCAAATTTCAATCATCTTACCCAAGACTAAGCCTTGTCTTGTCTCATCTTCCCATATGGCCAAACATCATATTTTGCATTTCATGGGCTGAAATATCGCCATTTTGTCCAAAGGCGTCATGGTCTGAAGGCATCATCCTCATAGTCGGAAGATACCATTCCATGGCCCGAGGATCTCTCAAAAGTGCACATTATTATTCAAAGGCATCATGGTTCGGAGGCACCAATCTCATGGCCCGAGGACATCATTTCATGGTCTGCAAATCCCTTATCACATGATTCATGGCTCAGGACGTCATGGTCTAAGGACACCGTCCAAAGACAACCCTCATGGTCTGAAGGGAATCTGTATCATGTTTAAATTCTCGCAATAATCCATATATACTTGCATGCATCGTGTTTTAAGATTTGCAGGTAATCCAAGAAGTAACCGTTCTCCTAACGGGAGCAATCTTCGCTCCGGATTCCGTTCAATGTTCACATCCTGCAATTATTTCAAATGTAACCAACCACCATCAATTACCCGCTTTTTACTCTATGACCGTTCGGATATTTACTCAGTGATCCATCCGTAACGTTTCAGATTCACATCGATGACTCCGCATAAATTCATCTGATACCGTCCTACCCTAAAAGAACCTTTTTCGAAGCATACGACCATTCCTATAACAGCTCCATCGGTTCAGTTCACTGTTGGATCTAGAACTACACACTGCCTGATTCTCGTAACACCAGGGATATGTAGGCAACTTAGGAGCCAGGGTTCGGCCTCCAATTTTTCAAATCACCTCATTCGGTCAAAATCGCTCATCATTTTCTTTACCCGACAACTCTTTCATCATTCCCGGGTAAAGAGGGGAAGTTGTTGATACCCAATTTTTCCCTCATATATTTTTCAATAATATATATATTTTCAAAATATCATTTTGCATTATTATTTAATTTACAAGATTTACACAAGCACTTCTTATAAATTTCCATAATTTTAGAGCTTTTAAATTAATTTTCTCGCATTAATTTACATAAACAATTCAATAATTACCCTTTAAAATTATTTGTGATGACTTAATCACTTCAAATTACTATTTGCATCCCTAATACATTTTTGAAATATTTTCACTTCATTGTTATATAATTACAATTGTATTTTTAGGCTATTCGTATAAATTTGCACTAATAGCCTATATTTTGCATTCTTATTGCAATTGACATTTCATTTAGGGTAAAAATAATATTTTACATTTTTTATAGCCTTATATTATACTTTAAAGTATTAATTTGCATAAGTAGCATTTTTATTATATTTATTTAGCTATTTTATTAAATTATTTCCCTTTTAATTTCTATTTAAAAGAGCTGGCTCAATTTTTAAACTAATTTTCGGACCAAAAGGCCCAATACCCTAATCCAATAACCCCTAGCCCAACACCAGCAACCCACCACCCATACACATTTAATTAACCCGCCCCAATCCCTCTTTAAAATCCTGGTCGTTGATCTCGAAGATCAACGGCCCACAATCAACCTACCTTTTTAAATTACCCAACCCCAAACCCTAATCCCATTTTCCTCTAACTCGCCGCCCTGAAACCCTCCCCCTTCTCTGAAGAACTCTAATTGCCGCCTTCCTAAAACTCTCTGAATCCATCTAAAGCACGAATTCTTTCCATGATCTGCTTACCTTATTTGTATTATCTCGTTACCAATCACCCGTTCGTGGTGTTACTTAGTACTTGCCCGATTTTGGCAAACACTACATCTCCGAATCAAGTGTAATCATCCTCAACCTACAAGATTCATACGAAAATCCTTCTTTATTCACTCTCAACATGATCATGTGGGCTTGCTTCATCGAGATTCTTGGCTAATTGTTTGACCAATTGCCAACTAGGGTTTGTCCGATTTCCTTTTTACCTATTTCTACTCGGAATAGGCTATACATGTGACTTTCCTTGTTCCTGCTTAAATTTGACTGATTTTCTTTCCCTATTTGTGTTTAATTGATTGTTTTCCATATTTGTTCTTCCAATTTCTTTCACTATATAAACCCCTTCCAAGTCCCCTTTAAGACAGACTTTGAAATCGATTTTCTTCAATAAATTGGGGTTTTGCTACTCTCTTGCTCAGTATTCTGTATTGGCCAGCTGAAAGCCAAGGCCATTAACACCTTGTTACTTATCCTATTCTTGGTGCGAGCATTTCCCTGAGTTCATCGAAGCTCTTGGTAACTTTGACGCATTGGGATTCTAGGTTTTCTGTGGAAGTTCACTCTTTACTGTTCTTCCCTTAACTGGTGATTTACTAGACTTTGTAATTTCATTCCTATGTATCTATGATTTGCATATGTTTTCACTCCTGAAGTTCGTCAGTTTAATATGTTTTTCTAGGCTGTTTTGTGTGCAATTATGTTTGCTTTCTTCAATTTTTTTAGGTCTCTTTAACTTTTAGCTTCAAGCATGCCTAAACATGGTTCTATTAAGTAGATATTTTCCAAATCTGACTAGTCCATGTGTTAAAAATTACTACTGTTGGGGACCTTTACACTTGTTAGCATCTCTTGGTTTTTAATTTTGCCTTAGGCCATCAATCTTGTTATTCAAATATGCTTTGCCTACATAATGTGTGTTATCTTTCGTTAGCTAGTCGATTGTGTTCAAAACCTGAGTATGTACACTCACTATATGGCACAAATATGTTTCCTATCCTATACTGAATTGCTGTGATGATATCCTGCCTATATAGCATGTTTGATCCTGTTAGTATGCCCTTTAGCATGTTTAACCCCCCCTGATTCACCAGTAGTTGTAATCTGCTTTTCTCATGTCTAAATGTTGTCCTATTACCAAATTAAAATGATTGTTTCATAACATCAGGACCTATACTTAGCATAATTTGGACCTCTTCCTTTATTATGAATTTGTGTATGCTACTGTTACCAATCTTGCAAATTTGTTCTGCTAATGTATGACAACTTATGCACTAGGTGTTGAACTTGTTCTTCGGAATCTTTGCTAAGTCTATTCTAAAGCCCCCTAAGGCATGTTTGATAATTTGTTCTATGTGCTCAACTTGACTATGTTTGTATCCCCTAAACTTTGTCTCTCAACCTTGGTTTACTATCGTTCAGTTGTCATCTATGCTCTCTCTTGAGTTCTCATTCTTGGCCGACTAAAAGCCAAGGTTGCCTAGGTTCTATTATTGATCACCCTAGTGTGAGCACTGCTCGGGATCCAATTGAGACCCTTGTGAACTCCGAGACACAAGGGCTTGGTCCTTAGTCATTCCCTAAATCTCAAATTACTCTTATCTATTCTATTCCATCTTGTTATTTGTTGTGTACCTGAATTAGCTTATTTAAATGATGCAACACTTGGTGCTATGGTTAAATAAATTAACTTTGGGCTCTTTTATGGATTCTGGGGTTGTGTGTTGGATATGGCCCATATTAGAGGTCTGGGTACGCTGTGTGAGAGTTGTTGAAGGCCCAGACAATGCTGGGTATTTCATGTTGAGCCAACTGTGGGCCTATTGTCTCTGTTGTGTAACATTTGTATTTTTACTAATTATTGGGCTTTTAATAACTTTTGTATAAACAATTGGGGTGATAGTAAAAAGTCAAAATGGGTAGAATTTAATATTTACATGCAAAATGGGTAGATAACCCTCCACTAGTGGTGAGCACCCCCACTTCCATCCAAGAGGTTGTGAGTTTGAGTCACCCCGAGAGCAAGGTGGGAGTTCTTGGGTGGAGGGAGTCGAGGGTCTATTGGAAATAGCCTCTCTACCCTAGGGTAGGGGTAAGGTCTGCGTACACATTACCCTCCCCAGACCCCACTAGTGGGATTATACTGGGTTGTTGTTGTTGTTGTTGTTGTTGTAAAATGGGTAGATAACATACCTATAGGACTTGGTAACTTATTTGCTATATGTGTTGTTCGATTACATGTACACTGTAGAAATCACAACATTAGAAGAAGCACACACACGCTGTCTGCTCACAAACCCCAAATGCTGCAATTATATTTATTGTTATGTGTTATTGGAGAACCTGCCTATAGGAATTAATTTTTCATCGATGTTTCTGTCAATCCTCATCGCCTACTAGAAATCATGCCTATAGGATTGCAATTATTCTACTTGGCGCTGCTCAGCTAGAAATTATGCAAATAGGATTAAGATATGACGATAAAATAAGCTTTAAAGTGTTGTGTGTTAGAGATCCTGCCTATAGGAAATAATTGCTCGTTAATTGGTTAATACTAGATTACTCAAACATTGTTTCCTGAGCGTCATTGTTAGGAAAATCTGGATAATTCTGGGACTTTTCCTAGCAGATTTTGTTATACTCAACTGTGTAGATCATCTAGGCATAACACATATAGGATTGGTAACTTAAAGCCTTCAATAATCAGCTTGTAATACCTAATTAATTTTGTCTATAAGGAATGTCCTGCATCAGACATTGCCCGCATACTTTGACTCAAAAATCGCCTAGAAAGCATGTCTATAAGTTTAAGATTCTGGATTCTGCAGTTTCCTAATTGACATATGTGTTTGCGTGCATTCGCTGCTTAATTGTGGAGGTCAATGTGAGCCTTCAATTGCTTTTATGTGAAGTCTTTATATGTTTTGTTTGTCGCCTAGTTTTGCATTTTTGAGTAGCCTAGATAAGGTCTAAAACCATCCAAATAGAGGTCAAAACCTCCTGGACCATAGGTATGGAATGGGTAATGCACGCGTAGGGCACGGCTTAGAATTGAATTAGAGCGCTCTTAGGTAAACAACTTTAACATAGTAATCGGGTAGCAGGAGATGATAGTCTATGCCCGCAGGATAATATGAGTAACACCCTATCTCAAGGGAGTTACGAAATATTATTTATGTTGCACGGGGTGATCCTTTAGCGTAAAAATTAGGACCCCCTTCCTTTCTTTTATATTAGAATGAAAAAATAGTTATACCTCCCTATTCAAGATCTCTTTGTAATAAAATTCTTAGATTTTGTACTCTCTTTGCTTACTTGATCACATAGACTAATCCATATAATTGAAGTTCGGTCGGGATCCACCGTTATGGACCTCGAGGAGTGCCTAACACCTTCTCTTTGAGGTAACTTGAGCCCTTACCTGATCTTTGGTGGAGTGACCAGTTAAACCGGAGTCATTTGCAAATAGGTGCCCTAACGCACCTTAAAATCGTTAGGTGGCGACTCTCCTCTTTTAATGCCTCATTTAAAAGAGTTGCCACATGTCGAAACCCGATTTCACAAGAAAAAAGGGCGCGTCACTCATGACCTTAAGTCGCTGAATGAGACGCTAGTTCTTAAAAAGACAAGTCGGGTCGTTACACTTCTGCGAGTATCCAAGCCGCTTCTGCGGACCAAGCTCGTTTGCCCACTTCCGCATCTGCGGTCGCCTTGCCACATCTGCGTTCATGCAGATACGGAATTCCCTATCGCAGGTGCGCGCCTTTCGCTTCTACGCACCTCTCACCGCACTTGAGGCCACACAGGTGTGGAAAACTCTTTGCACCTATGACCACCTACACAGTCCCCTCCAAACTCGCACCTGCGCAAGACAGCCCGCACCTGCGAGCTCGCACCTGTGATCAAAGCTGTGTAGGTGCGGTTACACCAGCAGAGGTCCAACTTCAGCAATCTCTCAACTTCATATTTTGATCCGTTAACCATCCGGAATCAACCCGAGGCCCCCGAGACCTCAACCAAACACAACAACAAGTCCTAAAAACTCATACGAACTTAGTCGAGCCCTCAAATCACCTAAAACAACATCAAAAACACGAATTGCACCCCAATTTAAGCCTATTGAAACTAAGGTATTCCAACTTCTACAAATCACACTGAAACCTATCAAATCACATCCGATTGTTCCCAAATTTTTTACACAAGTCACAAATGACATTACAAACCTACTCCAACTTTCGGAATTAGAATCTGACCCCGATATCAAAAAGTCCACTCCCGGTCTAACTTTCCAAAAATCCAACTTTTGTCATTTCAAGCCTAATTCCACTACGGACCTCCAATTCACAATTCGAACACGCTCCTAAGTCCAAAATCACATAACGGAGCTAACGAAACCATGAAAACTCCATTCCAGAAACGTTTACTCGTAGATTAACATTCAGTCAACCAATTCAACTTATGTTTTCATCCGTGAGACTAAGTATCTCATTTCCTTCCAAAACCCCCACCGGACCCGAACCGATTACCTCGGCAAGTCACATAATAGCTATAGAGTAGGAAATGAGAAGTAAATAGGGGAAATGGGGCTATAAATCTCAAAATGATTGGTCGAGTCGTTACATCCTCCCCTTCTTACACAAAAGTTCGTCCTCGAACGGGTCTAGAAATGTTCCTTGAGTCTCAAATAGGTGTGGATATATGATCCACATATCCCGCTCGGTCTATCATGTAGCCTCCTCAACTGGCTGATCTCTCCACTGCACTTTCACTAAAGTTATGTCCTTTGACCTCAACTTTCGAACTTGCCGATTCAAAATGGCCACCGACTCCACATCATAAGTCAAATCACCATCCAACTGGACTGTGCTGAAATCCAAAACATGAGATGGATCGCCGACATACTTTAGGAGCATAAAAACATTAAACAATGGATGCACACTCGACAAACTAGGTGGCAAAGCAAGATTGTAAGCCACATCCCAATCCTCTAAAGTACCTCAAACGACCTAATGTACTGAGGGCTCAACTTGCCCTTCATCCCAAACCTCATAACACCCTTCATGGGTGAAACCTTGAGCAGAACCTTCTCCCCACCCATGTAAGCAACATCACGAACCTTCCTGTCAGCATAGCTCTTCTGTCTAGATTGTGTCGTGCGAAGCCGCTCCTGAATCAATTTAACCTTGTCCAAAGCATCCTGAACCAAGTCAGTACCCAATAGCCTAGCCTCAAATGGCTCAAACTAACCCACTGGAGATCAACACTGCCTCCCATTCAAAGCCTCATACGGATCCATTTGAATGCTTGACTAGTAGCTGTTGTTGTAGGCAAACTCCGCAAGTGGCAGAATCTGATCCCAAGAACCCCCAAAATCGATAACATAAGCGCGTAGCATGTCCTCCAATATCTGAATAGTGCGCTCAGACTGTCCGTCCGTCTGAGGATGAAATGTTGTGCTCAACTCAACCTGGGTGCCCAACTCTCACTACACTGCTCTCCAAAACTGCGATGTAAACTATGAGCCCCGATCTGAAATGATAGTCATTGTACACCATGAAGGCGAACAATCTCGCGGATGTAAATCTCAGCCAATCGCTCCGAAGAATAAGTATTCCCAACTGGAATGTAGTGTGTGTATTTGGTCAGCTGATCCACAATCACCCAAATATCATCGAACTTCCTCGAAGTCTGCGGGATCCCAACTAAAAAATCCATGGTGATCCGCTCCCATTTCCACTATGGAATCTCTAACTTCTAAAGCAATCCTCTCGGTCTCTGATGCTTATACTTCACCTACTGACAGTTGAGGCACCGAGCTACAAACCCCACTATATCTTTCTTCATTCTTCTTTACTAATAATGTTTCCTCAAGTCATGATACATCTTCGCGGCACCCGGATGAATGGAATACCGCGAACTGTGGGCTCCTCAAGAGTCAACTCACGTAGCCTATCTACATTAGGTACACAAATCCGACCCTGCGTCCTCAATACTCCATCATCCCCAATAGTAACATCTCTGGAATCACCGTGTTGAACCGTGTCCTTAAGGACAAGAAAATGTGGATCATCATACTGGCGTTCTTTGATGCAATCATATAAGGAAGACCGAGAAACCACACAAGCTAGAACCCGACTGGGCTCCGAGACATATAATCTCACAAACTGGTTGGCCAAGGACTAAACATCATCTTCAAGAGGTCTCTCACCAACAGGAATGAAAGCAAGGCTACCCATACTCACCTTCCTTATACTCAAGGCATCGGCCACTACATTGGCCTTCCCGGGATGATACAAAATAGTGATATCATAGTCCTTTAGCAACTCCAACCATCTCTACTGCATCAAATATAGATCCTTCTATTTGAACAAATGCTAGAGACTTCGATGATCTGTAAACACCTCACAAGACACACCGTAGAGATAATGCCTCCAAATCTTCAATGCATGAATGATGGCAGCTAACTCCAAATCATGGACAATGTAATTCTTCTCATGAGGCTTCAAGTAGCGCGAAGCATAAGAAATCACTCTACCCTCCTTCATCAAGACATATCCAATACCAATCCGAGAAGCATCACAATACATTGTATAAGAGCCTTAAGCTGAAGGTAAAACTAGAACTGAAGTTGTGGTCAAGGCAATCTTGAGCTTCTGAAAACTCTCCTCACACCCATCCGACCACCTAAAAGTACCACCCTTTATGGGTCAATTTGGTCAAAAGTGATGCAATAGATGAGAAACCTTCCACGAAGCGACGATAATAATCGTCCAAGCCAGGATATCTCCGAATCTCCGTAGCCGATGACGATAAGGGCCAACTCTGAACCGCCTCTATCTTTTTCGGATCCACCTGAATCCCCTCAATTGACACCACGTTCCCCAAGAACACCACTGAACTAAGACAAAACTCATATTTGGAGAACTTTGCATAAAGTTTCTCCTCCCTCAACTGCTGCAACACAATCCTCAAATGTTGGGCATGCTCCTCCTGGCTACGAGAGTACCCCCAGGATGTCATCAATGAACACTATGACAAACGAGTCGAGATAAGGCTGAAATACATTGTTCATCGTATGCATAAATGCTTCTAGGGTATTGGTCAGCCCAAAAGACATCATAAGGAACTCGTAATGACCATAACGGGTCCTGAATATCGTATTTAGAATATCTGAGTCCTTAATCTTCAATCGGTGATACCCAGACCTCAAGTCAATCTTAGAGAACACCTCGCTCCCTGAAGCTTAGCAAATAGATCATCAATGTGCGGCAAAGGATACTTGTTCTTGATTGTAACTTTGTTCAACTGCCTGTAATTAATGCACATCCGCATAGTACCATCCTTCTTCTTCACAAACAGAACTAATGTGTCCCAAGGCGACACATTAGGCCTAATAAACCCCTTATCAAGAAGTTCCTGAAGGTACTCCTTCAACTCCTTCAACTCAGTTGGTGCCATACGATATAGTGGAATAGAAATGGGCTGAGTGCCCGGCACCAAGTCAATACCAAAGTCAATATCCCTGTCAGGCGGCATGCCTGGCAGATCTGCAGGAAACACATCTGGGAAATCTCGCACTACCAGAACAGAATCAATAGAAGGAGTATTAGTACTAACATCCCTCACAAAGGAAAAATAATATAAACAACCCTTCCCAACCATCCGCTGGGCCTTCAAATATGAAATCACTCTATTGGGAACATAGTCTAGAGAACCTCTCCACTCGATCCTTGGCAACCCCGGCATCGCTAGCATCACGGTCTTAGCATGACAATCCAAAACAGCATGACATGGAGACAACCAATCCATACCCAAGATCACGTCGAAATCAACCATACTAAGTAGCAAGAGATCAACTCTAGTCTCCAATCCACCAATAGTCACTACACACGACCGATATACTCACTCCACAATAATGGTGTTGCCCACCGGTGTAGATATATGAACAGATGAAACTAAGGATTCACGGGGCATATCCAGGTAATGAGCAAAATATGATGATACATACGAATAAGTGGAACCAGGGTCAAATAATACAGAGGCATCCCTGTTGGGCTGGTAGTACCCCCGTTGTCTGAAGTCTCTGCATCACCTGCTCTAGAGTACGCGTGGCGAGGGTATGAGTACCTCCCCCGGCCTGAGAAGTAGTTATTGCAGCCTGAGCCGAAATCACCTGAGCAAGGCTAGTGCAAACAGTTAATATCTGGGCTAACGCCTCCTAAAGGCCTGAAATCACAATGGGCACAGCTGGTGCCTGAGCTGGCCCCACTGGCTCAACCGCAACTGGAACCTGCTCTCTTGAGCTGGAGCAACTGGTGGATCTGTAGGTGCTTCTCTAGCTGTTGTACGAGTTGTACCTCTACCTCTACCGTGGCCCCTACCGCAACCTCGGCCTCTCGTGGCCCTAGCTAGTGGTACTGGCGGCTGTCCATCCTGTCCAGTAGCACGTGCCCTCACCATCTGTGAGATAATAGAATACAGAAATTTAGTGACCGAAATCAACAAATTCGCATGACAAGAATACAAGAATGTGAAGTTTCCTAAGGGTTTAGCAGCATCTCAAAGATAAGTACATACATCTCTGTACCGATCCGCAAGACTCTACTAAACCTGATTATGACTCGTGAGACCTATGTAACCTGGGCTCTGATACCAACTTCTTACGTCCCAAAATCCCAACCTGTCGTGATGGTGCCTATCGAGGTACTAGGCAAGCCAACATTTAAAATATTTCCAACACTTTTAACATAAAATGAATGAAAGCAGTTTAAACAATAAAAGTTCTCATAAATGGGATAGAAACCCAAAACATAACACTGAAGTTCCCAACCATCAGGGTGTCACATAGTGCATGAGCATCTATATATCAGAAGTTTGGAAAATACTATCTATGATAGTCTGAAACTAAATATAATATGTGGAAAGATAGGGAAGGAGAGACAAGATCTGTGAAACGCCAAGCAGTTACCTCGATAGTCTCCGAAAATCCAAACTCCACAACTCAGCAACCGCCGTGACCGAAAGCACCTGGATCTACACACAAGGTGCAGGGTGTAACGTGAGTACAACCAACTCAATAAGTAACAAATTTAACCTTTGGACTGAAAGGTAGTGATGAACTCAACAGGTACAATTCAACATAGAAATAACAGTACAGGAATGTAGGCATGCTTCCAAGTTCAACAGTTAAACTCAATTCAAGTAAAATAGATCAAATTCCGAATGATATGAGGAGTATGACCTCTCTACATCTACATGCCAATGCACATGCTTTATGCAATGCACCAAACTGAAAGTCTCGTGTACTCACACTTTCAGAATACTCAATCGCTCAGTACTGTATATGGCCAATCCAGCCCAGGACATATATATATATATATATATATATATATATATATATATATATATATATATATATATATATATATATATATATATATATATATATATATATATATATATATATATATATATATATATATATATATATATATATATATATATATATATATATAAATCAGTCACTCAGTACTGTATAAGGCCAATCTAGCCCAGGGGAAGATCCATCCCCGAATATAAATGATTCGGACAAGATCCATATCCAGGGAAGATCCATCCTCAAAATAATCAACTGCACTCACTGGGGTGGGTGTACAGACTCTGGAGGGGCTCCTTCAGCCCAAGCTCTATAATAAGCTAGATCCAGACATAAATCAATAAACATATTGCGGTGTGCAACTCGATCCCATATTGTCACTCTCAATCAGGACATCGGCCTCACTCAGTCATTAATCTCTCCAATGTCTCTTTCTCGGGCTCATAGTGTCGTGAAACAAGCCCAAACTGATAATATGACATAGTAATAAATAACAATAGAGACTGAGAAATAATGTGCAATGAATAAATATGACTGAGTACGAAATATCAATGTAATCAATAAGTCAACAGCAAAGAAACGACTAGTATGGGTCTCAACAATACCAGCAATAGCCTAAACATAATTTCTAGCATGATTGACAGCTCAATTACTTTATCACATGATGAAAATACGGATATCAACAAGATAAATCCACTGTACAGTTTCATGGAAATGACCAGGTCACAGTTTGTACGGTGCATGCCCACACACCCATCACTTGGCATGTGCGTCACCTCAACACCAATCGTATAACACATAACTCGGGGTTTCAAACCCTCAAAGCCAAGTTTAGAAGTGTTACTTACATCAATCCGAGCAAATCTCTACTCCAACACACCCTTGCCTCGCGAAACGGCCTCTGAATGCCTCAAATCTAGCCATAAACAATTCGACATAATCAATACAGGCTAAAGGAATCAATTCCAAAAGAAAAATACTAACTAATTAATCAAAAGTCAAACATGGACTCAAAAGTCGGCCCCCGGGCCCACGTCTCAAAATCCATTAAAAGTAACAAAACCCAAAAGACCATTCAACCACGATTCCAACCATACTAAATTTATCAAAATCCGACACCAAATCGTCACCCAAATCCCCAAATCAAACTCTCTAAATCCCTAACCTCAAACTCCTAATTTACACCTTAAATACACACCAACTTGGTGAAAATATGCTACACCCCATATTTTCGTACGTGAAAGTACGCCATAAGTAAATTTATGAAAGCTCAGAAATGAGATGTTACATCCCGCATTCTCGCACGTTAACGTTTCGTCGTAAGTTAATCGTCGTAGACTCGGGAATGAGATTATTTTTGAGATTATAAGCATTTATGCTATTTATAACAAGCGATAAGTAAAGATGTGAAGGTGAGAGGGTAAACGAGTGGAATAAAATGAGTTTCGTTGAAGGTTGTCAAATTGTGATAAAATATGGTCCGAGCTATAATACCCGGTATTTATGGACTAGTGCCATACAGGGTACCACGTGACTATGATAGTAAGGTGTATGAGGTATGTTAAAAGTGAGTAATATTTTAAGTAATTTGGGATAACTCTTAATTATGTGGATAATTGATTAATTATTGATTAGTGAGAGATTAATGAGTTAATAAATCTATTGGAAAAATTATGGATAAGCCTAAAGGGCCCCCAACGTGGCAGCAAGTCAATTAGGTGATAAGTGACTCTTTTGTTTGGATATTACGTGGCATTTTAGGGGATTTTTGGGAAAAAGTCATCCTTATCAAGTGGGGCCCATAACACACAAGTTATAAGAGATCTCCTAAATCATTAAGTGGGATGTTATGTTTTACTAAGCAACGTATGAATTCTCCAAAAATGAATTCATATGAAACTGCTTAATATTATAGCAGCGTGAAATTGTGATTCTAAGGGAGTACGGTACAATCTTTCTCAAGAATATCATACGGATTTTACCCTACTTCGATCCACCGTTACGTGTGTTGTCGCAATTAACGTGTGTTAGAGAGATTGTCAAGATAATTGGTTCAGATATGTTAAGGCTATCCCTTCTTTCTTTTTAGCAAGATTCATACGATACAAACGAAAAGAGCAAACGCACAGCTTTCATAAATGACTTTATTCATAGAAGTACTAGGGGTGCCTATGTTCTTGATTCCATATGTGAATTATTATTATATCTTTTATTCATGGATCTCAAAAAAAATATGTATTTGATAAAGTTTATCCGAAAGGCATATTGATCTTATGACATTCCGAAAAATCTTATTAACATATTTCTTATGCATTTCATTCATTCATACATGTATGTTGACCCATGACCAGATGGCATAATATACGCATATATTATATGTATATGGGATATGGGAAAAGGTTACGGCGTTATATACGCACCACTACCTGATCAACTGGTATACGTTGATGATTTGCCCACAGTGGCCGAGATGATATGATGGGATGCCCTCGGGGGCTTGATGATGTTATGTACGCATATACCTGTGCATGGCATAACATTTATATGCATATGCATGACACTATAAATATGAAACGATTCACAGAGCTATGCAGACTTAAATGTGGAGTCTTTTACTCCATGTTTCTCTCATGTCTTTTATTTACTGATTTTCATTCCTTACATACTCGGTACATTATTTGTACTGACGTCCCTTTTGCCTGGGGATGCTACGTTTCATGCCTGCAGGTCCCGATAGATAGGTTGAGAGTCCTCCAAGTAGGCTACCAGCTCAGCGGAAGATGTTTGTTCGCCCCACTTGCTCCAGAGTTGCTTATTTGATCAGTATGAGTTGAACATGTATTGATTGGTATGGTGGGGTACTGTCCCAACCTTTATGGTATTTATATACTCTTTGAGGCTTGTAAACATATGTCATGTATATGGATACTTGTATGGCCTTGTCGGCCTATGTTTTGAGTATATAAAGGATTGTGCATGCCTGATAGGCCCGTATGTCATATGTATAAGTCGGTACATCATGTTGGATCATCCTATGATGAGTATTTCCTCATGTTTTATTCTAGTTATCTCACGATAGCCTTTACGTCTCACTTACCTATAATAGTATGATACGAAAAGATATGTTACGTTGGTACTCGGTTGAGTAAGTTACCGGGTGCCCATCGCGGCCCATCAGTTTGGGTTGTGACAAAAGTGGTATCATAGCAGTTATGTCCTAGGGAGTCTGCAAGCCGTGTCTAGTAGAGTCTTGTTTATGGGTGTGTTGTGCACCACACTTATAGGCAGGAGGCTACAGGGCATTTAGGACTGTCAGTCTTTCTTCTTACTCTAGATCGTGTGGTATATATAAGTTGTAAGAATTCAAACTGTTAAACTCTTTTTTATTCATAATACAATGATACCTACATCCAGAAAGACAGTTGGTAAGAGATTGCATGTGGATGTGGAAGAGTTGAGTCAGAGGAACTCAATTTTTCATGATGCTTATGATGAGTAAATGTGAGGTCTTCAGTAGGGGTGTTCAAAACCGAACCGAAACCGAAAACTGAACCGAAACCGAAGCTTAATGGCTTATTGGTATCGGGTTAACGGTTTAACGGACGGGGAACGGATTAAAATTTTTTTATTAACGGCTTATCGGTTTGGGGGCGGATTATTCAATTTTCTTAACGGATAATCCGTTAACCCGTTAAGAATATATATATATATATATATATATATATATATATATATATATATATATATATATATATATATATATATATATATTAAATATCAAAAACCCTTCCACTTCTTCCAGCTATTAGCTTAGCTTATTCTCCCACCCTACAACAAGATTGGTTAAGCTGTTGTCTATGGTTCACCTCTGCTTTTGTTTTCTTAAACTAATGCTTGTGGTCTATGTTTAGTAGAAGAACAACAATGCTGTGCCACAACTTTTATCCCACAATATTGACGATAGTACTGTCTTGAATTATGTTCTAGGGAAAGAGCATATCTGTGTTTCCTGTAAATTGTTTACTGCTTATAATCCATCCCTATTTCTATACATAACTGCCTTTTGCTCGGTGTTGTTTGTATGGTTAATGATATAGCGTGATATGCTTGGTTGAGAGTTTAAGTTAGAAATTTGAAGTTGTTGTTTGAACTTTGAAGCTGCAGAAATTCAAGCACTGTTAGGCGTTAGCTGCAGGCCAAACATTTATGTGTAGTCTGCTCATTTATGGATTAATCATTTTGAAATATGTATTCTGGACTCATGTAATGTAGTCTGCTTTGGGATTTAATGGTAGGCATTAACAGACATGTATGTCTGGACTCATATGTAGTCTGCTTTGGGATGTAATGTAGCCTACAATGTGTTCTGCTTTTTTCGCTCTACAACACACGACACACTACATCATTTTTATGTAGGCGTTAACAGACATGTATGTCTGGACTCAATGTATAATTTCCTATTCTGAATTTGTATGCTAGGCAGTCAACACACAATTAATGCACACAATATAGATTAAATTAGGCCGATAAGCAGCCCGATAACCGCCCGATAAGAGCTAAACCGATACCAATCCGCCTGATATCTTATCGGGTGGCTAGCGGATTAATACATTTAAAAGCCGATAACCGTTAAACCAAACCGTTAAGAGTAATTAACCGCCCAATCCGCCCGATAAGCAGCCCTAGTCTTCAGCAGATCATGTGTGTACTAAGACGTGTAAGCTTCTTGATAAGGAGACTTAAGGAAAGAATATCTATCCACCCATATGGTGAACAGAAATGAGAGATTTAGAAGGTAGATACAAGTTTCAGCAAGTAAAAGAAGCAAGGTGAAGAAGGGTACGAGGTACCCAGTTAATGAAGATTAACAGTTACAATTCAAGTAGATAAATATAAGCATTTCGAGTTACTTTCAACATTAATGGAGATATATACGATTAGCCACACCCATCTCAATTATGCCTATGGGAGCTGACAGATATAGTTTAAGAGAAGGATGGGATATCAGGATCAAGCTGGGGTTAGAGTAACCCAAAATTGTGGATGGATTGTTAGCATTAGTTGACATTTCTGAATGATATTGCAAATGTGCTAATAGATCTCCTTGTAAGACACCCAGATGGTGCACTCTACAATAGTATAGCTAGATATGAGTACTAGAAAGATAGGCACTGGAAGCCTGGAAGCGATACATATTATCTTAGTGTGGCTCTTGTCCCTAGTAGAGAGAGAATATTAGGCAACCTCGAAGAGCTAGTGGATGGAGCAAGGGGAGCTAAAAGCAAAAGAATGACTTGTTGAAGTATTCAGAATAAAGTGATAGACAGAAATGTTAGCAGTGAAATAAGAAGAGAGTTAATGAAGCATTATGAATAAGATGTGATACATAGATGACAACGGTAGATCAAAAAAATGATAGTATGACAGAGTCTATAGTCAAGGGAAGGAAAATATGAGAGGTGACAGGCCTTGAGACAACAAAAGAGTATAGGCCACAAAGTCATATCCTCATTTCGAGAAATAAGTTCGTGACTCTAACGTGATTACCAGAAGGAAAAGTTAGACCTCATAGTAATACAAATCAGTATGGGCTGGTGAACAAGGTAAAGTAAATATGAATTAGGGACTGAGTGATTTGATAATAGTCGACATCATGAGAATTTCATATTGTGTTTCGGCGATAATAGAATGGACGACAGAAGAATAACCTTTAAAGGTCATTCAGGAAGACGCTTCCCTAAAGCAAGCAATGTGAGCAACGTTAAGCTTAAGAGGCTATGTGTGCCAGTTACACTAAGTATCACCCTTGTGAGTAAGGAATTTTTTTATCCTTGGTACAGAAGGATTACCGCAAGGTAAGTAAGGATCATCGGTGATATGAAAAGATGCCAAAGATGAAGAGGTAAAACATCTATAGGTAGATCATCGTAGCACTAAATCTTAGTACTCCCCTAAAGGGGGAAATATGGAGTGATGTGGAATTAAGTCAGAATTAAGTGGTTTTACTAACTACGAAATAGTAAAGGAAGAATGCGATAAAAATGAGAAAGGGATGAGATTTTACTTATTCAAATCCTACAGATATGCTATGCTTCTAGAACATTATGCAAACACGACGTCAAAGAGGAAGTAAGGGTTTCGGCCCGAGATGTTATTGATAGATAAGGAGCCAGTGCGAGACGTAAGTTAAGATAAAAGAAAAAACCCAAGAAAGATTACGCGGAATATTGATATGAGAATGGGCCAACGAATAGTTAGCAG
This sequence comes from Nicotiana tabacum, assembly GCF_000715075.1. Taxonomy (NCBI): domain Eukaryota; kingdom Viridiplantae; phylum Streptophyta; class Magnoliopsida; order Solanales; family Solanaceae; genus Nicotiana; species Nicotiana tabacum. The sequence goes on from NC_134092.1 coordinate 40,089,288, forward strand.
TTGATTCAGGAAGAGCCTAGTTATGGCTAGACAAGAGGATACAGACAAATCAACAGATCGTGCAAGATAAACATAGTGAACCCCAACATGGGAATTCAGTCTCGCAGATATGACATTGTGATCCTTGATAAATATTCAGATAGGAGTTAGGGTAGTTAAAGGTATCATATGAGTGTTACGGAAATAAAAGAGAGTGTCAATGGGAAGACAGTCAAAATATCAGTTCAGAAACAACCCTACAAGCACAAGGGCATAGAGGTAAGTAACTACGGATAATTATAGGCGAGGAAGGACATCAAATTCTGTCGAGTATACAATGTAATAAGCTCGCAGCTTTACAAGAGCCAGAGGGTCCTCCCAAAATACTACAACAAAAGATTAGCTAAGGAAATAAGGAAGAAGGCTTCAATCTGAGCATAGTAACTTGAAGGAGAAATGGTCTTGTAATAGCGGTCTCACTACAATATTGTATGCACTTCATAAGAAAGTGGTGCTAATGAACGGGAAGTAAAATCAAAAGTAATATTCGAGATCGTATGAGTTGCACAAAAATTCTGGCATATGTGGGAACTAAGATAATCTAAGTATGCACGCAACAAGGGGCAGAAAGACCAGGAAAAGTAATAGCTTATGTATAAAGAAAGCTAAGAAGGAACGAAAGGAATTATTCGATCAATGATCCAGAGTTAGTTATGTTATGAACGCACTTAAGATTTCAGAGTATTATCCATGCAACATATATGTTGATAATCATACAGCCGTAGAAGACTCCGGTATAAGTTAAAAGAAAGAATTGAGTCCAGGTCATAGATAAAGGATTGAATTGTTAGAAGATTGTATCATGGATATTCCATAGCATCCATGAAAGGTGAAAGTAATAACTAATATCATGAGCCATAGATCAGGAGATAGCTTAAGCCTACATAAAGGTAGATCAGAAGGAAGAGGAAACTAAAGAGTTACATCAACTAAGTAAACTAGGAGTCTGATTATTGGACCCAGAAAATTATAGAAATCATGATTGATAACATTGAAGAATCACTCTTAATATCATAGGTACATGAGAGATAGTACAACAACCATATTCTATAACGGCTCTACGAGAAAGCCAGTTAGAAGAGTACCAGCCTCATAAGAAGTCAGTATGAAGCTCGTCGGATTGTGTATGCACCAGAAGTGCAAGTATTATAATAGATCTTCAAGTTGTGGATGTGAATTATACCTATATGGAAGGGATGTCATGAAAGAGATAGAAGATGTGATGCGAGATTTTAAGGTAAGTAAGGTAAAGGTCAACAACGTACGAGATACTCAGGTGCAGAAGGCTGTGAATAATCTATACTTCTGATAGAGGGCTAGAAGCACTGGGATTCAGTATCCAGAAATGGTAGCGGTGTCATTAGTGGCATATCTTCCAGCCTGTGGTTTGTAGGTATTGAGAGGTCTAATTAAGAGAGTAAAGAAGAGTTAGAGACGATGCGATGTCTCGCTTGATGTTCAAGAATATGTAACTACCCGGTCGGTTATTTTTAGTATTACAACCATGTTTCCCCATTTACTGCTCAAATTAGGCTTTACAGTCATTGTGTGACTTGCCGGGGCAATTGGTTCGGGGCCGGTGAGGTTTTGGAAAGAATTGGAACACTTAGTTCCAAGGTTTAAAGCTTAAGTTAAAATAGTGATCGGATGTCGACTTATGTGTAAAAGACCTCGAAATTTAATTCTGATGATTCCAATAGCTCCGTATGGTGATTTTTGGACTTAGGAGCGTGTCCGAAAAATTATTTGGTTGTCCGTAGTGGAATTAGGCTTGAAATGCCGAAAGATGAATTTTTGGGAAGTTTGACCGGGGGCTGACTTTTTGATATCGGGGTCGAAATCCGATTCTGAAAATTTGAATAGGTCCGTAATACGAAATGTGACTTGTGTGCAAAATTTGAAGTCATTACGGATTGATTTGATGTGTTTCGGCACAAGATGTAGAATTTGAAAGTTCAAGTTTGTTGATGTTGAATAGAGGTGTAATTTGTCATTTTGATGTTGTTAGGTGTGATTTAAGGCCTCGAATAGGTCCGTGTTATGTTATGAGACTTGTTGGTAGGTTCGTACAGGGTTCCGAAGGGCTCGGGTACATTTCGGATGGTTAACGGATTATTTTTTGAATTTGGAAGACTGCCGGAACTGAAGCCTTCTGGTGTAATCGCACCTGCGAAAAAGTAGTCACAGGTGCGAGTTCACAAATGCGAGTAGGGATACATTGAAGCGAGGTGCGCAGGTGTGGAAGGAGCTTCGCAGGTGCGGAATCGCACCTGCGCGAGAAGGAGCGCCGATGCGGGCAGAGGGCTGTGAGGCATTGGTCGCAGGTGCGAGGGAAAATTTTGCACCTGCATGAGCGCAGATGCGGACGGAAGCGTGCAGAAGTGGAAACTAGACAGGCGAGTGAAGTCCGCAAATGCGACGTTTTGCTCGCACAAGCGGAGGCGCAGGTGCGCAAATCTTGTCCGCAGGTGCGGATCTACTGGGCAGAATACTTTAAGTTCGAGGGTTCGACATTTTCACCCATTTTCGGATTTTGGAGCACGATTTGGGCGATTTTGGAGAGGAATGTTTCACACATCTTGGGGTAAGTGTTCTTGACTCCCTTGTGATTATATTTCATGAATTAATCTTCATTTTTGGTGTAAGATTATTGAATCTTCAAGAGAAATAGAAGGAAATTTCTATAATGTCACAAAACGAATTTTACAAATTTGAATACCGATTTGGAGTCGGATTTGAGTGAAATTAGTATGGTTGAACTTGTAATTGGATGGGTTGTCGTATTTTCTTAGTTTCATCAGATTTCGAGACGTGGGCCCCACGGTGATTTTTAGGGCGTAATTTCGGATTTTGTGGAAAATATTAGCATTTTGATATGGAATTAATTCCTATAAATTTTTGTGAGCTGAATCAAATTAATTGTGACTAGATTCGAGCTGTTTGAAAGTTGATACGTGTATAATGGGATTTCTGGAGCATTGTTTAGCTTGTTCGAGGAAAGTAACTCTTCTAATCTTTGAGTTGAGGGTATGAACCCTGAATATATATATTATGTGAATTGTTGGGAGGTGACACACATGCTAGGTGATGGGCGTGTAGGGCGTGCACTATAGAAATTGTGATATAATTGTTTATGTGGAATTTTATAGTTAAATGATCTTGGCATTTTCCATGTGGTTTTATGAGTTAAAGAAATTGAGCTGAAAAGTATATTAAAAATCATGTTGAGGCTATGTGCCAGTATTATTGAGACCCACAGAGGTCATATTGCTGTGAATTATTTGCTTAAACTGAAAATTCATACTCAGTCATATTCATTTCATTGCATATCATATCTCAATCTCTGTTGTTATTTATTGATACATCATATCATCATTTTTGGGCTATTTGCATGACATTGTGAGCCCGAGAGACTGGAGAGATTGATGACTGAATGAGGCAGAGGACCTGATTGTGAGGATTAGTGTGGATCGGGGCATCCCGCCTGCATCATGCTTTATATACTTTATTATTATAGCACATGAGTTGTCCATGCAGATTATAGCGCTTGGGCTGAAGGAGCCCCTCCGGAGTCTGTACACACCCCCAGTGAGCGCAGGTATCTACTGAGTGCTGAGTGACTGGGAGGCATGAGTGATTGCAAGGTATGCCCGAGTGGCATGAGTGACTGTGAGGTATGCCAGAGAGGCATGAGTGACTGTAAGGTTTTCCCGAGGGGTTTTATATGAGTGATGTTCTGCCCGAGGGGCTGTTTATGATTTTATCACCGAGTTGCATCGCATTGGCATGCACACATGACATAGAGGCATAGAGATGTATTTTTTATTTTTCTTATGCTGTACAACATCACATCATTCATGATTTCTCACACATTTTTACAGATAGGCATGGTGATGCATTTGTTTTACACGGGTTATCCGGAAGGAAAATGAAACATATTATTTATTATTGAAAAGATTTTTGGGAGAAATTATTGTTTTCAAACTATTCATATTTTTGGCAACTTCGGCAAACGATTTGGGTTTTCACTGATGTATTTGAAAGGAAGAACTACTATTTTTGAAATCATGATTTGATTGAGCATTTTATCTCCGAGTTGCTTCTGGAATTATTTGCTTTATGTTGTTATAAACTGTTGTGGACTATTGGTTTTGGAACCGCTCTTGGTAGAAGCTCGTCACTACTTTCAACTTACGGCTAGGTTTGTTACTTACTCAGTACATGGGGTTGGTTGTACTGATACTACACTTCTGCACATTGCGTGCAAATATTGGTTGTTGTTGTTGTTGTGCTCGATGGTTGCGGGACTTGAAGATGTACCTGCATTTCTGTTGTAGTTGCCTCTTGTTTAGGGTAGCCTTAGATTTATAAAAGCTCTGTTTATGTATTATTCAAACATACTATGTATTTATTTCATTTCTGCTTTGTATACTCTATTCTTAGAAGCTCATGATTTGTATTACTAGTTCTTGGGGAGATGTAATGGTTTCATATATTTTCTTTAATAATTGTCTGGTTAAATTACATTAGAAGTGGATAGTGAATAGTTGGCTTACCTAACGGGTTGGGTTAGGTGTCATCACGACTAGTTGGATTTTGGGTCGTGACAGAATAACACAAGGAAATCTATGGTGCAAGCAAGTTGAAGGAATGTTGCGAGTAGTATAAATAGATATGTGTAGGCTGCAAGCTAATGTATGATAAAGCGACAAGGTTTTAGGAAGACATGAGTAAGGATAAGGAAAGGCAAGTGAGAATGTGACGAGAATGAGTAATTCCTCGGGATTAAGCCCATGAAAACAAGAGGGCTATTGGTTTCTCTAAGTTATAAAAAGCTCAGTATAGCCTGAATGAACTCAAAGAAGTCTAAGACTAATAGCATTTAGAAGAGATTGAATACTGCCCTGGTAGTAGAATAAGGGGGACTTAGATTTATACATATAGGATAAGCAACGAAAGTAACCTGGAGTTTGGTAGCAAACCTTAGTAACAGTAAACCGATGTAAGAGTTATGGTATAATATGACCTACTTAGATGTAGTAAAGCCATAGACGCCCAAAGGTACAACTTGTCATAATTCTATATACGTTCACAAAGTGAGGCCTAGAGATTAGCTAAAAGCTAGATGAAAAATGAGAGATGAGTTGCATAGGCGCACATACAAGGACAAAGTCGTACAGACTGCATTATAGAAGGTAGCAAAGTTACGAGATTGGAAGAATTTCGACTGCCGTGGTGTGAGAAAGAGGCCTAAAGGTGGGAATGCCCTGGACTTTGGATTTTTTCACGGAACAGTTGCCTAGATGGAAAGGGCAGTATTAAAACCATTCGTAAGAGCTATCCGGTTATAAGACAGATGAGTGCCACAGCCAACATTCGAGGACGAATGTTTCAAAGCGGGGAATGATGTTACACCCCATGTTTTCGTACGTGAAAGAACGCCATAAGTAAATTGATGAAAGATCGGAAATGAGATGTTACATCTCGCATTCTCGCACGTTAAAGTTTCGTCATAAGTTAATCATTGTAGATCTCGGGAATGAGATTATTTTTGAGGTTATAAGCATTTATGCTATTTATAACAGGCAATAAGTAAAGCCATGAAGGTCAAAGGGTAAACGAGTGAAAGAAAATGAGTTTCGTCAAAGGTTGTCAATTTGGGATAAAATACGATCCGAGCTATAATACCCGGTATTTATGGACTAGTGCCATACACGGTACCACATGACTATGATAGTAAGGTGTATGAGGTATGTTAAAAGTGAGTAGTATTTTAAGTAATTTGGGATAACTCTTAATTATGTGGATAATTGATTAATTGTTGATTAGTGGGAGATTAATGAGTTAATAAATCTATTGGAAAAATTGTGGATAAGCCTAAAGGCCCCCAACCTGGCAGCAAGTCAATTAGGTGATAAGTGACTCTTTGGTTTGGATATTAGGTGGCATTTTAGGGGATTTTGGGCAAAAGTCATCCTTATCAAGTGGGGAACACAACACACAAGCTATAAGAGATCTCCTAAATCATTAAGTGGGATGTTATGTTTTGCTAAGCAACGGATGAATTCTCCAAAAATGAATTCATATGAAACTGCTTAATATTATAGCAGAGTGAAATTGCGATTCTAAAGGTGTACGGTACAATATTTCTCAAGAATATCACACGGATTTCCCCTACTTCGATCCGCCGTTACGTGTGTTGTCGCAATTAATGTATGTTAGAGGGATTGTCAAGAGAATTGGTTCACATATGTTAAGGCTATCCCTTCTTTCTTTTTGGCATGATTCATACGATACAAACGAAAAGAGCAAACGCATAGCTTTCATAAATGACTCTATTCATAGAAGTACTAGGGGGCCTATTTTCTTGATTCCCTATATGAATTATTATTATATCTCCTGTTCATGGGCCTCAGAAAAATACGTATTTGATAAAGTTTATCCGAAAGGCATATTGATCTTATGACATTCCGAGAAATCTTATTAACGTATTTCCTATGCATTTCATTCATTTATACATGTACGTTGACCCATGCCCAGATGGCATTATATACGCATATATTATATGTATATGGGATATGGAAAAAGGTTACGGTATTATATACGCACCACCACCTGATCAACTGGTATACGTTGATGATTTGCCCACAGTGGCCGAGATGATATGATGGGATACCCTTAGGGGCTTGATGATGTTATGTACGCATATACCTATACATGGTATAACATTTATACGCATATACATGATACTATTAATAAGAAACGATTCACAGAGCTATGCAGACTTACATGTTGAGTCTTTTACTCCATGTTTCTCTCATGTCTTTTATTTACTGATTTTCATTCCTTACATACTTGGTACATTATTTGTACTGATGTCCTTTTTGCCTGGGGACGCTTCGTTTCATACCCACAGATCCCGATAGATAGGTTGAGAGTCCCCAAGTAGGCTATCAGCTCAGCGGAAGGTATTTGTATGCTCCATTTGCTCTGAAGTTGCTTATTTGATCAGTATGAGTTGGGCATGTATTGATTGGTATGGCAGGCCCTTGTCCCGACCTTTACAGTATTTATCTACTCTTAGCGGCTTGTAGACATATGTCATGTATATAGATACTTGTATGGCCTTGTCGGCCTATGTTTTTAGTATATAAAGGATCGTACTTGCCTTATAGGCCCGTATGTCATATGTATAAGTCGGTACATCATGTTGGATCATCCTATGACGAGTATTTCCTCATGTTTTATTCTAATTATCTCACGGCAGCCTTTTTGTCTCATTTACCTATAATAGTATGATACAAAAAGATACGTTACGTTGGTACTCAGTTGAGTAAGGTACCGGGTGCCCGTCGCGGCCTATCGGTTTGGGTCGTGACAAACAATTCATGGGAAAGCAAGATTATTGATCAAAAACTAGCACAGGGTACTTACCTCAAGAATCCCCTCGAAAGCCCTCTCAAGAATCTCCCAAAACCGTGCTTGGAATGTTTGAAATGAAACCAAAATCACGAACCCTTATTTTACTAATATGCCCAGGCTTTCCGCTTCTACGGACACTTAACCGCATCTGCAGCATCGCAGAAGCGACATCACACATGCATCTGCGGCTCATTCCACTCCTACGGTCCCTCACTCCGCTTATGCGGTCTCGCTTCTGCGAGCATCTAAGCCGCTTATTCGGACCAAGCTCGTCTGCCACTTCCACCTCTACGATCCCCCTGCCGCATCTGCGGTCACACAGGTGCAAAATTCCCTATCGCACATGCGTGCCTTCCGCTTCTGCGTGTCTCTCACCGCACTTGTAGCCACGCATATGCGGAAAACTCCTTGCACCTGCGACCACCTGCACACTCCCCTCCAAACTCGCACCTGCGCAAGTCAGCGCGCACCTGCGAGTTCACACCTGTGATCAAAGATCCGTAGGTGCGGTTACACCGGCAGAGGTCCAACTCCAGCAATATCTCAACTTCAACTTTTGATCCGTTAACCATCCGGAATCAACCCGAGGCCCCCTGGACCTCAACCAAGCGTACCAACAAGTTCTAAAACCTCATACGAACTTAGTCGAATGCTCAAATAACCTCAAACAACATCAAAAATACGAATCACACCCCAATTCAAGCCTATTGAAACTAAGAAATTCCAACTTCTACAAATAACGTCGAAACCTATCAAATCACGTCTGATTGACCCCAGATTTTGCACACAAGTCACAAATGACATTATGAACCTACTTCAACTTTCGGAATCGAAATCCAATACTGATATCAAAATGTCCACTCCCGGTCCAACTTTCCAAAAATCTAACTTTTGCCATTTCAACCCTAATTCCACTACGGACCTCCAATTCACAATCCGGACATGCTCCTTAGACCAAAATCACCTTAACCATTTCAACTTAAGTTGTCAACTATGAGACTAAGCATCTCATTTCCTTCCAAAATCCTACCGGACCCGAACCGACTACCCCCAGCAACTCACATAATAGTTATAGAGTATGAAATGAGCAGTAAATGGGAGAAATGGGGCTATAACTCTCAAAACGACTGGTCGGGTCGTTACAGTTAGGAAATATGACGTGGTGTTATTAAACGAAAATCGCCAATGAAGAGTGTAATGAGGCTCATATGGTAAAGCACACTTCTTAGAAGCTGTATGAAGTTTCTAGAATGAGTGGGGGTCACATATGAGTTTGCATTATTACCGAAATTACCCTTAGTGGATTTGATCTTATAATTGCCTAAATATGAGAATTTATGAACGACGAGGTACATGTGATTCATGTGGTGAATGAGGTAATAACCTTGGAGGAAACACAGTGTTCATGTATTGAGAATGATAGTTTCATTTACGAGGAAGAATCGGTTGAGACTCTTGTGAAGCAAGTTTGTGGATTGAGAATTGTAACCATATGTTCATAAAAGTATTATGGCATAATTATGATGTCGAGAAGGCCACTTGGAAGGCTCATGGGGAATGTGAAAATCAGATACCCTCACTTGTACATGACTACAAGTATGTTTATTTCTTAGAATTTTCTTTTAGTTTTATGTGCATCACGCTTATTCTGTGAAGCGAGTGAGTAAATTATTAAACTTGCTTATGATTTGAGATTCGACACATTATTGATGTAGTTAATTCACTTATTACCTATGGTGGCTAGACCAGTATCGGGGTATATATCTTATTATTGTAATGGTGGGAGTGTCTAAGAGATCTCGCACATGTCATTTTGCCGCGAACCATTGAGATAAATGAGTTACTAATATATGAGGATATTACTATTGCTACTTGATAGACAAGTCTAGAGTTGAGGACAAAAGAGATAGAATCGATTAAGGTCTTATAGCGGAGTCAAGATATTGAAGAAGTAACCTGGGAAGCGTAATATGACATGAAGAAATGATATCCCTATTTATTTCTAGAAAATGGAGCTTAGGCTTAAATATTGTAGTAATGTGCCTTATATTTCCTTCTGAGACTTGCATTATAATCAGTTGTGTTTGGTAACGTGTATTAAACTTTGTTAATTGGTACATAGAGGTGCATTTTGTTCATGTGAACAGTGTGGGGCCGATGTGATTTATGTATATCGTATTCATGTGGTTGACTTACATGTGGAAATTTTAGGATGATCCATAAGAAGACCCTATCAAATTTTTGAGAATTGAGAGTTAGTCAAAAAGGATGACTAATAAGAAGCCATTTGGTACAAAGGTCTAGAATGGTTATGATTGGATATTTGAACATGCTTATGGCATCGGCTTGACATTTGAGGACGAAAATTTCTAAGTGGGGGAGATTATAAAGCCTCAAAAAAATCCAAATAAGATTAAAGCCTAATTCAAACTTAAAAGAATAATTAACGAGACCTCAAAGTATGTGCGGACCCACACGAGGGTAACAGAAAAATTATAATACTTAGGCATAAATGTCATGAGGGTTGAAGGTCCCCAAGTTGCATGGATAAAGGAATAGCTTGGAATGGTTGAGCTAAGAGGGAGGAAGGGATTACAGTATACTTGTGTAGCCTACGCAGACTGCGTAGGCAAAAACAGAATGGAAATGAAGGGAAGTCTTAAGCGGCGTACGCTACACGAGCTTGCGTAGGCTATGCAGCCTGAGTAGCCAATCAACGTAGGCTATGCAACCTATTTTTCTATAAAATTAAGGGGTTCGTGGAGAGAAAAAAAGATAGTAATATTTTTGGCTAAGTTTTGGATTCTAGAGAGAAGGTGGAGTATCCTCAACCCAAATACACTTCAAAGATGAGTTTTATGACATTTTTATGATGGATTAACAATGGTTAATTATATTATTAACATCTACATGGATTAAAATTCATAGGGATTCCTCCGATCTTCAAGAGTCATTCAAAATAGTTCAAGTTAGGGTTTGAGATACAAGAGGTAAATTGTCTACCCTACACTTAAATACAACTATGGATTAAGTATTTGGGATGTATGGTGAAGTAGTAAGTACCATTTAGTTAAAGAATTATGTTGGTCCTTAAAATGGGTATTGTGAGTTAGGGTTCTTGAATGGGTTTGGTAATTCTAGTATATTTTTGAATCTTATTAAGATGTTTGGTGATTCTAGTACTTAAATAGCTTAATCATGATTAAGTATTGAGTCGTATAACATATATTAGGTCTTAAAGGCCAATGGTGAAATCAATTAAGGATAAAAAAGATTTTTTATTGGTGAATTGAGCTTGTTGAAGACTTACGGTCAACTTGTGAACCCTAAATGGATATAGACATATATATTTGGATAAGTTTTGATGTATGGGGATGTCTAATGTAGATATTGGCTTGTTTGCGACATTTGAGAGTTCTAAATGAATTGGAACGTCGTACTATTATTTTGGAGCTTGGACTTCAGGTAAGTTGATTAAAACTTACTTTTCTTGAGGGGTTTTCTCTAAAGTCATATTTGAGTTATTACATGAGTTTGTTTGTAAATATGCATTTGTACTTGTGGAGACAAGTGGGAAATGATGTCACTATGTATTTTGAGTTACGTTGCATAAAGAAGATTTTGTTGCTTTATAATTGAAAATTCTTGTTTTTAAATACTTGATACCAAATGATGCTTGAGGCAAATATTATAATTTTTATTTAAACTTATGTATTGAAAAGAATATAAAATATTTGAGTGCTAAAGATGTATTTTTATAAAAAGTATTTTCCTTAAAACTTGATTAATGGATTAGCACTCATTGTATCTTTGAAAGATGGATGTTAAATTTCTATAAGAATTAAAATGAAAAAGATCATGTGTTCTATTATTTTTATTCGAATGGTTTAGTTTGGTCATGAGCTATAATATGATTAAAAACATAAATCCATTGAAGCTACTATGCTATGAATCTATTTTTAAAATATCAAATATTTGAGTCTTACTAGTGGAGATTGGCGAGATTGGTTCGAATGTTGAGTTCGTTGCCATGGAACTATACGTGCCGATGTAGAGATACATTCCAAGGCTAAGCCAAGGTTTGTGGGATAAAGTACCCCATTGTGATGACAAATGATCATTACTTAAAGTAATTACGTTAAATTGACTCGTAGGGCACTACTGCAAGCCGCCCAGACTAGTAGGGTCAAGTACTTGTTGCTAGGTTGATCACCTAGTGGTTGTTTATTATGTCGATACCGGTATACTATTCCCGGTGAAAAGGTAAAAGATAATTTTGTTATATTTAGGCCTAAAGAGCCGAAAGTGATTTCAATGACTTAATGAAATTGAAATGGTTTTCCATGATTCTTATAAAAATCATGGATTTATATAAATATTTTAAAAGTTTGTATCATGATTGTGTCTTTTCATTTAAAATTAAAGAGCATCAATTGATATAATTGATATCGTTTTATATCAAATGTTGGTTGCATTATTTTTGTAAAATCTTGTCCCAAGAACTTGAGTTAGAGAGATTCAATGATACTTATTGAGTATTATCATGGTGTACTCAACCCTCAAGGGCCCCTCTTTGACGAGTGCAAACACAACACGAAATTAATGCTCGCTAGACAAATATAGTATAGTTATGATTATCGTCTCCACAAATATTGGATTTAAATAATGTTCAAGTAATTTCTAGCCTAACACTATCCGGGATGATTAACACACTATGAAACTAAAACAATTAATAATTGATCACTGGAAAACAAGAGTTGAGCAACAATAAAATATCAATGGGAGAAATAAGGGTCTTGACAGAATAGGTGCAAGATAGCTATTTAGGATCAAACTCTAGTTCAATTCACTCTAATGTTCTAATGATTCTCACGAATTCTCTTGATGATTAGTTCAAACGTATAATCAAGACTCCTCTCTCGATTAAATCTTAACTCTATGAGGTAAACTAATATAAGCACTGTGAAAATATGCAAGCACGCATTAATAGAATGGTCTTCAGGAAAACATCTCTCACATATTCTCCTAACTTGATTTAATCAACAATTCAACAAATTCTTTCGATTACTTAAGAAAATCACTGAATTAAACCAAACAAAATAATGCAAGATAATCACCACAATATTCCTCTTTCGATTAAATACTTGTGAATAAAGTTGCAATCAATTCAAAGCTGCATAAACGAATTCAAGCAAAAAACTAGAGTTAAAATCCACAAACATCAATCAAAACACCATATCCATCAAACCCTAAGGTAAACTACTCTATATTCATGGAGAAATTAATCACAAACAAATTTTGAATAATAAGAAAACATGAATTCAATCCAAACTCGGGTGTTGAGTTGAGGAAAGAATGACGAATCCTTGTGCTTTGAGTCTTCAATACTCTTCCAGTCTTCCGTAGGTCAAAAGTCCTCTAAAATTTGTATTTTTGATATATTTATACGTAACGACCCGACCGGTTGTTTTGAGTATTACAGCCCTGTTTTCCCATTTACTGCTCAATTTATACTTCACAGTTATTTTATGACTTACCGGGTTAGTTGGTATGGGTCCGGAAGGAATTCAGAATGAAATGAGACACTTAGCCTCATAATTGAAAAATTCTAAGTTAGAAAAGTTGACCGGGTGTGGATTTATGTATAAACAACCTCGGATTTGAAGTCTGATGATTCCAATAGCTCTGTATGGTGATTTTGGACTTAGGAGCGTGTTCGGAAAATTATTTGGAGGTCCGTAGTGGAATTTGGCTTGAAATGTCGAAAGTTGAATATTTGGGAAGTTTGACCGGGGTGACTTTTTGATATCGGGGTCAAAATCCGATTCTAAAAATTTGAATACCTCTGTTATGTCATTTATGACTTGTGTGCACAATTTGAAGTCATTCCGGATTGATTTGAATGTGTTTCGGCACAAGATATAAAATTTGAAAGTTCAAAGTTTATTAATTTTAATTGAGGTGTGATTCGTCGTTTCAATGTTGTTAGGTGTGATTTGAGGCCTGGAGTAAGTCCGTATTATGTTATGGGACTTGTTGGTATATTTGGTTGAGGTCCCGAGGGCCTCGGGTGAGTTTCGGATAGTTAACGGATCAAATTCAGACTTAAGGAAATGCTGGGACCGTTGCCTACTGGTGTGATCGCACCTGCGAAACTTTTGATCACAGGTGCGAAGCCGCATGTGTGCGCAACCAGTCGCAGAAGCGGCCAAGAGTGAAACTGGGCAGTGCTTGCAAATGCGAAGAATTTTCCCGCATCTGCGAGGCCGCATCTGTGAAGGGATGGCGCAGAAGCAGAAAATGGTGAGGAAGTCGGGCAGCGCAGGTGCGGAATTTCTATCTGCAGATGTGGAGTCGCATCCGCACTTGGCTCTCCGCAGAAGTGGCCTGGCTTGCAAATGCGCCCATTTCTTCGCAGAAGTGGGAGTCGCAGGTGCGGCCTCTTGTCCGCAGGTGCGGATTGACTAGACATAACCCTTTAAGTTTGAGGGTTCGTGATTTTTCACCATTTTCGGATTTTGGAGCTTGGTTTGGGCGCTTTTGGAGAGGAATTTTTCCACACAACTTGGGGTAAGTGTTCTTGACTCCCTTGTGGTTATATTTCATGAATTAATCTGCATTTTTAGTGTAAGATTATCTAATCTTCTAGATAAATAGAAGGAAATTTCTTTAATGTCACAAAAAGAACTTTTCGAGTTTTGAATACCGATTCGGAGTCGGATTTGAGTGAATTAGTATGTTTGAACTTGTAATAGGATGGGTTGTCGTATTTTATAAGTTTCATCAGATTCCGAGATGTGGGCCCCACAGGTGAATTTGGGATTTAATTTCAGATTTTATGAAAAAAAATAGAATTTTCTTATGGAATTAATTCCAATAAATTTTATTTACTGAAATGAATTAACTGTGACTAGATTTGAGGTATTCAGAGGCCGATTTGCGAGGCAAAGGCTTAGCAGAGTAAAGAATTTCACGCTCTGAGGTAAGTAATAATTATAAATCTGGTCCTGAGGGATGAAACCCCGGAATTTTGTATCATGTGATTATTTTGGAGGTGATGCACATGCTAGGTGACGGACGTGTGGGCATGCACCGAGGGGATTGTGACTTGGTCCGTCCCGTGGAAACTGTAAAGTTGAATAACTTGTTGTTAGCTATGTGCTCTCTATGTGTTGTGGAAATTTGACTGTAAGTCATGTTAGAAATCATGTTTAGGCTATATGTTGGTACTGTTGGGACCCACAGAGGTCGTGTACATGTTGAACTATCTGCTTAATTGTTGTTTTGTACTCAATCACAGTTTACTTGATTATTTTATCCCAGTCTCTATTGTTCATTATTGATGCATCATATCATTGGGCTGATTTCATGATTGTTGAGAGCCCGAGAAACTGGAGAGATTTATGACTAAGCGAGGCCGAGGGCCTGATTGTGAGATATTATACTATAGCACGTGAGTTGTCCATACAGATCTAGATATTTTACTATAGCACGTGAGTTGTCCGTGTGGATCTAGATATTTATACTATGGCACGTGAGAAGATCCATCCCAGATATATATATATATATATATATATATATATATATATATATATATATATATATATATATACGTGCGGATTATAGCGCTTGGGTTGTAGGAGCCACTCCGAAGTCTGAACATCCCCAGTGAGTGCGGGTACCCATTGAGTGTGAGTGTTGAGGGCTGAGCGCCAAATGGTTGAGTTGTTGTGACGAGTTGAGTGATTGTTGCCCTGAGAGGTTGTACTTGTTTTTCATTTGTTGTTGCACTTAGTTGCTATTGTCATTGTTGTGAAATTCTCTGAAAGATTTTTATATCCGGATTTCATGAACCTGAACTGTATAAAATTGATTTGACTTAAACTGTTGGATTTGAAAGCATGTCTATTCCTTGCTGAAATTACTGAAAGTGAACTATAAATGTATAGCTCGTCACTATCTTCAGTTCCTTAGTTATTATTGTTACTTGTTGAGTTGGTTGTACTCATACTACACCCTTCACTTCGTGTGCAGATCTAGGTATTTTCAGACATAGCGGGTGCTAATTCTCTCGCACATTTGATTTTTCGGAGATTCAGAGATAGTTGTCGTGTTTCGCAGACCTTGTCTCTCCTTCCTTATCTCCTTATTTACTGTATTTTGTCTCAGACTGTTATGGATCATATTTTCCAAACTTGTATTCATATTAGATGCTCATGTACTCAGTGACACCAGGTTTTGGGAATGTTTGTATCGGTATTTGCGAGATTTGTGGATTGTGTTTAAATATTATATTTTCAAACTTAAAAGATGTGGTGGTTTATTGAGATTGTCGGCTTGCCTAGTATTGATATAGCCGCCATCACGACGTGTGAGATTTTGGGTCGAGACATTATACCATGTAGGAATGGGCCCGGACAAAACTATCCTTTTCAAGCCTAAGTGGGAAAAGTTGGGCTAAAACTACCAAGGCGCACTGAGCGGCGCACCATGCGCCGCATTAGTGGGAATGTTCAGAGGCTTATTTCTTCCACTTTGTAGGAATTTTTCACTAGTGCCCCGTGCCTCTCTAAGCATGGCGCGGAGCAGTAGTGCATTTTTCTCAGAGTAATTTTGTTTTCTCACTTTTTGATATTCAGACTTAGTTTTCGTGCCCCGAACGTGATCTCTGCTTAATGTTTTGGGCTTTTACTCAGACTTCAAAGCTCCAACTTGTTCAAATTAGCTCCAAATTATCTTAATAGCTTGGAATCATTTCCTGCAAGGTATAAAATACGTAATAAGCTCAAATCACCATTATTTAAGCTCAACCACAAGTAACATGTAGTGATTAGAGTGAAAACTATGATAATATACGGGTTTCTAGCCTGCCATCACTCTTCAGGGTCCCGCTTATTTTACATATTTCAGGATTAGTTATGGTACATGATGATCGAATGAGGCTAGGATGACTCTCTTTTTAAGGTGTATGGTGAGGAACCACTTCTATTTTATGGTAGTTATCATGTTGATCTTACTTTCTTTGGTTGGGGTTATCCAAAGTCTTTATTTTATTCTCATTTCTTAGAGATTCCATAGACTATTAGTATTCTTTGGGGTTGTAATTGATGGTTATTCACATAGCATGAAATGAAAGAGACATTGTTATCCATATGTGTTTGAAATTATTGAAATTGATGTATTTAAACAATATGTATGGTTTTAATCATTTAAAATAATTATGTTAAAAAGTCTTCTGCATGCATCTATTAGACATATAGATCGATATTCTAGTATGGGTTAGTCACCCGGGTTGGATAGTATGACGGTCACATGATTTTGGGTCGTGACACAAGAGCTATAACATTCCAAAACCAATTAAGGTTATACTAAAGCTCTATATAGAAATTCAATCACAAACGTAAATGATTCACTACTACCATGAGGATGTTATTACTCGCAATACCCTAGTCATTATTCGTTACTCCATCAGCTAGTTATTTGTTCCCTAATCCTCAAGAGTCACCTCGAGTTCATTTTTAACTTTGTATCCACAATTACACTTGATACCCCCACGGTAAGTGTAATGGTCGACCTATGAATACAAGTTAAGTTGTTAATTTTATTTGTCTTCCATTTCTACTCGAATCTATCCATTTCAAAATAAATATTTTTCTAGATATGCTTTACATTACTGAATTACTCTTGACTATTAGTGACATGCTAAAGTAGTAACACCGATTGGAACTTCAAGACACAATAAAAGGTTTAAGGGTATTAAGAAAAAAGTTAATATAACTTTTCTAGGATCTCACACAATGAAGAAGTATGTATCCATTCTTCCATTATCCCATGGTCTCTAGTACATGTGGTATGAAATACGTGTTATGGTATTCTCACCTTATATTTGTGTGTGAGTCTCATTCTTTTACTCATTCAACACCGTACAGATCATGGTCTAGATACCTCCAGATGTCTAACCCGAGATTCTCACTTTTATAATCCTTAAATCTATCTTCTTAGAAAAACTCGCATTTGGCTCACAAAATAATTCATAGTCGAATGTTGGAATTAATAAGTCTAACTAGTTGTCAAAACTTACCTTCACGAGTAAATATGACCTCGTGTTAACCAAGGTTCTATTATTATAACGACCCAGTCGATTGTTTTGTGTATTGTAGCCATGTTCCCCTATTTATTTCCTCTGTTATGTTCATTTGTAATTATGTGACTTTCCGGGGTGGTTGAATTGGTTTCGAGGAAGTTCCAGGATAAATTGGGACACTTAGTCCCAAGGTTAAAAGCTTAAGTTGAAAGAGTTTATCGGAGTTTGACTTTTATATAGATGACTCCGGAATGGAGTTTTGATGGTTCCAATAGCTTCGTATGGTAATTTTGGACTTAGGTGTATGTGCGTATTTGGATTTGGAGGTTCGTAGATTGGGTTGGTGTTTTTTGGCAAAAATTGAAAGGTTGATAGGTTTGACCGATAGTTGCCTTTATTGATATCAGGTTCAGATTTTGGTTCTTGGAGTTGGAATAGGTCTATTGTGTCATTTGGGACTAGTGTGCAAAATTTGAGGTTATTCGGAATTGATTTGATATGGTTCGTCATTAGTTTTAGAAGTTGGAAGTTTATTAGTTTCATTAGGATTGAATTAGGGTGTGATTCGTAATTTTGATATTGTTTGATGTGATTTGAGGCTTCAAGTAAGTTCGTGTTATATTTTGAGATTTGTTGGGGGTGATAGGACGGGGTCCCAAGCGCCTCATGTGTGTTTTGGATGGGCTACGAGCCATTTCCATCATGTTTGGATTGCTGATTCAGTGCTTCTAGTTTCTTTCTTCGCGATCGCGAAGAGGGAGTCATAATCGTGTAGTGTTAATTACTGGCAAGTGAGTTCTGTTCTTTGTGTTTGCGAAGTGAAGGACTCGTTCGTGAAGCGTTAGGGAGAATGTGCATCGTGTATGTGAGCAGGGAGCCGCATTCACGTAGAAGGATGGACTGGCAGAGGATGGCACGCGTTTGAGCATCGCGATTGCGTGGTCTTAGCCGCGTTCGCGTAGGTGTGGGTCATTTGGTCATAGCATTCGCGACTAAGGTGTCGCGTTTACGAAAGTGGATTGAGCAGCTGGAGAATTTTGTTGTTCGTGATCGCAAATGACTTTCCGCGATCGTGAAGGATAATGCCTGGGCAGATTGTTTAAAACTTTATTTCGAGTGTTAGACTTATTATATCACATTTTGAGTTAGAGAGCTCTGTTTTGGGCGATTTTAGAGAGGATAAACACGATTTGGATAGGGGTAAATGTTTTTTTTACTTAGATTTGTTATTATTTTATGATTCCATCTTTGCTTTTAGCATTTAATTGGTGAACTAAAATAAAAAAATGGGGAATTTTACTAAAAACTTTTTAAAGTGAAAATTAAAAATTTGAAGGTCGAATTGAGGTTGGAATTTGATGGAATTAGTATGGTTGAACTCGTAATTGAATGGGTGTTTGGAATTTGTGAGTTTGACCGGGTTCCAAGGTACGGTCCCAGGGTTGACTTTTTGATTTTGACAAATATCGAAGATTTATTATTTGAAGTTGTTTCCTACGACATTATTTGATGATATTAAGTTGTTTGTGACTAGATTCGAGTCGTTCAGGGGCTGATTCGCGTAGGAAGGGCTTTTTGGAGTATTGACTTATGTATTTTGAGGTAAGTAACATTTCTAAACTTGGAATTGAGGGTAATTATCCCTAGGAACTATGTTATTTGTGATGTGATGGGGTGACATACATGTTAGGTGACAGGCGTGCGGGCATGCACCGGGGTATTCATGATCCGGGTTGATTTTTGGACTATGTTGCTATCATACCTTGTTTTATCTGTATTTTCCCTACTTATTAGATTTACTAGGCTATGATTCATGGTAGAAATCATATTTAGTCTATGTGGTTATTTGTTTGAGAGTTAATGAAGTTATTTCTATCGTTTTGGGTTATCTGACATAACTGTAATTATACACTCAGTCATGATTCTTCATTTGCATATCATATCTCGGTCTCAGTTCATCATTCAATGTTACATTGCATGTTGTTGTTGTTCCATATGTGGTATTGTTGGGCTGAGTGATATGATATTTTAGAGCCCTTGAGACTTGAGAGGTTGATGACTGAAGTGGGCCTTTGAGTTGTGCTGAGAGTGTTATTTGGATCGGGCTGCACGCTGCAGCAGGCCATATTGGCTTTATTATTATTTGGATCGGGCTGCACGCCACAGCAGGCCATATTAATCGGGATGCATGCCATATCAGGCCATATTGGCTTTTTATTAGCGCTTGGGCAGGATCCGCCCCTTCGGAGTCTGACATACCAGAAGTGAGCGCAGGCACAATGATATACGCACACGTGCTTTGGTGAGGGGCATTGATCCTTAGAATACATGCGCGATATTTTGATTTATCTACTCTTTTTGTGTTGTGGAGAGAAGTTTCTCTCTCTGCCAAGCATATAACCGTGCATACATTTGGATGCATGATTATATATTGTCTTTCTCTAGAAGTAATAGTCTATAATTATAATGAAGTTGCGCGCAGTTGACGGGTTCTGAAAGGGCTATGGTAATACTATCATGTTAATAATCATATTTAGACAATATATATATATATATATATATATATATATATATATATATAACTACAACAGAATATAATTTATTAAAGAAATAATTTCGTTTTTTAAAAGTATAAAAGTTGGTATGTCAATTAATTTTGACTATGGCAATTAACTGTACAGATTTTTAATTTGTTGGGTACCTTAAATATTTATGTTTTTTGGTTAGGTTTCTTTAAGGTCGACAATTATTTGTATTCTTTGACAATATTTATTTTTCAAGCTCCAACTAAAATAAAATAACCAAAAAGATATTGTTCAAATAATTCTCCGTCGTTAGGATTACTTTGTCCAATATTTTGAAGTTAACCAATATTATTCTTATATTTTTTGAATTATTATAGTAAATTTGTGATATGATTTGTGCGGAATAAGGCTGGGTGATGATGAGTATTTTGTGAGACAACTAATTTATTTACAATTATATTGGCGAATAAGAAAGAATAACTTTTGCATATTTTGTTTGATTTTTTTCTACGATATCAACAAGTTTGGCAGATATATCAGCCCAAGCTTGCAGCTCCATGAATAATTCGGCATATCTAGCATATCAAACCTTGAATTCGTCTGGACATAATTTATGCATTATAAGAGTTTCTTTTGGATACGTGTACTTTATATTTACTTTACATAATTAAAATAAGGGGAAATTTATATTTAGGACTTTACATAGTTCAAATAAGGAAGAATTTAATAAACAAAATTTAGTTAGTTTTGAACTCCTAAATATTAGGTAAATAATTAAATTAATATCCATAAATAAAAGAAAAATAGTTAAATGACTATTTTGTCTAGTATGAACTCTATTTTTTAAAAGGTAAAAAAGGCGAACAACATTTCACTAAGGGTTTTCGTACTTTTAATATAGTATAGATAGATATAGATAGATAGATAGATAGTTGGCGAAACTCCTTGCTTATACTCCTTTCATATTTTTCCGTTCGGATTAGCTTGCACAATTTCACTAAAAAGTTAAATTATTCTCGATATTTCTACCACAAGATGAACACAGAATAAAAGTTTTTTGATAAATAGTACAACTATTGAGCTTTTGAATTTCTTCATGTTCAAGAACAATTTTTATTCCCTATTGATTTTTCCCATGTTCACCTCATTTATTTTTTGTTATTTTTAATTGCCCGTGAAAGATTTTATTTTATTTCCACGTATTTTATCTTATTTCTAATATTTTTGATAAATAGTACTACTACTGAGCTTATTGAATTTCTTTGTGTTAAAGAACAATGTTATTCCCTATTGACGAGTGATGCTATAATTAACATGAAAATAAGGTAAACATTTCAAATGTTCTCATTTTATTTTTGTCCCTCAAGATTTTATTTTATTCCCATCTACTTGTATTTTTTTACTTTTCAAGTAACTCTATACATCAATGTATGGAAGATTTATATAGAGATTCATAAGTAGAAAATTCTTTAAACATTGTTTTTCTTTTTTTTTTCTTATTTAAAGAAAGCTTAACAATGAAAATGAAATCGTCTAAGCTCTACTTTTTTTAAAAAAACTAGTTTCAGAGTACGCGCATTGCGCGTGTACTTATTTTATATATATATATATATATATATATATATATATATATATATATATATATATATATATATATATATATATATATATATATATATAAAATTAAAAAAATTATAATATATTATTAAATAATTTAATTAAGTTATAATATAAAATGTTACCAAAAAAATTATAAAATAAAAATCTAAAAGTGTAAGTTCTTGAAAATAAGTAATATTAATCATATTTAGATTGATCAATAAAGGAAAAAATCTTGCCATACAGAAATTCTCAAGCATAAAATGCAAACACTAATAGGATAAAATTTTAAAGTAAAATATTAATGTAAAAATATAAATTCAAACAACACATACATTTAACCCCGATTTTGATCAACCCATAGCTTTTTCCTTAGCGTCCGAAAAAATGCTATAATTAACTTGAATACAAAGAGATGTTGTCAATCACCAATATATCAAAATTTTAAATGGACATAAATCTGGTTGAATTTAAAGTTCACTATAAACTAAAATCTAAATAATAATAAAATAATATAAGATAATCTTAATTATTTTTCTTGCCTAGTACTAATACTGAGTTTTCCAAATGTATTATTTTATTAATTTTGACTAATGCACTATTATCGTCATTCATAAAATGGCTCTAACTTTGGTTTATCTTTAAGCTTTTCACATATCTCTAAATCAAACCTTAAAGAATGTATATGATATCTCCATATTCAAATTTCTGGCTTTTAACCAAACTAATCTTACTATAGCATTTTTTTTCTCTAACTATTAAATTTCTCCTCAAGTATTCATTTATATCAAAGTTCCAAAAAAGATATTTTTTTCTTTCAAAAAGTGCAAATTCTCCTTTGAGCTTTTGGCTATTATCTAATATTATAATGAGTTTTAAAATGTTAGTTTTAGTGATAGTAACATCTAAAAAAAAGATTAAAATATCATATAGATTTACAAAGTAAAAGGAGTAGAGTTTGAGAACCTAAAATATCCTTGAATATAGAAGGAATACCGACTAATATTATTGATTTTAAAAACTATTAGTTCTTTTTTTTTGTGGACTTTGCCGTTTTCGGTATCTTGTTCATCCTTATATCAAAACTCATTTCTCTCGTTTCAATTAACAATTAGTAATTTTAATTGAATTTATCCTTTGGATTAGAAGACAGTATACTTTAATATTCTTGATCATTCTTTAATTTAAAACGAAACTGTTAAAACGGGTAAAACTTAGTTCGTTACCGAACATTTTGGAAACTTCACTTTATTGCATTATTGTTGTGCAGGTTTATTATTTCTGAAGTTTGAAACTTGACTCAATTATTCTCTCATGGATGGTAAGGACATGTGCGATCGGACTAGGCGGACGGCCAGCAGTACCACAAGTTAAGGTCGTGAGAGGCAGGGGTCATGGTAGAGGCCAAGGTGCGACTCATACTACAAACAGAGCAACACCTGTGGAGCCACTTGTTGCTCCAACTGAGGAGAGGGTGCCAGATGTTGTTGAGTTGGTGGGACCAACTCAGGCACCGGCAATGCCTATCAGTATTCCTGGCCTTCAGGAAGCCCTAGCCCAGATTTTGACTATGTGCACGAGCCTAGCTCAGGAGGTTTTGATTCCAGCTGCACCAGCCACTTCGTAGGCTGGGGTAGGTGCCCAGACTCCCACCGCATGTACTCTAGAGCAGCTAGCTTAGGGACTTCAGACACCGGGGGTGTTACCGATTCAGCCGCTTGTTGCTTCTCGGTCCGAGGTTGGCCCACCTATGAGTAATGAGGAGAAAAGGAGGTTGGAGTGGTTTAGGAGGCTTAAGCCTCCAGAGTTTAGTGGGGCAGAGTCAGAGGATGCCCAGGATTTTCTAGAAAGGTATCAGTGGATTCTTCGCACAACGGGTCTTTTGGACACTAGTGGGATTTCATTCACTACATTTTGGCTGACAGGGGCAACCTACAGATGGTGGCGGGCTTATGAGTTGAGTAGGCCATCCGGTGTAGCACCACTTACGTGGCATGAGTTCTCACTTCTCTTCTTAGAGAAGTTTGTCCTACAGACTTGTAGAGAGAAATTGCGTAAGCAATTTGAGCAGCTATGCTAGGAGGGTACGACTTGACTCAGTATTATATGAGATTCACATATTTGTCTCGTCATGATGCAGTATGGTTGGTTTCTACTGAGAGAGAGAGAGGATCAGAAGGTTCATTGATGGCCTCAACTATGGCCTACGCTTTAGTTTAGCTCGAGAGGCCGAGACAAATGTTAGTTTGACCAGGTGGTCGAGATTCCTAGGTGCTTGGAGCAGGTTCGCGGGCTTGAGAGTGAGGAGCGGGAGGGCAAGAGGCCCCATGGTTCAGGTGGTTTCAGTGGAACCTCGTCTGGAGGTCAGTCACATCACGATAGAGGTCATCCTTATAGGCCCGTTCAGATGGCTTGTCTTGTGCATCATTTAGCTATAGTTTATACAGTACTCGTCCGGTTCAGCATATGTCAGTGCACTCTCAACTCAGAGTTCATATCGTGCTCCATCAGTTCAGTTCGTCAGTATCGGGTTCTTCTAGTGTCTATTCTAGTTCTCGAGGTCCAATTCATGCTCCGCAGTCATCCCTAGATCGAAGTTGTTACGAGTGTGGGGAGTTGGGGCATATGAGGAAGTTTTGTACCCATTTTGTTGGAGGTCCCATGCAGCAGAGAGGTCAGACTATGACTTCTACACCAGTTACTACACCACCGCTCAGCCAGCTCGTGGTGGGGCTTAGACAGTTTGAGGTCACCCTAGAAGGGAAAGTCGATTAGGTGATGGTCAGACTCGATGTTATACGTTTCCTGTCAGGTCAGAGGTAGTTTCTTCCGATGTTGTGATCACAGGTGTTGTTTTTGTGTGCCACAAGGATGCTTCAGTATTATTTGATCCTAGTTCCACTTATTCATATGTGTCATCATACTTTGCTCGTTATTTGGATATGCTCTGTGATTCTTTAGTTATGCATGTTCATGTATTCACACTGGTGGGTGATTCTATTATTATGGATCGCGTATAGTAGTCATGCGTGGTGACTATTAGGGGCTATGAGATCAGAGCTGATCTTTTATTTCTTAGCATGATTGATTTTGATGTGATTTTGATCATGGGCTGGCTGTCTCTATGTCATTCTTGATTGTCATGCTAAGACCGTAACTTTGGTGATGCCGGGGGTACCGAGGTTGGAGTGGAGAGGCTTCATGGATTATGTTCCTAGTAGAGTGATTTTACATTTGAAGGCTCAACGGATGGTTGAGAAGGGATGCTTGGCATATTTGGTCTTCATGAGGGATATTGGTGTTGATACTCCTACCATTGAGTTGGTTCGGATAGTGAGAGACTTCTCATATGTGCTCCCAGCAGACCTTCCAGGCATGCCACATGACAAGGACATTGATTTTTCTATTGACTTAGTACCGGGCACTCAGCCCATCTCTATTTCACTGTATCACATATCACTATTGAGTTGAAAGAGTTGAAGGAACAGTTGCAGAAATTACTTGATAAAGGCTTCATTAGGCCTAGTGTGTTGCCTTGGGGTGCACTGGTTCTATTTGTGAAGAATAAGGATGGTACTATAAGGATCTATATTAATTACAGGTAGTTGAACAAAGTTACAATCAAGAACAGGTACCCACTATCGCGTATTGATGACTTATTTGATTAGTTTCAGGGTATTAGAGTGTTCTCGAAGATTGATTTGAGGTCTAGTTATCATCAGTTGAAGATTTGGGATACAAATATTTCGAAGACGACTTTCAGGACCCGTTATGGTCACTACGAGTTTCTAGTGATATCTTTTTGGTTGACCAATGCCCCAACAACCTTTATACACTTGATGAACAGTATGTTACAACCATATCTTGATTATTTTCGTCATAGTATTCATTGATGATATATTGGTGTACTTACTCAGCCAAGAGGATCATGAGCAGTATTTGAGGATCGTACTCCAGACTTTGAGGGAGAAGAAGCTATATGCTAAATTCTCCAAGTGTGAGTTTTGGCTTGATTCGGTGGTGTTCTTGGGCCACGTGGTGTCTAGTGAGGGGATCAAGGTAGATCCGAAGAAGATTGAGGTAGTTCTGGATTAGCTTAGACCGTCTTCAACTACAGAGATTCGGAGTTTCTTGGGTTTGGCGGGTTATTATCACTGTTTTGTGAAGGGTTTCTTGTCCATTGTTGCACCTTTGACTAGATTGAACCATAAGGGTGCTCCTTTCAGATGGTCTGAGGAGTGTGAGGAGAGCTTTCAGAAGATCAAGACTGCATTGACTATAGCTTTAGTGTTGGTGTTGCCTACAGGTTCGGGGTCTTACATCGTGTATTGTGATGCGTAGCTTATTGGGCTTGGCGCGGTGTTGATGCAGGATGGTAGGGTGATTGGCTACGCGTCTCGATAGTTGAAGGTTCATGAGAAGATTTACCATGTGCATGATCTAGAGTTGGTAGCCATTGTTCACGCGCTAAAGATTTATCTATACATCATTCCATATAAGGTCTATACCGACCATCAGAGTCTCTAGCACATGTTCAAGCAGACCTTAATTTGCGACAGCGGAGATGGTTAGAGTTGTTGAAGGACTAGGATATCACTATATTATATTATCCAGAGAAGGCCAATGTAGTGGCCAATACATTTAGTAGGAAGGCTGAGAGCATGGGCAGTTTGGCATATTTATCGGTAGCAGAAAGGCGACTAGCCATAGATGTTCAGGCTTTGGCCAACCAATTTGTGAGATTGAATGTTTTGGAGCCCAATCGGGTTCTTGCTAGCATTGTGGCTCAGTCATTGTTGTTGGAGCGTATCAAAGCTCGCCAGTTTGATGATCTTCACTTGATGGTGTGAGGGACACGGTTCAACGGGGTGGAGCTAAGGAGGTTGTGATTGGTGATGATGGTGTTATGTAGCTTCAAGGCCGGGTTTGTGTTCCAAATATTGATGGGTTGAGAGATTTGATCCTTGAGGAGGCTCACAACTCACGCTATTCCATTCACCTAGGTATCACAAAGGTGTACCGTGACTTGAAATAACACTATTGGTGACAGAGAATGAAGAAATATATTATTGCTAATGTCTCTCGGTGTTTGAATTGTCAACAGATGAAGTATGAGCATCATAAACCGGAAGGGTTGACTCGGAGATTGGAGATACCGGAGTGGAAGTGGGAGTGTATCACTATAGATTTTGTGGTAGGCTTGCCACGGACCTGAAGAAATATGATGCAGTATGGGTTATTATGGACCGGTTGACTAAGTCTGCATACTTCATTCCGCTGATGATTTCCTATTCTTCAAAACGGTTGGCTCAGATTTACATTCGTGAGATTATCCGCTTGCATGGCGTATCCATTTCTATCATTTTTTAACTAGGCACACAGTTCACATCACAGTTTTGGAGAGCAATACAGTGAGAGTTGGGCACACGGATAGAGTTGAGTACAACATTCCATCCTCAGATGGATAGACAGTCCGAGTGCACTATTCAGATCTTAGCGGATATGTTACGTGCCTGTGTTATGGATTTCAGAGGTTCATGGGATCCGTTTCTTTCGTTAGCAAACTTCGCCTAGAACAACAGCTTTCGGTCGATTATCTAGATGGCTCCTTATGAGGCCTTGTACATGAGGAGATGTCGGTCTCTGGTTGCTTCAATATATATATAGAGAGAGAAGAGTCAATGTTCTTAGTTTTTTAATATATATATAGAGAGAGAAGTCAATGTTCTTAGTTTTTTGTTTTTTCGTTTCTCACGTATTTTTTCCACTTTTTAGCATGTATACTTCCGTAATGTCATAAGTCAACCTACAAAAGATGTGGATAAACAAAATATAACAGTCACATAATTCGTTTAGCGCTTAACATTGCCTATGCTAATGAAACAAAGATAACATAACATAGCATTCCTTCTGTTGGGCTGAGTTCTTGTAGTAGAAGAAACAATTTTGATTTGTCAAGTAGGTATTATATATATTTGGGGATAGAATTTTCATTTAATTATTTGCAGCATATGTAAATTATTATTCTAAAGATAGTTCGTGAAACTCCTTGCTTATACTCCTTTCATATTTCTCCGTTCGGATTAGCTTGCACAACTTCACTGAACAGTTAAATTATTCTCGATATTTCTACCACAAGATGAACACGAAATAAAAGTTTTTGATAAATAGTACAACTATTGAGCTTTTGAATTACTTCATGTTAAAGAACAATTTTATTCCCTATTGATTTTTCCTATGTTCACCTCATTTTTTTTTGTTATTTTTAATTGCCCCTGAAAGATTTTATTTTATTTCCACGTATTTTATCTTATTTCTAATATTTTTGATAAATAGTACTACTACTGAGCTTATTGAATTTCTTTGTGTTAAAGAACAATGTTATTCCCTATTGACGAGTGATGCTATAATTAACATGAAAATAAGGTAAACATTTCAAATGTTCTCTTTTTTTTTTGTCCCTCAAGATTTTATTTTATTCCCATCTACTTGTATTTTTTTACTTTTCAAGTAACTCTATACATCAATGTATGGAAGATTTATATAGAGATTCATAAGTAGAAAATTCTTTAAACATTGTTTTTCTTTTTTTTTTCTTATTTAAAGAAAGCTTAACAATGAAAATGAAATCGTCTAAGCTCTACTTTTAATAAAAAAATTATTTTCAGAGTACGCGCGTTGCGCGTGAACCAATTTCAATAGATATATAATTAAAAAAAAATTATAATATATTATTAAATAATTTAATTAAGTTATAATATAAAATGTTACCAAAAAAATTATAAAATAAAAATCTAAAAGTATAAGTTCTTGAAAATAAGTAATATTAATCATATTTAGATTGATCAATAAAGGAAAAAATCTTGCCATACAGAAATTCTCAAGCATAAAATGCAAACACTAATAGGATAAAATTTTAAAGTAAAATATTAATGTAAAAATATAAATTCAAACAACACATACATTTAACCCCGATTTTGATCAACCCATAGCTTTTTCCTTAGCGTCCGAAAAAATGCTATAATTAACTTGAATACAAAGAGATGTTGTCAATCACCAATATATCAAAATTTTAAATGGACATAAATCTGGTTGAATTTAAAGTTCACTATAAACTAAAATCTAAATAATAATAAAATAATATAAGATAATCTTAATTATTTTTCTTGCCTAGTACTAATACTGAGTTTTCCAAATGTATTATTTTATTAATTTTGACTAATGCACTATTATCGTCATTCATAAAATGGCTCTAACTTTGGTTTATCTTTAAGCTTTTCACATATCTCTAAACCAAACCTTAAAGAATGTATATGATATCTCCATATTCAAATTTCTGGTTTTTAACCAAACTAATCTTACTATATAATTTTTTTCTCTAACTATTAAATTTTTTCTCAAGTATTCATTTATATCAAAGTTCCAAAAAAGATATTTTTTTCTTTCAAAAAGTGCAAATTCTCCTTTGAGCTTTTGGCTATTTTCTAATATTATAATGAGTTTTAAAATGTTAGTTTTAGTGATAGTAACATCTAAAAAAGATTAAAATATCATATGTATTTACAAAGTAAAAGAAGCAGAGTTTGAGAACCTAAAATATCCTTAAATATAGAAGGAGTACCGACTAATATTATTGATTTTAAAAAGAGCAAACTCCATTTATGGCCGGCCGCTAGCCATAAAATTGCAGTATGCATTTTATAGCTCAAAACTAATTAAAAGGCTAGCCACCGACCTAACTATCACGGAAACACAATTCTATCCTTCATCCAAAAACCTCTCTTCTCCAATTCCAACTCAAGTTCCAAAATAGAAAAATAAAATCTAAGATAAGAAGCAGGAATTTGAGATCTTCAATGCCGTCGTATTATACATACCTAAAGCCAGGAGCGTTGGTACAACTCAGGAACTCCAAAATCACTGCTAAATTATGACCAAACGATACTCAATCTCCCATTGCAATGTGCCAACAAATACCCAATTCAGAACAAACCTTTTAGCACCAACCACATAGGGCTTAATTCCTTGTTTCAATTTGAAGATTACGAACTACCGTCACTATATAAATTGTGTCACTTCTTCTAGTTTCTTCTTCTCTTCCTATAACAAAAAAAAAAAAAAACAGAAATCCCAAACAAAAAAAAGGGTAAAGAGCAAAGCAAACCTTGCCCATTGATGTTCTTGGATATGGATATAGGTAGTTGATAAGCTTAAAGAGAGAAAGAGAGAGAGAGAGATTGAATTGTTTCTCTTTTTAAGTTTTTATTTTTATTTTTGTGAGAGTGTGTGTACTGTTTGGTATTATTCTCAAGAAAGTTCAAAAGAAAAGTGGTGAGCTTGGGCTACATAGAGATCAACGAGGCACTTTCTAATTTTCGTCATCTAAAAAAGCACAATTGGCGTGGCTTTTATATAGGTGGCACTTGTGACAGACATATACTTTGCTATTTTAGGTGGGTTTTTAGTTTATGTGGCTTTAGGATTAATGTAAGTAGTGCATTTACGTTAAATTGGTGCAGCGAAGAAATTAATGTGCTTAGTAGATTGTATTTACATCAATGAAGTGTTCTGTTTTGCTTTATTTATACTTATTTGTCTTGCCTGTGAATTAATTTCAGTTTTAATGAGGTAACGTGTTGTTTGACGATTATTTCAATTACACAATTGTGTTTACTAATTGTGTCATATATATATATATATATATATATATATATATATATATATATATATATATACACACACACACAAAATAGACTGCCACTATATAAAATATATACAAAAATAGCTTGTCATTATACAAATAATATATAAAATAGACTGTCACTATACAAAATATACAAAATAGACTATCATTGTATAATTTATATACAATAGGCTGTCACTATACAAAACATATACAAAATAGACTGTCACTATACAAAATATATACTAAATAGACTGTCACTATACAAACAATATACAAAATAGAATGTCATTATATAAAATAAACTGTCACTATACAATAAATATACAAAATAGACTGTCCATATACAAAAAATATACAAAATAGATATTTCGGACTATTAGATATAATATATTTGGGCCGGAGGGTCATTTTCTATCAATGGGCAAAAATATGGGCTATTAAAATTTTGAGGGGCTATAGAAGGTAGTTTTCTCTTTTAAAAACTATTAGTTTTTATTTATTTTTTGTGGACTTTGCCATTTTCGGTTTCTTGTTCATCATTATATCGAAACTCATTTCTCTCATTTCAATTAACAATTAGTAATTTTAATTGAATTTATCATTTGGATTAGAAGACAATATACTTTAATATTCTTGATCATTCTTTAATTTAAAACGAAATTGTTAAAACGGGTAAAACTTAGTTCGTTCATTTTTAATATTCATGTTTGTTATTAGATCTTGATAAATACAAAATTAAAATTATTTTTTTGGTTTTTCTCTTTGTACATGAATTACATTAAAGAGTTATGGTTATTTTACGCAATTGAAACAAGAAAATAATTCATTTAAATTAAATCTTAGTTGTATGGGCCTGTTTTAACCTGCCCATTTTGATAACATATAGCCCAATGCCCAAACTTTGATGACAACAATTAGGGTTTCATCCAAAACCTGTGCTACTAGCAGCTTATATAAGCGATCCAAAGCTAGGGTTCAAGTCCTCAAGCATAAAAGGTAGGTTTTCGTTTTTAATTAGTATAGTATATATCCGATCCGGCTTAGCCCGTGGTTAATTAATCAATTAGTGTATCAAAAAGTGATTAGAGAAATTGCTTTCCGAGGCGTTGCGTGCATTGGTTTACTGATATTCAATGGACGTGTCAAGGGAAGCATAGATTAATATCAATGCCAACTATTTTTTTTCTTTCTATTTTATGGTTAACTGATTTTCTGTCAGTTGGGTCAATTGTTGGATTGTGACATGATTTTTCCCTTTTGCTTATTTGTGTTGCTTCTTATGGTGAACTCTCTCGTAGTAATACAAAAAAAATGAGGGATGTTCAAGTTTCCGAAGCATATATCAAAGTGTTCAGTACTAAACAGCGTGGTGCACAATCAATTGCATCTTGTTACCTGTCTCCTGCTACATTTTTCTTTTTCTACTTAGTTGTTTTGGTGTTTAGACGCATTACAGATTATTTTTTTGGGTCTCTGAGTAATTGGTACAGATCCAAGCTCAGCTATTGGAAAATGAGTAGTAATTAAAACTTTACTAATATTGATCATTATTCTTTTAGGGACGATTTCAGAAACTTGTTTGACTTTTTTTCTCTATAAAAGAATTACAATATGATTAATTTACCCTTCCTAATGTTCTATTTTGTTTAATTAATTTTATCAACTTTTTTTTAACTCTTTTATAATAGAATAAGTATTCAATCTTTTACAGCAACAATCTTCAAGTTGGAGGACAAATTAATTCCCCCGAAATGGAAATCGATGAGTAAAACAATGTCGGGCTGCTGTGATTACAATAAGCCTAAACCACTATTTACTCCATCATAACAATTTTCGGATTAGTGAGTATCTAATGAGGAAGAGCAACTGCTAAATCCTTTGGAAGTTGAGATTTCCAAGAATGACGACAAAGCTCGTTTGTACAATTCAAAATTTTATTCATGTTTAATTATAACTCTAATTTTCAAATATTATTTTACTTTTTTGAAAATTTTATAATTCTTATGTTCAAACGCCCATAAAATATGATGAGATTTTCAAAACACTCAAAGGAGAAGATGAATAGTTGAGGTGGCAAGCCAAGTGGGTACTACATAGGATTGGATGTTTGGATTTATAATGGAAAAAGAGTATATTTGAACCAATAGTATAATGATATGGGTATATTTGGATTTAAAGTGTAACAACATACTATATTTGGATAGTTGGACTAAAGAGTATAATGAGGGTACATTTAAAACTTTTTTTGATTGTATAATGAGGGTATATTTGGACTTAAGAGTATAATGAGGATACATTTAAAAAAAATTTTTGATTGTAGAAGGGTATATTTTCACTATAGACCATGTTAGCAATGTTGTTGAACATTGTAAAATTTAAGGTGAACTTGTTGCATTTAAACTTTTGGTTAGGATTTTGCAACCTGCAAGAGTTATTCCTTTTTCATAAGGCTTCTAATAGTTTTAGGTGCTTTAATTGATTGTAATAGGACACAGATTGATTATCTACTCCTTGGGAAGATCACAGATCATAAGGTTATCCAGAATGAGATTGTTAGGATTTAGCATAGCCTGTTGGTTATGGATATATAGGTCACGATGAAGAGGAAGAAGAGGGCTGCGTAGTCAACTTAGGATCATGTGGGTAGCCTTGACCAAGGTCAAAGCTCAGGAGCAGGGATCGAAATTGCTGGTTGTGGGGGCATGGAAGAGCAGTGGGGACGCAAGTGTTATGTGGAGTTTAACTTTGTCACGCCCCGAACCTGAGCCTGGACATAACACGGCACTCGGTGCCTGACTACATATGACCGAGCGAACCAGCTGATTGAATATTTATATACTGAAAGTTTGATTGATATAAATTAAAGTGTGAATACCAATATAAGTCTGAAACATATAAGTAGTCAACATTGTTTAACATGAAAAGCTTGTGACTCTGTTTAACTGTTATTCTAGTCAATGAAGCCTATAATGAAGTACTCAAAACACTGACTCTAAAAATACTGAAGACTATAAAGTAATGATAATGTCCCGAAAGAACTGGGGTTCACCAAATAGCTGGTACGTGAATCCTAGCGCTCTGAGTCGTCAATCTGTAAATCATGACCTGCATTGTGATATGCAGGCCCCTGGCAAAATGGACGTTAGTACATTTGAATTGAACTAGTATGTAAAGCAACCGAAAGAAAGAAATATAAATGCTAAAATTGATACTGAGCTGATAACTGAAACTCAAATGATAATTGATAACTAAACTTAACAAAGGAATTAAGGTTATGAATACTTCCTCTTTTAAATGATGAACCACCTATATATCTGAATAAATAAACTGTGGTCTAAGGCCCAATATATATGTTCACAAACTGCGACCTCGGACCCAAGTATACATATACATAACTGCGGCATTAGGCCCAAAAATGCATAAAGCATAAACTGCGGCCTCAGGCCCAAAGATGCATAAAGCATTAACTGCGGCCTCAGGCCCAACAGGTGTTCAACATTCAGGAATTTAGAATTAGGAACTGAGAATCATACTCCAATATATAATACTAAAATACTGAAATATATCGAGTTACATAATACTGGAATGCTGAATAGAACTAGACTACGACATGTATTTATAATAAATTGATTTGTCATAACTGAACTCATAGGAGATTGAACGATTATGAAACTATTCCATCTAGAGAATAGAAGTTCTACAACAATTCATGGAACTAAGTCATAATTACTTTCTAAGGAAACTAGTAACAATCATAAAGAATGGGACGTAGGGAGAATCATAAACATTCTCAAACGTAAAGAGAGTTAGCTTTACATACCTTACCTCTGGCCTTTTTTAAAGAGTATCACGATGTTCGTCGCCTCTTTCAACGATAATCTATGTCAATATATATATCAAGAGGAACCAATATTAGCATTAATGCTCCTGTTTGAGTAACTTAGGAATTTTGTCAACACCTTATG
This sequence comes from Nicotiana tabacum, assembly GCF_000715075.1. Lineage (NCBI taxonomy): Eukaryota > Viridiplantae > Streptophyta > Magnoliopsida > Solanales > Solanaceae > Nicotiana > Nicotiana tabacum. The sequence goes on from NC_134092.1 coordinate 40,123,608, forward strand.
GGTGTAAAGCCTCATATCCCTTAGTAATTGGTCTTTTCTTCACCAAGTTCTCATTCTACTACTTCTAGGTGATTCTACAATCCCAAATAGATGTAACTAACACTATTTCTCATTACCCAAATGTTTACAACAATCATAACTCAATAATCCAAAACCCTAGCATAGTTTTTATGGTTCTCTTTATCAAACCCATTCACTGTTCTCCTAAAAATTCATCAATTCATAGTTATAAATGATTAGGGAGTTGAAACATTACCTTTTCATAGTTCACTCCTCTTGAATTCGAGTTCTAGGGTTTCCTTTCTCAACAATGGTGTCTCGATCGAATATCTAATGAGTGAAAGGATTTACCCATGTTAATAAAGTGTTGGAGAATTGAAATTAACTTAGAATCATCGTTAGAACTTACCTTGGATGATGGAGAGATCTTGGGGAAGTTGGGTTCTTGAGAGCTCCCCTTTCTAGAGCAAATGTATGGGTTTGGGGTTGTAGGGAACGAGGTAGGGTTTAAATAAGTGTACGCGTCCCAAAAATTGAGGAGAAAATAAAAGTAGCTCGGATAAATATCATCGGCGTGAGGCATCGTAGGGGCGCCAAAATAACTGTGCAAGGCGCCATCAGAGGCGCTAAAACTACAGTGCCTTGCACTGTTTGGGGCGCTGAGTTTTTATGGCCTTGCACTGTCTATGTCCGTGAGTTTTTATGGCCTTGCATTGTCTATGGCCATGAGTTTTCATGGCCTTGCACTGTCTAAGGCTATAAGGCGGACCTCCCATAAACTTAGTCAATTCTATTGAATATTATGCACCTCACTCTCGGTCTTGATTCTAAAATAATTATTTTCAACCATACTCATCCCGATAGGACTTCACGTGTATAAAAGGTCACATTAATACTCATTTAACGCATCCACAACTAATCTGGATTTATGGAGTGTTACAACATCGAACTGTATTGGAGTAGCCGGGGGAGAGGTGTTAGGGATCTCGCAAGGTTACTCTGACGGCCACAAAAAGGGATTTGTGGTAGAGTGAAGAGGTCCAAAGAAAAGTAGAAGCCAAGAAAGTGGTGTATTTGAAGTTAATTGAGAGTGTAGATGAGGAGAAGAAGACGAACAGGAAGTGGTATAGGAGGAAGGCTAAGAAAGAGGCGAAGTTAGCAGTTACCGCGGCTAAGATTGCGGCGTTTGGACATTTGTATGAGAAACTTGGGGTCGAGCGGAGGGACAAAAAGTTGTACATGCTAGCCAAGGTCAGAGAAAGGAAGGCCCATGACCTCGAGCAAGTGAAGTGTATCAAATACGAGGAAGACAAAGTTCTATTGGAAGAGGCACAAATCAGACGAAGATGACATGCATACTTTCATAAACGCTTGAATGAAGAGAAGAATAGGAACATCGTATCGGAGCAGGGTGATTGAAATAGACGCTTGCATCCGGTGTCCTGTGTGATAAGAATATACCACTAAAACTTAAAGATAAATTCTACAAAGTGGTTAGGCTGACTTTGTTGTATGGGGCAAAGTATTGCCCAGTCAAGAACTCTTATGTCCAGAAGATGGAAGTAGCTGAAATGAGGATATTAAGATGGATGTGCGGGCATACCATGATAGATAAGATTAGAAATGAAAATATTCGGAAAAATGAGTAAGTGGCCCTCGTGGAGGCTAAGACGCGGGAGAGAAGGCTGAGATGATTCATGCATGTGAAGAGGAGAAGCACATATGCCCCAGTTAGGAGGTATGAGAAGTTGTCCTTGGTGGGAATGAGGAGAGGTAGAGGTAGAACATGGTACAACTTAAGCTTACCGAGTACATGACCCTTGATAGGAGGGTGTGGAGGCCGAGGATTAGAGTAGAAGGATAGTAGGTAGTCGAGCGTTTTACTTTTTCTTTCCCATATCGGTAGTTTTTGTATTAGTATGGTATCTTGTTATTCCTAGATCGTTGTCACTACCTACTGTTTCATTGCTATCTTTTGCTTCGGTTTTCTTAATATCTTGTTCTTGTTATTGCTTGTCGTCACTGCTTCTTTTTATCTTTTCTTTAGCCGAGGGTCTAATGGAAATAGTATCTCTACCCACCGGATATGGGTAAGGTTTGCGTACACCCTACCCTCCCTCCCTAGAGGTGATTAAGTCTTGATCTAATTATTACCTTTATTTTATCAATTCTAATGTCTATCTTTAATTGTTTTACTTAGTTTTTATTTCCTTGATCTTTAGTTTGTTTGTTATCACCTAGTCTAATTTTAAAAAAGCTGGGTAAGGAAATGCAAAATAAAAGCAATTAAAACAACCATTTTAAATGGTAGCTTGAGGGAAAAAACTTTCAACTCAAAAGAATCTTTCCTTAAAAGATATGAACGTGAGGAAGTTATACAAATTAAATAAGCTTTGAGAAGTTGGTCTATCTGTTGACAAATGCTCTTCTTTTTTAAAAAATTGAAAAATACTCCAGTGTTGGAATTTATTTTAAAATTAGTATGGTACTTGGCTGATTCTATAATTATATATTTATATTCATCCCTACTATGATATTTGACTTATTATAGCTTTGTACACCTTTTAACAATTTTACTATTTACTAAAGGGGTAAATAACTCAACGAGTGCTTATATATTAAGAGAGTATCACTTTTTGGTACTACAACTAATTGACTATAATCATCAATCAATAAAACCTCTACTAATAAATTATCGTAGACTTGATAGATAATAGGTAAATCTGTAAGTATATCTTCTTTTATACTAATAGTATCATTTTTTCCTACTACTCGTATTTTGAGTTTCCGAGAATTGGTTATTTGAGAGACCAAAAGAGATATTTCTGTTAGTAAAGGTTAAATGTATTTAGTTGATCGATAATCCAAGTGAAAATCTGTCAATGACTCATGACTACATCTGCAATTGCTTGGAACTTGGAAGTAAAAGGGCAGGTGCCAAAAAAAGCATCTTAAAAGGTGTGGTCTAATGGTTAATATAGTAATTTTTCTAGTCTAGCAGCTAATAAAGTGGGATTAAACTTATGAGAGATTAGGATTCAAACCTCGGCTGATTTTTCTCGTTTGTCCAAATTTTGGTGGACAAAACTAAGTACTTTTGTTGGTGAAAATTAGTAGCAAATATCAAACACATTTTGCACTAACCTGGAAATACCTCAAGCGCTCTTTACATGAAATAATTAGCCATTTAAATGATTTCTTAGGTTCATCTTTCACACTAAAGTTATTAAACGAGCGCTTACATATACGAGCTTGAGATATTTTCAAGCCAATGCGAAATGTGTTTGATTGGTACAATCTACTATAAGTATTCAATCAGAACAAGATCTGGTTAAAATGTCTAAATGAAAAATCATGGCAACTTTATGAACGAAGGGTCTTCTTATTTGTTGTATATATATATATATATATATATATATATATATATATATATATATATACACACACACACACACACAATTGTTACGTTTTCAATGGTCTGGAACTCAAATTGCACCGTGCAGGTAATATAAATATGGCATAAAATAAGAACCAAATTGCACCATGCAGGTAATATAGTCTGATTTCAGGCAAAAGAAAAAAGGTAATGAAGTCGGAGACTTCTCATTGCAAAATTGCTACAAGAAGCTAACTCTACCATTCAAGTTCAGCTCTACATACAAAAGGTTCAGAGAGGGAACTAGGAGTGCATCTCCTCAACACTACATTCATTTTTCCGTCGTGTTAAGTTAAACAATCCGTCGAGAAGAAACCACCGGAACCTCGGAATGTACAGTGGCTGCAACAGACTGCAAGGTTCCTGGAATGTCAAAACCAGCTATAGCTCGAGGGGTTTCTTCTGTTCAACCCTTGCTATGCAAAGGCAAATGCAAAGTGAACATCCATTGCTAGTCCCGGAAGTTTTACTTATTTGACTCGAAATCACCAGGAATGAACACGGGAAGTTGATGGGAAGCAGCATCCCTTTTGAACCTGGATTCGCGAGGCAAATTAAATGGCAGCCTCTCTTGGCCATCTCTAGAACCAGCCCCTCTCATTTATCAGTCCGTCCTTAATTGGACCGCGCAAAAGTGGACCACCAAAGAATATTGACTCTCCAGTATATGTTAGCTTTTCTGACTGCTCGACTGGAGGCTTTGCGGGAGGCTGTGAAGGTTCTCGAGGGAGAGGGGCTGGCCTCTTGTCATTACTAGCAGATCCAGCATTAGGATTTGATGATCCTCCTTGCATGGACGGCCTTGTACGAGCATCTAAAGCTGATACCGGAACAGACACATACCTTCCAGCTTCTTGGTCCCAAACAACAGACGTTCGTTTAACATCTCTGAGCAGAGAAGCTGCAGGGGCAGGAGCTGAAAGCAATAACGGATCGGTGGGACTATTCCTCTGCATGATCTTCTCATCAAATTCTGAAGAATGTAAGACTTGGTGGTTATGATTAGGGAGTGCAGCCCGAGAAGTCCGGGCCCTCTCTGGGGCAATGGCAGCATTGAGATGGCCTAAGCTGTGAGCTTGTGGGAGAGGGCTTAGTGTGACTGATTCATGCACATGGCTCGGACTGCTAAAGCTACTGACACTGTGAGTTCCAGTTTCATACTCATCCCGGCTACCTTGACTAGGAGCAAGTGAATTCCTCAATTCATTTCTCAAGTCCCTATTTCCTCCCGTATCAGCACTGATACTGCTTCTGACACTCATGTTCTCACTGGAGCTCAATTCAGGATCAAAACGACGGTTATCTATAGGGCGTAAAACAGATGAGGATGCTCTAGCTTTTGCTGCAGCTCTCATGGCTTCACTGGAATCCAATTTTGCAAGTTTCCATGCACTGATCTTAACAGGCCGCTTAGGTCCCTTGTTTCCCTTTTCAACAAAACCAGCTGCATCCGGATCAACTGTTGATGGGACCATTCCAGGCTCTAACTGTGGTGCAACTTCTTCCTGGTCATCAATTCAAAGACAGTCAGAACATCAGAGAGTCCCACATTGGGTAAATACAGAACATCAGGCTCTGTATTTACCCGATGTGGGACACCGATACTACATTACATCAGATATAACTATTTAAGCTTAGCCATCGAGAGTAATTTGTTAAATGTATGGCACACAGAAAGTCCCAAAGTAACACTGTGCATAGGATTTTCGTATGAATAAAATCTATCACCCATCTAAATGGATAGTGAAATGGCAAACAAAGCACCTAATGCACCCGTGTCTAGAGTGATGATGCACCCACCCAGCAGAGTAATATGAACTCTGGAAGAATAAAAAATGCCTAATTTTGAAATTCTAGAAACTTTGGAGTTTGCAGAAACCAAAAAAATACTACTTAATTTCTAGGTATATAATAATGATAAATGGGAGTTAGAGGCGGTGGCAATGAAGGTTGTGAGACAACAAAGAGACAAGCAACTTTTTCTATATCTTGTAGTATCACACCAAAAAGAGAGAGCTACAGAAAGATTTTGGATCAATCATCCATGAGGTCAGTGTTATGTGATTTCGTTTGATCAGAATTCCCAAATTTAAACCTTTCTTTTTCATAAGCCTCATTCTTTAACAGAACCATTCGGGTCCAGGCAGGGTAATTCATTAATTAAAACCTATATTGCTTGGACTCTCCAAAAATGCTGCAGCACCCGTATCGGATCCTCAAAAAAGCATTACTTTTGGAGGATCCAACACGCACCACACAGCATTTTTTAAGACTTCAGGAAACATAGATTAAAACTACTCAAGGAGAAACTTAGCCTCCATGGATTACTTTTATGATAAGAAATATATATTTTAACTAAAATTATACTCCCTCTGTTCCAGTTTATGTGAACCTATTTCCTTTTTGGTCCGTTCCAAAAAGAATGACCCCTTTCTAAATTTGGTAACAATTTAACTTAAACTTACAATTCTACCCTTAATGAGAAGCTTTTATGACCACACAAATACTCTGGCCACCTTTTTTATTTGTTTAGGACCACAAATTCCAAAAGTCTTCATTTTTCTTAAACTTTATGGCCAGTCAAACAGGTTTACATAAATTGGAACGGAGAGAGTATGTATTTTTTTTAATCTTAAAGGACATAATTGTCACTCTTCGGGCCCTAGGTTCACTATTTCTAAGGGATGCTCCATGTAACAGGAGTATAGGTTTCAAAGTAGCAAACAAAAGAAGGATAAAGGCATCCTCTTTGCTAACCAACGGAGACTTGAACTTTCAGTACTTAAAACTTTTTCAATTGATACTAATAATACCTGATAATCAACAAACACCCTAGGAGGGGTGCACCATGCTCCTTTGTATTGCAGGCCCAAAGAACTTCCACCGCTGAAGCCAGTTGTAGCTGACCCTGATGGAGAGTATACAATGTTCGGCATTTCTTCATCTACAGATGCTCCCGCCGGTGCCTCACTCATGGCCCTCATAGCTACGACGTACTCGTACGTTGTAATGCCCTGACAGCAAGGTAATTTTGAAAAAAGAATCAGAATAAGTTTTCACTGCAGATCTTCAAAACTCAATAATCCTCCTTTATACATGCTCCAGTTGTGGTTAAAGATATAGGCATTTAGGCAAAATCTCAAATCTTGACATTGTCCCAAAAACTTCATTTTCCAATTCAAACTACAAAGAGGAAATCATCAACAATCTACCTTTCTTATCAGTATCATGTGGAAAAAGAAAAGCTCGCCTAAAGGAACACAAGCAAGCAATGAAACTGTTGTACATACAGCCTGCATAAAAAGTCAATGTGCATCACAAATTATGAACATGCACTCTTTTCTCATTAACCAGTCAGAATAGTGATCAGTGCAAGTATATCTCATGTAAAAGTTACCACAACAGTTGCAAATGGGGCCAGGGAAAAACCATTCCCTAGTCTATCAACAATTTCAGCCTCCATATTCCTTTTGTGTACAAAGCATCGTACCATAACAGCAATTCCAACTCCAGCCTCAGTAACAAGCTGCAAAAAAGTGTGAGTGATTCACTGATGAAAACACAATCATTCTGTTGTAACTGATTTGCCTCAAACATACCCAGACCAAGCTGGTGGCCATCAGTGATATAAAGGTAACATAGTTTTTCCTCCCAACACAGTTGTTGAGCCACTGTCCATTCAATAAATATGGTTAGTTTCCTCGTAAAAAATATAAAAAAGTGGGTTCCGTAACAGAAATCAGAATAAGATGTACCATAGATGACTGAGATGTATACCCGACAATGGTGATCAAATCCATCCACACATTTATCACAGCTTCGACAATGTTTACTGAACTTACGCACCTGCAACACACCAAGCAGTCAGAGTTTATAGGGAGCTATGCCTACGTTGTCCACAAGCAGATATGTAAAGTGGTCTACATATCCCACAATGGGAATCTGCACTGAGTCACATGCCTAAGCCACAAAACTAGGACAGAAACAGAACTAGCATTATCTCGGAGAGTTCTCAGTTATTAAAAAAATAAAATAATGAAAAACTAGGACAGAAACAGAAGGAGCATAAAATGGCCATGTGATGTTGAGTTTTTCTGCATACACATGGATGTACCTACCCCGTCCATATTTATAAACTATCAAATCTCTCAATTTGTATATAATTGAACAATTTGTGCAGCAGATCATGTTGTGAAATAGTCTATGAAGAGTTAAAAGTCGAGAGAATGTATGAAACTATATGTTAAAATGTGTCTGGTTCAGAATAGGTAGGATGTAGAATATTATGTATTTACTTGTGAAAAATAATCGCTTACCTTACCGTGCATTGAGAACAATTATTTACAATAAAGTAGCCTAAGACTCTTATTAGAGGAGCTCCTCTAGTACATTGTCATTAAAGACAAGTTTTCCATTCTTCTTTATTTTCACAGTTCAATGCAAGAAAGACAATTCCCAGTCCATCTCCTGACTTGAAATCCCCATTCAGTGTCATCGTCAATGATATGTTAAGTTGCACGCATAGATATAGTTTTCCCACATATTACATATGATATTAAGATATCGGCATAATACCATTGCATCAACATATTTCATCCACGACAGTAAGGTTGTTTTCAATCTTATGCTGTTATACATGTGAATTCTAAAATGTGCATCCAAGCCTTTATCGACTTATGGAAATGTTTGCTCTTGTGGCTTATGAAACACACTAAGAGCAACTTTTCATGCATTACTTTCCGCAACTAGGTTATCAGCTATTTACAATCAGCTAATCAAAACGGGCTCAAAATCATAAAAGATAAAAAAAAAAAAAAATTAGATTATCTACCTCAGCATTGCACAATGTGCAAAACAGAGCATCTTCACCTGCCACTTCCTCCTCAGCAGCTCCATCTGTTTTGCGGCAATCCTCATGTACAAATAAAAAGCAAAAGACTCCTCCAATCCTACAACAAGAAGACTTTCTATTCAAAGAAACCACTTGCTTATCTAATCTCTCTGCTTCTAGTCGACCTTTCTTGATAGCGTTAGCAGCGCCAATGGAACTTCTTGAAGCTGACGACAGAGAAGAACGTGCATCATTACTATGTTCATCAAATTTCCCAGGCAGATCTCTTGCAGACAATCCATGATTTGAGTTGGTGTTATTCATTCGTCCAGAATCAAATTTATACATAATGCCTGGATCTGCAGGATTGATTGCAGTACTCCGAACATAAAGAACAAAAACAAGCAATGCCTGCAATATGACATAAGGATCAAGTAACCTTAGTTAAATAAATTTACAAAATAACACTGATTTTAACCAATATTTGACGAGACATGGAGATTAAGAAGCTATTTTGATTTATAATATGGTAGTAATAGAATGAATTTTTTTTCAAAGTTCTTTTTTCCATTTTAAAAGTTTGTTTCATTGTAGAAACATCATATCACGAATCATTTGAATTTGACCAAATAGTCATATTTTGGGGATGTCCTAAAACAGAGAGCTTGTCACATAGATTAGGACAAATTAGCATGCAAAAATAATGAATGAAGATCAGAGACACGTAATAGAATCAGAGCAGGTTCTCCACGGTCGTCCCAACAATGTCCAGCAACACTAGGATGAGAATAATAGCATTTAGCCAAATGATGGATGAAGATCCAGATACACATAATTGAAGTTCAGAAAAATGACCAACTAGACGATACTTTCCAAAAAGCCTTTCAAGACCAAATGCTCAAGATTTTGTTTGTCTTTTTCTAAACTGACAGCTAAAGAAAACAGATGCAAGAGATGCATATATAGCAGATACGTATAAAATTACTCGTATCACATACCACTGGTGAATAAACTGCGATTGAAGCATACTCCCAAATGCGTCCTCCGAGGAAAGGGGAAAAGAAAGCATAAAATGCGACTACTAACAAGCAAAATACAGTTATAGCAACAACCTGCAAAATCAAGAGTCCAACATTTAGGCCACATATTGCACAGGCACAACTGAAGTATTTTACACAACTAAGCCAAATTCGAAAGGCCATTGCCATTACATTATGATAGAAAATCACTGAACATTTACAATGGTTGCAAAAGAAAGAAAAACTGAGATCTGTAAACTAAATTACCGAGCAATGTCAGGATTATACGGTGAAAAACTAATTTTCCATTGTCACAACTCACAAGTTTCCTGAATGTCAGAAACATGATGCATTTCTTTTTCTACTTCAAGAATGTGAATTACCTAAAGGTTGTCCTTAACTAATATTGACCATTTCCCTTCATTTAAATATTCCTAAATCCATTTCTTAATTTCCAACTGCTGGGGATTAACCTATCCGAAAAAAGATCATCAGTGCCAAGAGGTCGCCAAAATTGACAAGTTATTCGTCCTTCTCTTCTTTATGGGGAAAACTTGCAAACTTTTGAAAAAGGAACCAAGTTTCATATTACAAATTCCTAGTTGTTCTCAAGTTAACCAAGTTTCATATTACAAATTCCTAGTTGTTCTCAAGTTAAACTTCAATAGCATCTTAATCCAAACAAACTCATCTAGGATTTGCATTTATCCTTAGTGATATCAATGTCCTTTGCGAAGGTTGGCAACCTGAAATTTCAAAAGACATAGCCTATGCTTATTATTAACCATTGACAGTATAGTTGCCTTAAGCTACATTTGTTGTATCTCCTTTCTTCATGAGCTTTATTTCATTAATGTATAAAAACAGAAAAACCACCTTAGAAGGATAGACCATAAAACAATTTCTAATCCTCATAGCTGTGCACAATATAATTGCTGAAAAAGCCTTAACTACTACAACTACAACCACGCCTCAGTCCCAACAAGCTTGGGTCCGCAATATGCATCGTCACTGCTTCATTTAAGCTCAACTCAGGTTATCATCAATACCAAATAAATAAAAGTGAAAAATATATATGTGTGTGTGTGTGTATATATATATATATAATATTCCCAACTGGTACATATAACCTATATGGATCTTTTGCTTGTAGGTTTTCCAAGACAACTTACTTCCATGTAATTTTAGGTCTACCCGCCCCCTATTATCACCTTCACTCACCATAGTTTCACACTTACTGACCGGTGCATCTGTAGGCTGATGTCCTGCCAAACCATCTCAAAGGACTCTCTCTCTATCCTCAATGAGTGCTACTTGCACCTTCTTAACAACTGAACTCCTCAAATTTCACAAGTAACTTACCATAGAATGAACCAGAAGTGTAGGTCACTACTATCAATGAGTAATCACTACTAATAAAGCAATCAGACGGACAATTATTATCAAATCGGAAAGCAATTATCAACAGAAATCAGACCTGAAAGGTGTGTGCTGGTAGCTGCCATCCATGTTTCCTCACCATTATTCACTTTTTCACACTTTCACTTAGACTCAACTCAAAGCAGAGAGATAATTTTTCTCCCCTTTTCTCCAAAAACACCAATTAACCCACTTTTTCCCCCAAATATCAGACGTACAAATTTTCAGTAGTGGTTCTTCATTAGCCCTAACATTCTACATTTACAAGTATCAAAAAGGTTCATTCACAAAAAAGGCAATAATACTTGAGGAAATACAAAAAATGGGAAAGAAGAGAAAACAAAACAAGAAATTTCTCCTTTCTTTCCAAAACACCCAAAAACTATAACCCACTTTTTTTCTCCAAATATGAGTCAATTTAGAAGAAAAAAAAAAGTAAAACACTCAAAATTATAGAAACTTTGCCACCTTTCTGGTTCAAAATGTTAGCACTTGTTCTTCATTAGCTCTGACATTCAAGAATTTACAACAATTTTTTTTTTAAAAAGAAAAACAAAAAAGGGGCAAGAATGTTAGGAAAATACAAATATTACACAAGAATTGAGAGGTTTGGTGAGAGACAAAAGGGACAAAACAAAGGGACAGAAGATGGGTAAAGAGTTGACTGTAAAGGGCTATGTTTTTGTTGTTTAAAGAAAAAAGAGTATGGAGTGGGGAAAGGGCCTCACAAACACACACACAAACACAGAGTGAGGGTTAAGAGGAAAAAGAGAGTGATTGAAGGGAAGGTGCCTTTCTTGGTGGAAAGATAGTGGAATTGTACATTAATTTGGGGGCTGTTGTGAATGGGACCCACTGCCCTTAATTCTTCTTTTTTGGTGTCTTCCTTTGTGCTGTACTAGTATCTTTTGTGACTACAACTGAGTGAATGAAGTCACATATGAGCTGACCTAACATTCTTTTTAAATTAAGGTTCTAATTATTATAGGAAAAATCAAACTGGATGCTTATTCTTCCTCCATTATCTTCTCAAATGCTTAATAACATATTCAATGACATATTTTTATGCTTAATGACATATTCAATGACATATTTTTCTTCACTTTTCATGCCTATATAAAAGCCTTGTAATAAATAGGAAAATACACACAATTGAAGAAGAAATACTCTTCCTTCTCTCTATCTCTATTTCTTGTTCATGTTTTACTAAATTGCTTTTATTTCATATCATGTTCTTGTTCATGTTTTACTAAATTGCTTTTATTTCATAACACGTTATCAGCACGACTGTGCTCCCATTTTCGTACACCTCCATATAGGCATAGACTGTGCTTTGTGTTTGCTATCCTTATACCAACAATTCTGTGGCTATCAAACAAAATAAAGATAGAAGTCAATGGGCTGGATACTAATACAAGATAAGTTTTCATCTTTCTAGCTTATTCATATTTTTATTTTTATCTTTCACTAATCTCAAAATTTTTCTATTTTGCCATGATAACTCACAATAAGCTTTCAGTATTTTATTTCCATTTTGTTATAGCTTGAAAGTGTGCGAGTCCTGCATTGGCAAGTATAGTTTTTGCTTATTCTTTCTTGACGTCTGATATGAATTTTTAGTTATCGTTTGGCTATACTTCAAGGGATCTATTCATGAACCAAATCAAAATGCATGAATATATATTTTCTAATTAAGTTTTGAAACAGGTACTCTCTACTCAATTCTTTAACTTATATTTAACGTGCTGAATAGTGCTTACATATATGTGCGCAGATATCAGACAACCAATATGCCCTTTACCCTTTTCACGCTAAGATAAACGTTATTATGGTAATATTTAATGAATAGAACTAAACTGGTACTATTCCTGCATAGTTGGTTAAATGCATGCATAAATAAACATAATATTGTGGCAGGATAGTTGTAAGCATAATAGATATTCTGATTTACAGTCAATCTTAGCCTTTGACTATCATCTATAATCCATATATTATGATGTGAATTGGATCGCATATGTAGATACTGGAAGTACTACAAGAATTATATATATGCTTCCAAGTCCTAGTCTTTATTCTTACTTTATTGATTTGCTTTATCGTTTACAAAATTGGTAAGTGTTCTAACAAATTATGTAGTATTTATTTGAATGCACTTCTATTTGAATTCACGTAAATCTAAAAGTGATAACACTTAGAAGGAATGAAACGTTTTCGTCCTACAACCTTAAAAAGTGGTTACATTTTTAAATCTTGTTGTAACTAATTTTGTTTATGTTTCTGACCACAAAATTGATAATTTAATCTTGTACTTTGGCCTATTATGCAACTAGTTAAGACATATTTAAGTTCTGGTGCACTATAATGATAAGAGTTGGGTTTGAGTCCCAACACATTTTGCCTAACATGCCTTTATATGGGTAAAGCATTGGATTTGAGTCGCAATGCACAGTATAGATGAAAGAATCATGAAGCCCGCCCTACTTGATATGCTCCATTCAGTGAAATGAATGTGGCAACAATATATGATAAGTTTGAAAGACGACAAAATAATTTTTCATGACTGTATGAATGTACGAAGACATGAAAAGGGACGAAATAATAATTTGTCTTCATTATGGTAACTATAAAAGGAGAACAATAAGGGTTCTCGATGTAATCCTTCAAAAAGGTGAAGGAAATATTTACCATCAAAATGGTATGAAAAATTTATAAAGTATGTCACGATAATTATACTCCATTTTTTTAAGAGAATGTGACTTGTGATAAGCATTGAGAATGCAGGCTCATTCCTGAAGGTGAATGTAGCAATATGTAATAAAAGTAATGAATAAAGACGTACAATGCATGATTGGATACATACTACAACTCACCTCTAAGGGAGGTTTGAGACAAAGAAAGATAATGAATATTACTGTGTAGTTACATGAATATATCATTGGTCACATACAGGTGATACGCCAAAAATATTTTGTCATGCCTTATGAAAGTTATTAAAAGCAAAATTAAAGCAAGAAATTATTTTGCTTATGATGATTTTGAACATGACAATTATTATGATATGATTCTCTTTGTGAAGGAGACATTCATTATATGGATGGTGTGACAAAAGATCTTGTAGTACAAAAGCAGTTAAGAGCTCTGAAAGAACTAATTTGTTACTACCAGGATGAATCAAATTGTTCATGACATTAATATTGTAGTAAGTCTCAAAAGAAACATTTTGATTTACAAATATATTAGCCAAAGTGGTTGGCATATTGAGACTATAAATGAAAAGAAGATTGAATATCTTTATATTACTATAATCATACCGGGTAAATATGAAAGGTTACCTGCCTTTTCTTCTATTTGTACTACACAAGTATAAGCATGATGATGCAATCACAAGCCACAAGTAAACTAGAGGTTTACTGAAATAAATATTAGTTGGCATGACCGGTTGACCATCTCGGTTCAATTATGATGCGAAAAATTAATTGAAAATTACATTGGCATATATTGAAGAAATATAAGATTCTTCAACAATTATGCTGCTTATTCTCATGATATACCAGTTGAGGTTGGGATTGAATCCCTTGATTTTTGGAATGAATAAAATGTGATAAATATATGGGCTCAGTCACCTTCTACGTGGACCGTTTACTATTATATGATTTTAATAGATGCATCTATTTTATGATAACATGTGCATTTGTTATCAACTTGCAGTTTGGCTTTTGCAAGATTGATTGCTCAAATTATTAGAGCACAGTTTCAGAATATAAATTATGATGATTTATCTTGATAATACTGGTTTAAATCCAAGTTGGTTTAGCAGAAATTGTATGCCTCCAATTGTATCTAAACCATTGGTTATGAGAACAAAACTGCCAAAATAAAATTGGGTATGTGATGTATTATTTAATATACAACAGTACTTGTACGCATCTAGCCAAGTTATGATAAGTTCTCCCCTATCACAATCGGTTCAGGGTCAGGAACCAAATAATTTCTATCTAGAAATATGAATGTGCTATATGATTTAATTATTCCACCACAATGCACAAAGATGGATCCCCAAATAAGGCTAGGGATATGTGTTGGTGATCCCAAGAATATGGGAGAAAATGGGCAGCTAAAAAAAGTAATGCATGTAATGAATTATTATGAGTACATCTAGATCCTCGTACGAGAAAATATGAACTTGAAGTTCAAGTGATAATTCATTTGCAAAATATTGTCAGGCGTATTTGCTGACCCAAAGCTAAATGTCATATCCAGCTGCTAATGCTCCAAATAAAATAAAGTTCATAATGAATAGAGTCTATGGCATACATGAAGCATAATAGACTAATCGGTTCCAAAGATAAAACTCCTTGAAGAAGGAGAGGAGCAAATATTCAAGATGGTCATAATAAGGAGGCAAGTGCTCTAAAAGAGTATCACCACATAACACTTCATAAGACCTCATGAGAGAGGCTCAGGTACCTGAAAATAATAAGATAAAAAGACCTCAATAAGTTATGTCTTTATTGGGTAATAGTAGAACCGATATAAAATGATCGTTGACGATATTGTAAATATAATGTAGCGCTCAATATAATTAATATTGACGAGGATCTTGAGATCAAATCTGTCATGAAATTTGGACAGTTTGGCCAAATAAAAAATACGCAATAAAAATTGATTTCACCTGAAAAATATGAAGTTGGACGAATAGTTCCAACACCTGAAAGTATAAAGCCAGTGGAGATATAAATGTGTTCTTGTGCGAAAAAAAAGATCAAGTCGATAGACATAAAGACAACTTGTGTCACAAGAAGATTTGTAAATATCCAAGCATTGATTATATAGAGACATGTTCTCCTGTGGTGGATGTCGCCATTTCAGGTTTTAATCTGGCAATACAAGAAAAACGTGATATGTGTATAATGAAAATCATTGAAGGATTTAAATTATTCTGAATCATATTAAGGTTTCCAAAAAATTTATTAAATAAAGCTTCAAAAATCCTTATACGGATTGAAACAATCAGGGCGCATGTGGTATAATCGCATGAGTGAGTGCCTGTTGAAAGAAGGGTACAAGAATGATTCAATTTGTCCTTGTGTCTTTATAAAAAGATATGGATCTAAATTTGTTATAATCACCGTGTATGTTGATGATTTAAATATCATTGGAACTCCTAGGGAGCTTCCTAAAGCAGTAGACTATTTAAAGAAAGAATTTGAAATGAAAGATCTTGGAAAGATAAAATTTTGTCTTGGTCTACAAATTGAGTATATGAAAGATGAAATTTTTGTTCATCAATCAACATACACTAAAAAGATTTTAACGCGATTTTATATGGATAAAGCACATCTATTTCGACCTCATAAAAATAATGAAGAGCTTCTTGGTCCCGAAGTACCATATCTTAGTGCAATTGGTGCACTAATATATCTTTCTAACATTACAAGGTTTGACATAGCTTTTTCAGTTAATGTCTTAATAAGATATAGCTCTGCTCCTACAAGGAGACATTAGAATGGAATCAAACACATATTGCGGTATCTAAAAAGGACTACCGATATGGGATTATTTTATGGTAATGATTGTAGTCCCGATCTTGTTGGTTATGCCGATGCTGGGTATTTATCTGACCCACACAAGGCTCGATCTCAACAAGCTATGTGTTTACATATGGAGGCACTGCCATATCTTGGCGATTGACTAAGCAATCAATCGTGGCTACGTCATCTAATCATGTTGAGATAATTGCTATTTATGAAGCAAGTCGAGAATGTGTATGGTTGAGGTCTATAATACACCTTATTCGAGACAAATGTGGTTTGAAGTGTGACAAACTACCCATAATTTTGTATGAAGACAATGCAACATGCATAGCCCAATTAAAGGGAGGATTCATAAAAGGGGATAGGACAAAGCAAATTTCACCGGAGTTATTTTTCACGCATGGTATTCAAAAGAATGGTGATATCAATGTGCAACAGATCCGTTCAAGCGATAATATGGCTGATTTGTTCACCAAATCACTACCGACGTCAACCTTCAAGAAACTAGTGTACAAGATTGGGATGCGAAGGCTCAAGGATGTGAATTGATGCTCTCACCAGGGGGAGTTAATACATGTTGTACTATTTTTCCCTTACAAGGTTTTGTCCCACTGGGTTTTCCTTGCAAGGTTTTTAACGAGGCAACCAAAAGGCGTATTTCTAAATATGTGTACTCTTTTTCCTTCACTAGGATTTTTTTCCTATAGGGTTTTTTCCTAATAAGGTTTTAACGAGGCACATTATCTATGGACATCCAAGGGGGAGTATTATAAGAAAAATTAAATTATGGTGGGTGTCTACTCTTCCTCCATGATCTTCTCAAATGCTTAATGACATATTCAATGACATATTTTTATGCTTAATGACATATTCAATGACATATTTTTCTTCACTTTTCATGCCTATATAAATGCCTTGTAATAGATAGAAAAATACACACAATTGAAGAAGAAATAATCTTCCTTCTCTCTATCTCTATTTCTTGTTCATGTTTTACTAAATTGCTTTTATTTCATAACTTGTTCTTGTTCATGTTTTACTAAATTGCTTTTATTTCATAACACTAATTCTTTTATAAGGATTTAAGTTACCCTTTTTGGGCCATTTTATATGACATACTAAATAATATTTTTCTATATTTAATTATAATTTAATTTTAAAATATTCATTATAAACCTTAATAGGCTGATTTATTATCACTCAAACATATTTGGCTTATTTTAGATCACAAATTTCATAAGTTTTTCTTTCTTAAATTTCGTACACAGTCAAACACTATCACATAAATCCGAATAGAGAGAATATATATTTTGATAGTGTAAAAACTTTTGCAGAATGAGTATATTTTAATATGTTATAAAAGATTGCTTCTTATTTTTGTCGCGTTATTAATTGATATTTGTGTAAAAATTACTTTTAATTACCTTTTAAGTGATCTAATGATGTAAATCTTTCTTTTGTTATGTCAGTGTATATATTTTATAATGTTCTTACAAAAACAATAGTATTATGCTCATTGATTGTGTAACAATCAGAGTTTAATTTTATTGATTGGGTATAGATTTGTATATAATCAGATTAAATTAAATTACAATTACATGTAATTTGTCATAACAAATCTAATAAGATAATTTGAAATATGTAGTAAGTAATACACTACTTTATTAGATTAAACTGCAGTGATAATGTAATACACTATATTTTTTATTTTTTACTTTGTCAGTGGATGTGCAGAGGTGGACCCAATATCTGAAGATTGGGGATGTACTTTTGCAGTTAATCAAAATCTGTTTTGTATATCGACTGTCACTACTAAATATCATTATTTTAAAAAATATTTATATATATACACGAAATTTTTGCCGAACTTTCTGGGTCTCGATGACCCCTCTAATTACTGCATAGGTGTGCCGCTGTCAGGATGCGCATATAATTCAGAATACGTCAATTTGGGGAGATGATCATTAAACTGATTTCAAATAACAAAAGAGAATCTTAGAGCCCGTTTGTACATAAGAAAGTTTTTACTTTTTTCGAAAAAACTTCACTTTTTTCGAAATGTGTTTAGTCATAAATTTTTGAATTTTCATTTGAAGATGCATTTTGGAATTTTTCGAAAATTTAAAAAACTCCAAAATGCTGTTTTTCAAAATTTTCACTCAGATCACTCACAAAACTTCAAAAACAATCCAAAATTATATTCATTTCTAAACACAACTCTAATTTCAAATACCATTTTCATTTGAAAATTTTTCTCACTTTTTTTTTAGAATTTTACAATTCTTATGTCCAAACGCCCACTTAGTGACCAGAAGGAGCATGGGAAAAGGTAAAACAAAAAAGAAAAGAAGAGAAATTGAAGGAAAGACACGGAAAAAAGAAGAAGAAAGCCAAGTTGTAGTACATGTTTCCAATTTATAGTGTGTTTGGATTTTTCTCAAAAATACTTTTCAGAAATAGTTTGCATTTGACTACTTATAGCATGTTTGGCCAAGCTGCAAAAATCAGCTTATTTTGAGAAGTGCTTTTCTCAAAAGTATTTTTGGTGAGAATCATTTTGTGTTTGGCTATTAATTTGAAAAGCACTTCTGAGCAGCAATTAGTATTTGGCCAAGCTTTTAAAAACTGCTTCTAAGTGTATTTTTTTCAAAAGTGCTTTTGAAAAAAGTATTTTTGGAGAGAAACTACTTTTTTCTGCTTCACCAAAACTGCTTCTGCTTATCCTCAAAAGCACTTTTTTCTTCCAAAAGCTTGGCCAAACACTTCAACTTTAAAAAAAAAAAAAGTGCTTCTAGGATTGAAGACGAAAAACAAATCCAGTCCGATGGTTGTTCTCCACTAACCACAAGGATATAGGGACTCTTTATTTTATCTTCGGTGCCATTGCTGGAGTGATGGGCACATGCTTCTCAGTACTGATTCGTATGGAATTAGCATGACCCGGCGATCAAATTCTTTGTGGGAATCATCAACTTTATAATATTTTAATAACGGCTCACGCCTTTTTAATGATCTTTTTTATGGTTATGCGGGCGATGATAGATGGATCTAGTAATTGGTCTGTTCTGATTCAGATAGGTGCGCCTAACATGGCATTTTCACGATTAAATAATGTTTTATTCTGGTTGTTGCCTCCAAGTCTCTTGCTCCTATTAAGCTCAGCCTTAGTAGAACTGGGTAGCGGCACTGGGTGGACGGTCTATCCGCCCTTAAGTGGTATTACCAGTCATTCTGGAGGAGCAGTTGATTTAGCAATTTCTAGTCTTCATCTATCTGGTGTTTCATCCATTTTAGGTTCTATTAATTTTATAATAATTATCTTCAACATGCGTGGACCTGGAATGACTATGCATAGATCACCTCTATTTGTGTGGCCCGCTCTAGTGACAGCATTCCCACTTTTATTATCACTTCTGGTACTGGCAGTGGCAATTACCATGTTATTAACCTATCGAAACTTTAATACAATATTTTCTGATCCCGTTGGAGGGGGAGACCCCATATTATACCAGCATCTCTTTTGGTTCTTCGGTCATCCAGAGGTGTATATTCCCATTCTGCCTGGATCCGGTATCATAAGTCATATCGTTTCTACTTTTTCGGGAAAATCAATTTTCGGGTATCTAGGCATGGTTTATGCCACAGTATATGTATTTTTGGATTTCTTATTTGGGCTCATCATATGTTTATTGTGGGCTTAGACGTTGATACTCGTGCCTACTTCACCGCAGCTACCATGATCATAGATGTCCCCACTGGAATCAAAATATTCAGTTGGATCTCTACCATGTGGGGGGAGGGGGGTCGATATAATACAAAACACCCATGTTAGTTGCTGTAGGGTTCATCTTTTTGTTCACCATAGGAGGACTCACTAGAATAGTTCTGGCTAATTCTGGGCTAGACATTGCTTTACATGATACTTATTATGTGGTTGTACATTTCCATTATGTACTTTCTATGGGAGGCGTTTTTGCTTTATTTACAGGATTTCGCTATTGGGTAGGTAAAATCTTTGGTCGTACATACTCTGAAACTTTAGGTCAAATCTATTTTTGGATCACTTTTTTCGGGGTTAATATGACCTTTTTTCCTATGCATTTCTTAGGGCTTTCAGGTATGCCACGTCGCATTCCAGATTATCCATATGCTTATGCGGGATGGAATGCCCTTAGCAATTTTGGCTCTTATATATCCGTAGTTGGGATTTATCATTTCTTCGTGGTCGTAACAATCACTTCAAGCAGTGGAAAGAACAAAATATGTGCTCCGAGTCTTTGGGTTGTTGAACAGAATCCAACCACACCGGAATGTATGGTACAAAGTCCTCCAGATTTTCATACTTTTGGAGAACTTTCAGCTATCAAGGAGATGAAAAGCTATGTGAAGTAAAAGAAGAAAAGGTCGCCGATTGCTACTAATAATCTAACAGAACTTTTCAAAATGTGGGTTAAAAAATCACTTGTGTAGGTCGGGGTTGAGAATTGGGGGGTCGCGCCCTACCCCGTCGGCCTAAGCCTCGCTCTGAGAACTGACGCTCTCTAACTCTCTATGAGGAGTGAAAGTCACTTCACTGTAAGAAGAAGAGCTCCGTCCCTACTTCAATTAAAGCTCCCCCCTCCCTTTTTCCCTCTAAAGCCCCTCGCTCCACTTATTTTTGAAATTCTAATTAGACCTAGCTGAACTTTCCACGACATAGATCAAAGGGTCGTTCATTAGCCTTACTAGTCAAATACAGGAAAAGAGGGATGGATTTCGACCTTGCTTTTTTAGGTCTCAGGCTAGCTTTTGACTTATATGGCGCTTAGGCTTAGCTCATCAAACAAGTACGCCAAAAGTGGGGGATGGTATCATATTCTCTTATAAGAGAGGCACACCTGCTTTTAGCTCGTAGTTTCACTCTTGCTTTTGCCTTACCTTCTATTATATTAGTAAAGGGCGCATGTGGTGTGTATGCAATAGTTTTCTTACTTTCTCTCGATCGCTTCAATGCCTATAATTTGAGAGATAAGAGGAAAGCCCTCTCTCAATTTGAAGATGTATCACAAATAACGTCTCTCTTCACCGGGATGTCAGCAAGTTAGGCAGTTCTAAGGTTTTTTATATTCGGTGAAAGGCAGGCTGAAACTCTACCCCAACCAAGTGAAACTAAGGGTGTGAAAGAGTTCACGATCTGATCTATAGGGTGTTAACCCTCTGAGGATGGCTAAGAATGTCCATTAAAAGGAACGATGGGGTCGTTTTTCAAGCACGAATAGAACGATCTAAAGGGGTTGTGCAACATAGAGAGATGGCCATATCTTTTTGATGAATGTGGTATCGAGGTTCGGTTTATTTGAAAAAGAGGTCAATCTTAGGGGAGACCATTCGAATGGTTGAATTGATGAATTCGCTTCGATCTCTTCTACTGAACCTAAAGGAGACTTCGATCATTCAACTTTAGCTTCTGAAGGAGGAATCATGTCACTTGGAATTTCGGAAAGTGAATCCTCTCTTTCAGATCCTGGCTTTGTTAGTACTTGTCTTTGATTGGGATTTCGATTGAAAACATGTTAGGCCGCTTCCTCATATGCCTAAGAAGCCGAGGCAATCTCGATTGAAGTCAATTCAATATTTTCCTACTCAATCTTCTTTATAGAAATAACACTCGATCAAAAGGGAGCATAAGCAAGTTCAGTGGTAGAAACCTCTGTAATCGATCGATGGGAACCTCGAAGCTGTCTGGGGCAGGAGAAAACTCATATTAAGCACTGCCCTAGCATAAACTTGTACAAGGAGGAGGCACGATAGTGAAGATCAATCCATCTCAATCTACAAAAAGCAGTACCTTGGGCATGCAACCTAAAAAGATAGAAAGACCGCTCGCTCGAAGAAAACTCTTTTAGAGCCTGGTACCAGCCAAGCCCCCTCGACTCGGAACAAGAGTCGGTTATGGAATAGCCTTTTTTTGTCGGCTTTCTCGTTGTTAAGGACTTTCTGGCCGGTAGGCTTTATAGCGGACCTGCCTAGTTGTAGTACATATTTCCAATTTATAGCTTGTTTGGCCAAGCTTCTAAAATCAGCTTATTTTGAGAAGTGTTTTTCTCAAAAGTACTTTTCAAAAAAGTACTTTTGGTGAGAAGCAATTTATGTTTGGCTAATTAATTTAAAAAGCACTTCTAAACAGCAACTAGTGTTTGGCCAAGCTTTTAAAAACTGCTTCTAAGTATATTTTTTATCAAAAATAATTTTCAAAAAAGTACTTTTGGAGAGAAACTACTTTTTTCTACTTCCCAAAACTGATTCTGCTTGTCTTCAAAAGTATTTTTTTTCTTCCAAAAACTTGGCCAAACACTTCAATTTTGACAAAAAAAAATACTTTTTTTGAAAAATAAAATGCTTCTAGGATTGGCGAAACTTGGCCAAACATACTATTAGTTTGTGTTTGGCTACTTATAGCATGTTTGACCAAGCTGCAAAAGTCAACTTATTTTGAGAAGTATTTTTTCTCAAAAGTGCTTTTCTCAAAAGTAGTTTTGCTGAGAAGCAGTTTGTGTTTGGCTAATTAATTTGAAAAGTACTTTTGAGTAACAATTAGTGTTTGGCTAAGCTTTTAAAAAGTGCTTTTAAGTGTATTTTTCTTAAAAATGCTTTTAAAAAAAGTGCTTTTGGAGATAAGCTATTTTTTTTCTGCTTCTCAAAAACTGCTTCTACTTTTCCTCAAAAAATACTTTTTTCCTTCCTAAAGCTTGGCCAAACACCTTAATTTTAGAAAAAAAAATACTTTTAACAACAAAAAAAAAATTGCTTAAAAAAAATTTGGCCAAACAGACTATTAGTCCACCTGGCGTGCCCCTCAATTTACAATTTGATAATAGGTGCTAAACTGATCTGGAGTGAAAGTTAATAATTTAGCCAATAGAAAAAGTATTTAAATTATATACAGTGATACTAAATAATATCTGCATACTATTAATAAATTTGTGTAATGTGTGATAGTAGATACTTACCATTTTTATTAGATTATCAATTTATTTTTTTCATGAGTTTTAGGTGTTATTTTTACTAACTAGTCTTAGTGTACGCGCGTTGCACGCGTTCCCTATATTAGTAAGTAATTTTTGATAAGAAAATTACATATATAGTTTTAAATTATTTTTAAATTATAAAACAAAGTGTAAGTTTATGAAGTCTTCAATCATTATTCAATATATTCACCTTAAATTATGTTCTATTTTTTCAGTTTTATCAGTTCAATTTTATCAGTTATTGTACTTCCTTTTTAGTTTCAGTTAACACACATAGCCTTGAAGATTTAAAACTTTTTCTGAAAATATTATTCAAAAGTTATTCTCAAGTTCATGCGAGAAGATACACATATGTTTAATTAACACTCTTATTACGATTCTTTAAAAAACTTTCATATAACATAAATTTAAAAATTAAATCTTATGTCTTCTCCATTTATCTCCTTTCAAAAGTTTCAATGTTATGCAAGTAGTAAGGTTTTAGTTCCTGAGATAATTATGATTTACATAACTTTGTTGAAACGTGCGTGGCAAAGGAAATATTACTAAAACATAAAATTTTAATAAGGCGAACAAATTACTATGAAACATTATTGAAATTCACTGCGGGTGTATGTACATATTAGTTTAGACATTTTATTTTCAATATATAATCCATTTTAAAGTTCCAAATATATATACTTCCTATATAGTTTAAATAAAAAGATTCAATAAGTAAAAAAAATTAACTGATTTTAAAGTCCACAATACTATTAAAATATTTAAATTATATTTTTATTCAATATGAAATTTATTTTTAAAGAATAAAAAGTCAATCAACATTTTCTATAGAGTTTTCATGCTTTTATAATATAGGTTTAGGCTTTTACGATTTAGTATGATTAAATATGCTATCAAATAATTATTCTGGTTCCTTAATTGAATATGGATTAATTATATTATATGACTAAAATAAGAATTATTTAAATGCACATTTAATTGTTCCATGCTAAAACAATTTTAATGTAGACGCTATTGTATTAAAAAAACATTAATTTAATATGCGATTTCATGTCCTCATATTTCAATTAAAGTAGAATTCAATTCAAAGCACCATATAAAATGTTCTCATCTATTTTCAATTAGTATAATATATAAGGTAAAATATTTATGTATTTTTTTCTTACCTAGTTTAATAAGGAAAAATTTCATATGCAAAGGTTTAATTGATTTCAACGTCTTAAATATTAGGAAAGTACTTGAATTACAATTTTATCCATTATAAAAGGTATTTTAAAAGGATAAAAATGGCGAACGACATTTCGCTAAGGGTCTCCGTACTTTTAATATAGTATGGATAAGCAACTTGAATGTGTAAATATTTTTTAAATCATAAATACATAGAACTTAAACTTACAAAAAAAGGTGATTCTCTCTTTCTATTTATTTAACCACTAGTCTTAGAGTACGCGAGTTGCACGTGAACCTTTATCGATGATAATAAATCTTAAAAAATCACATGAATAATATTATTTGACTTCCTAAATTATTTAAATAAGCATAGATTTAAAAATAATATGTAGGAAGTTATAATTTTAAATAATCTTAAAGTTCTTATAAATTATAGTATGATTTACTGCTAATTTCAATATATAAATTTGAGTATTTTATCTATGTTTCACTTATCAAATATTGTATTGGGTTTGTGATTTAATATAGCCATATATTACAATATGTAAATAAAAAATTAAAGTATGTTATATATTATTAGTATGAAATATTATTATTTTTTAAATGTAAGCATGTCGTTTATTTAAGGATATTTTCTTACTCGTCCTAATGTGCTCATGTGTGATTTACATTGTCTAGTAAACTTCAATGTTAAAAATTCAAGAAATAAATTTGTATAACCTAAATATTAGGAGTTTCTACGTAGTTCAAATAAGGAAAAATTTAATACCATAATTTTAATGTATTTCCTTAAATATTAGAAAAATTATTAATTTATACTTTTATCCAATGTGAAATCAATTTTTAAAGACTAAAAAAGCGAACGACATTCCCCTAAGGGGCTTTATGCTTTTAATATAGTATATATAGATAGATATAGATATAGATAATTTACATAAGATAAACGTTTAATTGATTTTGATTAAATCTTAATTGATATCAAAATTCTAAATATAAGGACTTAGTTCAAATAAAGAGGATAAATTTAATAAACCAAATTTTAATTGATCTCAAAATACTAAATATGAGGAAACAAAACATAAACAAATTATACTTATTTTTCAAAAACTTTATGCCCAAGGACTCTTTTTACGTGTCTTCTTGACAAGTAGTGGTAGTAAATGGTTAGCCTTAAAAAATTCTAATTTTGGTACTACTAATTATAAATATGTTACATACTTTAATTAGGAAAAGAATTTATGTACAGTAAATATTAATCAATTTTAAAGTCCTATATATTAGGACTCTATATGTTTTAAAAAAAAATTTAGTAACTAAAATTTTATTTGCTTTTAAGATCCAAAATATTAGGAAAGTAATTTAAATTACAGTTTTGCTCAATATGAAATCTATTTTTAAAGATCCTCAAGATACGCGCGCTGTGTGTGTACCATGTATCATGAATACAAACTGTATAAAAGCCACGTTGTAGGTATTATATAAAAGAAATTGTCTGAATTTTAAATAAAATTTTAAAAAAACATTTGAGTTCTTGAAAATAATGAATTAGTATCGATCATATTGATCTAAAGCCTTAAAACCGAGTGTTATTACATTGATGTAGTACTTGTATCTCTAATCTTTAAGAGCTTGAACTCCTTTTCATGTCCTTGCAAACTTTTTTCAAGATTAGTTTTAGTTGCACTTTTAACATGTGATTGCTAAACAAGTCGTGCGTGAACAAACCTAAAAATATGCGAAAGCTTATAATATTGACATGAAATAATTAATGAAATTACACACTTTGAAGATACATAAGGGGATTACACAACAACAATATATGGTTATAAATAATTAACTTATATAATTACAGACCTAAGTACAAAAAGATATATCATAAAAGTAGAAAATACGATAGATGAGAAGAGATTTTTTTATTCTCTTACATATTGGCATAACCTACCTCTATAGATCGGGCAATGAATTAATAATGTAAAGTCAATTGACTAGAGCTTCGACAATGGTCTCTTGTTCACCTCTGTTTGAGTCCCAACAAGAAGGGTAACAAAGTTCACGCGGACCATATCATTCTTTATTCTTCATTCTCCTGTCCAATTTCTCGATGTACATGTTTACCCGAAAATCGGATAGAGTATAATTTGTACGCAGTTCTAAAGATATGTGGTGTAGCTTAATACAAATCGTAAGGATAAATAGAAATATCAAGTATGGATTGCGAGGGATGCAAAAATATACAAGGTTGTAAAGAAGATGAATTTTAGGACTAAACAAGTAGAATCAAATTAAGAAGCTTGAAAGAATAACTATTCACTATAGGAGAATATGGTGCTAGAATTACAATGTTAGCAAAAACTTGCCCCTTACAGAAATGATAACCACCCTCTTTATAGTAGAGAGATCTTACTTTAGATATAATTAAAAATACGTAGTGGGAGACCCATGATAAATCAGCTTTTTCACAATTCCTGCCAAGATTCTCTCCTCTAATAGGATTGCAACGGCTCTTGTCTATAAGTTCGATATTGACTCAAGTTTCTGGTCTCGCCTCGAGCTCTCGATCTTGACTTGAGCTTGATTCTGACTCGGACCCTTGAATTGATTCGGGGTCAATGTTGGTCAGTCTCTGGATCATAAGCTCGACAACTTTACTTTGCATCATAGTTCGAGCTTGATATAATATCGAGTTCGACACTTATCGGCCCCTCGTACTCGCAGCTTGTTTGTACCATCTTCGGAACCCACCTCGAAGTCTTACTTCGATTGATTATTTTTCGAACTCGATCAATCGTACAAAGGCCGAAATCTATTTCGACCGTATACAGATAGTCTCCTCGTTTCTCAGGAAGTATGTGGTGAGAAATGATATGATTTTTCAACGGCTCGATCGGATTATAAGCTGACATTTACATTGGGCTCGACCATGACGCACGTAATAGTTGTCCCGTCGATTTAGTCTTTTAAGGTATTTAATGCATGTCAGACGGTGGTCGGCCACCGCTGATACTGAACCGCCATTGCTTAAACCTATAAATAACCCTTCATTTTATCATTTATCACTTTTACATCTTCAATCTTCCAAATTTCCCAATTTCTATTTTGTATTCTCTGAGCTTATTCGCAAATATGTGATTCCTCTTTGCAAAATTCTTCTTCCAAATTACCAAATCTTTGTCACCTTCTTTAAATCCAAAATGGTGAAGACATCCAAAATCGTCCCCCAAAAAGAAAAAGTCTCTTCTTCCCAATCCGCCGTTGATAAAACACCGGTGGATCCTCGTCCCGAGGAGTGCGTTCCGATGGCGTGTGTTCTTACCTCCGATTTCAAAATTGATAAAGGTTCGCCGGTTCCTGGCCGATGTGAGCCCGTATCGAGATATATTTGTTCGATAACCCGGGAGCACCTCGAAAGGATAAAAAAGATTGTAACTGGGAGAACAAAGAGGTGGTAGTGCCGTCTCCTGAAGAGGATATTACTACTCACGTGAGAGGGTTTTTAAGCATGTATACTTACCCTTTCACGTTAGGTCCCCTCGACCCTGTTATCATAGATTTTTGCTGTAAATACTTAATAACCCTAGGCCAGATACTTCCTTCCTTTTGGCGGATCGTTATTTTGAACCGATATTTTGTGAGTAAAATCGAGGGGATGCCTTTCACCCTCGATCATCTTGTCCGATTATACTGTCCTCACCTTTTTCGAGGAGGGTTAATGAAACTCCAACGTCGAGCTGCCAAGGCTTTGTTTTCGAGAATAGACGAGGATAAGGATCGAGGCTGGATGGGCCAGTTCGTTTGAGTGAGGACTTCGGACCTGATCCCAACCGAAAAGATGCCTTTTCCCGAGGAGTGGAACATGAAGCGTAAGTGTAATTCTGTTGTTATCTCCTATTATGTTGTTCTTTCATTCCTTTTCTCACCAATATTCCCCTTTTAGTGATGCAGTGATTCCTTGGATGCCCGGCGCAGTGTCCGATCTCAAGAACTGGGTACGTGATCTGGTTTCGACCTCCTCATATGCCGAGCGCTCATGGCGCGACTTGTCAAAGGGCCGATGGGAGGCCAAAAATCACGGTGAGCACCTCTCTCGTATATTTTGGTAATTCGAATAAGATGTTTTTCACATACTTCAGTAAAAATTTTCGTATGCAGTGTGGGCAAGGATGCGGTTTTTAGGCCCTCGTCTGTCGATGAGGAGGCTTCGGCCTCTGTCCCAAAGCCAGTGAAAGATAATAAGAGGAAAAGTGTCCCCGTCCTCGAAGATCAAAAACCGAAGAAGAGGACGGCTCGTAAGCCGAACAAGAATGTCATTCCTTTGACCGTAGAATCAGTTCTGCGTCTGAGAGATGAAGAAGAGGAAGAAGAAGAGAATGATGGGTCTGCTCTGGCGGCCCGAACAAAGAAGACCACCGACGCTCCATAGGTAGCTGGATCGATGGTGGTTCATAAGGCCCTGTCTCGAACTGAGGATATATCGGAGAGAGATTCGGGCAGAGTCCCCGAGTTGTTGAAGATCGTAGATGTTTCCCATCGCAGCTGACGGGATGGGGGATATGTCTGAAGGGGCTCTTCCCGAATCTTTTCGAACCGAAGAGAATGCCCCACATAACTCATTTGGGGCAGTAGTAATCGAAGGCTCGCCCACCTTCCCTGCTTTTTTCGCAGGGGCGATTCGGGAAGCCCAAGCTTTGGGGGCTCTCGAATTAGATAGGCCTCATGATGGAGATGATTCTTTTCGTGACCTGTTCATCGGCGTCGAAGACACTGCCGGTACAAGTGACGCATCAGATCCTTTTCACGGAGTGCAGCAGGCTTTGAATCAGGTAGGCCTTAAATCATATGGTGTTACCTATAAGTTTGCTTTTCTTTTCTGACTTCGTTTCTTCTTTCTTTGCAGGCCGCGACAGTTCATCGAGAATCATGTTCTCGGTCCCGAACCGAGCTGCGTCGGTATGAGGCCAAGCTTCAACGGTTTACGGAGGAGAGGAACTCCTTAAAGATCCTTTTGGGCCAAAGGGGAGAGGAAATAAAAGACCTCCAAGCTGAGTTGGCCAGGGCTCACCAAGATCAAATCGATCTATCCGAGCAGGTAATAATGCTTTTAAAAGCCTATGGGCTTGATACCGGAACGATGGCTAATCTTTCGATCTCACAACTGCAACAGAAAATCGAGATGATCGGAAAACTCCGTGAAGAAGTCGATGTGATAAGAGCGGAGTCTTTGAAGTGGAAAGAAGGAATGGACCGCTTTGCTGCAGAGAAAGAAATTGCTCGAGCCCAATTGTCATCAGCCGAAATCCAACTTCAAAAAATGAAGGAGAAAAGCTAGGTCCAAGCAAGAAGAATAGAGGAGCTCAAGGCTCGGTTAGCCTCTGTACTTGCCAAGGCCGAATCTGACGCCGAAAAGGCAAAGGCCGATGCGGATGCACTCATGGTCGTCTATCGGGCCGATGCTGAAGCTGTCCAGGTCCAAGCAAGAGAGGTAGCAGAGACCGCCGATACTCGAGCACATTGGGTCACTGAACTTCTAAGTGCCGATCTCGGAGGGAGACCCTCGAAGAGATCCATGCTCGAGGTTTCGACCTTCCTGAAGAGATAAAAAGGGCCAAAAAACTCGAAGCCGATGTTGAAGCCTTGGTTTCTGATGATGATGATGATGACGATGATGATGATGATGGGAGTAAGAGCGGATCCGAGAATTTTGGGGGGGGGGAGCCCGATAGAGAAGAGACCGCTTCTGGGGATGACCAGGAAGCTTAGTCCTTCATTTTTATGTTGTAATCAATCATGTAAATAATTTTGTATATAAAAATATCCCTTTTTTGCCAACTTGCTTATGTTTTGTTTCATGTCTTGTGAAGACTTTATTCACTCCTTATGAATATTTTCACAAGGATTTAAACAACTTAATCAAATTTGGACTTCGTAGCCTCCATAACCGAGCGAGCGCTTATTCAAACTTGAAGCGATGTAGCCCTTAGGCTTATTAGTTGAATCAGTGATTCGAGCTCGAAGAAATATAGCCCGTAGGCATAATGGTCGAGTGAGTGCTTGCTTGAACTCGAAATAAAAAATAGCTCGTAGGCTTAGTAGTCAAACGAATGATTCGAACTCGAAATAATGTAGCCCGTAAGTGTGATGGTTGAGTGAGTGCTTGTTCGAACTCAAAATAAAAGTATCCCGTAGGCTTGATGGTCGAGTGAGTGCTTGCTAGAACTCGAAATAAAAATAGCCCGTAGGCTTAGTAGTCGAGTGAATGATTCAAACTCGAAATAATGTAGCCCGTAGGCGTAATGGTCGAGTGAGTGCTTGTTCGAACACGAAATAAAAGTAGCTCGTAGGCTTAGTGGTCGAGTGAATTTTTCGAACTCGAAGTAATGTAGCCCGTAGGCATGATGGTCGAGTGAGTGATTGCTCGAACTCGAAATAAAAATAGCCTGTAGGCTTAGTAGTCGAGTGAATGATTTGAACTCAAAATAATGTAGCCCGTAGGCGTAATGGTCGAGTGAGTGCTTGCTTGAACTCAAAATAATGTAGCCAGTAGGCGTAATGGTCAAGTAAGTGCTTGCTCGAACTCGAAATAAAAGTAGCTTGTAGGCTTAGTGGTCGAGTGAATGTTTCAAACTCGAAGTAATGTAGCCCGTAGGCGTAATGGTCGAGTGAGTGCTTGCTTGAACTAGAAATAAAAGTAGCCCGTGGGCTTAGTGGTAGAGCGAATGTTTCGAACTCGAAGTAATGTAGCCCGTAGGCTTAGTGGTCGAGTAAATGCTTAATTGGACTCGGATATATATCTTAATTCTGTTTGCATAATAAATCTCAAAATAGAGGAATTTTTCTTGGATATAAGATATCGGTAAAGAGGAGAACTTTCTTTGCAAGTCATTATACATGCATTCATGTTTTGCTTCAGGGATCGGGCCAACTATATGAGCATGGTTCGTTTTGACCATTTGTCTCTTATAACTTTTCCTATTGGAACCCCGTTGTTGCGAAATAACTTCCTTGCATCAGAACTTGATATATTTGAGGGGCTAATGCCCCCTAGTATTCAAGGTCGGTTGTAAAGAGGCCTCGGATACTATCGTATTGTTTCCAAGTACAACACGATAATTGATTGCCTCATTAAAAACCTTGTCGAAAAACCCATTTGGGATAAAACCGGTCTAAGGGAAAAATAGTGCAATGCGTGCTTTCAGACCTAAGGTTTCGTATTGAAGGATCCATCTTAGCTCCTGATCGGACTTCTGCAAGGGTTAGTTTTGAAATGTAAACGAATATGGGAGGGTCGTACCTTAGCAGTAGTATCATTTTAGAAGCGACACATTCCAATTGCTTGATAGTTGTTTGTTGTTTATAATGTCGAGCTTGTATGATCCCTTTCCGACGTTTTTGAGAACCTGATATGGTCCTTCCTAGTTCGGTCCTAGTTTTCCTTTGTTTGGATTTCGGGTATTGAGAGTGACTTTCCTTAGCACTAAGTCCCCAGGCTTAAAATGACGGAGCTTGGTTCTTCGATTATAGTATCTTTCGATTCGTTGCTTTTGGGCGGCCAATTGGATGAGAGCAACTTCTCATTTTTCGTCCGATAATTCGAGGCTATTGTTCATAGTCTCGTTATTTGATTCTTCTGTTGCATATCGAAATATGGCACTGGGTTCGCCGACTTAGACTGGTATCAAGGCTTTGTAGCCATATACTAAGGAGAACGGGGTTGCCCCTGTACTAGATTTTGATGTTGTTCGATATGCCCAAAGGACTTCGGGTAGGATTTCTCTCCATTTTCCTTTAGCGTCGTTTAACCTCTTCTTTAGGTTTTGAATGATAGTTTTGTTCGTTGATTCAGCCTGTCCGTTCCCACTGGGATGATACGGTGTTGATAATATCCTTCTTATTTTGTGGTCTTCGAAGAATTTCGTCACTTTGCTGCCGACAAATTGTTTCCCGTTGTCACACATTATTTCGGTGGGTATCCCGAATCAACATACGATATGATCCCAGATAAAGTCTATAACCTCTTTCTCTCTTACTTTCTCAAATGCATGTGCTTCAACCCATTTAGAGAAATAGTCAGTCATAAATAAAATGAATTTAGCTTTACCTAGGGTCGATGGCAGAGGGCCGACAATATCCATTCCCCATTTCATGAATGGCCATGGGGATAGGACTGAATGAAGTTGCTCTTCGGGTTGATGGATCATTGGTGCAAATCTTTGACATTTGTCATATTTTCGAACAAACTCCTTTGCATCTTTGCCCATATCGATCCAATAATACCCTACCCTAATTATTTTTCGGACTAATGAATCGGCACCAGAGTGATTCCCATAAGTGCCCTCGTGCACTTCGCGTAGGATGTAATCGGTATCTCCTGGACCTAAGCATACTGTCAATGGTCCATCGAATGTCCTTCGGTATAATGTTCCATCTGAAGCTAACGTGAATCGAGCATCTTTGGTTTGTAGGGCCCTTGAATCTTTAGGGTCCGATGGGAGCTTTCCATTCTTTAAGTATTCAATATACTTATTCCTCCAATCCCAGGTTAAGCTTGTAGAATTTATCTCGGCATGACCTTTTTCGATCCTGGATCTCTAGAGTTGAACAACAGTCCCCGAGCTTATCTCACCTTCCTCGACCGATGATCCCAAATTTGCAAGTGCATCGGCCTCACTGTTTTGCTCTCGTGGAACATGCTGTAAAGTTCATTCTTTGAAATGGTGCAAAGTGACCTACAATTTGTCCAAATACCTTTGCATTATATCTTCTCGAACTTCAAAGGTTTTGTTTACTTGATTTACCACCAGCAAAGAGTCACACTTGGCTTCAATGACTTATGCTCCCAAGCTTTTAGCTAGCTCGAGACCTGCAATCCTAGCCTCATACTCGGCCTCATTGTTAGTCAACCTGGTAGTTTTGATAGATTGCCTAATAGTGTTACCCGTGGGTGGCTTTAAAACTATGCCTAGCCCGGACCCCTTCACGTTCGAAGCCCCGTCCATAAAAAGGGTCCATACCCCTGATGACATACCCGATTTCAACAAGAGTTCTTTTTCGACTTCGGGTACGAGGGTTGGCATGAAATCGGCCATGAAGTCTGCTAAAATTTGAGACTTGATGGCCGTACGGGGTTGATATTCGATATCGTACCCACTGAGTTCGATGACCCATTTGGCCAATCGGCCTGATAGTTCGGGCTTGTGCAAAATATTACGAAGCGGGTAAGTGGTTAATACCCATATGAGGTGATATTGAAAGTACGGTCTTAACTTTCTAGAGGCGCTTATCAGTGCAAGTGCCAATTTTTCTAGGTGCGGAAATATAGTTTCTGCTTTTCCTTAGGTCCGACTTATATAATAAACGGGAAATTGCGTACCTTGATCTTCTCGAACTAGGACACCGCTTACTGCGATTTTCGATACTACCAAGTACAAGCAGAGTTTTTCATATGTTTTTGGAGTATGAAGTAGTGGTGGGCTCGACAGATATCGTTTTAGTTCCTCTAGTGCCTGTTGGCATTCCGGGGTCCAAGCGAAATCGTTCTTTTTTTAGTAGAGAGAAAAATTTGTGACTTCGATCTGACGATCTCGAAATGAATCGGCCTAAGGCTGCAATCCATCATGTTAGCCTCTGTAAAGCTTTCACGCTGTCCACAATGGTGATGTCTTCGATGGCCTTGATTTTATCGGGGTTAATCTCGATTCTCCAATTTGACACCATAAAGCCGAGGAACTTGCCCGAACCGACCCCAAAAGCATATTTTTCGGGGTTGAGCTTCATGATGTATTTCCTCAAAATCTCGAATGTTTGCTACAAATGGATCAAATGGTCCTCTGCGCGCAGGGACTTAACTAGTATGTCATCAATATAAACTTCCATTGATTTACCTATTTGTTCTTCAAATATTTTATTTACTAGGCGTTGGTAAGTAGCTCCTGCATTTTTTCAGCCCGAAGGGCATCACATTATAACAATACATTCCATATTTGGTGGCAAATGAAGTCTTTTCCTGGTCTTCTGGGTTCATCTGGATTTGATTATACCCGGAATAGGCATCGAGAAAAGTGAGGATCTCGTGGTCGGCCGTGGCATCGATCATGCGATCGACGTTGGGCAGCGGAAAGTAATCTTTGGGGCATGCTTTGTTCAAATCTTTATAATTCACACATATTCTAAGTTTGTTCCCTTTTTAGGCACTACAACTATATTGGCTAACCATTCGGGATATTTCACCTCCCGGATGGACCCTATCTTGAGAAGTTTGGTTACCTCGTCCTTTATGAATGCGTGCTTTACCTCGGACTGGGGTCTTCTCTTTTGCTTCACTGGTCTGAACCTAGGGTCCAAGCTCAGCCAATGCATCGTTATGTCCGGTGGGATCCCTGTTATATCTAAATGGGACCAGGCAAAGCAATCGATGTTATCGATAAGAAATTTAATAAGTTTCTTCCTGAGTTCGGGGCTTAATCCCGTTCCCAGGTATACCTTCCGCTCGGGCTAGTGCTCGATTAGTGTGACTTGCTCCAATTCCTCTATCATTGATTTGGTAGCGTCGGAATCATCGGGAATCATGAAGGATCGAGGGATCCTCTGATCATCATCTTCTTCGATCTTCTGGTTATCTGGTTGGGTCAAAGTCGATATCTGTGATTGCTATTTGGTATCTCTTTCCCCTTTTGAGCCCGATCCCTTTACTGGCGAAGGCGAGGATATTGGTTTTGCTTCCTCGACGACAAACATTTCTCTTGCGATGGGTTGTTCTCCGTACACTGTTTTGAATCCTCTCGATGTTGGGAATTTAAGGACCTGGTGTAGGGTTGAAAGTACAGGTCTCAGGTTGTGGATCCATGGCCTTCCGAAAAGGGCGTTGTATCTCATGTCGCCTTCGATCACGTGGAACTTCGTTTCTTGGATGGTTCTGGCCATGTTTATTGGTAGAATTATCTCGCATTTGGTGGTTTCACATGCCATATTGAATCCGTTTAGAACCAGGGTTGCGGTTACGATCTGGTCCTGCAGGCCGAGCTGTTCTACGACCTTAAATCTGATGATGTTGGCCGAGCTACCTAGATCAATCAACACACGCTTAACTTTAGTTTTATTCATGAGTATGGATATTACCAGTGCATCGTTATGAGGTTGTGTGACTCCTTCTGCATCTTCATCATTGAAGGACAAAGTTCCTATGGGTGTGTAATCTTGAGTTCGAGGTCGCTTTTCCCTCACAATCGATATCTTAGTGCGTTTAAGCACCGGTCCCTGAGGGGTATCGGCGCCATCGATGATCATGTGAATGACGTGATGTGGTTCTTCTTGTTCGTTTTGCTTGCCGAAATCCCTATTTTTAAAATGGTTCTTCTCCCTATCGCTTAAAAATTCTCGAATGTGCCCTTTGTTGAATAACCGGGCTACTTCCTCTCTTAGTTGCCTGCAATCTTCTGTTCTGTGGCCATGGGTGCCATGATATTCGCACATTTGATTGGGATTCCTCTGGGCAGGATCGATCTGCATGGGTCGAGGCCATTTAGTGTCTTTGATGCGTCCGATAGCTGACACGATGGCGGATGCATCAATGCTGAAGTTATATTCCGATAACCAAAGCGCTTCCTTAGATCCGGCAGGCCTATCGAACCTACTTCTGTTCATCAGTCCCCAGGACCTTTGACCTCGATCATTTCTTTTGTTATTTTTCCCGGGGTTATGTCTTGATTCACTGACTCTGTGGTACGGTTAGTATCGATCCCCGATCGGACCTTGTTCTCGATTAATATCCCTTCTAACAGCGGGTTCAGACCCCAATTGATCATCTTCAACCCTAATTTTTGATTGGTACCGATTGTGCACGTCGACCCATGTGATGGCTGGGTATTCGATCAGGTTATGCTTTAACCGTTGTAAAGCCGTCGAACTTCATTCGTTCAAACCTTGAGTGAAAGCTTGAACAACCCAATCATCTGTGACTGGTAGTAGATCCATTCGTTCCATTTGAAAACGAGATACGAACTCTCTCAATATCTCATTATCCTTTTGTCTTACCTTGAAGAGGTCCGATTTCCTTGTTGCGACTTTTATGGCGCCGACATGTGCTTTCACAAAAGAATCTGCTAACATGGTGAACGAGTCGACGGAATTTGGTGGTAGGTTATGATACCAAATCATTGCTCCCTTCGAGAGGGTCTCTTCGAATTTTTTTAACAATACAGATTCGATTTCATCGCCTTCTAAATCATTGCCCTTGATGGCACATATGTAAGAAGTCACGTGGTCGTTGGGATCGGTCGTTCCATTATATTTGGGAATTTCGGGCATACGGAATTTTTTGTGGATTGGTTTTGGGGATGCGCTCGAGGGAAAAGATTTTTTACATGAACTTTTTTGAATCCAACCCTTTTATCATTGGTGGAGCTCCGGGGATCTGATCGACCCTAGAGTTATATGTTTCTACTTTTTTATCGTTGGTTTCGACTGGCTTTGTGAGTTCCTCGAGCAATTTAGCAATTTTGGGAGTAGTCCCCGATTCTTGCTTATTTGACTTCACTATGGCTGGCTTCGTTCTGTGGGTGATTTCTCGAGGTGGATTGAGCTCCGATGTGCTTTATAGCTGGGTTTGGCTCTGCAACTGAGCTATTACTGCCTGTTGAGCTTGCAACATTTCGAAAATCATACGCAAGCTGACGCCGTTTTCCTCGACGTTATGGGTATCTCGAGCTGCATACATGGGAATGCTATTTTCGGGTTCGGAATGTAGGTTTGCCTCAATGGCCACATGCGAATTGATATCTATAAGTGCTCCGATTCGGGCTCCAATGATGTTGACAAGTGGTCTTTCGGTACTGGGTGTCAAATTATTGTTCTCATCTTGAAGACCGGCTTCGTTGTCGATCGGTGTGGTCATTTGACTGGTAGTTAGTCGTTGCTAATCCGAAATCCAAGATATTTTTAGAAACAAGCGCAAAACATAACGGTGTGTTTTTGCAGATTCGTATCAAATAACTACTGTTATCCTTGGCCCCACGGTGGGGGCCAAACTGTTTACCCGAAAAACGGATAGAGTTGAATTTGTACGCAGTTCTAAGGATATGTGGTGTAGCTTAATACAAATCGTAAGGATAAATAGAAATATCAAGTATGGATTGCGAGGAATGCAAAAATATACAAGGTTGTAAAGAAGATGAATTTTAGGACTAAACAAGTGGAATCAAATTAAGAAGCTTGAAAGAATAACTCTTCACTATAGGAGAATATGATGCTAGAATTATAATATTAGCAAAAACTTGCCCCTTACATAAATGATAACCATCCTCTTTATAGTAGAGGAATCTTACTTTAGATATAATTAAAAATACGTAGTGGGAGACCCATGATAAATTAGTTTTTCTATAATTCCTGCCAAGATTCTCTCCTCTAGTAGGATTGCAACGACTCTTGTCTATAAGTTCAATATTGACTCAAGTTTCTGGTCTCGCCTCGAGCTCTCGATCTTGGCTTGAGCTCGATTCTGACTCGGACCCTTGAATTGATTCGGGGTCAATGTTGGTCGGTCTCTGGATCATAAGCTCGACAACTTTACTTTGCAGCATAGTTCGATTTGGATTCGAGCTTGATAATAATATCGAGCTCAACATTGATCGGAACTCTCAGACTCGAAGCTTGTTTGTACCATCTTCGGAACCCACCTCGAAGTCTTACTTCGATCGATTATGTTTCGAACTCGATCAATCGTACGAAGGCCGAAATTTATTTCGACCGTATACAATATTTTTTTACCTAAAGAGAACAGAATTATAATAATCCATTTTCGAACAACAACACTGCTACAATCCAACTCCCCCCGAACCACTGGACGGGAGCGAAGTTTTCCAAGTTTTTGGATGGGAGACATTTGTCTAGGTTCAAAATCAATGGATAAAATTTAATTGAATAAAATAAAGTCCTAACCATATTTAAAATATCTAATTATTTCTTTTATTCATTCTCAAATAATATCTTTTGTAATCCCACAATTATAGCTACACATTATCTAAGATTCCTTCTCTCTTACTTGCAGTAATTTTCTTTCTGTGAGTTAATTTTTTTTTTCTTCCCAATTCTACAAACTCTTCCATTCTCATTAAAAAATAAGAAATATTAGAAGTAAGTTCTAACCTTTGATAATAATTAAAGAACAAAACAAATATGAGAATAAGTAAGTTCCAATCTTTCACCAATTTAGTTCACGCTTACCAAACTGTTAACTTCTGATGTTAACGAGCTATGTGGGTTTCCTAAAATCTTCTTACATTTTGATTGTGTGAAAGACATATTTGTCTCCCGAGAAAATTCGAAGCAACTATTTTTTTGGGTTCAGTATGATCCTCCTGCAATTCTCAGTTCTGAATGAAAACCTTGATCAATAGAAAACAGAGTTATGATACTTTCGGTTTACTTTTTTTGTACAATAAAAAAAAAATTAACTAACAGAAAGAAAATTAATACAAGAAAGAGAGAAGAATCTGAGATGATGTATAGTTATAATTGTGGGATTGCAAAAGATATTATTTGGGAATGAATAAAAGAAGGAATTAAATACTTTAACTATAGTTAGGGCTCTACTTTATTCAATTAAATCTTATCCATTAATTTTTAATCATGACAAGTGTCTCCAATCCAACTAGGAACTTGGAGAAATTGAGATATTAGAAAATGGAAGGGAGTTAGATTCAGTACTATTGTTTAACCATTCCACAATAAAGAATATGGATTCTTATTAGCCAAGGAAATTTTGGGCTAAAGACGTTAAATTAAAGCAATATAACTCATAGAAAGATTAGTAAATATTTCTGATTGTTCTAGAAAGATTCATAAATCTTATAAAAATTAACTTGGAGTTGTTAGGTAGTTTTAGAAAGATTCATAAATATATCAAGTCACGATTACTATTCACTTTTTAAGAAGGAATCAAATTATTTATGGTAATATTTTATTGGGATAATACATAATTACCCGAGTTGTCTCGGTTTTACGAGATGCATCCTTTAATTTTATGGAATCCCCTTATATTTATTCAAATTAGAATTAATAGCTTTTGAGCTGATGTGGCATATGTAGCGATTTGCACTTAAGTTTAGTGTGTGAAAAGCCCCGAAGCAATCTTTTTTTCATTGTTTTTTATTTTCTCATCCTTCTTTTTCCTTTC
Organism: Nicotiana tabacum; assembly: GCF_000715075.1. NCBI lineage: Eukaryota > Viridiplantae > Streptophyta > Magnoliopsida > Solanales > Solanaceae > Nicotiana > Nicotiana tabacum. The sequence goes on from NC_134092.1 coordinate 40,163,190, forward strand.
TTCTGTTTTTTTTTTCTCTTTCTTCTTTTCATCTCCTTATCTCTCCACTTGCAACTTCACCATCCCACCCATCTCTTTTTTATTTTCATGAACTTATCTCTCCATCTGGATGGAAAAGAACAATATTTTACCCTTGGTAGTTGAAGTATCATTCTTTGACTGAAATTTATCTTCTTGAAGAGACATCAATTAACACCTTTTTCTCCTTCAAATTGAAATTGAAAAATTGGTCCTCTTTGGTAAAAGAAGATTTGAATAATCTAAAATCCAAACAAACAGCAATGGCATCAGCCAGGGGCGACCCGTTCAAAATGCGGGTAAAGCAATTGCTTTAGGCCCCACATTTATGGGGTCCTATTTTTTGGTTATACCTAAGTTCTCTATATATATATATATCTATATATATGTATATTAAAAAATTAAAAAATTAAAAAAAAAAACTATAAAGTAAAATAATACGTGGGAAGTTTGTATAAAAAGAGAACACAAATTTGAGATAGTGGACCACAACTTTCTCGAGCACAACTTTCTCGAGCAAAGTGAAAACAGACGTGTGCATTATATTATATTTTTATACTTTTTTCTTCAATTCTGCAATAGCCAAAGATCAATCATTATTGTGGAGCTTCATAGTTCAGTGTATTGATTCAAGAAATAGTGGAGTATTTTTTGTTCGTTCTATTTTCATAATTCAAGTCTTACGACAAGCATACTCGAACAGAAAATTTAATTTGATATCAAGTTATCCGTTCTTGAACCAGGTTCTATCATTCTATTTTTTTTTATTTTCTCATCTAAAATTTAATATTTTGCTATTTAGTGCATTTTTAGATTATTTATTAGAAGATAAGTATGTCAAATAGAAAGTATGAATCTGGTTATGAAAAATTCAATAAAAGAAGAAGAATTCAAAATCTAATACAATCTCAAAAAGGTGCTCTTGATAAATTTTTATTGAATAATAAAAATCTTGAATCAGAAAATTTGGGAGAGTGTTCTCTAGACGAGCAAGTTAGTAATTCGGTTGAGTTAGATAATTCTAAAATTAATAGTATTCAAGTAGAAAAAGAACAAGTAAGTGACAAGTCGAAAATACAAGCGAAAAAGGTCTTTTTGAAGTTATTATAGATGAAATAAAAAATATTGAACTTGATATTGATAATTTAAGAGGGCAAGGATATGATAATGAGCCCAATATGAAGGGAAAACATCAAGGAGTGCAAAAAAAACTTCTTGATGTAAATCCTAGATCATTTTATACACCATGTGGTTGTCATAATCTAAATTTGTTACTTTGTGATATGGCTAATTCTTGTACAAAAGCTATATCATTTTTTGGAGTGGTACAACGTATATATTCACTATTTTCATCTTTTACTAAGCGATGAAAAGTATTAGAGGATAGTGTACCTAGTCTAACTCTTAAATCATTGTCACAAACTCGTTGGGAAAGTCGTATTGAAAGTATTAAAGCAATAAGATTTCAAACTCCACAAATAAGAGATGCTTTATTGAAATTAGTAGAAATTAGTGATGATCCAAAGTAGAAATTAGTGATGATCCAAAAACTATAAGTGAAGCTAATTGCTTAGTAACATATGAACTCGAAAATTTTGAATTTTATTGGGTATGATATATTATTTGCTGTTAATTCAGTTAGCAAAAGTATGCAGTCAAAAGACATGGATATTGATGTTGCCATAGATTAATTAAAATATTTGATTTCTTTTTTTAACAAATATAGAGAAGACGGATTTGCAACTGCTATGATTTCTGCCAAGGAAATTGCATTTGAAATGAATATCGAACCCAAATTTTGTATGAAACGTGATATCTAGGAAGAAAAAATTTGATGAGAATGTTGATAATGAAATATCAAAGTCTCTTGAAGAGTCCTTTAGAGTTGATTATTTTTTATACATAGTAGACAAGACTATTTTTTCACTTCAAAATACATTTGAACAATTTGAAGCATATGAAAATATTTTTGGTTTTCTATTTAGTGGTAATAAAACTAAGATCACTAAATGATGAAAATTTAAAAACACGTTGCTTTAATCTTGATTTTTTCTTAAAGCATAATAATCAATCCGATATTGATGGTTTAGATTTATTTTATGAGTCAAAAGTATTAAGGAAAATAGTACAAATAGAAGATAATAGTTTAATCGATATACTCAATCAAATAAAGAGATTTGATTGTTTTCCAAATGCCTATATTGCTTATAGAATAATGTTAACAATTCCTGTTACCGTTGCTTCAGCGGAAAGAAGTTTTTCAAAATTAAAATTGATAAAATCTTATCTAAGATCAACAATGCCTCAAGAGAGATTAAATGAATTAGCTATATTATCAATTGAGAAAGAATTATTAGGAAAAATTGATTATAAGAAAATTATTAGTAACTTTGCATATAAAAAAACAAGAAAAATTGATTTCAAATAGAAAAAGAAAATTTAAAAATATTAAGGCCCCTCATTAAAGTTTGGCTTTTCGCCCCAAAATACGTCGGGCCGCCCCTGGCATCAGCTACAGTCGAAAGATTCAGCCCACAAAGAAACGGATGCTATGACAAACTAAAAATGGATTTAATTTTCTTTTGTTCTTTCTTTTTACAGTTCTTTCTTTTTTCTCGTTCTTGTTTGTCCCTAATATTGTTCTGGAAAATGACCCAGAATTGGCAGCGGTAGGATTTCGATTTGGTGGTGATTTAGTTTTTCAGATTTTAGAAGCAAAAAAGAAAGAAAAGAAAAATAAAAGTTAAATGACTAAATAATGTATAAAAAGAAAATAAAACTAGTATTAGTAAAAGAAAATGACATGGCATCACATGATTGGTGCATGTATTTCATACATTTTTGTGAAACTGATACTTATGAAAAAAGGAGAATTTGTTTTACTTAAACAACATCCGGGGTCATAGGAGCCCGCAAAGTTAAAGAGTTCATCTAAGTAAAACGGGACAATCGCAAAGAGTAATTATATGTATTAACCCTTTTTTTATTTTCTTATTAAACTCACGTAAGCCCACAGGCACACAATTAGTGTATGTTGCAAAGTCAAATTCTTGTCATACAAAAGAAATAATTAAAGTATAATACAAAATATGTGATGAAAATTTTATCCAACACAACATATATTCTTAAAGCACATCAAACAATTAGCAGCTAACGAAGCAATTTCTTATTTATTTATTGAAACCTCATTCCAAACTATCCTAAACTCATTCCTCGTCAATAAGATAGCCGAGAAGATGATTGAAATTAAGTTTTCCTGGTGACTTCAAGTAGTAATCTTGCCGACAGTCAAATATATACCTATTGTATTTATTATTGAATTTGGATATTTGTTCAAATAAGAAAAATTGATTAGTATATGGTAAATATTTATTTAATTTTAAAGTCCTAAATATTATAATAGTTTAATTACGATTTTATCCGAAGTAAAATCTACTTTTAAAGGGCAAAAAAAATAACGATATTTCGCTAAGTACCTTCGTTATTTTAATATAGTAATATAAGTATTGATTCGTATTCAAAACAAGTTACCTTTATCACGATAGTGGCCAGAGGTGAAAGAAATTTCATTCACCTTTTTTGTGGTGAAAGAGTTACTCTCCCTAAGCTCATTTAATATGACAAATTTTTTAGATAGGTAGTTAAACAGTCCTTTTTCAATTGCACCTTTTCAAACATTTTTAAAATGTAAAAAAGCTCTTGCTTAACAGTAGCAGCAGAAGTTAGACTAGAGAATTTTATCTCTACAATTATCTCCCCTCCCCCTAAGATGGTCCCACCCCTGCACAGGACAAGATACCACCGCCAATACCGAAACCACCCGACCCACCGGACATTAGTTCGGCACCTATGGAAGTTGAAACAACTCAGAAAAAGAACACTTTCAAAGAGATCCTAACGGACAAAAACTTGACAAAGTCAAGTGTTTATCATCCTCTGTATCACCAAATGGAAATGTCACGACCCAAAATCCACCTAGTCGTGATGACACCTAATTAACCCATCAGGTAAGCCAATTAACAACTATCCAAATTAATGAGATTCTTCAAGAAAGAAATGATAACAAAACTGCCTTTATACAAGAATTCCCGAGAACTGGTAGTACAAATCATGAGTTTCTAAGATTTAGAGTTTACAAAGATGGTATACAATAAAGTACATGATCTGTTTGAAATATACATGAGAAGATTAAAATTCTAAAGCTACCAAGATCAAGAGGCAGCTATGACCGGAACGCAGGTACATCTTCAAATTCAGCTCCCGCTGTGCACAACAACATAAACATCCAACATCTGCACGCAAGGTACAGAAGTGTAGTATGAGTACAACCTACCCCATGTATTCAATAAGTAACAAACCTAACCTTATGTTGAAAGTAGTGACGAGCTGGGACAAGGGTCCGAGTCCAACTCCAATAACCAGCAACAGTTCATAACAATAGAATAAAATAATGCAAGAAAAATAACCCAGAGGTATGATGCTTAACTTGTTCACATTTACGAAAAATAGGCATATTTTTCAAGTATATCAGTGAAAACCCAATCTTTTACCGAAATTACCAAATAGGAGTACGTTTGTAAAACTGTGACTTTTTCCCAAAAAAAACTTTCAACAAGTAAATGTTTCATTTTCAAATGGCATGAGGAAAATACATCTCTATGCCTACATGTCAATGAGTATGTGAGGTCATGAATAACTCAATATCGTACAACATGAGAAAAATACATCTCTATGCCTGTATGTCAAGTGTGCATGTCGAATGCAATGCAACTCAGTGATAAAACCATATGCATACTCTCAGAGTATCAATTCACTCAGTCCTCCTAGTCACTCAGTCCCTCCCAATCGCTCGGCACTCGCACTCGACACTCGCACTCTGTAGGTACCTGCGCTCAATGGGGGTGTGTACAGACTCCGGAGGGGCTCCTTCAGCCAAAGCGCTATAACAAGCCAATCCTGGCATAAATCAATAAATTATGTTATGGCGTGCAGCCCAATCCCATAAATATCCTTACCATTAGGCCCTCGGCCTCACTCAGTCATCAATCTCTCCAGTCTCTCGGGCTCACAATGTCATGAAAATCAGCCCAGCATGATGATGTGATGTATCAATAAATGGTAACAGAGACTGAGATATGATATGCAAATGAATGCGAATGACTGAGTATGTAATTACAATGTAAGCAAATAACTCAATAACAGAGATGACCTCAGTGGGTCCCAACAGGATAAACATATAGCCTAGACATAGTTTCTAACATGGATCACGTCCCAATTACTCTAGCACGTAGAGATTTCATAAATACAAATAAGATTTGGTAACTACACAGTACCACAGAAATAACCGAGTCACAATTCACCCGGTGCACACCCACACGCCCGTCACCTAGCATGTGCTTCACCTCAACACCAAACACATAACACGTAATTCTGAATTTCATACCCTCATCACCAAGTTTAGAAGTGTTACTTAACTCGAACAAGCCAATTCCAATATCGAGCAAACCAAGCGATGCTCCAAAAATATCATCTCGCGCGTACCGACCTCTGAACGGCTCAAAACTAGTCACAAGAAACTAAAATATATCAATTAACGCCAAAGGAAACAAACCCAATCGATAAAGATTGAATCTTTAATCAAAAGCCCAAAATCGACCTAAGTGCCAAACCCGGGCGCACGCCTCAAAAGTCGAAGAAACTTATAAAATCCGATAACCCATTCAATTATGAGTCCAACCATACTAGTTTCACTCAAATTCGACTCCGAATCGACATTCAATACTCAAAACTCAGTCTATGAAACTTTAGGCTAAAATTCCCAATTTTCTCTTTAAAACTCAAAATCCAATTACCAAAAATGAAGATGAAATCACAAAATATAATCAAAATCGAGTGTAGAACACTTATCCCAATCCTTGTGATGAAATTTGCCTCCAAAATCACCTCAATCCGAGTCCCGCATCTCAAAATATGAACCAAATGACCAAACCCTCAATTTAAAGGCTTCTGCCTAGCCATTCCCTCTTTTGTGGATACATGAGCCACTTATGCGGACTCCACTAGCCAGGTGACCCCTTGCACCTGCTGATCTCCATACGCTTCTGCGCAACCGCATGTTTGAAGCCAAACACGCTTCTGCGCTCAATCTCGCTCCTGCGCCCAAGACCATCGCTTCTGCGGGGCCGCAGATGCGCCTCAGTTTCCGCTTTTGCGATCTTCCTTGCCCAGGTCACACCTCGCTTCTGCGAAGAAGGCCTCGCATCTGCAACATCGCTTATGTGACCAATTGTCCGCAGATGCGGCCACACCATAACCAACAGCCTTAGCCAAATGCAACATGCGATGAAATGGTCCGAAAGCTCGTCCGAAACTCACCCAAGCCCCTCGGGACCCCGTCTGAATATACCAACAAGTCGCATAACATAATATGGACCTTCTCAGGGCCTCAAATCACACATAACAACATCGAAATGACGAATCACACCTCAATTCGGACTTGAGTAAACTTTGAACTTTCAACTTCCAAAACTCGCGCTGAAACATATCAAATCAACCCGGAATGAACCCAAATTTTGCACACAAGTCCCAAATGACATAACGAATCTATTCAAGTTCCCGAAACCAAAATCCGAACCCGATATCATCAAAGTCAACTTCCGATCAAACTTATGGACTTTTCAAACCTTCAAATTTCCAACTTTCGCCAATTAGTGTCGAATCCTTCTAGAAATATCCAAATGCAAATCCGGGAATACACCCAAGTCCAAAATCACCATACAGACACCATCAAAACTCCATTCTGAGGTCAAATTTACAAAAGTCAAACTTGGTCAACTCTTCCAACTTAAAGCTTAAATGATGAAATTTATTCTTCCAAATCGATTCCGAATAACGTGAAAAGCACAATTGACGATTCACACACGTCAAAATACATCATACGAAGCTACTCATGCCCTCAAAACTCCAAGCAAAGTGCAAATGCTCGAAACGACCGATCGAGTCGTTACAGGGAACAATGCCCGATTTAACTAGGATAAAAGACACATCCAAGTATATTATCCTAAGTCAAGAGAAAAAAATGAGAATCTACCATCCTTGGATATTCTCAATTATCATTATGGAAGCCTACTGAGCAACTGATTCTCATAGACATTCCTCGTAAAATTTGAGAAAGAAGAGAACATGACAAATGCTCTACACGGAGTCCCATGGTTTATCACGTGACATTTCCTCTCCGTCAGAAACTGGGAGCCTAATTTTGTGCCGGTAGATTCAAAAATACAAGCCACAACCATTTGGATTAGATTACCCAACTGCCTATTGAATGTTATGATAGGGAAATCCTAGAAAAGGTGGGTAAAGGGGAAGGTAAGCTATTGCAGATAGATACGTGCACATCTTCCACCTTAAGAGGTAGATATGCACGGATCTGTATCCAAGTGCCTATTGAGGTACCCCTCCAAACCACTGTGATAATCGAAGAGTATGCAGCCGACCGAGTATGAATGTGAGGGTATATTGTGCAAAGGGTGTAGGAGAATAGGCAACTTGTCTAGAAAATTCCTACTCCAACCATCGCAGGGGACACATGAGAAGGCAGGAATATCAATGGCAAGCCAAAGCGCGCAGAAGGAATGGGATTGGAAAGTGGTGGAATTCACACAGAGTGCACGACGGAAAGGGAAAGTAGTGGAGAGCACAAAAAACACAGACAACCAGAGGCAATAGATAGCAAGCCGGAGAGCGATAATCGATCACCGGATTCAGGTAAGTTTTCCATCCTTGGTAGCATCGAAGAGGGTAACACAAGGGTTGTGGAGCATGGAAACACGAGGCCTGCGGACTATAACCTACCTGGGCCAAATATGCCCAAATCCCACTGGGACTAGCAGTAAAGGCCAAGAGGCCTAAGGCACACACAATTGGGCCTTTGGAGAGCAGCTCATGCCTTGATCACATACCACATCATGTGCCCAAAATAGACCATACAGCGGGCACACGCTCTCACAACACACACACCAACTGTCACACATACGTCCCCAGACCAAAGATACACACCTACATCGGGTAAATATACCTCACAAGTATCCATCCCAAATATGGAACCGACCCACCCAAATAAAAGTCAATCGGTGGGAGCCACACATGCACCAAAATCAAAATATACTATCAATAATGGGAAAGGGTTAAGGGATTTAATTCCCATGAGAGACTTCACTCAAACTCCTACTCCCCCTATTTCCCCTCATATGATTTGACTGACGTCGTTGCCTCCAAAAGATCTCAAATAATGGGGGATTTCCATGCACAGAACCCAAATGAAAGGGGAGATGACTTAAAGGATAACTGGTGCATGACAAGAGATGATAATCTCATTGTCAATCAAAATACCAAAAATGGAGAACAACCCAAACAACCACACCACCAATATCCAAATGCAGAACCAGGATGGGAACATCGACACCCCTACCCATAGACCACATCCCAACCTCATGGCTGGAGATGAACCTACAAGGGACTCCACTCCCTCTAACTTTCACAATTGGATCAATGCCCAAAACAATGGTCATCCAAAATCCCCATTACATGCCCAAAGTAGTCACTGCAAGTCTAAACCATGCAATGCTGAACTATGGCCATCAACTATAGCTGGCTACACTGATGCAAGCCCATGTAGCCCTGAGTCATCAAACATTGTCAATGAACCAGCTGAGCTCACTCATGGAGAAGATAAGCCACACCCTCACCTTCTTCCCACTAGTTTACCCAGGGGAGGGGATTCCCATCCCATCCTTCTCCTCATGGATACCAGCATGGACAATGACCCCATCACCAAAGGCAAATCAGATAGTAGGGTCGAAAAATATCCACGAATACCTAGAGGTAACCAAAACAGAACTGTAGGTAATGATAGAAAGGCTAGAAGTGCCCAAAATAAAATCAATGCTCCCGCAACATGAGGAACTAATAGAGTTTAGAGAGCCCGAGGGAGAAATGCTTATCGTACTATACCCAAGGAGCATGGTAATGTGTGGAGTAAGTCTAAGACTAGCCTTAGAACAAGATTTAGGAGACTCAGCTGTAAAACTAAACCCAGTATTGGTATAGTCAGCCATTAAGGGCACTCTTTGGAAAGGAGAATCAGGAGGGCTCACCAGTGAAGGGGAAAGCCAAATGCCTGAAAAGGAAGTCACCCACCAACCCCAAGTTGCCAATGAACTTTATCATCTGGAATGCTAGGGGGGCCAAAAATGGGGAATTTAGGAGACACTATGAAGAAATGTCAAGCTGCACAAACCTGCAATACTTGTTCTCTTGAAAATCAGGATGACTAAACACAAGCACCTAATTCAGGAATTGGGCTTCTCTGGCCAAATCCAAAACCTAGCTGTGGGTTTGTCAGGAGGCATTGACATCATGTGGAAAGATGACATTTTGAAGATTGATGAGGTCTCCACCACTCCCCAGGGTATCAATGTCATGGTCAAGGTAACCCCTTCTTCCACCCCCTGGCTATTTATTGCTGTTTATGCTAGCAATACTTATGCTAATAGGAGGAACCTCTAGAACCAACTCAGAGCTATTCCTGATAGCTATAATAGGAGTTGGTTGGAGGGATGGGACTTCAATGAAGTCCTAAAGGCCAGAGATAAGCAGGGGAAAATTGTTTCTCTATGTTGGGTCCAAACGCACATGCAAGTATACGTGGTCGTCAAGTAATAAAGTGATAAGAAAGTATCGTTCCCACGAGGATTTATGATCAACTATTGTCCAATCCAAGCTATTTATAAATTTAATGCCCAAGTGAGTGTGAAGAAGATGATTGTGATTTTTGTAACTAAATTACTATGAACTAATGAGAAAGCAAGAAAATAAGATCGTAAGTAAAACAAACAAACACTTAGAAAGAATTCAATGAGATGGAGATATTCTAGGGTTATGGGACTCACGTCTCTCCTATTGCGTTTTTCCGGTTGATGTAATCACTTGACTTATCTAATCTATCGATTAATTGACTTTATTATGCTCGCGAAGTTCTTTTGACGATTCGCTCGCCTATTCAAGCCAACCTAAGACTATATGTCTATAGAATAAAACTTGACAAGAATACATGTATATTTCCTACAAAAATAACCAAGTAAGGCAACTAGAATATGTCTATCCTAATCGTAAATCTATTCTCCAATGCCCGGATTCAAGAACTTACTCTATTCAATCCTAAATGCAATCAATAGTTCCCACATTTGAGTTCAACTGTAAATTCATAGATAGTACTCTATTGTTAGCTACACAATAGAATAACTAAGTGCAAGATTGAATAAACAAATTAATATGATAAAGTCAAGCAAAATAATTAACCGTCAAATTACAATAGTCAAGAGCGACCCATAATCCCAGAATAATGAGGTTCTTAGCCACTCATGTTCATAACAATCATCAAAATATTATTTTTTAAACATAAAACATATGAAAACTAGATGAAGAATGGAAGAATTGATGAGCTCCATGCCCCCGAGTGTTTTGTACTTGTGTTTCTCTCTCAAAGTGACGTATCCCTTGCCAAAATAGGTTTAGGTTTGCTTTTATTTATAAGTTAGAGGCGTATTGGGGAAATAACTAAGTCCTGGGCGAAATAGGACAACTTCACATCACTAGAGCGCCCAGGGTAGCGTGGAGCGCTATCCCTGGCGCTGGAAATTTGCAGCTTTTGATTTGTGCGCCACAGGTAGCGCCCCACGCTACCTGTGGCGCTACTTTGTGACTTTTTATCATTTCTTTCCCTTTGCACTTCAATTCACGCACATTCATCCTAAATTGCCTTCGGATAATTCCTACACATAAAACTATCACTAATTAGAAAAAATCATTGCATTACACATTCAAAATCTACGAAATATGAGTAAAATGCGAGGCAATATGGATATAAATATACATACTTTAAGACAAATATCAACACCCCTCACTTAGACTCTTGCTCGCCCTCGTGCAATGGAACTATAACTACAACCCAACATGTATATCTCACTAGTAAATATCAACTCAAAGTTTCAACCATATGCTCTACCTTTGACTATAATCGATACCGACAATCAAGCATGAACATACGAAATTCACATTCTTCCCATTTTAAACATGCCCAAGTATAAACAATGCAATTCAACCAATTCAAACAATCTATCCACAACCACCCTACCTCAAAAGCCGACTCATTACCACTAAGCACCCTCAACTCGCGCACTCACTCAACAAAAGAAGTTCATAATATTGCCAATTCGTCATGAGATCCTATGCCCTCACCAACAAATAAGAGAGTGAATATAGAAATAGTATATACATTCAAATATAACTTTGAACATAAATTGAGGACATCACACAATTAAACAAAATTCACTCACTCTCACAAAGAATTTCATGTGCATCCCATGGTCGTACCATAAGCTTGCTCGTAGTGTACATCTCTACTAATCAAAACTAGCCAAATCTAGGATCAGTTAAGACTTTAAGGTTGTAATGTAGACTAAGGGATGGGTAGGATACATTTAGGAATAGTGAGTAACCCTCCTAAGTACTTTAATACACTATCCTCAAGAATCAAGCTCTTTTTCTTCTCAACCAATTCACTCGCCACAAACCATACAAAACATAGCCCTTTCATCAATTAAGCACTCTACATCTCCACTAGCACAAATTAGTAAGCTTAGGAGGTGTGTTTTGTTTTCTTCTTTTTGAATATCAACATTATTTATCTTTTTTTTTTCTTGAAATTTTCTTTTCTCTTTTTTTTTCCACACATACTCCATACATTAAGGTTCATCGGCTAGTGGTATTTTTCACGACGTTAGTGCACCTTATGGGCCCTTCCATGGTTCCACTCGAAAGCTATTTCCCAAATCTCTCACCTTACTTCTTTTAGCGCCTAAGTTCTTTCGGAGGTAAATGTTCAATAAGCTCAAATTAAGAACAAAATAGGGATACAACTTGTAGTGTGGGTTCCAAAGAAAAGATCTATAGGCTCAAAAGGGCTAGCAAAGGAAATTTTTTATTTGTGAGTGACAAGCCCTCTATGATCAAGCAAGAAACGCCTATGTCATCTCCTAGACTATCACAACTTAATGATTTCGCTTCAAGTGCTAGACTCGATAGGATAGCATAGAATATCACGAATCCTTACACACACATTGCACATGACTCAATCAAGACGGTTCTGTTCAACTCTCAAGTCAAGCAAGAACATACGGTTGAGAAATTTTTAGCAATAATGCACTAGGTGACATACAAGTCAAACAATTGAGAAAAAGGCGTCACAGAGTAGGTTACTTATTTTACTTAGGCATTACAATTCAAATCAAATATACAGGAAGACAGAGCGCATGCCATAGCCTAATGTGCCAGCACCAAATATGTCAACAGGTATCTCTGATCAACTCAATTTTCTTCCTATACTACTCCTAAAATAAAATAAGAAAAAAAATATCCGGTTCAAGCTACACACTAGGAAAAGAATCGGTGCCCAAAGAAAAAAACCAAGGGATACTACCTAACTATCCTAAAAAATAAAAGAATTTTTTTTTGGTATTTTTAATCGGACCTTAATCCCTCAAGAAAACTATCCAAAAGATCCATCGTCGGGAAAAGTCCGAGCTTTTCGGATTTTTTTTTTCTATTTTCATTTTTTTTCACAACTACTACTAACTAATTAGACTATGTCTACTATAAGTTTTAAAATAAAACTAATAAAATAAAAAATAGTTTAATACAATTACATGTCAGAAAGTAGTTCCCCACCCCACACTAAGATAATGCATAGTCCCCAATGCATATAAAAATTCAAAACATAGTAAGGTGGAAAGAACTCCCTGCTAGTCGGATCCTTCCTCCTCAGAATGCCTACCAGCCGCAACTCCGTGCTCATCATCATGCGCTCCCAGGGACACCGAAGCCATTGGCCTTGTGACATCATCACCAATATCATCCTCATCATCTGAGCCTTTGATGATGTTTTCATCCTCTGATGGGTGGATGTGACTTCCAAGCGCAATCCCCAACATCTCCTTTGAAGAATTGGATAGATCATTGCGTAGATGCATACGCTCCTCATCCATTACACCTAGCCTACTCATTATCACATTCAGGGGGCTATCTTGTTGAAGTTTTTATCCCTCTCATTCCTGGCAGCCTGGCTCAGCTTAGACGTAGATTCCAACAAGGACATAATGTCCAGCAATCCCTTTGGTGCCTCCACCACCTCAGGGACCTCACGAGAGAGCATGTATTGCGTCAAGAGGTTGTCAGAGAAGAATCTTTTTATTTTTTGTCCAAAGCGGGTGTGGTCAATCTCCCCTAGAATGATATCACCCACATTGATGGGTCACCCAGTCATCAGAAAAAAATATCAAACACAATCGGGCTCGAGTGCATTCATTGTTGTGCTCAACCGACATCAGTCTGGCCTGCATAAAGGTTTGCCACATCTTGGCAGTTTTGTTGAAGTCGAAGCGGATCATCTCAAGATGGGCATCCCCCTTAGTCCTTTTCAACTTTGCATTAGAATTGATGCCATATAGAGTGTGACGTATAGCTTGGTAGCTTGGGCATTTGACAAAGTTTTGCAGCCTCCGCGGGTTAGGGCAATCAACTCCCAAGAATTTGTATAAGGACGCCCTGTCCAATGGTACTTCCTTTCCTCGAACCCACGGCATGAACCGATATCCATTCCAATTTGCATAAAGTTCCCTCACCATGCTCAAATTTTCATATCCCGGGCACTCAAGGAACTTATCCATCGTCATATCTATCAATCGGGCAAGAACATTCAGGAAGTTCTTTTCTAAAGTTTTCACATTAATTCCCATTTCGGAGACGTACCACCCATATGACTCAAATGTACGATACCATTAGATGGCGTCCTCACGAACCAGATCCAAATGAGGCGTGGTTCTGATGGTGCCTTCCTCGACCCGCTAGCAACCTGCTTCCCTTTAGCTTGCTTGAAACTTTTAGGAGGGGGAGCAGTAGTAGAGGACTTTCCCACTCCTTTTCCCTTGGTAGAACTGTCACGAGGCATAGCAACCTACACACGATAAACATGAATGTGAGAATGAATCAAGAAATTCACCCAAGGTCATCGTGAGAGTCAAAGATGACCCCACACTTAAAACCGAAGGCTCTATGTAATCTATTCACAATAATGGTTCAAAGTGCACAAATGTTGCACCAAAAGGTGATGGGTACTCCAGACTTTCCCATGCCACACAGTTGTAGATCACTAACTATTCCACACAATTCAAGTAGTCGAACATGGTGAAGTGTCTTAGCCTTAGTGCAAGCAAGTAACACATGGTCCTTAATTTCTACAACTAATACACTACACTAGCTAATTCTAAAAAAGTGATACAACATACATAATACAAGATACATGGTGTAGGTGGTGTGATTATGGTATGGTGAACATGGAACACAATCTCGGGCTATTGAAAGCCACCCCCAAACACCCCACACTTAGCCCAACATCACATACAATGACACTCGGCTACTCAGACTTCACCGGTATACAATTTACTCTTTCAATATCAAACACATGATGAGCATCAATTGTGTTTCTCTTTGTTCAACAATGGTAGAACAAGGTGGCCCTCCAAAATTTTAAACAAAGTAGAGGAAATTGTATATTAATACTTCATAGACAACTTCACAACCAATTTCAACAACCAATTTTTTACATAGAGTCCATCCACCATAAAAACATAAAGTCTAAAAGAAACTTAGGGGAGATTGGGGAGTGGGGGGTCATTTGGGATTGGGGGGGGGGGAGTATTAAAACACAAAGAAATCACAAAATACAAGAAAAAGGGGAGAAGAAGAGCATACCTTTGAGTTTGAGATGAAAGCAAGCAAGGAACAATGGAGAAATTGAAAGAGGGAGAGAGATAAGGAGAATAATGAGCGGGGAGAGGGGGGGAGTGGGAGTTAGGTTATTTTAATTAGAGTGAGAATGGGTATGGGTTTGTGGGTATGGGTTAGATGGTGAGTGTAAATGGGTGTGGGTCGGGTTAGTGGGTTATTAAGTTAACTAAAAAAATTTAAAACGAAAAGAGAAAAAAAAATTACACGACTTACCTGTGACCCCCAGCTCAGTGCCCCACGCTAGGCCTGACGCTGGGGCTTTTGATGATTTTGCCTTTTCCGCCCGGCAGCGTGGGGCGCTGGCCTGGGCGCTAGTTTCGCAATTTTTTTGAATGAAATCCCCGACCCCCACGAGCACTTAAAATATCCATTATACACATCCCTCACTATTCTACCTATAATTTCTATGACTACAAATAAATAAGAAAAAAAAACTCTAATTTACTCTAACTAAAAAAAGAAAACTACCTACGAAAGTAATAAACATTGGGTTGCCTCCCAAGTCCTAACAAGTATCTGATTTAATGTTGCGGCACGATGCAATACATTCCCTCACGCATCCAACAAGTCTATCGCGGTTTTGTGACGACGAATTCTACCACCCCAATAATGTTTCACTCTCAGACCATTGACTAAAAATGTGTCATTGCTTTCGGGATCCTTTAGCTCAACAGCTCCATGCTTTGTAACCCGCACTACTTCAAATGGACCCGGCCATCTAGACTTGAGCTTCCCAGAAAAAAGCTTCAACCTTGAATTGAACAATAGAATGGCTTGACCGGGTTCGAACTCACGATGCAAAATGTGTTTGCCATGCCATCTCTTTATTTTCTATTTATACAACTTCGCATTCTCATATGCGTGCAGTCAAAACTCTTCAAGCTAATTCAGTTGCAACATCTATTTTTACCCACCTAGATCAATATCAAAGTTGAGCTTTTTGATTGCCCAATATTTCTTGTGCTCAAGCTCAACGAGCAGGAGACAAGCTTTTCCATAAACTAACCTGTATGGTGAAGCGCCAATTGGAGTTTTTGTATTCCATGCGATATGCACATAAAGCGTCATCTAGCTTGATAGCCTGATCCTTCCTACTTGCGCTCACTGTCTTCTCTAAAATTTGCTTCACCTCCCTATTTGAGACCTCCACTTGACCACTAGTTTGCGGATGATAAGCAGTTGCGACCTTGTGTCTCACCCCATACTTAGCTAAGAGGTTGCCCTACAATTTATGACAAAAGTGAGTACCTCCATCACTAATCAAAGCACTCGGAGTCCCGAATCTGGTGAAAATATTTTTCTTCACAAAGCTCACCACCACTTTAGCATCATTCATAGGCAAAGCCACAACCTCAACCCACTTTGACACATAGTCAACTGTAACCAAGATGTATCGATGGCCATTTGATGTTGGAAATGGTCCCATGAAGTCTATTCCCCAAGCATCGAAGATTTCGACTTCAAGTATGCCCTTCAATGGCATCTCATGCCTTCTCAAAATTGTACTTGTCCTTTGGCACCTATGACACATTTTCACAAAATCATGTGCATCCTTGAATAGCTTAGGCCAATAAATCCCGACTGCAATACCTTTGTAGCCGTTTTGTCTCCACCATAGTGCCCCCATATGGTGATGCATGAAAATCATGTAAAATTTCTTCCATCGCCTCCTCAGGAACACATCGGCGCACCAACTGATCTGCATACTGCTTTAACAAAAATGGTTCATTCCATAGATAAAGCCTAACATCATGCATGCATTTTCTCTTACCATTTGGAGATAACTCTGACGGAGTCACCCCACTTACAATGAAGTTCACATAATCAGCATACCATGGGGCTGTGCCAACTGTGATGGCTAGCAATTGCTCATTAGGAAAGCTTTCCTGAATTTTGCCCCCTTCCTCAACATGTGCGCGAGTTTCTAAGTGCGACAAATGGTCCGCCACCCGATTTTCTATCCCTTTTCGATATTTGATTTCCACGTCAAATTCCTACAAGAGAAGAACCCAACGAATTAGTCTAGGCTTAGCCTCCTTTTTTCTCAAACCAATACCTGATGGCTGCATGGTCTATGTAGACGATAACTTCAGTTCCCACCAAGTAGGCCCTAAATTTGTCAAACGCCCATACTACCGCTAAAAACTCTTTTTCTGTGACTGTGTAATTTATCTGGGCTAGATTTAGAGTTTTGCTAGCGTAGTAAATAAAGTGGAATACTTTATTTTTTCTCTGGCCCAATACCGCCTCAATCGCCGTGTCACTGGCATCACACATCAACTCAAAAAACTCTCTCCTATCTGGGGCGGTAATAATTGATGCAGTCACCAATCTATTTTTCAACTCCTCATACACCTTCAAGCAGTGTTCATCAAACTTGAAAGGCGTATCCTTCTCAAGAAACTTGCATAAGGGAGCAGAAATCTTTAATGAATCTACGATAGAAACCTGCATGTCCCAAAAAGCTTCTGACTCATTTGACTGAGATTGGAGGCGACAGTTTTTCAATTGCATCCACTTTTGCCTTATCCACCTCCAACCCATTTTTGGAAACCTTGTGCTCGAGTATAATTCCTTATCGTACCATAAAATGCACTTCTCCCAGTTCAGCACTAAATTCGTCTCTTTGCACCTGGCAAACACTTTACTCAAATTAGTTAAGCATTCATAAAAAGATGGTATGAAGACCGAAAAACCATCCATAAATACTTCAACAAATTTTTCTACCATATCAGTAAAGATTTCCATCATGCACCTTTGAAAAGCCGCAAGTGCATTGCACAATCCAAATAGCATTCGCTTAAAAGCATAAGTGCCATAAGGACAAGTGAAGGTGGTCTTCTCTTGGTCCTCTGGTGCAATTGAGATTTGATTATAGCCGGAATATCCATCAAGAAAACAATAATAGTCTTGTCCGTCCAACCTATCTAACATCTGATCAATAAAAGGAATGGAGAAGTAATCTTTTCTAGTAGCATTATTCAGTTTTCGGTAGTCAATACAAATTCTCCAACCGGTGACAGTCCTAGTTGGAATTAATTCATTATTATCATTTATGACCACCGTCATTCCACCCTTTTTAGGTACACACTGGACTGGACTTACCCACTTGCTATCAGATATGGGAAAGATAATACCTACATCGAGCCACTTTATGACTTCCTTTCTTACCACTTCCTTCATGACTGGATTCAAGCGCCGTTGGTGTTCCGCACTCATTTTTTGCCCATCCTCCATGAGAATTTTATGCATACAAAATGCTAGGCTAATACCACGAATGTCAGCCATGGTCCATCCAATTGCCCGTTTGTGCTCTCTAAGCACACGAAGTAGCTTTTCTTCCTGCAAAACAGATAACTCAAATACAACAACAGGTAAAGTTTCATCAACACCCAAATAGGCGTAATGAAGATTGGGGGGAGGGGAAGGGTTCAGGTCTTGAGTTCAAATTTAGGAGCTTCTTCTATATACGGCTTGGGGGTGGCCCAGTTGGTATATCTAGAGGCTCGAAATCGATCAGTCATTTGATGTAAGCACATGCATCTAGATGATGTACCATCTCCTTCACCTCGTCATATAAATCAATGTTGTCAAACAACATAAGTACTTTCTCTAGAGAGTCATCCAGATATGCACCCACGTCATTTTTTTCTTCTTCTTTTACAATCACAAATATCATAACTAGATCCTCATAGTGACTTGGCAGCTGAATTGCCTTGTACACATTAAAGACTGCTACCACATTATCAACCCGGAGAATCATTTTTCCTTCACAAACTTTGAGCACAACATCAACGGTGGCTAAGAGAGGTCGTCCAAAGATGATGAGGACGTGTTCATCAGCTTCATAATCCAATATAATGAAATCTGATGGCAGAATAAATTGCCCAATTTATAGTAGCATATCTTCTATCACCCCCTCGAGATGGACTATAGATCTATTAGCAAGCTGCAACATGACTGTGGTTGGCCTTGGAGCTCTCAACCTCAATTGACTGAAAACTAAGAGAGACATCAAATTTATGCTAGCCCCCAAATCAAAGATTGCTTGCCCCACATCTACCTCACCAATTCGAACAGGTATGGTGAAGCTCCCCGGATCCTTCAACTTTTGCGGCAACTTTCTTTGAATTCTCGAGGTGCACTCTTCAGTAAGTGCCACTGTCTCAAACTCTTTCAACCTCCTTTTGTTAGCCACAAATATCTTTGATGTACTTGGCATATGTTGGGATTTCACGTAACACATCAAACAATGGGAGATTCAATTGAATTTGGCTCAGCATATCAAGAAATTTGTGTCATCACTTTTCTTCTTCAATATTTGTGGGAAAGGAGGTGGTGGCCTTCTTTCTTCAGTTTCTTTTTTAGCTTCTCCCACAGTTTTAGGGATTAGTTTACCCTTAGGACTGACTTGTTCTTTCTTTCTTTTTGGGACTTCTTCTAATTCTCTACCATTCCTCAAAGTTACAACATTTACCTGAGGATTCTTATCTGTATCGCTGGGAAGGCCCCCTGCATGTCGAGTATTTTATTGTGCAGCCAACTGCCCAATCTGCCTCTCTATATTTCGAAATTCAGTCCTCAATTACTGATTATCTATTTGAAGTTGCTAGTTGTTAATCAACATCATTTTCAACATATCATTATTATTTTCTTCTACCTGTTGAAGTGGCTTTTGAGGCTGATTATAGTTTCCTTGAGGCCTGTATTGATTCTGAGTGGTCCGGTTCCCACCCCATGAGATATTGGGGTAATTCCTCCAGTTGGGATTATAGGTGTTCCCATATTAATTATTCTGGTTCATTGGACTTCTACCTTGCTGTCCCACATAATAGATAGATGGATTCACCGGAGATTGGTCACTCATATGACCATCTCCATAAATTTCACAACATATGGTCATCTTCTGAACCTGCTACATCTGATGCCCTTGACCCGTTGCCGTCTTAGCCATTTAGTTGTTTAGTTTTGCAATCTCTGCTCGCACGGCTGACATCTCATCCATCTCGAGTGTACCCATTGCTTTCTATTTTCTCATCCTTCTTGAGTTACCTTCACCCTGCCAGTTATGATCATTTGCAGTGAAATCGTTGAGCAGAGTCTGAATCTCACTGTATGGTTTTTTCATGCAACTTCCTCCACAAGTTGAATATAGATTCAATTCACAAACGTATGTCCTAGTACCTCATATGTTTGACAATTATGTGGGCAGTCTCTGAGGAGTTTCTTGTATCTTTCCCAAGATTGACGAAGAGTCTCACCATCTCGTTGTTGAAACCCAAGAATCTGGCTTCTTAGTGCCTTTGTCTTCTTAGTGGAAAAAAACTTGATTAAGAATTTTCGTTCCAGATCATCCCAAGTGTGGATCGAGTTTGAGGGATCCTTGTGTAACCATTACTTTGCTTCCCCCATTAGAGAAAAGGAAAACAAAGTCAGTCTGACATAGTCCTTAGAGACGTTCAGATAGTTGTATGTATCTGTAATCTCCAAGAAATTCTGTATATGCCTTTGGGGATCTTGACTTGACAACCCCACAAATAGCCCCATGGATTGAATCAATTGCACCATGTACTGCTTCAACTCAAAGTGCCCAGTTGTATCAGGCTCCACGATAGCCTGAGTCATGTTCGCGATACTAGGCCTTGCGGCCTCAATCACCGGTATTTCTTCATTTTCCGCCATCTCGATTGGCTATGGTTAGACTACAATACCAACTATGAAATTCTTGCTCTTTCTTCCACATCCTTCCTTAACATGTGGAAGAGTCTTTCGGGTTCAGGATCAGGAGGAGGAAGATTGTTCAAACTGTTGCTTCGTCTTAGCATTCAAGGTGAACACCTGTAGAGTCGGAAACAGTCAAACAAATTAACACTTGAACAAAAATAAATAAGAGCTTATTTCAGATAAATAACTAATTTCTAAATCCCGGCCAAGACACCAAAAACTTGTTGGGTCTAAATGCACACGCAAGTATACGCGGTCAACAAGTAATAAAATGATAAGAAAGTATCGTTCCCACGAGGACTTATGATCAACTATTGTCCAATCCAAGCTATTTATAAATTTAATGCTCACATGAGTGTGAAAAAGATGATTGTGATTTTTGTAACTAAATTACTACGAACTAATGAGCAAGCAAGAAAATAAGATTGTAAGTAAAGCAAACACACACTTAGAAAGAATTCAATGAGATGGAATATTTTAGGGCTATGGGATTCATGTCTCTCCTATTGCGTTTTTTCGATTGATGTAATCACTTGACTTATCTAAGCTGTTGATTAGTAGGGTTTAATATGCTCGCGAAGTTCTTTCGATGCTTCACTCACCTATTCAAGCCAACCTAAGACTATATGTCTATAGAATCAAACTTGACAAGAACGCATGTATATTTCCTACAAAAATAACCAAGTAAAGCAACTAGTATATGTCTATCCTAATCGCGAATCTTTCTCCGATGCTCGGAGTCAAGAACTTACTTTATTCAATCCTATATTCAATCTATAGTTCCCACTTTCGAGTTCAACTATAAATTCGTAGATAGTACTCTATTGTTAGCTATGCAATAGAATAATTAAGTGCAAGATAGAATAAATAAATTAATATAATAAAGTCAAGAAAAACAATCAACCATCAAATTACAATAGTCAAGAATGACCATAACTCCAGAATAATGAGGTTCTTAGCCACTCATGTTCATAACAATAATCAAAATATTGTTTTAAACATAAAATCTATGAAAACTAGATGAAGAATGGAAGAATTGATGAGTTTCGTGCTCCCGAGTGTTTTGTACTTGTGTTTCTCTCTCAAAGTGACGTCTCCCTTGCCAAAATAGGTTTATGTTTGCTTTTATACGAGTTGGGGGCATCTTGGGGTCAAAATAACCAAGTCCCGGGTGAAATAGGAGAACTTCACATCACCAACGCCCAGGGTAGAATGGGGCGCTAGCCCTGGCGCTGGAAATTTGGAGCTTCTGATTTGTGTGCCACAGGTAGCGTCCCACACTACCTGTGGCGCTACTTTTTGACTTTTTCTCGTTTCTTCCTCTTTTTGCTTCAATTCACTCACCTTCGTCCCAAATTACCTCCAGATGATTCCTACACATACAAATACTACTAATTAGCACAAATCATTGCATTATAAATCTAAAATCTACGAAATATGAGTAAAATGCGAGGCAATATGCATATAAATATACATATTTTAAGCCGAATATCACTCTGCCCCAAGAGCTAACTTATTCTGGCAGTGTATCAACCATTGCAAACTAATTGACTTGGACTTTAAAGGAAGTAAGTACACTTTGACTAATATGAGGTATAGAAATAGAAGTCAGCTAATACTGGAGAGATTAGATAGGTGTTTTGCAAATGACAATTGGATCCAAGAATACCCCTCTAGTACAGTGAGTCACCTCCCTAGAACTCACTCTGACCACTGTCTAATGTTAGTCAAGTTGTGTCCTAATTCCTGCAATACACCATCTAGACCGTTTAGGTTTGAACCCATATGGTGTAGCCACCCCTCCTTCTCTAATGTGGTCCAACAGGCCTATGAGTGGAATTGTAGTCTAGAAAGGGGAACTACCCAGTTCCAAGCTCAAGTATCCACCTGGAACAAAATAATTTTTTGCGATATCTTTCACAAGAAGAAACACATCTTATCCAGACTAGGAGGCATCCAAAAATCCAGAGCCTACCCATTTAGCAGCTTCCTTCAGAATCTAGAGGGTCAACTTCTAGAAGAATACTCTTCTATCATGAATAGCGAGGAATTTTTCTAGGATCAACTAGCTTATGGAAGGGGATTCTAACACTAGGTTCTTCCATACCTCAACCCTTAATAGAAGAAGAAGAAATAAGATCCTTGCCCTACAAGATGAGGCAGGGAACTGGATTGAGGGACAACAGGAGATAAATGATACCATTTCAATTCTACTCCACTCTCTACGGTCTACACCACTGAGCACCAATCTTCACCCACACCCAGGCAGATCACAACCTACAACACACACATCCTCTCCACTAGGGACCAGGCCAATATGAATGCTCCCTTAAGGATTAGTGAGATAAAGGATGCTATGTTCTCTTTCAAACCAACCAACCCCTGGACCTGATGACCTTCATCCACTATTCTACTAAAGATACTGGAATGTCCTAGAGGATCAAGTCACCAATTTCTGTAAGCAGATTTTTTATAGCCTTGAAATGAAGCCTGCAGTGAACACAACTTACCTATGCTTGATCCCTAAGTGTTCCAATTCCACAATTCTTAAGAATTTCAAACTAATTGGACTATGCAACATAATGTACAAGCTGACCACCAAAATCATTGTCAATAGAATCAAGCATGTCCTCCCCTCTATCATTGGTCCTAGCCAGGCCAACTTTCTGTCCAATAGGAGGGTTAGTGATAAGGCCATCATTGTGCAAGAATACATCAACCATTTCAACAAGATGAAAGGAAAAAAATGCAAACATGATCCTTAAAATTGATCTAGAAAAGGCTTTTGACAGATTAGAATGGTCCTTTATAAAAGATATCCTGATGTCCTTTGGTTTCCCTCATAATATGACTAAGTTGATTCTGTCATGCATTTCTACTAGTTCTATCTCTGTCTTAGTTAATGAGGGTAAGACTGGATTCTTTCACCCTAGCAGGGGCATTAGACAGCGAGACCCTATATCTCCCTACATTTTCATCATGTACATGGAAAGACTCTCTAGGAGCATTGCGGCTCAAGTGCATAATGGCAGCTGGTTTCCCATCAAAATAAATCACACTGCCCCCAAAATCTCTCACTTATTCTTTGCTGATGATCTAACCCTATTTGCCAGGGCAAACAAAAAAAACTGTGTCACCGTTATGGATGCACCGCAACAGTTTATTTGTAAATCAGGCCAAAGGGCTAATACCCTTAAGTCCAAAGTTGTCTTTTCCTCAAATTGTCACTAAGATATAATAGACAGATTGGCCAGGGTAATAAACATCAAGCATAGAAAATCTATTGGTAAGTACCTAGGATTTTCCATCTTTCATAAGAGGCCTACTAACAGAGACTTCTAGTTCATCATAGATAACATGCAGATCAAGCTAACATGATGGAAAACCCACTTCATGAATATGGCTGGCAGAACCACTCTAGCTAAGTCTTCACTAGAGTGCATCCCCAACCATGTTATGCAATACATTAAGTTACCTGCCCAGGTGTGCAAATCAAATTAATAGGATACAGAGGAACTTCATCTAGGGTACTACTAATGTTAAGAGGAAAATACACCTAGTAGGATGGGTTACCATCACCAAGTTTAGAGAGGAAGGGGGCCTTGGTATGCATAGAACTAATCTTAGGAACACTGCCACACATGCAGGCCTTGCTCGGAGAATGTATAATAATCCAAATGCCCTGTGGGCTAGAGTCTTGTTTCATAAACACTGCACTAGTAGGCACCCTACTAGTCACATGACCTCTAAGAATTGGCTCAACATTAGGAATGGATGGAAGGTGTGTAGTATGGCCAATAGGTGGTTAATTCATAAAGGGGATAGAGTAAACATATACAATGATAGATGGATACAAAATATGGAACCCCTTAGAACCTTTGTTAGTGGCCCTCTTAACAAGGAGGATGAGAACATGAGAGTATCCTCCTGACTCCTAAATGGCCATTGGACCCCAAACAACCTGTCATTATATCAACTCCACCATCTCAAATTCCAACCCTGCAAAAATTGATAGTATGGTATGGAACCAAACCTACAATGGGTTGTTCTCAACCAAATCTGCCTACTCCATAATACTTGAGCATAGATACCAATAGGACCATAATCCGGGGGGGGTTTAACTAGATATGGTCAAAAAAACTTCCTAATAAAATCAAATACTTTTTATGGCTAATGACTCGTGGAAGACTTCCTACTAGCAAACACCTCCACTCCAGAGGGATAAACTTAAGTCATGTGTGCTTCTTCTGTAATAAGGAGGATGAAACCATTGATCATGTTCTCATCAGTTGTGATAATGCTAAGCAGTTCTGGGATAACCTCTCCCAATTGAGCCAAAATAACCTTAGCATCCACTCTATTTTCAATGGACAGAGCCAGTGGGGTTGCATCATTAACAGGATTCACAACCGGACTTTCAACAACCTCCTTAAATGGGGGCAGTTGATTCCCTTCTGTCTCTGGGAGATTTGGCTAACCAAGAATAGCAACTGTTTCAATGATAAAAGAGAGCCAATTCCCTATAGCAATGCCATTACTAAAGCTGTAGATTTCATACATGTGGCAGGAGGATACAAAGCAATTCTTGACCTTGTAATAGGAATCAAATGGCATCCACCAAGAAGGGATTGTTACAAGCTTATCACAGATGGTATAACTTTCCAAAGTGGATTAATGGAAGGCTGAGGAGGGGTAATTAGGAACAGTAATGGGGTTCACGGGGAAATAAGCTGTACTAACACACTCCATTCAGAACTAACAACTTTAGGGGCTAAGGATGGCAGTATCATACGACCTCATACCTCTGGAAGTTAACTTACACTCAACTGAGGTAATACATTGCGTTAATAAAGGCAACCTGATTTATGATACTATGGTATGTGAATGCAAGTCATTCCTAGCAGTGGTTGGCCATCCACTAGTAAGCCATGTCTACAAAGAGGTAAATAGAGTCGCGAAAAAGCTAACAAAGGAAGCAGGCAGAAGTGGGCACTAACGTTTTGGTAGTTCCTCCGGTGTTTGTCAATGAAATACTATGGGCAGACATCCTAGGAACTATTTTGAAAAGAAAAACAAGGGGTTGTAATATTCCTAATGTAGCAATAGACTACTCTCTTTTTGTGGATGTGAATAGTACACCACAAAACCCAACCGTAACAGATAATTAACTAGGTTTAATACATAATATCATGTTTGACAAAAAACAAAACATTTTAATTTTTAAAGGCACAATTAATTTAAAAAAAATTAAAGAATTGATATCTTGATTTCACTTGCATATAAATGTTTTGACTCGTTTCCGAACCTCACTCTTTTTGTAACAAGGGAGTGAAACACATGGAAGAATACAGTCCTTACCCAAAACATACATTCACTCGAGGGATGCTGATATTTTCTATTAATGTTATATGAAAAAGAGCTAATGACTTGGCACAAAATTTGCATTTTGTCTATTCAAAAGATTCAAAATTTAAGCGTATGGGTAAAAGTGGCATATAATTTGATGCAAGCCGTTCCCTTCTACAATCATAATACAAGACAATAAAATCTTGGCTGAATGCTTTTATGGACTGTCGTCCTCATAGAATATACGCCTCAACTTTGTCATTATGAGTAGCACTATGGTCATAATTTGCTAAGAATAATGCAGTTGCCAGAATTGTTGACTGTGATAGGATATTATTATCCTTAATTCAAAGATTTGACCTCTTCTTTAATTTGCACCACAAGCCAGTCTTCGTATGAATAGTTGCTCCGGTAACTAGTTCTACGGACTCTGGAGATCCTCTCAGCTCTACATCAAACTTCTGCAGCAACATTGCCAATGCTATGGTTGACTCCATAAGTGCAAACTGGTCACCAACACATTTTCTTGGTCCACCACCAAAAGGCAAGAAAGCAAAGTCTGATATAATCTGATCACAAGGACAATAAACCACATTGGTAAAAACAAAGAAACTGGAAATGGATCTGCTGTAAAAATAGTTGATAAACAGAATGGCACCTCATTTGGGTATAATGCTCCAGGACTTCTAGATGGATCAAAACCTGCCCACCCTTCAATGGAACTTTCCTTTGGTACTAGGAACCTCTCAGGTTCAAATTCATTAGGTTTGTCCCAAAGGTATGGTGATCTATGAAGATTATATACCTGCTTGGATGTGTTAAAGTGTCAATTCAATTCATCTAGATATTCGTCAACCACTAATTCAATTGGTAAAGACTCAAGTATACAGCCACTCAGATACTCAAATACTTTGAGAAAAACTATCATCAAAGGTAAAGGTAAAGAACTGCAAACTTACAGATAGGAAAACATCAGTGCCAGCTGGAATTTCATATCCATCCTTGTCACCATTATAGCCCCCTGTAGAGTTGATAACAATAGGGTGGAAAGGTTTAAACACAATGATCATACTCTATTCACAGGGTTTTGAAAAAACCAAAAGAAGTGGAAAAATATGCCAGAGAAAATAACTGCTTGCAAATGGAAAGAGAGCCGCGGCCCACAGACACAGGTGTGCTAGAGCATGCAAATGCCCTAGCATAAGAGGATAGAAGAATATGTATAAGACTACTTGGGTCTAGTTCCCAGAACTAGGAGATAATCAAATCAGCAATGGGGATCTTACCTGGTAGTTTATCTGATTTAAGGGAACGTCTAATAAGTAGTGGAGGTTGTGGATACAAGCGCAGAGATTCCACAACAATAAGCCGCAAATATCTGATAGCATGGAAATATGATATAGCATCAAGAAGCATTACAGGTCATGCAAAAGAAATCCTAAAATTTTCTGCACCCAAACTGATAGGTAATCTTTAAAAACTTCATCTAATTGCTAACAGTACTATATCAGCAGTTCGTCTTTTCAATTCAGCTGTGTATCAAGCCTTCGTTTGCCTTTCCATGATTTTAGTAATTACTTCATTCCACGTGATTTTACCTTCTTCTTCCTCTATTTTCCAGGTGAATTATTGTTCATGTTTTCAGTTGTACAGCCATGTCTTCCTCATATGGTCTAACCAACATAACTCTATTTAGTCTCTATAATCACTGCTTTAACTATTAGCCAGATATTCTTCATTCCTTACCTTATTCTTTCAGATTGCACATCATCCATCGTAACATTCTTACGTAATCTATTACTTAATTTAAGAGAGCAGCAAAATTAGACAATTTCATATGTTTCTGTTGCCTCATTTGATACCAATGGCAATTGTTTGTTACTTTGACATCTCAATATAGATAACAAAACACACCTACTAGATATCATATGCTACGTCAACTCAAGAAAATATTTCATCTTAAAACTAAGGAAAGAGTAAGCATACCGCCTATATCAACGAGAAGCATAGGCCCACGGAGGGGAAGTACAGAGGTTTACATTTTGAATGCAGACGCCAAAAGAAGTGATTGCTTCTTGTACAAGAAGCAGTATCGTGAGCTCGATAACTTACTCTAATTTTTTAAGAGACTCAAAGGTTGTCCTTCCTTGACCAAGCACTGCATCAATCTCTGACTGCGCTTTCTTCATTTTGACTGGATGCTTCAGGATAATATATCAAAGTGACATTAGCCACAATGCCCATGGTCCACTTAGAAGGAATTTGGGGTAAGAATCGACTTAAGGAGATTCATTAAAATTGAAGCAAAAAAAGTGAAAAGTGGCAAATAAGGGAATGAACAAGTACATTTTACGTAAGGGACTTGTAAATTCCCTGGGCAAACTAGTATATTAAATTCAAACAACTACAACCTTTAGTGTGACACATTCTTATTTATGTATTTCATTTTTGCAACAGTATAAAACATATCATTTGATTTGGGTTGTAATGAACCATACTTGTGCTAGAAGGAAAACAGCCCACGTAAGAACAGCAGCAGTTGTTTCATGTCCAGCAATCAGCATCGTCATCAAGTCATCTCTTAGCTGTCCAAATTAAATTAGTGACAGGGTTGAGATAGGTCTATGATAACTACTTACATTTCATAAAGTTTGGTCCACAAAAAAGATCCCATGAATACCCTCATGCATTTCTATTATGTTATTGAGGAACCAATCCTACTTGTATAAATAAAATATACCTAAAGTTTGGTGATGTGACAATTTGCTCTCACTTTATGACGGAAACAGTTTAAAGAAAAGGAATCAGATATTTTACCTGACGATCATCAACATCAACACCCCTCATATCAACTAAAAACCGCAAAAGACTTGCATCCTGCAAACTTTAGAAGTTACAATGCCAAGACTCACTGATCTGGATTTTGCAATACTGTGTAAAAGATTTTACACTACGCATACCACCCAAAAGAAAGAAGAAAATAATTAGAAGAAGAAGAGGAAAAAGAAGCAAAAACCTTAAGATTTAAGTAATCCCTTTGCTGAAGTTTCTCGACATCTGCTTCCTGCGACAGAATTCAACAAGAATTAAGCCAAGACAGGATACAACAAGAATTAAGCTAAGATAGAATATAAAAACATTAAGCTAAGACAGAATACAACAAAGAATTAAGCTAACGTGCAGTATAACTCTTAACTTTATAAATATCTGCGGAGGTCCTTTATTTATTTATTTTTTCTCAAGGTAATTCATTTCACATCTACAGCTACAGAGAACGGGAGGCTATTCCAATTTTTGCAAAAAAATCTACTGCTGCGCGTTATCTGAAAAAACAAGGTTTTCACCTCACAAGCAAATTAAGAAACAAAATGTCCCACTCAGCCAGTTTCCTTGTTATTTATGTGCCTGGTTGCTGGTTGATAGGTTAGTTGTTTAAGTGGACTGCACCTTTTCTTCCGGTCAATCATATATACAAAACATTTTAATGACATTAGTTCGTCATGTGTGCATAGGAGTTAGTTTCTTATTTTAGTTTTTATTTCTCCTTCATATTCATCAACCACTCTTGACTAAAATATAACAGTGAGTTCAACAAAATTTTCATTATTTTATAGAATAATGAGTGTTTTGAATATCACCTATATTCTTCTTAAACTCTGTTCATCTTTTTGTACTTTTTCCCTTATGGCTAGAAGCGGGAGGGGTGACTATGTCCGGCTGTCTGGGAAATTTAAACATTATCAGAAAGTAGCATAGTTCTTTCCGATAACAATCAGTCAATCAACTAGGCCACAATCTAATTTAGTTGGGGTCAACTATATTAATCCTGTGTCTATTCCGCTCTATTCAGGTCCATTTTGTTTCAGTATTATATATTTTGGTTTTAAGGTTAATTGGGTGTCTTCAAAACTAGAGAGTCCAAAACTCATATTTACCTGTACACGAGCATGTGAGTCTCTAAACAAATTAAAAAGATTCTTGACTAAAAACAATTTAACAATATAACAAACCAATGTTGCTATGCACCCAAAGATATGCCTGACTATTTCACTTGCAGAATTTATTTTAACAATGCAAGTGTTATTGGCTTGTGATATACGATAATAATCCTAAAGCATACAGATCATCAAACAGGCTTAGCTTAGCATGAAAATATCAAACCATACTAATATATGGAAGTACAATCTGATGAGTGGTATGGTGCATGTTGTGGAATAACCCAATTATCAACAAGGCATTAAATAAATAAGTCCAAAGGAAGCTTCTATTATTGATAGTTGTCTACAAAATGTGAAATTTCTAAATGCTCAGATAATGGCACTGTTCATCCTCTCACCTCCCTGGTCTCTTTTGCATTTTGTATAAGTCCATCAAGGCAGTCATTGATGACCTTCAGATCATTCTGGAACTTTCGCTGCCGAGGAACTAGCCATCTTGCCAGAGGGATTTTCCAATAGGGAATGTAGAAAGTAGAACGATGCTCAGCTTCGAAAAGAGTACCATATACTGCCTGCAAATTTCATGAAAAAACAAATCTCAGTTTTTCATATGGAGGAAGAAGGTGAGAGGGGTGGGGAAAAACATGGAATGCTAATAATATTCTTAATGATTCAGCATATTGAGAAAGTAAAGGTAGCATCTTCATGAAACCAACAAATACAGTTACATAGTCAGACCTGAATAACTGGAGACTCTTTAGAGATGGAACCAAAGTCATAATTGAAAACACCAAGCCCTATAATATCTAGTGCTAAACTTGAAAATTCTGCCTCGAGATCCAACTCAATTGCTTTCCCTCCTCGTGATTCTTCTTGTTCAAGAAGCTTATCAAATTTCAACACAGTTCTATCAGCACAGTCAGTGAATAATCTAGCCATAGCTTCCAGGTATGATGAGTGGAATCCAGGAGCAATAACTGTCAATCACAGGAGAGCTAATCAAAATATTTGAAGTGTGCATATGTCTTAAGTACGTGAATCCGTACATTTGTATGCATACATCTACATATAGATAGAGAAGTACAAAGGAAAGAAGAAAATGTATGCATATATGACTGATCACAAACGCTTAGATTAATTTGTCTCAGAACTCCTTTACCTCGAAATATTGGGAGTCAAAGAAAAAGGAATAAATTACCGAGATGAACCTTTTTCTCTTTGGCTACACATCATTTTCTTGAAAAGTAGGGAACTTAAGTCTCTCTCTTTTTTGTTTTTGCCTTTTTTATTTTCTTTATGTCATCTTTTTCTTGTTTTTTGTTTGCATTAAGGTGGAAGGAGGGGGAGTCTAAGTCTGCTAAATGCCACCGCGCCTTGTAATCGATAGAATTGTTTGCTTGTAGAGAACTGAAGCAGAACAGGACTCACCTCTCAAATTTATTATTGGTTGGAGTGCCAGCATCCTCCTCTGTAAGACCTTTATTGGTGGTATTCTCATCTATTAGTCATTTTTCAACCTCATTTGACTAGTGATGAATATCATGATGATACTTTTGTGTTTCTGGAGCACTGGAACAAATCACTGTCTAACTTAGAATCGTAAAGGAAAGCTGAAAGCAGCGGTGCCACCCTAATAACGAAAAGGCTATTAGGTGACTTTGATGTCAGATATCATTCGACAAGTGAGGCTTGCTCAGTTGGTAAAGCACCTCTACCCACGACCGTTAGGTCCTGGGTTCGAGTCACGCTAGAGGGGAAGTGTAGAAACACTATAGATCCTCCTAAATTGGGAGGGATTTTTTACATAAAAAAAAAATGTTAGATATAATTCAAAATATCCGGTTACAAAGGCATTGCGCTTCTCTTGCATAACCAATTTATCACAGTTGGGAACCATTCTATTTGACCATTCAGAGAACAGAAAAGAACAGGTATCATATGATATATGAAACCACTATTCTTAATCATGGAAAAGTCCAGTTGTGGTCAAGAATGAGCATCAAATCAGATAAGCATCATGTTTTTAATGCATCAGGTACTGATCATGAAGAAAACAATGAACCACAGTCCAACTTGACCACATTAACCGATATATGTGTCAATAATTTCTACTGCAGGATTATTGGCAGCACTTTAGCAGATTTTATGCTGAAAAAAAGTGGACAGAACCAGGGCCAACCCCATAAGACACATGCTTAAATTACCTCTTCTCCTCTGTTTCCAAGTATCAAGGTCAGCAGGTATCAGCCCTTTTCCCATGATTGGTTCCAAGATTTCAGCAAGGACCCCCTGGTTAGAAATAAGAAGACTCGGATTACAACATAAAATAGGTAAGTTAACTGAAATTTTTGCTATTGCCACTAAAAAAGAAATTATGCCAGTATATGCTTCAAATTCTATCAGCAAAATGCAGGTATCAACAAGACTTTCCTTTCTAACTAACAATTTTTTTCTACCTAACAATTAAAAAGAAAAAAAAGAAAGGTCATCAACAAGTTCTTAAATAACTATTGCTCTTCTTTAAAACAAAAAAGGCCTGGAATTACTATGGCTTAACGTTGATAAAAGATAACGGACATACATGCAATAAAAAAGAAAATGTAAATATGTAATATCAAGGTCAGCTTGAGTTCTTGTATACAGTAACTTTCTCCAAGGAACCAAGATAATTATTTTGGATGCACCCTTTAACAAAGTAACAACCTATTGAGAGCCAAGGAGCAATTACTAGTCGTCCAAAGGTTGCATTAATACTCGATTTTTTATATTGATTTAAAGATAACCAAATCTAATAAGCAATTCAGATAGTTAGCTTTTAATCAGATTTTAACTCCCACATGGGCCAATTGCGTCCCTTCTATGCAGTAGAAGCAGTAAAATGGAATTTAAAGAATATAAGAAACTATCAATTATATATTTATATAAGAAGTAAGATGATGTGAAAGCCAACAGGCAACAACTGATAAGCAGAGACAAGTTAAGATATGAGCACATACAAGTGCAGGCATGACCTTAGATATGTTAAAGAATGAGCAAAAGAGTTACAAAGAACAAATGGATAGGAGGTTTTCTGGGGGGTGGGGAGGAGGAGGAGAGAGAGAGAGCGCGCGGGAGCGAGAGAGAAGTTATAGTACCAAACCTTGTCATAAGAAAATGCATTCTCGCGAAGAATGTACCTAGCAACAATGGGATCTGATACAACAACGAATGCCTTTGGTCCAAAAGCAAGTTTATAGACTGATCCATACTGTAAGCTCAACAAAAGAAGGAAGAAAATCAAAAAATTCACAAAGATAAAAAGGGGGACAAAAATGCATAGAAAAGTCTTATGGTATTTGTTTCAGATAGCTTTTCTAGTGGAAAACCAAATTCATCCATTTTCTCACTATAAAAAGATTAGGCAAATTTGATGTGAATAAAGTACTCAACATATCGAAGCAAGTTCTTGACTGCCATTTATTAATATGAGGAAAACTAAACACATGTTTGGCGCCTTTGTTCTGAGTAACCAATTCATTCTAACAAAGCTGGTAACAATCAAAGTAATCCTGTTGGCGTAGACATAAAACATAAATGGATATTATCAATCTCCTCTCCTCCTTGATATTTCATGTCTCTATTTTCTCAAATTTTCTATCAAATGATACTTTTCTTTCACTGATAAAAGCTTTACACCAACCCAACACTCGAGAAGATATCATCCAAAACAATATCCTGTGCCCTCTGACCATTGAGAAATAAATAGAAATTAAGAAACAGACAATGAAATCGTGTGCTTTTGCTCAAATGAATGCAGGGATAAGAGAGATCATCATACTAAAGGCTATTACCTTTATGAACCAATCATACAATGAGAAGAATAATGGACGGTCAAAAAGGTCAGACACTGCGCCTTCCGCAATAGGCATTGACCCAATGCTTCCCCCACTCAACATATTAGTGAGGAGATTGCTAGCATTATCGAATAAATTCATCTTTGTTTTTGGTTCATCTGTGCTTGTGGACTGGCATCTGCTTTCATAATTATCCTCAAGTTCAGCCAAAAAGCATTCCCAAAAAATAATCACTAAATACAATACAGATAAGAGGATTATCTTATTTGAATGAAGATGAATGTATCCTCAAATTCGATCCAAAAAGAATGACATGTTCCTATATTTAGAAATTAGTAACTTTACATTTCTCATTTTACCTTAATGCAGTAACTATTATAGCAACACAAATGTTATATCGACCACAAGTTATAAAATTCTTGGGTGTTTTCTTAAACCACGTGCTAATTCAAACTATGTCACTTAAATTGAAACGGGGGAGCGAGTATTTAAACTAATGTCACAGAGAAGGAAGGAGAGCAGTAATACTCGATTCCCATCTGACTAAAAATATTGAATTTATAGCATCAACGAAAATGGAGCTACAATAAAAGAAGGTGAAAGTGAAAGAAAGAGTACCTGATTGAAGTCCGTTTTGGAGTGGAAAGTGTAGACTTGGAAGAAGAAGAAGAGGGAAAGTGGCAGAATCTTGAGGAACAACAATCACTCCGTCGATTCAACACAAGACATGTGTTGCTGCTAACCGACCCAGTTGCCATTTCCCCCCCAGCTCAAAACCAGCTCTATTGTGAATTGTGAATTCTGAACTGCGAATTGTGATGGATAGAATAAGGTAGTGAAGCAAAGCAGAGAGAAGTGGAGGGAATTAGCAGTGTAAAGAACCCCACAATTTATTGAATACCTATATACCTGAAACTGCCTTTTCATTTTTTGATTTTTTCTTTTATCAATATGAGTTAAGTTACTTTCACGGTGACATAGGAGTATAATAGCCTCTATGGCCAAATTGCAAAAATCATATTTTCAGAAGTACATTTTTAATCGGTTTCTATTTCACTACTTTATTTGAAAAACACTTGCAATTAGTGTTTGATCTAAGTTTTTAAAAATTATTTCTAAGTGTATTTTTAAAAAAAATATTTTTTAAAAAAGTATTTTCGAAGAGAAGTTATTTTTTTTTGTTTTTTCCAAAACTGTTTCTTCTATTCAAAAATATTTTTTTTCTATTAAAAGCTTGGCCAAACACTCTAACTTTAAAAAATAAGAACAAAAGTGCTTTTGGCTCCAAAAAAAAAAAGTATTTTTGGCTTGGAAAAACTTGACCAAACAGACTATAAGTTTTTGTTTACCATAACATCAAATTTACATGCAATAATACATGGAGTACAACTCTTTTAGTGGGCAATTCAAATTAAGCTTGAAGAGAAAAATTTCTAAAATTCTTGGTCTGCACACTTTTACCTCAACTTGTGTACACTGCACAGTTAGGAAAAGATTCTTAACTGAAAATTGAAAATTAATATATTATTCTTTTTCTTTTTGGTTTGCCACATTTTTATTTATAAATATTATCCAAATGCGCCTATCCTCCACTTAAGGAGGAGCAATTCCGGTGTGATGGAGACGCGTAACGCCTTTGCCCCAACTGTTTGTCTGAATGGCCAAAATATAAAAACAAAATCACCGCTTTCGGTAGAATATACCACGTCTTCCTCCACTCACTTTTTGTGACCCTTGTAGTTTGATAATTT
The DNA here is from genome assembly GCF_000715075.1 of Nicotiana tabacum. NCBI lineage: Eukaryota > Viridiplantae > Streptophyta > Magnoliopsida > Solanales > Solanaceae > Nicotiana > Nicotiana tabacum. Next base: position 40,198,704 of record NC_134092.1, read on the forward strand.
GTCAAAAAGCTTCCATAAGATTTTGAAACAGTCAGAGGCATCCCTTATGAAGTTGTATCTTTTCAGTGTTTAGGTCAAATTTTCGACTTTAATAGGCGTTTGGACAAGAAAATACATTTTTCTCTAAAGTTTTGATTTTTCTAGAACAAGATTATGACAAAATAGTTACTTTATAAACCTGTGCAAATAATAAGTAGAAAGCAAACAGTAGAAAGACGAATAAAGTAATAGAAAGATCAATAAAATAATAGAATACATAAAAAGGATCAAGTAAGAGAACAAGTGTACATAGTTCGCAAATATAATATAGCATGATCTACAAAACAAATTCCCCAAAGGAGAAGCAACATACATGAATTAAGCACAAGATATAATATTCAAACATAACACCGTTGCAGCGCGCAACCTGATCCAACACAATAATGTTGTGGCGAGCAATCCAATCCAATGGCCATATTGTTGCGGCATGTAATACGATCCAATTAAAGCATCGTTGCAGTGTGCAACCCGATTCAACATACCAAGCCACATGAGAATACCCCTGGCGCAACATCCTCATACTTACTAACCACATGTATTTCAACAATAAGCATGGTAAAGCGCATAACTATAACATCAAGAAGAACGAATAAGCACAATTCATTAAGAAAAAAGATAAATATGACCAAGTTGTCATAGGCAATTCAATATACCAAGAGCCAATCTTACTCATATATCTCAATAAGAGCCATCTTGCTCGTATATCTAAATAAGAGCCCATAGCTTGGCCACTAACGTGTGAATAATCAAGTAGTCTCACAATTCAACATAACATAAGAGAATAATATATGAAAAAAATTAAGGCATGAATAAAACTAATTCTACCCGAATGCTTTAAACCATAACAATCACATATACACTCGTCATCATGTATGCCGCCCCCAACACTTTTAGCACGTAGCAAATAATCTATTTACAACCTAATTCTCTCAAGTCAAGGTTAACCAAGATACTTACCTCTTTCCGAAACAAGTTCAACACTCCAATACTGCTTTTCCTTTAAAACAAGCCTCCAAACACTCGAATGTAGTCAAACAATACTTATATAAGTCAAAACAAGCTTTAGAAACCCCCTACTATTAAAAAGGTTTGATCTTTACCCTATTTAGAAAAGTTACAAAAAAGTCATCCCAGACCCACGTGGCCGAAATCCAAAATCAAGTGCAAATCCCGATTACCCATTCTTTTTCGAGCTCAAATATATAATTAGTTCAAGATCCGACCTTAAATTGAGGTCTAAATCTCAAAAATTATCTTTCTTAAGTTTCTACTCAAACCCCATTTCGACTCTTTTAAGTCATAGATTTAAGGGTAAAAATCTATGAAAACTTCATGTAAATTAATCAACACTAAGTTAGAATTGCTAACCCTTGAAGTTGGGGTGAAAGTCTTCTAAAAAATCGTCTCTATCCGTAGTCTAGGTCTCAACAAATGGAGGAAGATTAGCTAATCTTGAAACCCTTCCCCTATTCCAGGTCTTAGATGTTGCAGGTGCGACAGGAACATTGGAGGTGCGAGAAGCGCAGCTGTGGAAAAATGTCCTCGCAAGTGCAACACTGCATCGTTGTAGATACCACACATGCGGCCCAAGCTTCGCAGATGCAAAGTTGCATCCGCGACCAAACACCCCTCATACGCAACGCACGCTTCACCTGGCCCAGCGCAAATGCGAAGCAACAAACGCAAATGCGACCTCGCACTTGCATACCATAGATCCGCAACCGCACCCCCAATCTGATCCCCCCAGCCCTGCAGATGCAATCCATCATCTCGCAGATGTGGCCTCGCACATGCGCACAAACGAGTTGTATGTGAAACCCAGTGTCTGGTCCCCTTCCCTCACAGATGCGAGCCAACCCATGTAGTGGCGACCTCGCACCTGCGAACCTGGTCATTGCAGGTACGATAACTGTAGGTTAAGCACACCATCAGTAGTAATTTGCAAAGAACCTCATCCGAAACTTAGTCGAGCCTCCCGAGCCCCAGTCCAAACGTCCTGCAAAATCGAAACGCTCTATGAACACAAGTCATAAAACATCAAATGAAGCTATTCAAGATCTTAAATCACGAAACAGAGTGCTAGAACTCAAAACGACCTATCGAATCATTATATTCTCCACTTCTAAAATAAAAGTTTTTTCTTGAACGGACATAAAAATGTGCCTGAACTGGCAAAGTGATATTTGGCTTAAAGTGTGTATATTTATATGCATATTGCCTCATATTTACTCATATTTTTGTGTAATTTGGATGTGGAATGTAATAAATTATTCTAATTCATGGTATTTTTATGTGTAGGAGTCACCTGGAGGCAATGTGGAATGCAAGTGCATGAATCGAAGCAAAAAGAGAACAAAAGAAGAAAATCGAACAGTGTAGCGCCTAGGCTAGCGCCCCGCACTACCCGGAGTGCAACTTCTAGATGCAAAAAATTTCCGGTGCCAGGGCTAGCGCCCCGCGCTACCCTGGGCGCTGGGTAATGGGGTTCACTCATATTTTGTCCGGGACAAGGCTATTTCGGCTCTACATGGTCCCAACTCGTATAAAAAGGGGTTCTAAACCTAATTTGGAGGCGGTCTAACATACTTTGAAGGAGAATTTACGTACGGGAACACAACCCACACTTAGAGGTGGCTTCCAACTAGTTTTTCTTCTTTTCTCTTCCTTTAATATCATAATTTATTAGTTCTAGAGTTGTGGGGTGCTACATGAACGTTATAGTATGAAGCTTGAATTGTTCTTATTATTTTATCATATTAGTTTATTTATTCAATTTTGAGATTAGTTATTTGATTGCTTGATCACCAATTGAATACTATCAACGAATCTAGGATTGAACTCGGGAGAGAGAATTCTTGATTACATATAAGATTGAGTAAAGCAAGATCTTGAACTTGAGTATGAGGAACAGATTTGCGGTTAGGATATGAATATACCTAATTGCCTTGCTTGATTATTATATACGAATTACTAATGCGTTCTTATTAATCCTAATTCTAGAAATGTAGGCGTTAGGTTAGCTTGAATATGTGAGTAGTACTTCGGGAGAATACTATGAGTAATATTAACCCTACCAATCAATAAACCAGATAAATTAATTAGATAATTTAAGTGAAAAACTCAACGGGATTGTTAGCTAACCCATAGCTCTAGAATATTTTCTCCCACTGAATTCGTCTCTAAGATTGCCGAAGTATTTCCTTTAATTTCTTAGTTTACTACTCTACATTAGTTTTAGTTAAATATTCACACTTTAGAAAATCGCTTGAATAAATTAATTGTCTTAGATTAATTTAGTAAATAGTTAATTATAAGTCCATGTGGATACGATATCTGGACTTATAATCCTATATTACTTGTCGACCATGTATACTTGCATGTGCGTTTGGGAGCAACAGGTTTTTGGCGCCGTTGCCGGGGAACTTAGAATTTAACTATTTTACTCGATTAGATTTTTACTTTTTTTCTATACAAGTTTTTTAAATTTTAGCTTAGTTTAATATTTTATTATCTTTGTTGACATTGCATCTTGGAATGTGAATTGGTCGAATATTGGTTATTCTTATTTTGGTGATCCTTGTCTATATTGTGGATGGCCGCACTTGTGACAAAATAGTGAGTATATTTTCAGGAGCGAGTTGGGTACACCATCTCAATCTTTTGCGTGGAATATTTGTATAAAAGCTTCTAAATCAACATATAAAGCTTAAATCCATCAAAATTATCTAAAAAACTCCCAAGACTGATGTCACTGAGTACACGAGCTCTATAGAGTGCTAAACACAAAGTCTGAAATAAATACAATACTTGAGTATAATAAATAATAATGAAGAAAATGGGATGGTGACTTCAAGGACTGCGAACAGATATGCAGCTCTACCTCAAGTCTCCAATGTTAACAACTAAGCACCTCTAGGTACTCCGTTGATACCAATACCAGAATCTGCACAAGAAGTGCAGAAGTATAGTATAAGTACAACTAACCCAATGTGCTGAGTAAGTATCAATCCCAACCTCGATGAGGTATTAAAGAGGTTATAAAAAGACACTTACTTTATAAACTTGCGCAAGTAATAAACAAAAAGCAAATAGTAGAAAGACGAATAAAATAATAGAAAGATAAATACATAAAAGGACTAAATAAAATAATAAGTATACAAGGTTCACGGAAATAACAATATTACTTGAACTTATGAAGCAAATTCAACAAAGAAGAAGCAATATACATGAACTAAGCACAAGATATTATATTCAAACATAACACCGTTATGGCACACAACACAATCCAACACAATACTTTCGTGACGAGCAGCCCGATTCAATGACCATATTGTTACGGCGTGCAATCTGATCCAATTATGGCATCGTTGCAGCGTGCAACCCGATCCAACATTCCAAAAACATAAGAATACCCACGGAGCATCATCCTCATACTTCCTAACCACATGTATATTAACAACAAGCATGGTAAAGCACATAACTATAAAATCAAGGATAATGAATAAGCATAATTTATTAAGGAAAAAAGATAAACATGGACAAGGATTCAAAGGCAATTCAATATTCCAAGAGCCAATCTTACTTGTATATCTCAACAAAAGCCATCTTGCTCGTATATCTCAACAAAAGCCATCTTGCTCGTATATCTCAACATCAACCCAAATCATGGCCACTAACATATTAATAATCAAGTAATCTCACAATCCAACATAACATAAGAGAATAATACACGAAATAAACAAATGTATGAATAAAACTAATTTTACCCGCATGCTTTAAACCATGCCAATCACATATACACTCGTCACCATGCATATACGCCTCCCCTAACACATTTATCACGTAGCGAATAAATCATTTATAACCTTTTTCCCTCAAGTTTAGGTTAATCAAGATACTTACCTCTTTCCGGAACAAGTTCAATACTCCATTACTATTTTTCATTTAAAACAAGCCTCCAAACACACAAATATAGTCAAATAATACTTTAATAAGTAAAAACAAGCTTTGGAATCCTTCTGAGTATCAAAAAGGTTTGATCTTTACCCAATTTAGAAAAGTCAACAAAAAAGTCAATCCGGGCCCACATGGTCGAAATCTGAAATTAAGACCAAATCTCGATTACTCATTCTTCCCTGAGCTTAAATATGTAATTAGTTCAATAGCTGGCCTTAAATTGAGATCTAAATCTCCAAAATTATCTTTCTTTAATTTCTACCCGAAACCCCATTTTTACTCTTTAAAATCCTAGATTTAAGGGTAAAAATCTATATGAAATCATGAAAATTAATCAAAACTAAGTTAGAATCACTAACTCTTGAAGTTGTGGTGAAAATCCTCTCAACAATTGCCTCTATTCGTGGTCTAGGTCCAACAGAAGGATGAAAATTAGCTAATCTTGAAACCCTTTCCCTATTCCAGATCTTAGATGTTGCAGGTGCGACAAAAACATCACAGGTGTGAGAAGCGCAACTGCAGGAAATGCCCTTATAGGTGTGATAGTGCGTTACTACAGATACCACACGTATTGCCCAAGCTTTGCAAATGTGAAGTGACAACAGCGACCTAACACCCCACAGGCGTGACGCACGCTTCAGCTGGCCCATCGCAGATGTGAAGCAGCACATGCAGGTGCGACCTCGCACCAGCGCACCATAGATCTGCAGTCGTGACCCCAACCTAAGCCGCCCAGTCTTGCAAATGCGATCCATCATCTTGCCAATGCAGCCTCGCACTTGTGCATAAGCGAGCTGTAGGTGCGACCTAATGTCTAGTACCCTTCCCTCGCTGATGCGAGCCAAACCATGCATGGCGACCTCGCACCTATGAACTTGGTCATTGTAAGAGTGATAACTGTAGGTTTAGAACACTATCAGCATTGATTTGCAAAGAACTTCATCTGAAACCAATCCGAGACTCACCTGAGCCCATAGGCCACAGTCGAAACATTCTAACAAGTTTATAAACCTTACCAAAACTCGCTCGAAAGATCAAAACATCAAAATAACATCAATATTCAAGTATTAACCATCAAACCAAAATTTCAAGGTTCATAAGTTCATATTATTTCCAACTTTTAACTATAAGCGTCGAAACAACCTCAGGTCAGTTGGGACCCAAACCAAACATATGTACAAGTTTCAAAATCATCATACAAACCTACCAAAATCCTCAAAATACCAATCTAAGGTTGTTTATCAAGAATATTGACCATGGTCAACTCTAACAATATTAAGACAGAAATTTCCTTCCAAAACACATCTTGACCTTTCAGAAATTGAAACGGACCATGTACACAAGTCATGAAACATCAAATAAAGCTATTTAAGGTCTCAAATTACGAAATGGAGTACTAGAACTCAAAATAACCTATCAGGTCATTATATTTATATTCTACGACGGGTCAGATTTACTTTTACAATGCAAGGTGTCATATAGATGAGTCATCCAAAAAGGGTTATAATTGTGATTATGGCAATTATAACAGGTGATTTGGGTGCACGGGTTGAGATAGGTTGAGTTTGCTTAATTGTTGCACAATGGGAAAATATGGTAAGTTGTATAGATGTTCCTACACTTATTGAGAAATAACACCACAGACACATGGAGTCATTGGGTGATAAGGTAATTTTAAAAATTTGTCATATTTGGGATATTTCTTGTATAGTACACAAACTATGATAGATGAGGTTCCATGTGAAATTTGGTGTGACTTGTTGGTCGGGGTAGCTTTTACTACATGAAACGAAGCTAACTGGCCATGAATTAGCACGATCAGATTTAGATAAGGTATATTCTAAAGAAGAATGTTTTAGGCAGCCTAGAACAGGCAATGACTCTTACCGGATGAGAGAAATCCATTACTTATTGATATGATGGGTGGTTATGGGTTTCTAAAGGTTTCTTTCATCAATAACAATATTGTGAAGGCTTGAAATAATGATCTATTTGAGATGGAGTATTTTTGTTGGTACTGAGTTTGGTAATGGGAAATTATTATGGACAGAAGATATTATTATAGGTATATGAGTAATAGAATATATCATGTAGTCATATCTTTGAGGTAAAATTATGACTCGATACCTGAAATTAATACAAAGACTATACACAAGAATCAGATCTTGGAGGAAGTTTCGGGTGTTGAAGTTGGGTTTAAAGGCTTATAAGCTAAAGTTGAAGGAGGAATCTTCATTCATGATGTATTAATGGATTTATATGGATGGAGGTGAAATAAAATAGTCTGTAGGAATGTGTATGATAATTGTTTATAGCTATTTGACGGCTTTGGAATGAATCTTGTTACATTCGAGGATGAACGTATGTTTAAGTGGGGGAGATGTAACGACCCAACTGGTTGTTTTGAGTTTTAGCATTTCGTTCTATGATTTGAGGCCTCGAGTAGGTTCATATGATATTTTATGATTTGCATAGATGTATGGTTTGAGTTCTGAGAGGTTCAAGAGTGATTAGAAACACTTGGTTGGTAACGACTTTAAGTTAAGAACAGTTGACCAAAGTCAACATTATGGGTAAACGAGCTTAAATTCATAATTTGAAGGTTCCAATAGATTGTATTATGATTTTGGACTTGTATGTGTGTTCTCTTTGGATCTGGATGGCATGGGGTTAATTTAGCGCTTCTAGTAGAAAGTTAAAATTTTGAACTTAACAAAGTTTGAGATTTTTGGTTTGATATTTGATTCATGGTTTTGATGTTGTTATTTATGTTTTGAGCTTTTGAACAAGTTCATGGAAGGTATATGGATTTGCCGGGATGGTTTGGTGGGGGTCTTAGGGGTTCAGGTGAGTTTTGGGATAATTTTTAAGCATTTCAGATTGAGTTGTAACTGTGGTGCATAGCAGTGCATCATGATCGCAGAGCTAGGTTTCAGAACCACGAAGAGTAAATGGGTGCTAGGGGTTTTTATGCATTGAAATCGCGATGGGAGGTCCATGATTGCGGAAAAGGAGCTACAGTTGAGCATCGCAATCGTGTAGATGGTATCACGATCACGAAGAAGGAAATGAGATGGAGCATTTTTGATTCACAATTGCGAAGGTCATGGTCGCGATCATATAGGGTTATCTGGCCCAAGGGTATAAATTATTCAGTTTTGGGATTTTAAGCTTATTTTTATCATTTTTGAGTTTGGGAGAATGGGAAAACATGATTTTGTAGGGGAATTTTTTTGAAGGGGAATTTTATCCAAATATTGAGGGTAAATATTTTTTACTTGATTTTGATTATATTTATCATGATTACCCATGTATTATTACACCTAAATCAAAGATTTAAAGAGTAAAAAATGGGTTTTTGACGTGAAACTTAAGAGAATGTATTTTGAGGAATTGAATATCGTTTTGAACTTGGATTATACAACTAATAATATATTTAGACTCGTAGAGTTATGGGTCAATAAGATTCGACCTTGAATTCATGTTTTGACCATGTGGGCTTGTGTTGACTTTTGTTGATTTTTTAAGATTTATTTGAAGATCAAAGCTTTTATTGACTTTACTTTCTTTATTGACTTCCTTGAATGATATTTCGCTGGGGTTTTGGGCAATTGGAGGTCAAGAACAAAGTATAAGGCCTGATTTTGTGTTGAAGACTAGCCCAGAGAAGGTAAGTATCTTGCTTAGCTTCGACTTAAGAGAATGTTTTTAAAATAGAATTATATGCTACATGCTATGTGCTTTGGGGTGATGTATATGCAAGGTGACGAGCATATATGTGGGCACCAAGGTTATATCATACTGGGGAATCTTAGGCTTTGTTATGATTTATTTTAGTACATGCTCTAGTTGTGATGTGCTTTAATTATTAGTATGACTACTTGAGCTTTCTTATTCATGTTAAATATCATATCTAGGTTTTTGATGCTTTATTTGGACATGATGGCTATTTGTACGATGAGTTGCATGTTGAAACTGTATCATACGTTACACGTATACATAAATCATACATAGAGATCATCTCTTGTACATATGCATATGTCCCTGCATGATTATTCTCTGTCCATATGTATTATATATGCCTATCTCTTATTCATATGCATACAACTCTTCATATGGTTCTCTTATATGGACTGAGATTATGGCACGTGAGTTGTCCGTGCTGTTGAGATGATTATGACACTATGATTTATGTCGTGCGGTTATTATGATATTGATATTATTATTGAATAATGATTTATGCCGTGCGATTATTGTGATATTGATATTTTATGGAATGATGAATTTTTGTGAGGCGCTTGGATATAGATCTATCCTTCCGGAGTCAGGTTATCATCCATAATACATTATTCCATGTGAGCGCAGGTGATACACGTATTGTGTTAGAGCACGTGGGACGTGATAGATCATGTTGGAGTACATGGAATATGTTGGATATTGGTTATGGTTAAGTCTTGAGCAAGCATTGACATTCTAGACTCATGTTGAAACCTTCATGCATATCATCCATATATGCACATTCATATATTTTATATATGAAGGGTCTTGTTAGTGAATTATTGGACACTTGGAAAGTGCCAGATTGACGTATGTGTTGAGTCTTCATCATGCATAGACATTTTAGACTCATGTACAAATATTCACATAAATGCTATTTGGGAAGTAACCTGAAATTGGATTTTAACGCGCATAGGCACTCTACATTCATGTAGAAGTATTATAGTTATTGGTACTTGATGCACATCTCCTTCACATGCGGATTTGATACATTTATATATGCTTTGATATGATTATTTAGAAAGCATGTTCATTATTTATATCTGTCACGTCCCGACCTCGGGGAGCGCGACCGACGCTCAACAGAGTTACCCCGATCGAGCAAGCCTGTATAATGCCGTCTACCCAACTCACCCACAAATAAATAGATGAATGCATTTCATTAGTTAGTTAGTAAGAAGTCATGTGAACAACACCATTTCATTTCTGTTAGTTACGTCCTTAACAAATGTTCAAAACAGTACATTGTACAATCATAGTTAAAGTGGGACAGATGATACAATTACAACATTTTTAGTTTTAAATTTCCCAAAATAGATACAACCCACGCTATGTCTACGGAGCCTCTAACAGAAACAAAAGAGTGATATGACAGTGCCGGCAACAAGGCCCCGACTATACCTCAAAACGCTATGTACACAGGATAGAAGATACAAGACCCCGAAATGAAGTGGGGCTCACCAAATCAGCTGAGGAGAGGGTGTGCTGCTATAACTGATCAATACCACCTGCTATGGAATCACCTGCATCGATTAAAGATGCAGCGCCCCCGGCAAAAGGGACGTTAGTACATATTGAATAGTACTGGTATGTAAAACTAAAGACCCTCTCAATAGAATGAGCAACAGAAAATGAAGAATAAAACATGATATTAATAAGAGACTCAAATGGTATCAAAGTGTCATATTAGGGGAAACGTAAATTTCAAGTAGGTTTCGGTAATTTAAGTTGGGAGATATTTAGCACCGATATACTACCGTATTTTAGCACGGAGTCTGATCTCACCCCGACCGACTAAGATATCTCATCCCGAGACATACACTCACAATACCACCATGTGCACGACATGGCGTCCGATCGGCTAAGCCGTCTCACCACAATGCCATTTGGGTCGACATTACATTATATCTAGCTAGCAATAATCTCATCCCATTTAAGGAGAAAACATCTCAACACACCAATCCCATCCCATATAAGGGGAAACAGTCTCATCACATTAACACGAGGATTTACCCCTCAATCACACCTACACCGGCACGTGTAGTTTCGGGGTTAGGTTGTTCCGACCTACCCTTCCTCGGTGGCTAATCGATACTCTCAAAGCATTTGTTATTAAAATTATTTACCACTCAATTCATATTTATTTACATGTCATTCATTTTATTGACATCATTGGCCATAACACAATATCATTCTTGGCACATTGGCCGTACTTCATAATTCCAGCTCACTATTCCATTTTCAATCATTATCATGGATAATCAACAACATGACCTTTAAAATTAAGACTTTAAACACATACTTGAGCAAATTAGGGTCTTAGGCACATATGATCTCTTATACAATTTGATGTGATCACTTTCATTGGACTTGACTTGAAGTCACAACATTTTAATACATACTCATACTTCAAATACTCTCCCGAAGAATAACACAATATAATAAGAACATTCCGGAACACATTTGAACATATTCATATATATATATATATATATATATATATATATATATATATATATATATATATATATATATATATATATATATATAATGAGCTCCCGAGATAAAATCCAACTCAAGAAGGAGTAATCTGAACTCAAGGACAAAAACAAGCACAAAAGCTCAGAAGTGCGGATCGCAGAATATCATCTGCGCCCGCAGGTTGTGAAAAAATCTTCCATCAGAGAATGTTGCAAAGTGCGGTCCGCACATGAAGTGTGCAGCCGCAGAAGCCGGGTCAGAGCACAAGTTCAGAGAACCTGCATCTCAGGTCCACCAAAAGTGCGGACCGCACATATATTGTGCGGCCGCCGAAGAAGAGCTACGCGGCCACAATCACATTTGTGCGGACTGCAAAAGAATAAGGTGCGACCGTTCTTACAATTGTGCGAACCGCAGAAAAAGTGCAGTGCAGCCACATATCAGAATTATGCAGCCGCAGATTTCCCATCCTATCAAGCTGAAGAAAAGTGCGGACCGCACACGGAATAGCGCGGACCGCACATGGAATTGTGCGGTCGTAGAACCTCCGAAATGACATTTTTGTTCGAAAATTCCAACCCTGTATAAATAGAAGAGTTTCACTTTTTAGGTCAACTTTTGACATCAGCTGCTACAGTAGACGGTTCCTTTTACCTTTTTAGTAGTTTTTGCTATTTTGAGTTTTTTGAACATAGAGTTTATCATTTTAATTAGCAATATGGATTTAATTATCATTTTTTTTTCTTTTTCTTCCAATTTAAGCATGAGTAGCTAGATTTTTACTAGGGTTATGACCCAACCCTAGTGTGTAAACTTAATGGGTGTTTGATTTATTGCTTGTTTATAGTTGGGTGTTTAATATTTAGCCTTGTTCTTGCTTTTATTTGAAGAATTAATGGTTGCAAATATTAGTTCGTGCCTATTTGACTTGGTCTCTACTTGAGAAAGAGAGATTTGGTCTAGAAAAACTTGGCTAACAAGAAATCGGGTCAATTGAGAGAATGATAAGCCCAATAAAAGGGTGGAACCTAGATATAGTGTAACCCAACTTGAGCTTTTATTCAACCGTTTTGTTTAATACCCATTTGGACTTGAGAAAGCCAAATTAGGAAAAATCACTCTCTGACCGAGAGGTATTGAGTGAGTAACCGAGTGTTGATAGCTATAATACACCCCGACCAATAAAACAAGCTTTAAAGTTTATAACCCATTAGGCAAACACCTAGGTGGAGGTCATAGACCTAGGCCTTTTATATCATTTGAAAAATAACAAAAACAATTTCCTAGTTGCAGTCTTTAAATTGCAATCGTAGTGTAATTTAGGTTTTTAAATAACCAAACTTTGCGGAAGTGAAAATTTAGATGTACAAACTCACACGCTAAGATATATACTACAAACTCCCATTCATATAGCTCCCTGCGGAATTCGACCCCAACTCTTGTTGGGTATTACTATTGCATCGACCGTTTTCATAACCTCGAATAGAGGAGTGAAATTGGATGAGATCAATTTTTAGCTCCGTTGCCGGGGACCTAAAAACGGTGTTAGCTATATATTTAGGTGTGTTTTTGGGATATCTTCTTTTCCTTCCTTGTTACTAATGTGTGAGTATTGTAGGTGCAATCATGGCAAACAACGATCTCGGAAACATAGAAGTGGGGGATATGGATGTTGAGGATGACCAAATAGATGAGGTCCCTCTTGAACCTCAGGCTAATAGACGAGGCCGATCGCCTCAAGATAATGTACACGCTCAACCCCCACCTCCACCACGAGCGGCTCCACACCAGGTGTTGCCGAATAAAGGGTATGCAAGTGCTATAGTCCCTCCCCGTATTAGGGCGAGCAACTTCCAAATAACCAATGTGATGCTCACTTTGCTCGAGCAATGAGGTTTCTTCACCGGTGCACCGTGTCAAAATGCATATAAACATTTGAAGGGGTTCGTAGATACGTGTTGGAGGAGCAAACAAACTAATGTCTCCGAGGATGCTTTGAGGCTAAGGATTTTTACCTTCTCTCTACGGGGGAAAGCTTTAGATTGATTGGAACGTTTGCCAAATCATTCCATTCATACTTGGGATGAACTAGCGGAGAAATTTATCTCTAAGTACTTCTCTCTCGGGCACATGGCTATTCTTCGGGATGAAATTCTAGCATTCAAGCAAGAGCACAATGAACCACTACACACGATATGGGAAAGATATAGAACAATGGTGAAAGAGTTCCCCAACAATGATATGACAGAGAACATGATTCAACAAACTTCCTATCGGGGGATCAATACAACCAACCAATGTGTAGTGAATCAACTTGCCATTGGAACTTCATGACTACGCCTTATGCGGGGGCATGTGATATCTTGGATGAGATGGCGGATACTTCTTCGGCGTGTCAATCTCGAGCTAATGTTCCACATGGTGACCCCAACGTGATTTACCTTCACAAAGAGTTGCATGATCATGTACAATCCATAGCCGAGTTGACTACCACCATGAACCAATTGGCAAAGGCTCAACTTCAACAAGTGCAAAACCCGAGGCAAGTCAATGCAATGGAGGGAGTAAATATGATGGTGAACAAGAAGTACACAAGTTCAACAAAGAGTGGATAATTTTGTGCAAGATGATAGTGGATTTGCTCTAGATGAATCTTACAATGACCAAGAAGAGGCGGTCCAATATGTGAACAATTTTCATCGGCAAAGAAACAACTTCCAAGGCCCTAGTCAACAACAATGGAAACCTTCAAACAATCAAGGCAATTGGAATTCTCAAAATCAAGGTAATTAGAGTGGTGGAAACAATTAAGGCAATTGGAGTGGAAGCAATAACCAAGGGAATTGGCATAACAATAATAACTAAGGAAATTGGGGAGGCAACAACCAAGGCAGGTGGAACAACAATCAAGGAAATTGGGGGTCGGGTTTTCAAAGGCCCCCGATGTCTCAACAAACGAGCAACCCACCCCCTTATCCTTCCAATGGTCCTAGTTCTTCCAACAATGAAATGGGCCGTATTGAGAACATGTTCAAATAAATAATGGAGAAGAATGCCGATTCCGATGCCCAACTTGCTTCACACAACACATCGATCCGCAATCTAGAGGTGCAAATGGGTCAAATCTCTCAAGCTCTAAATTCTCATCCTAAGGGGGCACTACCAAGTGATACGGTGGTAAACCCAAAGGGTGAGAACAATACAGGGCATGCCATGACAGCTACTACAAGAAGTGGAAGAGGTGGTAATGTACCCACCTCAAGTCAAAGGCAACTTGTGGATGATGAGCAAGTGGTAGAAGAAGAGAATATGCCAACCAATGTAGTGCAAACTAATGATGAAATGCGGATTGATATTGATGATACGGTGGACGAGACTCAAGAAAAAGTGAACCCGTCTAGGGAGCATGTGATTGACATACCGGAACTGGTAGTGCAAAAGGCTAAGGCAATATTGCCTAAGCCACCTCCTCCATATCCTCAAAGGCTCGCCAAGAAAAATTGCGAGAATCAATTTAAAAAGTTCATTTATATGATGAAGAGTCTCTCAATAAATGTGCCATTAGTTGAAGCCTTGGAGCAATTTCCCGGATATGCAAAGTTTATGAAGGACTTGGTGACAAAGAAGCGATCGATTAATTTTGAAACTATCAAAGTCACTCACCAAGTGAGTGAAATTGTGCATTTGATGAATCCTAAATTGGAAGATCCCAGAGCTTTCGCAATCCCTTGCACCATTGGAAGTGCCGCGTTTGCCAAAGCTCTTTGTGATCTTGGGGCAAGTATCAATTTGATGCCCTATTCAGTTTTTAACACATTGGGAATTGTGTAACCAAGACCCACATCTATGAGATTACAAATGGCCGATCGTACAATGAAGAGACCGTTCGGGGTGATTGAGGATGTATTGGTTCGAGTTGACAAGTTCATTCTCCCGGCGGATTTTGTTATTCTTGATTGTGAAGTGGACTATGAGGTCCCGATTATTCTTAGTAGAACTTTCCTTGCTACGAGGAAGGATCTTGTTGATGTGGAACCAAGAGAACTCACTTTCTAGGTGGGTGATGAAAAGGTAGTGTTCCACGTGTTCAAATCTATGAGGAAACCGAATAGCAATGAAGTGTGTTCGTTCGTGGACTTGGTGACCGATGTGATTATTGATGATACAAGTGCCACGATTAATGCAGGTGATATGTTGGAGGCTGTCTTGCTAAATTTTGATGATGACTAGATGGATGGCTTCATGGAATGTGTTAATTCTTTGCGAGGAATGGGGCCGTACAACTATGCACCCCGAAAGCTTTCCTTGGATCTTGAGAACAGGAAAACTCATCCTACAAAGCCTTCAATTGAAGAGCCCCCTATCTTGGAGTTGAAGCCATTGCCTCCACATATTAGGTATGAATTCTTTGGCCCTTGTTCTACTTTACCAATTATTCTTTCCTCTTGTTTGACCAACGTGAAGGTTGACTCCACATTGGCGGTTCTCCACAAGAGGAATAAAGCTATTGGGTGGACTTTGACTGATATTCGGGGGAATAAGCCTGCATTTTGCATGAACAAGATTAACTTGGAGGAAGATGCCAAACCCGCCATAGAACATCAAAAGAGAATCAATGAAGTCATGCAAGACGTGGTCAAAAAGGAGATCATCAAGTGGTTAGATGCCGGGGTGGTCTACCCATTTACGACAGTTTATGGACTTCTCGGGTGCAATGTGTACCTAAGAAGGGGGTGCATAACTATGGTCACCAATGATAAGAACGAGTTAATTCCAACAATAACGGTGACCGGGTGGAGAGTGTGTATGGACTATCAAAGCTAAACAAAGTAACAAGGAAAGACCATTTTCCACTCCCCTTTCTTGACCAAATGCTTGATAGGTTGGCCGGCCTTGCTTTTTATTGCTTTCTAGATGGATATTCGGGTTACAACCAAATCCTTATTGCCCCGGAAGATCAAGAAAAAATAACTTTTACTTGTCTCTATGGCACTTTCTCTTTCAAGAAGATGCCATTTAGTTTATGCAATGCACCGGCAACATTTTAACGGTGTATGATGGCGATCTTTATGGATATGGTCGATGACTACCTTGAAGTTTTCATGGATGACTTTTCGGTAGTCGGGGATTTCTTTGATGATTGCTTGGCAAATTTGGATAAAATATTGGCAAGGTGTGAAGAAACAAACTTGGTGTTGAATTGGGAGAAATGCCATTTCATGGTTGAGGAGGGCATTGTCCTTGGCCACAAAATTTCAAAAAAGGGAATTGAGGTCGACAAGGCGAAGATAGAGGTGATTTCTAAACTTCCACCTCCAACATCAATAAAAGGTGTGAGAAGTTTCTTGGGTCATGCGGGGTTCTACCAGTGCTTCATAAAGGATTTTTCCAAAGTGGTGAACCCTTTGTGAAAGCATTTAGAGAAAGATGCTAAGTTTTACTTCAACGATGATTGCATGGGAGCCTTTGAATTGCTAAAGTTCAAGTTGACAACAACTCCCATTATCACCACTCCTAATTGGAGTATTCTTTTTGAGCTCATGTGCGATGCTAGTGATGTAGCGGTTGGAGCAGTTTTGGGGAAACGTATCAATAAGATTTTTCATCCGGTCTACTATGCTAGTAAGACCATGAATGATGCCTAAGTAAATTACACCGTTACTGAAAAAGAGCTTCTTGCCATTGTGTTTTCAATTGAGAAGTTTTGCCAATACTTGATGGGTGCAAAGGTTATTGTTCATACGGATCATGCGGCACTTCACTATCTTATGAGCAAGAAAGATTCAAAATCTAGGTTGATTAGATGTGTGCTATTATTGCAAGAGTTTGATATTGACATTCAAGATCGGAAAGGGAGTGAAAATCAAGTGGCAGACTACTTGTCTAGTTTTGGAGAAGGAGTGGAGGCTGCATAATGGCCTTGAAATCAATGACTCCTTCCCCGATGAGAAACTCTTGGCCATTTCAATGAAGGATGTGCCATGGTTCTCCGATCTAGCAAACTTCCTTGTATGTGGAATCATCCCGGATGAGTTCTCTTCAAAACAATGGAAGAAGCTCAAACGGGATTGTCAATATTATTATTGGGACGAGCCTTACCTCTTCTAGATTTTCACGGATGGGGTAATTAGAATACGTGTACCGGATGAAGAGCAAAATGTTATTCTTGAGGCTTGCCATTCTTCGCCTTATGGTAGTCACCATGGCAGAGCAAGAACGATGACTAAAGTGCTAAGTTGTGGTTTCTATTGGCCCACTCTCTACAAATATGCAAGTGATAGGGTCAAAAGATGTGATGAATACCAATGGGCTGGTGGAATCTCGAAGAAGAATGAAATGCCTCTCACTACCATTTTGGTGATCGATATCTTTGACGTGTGGGGTATTGGCTTCATGGGTCCTTTTGTGAGTTCTTGTGAAAACACCTACATCTTGGTCGGGATTGATTATGTGTCTAAATGGGTTGAGGCCATTTCTCTACCCAACAATGAAGCGAGGAGTATGGTGGCGTTCTTGAAGAAGAATATTTTAACAAGATTTGGTACTCCGCGGGCTATCATAAGCGATAGGGGGTCACATTTTTGCAACAAAGCTTTTGACACTTTACTTAGTAAGTATGGCATCACTCATAAAGTTATGATTCCCTATCATCCTCAAGCTAGTGGTCAAGTGGAAGTCTCCAACCGAGAGATAAATAGTATCTTATCAAAAACAGTGAATGCTAACCGGACGGATTGGTCAAAGAAGTTTGATGATGCACTATGGGCCTATCAGACTGCTTTCAAAACTCCTATTGGGATGTATCCATACCGGTTAGTGTTTGGCAAAGCTTGTCATCTTCCAGTTGAATTTGAGAACAAAGCCATGTGGGCTTTAAAGAAGCTGAATCTTGATTGGGATGCAACCGCTAACTTGTGGGTTGCACATTTGAATGAATTGGATGAATTCTGTTACCATGCATATGCAAGTTCATCCTTGTACAAAGAGAGAATGAAGTACCTTCATGACAAATACATCCGAAACAAGGAGTTCAAGGTGGGCGATCTTGTTGTTTTGTTCAACTCACGATTGAAGATGTTTCCCGGAAAGTTGAAATCCAAATAGAGTGGTCCCTTTGAAATTATGGGTGTGACACCTTTTGGTACATTGGACTTGAAGAACAAAAATGATGAGGTATTCTGAGTCAATGGTCACCAGGTGAAGCATTATTTGGGACAAGCTGATGATGGCCACGTGGTGATAGTTTTTCATTTTAAGTGATGGTAATCTGCGCCGTGCCGCGACGTTAAATCAGGCGCTTCTTGGGAGGCAACCCATGTTTTCTTTTTCTTTTTCTTTTTTCTTCTTTTGTAGATATATGTTATTTTGTGCTAACTGGATTTGAAGTGAGTTGCAGGAATGAGTGTGCTTTACAGGGACTGTGCTCAAAAAATTGGCTAAGTGTGGAAAAATTGCGGACCGCACATGTATTGTGCGGAGCGCACAATTTTGAATGTTACATCAGAACGCAACTGCATCTGTGCAATTCTTGTGCGGACCGCACAAATTGAGATGGGAAATTGCAAACTCTCTGAAGTTTAGTCTGTCATAGAAATGGCCAATCTGTGGCCGCACATCGAATTATGCGGTCTGCAGTCAAAATCTACGGTCGCACCACAAATTGTGCGGACCGCAGGTCAACAAAGGCTATTGAGCCTCCAGGTAACAGAGTGCGGACCGCAGAAGGAATTTTGCGGTCGCACTCCTCCTTTGTTTCCCAAGTCTGCATGTAAGAATAAATAATAGCCTAGGGCCACTGTACTAAGTTATTTTTCCCTCTCTGAGCACTCTAAATTCTAAAACTTGGAAATCATCTATTCAACCATCTGCCACACTCTATACACATCTGTGATCACTTAGTTTCACTCTTTCGTATCTGGTATGTCTAATTTCTCATAGAAAGTTTCAACTTTTAGTTAAATTTATAATTTGTTAGATAATTTTAAGCCATTTGTCAATAGATTTCAATTTTACTACCATGTGGGGTTTAATATGTGTTGGGTCAACTACTTATTGCTTTATGGGTACTGGGGCAAATTGATTTGCATGCTTAATTGTTAATATCATGTCAATTGTTGAAAACTTTTGTAAACCCTAGGAGTCTGATCGACTTTGGTTTGAACCTGCGGCCGCACTTGAAATTGTGCGGACCGTAAAAATTCTACCGTAGCCGCATAAGAAATTGTGCGGTACGCAAAAGTAGAGAATAGGGTTCTTTGATCAAGCATGGTTCTACGGCCGCACTTGGAATTGTGCGGATCACAGAAATTCCATCACGGCCGCAGAAAAGTGTTTGTGGCCACAGATCAGACCAATCTCTGTCATGAGAGAGTTGGTAATTTTTGGAATTCTAATGTACGTCCGCAATGAGAAATATACGGACCACACTTCTATTCTGCGGTCGCACACAAAATTGTGCGGACCGAAGTTCCATTTCTGCGGCCGCAAGTTCAAGTTGTGCGGTCCGCACATCCTAGTCTGTGGCCGCACTTGTAATTGTGCGGACTGCACTTCCCCATCTTGCACTCATGTTCTACACTGTGATATACTGTCTGTGTGTAATTGAATTACAACAGATTTCTGTTGTTGCTTGTTGCAGAAAATGGTTAGATCTCGTGGCCGCGGTGACACTTCAAAAGGGAGGGGTGAACCTTCCAGAGGCCGAGCCAAAAGCACTTTACCCCTCGCCCTCCGGAAGATAATCACCAAGAAAGCTGTAGCAGGCCAAGGAAGACAGCCCGAACCCTCCGAATCTAGTTCATATGCCCCATCTCGGGAAGCATCGGAGGGTGACTCAGTGCAAGAGCAGCCTGCAGTCCAATCATTACCACATCAGCCACAGGGAAGGTATCAAATCCGGGGCGAGCCTTCCTCCTCACATAGCCCTTCTGAGGGTTTGGAGAGTGTAAGTCAGGCTTCAAAGCCCTCTTCTACACCTGTCCCTGAGGCACCAGTAGCTACTATTGACGATATTCCAGACGATGGCCGAGGGGGTGATACTACAGTTGCCGGCCTTGAGAGGTCGAAGAAGAAAGAGGCCATAAGTGTTGAGATAGTTCTGGGAAAGGAAGGGGTGGATGTGGTTCACCCAGTTAGTTGTGTACGCCAAAGAGTATTTGGTCCAGGAGTTCTATACAATTGTGGCACACATAAAGAAGGGGACCAAAGTTACAAAAGTGAGAAATCTGAAGGTGCGGTTCGACCAACACATACTGAACTCCTACTTGGTGTTTGAGGACGTTGAGCCGACATAGTATTTGGAGAAGCTAGCGATGGGTGATGTAGCTTGCCCATGGCTAGATGAGCTTCTTGCAGCCCCGGGGCCACCACCACCATGGATCACTGCAGGGGTTCCTATTCAGCGGAACACCCTAAATTTCGAGGTGAAGGGATGGCAGACCTTCATATGCAGAAGACTAGACCTGTGCCAGAACTAGACAAATTTATCTATTCCACGGGCAGTTCTAGTCGCCTCTATTATGGTCGGGTATCCGATCAATGTGGGTGCCGTGATGTCAGCCAACATATCAGTGGTCACCAGGCAGGCTGATACTTCCTACCCATATCGTAACACCATCACTGAGTACCTTACGCATGCACGGGTTGAGCCCAAAGATTATGACAAGAAGGTTCGGGCGAAGAAGCCCTTATCTTGGTATTCTCTGATGGATGCACACAACCCAAAGAGAAAGGGTCAGCCGATTACCACCGTAGGCCAGTCTGATGAGCCATCGATGGTGGGTATAGAGACAACTGATATGCCATCCACTACATCAAAGCCTTCTACTAGTGCGGTTGACATGCCTCCACCTTCAGCCTCAGTACCTCCCACCTCGGCTTTGAAGCCTGTACCTATGCCATCTGCTCCACTCTCTGTACTGCGAGTCTCCCAAAAACTGGCGAGCCTCAACAACTGGATGCAGACAACTACTATAAAGCTGTCTGACATATCCAGTCATGTTACAGCACAATCATCCTCTCCCGCACCCTAGATTCCCCCCCACAGTTGATGAAACTTTGAAGAAGCTCCTGGAAAATCAAAACACGATCATGGCCACTTTAGTGCAGCATGGGGCAGTGATCGAAGAGTTGGTCAAAGAGGTAAAGAAAATGAGAAAGTGGCAGGCATCTAAGAAGTCAGTGGACGAGCTTTGTATCCATGTTGCAAAGATTGCAGCAGCCGAAGACATTCCATTTGATATGTTGATGGACCCGCACCACCCAAGCCCATCTCCTACAATACCTACAGTACCAGCTGGCCAGTCTTAGGAGCTAGACATTGCTGCTGACACTGTTGTGGTAGTCCGTCTGATGTTCACCAACCCAGCCACTCTCGGACTTGAAGATGATGAGATCTAATTGGATGATGCTGAGGTCGGTGCCACTATTGGGGACACAGAGATGGCCACAGAGCCATAGGGAGTTTTCTTCACTCTCACCCTTCTCTTACTCTTATGTTGTTAAGCATTGGGGACAATGCTTATTTTTATTGGGGGCTGGAGTTTCTTTAACACATTCTGATGATTCTGTATTTTGATAACTATGAGACATTTGGCCTGTAATTAACTTATTACTATTTTCTTCCTCTTTCTCATTATGTATATATTCCCTCTTATCTCTCATTATGTATATTCGTTTAGCTTTCAATAGTTCTTTTGTTTTAAAGCTTCTTTATCTTTATGTTTGTCTTCTTTTTGAATTAGTAGCTTCTTTTTGATTTAATAGCTTCTTTTTATGTCTTAGTGGATAATAATCCTTTGATTTTCTTAATGCCACGTTTCTTTCCAAAAGTGATTTTTGTGTGAACCGGGTGGCTCTTCCCAACGATTGATGGCATGGCAATTTTCTTAAGGGATTGAGTCCATTTTTGGTATTTAGGTAATAATAGTAGTAATATTGAATAAAAAGACCTAATTGAGTCATGCTCGAAGAGTCAAACATGCTTCACTTGGTACCAACACACTTAACTACGTGCTTATGGTTAAAAACAAAGTTTTTGGAAAGAAATAGCTCTATTTAGTGGCCTTTTGACTTTTGTCTCGACTTAGCCAATAATCGAGTGGTTTAGTCGAACCATAGTAATTTTCAATCTTGAATATGGTCGTTGTGGGCCCTAGACTCTATCCTCTTTAACAATCCAGCTGCGTGAGAGGTGCGATGTTGTTGTTGTAAGTCGAAGTACCCGGGCGAATGGTCTAGAACTTGCCCCGAATGTGTTTCTAGGCGAAATTTAAGTTTTGTTTGGCTTGAGAAGTGATTGTATGCTCTCCTTGACCCGCTTGAAATTTTTTGTTGCCCACCAATGTTGTTATCCCTAGTTAACCCATTCGAGCCTAAGACCTTTCTCATTTGATAACCATGTAACTAGCCTTTACCCGTTTTGTTGTGAACCTTTCTTGGCACCCGAGCTTTCCTTAATATTCTTGTGAAACAATTGGCTAAAAACATAAATTTGGGGGAGAGATGAGGAGTTTGAAAAAGGTATCAAGGCACATAAGAGAAAAGAAATGAAGAGAATAAAAGGCAAGAAAAAGAAAGAACAAAAAGAAAAATGCAAAAAGAAAGTGAATAAGTTGAAGAGTTGAAGGGATTCAAAGAAAAGTAATGATAAAAAGCATAGAGAAATCAAAGAAGGAGAAAATGAATATCATGACCAAGAAAGAGTGATGTTAAGTCTCTCTAGTTTCCCTAAGGAAAAGAAAATGTCTCTAAGAGTTGGCAAAGCATAAGAAAATGGAGTGTTTAAGGAAATATGAACCCGTTCTATCATAGCATTTCCAACCTTAGTCCAAAAGCCTTCATTGCATTTCGAAAAAGCCCTACGTGATTTCAAGCCGAGTGAACTTACATTAGTGGTGATTTACATGAGGGGCAATCCTATAGTACTTAAAGCCGTACTTGCGACATTCTTTTGAGAGAGATGAGCGAACCTTTCACAAATCCTTGGATTGAGTGCTATATTTTTAAGTGAGATAGGAAAATGGAGAGTAGAGGAGGAGGTGTTTGGGATCCACAATGACATACATAAAAGAGCGAGCTTTCTTGATGAACAAAGTCAACTCTTGATGCTCAAGTGTCACGCTAGAACTATTTGTGCTCAAAAGTTTAACTTGTTGCCTTGTTGATAATTCATAAGTGGTGTGGATAATTGTTGGTACGAATTGATGTGTGATTGATTCACTTTTGATTAAATGGAATGGCTCCTAGCTTGTGGAGGTGGGAACTACTTGATTTGCTTGAGGACAAGCAAAAGCTTAAATTTGGGGGAGTTGATAAGTGGAGATTTTGAATACTTATTAGCGCCCTTTAGCTTTCGTTTTAGTCCAAAAGAGCTTAATTGTGTTCCCAAAAATTGATGAATTGTGCTTAATTGCAAGAATATTGAAAGATGAGCTCCCGAGATGAAATCCAACTCAAGAAGGAGTAATCTGAACTCAAGGACAAAAATAGGCACAAAAGCTCATAAGTGCGGACCGCAGAATATCATATGCGGCCACAGGTTGTGAAGAATCTTCCATCAGAAAATGCTGCAAAGTGCGGTCTGCACATGAAGTGTGCGGCCGTAGAAGTTGGGTCAGAGAAAAAGTTCAGAGAACCTGCATCTCAAGTCTACCAAAAGTGCGGACCGCACAATTATTGTGCGGCCGCCGAAGAAAAGCTTCGCGGTCGCACTCACATTTGTGCGGACCGCAGAAGAACAAGGTGCGGCCACACTTACAATTGTGCGAACCGCAGAAAGAGTGCAGTGCGACTGCATATTTCCAATCTCTTCAAGCTGAAGAAAAGTGCGGATCGCACATGGAATTGTGCGGCCGTAGAACCTCTGAATGGGCATTTTTGTCCGAAAATTCCAGGCCTATATAAATAGAAGAGTTTCACTTTTTTAGGTTAACTTTTGACATCATCTGCTACAGTAGACGGTTCCTTTTACTCTTTTTAGTAGTTTTGCTATTTTGAGCTTTTTGAACATAGAGTTTATCATTTTAATTAGCAATATGGGTTTAATTATCATTTCTTCTTTTTTGTTTTCCAATTTAAGCATGAGTAGCTAGATTTTTACTAGGGTTCTGACCCAACCCTTGTGTGTAAACTTAATGAGTGTCTGATTTACTGCTTTTTTATGGTTGGGTGTTTAATATTTAGCCTTGGTCTGGCTTTTATTGGAAGAATTAATGGTTGCAAACATTAGTTCATGTCTATTTGACTTGGTCTCTACTTGAGAAAGAGAGACTTAGTCTAGAAAAACTTGGCTAACAAAAAATTGGGTCAATCGAGAGATTGATAAGCCCAATAAAAGGGTTGAACCTAGAGATAGTAAAACCCGACTTGAGCTTTTATTCAACCGTTTTGTTCAACACCCATTTGGAGTTGAGAATGTCAAATTAGGCAAAATCACTCTCTGACCAAGAGGTATTGAGTGGGTAACCGAGTGTTGATAGCTATAATACACCCCGACCAATAAAATAAGTTTTAAAGTTTAAAACCCATTAGGCAAACACCTAGGTGAAGGTCATAGTCCTAGGCCTTTTATATCATTTGAAAAACAACAAAAATAATTTCCTAGTTTTAGTCTTTAAATTGCAATCGTAGTGTAATTTAGGTTTTTAAACAACCAAACTTTGCGGAAGTGAAAATTTAGATATACAAACTCACACGCTAAGATATATACTACTAACTCCCATTCATATAGGTCCCTGCGAGATTCGGCCCCTACACTTGTTAGATATTACTATTGCATCGACCGTTTTCATAACTTCGAATAGAGGAGTGAAATTAGACGAGATCATATGGCAACTGGAATTTCTTCATAAGTTAATTCTTCATTAACCTCAATGGTCTCAACTAGAATAAAAAGCGACGGACCTCCAATCACTTTCTTCAACATGGATACATGGAACACCGGGTGCAACAAAGACATCTCTGGAGGTATTTCTAGCCTGTAAGCCACCTGACCAATCCTCTGAATGATTCTGTACAGTCCGACATACCTCGGACTCAATTTCCCTTTCTTACCAAATCGCATTATACCCTTCATAGGGGAAACCTTTAGGAGTACCCAATTATCTTCTTTGAACTCCAAATCCACGCGACGCACATCCGAATAGGACTTTTGACGACTCTTAGCAGTTTTCAACCGCTCCTTAATAATCTTAACTTTTTCCATAGCCTGATGCATGAGGTCTGGCCCTATCAATTCCGCTGCCCCAATCTCAAACCACCTAATGGGAGATCTTCATCTCATACCATATAAAGCCTCGAACGACGCCATCTGAAAGCTAGCATGATAACTGTTGTTGTAGGAAAGTTTAATGAGCAGCAAATGATAATCCCAGCTACCTTTGAAGTCAAGAACATAAGTGCGTAACATATCCTAAACCGTCTGAATAGTCCGCTCTGCCTACCCGTCGGTCTGTAGATGGAAGGTTGTACTAAGATTCACATGAGTACCCAAACCTTGCTGAAAGTTCTTCCAAAAATTAGCCGTGAACTGTGCCCGTCAATCTGAGATAATAGAAACTGGAGTGCCATGCAACCTGACTATTTCCTTGATGTACAACCGGGCATATTGTTCCACTGTGTCGGTAGCCTTAACCGGCAAGAAGTGTGCTGATTTCGTGATTCGATCCACAATCACCCAAATCGAGTCCAATTTGTGAGGAGTGCGAGGTAGCCCTACCACAAAGTCCATGTTAATCATTTCCCACTTCCACATTGGAATTTCTATGTTTTGTGCCAGCCCACCCGGCCTTTGGTGTTTGACCTTCACTTGCTAACAATTTGGACATCTCGCCACATAGTCCGCTACATTCCTCTTCATATCGTTCCACCAATAGACTTTCCTAAGATTATGATACATCGTTGTAGAGACCGGGTGCACGAAATACCTAGCAGTGTGAGTCTCGGTCATGATTCTTTCTCGGAGATCATCTACATTTGGAACACATAGTCGCCCTTGGTACTTTAGTGTACCATTATCCATGACAAGAGAAAAGGTCATGGTCTTATATTTTTGAATTCCCTCCTTCAATTGTACCAACAATGGATCGTTGAATTACTTCTTCTTGACTTCCACCACAAGCGACGATTCAGCCCTATTTTGCACAATTACCCCTCCCTCACTAGAGTCCGTAAGACGAACTCCCAAACTAGCCAACCGATGAACCTCCTTGGCCAACGGCCTTTGATATGCCTCTAAGTGAGCCAAAATGCCCATAGATTTCTGGCTAAGAGCATCCGCTACAACAATAGCCTTCCCCGGATGATATAGGATGTCGATGTCATCATCCTTGAGTAACTCAAGACATATTCTTTGCCTCAGATTGAATTCCTTCTATTTGAAAATATATTGAAGGCTCTTATGGTCCGTGAATATATCCACATGGACCCCATACAAATAATGATGCCAAATCTTCAATGTAAATACCACTCTGCAAGCTCTAAGTCGTGTGTTGGATAGTTCTTTTCATGATTCTTGAGTTTCCTAGAAGCATACGCTATCACCTTGCCATGTTGCATTAATACACACCCAAGTCCGATCCTTGAAGCATCGCAATATACCACAAATCCATCTGTACCCTCTGGTATAGTCAACACGGGTGCCGTAGTTAATCTGGATTTCAACTCTTGGAAGCTCCTTTCACAAGCGTTTGACCATTGGAATTTAACCGCCTTCTGCGTTAATTTAGTCAACAGAGAGGCAAGAGTAGAGAACCCCTCCACAAACTTTTTGTAATATCCAGCCAAGCCCATAAAACTGCGAATCTCTGTTGGAGTGGTAGGTCTAGGCCAATTCTTCATGGCTGAAATTTTCTGGGGTTCAACCTCAATTCCTTCTCTAAATACAATATGACCCAAGAACGTAACAGATTCTAGCCAAAATGCACATTTCGAAAACTTCGCATATAACTGGCGCTAATATAGAGTCTGCAAAACTGTCATGAGATGATCGGCATGGTCCTCCCAACTTCGTGAATAAACAAGAATATCATCAATAAACACAATCACGAAGGAGTCGAGGAAAGGTTTGAAGACCCGATTTATAAGATCCATGAAAGCTGTAGGGGCATTTGTTAGCCCGAAAGAACTAGAAATTCAAAGTGCCCATACGGGGCCCTGAAAGCTGTTTTCGGAATATCATGCTCCTTGATCTTCAATTGGTGATACCTGGATCTTAAATCGATCTTGGAGAAAGACTTAACACCCTGCAATTGATTGAACAAGTCATCTATCCTTGGCAGTGGATACTTATTTTTGATTGTAACCTTGTTGAGCTGCTAATAGTCAATACACATTCTTAGGTCCAATCCTTCTTTCTTACAAATAGAACTGGTGCGCCCTAAGGCAACACACTCGGCCGGATGAAACCCTTCTCTAACAAATCTTTCAATTGTTCTTTTAGCTCATTCAATTCTGCTGATGCCATTCTGTAGGATGGAATAGATATAAGATGTGTGCTTGGCATCACATCAATCCCAAAATCAATTTCCCTGTCTAGCGGGATCCCAGGGAGCTCATCCGGAAAGACCTCCAGAAATTCTTTCACAACAGACACGAACTCAAGTGTAGGTGCCTCAGCGTTGGTGTCCGTAACCCGGACCAAATGGTAGATACACCCATTGTTTATCATCTTTGTGGCCTTAAGGTAAGAAATAAACCTACCCTTCGGCACCACATTATCCCCCTTCCATTCAATCACTCACTCAGTTTGAAATTCAAACCTAACGGTTCTGGTTCGACAGTCAAGCTTAGCGAAACATGAATAAAGCTAATCCATCCCCACTTTACATCAAAATCGACCATCCCCAATTCGATGAGGTCAGCCATGGTGTCTCGACCATGCACCGTGATAACAAAATCCCTATAAACCCGCGCGACCACAATAGACTCACCAACCGGAGTAGATACAGAGAACGACTCATGGAGCTGTTCCGGTTCTATCCTAAATTCCATAGCAACATAGGGAGTGACATAGGATAAGGTGGAACGGGATAAATAAGAGCATACATATCATGATATTGAACAGTCAATATATATATGGCAACATCTGGAGAAGCCTATAAACTCTGGCGACCCCTTATAGCTTAGAAACGACTGGGTCCTCCTGAACTCTTTGTGCCACCCCTAGCTGCACCATGCCCCATAGGTGCTGGGGCACCTTGAGCTGGAGGAGGTGCTGCAGATGTAGTAGTTGTAGAACTGGCTGGCTGTGTTGTACCTCTGCCCATGCTCTGGTGAGACGAACGACAATCCCTCTGAATGTGACTCCTCATACCATACACATAGAATATGGGTTGATCCATTTAGCAGGTCCCAAAGTGCATCTTCCCGCACCTAGGGCATGGGGGCCTCCGCTGCTGCTGAAATATCCCACCAGACCGTCCCTGCTAGTATGATCCCTTATTGCTCTGGCTGGGCCTAAAATGGTTCCATTGCTGCTGACTGGGACGGCCTTGATGACCCTCCCCTGAAAGCTGTCCTACTACCACCACCACCACTAGTAGTACTACTGAAGTTGCCCGCTGACCTGGCTTGTTGCTACTCTCTCGCTCCATTCTATTCTTCAGTTTGCGGGTCTCTGTGGCTTGAGCAAATGCCACAATCTTACCATAGTTCATATCAGAATTCAAGGCAGCTATAGCAGCCTTATTAATAACCAAGGGGCTAAGGCTCTGCACAAACCGGCGCACTCTAGCCTCCATAGTAGGAAACATATAGATGACATATTTGGACAGGAGCGCGAATCTCATATGATACTCCTATACACTCATGCTACCCTGTTTCAGCTTCTCAAACTCGGTGGCACGAGCTGCCTTAGTCTCGGCAGGCAAGAAATGATCAATAAAAGCATCGACAAACTCACTTCATCTCGCCGGAGGGCTTCCCTCCTCACGTGAGTCCTCCCACATTTCAAACCAAGAATAAGCCACCCCCTTCAGGTGGTATGAGGCCAACTCTGCTCCCTCTGTCTTAGTAACACGCATAACTTGAAGGGTCTTGTGCATCTCGTCAATAAAATCCTAGGGGTCCTCCTCAGGATCAGTACCTGTGAACACCGGAGGGTCCAACTAGAGAAATTGGTTCACCCTAGAACTAGTGGAATTCCCTAGCTGACTAGAAGAAGTGGGTGCAACATCTGATCTCTAGGCCTGAGAAGCCATTATTTGAGCCAAAATCTATATGGCTCCCATAAGATCCCCATCGAATACACCGGGACTGGAAGCTGGGGCTGGAGGTGGAACTGGAATATCAGTTGGAGGGATCGTTGTACCCTGATTAGGTGCAGGAGCTAGTGCGGTCTGACCAGGTGTAGTCGAATCAGGCAGCGCAGTAGTTGGGGGAATATTCTCACCCCTCGGGTGTTCACCCGCATCATCAAGTAAAGGGTCAAATGCTACTCCTGGGGTGGCATTGGCTCCTTGGCCAGTTCTTGCTTTCTTCCTAGGCACCATATACTGAAAATTAGAGCAATGCTCGAGTTAAAGGAGGAACAATCTTACAATCAGCTTTATTGCACTATCTAGATCATCAAAGAAGGCTATTATTCCTAAATGCCCAAGTAGCCTCCTAATTATAGATGTGGTCGACAACACACCAATAAGAAGGACTCTACTAGACACGACTCCAAGACATCCTAGGACACTTTAAAGCCTTAGGCTCTGATACTAAGTTTGTCATGCCCCGACCTCGGGGAGCATGACCGGCGCTCAACAAAGTTACCCCGGTCGAGAAAGCCTGCACAGTTCCGTCTACCCAACTCACCCATGAATAAAGAGACGAATGCATTTAATTAATTAGTCAGTAAGAAGTCATGTGAACACCACCATTTCATTTCAATTAGTTATGTCCTTAACAAATGTTCAAAACAGTATATGGTACAATCATAGCTAAAGTGGGACAGATGATACAATTACAATATTTTTAGTTTTAAATTTCCTAAAATAGACACAACCCACACTATGTCTACGGAGCCTCTAACAGGAACAAAAGATTGCTATGACAGTGCCGGGAACAAGGCCCCATCTTGACCTCAAAACGTTATGTACAAAGGATAGAAGATACAGGACCCCGAAATGAAGCAGGCTCACTAAATCAGCTGAGGAGAGGGTGTGTTGCTATAACTAATCAATACCACCTGCTATGGAACCACCTGTATCCATTAAAGATGTAGTGCCCCCGGCAAAAGGGACGTTAGTACATATGGAATAGTACTTATATGTAAAACTAAACACCCTCTCAATAGAACGAGCAACAGAAAACAGAGAATAAAATATGATATCAATAAGAGACTCAAACGGTATCAAAGTGCCACATTAGGGGAAATGTAAATTTCAAGTAGGTTTCGGTAATTTAAGTTGGGAGATCTTTAGCACCGATATACCATCGTGTTTTAGCACAGAGTCCGATCTCAGCCCAACCGGCTAAGCCGTCTCACCTCGAGACATACACTCACAATACCACCATGTGTGCGGCATGGCGTCCTATCTCAGCCCGATCGGCTAAGCCGTTTCACCACAATTCCGTGTGGGTCGACATTACATCACATCTAGCTAGTAATAATCTCATCCCATTTAAGGGGAAAACATCTCAACACACCAATCTCATCCCATATAAGGGGAAACGGTTTCATCACATTAACACGGGATTTTTCCCTCAATCACTCCTACACAGGCAAGTGTAATTTCGGGTTAGGTTGTTCCGACCTACCCTTCCTCGGTGGCTAAACGATACTTCCAAAGCATTTGTTATTAAAAGTATTTACCACTCAATTCATATTCTTTTACATGTCATTCATTTTATTGATATCATTGGCCGTAACGCAATATCATTCTTGGCACATTGGCAGTACTTCATAATTCATGCTCACTATTCCATTTTCAATCATTATCATGGATAATCAACAACAAGGCCTTTCAAATTAAGACTTTAAACACATACTTGAGCAAATTAGGGTCTTAGGCACATATGATCTCTTATACAATTTGATGTGATCACTTTCATTTGGACTTGACTTGAAGTCACAACATTTTAATACATACTCATACTTCAAATACTCTCCCGAAGAATAGCACAATATAATAAAAATATTCCGGAACACATTTGAACATATTACATATATATATATATATATATATATATATATATATATATATATATATATATATCACACACACACACACACACACACACATTATCCGACGTCAAACTTATTCAGAAAAGTCAATTCATAATGGACAACTCGGGACTTACAAGATCATCATGGGAAATTAATTCTAAGAGAGAAGTTTAACCAACATACCTTTCCTCGAGCCCTTTTAATTTACTAAAATATTCCGGAGATCCTAGCCACTTCGATCTATTTAGATATATTACAAAATTGAACACAAATTAGGAAGGAGTTCATAATTCTAGCTCACTTGAGCATTTTATCAAACACTAGGTGTGTATTAAGGTTCCAAGGCCCTCCTATGGTGGATTCTATCATCCCACTACCCAAATCTTACCCAAAAGAGCTCAACAATCTTCCCACTACCCTAGATGGTACATGCATATAAAATAAATAACTCCCACACCCCAGAATTTACTTGGCTTATTACCTATATTCAGTTAAAATCACGAAATTGAGGGCTATGAAGTAGAAACATACCTCTAGGATGAAGACCTAGTGAGTTCTTCTTACAATTTCTTCAACTTTGAGCAAGAATTGATGGATGATGGGCTTAGGAACTCCCCCCCCCTCTCTCTTTGGCACTCCCTCACTCTAGAATATATGTTTTTGCTTCAGAAGTGGTCCATTACTCTAATATATCGAAATAGGGTCGGGTAAAAAATTAGATAAAAAGGAGCCTCGTCATAGATCTGTGGTTGCATATGCGACTGCATAATGCTTCTGCGGTCCGCAAAATGGGCTGCGAAATGGTCCTCCAAAACTGGGCAAATTTGCCCCACTCTGCGGCCATTATGCGGCCCGCAGACCTATCCCGCGGAGCATAATGCACCGTAGAAACTCCCTCCAAAAAATTTTCTTGTTGGTTCCACGGTCGATGTGCGGCCTGTGAAATGGTTTTGCGATTGCATAGTGACCACACAATATCACCCAAACTTTGCCCAGTTTTTTGATTCATTCTACGACCGCATAGTGGGCCGCAGAAATGCCTTTTTCTACCAAACAATTGTCTACTTCGGCACCACGAAATCCCAGGTTTTAGGTAAAATATTTACGGGGCCTCACAATATCCTTTGTTTCTTGGCTGTTTCTTGGACGTTTATGTGTTATTGTAAATCTTATGAGTTGCACAGTTTATATTAGATGAGTATTTTTTGACTAAATCTCGTCGATACTTCATTGAGGTTAGTCTTGATACTTACTGAGTACATGGGGTCGGTTGTACTTATACTTCACTTCTGCACCTTGCATGCCGATTTTGGTGCTGAGCTGTTATGAAAGACAAAGGCTAGCATTGAAGATGTACCCATATTTCAGTTGCAAGCTATCATTTTGTTTATGGTAGTTTAAGAATTATATTTCTATTTTTGTATATTTCAAATATATGATATGTTCTCTTCACACTAACGTTGTGCATCTTAATCTTAGTAACTCATGACTTGTACCACCATTTCTAGGGATAGTTTGTATTAATCTTCGCGTACTTATTTAATATATATTTGGTGATCTTTAGTTTTGAGTTGTGTTTATGTTGGTTGGATTATCTAGCGGGTTGAGTCAGTTGATGGGATTTGGTCATGATATAAGGCTTGGAAAAGCTCCTGAAAATTGTGAGTTTTGACTTAACAGAACAATCTTAATGCCTCGAACGGAGGTGGAAACGAGTGACGGGCGATGATTATAATAACCCGACCGGTCATTTCATATTTTATCATCTCGTTTCATGATTTGAGCCTTACCATAGGTCCATTTGATTTTTTATGACCTGCGGGTATGAGTGATTTTGGTCCCAAGAGATTTAGAAGTGATTTGGAACACTTCTTAAATGGAAACTCTAAGTAGTGAGAGTTGAATAAGGTTTGACTTTTGAGTAGCAGACTCAAAATCGAGATTTGATACTTTCTATAGGCTCGTGTGGTGATTTTGGACTTGTATGTACATTCAGATTTGTTGTTGGAGGTTCCTACAAGAATTCGAACACCATTTGTCGAAAGTCGGTAATTTGAAGAGCTTAAGAGTTCATAAGTTTGACCAAGAGTTGACTTTGATGTTATTAGACTCTAATTGATGTTCTTAGACTTTTGGGTAGGTATATATAGTTGATTGAACTTCTGTGCAACGTTTGGAAGTAATAAGAAGTGTCTAAGTGTTATTCAGACACTCTTTTGAAAGAATGAAGATTTAAGAACTTAAGAAAAATTCTATTCGCTTTGAGACTCGATTCTTGGTTGTGATGTTCCTGTGGGTGGTTTGAGACTTTGGTTAACTTCATATGGGGTATTTGTACCTGTATGAATGGTTGGATGGGGTCCCGGAGGGCTCAAGTGAGTTTCAGCGTATTTGGAACAAGTTCTGGAAGAATTGAGTTACTGAAACAGGACTTTTCTGCAGATGATCTGATATCTAAAGAGCATTTATTTCAATATATAAAGAATTTTGGGATGGTATTTTAATAATATTGTATCTCTTTTAGTCTAGTTTCTTGTGATTCAAACAATTCGTCATTCCGACATTTATACAGGGAGTTATGTCCATTTTACAAGAAGGGTATCAATGCAAATTTTTGGACTGTTCGGTTTCGCAATAGATTGTGCAGCCAGTGAATCAATTGTGCAGCCCGCGGAGCTATCGTGCGGATCCTTGGTAATTGTTTGACAACTACTTCCCGCAACTATTGAAGGCTAAGTTTTGTGATTTTTATTTTATTTTCCCAACTTTTGAAGCTCAATTTGTGAGATTTTAGGCTAGGGTTTCACCTACAAGCTTGGTGCAAGTGTTTCTAACCTAAATATATGGTTTATACATGAATTTAGCACTATATTTAACATCAAAACATGGATTTGAAGAAGAGAAATTTGGGGTGTTTGTCTACTGCTTAAGAGAGTGTATTTTAGGATTTTGAACACCAATTTGGACTCAGATTTGTAAAGTAATAACATATTTGGACTCGTGAGGTTATGGGTCATCGGGAATTGGTTTTGAACTGGGTTTTGACCATGTGGGTCCAGGTTGATTTTTGTTGACTTTTTGAGAATATTTCAAGAATCAAAGCTTTATGGATTGGGATCGCCTCCTATAGCATTGGTTGACTTCCTTGATTGATGGTTGGATAGATTCGAGCCGGTTAGAGGTGATTTCTAAGGAAATGCGATTCTGGAGCTTTGGACTAGCCCGAATGAGGTAAGTGTCTTGCATATCTTTGGTTGAGGTAATTTTTCCTACTAATTAATGTTGTTTGCTACATGCAGATATATATATATATATATATATATATATATATATATATATATATATATATATATATATATATATATATATATATATATCTAGAGCTTTGGACTAGCCCGAATGAGGTAAGTGTCTTGCATATCTTTGGTTGAGGTAATTTTTCCTACTAATTAATGTTGTTTGCTACATGCGGGGGTAATATATATATGAGTTGACGAGTGTATATATACGTGCCATAGGTATTCATGCTTGGGGTTGATTTTAGATTACTCTATGCCTTGTTTGGTTTGTGTTCTACTTGATTCTATGTGTTATTAAATGGATTGACTACGTGAGTACAATAAACCATGCTAGAGTAATGTTGAGGCTATTGGTACATTATTTTGAAGATGTACTAATCTTGAGATTGATACTATACTCGCCTCTAACGTAGTCACACGCCTGATATCAACACACATCCGCACTTGTTATTCTTGTGATGTGCCTTGATTTGATTGTGCGCTTCCTGTGATACATGTGTGATCCTTTATATGACTACTGTGACGACCTGACCGACTATTTGAAGTCTTGTAGACCCGTTGCCCTATTTACTGCTTATTTGGTGCTAAATTGTTATTATGTGACTCGCTGGGGTGGTTGGTTTGGTTCCGGGGATGTTTCAGAATGAGTTGGGACACTTGGTTCCAAGGTTGGAAGCCTAAGTTGAAAAAGTTGATCGGATGTTGACTTATGTGTAAATGGCTCTAGAATGGAGTTTCGATGGTTCTGATAGATCCATATGGTGATTTTGGACTTAAGAGTGTGTCCAGATATTAATTTGGAGGTCCATCGGTGATTTTTGCTTGAAATGGCGAATATTGGAAAATTAGAAGCTTGGAGAGTTGAGAAGTTTGACCGGAAGTTTGACTTTATGGTTATCGGACTTGGATTTTGGTTCCGAAAGTTGTAATAGGTCCGTCATGTCATTTATGACCTGTGTGAAAAATGTGAGGTCAATCGGAGTTGATTTGATAGGTTTCGGCACGATTATAGAAGTTGTAATTCAATAGTTTTTATTAGCCTTGAATTGGGGTGCAATTTGCGTTTTTGATGTTGTTTGATGTGATTTGAGACCTCGACTAAGTTCTTTCGTATTTTAGGAGGCCTCAGGTGGATTTCAGATGGTTAACGGATTAGAATTGGACTAAGGAAGTTGCTGAAGCTGGGGGTTTTCTGATGTGACCGCACTTGCGAAGGGATTGGTCGTAGGTGCGAGCTTGCAGGAGCGGGCTGGAAGGATCTGGGCAGTGGTTGCAGGTGCGAGGGATCTTGCGCATCTGCGAGCTCGCAGATGTGATGAGGCTCCGCAGGTGCGGAGCTGGGCAGGCGTGGCGGGATTCGCAGAAGCGGATGTTTGGCTGCAGATACGGATCTTGGAGCGCAAGTGTGGATTTGTGTGGGCTTAAGTGAATTCTGCAGGCGCGGAGTTTTCACTGCAAAAGAGGTT
Source organism: Nicotiana tabacum (assembly GCF_000715075.1). Taxonomy (NCBI): domain Eukaryota; kingdom Viridiplantae; phylum Streptophyta; class Magnoliopsida; order Solanales; family Solanaceae; genus Nicotiana; species Nicotiana tabacum. Next base: position 40,234,874 of record NC_134092.1, read on the forward strand.
CCGCAGATGAGGATTTTTGGCCCACAGAAGCGAGATGCCTGGGCAGTGTATATAATAGAAGGGTTACAAGATTTAATTCATTTTTGGACTTTGGGCGCTCGGATTAAGACAATATTTGAAGGGGATTTCACTAGATTTCAAGAGGTAAGTCACTTTTGATCATTTTTATTCATTAATATTGAATACACATTGAATTTTTCACCTAGTTTATTTGTTTTGTAAGGTTGAATTTTGGAAATTTTGGACTAGGGATCGAAGAGTAAGAATTGGGGATTTGAGTGATGATTTGGTGTCAGATTTGAGTAATTTTGGTATGGTTGGACTCGTGGTTGAATGGGTTTTTGGATTTTGTTACTTTTGTTAGATTCTGAGACATGGGCCTAGGGTTGACTTTTTGAATTGTCTTTTTGACTTTTGCTTAAGAACTTTACTTTTTCATATGGAATTGATTCCTATAGCTTGAGTTGATTGTATCGAGTTGTTTGTGGCTAGATTCGAGGCGTTCGTATGCCGATTCCCGAGACAATGGCTTATTGGAGTAGATATTTGCACGGTATGAGGGTAGGAATCCCTGAATTACGTGTTATGTGGTTGGCATTGAGGTGACGCACATGCTAGATGAATGAAGTATGGCGTGCACCGTAGGAATTATGACTCGGTTAATTCCATGGAATGGAACTATTTAGTCAAATAATCTTGTCATTATCCATATATTCTCCATGTGTTAGCGAAATTGAGCTGTGATTCATGTTAGAAATCATGCTTAGGCTATATGCTGGTACAATGATGGTATTGTTCAGAGGTCGTGTTGCTGTTGAATTACTTGCTTAATTTGAAATCATGTACTCAGTTACATCTATCATTTATATATCATATCTCAGTCTCTATTTCCATATATTGATACATCAAATCACCATTGTTGGGCTGATTGTCATGATATTTGTGAGCCCGAGAGACTGGAGAGATTAATGACTGAGTGAGGCCGAGGACCTGATTATGAGGATATTTATGGGATCGGGCTGCACGTCGCAGCAAGATTTATTAATTCATACCATGATTGGCTTGTCTTAGAGCTTGGGCAGGATCTGCCCTTCCGGAGTCTGACTTACCAGCAGTGAGCGCAGGTACCTACTGAGTGCGAGTGCCGAGTGATTGAGAGGATTGGGTGACTGTGAGGATTGCATGACTGTGAGGATTGAGTGACTAGGAGGACTGAGTGAATTGATACTCCGAGAGTATGCATATGATTTTATCATTGCATTGCATTACAGTTACTATGCACAATTGACATGTAGATATAGAGACGTATCATTCCTCATTTCAGTCACACTTGGCATATTTGATCTATATTGGGCTTAATTGTTAAACCTGGAAGCATGCCTATATTCATGTACTGTGTACAACAGATTATGAGTTTCTCTGAGATATTATTGTCATATTTCCTGTCATCTCTATACTGTTAAACTCTGTATTTGGATTGTATTGGTTGAGCTCGTCACTGCTTTCAGCCCAAGGTTAGTCTTGTTACTTATTGAGTACATTGGTCGGTTGTACTCATACCACACTCTGCACTTCTTGTGCAGATCCACGTATTTCCAAGCATGGAGGTTGCTAGTGTTGGAGCTTATTCAGTTTGGAGACTATCGAGGTAGCTTCCTTGGCGTCTATAGACCTTGACTCTCCTCCTTTTTCTTTTAGTTTTATTTATATTGTTCTACCTTCCTAGACGGTGTTTCAGCAGTCATACCATGTTATTGTATAGATGCTCATGTACTCAGTGACACCCGAATTTTGGGGGATATTGTATTGAGTCACGGTATTTTCTTATCAGTATTTGTGAGGTTTTACTCTTAAACTTATTTTGTTATGTTTTCAAATTTGAAGATGTGTGGTTTATTGTGATTGTCAGCTTGCCTTGTATTGTGATAGGTGGCATTACGACATGTGAGATTTGGGTCGTGACAAATTGGTATCAGAGCCTAAGTTACATAGGTCTCATAAGTCATGAGCAGGTTTAGTAGAGTCTTGAAGATCGGTATGGAGACGTCTGTACTTATCTTTGAGAGGCTCTGGCCAAGATATTAACTGTTTGCACTAGCCTAGCTCAAGCGATTTCAGTTCCGGCCGCGCCAGCCGCTTCTCAGGCCAGGGGAGGTGCTCAGACTCCCGCCGCTCGTACTCCAGAGCATGTGATGCATGGACTCCATACACCGGGGGTATTACCAGCCCAGCCGGTTGTAGTTGCTCAAGCCCATGTGGGTCCCATTATGAGTGATGAGGAGCGAAAGAGACTAGAGAGGTTTGGGAGGCTCAAGCCTCCAACCTTCAGTGAGGCTGAGTCAGAGGATGCTCAGGACTTCTTAGATAGGTGCTATATGATTCTTCGCACTGCGGGTATTCTGGAGACTAGTGGGGTCTCATTTACTACTTTTCAACTAACGGGGACAACCCTTAGACGGTGGGAGGCCTATGAGCGGAGCAGGCTAGCCGATGCCGCACCACTTTCATGGCATGAGTTCTCAGTTCTCTTCTTGGAGAAGTTTGTGCCACCGACCCGTAGGGAGGAGCTGTGTAGGAAGTTTGAGCAGCCACACCAGGAGGGTATGTCCGTGACCCAGTACGAGATGAGATTTTTAGAGTTGGCTCGTCACGCGATCTGGTTGGTTCACACAGACAGGGAGAGTATTAGGAGGTTCATTGATGGCCTCAGTTATGGATTGCATTTTGTTATGACTCGGGGGAATGCATCAAGTGGTAGGTTTGATGAGGTGGTTGATATTGCTTGGTGGATAGAGCAGGTCCGTAGTGCGGAGCGTGAGGAGAGGGAGGCCAAGAGGCCTCGTGGTTCGGGTGGCTTCAGCAGTGCTCCTTCTGGGGGTAGTCCTATCACAGCAGGTGTCATCCTTACAAGCCCGCTTAGATAGCTCGTCCGGTTCAACGTGGTGCATCATCTATCCATGGTTCATATAGTGCCCATCCGAGTCAGTCATCTCTCAGTGCTCTCCCCGCTCATAGTTCATCCCGTGCTCCATTGGCTTAGGGTTCATCTATGCCAGGTCCTTCTACCAGTTATTCTGGTTTTAGGGGTTCAATTCACTCCCCACCACCAGGGGGAGTTGCTTTGAGTTCGGGGAGTTTGGGCATATGTGGAGATAGTGTCCCCATCTCTTTGGAGGTCCAGTTCAGCAGAGGGGTTAGGCGGTGACTTCCTCACCAGTTACTTCACCACCCGCCAGCCAGCTCGGGGTAGGGCTCAGGCAGCTAGAGGTTGCCATAGAGGGGGAGGCCGATCAGGTGGTGGTCAGGCTCAATTCTATGCTATTCCTGCCATGTCAGAGGTCGTTGCTTCAGATGCAGTTATCACGTGTATTGTTTCAGTGTGCCACATGGATGCTTCCACATTATTTGACCCTGGTTCAACTTAGTTTTATGTATTATCCTATTTTACTCGTTATTTGGATATGCCCCATGAGTCCTTAGTTTCACATGTTCATGTATCTACGCCGGTGGGCGATACTATTATTGTGGACCGTGTGTATCAGTCGTGTGTGGTGAACATTGGAGGATTGGAGACTAGAGTTGATCTCTTATTACTTAGTTTGGTTGATTTCGATGTAATTTTGGGTATGAATTGGTTGTCCCTATGTCATGCTATTCTGGATTGTCACGCTAAGACCGTGACGTTGGCGATGTCGGGATTTTTGAGGATTGAGTGGAGAAGTTCTCTAAATTATGTTCCCAGCAAGGTGATTTCTTATCTGAAGGCCCAACAGATGGTTGGGAAGGGGAGTTTATCATATTTGGACTCTGTAAGGGACGTTGGTGCTGATACTCCTACTATTGATTCTGTTCAGGTGGTACGAGACTTTCCGAATGTGTTTCCTGCAGACCTGCCGGGCATGCCACCTGACAGAGATATTGATTTTGGTATTGACTTGGTGTCGGGAACTTATCCCATTTATATTCCTCTGTATCATATGGCACCAACAGAGTTGAAGAAATTGAAGGAGCAATTTTAAAAGCTTCTTGATAAGGGGTTTATTAGACCTAGTGTGTCACCCTGGGTGCACTGGTTCTGTTTAGGAAGAAGAAGAATGGTACTATGCGGATGTGCATCGACTATAGGCAGTTAAACAAAGTTACAATTAAGAACAAGTATCCTTTACCGCGCATTGATGATCTATTTGACTAGCTTCAGGGAGCGAGAGTGTTCGTTAAGATTGATTTGAGGTCTAGGTATCACCAGTTGAACATTCGGGACTCATATATTCTGAAGACGACATTCAGGATCCGCTATGGTCACTATGAGTTACTTGTGATCTCTTTTGAGCTAACCAACGCCCCAGCAACATTCATGCATCTGATGAACAATGTATTCCAGCAATATCTTGATTCTTTTGTCATAATATTTATTGATGATATCCTGGTGCACTCACATAGCCAGGAGGAGCATGCACAACATTTAAGGATTGTACTTCAGAGGTTGAGGGAAGAGAAGCTTTATGCCAAGTTCTCCAAGTGTGAGTTTTGGCTCAGTTAGGTGGAATTCTTGGGGCACATGGTGTCCAGTGAAAGGATTAAGGTGGATCCAAAAAATATAGAGGCGGTTCATAGTTTGCCCAGACCGTCTTCAGCTACTAAGGTTCGGAGTTTTCTTGGTTTGGCCGGATATTATTGTCGCTTCATAGAGGGTTTCTCATCCATTGCAGTGCCTTTGACCAGGTTGACCCAGAAGGGTGTTCCATTTAGGTGGTCGGATGGGTGCGAGGAGAGCTTTTAGAAGCTCAAGACTGCCTTCACCACAACTCCAGTTCTCGTTTTTCCTTTAACGTCAGGCTCTTATACAGTGTATTGTGATACCTCTTGAATTGGTATTAGGTGTGTCCAGATGTAGGAGGGTAGAGTGATTGCTTATGCTTCGCACCAGTTGAAGCCCCATGAGAAGAACTACCATGTTCATGATTTGGAGTTGGCAGCCATCGTTCATGTATTGAAGATTTGGAGGAATTATCTCTACGGTGTGTCTTGTGAGGTATTTATGGATCATCGGAGTCTCCAGCACTTGTTCAAACAAAAGGATCTGAATTTGAGGCAACGGAGATGGTTGGAGCTGCTGAAGGACTATGATATCACCATTCTGTATCATCCCGGGAAGGGCAATGTGGTGGCCGATGCCTTGAGTAGAAAGGCGGTGAGTATGGGTAGCCTTGAATTTATTCCAGTATGTTAGAGATCACTTGCATAAGATGTTCAGGCCTTGGCCAATCAGTTTGAGATGTTAGATGTTTCGGAGCCTAGTCGGGTTCTAGCTTGTATGGTTTCTCGGTCTTCCTTATATGATCGCATCAGAGAGTGTCAGTATGATGATCCCCATTTCCTTGTCCTTAAGGACATGGTTCAGCATAGTGATTCCTAGAAGGTTACCATTGAGGATGATGGGGTGTTGTGTATGCAGGGTCGGATTTGTGTGCCCAATGTGGATGTTCTACATGAGTTGATTCTTGAGGAGGCCCATAGTTTGCGGTATTCCATTCATCCAGGTACTGCAAAGATGTATTAGGACTTCAGGCAACACTATTGGTGGAGGAGGATGAAGAAAGACCTAGTGGGGTATGTAGCTCGGTGCCTAAATTGTTAGGAGATGAAGTACGAGCATCAAAGACCAGGCGGATTGCTTCAGAGGCTTGATATTCCGTAGTGGAAATGGGAGCGTATCACCATGGACTTCGTAGTTGGGCCCCCACGGACTTTGAGGAAGTTTGATGATATTTGGGTGATTGTGGATCAGTTGACCAAGTCTGTGCATTTCATTCCAGTTGGGAATACTTATTCTTCGCAACGGTTGGCTAAGATCTACATCTGCAAAATTGTTTTCCTTCACGGTGTGTCGGTATCCATCATTTCAGATCGGGGCACATAGTTTACATCGTAGTTTTGGAGGGCAGTGCAATGAGAGCTAGGCACACGAGTTAAGTTAAGTACAAAATTCCACCCTCGGATATTGGAGGATATGCTACGGGCTTGTGTCATAGATTTCGGGGGTTCTTGGGATCAGTTTCTGCCGTTTGCAGAGTTTTCCTACAATAACAACTACCAATCGAGCATTCAGATGGCTCAGTATGAGGCTTTGTATGGGAGACGGTGTCGGTCTCTGATGGGTTAGTTTGAGCCGGGTGAGGCTAGGCTATTGGGTACTGACTTGGTTCGGGGATGCTTTGAACAAGGTTAAGTTGATTCAAGATCGTCTTCGCATGACGCAGTCTAGACATAAGAGCTACGCCGATCGGAAGGTTCGTGATGCTGCGTACATGGTGGGAGAGAAGGCAATCCTCAGAGTTTCACCCATGAAGGGTGTTATGAGGTTTGGGAAGCAGGGCAAGTTGAGCCCTCGGTATATTGGGCCTTTTGAGGTGCTTGAGAGGATTGGGGAGGTGGCTTATAGGCTTGAATTTCCGCCTAGTCTATCAAGTGTTCATCCAGTGTTTAATGTTTCCATGCACCGTAGGTATGTCGGCGATCCGTCTCATGTTTTGGACTTCAGCACGGTTCAGTTGGATGGTGATTTTACTTATGATGTGGAGCCGATGGCCATTTTGGATCGGCAGGTTCGAAATTTGAGGTCAAAGAACATAGATTCAGTGAAGGTGCAGTGGAGAGGCCATCCAGTCAAGGAGGTTACTTGGGAGACGAGTGGGAGATGCGGAGCAGATATCCATGCCTATTTGAGACTCCATGTATGATTTTAGGCCCGTTCTAGGACGAACGCTTATTTTAAAGTGGGATGATATAATGACCCGGCCGATCGTTTTGGTTGTTGTAGCCCCGTTCCCCCATTTATTGCTTATTCGGTGCTCAATTGTTGTTATGTGACTTTCCCGGGTGGTTGTTTTGGTTCCGGGGATGTTTTTGAAGAGTTGGGAGACTTAGTCCCAAGGGTGGAAGCCTAAGTTGAAAGAGTTGACAAGATATTGACTTATGTGTAAATGGCTCTAGAATGGAATTTTGATGGTTCTGATAGCTCCATATGGTGATTTTGGACTTAAGAGTGTGTCCAGATATTGATTTGGAGGTCCGTAGGTGATTTTGGCTTGAAATGGCGAAAATTGGAAAATTAGAAGTTTAGAGAGTTGAGAAGTTTGACGGAGAGTTTGACTTTGTGGTTACCGGACTTGGATTTTGGTTCCTGAAGTTGGAATAGGTCTGTTATGTCATTTATTACATATATGCAAAAATTAAGGTCAATCGGAGTTAGTTTGATAGGTTTCAGCATCGATTGTAGAAGTTGGAATACATTAGTTTTCATTATGCTTGAATTGGGTTGCGATTTGTATTTTTGATATTGTTTGGTGTTAATTGAGGCCTCGACTAAGTTTGTATCATATTTTAGGACTTATTTTTGGATTTCAGATGGTTAACGGATTGGAATTTGGACTTAGGAAGTTGCTGAAGCTGGGGGGTTTTCTAGTGTGACCGCACTTGCAAAGGGATTGGTAACAGGTGCGAGCTTGCAGGAGCAAGCCAAGGGTCGTAGGAGTAGGCTGGAAGGAGCTGGGCAGTGGTCGTAGGTGTGAGGGATCTTCCGCATCTGCGGGCCCGCATATGCGATGAGGCTCCACAGGTGCAAAGATGGGCAGGCATGGCGGGCTTCGCAGAAGCGAACGTTTGGCTGCAGAAGCACTTCCGCAGATGAGGATCTTGGAGCGCAGGTGTGGATTTGTGTGGGCTTAAGTGAATTCCATAGGCGCGGAGTTTTCACCGCAAAAGCGGTTCCACAGATGCGGATTTTTGGCCCGCAGAAGTGAGATGCAGAGGCAGTGTATATAATTGAAGGGTTCCGAGATTTTATTCATTTTTGGACTTTGGGAGCTTGGATTAAGATGATATTTGAAGGGGATTTCACTAGATTTCAAGAGGTAAGTCACTTTTGATCATTTTTATTCATTAATATTGAGTACCCATTGAATTTCCCAACCAGTTTATGTGTTTTTAGGTGGAAATTTTGAAAATTTAGACTAGGGATTGGAGAGTAAGAATTAGAGATTTGAGTGGCGATTTGGTATCAGATTTGAGTAATTTTGGTATTGTTGGACTCGTGGTTGAATGAGTGTTCGGATTTTGTAACTTTTGTTGGATTCAGAGACGTGAGCCCGAGGTTGACCTTTTGAGTTGACTTTTTGACTTTTGCATAAGAACTTAGCTTTTTCATATGGAATTGATTCCTATAGCTTGAGTTGATTGTATAGACTTGTTTATGGCTAGATTCGAGGCATACGGAGGCCAATTCGTGAGGCACGGGCTTATTTGAGTAGAGATTTGCACGTTTGAGATAAGTGACATTTTTAAACTTGGTTATGAGGGTATGAATCCGTGAATTACGTGTTATGTGGTTGGTGTTGAGGTGACACTCATGCTAGGTGACGGGCGTGTGGGCGTGCACCGTAGGAATTGTGACTCGGTTGATTCCGTGGAATTGTGTAGTCAAATAAACTTGTCATTATCCATATATTCTCCATGTGTTAGATAAATTGAGATGTGATTCATGTTAGAAATCATGCTTAGGCTATATGATGGGTATTGTTCAGAGGTCGTGTTGCTGTTGAATTACTTGCTTAATTTGAAATCATGTACTCAGTCACATATATTATTTGCATATCATATCTTAGTCTCTATTTCCATATATTGATACATCATATCATCATTGTTTGGGCTGATTGTCATGATATTTGTGAGCCCGAGAGATTGGAGAGATTGATGACTAAGTGAGGTCAAGGGCCTGATTGTGAGGATATTTATGGGATCAGTCTGCACGCTGCAGCAGGCTTTATTGATTCATGCCATGATTGGATTATTTTAACACTTGGGCAGGATCTGCCCCTCTGGAGTTTGACTCACCAACAGTGAGCGCAGGTAACTACTGAGTGTGAGTGCGAGTGCCAGGTGATTGGGAGAATTGAGTGACTGTGATGATTGAGTGACTGGGAGAATTTAGTGAATTGATACTCCGAGAGTATGCATATGATTTTATCACTGCGTTGCATTACAGTTAGTATGCATAATTACCATGTAGATATAGAGATCTATCATTCCTAATTTCAATCACACCTGGCATATTTTATCTATATTAGGCTTAACTGTTAAACCTGGAAGATAGCCAACATTCCTGTATTGTGTGCCAATAGATAAGAGTTTCTCTGAGATATTATTGTCATATTTCCTGTCATCTCTATATTGTTAAACTCTATGTTTGGATTGTATTGGTTGAGTTCATCACTATTTCCAGCCCAAGTTTAGTCTTGTTACTTATTGAGTACATTGGTTGGTTGTACTCATACTACACTCTGCACTTCATGTACAAATTCAGGTATTTCCGGGTACGGAGGCTGCTAGTGTTGGAGCTTATTCAGTTCGGGAACTATCGAGGTAGCTGCCTTGGCATCCGCAGAGCTTAACTCTCCTCCTTTTTCTATTAGTTTTATTTATACTTTTCTACCTTCCTAGACAGTGTTCAACATTTAGGACATGTTATTGTATAGATGCTCATGTACTCAGTGATACCCAGATTTTGGGGGATATTGTATTGAGTCGTGGTATTTTCTTATCAGTATTTATGAGGTTTTACTCTTAAACTTATTTTGTTATGTTTTCAAATTTAAAGATGTGTGATTTATTGTGATTGTCGGCTTGCCTAATATTGTGATAGGTGCCATCACGACATATGAGATTTGGGTCGTGACAACTACTTAAGCTTATCCTTTCATGCTAGAGATCATACTTTAGGATTATCATCTCTTACTTAGCCAAGATGGGCATTTGTGGAATCATTGCTAAATTGATTTAGCTGTAGTAATACTTTTTATGTTGAACACTCATCCGCATTTTATTATTATCATTTCCTTGTGCATAAATTATAAGCATATGTCTTTTGATCATAATTTGGCATTTGCATTGCTATGATTATGGCACAAGTGGACATGTTGGACGGATTGATTGGGTGTTGGAACGAGGTTTTGCCATGCGATTGTGATGATATTATGGCACGAGGTCTTTGCCGTGCGATTGTGATTATTGTTATGCGCATATCACAATATAAGGGTGGCTTTCTAGGTTATACACATGTTGAAAAATAAGAGCGGCATTCGTAATTATGCCCATGTGGTGAAATAAAGGAGGCATATTTGGTTATGCATATGTGGCAGAATATGGGTGGCATTCGTGATTATGCACATGTGACGAAATAAGGGTGTCATTCTTTATTATTCACATGTGGCGGAATAAGGGTCGCATTCTTGATTTTACGCATGTGGCTGAATAAGGATGGCATTCTTGGTTATGCACATGTGGCGGAATAAGGGTAGCATTCTTGATTATGCACATGAATTCTTTATGCTTGTCATGCATTTTACATGTTTTACATGTATTATCCATGCATATCATTTACATATGCTAGTTGACGCATTCTTCATATGCATTGGACTTGTTAGTAGGTTGGTGGACACTCGGAGGGTGTCGGATTAATGTTGAGAGAAAGTTATCATTATACGTCATCATGTTGAACTCATAATATGGTATTTGGAAATTAATACAGAATTTGATCATTGTTATGTACAGAATTTACAATTATGTACGAGTATTTGAGCACATACTACTTGATGCATGTCTCTTTGTGTGCGTAGTTGGTGTAAGTTGTATTTGCTTGATTTGTTTAATTGGCAAAGCTTGTTTATTACCCCTACCCCAATTTTGCACCTTTATTGTTGATATTCATTATTTTGTGTTTGTCTTTTCTAGATATTTCTTTGTATTGTACATGTTATTGAGTTGCACAGGCTATTCAAAATGAGTACCTTTTGACTTATAAACCTCGTTACTAATTCACCGAGGTTAGTCGAGATACTTACTAAGTACATGGGGTCGGTTGTACCTATACTACACTTCTACACCTTTCATGCAAATCTTGGAGCTGAGCTACTGTGGATGACGAAGGTTGGCACTGAAGTTGTAGCTGCATTCCAGATTCAAGCTCCCATTTGTTCCCAGTAGGTTAGAAATTCATTTCTGTTTATGTAAACTTCAAACAAATATTGTATTTATTCTTTTTATTAACTTTGCAAATATAAATTATAGTGGCTTATGACTTGTACTACCAGTCCTTGGAATAGTTGTATTGAACTCTTTTGCAGTTTTGCTTATTGTTACTGATGATTTTTTATTATAGTTGTAACTTATACCGTTTGGTTTACCTAGTGGGTTGGATTAGGTGTCATAACGACTTGGCGGGATTTTGAGTCGTGACGACGGGCGACGATGACATACGAGTAACCATATTAATATGTATATAATTTTAGTTTAATTTGGCAAACTAATGCTAGAGTACTTATCTAACCTACTACTCATGCTAAAAAAATATGTTGTTGAAAAGATTTCTTACAAAAACGAAGGCTGGATCTATACTTTCAACTATTCTATATGTGAGTGTTAGCATGCAGGATACCGTCAACATGCCTGCTTGCTGACGAGCGTATTTCCAGAAATTTATACTTTATGTGCTTTAAAGGTGTTATACTTGATAGCTTTATGTGGATACTATTACCTGTACATATGTATGAATTGCCTGTACATGTGTATGAATTGCTGAAATTGAGGGCCCCACTTCAAGTTCAATCCCACGCATTCGATTTACAATATTTTAAAACTTTCATATCTTGACAAATAGGGTCCCTATTAAATATTTTAATATCAAAGTTGGCCTCCCTTTGCTCTACTTTTATTTTTGGGTACTGCACTAATTTTACGCTTACATACGTGATATGGAACGAACATTATACTAAAAAAGAAACCCAAGTTCCGTTATTTCTCCAATCAATATCTTAACATGTCCTAATGAAATTAACGTTAACTCTTAGATCTAAACTTAAGAAACTAGCGGTCTAAAATAGCCACCGGCTCTTCCTCATAGGTCAAATTCTCATCAAGTTGCACCTTGATGAAGTCTAAAACATGTGACCCATCCTCATGGTACTTCCGAAGCATGGAGACGTGAAATACCGGATGTACCCCTGCTAGGTTAGGAGGCAATGCAAGCCTATAAGCAACCTCCCTATCCCTCTCTAAAATATCAAACGGGCCAGTAAACCTCGTGCTCAACTTTTCCTTCTTCCCAAATTACGTCACACCCTTCATAGACGAAATTCGGAGAAGAATCTTCTCACCATCTATGTAAAGCCAAATCTCGAACTTTCCGGTTTACATACCTCTTTTGCCTGGACTGAGCTATACGAAGTCGCGCCTGAATCACCTTAACCTTCTCCAAAGCATCGAACCAAATCAGTGCCAAATAATCTAGCCTCACCGGGCTTAAATCAAGCAACCGGCGAATGACAATGCCTCCCATATAAGGCCTCGTACGGAGCCATTTATATGCTCGATTGATAGTTGTTGTTGTAGGAGGATTCCACTTGAGGTAAAAACTAGTCCCAGACCCCCCCCCCTCCCCCCCCCCCGAAATCCATAGAGCATGCCCACAACATGTCCTCAAAAATCTGAATAGTGTGCTTGGATTATCCGTCTATCTGAGAATGAAACGCAGAACTCAGCTCGACCTGTATGCCCAACTCACGCTACACAGCTCTCCAAAAATGTGATTGAACTGAGTGCCCCGATCAAAAATGATGGAAATGGGCACGTCGTGCAGACGGATAATCTCTCAGATGTAAATATGAGTCAACCGCTCTGAAGAATAGGATGTCATCACCAGAATGAAGTGTAAAGACTCAGTCAACCGATCCACAATAACCCAAACAACGTTATATTTCCTCAAAGTCAGTGGTAAGCCTACCACAAAATTCATAGTGATGCGCTCCCACTTCCACTCAACCCACCCGGTTTCTGATTCTCATACTTCTCGTGTTGACAATTCAAACATCGAGAGACATGATTGACAATATCTTTCTTCATCCTCCACCACAAATAGTATTTTTTCAAGTCACGGTACATCTTTGTGACACCTGGGTGAATGGAATAACGCGAATTGTGATCATCTCTATCAACCCATCAATGTTCGAAACACAAATCTGGCCCTAAAGCCGCATAACACCACTCATTGTCACCACCCCGTTGCACAATCACCGGTTCTTAGAACAATAGCAATCAAGAAAATCGGGGGTCGGGCTTTCAGAAGCCCCCGATGTATCAACAACAAAACAACCCGCCTCCATATCCGTCGCAAGGTCCTAGTTCTTCCAATAGTGAAATAGGATGGATTGAAAACATATTTAAGAAAATGATGGAGAAAAACGCCGACTCCGATGCCCAATTAGCCTCCCACAACACTTCTATCCGCAACTTAGAGGTTCAACTTTGCCAAATTTCTCAAGCTTTAAATACTCGCCTAAATGGGGCACTACCGAGTGATACAGTGGTAAACTCGAAAGGTGGGAATACGGGGCATACAATGGCTATGATAACAAGAAGTGAGAGAGGTAGAGTTGCTAGTACCTCAAACCAAAGAAAACATATGGGTGATGATGTGTTGGTGCAAGATCATGTTGAGACAAGCAATGATGTTCAAGATAATGAAGAAGCGAGGATTGATATTGATGAAAATGCGGAGGAGATGCAAGAGGAAGTGAACCCGTTTAGGGAACACGTGATCCGGTAGTGCTAAAGACTAAGGTACCAATGCCAAGGCCTCCTCGTCCATATCCTCAAAGACTTTCAAAGCAACACAATGAGAATCAATTCAAGAAATTCATTGATATGATGAAAAGTTTGTCCATAAATGTGCTGTTGGTTGAAGCCTTAGAACAAATGTCGGGATATGCCAAGTTCATGAAGGACTTGGTAACAAAGAAGAGATCAATGAACTGTGAAACGATCAAAATAACACATCAAGTGAGTGCTATTGTGCACTCCATGGCTCCAAAGTTGGAAGACTCCGGTGCTTTCACAATCCCGTGCACTATTGGGAGTGCCGATTTTGCCAAAGCTTTTTGTGACTTGGGGGAAAGCATTAACTTGATGCCCTATTCTATGTTCAAAATGTTGGGGATTGGGCAACCAATACCCACATCCATGAGGTTGCAAATGGCGGATCGGACAATGAAAAGGCAATTGGGGATAATTGATGATGTGTTAATTCGGGTCGACAAGTTCATCCTTCCCGCAGATTTTTTGATACTTGACTGTGAGGTTGACTACAAGGTGCCAATAATTTTGGGGAGACATTTCATTGCTACAGGGAAGGCCTTAGTTAATGTGGAAGCTGGCGAGCTCACCTTCCGGGTGGGCGATGAAAAAGTGGTGTTCCATGTTTGTAAGTCAATAAGGCAGCCAAATAGCAACGAAGTGTGTTCGTTCGTGGATCTTGTGACCGAAGTAATTATTGATGACACAAGTGCTGTGATAAATGTTGAAGATACCTTGGAAGATGTGTTGTTGAATCATGATGGGGATGAGAAGGAAGGCTTTGTAGATTGTGTCAATGCTTTGCAAGGAATGAGATCATATACTTATGAGCCCCGAAAAATTTCCTTGGATCTCGAAAACCGGAAGACTCCACCAACAAAGCCCTCAATCGAGGAGCCTCCTACCTTAGAGTTAAAGCCTTTGCCTTCACACCTCAGGTATGAGTTTCTAGGCCCTTGTTCCACTTTGCCTGTTATTCTTTCCTCGTTCTTAACTAACGTGTAGATAGATTCCACCCTTGCGGTGCTCCAAATGAGGAATAAAGTAATAGGTTAGACATTGGTGGATATTCGGGGTATAAGCCCCCCCGCCTTTTGCATGCACAAAATCATTTTGGAGGAGGATGCCAAACCCTCCATGGAACATCAAAGACGATTGAATGAGTCCATGCAAGAGGTAGTAAAGAAAGAGATCATTAAGTGGTTGGATGCCGGGGTTGTTTACCCCATTTCTGATAGTTCGTGGACCTCGCCGGTGCAATGTGTCCCAAATAAAGAGGGCATGACTGTGATAACAAATGACAAAAATGAATTGATCCCCACAAGAACTGTCACCGGGTGGAGAGTGTACTTGGATTATAGGAAGCTCAACAAAGTTACTCGGAGAGACCATTTTCCGCTTTCATTTCTTGATCAAATGTTGGATAGGTTAGCCGGAAGTGATTATTATTGCTTCTTTGATGGATATTCCGGGTATAACCAGATTCTTATTGCTCCTGAAGACCAAGAGAAGACCACTTTCACTTGTCCCTATGGCACTTTCGCATTCTCGCGGATGCCATTCGGGTTATGCAATGCAATAACAACTTTTCAACGGTGCATGATGGCCATCTTCACCGGTATGGTGGAGGACTTTCTCAAGGTTTTCATGGATGATTTTTCTGTCGTGGGGAATTCTTTTGAAGAGTGCTTGGATAACTTGGATAAGGTATTGGCACGTTGTGAGGAAACTAACTTGGTATTGAATTGGGAGAAGTGTCACTTTATGGTCGAGAAGGGCATTGTCCTCGGTCACAAGATTTCCAAGAATGGTATTGAGGTCGATAAACCAAAAATTGAAGTGATATACAAACTCCCTCCCCCTACTTCCGTAAAGGGAGTGAGGAGTTTTCTAGGTCATGCGAGGTTTTACCGCCGATTCATCAAGGACTTTTCTAAGGTGGTAAACCCTTTGTGCTAACTCTTGGAGAAAGATGCCAAGTTCCTTTTCAATGAAGATTGTATGAACATATTTGAACTACTCAAGTATAAGTTGACTACCACTCCTATTATCACTGCGCCAAATTGGAGCTTACCATTTGAGCTTATGTGTGATGCAAGCAATGTGGCGGTTGGGTATTGGGGCAACGAATTATCTTTCATCCAATCTACTATGCTAGCAAGACCATGAACGAGGCCCAAGTCAACTATATGGTGACCGAGAAAGAACTCCTAGCCATTGTCTTTGCTATGGAGAAGTTATGCCCGTACCTAATGGGTACAAAGGTGATTGTTCACACCGACCATGCGGCACTTCGTTATTTGATGAGCAAGAAATAATCTAAGGCAAGGTTGATGCGGTGGGTGCTTCTATTGCAAGAGTTTGATCTAAAAATTCAAGACCACAAGGGTAATGAGAATCAAGTGGCAGACCACTTGTCCCGATTGGAGGAGGAGGGGAGGCCACATGATGGCCTTGAGATCAATGATTCATTTCCTGACGAACAACTCCTTTCCATTTCTATGACTGGGATGCCATGGTTTGCCGATGTGGCCAATTATCTTATGAGTGGCATTGTTCCGAATGAGCTCTCTTCAAACCAAAGGAAGAAGCTCAAACGGGACTTCCTGGACTACTATTGGGATGAGCCATATCTCTTCAAATTTTGTACTGATGGTGTTATCCGAAGATGTGTACTAGAAGAAAAATAATTGGGTATTCTTGAAGCTTGCCACTCTTCGCCATATGGTGGTCACCATGGTGGAGCGAGAACTGCTACAAAGGTGATAAGTTGTGGATTCTATTGGCCTACCCCTTACAAGGACTCTAGTGACCTTGTTAAGCGTTGTGATCAATGCCAAAGGGCTGATGGGATCTCCAAGAAAAATGAGATGCCTCTCACCACTATCCTAGAGATTGATATTTTTTATGTTTGGGGCATTGAATTTATGGGCCCGTTTTGTGAGCTCATGTGGGAACACCTATATGTTGGTAGCTGTGGATTACATATCCAAATGGGTTGAAGCTATGGCTTTGCCCAACAATGAAGCTCGAAGTATGGTAGCTTTCTTGAAGAAGAACATATTCACAAGGTTTGGTACTCCAAGGGACATCATTAGTGATGGGGGATCATACTTTTGCAACAAAGATTTTGATACTTTACTCTCCAAGTATGGCGTCTCTCATAAGTGTCGACCCCCTATCATCCTCAAGCAAGTGGACATGTTGAAGTCTCCAACCGGGAGATCAAGAGTATTCTGTCAAAGATTGTGAATGCCAACCGGACAGATTGGTCGAAGAAACTTGCCGATGCTCTTTGGGCTTATAGAACAGCTTACAAAATACCAATTAGTATGTCTCTGTATCGGTTAGTGTTCGAGAAAGCTTGTAACCTTCCGGTGGAACTTGAGCATAAGCCTATGTGGGAGTTGAAGAAGCTTAACCTTGAGTGGGATGTAGCTACAAATCTTAGGGTGGAGCAATTGAATGAACTTGATGAGTTTCGGTTCTATGCATACTCCATTTCGTCCTTGTCTAAGGACAAGATGAAGTACCTCCATGACAAGTATATCTGGAACAAAGAATTCAAACAAGGTGATCTTGTGCTTTTGTTCAACTCTCGGTTGCGGATGTTTCCGGGAAAGCTGAAATCAAAGTGGAGTGGCCCATTTGAAGTTGTACATGTGACACCCTTTGGTTCTCTATATTTGAAAAATAAAAATGATGAGGTGTTTAGAGTCAACGGGCACCGGGTTAAACATTATCTTGGCAAGGTTGATGATAGCCACATTGTGGCGTTGCTCCCGTTCAAGTGATTGATGGTAACATATGTCGTGTAGCGACGTTAAATCAGGCGCTTCTTGGGAGGCAACCCATGTGTCTTTTTCTTTTTCTTGTTCTTCTTCTTTAGATTAGATAGGCTTTGTTTTGTACTAACTAGTTTTGAAGTGTAAGCAAGAATAGATGTGCATTGCAGGAACTGAGCATGAAAAATTTGGCTAAGTGTCACAAAAGTGCGGACCGCACTGCCACTCTGTGGCCGCACAATTTTGTTTGCGGTCGCACAACTGCAAGATGAAACATACATGGTCTTTGAAGTTTGTTCTGACAAAAATCCTTAACAAAATGCGGCCGCACCCATTTTTGTGCGGTCCGCACTAATTCTGCGGCCGTACTCAATATTGTGCGTTCCGCAACAGTTCTTCACAAGGGAAGGTAATGAGTGTGGACCGCACTCAAAATTGTGCGACCGTACTCCAGGTAAAATTGTGGGCCCGACGGGTAAAAGTATAAATAGGGCCTCCCTCAGCTTTTTACACTTTACGCTCTTTTGAAGCCTGAAGCTAGGCTAGCACAGTGCATATCTCATTGTTTTCAATCTCTCCTCATTTCATCAGTGTTGAATCTCACCTGCATCTTCATTACTGGTATGCTAATTTATTCTTTAGATTTTTCCTTAATTTTATTCTTTTGACTAGGGTTATTCCATGCCTAAATATGTTAATGGTTAGTTGTTTGTGATTAGAATCATGTGGGTATCCTTTTTAAACGTTAATTGGGGTCTGGGTAAGTGACTAATGATGTTTTGTTGCAAAAAACTTGAGTAATTTGTGAATAAAATTCCATGAACCCTAAGTCATTCGCCTGAATTCAAATTCTGCAGCCGCACACATGTTTGTGCGGTCCGCAGTTCTCTAAATTAGGGTATCTGTGTGCATGATTTGTGTGGGCGCCCTAAAAATTGTGCGGTCTGTAGTGGACTTATACGGCTGCACTCATTTTAGTGCGGTCCGCACTGATGAAACATCAGAGACCCAAGTAGTCTGAACCTGGGGCTGTGCAGCCACACTCAAAATTGTGCAGTCCGCAGTGGACTTGTGCGGCCACATTCATTTTTATGCGGTCCGCACTGATGAAACATCAGAGACCCCAGTAGTTTGAATCTGGGGTTGTGCGGCCGTATTCAAAATTGTACGGTCCGCACTTTTGGTTATGCGGCCACACTCACTTTTGTGTGGTCCGCACTGGGCAGTTTGCGGCCGCACTCACTTTGGTGCACTCCGCACTGCCCCATCTGAGACTGCTTTGCTGCAATTGTTATGCATGCACCTGTGGTTTACAAATCTAACTGACTTTTATCCTTATGCATTGCAGACAATGGTTCGCTCACGTGGTAGAGGAGATGCATCGCAAGGGAGGGCAGAACCCTCCCGAGGTCGAGGTTGAGGTAAAAGCAGCCTACCTCTAACACTTCAAAGGATTATAAGTAAGAAAGCTATAGTCAACAGACCTCCCAAACCCTCGGAAACTAGTGAGTATGTCCCATCTGGGGAAGCTTCTGAGGGGTAACTCCATGCAATCACAGCCGGAAGCCCAATCACAATAATTTCCTGGTAGATTCCACCTAGTAGATGAGTCAACTTCTTCTGCCAGTTCCTCTGATGGTTCAGAAGAGGGTAGTCAAGCCTCTGAGCCCTCTTCCTCACATGCTCCAGCTGATCCAATTAATGTGGATGATGATGATGATGTCCCAGACGATGTGAGAGGGGGGGATACTACAGTAGGAGGTTTGGAGAGATCAAAGAGACCATAGCTATGGGAGGATAGATTTGTCAATGCTGCTGCCTTTGCTAAATTTAGGGAATGGTGGACGCAATGGTCACTCACTCTTGAGCGGCAGTTCTTGATGAAAGATCTAGACAAGCACAACCCCAATGTCCTCCGACAATTCCAAGAGCGAAAAGGTTAGAGATGTTTCACCCACAGCGCTATGGATAACAATGAGTATTTGGTCAAGGAATTCTATACCAATGTCGCTCATATCAAAAAGGGTACCAAGGTGACAAAAGTTCAAAATTCGAAAATCAAGTTTGATGCCTGGACCTTGAACAAGTATGTGGGGTTTGAGGAAGTGGAGGCAGTCCAATACCTGGAGAAGCTGGCTATGGGTGACGCAGCTCGCCCATGGCTAGCTGAGATTCTGGCTATTCGAGGGTCAGCACCTCTGTGGCTCACAGCAGGAGTTCCAATAGTCCAAGCCACCCTAAACTTTGAAGCAAAAGGGTGGCAAACATTTGTATGTAGCCTCATTGATCCATGCCTCAATGAGAACAATCTTCCACTTCCTCGTGCAGTCTTGGTAGCCTCAATTATGAATGGGTACCCAATCAATGTGGGTGCTATCATGTCCACAAACATCACTCTGGCTGTCCAAAAATATGAAAGGTCCTACCCATACCCAAACTTCCTCACATAGTACTTTAAGGACCAAAGGGTGGAGCCAAGGCATTATGACACCGAGGTAAAGGCCAAGAAGCCTTTCTCTTAGTACCAACTTCAGGGAGTTGACAACCCGAAATTCAAGGGTAAAGCTACTACCTTCACTGGCCAGTCTGAGGAGCCAGCGGTTGTGGTTACTGATTCAGCTGCCTAGCCATCTACCGCAGCCGGTACTTCTACCAGGACAGCAGCCATGCCACCTTCATCTTCCGGACCACCTACTTCTGCTAGACTATCAATGCCATTATCAGTGTCAGCTTCATCGATATATTCTCAGACTGTGCTGCGAGTCTCAATAACTGGATGCAGGCAGCTACTACAAAGCTGACTCATATATCCAGTGTTGTTGCAACACAGTCCTCAGCCCCAGCAGAACCACAGGTACCTCCATCAGTGGAGGAAACATTGAAAAAACTTCTAGAGAACCAGAAGACCATTATTGATACTCTGGCGACGCATGGGAAGGTCATTAAGGATTTGGGTAAACATTTCATGGAAACAACCTTCCCAAAATAGTCCATTAAGAACAATAACATCTCAAACTATTTCGAGTCTTCTCTTGTAGTATCTTGCTCAAATAATGCAACCAATATACAAACAACTTCAAGAACAAGTAATAGAGTATTATACATACCTAAACCATAATCAACCACTTGATGTTTCAGCCAAACACAGCCTACAACTATCCTCAATGACAACATAACCTCAAAGAGGTGTTGTTCTTCACTAGAACTAACTTTTGATGTTGAAATATGGTGTAATCACTTTAGAATCACTTCAAACCCTTATGGTATCTGTTTAGGAGGGTAAGGAGAAGTTTGTAGATGAAGTTGAGTTGAAAATGAGCAAAGAAATAGGCGTCCAAATCGTTTATAAAGTGAAATAGGTCGACCACCGCCTAAGTGGGTCCCATTGGGAGCTGCATGTGCTGTCTCGCAAAAATGCGAATATCTCTCTACTCCGATGTTGTATCGACAAACGGTTTAATGAGTTAGAAACTAGACTCGTAGATATTTAATTCTATATGTGTATCATACCTTAATTCCAAGTATATTGGGAGAAAAGCCCAGCTATATTTGACCTAATGTTCAGCACATTATGAATGTAACTTGTGATGACCTTTGCCAACGTTTGTTCCACAACACGCTTGACTTCAAAACGTAACACACGACTATCATACGATGAAAATAACTCATAACATAGCATCCTTATCATGTTAAGCAACCTAGTCTCACCCCAAAAGTATATGTTATAACATTCCAAATTTGTCGACTTTTGACGAAACTTATTTTCTTCAATTCGTTTAGCGCCTAAGCTTTTCAACCCTCTTAGTACTTGTTATTCGTGATCTTAAATATTTATAACCTCCAAGGTAACATGATTAACTTACTTTATGTACTTTTAAAGTTGATCTCATTTCTGAGCAAACATCAATTAACTTACGACGTACTCTCACGTACGAAAATATGGGGTGTAACATCATTCCCCCCTTTGGAACATTCGTCCTCGAATGTTGACTGATGCGCTTATCAGTCTTATAACCTATAGCTCTTACAAATACTTTAATATTTTCCTTGCCATCTAGGCAACTGTTTTGTGAATAAATCCAAAGGCTATGGTATTCCCACCTTTAGGCCACTTTCTCATACCACAACATGTGGTCGGAATTCTTCCAATTTCGTTAATGTTGCTACCTTATGTCATGCAGCCTCTACGGCTTTGTCCTTGTTTTTGCGCCTATGAGACTCTTATATCCTTTTTCCTCCATCCTTTAGACAATCTCTAAGCCTCACCTTGTGAACATATACAAAACTATGACAAGCTGTCCCTCTAGACATCTATAGGTGTACTGAACTCCTTCGCTTGGTACTTTGTTGAACTTACGACTATTACTATATCTTGTTTCATAGCCTCGGTTATCTAAGCTTATGGCTTTACTACAACTATGTAGGTTATACTGTACCATAACACTTACTTCGATTCATTATTACCGAGGTCTGCTACCCAACTCCAGGTTACTCTCTCGTTGCTTATCCTATATGTATAAATCTAAGTCATTTAATGCTTCCTCATTACTGTTCATCTTAATAATGAAGTCCTAATCTCATCTCATACTTTGTAAATTTTATCCATCCATTGTTGATTCACCTTAAAGTTGATCCATAATCTACCACTGATAACTTGAAACCTCTTACGTAATACATTATCACTAGGGCTCACGTTGCATCGGGGAACATTTGAAGTGATTTGCTTTATCCAACTAAGGACAATACTATACTTCAATAACTATATTTCATAGCATCCCAACATGATTCATCTTATGGGGGTATTCTAATCATGTGCAATTCATGAAATCCCTTTTCTTTAAATCATTACTCAATCAAAGGCATAAACTTCATCCTCTTATCTATCACAATTACACCCTTATTCTACTACTAGGAAAGCATTCCATCTCTTCTAAATGCACTTAGTCTTAGACTCCTCCGAGTTCATTCAGGGTATACTAAGCTTTCTATAACTTACGAAAACTATCAAATATCGTGCTGGGCTTAATCTTGAGGCCTTACCTATTCTCGTCACCTTCCCACTCACATTTTCTTATCTATACTCCTATCTACCTATTACCTTGTCAGTCTACCATACTTTATCTTGCTACCTGCACATATCTATTTATACTACTCGCAACCTTCGTTTAACTTGCTAGCACCATAGATTTCCTTTCGTGCCTTCTCAGTTGTCTTTCAATGTAAGCAATTACTTTTCCTTGTCGTTTTGCCACTAGCTGCATGAATGCTTGGATTATCTTAGTGCCCACGAATACTGAAATTTCCTGTAACTCATATGATCTCAAATATCACCTATGAAAAAATATTTCTTGTTCATTAGCCACGATAGGTGCCACTTTCTTATGGAGTGTATACAATATTGCAGTGAGACTGTTGTTATAATATCATTTCCTCTTTAGGTCACTATGCTTAGGTTGAAACCTTCTTCCTTATTTCCTCGGCTAGTCTCTCATGGTAGTACTTAGGGGAGATCCTCTGACTCTTGTAAAGCTGCAAGCTTATTACACTATATACTCGAAGAAATTTTTGATGATCTCACTCGCTTATAATTATCCGTAGTTACTTACCTTCGCGTCCTTGTGCTCGTAGGGTTGCTTCTGTACTGAAATTTTGACTATCTCCCTCGTAGGGTTGCTTCTGTACTGAAATTTTGACTATCTCCCTAGTGGCACTTTATTTTATTTCTGTAACACTTATTAACTACCCCAACTCCTAGCTGAATATTTCTCAAGGATCACAATGTCATCATATCTGCGAGATTGAATTCTCTACGTTGGGTTTCACTACGTTTATCTTTTAGATCTATTAATTTATCTATATCCTCTTGTCTAGACATAACTAGGCTCTTCCTAAATCAACTACTAACCACTCGTTGGTCCATTCTCATGTCTATATTCTATGTAATCTCTCTTGGGTTATGTCCTTTGTCTTAACTTACCCCTCGCACTGGCTCCTTATGTGTAAAGTGTCCATTCACACTTATTTATCAATAACATCCTAGCCGGGAACTCTTACTTCCTCTCCCCGACATCGTGCTTGCATAATGTTCTGGATTCGTATCAAATCTGTAGGATCCGAATAAATACAATCTCATTCCTTTCACTTTTTAACCGCATTCGTCTTTTACCATTCCCTAATTACCTCATCATCTTAGGCGTCTTTTCACATCTTCACGAAATCTTACTCTCCTTGCGGTAACCCTTCTGTACCAGGGATAACTGAATTTCTTATGCACGAAGGTGACACCTAGTGTAACTGGCACACTTAGTACCTTAAGCTTAACTCTGCTCACAGTGCTTGTTTTAGGGAAGCGTCTTCCTAAATGAACTTTAAAGGTTATTCTTTTGTTGTCCATTCTATTATTGCCGGAATTCTATCTCTGAAATTCTCATGATGCCGACTATTATAAAATCCTTCGGTCGCTAATTCATGTTTAGTTTATCTTGTTAACTAGCACATACTGATTTCTATTACTCCAGGGGTCTAACTTTTCCTTCTAGTAATCACGTTGGAGTCACCAACTTATTTCTCAAAATGACGACATGACCTTTGGCATATACTCTTTTATTGTCTCTGTCCTATACTATTTTATTGTCTCAAGGCCTGTCACCTCTTGTCTTTTCCTTCACATGACTATAGACTGTGTCATCCTGTCATATTTTGATTTACCGTTATCAACCATTTATCACATCTTACTCATAATACTTCATTTACTCTCTTCTTATTCTCATGCTAATACTTCTGTCTATCACTTTATTCTGAAAACTTCAACAAATTATTATTTAACGTTTAGCTCCCCTTGCTTCACCTCACAGGCTCTTCGGGTAGCCTAACATTCTTTTTTTTCTAGGGGCCGGAGTCATACTAAGGTAAATATTTATCCCTTCTAGGATTCCACTCCCTATCTTCTAGTGTTCATATATTACTGTACTATTCTAGAGTGCACCATCTGGGTGTCTCAGAAGGAGACTATTACCACGTTTAAAATATCCTTCGGAAATGTCAGCTAACGTTAACAATCCATCAACCATTTTGGGTTACACTAACCCTAGCTAGATCCTGATATCCCATCCTTATCTTAAACTATATCTGTTAGATCCCATAGGGCATAACTGATATGGGTGTTGTCAAGTGTATATATCTTTGTTACTATTGAAAGTAACTCAGAATGCTTATATTTCTCTGCCTACATTTTAAATATTGATAATATTCACTAACTAGATACCTCGTATCCTTCTTCACATTGCTTCTTTTACTTGTTGAAACTTGTATCTATCTTGTGATTCTCTCGTTGCTTTTTACCATATGGGTGGATCGATATTCATGCCTTAGGGCTCCTTATCAAGAAGCTTACACGTCTTAGTACACACATGATCTGCTGAAGACTTTACATTTACTCATCATAAGCATGATGCAAAATTGAGTTCCTCTTACTCAACTGTTCCACAACCACATTCAATCTCTTACCAACTGTATTGTTGGATATAGGTATCGTTCTATTATGAATAAAATAGTATTTAGGAGTTTGAATTATGACAATTGAGCTCTACCACACGATCTAGAGTGACGGTTCTAAATGCCCTGTAGCCTCCTGCTTATAAGTGTGGTGCATAACACACCCATAAACAAGACTCTACTAGACACATCTTGTATACTCCCTAGGACAGAACTGCTCTGATACCAGTTTTGTCACGACCCAATCGGAGGGCCACGATGGGCACCCGGTGCCTTACTCAATCGAGTACCAACATAACGTATCTTTCATATCACACCATCATAGGTAAATGGGCCAGAAGGGCCATCATGAGATAACGAGAATAAAACATAAGGGAATACTAGACATAGGACAACCCAACATGATATAGAAACTTATACATGTGACATACGGGCCTATAAGTCCGACATGATCATTTGTATACTCAAAACATATGCCGGCAAGGCCATACAAGTATCCATATACATGACATACGTCTACAATTCTCTAAGAGTACATAAATATCATAAAGGTCATGACAAGGTCCCGCCATACCAATCAATACATGTCCAGATATACTGACCAAATAGGCAACTCCGAAACAAGTAGAGTGTACCCACACCTTCCGCTGATCTGATAGCCTACTAGGAGAACTGTCAACCTGTCTATCGGGACCTGCGGGCATGAAACGCAGTGTCCCCAGGAAAAATGGACTTCAGTACGAATAAAGTACCGAGTATGTATGGCAGGGTATAATAAATAAGAACAGTAATGTAAAGAGAGATAGAGGAGATAAAACTTGTAGCATCCGAGTACATCTGAGGGCTACTGACATGAAATGCATGATACACACACACACACACACACACACACACATATATATATATATATATATATATATATATATATTATACATAAACTTTTTAAAACATAAACTTTTAAAACATATGCCTCTGTGGGCATCATCATTATATCGTACCCGGCCTCGAAGAGGACTAGGTAAAAATGTATCCGGCTGTAAGGCCCCGTAAATTTTTTCCTAAAAACCCGAATTCCATAATGACAAAGTAGGCGTAGAGGTCCATTCTGTGGCCGCATAACCACTCTGCGGAACGCAAACTGGTCGCAGAGTGGGGCATATTTCTGGGGCATTTTTGATGCCCAATTTTGCGGCCATTATGTGACCGCATAACCGTTTCACGGGCCGCATCCTTGTCGCATATCCCGCCTTGGAATTTTTTTTGGAGGGAGGTTATGCGGTGCACTATGCGACTGCAGAACCGTTCTGCGGTACATTATGCGATCGCAGAATAGTTCTGCGGGCCGCATAGTGACCGTAGACCAGGTCAGTTTCTTTCTAGCTCTGGCACCCATTTTTGCGGTCATTTTGCGGATCGCATGATCACTCTGCGGTCGCATAAGTGACCGCAGAACCTGTTTCGGAGCTTCAGTTTTGGGGTTTTTAAAACCGACCCTATTCCGTTAAAACATACCCCATAGACTATTTTGATCATATTTTCTAATATTTTTAGAGTGAGAAAGAGGGTCATAGTGGGAGAAGTGATCTTCATCACATTTCTCTTCAATTCTCACTTAAATCTTGAAGATTATCAAGAGAGGCACCTAGGTCTTCTTCCTAAGATGTAAGATTCTATCACCCAAACTCTTAATTTCAAAATGTAAGTAGAATGGGCCATTAGTAAGGTAATTCATAGGGATGAGAGTTCTTACCTTGCATGCATGTGTTCCTATGGTATGTGGGAAAGTTGTGAGTTAAAGATAGAAAAGAATGGGGGGTGGGTTGGTGGAGTATTTCACAAAAAGGGCCTTAAAATATTGATGCACACCTAGTGTTTGATAATATGCTCAAATGAGCTAAAACCATGATCATCTTCCTAATTGTGGTTCAACTTGTTATATTTCTAAAATAGATTGAAGTTGCTAAGAATTTAGGATCATTTTAGAGTTTAAGAAGCTCAATTGAGGTATGTTGGCTAAACCCCCTTCTTCTTAGAATCGAATCCCACAGTATTCATGTAATTGGAGTAAGTCCTTGATCATTATTGAATTGGCTTTTCCTAATGTGGTTGTGTTGAAGGATGTTAGTTCAATGTTTATGCTAAATGCTTCATCATGTCATCTTGCCATTTGGGAATATGTTCAAAAATGTGGAATATGTGATAGGAATGTTAAGACTTCATGTCAAGACTAAAATAAAGGTTGTTATGCCAAATTGTATGAAAGGCCTCTATGTGCCTAAGATTTCCCAAATTGCTCATATGTGAATTAATTTCTTGAATGGGAAGCCCTATTGATGTTGATAATGATAATTATATTTGAAGGTGGAAAAGGGAACTGGAACTATGAAATACGGCCAAGTGCCAAGAATGACTTTGTAATAGTAATCACTAGTGCCAATGAACTGAATGTATATGAAAGAAGTTCGATGTCAGATGATTGACTGAAGAAGGTAATGTCTCAAATGAGATGGCCTAGCCAATCAGACCGAGATCGGACTCCGTGTAAGAACACGATGGTATTGTGGATGAAATTGTGGTAATGGCTCAAATAAGATGGCCTAGCCATTCGGGTCGTGATCGGACGCCATGCCGCACACATGGTGATATTGTGCTGGAAATTATAATGAAATTGTGAGAATGTCTCAAATGCTATGGCCTAGCTGATCGGGACGAGATCGGACTCCGTGTAAGAATACGGAGGTATTGTGAATTGTGGAATATTGGTGCTAAAGATCACTCAACCTAATAATATGGAAATTGACTTGAAAACGTATATGATCCTTAACTTGTTGTTTTAATATTATTTGAAGCCTTATTGAATTCTTGATTGTTCCTCTTGCATTATTATTCATTCTACTGAGTTGGTGTTTAGATTTACATACTAGTGTTATTCGACGGTACTAACGTCCCTTTTGCACCCAGCCGATTTTATGATATGAGTGGTCGCCAGAGTGCAGAGGCTTCTCCAGATGTCGTCACAGGTATATTGACTGTCCAAACTTATGATGTATATGCCCTTATTGATCCCGGTTCCACCTTGTCCTATGTTACCCCTTATGTTTCTATGGAATTTGGGATAGAACCGGAACAGCTTTCTGAGTCGTTCTCTGTATCTACTCCCGTTGGCGAGTCTATTGTGGTCACACAAGCTTATAGGGGTTCTGTTGTCACGGTATGTGGTCGGGACACCGTGGCCGATCTCATTGAATTGGGGATGGTTGATTTTGATCTAATTATGGGAATGGATTGGCTTTATTTATTTTGCTAAGCTCGACTGCCGAACTAGAACTGTGAGGTTTGAATTTCCTAATGAGCTAGTTGTTGAGTGGAAGGGGGATAATGTGTTACCAAAGGGTAGGTTTATTTCTTACCTTAAGGCCACAAAGATGATTAACAAAGGGTGTATCTATCATTTGGTCCGAGTTAAGGACACCGACGTTGAGGCGCCTACACTCGAGTTTGTGCCCGTTGTGAATGAATTTCCAGAGGTCTTTCCTGATGAACTCCCTGGGATTCCACCAAACAGGGAGATTGATTTTGGGATTGATGTGATGCCAGACACGCATCCTATATCTATTCCGCCCTGCAGAATGGCACCAGCAGAATTAAAGGAACTAAAGGAATAACTAAAGGATTTGTTAGAAAAGGGTTTCATCCGACCGAGTGTGTCACTATGGGGCACACCAGTTTGCTTTGTAAGGAAGAAAGATGGATCACTGAGGATGTGTATTGACTACCGGCAGCTCAACAAAGTCACAATCAAAAACAAATACCCACTACCAAGAATAGACGATTTGTTTGACCAGTTACAGGGTGCTAGATACTTCTCCAAAATTGATTTACGATCCGGGTATCACCAACTGAAGATCAGGGAGCAGGATATTCCGAAAACAGCTTTTAGGACCCGGTATAAGCATTTTGAATTTCTGGTGATGTCTTTTGGGCTAACAAATGCCCCATCGGCTTTCATGGATCTTATGAATCGGGTTTTCTAGCCTTTCCTCGACTCCTTTATGATAGTGTTCATTGACGATATTCTTGTGTATTCACGAGGTCGGGAGGACCATGCCGGTCATCTCAGAGCATTGTTGCAGACTCTTCATTAGCACCAATTGTATGCGAAGTTTTCAAAGTGTGAATTTTTGCTCGAATCTGTCACATTCTTGGGTCATGTTGTCTCTAGAGAAGGAATCAAGGTTGATCCTCAAAAAATTTCAGCAGTAAAGAATTGGCCTAGACCTACAACACCCACCGAGATTCGCAGTTTCTTGGGCTTAGCAGGATATTACAGGAAGTTTGTGGAAGGGTTCTCTATTGTTGCCTCTCCGTTGACTAAATTGACTCAGAAAGCAGTTAAGTTCCAATGGTCCGATGCTTGTGAAAGGAGCTTCCAAGAGTTGAAATCGAGATTGACTATAGTGCCGGTATTGACCTTGCCATAGGGTACATATGAATTTGTGGTATATTGTGATGCTTCAAGAATTGGGCTTGGGTGTGTGTTAATGTAAAACGGAAAGTTATAGCATATGCTTCTAGGCAACTCAACAATCATGAAAAGAATTATCCAACACATGACTTAGAACTTGCGACGGTGGATTTTGCATTAAAAATTTGGTATCACAATTTGTATGGGGTCCATGTGGATGTATTCACGGACCACAAGAGTCTTCAATATATTTTCAAACAAAAAGAGTTGAATCTGAGGCAAAGAAGATGGCTTGAGTTACTTAAGGATTACGACATCGATATTCTATATCACCCGGGGAAAGCCAATATTGTGGAGGATGCTCTTAGCCGGAAATCTATGGGTAGTTTAGCACACTTCGAGGTATATCAAAACCATTGGCCAAGGAAGTCCATCGATAGGCTAGTTTGGGAGTTCGTCTTGCGGACTCTAGTGAAGGAAGGGTAATTGTGCAAAATAGGGTCGAATCATTGCTTGTTGTGGAGGTCAAAGAGAAGCAATACAACGATCTATCTTTGGTTCAATTGAAGGAGGGGATTCAAAAACATACGACTAAGGTTTTTGCTCTTGGCATGGATCATGGTACACTAAGGTACCAAGGGCGTCTATGTGTTCCGAATATAGATGGTCTCCGGGAAAGAATCATGACCGAAGCTCACGCTTCTAGGTATTTCATGCATCCAGGTTTTACAAAGATGTATCACGACCTCAAGGAAGTCTATTGGTGGAATGAAATGAAAAGGAATGTGGCGGACTTTGTGGCAAGGTGTCCGAATTATCAGCAAGTGAAGGCCGAACATCAACGGCCTATTGGGTTTGCACAAAACATAGAAATTCCAATGTGGAAGTGGGAAATGATTAATATGGACTTTGTGGTAGGATTACCTTGCACTCTGCGCAAGTTTGACTCAATTTGGGTGATTGTGGACCGACTCACGAAATCAGCTCATTTCTTGCCAGTTAAATCTACCGACACAGTGGAACAGTATGCTCAGTTGTATATCAAGGAAATAGTCAGGCTATATGGCACTCCAGTTTCTATCATTTTCAATCGAGGGGCTCTTCACGACCAATTTTTGGAAGAAATTCCAGCAAGTTTTAGGTACTTAGGTAAATCTTAGTACAGCCTTCCATCCACAGACCGATGGGCAAACATAGTGGACTATTCAGACACTTAAGGACATGTTGCGTGCTTGTGTTCTTGATTTCAAGGGTAGCTGGGATGATCATTTGCCACTCATAGAGTTTGCTTATAACAACAACTTTCATGCTAGTATTCATATGGCACCATTGGAGGCATTATATGGTAGGAGATGTAGATCTCCCATTGGGTGGTTCGAGATTGGGGAAGCAGAGTTGATAGGGCCAGACCTTGTACATCAGGCTATGGAAAAAGTTAAGATCATAAAGGAGCGGTTAAAAACTACTCAGAGTCATCAAAATCCTATTGGATGTTCGTCGCAAAGACTTAGAGTTCAAAAAAGATGATTGGGTATTCTTGAAGGTTTCCCCCATAAAGGGTATTATGCGATTTGGGAAAAAGGGGAAATTGAGTCCGAGGTACGTCGGGCTGTACAAAATCATCCAGAGGATCGGTCAGGTGGCGTACAAGCTTGAGCTATCACCCGAGATGTCATTAGTGCATCTAGTATTCCATGTGTCTATGTTGAAGAAGGTAGTTAGAGATCCGTCAGCTATTGTGTCGGTTAAAACTATTGAGGTTAATGAAGAATTGTCATATAAAGAAATTCCGATTGCCACTCTTGATATACAAGTCAAGAAATTGCCTCCGTGAAAGTGTTATGGCGAAACCAGCAGGTTGAAGAGGCCACTTGGGAGGCCAAGGAAGAGATGAAGAAGAAGTATCCTTACTTATTTGAATAGCTGAGTAATCCTTTTTATGAACTTGTCGCCTACGAATTTTATATCACTTGTTCAGTTAATGTAAAGGTGTTCCTTTTGATTATATGTTGTTTACATGAGGTCACAGTTGGTGTTGTATGAGTTATGTTATGTTAATGGTTTATGAATATGTTTTAAGGATGTGTTTCTAGGGCTCTCTGACAGGTGGATAGGCCTAGTTACAAAGGAAACTCTGGTGACATTTTTGGAAATTTAGGGAGTAAGTTAAATTTGGGGTTGCTGGTGTAAGGTATAAAAACTGAGTTGCACAAGGTTCTAATAATGGACCCTGATCCTCATTCGAGGACAAATGATCTTAAGTGGGGGAGAATATAAGGCCCCGTAAAATTTTTCCTAAAAACCCGGATTTTGTGATGCCAAAGTAGGCGTAGAGGCCGCGGTTCAGACTTTTTGGATTGAACAGTGCGCTGGGGAGTTGAAGGAAAATGTTGGGCAGAAGTACACATTTCTACGGTCCATTCTGCGACCGCAGAACTACTCTGCGGACCGCAAATTGGTCTCAGAGTGGGGCAGATTTCTGGGGCATTTTTTATGCCCAATTTCACCGCTATTATGCGACCGCATAACCATTTTGCGGGCCGCATCCTTTTCGCATATTCCGCCTTGGGATTTTTTCGGAGGGAGGTTCTGCGGTGCACTATGCAACCGCAGAACCGTTCTGCGGTGCATTATGGGACTGCAGAACAGGTCTGTGGGCCGCATAGTGACCGCAGACTAGGTCAGTTTCTTTCCAACTCTGGCACCCATTTTCGCAGTCATTTCGCGGACGGCATAATCTCTCTGCGGTCGCATATGCGATCGTAGAACCTGTTCCAGAGCTTCAATTTTGGGGTTTTAAAACCCGACCCTATTCCATTAAAACACATCCCATATACCATTTTGATCATATTTTCTAATATTTTTAGAGTGAGAAAGAGGGTCCTAGAGGGAGAAGTGATCTTCATCACATTTCTCTTCAATTCTCACTTAAATCTTGAAGATTATCAAGAGAGGCACCTAGGTCTTCTTCCTAAGAGGTAAGATTCTATCATCCAAACTCTTAATTTTAAAATGTAACTAGAATGGGCTATTAGTAAGGTAATTCATGGGGATGAGAGTTATTACCTTGCATGCATGTCTTCCTATGGTATGTGGAAAGGTTGTGAGTTAAAGATAGAAAAGAATGTGGTGTGGGTTGGTGGAGTCTTTCACAAAAAGGGCCTTAAAACATTGATGCACACCTAATGTTTGATAATATGCTCAAATGAGCTAAAACTATGATCATCTTCCTAATTGTGGTTCAACTTGTTATATTTCTAAAATAAATTGAAGTTGCTAAGAATTCCGGATCATTTTAGAGTTTAAGAAGCTCAATTGAGGTATGTTGGCTAAACCCCCTTCTTCTTAGAATCGAATCCCACGGTATTCATGTAATTGGAGTAAGTCCTTGATCATTATTGAATTGGCTTTTCCTAATGTGGTTGTGTTGAAGGATGTTTGTTCAATGTTTATGATAAATGCTTCATCATATCATCTTGCCATTTGAGAATATGTTCAAAAATGTGGAATTTGTGATACGAATGTTAAGACTTCATGTCAAGACCGAAATAAAGGTTGTTATGCCAAATTGTATGAAAGGCCTCTATGTGCCTAAGATTTCCCAAATTGCTCATATGTGAATTAATGTCTTGAATGGGAAGCCCTATTGATGTTTATAATGATAATGATATTTGAATGTGGAAAAGGGAACTGAAACTATGAAATACGGCCAAGTGCCAAGAATGACTTTGTAATCGTAATCACTATTGCCAATGAACTGAAGGTAAATGAAAGAAGTTCGATGTCAGATGATTGACTAAAGAAGGTAATGTCTCAAATGAGATGGCCTAGCCGATCGGACCGAGATCGTACTTCGTGTAAGAACACGGTGGTATTATGGATAAAATTGTGGTAATGTCTCAAATAAGATGGCCTAGCCGATTGGGCCGTGATCGGACGCCATGCCGCACACATGGTGGTACTGTGCTGGAAATTATAATGAAATTGTAATAATGTCTCAAATGATATGGCCTAGCCGATCGGGCCGAGATCGGACTCCGTGTAAGAATACAGAGGTATTGTGAATTATGGAATATTGGTGCTAAAGATCACCCAACCTAATAATAATAATGAAATTGACTTGAAAACATATATGATCCTTAACTTGTTATTTTAATATTATTTGAAGCCTTATTGAATTCTTGATTGTTCCTCTTGCATTATTGTTCATTCTACTGAGTTGGTGTTTAGCTTTACATACTAGTGCTATTCGACGGTACTAAAGTCCCTTTTGCCGGGGGCGCTGCATCTTTAAATGGATACAGGTGGTTACATAGCAGACAGTATTGATCACAGATAGTGCTGCATCCTCTTCTCAGCGGACTCGGTGAGCCCCATTTCATTTTGGGGTCATGTATTGTACCTTTCGTTTATATTGTGGTCACTTTTGAGGTATAGCCGGGGTCTTGTTGTCGGCACCATCTTGACTCTCTTTTGTATCTTTAGAGGCTCTGTAGATGCAATGTGGGTTGTTTATGGGTGTTGGGAATGTTAAACAACTATATGTTGTGTTTGATCACTTGTTCCACTCAGACTATAAGAATCTGTGTATTTTGAGACTAAAAGGATGAATAGCTAATGAAACGGTTTTGTGTCGTATGTATGAACTCCCTTCCGTCTAATAAATGAAATCACGTCTTTTCTTGATCATGGGTGAGTTGGGTAGAAAGTATCTAACAGGCTTGCTCGGCCGGGTTCACTCGGTTGAGCACCGGTCGCGCCTCCCGAAGTTGGGGCATGACACCGGTCATCATAAGGCTCGGTAGAATCGTACCCGGCCACGTGGAGCTCGGTAAAACAAAACTGATTAGTGGATGCATAATAGGTGTCGTACCTGGCCGACTATAGCGCGACTCGGTAGAGTAAAATAGATACATATATATATGATGCATGCTGGACTCATTGGAATCACGTTCAATACCTTTCTGAGTGACATCAGGTCGTTGCACCTTCGATTAACGCTATGTACATCATACCATCAATATGAACCTCAATAGGATTCAAGAATTATACATACATGCTTAGAATAACTTTATAAGGAAAGAACAACATAGACAACCTTAGTTGCTAGGAGTAGATCCATTATGAAATAGCGTCTCATTTATGTTCGTTTCACTTTAGATCATGCCAAAAGAAATAAGAAAGTGCCTTAACATATCTTAACCCCGTTGAGTCCTTAATACCTATCAAGCAAATCTTCAAACAACTCCACTCAATCTACCATAGCATAAGGACATTCAAAATTAGTGCTAAGTAAAGGCTAAGTCTGTAACTTAAGCTAGTAGCTTGTTTGCGTAAATTTGGGCAGCATCTCTCCTATAACAAGGGCCTCCTCCAATACCATATATCAATAACAACAACTAAAGTAATACAATAAGAACAAAATCAACAATAGGGTACAAAATATTTCATTAACAAATCATCAATATATCACAACGAGCGGCAAGCTTGGATTGAATCCCTTTAGCGCCCTTCAACCCCATTATCATACATTAGTTAACTTAAAAACATGTCCAGCATGATACCATGTAAAATTAGAAGACTCCCAACCTCCTATTAATCACCTACACTCAAACAACCCAACAATCCAACAACAATAACAAGTACAACTTTCCATTGTTATATTGTTCTTTATCTTCTTATTCACAATACCAATAGCAAGTTTGATATGTAGACAATATATTCATGAAAATAACAGCATAAACAAGTCATTTTCCAAGGTTTCCAACCATTTAAAGTTCATGGAAACAACCTTCCCAAAATAGTCCATTAAGAACAATAACATCTCAAACTATTTCGAGTCTTCTCTTGTAGTATCTTGCTCAAATAATGCAACCAACATACAAACAACCTCAAGAACAAGTAATAGAGTATTATACATACCTAAAAAATCAGCAACCACTTGAAGTTTCAGCCAAACATAGCCCACAAATATCCTCAATGACAACACAACCTCAAAGAGGTGTTGTTCTTCACTAGAACTAACTTTTGATGTTGAAATATGGTATAATCACTTTGGAATCACTTCAAACCCTTATGGTATCTGTTTAGGAGGGTAAGGAGAAGTTTGTAGACGAAGTTGAGTTGAAAATGAGCAAAGAAATAGGCGTCCAAATCATTTATAAAGTGAAGTAGGTCGACCACCGCCTAAGTGGGTCCCATTGGGAGCTGTTTGCGCGGTCTCGCAAAAATTTGAATATCTATCTACTTCGATGTCGTATCGACGAACGGTTTAATGCGTTAAAAACTATACTCATAGATCTTCAATTCAGTATGTGGATCATTACTTAATTGTAAGTATATTGGGATAAAAGCTCATCTACATTTGACCTAATATTCAGCACATTATGAATGTAACTTGTGATGACCTTTGCCAACTTTTGTTCCACAACTCGCTTGACTTCAAAACGTAACACATGACTATCATACGACTAAAATAACTCATAACATAACCTCCTTGTCATGTTAAGCACCCTAGTCTCACCCCAAAAGTACATGTTATAATATTCCAAATTTGTCGACTTTCGACGAAACTTATTTTCTTCAATTCGCTTAGCGTCTAAGCTTTCCAACCCTATTGGTACTTGTTATTCATGATCTTAAATATTTGTAACCTCCAAGGTAACATGATTAACTTACTTTATGTTCTTTTAAAGACGATCTCATTTCTGAGCTTACATCAATTAACTTACGGCGTACTCTCACGTACGAAAACATGGGGTATAATAGCCCCAACATTGCCGTTAGGCAAGCCAACAATTAATGCAGAAGTGTAGTATAAATGCTCACCAAAATATCTCCCCAGTAGTTGCGCCCACGCGCCTGTGTGACCATCAAATGTACTTGTCTCAGTACCTGCACAATTAGTACCAAAGTATAATATAAGTACGTAAATCAACGCGTACCTAGTAAGTATCTAGTCTAACCTCAAAGAAATAGCGGTGATGGGTCGACATCAAATGTACTAGTATTCCAATAATTAAAGTACGATAAAAGTAGACAGGTATGAGGCATAGCAAATAAAATCAACGAAAACAAATATATGTGTATAACACGATCCTCAACAGAAGAATAAACACAAAATCCTCAAATAAAGAATATTACCTCGAATGAAATATATATGACAAGTGCTAGGTGTAAACATCAAAAAGTCTGAGTCAAGATACTCATATATGCACTGACTCCCTATCGCAATACTACACACGATTCTGTCGAGGCGAACAACCCGATCCCATAAGAGTGATTGTACAATATCCTATCGTGATCGTACCACCTGCTCCCATAATACCGCGGAGGTCATACAGCCCAATCTATAGATGCATCTCATAATACTGTCGAGGTCGTACAACCCGATCTGTAGAGATATTTTATAATACTGTCGAGATCGTATGGCCCGGTCCATAAAAATAGTCCTAAGGTGTTCAGCCCGATCCCATAAGAATAATAAAATTTTTGACGGGTCATCAGCCCAACTAGTGAATATATGTGCGAGTTATGAAATCAAAACAAAATCGGACAATAAAGTACAACGCGAGAGTAATTCGTAAGAGATAGTATAATTTTCGTGGCTAATATAGTAGTCGCCAAATTTCTAAAATAGTAAGGCTCGATACTTTATGAAAGTTTAATCTCAGGTCAAGCCTACGCGAACGCGAGCCTAACTCTGTATTCTACAAGTCTTAGAAATTTCTCCTCTGTGATTGCGAATGACCTCACGCGATCGTAGTGAGCACCCCTCCAATCTAGGCCATCTCCACACAACACTTCGCGATTGTGAGACCTTCTTCGTGATCGCGATGCATATTAGTGACACCAAAAACTAGCAACTGCAAATCAAAGTGAAATAGTCTGAAACCATCCTGAAACGCACCTGAGGACCCCGTCCAATCATATCAACAAGTCCCCATACCTTATCCAAACTTATCCAAGGGCTTGAAACGCCACAAATAACATCAAAACCAAGGATCGACGATCAAAATCCTTCTCTTAACTTTCAAACCTTCAAACTTCGCTTAACGCGCCCGGAATCATACTTAGCTATTCCGGATTACGACCAAACTTCACACACAAGTTCCAGACAACTAATTAGACTTATCCAAGGTCTCGGAACACCACCCGGAGTCCGATAACATCAAAGTCTACTCCAAGTCAAACTTGGCTAATTCAAAAACCTTCAAAATGCAAACTTCTGACAATAAGTGCCGAATCGCTCCCACACTACCCGATACTCAACCCGAATATATACCCAAGTCTAAAATTACCTTAGGAACCTTCAAATCCTGATTCCGAGGTCATTTACTCTAAAGTCAAATCTTGGTCAACTCTTCCAACTTAAAGCTTCCGAATTGAGAATTATTCTTCCAAATCAACTATGAACCTCTCGAAAATCGAAACCAACCACATATGTGAGTCATAATGCCTAATGCGAGGTCTCAAACCGTTGAACGACATGCTAAAACTCAAAACGACCGATCAGGTCATTACATTATTGAGGTACACTTGTCCGCATTCTTCGGTATATAAAATCATCTTTAGGCAAATGATTATTGTTTGAGGATTGAGGCGATGAGCAGATCGTTGGATACTCAGATGTTCATTGGGTAGGATCGCCTTCTGATAGACGTTCTATGTTTGGATATTGTGCTTTAGTAGGAGATAATTTGGTGTCTTAGAAGACCAAGAAACAAAATGTGGTTGTTCGGTCTAATGTAGAAGCAGAATATCGAGCAATGGCTACATGTGAGCAAGTTTGGATCAAAAGTTGCTCAAGGAGTTAAAATTTGGTGAGATCAACTATACGGAACTTGTGTGTGATAATCAAGCTACCTTTTACTCCATCCGTTCCAGTTTATGTGAACCTATTTTCTTTCTGGTCTGTTCCAAAAAGAATGACCATTTTCTAAATTTAGAAATAATTTAGTTTAAACTTACAATTCTACCCTTAATGAGAAGCTTTTATAACCACACAAATACTATGGGCCCCTTTTTAATTTATTTACGATCATAAATTTTAAAAGTTTTCATTTTATCTTAAACTCCATACTCAGTCAAATAGATTCACGTAAATTAAAACGGAGAAAGTATATTGTTTGAACTAAACATATTGAGATTACTATTTTGCGAGAGAGGAGATATTGCTACCATATTTGTAAAGTATGAATGATGAGCTTGCACATGTTTTCACCAACTATTCTTGTATTAGTTACATGTGGCGTTCTGTAGAAATATAGTAGTTGTCTTTAGACGGTCTCACTTCCCAGTGCTCGTGGAGAGTTGAGGTAGAAAGCATCACTAGGATATGCAATTACAGAAAGTTCAGTCAGTTGACAAGAAAGCATGTGTATAGCCGTATTCATATGGAAAGCGCATCCGCTCTATCCCTTCCTCCTATTCCTCAACAGAGATGAATACCATAATCGGTAAGCCATTTTGAATTTCACTCACTTTTTTCTATTTATTCTATTCGACTTTGGTTGTCTCATAATTCCTTATTGTTGGAAGTCCGACGAAGCCTTTGGCATGGTGGGAAGATAGTGATATAGTTGGTGGAAGAGATGAAGTTGCTGGCGGGACTTGGCTGGCTTGTACTCGCTCCGGAAGAGTGGCTTTCCTTACTAATGTTCGAGAAATCAAATCAAATTCAGACGCCAAGAGTAGAGGAGACCTTCCTGTTCGATTCTTAAAGGTGCTTTCTCAGCAATACCAAGCACTCCACCTGTTTGTTTAATTGACTGGAGCTTTCTTAGGACTTGTGGGGAACAAATCCCCGTTACAAGTGTATACAAAAGTGGGGAATCTTATAAATCTGCTGGGAGCTTTCAAATCCCTCTGTCCGTTTTAGGTGTTTCTTAACTCTTGGAATATAGCCTAAGCACGTTTCTGGTTATGCATCCTTTTGTTTCTAATTAGTGAATTCACTGTTGATATTGCCCTTGCCTTAGTACTTTCCAGATTCTAATGAAATTTTCTGAACTTGGTAAAACTACAGCCTCTTAGGTACTTCCGGTGTGAAATATATTTTTGTGGGTTTGTAATTACAGAGTGATAAGAGCCCACATGATTTTTCGGAGCAACTTTTGAGAGAAGCTGGTCAATATAATGGGTTTAATTTGATAGTAGCTGATCTTTGTTCGATGACAATGGTTTATATAACCAACCGACCAAAAGACAGCGGTATGTCCGTGACTGAGGTTTCAGCTGGTATTCATGTTTTATCAAATGCAGCACTTGATACTCCCTGGCCTAAGGTAACAAATTGCTCTGCTTCATCATGGTCTTCTTCTTGATGATTTTGTTAGATTATTGACGCTTAAACCTGCACTGCAAGGCTGTGCTTATGGATATACCTTCCGTGGTCTCAAAGCTTTTATGTAGCACTCAAAAAGGCACATGTCTTGAAAGAAAATTTAGGCCAACAAAGAAAACAAGTTGAATTGATGATGGGGTCATTTAAGAACATAGGCTGACGGAGTTAAGTCGTATTGAGGGAATCGTTTTGTCTCAATCAATCAAGAATGCCTCAACCGGATAAATTCACTTATTTCACATCGTATCTAGCGCAGATCGTATCCAGCCCACTTGAACAATTTGAAATAATCTCATTGATTTCTATGAAACTAGGAAACTTATATTTCTCATTCACAGATCCATCTTTGTTTATGCCTAACTCCCAGTTTGGTCCTACTTTTGGTTTATTTCTTACTCTTGGCAATCTTTGGTAGAGCTTATTTATGATGTCGTGCTGAACCCGGTAAACAAACAAATAGGTGGTCTAAAATCATTTAATGCTGATTATAACAAATCTAATGCTGCTGATGACTATTTTCTGTTTATCAGTTGAGCTCCAAGACTCCGAGGACATTATCAGTTAGGCTTGACATGATTTACAAAAAGATACCGATAATTATTTTGGAGGAGAGTAAATACCCTAGATTAACAATATCTATTCATTCTACAGTTTCTGGCCTATACTAATTCCACTCTCTCGCTTTTGGGTATCGTCAATATAACAATTAAAGATGCAATACAATGGTCTATAGCAACTTTCTGGGCAAGTGTTTTAGTGTTTTCATAGTGGGGAGAGGTGACCAGTTTGTGAGGCAGTTAGATTGTGTTAAATCAAACATAACTAGTCAAAGTAAAATATTCTTCTGGAGGTAGAAAGAATATGCAATGTTCCTGAAATTAAATGTTTGGTTTATGCTGTCGATCATTGAGATATACAGGTCTACCTCACATAGATGGAAAAGAGATTGACGAAAAAAGGATTAGGCCATGGATATCACAAATTTATTTTAGCTACATGCAATTCTGGTAAAAGGAGATTCACTACCTAGATTAAGGGACAACTTTTATCAATTTATGATTAAGAAACTCACCTTGAGATCGTGATAAATAGTTTTAGGAGCTCCTCTATGGTGTGACAAAACTTGATAAATCTTAAACAGAATCAACTAAGAAGTTCTAAGAGCAATAAATCAGTTCAGAAAGTGACAAGTGCTGCAATTTCACGTATCTACGTGAACATAGTCACAACATTTCATATGGAAAATGTTTTTCGTCGTCGCATACTTAATGCTCTCTTAAACTTCCTTTCTTTGATAACATAGACCGTTAATCTAGGAGGAAAAATAGTGCAGAAAAATTTGGTAAAAGAGTTTATATCTATAACTGCTCTACAGATGGCTGTTTAGACCCATTAATACTATGTCAATCTCTCATCCCAAGACCAAAAGGGGGTTATGGAAAAAGAAGTGAAAACAAAGATCCGTACCCCTAGCTTTATTGAAGCCCTTCAACTTAAATGTAAAATCTTACCTTTCTTAACATGTTGTTGATTGGAACTGGTCTTACTTCTGATGTGGGAGAATTTGAACACTCTGCATTCTCATTGTTTTTCTAACTTGCAAGTTGCAACTCAGAGTTTAAGTCATAATACTGAGAGCGTTTATCCTAATGCTTTAGGCTTCTATCAGTTGCTGTCAAGTGCTTTTGCTTGTTGTCAAAGCACTTGACAACAAGCAAATGATTATTAAGAGTGCCGTCGGAGTTGGATTCTCTTTTATGTTGCTGCTTTCATTCTTTTTTCTTTTCCAGTGGTTCAGTGAGTGATAGTTGCCTAAGATTGTTAAAAGTGCCTTTGCCTCCATATTCTAAATTTCAAATTTGCAGTCTCAACGGCTGGAGTGCAGTTTCAAGCAATTATTAGATGAATATGGTGAAGCTGAAATTCCAATAGGACGGGCAGCTGAAAGAATAATGAGAGACGTGTCTAAAGAAGACAGCAACCTGCCAGGCATCTACCCTCCTGATGCCATATTCGTTGATACTAAAACCTCTATGGTATTGTGTTTACACCCCTCTTGTTTTCAGCTTAAGGAAGTGCACATGTATTTGCCTGTTTCATTTTGATTAATTTTGCTTTCTAACGGCCGGTGCATAGGGGCGTTATGGCACAAGAAGCACTTCTTCTCTGGCAGTGAGGAGTTCCGGTGAGGTAACATTTTATGAACTGTCTCTTGAGAAGGATGTATGGAAGGAGCAGCAGATGACCTTTATGATTGAGAAAATGATAGAAGGTGTTGATTCTGTATCCTAAGAAGTTCTTCAAACATGAACTACCAAGATCCAAACAAGACAATGTTTGTGATCTTTCCCATGGATAAAGCGGCAGAGTTATCTTCCTCTGTCTTAAATCTGCATAATCAAGTAATACTTCAGTTATCCTACCGTTGAGTAATCATTCGTGTCTCTTACTCCAGGACCTCCTTGCACAGTCTGCTACGGAAGATGAGGCGGTTCTGCCTATTAAGAGCATCATATTAAGTGTATATTTAAATCTTAGTCAATGGTATTTGTCATCTGCAGTCTAGGCAAACAACTGTATTATTGACGCATTTACTAGTATGTTAGATGAACAGTGAAGTGCTTCATTTTGCTACTATCACGGTTCCTCAATTATATTGATTCTGTGATGGTAAATATATGTGAGCTACGTTATAGTTTATATTCAGGTGAAAATGCAGCAATTGTTTGGGTGTCGATTTTAGACATAATAATCATCTTAAAAGAGCAACATAGACGTATTACTTATTTATTTGCATTTTTCCCGCAGAAGGAAAAGACTTAGGTAGTCCCTTGTGTATGCCTATAGGAGTAATTTTTATTCCTTATCTATACTAGTGAGTAGTGAATATAAAATATCTCTTATCTTTGTAAAAGAGGACAACTTTGATCTAACCCTTAACGTGGTTTATAAAACTGACGCTAAAGGAAACAAAGGTTACGTCAACTATTAAGCTAAATGTAAAGAAGACAGAAAACATTACTGATACGCGGGAGCAGGGAAAATCCTTAATATCGTCGTTCTTCCAATTTCCTCTAATGTGCAGAATTTTTGCTTTAATTTTTCTTTCTGGTTGTTGCTTTTTATCATAGGTTGATTTTGGGTCCTTTAATTTTTTATTTTATTTCCAAATAGGAAAACTAATTTATTTTAAAAATTAATGCATGTTTTTCTATTTTGTGTTAGGTTAGAAGAGAAGTAGAAGAGGAAAAGTAAAGGTTGGATGTTGTTTGAATTACTTTTGCTGTTGTTTTGGGATGATGTTCAAGTTACTGTTGATGCTATTTTTCTTTTCGGAACTGTGTAGAATATGTAATTGCTGAAATTGTTGAAGACTTGTTTGATGAAACTGAATGTTGTTGAAGACTTTT
Organism: Nicotiana tabacum; assembly: GCF_000715075.1. NCBI lineage: Eukaryota > Viridiplantae > Streptophyta > Magnoliopsida > Solanales > Solanaceae > Nicotiana > Nicotiana tabacum. The sequence continues at coordinate 40,278,056 of NC_134092.1, forward strand.
TGCAAAATTATTTCTGGTTGGATACTTCTTGTTAAATGTTTTTATACTTTTCAAATATTTGAATAGGATATACTAACATTTTTAACTTTAAAAATGATTTGAGTTGACTACGGTCAATTTTTTTTATAAACGACCCCGTATCAGTATTTTGACGATCCCGGTGAGTCCATATCATGATTTTAGACTTGGACGTATGTCCGAAATTGAATTCGGAAGTCCCTAACTTGATTTGAAGTAATTTGTTGAAAACTAGTAATTTGAAGGTTTAAAGATTTTCGAAATTTGACCGTAAGTTGACTTTATTATTACCGAGTTCGGATTTTAGTTCCGGAACTTGGTATAGATCCATTTTACTATTTAAAATTTATCTGTAAAATTTGGTGCAAAAAACAGAGTGGATCTGATAGGATTCGGACGCTCGGTTGTGAATTTGAAGGTTCTTGAGTGGATCTGATAGGATCCATTTCATGCATTTTGATGTTCGGTTCGCAGTTCTAAGTGTTATTTTGGTATTTTGGTCGCGCGAGCAAGTTCTTATTATGTTATTACATTTGTGTGCATGTTTGGTTTGGAGCCCAAGGAGCTCGGGTGAATTTCGGATAGGCTACGGACCATTTGAACTAAGAAAAATCTGGTTTTTTGAGTGTTGGTGTTTGTGGCCTTGTGCTTCGCGACCGCGAAGGTACTCTTGCGATCACGAAGAGGAAACTGGGACATGGGAGGATGTTCTTCTACGCGAACACAGAGAACCGGTCGCGAACGCGAAATAGTGGAGGGATTACCCTTCGCGAACGCGATCGTTCACAAGCGGACGCGATGGGATAAGGGAGATTCTGGGGAGGCAGGGGTTACTCTACGCGTTCGCGAAGCCCAAGTGGGTGAGGCCATCGCGAACGCGAAGAGTTTCCCGTGAACGCGAAGGCCATTTAGGCCACAATGCTTCGCGATCGCGTCAGGTGTCTCGCGAACGTGATGAACACCTGGCGCCAGTGATTTAAAACAGTCCAAAGTCGGGATTTATCCCATTTTCAAGTTTGAGCTTGGCCTAGAGGCGATTTTGAAGAGGTTTTTCATCCCAACTTCATAGGTTAGTAGATTTTAACTTGTTTCCTTACATTTCCATAAACACCCATTGATTTTAACCTTTAATCTATGCCTTTTCATTTGGAAATTAGGGATTTAGGTAGAAAATGAGGATTTTGAGAAATTGCGATTTAGACCTCAAATTAAGGTCGGATTTCGAAACTAATCACATAATCGGGCTCGGGGATAAATGAGTAATTGAGTTTTAGTCCGAATCTTGGGTTTTGACCAAACAAGCCCAGGGTTGACTTTTATTAACTTTTTTCAAAATCATTAAAGATTGAATCTTTTCCACTCGTGGGTAGTTTCTAATGCTTATTTGGAATTATTTGAACTATATTTGGTTAGATTTGATTGGTTTGGAAGTTAATTCTAGAGGAAAAGCCGCAGTTGAGCATTGATTTGGTTGCGGAGTGAGGTAAGTGTCGTGGTTAATCTTGACTTGAGGGATTAGGACTTGTTGGTCTGTTTGCTACGTGTTTTATATTTGGGGACAATGTATATGTGAGGTGACAGGTACTTATACGTTGTCATTGGGTTAAAGCATGCGGGTGGAACTTGTTTCTTTGCATTATATTATTTTGTTAATTATGTTATCCATGCTTAGGTTAGATTATTCTTCTTTAATTATTCGTTTAGTATTTATTGCTTATTTTAAAAGATGTTGAATATTCTAAAAGTTGAAGTTTGATATCACGACATCATATTTGAAGATAAATTATTCCCCGCATTGTTTATTATTCGGATTTATAGTATTACATGGTGAGGACGAGAGTAAAAGCACGAAGGGTGATGTCGTTCCATTTCATTCATATTATTACATGATGAGGACGAAAATAAAAGTACGAAGGATGATGTCGTGCCATTATATTCATGATATTGCATGGTGAGGACGAGAGTAAAAGCACGAAGGGTGATGCCGTGCCATTTTCATATCACTGATTTATTTGATTTCTAGTTTCGGTGGTTTACTTGGTTATATTGTTGCTTAATTCGAAAGATGTCATTTCGTGATTTCGTACTTACCGTGTTTATGATATTTTTCCCTTTTCGCATATCCCCTCCAAATTAGAATTTATCATGTTATTTTTATTTTGCTGCTTTATATATACTTGTACAGGTTTATTTACGTAGGTATTTTGTCATAGCCTCGTCACTACCTCGTCGAGGTTAGGCTCAACACTTACGGAGTACATTAGGTCGGTTGTACTCACACTACACTTCTGCACTTCTTGTGCAAATACTGGTATTGGTCCCAGCACTGCTTGAGGTGCATCGGCTCGGATCATTTTCATACGGAGATTCGATGTAGATCTGCTGGTATTCGCAGACCTTGAAGTCCCCTTCCATTTTCCACTTTTACTGTTTATCTCTTTCGAACATTTGTATTTATTTCAGACAATGTTTGTAGACTTCTAGTTGCTCGTGTACTCGTGACTCTGAATTTCTAGGAGTAGTTAGTATTACGTGATTTATATTCGCATTGTTTTAGATTTGGTATTTATTTCTCGTTGATTATTATTATTTTGTTTTCAACTGGTAAAATTTGTTAATTACCTATTTCAGGTCGTCTTGTCTAACATGTGGATGTTAGGTGCCTTTACGACCTCGGGGTTGGGATTTCGGGTAGTGACAAGTTGGTATCAGAGCACTAGTTTGCTTAGATCTCACGAGTCATGAGCAAGCTTAGAAGAGTCTGGAGATCGGTACTGAGACGTCTGTACTTATCTTATAGAGGTTATGGAGTTTTAGGAAAATTTCACTTTTTTCTTTCCATATCGTGCGATCTTATTCTATCATTGATGTTTGAATTATTCCATTCTTGTTATCTCATAAATGGTGAGAACACGCACATCATCTACAGCCGAATAGGAGCCGGAGCCCCCTGTTGCAGCCACTAGCAGGGGTAAAGGCCGAGATCGTGCTAGAGGCAGAGGTAGAGCTCAGCCTAGAGTCGAGCAGCAACACCTACAGTGGAGCCTTATATTGATCATGAGGAGGATATCCCAGCTCAGACTGCACTAGTCGGACCCGCTAAGGTTCCAGAGGGATTTATAGATACTCTCGTGCTTCAGGATGCTCTATTTCGTTTAGTGGGCCTTATGGAGAGTGTGGACCAAACCGGTGCATTTCTGGTGGCACTAGCCGTCTCTTAGGCTGGGAGAGGAGCACAGACTCCTGCTACTCACACTCCGGAGTAGATGGCTCCCATATTTCAGACCCTAGTAGTCCAGCCAGTTAGGGTAGTTTAACTAGTTATTGCTGCACAGACCGGGAAGAGGCCCGCAATGTCTTTTGAGGGATTGATGAGATTGGATAAGTTCACAAAGACCTTCCCTATTCACTTTAGTGGTGCACCTTCTGAGGATCCACATGATTACTTGGACTGTTGCCACAAGGTGTTGCGCAACATGGGTATTGTTGAGACCAATGGGGTCGATTTTGCAGTGTTCCAGATGACCGGTTCTACCAAGAAATGATGGCGGGATTATGTGCTGACCAGACCAGCTGGTTCACCTTCACTTACCTGGGATCAGTTTTCGCAGCTATTTATGGAGAATTTTATTCCTTTCACTCTGAGAGAGGAGTACCACAACCAATTTGAGCGCCCACAGCAGGGTAGTATGATTGTTACCAGTATGAAACCCGATTTGTGGACCTAGCTTGCCATGTAGTTATCTCGCTCCCTACTGAGAGGGAGAAAGTGAGGTGGTTCATTGATGGACTTACTTTCAGTATCAGGCTACAAATGGCCAAGGAGACTAGAGATAATATTTCTATTTCAGAGGGCCGTAGAGATTTCTAGACTGATCGAGGTAGTTCGTGGTCAGGAGATGAGAGCGGTATCTGATAAGAGGCCTCGTCATTTCGGAGGTTTCAGCGGTGCCTCATCTGGAGGCAGGGGTACTTTTGGTAGAGGCCATCATCCCAGGCTGTTTCAGTCAATGCTTCAAGCATCCCACGGTGCTTTGGGTAGTCGTGGTCTCATCTTGAGCAGCTAGCCTATAGTGCACCATCAACTCCTATTAGTGCACCTCTGGTCCGGAGCTATCAAGGTAGTTATCCAGGTCGACAGGGCCAGTTCCAGGGTCAGCAGTCATAACAGCCGAGGGCTTGTTATACTTGTGGAGATCCGAGGCACCTTTCTAGATTTTGCCATAGGTCACAGGGCGGCAAGCCACAACAGAGTTCTCGTGCCATGATTCTAGCACCGATTTCTTCATCGCCCGCTCAGCCAGCTAGGGGCGGGGGTCAGGCTGCCAGAGGTGGAGGTCAGGCCATTAGAGGTGGAGGTCAGCTAGCTAAAGGCCGTCCGAGAGGCGGAGGTCAGAGTGGTAGGGTCCAACCCCATTTTTATGCATTTCAAGCTAGGCCTGAGGCCGAGTCATCTGACGCCGTCATCACAAGTATTGCTCCAATTTGCCATAGAGATGCTTCAGTTTTATTTGATCTGGGATTTACTTATTCCTACATGTCATCCTATTTTGCTTCACATCTGGTTATGCCTCGTGATTCTTTGAGTGCTCATGTATATGTCTTCACGCCTGTGGGAGATTCTATTATTGTAGATCGTGTTTATCGTTTGTGCGTAGTTTCTATCGAGAGCCTCCTACTTCTTGATATGGTGGATTTGATGTTATTTTGGGCATGGATTAGTTGTCATCTTATCACGTTATATTGGATTGTCACGCTAAGACAATAACCTTAGCCATGCCGGGGTTTCCCTGATTAGACTAGAAGGGGACTCCTGGCCATTCTACCAGCAGGGTTATTTCTTATGTGAAGGCTTGGCGTATGGTCGAGAAGGGATGTCTAGCATATTTAGCCTATATTCGTGATTTTAGTGCGGAGGTTCCTTCCATCGATTCAGTACCAGTTTTGTTTGAGTTTCCAGAGGTGTTTCCTACAGATCTGTCGGGGATGCTACCAGACAGAGATATCGACTTCTGTAATGACTTGGCTCCGGGCACCCAGCCCATTTCTATTCCACCATACCATATAGCCCCGCCTGAGCTACAGGAACTGAAGAAGCAGTTGCAGAATTTGCTTGATAAGGGATTCATTAGACCTAGTGTCTCGCCCTGGGGTGCACCAGTGTTGTTTGTGAAGAAGAAGGATGGTTTGATGAGAATGTGTATAGATTATCGGCAGTTGAACAAAGTCACTATCAAGAACAAGTATCTGTTGACTAGGATTGATGACTTCATAGTGCCAAAGTGTTTTCAAATATTGATTTGAGATCTGGCTACCATCAATTGAAGATTAGGGCATCAGATGTTCCTAAGATAGCTTTCGGACTCGGTATGGGCATTATGAGTTTCTAGTGATGTTATTTGGCTTGACAAATGCCCCAGTAACATTTATAGATTTGATGAATCAGGTATTTAAGCCCTATTTTGATTCTTTTGTGATCGTCTTCATTGATGATATTTTGATCTACTCCCGCAACCGAGAGGAGCATGAGCAACATCTTCCGATTGTACTTCAAACTTTGAGAGATAGTCAGTTATATGCCAAGTTTTAAAGTGTGAGTTTTGGTTAGACTCGGTTGCCTTTTTGGGGCATGTTGTATCTGTCGAGGGCATTAAAGTGGATCCTAAAAATATTGAGGCAGTTCAGAACTAGCTTAGACCTGCTTCAACTATAGAGATTCGGAGCTTCCTGGGTTTGGCGGGTTATTATCACTGGTTCGTGGAGGAATTTTCATCCATTGCAGCCCCATTAACTAGATTGACCCATAAGGGTGCCCCATTTAGGTGGTCCGATGAGTGTGAGTTGAGCTTTCAAAAGCTCAAGACTGCTTTGACGATAGCCCCAGTGTTGTTGTTGCCCACAGGTTCATGATCCTACACCGTGTATTGTGATGCATCGCGTATTGGACTTGGTGTAGTATTGATGCAGGATGGCAGGGTGATTGCATACGCGTCTCGGCAATTGAAGGTTCATGAGAAGAATTACCCTGTTCATGACTTAGAGTTGGCAGCTATTGTTCATGCATTGAATATTTAGAGGCATTACCTCTGCGGCGTGTCGTGTGAGGTATTCACGGATCATCAGAGTCTACAGTATTTGTTTAAGCAAAAGGATCTCAACTTGAGGTAGCGGAGGTGGTTAGATCTATTAAAAGACTATGATATTACCATTTTGTATCATCCTGGGAAGGCCAATGTGGTGGCTGATGCCTTGAGTAGAAAGGATGTGATGGGTATCCTTGCATATATTCCAGTTGGTAAGTGACTACTAGCATCAGATGTTCAGGCCTTGGCCAATCAGTTTGTGAGGTTAGATGTTTCGGAGCCTAGTCTGTTTCTTGCTTGCACGGTCTTTCGATCTTATTTTTATGAGCGCATCAGAGAGCGTCAGTATGACGACCCCCATTTGCTTGTCCTTAAGGACACAGTGCAGCATGGTGATGCCAAGCAGGTTTCTATTGGAGATGATAGGGTGTTGCAGATGCAAGGATGGATTTTTGTGCCCAATATGGATGGGTTTCAGGAGTTGATTCTTGAGGAGGCCAACAATTCGCGGTGTTCCATTCATCCGGGTGTCGCCAAGATGTGTCAGGATTTGAGGCAGCATTATTGGTGGAGAAGAATGAAGAAAGATATAGTTGCGTATGTGGCTCGGTATTTGAATTACCAACAGGTAAAGTATGAGCATCATATGCCTGGCGGTTTGCTTCAGAGACTTGAGATTCCCGAGTGGAAGTGAGAGCGTATTACCATGGATTTCGTTGTTGGGATCCTATAGACTTTGAAGAAATTTGACGCAGTATGGGTCATTCTGGATAGGTTGACCAAGTCGGCGCACTTCATTCCGATGGTATCTACTTATTCTTCAGAGCGGCTAGCTGAGATCTAAATCTGCGAGATTGTTCGTCTTCACGGTATGCAGGTGTCTATTATTTCTGATCGGGCCACGCAGTTCACACCGCACTTCTGGAGGGTCGTACAACATGAGTTAGGCACGCGGGTTGAGTTGAGTACAACATTTCACCCCTAGACGGATGGACAGTCTGAGCACACCATTCAGATACTGGATGAAATGCTTTGCGCCCGCGTTATAGATTTTAGGGGTTCTTAGGATTAGTTCTTGCTCTTGCAGAGTTTGCCTACAACAACAGCTACCAATCGAGTATTCAGATGGCTCCTTACGAGGCCTTATATGGGAGGCAGTGTCATTCTCCAGTTGGTTGGTTTGAGTCATGAGAGGCTCGGTTGTTGGGTACCGATTTGGTTCAGGTTTCCTTGGAAAAGGTTAAGATGATTCAGGATCGACTTCGTACATCATAGTCTAGGCAGAAGAGTTATGCCGATTGGAGAGTTAGTGATGTTGCATTCATAGTTGGAGAGAGGGTTTTGCTCCAGGTTTTGCTCATAAAGGGTGTGATGAGATTCGGGAAGAAAGGCAAGTTGAGCCCTAGGTATATCAGACCCTTTGATATCCTTGAGAGAGTTGGTGAGATGGCTTACAAGCTTGCATTGCCACCTAGCTTATCAGCAGTTTACCCGGCGTTCCATGTCTTCATGCTCTGAAAGTATCACGGTGATCCATCCCATGTATTAGATTTCAACTCAGTCCAATTGGACAAGGATTTGACTTACGAGGAGGATCCAGTAGCCATTCTAGTACGGCAGGTCCGGAAGTTGAGATCTAAGAGTTATCCTTCTGTTAGAGTGCAGTAGAGAGGTCATCCGATCGAGGTAGCTATGTAGGAGTCCGAGTCCGATATGCGGAGTAGATAGCCACACTTTTTCACCAGTCCAGGTACCTTACTATGTCCGTTCGAGGACGAACGTTTGTTTTAGATGTGGAGAATGTGATGACCCGATAGGTCATTTTGAGTTCTAGCCCTTATTTTTATATTTCGAGACCACGATTAGATCCGTTTAGTATTTTTCAATTTACGTGCGCAGTCCGTATCTTTTTCAGAAAAGTTTTTATGTGAAAAGTTGAAGAAAACATGAATTTTAGCTTTAAAAATAATTTGAGTTGACTACAGTCAACATTTTAGGAAAACGACCACATATAGGTATTTTGACGATCCCGGTGGGTTCATATCGTGATTTTGAACTTGTGCGTATGCCCGGAATTAAATTCGAAAATTCCTAACTTGATTTGACGCGATTTATTTAAAACTTGTAATTTGAAGGTTTAAAGATTTCCGAAGTTCGACCGTAGGTTGACTTTATTGCTACCAGGTTCGGATTCTGGTTTTGAAACTTTGTATAGATCCATTTTACTATTTAAAACTTGTCTACATAATTTGGTGCAAAATGGAGTTGATTTGATAGGATTCTGACTCTCGGTTGTGAATTTGGAAGTTCTTGAGTTTCTATGAAAATTTCATGCATTTTAATGTCTGATTCGTAGTTTGAGGTGTTATTTTGGTATTTTGATCACGCGATCGAGTTTGTATGATGTTATTACAATTGTGTGCTTGTTTGCTTTGAAGCCCGAGGGGCTCGGGTGAGTTTCAGATAGGCTACGAATCATTTGAACTTAGAAAAATCTGATTTTTTTACTGTTGCTGGTGTCTAAGGCTTTGTGCTTCGCGATCGCGAAGGGGAAACTCGGACGAACGTGAAGCAACGAAGGGATTACCCTTCGCGAACGCGATTGTTCACACGTAAACGCGATGGGATAACGGAGATTCTGGGGAAGCAGGGGTTACTCTACGCGAACGTGAAGGCCAAACGGGTGAGGCCATCGCGAATGCGAAGAGTTTTCCGCAAACGCGAAGGCCATTTAGGTTGCAATGCTTCGCGATCGCATCATGTGTCTCGTGAACGCGATGAATACCTAACGCTAGTGATTTAAAACAGTCCAAAGTCGTGATTTATCCATTTCTCACCATTTTCAAGTTTGAGCTCGGTTTAGAGGCGATTTTGAAGAGGTTTTTCATCCCAAATTCATAGGTTAGTAGATTTTAACTTGTTTCCTTATATTTTCATAAATACCCATTGATTTTAACCTTCAATCTACGCTTTTTTATGGTAAAAATTAGGGATTTAGGTAGAAAATGAGGATTTTGAGAAATTGAGATTTAGACCTCAAATTAATGTCAGATTTCGAAACTAATCACATAACCGGGCTTGGGGGTGAATGGGTAATTGGGGTTTGGTCCGAATCTCGGGTTTTGACCAAGCGGGCCCGGGGTTCACTTTTGTTGACCTTTTCCAAAATCATTAAAGATTGAATATTTTTCACTCATGGATAGTTTTTAAAGCTTATGTTGAATTATTTGAACTATGTTTGGTTTGATTTGATTGGTTTGGAGGCTAATTCTAGAGGAAAAGCCACGATTGAGCATTGATTTGGTTGCGGAGTGAGGTAAGTGTCGTGGTTAACCTTGACTTGAGGGATTAGGACTTGTTGGTCTGTTTGCTACGTGTTTTATGTGTGGGGACAACGTATATGTGAGGTGACGAGTACTTATACATTGTCATTGGGCATGCGGGTGGAACTTATTTCTTTGTATTATATTGTTTCGTTAATAATGTTATCCATACTTAGTTTAGAATATTACTTCTTTAATTATTCATTTTGTATTTATTGCTTATTTTAAAGATGTTGAATATTTTGAAAGTTGAAGTTTGATATCATGTCACCATATTTGAAGTTAAATTATTTTTCGCATTGCTTATTATTCAGATTTATATTATTACATGGTGAGTACGAGAGTAAAAGCACGAAGGGTAATGCTGTGCCATTTTATTCATATTATTACATGGTGAGGACGAGAGTAAAAGCATGAAGTGTGACGCCATGCCATTATCTTCATGATCTTGCATGGTGAGGACAAGAGTAAAAGCACGAAGGGTGATGCAGTGCCATTTTCATATAATTGATTTATTTGATTTTCGATTTCGGTGGTTTACTTGGTTATATTATTGCCTAATTCGAAAGATGTTATTTCGTGATTTCGTACTTGCCGCGTTTATGATATTTTTCCCCTTTCGCATATCCCCTCTAAATTAGTATTTATCATTTTATTGTTATTTTGCTGCTTTATATATACTTGCACATGTTTATTTATGTAGGTGTCGTGTCATAGCCTCGTCACTACCTCGTCGAGGTTAGGCTCGACACATACAGAGTACATTGGGTCGTACTCCTACTACACCTTGTCACTTCTTGTACAGATACTGGTATTGGTCCTAGCGGTGCTTGAGGTGCGTCGGCTCGGATCATTTTCATACGGAGACTCGAGGTAGCTCTGCTGGCGTTCGCAGATCTTGAAGTCCCCTTCCAATCTCCACTTTTACTGTTTATCTCTTTCGCACAGTTATATTTATTTCAAACTATATTTGTAGACTTCTAGTTGCTCGTGTATTCGTGACTCCGGATTTTTGGGAGTAGTAGTATTACGTGATTTATATTCGCAATATATTAGATTTGGCATTTATTTCTCATTGATTATTGTTATTTTATTTTCAACTGTTAAAATTAGTTAATTACCTATTTCACGTCGACTTGCCTAACAAGTGGGTATTAGGCGCCATCATGATCCCGAGATTGGAATTTCGGGTCGTGATAAGTTGATATTAGAGCACTAGGTTGCTTAGGTCTCACGAGTCATGAGCAAGCTTAGTAGAGTTTGGAGATCGATACAGAGACGTCTGTACTTATCTCCTAGAGGCTATGAAGTTTTAGGAAAATTTCACTTTTTTCTTTTCCTATCGTGCGATCTTATTCTATCATTGATGTTTGAATCATTCTATTCTTGTTCTCTCGTAGATGGTGAGAACATGCACAACATCTATAGCTGGATAGGAGCCGGAGTCCCCTGTTGCAGCCACTACCAGGGGTAGAGGCCGAGGACGAGGTCGAGCCAGAGACAGAGCTCAGCCTAGAACTCGAGCAGCAACACCCACAATGGAGCTTCAGATTGATCATGAGAAGGAAGTCCCAGCTCAGACTGCATCAGGGATTTATAGCTATTCCCGTGCTTTAAGACGCTCTAGTTCGTTTAGTGGGCCTTATGGAGAGTGCGGCCCAGAAGGCTTAAAAATATCTAAGTAACTATGATGAAATCCATAGCATATGGATCCAAATAGACCGTAATGAGTACTCAACTCCAACTAATTTGTGAGTAAGGCATATTTGATTGATTGATTAATTAATACAAGGATTGCTTTAATTCTCTTCTTGAAAAGGTGGATTGTTACTCTACCATATAAGGATGCTAGATAAGGTCCCTTACTTATATTATGACAAATTATAATCCAAGGATAATGTTGAAAAATGAAGTTAGTTTATTGACCTGCAAATTAGACGCAAGCGTATTTAGTTAACCCATAGTCCCATACTTTCCTAGTTTAATCCGATGAATCAAACTCATGAGAGGACTAATATTTCCGATTTATAATTTATAATTAGGAGTATTTTTTTTATTTTATAATGTAGCCAGAGAGGCAGATGCAGTGTATTACCTACGGGTTCAACTGAACCCATAACTTTCGACGCGGAGTAAAAATTTATATGTAAAAATTCGTTAAAATTGTAAAAATAGTAGATATGAACCCATAACTTTAAAAATATAATGGGTTCAGTGTTAAAAACCTTAGAATTAAACTCATAGGATTTAAATCATGGATCCGCCTATGAATGTCGCCTAATGCTTCTTATATTTTGATGCGAGTTAATAGAAGTCTCTTATGCTGCTTCCTAATACAGTTACTTAGGAGTTACAGTGTGACAAAGGTGTCAAGTCAGGTAGGTACGTGCATTCTGCAAAAAAGTAACCAAAAGGGACAGGGTAATTTGCAAGACATGTCAAACCATTCTTATACTTCATTCATTCATGTACTCCTCTTTTTACCCTTTTTTTTTTCCTCTTGTTTTTCCAAGTATATATATTAATCCAAGATTTCCTATTTAAAAATATCTCATCCTCTCAATTAATATATCTCTCACCTTCTTTGTTTTAGCTCCTATAAGAAAATGAATATTCCAAAAGGCATATATTTCCCTCTTTCCATTGCAATTGTGGCCATTTTGGTATCAATTTCCTTTAAGATATTAGATTTGAACCCATATAATTTTAACGATATAATTAATTAAGTATGAAGTTGAACCTATTAAATCTCGATCCGCCTACAAAAAATACAATAGAAAATACGTTAAGTGTATATAGCCGTGTTAGTTGGGGACAACACACTCATGCAAGTTCTAAGAGGCCAAAAGGAGAAGATTTTAGTCCCTTGAGGGACACGGATGAAATTGGAATGATGTAGAGGAATTGTTTATATTGGAAGAAGAAAAGAAGATTTGAAACACTTTGAACATACATTCAATGATCACTTAATGTGTAGAAATTCTTTATAATATCTTATAAGTTTCGCTAAAAAACTCTGATACATATATCAACACGTATTCCCCCCCCCCCCCCCCCCCCCCCCCCCCAAACCCTTTTTTTATCTTTTATTCACAAAAAGTTATATTGACAAATCTTTATTTTATGAAAGAAATGAATAGCTGCGAAGTTGGATTATATGGAAAAATACATATGAACTAAAATAATGGGAAGGAAAGAACATTGAAAAAATTAAAGAGAAAGTAAATGAAATTACTTGGACACAAAGGGATTTAGCTACACATTGTTTTTTCTCCCTTTTTATTTTGCTAAACATTGTTAGAGGTAAAAATCTTTTATATTTGTGAAAGTACTAGAAATATGAAACCTTATCCTCGTGAAGAATAGATGGGACTTGAGCGCAATAAGTTCCAAGGCATGAAATTAATGTTCTATGTAGGGGTGTACAAAGAAAACTTATAGTTCCAGTGTTTGTGCTTTATCCTGATCAATGCTTCCTTTTATTTCATTGTGTTGTAGTTTAATCCCAATCCACTGTTGCACTATATCCCATGCCACTTCTGCCCAGTTACACTCATAAAACAAGTGTGTTGAGCTCTCCAGCTTGTCCTCCTCACATAAGCCACAACTAGTATTATCACATACAAGACCAATCCTTTGCATCTCTCTTTAGTAAGCAATCTATACTGTGCAGCTAACCATAGAATGAACCTATGGTTAGGTAGAACTATCCTACTCCATATCAACTCAGCAGTTTCCATCTTTGTTGCATCTCCCAGTAACCCCCATCTTTTAGGAGACAGAGGATATTTTTGAAGAAAATAGTCTAGGAAGTATTCCCTCCTTCCGACGAAGGACGATACTTTTCAAATTTCGAGAGTCAAACATTTTAACATTGACCATGAATTCGGACATAGAGTTTTTAAGTTTTTTTAAATAAAATTTATATATTTAAAATTATATAACAAATACTATAAGTCTCAATAATTAACAATTCAAAATATTTAAAAAGGTATATGAAAAAATCATAGTAAAAGAACAACTCATTTAACTCTCGAAATTCGACAAGGATCATCCTTTTTAGGACGGAGAAAGTATTTAATTAGAAAATAATAGGGTTTGGACTAAAAGATTAAAAACAAAAACGTTCATAACAGTATGTTTAGGATCCTATATATATATATATACACTCCAAGAATTGGTAAAATTGATGTCTGATATGTGATGAATAATGAGATTACCAAATAATGACTGCTTAGAATAAAAAGAAGACACATACAACAAAGAAAAAAAATTAAAGAAACAGAGAAAAGAAAGAACTAACTAGTAATTAATTTATACATCTTTCCCAAGTTATGTGTTACACATTCCTTTTTAACTTTTAATTTTCTGTTTTACTTTTATTAATTTATAATTTTATGATTTATTTTAGATCATAAATTTTAGTGGGCATTTGGACATAAGAATTGTAAAATTTCGAAAAAAGGAAATTTTTTGTTCAAGTGAAAATGGTATTTGAAAATTAGAGTTGTGTTTAGGCATGAATATAATTTTGGGTTGTTTTTAAATTTTTGTGAGTGATCTAAGTGAAAATTTTGAAAAACAACAAATTCCAAATTAGAAATTTTATGGTCAAACAACAACAACAACAACAACAACCCAGTATAATCCCACTAGTGGGGTCTGGGGAGGGTAGTGTGTACGCAGACCTTACCCCTACCCTGGGGTAGAGAGGCTGTTTCCAATAGACCCTCGGCATCATTCCTTCCAAGAACTCCCCACCTTGCTCTTGGGGTGATTCTAACTCACAACCTTTTGGTTGGAAGTGGAAGGTGCTTACCATCAGAGCAACCTTTTGGTTTGAAATATGGTCAAACAGTGATTTCGAAAAAAAATCATGGCAAGACGGGATCTTAATATCTAACCAAACACGGGGACGGATAGCGTAATTAAAATGTGTGACGATATTTCAAGTGCAGGACTGCCAATTGACATCAATAGCGAGTCCAGGATCGAGGTCAATAAATGGAGTAGTGACAGCACACGGCAGAGCTTCGAAAGAGGAAGACAGTGGATTTGCGTTCGTAAATTGCAATGTGGGAGGAAGTGGTAGGATTTGGTTGGGCAGAGCATGGAGGTCTTTCTCAACTGTAGTATTTGCCAACACTTTTATGACTGATATTATCTCTCCTGACGGCTGGAACGACCTCAATGACCCTTCAAGAGACCAGTTAAGTTCATTTCACTAATATAATTTAGACCACATGAGTTTTGAGTTTAAATAATCTGATGTAACGTTTGAGCAAAATGTTTTGAGGTTTACCAAATTCGCCACTATAACTATATCCGACGATATTGTACTCCAAGGGTCGCAAACGGGCGGATTCGGTCAGATATGGGCGGGTCGAAAATGGGTAATGTAAAAAAACTGATAAATTATTCGACCCACTTTATATTTAATACGGATAGATAGTGGGTTAACCGTATTATCTATGGCTTTTTGAACATGATTACTTTGGGGAGAATTCATGTTCCTCAATTTGAGTCTTTACAAATGTAAAAGTTAAATCTATTGGTTATCCATTTTCTAAGTGGATAATATAAATCTTATCCATATTCGACTTATTTTGTTCATTATCTAACCCATTTTTTAATGAATAATATGGATGGATAACTGCTTTTTTAATCCATTGTTTCAACAAATATCACTACAGTATTTACCACGTTTAATGCACGGTCATAACATAAATATATTGTATTTTTAAAAAAAATGACAATACATATACATATATATAGTTCGATCTGACATCACTCATTTATATTTGATTTATTATCTAGTATCTATAATATGTTCAAATACACAACTACTATTACAAAGCATTATTTATGCAACGTAAAAAGACAGCTCGATTCACTAAGCTTTCGCTATGCAGAGAGTCCGAAAAAAGGTCGGATCACAAGGGTCTATTATTGTACGCAACCCGGTGCATTTCTGCACGGATTTTTGCAACGAAATCACTTAAAATCTTGTTATGTCTCTTGATGTAGAGTTTATGAACTGATTAGAATGAGTACAGGACAATCTTCTATGGGGAGTATAATTGCACAGGAGCAGGATCAAATATGTCGCAGAGGGCACCATACGTTCAAAAGCTTAATGACACCCAAGCTCTTCCTTTCCTCAGCTCATCTTTCATTGATGCTGATCAATGGCTACAATCTTTCTCTAACTAGAATAATATTCTTCTTTCATAGTTACATCATTCTTCAAATTATTCTTTCCTATTTTTAACTTGATGTACGTACGAATATATTACTTACTTTGCCTAAAAAAGTATACACCAAACTGTATTATTTTCTGTATACTGTGATTTCTCTACATTTCTTCATCACGTGAAGAAGATATTGTTGTTGTAATGTACATTGCGTATCATTCTTTAGTAGAACAAAATGAATATTCGGTGTTCTGTGAACCTTGTGTAGGTCGAATTATTTAAGTAAGAACCTAATAATGGATCTTTAAGGGATATAATAGGATGCTTAACATTTATACATCTTTATTTAGAGATTTTTGTTTTGAATCTTTGAAATAAAAAATCTTTTGACAAGAAAAGTGTTTACCCGTAAAACAGTACAGTTGAATTTCTACGTGGTTTCTAGATAAGTGAATTAATTTGATCCTGGAATAATAAAATAATTGAAGAAATACGCAATATAAGCCTTGAAGTGAAGATAAAATCACGAAAACAGTAATATCGGGAGCAAAGCTTCCGGGCACAACAACAATGAAATCAAGGAATAAGAAGATAAAATTGTATAAAGCATTGAATCGACTATAGCGTAAGTTTGCCAGAAAAGTCGTCCCTTTTACAATGATAATAGAGATCACTATTTATAGCTTCACCTAGGGAACAAGGTCCTAGGATCATGCCCTTCTTTAATGTCAATTATGAGGGCCATTGAAGAAGGTGTAACGCTGAGCATAAATGATAAATTCTCTGTAACGGGTAGTGCACTAAATATTGTGGAATATTCTCTATTAAATGCTACCGGGCGGAGGGTATTTATTGCATCTTTACGAGTGTCATTCTTTTCGATGACAAACGGGACAATTGCATTCGGTTTTAACTATCCATCGCCTTAGGCTCCACGTGTCATTCTCTTAAGCGGCCACTTAGCATAGCATATTTTACTCTATAGAGATAGTCCCCCTGCTTTCCGGTGACATAACTTTGTGTCATCGAAAAGTTGGTAGAAACACTCATTTTGGCGGAAATGACTATCATTCCTTCTAAAATGTTTCTGACGGTTGATTAGACGCATGTCTCTCCGCATTTAATGCCCCGAACGCGCGTCATCCCACGATTCAGCATAACTTTTACCCGTTATCGAGGTAATTGTGGCCACGAATTTAGCTGCCTAAAAAAATTACGTATACGCATCAACCTCCTTCATTCAGACTCCATAACTCTCTAAACTCTCTAAAACTCTCTTTATTCAACTTGTATCCTGTTCTTCAACCTTTCTTTAGCTCTCTTCAAACGAAAAAACTTTTCCTTCTTCCATAACATATAATGGCTTCTTCTTCAAAGAATACCAGTTCCTCAAACACCAAGAACAAAGCCGAGGACGCTGCTCCTCCAACAGTGTGAAGAGAAATTTCCTTTTGTTAGTCCTCGTACATGGGCCGTCAGCAAGTATCCTTCTTCCATCCGTCCTTCCAACATTCCTGTTGTGAAGGACGACTGTCATTGCCAGGACCTAGACATTATCGCTCCCGATCTGGCGGAGCGAGTAACCTTACCCAAAAGGGGTTTTACGTACTTCTATACGTATCCCTTCACTTTGGGGACATTTTCTCTCAGTGGAGAGCTTGACTCCGTCATTCAGGAGTTTTGCCTCCGTTATCAAGTGTGTTTGGCACAGGTGAGTCCCTCCGTGTGGAGGACGATTGCTTGTCTTCGGTATTTGTGCCAGGAAATGGGGGAGAAGCTAACTTTAGCTCATGTGATAAACCTTTATTCCCCCAAGATCTTCCATGAGGGGATGATCAACTTCAGCAAGCGGGGCCACCATCCATTGCTATCTAGCATGGATGATGATAACGACTGTGGGTGGATAGAATGATTTGTATCAGTTGCCACCAATGACATCATCCCGGCCTCGACTCCTTCTTTCCGAGAAATGAGGAACCGTACTTTTAAGTATACAATCTATTTCTTTCCTTGTTAAAGATCATTTCCTCGTCATTATTAACTTTTCTTCCTTTTCCTGCCTCAACAGCTCGGTGGGTTCCCCCTAGGATTGAGGGCCTGGACCAATGGGTTCAGAAGATTTTGGATATTACCACGCCCAAAACCCGCTTATGGAAAGAGTTTTCCCTTAAATACGGGTGAAAAGCCAAAAATCATGGTAAGTTTAACTCATTATATCCTTACCTTTTCTTTATGAGAAAGTTATCTGACTCCTTCCCCTGTTGAATATAGGTCTACTCTAGGGCTCAGTTGTTATCCCCGAGGAGGACATTTTGGCTGATCGTGTTGATGCGGCGAGGCTGCTGCAGAAAGCTTTTTCATAGACAGGCATCTCCGGGCCTGCTTTTGGTGCAAGTGCTTCTTCTCAGAGTCCCCGTCTAGAGAACAAGCAACCAAAAAGAAGGTGTTCCTCTGCGGTCAGGGGAAAGAATAAGAAGGCGAAGAATGTTGCCCCCGAGTCGTCTACGGAAGTCATGGTGACGAACCCTCTGCCCGGGCCGGCCATAGATACCGTGATGATTGAAGATGATGGAGAAGCTAGTGAGGAAGGAGCTTCTCTACATAGAAGACGACGACCTTCCTCAACTCAACAGACCGCTCAATCTGTTGAGTTAGTTACACCAACCGAGGACGATGTCTCGATGCTCTGGGGGGAGTATGAAATGGTGAAAAATGCCAACTCTCGCTTTTGAGTCCCAGTCACTGCCCCTGATATTTTGGGGCTGAGTACCGGGTCCCTTCTGTCCTGGGTTGACGAGCAACCAACAACCAGCATTGCGTTTGTCGTAGCTGTTTCTCACCCTTCAACACCATCAGCTTCATCTCCATCTTCACCAACACCAACAACTGCTACATCATCTCCACCTTCGTTAACTCTTCCACCAGCAATTACAACATCACCTCCACCATCTGTATCTGCCCGAGAAGAGGGTGTCCTTCTCCCCTAGTCCCCAGTTCATGGGAATTTAGGGCAAAACTATGCTCCCCCCTCAGAAGATCTACAAAAGAGGAGGAACGTTACTCTCTCGATCTCCACCGGATGCAATTTGCTATCCCGTCCGGTGGAACTTGATAAATATCTGAAGCCTTTAACTTTAGAGAAAGATTGGGAAAAGATACAGGCTCTCTCGGGAGAGTGCTTGTTAAACAATGTCATGCACAACACCACATCGGTACATTCTTTACTTCCTTTGTTATTTCTTCTATGTTTGCTTGAAAATATCCTGAGTTTGCCTTTCTTGTTTTATATAAATAAATCTTATCCATATTCGACTTATTTTGTTCATTATCCAACCCATTTTTTAATGAATAATATGGATGGATAACTGCTTTTTTAATCCATTGTTTCAACAAATATCACTACATTATTTACCACGTTTAATGCACGGTCATAACATAAATATATTGTATTTTTAAAAAAAAATGACAATACATATACATATATATAGTTCGATCTGACATCACTCATTTATATTTGATTTATTATCTAGTATCTATAATATGTTCAAATACACAACTACTATTACAAAGCATTATTTATGCAACGTAAAAAGACAGCTCGATTCACTAAGCTTTCGCTATGCAGAGAGTCCGAAAAAAGGTCGGATCACAAGGGTCTATTATTGTACGCAACCCGGTGCATTTCTGCACGGATTTTTGCAACGAAATCACTTAAAATCTTGTTATGTCTCTTGATGTAGAGTTTATGAACTGATTAGAATGAGTACAGGACAATCTTCTATGGGGAGTATAATTGCACAGGAGCAGGATCAAATATGTCGCAGAGGGCACCATACGTTCAAAAGCTTAATGACACCCAAGCTCTTCCTTTCCTCAGCTCATCTTTCATTGATGCTGATCAATGGCTACAATCTTTCTCTAACTAGAATAATATTCTTCTTTCATAGTTACATCATTCTTCAAATTATTCTTTCCTATTTTTAACTTGATGTACGTACGAATATATTACTTACTTTGCCTAAAAAAGTATACACCAAACTGTATTATTTTCTGTATACTGTGATTTCTCTACATTTCTTCATCACGTGAAGAAGATATTGTTGTTGTAATGTACATTGCGTATCATTCTTTAGTAGAACAAAATGAATATTCGGTGTTCTGTGAACCTTGTGTAGGTCGAATTATTTAAGTAAGAACCTAATAATGGATCTTTAAGGGATATAATAGGATGCTTAACATTTATACATCTTTATTTAGAGATTTTTGTTTTGAATCTTTGAAATAAAAAATCTTTTGACAAGAAAAGTGTTTACCCGTAAAACAGTACAGTTGAATTTCTACGTGGTTTCTAGATAAGTGAATTAATTTGATCCTGGAATAATAAAATAATTGAAGAAATACGCAATATAAGCCTTGAAGTGAAGATAAAATCACGAAAACAGTAATATCGGGAGCAGAGCTTCCGGGCACAACAACAATGAAATCAAGGAATAAGAAGATAAAATTGTATAAAGCATTGAATCGACTATAGCGTAAGTTTGCCAGAAAAGTCGTCCCTTTTACAATGATAATAGAGATCACTATTTATAGCTTCACCTAGGGAACAAGGTCCTAGGATCATGCCCTTCTTTAATCTCAATTATGAGGGCCATTGAAGAAGGTGTAACGCTGAGCATAAATGATAAATTCTCTGTAACGGGTAGTGCACTAAATATTGTGGAATATTCTCTATTAAATGCTACCGGGCGGAGGGTATTTATTGTATCTTTACGAGTGTCATTCTTTCCGGTGACAAACGGGACAATTGCATTCGGTTTTAACTATCCATCGCCTTAGGCTCCACGTGTCATTCTCTTAAGCGGCCACTTAGCATAGCATATTTTACTCTATAGAGATAGTCCCCCTGCTTTCCGGTGACATAACTTTGTGTCATCGGGAAGTTGGTAGAAACACTCATTTTGGCAGAAATGACTATCATTCCTTCTAAAATATTTCTGACGGTTGATTAGATGCACGTCTCTCCGCATTTAATGCCCCGAACGCGCGTCATCCCACGATTTAGCATAACTTTTACCCGTTATCGAGGTAATTGTGGCCACGAATTTAGCTGCCTAAAAAAATTACGTATACGCATCAACCTCCTTCATTCAGACTCCATAACTCTCTAAACTCTCTAAAACTCTCTTTATTCAACTTGTATCCTGTTCTTCAACCTTTCTTTAGCTCTCTTCAAACGAAAAAACTTTTCCTTCTTCCATAACATATAATGGCTTCTTCTTCAAAGAATACCAGTTCCTCAAACACCAAGAACAAAGCCGAGGACGCTGCTCCTCCAACAGTGTGAAGAGAAATTTCCTTTTGTTAGTCCTCGTACATGGGCCGTCAGCAAGTATCCTTCTTCCATCCGTCCTTCCAACATTCCTGTTGTGAAGGACGACTGTCATTACCAGGACCTAGACATTATCGCTCCCGATCTGGCAGAGCGAGTAACGTTACCCAAAAGGGGTTTTACGTACTTCTATACGTATCCCTTCACTTTGGGGACATTTTCTCTCAGTGGAGAGCTTGACTCCATCATTCAGGAGTTTTGCCTCCGTTATCAAGTGTGTTTGGCACAGGTGAGTCCCTCCGTGTGGAGGACGATTGCTTGTCTTCGGTATTTGTGCCAGGAAATGGGGGAGAAGCTAACTTTAGCTCATGTGATAAACCTTTATTCCCCCAAGATCTTCCATGAGGGGATGATCAACTTCAGCAAGCGGGGCCACCATCCATTGCTATCTAGCATGGATGATGATAACGACTGTGGGTGGATAGAATGATTTGTATCAGTTGCCACCAATGACATCATCCCGGCCTCGACTCCTTCTTTCCGAGAAATGAGGAACCGTACTTTTAAGTATACAATCTATTTCTTTCCTTGTTAAAGATCATTTCCTCGTCATTATTAACTTTTCTTCCTTTTCCTGCCTCAACAGCTCGGTGGGTTCCCCCTAGGATTGAGGGCCTGGACCAATGGGTTCAGAAGATTTTGGATATTACCACGCCCAAAACCCGCTTATGGAAAGAGTTTTCCCTTAAATACGGGTGAAAAGCCAAAAATCATGGTAAGTTTAACTCATTATATCCTTACCTTTTCTTTATGAGAAAGTTATCTGACTCCTTCCCCTGTTGAATATAGGTCTACTCTAGGGCTCAGTTGTTATCCCCGAGGAGGACATTTTGGCTGATCGTGCTGATGCGGCGAGGCTGCTGCAGAAAGCTTTTTCATAGACAGGCATCTCCGGGCCTGCTTTTGGTGCAAGTGCTTCTTCTCAGAGTCCCCGTCCAGAGAACAAGCAACCAAAAAGAAGGTGTTCCTCTGCGGTCAGGGGAAAGAATAAGAAGGCAAAGAATGTTGCCCCCGAGTCGTCTACGGAAGTCATGGTGACGAACCCTCTGCCCGGGCCGGCCATAGATACCGTGATGATTGAAGATGATGGAGAAGCTAGTGAGGAAGGAGCTTCTCTACATAGAAGACGACGACCTTCCTCAACTCAACAGACCGCTCAATCTGTTGAGTTAGTTACACCAACCGAGGACGATGTCTCGATGCTCTGGGGGGAGTATGAAATGGTGGAAAATGCCAACTCTCGCTTTCGAGTCCCAGTCACTGCCCCTGATATTTTGGGGCTGAGTACCGGGTCCCTTCTGTCCTGGGTTGACGAGCAACCAACAACCAGCATTGCGTTTGTCGTAGCTGTTTCTCACCCTTCAACACCATCAGCTTCATCTCCATCTTCACCAACACCAACAACTGCTACATCATCTCCACCTTCGTTAACTCTTCCACCAGCAATTACAACATCACCTCCACCATCTGTATCTGCCCGAGAAGAGGGTGTCCTTCTCCCCTAGTCCCCAGTTCATGGGAATTTGGGGCAAAACTATGCTCCCCCCTCAGAAGATCTACAAAAGAGGAGGAGCGTTACTCTCTCGATCTCCACCGGATGCAATTTACTATCCCGTCCGGTGGAACTTGATAAATATCTGAAGCCTTTAACTTTAGAGAAAGATTGGGAAAAGATACAGGCTCTCTCGGGAGAGTGCTTGTTAAACAATGTCATGCACAACACCACATCGGTACATTCTTTACTTCCTTTGTTATTTCTTCTATGTTTGCTTGAAAATATCCTGAGTTTGCCTTTCTTGTTTTATATAAATAAATCTTATCCATATTCGACTTATTTTGTTCATTATTCAACCCATTTTTTAATGAATAATATGGATGGATAACTGCTTTTTTAATCCATTGTTTCAACAAATATCACTACATTATTTACCACGTACACCTTTGTGACAATTAATGCACGGTCATAACATAAATATATTGTATTTTAAAAAAAATGACAATACATATACATATATATAGTTCGATCTGACATCACTCATTTATATTTGATTTATTATCTAGTATCTATAATATGTTCAAATACACAACTACTATTACAAAACATTATTTATGCAACGTAAAAATACAACTCGATTCACTAAGCTTTCGCTATGCAGAGAGTCCGAAAAAAGGTCGGATCACAAAGGTCTATTATTGTACGCAACCCGGTGCATTTCTGCACGGATTTTTGCAACAAAATCACTTAAAATCTTGTTATGTCTCTTGATGTAGAGTTTATGAACTGATTAGAATGAGTACAGGACAATCTTCTATGGGGAGTATAATTGCACAGGAGCAGGATCAAATATGTCGCAAAGGGCACCATACGTTCAAAAGCTTAGTGACACCCAAGCTCTTCCTTTCCTCAGCTCATCTCATTGATGCTGATCAATGGCTACAATCTTTCTCTAACTAGAATAATATTCTTCTTTCATAGTTACATCATTCTTCAAATTATTCTTTCCTATTTTTAACTTGGTGTACGTACGAATATATTACTTACTTTGCCTAAAAATGTATACACCAAACTGTATTATTTTCTGTATACTGTGATTTCTCCACATTTCTTCATCACGTGAAGAAGATATTGTTGTTGTAATGTACATTGCGTATCATTCTTTAGTAGAACAAAATGAATATTCTATTATTCGGTGTTCTATGAACCTTGTGTAGGTCGAATTATTTAAGTAAGAACGTAATAATGGATCTTTAAGGGATATAATAGGATGCTTAATATTTATACATCTTTAATTAGAGATTTTTGTTTTGAATCTTTGACATAAAAAATCTTTTGACAAGAAAAGTGTTTACCCGTAAAACAGTACAGTTGAATTTATACGTACTTTATAGATAAGTGAATTAATTCGATCCTGAAATAATTAAATAATTGACGAAATACGCAATACTTAGCCTTGAAGTGAAGATAAAATCACGGAAACAGTAATATCGGGAGGAGAGCTTCCGGGCACAACAACAATGAAATCAAGGAATAAGAAGATAAAATTGTATAAAGCTTTGAATCGATTATAGCGTAAGTTTGCCAGAAAAGTCGTCCCTTTTACAATGATAATAGAGCTCACTATTTATAGTTGCACCTAGGGAATAAGGTCCTAGGATTATGCCCTTCTTTAATATCAATTATGAGGGTCATTGAAGAAGGTGTAATGGTGAGCATAAATGACAAATTCTCTATAACGGGCAGTGCACTAAATGCTGTGAAATATTCTCCATTAAATGCTACAGGGCGAAGGGTATTTATTGCATTTTTATGAGTATCATTCTTTCCGGTGACAAACGGAATAATTGCATTCGGTTTTAACTATCCCTCACCTTAGGCTCCACGTGTCATTCTCTTAAGCGGCCACTTAGCATAACATATTTTACCCTATATAGATAGTCCCACTTCTTTCTGGTGACATAACTTCGTGTCACCGAGAAGTTGGTAGAAACACTCTTTTTGGCGGGAATTACTATGATTCCTTCTAAAATGCTTCTGACAGTTAATTAGACGCACATCTCTCCGTATTTAATGTCCCGAACGCGCGTCATCCCACGATTCAGCATAACTTTTACCGGTTATCGAGGTAATCGTGGCCACGGATTTAGCCGCCTAAAATATTACGTACGCATCAACCTCCTTTATTCATACTCCATAACTCTCCAAACTCTCTAAAACTCGCTTTATTCAACTTGTATCTTGTTCTTCAACCTTTCTTTAACTCTCTTCAAACAAAAAAACTTTTCCTTCTTCCATAACATATAATGGCTTCTTCTTCAAAGAATACCAGTTCCTCAAAGGCCAAGAATAAAGCCGAGGACGCTGCTCCTCCAACAGTGAGCACCATCATCCCTAGAAATCTTGTTATAACAAAAGACTTTGAAGAGAAATTTCCTTCTGTTAGCCCTCGTACATGGGCCGTCAGCAGGTATCCTTCTTCCATCCGTCCTTCCAGTATTCCTGCTATGAAGGGAGACTGTCATTGCCAGGACCTAGATATTATCGCTCCCGATTTGGTGGAGCGGGTAACCTTACCCAAGAGGGATTTTACGTACTTCTATACGTATCCCTTCACTTTGGGGATATTTTCTCTAAGTGGAGAGCTTGACTCCGTCATTGAGGAGTTTTGCCTCCGTTATCAAGTGTGTTTGGCACAGGTGAGTCCCTCCGTGTAGAGGACGATTGCTTGTCTTCAGTGCCTGTGCTAGGAAACGGGGGAGGAGCTAACTTTAGCTCATGTGATGAACCTTTATTCCCCCAAGATCTTCCGTGGGGGATGATCAACTTCAGCAAGCGGGGCCACCATGCATTGCTATCTAGCATGGATGATGATAATGACCGTGGGTGGATAGAATGATTTGTTTCAGTTACCACCAGTGACATCATCCCGGCCTCGGCTCCTTCCTTCCCGAAAATGTGGAACCATACTCGTAAGTATACAATCTATCTCTTTCCTTGTTAAAGATCATTTCCTCGTTATTATTAACTTTTCTTCCTTTTCCTGCCTCAGCGGATCGGTGGGTTCCCCCTAGGGTTGAGGGTCTGGACCAATGGGTTCAGAAGATTTTGGACGTTACCACGCCCAAAACCCGCTCGTGGAAAGAGTTATCCCTGAAATACGGGTGGAAGGCCAAAAATCCTGGTAAGTTTAACTCATTATGTCCTTACCTTTTCTTTATGAGAAAGTTATCTGACTCCTTTCCCCTGTTGAATATAGGTCTACCCCAGGGCTCAGTTGTTATCCCCAAGGAGGATATTTTGGTTGATCGTACTGATGCGGCGAGCCTACTGCAGAAAGCTTTTTCACAGACAGGCGTCTCCGAACCTGCTTTTGGTGCAAGTGCTTCTTCTCAGAGTCCTCATCCGGAGAACAAGCAACCAAAAGGAAGGCGTTCCTTTGCGGCCAGGGGAAAGAATAAGAAGGCGAAGAATGCTGCCCCCGAGTCATCTCCAGAAGTCATGGTGACCAACCCTCTGCCCGGGCCGGCCATAGATACCGTGATGATTGAAGATGATGGAGAAGCTAGCGAGGAAGGAGCTCCTCTACATAGAAGATGACGACCTTCCTCAACTCAACAGATCGCTCAATCTGTTGAGTTAGTTACACCAACTGAGGACGATGTCTCGACACTCTAGTGGGAGTATGAAATGGTGGAAAATGCCAACTCCCGCTTCCGGGTCCCAGTCACTGTGCCCGATTTTTTCGGTCTGAGTACCGAGTCCCTTTTGCCCTCGGTTGACGAGCAACCAACAACCAGCATTGCGTTTGTTGCAACTACTTCTCACCCTTCAACACCATCAGCTTCATCTCCATCTTCACTGTCACGCCCCAACCTCGGGAGGCGCAACTGGCGCTCAACTGAGTGAACTCGGCCGAGCAAGCTTGTTAGATACTTTCTACCCAACTCACCCATGATAAGAGAAGGCATGTTTTTATTAGCTAACTAGTAGAAGGACCATATGCATAGACATTACTAAACCATTTCTTTTTGCTACTTCCTGTTATGTTTCAAAAGACATACATTTTGTGACTTAGTGGAACAAAAATCCAAAATACAACATAATCCGTTTGACCTTTCTAGTACCCATGTACAACCCACATAGCGTCTACAGAGCCTTTAAAGATACAAAACAGAGTCAAGATGGTACTGGCAACAAGGCCCCCGCTATATCTCAAAGGTGACCACAATATAAACAAAAGGTACAATACATGACCCCGGAATAAAATGGGGCTCATCAAGTCCGCTGAGAAGAGGATGCAGCATTATCTCAACACTGTCTGCTATGTAACCACCTGCATCCATTTAAAGATGCAGCGTCCCCGGCAAAAGGGACGTTAGTACCGTTGAATAGCACTAGTATGTAAAGATAAACACTAATTCAATAGTATGAATAATAATATAAGAGGAACAATCAAGAATTCAATAAGGGCTTCAAATAATATTTAAACAACAAGTTAAGGATCATATACGTTTTCAAGTCAATTTCCATATTATTAGGTTGGGTGATCTTTAGTACCGATATTTCACAATTCACAATACCTCTGTATTCTTACACGGAGTCTGATCTCGACCCGATTAGCTAGGTCATCTCATTTGAGACATTACCACAATTTGATTATAATTTTCAGCACAGTACCACCATGTGTGCGGCATGGCATCCGATCACGGCCCAATCGGCTAGGCCATCTCATTTGAGACATTACCATAATTTCATCCACAATACCACCGTGTTCTTACACGAAGTCCGATCTCGGCCCGATCAGCTAGGCCATCTCATTTGACACATTACCTTCTTCATAGTTCCAGTTCCCTTTTACACGTTCAAATATCATTATCATTATCAACATCAATAGGGCTTACCATTTAAGACATTAATTCACATATGAGTAATTTAGGAAATCTTAGGCACATAGAGGCCTTTCATACAATTTGGCATAACAACCTTTATTTCGGCCTTGACATGAAGTTTTAACATTCCTAACACATATTCCACATTTTGAACATATTCTCAAATGGCGAGATGACATGATGGAGCATTTAAAATAAACATTGAACAAACATCCTTCAACACAACCACATTAGGAAAATCTAATTCAATAATGATCAAGGACTTACTCCAATTACATGAACACCGTGGGATTCGATTCTAAGAAGAAGGGGGTTTAGCCAACATACCTCAATTGAGCTTCTCAACTCTAAAATGATCGGGAATTCTTTGCAACTTCAATCTATTTTAGAAATATAGCAAGTTGAACCAAAAATTAGGAAGATGATCATAGTTTTAGTTCATTTGAGCATTTTATCAAACACTAGGTGTGCATTAAGGTTCTAAGGCACTTTTGTGGAAGATTTCATCATTTCCTAATCCACACTCTACCATTTTTAGCTCACAATCTTCTCACATACTTCAAGGATACATGTATGCAAGACAACAACCCCCACACCTAATAATTGCCTCTCTAATTACCCTATTTTTATAAAATTTCGAAATTGAGAGCTAGGATATAGATTCTTACCTTTAGGGTGAAGACTTCCTTTGTTAATCCTTAATGATTGAGCAAGAATTGATGGGTAATGGTTAAAGATTGTTTCCCACACTCTAAGAACTCTCCCTCTCACTCTAAAATAACAGAAATATGCTCAAAATGGTCTATGGGATGTGTTTTAACAGAATTGGGTCGGGTTTAAAAACTCAAAAAAGAAGCTCTGAAATGGGTTCGGCGGTCGCATATGCGACCGCATAATGGATATGCAGTCCGCGAAATGACCGCGAAACTGGGTGCCAAAATTGGAAAAAACACTGACCTAGTATGCGGTCACTATGCGGCCCATAGACCTGTTCTGCGGTCGCATAATGCACCGCAGAACAGTTCTGCGGTTGCATAGTGAACCGCAGAACCTCCCTCCGAAAAATTACTAGGCGGGATATGCGACAAGAATGTGGCCCGCGAAACGGTTATGCGGTCGCATAATGGCCGCGAAATTGGGCATCAAAAATGCCCAAAATATCTGCCCCAATCTGCTGTCCGCAGAGTGGTTCTTCGGCCGCAGAATGGGCCGCAGAAATGCGTACTTCTGCCCAATATTTTTCTTCAACTCTCTAACGCACTGTTCAATTCAAAAAGTCCGAACCGCGGCACGCCTACTTTGGCATCACGGAAATCGGGTTTTTAGGAAATATTTTACGGGGCCTTACATTTACCAACACCAGTAACTGCTACATCATCTCTACCTTCGTTAACTCTTCCACCAGCAACTGCTACATCACCTCCACCGACCGCATCTACCCGAGAAGAAGGTGTCTTTCTCCCCCAGTCCCCAGTTCATGGGAATTTGGGCAAAACTATGCTCCCCCCTCAGAAGATCCGCAAAGGAGGAGGAGAGTTACTCTCTCGGTCTCCACCGGATGCAATTTGCTATCCCGGCCGGTGGAACTTGCTAACAAAGGCTTCAGAGAAAGATTGGAAAAAGATACAGGCTCTCTCGGGAGAGTGCTTGTTAAACAATGCTATGCACAACGCCATATCAGTACATTCTTTACTTCCTTTTTTATTTCTTCTATTTTTTCCTGAAAATATCCTGAGTTTGCCTTTCTTGTTTTGTAGGCCAACTTTCTTGCTTCCGAGGGTGTCCAAAGGTTTCGGGAAAAGGAGGAACTTACCTCCGCACGGGATCAACTTTTGGCCGAGCGGGAGTAAACTGCTGCTCGCTTCTCAGAATTGGAAGCCAAAGCTACTGAGGCTGTTGTATTGGAGACTCGTTTGCAGCAAAGTGAGCAAGAAGTGGTAACCCTTAGCCAAGAGATTATCCCGCTGAGGGTTTAATTTGACAAAGTCAGGGCTAAATGGGCTGAAGTCCATAATGTCGTTCTTGCTGCAACCGACCGTGAGGCTGCCTCCGCTGAAAGATTGACCAACTTAGAGGCAACCTTAAACTCCAAAACTGAAGAGCTTGCTACTGCGGGGGTGAAACATGCCTAGTTGGAGGAGAAGTATAGGAAGACTATTAAGCATAATAGGCTTTTTAGCTTAACTGTCTGTGACCTTGATGTTACCTTCAGATCCGTTAGATCTTCCTGGCAAAACCTTTTTGCCAAGGTAACCCAACTCAAACAAGAACTTAAGCACTAAGCGGCTTCCCTCATTGTGGAGAAAACTTATATTATGTACAACATGAGTATAAAAACCTTGGAAGAGGCTAAATCGGGTATCATTGACTTTGATGTCGAGATCGCTAAGGCCCATGAGCTTGAGTTAGCTGCTAAAAGGGGTCTCCCAGCAAAGCCTGATACTTCCGGTTCTTCCGGTTCCGATTCTGAAACATCAGGAACTAAAGAGGAAACGGAAGGCGAAGATGTTGAAGGCCAAAATATTGAGCCATCGGCGGATCTACCCACTTCCCCTGGGGGCGCTAACACTTCTCTTCCTCCGGATTCCGGAGATGCAGCAGTTTAGCTTTTCTTTTCTTTTTCCAACTTTTGTATGTGTGCCGCTTTGGCATGTTATTGTAAATAAAGACATCTTTTTGCTCAAGTATTGTTTGAGTTTTCTTTTGTTTGAACATTTATGCAAGTTTTAATCTTTGCATACTTTTTTTTTTTTGCTTAAGTGTTTTGTGCAAGTTTTACTATTTGCGTCTTATTATGTAAAGCCTTGGGTGTATTTTTCCCCGAAAGCATTTGGATTTCGGGCACAAATTCGTCTGAAATCAACCCTTTATTGTGAGGGTTTTTATAAGAGAGGGCCCTCTTATATTTACGGTGCTTTTGAAGAGGACGTCTCATGTTCATTACGGCACTAGCATTTGAAGTACTTGCTTAACTTTGAAATGATAAAATCAATTCATCGATCAAACAAGAAACAAGATGGAAAATAAAAGGACTTTACTCTATCCCTTCCGTTTTCAAAAAATACATAAGGATTCATTATGCTAAAAAGAAATTGCCATTTCTTGTGGCTAATTCGTACAACTTATTTCTACAGGGTTGGCCGCGCAGTCCCCGGTCCCGATGATACAACTATGTTCTCGATTTTTGTGTTTCGGTCGATGTGACAGTCATTGTTGTCGTATTCTCATATCAGTCCACCCTAGTGTTCAAATGCGAAGAATGCAAATTGGAACACTGAAAATATTGTACCTTCGAGGATCCCACTAATGAATTGCTAGAAAATCTTCAGCTCGATAAGAAACTTTGCTTCCCCTTAGGAATTTATGCTATCGAGCAAAAGACTATCTTACAATCCTCTAGTGGTTTGCACTTGTGAACGGTCGGGTAACCTTTGCTTGATAGCAAACTCACTTTCCCGATGGGAATTTTGCTATCAAGCCAAAGATTATCTAAACGTCCTGGAGTGGTTCTTCGCTTGTGTGCCTTGCTATTAAAGATCTTATTGCTCCTGTTGAAAGTTTCTTCATAGTATGCTTTCCGTTGTTGCCTCATTAAAAACCTTTCCAGAAAAACCCAATTGGGACAAAAGCTGGACAAATGGAAAAATAGTGCATCACATACTTTCAATACAGGCGAAGTTTGTCAGCAATAATATCTCTTGAGGTGTGTCACATTCCAGTTGCTTGGAAACTTTTCTCCATCCTGATTCTCCAACTCGTATGAATCTTTCCCGGTGACAGCTGATACCCGGTAGGGGCCTTCCCAGGTTAGACCTAGCTTCCATGCGTTGAGTTCCTGGGTGTTTTGAGTTACTTTCCTTAGAACCAAGCCTCCTGCTTTAAAATAACGGAGGTTGGCTCTTCGATTATAATATCTTTTCATTCTCTGCTTCTGGGCCTCCATTCTTATATGTGCCAAGTCCCTGCATTTATCGAGTAACTCCAAGTTGACCAACATTGCTTCGTTGATCGTCTCTTCGCTTACCTGGAAATATCTTAAGGTAGGCTCTCCTACTTCCACCGGGATTAAGTCTTTTGCTCCGTATAGAAGGGAAAAAGGAGTTTCTCCCATGCTCGATTTGGCCGTCGATCAGTACGCCCATAACATTCCTGGTAGTTCCACAGGCCAATTACCTTTAGCTGCTTCCAACCTTTTCTTGAGATTTTGTATAATCACTTTGTTCGTTGATTCTTCTTGACCATTTGTGCTCGGATGATAGGATGAAGATGTGATTCTCTTTATTTTCAAATCTTAAAGGAACTTTGTGATCTTCGCGCCAATAAATTGTGGCTCAGTATCGCATGCTATCTCTTTTGGTATTCCAAACCTGCAGATTATGTTCTCCCACAAGAAATCCACCACTTCACGTTCGCCAATCTTCTGATAAGGACCTGCTTCAACCCACTTAGAAAAATAGTTAGTTAAAATTAAAAAAAAACTTACCTTACTGGGGATCGGGGGCAGCGGTCCGACGATATACATTCCCCACTTCATGAACGTCCACGGAGACAGAATTGAGTGTAATGGTTCTACTGATTGATGTACCAACGGTGCGTAGCATTGGCAGTTATTGCATTTTTGCACGAAAGCTTTGGCGTCTTGTTCCATTCGGCGCCAATAATATCCTGCCCTTACTAGTTTTAACACTAAGGAATCTGCGCCCGAATGGTTTTCGCTTATTTCTTTGTGAACTTCTCGCATAACGAAATTAGCTTCGGACGCTCCCAAGAATCGGGCCAGCGGGCCTTGGAAATATTTCCTGTACAATTGGCCTCCTTTGAAGCTATACCGTGCTGCTTTGGCGCACAGCGCCCGAGATGCCTTGGAGTCTTCGGGAAACTTCCCGTGTTCGTGATAATCGATGATATCATTCCTCTAGTCCCAGACCAAATTAGTCGTATTTACATCATAGTAGTTATCTGCATCCAGGACCAAGTGCATGAGTTATACTACCATCCCAGAATATGATCCCTTCATTTATGTTGATGAACCAAGGTTAGCCAGTGCATCCGCTTCTGCATTTTCTTCCCTCGGGATATGAGTAATCGACCACTCCTGAAATCGAGCCAGCAGAACCTGGACCTTTACTGCGTATTGTTGTATGTGCTCCTATTTGGTTTCAAAGATCCTGTAGACCTGATTTACCATCATCTGGGAGTCACATTTGGTTTCTATGACCTCGGAATCTAGTCCCCGATCCAGTTCGAGTCCTGCAATCAAAGACTCATACTCTGCTTCATTATTAGTTAAATGGACCATTCTGATGGCTTACCTTAGGGTTTCTCCTAACCACTATGCCAAGCCCGGACCCTTTTACGTTGGAGGCTCCGTCTGTAATTAAGATCCAAACTCCCAATATCGTTTCTGACACCATTACTGCCTCTTTGGTTGCTAGAGGCAGCAATCCCGGACTGAAATCGGCCACAAAGTCGGCCAAAACTTGTGACCTAATCACAGTCCTTGGTTTATATTCTATGTCAAATTCACTTATTTCGATGGCCCATTTGGCCAATCTACCCGAGAGTTCGGGTTTGTGGCATTTCTCCGATGATCGGGAAATAAACGTGCTCAAAGAGTCCAATCTCCCTATGAGCCTTTGAACTTCTTCCACACTTGACAGCTGGTCCAAGATGTTCTCGATGGCTTTGATTTTATCGGGATTTACCTCAATCCCCCTTTGTGATACCAGGAATCCTAAGAACTTGCCGGAGCTGACCCCGAATGCGCACTTCTCGGGGTTAAGCTTCATGTTATGCTTCCTTAGGATGTCAACAATTTCTTGCAAATGCTTAAGATGATCACCTGTGTGAAAAGACTTAACGAGCATATCGTATATATAAACTTCCATAGTTTTTCCTATATGTTTTTCAAACATCTTGTTTACGAGCCATTGGTAAGTGGCTCCGGCATTCTTCAGCCCGAAGGGCATCACATTATAGCAATATGTGCCAAAATTCATTATGAACGAATTTTTTTCATAATCCTTTGGGTTCATCTTAATTTGGTTGTACCCGGAATAAGCATCGAGAAAACTCATTAACTCGTGCACGGCCGTCGCATCAATCATTTGATCGATGTTTGGCAGTGGGAACGAGTCTTTTGGGCACACCTTATTCAAGTCCTTATAATCTACACACATGCAAAATTTATTGTTCTTCTTAGGAACTACTACTACATTAGCTAGCCAGTCTAGTTACTTTACCTCTCGGATCGAACCGATGTCAAGTAGGCGAGTTACCTCTTCTTTGATGAATTTATTCCTGGCCTCCGCAATAGGGCATTTCTTTTGTCTTACCGGAGGGATGTCGGGATCCAAGATTAGCTTGTGTACGATCACTTCCGTTGGGATACCTATCATGTCCACATGCGATCACGCAAAACAATCGACATTATATTTAAGAAATTCAATAAAGCCAGACCTGAGCTCGGGCTACAGTGTTGTCCCCAAGTAGAATTTTCTTTCTATGAATTTTTCGAACAATGAAACTTGTTCGAGCTCTTCCGCGGTGGATTTTGTTGCATCTGTCTCTCTTGGTACCTGGAAATATCTTGGCACCTGATAAGATTCCAAATCTTCTCCCCCTAGCTAATTTCATTCGATTCAGGAGCGAGCGTCGATTCCTTTATTTTCTATACCGTATGCTTATTACCTTTGCTACTAGAGATAGAAATTGCATTCATCTCCCTTACCGCTAGTTGGTTGTCCCTTATCTGTTTGATTCCTTTGGGCATTGGGAATTTCAGCAACTGATGATACGTTGATGATACATTGATGATACGTTGATGGTTCAACTGATGGGAATTTCAGCAACCAAAATTTCGTGCAACCATGGTCTTCCCAGAATAATATTATATCCCATATCACCTTCCACCACTTCAAAAAGAGTCGTCTTCATCACTTCTTCGGCATTCATAGGTAGCAAGATCTCTCCTCGGGTTGTCACACTTGAGAGGTTGAATCCTGCGAGGAGTTTTGTGACCAGAATAATGCTTCCAGTGAGTTTGGCTTGCTCCAATATCCTTCATTTTATGATATTGGCCGAACTTTCTGGATCCACTAGAACGCGTTTGATTTTAAAATCTAATACATTAAAAGAAATTACCAATGCGTCGTTGTGCGTTAGAAACAATCCATCTGCGTCCTCCTCCGTGAAAGTGATGTCGTCTTCAGTGACTTCCCAGAGTCTATTGCTTTGGGTTATTAATACCTTCATCTTTTTTGCTTCCGAGAAGGTGACACTGTTGATCTCGTTCCCCCTGAAAATCATGTTGATCACCTGGCTCGGAGGATCTTTCACTACTTTCGAGGGTTCTCCGTTATCACGGTTGCGACCGTAGTTGTTCTTGGCCCAGTCACTTAATAATTCTCTAAGATGTCCATTCTTCAATAGTGTTGCTACTTCTTCACGCAGATGTCGGCAGTCCCTGGTCTGGTGGCCATTCATCCCGTAATACTCGCACCACAAATTGGGATCCCTCTGGCCGGGATCGGACCTCATAGGCTTCGGGAACCGTGCTTCTTTAATGTTTCTCATAGCAAATACCAACTCTACTACACTGACATTAAAATTGTATTCTTATAGCCTGGGGTAGGAAGGATCCTGTGTACCTGACGTTTCCTTGTCCTGCAATGATCTGTTTCTCCGACCGCGATCAGTTCTTCAGTCGGTAACAAACCTCTCTGCTGATCGAAAACCTCTGCCGCTTCCTTCAGCCCATTCGTAGGGTAGAAACCGGCCCCACGAAGATCGTATATTTATGTCGAAATCATCTTTTGATTTTTCTTTATTCTCTTCCCGTCCCTTTGCCGACAACGGGAAGCAAATCTTATCATCTTCAATCCTTATCATAGACCCGTACCGGTTGTGGATATCCGCCCAAGTCATCGCTTGGAACTCAAGCAAGCTTTTCTTTAATTTCTGGGAAGCATCTGAACTTCTCGGATTCAGACCGTTGGTAAATGCTTCAGCTGCCCATTCATCCATAATAACCGGGAGCAACATCCTCTCCTTCTGGAGCCAGTGACGAATTCCCGCAACAACTCGAACTCTCCTTGTGTAATTCTGAATATGTCGGCCTTTCGGGCCTATACCTTTCTCGCCCCGGCATGAGCCTTAATACAAGAGTCTACGAGCATCTCAAAGGAATCTATGGAATACTCGGGTAACAGTGAATACCACGTCAAGGCTCCCTTCATAAGAGTCTCTCTAAATTTCTTTATCAAAACAGATTCAATCTCGTGGGGAGCTAAATCATTCCCCTTCACCGCCATTGTATAGGTGGTAATATGCTCCTGAAGGTCTGGCGTCGCGCTTGGTTTGTACGGCAACTGAGCATACTTCTTTGAGTCCGGCTGTTTCAGCACCGGTGGTGCGCCCGAGATTTGGTCCATGCGGGCGTTCACTTTCCTTATAAACCGTAAGAGTTTACTCTTGAAGGGATCGTTCTCGTTGTTGGGGTCGGATCCGCTTTCCCCAGCCCCCATCGAAGACAACCTCTCCCTTCGTGGTGTTGTTGTTGACCCTCTGCGTTGTTTGATTTACGGGAGCACCGGGAGGAACTGGACCCCATCTATTCATGTTATTGGAAGCCCTCGATAACGTTTGCTTCAACTCCGTCAAAACCTTATCCTTTCGTGTGAGGTGGCCTAGAATGATCAATTGTTGCTCTTGTAGGACCCTTACCGCATCAACAACACGCTTCTCTTCAGCATCATTGGGAGTCGCCTCATGGACATCGTGGGTACCGCTTGTTGTGGACCGGCGTGGCATCGTTCCCCTCATTGTGGGTGTCATTAACTGAATCCTCATGATGAGGCTGGTCTCCTTGAGTCTCAACATTGTGTGTTGTTAACACCATTATCTGCCATTTTTGTGATTTTTTGCTAAGACAAATAATCAAAACACGTTAGAAAAAGAGGCAAGGATCAACTTAATTACACGACTGTCTAGGCCCCATGGTGGGCGCCAAACTGTTTACTCGTAAAACGGTATAATTAAATTTATACGTGGTTTTTAGACAAGTGAATTAATTCGATTCTGAAATAATAAAATAATTGAAGAAATACGCAATACTTAGCCTTGAAGTGAAGATAAAATCACGAAAACAGTAATTCTGGAAGCAGAGATTTCGGGCACAACAACAATGAAATCAAGGAATAAGAAGATAAACTTGTATAAAGTTTTGAATCGATTATAGCGTACGTTTGCCAGAAAAATCGTCCATTTTACAATGATAGTAAACGTTCACTATTTATAGCTGCACCTAGGGAACAAGGTCCTAGGATCATGCCCTTCTTTAATGTCAATTATGAGGGTCATTGAAGAAGGTGTAATGGTGAGCATAAATGACAAATTCTCTGTAACGGGCAGTGCACTAAATGCTGTGAAATATTCTCCATTAAATGCTACCGGGCGGAGGATATTTATTGCATCTTTACGAGTGTCATTCTTTCTGGTGACAAATGGGACAATTGCCTTCGGTTTTAACTATCCCTCGCCTTAGGCTCCACGTGTCATTCTCTTAAGCGGACACTTAGTATAGCATATTTTATTCTATACAAAAAGCTTCACCCTTTATTAGAGCTAACTGCGAAGCAACGTGAATATATATAATTTTGTTTGGACCCTTCTCCAAATAGGTAATTCATAGCTCACAACAATTTCTCAAAAGAGAGTTAAGCGAATAGATACACTTTTATTGAAAGCAAGAAAGAGAGTTAAGAAACCAAGTTTCCGATAAAAAAGCTCCAAATTTCTGTCAATTCGTGATCATGTCTTTCCAAATGCTGCTAGTTAACCTGACTACTTCTCATCTAGTTTTTGAACATCATAACACATGCATTTGAAGAATACTTTTGAGAAATTGTTAGTGAGTTGTGAATTACCTATTTGGATAAGGGTCCACATATTGTGGTGAGATAATAAGTATACTTTTAATATTAATTAAAGATCTTGGTAAGAACTCTAGAAATGAAATTGTCTTTAATAAATAATATTTTAACCCATAGTAAGACATCTCTTTTTTTGTTAACTGGATACTTATATAGTTATAATATATATATATAACATTCACAAAATTACATTATTGAAGGGGGGAGGGGGGATGAGGTCCCCTGTTGATTGTCATCAACGTCTACCATTATGTCAATATTACAAACATTAATATTCCTTTCAAAAACAGTTCCTAAGATATCTGCCAACATTGTATCATTTGCAAACACCGGAGGAACTGCCAAAGATTGGGTTTTGTCAAAAACTTCCTTCTTAACTCCTTCCTTTGCGAGGAGGTCTACCACTTGGTTCTTCTCCCTGTAGATGTGGCCTATGACTGGGTTCCCCAGCTGCTCGATCAGATACCTGCATTCAGAAATTATGGGGTTGTGAGTTAAGTTACCATGCTTTAACATTTCCAGCACCACTTCAGAGTCAGTGTCAATCACAATAGGTAACATGCCTTGATCGAGAGCTATT
This sequence comes from Nicotiana tabacum, assembly GCF_000715075.1. Taxonomy (NCBI): domain Eukaryota; kingdom Viridiplantae; phylum Streptophyta; class Magnoliopsida; order Solanales; family Solanaceae; genus Nicotiana; species Nicotiana tabacum. The sequence goes on from NC_134092.1 coordinate 40,315,962, forward strand.
TTTAGCCCCATCCATAGGATTGAAGCTCTACCCTAAGACTATCAGTATTTGGGAGCCCCCTTATAAAGCCAAAAACCCAGTCACCCTTGTTGTTTCGGAATACCCCCTCCCCCTCCCCCCCCCAAATACTCCCATTTTCCTATGTTAAGGCATGCAGTCCCATCCGTGTTTAACTTATAGAAGCCCCTACGTGGTGGTTGTCACTTTAGGTATAAGGTGATTGTGGTTATAACAGGCCTAGATGTGGCTACGATATGGTGGTATTCAACAGCCTTTGCAATTGTTTGGTGCACATTAATGTGATTTCTTTTCTTTTCAAGGACATTAGAGTTCCTAGTGAGCCAGATGGCTGAGAGGCAGAAGGACAATAGTTGTTTCCATTTGATGCAAGCATTGTATTCCACATTTTGAAGCCTATGCCATGTGCCTTCCCAGTTTGGCATAGAAAAGTTGACACTAAGGTTAGGCTTATGGTTGCACTGGTGCAACAATTGCTGCCAAAACCCTTTGACATTAACACATTGAAAGAAGATGTGGTTTATATCTTTTATGGCATAATCATAGAAGTAGCAGTTAGGATTAATTATCAAGCCTATGTGGTGTAAGTGGTTCCCTGTAGGCAGCCTGTTTTGCTGCATGAGCCATATAAAGAACTTAATCTTATTGGGGGTCTTTAGCTTCCAAATCTAGCTGTAGTGGTTTTCATGAGAAGTGTCATTGTGCATTAGTGCATCAAGAAATGAGTAGACAGATTTGGTACTAAATATGCCATTGGGGTTAAGGTTCCAGATTAGCTTGTTCTCAACAGAGGTGGAGGTGGTGATGAAAGTGTTTTGGATTATGATGCTGATGTCATGGGGGGGGGGGGGGGTAGGGAATGGAGCTGAAATTTCAAACCCCATTGGAGTACACATCTTTTATCCTGGTGTTCATGTCACTATGGTGCCATGGACCATTAAGGATTTTATCCAGTTGTTACATTTTGGGAAGCCATGTGTCAGTAAGGAATCTAACCCTATCCCCTTTGTGAACCACCAATCTAGTGCAATTAGTGCATATCTTCCAACACTCCTGAACATATTTTCAGGTTCTAGTCTTAGCCTTAGCCCTGTTCCCTCCTCCACTACAGTGCTTTCCCATAAGCACCCTAGCCCAGATGGAGGTATTATTATTGTAGAGTCTCTAAGCAAGACTGGTGTGGCGTGTTTTGTTCTTTAGATGGGCCTGTTGGAGGCCCAGCCCTCCTCTGTTTTATGATTTGGTGACATTGGCACACTTGACCATGTGTAGCTTCCTTTTTGTAGGAGTTGTACCTCAAATAAAATTCCTTTGGATTTTGTCAATTTGGTTGGTAATGTGGGAAGGTAACCGGATGTATTGCGTTACATGGTTTGGAATGCTACTAAGGTAAGTTTTGGCTAGAGTGGTTCGACCAACCATGTTTAGGAACTTGGTTTTCCACCCTGCCATTCTATTGTTGAGGTTATCTAGGATGAATTAGAAGTCAATATTCCTAGGCCTTTTGTGAAAGATGGGGAAACCTAGGTATTTACCAAAGTATCTAGCACCTTTGATACCTAAAATGGCACTGCATGTTATGGCACACTCTTCCTGGCAGTTGGAGGAAAAGATTACCTTAGACTTCTAAAGGCCGACTTTCTGTCCAGATGCAACATTAAAATTACCCAAGATGTCTAAGATTGTCTCACAGTTTCTCTTATTGGCGAGCAAACATAGTGAGGTCATCTGCAAAAAATATGTGGGAGATTCTAGGCCCTCCCCTGGTGATGCTGATAAGGAACCAATCTTTATCAGTTACAACATTGTCAATATTTTTGGAAAGCCTTTCAATGCATATGATGAACAAATAGGGTGATATGGGATCCCCTTGCCTAATGCCTTTACTGGGCTTGAAGTATTCAGTCTGAGTACCATTGACAAGGATGGAGATGGAGCTTGCAGTGAGACAGGACATGATTAATGTGGTTAGTTTAGTGGGAAAGTTGAAGAAGAGGAGGGATTCTCTGATGAAAGACCATTCTAACCTATCAAAGGCCTCCTCTAAGTCCACTTTTAGGATCATATTGGCATTATTACCTTTCATATTTTGGAAGTGGGTAATGTACTCTTAGACCACAATGACATTATTAACAACCTTTCTATTGGCTAAGAAACTGGCTTGAGTAGGGCCAATGATGTTCTGAACCAGAGGTTTGATTCTATGGACAATGATCTTGGTGATCAGCTTATACAAGGTGTTGCACAAACCTATTGGCCTGAAGTTTTTCAGCAGTGTGGCATTAGTGCACTTTGGGATGAGGCAGAGCATGGTTTTGTTTATTTCAGGAGGGATTATACAAGTGGAGAAGACAGCGTGGCAGAATTAGATTACCTTGCCAGAAACTATGTGCCAGTACTTCTGATAGAAAATAAAAGGTGAAGGCCATCAGGCCTAGGTTCCTTCATGGCCTTGAAGGAGAATGAGGCACACTTGATCTCAGAGAGCCTAAGGGTAGAGTCAATGGTTCTTTTCTCCCTGATAGTCAGGACATTAGCATTATCAATAATGTGGCTCTTGTTCAGAATTGAGCTATGATGTTCAGTGGTATAGATCTTAGTGAAGTAGTTAAGGATTATGTCTTTAATGTCATGGGGATCCCGAATATTGTTCCCCACCTCATCTTTTAAATACATGATCATGCTCCTCCTTCTTTTGTTAAGTGTGGATATGTGGAATAATTTAGTGTTGGCATCTTCCCCACTTAACCAATTAATTCTGGATTTAAGCTTCCAGAAGTCCTCTTCACTCCTAAGAATGACAGAGAAATCATGTTGGAGTTTGGCTTCAAGCTCCTGAAGGAAGGTACTAATGGGGGTATGCATTGGACTTTTGGATGCCAAAAAGTCTAGCAAGGATCTGGCTTTTCCTATGGAAAATGTTTTCAAAGACATGCTTATTCCAATCAGCCACCCTATTGGTAAAAACAGATGTATCTTTCAGGATATCAGTATTGGCTGCAAAACTATCTTCCTAGGGAGGAAGGAAGTCAGGGTGGTGTCTCCACACAGATTCAAACTTAAAAGGCTTGTTGGCCCTGCTCAGACTTTGATGGATTAAACTTAAAAGATAAGGACAGTAATCAGAATGGGTCCTAGGAAGATGGTAATAGTTGATTCAGGAAACTCCTACATCCAATCATCACTTGCAAAACACCTATCAAGTATTTCTAGGATTAGGTCTTGCCTGTTGGTGTATCTTTTATTAGACCAAGTATATTTTGAACCTTTAAAACCTAGATCAACTAATTTGCAGTTGTTCAAGCATTTCCAGAATTTATTGCTTCTATTAGTATTCAAGCTATTACCCCTAAACTTATCCCTAGCTTTTAGGAGTTCATTGAAATCTCCCCCCCCTCCCCCCTCCCCCCAAACAAGCCAACTACTCCCATAGACAGAAGCCAAAACCTCTAGTGTGTTCCAGAGTTTATTTCTATTATTAACACAATTGCTAGCATATATAGCAGAAAAAAGTCATTTAGTGGATGAGGGTAGTACCTTGACCATGACATGCACCCCTTGTGAAATAGTGGCTACTTCCTCCAGCTTAACCAGATCATTTTTTCACATAAGCACAATCCCACCAGACTGGCCAACAATGGGGGATTGGAATTGAGCATCAAACTTGAGCTCGGCAGTGAGGTGCTTGTGGTCTGCCATTCTAGTCTCCAGTAAGACTAGCATGGCAGGGTTATGGAGCTTCACCATAAATACATAGTGCCTACAGAATTCAGCACTATTAGCCCCCCTAGCATTCCATATTATGAAATTCATTAACGGGGTCTTTTGGGTTGGGGCTTTCCTTTTGATTACCTTCCCCTTTCTCACCGGGGTTGGCTTCAACATACCCACTAGAGGGACCAGAGTCACTGTTGAGTTTTTTGAGTTTGTAAATGAGTGCACTCGGAGATCGAATTTGCAACTTATGAGCTTTTTGAGGCACAAAGCAATAAGCATTTCTCCTGACTACTCTTTGAACTCTATCTTCAGGGGTTCTTGCATGAGGAAGGCCTTTGTATTTGGTATCCCTAGTTTTTCTAGTATGTTCTCCAGGTCTACATTGGACTCCCTGAGGTAGTCTAATGCCATGGTGGTGCCCCTGCTCACCATATCGATGGGTGAGAGTGGTTGGGGTGGTAGCTGAGGAACTTTGACTATTGGTGGCCAGAGTTGGAAGGATGGAGATGGGACTGGAGTCTCCAAGTTCATGAGGGGGGGAAAAGGCATGGTCTGGAAAAGCTGGCTCATGAGTGTGTTGAGTTTCCTCCATAGACAGGGGTTGTTGGTTCCCTATGTACTGGGCTTGGAGTAATGTGGACATCCATAGCTGGCGTCCAAGGTTTTCCAGACCTTGGTGGAGGAGCTGTGTGGCCAGTCGAGCTAGGTACCTGGATTTTGTATGGTCGTTTCTATCGGGACAGACCCTACCATCATTTGTAGGTTCTGGGTGTGTCCTTAGAGTGCCATTTCCAACCATGATTCCGGCATGAGCTCCGGTGGCATTGGGGTGGTGGAGATGGTTAGCGGTGTTGTGGCTTGTGTTTGAGAAGGGGGATTGTTGTTTTTCATCAGATAAATCAGAGAGAAGGCGATTGTTGGTGTGCCTTGGAGTAAAGGCAGAGGAGGGAGAAGCATTATAATCCATCTCCTTTTTGGGTTTCTGTGAGATGATTTGCCTTCTGAAATTAATCTTGAGGGATTGACATGGGGTGTCACCTAATTGATAGTATTGGGCGTTGGGTTTGTAACAGACACTTGATTACCTCCACTGGAAGAAGCAAGATCGGGGAAGAGATGAGGGTGGATTATGTGTGGCCCAGGCACATGCACGGTAAAGTGGCCTTTCGTGAATGTGTGAGCCATTTTAGGATGGGATTGTACTGATAAATGATCCCTTTCCAAAAAAGAGATATTCTCTTTTTGTGTAAGAGTATCCAATTTGTGGGGAGCAGAGTCAGGGGGGGTGGAATCTTCAATCTCATTTTTGTAGATTGTATTGGGATTTTTGGGAATGAAAATATTTTCTAAAATGGCATCTTTTGGGATTGTGCCTAACATAGGCAGAAGCCGTTTCAGCCCAATTAGCTTGTCTTGTGAGGCTGCCCTTATTTTGACTTAGACCACTTGTAAAGATGGACCGTTATTAGAGTTGGGCCTTAAAGACCTCAAGTCTTGTTGATAATCTATAGCCCACCCCCATCGAGCCCAAGTGTTCACCTGGGTCTAGATGTTCGTGGGCTTTAGGGCTGCTGCTGCCAGTAGTGGTGGCTACCAGGTCGAGGAACGTACCTTTGGTTTTACTGTACTGCTTTACCTGAGTCATGGACTGCTCCGATGTTTCTCCGGCCAGTCGTTGTAACCGATTTCCTTTGTGGATTCCTTTTTGTTCCGCATGAATGGGACCATTTGCCACAGAGAGTCTTCGCCAGGGACTGTACCAACATTTGTGGTAGTAGGAGTTAGGTTAATTGGACTGTTGGTTTTATTGTCCTTGGGGTGAATGAGCAATAGTGTAGCGTATGGACAATTCTCCCACATCCCTCGCAGAGAATCCCTTCCCCCTCATATAGGATGGGTTGATTGTGGTTGCCGATGGTGACAGCTGTGGTGACGGGGATTTCTAGTGGAACCTGGACACAGATCCTAGCATATCTCCCCCTAAAGGTAGATGAGATACATGTATCTATTTTCAGTAATTTGCCAACCATGTTGCCCACTTGCTTGAGGATCGCCCTATCATAGAACTCTGTTGGGAGCTGTGGGAGTCTGATCCAAATTGCTGTAATATCAAGCTTGGATTCCGCTGGAACAAAGTTTGGTTTTCATTTTCGTATAGATAGAAAATGGCCTGTCACAAACCAAGGTCCCTCTGCCAGGACTTTGATCATGCTTGCTTCCAGGTTGAATTTGACGATGAAAAAGTCCCATCCCAGGTCGATTAGTGTTAGGGGTTCAGTGGGCTTCCAAAAATGTGCAAGCTTTGCTCGTAGTAAGTGGTGGGGAATTTTCCTTCCAAATAGTTTCACTATTAGGGAGTATCTCCAAGAGAGGTATAACCTGTTCTTGTCTTTCTTTGACAAAGAGATGGGATATTCCCTGCATTTAATTCGAACAGGGGGGAGAGTGGGTTAGTTCATATGAAGAGGTGGACATCAGATTCCTTTCCGGTAGGATCTCTTTGAAATAAGTTTTTTAAGGAGTGTCCTCTTCCATCTCAAATTAAGAGGCTTCCGTAGGGGGTCCGGTGGTTTCGGTAGGATTTTGGAGGATGGGTCCTCCGTCGGGGGTGGGAATATGGCTATGTCAGTGATGTTTGGTTAGAGAGTGAAGAGGTGTGATTTTTCTCTCTAGAACGACATAATCTATAGTAAGACATCTCGATGTGAACTTGAATTACTCTGGACCAATAAAAACAAAAAAGAAAAATTTGACTTGAATGGATAAATATGCAATGCGTGTGACATACTGATACGTCATGAATCTCAACATTACAACTAAAAATCGACAGAAGGATAATTGATCAGCGTTTCTTTCTTAGGAAAATTTTGTCAGTTTCTCCAAGAACTAAAATGTCTTACTCCCCGTCTCAATTTATATAATAATATTTGAATAATTATAAAGTTTAATAAGATTTTTAAAAAATATATAATTTAAAATAAATTATAAATATTTATATGACTATAAATTATTTTATTAAGACAAAAAATATTTTAATAAATTATTATTAAATATAAAAAAAAACATCGTTCTTTTTTAAATTCGCTATAAAAAAGAATGTCCACTGAATGAAGAGAAAAATACCAACAAAAAAAAATGTTATCCTATTTAACCTTTGAGGCACCCAGTCCGAGGATGCAAATTGGGTTGCACTTGCCAGTTGCCACATGCGATTGTTGAGAATGAAAGAGCTTATGAGATGTCATTGAGATTACTGACAACTTGACAAGCAGTCACTGACCTTGGAATTACAAGATTATCTCATTCTCCTTTAGATATTGAGTTAATTCTTGGGCGATCATTCAAATTATCAAAAAAAATAAGTGAAGTTTTAAATAATTTTACTAATACAAGAGAAATATGAATAACTTTAGTGAATCATTTTTATAACGATGACCATCAAAAGGAATTTACTCCTAAATTCTTAAATTTTATTATGAATCATTCAAACCAATATATTTGAAACAAAAGAAGAAGCAAAAACAACCAAAGAAAAAGCAATAAAGAATAAATATTAGGAGTAATAATTTTGATTTAACGTAAGAATTATATAAAAATGAGTGATAATGTAGAGATCATTATGCACAACTTGCGTACTGTAAAAGAGATTGTCTTCAAACAGTCTTATACATTATATTGCTAAAATACATTTTACATTTTGTATGCAGATACTACACAATATGAAATTTAATACTGTCAAACAATGGATTATTTGTGCATAGATATTTGATGTGACAAATCAAACGTACATTATAAAATAGTGTTTTATAGTTTAGTGTTATCGGAATATTTGTAGGATTTAGAAATCTAGTACATAGTGTTGGATTGAACTTTTACTTAAAGATGACAACAGATATCTTACTGCTTATCCAAGCATTGAAGAGGTCAGAGATGCCATTTTCAATATGAGTCCAGATAGCACTGCTGGTCCAGATGATTTTAATGGAAAATTCTACCAAAATTGCCGGAACACAATCGAAGAAGATGTGTTTGAATTTGTTATGGTATTCATCAAAGGGTCCAACTTGACCAAGTATTACTCTCATACTTGCTTAGTGCTAATTCTCAAAGTTGAATCCTCCTCCACCTCTCTGAGATGAGGCCAGTCAGTTTGTCCAATTTTTCTAGTAAGATCATTACTAAGATCTTGTCTAGTAGATTAAATCCTTTACTTCCTAGACTAATCTCAGACAACCAGAGTGATTTTGTTACAGACAGGTTGATGACTGAAAATGTCATGCTAGCCTAGGAGATAGTTCAAGGAGTAACAAAGGATAACAATGAAGGCAATATGATCATCAAATTAGACATGACAAAAGCTTATGATAGGATGTCTTGGAAGTTTATCGCTGATATTTTAGAAATATTTTGCCTCTCACATGAGTGGATTGATTTGATTATGAGATTGGTTTCAAGAGTATGGTACTCTATTAATGTCAATGGCTCTAGAAAAGGTTTTTTCTCCAAGGAGACCCCCTCTCTTCTTCTCTCTTCACATTGGGAGTAGAGGTACTATCCAGAATGCTTAACTCTCTATATTAGTGTCACGACTTCACCCCTTTTACGATGAATTCAAGAGGCCCCCAAGTAACCCACTTGGCTTATGTTGATGACATCATGATATTTACCAGTGGTAATAACAAGCCAGTGAGATTAGTCATGAAATAAATTAATAGATATGAAAAGCTTCTGGCCAAAAAGTGAATAATGATAAGAGTTTTTTTCATTACTGATCCAAAGGCGTCACCATCTAGGATCAATAGAATGAGAAGTGTCATTGGTTTTATGGATAAAAATTTTTCTTTTATCTATTTGGGATGTCCTATCTATATAGGAAGAAAAAAGATTGAATACTTTGACAGTATGGTTGACAAGTTTGTTAAAAGATTAAGTGGATAGCAAGGTAAAATGCTTTCTGTAGGAGTAAGAATGATTCGTATCAAACATATCCTACAGTACATGCCCATCTATATCTTGTCTTCTATGAACCTTCCTAAAGGGACCCTTACTTTAATTGAAAAATATTTTGCGAATTTTTTTTGGGGCTCCTCTGGAGACAAAAAGAACTTTCACTTGAGGTCTTGGAAAAAGCTTTGTTACCCCAAGAAAGAAGGTGGCATTGGGATTAGAAGTATGATAGAAATCAGCGATGCCTTGGCCATGAAAAGGTGGTGGAGAATTAGGACTATTCCCTCACTATGGTCACAATTCCTTAAAGCCAAGTACCGTAGTAGATGTCACCCTGTGGGAAGAAAGAATGCATCTAACATATCTCATATATGGAGACACGTGCTTCATATCAGAAATAAGATTGAAGTTAATATGCTTTGGAGAATCCATAATAGAGATTGCAGCTTCTAGTAGGATAATTAGACAGGTAAACGGGTTTTGGCCAATCTTTCTCAATTAGGGAATAAATCTGGAAAGACCAAGGTTAGGAAGTACATGTCAAATGGAACCTGGGATTACACCAAACTAAACCAAGCGTTAAGTGCCGACTTAGTGCAACATATTAGCACAATGGAGATTAACAATCAATTTATTTTTGATTACGCAATTTGGACTCCCAATGATAACGGTGTATTTTCCAACAAAACAACTTGGAATTCTATAAGAGCCTCTTCTCAGAGAAACAGTTTCAATATTAAGGTTTGGCATTCTAATCTTCCTTTTAAAATCTCCTTTTTGACTTGGAGACTTATTCTTGGAAAACTCCCCTTTGATGATGTTATTATTAGATTTGGGAATCATACGGTTTTCAGATGTAATTGTTGTAACATACCTCAATGTGAATCCATTCAGCATATTTTGTGGAAAGCCAAATAGCAGAGTATATTTGAAAGTACTACGAAGGACCCTGGGAATAAGACACATAAATGTGCATATTAGAAGGGTTCTGCATAATTGGTGGAGTAAAAAATACCAGTAATATTGTGCACAAAACTCTTTTTCATATTGCTCCTATAATAATATGTTGTCTAGAAAACTTATTGTGCTTGCAAGTATGCAGATCAAAAGAATTTCAAGTTGTACAAAATAAAGTAGCAAATAGAATGGACTATTTAGGCTGCGATGAATCTTAGCTTCCCTACATGCAATTGGAGTGACTCTTGGCTACACATATGTGAAGTAGTACACAAACTGAGACCTATCCCTATCTACACTCAAGTATTCTGGAAAAAATTAAAGTTGGTTGGGTCAAGCTAAGCACAGATGGAAGTTATTTTCTAGAGAACAGTAAGGCTGGTCTAGGAGGAGTTGTCAGGAATGATAATGGCGATCTTATCATGGCATTTTCTATCGCAACTAAATGTAGTAGTAACAACTTGAGTGAGGCATTAGCAGCTAGATTTGGAGTCCAATGGTGTATTCATAAAGGCTATACCAATTTGGCTTTGGAACTAGACTCACAAATAGTTACTAAAATGATTCAAGAGAAGCACACCAATAACTACAAGCTTAAAGGAGTGATTGAAGACATTGCACATAACATGAACCTTGCCAACACAAGCATAACTCACTGTTTCAGGGAAGCTAATCAAGTTGCAGACTTCTTGGCAAAGTTGGCAGCTACTTCCGGGAAAGACTCCTTCTACTACACTTTTCAGGATCTTCCTAAACATGCTAAGGGTCCTTTTCAACCGGATAAGTGTCAACTTTCAAGCATTAAGACTAAATATGATAAGGCCAATTTCTTTGTAAGTTAAGAAGTGGTAGACATGGAGTAGGATATGATATAATCTACTACTCCATTCTTTTGAAGAATGGATTGGTTTTCCATTCGTGTGTTGTATTTTGAGGTAAGGTCTAGCCTCCGTCTGTTCTCTTTTGCTTAATACAACACCTACCCCACAAGGTAGTATTTATCCTCCCCTAAAAAATAAAAAACAAAAAAAATTACTTTTCTTTTTTCAAATTCTTGCAACTTGTAATTAAAAAAATGAAAATGAAGTGGGAAATCGAAGATAGAAACTTATTCGTACAAGTTGTTTACACAAAATTATTTAAACTCTTATATCTTTTAATAATTAAATAATATATATTCTTACATTAATTTATGATTTTTAAGATTAAATTGATTAATTCCATGTAAACACCATATGAAAGCGAAAGTATTGTTTTTGAAAATAATTATTGGATATTAGGTACTAGGTACGAACTTGGGAAGTCGCTTTGGCTCCGTAGATCGCGCCTTGGCATAATTTACATGCAAGTGGACATATAAAAGGTGGGAACTATAACAGAAGGCATACCGGACGGGAGCGAAATTCGATTTGAGATACTACGAAAATGGGAGAGACCGGCGTTGCGACGGCGGAACATAACAACCAACACCATTGCGCCAATGATCTCCCACCGTCAGACCGCCCCGTCCGTGTCTACGCCGATGGGATCTACGATCTCTTCCATTTCGGCCACGCCCGCTCCCTCGAGCAAGCCAAAAAATCGTATGTGCTCTGGTATTTCTGATTCAGTCGTATTTTCACGTTATCTATGCATTTCTACCTACGTCAACTTTGATTTATTAAAGGAATACAATTGACAGTTGTGTAGGTTACGTTGCAATATAACATAATGAATCTTTTAAACATGGAAATTATTGGAATGATATGGACACCGATAGAGTGAATGGCTGGAGGCATTGGGTCTTACATATGCAGCCTTACTTTGCATTTTTATAAGAGGTTGTTTCCACGGCATGAAACAACTTCAATGATATAGAGGATGCCCAGTGTAAAAACTTTCAAAATCATAATGACTCCTTAATGATATGGGCCTGATGAGAGTGGAATAGGTATAGAGGACGAATATAGCTGATCCCAAATTATTTGGGATTGAGGTGTAGTTGATTGATTTATATTTTTTGCTATATGTGTGTAGACAGATTTTGTGACCAGTCATAGTTAGCACAATTGCTCTGCACCTATTTTCTGGCTTTCATGATGTTGTTAATTTTTTCTTATGGTATCTGTTGGTGGTACTGATATTGTCTATTTTCTCTTCTTTTCTTTTCTTCTTCTTGAGCCGAGGGTCTTTCGGAAACAGCCTCTATACTCCTCGGGTAGGGGTAAGGTCTGCGTACACACTACCCTCCCCAAACCCCACTAGTGAGATTTTACTGGGTCGTTGTTATTGTTGTTGTTGTTGTTGTTGTCATAGTTAGCACAAATGGTGTCATTTGGGAGGAGTCGCTTACATTAGCCTTTGGTTATAATGCTGTGATCTTTTTTCTTCAGTTAGTATCTGTATGCTCCTTCTTCAATCTGCTGTTGCTTTCTGAATTTGTGGTTGATTTTGCGTATTATATCTGTAGACTGTTGTGTCATTCACGCTCGTCACCATAATACATTGTTGTCACCTTTGTTTACTACTTGGTTGCTTTATCTTATCTCTACTGTTCCTTGAGCCGAGGGTCTATCGGAAACAACCTCTCTATCTTTATATGGTAGGGGTAAGGTCTGCGTACATACTACCCTCCCCAGACCCCATTTATGGGATTTCACTGGGTTTGTTGTTGTTGTTGTTGTTTATCTGTAGACTGTGTTCCATTGGTGAACTGCCGAATGCCGAATAACTCGGGCATAATGGCTTCACAATTTTCTTCTTTTAACAGTTATTTCGGATGGTCACAGGTTTCCCAACACATACTTGCTTGTTGGATGTTGCTCGGATGAGATGACGCACAAATACAAGGGTAGAACTGTTATGACAGAGGAAGAGCGTTATGAATCTCTCCGCCATTGCAAGTATGTTCTTCTTTTATTTTAATTATTTACTGCAACTATGGTTATACAGTATTCATATAGCTGGTCAAATCAATTTGGGTTTAAAGCATAGTGCACGATCGATTATAGTTAGTTTTAACATCATATCTAGTTCTGACATAAGCTTCATGAAATTTTATAAAGAATGTTTATTTTCTGAATGGGATAGGTTGTCATCTTTGCAAAGTCATTACTGTTCCAAGAAACATTTATTATCTGGATATGCCTTTTCTCCTTTTGACCTCTACATGGTGTAAATTGCCTTCTCTATTACTGGAACATTCGAACAGCCAATGATGCATGTTGGTCTTTCATGTGATTCAGCCTCATTTAATCAGCATCAGTTGTGAACAATTGGAGTAATTAAGTATGTGCTTTTTTCTTTTCCAGTTTCAAATGTGCCGATGCTGCTTGTTTTTCTTTTTGGGGAACCACCCAGGTACCGAACTCGGATATCTGGGTGGGAAATTTATTATAATACTCAAAATTAGTACACAAGTAATGGCTGCTCTATTCTCATTGTGCACATATTGGCAGACGTTATTACTTGGAAAGGCTCCATTTCTTCATAACCCTTTTAGTTCCATTGCCATTAATTTTCTTTTATTATTTTCTGGTAGTAAACTATTTTAGTAACCTTATACTTTTGCTAGGTGGGTGGACGAAGTCATTCCTGATGCCCCATGGGTGATAAGTCAAGAGTTCCTTGACAAGCATCATATTGACTATGTTGCTCATGATGCTCTTCCGTAAGATTTCTTAGCTTCAGTGTTGCTTTATGATAAATGGGATTTCCTTTAGGTGGAAGAATGGGTAATCAATATCTCCATGAACTAGTGTTTGTGCTTTCGTGAAGATGATCAATTGGATTCATACCCCCCCCCCCCCCAAACCTCTCATTTTATATTGAACAATTTGATTTACAACTCCACTGTTTTCCAGATTTTGAAAGTAAAAGTATATGTTGGAAAAGTTTAGGGGAAATATGATTTTTGGGAAAGCAATGGACTATGAATGGCAATCATCTTACTTGAGAAAGTGGATATTGTCATGAGTCACACCTAGAAAACATACGATCTTGAGTATACTAAGGAGCTTTAAAATGAAAAAGATGGTGGATTTACCTGTAAAAATGCTTTCCAGGATTCACGTAGAGATATTATGAGTTGTATTACATGTGTTATGTAACTATGTTTGATTATAGCTTATTTTGTCCTTCCGGGAATCTTTTGACAAGTTAATACAAAAGAATCTAGAATGGGGTTTTTCATCATCTTCTTCTTATTGTTTTTCTGCTTAAACAATTGATAGTTATGCCGATGCTAGTGGAGCGGGAAAAGATGTCTATGAATTTGTAAGTAATTATTTATAGATTCTGGAATCATGCATCATAGGCTCATAGCTCATTTATTGCTTGACTGATTCTGAAATCCAATATTTAACACTCTCCTTTGTAGGTCAAAGCTGTTGGAAGATTTAAAGAAACGAAACGAACAGATGGAATTTCAACTTCAGATGTTATAATGAGAATAGTTAAAGACTATAACAAGTATGTGATGCGAAACTTGGATCGTGGATATTCAAGGAAGGAACTTGGTGTTAGCTATGTCAAGGCATGTTCTTTACTCAAATACGATTTTCTGCTTTACTTATTTTCATCCTTTTGGTTGCTTCACATGGTGACATGTGGGAATATACTGGGTTTGTTGTTGTTGGTTGGTGTCACAAGGTGTTCCTATGGTACGTGATATGGCCTTTTGATGAGATATTGTTTCATGTATTTAGGAAAAGCGATTGAGGGTCAACATGAGACTAATGAAGTTACAGGAGAAAGTCAAAGAACATCAAGAGAAAGTGGGAGAAAAGGTACAGTTAGATGTGAACGCAATCTTTTGTTTGCGTTTATATGATACTTTAGTTATATGTGAGTTATTATGGCATTATTATGATTGATGGGAAGAGTAAACATAGACTTCAATTCATATCTAACTAAAATTTGAAATCAAACAACTTATCAATTGGATGATACAACTACACAAATAGCCGAATTGTTCTTTTTCTTTACTTGATTGCAACTTGTCTTCTTTTATGCAAGGGATGATTTCACTTTGGTCCCCCAATATTCACTAAATTTGGTGTTTAGTCCTTGTAATATCCCATCCAAGCATACTTAACTCGCGATCAGTTGAAATGTGTACTTTAGAGGAAATATGTTAAATTGAGACTACATATATTACACCAAATATGGAGTAAAAGTACTGACTTAATACATGGGTAGTTATGTGGATTAGCAAATTGCCGTCTTTGCAAGTGGAGGGACTACAATGTGCATTTCTGTTAGTTGAGGTTAAAGGTGTATAACTCAACACCAGGAGGACCAGAATCATAAACTGTCAATAACCATGTGATCTAAACTGGAATTTTCTCTATGTCAATAACTTTGATTGATCTATTATGTTCAGTATCGGATCCATCTTGAGTAAGAATATGCTGCTTCTGCTATTGTTCTTTGGTTGATCTATTATGTTCAGATGGATATGATTTTGCATGTGCCCTTGTATTGTAGATTCAAACTGTTGCAAAAACAGCTGGTATGCATCACAATGAGTGGATTGAAAATGCTGATCGTTGGGTTGCTGGATTTCTTCAGATGTTCGAAGAGAGTTGCCATAAAATGGTGAGCAAAATCAACGAATTGTTGTATCTATTCATGAATATGTCTTTCTTCGATGATTCTTATTTTATAAATTTCTGGCCACTAGGGAACAGCCATCAGGGATCGAATTCAAGAACGATCAAGAGGCCAACAATCAAGGGATTTGCTGGAAAATGGAAATAAGATCGCTACTGATGAAGAAGAAGATGATGAGTACTACTACGTCGAAGAGGAGGAAGAAGAGTATTTTGACAATCAAGAACAGCATATTGAGGACAAAAAGAATTCATCATCATCTGCAGAGTAACACTTGTGCCTAACAGCAGAACATCTGTTTCTTTGATTCTTGTTGTAGGTTGGTACGGAATTTTGTAGATGGCTGCTGCAGAAGATTGTCGTTGCTGCAGTGCTTGCACGGAGGTTGTGTATCTGAGTTAATGCATTTTTTAGTTCATTCTTTTTTTATAGTTTTTCGAATTCGGTGTGCACAATTGATTGCATACATGTATTTTACTGTTCTGTTGGAATTAATCTTGCTTCAATAGTAAATATTTTTTTTTAGAAACCTGGTGTCGATGTGACAATTTTTATTTAAACGGAAAATATGAGTAGTGTACCATATAATTTAGTGAAGTAGTTACTTTTCTTCTCTGCAGCGTAAGTATAATTAATAATTTACAGAAACTATGTTGCAAAAGGAGTAGAATTAACAGAAATTTGGGTGGGAAGTATAGTTTGATGGGAGACAAAACAAATGAAAACCCAAATCAACATTGTGCAGAGACAAGAGGGGAGGGGTTTGTTAAGACCTGTTATGATACTTACTCGTACCAGGTGTGCACCAAACCACCAGTATTTCTCCCAAAAGGATAACTTACACATATTAAGGTTAAGTAAATGCATAAAATTCCATAAGATACATGATCCCTAAGTTATCTTTGACAAAAACATTCATATGTAAAGCAGGGAATTGTAGTACAAAAGATCTCGGATAATGGTACATCAATTTTCATTGCTAGCCATCAAGAATGGTCTTAAGGAAACGTCTTAAAGAAACAAAGGAAGAACCACCTTCCATTAAGACCTCTCTGCTCTTGACCCTCATTTTTTTCACTCTTTTCCTCACTGGATTTTCACTATCCATTATGCATCTTATAGCATTCTCAATCTCGTCTGCTCTCACTATTCCTCCATCACTGATCTTCCCCATCCTGTAATCCATTCTCAGTTCCACTGCCAGCTCAAGATCCTTCACCATCTGAAACGCGTTAATCTGCTGCTCACCATGTAGAGGCCATGTCACCATAGGAACTCCATGCCATAAACTCTCCAGTGTCGAGTTCCATCCACAATGAGATACAAAACCAGCAGTCGCTTTGTGAGCCAAAACATTCACTTGTGGTGCCCAACCACACACCATTCCCCTGTCTTTAGTCCTAATCAAGAATCCTTCTGGCAATAGCTCATCAAACTTGCCATATTCAGAACCAAGGGGCATTTTTATTGACCACAAGAACCTCACCCCGCTTTGTTCAAGAGCATTTGCCAACTCTTGTAGCTGTGGAACCTCTAAAGTTCCCATGCTACCAAAGCACAGAAATAGCACAGATGATGGTTGCTGATCTTCTAGCCATTTCATTATTTCTTCCTTATTGTCCTCCCTACCCTTTTGACCTGCAAGGTCGAGCTGCGGTCCTATTGTATATACTGGAGGTAGTTCAGGGTCAGATGCTAATGAATTCACAGCATGAGGTTCAAGTTCAGCAAATGTATTGATAAGAATTCCTTTGGTTTCTTTGAACCTGGCACCATGGTTCATGAATGCTGTGTAACCTTCCTTATTGAAAGCAAACGTTGGTAAGACATTTGAAGGTACCAAGTTGGCATAGGAAGGTATATATAAATCAGGATCTGTGAGGCTAAATTCCCTCCCATGTTGGCTATGACAAACAGAGAGGTAAAGCACAAAACCAAGAAAACCTGCACCAGAAGTGAAGAAAATATAGGGAGGAATCCCAAGTTCATTTGCTACATCAACCATTGAACTGCAAAACATATCGATGACTAAGCCAACTATTTTCGTATTGGAGTGTTTGTTGTTGATAATAGCATCTTTGACGAGGGGTTTATAGCTTGATATGAGAAGAGAGAAGAAATTCTCCATAGAGTTTGTAAACTCTTGTAAGGGTGGTAGTTCGACTTGAGGAAGTTTGATGAATCTGATCCGATGATCAACAGGGGCAGTATTGGAGGAGAATCTTTGAATGTATGCATCTATGCCTACATCAAATGGTGCCTGAGGCCTAATGATAATCATGGTTATACATAGTTGTTCATCAAGATTGAGCAAGTTTACTGCAAATGTGCATGTGGGGACAAGGTGACCTATGCCTGGAGCAGGAACAAAAACCAACTCTGCTTTCTTCATACTTGGTAGCTAAACAAGATGAATATGATGGATCTGTGTTGAATATATATATATATACACACATCATTTTTGACATTCTCATAATTCATTTTCATTTGTCTTTTCTGAGTAATGGATGCAATGGGAAATAGAGAAGCTTTAATACATTTCATATTATATGGTGGTGTTTGACCGTGCAACAACTTTTAGAAAAGAAAGAAAGGGAGGCATAAAGATTTTCAAATGCATAAAGATGTCATTTTTTTTTTAACATACAAAAAAGGAAAGAGCTTTATATAAAATGAAATAAAGAGAGAAATATTCAACTTTTCACATATATATAGTTGATTCGAAAAATAATGAACTTTGAACCCGGTCTAAAATCCGCTTATGCAATATCTGTAGATAGATACGTCTCAATCTTTTACTTCCACATATAGTGCCAATATAGGGTCATGTGCTGCAACTTGTCGTTAGCCTCCAGCTTGGATTGGAACAGCTGAGATCTCGAGAAGGTCAGAGAATAGGATTTTCATTGGTTTTTTTATTTTTATTTTTATTTTTTATAATCGAAAAATTCTTGAAACTAGTCAAAACTAATGAGCCAGCTCTAAGAATAGGATATTCATTGTATTCCTTATATTTTATATTTCTTGATTAAATTGTCAATCTATAATTTAAACTTCCTTTAAAAACCTTTTCTAGAAACTAACGACATGTTGTATTATTTTAAATAAATGAGTGTTGAAATTCTTACAAGCGGCATGCCCATAATAAATAATAATGAGGTAGAATGAACAACTAACTTTTGCATTATTGAAGCACTAGAATAAAATCAAATATTCCTTTTACTCAAACTGTCAACCAAATATATCAAATACAAAGAAGAAGTTAGAATAAACAACTTTTGCATTATTGAAACACTGGAATAGACTCTTTATTTTATATAAACGGACTACTCAAACAAACCTATAAAATCAAATTAAATCAAGTATATCACTAAAAGAACAGGTCAAAACATTAAAGAACAATGAGATTTGAATAAATGAACCAAATTGGCCATTGTTGTCGTCTTCGTCACAGGTTTGACGAGTGAGGGTATAATTCCATATGAACCAAAAATGATAGTAATAATTTATGCCTCCGTCTTCGTATCAAGTGCATTTTAGAGTCCGTTTGGAGAGTCGAACCCCTATCTTTTCCAGCAAACCCATAACCTTTACCGTTGAACCAAGTCCCCTTTTGTTATTGGGTTCGGCAGTATATATTTATATAGATTTAGTAAATATTTCAATACAAATACAGGATTCCGAAAAAAGTCACTGGGTTCGCCCGAACCCGCACCCACAACTGTAGCTCCGCCCCTGCATAAAATTATTTTTCCTTATTTCCAAAAAAAATTTACTTTTTTTCGAAATCAGCGTTTTGTTCATGAAATTTCCAATTTTCACTTGAAAATGCATTTTGGAAATTTTCGAAAATTTGAAAAACTGAAAAAAAATTATTTTTCAAAATTTTCACTCAAATCACTCACAAAATTTCAAAAATAACCCAAAATTATATTTATGTCCAAACACAACTCTAAATTTTAAATACCATTTTCACTCAAAATTTCTTTTCCCCCTATTTTAGAATTTTACAATTCTTATGTCCAAACGACCACTTAGAAGATCCAACAATGATGAGACAACATAAGTTCCTTTCACAAGGTAATAACAACTCACTTCTTGTCAACAACCAGACACTTTATAGGACCATAGCATTGGGTGGTCCCAATAGCTAGTTGACTCTATTGCTGTAGAAAAAAGAACCAAAGCAAAACTAACGAACGACGTTATTGGGAAGAGCCTATAGAGGGAAAAAAGGAGGGGTGAATGAGCTTTAGTTGAAGACAAGATAGAGTTTCTCTAGAGAGTTGGCCTCAATTTGGAGAAATTTTCATGTGAATAGAACTCATGGTCTTCCACAACAAAGTCATAAAACTGAATTTTGTAGCCAAAAAAAAAATACTTAACTTTCCCTATATGTTGCAAGAAAAAAAAAAAAGCAGATTGGTGCCTAATCTCCCGCTATGCGCGGGGTCTGGGGAAGGGCCGAACCACAAATGTCTATTGTACGCAACCTTACCCTGCATTCTGCAAGAGGCTGTTTCCACGGTTTGAACCCGTGACCTCCTGGTCATATGTCGTAAGAAATTAGCGGGAAATTCATCAACCTAGCGCCAAAAATTACTAATAAGCTACATAAAATTGTCAAATAATCGATCACGGCATCAAAACATAATAAAATCATCTCCATAAGTTTTGATGATAACAAACTTACCATTAAAATTTCAATCAAGTAAAAGAACAGTAGTTATTTGTGGTATTGTTAACTTGCAGAATTCAAAAAGGGAAAAAATGAAGATCTGATTGAGCAAAATACTTAAAGATTCAGACCACTATTGTCACGCCCTGAACTTGGGCCTGGACATAACACGGTACTCGGTGCCTGACTACATACGACCGAACGAACCAACTGGCTCGCTGAATCAACATGTGATATCATAACATACTAAATGAGGAAGATAAACTAACACATGCTATACTGAAAGTCTGGATGATATAAATCAAAGTGCGAAATTACTAATATAATTCTGAAACATATTTGTAGTCAACATAACTTAACATGAAAAGCTTGCGACTCTGTCTAACTATTACTCTAGTCTATGAAGCCTCTAATGAAGTACTGAAAACACTAACTGTCTGAAAATACTGAAGACTGTAAGGTAATGATAATGCCCGAAAAGAACTAGGGATCACGAAATAGCTGATACGAGAATCCTAACGCTCTGCATCGTCAACCTGTAAATCATTACATGCATCGTGAGATGTACACCTCAGGCAAAAGGGACATCAGTACATTTGAATTGCACTGGTATGTAAAGCAACTGAAAGGAAAAACTATAAATGCTGAAACTAAAACTGAGCTGATAACTGAAATGATAACTGCTGAAACTAAAACTGAAACTAAAATGATAACTGAGAACCGATAACTAAAATGATAACTAGTAACTAATTACTGAAATGATAACTAATAACTGAACTGAACAAAGGAAGTAACGATATGAATACTCCCTCTTCTGAATGATGAATAACTTGTTTATCTGTATATTAAACTGCGGCCTCAGGCCCAATATATCTATGCAAAAACTGCGGCTTCGGGCCCAAGTATACGTATACATAACTGCGGCCTCAGGCCAAAAGATGCATGAAGCATTAACTGCGGCCTCGGGCCCAAACATGCATAAAGCATAAAGTGTGGCCTCATGCCCAAACATGCATAAAGCATAAACTGCGGCATCGGGCCCAAATATAGGTGTTCAACATTCAAGGATTAAAAATCAGGAACTGAGAATCATACTGAATACATGATACTGAAATACTGAACCATACTGAGTTACATGACACTTGAAGGCTGAATAGAACTAGACTGAGACATGTATTCATGAACTGATTATGAAAACTGAAACTTCAACTGTTTATGACATGCTAAGTAATCTAGACTGAGACTCATGAGCATCAAACCCAAGTCTATATTGATTTGCACTGATTTCACAACGTTCAGAATGAAAGTCATGAATGAGTTACGAAGCTAAAGGATAGAAGTTCTGCAACTATTCAAGGAACTAGGCTTAACTATATTTCTGAGGTAATTAGTTATGTCGTAAAAGAAACGTAGTATATGGAGAATTATTAACATTCTCAAACATAAAAAGTTAGCCTCACATACCTTAACTTCCTGCTCTTGAGCATAATACAACATTCGCCAACCCTTTCAACTTTAATCTATATCAAACTTTTTGTATTTTGATGATCTAACAAACTTCATATGAGAACCAAATTGGGAACCTGTTACACATCCTCAAAGTGCTCAAGAACAACAAGTCTCAAGTCTGGCACAAGTTCCAACAACTTGAGTCAAAGAAATGGCAGAGGGAACAGATGGCTATCAGTTCCTCTGGTGACAGTACAAGTTAACTCTCTACAGCTGTAAAGTCATTGCTGCACACGCAACAGTCACTTTATGGAGCATGCCTTGTAGGATTGTACCGGATAATTGCTAACATCATCCCAATGACCTCACTTATATATTACCAACTTGAGGCAAGGGAAACACACACTTGCATATCCCTAAATCATCAAGTTTCACTCTCAAGTGTGTTGCTAACTTCGAGTGACTTCAAGTGTCACGACCCAATTTCACCTATAGGTCGTGATGGCGCCCAACACTACAGCTAGGCAATCCAACTTATAAGTCAAACATACATTGGTTAAACTTTTATTCCAAGAAAATAATAAAATACCAATTTCTACCAATGTGTGTGCCAAGACCCGGTGTCACAAGTGCATGAGCATCTAGTAGATTATACAAAACTCCAACTACTGTCTGAAATAAAATAGACAGAATATAAATATCAGAAGAGACACTGGTAGTTGCAGAACGGCTCAGAAAGGCAGCTCACCACTATGCCTCGGGATGACGTGGGTATGTGATGATAGGTCCTCCACTAGTACCTGTCTCAGATCCTGCACAAAAAGTGCAGCAAGTGTAGTATGAGTACGTAAACAACGTATACCCAGTAAGTATCAAGCCTAATTTTGAAGTGGTAGAGACGAGATGGCCGACTTTGACACTCACTATGGGTCAATAATAATTGAAATAAAATTAGGATATTCAAATCAGCATGATTTATAGAATTTACAAATATTTTATTTAATCAGCGGAAATAATCAAATTCCTTCAAATGTAACAATTCTCAATATATTAACTAAATTCCTTCAATTCAAATAAATTCTAATTTATCGATTAAATCTCATTTACAGGAGTAACAATTAATTCCTAAACAAGCAAGAATAATAATTCATTAAATTTCAAGGATTTTCCAATTTATTACTTAGCTTCACAAGCTGAAATAAATTATTAAAGTATCGGGTAATTATTATTATTAAGCACGATTTCTGCCGAGGACGTACAGCCCGATCCAGAGTGTCGTGTACACTGCTAAGGGACGTGCGGCGCGATCCATAGATGCATCTATCCTGCCTAGGCGTTCGGCCCACTCCACAAGAAAGGAGGACATTTTCTTATGTGCCTCCGGAAGGAGAGTATATACATTATAAGATGAATTTGGGAGGAGAACAATTTCTTTTAACAATTAATTGATTTAAACAGACAATCAAGCCTATGAGATTTCCATCCTTTAATATCTTTATCTAACAATTCACAATATATTCATATAGATATCAATTAATATAAATAAATCAAAGAATACAATTTACACAAGTACGGCATGCTTTGAGTCCTAAACTACCCATACTTTAGCATTAATAGTAGCTACGCACGGACTCCCGTCACCCCGTGCGTACGTAGCCCCCCACAATTAGCAATAATTATTTAATTTTAATCACCTATGAGGTAATTTCCCCCTCACAAGATTAGACAAGAGACTTACCTCGTCTTGCTCCAATTTAATCCATAATTTTGCCTTTTTCACGATTATCCAACTCTGTCTGGCTCGAATCTAGCCAAAATAATTCGATACAATCATTAAAAATTATAGGAAATTAATTCTATAAGGAAATACTACATTTTTAATAAAAATTCCGAAATTAATTAAAAATTCGCCCGCAGGGCCCACATCTCAGAATCTGGCAAAAGTTATGAAATCCGATAACTCATTCAATTACGAGTCCAACCATACCAGTTTCACTCAATTCCGACTCCGAATCGATACCGAAATCTCAAAATTTCGTTTCTATGAGATTTCTAAACTTTTCCAAATCTCAAATCTCAAAACACTAATTAAATTATGAAAAATAATGATACACTTGTATATGTAGACCAAATCCGAGTTAGAATCACTTACCCCAATGTTTTTTCCTTGAAAATCTGCCAAAAGTCGTCTCTGCTCAAGCTCAAGTTCGTCAAAAATGGCAAATGGGACGAATGCCTTTTTTTATAAAACTGCCCAGCAGCCTTCGGAACTGGTCCTCGAACTGGGCCTCGATCGCGGCATCGAACATGTGCCTTTGATCAGGGCATCGAGGTTGTGCCTTCGATCAGGGCATCGAGGTTGGGCCTTCGATCAGGGCATCGAGCTTGGGTCTCGATCCTAGCCCTCGAGCCATACCTTCGATCATGCCCTCGAGCCTTGCCTTCGATCGCGACTTCGATCACAGGCTCGAGCCTGGACCTCGGTCATGGCCTCGATCAGGGTATCGAGGTTGGGCCTTCGATCATAGCCTCAATTATGGCATCGAGCTTGAGCCTTCGATTGTGACCCTCGATCTTGGGTCTCGATCCTGGCCCTCGAGCCTTGCCTTCGATCATGGCCCTTGAGCTGGACCTTCGATCATGGCCCTCGAGTTGGACCTTTGATCATGGCTTCGATACACTAGCTTGAGCTTGTACCTCATCAACCCTGGGCTCGATACCTGGGCTCGATATCTAGCTCAATATCTGGGCTCGATATCTGGGCTCGATCACAGCCCAGAATATCCAACAGAAGAGGAAAAATTGCAGCAGCTTTTTAACTCAAATTTTTAATCCGTTAACCATCCGAAACTCACCCAAGGCCCTCGGGACCTCAACCAAATATACCAACAAGTCTTAAAACATCATACGAACTTAGTCGAACCTCTAAATCACATCAAGCAACGCTAAAATCATGAATCATACCCCAATTCAAGCTTAATGAAACTAAGAGTTTTCAACTTCTACATTCAATGCCGAAACCTATCAAATCAACTTCGATTGACCTCAAATTTTACACACAAGTAATAAATGACATAACGGAGCTATAAAAATTTTCGGAACTGGATTCCGACTCCGGTAATAAAAAGTAAACTCATCGGTCAAACTTCCAAACTAAAATTCTTGTTTTTAGCCATTTCAAGCCTAATTTAACTACGGACTTCCAAATAAAATTTTGAACACGCTCCTAAGTCCAAAATCACCATACGGAGCTGTTGGAATCATCAAAATTCTATTCCGGGGTCATTTTCACATAATTAGACATCCGGTCACTATTCGAACTTAAACATTTTAATTTTTCTTTAAAATTCCATATCTCGAGCTAGGGACCTCAGAATTTGATTCCGGGCATACGCCCAAGCCCCAAATCACAATACAGACCTACCGGAACTATCAAAACACTGATCCGAGTCCGTTAGCTCAAAATGTTGACTAAAGTCAACTCAATTGAGTTTTAAAGCTCTAATCCACATTTTAATCCATTTTTCACATAAAAACTTTCCATGAAATTTTACGGATTGCGCACGCAAGTCGAAGAATGATACATAGTACTTTTCGAGGTCTTAGAACACATAATTAATTATTAAATTTAAAGATGACATTTTGGGTCATCACACTCTCCACCTCTTAAACAAACGTTCTTCCTCGAACGGGTTTAGAATTATACCTGAAGTGCTGAATAAGTCTGGATATCTGCTCCACATGTTTTCCTCGGCCTCCCAAGTCACTTCCTCGACTGGTTGACCCCTCCAATGGACTTTTACTGCAGAAACCCTCTTGGACCTCAACTAGCGAACCTGTTTATCAACAATGGCAATTGGCTCCTCTTCATAACCCAAGCTATTATCTAGCTGAACTGTGCTAAAGTTTAACACATGTGATAGGTCGACATGATACTTCCGGAGCATAGATACATAAAAAACTGAATGAACTCCCGATAGGCTGGGAGGCAATGCAAGCTCATAAGCAACCTCCCCAACTCGTTTCAACACCTCAAATGGGCCTATAAACCTTGGGCTCAACTTGCCCTTCTTCCCGAATCTCATAATTCCCTTCATCAGCGAAACCTTCAAGAGAACTTTTTCACCTACCATAAATGATATATCACGCGCTTTCTGATCCGCGTAACTCTTTTGTCTGGACTGTGCTGTACGAAGTCGCTCTTGAATCAACTTTACCTTTTCCAAGGCATCCCTTACCAAATCAGTACCATATAACTTAGCCTCACCTGGCTCAAACCATCCGATAGGTGAACGACATCGCTGACCATATAAAGCCTCAAATGGAGCCATCTCGATGTTGGATTGGTAACTGTTATTATAAGCAAACTCGGCCAAAGGCAGGAAACGATCCCACTGACCTCCAAAGTCAATCACACATTCCCTGAGCATATCCTCCAAAATCTGAATTGTCCTCTCTGACTGTCCATCGGTCTGCGGATGAAAGGTTGTGCTGAGCTCTACACGGGTCCCCAACTCACTCTGTACTGCTCTCCAGAAATGTGAAGTAAACTGAGGGCCTCTATCTGATATGATGGAAATTGGCACACCGTGCAACCGAACTATCTCCTGAATATAAATCTGGGCCAACCTCTCTGAAGTATACGTAGTCACAACAGGAATAAAATGTGCCGACTTGGTCAACCTGTCAACAATCACCCAAACTGCATCAAACTTCCTCAAGGTCCGCGGCAACCCAACTACAAAATCCATAGTAATTCGTTCCCATTTCCACTCTGGTATGGTCATCTGTTGGAGTAGGCCACCTGGCCTCTGGTGCTCATATTTAACTTGCTGGCAATTTAGACACCGAGCTACATACTCAACTATGTCCTTTTTCATTCGTTGCCACCAATAATGCTGCCTCAAGTCACGATACATCTTCATAGCACCTGGATGAATAGAATATCGAGAACTGTGTGCCTCCTTCGGGATCTTTTTCCTCAGTTCATCCACATTAGGAACACACAGAGGATCTTGGAGTCATAGAACACCATCTGCACCAATAGTGACTTCCTTGGCACCACCTCGTAGTACCGTTTCACGAAGAACCACCAGGTGTGGGTCATCATACTGGCGAGCCTTGATCTGTTCAAATAGTGAAGATTGGTCCACAACATATGCAAGAACTCGGTTGGGCTCTGAAATATCCAACTTCACAAGCCTGTTAGCCAAGGACTGAATATCTGAGGCTAATGGCCTTTCCTCTGCTGAAATGAAAGCCAAACTACCCATACTCTCCGCCTTTCTGCTCAAGGAATCTGCAACCACATTTGCTTTGCCAGGATGATACAGGATAGTAATATCATAATCTTTTAGTAACTCCAGCCATCTACGTTGCCTCAAATTTAGGTCCCTCTGCTTGAACAAATGCTGCAAACTGTGATGATTAGTGTAAACTTCACAAGACACCCCATAAAGATAATGCCTCCAAATCTTAAGAGCGTGAAAAATCGCAGCTAACTCCAAATCATGTACCGGATAATTCTTTTCGTGGGGCTTCAGCTGACGTGAAGCATATGCAATAACTTGCCCTTCCTGCATCAATACACAACCCAAGCCAACTCGCGAAGCGTCGAAATACACTGTATACATCCCCGAACCGGAAGGCAACACTAACACTGATGCTGTAGTCAATGATGTCTTGAGCTTCTGAAAGCTCACCTCACAATCATCGGACCATCGGAATGGATCACCCTTCTGGGTTAATTTGGTCAAAGGTGTTGCAATAGATGAAAAACCTTCCACGAACCGACAATAATAACCTGTCAAACCCAGAAAACTCCTGATCTCCGTCGCCGAAGTAGGACGATGCCAATTCTGAACTGCTTCAATATCTTTGGGATCAACTTTAATACCTTCGCCCGATACAATATGTCCCAAAAATGCAACAGACTCTAGCCAAAACTCACATTTAGAGAACTTAGCATATAGCTTTTGTTCCCGCAATGTCTGAAGCACTACTCTCATATGCTGCTCATCCTCCTCCTTACTACGTGAGTAGATCAAAATGTCATCAATGAAGACAATGACAAATGCGTCAATATATGGCCTGAATACCCGGTTCATCAGATCCATAAACACTGTTGGGGCATTAGTTAAACCAAAAGACATTACCAGAAACTCATAATGACCATATCTAGTACGGAAAGCAGTCTTCGGAAGATCCGAATCTTCAACTGATGGTACCCCGACCTCAAGTCGATCTTAGAGAATACCCTAGCACCCTGCAACTAGTCAAATAGATCATCAATACGTGGCAACGGGTACTTGTTCTTAATAGTGACTTTGTTCAATTGGCGATAATCAATACACATCCGCATTGTTCCATCCTTCTTTTTCACAAATAGTACTGGTGCACCCCAAGGCGATACACTCGATCTGACAAACCCTTTGGCTAGTAACTCTTCAAGCTGTTCTTTCAATTCTTTCAATTCTTTCAGAGCCATGCGATACGGTGGGATAGATATAGGCTGGGTATCTGAAGCCAAATCAATACAGAAATCAATATCACGATCAGGTGGCATACCTGGAAGATCTTACGGAAATACATCGGGGAACTCCCGAACTACAGGCACTGAATCAATAGCTGGAGTCTCTGCAGTAGTATCCCGAACATAGGCTAGATAAGCCAAACAACCCTTCTCAATCATGTGCTGAGCCTTTATAAAAGAAATAACTCGATTAAATGAACTAACAGGCAAACCCTTCCACTCCAGCTTAGGCAATGTTGGAATAGCCAAGGTAACAGTCTTGGCATGACAATCTAGAATAACATGATATGGAGATAAACAGTCCATACCCAGAATAATTTCAAAATCGGTCATCTCAAGCAATAGAAGATCTGCTCTAGTTTCATAACCACAGAATGTAATAATACAGGACTGGTAGATTCGGTTCACAATAACAGAATCGCCCACAGGAGTGGACACATAAACATGAGTACTCAAGGACTCATGAGAAACACCCAAGAATGGAGCAAATAGAGATGACACATATGAATACGTACATCCTGGATCAAATAATACTGAGGCATCTTTGCCACAAACAGAAATAATACCTGTAATCACGGCATCTGAGGCCTCTGCATCTGGTCTAGCCGGAAAAGCATAGAACCGAGCTGGAGCGCCAACTGGCTGGCCTCCGCCTGGCTGACCTCCACTCCTAGGACGGCCCCTACCCACCTATCCTCCACCTCTGAGTGGTCGGACTACTGGTGGAGCAACTGGTCCAGTAAGCATAGGTTGCTGACCCTGCTGTACTGGTCTACCCCGAAACCTGGGGCAAAACCTCTGCATATGACTGGGATCCCCGCACTCGTAACAACTCTTTGGTGCGATGGGCTGCTGACTAAGTGTCTGGCCCTGGGGACCTGAATACCCACTGGGAGGACCCTGAATAGCTGGTGGGCGGTAAGAACTCTCTGGGATAGCACTGAGATGAGGTCGCACTGGAGCACCTCGAGGAGGTGGTGGTGCTGGATATGGGGGTCTGCTGGACTGTCCCCTCACGAACTGAACTCTGCCCCCGGACGGAGCACCTCTGAACTCTCCAGAGTACCTGAACCGCTTATCTCTCATAATCTGCTTTCGGCTCCGCTGATGTACACCCTCAATCCTCCGGGCTATCTCCACAACTCGCTCATAAGAAGTACCCATCTCAACCTCTCGAGCCATAGTAGCCTGAATACCAGTATGTAAACCGGCTACAAACCTTCGCACTCTCTCCGCCTCAGTAGGGAGTATCATTAGTGCATGGCGAGATAATTCAGAAAACCTCGCCTCATAATCAGTCACTGACATCTGACCCTGCTGGAGCTGCTCAAACTGAAACCGTAACTCTTCCCTCTGGGAGGGTGGAATATACCTGTCCAAGAAGATACGGGTGAACCTGTCCCAAGTCATGGGAGGAAAATCTACTGGTCTGCCAAGAGCATAAGATTGCCACCATCTACGGGCTCTACCCTCTAGCTAACAAGTAGCGAAATCAACCCCATGTGATTCCAATATCCTCATGTTGTACAGTCTATCCTTTCAACGATCAATGAAATCCTGTGGATCCTCATGTCGCTCACCCCCGAAGACAGGAGGATGTAGTCTAGTCCATCTATCCAATAGTTTCTGAGGATCGGCGGTTACAGCTGGCCTGGGCTCAGGTGTAGCTGCTGTCACTGGCTGAACTCCACCCACGAGTAGTGCACCCTGGGTCTGATATACAGCAACTGCCTGTCCATGAGCCTGCGCAGTAGGGGTCTGTGCTCCCCCGCCCGCCTGAGATGTGGCTGGGTCTGCCGGAAATAAACCGGCCTGAGTCATATTGTCCATGAATCGCAGCATACGACCCATGACATCCTGAAATCCCGGTGCAGATGTGAAGTCCACCGGAGCTGGCTCTGCCACAGGCACCTCACCCTGCTCCTCAATAATGGGATTCTCTGCTGGATCCACTGGCGGCATAACTGGAACGGTCTTGGGACGTCCTCGCCCTCTACCACGGCCTGGAGCCCTCCCTCGGCCTCTAGCAACTGGGGGAGTAGCTCTTCCCTGGTCTTGAATCTCATTAGAGCGTGTTCTCACCATCTGTGAGAGAATAAGAGAAGGATATTTAGTACTACATCAATTGCATGATGGAATATGAAGAAAGGTAGTTTCCTAACATCATATAGCCTCTCGAAGATAAGTACAGACGTCTCCGTACCGATCCGCAAGACTCTATTAGGTCTGCTCATAACTTGTGAGACCTATGTGAACCTAGTGCTCTGATACCATGTTGTCACGACCCAATTTCACCTATAGGTCGTGATGGCGCCCAACACTATAGCTAGGCAAGCCAACTAATAAGTCAAACATACATTGGTTAAACTTTTATTCCAAAAAATAATAAAATACCAATTTCTACCAATGTGTGTGCCAAGACCAGGTGTCACAAGTGCATGAGCATCTAGTATATTATACAAAACTCCAACTACTGTCTGAAATGAAATAGACAGAATATAAATATCAGAAGAGACACTAGTAGCTGCAGAACAGCTCAGAAAGGCAGCTCACCACTATGCCTCGGGATGATGTGGGTATGTGATGATAGCTCCTCCACTAGTACCTGTCTCAGATCCTGCACAAAAAGTGTAGCAAGTGTAGTATGAGTACGTAAACAACATGTACCAAGTAAGTATCAAGCCTAATCTCGAAGTGGTAGAGAGGAGATGGCCGACTTTGACACTCACTATGGGTCAATAATAATTGAAATAAAATTAGGATATTCAAATCAGCATGATTTACAGAATTTATAAATAATTTATTCAATCAGCGGAAATAATCAAATTCCTTCAAATGTAACAATTCTCAATATATTAATTAAATTCCTTCAATTCAAATAAATTCTAATTTATCAATTAAATCTCATTTACAGGAGTAACAATTAATTCCTAAACAAGCAAGAATAATAATTCATTAAATTCCAAGGATTTTCCAATTTATTACTTAGCTTCACAAGCTGAAATAAATTATTAAAGTATCGTGTAATTATTATTATTATTAAGCACGATTTCTGCCGAGGACGTACGACCCGATCCAGAGTGTCGTGTACACTGCCGAGGGACGTGCAGCGCGATCCATAGATGCATCTATCCTGCCGAGGCATTCGGCCCGCTCCACAAGAAAGGAGGACATTTTCTTATGTGCCTCCAGAAGGAGAGTATATTCATTATAAGATGAATTTGGGAGGAGAACAATTTCTTTTAACAATTAATTGATTTAAACAGATAATCCAGCCTATGAGATTTCCATCATTTAATATTTTTCTCTAACAATTCACAATATATTCATATAGATATCAATTAATATAAATAAATCAAAGAATATAATTTACACAAGTAAGGCATGCTTTGAGTCCTAAACTATCCGGACTTTAGCATTAATAGTAGCTACGCATGGACTCTCGTCACCATGTGCGTACGTAGCCCCCCACAATTAATAACAATTATTTAATTTTAATCACCTATGAGGTAATTTCCCCTTCACAAGATTAGACAAGAGACTTACCTTGTCTTGCTCCAATTTAATCCATAATTTTGCCTTTTCCACGATTATCTAACTCTGTCTGGCTCGAATCTAGCCAAAATAATTCGATACAATCACTAAAAATTAATTCTATAAGGAAATACTACATTTTTAATAAAAATCCCGAAATTAATTAAAATTTCGCCCGCGAGGCCCACATCTCGGAATCCTGCAAAAGTTATGAAATCCGATAACCCATTCAATTACGAGTCCAACCATACCAGTTTCACTCAATTCCGACTCCGAATCGATACCGAAATCTCAAAATTTCATTTATATGAGATTTATAAACTTTTCCAAATCTCAAATCTCAAAACACTAATTAAATTGTGAAAAACAATGATACACTTGTATATGTAGACCAAATCCGAGTTAGAATCACTTACCCTAATATTTTTCCCTTGAAAATCTGCCAAAAGTCATCTCTGCTCAAGCTCAAGTTCGTCAAAAATGGCAAATGGGACGAATGCCCTCTTTTTATAAAACTGCCCAGCAGCCTTCGGAACTGGTCCTCGAACTGGGCCTCGATCGCGGCATCGAACATGTGCCTTCGACCAGGGCATCGAGGTTGTGCCTTCAATCAGGGCATCGAGGTTGGGCCTTCGATCAGGGCATCGAGCTTGGGTCTCGATCCTAGCCCTCGAGCCATACCTTCGATCATGCCCTCGAGCCTTGCCTTCGATCGCGACTTCGATCACAGGCTCGAGCCTGGACCTCGGTCATGGCCTCGATCAGGGTATCGAGGTTGGGCCTTCGATCATAGCCTCAATCATGGCATCGAGCTTGAGCCTTCGATTGTGACCCTCGATCTTGGGTCTCGATCCTGGCCCTCGAGCCTTGCCTTCGATCATGGCCCTCGA
Organism: Nicotiana tabacum; assembly: GCF_000715075.1. Taxonomy (NCBI): domain Eukaryota; kingdom Viridiplantae; phylum Streptophyta; class Magnoliopsida; order Solanales; family Solanaceae; genus Nicotiana; species Nicotiana tabacum. The sequence continues at coordinate 40,348,276 of NC_134092.1, forward strand.
GCTGGACCTTCGATCATGGCCCTCGAGTTGGACCTTCGATCATGGCTTCGGTACACTAGCTCGAGCCTGTACCTCATCAACCTTGGGCTCGATACCTGGGCTCGATATCTGGCTCAATATCTGGGCTCGATCACAGCCCAGAATGTCCAACAGAAGAGGAAACATTGCAGCAGCTTTTTAACTCAAATTTTTGATCCGTTAACCATCCGAAACTCACCCAAGGCCCTCGGGACCTCAACCAAATATAAAAACAAGTCCTAAAACATCATATGAACTTAGTCGAACCTCTAAATCACATCAGACAACGCTAAAACCATGAATCATACCCCAATTCAAGCTTAATGAAACTAAGAGTTTTCAACTTCTACATTCAATGCCGAAACCTATCAAATCAACTCTGATTGACTTCAAATTTTACACACAAGTCATAAATGACATAACGGAGCTATGAAAATTTTCGGAACTGGATTCCGACTCTTGTATTAAAAAGTCAACTCATCGCTCAAACTTCCAAATTAAAATTCTTATTTTTAGCCATTTCAAGCCTAATTTAACTACGGACTTCCAAATAAAATTTCGAACACGCTCCTAAGTCCAAAATTACCATACGGAGTTGTTGGCATCATCAAAATTCTATTCCGGGGTCATTTTCACATAATTAGACATCCGGTCACTATTCGAACTTAAACATTTTAATTTTTCTTCAAAATACCATATCTCGGGCTAGGGACCTCGGAATTTGATTCCGGGCATACGCTTAAGCCCCAAATCACGATACGGACCTACCGGAACTGTCAAAATACTTATCCGAGTTCGTTAGCTCAAAATGTTGACTAAAGTCAACTCAATTGAGTTTTAAAGCTCTAATCCACATTTTAATCTATTTTTCACATAAAAACTTTCCATAAAATTTTATGGATTGCGCACGCAAGTCGAAGAATGATAAATAGTACTTTTTGAGGTCTTAGAATATATAATTAATTATTAAATTTAAAGATGACAATTTGGGTCATCACATCAAGGCTTTAGGAACAAAGCAACAACAAAACGAAGGACCAGATCCCAGCACTATGTTATCATATGTCCTTAGTATTGTTGTACCTTTGTTAGTGTTATCTACTTGTAATTCCTACTCAGGTTAGTTAGAAGCATTCTGTAGGAAATCGTTTGTAAAACCATAAACCTTGTGTTTGTGTTTTGGCTAGAGTTAGTCAAAGTGTGAGCTTTATAATAGAGTTATTATAAAGAGGCTTGTAATAGAGTTATTACAAATAGGTGAGGGATTAAGAGATTAATTTCTAGATTATAATAGATTGTAATCTAAAGTTTTCTCAGTTAGTGAAGTTAAAATCCTACGAGTGTAGGTCGTGGTTTTTAATCCCGTGAGCTGGGAGTTTTCCACATAAAACTTTGTTGTGTCATTTACTTGCCGTTGTGTGTGTGTTCTGTGGGAACTGATAGAAAACCAGATTCTCTATACAGTTTGGTGGACTCTCAATGACTAGGCCAATGATTTTGGGATCGAGTCTCTCCATTTATTGTTGATAATTGCATCTTTGACGAGAGGTTTATAGCTTGATATCATAAGAGAGGGAAAATTCTCTACAGATTTGGTAAACGCTTCTAAGGGCGATGGTTTAACTTGAGGAAGAGTGATGAATCTGATTCTATCACCCCTAGAGGAGAAACTATCAACATATTCATCTATTCCTGTATCAAATGGTGGCTGAAGCTTGATGATAATCATGGTTACACATAGTTCTTCAGCAAGATCGAGCAAGTTCACTGCAAACTTGCATGTAGGAACAAGGTGACCTAATCTTGGAGAAGGAACAAACACCAGCTCTGATCTTTTCATACTTGAAGCTAATTATAACATGAAGACTAATTGAACTAATGGTTTGTTGAGTATATATAGGCAAGGCTTTAAGGAGCTCATAGGAAGTCCATTTTCATTTTTCTTTTCCCATTGATAATATTCTTTTTTTTTCGAGGAAAGGATGCGACAGGAACTGTTTATAGTAACACTTTATAACATGGAAAAGACATTATGTCCGCTCATAAAACTGACTTATCAAATGTTCGCTCCTAACAGAACAAGCAGAATTGCTTCAACTGTTGAGATGCTTCCACTTTTGATTGATAGGTATCGACAGTTCGAGTTACACCAGGGGTTAGTAAAGAATCACTACAACTGGGCCTTAGTCCCAAATAACTTGGACTCGACTATATGAATCCTCAGTGACCATGTTGCTCCATTTAAAACTCATCCCATACCAATATTATGCAATTATCTAATTTATGCTGGCTGTCAGCCTACCACATTTGTTGTTCAACATTTTTAGAGGTGTGGTGGGGTAAAGCAAAAAGAAAGAAGAAAAAGAAGATTTTAAAAAACACAATATTGTTATAAAATAAAAGCAATTTAGTAAAACATGAATAAGACATGTTGTTATGAAATAAAAGCAATTTAGTAAAACATGAACAAGAAATGGAGATAGAGAGAAGGAAGAGATTTTCTTCTTCAATTGTGTGTATTTTCTTATCTATTACAAGGTCTTTATATAGGCATGAAAAGTGAAGAAAAATATGTCATTGAATATGTCATTAAGCATAGAAGTATGTTATTAAATATGTCATTAAGCATTTGAGAAGATCATGGAGGAAGAGTAGACATCCACCATAATTTGATTTTTCTTATAACACTTCCCCTTGGATGTCCATAGATAATGTACCTCGTTAAAACCTTATTAAGAAAAAACCCTATGGGAAAAAAATTCTAGTGAAGGAAAAAGAGTACACATGTTTAGAAATACGCCTTTTGGTTGCCTCGTTAAAACCCTTGCAAGGAAAACCCAGTGGAAAAAAACCTTGTAAGGGAAAAAGAGTACAACGCGTATTAACTCCCCCTGATGAAAGCATCAATTCACATCCTTGAGCCTTCGCATCCCAATCTTGTACACTAGTTTCTTGAAGGTTGACGTCGGTAGAGATTTGGTGAACAGATCAGCCATATTATCACTTGAACGAATCTGTTGTACATTGATATCACTATTCTTTTGAAGATCATGTGTGAAAAATAACTTTGGTGAAATTTGCTTTGTCCTATCCCCTTTATGAATCCTCCCTTCAATTGGGCTATGCATGCTGCATTGTCTTCATACAAAATTATGGGTAGTTTGTCATACTTCAAACCATATTTGTCTCGAATAAGGTGTATTATAAACCTCAACCATATAAATTCTCGACTTGCTTCATGAATAGCAATTATCTCGACATGATTAGATGAAGTAGCCACGATTGATTGATTAGTCGATTGCCAAGATATGGCAGTGCCTCCATATGTAAACACATAGCCTGTTTGAGATCGAGTCTTGTGTGGGTCATATAAATACCCAGCATCGGCATAACCAATAAGATCGGGACTGCAATCATTGCCATAAAATAATCCCATATCGGTAGTCCCTTTTAGATACCATAATATGTGTTTAATTCCATTCCAATGTCTCCTTGTAAGAGCAAAGCTATATCTTGTTAAGACATTAACTGAAAAAGTTATGTCAGACCTTGTAATGTTAGAAAGATACATTAGTCCACCAATTGCACTAAGATATGTTACTTTGGGACCAAGAAGCTCTTCATTATTTTCATAAGGTCGGAATGGATGTGCTTTATCCATATAGAATCGCTTTAAAATCATTTTAGTGTATGTTGATTGATGGACAAAAATTTTATTTTTCATATACTCAATTTGTAGACCAAGACAAAATTTTGTCTTTTCAAGATCTTTCATTCCAAATTCTTTCTTTAAAAAGTCTACTTCTTTAGGAAGCTCTACTGCTTTAGGAAGCTCCCTAGGAGTTCCAATGATATTTAAATTATCAACATACACGGTGATTATAACAAATTTAGATCCAGATTTTTTTATAAAGACACAAGGTCAAATTGAATCATTTTTGTACCCTTCTTTCAACAGGTACTCACTCACGTGATTATACCACATGCGCCCTGATTGTTTCAATCTGCATAAGGATTTTGTTTGAAGCTTTATTTAATAAATTTATTGGAAACCTTAATATGCTTCAGAACAATTTAAATCCTTCATTGATTTCCGTTATACGCATATCACGTTTTTCTTGTATTGCCAGATTAAAACCTGAAATAGCGACATCCACCACATGAGAATATGTCTCTATATAATCAATGCCAGGATATTTACATATCTTCTTGTGACACAAGTCGCCTTTATGTCTATCGACTTATTTTTTTGTACAAGAACACATTTATACCTCCACTGGCTTTATACTTTCAGGTGTTGGGGCTATCCGTCCAACTTCATATTTTTTAGGTGAAATCAATTTTCATTGCGTATTTTTCATTTGGCCAATCATTTATCTGTCCAAATTTCACGATAGATTTGAGCTCAATATCCTCGTCAATATTAATAATATTGAGCGCTACATTATATTAACAATATCGTCAATAATTATTTTATATCGGTTCTACTATTAACCAATAAAGACATAACTTATTGAGATCTCTTTATCTTATTATTTTTAGGTACCTGAGCCTCTCCCATGAGGTCTTATGAAGTATTATGTCGTGGTGCTCTTCTAGAGCACTTGCCTCCTTATTATGACCATCTTGAACATTTGCTCCTCTCCTTCTTCGAGGAGTTTTATCTTTGGAACCGATTAGTCTATTATGCTTCATGCATATCATAGACTCTATTCATTATAAACTTTATTTTATTTGGAGCATTAGCAACTTAATATGACATTTAGCTTTGGGTCAGCAAATACGCCTGGTAATATTTTGCAAATGAATTATTACTTGAACTTCAAGTTCACATTTTCTCGTACGAGAATCAAGATGTATTCATAATAATTCATTACATGCATTACTTTTTCAGCTGCCCATTTTCTCCCCTATTGTTAGGATCACCAACACATATCCCTAGCCTTATTTGGAGATCCATCTTTGTGCATTGTGGTGAAACAATTAAATCATATAGCACATTTATATTTCTAGATGAAAATTATTTGGTTCTTGACCCTGAACTGAATGTGATAGGGAGAACTTATCATAACTTGACTAGATGCGTACAAGTGTTGTTGTATATTAAATAATACATCACATACTAAATTTTATTTTGGCAGTTTTGTTCTCATAACCAATGTTTTAGATATAATTGGAGGCATACAATTTCTGCTAAACCAACTTTGATTTAAACCAGTATTATCAAGATAAATCATCATAATTTTTATTCTGGAACTGTGCTCTAATAATTTGAGTAACAATCTTGCAAAAGGCAAACTGCAAGTTGATAACAAATGCACATATGACCATAGAATAGATGCATCTATTAAAATCATATAATAGTAAACGGTCCACATGGAAGGTGACTGAGCCCATACATTTTTTTTACCTTTTATTCATTCTAGAAATCAAGGGATTCAATCCCAACTTTAACTGGTATATCATGAGAAGAAGCAGCACAAGAGAATTCTTGAAGAATCTTATATTTCTTCAGTATATGCCAATGTAATTCTCAATTAATTTTTTTGCATCATAATTGAACCGAGATGGTCAACCGGTCATGCCAACTAATATTTATTTCAGTAAACCTCTAGTTTACTTGTGGCTTGTGATTACATCATCATGCTTATACTTGTGTAGGATAAATAGAAGAAAATTCAGGTAACCTTTCATATTTACCCGGTATGATTATAGTAATATAAATATATTCAATCTTCTTTTTATTTATAGTCTCAATATGCCAACCACTTTGGCTAATATATTTGTAAATCAAAATATTTCTTTTGAGACTTACTACAATATTAATGTCATGAACAGTTTCATTCATCCGGGTAGTAACAAATTAGTTCTCTCAGAGCTCATAACTGCTTTTGTACTACAAGATCTTTTGTCATACCATCCATATAATGAATGTCTCCTTCACAAAGAGAATCATATCATAATAATTGTCATGTTCAAAATAATCATAAGCAAAATAATTTCTTGCTTTAATTTTGCTTTTAATAACTTTCATAAGGCTTGACAAAATAATTTTGGCGTATCACATGTATGCGACCAATGATATGTTCATGTAACTATACAGTAATATTTATTATCTTTCTTTGTCTCAAACCGACCAATGATATATTTATGTAACTACACAATAATATTCATTATCTTTCTTTGTCTCAAACCTCCCTTAGAGGTGAGTTGTAGTATTTATCCAACTATGCACAAGTACATTATTATGCATAATCTTTATCATATATATATTTTCACATTCACTTTCAGGAATGAGTATGCAATCTCAATGTTTATCACAAGTCACATTCTCTTCAAAGAATTTCTCCTTTTTTATAATTACCATAGTGATAACTATTATTATTTTGGCCTTTCGCACGTCCACATTCATTGGTCAACCACTTGTCTTTATTTAGACTTATCATGTACTGCTATCACATTCACTTCAAGAATGGAGCAAATCAAGTGGGACAAGCTTTCATACTTTTTCATGAAAATATATTATTTTTCTTTAGTTATTATTATTATTATTATTATTATTATTATTATTATTATTATTATTATTATTATTATTATTATTATTATTATTATTATTATCATCATCATCATCATCAATATGGTTCATTAGGACTCAAACCCAATGGCTTACCCATATAAAGGCATGCTAGGCTATAATGCGTTGGAACTTGAATCCAACGTCTTTTCATCAACATAGTGCGTTGGGACTTGAATACATCGTCTTACCCTCAATCTTTGGCATAATAGGCCAAAATTCACTAGGACTTGCACTCGGGCCTTTGAAATATTATTACTTCATAATTATAGGCATAAGTAAATTAACTTTCAAGAAGACTTATATAACTATTTCAATCTTGAAACAGTTCCTCTGCAACAAAAATGTTAGTTAGGATATATGCCAATTTTTTTTTAAATGATACAATCATTTTTACATTTTAATAAATTAATTAGGGGAAAGGTGCAGATAACCTATAACCGCTTATATTTCAAAGACTATAAGAACTTCACCAAAAAAATCCAATACAGAGGAATGAGCCTTATGTTTTCAGCAAAAATATTTAAGGCTTAATGCATAACCGTGACTATTATAAATTATAACTATAATGAGTTTATATTGATTGTATATTCGAATGCCAAATTTGCAAGGTACTGTAAAATCACCTACTTATTTGATAATTTTGCTTTCAATGAAATATATCATGCGATGGTAAAAATATTATTATTAAATTACCTTAATAATGATCTATCATAGTATGTAAACGGTCAGAACATATATATACGCTGGAATATTATCTTTGTCCTATAAGAGATGTAGCAAATAAAGATATACCTTTCCAGTTCTTTATTTCACTCGATACAATTGAAAAAAATATTTTAAATAAACACTGCACATAAAGTTAATGCAAAGATATGAAAGTGTGAATGGGTTTAGATGGATGTAAAACTTATCTTTGTATTATGATGCAAGATATTTTTCATTGTACTTGATCTCATTGTCTGCTTATAATTTACATAGTCTTGACGTAGAAGATCATGAAATGAAATGAGGATTCGTACTGATAACGTGTTATAAAATAAAAGCAATTTAGTAAAACATGAACAAGAAATGGAGATAGAGAAAAGGAAGAGATTTTCTTCTTCAATTGTGTGTATTTTCTTATTTATTACAAGGCCTTTATATAGGCATGAAAAGTGAAGAAAATATGTCATTGAATATGTCATTAAGCATTTGAGAAGATCATGGAGGAAAAGTAGACATCCAGCATAATTTGATTTTTCTTATAACAAACATGTAATTGTTTTGCCTCCATCTTGGATGGGAACAACTGAGTTTTGGATAAGGTCAAAGAACAGGATGTTCATGTTACCAATTGTATTCCTTTCTATTTTTATCTTTCTTGATTAAAATATAACAAAAAATCCAGTGAAATTCAAGTGGGATTTAGCCATTTGGAAAGGGTAATGTGTACCCAAATCTTATCCCTACCCTATGAAGTTAGAAAGACTGAAACTGTTTTCGAAAAACTCTCGGCTCAAGAACAATAAAAAGATTTACAATATCAACTTATAATTTAGAATTCCTTTTAGATACTAATTAAAACTTCCCTACAACAGGCATTAAAATAAAAGAGTGTTTGAGATCCACTACAAATGAACAGAATAAAAAATTTACAAACCTATAATAAACTATCAGGTAGTATGAACAAACTATTCCAACACTATTGAAGCACTAGATAGAATCAAATCTTCATTTTATAGTCACTAAGAAATGTGGTGGAATGGATAGAACGCTCCACCATTGATTAGAATTTAGAGGCCTCGGATTCAATTTCGAGGAATGGACAAATTTCTACTGAGGAGTGCTTCCCCTTAAATGGATGCTACATGAGCTCAAATCTGGAACAGTTGGGCCAGTTGTTTTCGTACACAAGATAGTTAAAGCAAACAGAATCTACATTTTATATAAACAGACTAGTAAAACAAATATATAAAAAAGAAAAGTTTGAATAAACAACTATTGCATAATTGAAACAGTGGAATAGAATCTTTACATCCTAGTCCAACAATCCAATAATTATTAATGAGGTAGAATTAACGACTAAGTTTTGCATTATTGTAGAATCTCCATTATATATAAACAGACCAGTCAAACAAACCTGTAAAATCAGTTAAATCAACTTGATCACTAGAAGAGCAGATCAAAGCATTAAGGAACTATAGGTTCTTTACTGCTGTAGAAAAAATCATATTTGACTAGTATGTAAGACTATGAAAGACTTTAATTGTCTTTAGAGGAAAAAAGAAAAAGGGGGTGGTTGGGGTTGGGGTGGGGGGGGGGGGAGATAAGAAAGAACGGAGTGAGCTTAACCCTCCGTTCAGGGTAATTTCCCCAGACCATTACTCAGACATTTTTTCTTTTTTCCCATTAAATTCAGATTGGTATTTTTATATTTGTGCTTCCTAATGCAAGTATAATTTGGATCTAATTGGTGTAATTACTCCTCCCGTTTCAATTTAGATGAGTTAGTTTGACTAGGTACGGAGTTTAAGAAAAAAAAGAAGATTTTTGAAACATGTGGTCTTAAAAGGTTAAGTGGTAAAGTTTTGTAGTGCCATGATATTTGTGTGGTTATAAAAGCTTCTCATTAAGGTAAAATAGGTAAAATGAAGGGTTTAAAGTTGAATTATTTTCAAATTTAAAAATATGTCATTTATTTTGGAACAAACTAAAAAGGAAAGTATATCATCTCATTTGAAACGGAGGGAGTATATAGTTTTGGATTGTCTGTCTGAATTACTTGTTCGGCGTGAAATTAAATACAATTGAGGGAGAGCCATCACAACTTCAAGTTTCAAGGAGAAAGTGGGGATTTCGGGAATGATGTAATTACTACTCTGACTTTTAATTGTTCACTATATTAAAAATATATTTTTATTTTTACTTCTCCACTATATTAATTAAGAGAAAAATAATTTTTTTTTTCTGTTTTACCCTTATCATTAATTGCTCATTCGCCAAATCATCTCCCAAGACTTTTGGTAATGCTATCATTATTGTGGGTAATATTATAAAATATATACTTAATTTATTTTTTCTTAAAGAAAGTGCAAAGTCAAAAGTAGTCAACTAAGAATGAACGGAGGGAGTAAGTGATTTCTTTAAATTCTCTTTTATTTTTATTTTTTAAAATATAATATTCTTTATATATATATCTTTCATTCCAAATATGTGAGAAACACTTGTTAAGAATAATTTTTTATTTTACTAGCTTTTATAGAACAAATATTTGTTACATTAATTTCTTTCTAAATTCATAGAACTATTTTTTGTTATTAAAAATAAGGAAAAAATCATGAATGTCATAATATCACATAACTGAAAAATATCGATTACTCTTTACATATTAGTTACTCCTAAATATTTATAATTAATAAATATTTTTTTAAAATATGTATTCTAAATGTCTAGTATTAAATAAAATTTAATATTTATTATATGTACATATACTCATCGCATATTAAAATTTATTTATTTGTCCAACTAAAAAAAGTTTGTTTGATTTACATTGTTAATTTTAATTTTAAATAAAAATATTAAAATTATGCAATTATACTTGTGCAAGCAAACATAACATAAAATTACATTTATATCGTGCAATTATATGGCAAACAAATAGATCCAGTGGTGACTACATTGCCTTAACGACGGACTACATCATAAAATAATGCTATAAACAAAAACAAACAAATAATAAAACAATTGGCAAGCAGGCGATATTTTTGGTTTTGTAGCATTATGCAACCGAAGAGGAGATTAAGAGTGTGTTTGGTATCTAGGAAAATATTTTTCGGAAAATGTTTTCCAATTTTTTCATATTTGGTTTGCTTAAATATTTTGAAAAATATTTTTCTCCAATTGGAGGAAAATGTTTTCCTTATCAAAAGATGCAAAATATTTTCCAAAACTCTTTTTCAACATTCTCAATATTCTTTTCATGACGCAGAAAAAGTATTTTCTTTCATTTCGACAAAACGGAATTTTCTTTTCATGATGCAGAAAAAGTATTTTCTTTTATTTCAACAAACTAAGTATTTTCTTTTTCTGAAATAGAAAAAGTATTTTTTTTCAACAAAATTAGTACTTACTTTTCATGATGTAGAAAAGTATTTTATTTCATTTCAACAAAACGGATACTTTCTTTTTATATTTTCTTTCATTTCAATAAACTAAGTATTTTTCTTTTCTTGATGTAAAAAAAATATTTTCTTTCATTTTAAAAAATGCGTACTTTTTTCATAATGTAGACCATGGTCAATTCCAACCTCACTTTAAGACCAAAATCACGTTTTCTTCCAAATTTCACATAAAAACTTTCCGAAAAGCGATACAGACCATGCACGCAAGTCATATAATACCAAAAGTAGCTATGAGAGATCTCGGAACATAGAAATTAAGGCTAGTACTCAAAATGACATATCGGGTCGTCACATTCTTCACCTCTAAAAGAATCGTTTGTCCTCGAACGGATATAAAAAGGTACCTGGACTGGTAAAAAGGTGTGGGTATCTACTCCATATATCGGACTTGGACTTCTACGTAACTTCCTCAATTGGCCGACCTCTCCACTATATTGTCACAGAAAGAAGACTCTTAGACCTCAACTTTCAATCCTGCCGGTCTAGAATAATCACCGACTCTTCCTCATAGGTAAAATTCTCATCAAGCTGCACCATGTTGAAGTCTAAAAATGTGACTTATCCTCATGGTACTTCCGAAGCATATAGACGTGGAATATCGGATGTACCCCTGCTACGCTAGGAGGTAATGCAAGCCTATAAGCAACTTCCTCAATTCTCTCCAAGATCTCGAACTGGCTAATAAACCTCGGGCTCAACTTGCCCTTCTTTCCAAACTGCATCATGCCCTTCATAGGCAACACTCGTAGAAGAACCTTCTTACCCGCCATATAAGTCACATCTCGAACCTTCCGGTCCGCATAAATCTTTTGCTTGGATCGAGCTGTACGAAGTCACTCTCGAACCACCTTAACCTTTTCCAAAGCATCACGGACCAAATTAGTTCCCAACGATCTAGCCTCACCGGGCTCAAACCAACCAACCGACGAATGACATCGCCTCCCATATAAGGCCTCGTATGGAGCCATCTGGATACTCGACTGATAGTTATTGTTATAGGCGAACTCTGCTAGAGGTAAAAATAGGTCCCACTGACCCCCAAAAGCATAGAGCATGCCTGCAATATGTCCTCCAATATCTGAATAGTACGCTCAGACTGTCTGTCCTAGGATGAAATGCGATACTCAACTCGACCCACGTGCCCAAATCATGCTGCACAGCTTTCCAAAAATGTGATGTGAACTGTGTACCTAGGTCAGAAATAATGAAAATGGACACGCCGTACAGGCGGATAATCTTCCAGATGTAAATCTGAGCCAACCGCTCTGAAGAATAGGTAGTCATCACTACAATAAAGTGTGCGGACTTAGTCAACCGGTCCACGATAATCCAGACCGCGTCATACTTCCTCAAGGTCCATGTTAAGCCTACCACAAAATCTATAGTGATGTGCTCCCACTTCCACTCTGGTATCTCCAATCTCTGAGTCAACCCACACGGTTTCTGATGCTCATACTTCACCTGTTGATAACTCAAACACCGAGAGACATGATTGACATATCTTTCTTTATCCTCTGCCACCAATAGTGTTGTTTCAAGTTATGGTACATCTTTGTGATACCTGGGTGAATGGAATAGCGCGAACTATGAGCCTACTCAAGGATCAACTCTTTAACCCATCAACATTCGGAACACAAATATGGTCTTGAAGCCACATATCACCATCATCTCCAATCACAACCTCCTTAGCACCACCCCGCTGCACCGTGTCTTTCAACACAAACCAGTGAGGATCATCAAACTGGCGAGCCTTGATACGCTCCAACAACAATGACTATGCCATCACACAATCAAGAACCCGGCTAGGCTATGAAACATCCAACGTCACGAACTGATTGTCCAAGTCCTGAACATCTATGGATAGTGGCCTCTCCACAGTCGGTAAATATGCCAAACTACCCATGCTCTTTGTCTTCCTACTCAATACATCGACCACTATATTGGCCTTCCCCGGATGGTATAGTATAGAGATATCGTAGTCTTTCAACAACTCTAACCATCTCCATTGCCGCGAATTAAGGTCCTTCTACTTGAACAGGCGCTGAAGACTCCGATGGTCAATATAGACCTCACATGGGATGCCGTATAGATAGTGCCCCCAAATCTTCAACGCATGAACAATGGCTTCCAACGCTAAATCATGCAAAGGGTAATTCTTCTCATAAATCTTCAACTGACGAGACACGTAAGCAATCACCCTACCATCCTGCATCAATATTGGGTCAAGCCCAATACGCGATGAATCACAATACACTATGTAAGATCCCGAATCTATAGGCAATACCAACACTGGGGTTGTAGTCAATGCAGTCCCGAGCTTCTGAAAGATTCTAAAAGCTCACCTCACACTCGTCAGACCATTTGAAAATAGCACCCTTCTAGGTCAACTTGGTCAATGAGGTTGAGATAGATGAAAACCTCTCCACGAACCGGTGATAATATCCCGCCAAACCCAAGAAGCTCCAAATCTCTGTAGCTGATGTAGGCCTAGGATAGTTCTGAACTGCCTTAATCTTCTTTGGATTCCACTTTGATGCCCTTGAAAGATACAACATGGCCCAAAAAGGCAATCAAGTCCAACCAGAACTCACACTTTGAAAACTTAGCATATAACTGATGATTCTTCAATGTCTGAAGTACGATCCGTAGGTGCTTCTCATGCTCCTCTCGACTGTAGGAGTTAACCAAAATATCATCAATAAAGACGATCATGAAAGAATCTAGATAAGGCTTTCAATCTCGGTTCATCAAATCCATAAAGGTTGTTAGGGCATTGGTCAAGCCAAATGACATCGCCAAGAACTCGTAGTGACCATACCCAGTCTGAAAAGTTGTCTTTGGAACATCCGATGCCCTAATCTTTACCTGATGGTAGCCCGACCTCAAATCAATTTTGTAAAATACCTTGGCACCCTAAAGCTGGTCAAATAAGTCATCAATCCTCGACAACAAATACTTGTTCTTGATAGTGACCTTGTTCAACTGTCGATAATCTATGCATCCTCATCGATCTGTCCTTCTTCTTCACAAACAACACTGGTGCACCCTAAGGCGAGACACTAGGTCTAATGAATCCTTTGTCAAACAAATCTTGCAACTATTACTTCAATTCTTTTAACTCAACTGGGTCTATACGGTATGGTGGAATAGAAATAGGATGAGTGCTCGGAACCAAGTCAATGCAAAAGTCGATATCTCTGTCGGGTGGCATACCCGGCAAGTATGTAGGAAACACCTCTGAGAACTCTCTCACCACCGAAACTGAATCCATGGAAGGCACACCGGCACTAGAATCATAGATATAAGCCAAATACGTCAGACGCCTCTTGATATAATCTAGATAGCCATCGAGCAATTTGGATTCTAATTGGAGGCTACTTTCATAACGGGGCGGCTACATGTGTAATTTCACCAACAATTAAAGACTACATTATATTTGGAGGCTATATTTGTAATATTTAGCACCCTAGTATAAATAGCCCTTAAGGCTCTCATTTTAGATTTATCTTATTTTGAATTATGAATGAAAACTCATTGAGAGTGTTTAGGATGAATTCCTATGTTGGTTGATCACTTGTTAAGGTGAACTTGCAAGGGGATTACTTCGCCTTGAGGGTTGTTCCTATAGTGTTGGGTCAATTAAGTCTTATATTGATTGTGTATTTATTTATTTAAAATGTTATTTCAATTTTCTTAGTTGGTTCTCTACTAAATCTCTATCTTTCTATCATTTTATTTGTGTTCTTGTTACTTTGCTTCCGCGTTCGTATCATCTTGGTATCAGAGCGAAGGTTAAAGAATTTGTTTTTACAAATTCCTTGATTATTTGCACCGAATTTTATATCAAAAAAATTATTAAAAAAATTGAATAACTAAAAAAAAGAAATCCTAAAATAGCTTGTTGTTCTTGTTGGGTCTCATTGTTTCGATTTTTATTGGAATCTATGGTTCAAATCTGATTTGGTTTGATTGATTGTGCTAAATCCATTTGGGTACTAATTTGTGAAGTTGGAATCGAAGGACGCGCACTCCATAGCTGGTGGGTTTCTATTTTTTCCCTTGAAGTAGAGATTGAGAAAAGACAAAAAGAGAAATTAAATAGTGGGCATTGAATCATTGCTTGAAATCTGTTGAATATCACTATTTGAAACCTAGATCTATTGATTTTTTTGCCTGGAACTTAAAACACCAAGTTATCCACCATTGAAGCTTTAGTCGAAGCTTGTCGAAATTCACGAATCTGCGATTAAACAAAAATAACTTGGTTCAATTGAATTACGTTGGTTTGCTGCTAAATCTGAGTTTATTTCGTGAATATCATTTAGTTGGAGTGGAAACTTAAAGAAGAAAACTCCATTGGCAGCCATGGAAGAAAGCTTCGAAGCTTAAGTTCAAATTGCGGGTTTCCGAAATTAAGTTTTATTTCGAGTGGGTGTTATTCCAATAGATCGGGTACATCTTGTGGAGCTTGTATATCGAATTTGGGACTGAGTTGTGAAGATTCGAACAACGTTTGGACTGATTTTTCAGTGCCAGTTCCAACAAGGAAGAACATGCTGCAAATTTTCAGATTTTGCAGGAATAGCCACATCTTGCAACACAATTTCGAAATTAGCCACTTTTGTCTAGTAACCCATTTTTGCCCAATTTCAAAAATAGCCTTTTCAACTTGTTTCTTTCTTTTTCTTTCTTTATTTCTTTCTTTTCTTACTTATTCTAGGTAGTTTACTTAAGTATTAGTTCATACTTAGTGATAAACTAGTTTTTTGTGTGCTTTATTTTATTTTGTGCTAATTTTGTTTGTGTTTTTTTCTCTTTAGTTTCGTTGTTAATTTCTTATTTTCATTGTCCGTTAGTTATTTTAGCTTCTTTGTTGAGTCATATAAACTCCATTCTCGTCCCAAAGTTGGAAGAATCACTTGAAGGTGCCATAATTGAGTTTGATATCAACTTTGGATATTCATCCAAGAGTAGAAAAGGGCTTGAGTGGTGAGATTCTTTATGTGTGTTAATTCTTTATGTGCCTCAAATTTCATCACCTAGGTGTAGTTTCCCCCTCACAGGGTTAGACAGGAGACTTACCTCGCTCTGAAGTTCCAAAATCGGCTCCAAAGCCTCTCTAATACCTCAAATCAAAGCCCGTCGATCCAAAATTATTCAAACAACATGCAAACCAGTCAAAATATATTCTAATATCCATAATTAATTATTTTAAATAATTTCCCAACACCGCTCGAAAAGCCTATAAAAATCAACCCTCGGGCCCACGTGTCCAGATTCCTAAAATCTTCGAAGATAAACTTTACTCATAGCCTCATGAACTCAAATATATAATTTATTCTCAATTTCACGTTCAATTTTGTGGTCAAAATCCAAAAATATCAATTTTAGGTTTTCTACCAAAAAACTCACAATTTCTACTAATTTACATGTTTAAATCCTAATACAAACCATGTATTTAACTTGTAATAGGTGAGAATCACTTACCTTGTGTTGCTTGATGAAAATCTCTCCTTGAAGCTCTCCAAAATCACCCCAACCAAGCGAAAATGAGAGAAAATGGGCCAAATCCCATTTTTAAAATAACCTTCTGCCCAGACGATTATTCGTATCTGCGGTTCACTAGCCGCTTCTGCGGTCTACCATCCACTTTTGCGGAGTTCACTCTTGCCGACCAACCGCTTCTATGAGTACGCATCTGCGCAAAAGCATCCGCTTCTGTGGACCAGCCTCCCCATTCATTCCCGCTTCTGTGCTAAATGCACCGCATCTGCGGATACACAGGTGCGGAAAGGACCTCGCAACTGCGACCTCTGCCTGCTTCCTCCTTGACCGCTTCTACGGTCTCCTTCTCGCTTTTGCGGGCTCGCATCTGCGGTGCCCACTCCGCAGGTGCGATTACCCCAGCAGCTGCCAACTTTAGCAAATTCTATAAGTTCAAAACTTGATCCGTTAACCACCCGAAATCCACCCGAGGCCTCCGGGACCTCAACCAAACATACCAACACGTCCTATAACACAATACGAACTTAGTCGAACCCTCAAATCACCTCAAACAACATCAAAAATACGAATCGCACATAGATTCAAGCATAATGAACTTTGAAACTTCTAATTTCTACAACCGACGCCGAAACCTATCAAATCACATCCAATTAACCCCAAACTTTGCACACAAGTCACAAATGACACCACAGACCTACTCCAACTTCCGAAATCGGAATCCAACCCCGACATCAAAAAGTTCACTCCCGGTCAAAGTTCCCTAAAAATTTAACTTTCGTCATTTCAAGCCTAATTCCACTACAAACCTCTAAATCACAATTAGAACACGCTCCTAAGACAAAAATTACCATACGAAACTATTCCTAGGCTCGGAATCTCAAACGAACATCGATAACATCAAAATCCTCTTCATCCCAACTTAGGGAATTCTTAAACATTCAAAATCCTAACCTTCCGTAATAAGCGCTGAAATATTCTCGGTCCACCCGATACTCTACCCGAACATACGCCCAAATCCGAATTCATCATACGAACCTATTGGAAACTTAAAATCCCGATTCCGATGTCGTTTACTCAAAAGTCACACCTTAGCCATTTCTTCCTACTTAAAGCTTTCGAAATTAGAATATTCTTTCTAACCCAATCCCGAACTTCCCGAAATTCAATTTCGAGCATATGTACAAGTCAAAACGACTGGTCAGGTCATTACAAGGCCTGGGGCGGAGTCGTTTGATGTCGTCATCACAGGTATTGTTCCGGTTTGCCATAGGGATGTATTAGTTTTATTTGATTCGGGTTCTACTTATTCGTATGTGTCATCCTATTTTGCTTCATATCTCGATATGTCTCATGATTCTTTGAGTACTCATGTTTATTGTCTACGCCCGTTGGGGATTCTAATATGGTAGACCGGGTTATCATTCTTGTTTGGTAATTATCGGGAGCTTTGAGACTATGATTGATTTTTTATTACTAAATATGGTAGATTTGATATTATCATGGGCATGAATTGGTTGTCACTTTATCATGCTATATTGAATTATTATTCCAAGACTGTGACGTTAGTCATGCCGGGGTTGCCTCAATTGTAGTGGAAAGGGACTTCTGGTCACTCCGCTAGCAGGGTCATTTCATATGTAAAGGCTCGGTGTATGGTCGAGAAGGGGTGATACGAATGCGGAAGCAAAGTAACAAGAACACAAATAAAATGATAGAAAGATAGAGATTTAGTAGAAAACCAACTAAGAAAATTGAAAGAATATTTTAAATAAATAAATATCCAATCAATTTAAGACTTATTGACCCAAAACTATAGGAACAGCCTTCAAGAGGAAGTAATCCCCCTGCAAGTTCACCTTAACAAATAATCAACCCACATAGAAATTCATCCTAAACACTTTCAATGAGTTTTCATTCACAATATCAAAATAAGTTAACTCTAAAATGAGAGCCTTAAGGGTTATTTATACTAGGGAGCTAAATATTATAAATATAGCTCAAATATAATGTAGTCTTTAATTGTTAGCGAAATTATACATGTAGTCGCCCCGTTATGAAAGTAGCCTCCAATTAGAATCCAAATTGCTCAATGGCTGTCTAGATTGTATCATCCTCCCTCCCTTAAAAGAAATTCATCATCGAATTTGGACCTTTAAACAAAAGAAAGGGAGCTTCATTAGTAAAAATTTAACTTGGACATAAACAAGTACCTCAAACTAACAAGTAAACCATATTTTAACAAATTTATGATAAATCCAAGCATCCAAACCAATAAGTAAGACAAATCTACCATTCAAACCGAAATCTAATGATACCCATGGACAAAACAAAGCATAAAAGCTACCCAAAATATGAGAATTGTCATGAAATACCTCCAATCTGCACACCAAGTATGCCCCAATATAAGAATCAAGAAAAGTATTAACTCTCATAGTTTTATCAAGTCCAAGCATAAGCATAAGCCAAATAAACAAGTCATTCTTGAATTCAAGCCGACATGAGAAATCAAGAATAAGAATGGTATGTTCAAACAAAACAAATCTCTTGGCTTCACCATTATCATTCAAGAAGCATGCTTTTTCGTAAACTCATTACACCAATCCACATGAAAGTTATCAACTTGTTTTAAACTCAAAGCACTAGTGTAATGTAATATATTAGCTCTATCAAATATATGAGTGGAAAAAGTTAGAAAGTTTATACCAAGTAAAGAACTTTCTTCTTTTTCAACAAGTTTAGCTTCCAAAACAATCTCATTAGTAATCTCAAACGAATTCTCAAAAATGGAACCTTTGATCGGTAAATTCAAATCAAACTCAAATGATTCCATTTCTCAATCAAACAAGAAAGAATCAAATGGCTTAAAGCTTGAAACTTTACCACTCAATTCACCTTCAAATAAGCAATCATCACCAATTAAAGAAAGATCCTAAAAATAGAAATCATGAACAATAGGAATCAATGGATCAAACTCAACAAAATCACATAAAGATGCAACCTTTGCGCTTTCCTCAACCTAAATCAATGCTTCTTCATAAGCAAATAGATCATTCAAACTATCAAAAAAACTAGAATCACTATCTAGTGTATCTTCACAACTCAAAGAATTATTAGAATCAATAAATGTACCCAAACTAACACTTGAAACATCACTATGCTCATCACAAGAAGAAAGGGTGTTAAGCTTAGCAATCATACCTTGATGCACTTCTAAAGATTCTATTTTACCTCCTTGAAGAATGGAAGAATCTTCACTTTGGGCTAGGGTGTATTTGGTCACCTCACTTGGAGTTATTTCTTGAAGACTTACATTTAATTTTTCTTCAAATGATCTACACAATATGCCAAACAATTAGCAAGAAAAGCATTAGTCATGAAAGAATTATAACATGGATGTCCCTCAGTTGAACTCTCTTGTTTTCTCTCTTCTTTCTTTTCATTCTTCTTTTCAATCTTTTCCTTTCCTTCTTTCTTGGCTTTCTCACTCAATTCTTTCATATACCTATAATCTTCACTCACTTGAAATAAAGTCACAAGAGTAAGGACTATTTTTTTGCCATTTTCCTCAAACGAATATTTATTAGTCATTTCATCATGTAAAGCACCCTTATCATTTTGCCACGGCCTCCCCAAAAATAAATGGCATGCTTGCATGTGCACCACATAACAAAGAATATTATCAATATACTTTCTAGTTTTGAAACTCACCAAGACTTGTCTATTCACTTTAAGTTCACCACATTCATTAAGCCATTGGAGTTTATAAGGATGAGTATGTCTTTGAGTCTTCAAGTTCAACTTGTCAACCATAGAAGCACTAGCAACATTAGCATAACTACCACAATCAATAATCAAAGAACATACTTGATCTTTAATCTTACACCTTCCATGGAACAAGTTCTCTCGTTGGTTCATATCTTCCATCACTTGTGCACTCAACACTCATCTAACAACATACAAAGGTAAATTACGAGTGTCATATTCTACTTCATCATCACATTTGGCTTCCTCTTCTTCACATGATTCTCTACTTTCTTCCCTTTCATAAGCTTCTTTCATAAGGATTATAGTTCTTTTATTAGAATATTCACTAATTTTATGACCATATCCTTGACATTTGTAGCACCTATTAGAGTTAGGATTTTGGAAATAAGGTTTATAATTGTTACCTCCCTCCTTAGCGTCCACCTTTAGTTTGCCTTTGTCATTTTGCCACTTTGGAGTCAACTTTTGGCTTGTTTTCTTTTGAAAAAGATTGCCAAGTTTTCTTGTTTTTGCTCCATGGAGTGTTATAACTTTTGGTTATCTATTTGAGTTGCCTCTCTTCTTGGAGTTTATTTTCAACCTTGATAGCCCCTTGGAGTGCCTCATGTATAGTAACAATTTTTTGCAAAGTCATTTGGATAGAGATTTCATGCTTAAACCCCACCAAAAATCTAGAAATCATGAGTCTTCCATTATCATCAAGATTGGCTCTAACCCTAGTTGTCTCCAATTCTTCAAAGTAATCCTTCACATTCATATTTCCTTGCTTCATGTTGTAAAATTTGGTAAGCAAGTCATTCACATAATCTTCGGGCACAAATCTTGCTCTCATAACTACCCTAAGAAACCCCCAAGAATCAATAGCAATATCTCTATTTCTATTTTTAGCCCATTTCTCTTTCTCCCACCAAGAAGAAGCATAACCAACAAGTTTAGAAATGGCATGCTTGGACCTCTTTGTATCGGATATATTGTTAAGCTCAAACATCCTTTCCATTTGTATTTATCATTCTTAAAATTTCTCAGGGTCACTACTTCCCTTGAAAGCAGGAACCAATCCCCGGCAACGACGCCAAAATTTGACGAGATCGAAACACACACGTAAATTATGCTCGCTAGTCAAATATAGTATAGTATAATCATAAGCATCATTCAAGTTTCTACCTTGATAATTCCTACCATGCCTTCCACCTCTCCTTCTAAAGCCTCCTTGTCCATTCCTTCTAGGTTGGACTCTAATCGGTTCATCATATTGCTCGTCATAGTCTAAATTATTATCAAAGTCATTTTGCGGTTGTTGTGGCTTAAGAAGTTGTTGTTGATGCTCAACTCTTGCTTGTCTACCTTGCGGAAGTAGACCTTGTCTTGGTACTTGATTGTTAGCAACTTGTGATTGATTGATTAGCCTTGTAATGTGTGGTGCGGTGGGAGTAGAACTATTTTGTGGTATTACACTAGTTCCCACACCTTGGTTAGAATTAGGTGACAAGCCTTGTCATCGGTTAAGAAGGTTATCATGAGACTTGATCACTTGTTCCATGTTATCCACTTTCAAAATCAAAGCTTGTAAAGACTCCAAAATGGTTTCATTGGAGACTCCCTCCCTTGGAGTTGTAGTAGTATCTCTAATATTCAAAGACATAGTACCTACAAACAAAGAACACAAGTTAAAAGTAAAAGGACCTTTCTAATTCACTCCTTTAGTGTATCCCTCAAAGATTGCACTCAAATTTTACCACTCGTGTATAACTCTTGTGCACTCAAATATTCCATTCTCGTCATAAAGATTCTTTTAGGCACATAAAGTTAAAACTTTATGTGTTACTTATTGCAGGGGCTACGTACGCACAAGGTGATGAGAGTCCGTGCGTAGCTAGATTCATGTTATGTTCGGGTAGACTTAGGTTCACACCATGCTATAGCTGTACTACTTGAGTTGTCTCCTACTTATTTAATTCATTTACTTTACGTTGCTACTTGAGAAGAGACTTGTGTAGAGTAATAGGCGCGATATGGTAGAGATTCGATGGGCTTCATGATTAGCCGCGAAATAATTGTACTCCTCTTACATATTTCTCCCGCGTTATGCATTTTCATCGAAAGGTTTCCCTCAAAATTTATAACTCACACATCTATTCGTGAGTGGGGTTAAGGACCCGTTAAAGCTTCTTATTCTAATGGGATCGGTCCGTTCGCCTCAGTAGTATAATAGGTACATCTATGGTTTGTGTCGTTCGACCCTCGGCAGTACGCACATTATGATGGGATCGGGTCATTCGCCTTGGCAGGATTATATATCACACTCTCATGGGAGGGAGCCGTTCGCCTCGACAATATAATAGATGTATCTATGGTTCGTGCCGTTCAACCCTCGGCATTGCACATATTATGACGGGATTGGGCTAGATGCCTCGACATTTCTATAAAATACTCTTATGAAATCGTGCGTAATAATTGGCAAGAAGCCAACATATCTGTGAGCCTGTTCCTGATTGAACTGAGACGACCTATCTGGTAAGGTCCATTATATATATATATATATATATATATATATATATATATATATATATATATATATATATATATATATATATATATACACACACACACACACACACACACACACACACACACTCTCCGATTGAGGAGGTAGTTACTAGCTGAGAGTTTGAGTCATTGCTGAGAAGGGGGACTGTACCACGTATTTACACTTGTTATTTCGTTTATCTACTCTTACTTCCTGTTTACTTCTACTGTATCTATCATATTGGACCACTAGTAAGTGTTGATGTCGACCCCTCGTCACTACTTCTCTGGGGTTAGGCTAGATACTTACTGGATACGCGCTGATTTACGTACTCATACTACACTTACTGCACTTTTTGTGCAGGTACCTATATATTTGGTGGTCTTTTGGGCGCAGAGGCGTGGCCATTGCGGGGAATTTACCGTGAGCTGCATTTCACGCTCCGATCCACAGCCTGTAGAGTCTCCATCAGAGTTATTAATATTTTCCTGTCTAACTTGTATTACTGACATATGTTGTATTTTAGTATGTTTCTTAGTTGATGCTCATGCACTTGTGACACCGGATTTTGGGGGGTTCCTACAGATTATTCACTATTGTAGTTCGTGTAAACTCTATTTCATTAATAAAAAATATGATTTTAAGGTACTAGAATGAGTAATTAAATTGACTAATCACTGTTAGCTTGCCTGACGATGGTGTTAGGCGCCATCACGACCACTAGTGGATTTTGGGTCGTGACAGCTTGGTATCAGAGCGTTAGGTTCACTTAGATCTCACGAGTCATGAGAAAGTGTAGTAGAGTCTTGCGGATCGGTACGGAGATGTTTGTACTTATTTTTGAGAGGCTACATGGCTGTTCGGAGCACTTCCCTTCTTAATTTTCTCATCGTGCGGTTTGATTTCATCGAGGCTTGTGCCTTTATTTCCTTCCTACTCAGTCTTATACAACGCGAAGCGCTTGTTATAAATTGGGCGTCGAGGAGTTATAGTGGTACTGTAGACTTGGTGCAGGATATTTTTCCCTGCATATTCGGGCAGGCTATTATCGTCACCTTGAGGAAGGATGTTCTTTTTTTCTAGCTCAGTATCTATATTTTCCATGGTTTTGAGACTGTACACGGATTTCTACGATGTCTATGCGTTGTTGTCGCACAATATTGGTATGATGGTAAGGTGCTCGGTTATGTGTCGAGGCAGTGAATGAATCGAAAGGGGGATTTCTCAGTGAATGATTTAGAGGTTCAATATTTAATTCCGGCGAAGGAAAGGCAATCAGACTATAGATGTCCAGGTTTGGTTGATGAAGTGACGAGGTTTGGTATTTTCGAGCACAGAATTCTCATTTGTGATGTGGTGTCGTCGTCCTTGTTCGAACGAATTACGGTTCGCCGATGTTACAGTCTTCTTGGATTTTGCCTTCGGGGTAGGGTGTTGTGAAATGGTGCCTGAGGGGTGGTTGCTAGAGATAGATGTGTGCAGCGGTTCATAATTGAACTAGTATTTCTAATGTTGATGGCTCGAGAAAGATGATCTTTGAAGAGGCTTAGAGTCGGTAACATTTTATTAGTTCAAGTGCTACAGAGATGCACTTTGATTTAAAGCAACATTTGAGCAGTGAAGTATGAAGACATGGCAGGAAGTGTTTCGCGGTGGTTGAAGTACTAGCAGATCAAGTATGAGAAGCATAGGTTGAGGAGTTGCCTAAATGAGATGGTTTAACCGAAGTAAGAATGGCATATTAGCATATGAATTCTGTGGTAGGATAGCCGTGTGCCTTGAGAAAATGTAGAACAGTTTGGGAATCGTGATGGAAGGTGATTTGGCCTACGGATTTTATTTGGAGTGATGGTTACTGTATGAAGAAATATTAAATATGGTAGAAAGGAGTTTGTTTGAAATTAAGATAGGTGTGAAGATCTGATTACCGTTTCAGGTGAAATATGACTTGAGTTCAGAAGGTATTGTTGAACTTGGAGTTGACGGGGCTATAACTCCCGAAACAACCGGCCGGGTCGTTACAATCAAGTGCGAAGGAAGGAATTTTGGCGTCCACATCTAAGGAAGGTTCTTGGCTATCATTCACTTTCGAGGCTTTTTGGACATCTAAAGCTTCAAGCATTTCTCCCATTTGTAAGTTCAACCTTTCAAGCACCAAATCATTTTGGAGATTAGTTTCCAAAAGCTCCTCCAAGTCATTTTGCTCTTTGTTTCCTCCATCAAGTAGGCATTCTAACATGAGCTTAAACTCTCCATTTTGACCATGCTCAATTTCTTCCACTTCCATATCCCTATAATTTTCATCACAAAAAATAGAATCATCAAAGCGGGGGCTTGGGGAAAGGAAGGACAAATAAGCACAATTATCCCGATGACCATTTTGACGACCACACTTATTATAAATACTCCACTCATGGGTTTGAAATTGCAGGTTAGTGGGGGCGTGATGTTGATGAAGATTCTGCGAGGAATATTATTTTCTACCCAGCAAGAGGTCGAATATATAATTGTGACTGGTGATTCATAATGTTCATGAAAAGCTTAACAAAAGACTTCGAGAAGTTTGGCGGGTTAAGGGTGCAAGATCATGGTAATTGAGAAGGAGGAATCGTTGTGGGCTCTGCATTATGCGATGGTAGCTTAAAGCTAAGTAGGGGAGCCCCACCGTCTACGATTGGATCGCGTGGTTGTTTGCTTGTGTGGTTTCTGGCTATCGGTGCGCTGGCGGATTATTTATGACTAAGAAAAAGGAAATATCAGGGGTAATTCAGCAAGGAACTTGATGGACGTGTTCTATGTTCGGCGTTATCGATGTATGTTCAGGTTTTTGGGAAGACTCAGAGTTTATGCTTCTTATGGGGGGTTATGTACAAGGAAACAAATTCAGTCGGGTGCTTCTTTGATAGGGTGTTCACATGCTAGCAACGCACTAGAGTTTGGCTTATATTCGGGGCCAAGTCAGAGTGGGTGACTCTCAATAGTGGTCCTAGTGGGTTCAAGAATTTGAGTGAAGTGCCTTAGGACTTGGAAGGTTCTACGTTATCATTGGGTATACAGTGCAGTATTGGAGGAAGGGAAGAAATAGTTTCGAGCTTGCGGAAGGTCTTGCAAAGTGTACCCCATTGGGGATACTATTGTGCGCGTAAGGAGGATATGAGATGATTCATGAGTAATGAGATGATGTGGTCTCGTGATGCGGGTCACTCGGGATAAGTGCAAATTGAGTTCGTTATATTTTGAATGGAGCTATTATTATTTCTAAGGCAAGTTAAGAGTGAACTGGAAGGAGTTGGTCGGTTGGTAATAGTTGAGTCAGCATGATTGTGGCAATGATCAGTTCCTTCAGCGTGTGAAGTTATATATGTGATTTGTGGTTGTACATGCAGGCTCGGCAGCCACCACAACTTGATTGATTTGTGAGGTATTTGATTCAAATGGCTTTGTGGTGTAAATGGATTCCGGAAGAGTCATGGCGATTTAGATCACGACTTGAGGTTTGTATTTTCTGCGGTATGGGAATTCAGTTGCGTGTTGCATTAGTTCTTCTGAAATGAGCTAAGTGAAAGGCTTTCCAGCCAATGAAGTGTTTATTCTACTAGTAGTTCAGGAGTTATGATGAATTCTGGTATTCTCGCGTAGCGACATGATAGGTGCAGCAAGCGGCATGGGAATTGGAAATTGAGGATCGAGGTTGTGGTTCGGTATTGACAAGGATGTCACGAGCTCGGATGAGCCGGAAAGAATTTTAATGTTCAGAGTAAGCTGATATTATCCTAGTATCGCCTGAGAATGGTGTTCTATGGAAGGAGCATTGTGTATTGAATTGCGGATTCTTAAATTGCTTTACAGATTAGTACGGTTGGTGGTATGGAGGTGCAAACCTTGCTACCTGGTGCGGAATGTCGTAGGAGCGTACCCACAGGGAGATTTGTATAAGTGTGGCATGCTTGTCACCTGATTGTTAAAGATCGAAACCAAGTACTTAGATTTTGGTACTATCGTTAATATGAGAGTTTATGCTTGGAAGGCGCTCTATTCCTTTGGTTATGAACTGTGGGGGTTGTGCCGGGTTGAGACGACTTGATTGTTCGCACGTGTGTTTAGGTCCCGTGTAGATTGTGGTATCATATGAGCAGGATGGCTCTCGAGATGCAGGTCATTTATCGCACCTTAGTCGTGCTTGGGCTTTGTAGCGTATGGCGCTATCCGTCTCCCCAGAGTTGCATTGTTTTTTGCACTTAGCGTGCTTATGGCAGATATTCGGTATTCTATAGGTAGAGGCATTATAGGTTGATGAGTATGTCTTTATTTATGGTTACAAGTGGATCGGGTGGCACGTCACCACGAGTACGTTATTTGGATCGGGTTGCACGTCGCAACGGTATCATGTTTGGATCGGGTTGCATGCCGCAACAGTGATATATTGAGTATTGTTCCCTATATCTATTCCTGCGTATTTTGTTTCTCATTTTCAGATAAGGGTTGATAATATTTGTTCGACCGTTTATTTCGTTGCGTGGGCTGGGTAATTTTTTTTTCCAGATTCGTTCCTCCTTTTGTGTAATATTCGTGTTGTAGCTTGTCTGCACATTGATGGCGTCATATGAGATCTGAGTCAGTGTTTGAGGTGGCTTATTGCCTGTGCAGCTTGTACTGGGTGAGATGAGATTATTGGACCTGAAATTAGTGCGATCAGATTTATATAAGGTACATTAAGGGGAAAAAATTGTTATTCAGTTCAGAATGAGGTAATGGTTCTTAACAGGAGGAGAGACTCCATGAATTATTGATTTGGCAGGTGGTTTCGAGTTTCAACACGTCTCTTTCATCATGGCAGTATTGCGAGAGTTGGAACAAGATTTATATACGTCATGAGTTGTATTGCGGGCATCCGATTCGTGAAATTTCAGCTATTGTAGTCAAATGATGTTATTATGGGCAACCGAGTTGTGTGGTGCATGGTGTGATTTCATCCTAGGTGTACGATCATGTTGTGGTACAGTGCGTGGTGATTGGTACGGTGTTCGTGTGTTAGAATTAGGTCTGGTAAAGAAATTCGAAAGTTGGAACTTGGTTCTAAAGCTTGTTAGCTAAGGCTAAAGGGAGGACCTTCAGTCCAGCTCGAGCTAATGTGCCAAACTAGGTTGTGATGGCACGGGTAGGTGCACAAGGTGCTAAATAGTAAATTTGGACAACTTCGGAGCAGTACTTAGCACGTTCGAGGACGAACGTATGTTTAAGTGGGGGAGAATGTAACGACCTGACCGGTCGTTTTGAGATCTAGCACGTCGTTCAGTAGTTTGAGGCCTTGAGTAGCTTCACTTCAGGTATTATGACTTGTACATGTGCTCGGAATTGAATTTCGGGAAGTTCGAGATTGGGTTAGAAAGAAAATTTTAATTTCGGAAGCTTTAAGTAGGAAGAATTAGCTAAGGTGTGACTTTTGAGTAAACGATCTCGGAATCGAGATTTAAAGGTTCCAATTGGTTCGTATGATGAATTCGGATTTGGGCATAAGTTCGGGTCGAGTATCGGGTGGCCCGGGAATATTTCGGCGCTTATTACAGAAGGTTGGCATTTTGAAGGTTTAAGAATTCCCTAAGTTTGGGATGAAGTGGATTTTGATGTTATCGACGTCCGTTTGGGATTCCGAGCCTGAGAATAGTTCCGTATGGTGATTTTTGTCTTAGGACCGTGTCCGGATTGTGATTTAGAGGTCCGTAGTGGAATAAGGCTTGAAATGACGAAAGTTGAATTTTTGGGGAAGTTTGACCGAGAGTGGACTTTTTGATATCGGGGTCGGATTCCGATTCCGATTCCGGAAGTTGGAGTAGGTTCGTGGTGTCATTTGTGACTTGTGTGCAAAATTTGGGGTCAATCGGATGTGATTTGATAGGTTTCGGCATAGGTTGTAGAAATTGAAAGCTTCAAAGTTCATTAGGCTTGAATCTATGTGCGATTCATGTTTTTGATGTTGTTTGAGGTGATTTGAGGGTTTGACTAAGTCTGTATTGTGTTATAGGACGTGCTGGTAGAGGCGGGAATGAGTGGGGAGGTTGGTCCGCAGAAGCGGACGCTTTTGCGCAGATGCGTACCCGTAGAAGCGTGGTTGAGACCGCAGAAGCGGTTGGTCGGCGAGAGTGAACTCCGTAGAAGCGGATGGTAGACCACAGAAGCGGCTAGTGAACCGCAGATGCGACAAATCATCTGGGCAGAAGGTTATTTTAAAAATGGGATTTGGCCCATTTTTTTCTCATTTTCACTTGGTTGGGGTGATTTTGGAGAGCTTCAAGGAGAGATTTTCATCAAGAAACACAAGGTAAGTGATTCCCACAAATTACAAGTTAAATACATGGTTTGTATAAGGATTTAAACTTGGAAATTAGTAGAAATTGTGGGGTTTTTGGTAGAAAACCTAAAATTGATATTTTTGTATTTTGACCACGAAATTGAACGTGAAATTGAGAATAAATTATATATTTGAGTTCGTGAGGCTATGGGTAAAGTTTATCTTCGAAATATTTTGGAATTCGGGCACGTGGGCCAGAGGGTTGATTTTTATAGACTTTTCGAGCGGAGTTGTAAAATTGTTTTAAATGATTAATTATGGATATTAGTATATATTTTGACTAATTTGCACATTGTTTGATTAGTTTTGGATCGATGGTCTTTAATTTGAGGTATTAGAGAGGCTTTGGAGCCGGTTTTGGAACTTCGGAGCGAGGTAAGTCTCATGTCTAACCCTGTGAGGGGGAAACTACCCTTAGGTGATGAAATTGTTATGTGTTATTTATTGCGGGGGCTATGTACGCACAAGGTGACGAGAGTCCGTGCATAGCTAGATTCATGTTATATCCGGGTAGACTTAGGTTCATACTATGCTATAGTTGTACTACTTGAGTTGTCTCCTGTTTATTTAATTCCTTTATTTTACGTTGCGACTTGAGACGAGACTTGTGTAGAGTGATAGACTCGATATGGTATATATTCGACAGTCTTCATGATTAGCCGTGAAATAATTATACTCCTCTTATGACTTTCTTCCGCGTTATGCGTTTTCATCGAAAGGTTTTCCTTAAAATTTTTAACTCACACGTCTATTCATGAGTGGGGTCAAGGACCCGTTAAAGCTTCTTATTCTAATGGGATCGGACCGTTCGCCTTGGCAGTATAATAGATACATCTATGGTTCGTGTCATTTGACCCTCAGCAGTGCGCACATTATAATGGGATCGGGCCTTTCGCCTCGGCAGGATTATGTATCACACTCTCATGGGAGGGGCCTGTTCGTCTCGAGACTTACCTCGCTCCGAAGTTCCACGACTGCCGAGGTGAGGTAAGCTTCTTTTTGTGCAAGTACTTATATATCTGGTGGTCGTTTGGGCGCAGAGGAGCGGCCATTGAGGGGACTTTACCATGAGCTGCATTTCACGATCCGATCCGCAGCCTGTAAAGTCTTCATCAGAGTTATTTATAGTTTCCTGCCTAACTTGTATTCCAGACAGTTATTGTATTTTATTATATTTCTTAGCTGATAGTCATGCACTTGTGAAACCGGGTTTTGGGGGTTCCTACAGATTATTCACTATTGTAGTTCGTGTAAATTCTATTTCACACTATTTTATTAAACAAATTATGATTTTAAGGTGCTAGAACTTGCCTCACGGCGGTGTTAGGCGCCATCACGACCACTAGTGGATTTTGGGTCGTGACAGGCCTAGCCGAAAATACATAGAAATGGGGATGAGCTCCACCAATATGACCTCTACCTCACGGACCGACTCTCATTGGCTACCCTCCACCTCTAGCTGCCTGACCCCTACTAATGGTAGGTTATAATCCCGTATTTTAGTCACTTATTGTACTCTAATTCACTGCACTTTACTAGTGTTTGAGCTTTAAATGTTAGTGTTTTGCACTTATTGTGTGTTTTATACCCTGTAGGTGTGATTCCGAGTGATATAGATGTTACGAAACTAATTCGAGTTATTTGGAGCTTTGAAATCTGATTAAAAGCCCAAAAGAAATTTAACCGGGATCGAGTTCGGGGGTCGAGGTTCGCGTATGTATATAAAAAGTGAAAGAAAAATGCCCAAAGCCAAAAAATGGTCTTTCACGGCTTGTTGGAAGATGTGCACCATGAAGCCAAAATTCTCATAAGTTAAGCAATTGAATCCTCCAAATTGAGACATGCAAGTGACGTGTGCAACATGAAGTGGCTGCCCAATACATCATTACACAAGACAAAATAGTAGATGAATTGAAATTGGCAAATTCTCTAGAAATGGCCACTAAAACGACGCATTGTGCGCCGCCCACCGTGGCGCGACA
Source organism: Nicotiana tabacum (assembly GCF_000715075.1). Classification (NCBI taxonomy): domain Eukaryota; kingdom Viridiplantae; phylum Streptophyta; class Magnoliopsida; order Solanales; family Solanaceae; genus Nicotiana; species Nicotiana tabacum. Next base: position 40,379,159 of record NC_134092.1, read on the forward strand.
TTGTAAAAATCTGCCCGACAGATAATTTGCAAGGTCTTTAGATTTCTCCACTAAATCTCCGCATGGCGCGTCGCCTCATGAGGCGTGCCTGTGCAATTTTTACAGAGTGAAAATTCTATTTCGACTAGGAAAATGTGGTTTCATTTGGGCCCGACCCTACTTGGTATAAATACATGGAAAAACATTATGTTTTGGACTTTTGACACAAATTCGACCTAAGGAGGCTAAGGAGGAGTGAGAAGAGAAAAAGCACAAGGATTTCATCATTCTTTCCTCACTCAAGACCCGATTTTTGATTGAATTTATGTTTCCTATACTTTAGTTTTATTTGTGATGAATTTCTCCATATCTATGGAGTAAGTTCCTTTAGGGTTTGATGGATTTGGTGTATTGATGATTGTTTGTAGATTCTAACTCTAGTTTTATGTATTGAATCATTTTTGGATGATTTAATTATTACATCTATATTCACTTGTTCATGTAATCGAGAGAGGCATAACTTGTGATATCTTTGCATTATATTGTTGGTTGAGTTCATAGATTCTTCTAAGTAATCGAAAGCGGCTAGTTGAATCATTGATTAAACCTAGTTAGGAGGATAATCGAAAGAGGTTCTCCTAAAGACCAATCCATTATGAATTCTTGCATATCTTCACATGACTTAAATTGGTTCATCTTGTGAGGTTGAGACTTAATCGAGAGAGGAGTTTCTATTAAACGTTTGAACTAATAATTAAGTGAATTAGAGAGACTCACTTGAACATTAGAAGTGAATTATCTAGAGTTAGATCCCGAACAATTATCTTGCACATATCCTATCAAAACCCTATCTTTTCCCATTGATAACCTTCTTTACTTATTCCTTGTTTCGATAGTCATTAGTCAATAGCTTTAGATTCTTAGTTAATTTTAGTTATTAATCATATAAATCTCGATTGTTGATTCTCCTGGATAGCAACCAAGCTAGAAACTATGAAAATACTGTCTAACTCCAATCCATGTAGATATAATATTATACTATACTATCTTTGACTAGCGAGCATAATTTAAGTGTGAGTTTTGTGCTCGTCAAATTTTGGCGTCATTGCCGGGGATTGGCAATCAATAGTGTTCAAAGTAGTTTTTGGTGCTAATTCAGGAATTATGTTTTAGTTTTTTTTCTTTTCTATTTTATTTTCTTTGTTAGTTAACTTCTTTTCAAGATTTGTTTAGTGGTACCTAACAAGTTAGAGAAGATACTGTAGATATTGAACTCTAAATGCTGTGAAGATAGAGTACAACCAGCCTAAGAAAATGGTTGAAGAGTTAGCAGCTGAACATTATCAGCGGTCTGCTATATGTTTTAAATGTGGTGGAAATCATATATGGGTTGACTGTCAAGCACATTATGTATTCTTCCTATGGCTCGTATTTTAAACAATCTCACTTTGGTTTTTGTCTGTACAAGTATGAGGATTCATATGGGCACAATCCTGACTCTGGTTGGGATGCATATCCTTATTATGGCTGGAATGAAAGATATGTGAGACAACCACCTCAAGAGGAGAATGGTAGTTTAGAAGCGCTTATGCTTAGGTTCATGAATAGTGTTAAAGAAAGGTTTATGCAAAATGATGAAGCCATAAAGAACCTAACAACGCGAGTGAGTATGCTAGTTAATATACTTTTAGAAAGCTCATTGCATTTTGATAGTAAATACATGGAGGAGATACCCTTCGAGAATATGCCTACCCGAGAGGATGAGCGTCTACAGAAGGAGATTTCCACGATACAAGAGGACTCTGATTCAACTGAGATGATCGAAAATAAGGCTGTGGTTAAGTGTGAAGCAACGGAAGAAGAGTTTAAAACCCCATCCACCTTTCCACATTTGCAACATTTGGTAGAAGAGAATGAAAATCAAATGGTCTTGGACATACCAGAGGAATATTCACTTGACCTTTCTTCTTTATTTTCTTATTCTAACCTTGATCATGTGGATTTTATTTTTGGGAATTTACAGGAATATGTATGGATTGATCCTGTGAAAGAATGCAGAAATAAGTTAAGGATCACCATGAACGAGCAATTTACTACTCAAGATGAGGACAAGAAAGAAAGAAAAGAGCGGGTCTTGCGGGTATCCTCAGAAGAATTGGGCATAATGAGCTCCATAAAGAATCCTAAGGAGCGAAAACGAGAAATGAATTCAGAATTAGGGGTGGAGTTCATAAGTTCTCGAAAAAGAAGAAAATTCAGGAAAGTTTCCTTTACCTTATGCTTTTTAATTGTGTGTCATGGGGACATGCCACAACTTAAAGTATGGGGTGGGGGGTATCTGTTGTATGTATGTATATTAGTTTTAGTTTTCTTTTTGCCTAGTTTAGTAGTTAGAGATAGGAAAAAAAAACATAAATTTTTTAAAATTCTCGATTTTTCTCGACGATGGATATCATCGACAGGCTTCTTGAGGAATTAAAGTCGAAAGAAAAAATACAAAAAAAATTTCTTTTGTAGGTAGTGTAATAATTTCTCCTTGGTTTTTCTTTGTGCCGCGGATCTTTTCCAAGGGTTTTATTTGAACCGGGTGTATTTAATTTTTTTTTTGTAGAAGTAGGGAACCTTGTGCTATGATTTGAAGTGAAAGTAATATCTCTTGACTTTAGTATTCCTTGAGAATCGTAAGTGCTTTAGTTGTGACGCGTATGCTCAGTTTTTGACTCTTGTATAAGTACCTTAAATTGTATGATCTTAACTTTGCTTAATTGCTTTGACTAGAGTGTCTTGATGAGTCCGATCCTGAGTGAGTTATGTGCCATGTGTGTGTGAGATTTTGTGTATTCTATGCATTGCATTTGATGTCTAAAACTTGTCCCGTGTGTTTGCGAAGCAAAATATTAGTTTTGTTCAGTCTAGGAAGTAATATAGGCATTTCTTTATTGAGCCAATGATATACTTTTACCCACCTAATTATTATGTATCGTGGTTAACCCATTTGAGCCTGTAATCATATTTCTTTGGCAACTACGTTACAAGACTTACCCATTTGTTTGAATTGACCATCTATTTGAACCTTTTCACCTCTCGTGAGCATTGACTTTGATATGAACTTTGCAAAAGTTGAAGTGTGGGGTGATTGGGTTGGCTTTTGAGTGGAACTAATAAAATAAGGAGAAAGGTGTACTGTATTAAAAAAGTAAGAGCCACTTGAATTGAAAAAGAAAGAAAAAAAATAATTGTATGATTGCGAAAAATATTCCTTTGATAGTGGTAACTCTTGATGTAATCGTGCTTAAAGAAGTTGGGAGTTGATATATGTTGATTTTAGGGTAGAGTTATGGTTTGGCATAAGTGTGAGGTTTTGAACAATGAAATATATGCATTAAAGTGCTTAGGGAGGTATAGTCACTTTTATATTTAAATGTATCCTACCCATCCCGCAGCCTACATTACAACCAATTAAAGTTCTACGTGATCTGTAACGACCCGATCGGTCGTTCCGAGAGTTGTAGCCCCATTTTTTCTATTTCTGCTTATTTATGTGTTGTTCAGCTGTGTTGAGAGTTGTATCGAGTTAGTAGGTTTGGGTTCGGAGTAGTTTTGGAGTGAAATGAGACACTTAGTCTCTTAGTTAGAAAGCTAAGTTAGAAAAGTCAACCAGAAGTTGACTTATGAGTAAACGAGTTCGGACTTGGATTTTTATGATTCGGTTAGCTTCGTTGGGTAATTTTAGACTTAGAAGTGTGTCCTGAATGTAATTTGGAGGTCCGTGGTAGAATTAGGGTTGAATTGGCAAAAATTAGAAATTTGGCTATTTTGGTCGGCAGTGGAAAATTAGGTATCGGGGTCGGAATGGAATTCTGGAAGTTGTAGTAGGTTCGTAGTGTCATTTGTGATGTGTGTGCAAAATTTGAGTTAATTCCGAGTTGATTTGATATATTTCGGCGCAAGTTTTTGGAAGTCGAAAGTTCGAAAGTTCATTTAGTTTGATTTGAGGCGCATTTCGTCGTTTAAATGTTGTTATGTATGATTTGAGGCCTTGAGTTGGTCTGTGTTATATTATGAGACTTTTTAGTATGTTCGTACGGGGTCCCGAGGAGCTCGGGTGAGTTTCAGATAGGTTTGGGATACGTTGCGCTCGTTTTTCTTATGTTTCGACGTCGTTTCTTCAAGCATAAATGGTACCACATTAAGCAAATGAGCTCCGTTTTCTGTTTTGATTCAATAATTAGATCTGTATCGTAATTACGGACCCGTAGCAAAATGAATCATCGAATTTGGACATCGTATGAGGATTTTATGGTCATTTTACTAAAAATTAGGTTGCCAGATTTTTCAGATTAATTACGAAATTGCCACTGATGGCGTATTTAAAAATCTACACTATTTGCAAATATTGAAACTAATATATCTCTTCATTATAAGGTCAAATTGAGTGATTCAAAAGCCTAAAGTGACTAAAATTTCACAAGGAATCCATTAGATGCATAAAAAGTGAGTTTAGGGATCGTTTGGAATAAGAAACGCGGCAGAATAACTGGCAAAAAATATATAAAATAAGGGTTTGTTCATTTGGTCATATTTTGAGTTGGGGAGCTCGGATTTGGGCGATTTTGGAGGCAATTTTCACCATAGGGATTGGGGTAAGTGTTCTCTACTCGGTTTTAGTTATATTTCATAAATCCATCTTCGTTTTTGGGATTTGATTAATGATTTGTGAAATTGAGGGAATTAAGGTTTGAGTTTTGGAGAGTTTAAGTGAGGATTTGAGGGACCAAACAGAGTCCGATTTTGATGAATTTTATATGGTTAAACTCGGGAGAGGACGAGGTTTATTATTCTGCCATTTTTGACTGATTTTGAGACGTGGTCTCGAGGGCCGGGTTTTGGCCGATTTCGGATTTTTGGTATATTTATGTCATTTTCATTATGGAATTCGATTCTTTAGACTATGTTGATAGTAGTATTCTGATTTTTGGTTAGATTCGGAGCTTTTGGAGACCAAGTCTAGAGACGAGGGCATCCTGGAGTAGGATTTTACGCTGTTAAGGTAAGTAACCGTTTTAACTCTGGCTTTGAGGGTATAAACCCGGAGAATTTGACATCCTGTGACTGTTTGGAGGTGATACCCATGCTAGGTGACGGGTATGTGGGTGTATACCTTGAGGGATTGAGACTTGGTCCGTCCCGTGAGGCCTCATGGCCATCATCTGTGTTTACGTAGTTAATTGTTGTTGAACTTGTCTGCCTTCATGTTAGAGATCATGCTTAGGCTTTATTCATGCTCACATTATTTGTACTCAGTCATAGAAATTATTGTACATGTTTACCTCAGTCTCTATTATTTGCTAATATGTTGTGATACTTGATGTGGGTTGTGCTCCCTTATTTGTTGATGATGGTGAGGCTAATGAGGTACATGATTGAGTGAGGCCGAGGGGCTGGTTGTGAGGATATTAATACCATAGCGCGTGAGTTATCCGCATAGCACGTGAGTTAACCGTGCGGGTTCAGGTATTGATACCATAGCGCGTGAGTTGTCCGCATAGCACATGAGTTGACCGTGCAGATCTAGGTGTTGATATGATGGTACGTGAGGTGTCCGTGCTTAGCGCTTGGGCTTTGGGAGCCCCTCCGGAGTCTATACATACCCCCAGTGAGCACAGAGTGTTGAGCGTTGAGTGCTGAGTACGAGTGCTGAGTGATGAAGTGACATTCCTGTGAGGTTGCATTTACTTTTGCTGTTGCTGCATTTACCTGTTAATTTTCCTTGTAGTCTTACTGATTTATGAAATTACCTGTCTACTCCTGTTTGTACTTAATTGTGGAAATAATAATTGGATTATTCTGCTTAGCTCGTCACTACTGCTCAGTTCCTTAGTTATTTCTGTTACTACTGAGTCGGTTGTACTCATACTACATCCTGCACTTTATGTGCAGATCCAGGTGAGTTAGAAGGCGGAGATCGTTGAGTTCAGGCCGACTATCTTTGGAGACTGCAAGGTAGCTGTTAGCGTCCGCAGGACCTTGTTACTCCTCTTGTCATTTCTTCTTTTGGGCAGTTAGATAGCTTATATATCTTAGTTCATAGTTTTAGATGCTCATGACTTAGTGGCACCCTGATGTTTGGGGCTCGTTTGCGTATTTTCTATATTATATTTAGAGTTGATTTAGTTTATTAGAAATTCAAATGTTGGTATTGTTTTATTAAATTCTTATAATCGATTTAGTAGTAATATTTTGGGAAATAGGCTTGCCTTGTAACACGATAAGCGCCATCACGACCATGGTTAGATTTTGGGTCGTGACATGATCCTTGACTGAATGAGCTCAATTAGTAGAGTAGTACACTATGGGCAAGCTTATGGTACGTCTTTTGTGGCATATGAATGTTGTTTTTGGAGAGTGAGAGAATTCTTTCTATCTTGAGTTCCTAATTGTTCTTAAACTTTATTGTTTGTGGTACTACTCTTTATTGTTGTGTGAGGGCACTTGATTCATGAAGGAAATGTAATGTCATTGACTTCTATGTTAGAGTAAGTGAGCGGGTTGTGAAAAATACGTGGTGCTTTGAGTCAAATCTTGAGGCGAGGATGTTACGTTAGAATGATTAATCTATTTTAAATATTCTCGGTATGATGAGTAAGGAGAGTTGTATAAAAAGGTCGTGTTTATGTCGTGTCTATATGAAGTGTAGTTTGATTGCTCGAGGATGAGCAATGGTTTAAGTGTGGGATATACCTCTACCTGGCTGGGTAGGTGGTAGAGCAATTGGTACCGGAACCATGGCACGAGTACCCTGCTGTGGCATGCTGCTCCGTGGTCTGGACAAAACCTCGTGACGTGCCTCACGTCCCCACAAGTATAACAAGCCCTCAGCTGATGTGACTGTTGATCCTGTCGACCTGGATAACCACTCTGATAACTCTGAATTGGAGGTGCACTAACCGGAGCTGATGGTACACTATATGCTAGCTACTTGGAATGAGGTCTATAAGTACTATGGCTGCGTGAGGCACCATGTGATACTTGAAGCTCTGATGAACCGACCTGATAGGATGGCCTCTACTAAAAGAAACTCCTGTCTTTAGACGAGGCACCACTAAAACCACAAACTGACGAGGCATCTTCTCAGATGTCGCCTCTCCACCCTGGCCACGAATCCTTTCGATTCACCTAGCAATCTCCTTAACCCGAGTAAAAGAAATATCATCCTCGGTCTATCTGGCAATCTGTAGACTGATTCCATAAGTAAGGCCATCTATAAACCTCCGTTCCCTCTCCCTCTCTGTAGAGATCAAGATAACCGCATGACGTGAAAAGTCCACAACTCTGGTCTCATACTAGGTAAGGGTCATGCTACCCTAGTGGAGGCGCTCAAACTGACTGCGAAAATCTTTTCTCTGGGTGAAGGGGATGAACTTCTCCAAGAACAACTATGAGAACTGAGGCCAAGTGAGAGGAGGTGAACCTGTTGGTCTGCCTCGAACATACTCTTGCCACCACCTCTTGGTAGAGCCATGCATCTGAAACACTGTGAAGTCAATTCCATTGGACTCCACTATACCCATGTTACGCAATACCTCACGGCAATGATCCAAGAAATCCTAGGGGCCCTCAGAAGGTGTACCACCAAAGCGAGTGGGAAACAACATGGTGAATTTATCGAACCTCTTCAGCCCCTCGGACGATATCGCGGGTCCCTCCCTAGATTGTGTAGTAATAACTGACTGAACTACTCCAACTGGCAGAACTGCCGGAGTCTAATATCTATGAGCTTTCTGCTCTAAAGTGAGAGTAGCAGGAGTTTGGGCTCCTCTCCCAGCCTGGGAGATGACTGGTACCATAGAGAACACACCATCCTGAGCCACACTCTCCATAAGGCCCACCAGGCGGACTAGGGCGTCCTAAAGTTCTGGGGTAACAATGAACCCCTCTAGGACCTAGGTTGGTCCAACTGGAGCGGCCAAAATAGGGATCTCCTCATCCCGCTCGATATGAGGCTCTGCAATAGGTGCTGCCGCGCGTGCTCTCGGCTGAGCTGTGCCTCTGCCTATGGCTCTACCTCGGCCCCTACCTCTACCCCCAGTAGTGGTTGTAGCTTGGGGCTTCAGCTCCTGTTAAGCTATGGATATTGTATGTTTCCTCGCCATCTGTGATAGAAAAAGAGTAGAATGATTCAAACTCAAAGATAGAATAAAATTGCACGATTGAGAAAGAAAGAAAGTGAAATTTTCTAATGCCTTATAGTCTCTAGAAGATAAGTACAGACGTCTTTGCACCGATCCTTAAGACTCTACTAAGCTTGCTCATGACTCGTGAGTCCTAGGAAACCTAGTGCCCTGATACCAACTTGTCACGACTCAAAAATCCCAACCAATCAGGGTCGTGATGGTGCCTAACGCCGCTCGCTAAGAAAGCACAAGTAATATGCAAAGAAAAGCAATGAATAACAGACAACTGAACAAATAACATACGCAAAATAACTATGTGATAACATTATAAGTTCTAAAACCAGTAACTAACGTGATCCCCAAGATTTCGTGTCACAAGTACACGAGCTTCTAAATCCAACTAAATACAAGGTTCTGAAAGAAATACAATATAGTCCGAAGTAAAATAGAAACAGTATAATGAAAATAGGAAAGTGATTCTAAGTCTTGCAAACGGGATGCAGCTCTACCTTGAATCACTGTCTGGTATCCGCTAAGTACCTCTCGGAACTCCGCTGGTACCAATGTCAAGATCTGCGCAAGAAGTGCAGAACTGTAGTATGAGTACAACTGACACAATATACTCAGTAAGTGTGGAGCCTAATCCTGACGAGGCTAAGACAAGACACATACTAAAAATATGTGTAGTTATATACATAAAGCAACGGAATAACAAATAAAGCATCAAAAGTAACAACAGGGTAGGGACATGTAGAAAGGGACAATAAGCGAAAACAATAAGCAAGAAAAACCAAGCAAACCTCTTTCAAAATAAGCACCGAAACCATCAAGTCAAGTCCATATTTCAAAAATCAAATCAAGCGATAAAGTCAACAAAGTGCACGACAGCACCCTTCATTCTTTTACTCCCATCCTCACCATATATCATAAATACAAGTGTATGGCATTACCCTTCGTACTTTTACTCTCATCCTCACCACATAGTGTAAATAAGCATGTGCATGACATCACCCTTCGTGCTTTTAACCTCACAATCACTCAATCAATGATATCAATATACAAACGAGGCACGACAACACCCTTTGTGCTCTTCACTCTTCCTCACCAAAGAATAATAACAACAACACAAATATCAAGCAAGGTGGGAAGATAATACACTTCAATAATAGTTTTTGAATTTCGCTCATCATACGAGAAACTTTTCATAATTAGAGCCAACAACCAATTACAAATTTCACGTTTTCAACAACCAATATTGCAACAATTTAATATAAGAAATAACTTGAGAGCGACTAGTCAAAGAATAAGCGATCTATCTAAGGCATGGAAGACATAGTAAATGAAATAACATGGTACAATTAAGATAAATTCTACCCGCATGCTTATCCCATGGCCAACGCATATACACTCGTCACCTCGCATATACGCCGCCCCCAACACATAGTTCACATAGAAAATAAATTCGATTCTATCTTAATTCTCTCAAATCAAAGTTAACCACGATACTTACCTCTTTTCGCAACTAAATCAATAATCATTCACAACTTTTCCTTTCGAATAGGCCTCCAAACCAACCGAATCTAGCCAATTATCGTTCAAACAATTCAAAATAAGCTTTAGAAATAAACCACCCACGAATGAAAAAGGTTCAATTTTGATCATATTTGAAACAGTCAACCCTAGACTCGCATGGTTGAAATCCAAGATCCAGACCAAATTCCGATTACCTATTCACCCCCGAGCTCAGTTATGTAATTTGTTTCGAAATCAACCTCAATTTGAGGTCTAAATCTCAATTTTATAAAATCCCTAAATTCTACCCAAAACCCCTAATTTCTACTTTGAAATTCATGGATTTGATGTTAAAAATTATGGAAAAGCAATGAAAATTAATTGAAAACTAGTTAAAGTTGCTTACCAATGAATTTAAGGAGAAAATATTCTTCAAAGTTCGCCTCTAGAAAGCTTAAGGTTAAGAAGGTGGAATATGAGCCAAGTCCCGTTTTTCCCAACTTTTACCCCGCGATGTCGCTTTTGCGATCAGTGTTTAGCAATTGCGGATCGCAATTGCAATTCTTGTTCGTAATTGCGAAATCCGCAATTACGAAACACTGATCGCAAGAGCGACCAATGCAACAGAACCACAGATGTCGCAAATGCGACTGTTCCTTCGCAATTGCGAGTAGTCCCTCCATCGTAAATGTGAGCTAAGCTTTGCATTTGAGAAGCTACCTGCCCCCAGCTCCAAGTCGCAAATGCGGCCACCCGCATGTCCGCAAATGCGATCATTTCTTTGCATTTGCGAAGACTGCAGTCCCAGCCGCAAATTTGCATTTGCAAGACTAACATCGAAAATGCGAGGCTCACAATTGCGATCTGGTCTTCACAAATGCGAGACCTACAACCTGGACACACCAACTGTTGTGCATCAACTTCAAAACTCAACCATAACACATCTGAAACTCACTCGAGCCCCTCGAGCTCCAATCCGAACAAGCATACAAGTATAATAACATCCTACAAACTCGCTCGCTAACTCAAATCATCAAAATAACATCGATTATCAAGAATCGATCATCAAAACTCAAAATTTCAACTTTGAAACTTATTTTTTCAACTTTTCACATAATGCGCCGAAACGCGCTTGGGTCACTCGGAACTCCAACCAAACATGTGTACAAGTCCAAAAATATCATACGAACCCATCGGAATCGTCAAAATATCAATCCGAGGTTGTTTACCAAAAACACTGACCGTGGTCAACTCTAGCCTCATTTAAAGTCAAAAAATCATGTTTTCTTCAGAATTTCACTTAAAAGCTTTCCGAAAAGAGACACTGACCATGCACGTAGTCATATAATACTATATAGAACTATGAGTGGTCTCGGAATATAGAAATTAAGGCTAGTACTCAAAACGACCTATCGGGTCGTCACAATCGCAGTGTAAAACATAATAATAATGTATATAAAAAAGTATATCAAAATTTTATTTTCCTTCTTTTTAGTGTATAACACATTTCAAATTGAAAACTCAATGTCCTCCATTTTATCCCGTGTATATCCCCATGTACATCGGTGTTATCTCGTGCATATCATGTATCTGTGTATGTATATTCACGAAATTCTGTGTGTTATATACATGATATATAACATGATATACACAGACATCCATAAAACTTGTGTGTGATATATACTAATCTACACGATATAGAACGTGATATACACATGCCGTAGATGCATTTTTTAGGTCCGCTTTTTCACTTGAAACAAATCTAAATTACTTCTAATCTTGCTCAAGTTTTGTATATAGCCCCGTTTTGGTATTTTCAACCAATTTCAACTACACCCACTCGTTCAATACAATAAAAAAAAGAATGTTGAACTCTAATTTTTCCTATTTTCTCTCTTAGTTTTTGCTTATGATTTTCTCTGATGTGAGATCAATATGGCTACCTTACTTTTTCACCCTTCTGATTGTTGTGATTCTTCGCTATGAGAGAGAAAGAGGAGAGATAGAAGAAGAAATATGGAAAGAGAAAGGGAGAGGGAAACGAAAAAGATAGGTAGAGAGGGGATCATAGGGAGAGAGAAAAAATAGAAAGTAGGTTTTTTGAGATTTGGCTATACAATGCATGCTAATTTTTTTGGACTGCCTTTGCCAATATAATTGAAGGTCAAAAATTTGTCAATTCCTCTTATATGTTGTCACCGATGTCAACTTCCCAAAAAATAACCATTAAAGCTAATTAGGTAAAGTAAAGCGACTTGTGGAAGACAAAAGAAAGATAGACGACTTTGATTTAATTACCCAAAATTGAGTGACCATTTGAGCAATTAACTCTTAAAAAAGTTTTTATATATATATATATATATATATATATATATATATATATATATATATATATATATATATATATATATATATATATATATATATATTATTAAAAGCACGAAGGCCCTTAGCGAAACGTCGTTCGTCTTTTTTTACCCTTTAAAAATAGATTTTACACTAGACAAAATAGTCATTTAATTATTTTTCTAATTTTTAAGAATGTGGAAGTCGATTAAAATCTTAATTATTATATTTTTTTTCCCCATATTTGAGCTGTGAGGATTTAAATCCAAATCTTTAGAACTTCAAAGTCAATTAAAATTTTACAATTCAAAATAAGGTATGTTAACCTAGAGGGAACATACTAACTAGTTAGTACAAGTTATGTTTTTTCTCTTTTTATGTTCCTCTCTAAATTTATTCTACAACTATATGCATTTAATTTTACTTCTACTATTTCCTAATGAAGAAAAATATGGACAAAATCCAATACTATTTATTGGAAATAATAAGAGTTTTGGCATTCTAGAAGATGATTTAATATGTTAATTACTTTTTAAGATATACCTTTTGAAAACAAATGTTACCAAAGATTATTCAAAATGTAGCGTTTTGATTCTACATATGCGAAAGTGATTTGTAAAACTACAATAAATTTTATGTTAGTATCTCGATCGAGATAATTGAGGACGTCCAGCAGACATAATTTCCTACTTTATTGAGTTAGCTATGTAAGATCAATAATCATCTTTTTTACGAACCTACATTTTTTTCTTCAACTTTAGTTTATGATTCATAATTTCATAGAATACTTTTTTTAACATTTGAAATTGCTTACTTAGAATGAAGGGAAAATGGCCAAATATACCCCTCTACTTTGATATATTATTCATATTTATCCTCCGTTATATTATCGGGTCAAATTTACCCCTCACCGTTAGCAAAGGTTTCAAATTTACCCTCTAACCTAACGGAAAGCTCCAAATCCCTTATATTTACTGCAATTCTTCCTTACAAATCAGTCATCTCTTTCGTGTGATCCACCAAAGAAGAAAAATATCCATATTATATAAATAGGAGTGTGGAGTTACAACGTAATTATTTTTCTTATTTTTGGTTATGCTCAAACCATAAATGATAGGCAGAATTCACAGTTTATGGGTACCGTAGATAATTTGGAAGAGATTTATTTGATTCTTCATGTAGTTGAAATGCATTCGCTGATGAAGTTGTTACTAATATTTACTATTTTTTATGGACTACAGGCATAACAAAGCCATAGATATCCATGTAGATGCATTCCCTTTCGGATTTAGATTTAGCATGTCATTTGATGCAAATTTTGCTTGCGCATGCACTTCTGCGTGAAATTTGTGATATATGATTCTTTAGTATTGTCTGAGAAATTCTAAATTTAATAATTTATTTAAATTTATGTCCACCTTCAGAACATCCTTTCAAAGGAATATTTACTAGTATTCTCATGCCTGGAGGTGGCGAGTTTGTTAAGTCTTCCTACTCTAAATAATCAAGTGAAACAAGAAATCAACTTGTAGAGGATATTTTCTTCTCTGGTAGAGCACACGTAGGGATAAGTAATTTGTGAGAAAATATTGTAGTAAATAGAAGGAATTTGGGATTTTGGGGCATTCCGTTAGATTAGTTGAAAACTTTGCTAACGGTGAGGGTAGATTTGACCTGATAGTATAAGAAGGGTAAATATGAACAATATATCAAAGTAGAAAGATATATTTGGCCATTTTTCTTAGAATGAAGTACACGCACAACGCGCGTACCATAAGACTAGTATTATATTAAAAGTATAAAGGGCCTTAATGAAATGTTGTTCACCCTTTTTACCCTTCATAAGTACATTCTAAGTTGGATAAAATTATAAATATAAAAAGTTATTCTTTAGAAAAAACAAATTGTCGTATGACAAAAAATGAAAAAAAGAAGAGAATAATAAATGGGAAACTTCTTCTTCAATTAATATCCCTAATAAAGGGTGGTTGTTGTAGGTTAAAAAAGGAAAAATAAAGAATTAATAGAAGAATAAGAAAAGGAAAAAAAAAAAGAGAGAATAAAAAGTGGAAAATTTCTTCTTCAATTAATATCCCTAATAAAGAGCGATTGGTTATATGAAAAAAAGGAGAATAAATTGAAAACTTATTATTTAATATAATTAAAGAGAAGTCAAAGTTGGTATAGGTTTAAAAAGAAAAAAATGATAATAGAATAAGCAAAAAATTGATATCTTTATTACAAAGAGTTAAGAAATATCGGTTAATATCTTAATTTTTATTCTCTATGGACACGGGTTCAGTTTCTTAGTTGGTTAATATATTCATCAACCTAATTTGAAGGTAAAGAGAGGATGTTTCTGCCTCTAGTCTTGAAGCCTAGGGGAGAAGAGATATAATTCGAAACACTAGAGGCCATATCACTGATGGTAAAAACATTATATTGTTCAGAGATTCAATTTTAGGGGCTCTACAACAAACACAAATGGTAATAAAGCAACAACAAATTTCTGACTGAAAGTCATATTCTCGATGCGGAAATTTTAGTACGATTTCAGTACCTTTTTTGGGAATTTTAAAATTCTAATATACTAAATATTGGCAGTTTATGACAAGATTTCTATGCATACCGAAAGAAAGAATACCATTTCTGAAGAACTTTAGAAATTACATGTTCCTATCCCATTATTAGTCGAGGCAATAAGGTTCAATGGTTTCAAGTAAGTCTGCATGGACGGGAAACAACTAATTTTTATATTGTTCTCTCTTTCTTATTATTGCATGTGAGTTTTTCTGCAATTATGCATTACATTATATTATATGATGCTAATCCACTACGGCACATGTAATTAATCCGTTGTTTTTCTATGTTTATAACCTTTATTTTTCGTTTTGACCAATCACTTTTCATCTTATAATTGCCTTTAATTGTTTTTCTACCAACCACTTTCATCTTATATTCTGTTATTTTATTTTATTGAGTTAGGAGTATTAAAGTTTTGATATACATTTATCTTTAAACATTAATTTGAGTATGCAAACCTGAAATTAGAACATATAGAAGTGCTTCTAATTGTTTAGAACTCAAACTCATGACCTATATAGGTTGGAGGGAAATTATCCATCCCACACAAGTCTTGATAGTAACTTTTGAGTTGCTTGATCCAATGCAAAAGGGTGAAAATTATTTATATTCCCCAAATTTGTTTTGAAAATCAAACATATCCTCCAACTTTGAACAATAGTTCGGATTGACTTGCTCGTAAATTGGCACATGGGCACGGCAAGAAGTGTTAGAATTTCACTTTAAATCAGACTCACATATATCAAGTAATTAAATAATTACTCCCAAAGTCACAATTAGATAATATTTTATAACTATATAAATATATCCTATAATTTCCTTGATTGAAGAAAACTATGAACTATGAACTTCTTAGGGTTATCTTATTTTTTATTAAGAAGTCCTAAGGGTTAAAGTTTATTACAAAGGGTCCTTAGCCTAACTATATAAACGTCTGTTAATCCACCCTGGCATTCTTTAATATGCATAGCCTAGAAGATTTTAGGGTTTCTATCAATCCACTTGAACAATTATCACTGAAGGTAAGTTTCAATTTTAATTTTTCAAATATGTGACCTTTTATTTGTATATTTAGATTTTTAACATGTGATATTAGAGCCTACCTTATCCAGTTGAGTTATTCGTAATACAGTAAGCACTTTACCATCCTCTTCTATACTCTTTTTAGTTCGTGCGTAGTATAAGTCCATGAAAATCATGAATTACTGCATCTTTTCCTATTGTTATTTTTAATGAGAATGTTCGAATTCCTACCTAACAACAATGTTGAATGGAAGGAGAAAGCCAGTCTTCCTTTAGGGAACTCCGTGTGAAAAAACCAACTACTCCCGTGGAATCAAGTATGTCAAAGATTAAGGCTTATTTTGAGCAATGATAGCGATCCACTTGCTTAGTTTAATCCTCATGAAGCCCACATAAGCCAAAAGCATCGGCGATTCAGTGATGAGGTCAAAACTTACATGCATATGATTGATAATCAATTCGTAAGCTCTAGTTAACAAGGAGTTGGCCAACACACTTATTAAAATGCTCACATACTCTACATGAGCACATTATAAAGATTAAAGATAGTGCTGCTGAATTTAAGTCTCTTGAAGTTGATATAACACAGTCATATCAACCTCACGAGACTTGAGTTTAGTAGCAATATATCTCATCTCCATAATGAGCTCACACACCGTATGACTTCTGCCCAAAGTCATACTTGAGAGCCTCTTCATAAGGGATAGAACCTCTAATGCTTTGGCTTATATGAACTTTATATAAAGTTAAGTGGGAGTGATAGTCTTAGCTCCCAGCGTACATGATTTCGTGGGAGTAGGTGCTTCTTTCACACGATGTGCCAAGTCCAAATCCGAGCATCATAAAATGAGAAAGATTTTCTCTGTCCGTTCAGCATAGTTGTCACCGGAAAGCATTCAATTCGTACGCTCTAATTAACAAGGAGTTGGCCAACATACTTATTTAGATGCTCACAAGTATGACTTTCGACAGAAGTCCTACGCTACATGAGCACATTACAAAGGTTAAAGATATTGTTGCTAAACTTATATCTCTTGAAGTTGATATAACACAGTCATATAAACCTCACGAGACTTGAGTTTAGTAGCAATATCTCTCATCTCCATAATGAGCTCACGCACCGTATGACTTGTGCCCAAAGTCATACTTGAAATCTTATTCATAAGGGATATAACCCCTAATGCTTTGGCTTATATGAACTTTATGAACATTAAACTTAAGTGATAGTCTTAGCTCCCAGTGTACTTGATTTCGTGGGAGTAGGTGGTGGTTCTTTCACACGAAGTGCCAAGTCCAAATCCGAGCATCATAAAATGAGAAAGACTTTCTCTGTCCGTTCAGCATAGTTGTCACCGGAAATCATTCAATTCGTACGCTCTAATTAACAAGGAGTTGACCAACACACTTATTAAGATGCTCACAAGTATGACTTTAGACAGAAGTCATACGTTACATGAGCACATTACAAATGTTAAAGATATTGCTGCTGAACTTAAGTCTCTTGAAGTTGATATAACACAATCATATCAACCTCACGGGACTTGAGTTTAGCAGCAATATCTCTCATCTCCATAATGAGCTCACGCACCATATGATTTCTGCCCAAAGTCATACTTGAGAGCCTATTCATAAGGAATAGAACCCCTAATACCTTGGCTTATATGAACTTTGTGAACATTAAACTTAAGTGATAGTCTTAGCTTCCAGCGTACTTGATTTCGCGGGAGTAGGTAGTTCTTTCACACGAAGTGCCAAGTCCAAATCCGAGCATCATAAAATGAGAGACTTTCTCTGTCCGTTCAACATAGTTGTCACCGGAAAGCATTAAAATGCAATCATTTTCATTGAAATAAGCATTAGAAAAAGCTATGAAAGCCGCAAAACATGATGCACATACATAAGTTATAAAGTACAAACAAGTGAACCGTGTAAATATCAATATCAAGTAAATTCTAGGCCTTCTTGTGGGTAGAGGCAAACCATGCACAATATTTCTTTAAATTTATAAGTAAACCCAAAAAGACTAGAAAATAATCCGTACCTGCTAGCATAAAATACTCTTCAAACTAAAAGGTTTATTTTCTTATTCTAATTAATCACATCAAAGTAGTTACCTCGTTATCGGGCTACTTTGATGAGATAATCAGACTTTATAGATGTCATTACAATTTAATCACTTAACCTTATGTGATTTTTTTTTTTTTTTTTTTTATGTCAAGCACTCAAGATGTTGTTGTTAGTCCCAGGCGCATGACACATGAAAGTCGAATATGACAGACATTTCATACAAATTAGTCTAAGTAATCAACTTGTACAAAATGTTAGTAATTATTTTCAAAATGAGAACACAAATTAATAAGCGTAATGCTTATACGAGTATGACCCCCACAAAAGTTATGTCTTATAACTAATCAAGAATTGCCTGAACAAACAGACTTATAAGTTCTTTATCCTCAACTATAAGTTTGAAGAATCGCCATTGAGGCTTCAGTAGGATTTCCTTTCTTATGCTTATTCCTTTAGTAGGATACATATCACCTATATATTTCAACTTTATTGGAGATTGAGACGTAATTATTGTTGTTTGCTACTATAGGAAAATGTAGTCCAATTGTTAAGTCTAATCCATGTCTTGCAACATTTTTTTCGAAATATCCAATTGAGGGAATCAAGAAATGGAATGGTTCATATCTTCGTAAACAAACTTTTATTAAGGACGCAATGGAAAGTACTATCAAACTCTTGAATAAAGTTTTCAAAATCTCACTTCTCTTCGTCATAGACCACCAAATCATAGTCAAAAAGTTCAAAATTTGTACGAGATACTGTGTTGCAGTCCCATTCACAATACTTCATTGCCTTTTATGTTAACCCTCTGGTGAAACACATCCTGACTCCATCCCTATGTTGAAGTCTAAAAAAGTTGCTACGCATTGATTGATATCTTTTAATTTCATCTACAACTTTGAAGGAAAATATACTAAAATAAGATGTCTATTTTTTTCTTTTGTAAGGGGGAGGGGTAGGGGATTGAGTGCTTAAGGGTAGTTTTTAGAGAGCAATATATGTTTCCTGTTCTCTTCTCTCAATGCTTTCTTTTCCTTTTTTCCTTTTTCGAAGGGAGGGATGGGCCAATTAGAACAAGAAGAGGAAAAGTATTGCACCACTTGGGTGCAAAGAAGAGTTGGATTGGAACCACTAGGATTCCAATCCAATCTATTTTTTCTTCTTCTTGGTGATTCATAATTAAACCGAGTGATTTCATATATTTTGAAGTTTGACATAATATTGCATCATTGAGCAGCAGATAATAACTTGGCAACTTAATTGGGAATCCATGAAAGAAATTAATGACCAATGCTTTAACAAGGATAACCAGCTTGTGAGGTTGAAAATGAAAATATGGAGAGTATCAGGTCAAACTTAATAAATCAGTTTTTTTTTTTTTTTTGGAACCCAGGAAAATCCGCAGCCGTTATAGCCTCTACCATAGCCTCTGCCCTTCGGGTGAGCACTCTGTGCGCACTGGGTAAAACCCCACTGTATAATAGCCTGCAAACCACACAGGGATGTAAACCGCACTAGGCAAGCCCCGTGCGACAGGCTCAGACCCAGAGGGCATTGTTGTAAAGCTAATTTAACAATTTTGCTAGCAACAATGGTAAATTGCCATCAGATGGACTAATGAAAGTACAACTTAGACTGCAGAAAAACTCGTGAAGCACCCACCTCAAACTCAAAAGATGCCCTCCTCCTCAGCAATATATCTGTCTGCTGATTATAGAGGACATCAAAGGGTAAAACTTACTATTGGATACAACACTATGGATATGTAGAACTGCGCGAAAGACTATTAATTGTCATTTAAACAGTTGGAAAGATTAAGATGACCTGTGGAATCTTTCTTTTTCCTCTTCTTCTTGAAATGTTTAGAAGCTGCTTTCAGCACCTTAGCCCATCGCTGCACGAAATAATGTATTGTAAATTAACTAGACATGAGATTTTACAAATTGGAAATACTGCAGGAATCGCACTGCTTCATTGTTAGTCTTATTGACTATGCAATTCAGTTCATTACACGTATTATTTCTTTGTAACAATGAGATCACACTGATTATTAATACACATGATTTCAAAGATATTTGAACTATGTATTGTCAAAGAATATGAACATCCAATCTATAACCTTAAAGCAATAAGGACAGCGAGATATAGTTATATGATTCATACTATCCTGTTCCGTTCAATCAAATCTATTCATTAAGAAGAATCGATTAAGTATATATGTATTGCATTTGAGCAAATTTCGGATCAATCTATATTGAGTGACCGCTTCCATTGTGTTGTTTTCTAGCATATACCCCCTATTTTTGCTCTTGGAATCAAAAGATATTTATGAGCACATGTCCCTTTGATACCCAATTTGAAACAATATGCTATCGTTTGATCATAGATTCCCAAAGTTGTTTTAAAAAATTTGATTTGGGTGAAATATAGTTTGAACATAAAAATGTGTTTGAATATAATTTTTCAAAACATATTTCACTTTTTATTTTTGAAAAACATGAAACATGCGCAAAAGTTCTAAAAGCTATCAAAAATACCCAATAATACCAAACATCCAAATTGCATAAGCATATGGGCTGAAAAAGAGATAGCCATTAACTCATGCAAATCAAGCAAAACAAATCTGAAGAAAATTCATACAAAACCAGCGAAACAAATTTGAAGAAAATTCATACAATTATGAAGAAAATTTATACAAACATTAATAGATTTTAGCAAATTACCTTCAAATTTTGTCTTTGCGGTGGATTGCCACAGATTGACACAACTTTGGCTAAGGTTTTCTTCTGTTTATATATGGTGGGCTTTGTTATAAAATACAAAAGTTAGGGAGAATTTTTTAAATTTGTTTAAAAACAAAACAACAATATTTTGGGCCAAAAGCAGGTCTTGAGCTGATTTTGGGATTTAAAAATTTTGTTTTCAAAATCTGTGATAAAATCTATAAACAAACATGTATTTGTCAAAAAACTATTTGGAAAAAACATACAAAATCTATGGCCAAACGGGGAGCTATATAACTCAACAAATATATAGTTATATGTTACCTTTCTTGGCGTTGTAGTACTGGTGGGAAGCTTAGAAGAAGACGGGGCAGGAGAAAAATCAAAGCCCTTTCTCTTTCTCTTCTTCAACTTGTGGTATATTTTCAGATTATCAAACAAAACACTAGAGAACTTCCTCTTGATATTCTCCGTCATTTCCCAGAAAGGAGCGGCGCCGCTGACTGCTGCTTCTTCCTCATATGTCAACTTTCTGGAAAGACCCAAACTGAGACTATGGTCGTTGGAAGATATATGAGGAGGAGGAGGGACCAAAGGGGACTAAATGGAGCTCTGAGAATAGTCGAAATCGTATGCGGAGTTGTCGGGGAATTTGCAGAGAAGATGTTTGGACATTGACGACTCTAAATATTCAATCACCATCACCATTGGATCGCCCATACTTTCATGTGAGAAAGTAGCTTTGACCGACCAGTATACCCTTTGGCCTTTTGGTTGGAAGATAACAGAAGACAGAAAGTAGCCGTTGCAATATAAGATGGCCCCAACGAAGACAAAAAGACTCGTTATGACTTCACGTGTTACAACAATTTTCATAGTTCCAATTTTTATTACCACAATGTCTCGTGCTTGTTTTGTTTTTAGTTACTCCTCCTTTTCATTTTATATGACACGATTATTAATTGAAAAGTTAATCGCAAATAATTATTGTGACTTTTTAAATAATTATTAAAAATATGAATTTTATTATACAATTAACTATTAAAAATATTATTGAAATTTTATATCCAAATTCATAACGGAAATTAGTGAATTTAACCTCTCCAAACTATGTCATATCAAGTGGAACCAAAAAAGTACTTTAGGTTCAGAGATTTCAAAGTCAAAACTAATTTAATAGGCGGAGTTAAATCCAACAGCCAAAAAGTTCTTTTCTCTAAAATTATCACTTCTCGATAATTACATCCAAGTATCCAATCATTCTTAAGAGTTGGAAAGCCACCTGAATAATTAAATTTGAGTGTAATTGAGTGTAATTACGTGGTTTGGCATGTTTATTTGGCCAAATAATTACTTGGTCGACATGAAATTGGGTGTAATTGAATTCAGTTACACCTCTTCAATTCTCAAGGGGTTGAGAATTTGTGGTAATTACACTGTATAATTACAAGGTTACGTTTTAATTTCTTTTCTTTTTTATTTTAATTTTAATTTATTTTCATTATAAATTATTATTTTCATTATGTTATTTATTTTATTTTTACTTTTTTTTTAATTTTATTTTCTTTGTACATTATATATCTTTTATTTCTCTACCTTTACTTCTTGTGATTTCATGTAATTGCTCGTATATTTTATTTCTTATTTGTTTTATTTTTTTTATTTAGCGTAACTGCATTATTATTCTATTTCTTGAAACTACACCTCCTAATACTAGAAATAATGACTCTCATTAATAAACTTGAATATAATGAGTGATGTCACTAAAGTAGAATTTCGTTGTTGAATAAGATTATAAACTTATTATGTTTTTTCATTTTAAGTTGTATTGGAACTTATTTTTATTATGTTGGAATTTGAAATATGTTAATTCTTTTTTGGGATTTTAAAATTGTGTTACAATTATGGTTCCAATTTACTTGTTTTAGTAGTATTGGCTTATTATTTCACATTGCATGTTGTTCATTTTTAGTTAGAATTTATAGATTAGTTTTGAACATTTGCATAATGCTATGACATTATATTTATGAATATTAATTTATTTTATCAAATATGCATTCCATGATGTTCTTACAAAACGTATATTTTTAGTTTTTATAATTAATTAAATTAAATATTATTAATTTGGAAAATATATATCAATTATTTTTATAATATTAGTTATAAATATATGATTACTAATTGGTGTATATTCAAAAAATAATGTGTATCTTAGATACCAAATCTAATATCATTTATACTTATAAAAAATTATTTATAGGCATATCTTTATTATATTAATTTATAAGTTTTGATAATTACTTCATTTAAAATTTAGTCTAACTGTGAAATTACACTTGTGCAACAAAACAGTACGATTACACTGTAATTATATTATGACAAACAAATATGTCGTTATAATTACTAGACTGTGTAATTACTAAACTGTATAATTACTACTCTAGTAATTATACCAATTCTAATTACCGAATGACTTTCCAAACAGACTCTAAAAGATTCATCTATACTACAAAAACTTTCTTGAATTTGTTAAAACTCAAATGTCTACATTTCAACTACAAGAAGAGCTTTTTATTATCTCATGAACTACAATGTTTAGTGTCAATTATTAGTCCAAAGGTGCACCTTCCCTGTGTTTTTTCTTCTTCTAGCATTCACCGCATTATTAATGGAGGTAATAAATTAGCGTTTCAATAACTTTTCACCAAAAAGATAAAAAAATTCAGTGGAGCATTTCATTTGATTAGCCGAAAAAACATGACCAGAACAGCTTTAATTTTCTGGCCCCCGAACTTCAAGCCTCCCTTCCTTGGTCTTTTTCTCATTTTCTGTGGAAATTCATAAGACAGTTAAGGGGTAGGAGAGAAAAGAGAAGTTAATTACTCGGGTTTATATTATGGATGAAAGAGAAATTAAGACTGTTTACCCTAAAATCGGATAATAATTAAATTTGTACGCGATTTTAAAGATATGTGGATTGATTCAACACAAATAATCAAGAATATTAGACATACGAGTTAAAGATAAAATGAATGCTCAAACCAATAGTAATATTACGGCCTAGCTCGATTCTAGATTGAACAGTAGTTTTGCCCTCGATCGGACCCTTGGCTCGAACCCAAATTGGAGGAAGAACAAACAGTTAAGAGCTTTTGCAATTGCTAGAAATGTATTACTTTGATTTGCGTGTTATAATATGTTTATCAAAAGAAAGAACCTCCCCTTTATATAAAAGGAGAGCTTCATCCCTAGTACAAGTCTAAAAAAGGTAAAATTCTTCCTTTCCTGTTAGTTAGTGATCCGTAACGGACATCGAGCAAGATCCGCACCGTGATATCCGGTCGGGTACAAATATCATGGCCCTTTATCTGTCGTCTGTAGCTACTTACCTTGTTTCCCGAAGGTTTAGAACTCGTTCTGGGTCCGGGGAGCATCGCTTTATCATGCCCGATGATGAACACATCATTCTTCTTTCATGGGTCTCGATACGAAAGTTTTCCGGACTCGATTTCAGTCCCATGCATCCGTGCCCTTCTTCCGTTTTCTTCACCCGAAAATCAGGGTATGTTCTATCCCCGATTTTACCCATATATAGATAGTCCCCTCATTTGCTGGAGAGTAGGTTTTCCAGAATGATGGGAAACGATAGATGAACCCCGATTCTTTTCCTCGTACGTTATAACTGAGATGACGGGTAAATCGAAACATCCCATCAGTCGCGTCGCTCTGACTTCGGATATGTGTCAGTCATCGGCTGGCCGTCATCGAATGCGAAATGTCGCGCATTGATTGCCTTTTCCCCTATAAAAGCCTCAACCATCTTCACTTCTTCCACTTTCCGATTTTAGACTTTACCTTCGAACATTCTAACGGCTTTTAAATTCTCCAGATCTTCATACATTGTTCATTTAGCCTTCATAACTTCATCTTCATCTTCATACTTCTTCTTTGAACCTTCATCCCAGACCTTCATACCCTTCATACCATCTTCGAATCTCCATAGTTTTTATTCAGACCTAATGTTTTCCAGATTATAATGACTAAAACTTCCAAGTCAGTGCCTCAGCAGGCTGTCCCTTCATCTTCCCACCCGCCCGCAGATGCTGAGGTAGCTCAGGAGCCCCCATGAAGAGCTTCATAACCAGGGGCTGCTCTATTAGGGATGACTTCAAGGTTGAGAAGGCCTCTAGTCAACAAGACCGAGGAGAGGGAGCATGGAGATACATATGCTCTGTCACTGAAGAAACCCTACCCGTTGTCCGAGCTGACTGTAAATGGGTGGGTAAGGACGTGGTCATCCCCGTGCCCAATGACGATATTACTACTCACGTGAAGGGGCACCTGAGTGTTTATACTTACCCCTTCACGCTTGCACCTGTGGACCCTATAGTTCTTGCTTTATGCAAGAGGTACGAGGTGTGTCTTGGGTAAATCCACTCATCTTTCTGGAGGATCGTGATCCTCTTAAGCCATTTTGTGAACAACACCGAATCTTCTCGGTTCATCCTCGACCACCTACTCCATTTGTAGAGTCCCCGAATCTTCTGAGGGGGACTAATCAAGCTCGTCCACCGAGCAAGCAAGGATCCTTTATCAAGCATTGACAAGGACTGAGACCGAGGCTAGTACAGGAGGTTTGTTCGGGTGAAAATCGAAGACCTGATCTCCCCCGAGTTTTTTCCGTTCCCCGAGGAGTGGAACGCATCCCGTAAGTATTGTCTTTCTTGGGTATTTCTTTCTTTTTATTTTTTCTCTCATCGCCTATGTTTGTGATCGTGCAGATGTTTCCCAAGTTACTGATGCAATCCCCTAATTCAAGGAGTGGATCAAGAGGATTTGTAAACAGATGTCGTACTCCGAGCGTACATGGCCCAAACTTTCGAAAGGCAAATGGGAGGCCCGCTCTCATGGTGAGGTTCTTCCTTGAATAGTTACCATCACGCTTTTAACTTGTGTAGTGCTAACCTTTTCTCTTTTCTTACAGGTCTGCCTAAGACCACCGAACTTAGGCCGCCGGATGAGGACGAGGATCCGTCCTTAATTGTCGAGCCCTCCATTTTGGGACAGCCCGGGGCTGCCACGAAGGAGGAGAAAAAAAAGAAGAGAAAGTCCTCGGGTTCCCCGGATCCCGAGGCAAAGAGGAAGAAGAGGACGACCACCCGGGTCTGTAAGCCCAAGAAGAATACCAAGTCCAGGGTACCGGACCCTGACTTTCTCTACCGGATCAGGGATGGGCCTGAAGAAGACGACATCATCGTCGCTCAAGGGTTGACCCCTACTGGGGAGCAAGCAACGACCGAGAAAGAGGACCATGAGGCTGATCCCTTTCTGACTCGGGAACCTGAGCGGGAGATGGAGGCTAAGGCCTCCCAGGAAGCCACTCATGTTCCGAAGGAGGCGACCAATGTCATCTAACATCGTGGAGATGCCCTCCGACACCGAGTCTATGCTTGAAGAGGCCCAAGTGGGCAAAGAAAAGTCAAGTGAGGGAGCGTAGGGCCCAGATGATCCCCTCAACTCATTTTTTGACGGCATGGACATGGCCGCATTGGAGGATTTTTCCGGGCTTAGTCAACTGGAGGTCCAGAATAAGGATATGCCCTCGGGAGTTTGCGGGCCGAGTTTGAGCCCAAGATTAGTTAAGCAATTTCCCGTGCCGAGCATGGACCCTGAGCACAAGAGAATGTTTGTTCTCACAATCCCGAAGGACGCCAGGTCTAGTTTGCTCCGGTGGGCATAGCCAGCAACCTCTGATGCCTGGTGACCGAGAAAGACCAGACCAAGATAAACGAGGTGGGCACATTGAGCCTCTTCAATGAGGTGCAACAGGCACTGAACCGGGTAAGGCTTCAACCCCTTGTTTCACTTTGTGAATCTTTCTTTAGACTTTGATGTCCTTTACTAACTTCATTGTTTTTCAGGCTTCAATGCTTCATCATGAAAGCTTCCTCAAGTACCGCTTGGAGGTTAGCCAACTCGAGTTCGAGCTCAATGAGCAGGTCCGGAAGAAGGACATGTGCAGGGCTCTTAGTGAGCAACAGGACGAGGCCTTAAAGACCTCATGATTCTCCAAGTCGGGCTGGAAAAAGCTCAGAAGGAGGCCTCGACCCTGAATAGGGAACATGCCGACCTGGTTTAGAAGGTAGAGATATTTGAGACTGAAAATGAGAAGCTAGTTATGGTGACTAATGACACAACTTTGCAGGTCGAACATAAGATAGACCTAATCGACCAGCTCTAGGTCGAGATGGATGGGGTCAAGGCCATGCCCGAAGTGTGGAAGGGCAGGAAGGATCTACTAGATTTGGAGAAGGAAGTTGCGAAGACGGAGTTGGCATCAGTCGAGAACCAACTCCGGGTGGCGAAGGAAAAAGACAATAAGTGGTCTCAGCTGAATGATGATCTCCGGGCATAGGTGAACTCGGCCATCACGGAACGGGATGCCCTTGGACAAGAATATGTTGTACTAAGGTCCATACTGGATATGACATCTGTTGATGCCAAGGAAATGATGGCCCAGTATAAGTCTGATGTGGAGGCAGCCGAGACCCATTTAAAGACGAAGATTGAATACATAAAACAGCTATCCTAGAGAGAGACCCTCGAAGCGATCCACACCCGAGGTTTTGACTTATCGACCGAGATCGAAGAAGCTAGGAGGCTCGAGGCCGAAGAAAAGGATCTCTACAAGCCTAAGGGTACCGAAGGCTCTGAGGGATCTGAGGGTTCCGACATTTCTGGCAACGAGTCGGGCTCCGGTGAAGACCATGCGTAGATGCCTTAGTATTTTTCCAGTTTTTTGTTTTTTCATATGTATTTGTTTTTGTTTTCTTTGAGGTCGTTCTATCGGGCCTCTGTAAATATATTTTGGAATATATATGAAAATTTTCCCTTTCTGGATAAATCATGTCTTTACTTTTTTAGCATCTTTTTACAATTTCTACTTGCGTATCATTTTTGATGCCTTAGCATAAAACTAGACTTTGATGCCACTTTGGTTTACTTGTGGCTTCGAACCCTCAGTGAGAACGAAAGTTTTTAAGATGCTAAAGTGCTTTTAGATGATGTTTTTGCCGAGAGTAATATTTCAATAGGTTTTGAATTTTCTTAAGGGCTTTACTTTATGGTTACAGACTTCGGACGTCTCCGAGCTATTTTTAGGGTAGCCGTAGCCTTTTATATATGGGCATCGCCTAATGGTTTTGGTGCCTCCGAGATTTGGTAGGCGAAGTCGTCTGAATTTTCATCGGGCGACAGTCCCCGAGTAGGGGCAGCCCGTAGGATCGATAGTCCTCGAGGTGGGGGTAGCCCATGGGCTTGACAGTCCCCGAGTAGGGGTAGCCCATGGGATTGACAGTCCTCTAGGTAGGGGTAGCTCGTGGGCTCGACAGTCCCCGAGGTGGGGTAGCCTGTGGGCTCGACAGTCCCCGAGTAGGGGTAGCCCGTGGGCTTTAGGATCCGGGATCGGAGAAGCAAAAACACGTAGTGACAAAGTGGAAATTTCTTTCATTTCTTAGCATGCAAGGTACACGATCGAAAACGTATAAAAACTTGTGCCATGGCTAGAGTGGACTATGTGGCCACAGTTCATACGACCGTTTGGCCCTTACAATGAATTTAACCACTAAGCCTTAGCTTTTAGGACACAAAGTTCTCTTTTTCCCTTGCTAAAGACCTTAATCTATGGGTAATGGCCCCCAGTATTCGAGTTTGAACTCGTAAGGGCTCGGATACTGTTGACCTGAAGCAAATAATCATTGACCCCGGTTTGAAACTGGTCTTCGAATCTAAGTTAGCATATTTTACTATTACCTCGTTAAAACCTTGCCGAAAAATCCACTTTGGGACAAAACCAGTTCAAGAAAAAAAGAGTGCAACGCGTGCTTTCAGACCTAATATTCACATCCATCCTCGACCGTTTACCAGCATCCGTTAGGACGATTTATAACATGATTAAAAAGTAATTGAGTTCGTACCTTAGCAGTAGTACCATTTTAAATGTGTCACGTTCTAGTTATTTGGTAGTTGTACATCGTTTCCCGCTTCAAGTTTATACGAGCCTTTGCCAGTTATTCCGATAACTCGATACAGTCCTTCCCAGTTCGGTCCCAGCTTCCCTTCATTCGGGTTCCTGGTGTGTAATGTTACTTTCCTCAACACCAAGTCTCTGACTTGAAAGTGTCGGAGGCTAGCTCTTTGGTTGTAATACCTTTCTATTCGCTATTTCTGGGCGGCCAACCGGACCAGGGCGGCCTCCCACTTTTCATCCAATAGTTCCAGGCTCATGATCATGGCCTCACCATTTGGCTCTTCTGTCGCATGCTAGAACTTGAGGCTTGGTTCTCCCACCTCTACTGGTATTAAGGCTTTGGATCTGCAGACCAATGAAATGGGGTTGCCTCGGTGCTAAATTTGAAGTCGTATGATATGCCCACAGGACTTCAGGCATGATCTTCTTCCATTTCCCTTTCATACCGGTCAACCTCTTTTTCAGGTTTTGAAGTATGGTCTTGTTTGTTGATTCTTCCTGCCCGTTCCCACTAGGGTGATAAGGTGTTGATAGTATCTTCTTGATCTTGTGCTAAAATGTATGTTTTTAGCAAAAACAAAATAAACAAATTTAGATTCTTTTTTCTAATGATGGAATGAATAGTTTAGCTCAACAATAGCTGACCATTGAATGTCCGCATTCCAAAAATATATATATCAGTGGACCGAAAACAAAATGAGATTTATAAATTTCATATATCTATCGACATTAATTCTTTAGAATAATAAATAATTGGTTTTCTTAAATAAAAATGAAATAACATAGAGAAACATCAATAATAACTCGAATGGTAACATAAGAGAGTCGATCAAAAATAAAAAAGGGCCAATTCAATCATCCACTTCAATGAATTCATCATCATTGCTTCTGCGTTCAACCCAACGTCCAACAACGTCTTCCATCAAAGCCCCTTGGACCTATATGGTTAAGTGCCATCCTTGACAACATTAAAGCCCCTTTTGAGGGGCCGGGTTAATCGAGCTCGCCCATCGGGAAAAGAAAGATCCCTTCTCTTGCATAGACGAGGACAGAGACCGAGGCTGGCAGGGTAGGTTTGCTCGGATAAAGACCGAGGACCTCATTCCTTTAGTTCCTACTGTTCCCAGAGAAGTGGAACTCAAAATGTAACTTTACTTCTTTTTAAGTTGTCAAAGTACTCCTTTGAATCTATTCCTCTTTCTCATTACTCGTCTCATTTGACATGCAATTGTCGCCTGTGTCCCCAATGCGGTCCCTCATTTTAGGGAGTGGGTCGAGGGCATATGCAAACAACTCACCTATCCCGAGCGTGAAGGGCGCAAACTTTCCAAAGGCAAGTGGAGGCTCGTTCTCATAGTGAGCGTTACTCTTCTTTTGGTTGAATATCCCTTTGGGTCGTTTTTATTTTGTCATTATTTTAACTAAGTCTTTTCCTTCCACAGGTTTTCCCAAGGCCACTAAACTTTGGAAAATCACCGAGGCCAATTCCTCGACCCCATTTACAAAGCCCTCCACTTCACTTCGGCCTACTGTCGAAGCTTCTTCGAAGAAGGAGATGAAATTGAAGAAAAAGAAAAGATCTCCTGAATCCTCGGACACTCATGCTGAGGCTAAGAAGAAGAAAAGAATTATGCTTAGAGGCAGGAAGAGCAAAAAACAATCCTCCGCTACTTGAGCCCTAGATTCTGAGGCTCTTTACCGGCTTAAGGACTTTCTAGAGGATGACGACAATATCGAGTTCATCACCCATAAGTTGATTGATGTCGAACTGGAGTTGGCACCCCCGGAGGGGGATGCTCGAAAGGCTGAGTCTCGTGTAGCTCGGGGGCTCGAAGAAGATCAAGCAGCTACTGCTTTGTAGGAAGCTTCTCTGGTTTCGAGGGAGGATGCCTCGAAAAACACCGATGTTATCCATGTTCCGGAGTCGCCGCCTCATATGGAGGCCATTTTGGAGAAGCTCAGGCCGCCGCAGAAAAACCGACCGATGCGTCCCAGGCCGTGGACGAGTCCCTTAGCTCATTTTTTGAGGGTGTGGACGTCGGCATGTTGGAGGATTACTCTAGATTTGGCCACCTACAGATCCCAAAAAGGGTTGAGCAACCGGGGTCAAGTAGGCCGAGTTCGAGCCCAAAGCTCGAGAAGTAATTTCTCGCTCCAAGTGTGGACCCTGAACAGAAGAAGACGGTCATGTTCACAGTACCAATGAATGCTAGCATGCTATCTGGGCTAGTCGGAGTGGACACCTACCTCCGTTCCTTGGTAACCAAAGAGGACCAAGTGAAGATGAACGAGGTAGATGGGCCAAGCCTCTTCAACGGGGCTCATGAGGTGCTGAATAGGTTATACCTTCCTCTCTTTGTATCTTAAAAAGTTCTTTTTGCCTTAACGACATTTTAACGATTTCTCTTTCTTTATGTTTCAAGCTTCGGTGCTTCACCATGAAAGCTTTCACCAGTTCAGGATAGAGATGATCCACTTCGAATTCAAGCTCAAGGAGCAGGTCTGGCAAAAGGAGATGTATAAATCTCTTTGCGAGTAGAAGGATGAATTCCTCAAGGATGTGGCTGACTGCCCTGCCCTCCAAGCCGAACTGGAGAAAGCCCAAAAGGAGGCTTCAAAAGCAAAACATGACCATGCCCTTCTTGTTGAATAGGTAAAAGTACTCGAGATCGATATCGAGAGTTTAAATGCAAATGCTAACGCCGCAACCTCGCAGGTCCAGGAGAAAATAACCTTGATCGACAAACTTAGGTCCGAGATAGACGAGGTCAAGGCTTCATCCAACGAGCTTTGGGGCAAAATGGACCTTCTAGAATCAGAGCGAGATGCCACCAAAGAGGATCTGGCATCGACCAAAGTACAGCTCTGAGAGATGAGAGAGAAGGCCGACAAATGGTCTTGGATGAATGAGGTGCTCCGGGCACAACTTGTCTTGGGCATTGCAGAACGTGATGCTCTCGGCCAAGAGTACACGGCGCTGAAATCCAGATTGGAAATGGCTTCGAAAGAGGCCTCTGAAGCCCAGGACATGCTGGCATAGTACACGAATGATGTAGAGGTAGCCAAAGCCCGTGTTATAATGAAGACCGAGTATGTGAAGTGGCTATCTCGAAGAGAGACTCTCGAGGAGATCCAAGCCCGTGGGCTTGACCTAGAGGCCGAGATTGAAGAGGCTAAGAGGCTCGAAGCCGAGGCCAAAGCGACATACTAGCCCGATGGTTCGGATAGCGAGATGTGCTCTCATGAAGACTAGGCAGGAAATGCCTTAGCTTATTTTTGTCTTTTCTTGTAGTTACATGCTTTGTATTTTGGAACCGTTTTATAATGCCTCTACAAATAACTTTTGGTAAATATATGTGAAATTTTCCCTTCGGCTACATGTTGTGTGCTTTAACTTTTCTGTATTTGCTTATGTTCTAGACTTAGGATATATAACTTGTGTCTCAGACTTAATAATATGCCATCGATGCCTTAGCACAGAATTTGACATCGCTTAAATTGTTGAATCTTCCAAATCCCGGATGAGGCCTAGGTTAAATAATGACTTCGAGTTATTTTTGTCACGCCCCAAAACCGAGGAGCACGATCGGCGCTCAGCCGAGTAAACCTGACCGAGCAAGCTTGTTAGATTCTTTCTACCCAATTCACCCATGATTAAGAAAAGACATGATTTCATAAATTATACAGCAGGAAGTTCATACATACGATGCTAAATCATTTGATTAGACATTGTGCCTTTAAGTCTCAAAATACATATTTCTTATAGTTCGAATGGAACAAGTGATCAAACACAACATAACTTGTTTAACATTCCCAACACCCATATACAACCCACATAGTGTCTACGGAGCCTCTAAAGATACAAAAGAGAGTAAAGATGGTGCCGGCAACAAGGCCCCGACTATGCCTAAAGAAATGACCACAATATAAACAAAAGGTACAATACATGACCCCGGAATGAAATGGGGCTCACCGAGTCTACTGAGAAGATAATGGTGCACCGCTAACTACGATCAACACTGTCTGCTATGTAACCACCTGCATCCATTTAAAGATGCAGCGCCCCCGGCAAAAGGGACGTTAGTACCGTCGAATAGTACTAGTATGTAAAGCTAAAATACCATCTCAATAGAATGGACAATAATACTAGTGGGAAACAGTCATGAGTTCAATAAGAGTTTCAAAACAATACTAAAATATCAAGTAAGGATCACATAAGTTCTCAAGTCAATTTCCATCTTATTAGGTTAGGTAATCTTTAGTGCCATATGCCACAATCCACAATACCACCGTGTTCTTACACGGAGTCCGGTCTCGACCTGATCGGCTAGGTCATCTCATTTAAGACATCAACCATATCCACAATTCCAATTATAATTTTCTGCACAGTTACCACCCTGTGTGCGGCATGGCGTCCGATCACGGCCCGATCGGCTAGGTCATCTCACTTGTGACATCAACCATTTTCACAATTTCATCCACAATACCACTGTGTTCTTACATGGAGTCCGATCTCGGCCCGATCGGCTAGGCCATCTCACTTGAGACATCAACAATTTTATGTCAATCATTTCACATCATACTTCTTTCATATACTTTCAATTCATTTGCACTAGTGGTTTCAATTACAAAGTCATTATTGGTACTTGGCCGTATTTCATAGTTCCAGTCGCCTTTTTCTACATTCAAATATCATTATCATTATCCTCAACAATAAGGCTTCCCATTCAAGACATTAGATTTACATATGAGTAAGTTTGAGAATATTAGGCACATAGAGGCTTTTCATACAATTGGGCACAACAACCTTTATTTCGATATTGACATGAAGTCTTAACATTCCTAATACATATTCCACATTTTGAACAATTTCTCAAATGGAAAGATGACATGATAAAGCATTTAGAATGAACATTGAACAAACATCCTTCAACACAACCACATTTGGAATAGCCAATTCAATAATGATCAAGGACTTACTCCAAAGTGGGCCCAAGGGTAATTTTTATCGACTTTAGAGCGGAGTTGGAAATTATTGTAAATTGAAGTATAATGAGCAGTAGAGTATATATTTATAGATTTGAACATTTATTGACTAGTTTTGAAGCATTGGGCATCAGTTTGAGTTGTTGGAAGGGCTTGGGAGCCCGTTATGGAATTTCGGAGCAAGGTAAGTCTCCTTTCTAACCTTGTTAGAGGGAATTAACCCCATAGGTGAATCAAATTATTATGTGTTTTTATTTGTGGGGGCTACGTACGCACGAGGTGACGAGAGTCCATGCGTAGCTACTATTATGCTTATGTACATGTAGTCTAGGACACATATCATGTTGTACTTGCGATGTTTGCGCCCTACTTGTTAATTTAATTGTTTAAAACATTTAGAAACTCGATAAAGGAATTGTAGGAAAAAACAAAAGGTTAAAATTCATTTACTTGACCGTTAAATGAGAATTTGAAATTCTTGGAATATTTGCCCCTTAATAAATCTTGAATTGGTTGTTTAATATGTTTTCTCTTTTGTGGAGCAGGCAGAACGCCTCGGTAGCAAATAAATGCATCTATGGTTCGCGTCATTCGACCCTCGGCACTGCAAAGTTTAAATATTTATGTTGGATCGGGTCGTACGACCTCTGCATGATTTTCGCATGATATATCTTTGGAATTGATAATAATTGATATTGCTTTCGTTGGCCCGAGATATTAATATGTTAAATGACGAAAATAAATTTGGAAAGTTCCTATTAACAAAAGAATTGTTTACATGCTTCATGTTATTGAGTTTACAGCCGTTCTATACAATCTCCGCTTGATTATAATATCAGTATTTTATTGTTAGCCCTTAGTAAGTGTCGAAGTCGACCCCCGTCACTACTTCTTCAACGTTAGGCGGGATAGTTACTGGATATGCGTTGATTTACGTACTCATACTACACTTGCTGCACATTTTTGTGCAGGTACATATATGTCTAATGTACTTGAGCATGGTTATTGCAGGGACTAAGGTGAGTTGCATTCTATACTACGATTCGAAGCTAGCAGAGTCTCATTCAAAGTATTTATATTTTTCCTGTCCAATTTGTATTCCGGACAGATGCTGTATTTTATTTTACTTCCTAGTTGATGCTCATGCACTTGTGACACCGAGTTTTGGAGTGATTATGGGTTGTTTGGTATTGAAATGGTGAGAATATTTTTTATTTACTCTCTAAAGTCCATCTTTTATTATTAAATTGAAGGAAATCGTGATTTCAAATAAAAAAAATTATTTTTTAGACATAATCAAGTATTGGTGGCTTGCCTGACAGTGGTGTTAGGCGCTATCACGACCTTTAAAGGATTTTGGGTCGTGACATATGCAGTACAAAATGTTGTTGCTTTTCATTTTTGCAAGCTCCCTGATAAACCCCACTGCCGCCCCACTTGGCGCATCGCCACATGCAGCGCGCCAGTACAAATTCTACAAAGTAAATGTCCTATTTCGACTAGGAGAAGGGGGTTCCATCTGGGCCTGACCCTACTTGATATAAATATATGTAAAACATTATTTTTGGGACTTTTGACATATATAAGACATAAGGAAGCTAAGGAGAAGTGGGAGAAGAAAAAGCACAAGGAATTCATCATTCAATTCTCACTCAAGACACGAGTTTGGATCGTTTTATGTTTTTCTATACTTTGACTATATTTGTGATAAATTACTCCATGTCTATGGAATAAATTCCTTTAGGGTTTGATGAATTTGGTGTATTGATATTTGTTTGTGGATTATAAATCTAGTTTTATGTATTGAAGCATTTTTGCATGATTTAATTGTTGCATCTATATTCACTTGTTCATGTAATCGAGAGAGGCATAACTTGTGATATCTTTGCATTCTATTGTTGGCTGAGTTAATTAATTCTTCTTAGTAATCGAAAGAGGCTAGTTGAATTATTGATTAAACCTAGTTAAGAGGATAATCGAGAGAGGTTCTCCTAAATACCAATCCACTACACATTCTTGCATATGTTCACCGAGCTTAAATTTGTTCATCTTGTGAGGTTGAGACTTAATCGGGAGAGAAGTTTCTACTAGACGGTTGAACTAATAATTGAGTGAATTCGAGAGAATCACTTGAACATTAGAAGTGAATTATCTAGAGCTAGATCCCAAAAAATTATCTTGCACCTATCCTATCAAAACCCTATCTTCTCCTATTGATAACCTTCTTTGCTCATTACTTGTGTTGATTGTCATTAGTCAATAGTTTAAACTCTTAGTTAATTTTAGTTTTAATCACATCAATCTCAACTGTTGATTCTCCTAGATAGCAATTAACTACAAATTACAAAAATATTGTTTAACTCCAATCCCTGTGGATACGATATTATACTATGATATATTCGACTAGCGACCATATTTAAGTGTGTGTTTTGCGCTCGTCAAGGAGCGGCACCGGCGCTCAACCGAGGCACCCCAGTCGAGCAATCCTAATTGATGCCTACTATGCAACCTTACCCATGAGTAATTTGAGAATCAATAACATATATACATGAGAGGATAAAAGGTGATGTATCAAGTTTCTTTACTTAAAAGAGGCTTTGTTGATAACTACCAAAATATTACAAGTTCATAGTTTAAAGGTGGAAACATGTCCAACAACTACAGCATTTTTAGTTTGCTACCCCAATCAAAATACAACACAAAACATGTCTACGGAGCCTCTAAGAGAGCATGAGTATAATATGAAAATACCGGTGACAAGCCTTTTCGTTCTATTGGCACTCTTGTCCATACATGATATTCTATATTGTTGGCACGATGGCTGCATTTCATATTTTATATTATCATTCCTTCACTTTCAAGGATCTTCATGAGTCATCAACATAAAAACAATTTGGAAATCATGACTTTAAATACATCAGTAATAAGATTCTTAAACACATTGAATTTTCTTCCCAAATGAGAGCATAATGATTTGCAATTGAAACATCAATTCCAGTTATAAGCACTAGTACCATAACCATATTTGAAAACTTTTCCCAATGGAGAGTAACATTATAGGGAAATTGGAACTTGATTTGAGTACATAAGAATTCGGATAAATCAATTGTTAGAGGCAATTCGGAACAATAAGAATAGGGGCTTGAACAAACCACATTTGAAATTTACAAGGAACTCGTGGATTCCGATTCTATAGAAGGAGTTTATCCAACATACCTCGATTTATCTTTCCTTAGACTTACTACAACATTCCCCTACTCTTAGAAACTATAATCTATAGATACATAACTAAATTGTACAATAATTAGGAAGGCGCCCCTAGATTTAGCTCATTTAGGCATCTCATCAAACATCAAACATGCAAAGCCAACTACAAGGTTCTATAATGGAAACCCTTCACTCACAACCAATTCCCCAAATCAATAATTCATCAATAATAGTTCAACAACCTTCACTCCACCTTCATCGGCACATGCATGCACAAATGACCAACTCCCAACTCAACAATCATACCTCTCACTCCTCACATTAAACCCAAATTCGAAAAGGGAAAAAATCTTACCTCTTTTGTAGAAGACGTTGTGAGATTTCCCGTTGAATATTCAAGATTGAGAAAGAATTTTGATGAGTATGTATGTTGTAGCTCCTTAATCTCTCTCTAGATTACTTTCCTCTCTCTAAAACAATAGTTGAAGCCTTCTAAAATAATGCTCGATGCCTTTATATTAAAACAAGATCGGGTAAAGATTTCCCAAAAATTCAACCTACGAGCCGGGTCAGTGATCGCAAATGGGACCGTGAAATAGGAATGCGGTCCGCCGAAGTGGACCGCGAAATCATTCTCCAAAATAGGGCTGACCTGATCAAGTATGTGCCTGATTCTGCGGTCACATATTAGACCGTAGAATCTCCATCCAAAATTTCCCTTGCTGAAATACGACGGATATGCGATCCATGAAACGGTTATGGAGTCACACATAGGACCACGAAAAGACCCTCAAAATTAAGTTGCTCATGATCAAATCTGCGATGGTTCTATGGCAAGTGGAACAGATCTACGGCCTTGAAATAGATTGCAGAATTTCCATTTCTCTGCAAAGTTTACACCAATTCCATTATGCATTGCACAACCCAAAAGGTCTGTACTGCATCTCGCAAGATCGCCGCGAAAAGTATCTACAACCTTCCAAACAGATTAGCCTACCTCAGCACCGTAAAACCTCAAATTCTTGGCAAATATTTTACGAGGCCTTACAGAATAAATCCCATAGGTGATTTGCTTGTTGTTTGCTATATGATTTAGGTGCTTTGTACATGCGAGGTGACAAGCGTATATGTGTGGTTAGGTTTTGACTGTAGCCGATTAGAGTTAGGCATATACCATACCTTGTCGAGACTTTATGAATTATTATCCATGCTTCCTTGATTCTTTGACTACATGATGAATCTTAAATCATATTTGGAGACTATGTGATAATTATGCATTGTTGATTTGAACTTGAGAGACTTCTTTCACCGTGTTGGGCTTTCTATTTTAGCCAGTTTAATGCAAGTTACCTCAGTTGACTCATGATTTGAGATTATTGGATTTTGTCGCTCATATATGATACCATGATTGGACTTTAGAATAATATGAACATGTTGAACTGTTATGACAATGGAATTACATGACTAGCCATAACTATCTTATATTCATGTTTATGTTCATCCGCATTTTTATTATTATGTCCAGGTGTATCTTTATTACATCATCTCATATGCATATACATAAGCTAGAGAGTTGGCTAATAAGGAAAGTTGAGGAAATTGCACAAAGGAAATTATGAGGGGATATGGATTATGAACTTTGGTATTATTATAGAATCGGGTTGCACGCTGTAACAATACTTGGTTAAAGATAGGTCTTTCCAGAGTCAGGTGATTACTCATGTTACTTTGGGCCCTATGAGAGTAGGTACCCGAATTGGTGCTAGTTTGGACACTTGGCAAGTGTCGAGCATATGGTTTTGGTACTATCAGGTGTGAGTTAGATTATGAGCATCAACGACTGTTCTTCATCAGATAGGCCCCCCCTCTCTCTCTCTCTCTCTCTCTCTCTCTCTCTCACACACACACACACACACACACACACAAAAACACACACACACACACACATATATATATATATATATATATATATATATATATATATATATATATATTATCATTAAATGTTATCATTATTTTGTAAGTAATTAAGATATGTGCCACTACATTCTGGTTCTTTTGCCTAGAAGGCATGCCTAAATAACATCTTTTCCTGTGATTTAACCTTTGTATCCATTTGATGATATAATGTCTTATTTATGGCTTCATTTAATGTATTCACTTGCTTATTATACTACTAGTGAGTGTCATTGTCGACTCTCCGTCACTACTTCTTCGAGGCTAGACTTGAAACATATCGAGTACTATGGTTTTGTACTCATATTATACTTCTGCACACTTTTGTGCAAATTCTAAGGCCGGTACAAATCATACCCATTCAGCTGCCTAGTGACTTGCATTTGGAGACTTCGTGGTGAGCTACCTACTTGTTCGATGTGTAGCACATGGAATCCCTTCCCTTGATTACTTATTTTTGTCTTCCATTTCTTTTAGACAGATATTGCTATATTATTAGATGTATTTTACTCTTATCATTAGATGCTCGTTATATTACGACATCGTGTTTTGGGCATTGCTAGACAATTGTGGTCATGTGTAGATTATGTCTCAGATATTTATTATTTTGATATTTGCTTGGAGACTATTTTTGCTTTTATATTCATCATAACACTATTAACAATTTAATAAATTGGGTGTTGGCTTTCCTAGCAAGTAGGTTAGGCTCCATCACGACCATTGGTGGAATTTTGGATTGTGACAAGTTGGTATCAAAGCTCTAGCTTCAAAGGGTCTCACAAGTCACGAGTGGGCCTAGTAGACTCATGTGTATTGGTATAGAGACATTTGTATCTATTTGCGAGAGGCTATAGGGCTTTAGGAAACTTCCCTTTATTGATACTTTATTTCCTTATTGTGCGTTGTTATTGTCAGAATCTAAATCTTTCTCTTCTATTCTCTCAGAGATGGTGAGAATAGTGCATCAACAGCGGCATCGGGTACTAGAGAGTCAGTGCCATCGGGTGTAGCCGGGAGAGGTAAAGGCTGGGGTAGGGCCAAGGCTCCTACCAAGGGTCGCACAGTTACGACGAGAGGTAGAGCACCTACAATAACCCGTGGGCATGCCAGAGCAGCATCAGTGGACCCACATGCGGATCCGGTGGAGGGTCAGGTCATGGATAAACATATTGAGACACTAGTGCATGACAAGCATCCAGGGGGTTTATTGCCACACCAGTATTCTAGGAGGTCATGGCCAAGATGGTTAGCTTTATATATGCACTGACTCAGGCAGGAGTGGTTCTTGTGGCCCCAACCATAACTCAGGCTAGAGGGGGAGCTCCGACCCTTGTCACTTGTACCATAGAGCAGGTAGCGGTGGTGGTTCATACGCTGAAAGCATTGCCAGTTGGCGGCGGGCAGCATATTGTGGTAGCTAAACCCGTGGATGAGCCTACTATGACTGATGAGAAGAATAAGAGGTTTAAAAGGTTCCAAAAGTTACATCCTCCTCACTTCTATGGTG
This sequence comes from Nicotiana tabacum, assembly GCF_000715075.1. Classification (NCBI taxonomy): domain Eukaryota; kingdom Viridiplantae; phylum Streptophyta; class Magnoliopsida; order Solanales; family Solanaceae; genus Nicotiana; species Nicotiana tabacum. The sequence goes on from NC_134092.1 coordinate 40,419,251, forward strand.
TTGCTTCATAGGATGCCCATGATTTTCTTGATCGGTACCATTAGATTCTTCGAAATTTGGGCCTGGTAGACTCCATTGTGGCGAATTTCGCTACTTTTTTAGCCGAGGGGAGCCACTACGAGATGGTGGAAGACTTATGAGGTTGGTAGGCTAACAAGTTTATCTTCTCTCACTTGGACTTAGTTTTCGCATTTGTTTCTAAAGAGGTATACCTACTTGCTAGGAGGGTTGAGTTAATGAGTCAGTTCGAGCACCTTCAGTAGGATCGCATGGCTATGACTAAGTATGAAATGAGGTTCACAGAGTTGTCTCATCATGTTGCTTTTTTGATCCCCACCGAGGTATAGAAGGTGAGGCGATTCATTGAGGGATTGACTTATGGTATCAAGATTGCTTTGGACCGAGAGTCAGAGATTGGGACTTCTTTTCATCAGGTTGTGTAGATAGATTGGAGGATCAAGTGCATCAGTAGCCAGGAGAAAGAGGCTATAATGAGGGATAAAAGGCATTGTCATTCTTGTAGTTCTAGTAGTACCTCATCTAGAGGTATAGTTAAGTTCAGTAGAAGCCATCACGGTAGACCAGCTCATTTCATACAATATGGAGCATGTGGTGAAGTGGCATCATTTTTAGGACTCCAGTTCCATCCTCTTTCAGTGCTCTCCTAGTGAGTTCATATCGTGCTCCTTCTGTTCAGGGTTATTCTAGTGGCTATTCAAGCAATCAGAAACGGATTCAAGTTCAGCAGCCTTCACCAGATAGAGGTTGCTTTAAGTGCGGAGAGTTTAGTCATGTGAGGAGGCATTTCTAAAGACTTACTAGAGGGGCAACTCCACAAACTTCTTAATTTGTAGTTCCCGCACTAGTTGCTTCATCCCCCACCCAGACATATATAGGGGGAGGTCATGCAGCCACAGGTCGACTTAGAAGAGGGGTCCAGGTTAGTGGTAGTTAATCTGGTGGTGGTCAAGATCAATGGTATGCTCTTTCGGGTAGACTTGAGGTGTGATTACATGTATGGTTTCACTTTTTCATAGAGATGTTTCTGTGTTGTTTGATTTGGGGGCTACATATTCCTATGATCATCATATTTTTCTCCATATTTTGGTATGCCCTATAGTTCTCTTGATGTTCCTGTTCATGTATCTACACCAGTTGCTGATTCTATTATGGTGGATCGTGTTTTTCGATCTTGTGTGATTATTATTGTGAATTATGAGACTAGGCTTGATCTTCTGTTGCTTAGTATGTTTTATTTTGATGTGATTTTGGGTATGCATTTGTTATCTCTGTATCATGATATCCTTGATTGCCAAGCTAAGATTATAGCATTGGCCATGCCGGATTTACCAAGGTTGGAATGGAAGGGTGCTCTTAGTCACATTCCTAGTAGAGTGATTTCCTTTTCGAAGGCTCAACAAATAGTTGGGAAGGGGTGTTTGGCGTATTTGGATTCTATTAGAGATTATAATATTGATACCCCCATTGTTGATTCAGTTCAACTTGTGAGGTAGTTTCCAGATGTATTTCCTGCAGATCTACTGGGTATTCCACCCGATAGGGATATTGACTTTAGTATTGATTTGGTGCTGGGAACTCAGCCCATATCCGTTCTACTGTGTTGCATGGCTCCAGCTGAGTTGAAGGAGTTGTTGGGTAAGGGGTTTCTTAGGCCGAGTGTTTCACCTTGGGTGATCCGGTTCTCTTTACTTGTATGGTATATCCAACGAGGTTTACACTGATCATTATAGTCTTCAACATTTTATCAAGCAAAAGGTTTTGAATTTGAGGGAGAGGAAGCGGTTAGAGATGTTAAAGTGTTATGATATCACTATCTTGTATCATCCGGGCAAGGCTAATGTGGTGGCAGATGCCTTAGGTAGAAAGGCAGAGAGTATAAGCAGTTTGGCATTTATTTCAACTGTGGAGAGGCCTTTGGCTATAGATGTTCAAACCTTAGCCAATAGACTTATGAGATTAGATATTTCTAAGCCTACCAGAGTTAGTTCTTGTGTTATTGCACAATTATTCTTGTTTGAGCGCATTAAGGCCCGCCATTATGATGATACCCATTTTCTTGTCCATGAGGAAACGGTGTTACGAGGTGGTTCTAGGGAGGTGACAATCGGTGACGTGGTGTACTGCAACTTCATGCTTGAATTTATATTCCTAATGTGGATGGTTTGAGGGAGTTGATTCTTGAGGAGGCTCATAGTTTGTGGTATTCTATTCATCCAGGTGCTACAAAGATATATAGTGACGTAAAGCAGCATTATTTGTGGCAGAGGATGAATAAGGACGTTATTGGGCATGTTTCACACTGTTTGAATTGTCAGCAGTCACGTATGAGCATCAGAGACTGGGTGATTTGCTTCAGAGGTTAGATATACCGGAGTGGAAGTGGAAACGCATCACTATGGACATTGTGATAGGATTGCCACGAACATTGAAAAGATTCGATGTTGTTTGGGTCAATATGGACAAATTGACCAAGTCTGCGCATTTGATTCCGGTCATGACTTCTTACACTTAAGAGAAGTTGGCTCAGATCTACATCAAATAGATTGTCCATTTGCATGGTGTGAGTGTTTCTATCATCTCGGATCGGGGCACGTAGTTTACATTGCACATTTGAAGAGTTTTTCAGCATGAGTTAGTCATACAGGTAGAGTTGAGTGTTACATTTCATTCTCAAATGGATGGTTATGCTGAGCGGACCATTCAGATCCTTGAGGATATGTTAAGAGCCTGTTTTATTTATTTCGGAGGCTAGTGGGATCCGTTTTTACCATTAGTGGAGTTTGCCTATATTTATAGCTAGCAGTCTAGTATCCAGATGGCTCCATACAAGGAATTATATAGAAGGCGATGTCGTTCTCTGGTTGGTTGGTTTGACCCTGGTCAGGATAGGTTATTGGGAATAGATTTAATTTGTAATTCTTTAGAGAAGGTGAAGTTGATTCAGGAGAGGCTTCGCACAGTGCAATCCAAGTAGAAGTGTTATACCGGCAGGAAGGTTCATGATGTTGCTTTCATGGATGGTAAGAAGGTTCTTCTTCAAGTTTTGCCTATGAAGGGCATGATGATATTTGGGAATAAGGGAAAGTTGAGTCCTCGGTATATTGGTTCATATGAAGTGTTAGAGAAAGTTGGTGAGGTGGCTTACAGACTTGCTCTGCCACCCAATTTGTCCAAAGTTCATCCGGAGTTTCATGCTTCCATGATTCGGAAGTATTATGAAGATTAGTCACAAGTGTTGGCATTCTATTCAATATAGTTGGATGAATTTTGGCTTATGAAGAAGAATCGGTGGTCATTTTGGATAGGCAGGTTTGGAAGTTAAGGTCTAAAGATATTGCATCAGTAAATGTTCATTGGAGAGGTCAACCGGTCGAGGAGGCGACTTGGGAGGCGGGGCATGATATGTGGTGCAGCAACTGGAGGAAATTTTGGCCCCACGATCTCGAAGGGGTGTTGCAATTGCGATTTATACCGCTGGGCAGGCTATTTTAAGTTTGAATTTCAGGAATTTCACCCATTCTTTCATATTTTGAACTCTAGACTTCGAGAGGTGTAGATTTTGAAGAGCAAATTTACTACTTCATTGGAGATAAGGAATTTTCACTTAGATTTGACTTTATATCTTGATTCCTCATGAATATCTACATTTAAAACTTGAAATATCAATGTGAAACATTGGGATATTTCTTTACAACCTAAGAGGGTAAATTTTGGAGATTTGAGGGTCTATTTTGACTCAGGTTTGGAATCTAATCATATATTTGGACTCATGGAAATATAGATAATTGGGCTCTATTCCTTGAATTGGGTTTTGACTATGTGGGCCCTAGTTAACTTTTAGAATTTAAGTAAATATTGAAGCTTTATTATTTGGAGTTGATAGCATTATTTGATGTTATTGAGTTTTATTTGACTAGATTTGAGGTATCGTGAGGTTGACTTGAAATGAAAAGTTATATTAGAAGGTTGAAGTTGTTACCAGATGGAAGTAAGTTTCATGTCTATCCTTGTAAGAGGGAATTTTTTCCATATGTGATTTGCTTGCTACTTGCTACTTGCTACTTGCTACATGACTTAGATGCTTCGTATATCTAAGGTGACGAGCATATATGCGTGGTTTGGTTTTGACCATGGCCAGTTAGAGTTAGGCGTATACTATGCCTTGTTGAGACTTTATGAATTATTATCCATGCTTCCTTGATTCTTTGACTATGGTATTAATCATAAATAACATTTAGAGACTATGTGATAATTATGAAATGTTGATTTGAACTTGACGGACATCTTTCACCATGTTGGACTTTCTATTTTAGCCATATTCATATAATTTGCCTTAGTTGACTTATGATTTGAGATTATTGGCCTTTTCCGCTCATATTTGATATCATTATCGGGCTTTAGAATAATAAATGAACATGTTAAACTATTATAGAAATGAAATTACATGATTATCCATAGCTATCTTATATTCATGTTGATGTTCATCCGTATTTTAATTATTATGTCTCGGTGCACCTTAATTATATTATCTCATATGCATATACATTACTTAGAGAGTTGGGTATTGATGAAAGTTGAGGACTTGGCACAATGGACATTATGAGCGAATATGGATTATGGACTTCACTTGTAATAACCCAATCGGCCATTTTGAGCTCTAGCCTGTCGTTTGGCGGTTTGAGACGTTGAGTAGCTTCACTTTATGTATTATGACTTGCACATGTAGTTGGTTTTAATTTTCTATAACTTTGGAGTTGATTTGAAAAATAATTCTCAATTCGGAAGATTTAAGTTAGAAGAGTGTTGACCAAGGTTTGACTTTTGAGTAAATGGCCTTGGAATTGAGATTTGAAGGTTCCTATAGATTTGTAAGGCCATTTCAGACTTGGGCGTATGTCATGTCCCAAACCTGGGGGGGAGGGGGGGGCTTGGCTGGCACCCGGTGTCGTGCTGGCTCGAGCAAACCACTCTGTAACTCATGATCATTCGATCAAAACTAGAACATACTTAGGTTGAGTTGACTGAACTCATTCCTTTTGTAACTATCATGGGACAACATGACCATAACTCATAATATACAATAGTAAGTGGGCAAATGATGTATCAGCGAATCATCGTACTTAAAGCATGAATACACATGGGCCGTCAAGGACTCTGACATACTGTACATAACAAACATGTGTGTACAAAGTCTCTAAGAGTATTTGACATTGAAACATGGTCGGGACAGGGCCCCTGCCTACCCATAAGTCTGTAGCAAAACTCTAACACGTTGACTTATAGACTCGGATGTACTCCGAATAAAGTGGAGTCTTACTGTTCCTTCGTTAAATGTTAACCACGCATACTATGAGGGCTCGTCAAACTTATTACCTACACCTGCAGGCATGAATGCAGCGTCCACAATAAAAGGACGTCAGTACGAATAATGTACCGAGTATGTAAGGTAGAACCGAAACATAACAATAAGTCAACATTAGAGAAATCAACCTGAACCTTTGAGGTGTCACCGTATATGCATACTAATTATACTTATATATAATGACTCTCTTTGGGACTATTATCCATATGGTAACATGACTGCCCAACCAGCTATAACACGGTGGTAAAATGCATGACTGCACGATCAGCAATAGCTCGATAGTAAATGAATATGCATGACTGCCCAACTTGCCATAGATTCGGTGGTGAATGAATGATTGCCCAACCGCCTGTAGCTCGGTGGTAAATGCATAATTTTCCGATTGCCCGTAGGTTGGTGGTAAATGCATAAATGCCCAACCGTCTGTAGCTCGGTGATAAATGCATGACTGACCGACCGGCAGTAGCACGGTGGTAAATGAAGATGCATGACTGCCCAACCGGCCGTATCTCGGTGGTAAATATAGATGTATGACTGTCCAACCGGCCGTAGCTCGGTGGTAAATGAAGATGCATGATTGCCCAACCGGCTGTAGCTCGGTGGTAAATGAAGATGCATATAACACTACATTATGAACATTAACATCTTTATCGCATGCCTTAATAGAGACTTAGGAACATACTTAAACATGCTTGAATATCATTTTACAGGAATGAATAACGTAGACATCCTTAACTACTAAGAGTAGAATCACTTATGGAATAACATTACTTTTCGTTTTGTTACTTGGATCATGCCAAAAAAGAAGGATTAGCCTTAACATACCTGATCTAAATCCACGGGCTCAAGAGCTCAACTCTAATCTGCTTCACGATACATATGATAACAAGAATAATACAACAATTCTCTTAATCGCATAACGGAAGATAACCTATCTTACAATGAAATGGATAGTATTTCCCATGTTATTATCATTCCCTCAAGCCTGCCATAGGAAAGGTAACACAACAACATAACTAGAAATTCCTATTATAAGTTTTACAACCCAAACAATGATACAACGAGCGGAAAGCTAGGCTACGATTATCAACAATACTTCTCCAATTTTTTCTTTCCTTCAAAACACAGATCAATGACTACACCAACTGCATACTCAAGCTACTCCAACAATTTTCAGCCACAACAAAAGTTAGAAAATTACCGAATAGCCGATACAACAACAACAACGTCAAAATATGACTTTTCGCTATTAATTCCATAATTCTCATCCCACAATTTAGTAATGACCTAGATGAATTTAAATATACCAAAGGAAAATTCTTACCTTATTTGCCAATAAATACTCTTATTCTATCTTACTTCACATTGAAGAAATTCCAGAATAACCAACGCGCCAAAACGGAACAACGAGATCAAGGTGGTGCGCAAAACACATATATTGATCTTGTGAAAAATTGCATTGCACTTCCTTAAAAATGCAAGTGTCCTTGCTGCTATAACAATAAATTATTTTACGTTTCAGCTATATAAATATAAGTTACCATTTCAACATAGTTATTGCCTTCATAAAATCCAATAAAGTGATATAAGGTCTTAAGTAACCTTTTCCTCTTTACATGTGTCATCTCTAGGTCAACCTTTCATTACATGATGACACCACATATTTTTTTGCATGTATGGATATATAACACTTACTTCAACTTGTCCACATCCCACATGGCTTATGTCCACGTACTACTTATTCAATAGTCCTAATTAATTTCTAGTCTTACACTACAATCTTCCATTTAACAAACTACACATATAGTTAGTTTATGGATCTCATTTCACTTAAATACTAATCACTTTTAACCTACTTCATATACCCTACTATAATAGTCATGTGGTATAGCACTAGTCCATAAATATGGGGTATTATAGCTTGGATGATTTTTTTCATCCCAAAATTCAAACTTCGATGAAACTCAGTTTCTCCGATTCGTTTACCCTATGACCTCCACGACTTTACTTATCACTCGTTACAAATATCATAATTACTAATAACATAAAAAAATAATCTTGTCTTTGAACTTATATTAATTATCTTATGACAAATTCAACGTATAAAAGTACGGGATGTAATAGCGTATGTCCGAGTTTGAGTATCGGATAGTTCGGGAGCGATTCGATGCTTATTATCGGAAGTTTGCATTTTTAAGGTTTTTGAATTTTTTAAGTTTGACTTGGAGTGAAATTTGTATTATCGAGCTCTGGGTGGTTTTCTTGGGACCTTGGATATGATCATTTAGTTGATTGTAACTTGTGCGTGAAATTTGGTTATGATCTGGAATGTCTAAGTGTGATTCGAATGCGTTCGGCGAAGTTCAAAATTTGAAAAGTTAAGAGAAGGTTTTTGATCGTCAATTCTTGGTTTTGATGTTATCATGGCATTTAGAGCCTTTGGATACATTTGGACAAGGTATTGGGACTATTTTGTGTGATTGGATGGGTTCCTGGGGACCTCAGATGTGTTTCGGGGTAGTTTCAGACCATATTGAGGTGTTTTGTTGTTGCTGGTTACTGGTGTTGGTGTTATACTTCGCGAACAAAGTGGGAGGCATGCGTTCTCAATGAAGGAATTATGGGCTGCTGGATTTTTGCTTCACGATCGTGACAGTGGAGTCGCAAACGCGGAGAAGGAACTGAGGGCCAGGGGAATATTATTCTGCACGAACGCGATAGAGGAGTCGCAAAGGCGAGGAGTAGGAGCAGGGCATATTGCCCTTGGCAAACTCGGCTGGGAGACCGCGAACGCGAAGAATTTTGATCCTTACGCCAATGTGTCAGTTTTGAGGGTAATGCTCCGCGATCACGATATAGGAAATTGGGTAGTGAATGATTTGGCCTCCGCGATCGCGAAGGCACTTTAGCGATTGCGTAGAAGGACGTCAGGTAGTGTATTAGCAAATTGGGAATTTATTCATTTCAACTTATTTCTCTCTTGCTAAGGCTATTTTGGGTGATTTGGAGGAGCCATTTTCATCATCTATCACAAGGTAAGTGATTCCCACTTAATGTGAGTTATGTATGAATTTAAAGATGAAAATTAGTGAAAATTGTGGAATTTTGTAAGAAAACTTAGAAATGGTATTTTTGAGTTGTGACCACGAAATTTGACATGGAATTGGGAATAAATTATATATTTGAGTTCGTAGTACTATGGGTAATATTTATCTTCGAATATTTTCAGAATTCAGGCACGTGGGCCTTGGGGTTGACTTTGTTGACATTTTGTGTGGAGCTAGGAATTGTTTCTAATTATTAAATTATGAGTCCTTGAGCATATTTTGATTGGTTTGCACGTTCTTTGACTAGATTCAGATCATTTGAATTGGCTTGAGGCGAGAAGCGTTGGAGCCGAATATCGAATTCCATAGCGAGGTAAATCTTATATCTAACCTTGTAAGAGGAAATTTACCCCCGTATGTGATATATTTTCTATGTGCTATGTGTTATCGCACGTTGATATGACGAGTGACGTTGCGTATGCAAGATTCTTGATTATCTCCAGGTAGGATTAGACTCACACCATGTTTTAATTGTACTATTTGATTTATTCTTGCATGTTTAAATGCTTTAATTATTATTTTAGCATGAGATTAGACTTGCATAGAGTATCGAACCTTGGCTATTATATATACTTGACGTATTACTTGATTAGTCATGGAAATTATACATTTTATGGATTCCTCTCGTGTTGTACACATTCTTTTGAAAGTTTCTTGAATTTCATAACTCACACATATATATTTGTGAGTTGAGCCAGAGACTCGTCAAAGTTTAACTATTATGGGATTGGCTTGAATGCCTCAGCAGTACCATTATAGGATCGGGTCGTTCGCCTCAACAGTATTATGAGATGCATTCATGCTTCGGGCCGTATGACCTCGACATTGTATATCTTATGGATCGGGCTGAACGACCTTGGCAGAATCGTGCGTAATATTCAATAGAGAGTCAGCGTACCAATGAGTCTTCCAGACTTTAGATTTGGTATTTTATTTGTTATTGATCATATACATATCCCATTCGAGGTAGTATTCAATATTTGAGGATTTTGTATCAATTCTTCTATTGAAGATCGTGTTATGTACGTGTATTTGTTTTTGTTGTTTTACTTGCTATGCTTCACACCTGTATAAATTTGTTGTACTTTGATTATTGGACCACTAGTATGTGTCAATGTCGGCCCCTCATTACTACTTCTTCGAGGTTAGGCTAGATACTTACTAGGTACGCATTGATTTACGTACTCATATTATACTTATACACTAATTGTGCAGGTTCTGAGACATGTACATTCAATGGTCATCTAGGCACGTAGGCGCAGTTGCTGACGAGACTTTGTGGTGAGTTGCATTGCATGATACTATCCACAACACATAGAGTCATCATCCTATTCATTTACTAAATTCTATCTATTGTTTATTCCAGACAGTTATTGTAGTTGTAACAACCCGATCAGTCGTTTTGAGCTCTAGAACATCATTTATTGGTTTAAGGCCTTGAGTAGCTTTGCTTCATGTATTATGACTTGTACATGTGGTCAGAATTGAATTTGGGAAGCGCAGAGTTGATTTAGAATGAAAATATTCAATTTGGAAGATTTAAGTTGGCAGAGTTGACCAAGTTTTGACTTTTGAGTAAACGACCTCAAAATCGAGAATTGAAGTTTCCAATAGGTTTGTATGATGATTTTGAACTTGGGTGTATGTTCGGGTTGAGTATTGGGTGGCCTGGGAGATTTTGAACTTGGGTGTATGTTCGGGTTGAAGATTTTAAAAATTCCTTAGTTTGATATGAAGTGGACTTTGGCTTTATCGATGTCCGCTTGGTATTACGAGCCTTGGAATAGGTTCGTATCATGATTTATGACTTGTACGTAAAGTTTTGTGTCATTCGGACATGTTTAAGTATGATTCAGACGTGTTCGTTGAAATTGGAATGTTTGAAGGTTGAAAGAAGGATTTTGATCGTCGATTCATGATTTTAAGGTTATTCGTGGTATTTCGAGCCTTTGGATAAGTTTGAATAAGGTATTGAGACTAGTTGGTCTAATTGGATGAGGTCCCGGGGGCCTCCGGTGTGTTTCGGAATGGTTTAGGACAAATTCTTCTTATTTTATCACTGCTGGTTTCTGGTGTGTTTGGTGTGCATCGCGATCATGGAAGTAAGGATACGATCACGAAATGTTAGCTTGGCTAGTGGAGGTTTTGTTCATCGCGATCCCGTAGAAGGTGTCATGATCGCAGAGTTGGAGCATGTGGTTCTTCGCGTTGGCATGGGCATACTCATGAACACAGTTGGTTGAAGAGACATGTATGTTTGGGAGAGTTGTGCTATATGATCATGAAAGGACTCACGCAATTGCGTAGGAGGAAAGTCGTTGAGGCTATGTTAGGCCTTCGTGTTCGCGTTGTTTGGCCTGCGTTTGTGGGGGTTTGGGAAGGCTATGCTTTGCGATCACGAGGAGGATCTCGCGTTCGCGTAGAAAAATTCCTTAGGCGAGGCTGGTTGGCCTTCGCGATCGTGAAGTAGGTTGGGCATGGGCAGTGCTGTTTTAATTCGGGAGTTGGTTCACTTTTCTCTCATTTTCTCTTGGGTGGCCGAATTTAGGGAGCTATTTTTAGGAGAGTTTCTTCAAGAAACACAAGGTAAGTGATTCCCACTTGTTATAAGTGAAATACAAGAGTTATATAAGGATTTAAACTTGGAAATCTATAGAAATTGTGGGATTTTTAAAGAAAACCTAGAATTTGATATTTTGAATTTTTGACCACAAAATTGGACATGGAATTGGGAATAAATTATATATTTGAGTTCGTGGAGTTATGGGTAATGTTTATTTTCAAAAATTTTTGGAATTCGGGCACGTGGACATGAGGGTTGACTTTTCGAGCGGAGTTAAAAATTGTTATACATTGATTAATTATGAGTTTTGGAGTATATTTCTATAGGTTTGCATGTTGTTTGACTAGTTTCGGGTTGATGGGTATCGGTTTCAGGTGTTAGAGAGGCGTTGGAGTTGGTTATGGAACTTCAGAGCGAGGTAAGTCTGTTGTATAATCTTGTGAGGGGGAAACCAACTCGTATGTGTTATGATTTTTATTTGCTACTAGTTGTGGGTGCTACGTACACACGAGGTGACAAGAATCCATACATAGCTAAGACCATTCTAATGTTCTCGTAGACTTAGGACTTTACCATGCAATAATTATATTACTTGAACTCAACTTGCTAGTTTGATTACCCAAAACTTGAAGTGGAAATTTGAGTAGAGATCATGTTAGGTTGAACCTCATTACTTTAAGTTATTTGGATGAGTATTTGACTATTGGTAAAAGTCATGCTTACCTTACGTTCCTGTCCTTGTGTTGTAAATACGTGGTCCGTAATTCGATAAGTTTCTTCTCTTCCTAGGGATCGGGCCAAACACCTCGACAGTGATATGAAATAGCAATGTGAGATACATCCACGAATCGGGCCGTATGACTTCGGCAGTGTATGTACACGACTTTTTGGGCCGGGTCATATGACCTCGGCATAACTCGTGCATAATATCGCTAGGAATACGAATACTCATGAGATTTCCCCTTGATTTGAGACTTGGTATTTGCATGATATTTCTTATTTGTTCGAGATAGCACCTCATATTCGAGGAATTCATTTTGTCATTATGTTGGAAGATTATGTTAGTTACAGTCTCTTACCCCATTACTGTTGTTGGAAGATTATGTAACTTACAAATTTATCCCATTATTGCTTTATTGGACCTCTAGTAAGTGTCGATGTCGACCCCTTGTCACCACTTCTCCGGAGTTAGGCCCGATACTTACTAGGTACGCGTTGATTTAGGTACTCATGCTACACTTTTGCACTAAATGTGCAGGATCTGATAGATTCATTTGGTGGTCATCTTAGCGCGTAGGCGCATTTGCTGAGGGGACTTTATGGTGAGCTACATTTTATGCTAAGAGTCGCAGCCCACAGAGTCTTCATCATATTTATTTACTTTGTCATGTCTAATTTACATTCCAAACAAATGTTGTAATATTATTGTATTCTTTAGTAAATGCTCATGCACTTGTGACAGCGTATTTTGGGATACTCTAGTGGTTGTTTATGGTTCGGCTTGATATTGTCACCTTTTATTTTTATATCTTACTTATATTGTGTGTATTAACGATTTTGAAATGCATTAAATTCTTTATTTAATAAAACTTATGATTTCAAAGTAATAAAATAGATAGTTATTTAAATGGTTCACCATTGGCTTGCCTAACAATGATGTTGAGCGCCATCACAGCCTATAATGGGATTTTGAGTCGTGACAGCTTGGTATCAGAGCTCTAGGTTCACTTGGGTCTCACGAGTCATGAGCAAGTCTAGTAGAGTCTTGCGGATCGATACGGAGGCGTCTGTACTTATCTTCGGGAGGCTATAGGGCTGTTAGGAGCATTTCCTTTTTGATTCCTCGTCGTGCGATTTGATTCCATTGAAGCTTATGCCTTTATTTCCTTCCCACTCATTCTTATACGATGTTGAGCGCTTGTTATCAATTGGGCATCGAGGAGTTGTAGTGGTACTATAGATGTAGCATGTGATGTTTCTCCCTACGTATTCGAGTGGGCTATTATTGTCGCCTTGTGGAAGGGTGCTATGTCGTTTCACCATAGTGCTAGTGTTGTATACGGATTTGAGGCTATGCATAGTGTATTATGAGGTTCATGCATTGTTATCACGCAGCATTTGTGTTAATGGTAGGGAACTTATTTATGTGTCGCGACAATGATTTACTCTAAAGGAGGATTAATCGGTTCATGGTTTAGAGGTTCGACATTTAATTCTGGCGGAGGAAAAGAAATTGGACTATGGATATTCAGGCCTTGGTTGACGGAGTAACGAGACTTGATATTTTCAAACGTGGTGGTATTCTCATTTGTGGTGTGGTGTGGTGTCGTCGTCCTTGTTGGAACGCATTAAGGCCCATCGGTATTATGGTCGCCTTTCAATTGCCTTCGGGGCAGGGTATTGTCGAATGGAGCCTAAGTAGCGGTTATCAGAAATGGCGGTGTATGGCGGCTTCAGAGTCGAATCGATGTTTCTAATTTTTATGACTCGAGAGAGATGATCTTTATGGAGGCTTAGAGTTTGTGGTAATTTATCCATTCGGGGTGCTACAAAGATGGATTATGATTTGAGGCAGTATTTTGGCAGCGAAAGAGGAGGAAGGACATGGTGGGAGGGTGTTTCGCTGTGGTTGAATTTCTAGAAGGTCAAGTATGAGTAGCAGAGGTCGAGTAGTTTCTTAAGGAGATGGTTTAAATGAAGTGGGGGTGACAGTGTAGCGTATGGACTCTGTGGTAGGATAGCCACATGCTTTGAGAAATTTAGAGCAATTTGGGGATCATGGTGGACGATGACTAAGTCTATGAATTTCATTTGGGATGGTGGCTACTGTACAAAGGAAGGTTGAATATGACAAAAAGGAGTTTGCTTGGAATGAAGAGAGGTGTGAAGGCTTGATTATCGTTTTGGGATTCAACATGACTTCGAATTTTGGAATGTATAGTTTGGCCTTCAATTGATGCTATTGGGGGATGAACAGACTCTTACAGCTGGTGGACGAGCATGGGATCAGGAGGGTTTACTAATTTCGGGTCAGTTATGACTAGGGCAATGTTGTTGGAAGATGTCGTATGGAATTACACATGTGGGCTATTTACTGTGAGCAGGTTAGCGGGTGCATGATTTTGATGAAGTTTGTACTAGGAGTTCAACTTTCTACCAAGCGGGAGGCATGTATTATGATGTGAGCTTGGATTGCTTGAATAAGATGGTACGATTGTCAGGAGGTTGAAGGTGCGATTGTGGCTGAAAATTTGGAATTTTATGAAAAGTTTAACAGGAGATTGCGAAAAATTTGGCAGGATACGGTGCGAGATCATTTTAATTGAGGAGGAGTTATGGTGGGTTTTGGATTTATGTGATTGTAGCTTAAAGCTAATTGGGGAAGCCCGCTGTCTACGATCGGGTCACATGGCTTTATACTTTGCTAGTATCAGGTTATCGGAACGTTGTGGTTTTGTTATGACTAAGGAAATAAAATATCAAGGGTAATTATGGCAAAGGACTTGATGAACATGTGATATATTTTTCATTATCAATTCATGTGCAGATTTTGGGATGACTCAGAGTTTATGCTTCTATGGGAGTGTTCATCTGGTTGCTTCTTTGGGAGTGTTCGTGTGCTAACAGAGCACTAGAGTTTGGTTATATTCGAGACCATGTCAGAGTGGGTGACTCTTAACAATGGTTATAGTGGGTTCAAGAATTAAAGCACGGTATCTAAGGATTTTGGGTTCGTTATTTGGCTGAGGACTGGGTTTTGCAACAGAGTGTGAATAATATTTGGGGAATTTCTATGTTATCATCGAGTCTGCAGTGCAGTGTTAGAGAAATGGGAGAAATAACTTCGGATTCGCAGAAGGTCTTTCTGAATGGGTGTAACAGCTGGAGGTACTACTAAGTGCATGAGGAGGGTATGAGACAACTTATGGGTATTGAGACAATGCAGTCTCATGAATTGGGTCACTCGGAATAGGTGTTGTTTGAGGTCCGTTATGTGTTGAATAGAGTTATCATTTCGAAGGGAAGTCAAGTAAATTAGAAGAAGTTGAGACAGTTAGTAATGGTTTGAATCAACTCCTTCGATGTGATAAGTTGTACAGGTGATTCGTGGCAGTACGTGCGAGCTTGACAGCCACCATGATTTGATTGATTTGGAGGTATTAGATTCTAATGGCCTTGTTATGTTTAAATGGATCCCGGAAGAGTTATGGCAGTTTAGACTACGTCTTGAGGTTTGCATTTTCTGCTTTTATAGGAATTTGGTTGCGTGTTGTAGTTGTCCTTGTGGAATTAGTTGAGTGAAAGGGTTCTAGACGATGAAGTATCTATTCTATTTGTGGTTCAGGGGTTATGATGAAATTTTTGTACTCTCGCATAGCGACATGGTAGGTGCAGTGAGCGGTATGGAAATTGGAAGTTGAGGATTATGGTTGCGGTTTGGTATTGACAAGAATGTCACGAGCTTGAAGGAGGGAGGGATGATTTCAGATGTTCATAGTATGCTGGAACTATTTACGAGCAACCTGAGGATGGTTGTTGTGTGGAAGAAGTGTTGGGTATTGAGATGCAGATGTTGGACTAGCACTACATAAATAGCATAGTTGAGGGCCATTGATGTTCAAATTTTACTACCTGGTGCGGAGGTTTGTGGGAGTATATCCCACGAGAAGATTGTATAAATATGACATGTTAGTCATTTGATTGTTAGAGATTAAAATCGTGTATGGAGATTCTGGTACTATTGCTAATGGAAGTTATGCGTGAGAGACACTCTATTCCTTTGGTTATGGACCGATGGAGTTTGTTCCAGATTGGAAGGCTGCTCGTGTGCGTCATGAATAGGGTCATTGTGGATCTTTGAAAGGTTATTAGCCCAGTATGGGATGATCGGAATCGGTTTGAGTTCTGTTGGTAGGTTTAATGTGAATATGTGCTCTAAATCAGGTCGGATGTGTTCATTCAGCGTAGCATTGCTTATGGAGGAGTCTTTGGGATTTAGATGTTATTCCTGTCATTAGCTATTCTATGTAATACTCTATTATGCCATGTGGGTTGTGAGACGGCTTGACTAGTCGCATATGTGTTGTGATCCCGTGTAGCTTGTGGCATTATATGAGCAAGATGGCTCTCGAGGTGCATGTCGTTTATTGCACCTTAGTCATGCTTGAGTTTATTAGCATATGGCACCATCTGTCTCCCTAGGGTTGTATTTACGCACTTGGTGTGCTTGTGGTTGACATTCGGTTATTTCGCAGGTATGAGCATTCTGGCTCGGTAGCTATTTCCTTATAGATTGTTATGTGTGGATCGGGTGGCACACTGCCAAGGGTATGATGTTTGGATAAGGTTGCACGCCGTAATGGTATCATGTGTGGATTGGGTTGCACGTAGCAACAGTGAAATGTTGAGTACGATTCCTTGTATTTATTTTGTGTGCCTCGTTTCTCATCTGTGAGATAGGTTCATAGCATATGCTTGGCCATTTTATTCATTACACTGGCTAGATAGTTCTTTGCCAGATATCGTTCTTCCTTATGGGTCATATTCCAATTGTAGCTTGTTGGCGCATTGATGGCATCATATGAGATTTTAGACGGTGTTTGAGATGGCTTATTGTTCGAGCAGCTTGTACTGGGTGAGACGCGATTATTGGACCTGAAATCAGTGTGATCAGATTTATGTAAGGTATATTAAAGAGATAACATCACTATTCAGTTCAGAATGTGGTAATTATTATCATTTTGGGAACTCGAGTTGTGGCATTGTAATTACACCTCCATCCGCATACGTTGGGGTGAGGCGGCGGAGCCGCTTTGTGTAGAGCTATGGTATTGTGATTACACCTCCACCCGCATACATTGGGGTGAGGCGGCAAGGCCACTCTTTGTAAAGGTAGTTGTAGAGGATTTCCGACTTGAAATTTATAAGTGTTATTGGAAGTTCTTAATAAATATATTTTGTCTTTTATGGCTACATAAGCCCTATGATTGTTACCATGATTCATCATATTCATGTTGTATTCCCATGTCCTTGAATAGATGTTTTGGTTTTCATACTAGTACTATTTGACATGTAATAACGTCTCTTTTGCCGGGGGCACTGCGTCTTTAATGGATGCATGTGGTTCCACAACGGAGACATTGACCAGTGATAGTGGTACACTTTTTCCCAGCTGACTTCGTGAGCCCCACTTCATTCAAGGGTTGTGAATCTTTTGTTCGTCCCTTGTGTATTATGTTTTGAGGTATAGCCGGAACCTTGTTGCCGGCACCATCATTGTAATCTTTTATATCTATTAGAGGCTCTGTAGACATAGTGTGGGTTGTATCCTATTTTGGGAAGGTTGAACTAAACTTGTTGTAATTGTATAATCGGTCCCACTTTAACTACGAATGTATAGTGTACTATTTTGGGAATTTGTTAATGACGTAACTAATGGAAATAAGTAGTTATTATTCACATGACTTCTTACTGTCTAATTAATGAAATGAATTCTTCTCTTTATTCATGGGTGAGTTGGGTAGAAGGTATTGTATAGGCTTGCTCGGTCGGGGTATCTCGGTTGAGCGCCAGTCGCGCTCCTCGAGGTCAGGGCTTAACAACTGCTTTGAACTCGCGGACTACTCATCTGGAAAGGGAGACATGACGAGGAAATTAGCTTCCTATATTGAGCTCTATCGCATGATCTAGAGTAACAAAGAAGGGTGACATTCCTAAATGTCCAAGTAGGCTCCTAATTATAGATTTGGTCGACAGCACACCGATAAGAAGGACTCTACTAGACACGGCTCTAAGACATCCTAGGATACTTTAAAATAGTAGGCTCTTATACCAAGCTTGTCACACCCTGACCTCGGGGAGCGCGACCGACGCTCAACCGAGATACACCGGTCAAGCCAACCTACTTGATACCTTCTACCCAACCTTACCCATGAACAATATAAGAATCAGTAACAAGAGATAGACATGAGAAGAGAAAAGTGTTCCACATTCTTTTTCCATTACTCAAAGGAGATTCATTTATTATTTCCAAAATATTACAAGTTCATAGTTACGAGGGCAAAACATGTTTTCCAAATACCAACACTTCTAGTTCATTACCCAACATCGAACACCACCCACAACATGTCTACGGAGCCTCTAAGTATAACAGACGAGTAGTATGGAAGTGCCGGCGACAAGGCCCCATCTATACCTCAAAATATAAAGTACAACGTCAAGTGATATAAGGTCCGGAAAAAAGCAGGGCTTACTAAATCCTGCTGAATGGAGAGTAACTCTTAATGAGGATCAAAGCTGCCCGCTGATAAACCACCTGCATCCATTGAAGATGCAGCGCCCCCGGCAAAAGGGACATTAGTACATGTGGATAGTACTAGTATGTGAAGCTAAATGTCCACTTTTGAAATAGAATGCCAATATAAGAAGGGGAAAATCATGAAAATAGCAAGTAACAATCAATGATATCCAAATGCCAAGTTAAAACATAATAATTTTTAAAATACGAAAATAATATTATTTTGGCTGGGATATCATTAGCACCGATAAACCACCATATTTTTAGCACGGAGTCCGATCAGGCCCGATCGGCTAGGCCATCTCTCCACGAACAAAGTGGATTGACAAGTGATGCGAAAAAAGGTGTTACCAAGAGTAGGAACACATGTATGTGACATAGCGTCTGATCGACTAGGCCACCTTCCCACATGTGCCGTGTGGGTTGACTTCCAATCCAAGGATATCAATAATCTCATCTCAATCAAGGAGAATAATCTTAACACATCAATCTCATTCCAATTAAGGAGAATAATCACAATCCACTCCTACACCGGTACGTGAAGTTTTGGGTGTGGGCTTTACGACCTACCCTTCCTCGGCTCGCTAATGATACTTCCAAAAATATTTTGTTTTGCACATAATGGAAACAAAAATACAAATACATTCACCTCGTAACCTTTCACCCCATATATCGCTTCATTAGTATTTTGAACCACTCACAACATCATTATCTAATTAGCTCTCTTGGCCATACATATGATTCTTCATTCATGGCATGATGGTCGTATCTCATATTCCACACTTTCTTTTCTTTACTTTCAAGGATCATCATCATAAACATCAACATATAGAATATTCCGGAAATCATAACCTTAAGTTCATTAGTAATGAAGGCTTTAAACATAATAGATTTCTTTCTAAAGTATGGGGAAAACTGACTTGCAATCGCAACACAAGGTAAAAATCATAAGCGAGTAATAACTTATTTCTATTTGAAATACTTTTTTAAAAAGGCAATGCATAGTTTCAACTCAAGGGTAGATAAGAACTCAAAACACATTGGAAACTCTTACAAAGGAGATCATGGTGATTTACGATGGTAACACAAATTCAAATCATACGCTCTAGTTACAACAACCATGGCTACAGTTTATATCTCACTCTCACTTCTTTCACTTCTAAACATCGTCATAGTTTATCAACAATAAGGGAAATTAAAAATCGAGATTTGATTTGTATATGAGCAATATGAGACTTAAGCACGTTGGATTTTCTTTCCAAGTTAAGCATAAAGAACTTTTATTTCAAATATGAAATGAAGTTATAACATTTTAATACCTAAGCCATACTTGAACACATTCCCGAAGGAGATCATGATGAGATAGGAGTAATTGGAACACGTTTTGAGTATATACATCTTTCAACACTTTACTTACTTGGGACAATCCAATTTCTTAGGAACAACTTGGAACATGGAAATTAGCAACCTAGGCCAACCGTACTTGAAACTTACGGGAACATCACAGAATTCGATTCTAAGAGAGAAGTTTAGCCAACATACCTGAAATTCTCCCCTTAATAATACTACAACGGTCCACCACACTAAACAACTTCAATCTACAACAATTCTACACAATTGCACCAATATTAGAAAGATTTCTATACTTTAAGTCATTTAGACTTTTTATAACACATCTACTGTGCATATTTTTCTACAACATCCTTCAATGGAATTTCTTCACCTAACAATCACCTTCCACACCAATGATTCACCTCACAATCGTCTCTAGGCTATCTACAACTTCCAATAGTACATGCATGCCCAACAATTCACTCCAACCCATAAATCTTATCAATTAATTCATTTTACAATCTCTACAATACCAACACACCCTAGGTTGGAAACTTATTGCTTCCAATCACCATCCCATAAGTCCTAACACATATTTCGTACATAAATAATCACCATAAATAAGTTAGAGATGGTAGACATACCTCTTATAGTGAAACTCTTGAAAATCCCAACTTATAGTGTTCTTGACCAATTTGGGGATTTGAATGGAAATTTATGGATTTTCAAGATTAATCCTTGTTAATATAAGTGTTTAGGAGTAGTAATCAACTCAAAATACTCCAAAAATATTACCTTGGTTCATGGGAGGGAAGTATAGGACAGATTCCCCTTTATAGAACAAGCCCTAGCTCAAATAAACTACTTACCCACTCTGTCTCCCCGAACTTGGGGGTATTTATAGGGCTCCTATGTGCGCAGCCACTCACCTGGGCAAGTGATCGCGCATCTGGGCACGCACACGAGGTAGAAACCCCTCTTCTATGCGATGTTGCGCATCTGGGTGCGCAGATGGTATAGGTCCGGTAAAATGGCTATAACTTTCTATAGAATTATCCAAATGACAAACCATTTGATGCGTTGCAAACTAGAATCAAAGGGATTTAACTTGATCGGTATATTACCACGTAAGTCTTTATAGTTTGGGAGTTGCATGTATTTAAAGTCGGGTCTTGTGCGAATTTATTTAAAACTTTAGCCCATTGCATAGCTCCCAGCTTGGCTTAGTTCTAGGGATCTCCTTACACCCTAAACAACATCTAATATCCAGCCCTTAACCTCTTGAGGAAGGCAAGACGATGCTTAAGTGACTTGTGAGCATGCTTTATGGCCTCGGACTCATCAGTAATTTGAGGGGCCTCACAGGAATAATAATACAACATCTATCTGGAATATAAAATAAATAGGATAAAGTAAATAAATAAGATGCAGACTCTCAGGGTTGCGGTGCATAGCATATGAAGTAACTCACCATAAAGTCCCTTCAGCAGTTATGCCTACACGCCAGGATGACCCCCAAATGAAGCTATCAGATCCTACATGTTTAGTGTAGAAGTATAGCATGAATACGCAAATCAACGTGTACCTAGTAAGTATCTAGCCTAACCCCGGAGGAGTAGTGATGAGGGGTCGACATCGATACATACTAATGGTCGAATAAATCAATATGATAAATCATAAACATATATGAAGCACAACTTTAATAATGAGGTAAAAACGATAATTATCATGATCCTCCAACATTTCTTTTGACAATATAAATTTCTCAAATGTCGCATGATATCTCAACATATTAGAAATATCAAGTGTAATCTCGAACGGATAAGGAATACCATATAAATGTCAGGTCTCTTAAAAAAGGGGAATCTCATGAACATCCGGACTGCTAACGGTATCACGCACGATTATGCCGAGGTCGTACGACGTGATCCAAAGTGGTGTGTACACTGCCAAGGGTCAACCGGCACAAACCAGAGATGCATCCTAATATATTGCCGAGGCGTTCGGACCGATCCACAGGAAATGAGGAAACTTATAAACTTACAATCCAGACATTTGCAATATAGGCACGGGAGCATAAAGTAAACATGATTTTGACCGTTTGTCATATATCTCGCCAAACAACTCACAGTGATAAAATCGGCCTAATATATTCCCAAATCAATTTCATTTATAGATTAACTTAATTAAGCTGGCAAAAATGAGTTCAAATAATTTAAATATTACATGATAAAGTCCTATATCTACCAGGACATAAACATGGCTTTGGCTACGTACAGACTCTCGTCACCTCGTGCATACGTATCACCCACAACTAGTAGCACATACAATTTTAAGCCTACGGGGTAATTTCCCCCTTACGGAGTTAGACGGGAGGTTTACCTTGCTCCAAAATTCCATAACTGGATCCAATGCCTTTCTAACTCCTCAATTCAAAGGCAAACGATCTGAAACTAGTCAAACAACATGCAAACCAATAACAATATACTCTACACTCATAATTAGTTAATTTATAACAATTACCCACTCCACTCAAAAAGTCAACCAAGTCAAACCTCGGGCCCACGTGCTCGGATTCTAAATGTTTTGAAAAAAATATTACCCATAACACCACGAACTAAAATATATAATTTATTCCCCGTTCCGTGTCCAATTTCGTGGTAAAAATTCAAAAATACCAAATTCTATGTTTCTCCTAAAGTCCAACAATTTCGATAAATTTTCATGTTTAAGTCCACATATAATCAATGTATTTAACTCACAATGTGTAGAAATTACTTACCTTAAGATTGATGATGAAAATCTCCTCTTCAAGAGCTCCAAAAATTGCCCAGCCAAGTGAAAATGTGAGAGGGATGGGCTAAGTGCCGAAATAAAAACTCACTTATGCCCAACGATCATCGCACATGCGATCACTTGACCGCATCTGCGGTCCTGCAGGTGCTGTCCAAAGATCGCATCTGCGAACACCCTCCGCTTCCAGCATTTTCGCTTCTACGGGTCCTCTTCTGTGGACTTTCTCTACCTCTTCGCATATTCATCAGATGGCCCATATCCGCTACCGCGGAAACAAGCTTTGCACCTGCGGAAGCGCAGCTGCGCTTCAACTTCCGCATTTGTGGAAAGTCACGCCTCCTCTCCTCTTTGCTTCTACGCTTCTTTTCCCGTATTTGCGAGCCCGCATGTGCGGTAAATTCCTCGTACCTGTGAATCCATCCAGCCTCAACCCAACCGCTTATATGGTCTCACACCTGTGGCCAAAACCTCGCAGGTGCGATCACACCAGAAGCCTTAAGCTTCAGCAATTCATTTAGTCCAAAACTCTATCAGATTCCAATCCGATTCGCACCCGATGCCCCTACGGTCCCATCCAACCATACCAGTGCATCCTAAAACATGATATGAACTTAGTCAAAGCCTCAAATCACGTCAAACAATATCAAAACTATGAATCGACGATAAAAATCATTCTTTCAACTTTCGAACATTCAAATTTCGACGAAAGTTCACTTCAAGAAAAACTTAGGAAATTCAAAAATCTTCAAAATGCTAACCTCCATAATAAGCGTTGAAATGCTCCCGGACCACCTGATACTCAACTTGAATATACGCCCAAGTCCGAAATCATCATACAAATCTATTGGAATCTTCAAATCCCGATTCCGCGATCGTTTACTTTGAAGTCAAACCTTGGTCAACTCTTTCAACTTAAAGCTTTCGAATTGAGAATTTTCCTTCCAAATCAACTCCGAACTTCCCGAAATTCAATTCCGGCCTCACGTATAAGTCATAAAACATGAAGTGAAGCTACTTAAGGACTCAAACCACTGAACGACGTGCTAGAGATCAAAACTATAACAACCACTAGAGTATCCCAAAACCCAGTGTCACAAGTGCATGAGCATTTACTAAGGAGTACAATAACAATACATCATCTTTCTAGAATGTAATTTACAAAGAACAAAGTAAATAAATATGATGAAGACTCTGTGGGCTGCGACACGTAGCATGGAATGCAACTAACCATAAAGTCGCCTCAGCAACTGCGCCTACGCGCTAAGATGACAACCAAATGAACTTGTCAGATCCTGCACATTTAGTGCAGAAGTGTAGCATGAGTACGTAAATCAACGTGTACCAAGTAAGAATCTAGCCTAACCCGGAGAAGTAGTGACGAGGGGTCGACATCGATACTTACTAGTGGTCCAATAAAACTATATAATAAATTATAAACTTATATGAAACACACCAACAATAATGAGGTAAGAGACTGTAACAAACATAATCTTTCGACATAATGACAGAATGAATTCCTTGAATATCATGTGTGATCTCGAACGAATAGGAAATATCATGTAAATACTAAGTCTCAAATCAAGGGAAAATCTCACGAGTTTTCGGACTCCTAGAGATATTACGCACGAGTTATGTCGAGGTCGTATGACCCGATCCATAAAGTCGTGTATATACACAGCTGGAGTCGTACGGCCTGATCCATGGATGCATCTCATGTTGCTATTTCATAGCACTTCCAAAGCGTTCAGCCCGATCCCCAGGAAGAGAATAAACTTATCGAATTACGAATCACGTATTTACAACACAAGGATAGGAACATAAAGTAAGCATGACTTTTACCAATAGTCAAATACTCCGCCAAACAACTCAAAGTAATGAGGTTCAACCTAACATGATATCTAATCAAATTTCCACTTCACGTTTTGGGTAATCAAACTAACAAGTTGAGTTCAAGTAATACAATTATTGCATGGTAAAGTCCTAAGTCTACCCGGACATAAGCATGATCTTAGCTACGTATGGACTCTCGTCACCTCGTGCATACGTAGCACCCACAACTACTAGGAAATAACAATTATAACACATGTGGGTTAGTTTTCCCCTCGCAAGGCTAGACAAGAGACTTACCTCACTCTGAAGTTCCACAATTGGCTCCAACGCTTCTATAATACTTCAAATCGGTGCCGATCAATCCGAAACTATTGCAACAACACACAAACCAATAAAAATATACTCCAACATTCATAATTAATCAATTTTTAATAATTTCCACGTGCCCGAAATTTTATCCATAACCCCGCGAACCCAAATATATAATTTATTCCCAATTTCACGTCCAATTTCGTGGTCAAAATCCAAAATATCAAATTATAGGTTTTCTTCCAAAATCCCACAATTTCTAAAGATTTCCACGTTTAAATCTTTATATAACTCATGTATTTAACTTACAACAAGTATGAATCACTTACCTTGTATTGCTTGATGAAAATCCCCTCAAAATAGGTCCTTAAATTCGGCTGCCCAAGTGAAAATGAGAGAAAAGTAAGCCAACTCCCGAATTAAAACAGCACTGGCCAGACCAGACCTTCTTCAGGATCACGTAAACTACCTCGCGATCGTGGAGGCCAACCAGCCTCGCCGAGGGAATTTCTCTACACAAATGCAAGATCCTCCTTGCGATCACGAAGCAGAGCTTGCCAAAACCCTCGTGAACGATGGCCAAACAACACAAACGTGAAGGCCTAACTTAGCCTCAATGACTTTCCTCCTACGCGATCGCGTGGGTCCTTCCGCGATCACATAGCACAACTCTCCCAAACAGGAATGCCTCCTCAACCCACCGCGTTCATGACTCTACCTATGCGAATGCGAAGAACCACCTGCTCCAGCTTCACGATCGCAACCCCTTCTACGCGATCTCGATGAACAAAACCTCTACCAGCCCAGCTAACCCTTCGCGATCGCATCCTTACTTCCGTGATCGCGATGCACACCAAACACACTAGAAACCAGCAGTGATAAATAAAGGAGAATTTGTCTGAAATAATTTCGAAATACACCCGAGGTCCCTGGGACCCTGTCCAATTACACCAACTAGTCCGATTCCCCTTTTCTACTGCATGCTAAAATAACTGAAACCTCACTACTTCTATGTTGTCCTCACATACATATATGACTCTTTACTGTTTGAAACATGAATTTCAATTGACAAATTTCTTTGTGCATATATAGACAATGGTACGATCACGACGTCGAGGTGAATCTGCAAAAGGAAGAGTTGAATCTTCAAGGGGTAGGGGCAGAGGTGCCTTGCACCAAAGTGTACAGAGAGAAATCACAATGAAAATAATAGTAGGCTGAGGGAGAGGTAGAGACCTCTTAGAGTCTAGCTCTTATGCCCTATATAGGGAGGCACCCGAAGGAAATTTTGTATCCTCACCGGAGGAGCACACCAAAGAACAATCTCGGCCACAGAGGCAGTCTGAGCCTCTAGATGTGCCTTCTACATCCCACATCACTTCTCAAGGTTCGGCGAGTGATAGTCATGAGTTCAATGTAGCTGCTTCGGGAACTAATTATGATGATGTCCCAAATGATGGGAGAGGGGGCTTAGGTGCACAGGAAGGCAAGGCAAGATCAAAGAAGAAGGTTGTTTGGGAAGATTGATTTCTAAGCTGTGAGCATTTTCAAATTTTCGAAGGTGGTGGATTGAGAGGTCCTTGACTCATGAACGATAGTTCCATCTTAAAGACTTAGACAAATATAACCTCGTAGTTCTATAGTAGTTTACCAATAGAAAGGGGTTGATGCAGTTTACTGTAAAACTGGTAGATGTAAAGGAGCATCTTGTCCAGGAATCCTATGCCAACACAGCGCGTATTCTCAAAGGGACAAAGATCGCCAAGGTGTGAAACTTGAAAGTGAAGTTTGGTCAGTATACTCTAAATGCGTACTTGGGGTTTGATGATGTGGAGCCGAAGGAGTATCTAGAGAAGTTGGCTCTAAAAGAGGATTCAAGGCCACGGTTTACGGAGATCCTTGCCCCGGGACCTACTCCTCCTTGGATTGCTGCCGGGGTGCCAATCCTACGGAACAATCTTAGCTGTGAGGCGAAAGGATGGAAGATCTTCGTGTGCAGCAAACTTGATCTGTGTTTTAATGAGAATAACTTGCCTATTCCACGAGCTATATTGGTGGCTTATATTATGGTGGGGTACCCGATCAATATGGGTTCCCTGATGTCGGCCAATATCTCCCTTGTGGCATAGTAAGATAACACCTCTTACCCCTACACCCGACACTATTACTGAGTATCTGACAGATGCCAAGTTGGAGTCCAGGCCATTTGACACAAAGGTCAAGCTGATAGGGCCATTTGAGTGGTACAACCTACAAGATCTGAGGAACCCAAAGAAGAGCATTCAGCCATCTACTACTTCTTGCTAGTCTAATGAGCCAGTAGTGGTAGCTCCTAGTACGTCTGATATTCCATATACTTCCGTTGAGCTTCCACTAGTGCCGCAACTACTATCTCTGAGCCACCATCCTCAGCTCCTACTATAGTTCCTACTCCAGCTCCTTGGACGGTGCCCATACCTACAGGCCCATTGTCTGCCTTGCGAGTATCCGAGACACGTGCGAGCCTCAACAACTAGATGTAGGCAGCTACTTCAAAGCTGTCTGAGATCTCCAATACAATTGTAGGGCAATCATCTTCACAGGCACCCTTGGATTCCTCTGAGATATATTAGAATCTTAGCAAAGTCTTGGACAACCAGAAGGTCATCATGGATATATTGGTACAACATGGTGTTATGATTGAGCGATTGACCAAGAAGGTGAGGAAAATAAGGAAGTCACGGGCCAACAAGAAGTCGGTTGAAGAGCTTTGAGCTGAGGTGACCCAGATAGCTGAGGCCAGAGATTCGCCTTTTGACATGTTATTAGACCCCACCCATCATCACCCATCTCCATCTTCTCATGATGCTCCCGTTTCTCGGACTGAGGAGTTGCGCCTTGCATCCGACACTATTGAGGAGGTGCATGATATGTTCAACTCTCAGGTCGCTCCCACACTTGATGATGATATCCAGTTAGTTAAGCCAGCTGGATTGATGTTACTGGTGACGATGTGATGATTGAGGACACTTAGGGAGTCTCTTCGCCCTTTCTGCTCTTTGATTTTATTTTGTTAAGCATTAGGGACAATGCTTCTTTTTATTCGGGGGTGGAGCATATTCGATGATACATTTGACAACTTTGAGATGTAATAATTGGATGATTTTACTTTTTTATCTTTAGTAGTTGTTACATTTATTAGCATCTTTAGTTGTTTCTCTTTAATTGTGTTTGTTTTGGTAGCTTTTATGTTTTTCTTATTAGTGTCGATAATAAACCTTTAGTTTTCTTAATGCCACGGTTGTTTCTAAAGGTGGTCTTGTATGTGAATCGGGTGACTCTTCCCGAGGATGGATAGTATGGCAACTTTCTTAAGGGAATGAGTCAGTTTCATGTTTAGGTAATAATAGTAGTAAGTAGTAATGAATAAAAGCCCTAACTATGTTTGAGATTTCTATTGCCACCCTATTATCGTTATCCTTAGTCAACCCCTTTGTGCCTTTAGGCTTTCTCTGTTTGTAACCATGCTACAAGCCTTTACCCATTTTGCTCATAATCTTCTCTTGGCACCCGAACCTTCATTAACAATCACATATAATAAGTGGCTCAAAGCCTAAGTTTGGGGGGAAAGTTGAGGAATCTAAAAGAGGTATCAAGGCACTGAAAAGAGAGAAAGGAAATGATCTCCATGAAAAGAGAAAGCAATAAAAAGAAAGAACAAAAAGAAAATAAAAAGGGAGATTGGTGAAATTGAAGAAGAGGAAATTATCTCAAGTATGGGCATCAAGGGAGAAAAAGAATGAAATGAACAATAAGAGTGATGGCAAGTCTCTCTATCCCCAAGAAAAAGGAATGCCTCTAAGGGTTTGCAGAATAAGAGCCAAAAAATGAAAAGTGGAGTGCTTAAGGAAAGATGTAACCACTTATCCCATATGGTAGTCGTTTTTGAAAATTTCTTTTTTAGAATAGCTTAGTATATTATTTTTGACTAATCTACCAAGTTTCAAAATTTTTGGAGTTGATTTAAGCAGGTCGGGGTGACTGGGCAGCCAAAAACCAGTAACTGTAGGAAATTGCAGAAGCACTGCTTCGCGTTCGTGGTTGACTCTAGCGTTCGCGGTTGACTCTCGCGTTCGCGAAGGTGTGTGAAATTTCAAGCTTTTGCGTTCGCCATGATGAGGTCGCGTTGGCGACTGTTCGGTCAACTTTTACTCGTCGCGTAGGCGAAGCGGTCCTCGTGAAAGCGTGAAGTCAGGTCCACCTCCTCTGCCTCAAATTGAGCTCCTTTTGTTTGAACAAGTACTATAAACTCCGATGATCCGAGAAAACCTCACACGACATGCCGTAAAGATAGTGCCTCCAAATCTTCAACCCATGAACAATGGATGCCAACTACCGCATATTAATGATTTTTTTCATCAACTTCAAAGTGATAAGGTATTTTCGAAGATTGATTTGAGATCGGGGTATCATCAGTTGAAGATCAGGGCTTAAAACATTCCGAAGACTGTTTTCCGGACACGCTATGACCATTATGCATTTTTGGTGATGTCTTTCGGGTTAACCAATGCCCCATCAGCTTTCATGCACTTGATGAACATCGTGTTTCATCCTTATCTAGATTTATTTGTCATAGTTTTCATTGATGATATATTGATGTATTCCTGCGTCTGGGAGGATCATGAGCAACACTTGAGGATCGTACTCCAAATTTTTAGGGAGAAGAGGCTATATGCTAAATTCTCCAACTGCAACTTTTGGCTAGACTCGATGCATTTTTGGGTCATTTGGTATCCAGTGAGGAGATTTAGGTGGATCCAAAGAAGGCCGAGGCTGTTCAGATTTGGGCCAGATCGTCTACTGCTACTGAGATCCGGAGTTTCCTTGGGTGGGTATTATCGCCGTTTTATGGAGGGGTTTTCATCTATAGCAACCCCATTGACTAGATTGATGCATAAGGGTGCCCCATTCAGGTGGTATGATGAGTGTGAGGAGAGCTTTCAGAAGCTCAAAACTGCCTTTACTACAACTCATATAGCAGTTATCTTGTACTCTCCATAAGTTGCTACCGGTGCAAACCTCTAGAAATCACCACACTCAGAAGTACCTAGATCTGCACATAAAGTGTAGAGTGTAGTATGAGTACAATCGACCCCATGTACTCAATAAGTAGCAAACCTAACCTCCTGCTGAAAGCAGTGACGAGCTCGGAAGAAAGTCATGGTCCAACACAAATAATCAATAAAAACTCATAATATAATCAAAATAGAGAAAGTGAATAACTCAAAAGATATCATTTTCAGCTCATTCATAATTTCGGAAAATTAGACATGCTTTTCAAGTATAACAGTCAAAGCCCAATATTTCACCGGAATTTTTAAAATGTGAGTTTATTAAGGAAACTGTGATTTTCCAAACATTGAATCAACAGATAAGATATTTCATTTACCAGCTAGCATGAGGAAATGACATCTCTATGACTATAGGTCAAATATACATGTCAAGTCAATAAAATCACAGTGAAATTATCAAGTACACTCACTCTCAGCACACTCATGGTGCCTGGCACAAATGTCCCTCATCATCACACACACAATTACACTCAGCACTGTATGAGTGTCAGACACAAATGCCCTTTACCAAAGCACATATATTACTATGTGTCTGTGGTCACTGTAATATCAAACTTCGGATGGGGCGGATCCTAGCCCAAGCTATAATCAATAATCAATATAATTGTTGCGGTGTGTAACCTGATCGAAATATCAATCTATTGCAGTGTGCAACCTGATCAAATACAACTCATAACACGACTTTAAGGCTTATGTCTACCCGGATTATGAACACCCCGGTGTACGCACACACGCCCATCATCTAGCATGTATGTGACTCCCAAAACGTCTCAAGTATCGTAGTCCATATGATAATTACCCTCAAACAAAGTTTAGGTATGTTACTTACCTCAAAATGCGTGAATCAATACTCCAAAAATCCCTTCCCACGCTAATCGACCTCTGAACGACTCGAATCTAGGCAAAACAACTTAATATCATCAATAAAAGTAACAAGAAAGAAGCCCAAACAATATAGCTATGATCTTGAATCAATTATGTAAGGTCAACCCAAAAGTCAACCCCGGGCCTACATCTCAGAACCCGACAAAACTCATAATCATGAACATCCTTTCAGATTCGAGTCTAAATATATGTGTTTCACCAAAATGCAACCTCAAATCAACCCTCAAATCATCAATTTTACTCTCCAAACCCATAGTCAAAAATCCCAAATTTCACATTTAATTCACATAAACTAGTGTAATAATCCATGGGTAATTCATATCTAATATCAAAATCAAGTAAAGATTACGTAACCCTTTAATTGTGGTGAAATCCTCTCCAAATATTATCTCAAGCCGAGCTCCACAACTCCAATAACAACATACCAATGTAATCCCACAAGTGGGGTCTGGGGAGGGTAGTAAGTACGTAGACCTTACTCCTACCTTCAAGAAGGCTGAGAGGCTATTTGCGGAAGACCCTCGACTTAGGAAAGATAAAAGGAAGAGCAGCAATAAGCACACCAATTAGAAACCGAAGAAAAAATATAAAGATACAGAATTAAAACGGAGTACTGCAATCAGAAGGTCGGAACGAAAGCAACGACAAGTAATCACAGAAGTGAAGAAATACGAAAATACATATATAACACTAACTCATGTACTAAAACTACTGTCACAGATAAGGACAACGCTAAGCGACCTATCCTAACCCTTTACCTTAATTCTCAACCTCCACACCTTACTATCCATGGTCATGTCCTTAGTCAGCTGGAGCAACTCTATATCTTTCCTAATCACCTCTCCCCAATACTTTTTTGGCCTACCTCTCCTTAGGCCCTACAGGGCCAACCTCTCATACCTCCTCACCGGAGCATCTGTGTCTATCATTTTCACATGCCCGAACCATCTAGTGTTGCCTCACGCATCTTGTCCTCCACATGGGCCATGCCCACCTTATCCCAAATAACTTCATTTCTAATTCTATCTAGCCCGGTATGTCCCCACATCCATCTCAACATCTTCATTTCAACCACCTTCATCTTTTGGACATGGGAATTTTTGACTGGCAAACATTCTATAAAACTTACCTTTAAGTTTAGGTGGCACATATTTATCACACAAAACACCTGAAGCAAGCCTTTATTTCATCCATCACACCCCAATATGATATGTAAGATCCTCGTCGATCTCTCCATTCCCTTGTATGACCGACCTAAGGTATTTAAAACTCTCTCTCCTAGGGATGACTTGAGAATCAAGCCTCACTTGTCCGCCCACATCCCGAGCCGTACCACTGAACTTGCACTCCGAGGATTCTGTCATGGTCCTACTCAACTTGAAACCTTTAGACTCCAGGGTGTGCCTCCAAATATCTAATCTCTCGTTAACACCGCCTCGCATCTCGTCAATCAGAATAATATCATCTGCAAATAACATGCACCATGGCACCTCTCCTTGTATGTGGCGCGTCAGCGCGTTGATCGCCAAGGCAAATAGAAATGGACTGAGGGTTGACCCCTGATGCAACCCCATCATAACTAGGAAGTGTTCTGAGTCCCCTCCTATGGTCCTCACTCAACTCCATCATACATGTCCTTAATAGTCCAAATGTAAGCCACAGGAACAACTCTAGCCTTCAAATATCTCCATAAATCCTCCCTTTGCACTTTATCGTAAGCCTTCTCTAAGTCGATGAACAATAATGAAAAATGACCAAGCCCTTCAAAATATAAAGTTTTCCTAGTCATTCTACATTTGCGGAACAAATCATTGCACATGCAGCACCACATATGCAGAAATTCCCTCTCATGTTAGGAAGCCACTAATCCTCCCGACCAGCCGCTTCTGTGAATACCAAGCATATGCGGCTTCGCTTCTGCGGGAGTCCCTGCACTTCTACGCCAGCTCTTCTGTGCTCCACTATCAGCATCTTCGGGCTCAACCTACCAAGCAAGCAGTGCAAGTGATTTCAAGCAAATCAAACTCCGGTCAACTCTTATAACTTAAGCCTTCAACCAAGGGTCTAGGTGTCCCAATTCAATCCAAAACTTCCCCGAATCTAAACCAACGAACCTCACAAGTCACATAACGTCAATTAATATCTATAAAGCATCAAGAAGGGGAAACAGTGCTCAAATATACAAAACGACAGGTCGGGTCATTACATTTGAAAAATATGAATATTAAAATTTGTGGAAAGCTTTCGTACTACTAGAAACATGCATATTTTTCACAAAAGTTTCGACGGAACTCGAGGGAAAGCGCACATTGGAAATTATTTCCAGCGAATTTTGTCGGAAATCCTAGATTACTAATGGCATTCCGACCGAAACGTCCATAGGAAGCTTTCATCTAATTAATTCCTTGCCAACCAATGAAAAAAAAAAATCTTAGATTTTCGTCTAATTTGGTAATTTATTCAGCAATAAATTCACTAGCAGATTACGTTTATCTCTCAAAGGTAAATTTTTCTTTTTCCAATTCTTTACTCATGCTCTATATAAGTTCAAGTCGATGATAGTGAAGGCTAAACCAAAGGATAATCTTCCTATATATGCACTAAAGATTAGCATTTCATAAACACTCATTAAGAATCCCAAAACTAGTTTATGATGGCCCTTTATATAGATCTTAATCCACAGCCTTATCAAAAAGTTTACTTTCATCAATATGGTGAAAGAATACATTTAATTTCATGGACTCCTCCCCCTAGTGATGCATGGAAATTGAATTTCGCTAGCATCACTACATATGGCATGGTTGGGGGCGGTTTTGTCCTCCGCGATCAGTTCGCGTTTTTCAAATCCGCCTTTGCATCGGCATTTGAAGGAATGAACCAAGCGGTCGAAGTAGAACTTAATACACTACAATTAGGCCTATGTGATGCCATAGAAAAAGGAACGGATTACCTAGAAGTGGAAGGACATTCAGCGGAAACAATCCAATTGATTACCTCGCAAGTAGCTCCAACCTCACCTTTTGTAAAGTTTTTGGTTGGTAAATGTATCATTCTTTTGAGTTCATTTAAGTGGGTGAAGATTCATCCTGTGAGTGAATTTGCCAATGAAGGGGCTTTAATGTTGTCAAGGATGGCACTTAACCATATAGGTCCTAGGTATTGGGACGGGAAACCTCTTCTCGATATTAGTCAAATTTTAATGGAAGACGTTGTTGGACGTTGGGTTGATCGTAGAAGCAATGCTGTCGAAGTCGTTGAAGTGGATGATTGATTGGCCCTTTTAGATTTTCGATTGACTCTCTTGTGTTACCATCCGAGTTATTATTGATGTTTCTCTAGGTTATTTAATTTTTAATTTAAGAAAACCAATTATTTGTTATTCTAAAGAATTAATGTGTGTATACGGTCAAAATAGATTTCGGCTTTTCTACGTTCGATCGAGTTCGAGTGTTAAAGAGTCGGAATGAGATTTTGGAAGTTAGCTCCGAATTCGGTATTAACGAGCCTCGAGCCCGGAAATCGCTCAAGGAGTTGGCTCGATAGCTCTATCGAGCCCGTGACCGAATCGATCCGCAAGGCACTGTTTCGAGGTCGAAAATACGCGACGCCCATCTCGAAAGTCGAACGCGAGCTAAGACCGAAGTACCCGACCCAATAACGAGTTCAAGCCAGTATCGAGCCCACAGACAAAAGCCGTTGCGACCGCACCAAGAGAGAGAATCTTGGCAGGAATCAAGGAAGAGACAAGTCATCATGGGCCTTCCACTAAATACTTTATTTTATTATTTTTTTTTGTAATGACCCTCTTCTATAAAAGGGGGAATCCTTGTAAGCTAAAGCCAGAGATAAAAAATCACTTCTCAGATTGAAAGATATCCCTTTGTGTTACTTTGCTTTATCTTATTCATTCTCATTCCCTACTATTTGCATTCTCATAAGCTAAGAATTTACGTATTTCTATTTCTCTACACGATTTATATCAAATTGTATCGCATATTCGGTAAACAGTTTGGCGCCCACCGTGGGGCTAAGGGTAACAGTGATCGTTTGACATAAATCTAAAATACATGCCAGCTTGCAACTTCAAATCAGCAATGACTTTACCTATCGACCACGAAACTGGCTTTCAAGATGAAACCAACAACTTGGCACTCGGTGCCGGAAGGCCACTTAACGATGGCACCGAGGCTCGAATCGAAGTACCCGAAATTCGAGCCGAAGTACCATTGGATGTCAATTCACAAATAGCTTTGGAGGCGAATCAGCGTTCCGAACCGGAAAGAAGCATTCAGGGCGGTACTCGATCCGTAGCCCGAGACACCCAAAACATGGGAGAAACCGGGGCCAGCTTACGTATGATCTTCAATATGCTACAAGCCCAACAAGTAGCGATAGCTCAGTTACAGAGCCAAACTCGCGCACAAAGAAGGCCGGTTCCCAGTCCACTTCCAGAAATCACCCCCAGAATAGAGCCCGCCATAGTGAAATCAAACGAGCAAGAATGGGGGAATACTCCCGGAATTACTAAATTGCTCGAGGAACTCACAAAACGAGTCGAAGCCAACGACAAGAAGGTGAAAACATACAATGCCTGGGTCGATCAAATCCCGGGGGCTCCACCAATAATAAAAGGGCTTGATTCGAAAAAATTCATACAAAAGCCTTTTCCCTCGAGTGCGGCACCGAAACCAATCCCCAAAAAATTCCGTATACCCGAAATTCCCAAATATAACGGTACCACCGATCCTAACAAACATGTCACCTTTTACACATGTGCCATCAAAGGTAAGGATTTGGAGGACGATGAGATCGAATCCGTGTTGTTGAAAAGGTTCGGGGAGACCCTCTCGAAGGGAGCGATGATCTGGTATCACAATTTGCCTCCAAATTCCATCGATTCTTTTGCCATGTTAGCAGATTCGTTCGTAAAGGCACATGCTGGTGCCATAAAGGTTACAACAAGGAAATCAGACCTCTTCAAAGTAAAGCAAAGGGGAAATGAAATGCTAAGGGAATTCGTATCTCGATTTCAAATGGAACGCATAGAATTACCACCGGTCATAGATGATTGGTCCATACAAGCTTTCACCCAAGGGTTGAACGAGCTAAGTTCAACAGCATCATATCGGCTGAAACAAAATTTGATCGAGTATCCAGCGATAACGTGGGCTGATGTACACAACCGATACCAATCGAAAATTAGGGTCAAGGATGATCAGTTGGGAGCTTCGTGTGGACCCGAGCATCGGAACAGGACAACTAAAATCAAAAGGAGATCGACAGAGAACAAAGGTCGAACAGAGACCGATATCGACCGTACGTCGCAGATCGGGTGAACAACGGTTCAGCAGGCAATACAGTTCGGAACAATCGAAGGATTGATCAAGGGAAAAATTCTCGGGGACTTATGAGTAAGAGCGGCTTTGATAAATATGCTGATCCTTTAGAAGCACCTCGACTATCAGAATATAACTTCAGTATTGGTACATCCGCTATCGTGTCGGCTATCGGACGCATCAAAGACACTAAATGGCCTCGACCCATGCAGACTGATCCTGCCCAAAGAAATCCCAATCAAACGTGCGAATATCATGGTACCTATGGCCACAAAACGGAAGATCGTAGGCAACTAAGAGAGGAATAGCCCGCTTATTTAACAAAGGGCACCTTCGAGAATTTCTGAGTGATAGGGCGAAGAACCATCTTAAAAACAGGGATTCCAGCAAGCAAAACGAGCAAGAAGAACCACAGCACGTCATTCACATGATCATTGGCAGCATCAATACCCCTCAGGGACCGGTGCTTAAACGCACTAAAACATCAGTTGTGAGGGAAAAGTGATCTCGGACTCAAGATTATGCACCCATGGGGACTTTGTCCTTCAATGATGAAGATGCAGAAGGGGTCATCCAACCTCATAAGGACGCACTAGTAATATCCGTACTCATGAATAAAATTAAAATTAAGTGTGTGTTGATCGATCCAGGTAGCTCGACCAACATCATCCGATTGAAGGTCGTAGAATAGCTCGGCCTGCAGGACCAGATCGTACCCGCAACTCTGGTTCTAAACGGGTTCCATATGGCATGTGAAACCACCAAAGGCGAGATAATCCTGCCAATAAACGTGGCCGGAACCATCCAGCAAACAAAGTTTCACGTGATCGAAGGCGATATGAGATACAACGCCCTTTTCGGAAGGCCATGGATCTACAACATGAGAGTTGTACTTCGACCCTACACCAGGCCTCAAATTCCCGACATCGAGAGGTGTCAAAACAGTGTACGGAGAGCAACCAGCCGCGAAGGAAATGTTCGCCGTCAAGGAAGCTAAACCAATATTCTCACCTTCGCCGATAAAGGGATCGGGCTTAGAAGGAGAACGGGACACCAAATAGCAATCACAGATATCGGCTTCGACCCAGCCAGATAACCAGAAGATCGAAGAGGATGATGATCAAAGGGTTCCTAGATCTTTGATGATTCCCAATGAATTTGACGCCACCAAATCAACAGTCGAGGAATTAGAGCAAGTCGTATTAATCGAGCACTGGCCCGAGCGAAAGGTATACATGGGAACGGGGTTGAGCCCCGAACTCAGGAAGAAACTCATTCAATTTCTTATCGATAACATCGATTGTATTGCCTGGTCCCATTTAGATATAACAGGGATCCCACCGGATATAATGACACATCGGCTAAGCTTGGACCCCAGGTTCAGACCGGTGAAGCAAAAGAGAAGACTCCAGTCTGAGGGAAAGCACGCATTCATAAAGGACGAGGTAACCAAGCTTCTCAAAATAGGGTCCATTCGGGAGGTGAAATATCCCGAATGGTTAGCCAACGTAGTTGTAGTGCCTAAAAAGGGAACAAACTTAGAATGTGTGTGGACTATAAGGATTTGAACAAAGCATGCCCCAAAGATTCCTTTCCGCTGCCCAACATCGATTGCATGATCCATGCCATGGCCAGCCACGAGATCCTAACTTTTCTCGATGCCTATTCCGGGTATAATCAGATCCAGATGAACCCGGAGGACCAGGAAAAAACTTCATTTGTCACCAAATATGGAACGTATTATTATAATGTGATGCCCTTCGGGCTAAAAAATACATGGGCTACTTACCAACGCCTGGTAAATAAAATGTTCGAAGAACAAATAGAAAAATCAATGGAAGTTTATATTGATGACATGCTAGTTAAATCCCTACGCGCAGAGGATCATTTGACCCATTTGCAGGAAACTTTCAAAATTTTGAGGAAATACAACATGAAGCTCAACCCCGAAAAATGTGCTTTCGGGGTCGGTTCAGGCAAGTTCCTCGGCTTCATGGTGTCACATCGGGGAATATAGATTAACCCCGATAAAATCAAGGCCATCAAAGACATCGTCATTGTGGACAGCGTGAAAGCCGTACAAAGGCTAACGGGTCGGATTGCAGCCTTAGGCCGGTTCATATCAAGATCATCTGATCGATGTCACAAATTTTTCTCTCTACTCAAAAAGAAGAACGATTTTTCTTGGATCCCGGAGTGCCAACAAGCATTAGAGGAGCTAAAATGATATCTGTCAAGCCCACCACTACTTCACACTCCAAAAACAGATGAAAAACTTTGTTTGTACTTGGCAATATCGAAAATCGCCGTAAGCGGTGTCCTAGTTCGAGAAGAGCAAGGTACGTAATTCCCCGTTTATTATATGAGTCGAACCTTAGGAGAAGCGAAAACTAGGTATCCACTCCTAGAAAAATTGGCACTTACACTGATAAGTGCCTCTAGAAAGTTACAACCGTACTTTCAATGCCATCCCATATGCGTATTGACCACTTACCCGCTTCGTAATATTTTGCACAAACCTGAGTTATCAGGCCGACTAGCCAAATGGGCCATCGAACTCAGTGGGTACGATATCGAATATCAACCCCGTATGGCCATTAAGTCTCAAATTTTAGCAGACTTTGTGGCCGATTTCATGCCAATCCTCGTACCCGAAATCAAAAAAGAACTCCTGTTGAAATCAGGTACATCATCGGGGGTATGGATCCTTTTTACGGACGGGGCTTCGAACGTGAAAGGGTCCGGGCTGGGCATAGTTTTGAAACCACCCTCGGGTAATATTATTAGGCAATCTATTAAAACTATCAGGTTGACTAACAACAAGGCCGAGTATGAAGCCATGATTGCAGGTCTCGAGCTAGCTAGAAACTTGGGAGCGGAAGTCATTGAAGCCAATTGTGACTCTTTGCTGGTGGTGAGTCAAGTAAACAAAACCTTCGAAGTTCGAGAAGGTAGAATGCAAAGGAATTTAGACAAACTGCTTTTCACTTTGCACCATTTCAAACAATGGACTTTACGGCATGTTCCACGAGAACAGAATAATGAGGCCGATGCGCTTGCGAATTTGGGATCGTCGGTCGAGGTAGACGACTTGGGCTCGGGGAATGTTGTTCAACTTTCGAGATCGGTAATAGAAGAGGGTCACGCAGAGATAAATTCTACAAGCTTAACCAGGGATTAGAGAAACAAGTATATTGAATACTTAAAGAGCGGAAAGCTCCCATCGGACCCTAAAGATTCTAGAACCCTACGGACTAAAGCTGCTCGATTCACTTTGGCTTTGGACGAAACGATGTACCAAAGAACATTCGATGGGCCGTTGGCAGTATGCTTGGGTCCGGGAGATACCCATTATATCCTACGGGAAGTGCACGAGGGCACTTGCGGGAATCATTCCGGTGCCGATACTTTAGTTGGAAAAATAATCAGAGCAGGGTATTATTGGATCGATATGGGCAAAAATGCAAAGGAATTCGTTTGTAAATGTGACAAATGTCAAAGGTTTGCACCAATGATCCATCAACCCGGAGAGCAACTTCACTCAGTCCTATCCCCATGGCCGTTCATGAAATGGGGAATGGATATCGTCGGCCCTCTGCCATCGACCCCAGGTAAAGCCAAATTCATTTTATTTATGACTGACTATTTTTCTAAATGGGTTGAAGCGCAGGCGTTCGAGAAAATAAGAGAGAAAGAAGTTATAGACTTTATTTGGGATCATATCATATGCCGATTCGGGATACCCACCAAAATAGTATGTGATAATAGAAAACAATTCGTCGGCAGCAAAGTAACAAGATTCCTCGAAGATCACAAAATAAGAAGGGTACTATCGACGCCATACCACCCCAGTGGGAATGGTCATGCCGAATCAACGAACAAAACCATCATTCAAAACCTAAAAAAGAGGTTGAACTACGCTAAAGGAAAATAGAGAGAAATCCTGCCCGAAGTCCTTTGGGCATATCGGACGACGTCAAAATCCAGTACGGGGGCGACCCCATTCTCCTTAGTATATGGGTCTGAAGCATTGATGGCAGTCGAAGTTGGTGTACCTAGTGCCAGATTTCGATTCGCGATGGAAGAATCTAATAACGAGGCTATGAATACCAGCCTCGATCTATCGGACGAAAGACAAGAAGCTGCTCTCGTCCAATTGGCCGCCCAAAAGCAGCGAATCAAAAGATATTATAATCGAAGAACTAAGCTCCGCCATTTCAAGCCCGGGGACTTAGTGTTAAGAAAAGTTACCGTCAATACCCAAAATCCTAACGAAGGAAAATTAGGACCAAATTGGGAAAGACCATATCAGGTGTTCGAGAACATCAGAAAAGGATCGTACAGGCTCGGCATTATAAACGGCAAACAACTATCAAGCAGCTGGAATGTATCACATCTAAAACGGTACTACTGCTAAGGTACGACTTTTCCATTTTCATTTACATTTCAAAACTAACCCCTACAGAAGTCTGAACGAGGGCTAAGATGGATCTTTCGCTTGAAAGCACGCGTTGCACTCTTTTTCTCTTAGACCGATTTTATCCCAAATGGGTTTTTCGGCAAGGTTTTTAATGAGGCAACCATTGATCGTGCTGCACTTACAACAATATCCGAGGCCTATTTACAATCGACCTCGAATACTGAGGGGGCATTAGGCCCTCAAATACATCGAGTTCAGATGCAAGAGTTATTTCACAAAAGGGTCCCAACAGGAAAAATTGTAAGAGCCAAATGGTCGAAACGAACCATGCTCATATAGAATGGCCCAGGCGCAGAAAATGAACACATGTATAATAACGTGCGAAGAAAGTTCTCTTCTTTATCGGCATCTTATATCCAAGGAAAATTTCTCTATTTGGAGATTTATTATACAAACAGAACCAAGTTAAATTCGACCAATTACGCCTACGGGATACATTGCATCGAGTTTGAATCATTCATTCGACTGCAAAGCCTACGGGCTACTTTTTTCGAGTTCAAACAAGCACTCACTCGACCACTAAGCCTACGGGCTACTTCTACCATTACGCCTATGGGCTACATTGCATCGAGTTTGAATCATTCACTCGACTGCAAAGCCTACGGGCTACTTTTTTTGAGTTCTAGCAAGCACTCACTCTACCACTAAGCCTACGGGGTACTTCGACCATTACGCCTATGGGCTACATTGCATCGAGTTCGAATCATTCACTCGACTGCTAAGCCTACGGGCTACTTTTTTGAGTTCGAGGAAGCACTCACTCGACCACTAAGCCTACGGGCTACTTCGACCATTACGCAACGGGCTACATTGAATCAAGTTAAATTCGACCGTTATGCCTACGGGCAACCTTTTATTTTTTGAGTTCGAGCAAGTAAGCACTCGACCACTAAGCCCACGGGCTAAATTACATCGAGTTTGAATCATTCACTCGACTGATAAGCCTACGGGCTACTTTTTATTTCGAGTTCGAGCAAGCACTCACTCGACCACTAAGCCTACGGGCTACTTCGACCATTATGCCTACGGGCTACATTGCATCGAGTTCGAATCATTCCCTCGACGATTAAAAATCTACGGGCTACTTTCACTTCGAGTTTAAGCAAAACACTCACTCAACTATTACGCCTACGGGTTATATTCCTTCAAGTTCGAATCATTAACTCAACTAATAAGCCCAAGGGATACGTCACTTCGAACAAATCAATAATAGAGACTACAAAGTCCAAATTTGATTGAATTGTTAAGATCCTTGTGAAAATATTTATAAGGCACGCATCAAGTCTTCACAAATCGGCCAAAGTTGTCTATATACAAAAATTTATACATGATTGAATACAAACATTATGAACTATGCTTCCTAATCATCCTCAGGGACGTTTGCTTCTCTGTCAGGCTCTCCCTCATACTCGGATTCGCTCTTGCTATCGTCATCGTCATCATCATCGCCATCAGAAGCCAAGGCTTTAGCTTCAGCCTCGAGCTCTTTGGCCTTTTTTATTTTTTCGGTAAGGTCAAAACCCTGAACATGTATCTCCTCGAGGGTCTTCCTCCGAGACCTACATTTAGCAAGTTCAGCAATCCAATGTGCTCGAGTGTCGGCAGTATCCGCCGCCTCTCGTGCCTCCATCTGAGCAGCCTCGGCATCAGTCCGATACACGGCAATGGACTTATCCGCTAAGATTTTTGACGACTCAACCTCGGCCTTGGCCTCAGCAAGCTGGGCTTCAAGCTCCTCGATCTTCTTCGCTTGAGCCGAACCTTTTTGCTTAACATTTCGAAGCTGGACATCGGCCGATAGTAAGTTGGTCAAAATGGTCTCTTTTTCCGCAGCCAGGCGATTGATAGTCTCCTTCCACCGATTACATTCAGCTTTGATTTGATCAACTTCTTCCCGAAGTGATTCGATCTTTTCAACCTTTTGCTGCAGCTGAGACAACGAAGGGTTAACTTCCACAGTCCAGTCAAAACCATACTTTAACATAACGAGGCTCACCTGTTTGTCAAGCTCGGCCTCTTCTTCACGAGCCTTAGCCAAATCCGCTTTGAGGTCCTTTATAGCCTCGTCCTTGTGGTTGCAAAGAAGCCTCAAGGCGTCTCTCTCCCCCGAGACCTTTTGAAGCTCGACCTCACACTCGCTAAGGTTGACCCGAAATCTACTAATGGCTTGCATAGTAGGGAAAGAACACGAGTCAAACTCGGAAAAGAACAAAGAAACCAAGTATAGTAAAATTATTACCCGAGTAATGAAACGTTGGGCCTCTTCCAGTAGAAGAGAAGCGTCCCCGATGTCGGAAGCATCACCGACTCCGGTAAAGCAATCCCGGAAGGGATCCCCTGCACTAGAGCCTCCGCCCATATTGGGGGTCTTCAATTCTTGAGCTTCCTTTGATGCCTCCTCGGAAAAAATGGGAAGAGAAGGCGAATAAACCACTGTCATAGTCCCAAGTGAATCACTCGAGGCGTTCCGATCAGGACTCGGGATCCCGGAGTCAACCCCGACCGGTATAGCTGCCATCGGTTCAGGAGCTTCGGTGACCTCGATAGCTCTGGCAGATCGGGACACCAAAGCCGAGGAACCTCCTCCTTCCTCTTCTTCTTCCTCACCTTCTTCCTATTCTCTCAGTCGTTGGACCGAGTCAATCGAAAGGGAAATAGCTTTCCTCCTCACCCTTCGAGTTTTGGGCTTGGGGCCCTCTAATCGAGAGGCAGATTTGCGCTTTTTGTCTTTCCCCAATTTAGGGACCGGGGACTCGTTTCCTTCTTCACCGCTCAAAGGCCTCAAAGCGGTGTCCTTGGTTACGCCTGCATAAAAGGAAATCGGTAACGAATGGAGTACAAAGAGTGCTTCGAAGGAAA
Organism: Nicotiana tabacum; assembly: GCF_000715075.1. Classification (NCBI taxonomy): domain Eukaryota; kingdom Viridiplantae; phylum Streptophyta; class Magnoliopsida; order Solanales; family Solanaceae; genus Nicotiana; species Nicotiana tabacum. The sequence goes on from NC_134092.1 coordinate 40,462,539, forward strand.
CGAGAAGTAAAACCTTACCATGGTTCTTGGCTTCCTATCTGCCATTAGCCAAATCACGCCAAGCGCGTTCGGCATAAGAGGAAGTCGAGGCTAACTTCCAAACCCAATCCTCGAGGTTGGGCACCGCTTGTGGCATCCAAGGGGCAGCTGTATATCGGGAAGAAACATTTAAAAAAAAGGGGGATACAAAAGGCAACGTCTTATGAGAACAACTTATGATCGAAATTCCATTCCACGGGGAACGATATCTTCTCTTCCGGAATAAGGTCACGGGTCCTCACCCGGATGTAACGCCCCATCCAACCCCGATCCTTGTCTTCATCGATGCTCGACATCAAAGCCTTCAATGCCCGATGATTAAGTCTGATTAATCCTCGAAAGATTTGAGGCCGATACAATCGTATGAGGTGATTCAGGGTAAAATCCAGCCCCAGGCTTTGGTGGAGAAGAAGTGAAGTAGGATTACTATACGCCACAGAGAGGGATGAATCTGACCAAGGGTGACCTGATATCTCTTACAAAAATCGATGATCACCGGGTCGACCGGACCCAATGTGAAGGGATAAGTGTAAACACTTAAAAACCCCTCCACATGGGTGACGATGCTCTCTTCGGGGGATGGAATTAGCAACATAACCTCGGAACCCCAGTTGCAGTCTTTTCTAACAGCATCGAGATAACCCTTCGTTATAGAGCACGTATATTTCGACACATGCTCGCATCGACCCGGGACGGACGAAGGATTCTCAATCTTAAAATCGATCTTTAGAGTACACGGGCCGGAAATGTAGTCATAAGTGGACGGCTCCACCGGCGCTTTGTCGCCGGACGACCGTGAAGAAGAAGCTTTCTCCTTCTAAGGCACAGTTTTAGAAGTCTTGGCCATTGATATGGGAGGAAGAAATATAAAGGAAATAAAAAAGATTGACGATACCAAAACTCTGTTAGCAACAAGAAAGGAAGAGAAAATGAGAAAATTTGGGGGAATGAACGCATGAAAGAAGTAAATGATAGATGGAAAAGCTATTTATAGGCTCGCGTCGTGACGATTCAATATCATAAGTGGCCGACCGCCATCTGACAAGCATTAAATACCTTGAAAGGCTAAATCGATAGGACAGCTATCACATACGTCATAATCGTTCCCTGTGAAAACGTTAGCTTATGACCCGATCGAACCACCAAAAATCACATCGATTCTCACCGCATCCTTCATGAGAAACGAGGGGACTATCTGTATATGGTCAAAATAGATTTCGGCATTCCTACGTTCGATCGAGTTTGAGTATTAAAAAGTCGGAATGAGTCGAAATGAGATTTTGGGAGTTAGCTCCGAAGTCGGTATTAACGAGCCTCGAGCCCGGAGATCGCTCAAGGAGTTGGCTCGATAGCTCTATTGAGCCCATGACCGAATCGATCCGCAAGGCACTGCTTCGAGGTCGGAAATACGCGACGCCCATCTCGAAGGTCGAACTCGAGCCAAGACTGAAGGACCCGACCCAATAACGAGTTCAAGCCAGTATCGAGCCCACAGACAAAAGCCGTTGCGACCGCACCAAGAGAGAGAATCTTGGCAGGAATCAAGGAAGAGACAAGTCATCATGGGCCTTCCACTAAATACTTTATTTTATTATTTTTTTTTGTAATGACCCTCTTCTATAAAAGGGGGAATCCTTGTAAGCTAAAGCCAGAGATAAAAAATCACTTCTCAGATTGAAAGATATCCCTTTGTGTTACTTTGCTTTATCTTATTCATTCTCATTCCCCAATATTTGCATTCTCATAAGCTAAGAATTTATGTATTTCTATTTCTCTACATGATTTATATCAAATTATATCGCATATCCTTAGAATCATACACAAAATCTAACGTTATCCGATTTTTTCGGTAAACAATGTCGACAGATATATGAAACCCATTTTGTTTTCAAGAATTGGTGTATATCGACTGATGATTGTTTTGAATGCGGACATTCAATGGTCAACTATTTCGGTGATGTTGTGATGATGTGATTGCCTCGGCCCTTATCTCTTAAAAAAATTGGATTTTTTTTCTAAAGAGTGAACGACAAACGGAAGAGTCACCTTTTAGATAGCATATATTTATCTCATATTTTCATTGTCTATAAATTTAGAGGTTTCGATTCACGCACAGAAAAATCTGAAAACTTCTCCTTTCTTCTCTACATGGTTGCACTGTTTTTTTCTTTTCAAAATAAACATACAAGTCTCCAGTGTGATTTGCTCTTTTTTGTTGAGTTTGATGAAATTCTGTAATTTCGATTGCCTGTATTACAAAATAATTTTTTCGTTCTATCTTGGGAGGAAGTAATCCATAACATTGGGCAACAGTGAGGGGATTAAATTTCTTAAGGATACACAAGCAACTTATGGGCTCGAAAATTATTTATATTTTGCTTCATTGAACTAACATTTTTTTTACTTTTCTGATCGTCTAGTTTCGAATACAAATTACTAACAAAAGTTACATCATTCGATGAATTCCCCGAATCGGCTCTGCTAGTTGAATTTGTTACTACAAGAGATGGTATTCTACAAACTCTATTAGTTTCTTAGTGTTGTATCCATTTTTACAAAATCCTTTCTTTTTTGGTGAGAACTTAATTTCTATTTTTATCCATAATTTAATCTCCATTACAAGTGCTCTCTTCTTTATTCCTTTTCATTCAATAACGTTCTAAGAAGATCCTGGTCTTTTTCGACTTTTTTTAGCCTAAATTGTAGTTCGAAATTCATATTATCTTATGAGTTTGCTATATCAGCACCAATCGTGGGCCTCCTCAACCGCGACAACGTCATGCTAGTTTGATTTTTCGCTGGTCAATCATGCCACGTAAATAGTTGCACGGCTCATTATCTTACAACATATAACAAATAATTATTTGCGATTAAATAAAACTATATATCCTATATATATTTTAAAAAATAAAATTTACTTACTTTTGAAAGTTTACAACACCAAAATCTTCGATCGGTTTTTATCTCTTGTTGAGGTCTTCAACCTATAGTATTATCTACAATAGCAAATATAAGCGTCTTTGAATGTCACTGAACTTTGTAACACCTGCGACATAGTTAATCTAAAAAAGGAAGTTAAAGAAGAGAGAAAAATGGAAGAGAAGTTAAAGAAGATGTGCAAAACGAGAGATGGTCTGCCTTGGCAGGTTTATGAAAAAAGGACTTATATAGCGCATGATAAGCATGCTCTATATTAGTCAAATATGACAGAATGTCCGTTAAGCTGGGATATTCGGTCAAGCGTATATAATCCACTATATGTTCTTTTGTTACTTTCACATTATAATGGTTCTTTAAGAGATTTTATGAGTTATTTTGGTTCTGGACTCACATCACTGTTTTTGGACTAATACCTTTATCCACCATAAAACCAAAGCACCCATGAATTTATGGATACTGAGTGTTTTATTTTTATACTATTACCAATAACCTATTTAAATATATAGAACTCGAATAGAAAAAGTAAATGGGTGCTCAAGCACCCATTGGGATATATGTAGATCGGCCCCTATACCAAGGATTATGATAAAAGAAATGAACCTATTGTTGTCATGTGGTGAATAATAGTGTATAGATCACTACAAGATGAGTAATAATTGATCGTGCGTTATTAGGGACGGTCTACTTTAAACTCATTTTAGACTTCAAATACGCTTATTTACATATCACATGTATACGTACTCTTATCTATTGTTTGTCCTATATAACGAATACATAGACTCAAGGTCAGCTCTAACGTTATCACCATTAAGGCTTCTGCCTTAGTCCCCAAATTTGGGGACCCATCTTTTATAAATAATATGTGGATAGATTTTTAAAAAATATATTTAGTACTTTTCGAAACTAAAATTAATAAATCTTACCTAAGATCAATAATATCTCAATAAATGCTAAATGGCTTGACTATATTTTCAATTGAGAATTATTACTGGAAATTATTTTTTTATATAAAAAAATTATTAACAACTTTGCATGTAAAAAAGCTAGAAGAATAGACTTCAAATAAAAATATATATTATAACTTCCTTTTAAAAGTTTAGGTCTCACATTAAACTGTCTTCAGGCTACATATGTGCTTGAGCTGCCCCTAATAGACTTTAGTAGAAATTATCCAAGTATTATTTATGAAGAGTTTAATTTTGAAAATTAAACCAAGATTCATATATACTAAGTAATGCATAATTTTATATCGAGAAAATTTTCTTTATCCTCTGTGTACGATTAAAATCGGGGATAAAGTTACCCCCAATTTTCTAATGAAGAAACGAAGGACAACGTGATTCGACGCTGGCTCGGGTAAGGCCTAGAGTGCCTACAGATCGGAGCTCGGGGAGACGAATGATATGCCGAGAATCGGGCATGGCCAAACATGGAAAGAATCAAGCTGGAGCATAACAAAGAATCGAGGTTAAAGTGAAAACGGTTAAAGAGGACGAACAAGGAGCCAAAATATTTGCCATCAACCCAATATTACAGCGCGGATCATGCCCGATATTAACTAAGGATCGTGTTTTACCGAAAAAAAGGGAAGAAAAGGATTTTTACCTTATTTAAACTTGTATTAGAGTTGAAACTCTCCTACTATATAAATGGGAAAATCTTCTCACTTTTTGACTCATTGCACGCATATCAAAATAAAGTTTACATTTGTCTTTTATCAATTGTTCAAGTGCTCTTCAGCTCTTCATTTATTTAGTTGCAACCGAGCTCCATCTCGAGGGCTTGATCAAAACCGATTTCTAGCATTCAAACCTAACGCCAGGCTTAATTATTTCATCACATTTGATTTGATCGTTTTTTTTCCTTTAATTTAATTACTTGTTGTTCTTAGATCATTCATGTTAAATTAAATCACGTATCCTTTAAATCGCATATAAATTTAATTGTTACTCGTTTTAAGTATAAATACTTTGGCGACAACCATGTGGCTAAGGATAATAGTGGTAATTTAATACGAATCTTTATAACACACTCTATTTTGCACTCTATTTTTTGTTTCATTTCAGGATTATTTAAAATGTCAAATTCCCAATCTGCTCGCTTGAATGTTGACACCAAGTCAAGCCTCCACAATGAAAATAATAACTTGGTACCAAACAAGTGTGTGCCCCCTGTCGACCCTAATGGTATTCCAATCGCTGACCCAGTCGATGCCAATTCACAGGTTTCTATCAACATCAACCTACCGACTGATCCCAAAAACAGCATTTACGCGGCACCCCGGCCACTCGCTCGCAAAGCACCCGAAGGGAGAGGTGATAGAGTTAGCTTACGCTTGATTTTTGAGATGTTACAAGCTCAGATGGTTGGAATAGGACGCACACAATGCGGCTGAACCTGAACGGGTTGGAGAGGATACTCGGAGGGAGGAATAGATTGTCATAGGACCCGATAGATCCGAACCCAAGAAAACTTTTGAGGTGATGAAAATGCTCGAAGCACTAACAAAACGGGTGGAATCCAGTGAGAAGAAGATAGAGGCGAACGACAAGAAGGGTGAAAACTTACAATTCGAGGGTCGATCAGATCCCGGGAGCGCCTCCGATATTGAAGGGACAGATTCCAAAAACTTCAATCAGAAAACTTTCCCCCCAAGTGCGGCACCAAAACCAATTCCAAAAAGGTTTTGCATGCTCGGTATACCCAAATACAATGGTACCATGGATCCAAACGACTATGTGACCTCCTACACGTGTGCAATAAAAGGCAACGACCTAGAGAATGATGAGATCGAGTCGATGTTGCTGAAGAAATATGGGGAAACCTTATCTAAGGGAGAAATGATATGGTATCATAACTTACCTCAAAATTCTATTGATTCATTTAATAAATCTTGTAGATGCCTTCATTAAAGACCATGTCGGCGCTATCAAAGTTGAGACGAGGAAATCAGACCTGTTGAAAGTCAAGCAAAGGGACAACAAGAAGCTTAGGGAGTTCGTGTCGAGGTTCCAGATGGAACGGATGGACCTGCCCCCGATTGGGTCGTTCAGGCATTTACTCAAGGACTCAACACCCAAAGTTCGGTTGCTTCTCAACCATTGAAGCAAAACTTGGTAGAGTACCCTGCTGTTACGTAGGCCGATGTCCACAACTTGTACAAGTCAAAATCAGAGTCGAGGATGACCTGCTAGGAGCTCCCTCAGGGTCGGCTTATCCCAATAGAGCAAACGACATGTCTAAACGAATTATGGATCAGGAGTCGAGGCCACCCTGAGATCGATACCAACTATACAACTCGGATAAAAGGGGAAACTGTCCCAATTGCTACCCGACCAGGAACGATAGGAAAAGTGACCAGGGTCCAAGCAACCGAGGTTTGGTGAATAGAAACGGTTTTGACAGATCGCCCGGGGGCAAAGATGCCCCGATACTATCAGAATAAAACATTAACGTAGATGCAGCGAGTATAGTGTCAGCCATCGGTCTCATCAAGGAGATTAATTGGCTAAGGCCACTCTAGTCTGATACCGCACAGAGGGATCACTATTTGATATGTAAATATCATGGTGCTCACGATCAGAGAACTGAGGTTTGCAGACAGTTAAGGGAAGAAGTGGCTCGTCTATTCAACAATGGACATCTTCAGGAATTCCTAAGTGAGCGGGCTAAAAACCATTCAAAAACAGGGACGCCAACAAACAAATCGAGTAGTGAAGAACCTCAACATGTGATAAACATGATCATCGGAGTAGATGTTCCACAAGGGCCAATGATAAAATGCACCAAAGTTTCTATAATAATAGATAAACAAACATAAGACTATGTTCCGGAGGGATCCATCTCGTTCAGCGACGAGTACGCCGAGGGCGTCATTCAACCTCACAACGATGTACTGATAATATCTATACTTATTAATATATCTCGAGTTGGGGCTGTTGGATCGGATTGTACCAGCAGTTCGAGTATCGAACGGGTTCAATATGGCATGCGAGACAAAAAAGTGAAATCACCCTACCGTCAACACAGCCAGAACCACCTAGGAGACGAAGTTCTATGTAATCGAGCAGGATAGGAGATACAATGCCTTGTTTGGGAGACCGTGGGTCCACCGCATGAGGGCAGTACCATCGACCTTGCATCAAGCGTTGAAGTGTCCAACCCCAAGTGGAATCAAAACGTTCTACGGGAAACAACCGACTGCAAAGGAGATGTTCGCTGTCAAGGAGGTGATCATGGTGCCCACAATCACGACATCAAAAAGTGAGGGACTGGTCGAAGAGAAAGGCACCAAATAGCAATCACTGGTCCTGACCCCGACCGGGCCGAAAAACAGGAGGAACGCCCAACGGATGAGGAAGATGACTTCGGGGTCCTGAGATCCTTTGTAGAACCTGATGATACCGATGCCTCCAAGTCAACGATCGAGGAACTTGAATAGGTCATATTGATCGAGCACCTGCTGGATAGAAAGGTATATCTGGGCACGGGATTAACCACCCCTGAGCTCAGGAAAAAACTCATTAATTTTTTGAAATCTAATGCCGATTGTTTTTCTGGTCCCACTTAGATATGACAGGAACCCCATCGGAGATAACAACTTACAAATTGAGCTTGGATCCGAAATTCCACTCGGTCAAACAAAAGAGGAGGCTACAGTCTGAAATCAAGCACACATTCATCAAAGAAGAGGTATCTAAACTCTTAAAAATAGGTTTATTCGGGAGGATAAATACCCCGATTGGCTAGCTAATGTAGTCGTCGTACCTAAAAAAGAAAACAAGCTTAGAATGTGTGTAGATTATAAGGACTTGAATAAGGCATGCCCGAAGGATTTGTTTCCTTTGCCTAACATCAACCGAATGATCGATGCAATGGTTGGGCATGAGATGCTTAGCTTTCTCGATGCATATTCCGGGTCAACCAAATACAGATGGACCCGGGCAACTAAGAGAAGACTTCTTTCATAACTAAGTTCGACACTTATTGTTATAACGTGATGTCATTTGGATTAAAAAAATATCGGCGCCACGTATCAATTCATAGTTAATCGAATGCAAATTACAACATGTGCCCCGGGATCATAATAACGAGGCTGATGCATTGGCTAATCTAGGATCGTCAGTCGACTCCGATGAATTCAATTTTGGGAACGGTGGTGCAATTGATGAGCTCGGTGATAGAGGAAGGTCATGCCAAGGTAAACTCAACAAGTTTGACTTATGATTGGAGAAAACAATACATAGACTACCTTCAGAAGGGTAAATTGCCATCGGATCCAAAAGAATCAAGGGCCCTTCGAACTGAGGCTGCCAGGTTTAGCTTAGTTGAAGGAAAACTGTTCCGAAGATCATTTTTCGGACCATTAGCAAGATGCTTGGGGCCTGGGGAGACCGACTACGTGATAAGGAAAGTCCATGAGGGTACTTGCGAAAACCATTCAGGAGCAGAATCGTTGGTTCGAAAATTGATTAGGGATGATTATTACTGGAACGAGATGGAAAAGGATGTGAAGACTTTGTTCAAAATTTTAACGAATGTCAAAGGCATGCCCCGACGATCTACCGACCGGGAGAGCTGCTCCACCCTATCCTTTTCCCTTGGCCATTCATGAAATGGGGAATGGACATCTTAATTCATTTACCATGGGCAACCGGTAAGGCCCAGTACATCTTGCTTATGACCGATTACTTTTCCAAGTGGGACGAAGCATAGGCATTCAAAAAAGTTATAAAAAAGAGGTCATCGACTTCATCTAGGATCATATAATATGCTGGTTCGGGATATCGACAGAGATCACGTGTGATAACTAGAGACAATTCATCGGCAACAAGGTCAATAAGTTCTTTGACGATCACAAAATCAAGAAGATTTTATCGACCCCTTACCACCTGAGTGCGAACAATCAAGAGAAGTCAACAAACAAAACTATACTATAAAACCTGAAGAAAAGATTGACCGGCTCAAAATGAAAGTAGAAAAGAAATATTTCCCGAGGTCCTATGGGCATATCGAACAACTTCGAGGCTAAGTATCGGTGAAAGACCATTCTCTGTAGTCTACGACGCAGAGGCTTTGATTCCGGTAGAGGTAGGAGAGTCGAGCTTAAGGTTCCGATATGCTATGGAGACGTCGAACGAAGAGTCCATGGCCACAAGCTTATATTTAGCAGACGAAAGGTGAGAAGCCGCCCTAGTCCAGTTAGCAGCTAAAAAGCTGCGAATGGGAAGATATTACAACTGAAGTGAAAACCTTCGACACTTTCAAGTCGGGGACTTGGAATTGAGGAAAGTCACAGTGCATACCAAGAACCCGAATGAAGAGAAACTAGGCCAGAACTGGGAGGGACCGAACAGAGTCACCGGTATAACCGGGAAAGTCTCATACCAGCTTGAGTCCGGAAATGGTGTACCACTACCAAACAACTGGAATGTGGCACACTTAAGGCGGTACTACTACTAAGGTATGAATACATAAATTTCTTTAAAGTTTTTTTCGCTTTGAACTAACCCATGCAAGTATTCAATCTAAGTCTAGTCCAAGGATTAGGTCTGAAAGCATGTGTTGCACTCTTTTTTTCTTCGACCGTTTTTTTCCCAAAGTGGGTTTCACGGGAATGCTTTTACAAGCCAATAGTAAGCGTGCTACTCTAGTTTGAAGATCGGTCTAAGACCGTGGACCGCGGGTTGCATGTATCGGATCAATAGTACTCGAGCCCTTAGAATTCAGCCTCGAGTACTAGGGGACTATCATACCCTAAGTCTAGAACCTAAGACCTAAGTTCAGAAATTTAGAAGGCACTCTTATTCGACATCGAAAGTCAAGGCTTGAATATTAGAATTTATTGTAAGGGTCAAACGGTCGAATGAACCGTACCTCTATAGTTCATTCTCGCCATGGAGGATATCTTTTGTATCTTCAATTACTTACACTACAAGTAATAAAAAGAAATTTGCCTTCTATGATTCATGGGTTCACATTTGTACAAACAATGTTATCGTTACGTCACTTAGAATGAATGATGCATTCAAAACTTTCTAGGCCCACGGGCCACCATTAAACGGGGGCATAAAACCCCGAAGACAGTAAGAATCCACGATACCGTGGCCAACCATCTAAAAGACAGCTAAGACTATAGGTCACCCCGAATCGAGGACTGTTACCCAACAGTAAGATCGGGAAAATCGGGCTACTAAATCCCGAAGGCACCAAGCCTATAAGGCAGGGCCCAAACACGAAAGGTCACGGGCAACTTAACATATGAAGCCTTTGGAGTTTCGATCACAAAGTATAAACGGCTCAGAGACGTCTGAGTTCGTGCATAAAAAGTAAGGTCCTTACATATTTTAAATCCATAAAATATTACTTCAGACCCAATCAAGTCAATCGGTCTCAAATTACGGTCATGAAAAGAGCCACCTTAGGAAAAAGATTAGTTGTGTTCAAATAAATCATTCGAATTTTTTAGCAAAGACTTCGTTTTTTATTGGGTCCTGCGAAGTCAAAACTGTAAGGCCCCGTAAAATTTTTCTAATGATTTAAGATTTTAAAGTGCGCCAACGATATTTAGGAATAACATATTTGAGTATTAAAGGAGACCTATGGGATAGAGGCACATCATGTTGAATTGATAAGTCCGAAAAGTTGTCTTAGGAACATCGGATGCCCTAATCCTCAACTGATGGTATCCAAATCTCAAATCTATCTTCGAAAAGACCGGGGCACCCTGAAGCTGATCAAACAAATCATCAATCCTCTGCAATGGGTACTTGTTCTTGATGGTGACTTTGTTCAACTGCTGATAATCTGTACACATCCTCATCGATCCATCATTCTTCTTCAGCAACAATACAGGTGCACCCCAGGGCGAGGCACTAGGTCTAATAAAGCCCTTATCAAGCAAATCTTGTAACGGTTCTTTCAATTCTTTCAACTCTGGTGGCGCTATGCGGTATGGAGGAATGGAAATGGGCTGAGTGCCCGGGGCCAAATCAATACAGAAATCAATATCCCTGTCGGGTGGCATCCCCGGCAGGTCTGCAGGAAATACCTTTGGAAACTCACGAACAACTGGTACTAAATCCATGGAAGGAACCTCCGCACTAGAATCGCGGACATAAGCCAAATAAGCTAGACACCCCTTCTCGACCATATGCTGAGCCTTCACATAAGAGATAACCCTGCTAGTAGAATGGACAAGAGTACCTATCCACTCTAATCGAGGCAACCCTGGCAATGCTAAGGTCATCGTCTTGGCGTGACAATCTAATATAGCATGATAGGGTGACAGCCAATCTATACCCAGAATGACATCAAAATCAACCATATCGAGAAGTAGAAGATCTACACGAGTCTCAAGACTCTCAATAGTGACCACACACGAATGATAAACATTATCTACAATAATAGCATTCCCCACTGGCGTGGACACACACAGAAGTACTCAAAGAAGCACGGGGCACAACCAAATATTAAGCAAAATAGGATGACACATAGGAGTAAGTAGATCCCGGATCAAATAGAATTGAAGCATCTCTACTGGAAACTGAAACAGTACCTATGATACTAGCGTCAGAAGACTAAGCCTCAAGCCTGGCTGGGAAAGCATAACACCAGGGATGGGGCCCACCACCCTGAACTATGTCTCTGGGACGACCTCTAACTGGCTAGTCTCCACCTCTAACTGCCTGACCTCCACCTCTAACAGTCTGACCTCTACCTCTGGCTGCTTGACCCCTGCCCCTGGCTAGCTGAAAAGGTGGTGCAGCAACTGGTGCCGGAACCATGGCATGAGAACTATGATAATGTGAGCTGCCCGTTGCCTGAGGGCAAAATCTAGAAATGTGCCTCGGATCACCACAAGTATAACATGACCTCGACTGCTGTGACTGCTGACCCTGAAACTGACCATGTCGACCTGAATAACCACCCTGATAACTCTGGAGTGGAGGTGCACTAATAGGAGCTGGTGATGCACTGTAGGCTAGCTGGTCGAAATAAGGAATGCCTCTAGATGAGGCACTGCTAAACTCACCGGAATAACGAGGTCTCTTGTCAGACCCCTGACCTCCCTGAGTAAGAACCATCTCGACTCGTCTGTTGACATTAGCAGCCGCCTGAAAAGAAATCTCACTCCCAATTTCCTTAGCCTTCTGCAATATAATAGGTTGAGCAAGTTCATCAATAAACCTCCTCACCCGCTCTCTCTCTCTCTCTCTCTCTCTCTCTCTCTCTCTCTATCTCTCTCTCTCTCTCTCTCTGTGGGAATCAGAAGAATAGCATGATGGGCCAAATCCACAAAACGGGTCTCATACTGAGTAACAGTCATACTACTATGCTGCAGACGCTCAAACTGGCGGCGATGCTCCTCTCTCAATATGATAGGCAGAAACTTCTCTATGACGAGCTGAGAGAACTGGTCCCAAGTAAGAGCAGTCGACCCAGCTGGTATGGTTAACAAATAATCTCTCCACCATTTCTTGGCGGAACCAGTCATCTGAAATGCAGCAAAATCGACCCCATTTGTCTCCACTATACCCATGCTCTGTAGAACCTTGTGACAGTTGTCGAGATACTCCTGGGGATCCTCTGAAGGAGCACCACTGAAGTGAACTAGGAAGAGCTTGGTAAACCTGTCCAATCTCCATAAAGCCTCAGAAAACATAGCTGACCCATCACTGGTCTAACAACTGGCTGAACTACTCTGACTGGATGAGCTGTTGGAGCCTAATACTGGGGAGCTATCTTCTCCGGAGAGGGAGTAGTGGGAGTCTGGGCTCCTCATCTAGCCTGAGCGACTGCCAGTGCCATGGGCAATGCGCTAGTCTGGGCCATACTCTCCATAAGGCCCACCAAACGGACCAAAGCGTCCTGAAGTACTGGGATGGCAATGAACCCCTCCGGAACCTGATCTGGCCCTTTAGGAACAGTCTGGGATGGGACCTCCTCGTCAAGCTGTATCTGAGGGTCCACGACTAGGGCTGCTGCTCGGACTCTAGGCCGAGCCTTTCCCCTACCTCGGCCTCTAGCACGGCCTCGGCCTCGACCTCTGCCCCGCGTAGGAGCTGCCACTGGAGGCTCTGGCTGCTTCTCAGCTGAGGAAGTGGTGCGTGTTCTCGCCATCTGCAAAAGAATAAGAGTAGAAGAGTTCAAACAGTATTGAGAAAACAACATCGCACGACAGAGAAGAATAGAAGTGAAATTTGTTCCTAAACTTCATAGCCTCCAGAAGATAAGTGCAGATGTCTCTGTACCGATCCTCCAGACTCTACTAAGCTTGCTTGTGAATCGTGAGACCTAGGCAACCTAGTGCTCTGATACCAACTTGTCACGACCCGAAATTTCCACCGTCGGGACCATGATGGCGCCTAACATTTCACTTGCTAGGCAAACCAACGTTAGAGAATCATTAAACCAAACCCTTATTTCCATTCAGTAAATAACAATAACTAGCTAAGATGAAATATAATAAGTGCAAAATAATATAAAAACCGCCTTAATTACTACCACCCGGATCTGGAGTCACAATTCACGAGCATTCTAGAATTCACTACAAGAAATAGTCTGAGATAAGTACAACTATTTGAATGAAAGAAACAGTAAAACAGAAAAGATAGACGGGGACTTCAATGTCTGTGAATGCCGACAGATCTACCTTGAGTCTCCGAATAGCGGGTCCAACAGCTAAAATCTCAATCAACCCGAACCAGTACCAAAATATACACAGAAAGTGCAGAGTGCAGTATCAGTACAACTGACCCTATATATTGGTAAGTGTCGAGCCTAACCTCGACGAAGTAGTGAAGAGGCTAAGGCAAGGCACCTACAAATCAACTTGTACAGTTTAACAATGTGTACACAAATAACAGTAATAAAGAATTAGACAGGAGATATCGGGAGGTGGAAACATGCTGGGGGAAATACGAGATAAAGAACTACAGTAGAATGATAACTGAAACAACCAGTATACTATAAATCAACAGGAATACGAATACAGTAAAGGAAAAATGCACGGCATCACCCTTCGTGCTTTTACTCTCAACCTCACCATAAAAAGCAATAGAAACGGCATGGCATCACCATTCGTGCATTAACTCTCATATCATGGCACGGCATCACCCTTCGTGTATTAACACTCACAATATGGCACGGCATCACCCTTCGTACTTTTACACTCACAATATGGCACGGAATCACTCTTCGTACATTAACACTCACAATATGGCACGGCATTACCCTTCATTCATTAACACGCACAATATGGCACAGTGTCACCCTTCGTGCATTAACACTCTCCCTTACCATAATGCAATGCACAAATAACAATAGGAAGATAGAATAACAAGTACAAGCCTTACTTCAACATTTGGTTCCACAATATCAATCTAAACTTTGAAATAACTTCTCAATTATCACTAGAAAATTCGTAAATATGATAAGAACGATCAATTTAACAACACTAGTATAAATACGTAGCAATTAGGCATCGGAAAGAGACAATATAAGAAAAATAGGAGAAACATAGAAAACAAGTAAATTGGCGGTGCATAAGTACTCGTCACCTCACATATACACCGCTCACATGAATTTCACATAACAAATAGTATGGGGTTCCTAATTCCCTCAAGTCAGGATTAGACAGAACACTTACCTCGCTCTGAAGGCCACTTAATTCCCAATCACAGCTTTTCCTCTAGAATTCACCAACAAACCACTCGTATCTAATCAAAAATGATTCAATAATATCAAATATTGCTAAAGGAATCAATTATATTGCATAAATTAAATTTCCCAAATTTTCCTCCAAAAAGTCAAAAAATCGACCCCGAGAACCGCTTGGTCAAAACCCGAGGTTCGGACCAAAATACATTTACCCATTCACCCCCGAGCCCGGATATATAATTGGTTTTGGAATCCGACCTCAAATTGAGGTCTAAATCCCCAAATTTCCGAAATCCCTAGTTTCTACCTTAACCCCTAATTCTACCATGAAAACTCTAGATTTTAGGCTGATAATTCATAAAATGAAATGGGTAACTGAAAGAAAATTGTTTAGAATCACTTACCAATACTTTGGGGAAGAAAACAACTCTTGAAAATCGCCTCTAATCGTTTAGTTCTTGAAAATGTTGAAGAAATCGCTTAAATCCCGTTTTGATTCTGTTTTAAGTGCTGGGCGACAGTGTTCATCGCATTCGCGAGAGCACTGTCGCGTTCGCGATGAGTATAGGCTGCCAAGACTTCACCTTCACGAGACATTGTTCGCGTTCGCGTATGCTACCCCCTGGCTTACGCGTTCGCGTGATATTGCTCGCGTTCGCGATGATGGAACGACCAACTCTCCCCCAGGTCCCATATGCTTCGTGTTAGCGATGAGCCGGTCGTGTTCGCGAAGGGCAAATCACCCATCACTTCGCGTTCGCGACCAGGCCTTCGCGTTCGCGAAGAGTAAAAATAAGCCATCCCAGTTTCTACTTTGTGTTTGCAAGAGTGCCTTCGCAAACGCGAAAAAGGAAACCGGAAGGCACCAGAATCTGCAGAAAACCAGATTTCCAAAGTACAAACATCCCGTGGCCTATCCGAAACTCACCCGAGCCCATGGGGTTCCAAACCAAACATGCACACAAGTCTAAAAACATCATACGAACTTGATCGCACGATCAAATTGCCAAAATAACACCTAGAACTATGAATTTAGCACCATATCAAATGAAATTCTCAAGAACACTTTAAAATTTCTATCTTCACAATCGGACGTCCGAATCACGTCAAACCAACTCCGTTTCTCACCAAATTTTACAAATAAGTCATAAATATTATAATGAACCTGTATCGGGATCCAAAACCAAAATACGGACCCGGTACTAACAATGCCAAACATCAGTCAATTCTTAGAAACAAATAATTTTCAGACTTTTAACTTTCATCAAAAATTCATAACTCGAGCTAGGGACATCCGAATTAGATTCTGGGCATACGTCCAGGTCCCATAATTCGATGTGGACCCACCGAGACCGTCAAAACACGGATCAAGCCTGTTTACCAAAAATATTGACCGAAGTCAACTAAAATTAACTTTTAAGGCATAAAATCTTATTTTCATCAATTTTTAACATAAAGGTTTTCCGGAAACAAGTCCGGACTGTGCACGCAAATCGAGGAGGGTAAAAATGAGATTTTTAAGGCTTAAGAGTGCAGATTCAAGTTCTAAAATATAAGATAACCTTTTGGGTCATCACATCGACATAGGGTATTAGCCTCCGATTGGGAAGACTTGCACTAATAGCTTCGGGAAAAAAGGATTTTGTGCGAGAGCGTGTTTCGGGAAAAAAGGCCAGAGCTCAACACCAGAGGAAGAAATTGTTGATGGAATGGGAAGGATGTTCATGACCATGACCGAGGAATTCAATAAAGGAATTGATGTCAAGACACTGACCATTCGGGATGCCGAACCAGGAGAAGACTTGTGGAATTAGACCGCCAGCCCATCTTTGGTTCACCGGGAGTCTTGGTAGTTTGGAATTGTAAAACATTTACAAAAGAGCCCACGGTCAATTGAGGCTTGAACCGTGTCTGTACGTTTTTGTCATTTGCCTCTTCGAACGCTCAGACTTTTCTCTTTTAATGAAATAAAAAGTATTTCTCACTTAAAATTATTGCAAATTTATTTATTTCTTCATTTACAGTTAGCTTTTCTTTGCAGCAATCAAAACGATAAAAACCCGCATTCCGCGATTATGACATGTAACGAAACCCTCGAGGAAAGAAATCTAGATTATGAGGAATACAAGAAGAGTATGATGCCAGATAATCTCCCACAAGATATTGAATAACAGGAAAGCCAAAAAAAGTCTAACCTTGAAGAGGCAGAAGTGGTCAACCTCAAAAGCGAAGAAGACGTAAAAGAAAACTGAATCAGCATCCATCTAAAAATAGAGCAGAAAGAAGAGTTGGTCGAGCTCCTCCGATAATACATCGATGTGTTTACATGGTTGTATGATTATATGCCTGGGTTAAGGACTGATATTATTTTGTATCGATTGCCTACCGACCCTGCTAGACCACCAATCAAAACTAAACCCAGAAAATTCAAGCCTGACCTGAGTTTGAGGATAAAGGAAAAAGTAACTAAGCTAATAGAGGCGAATGTAGTAAGGGACACCAATTATCCCACTTGGTTGGCAAATATTGTCCTAGTTCCCAAGAAGGACGAGAAGATTATGATATGTGAGGATTATCGAGATCTCAACAAAGCAAGCACGAAAGAGGATTTCCCTTTACCAAACATTCATATCCTCATCGACAATTGCGGGAATATGATAACTCGATAGGTCATCTTATGTTTTCAAACCTAACTCTGTTATCCGAAGCCTTAAAATCTCATTTTTACCCTCCTCGAGTTGCGTGTACAGCCCTAGCGTGTTTTCGGAAAGCTTTTATGTTAAAAATTATGAAACATATGAAATTTTGCTTTGAAAACCATATAAGTTGACTTTGGTCAATATTTTGAGTAAACGAACCTGGATGTGTGTTTTGACGGTCACGGTAGGTCCGTATCATAATTTGGGACCTGGGCGTATGCCCGAAATCGAATTTCGAGATCCCTAGCTTAAGATATAGAATTTTGATAAAAAATTAAAAGTTTGAAAGTTTAATGATTTTAAGAATTGACTGATGTTTGGTTTTATTGATACCTGGGTCGTATTTTGGGTCCGGAGCTCGGTACAGGTCCACTATAATATTTATGACTTTTCTGTCGAATTTGGTGAGAAACAGAGTTGATTTGACGTGATTTGGACGTTCGGTTGTGAAAAAAGAAGTTTTAAAATTTTCTTGAAAATTTCATTTGATTTGGTATTTGATTCATAGTTTTAGGCGTTACTTTGGTGTTTTGGTCGCACAAGCGAGTTTGTATGATGTTTTGGGACCTGTGTGCATGTTTGGTTTGGAGCCCCGAGGACTCGGGTGAGTTTCGGATAGGTTACGGGATGATTTGAACTTAGAAATTTTGGTTTTTCTACAGTTTCAGGTGCCTTCTGGTTTCCTTCTTCGCGTTCGCGAAGGCACTCTTGCGAACGTGATGTGTGAACTGGGTTGGGTGGGTTTTTCTCCCATGCGAACGCAAGACTACTATCGCGAACACAGAGCATTGGGGGATTGCTCTACGCAAACGCGAATTGTCACACACGAACGCATAGCAATAGGCAGGCTCGGAAGGGAAATCGGAGGAGACTATATGCGAACGTGAGCCCTGTTTCGCGAACACGAAGGTGAGGCTGGATATACCTTCGCGAACGTGTTGAGTCTCCCGTGATTATGTAAGACATTAAGGATTTGCTCTTCGCGAATGCGTCAATATTCACGCAAACGCGATGAACACTGGTGCCCAGTGTTAAAACAATCTAATGACGGGATTTTGCCATTCTTTAAAGAATTTCAAAATTAAAAGACCTAGAGGCGATTCTCCCATAAGATGTTCTTCCCCAATTTGTTGGCAAGTGATTCTAACCTACTTTTTTTCAATTACCCATTGTATTCCATGAATTTCAACCTAAAAATCTAGGATTTTCATGGTGGAAATTGGGGGTTTGGGTAGAATTAGGGATTTTTGCATAATTAGAATTTAGACCTCGAATTGAGGTCGGATTTTGAAATAGATTATATAATCGGGCTTAGGGGTGGATGGGTGAATGGATTTTGGTCCGAACCTCGGGTTTTGACCAAGAGAGCCCGGGGTCGATATTTGACTTTTTAGGGGAAAGTTTGGGGAATATAAATTTATGCATTGTAATTGATTTCTTTAGCAATATTTGATTAATTGAGCATTGAGTAGCCTTTGGAGCAAGGTAAGTGTTGTGTCTAACCTTGACTTTAGGGAATAGGACTTGTTTGTCTATTTGCTACATGTTTAAATGTTGGGGAACAACGTATATGTGAAGTGACGAGTACTTATGCGTTGTAGTCGGGTTAAAGCATGCGGGCTGGGCTTGGTTTCTTGCAATTATAGCTTCCTTTGTTCATGTTATCCATGTTTAGACTAGTATTGTTAAATTGATCATTCTTATCATGTTTACGGATCTTTTGGTGATAATTGAGTATTGATTTCGAAGTTGAGGTTGATATTATGGAACTAAATGTCGAAGAAAAGCTTGTACTTGTTATTCTATCTCCCTGTTGTTATTTATTCATTGCATTATGGTAAGGGAGATTGTTAATGCATGAAGGGCGATGTTGTGCCATATTGTGAGTGTTAATGCACGAAGGGTGATGTCGTGCCATATTGTGAGTGTTAATGCACGAAGGGTTATTCCGTGCCATGTTGTGAGTGTTAATGCACGAAGGGTGATGTCGTGCCATATTGTGAGTGTTAATGTATGAAGGGTGATGCCTTGCCACGTTATGAGAGCTAATGCAGGAAGGGTGATGCCGTGTCGTATCTATTGAATTATATTGTGAGGCTGAGAGTAAAAGCATGAAGGGTGATGCCGTGCAAGTTTCTTCATTATGTTTAGTTATTTTCACTGGTTAAAAGAATGTTGACTGTTCTGGTTATCATTTCCTCTCTATCTCCTATATCATGTGCCCCTTTAGTATGCCCCACTCCCAATAGTACATGTTTAGTTGTTACTGTTGTTTTCTTGTACATATATTGTTATTTGCACAGGTTTGTTATGTAGGTGCCTTGTCGTAGCCTCGTCACTACTTCGTCGAGGTTAGGCTTGACACTTACCAGTACATGGGGTCGGTTGTACTAATTCTGCACTCTGCACTTCCTGTGCAGATTTTGGTATTGGTCCCAGCAGATCGAGAGGCGTAGCAGCTTGGACTAGTTCATCGGAGACTCAAGGTAGATCTGTTGGCGTTCGCAGATCTTGAAGTCCCCGTCTATCTTTTCACTTTCTTTTTACTGTTTCTTTCGTTCAGACAGTTGTATTTCTTTCAGACTTTTACTTGTAGTAAATTCTAGAAGTTCGTGAATTATGACTCTAGATCCGGGTAGTAGTAAGTAATGAAGTTTTTATATTATTCCGCACTTGATGTATTGCATTTTAACTTATTTGTTGTCATTTACTGAATTGAATAAGTATTAGCTTAATAATTCTCTAACGTTGGCTTGCCTAGTAAGTGGAATGTTAGGCGCCATCACGGTTCCGACGGTGGTAATTCTGGGTCGTGACAAGTTGGTATTAGAGCACTAGGTCGCCTAGGTCTCACAATTCATGAGCGAGCTTAGTAGAGTCTGGGGGATCGGTACGGAGACGTCTGTACTTATCTCCCAGAGGCTATGAAGTTTAGGAACAAATTTCACTTCTATTCTTCTCTGTCGTCTGATTTTATTCTATTATTGCTGATTGAACTCTTCTATTCTTGTCCTTCCGCGGATGGTGACAACACGTACTGCTTCTTCAATCGACTAGTAGCCAGAGCCTCAGGTGGCAGCTCCTATGAGGGGCAGAGGTCGAGGCCGAGGTCGTGCCAGAGGCTGAGGCAGGAGCAGAGCTCAGCCTAGAGCTCGAACAGTAGCACCAGCAGTGGAACCTCAGGTAGAGTTTGATGAGGAGGTTCCAGCCCAGGTTGTGCCTCTCGGACCAGCTCAGGTCCCGGAGGGGTTCATTGCTACCCTAGTGCTTCAGGATGCTTTGGTCCGTTTGGTGGGCCTTATGGAGAGTGTGGCCCAGACTGGCGCATTTCCCATGACACCAGCTATTTCTTAGGTTGGAGGAGGAGCCCAGACTCCTGGTACTCACACTCCGGAGTAGATGGCTCCCCAGTATCAGACTCTAGCAGCTCATCCAGTCGGAGTAGTCCAGCCGATTGTTGCGGCATAGACCGGTGATGGGTCAGTTATGTCTTTTAAGGCTTTGTGGAGATTATACAGGTTTACCAAGCTCTTTCTAGTTCACTTCAGTAGTGCTCCTTCAGAGGATCCTCAGGAGTATCTTGACAGCTAACATGGGTATAGTGAAGACAAATGGGGTCGATTTTGCTGCATTTCAGATGACTGGTTCCACCAAGAAATGGTGGAGAGATTATTTGTTGACCAGACCAGTGGGGTTGCCTGCTCTTATTTGGGACCAGTTCTCTCAGCTCTTTCTAGAGAAGTTTCTCCCTATCACACTAAGAGAGGAGCACTGCCGTCAGTTCGAGCGTCTCCAGCAGGGCAGTATGACTGTTACTTAGTATGAGACCCATTTTGTGGATTAGGCTCGTCATGCTCTTCTTTTGCTTCCTATCGAGAGAGAGAGAGGGTGAAGAGGTTTATTAACATACTTCCTCAGCCTATCAGATTGCAGATGGCTAAGGAGACTGGGGTTGAGATTTCTTTTCAGGTGGCTGCCAATGTCGTCAGGCGAGTCGAGATGGTTCTTGCTCAGGGAGGTCAGGGGTCTGACAAGAGACCACGTCATTCCAAGGGGTTCAGCGGTTCCTCATCTGGAGGCAGGGGTACTTTTGGTAGAGGCCATCCTCCCAGGCCGTTTCATTCAGCACTCTAGGCATCTCATGGTGCCTTCAGGGAGTCGTGGTCCTTGTGTGCCTTATTTCGACCAGCTAGCCTACAGTACACCACCAGCTCGTATTAGTGCACCTCCGCTCCAGAGTTTTCAGGGTGGTTACTCAGGTCCACAGGGTCAGTTTCAGGGTCAGCAGTCACAACATCCGAGGTCCTGTTATACTTGTGGTGATCCAAGGCACATTATTGCTAAATTTTGCCCTCGGGCATCGGGCAGCTCACAGCATCAGGGTTCTCACGCCATGGTTCCGGCACCAGTTTCTGCACCATCTACTCAGCCAGCCAGAGGCAGGGGTCAGCCAACTAGAGGTAGAGGCCAGACTGTTAGAGGTGGAGGTCAGTCTATTAGAGGTGGAGGCCAGCCAGCTAGAGGTCATCCTAGGGACGTAGTTTAGGGTGATGGGGCCCAGCCCCGGTGTTATGCTTTTCCAGCAAGGCCTGAGGCTGAGTCATATGACGCTGTTATCATAGGTACTATTTTAGTTTGCAGTAGAGATGCTTCAGTTCTATTTGATACGGGTTCTACTTATTCCCACGTGTCATCCTATTTTGCTTCATATTTGGTTGTGCCTCGTGATTCTTTGAGTGCTCCTGTGTATATGTCCACACCTGTGGGAGATTCTATTATTGTAGGTCGTGTTTATCGTTCGTGTGTGGTCACCATTAGGAGTCTTGAGACTAGTGTAGACCTTCTATTTCCCGATATGGTCGATTTTGATATTATCTTGGGTATGGATTGGTTGTCACCTTAGCACGCTATATTGGACTATCACGCTAAGATGGTAACCTTAGCCTTGCCAGGGATGCCTCGATTAGAGTGGAGAGGGACTCCTGGCCATTCTACCAGTAGGGTTATCTCTTATACGAAGGCTAGGCGTATGGTCAAGAAGGGGTGTCTAACTTATTTGGCTTATATCCACGATTCTAGTGCGGAGGTTCCTTCCATGGATTCAGTACCCGTTGTCTATGAGTTTCTAGAGGTGGTTCCTGTAGACCTGCCAGTGATGCCACCCGACAGGGATATTGATTTCTGTATTGATTTGGCTTCGGGAACTCAGCCCATCTCTATTTTGCCATACTGTATGGCCCCGCCAGAGTTGAAAGAATTAAAGGAATAGTTGCAAGATTTGCTTGATAAGGGCTTCATTAGACCTAGTGTCTCACCTAGGGTGAACCTATGTTGTTTATGAAGAAGAAGGATGGATCGATGAGGATGTGCCTAGATTATTGGCAGTTGAACAAAGTCACCATCAAGAACAAGTATCCATTGCCGAGGATTGATGATTTATTTGATCAGCTTCAGGGTGCCAAGGTGTTTTCGAAGATTGATTTGAGATCTGGCTACCATCAGTTGAGGATTAGGGCATTCAATGTCCCTAAGACCGCTTTTCGGACTCGTTACGGGTATTATGAGTTTCTGGTGATGTCCTTTGGGTTGACAAATGCCCCAGCAACATTCATGGATTTGATGAACTGAGTGTTCAAGCCTTATTTGGACTCCTTTGTGATCGAGTTAATTGATGATATCTTGATCTACTCCCACAGTTGAGAGGAGCATGAGCAGCATCGTAGGATTGTACTTCAGACTCTGAGAGCTAGCCAGTTATACACTAAATTTTCAAAGTGGAAGCCATTGTTCATGTGTTAAAGATTTGGAGGCACTATCTTTACGGCGTGTCGTGTGAGGTCTTCACGGATCATCGGAGCCTTCAGTATTTGTTCAAGCAAAAGGATCTCAATTTGAGGCAGAGGAGGTGGTTGGAGCTATTGAAAGACTATGATATCACTATTTTGTACCACCCTAGGAAGGCCAATGTGGTGGCCGACGCCTTGAGTAGAAAGGCAGCGAGTATGGGCAGCCTTGCGTTCATTCCAGTAGGTGAGAGGCCGCTTGAATAAGATGTTCAGACTTTAGCCAACCAGTTTGTGAGGTTGGATATTTCAGAGCCCAGGCGTGTTCTAGCTTGTACAGTCGCTCAGTCTTCTTTGTTTGAGCATATCAGATATTGGCAGTATGATGATCCTCATTTATTAGTCCTTAGGGACATAGTGCGGCACGGTGGTGCCAAGCAGGTTACTATCAGAGATGACAGAGTTTTGAGTATGCAGGGTCGTGTTTGTGTGCCTAATGTGGATGGACTTCGTGAGTTGATTCTTGAGGAGGCTAACAGTTCCCGGTATTCTATTCATCCGGGCTCCACCAAGATATATCAGGACTTGCGGCAACATTATTGGTGGAGGAGGATGAAGAAGGATATAGTTGCTTATGTAGCTCGGTGTATAAATTGTCAGCAAGTAAAGTATGAGCACCAGAGACCTGGTGGTTTGCTTCAGAAGATAGAGATTCCTGAGTGAAAGTAGGAGTGTATCACTATGGATTTCGTTGTTGGAATCCCACAGACTCAGAGAAAGTTCGACGCAGTTTTGGTCATTGTGGACAGACTGACTAAGTCAGCGCATTTCATTCATGTGGCAATTACCTATCTTCGGAGCGGTTGGCAGAGATTTACATCCGCAAAATTGTCCGTCTTCACGGTGTGCCCGTGTCTATCATTTCTGATCGAGGTACATAGTTCACCTCACACTTCTGGAGAGCAGTACAACGTGAGTTGGGTACGCGGGTTGAGTTGAGCACAGCATGTCATCCTCAGACAGATGGATAGTCCGAGCGCACTATTCAGATCTTGGAGGATATGCTTCACGCATGTGTTATTGACTTCGGAGGATCGTAGGATCAGTTCTTTCCCCTTGCAGAGTTCGCCTACATAAACAGCTACCAATCGAGCATTCAGATGGCTCCCTATGAGGCATTATACGGTAAGCGGTGCCATCGCCAGTTGGGTGGTTCGAGCTGGGGAAGGCTCAGTTGTTGGGTACAGATTTGGTACAGGATGCCTTGGATAAGGTCAAGATTATTCAGGATCGACTTCGCACAGCTCAGTCCAGACAGAAGAGTTATGCCGACCGTAGAGTTCATGATGTTTTCGTGGTCGGTGAGAGAGTGTTGCTTCGGGTATCACCCGTGAAGGGTGTAATGAGATTCGGAAAGAAGGGCAGGTTGAGCCCTAGGTATATCAGACCTTTTGAGATTCTGGAGAGAGTGGGAGAGGTGGCTTACAGGCTTGCATTGCCACCTAGTTTAGCATCTGTTCATCTGGTATTCCATGTGTCCACGCTCCGGAATTATCACGGTGATCTGTCCCATGTGTTAGATTTCAGCTCTGTCCAGTTGGACAAGGATTTGACTTACAAGGAGGAGCTGGTGGCTATTCTAGCCCGGCAGGATCGACAACTGAGGTCTAAGAGTTATCCTTCAGTTCGAGTGTAGTGGAAAGGTCAGCCCATTGAGGCAGCTACTTGGGAGTCCAAGTCAAATATACCGAGTAGATATCTACATCTTTTCACCAGCTCAGGTACTTTTCTATGTCCGTTCGAAGACGAACAGTTGTTTTAGAGGTGGAGAATATGATAAACATATAGGTCATCTTATGTCTTAAAACCTAACTCTGTGATCTGAAGCCTTAAAAGTCTTATTTTTACCCTTCTCAAATTGCGTGCGCAGTCCGGGCGTGTTTCCGAAAAGCTTTTATGTTAAAAACTGTGAAAATTTTGAAATTTTTCTTTGAAAACCATTAAAGTTGACTTTGGTCAATATTTTAAGTAAACGGACCCGGATCTGTGTTTTGATGGTCCCGGTAGGTCCGTATCATAATTTGGGACCTGGGCGTATGCCCGGAATCGAATTCCGAGGTCCCTAGCTCGAGATTTAATGAAATATTAAAAGTTTGAAAGTTTAATAATTTTAAGAATTGATTGAAGTTTGGTTTTATTGATACCGGGTCCGATTTTGGTGCCGGAGCCCGGTACAGGTCCACTATAATATTTATGACTTGTCTGTCGAATTTGGTGAGAAACGGAGTTGATTTGACGTGATTCAGACGTTCGGTTGTGAAAATAGAAGTTTTAAAGTTTTCTTGCAAATTCCATTTGAGTTGGTGTCCGATTCGTAGTTCTAGGCGTTATTTTGGTATTTTGGTCACGCGAGTGAGTTTGTATGATATTTTAGGACTTGTGTTCATGTTTGGTTTGGAGCCCCGAGGGCTCGGGTGAGTTTCGGATAGGCTACGAGATGATTTGAACTTACAAATTCTGGTTTTTTTGCAGTTTTAGGTGCCTTCTGGTTTCCTTCTTCGCGTTCGCGAAGGCACTCTCGCGAACGCGATATGTGAACTGGGCTGAGTGGGTTTCTCTCTTATGTGAACGGGATACTACTATCGCGGACGCGGAGCATTGGGGAGATTGCTCTATGCGAACACGAATTGTCACGCGCGAACGCGTAGCAATAGGCAGGCTGGGAAGGGAAATCAGGGGAGACTCTATGCGAACGCGAGCCCTGTGTCGCGAACGCGACCCCTGTCTCGCGAACGCGAAGGTGAGGCGGGCTATACCTTCGCGAACGCATTGAGTCTCCCGTGATCGCGTAAGCCATTAAGGCTCTGCTCTTCGGGAACGTGTCAGTGTTCACGGAAATGCGATGAACACTGACGCCCAATGATAAAACAATCCCAATCACGGGATTTTGCCATTCTTTCAAAAATTTCAAAACTAAAAGACCTAGAGGCGATTCTCCCATAAGATTTTCTTCCCCAATTTGTTGGTAAGTGATTCTAACCTACTTTCTTTCAATTACCCATTGCATTCCATGAATTTCAACATAAAATTCTAAGATTTTCATGGTGGAAATTGGGGGTTTGGGTAGAATTAGGGATTTTTTAATAATTAGAATTTAGACTTCGAATTGAGGTCAGATTTCGAAATAAATTATATAATCGGGCTCGAGGTGGATGGGTGAATGGATTTTGGTCTGAACCTCGGCTTTTGACCAAGCGGGCCCAGGGTCGATTTTTAACTTTTTGGGAGAAAGTTTGGGGAATCTAAATTTATGCATTGTAATTGATTTCTTTAGCAATATTTGATATTATTGAGTCGTTTGTGGATAGATACGAGTGGTTTGGAGGTGAATTCTAGAGGAAAAGCGATAATTGAGCATTGAGTGGCCTTTGGAGTGAGGTAAATGTTGTGTCTAACCCTGACTTGAGGGAATAGGACTTGTTTGTCTATTTGGTACATGTTTAAATATTGGGGAACAACGTATATGTGAAGTGACGAGTACTTATGCATTGTAATCGGGTTAAAGCATGCGGGCGGGGCTTGGTTTCTTGCAATTATAGCTCCTTTTGTTCATGTTATCCATGTTTAGACTAGTAATGTTAAATTGATCGTTCTTATCATGTTTACGGATCTTCTGGTGATAATTGAGTATTGATTTTGAAGTTGAGGTTGATATTATGGAACCAAATGTCGAAGTAAAGCTTGTACTTGTTATTCTATCTCCCTGTTGTTATTTGTTCATTGCATTATGGTAAGGGAGACTGTTAATGCACGAAGGGCGATGTCGTGCCATATTGTGAGTGTTAATGCACAAAGGGTGGTGTCGTGCCATATTGTGAGTGTTAATGCATGAAGGGTGATGTCGTGCCATATTGTGAGTGTTAATGCACAAAGGGTGATGTCGTGCCACGTTATGAGAGTTAATGCACGAAGGGTGATGTCGTGCAGTATCTATTGATTTATATTTTGAGGCTGAGAGTAAAAGCACGAAGGGTGATGCCGTGCAATTTTCTTCATTGTGTTTAGTTGTTTTCACTGGTTAAAAGAATATTGACTGTTCTGGTTATCATTTCCGATGTATCTCCTATATCTTGTGCCCCTTTAGTATGTCCCCCTCCCAATAGTACATGTTTAGTTATTACTGTTGTTTTCTTGTACATATATTGTTATCTGCACAGGTTTGTTATATAGGTGCCTTATCGTAGCCTCGTCACTACTTCGTCGAGGTTAGGCTCGACACTTACCAGTACATGGGGTCGGTTGTACTGATGCTACACTCTGCACTTCCTGTGCAGATTTTGGTATTGGTCCCAGCTGATCGAGAGGCGTAGCAACTCGGACTGGTTCATCGGAGACTCAAGGTAGATCTGTTGGCGTTCGCAGATCTTGAAGTCCCCGTCTATCTTTTCACTTTCTTTTTACTGTTTCTTTTGTTCAAACAGTTGTATTTCTTTTAGACTTTTACTTGTAGTAAATCCTAGAAGTTCGTGAATTGTGACTCCAGATCCGGGTGGTAGTAATTAATGATGTTTTTATATTATTCCGCACTCGCTGTATTTTATTTTAGCTTATTTGTTGTCATTTACTGAATTGAATAGGATTGGCTTAATAATTCTCTAACGTCGGCTTGCCTAGCAAGTGGAATGTTAGGCGCCATCACGGTCCCGTCGGTGGAAATTTCGGGTCGTGACATGGAAGCATGAGCTGCAGTCATTCGTGGA
This sequence comes from Nicotiana tabacum, assembly GCF_000715075.1. Lineage (NCBI taxonomy): Eukaryota > Viridiplantae > Streptophyta > Magnoliopsida > Solanales > Solanaceae > Nicotiana > Nicotiana tabacum. The sequence continues at coordinate 40,490,421 of NC_134092.1, forward strand.
TTTTTTTGTCGGGTACCACCAAATCCTTATGCATGGAGAAGATGCAGAAAAGACAGCGTTCACTACACCTTGGGGAGTTTATTGCTAAAAAGGCATGCCGTTCGGTTTCAAAAATGCTAGTGCTACTTACATAAAGGCCATGATGACCCTCTTTCACGACATGATTCACAAAGAGATCGAGGTATATGTGGATGACATCAACATCAAGTCTTGGAAAACTTCAGAACATTTGGATGACTTGAGGAAATTTTTCAAACATTTGGATGACTTGAGGAAATTTTTCAAACATTTGCGGAGGTATAGCTTGAAGGTGAATCCTACATAATGCGTATTCGGAGTCCTTGCTGGAAAAACTAGGTTTCATCGTAAGTAGAAAAGGGATAGAGTCGGATCCTCCAATGATCAAAGTTATTCAAAAGTTGCTACTGCCCAAGAACAAGAAGGATGTGATGAGTTTCCTGGGTAGACTGAATTACATCATCCTTTCATAGCACAGTCCACAGTAATTGGTGAACATATCTTCAAGCTACTGAAGAAAGACGCTGCCACAAAATGGATAGAAAAGCATCAGAAACCCTTCAACAGAATTAAGGATTATTTGTCAAATCCACCAGTGTTAGTTTCTCCCGAGCCCGGGAAGCCACTGTTATTGTACCTGTCGGTCTTGGATAATGCATTTGGATGTGTGTTGGGACAACAAGGCGAAATCGGAAGAAAGGAGCAGGCCATCTACTACTTAAGAAAAAAGTTCACACCATGTGAGGCCAAATAGATTTTGATAGATTGCACCTCATGTTCTTTGATTTGGATCGCCTAAAAATTGAGTCATTACATGTCAGCATACACCACGCATTTGATATCTCATCTCGACCCTCTCAAGTATATCTTTTGGAAGCCGATGCCTATAGGAAAGCTAGCTAAATAGCAGATTCTTCTCAGTGGTTTGGCATTGTGTACATAACGCAGAAGGCCATCAAAGGACAAGCTTTAGACCACATTACACAGAATCCAGTGGACAAGGATTATGAGCCGCTAACTACGTACTATCCCGACGATGAGATGTTGTTCGCCGAAGAAGATATCGCAGAGGCATACCCTGGATGGAGAATGTTTTTCGACAAAGCAACAAATTTCAAAGGAGTAGGAACTAGGGCAGTCCTAATTTTAGAATCAGGCCAGCACTATCCAGCATCAGCAAAGATAAGGTTCCCTTGCACCAATAATATGGCCGAGTACGAAGCGTGCATCCTAGGGATCAGAATGGCAGTTGACATGAACATCAAAGAGATTTTGGTCATATGGGATTCTAATCTATTGATACATCAAGTCCAAAGGGAGTGGTCCACCAAGAACGTCAAGATCCTTCCATGCTTGCACTGTGTAAAAGGGTTATGCTAGAAGTTCACAAAGATCGAGTTCAAGTACGCTCCCAGGATCCAGAACAAGTTTGTTGATGCTCTTACAACCTTAGCATCTATGATTCAGCATCCAGATAAGAACTATATCGACCCTATCAAGGTAGAAATAAGAGATCAACATGTGTATTATTTTCATGTAGACGAAGAGCCAGACGGTAAACCATGGTACCACTATATCAATAGATTCCTCGAAACAAGAGAATACCCGGAGAATGCTACCAATAGCCAAAAGCGAGCGCTCGGGAGGTTGGCAAATCACTTTTTCCTTAACAGGGAAGTCTTGTATAGGAGGACCCCAGACTTGGGTTTGTTGAGATGTGTAGATGCTGCTGAAGCAACCAAATTGTTAGAAGAAATACATGCATGAATGTGCGGATCCCATATGAAGGGTTTCACCTTAGCCAAGAAGAACTTAAGAGCCGGATATCTTTGGATGACCTTGGAAAGCGATAGTATTATGTGAAGAAGTGTTACCAGTGCCAGATCTACGAGATTCATCTGGGTTCTGCCTTATAAGTTGAATGTAATGGGTTCGCCTTGGCCGTTCGCCGCCTGGGGCATGGACGTGATTGGACCTATAGAGCCCGCCGCATCAAATGGGCACCGTTTCATCTTGGTATCCATTGACTACTTCAACAAATAGGTTGAAGCATCTACTTACAAGGCCGTCACAAAGAAAGTAGTGGCAGATTTTGTCTGTAACAATATCGTCTACCGATTTGGGCTACCCGAGTCAATCATCACTGATAATGCAGCTAATCTCAACAGAGATCTCATGAGGGAAATTTGCGAGAAGTTCATAATTGTCCACTGCAACTCTGCAGCCTATAGGCCACAAATGAATGGAGTAGTTGAAGCAGCAAATAAGAACATCAAAAGGATTCTGCGAAAGATAGTGGACAATCATAGGCAATGGCACGAGAAGTTATCCTTTGCCTTACTAGCTTCTCGAACCACCATGAGGACATCCATTGGGGTGATGCCATATATGTTGGTGTATGGTACCGAAGCTTTGATACCCACAGAGGTTGAGATACCATCCTTAAGAGTCATCCAAGAAGCCCAGTTAGATGATGCAGAATGGATGTGGGTCAGGCAGGAGCAACTCATGCTCATTGATAAGAAGAGAATGGATGCAATATGCCATGGTCAGCTGTAACAAAATAGGATGGCCAGTACATTTAAAAAGGGTTGAAGCCTCGCCAGTTCATACCGGGGAAATTGGTTCTGAAGAAAATATTCCCCCACCAGGAAGAAGCCAAAGAAATGTTCTAACCAAATTGGCAAGGTCCTTATGTGGTCTACCGAGCGTTGTCGGGAGAAGCTCTAATCTTGGTAGAAATGGACGGAAGAGTCAGCACAAAGCCTATCAACTCAGACGCAATCAAGAGATACTACGTTTGAAGTCAATAGACTTAGGATTTAGTTGTAACATAACTATGCCCAACTACTTCCCACAGAGGGATATGTAGGCATCCCACGTAGGATTCGATTTCTCTCTCCCCTTTTCTTTTGTAATAGAAAATTCAAATATCATTTTATATGTTTTTCGGAACTACGCCACGACTTTATTACCTCAGGAAGGAATACGTAGGCAATACTTATCGGATTCAGTCATCTTTTGTAGTCGAACTACGTTCTGGCCTGATTCCATTTGGATGCGTAGGTAGTCTGAGTCAGACTCAGCCATTTCATTTTCAATCTCATCATTTTTGCATCTGTTGCAATCGAACTATGTCTTGACCTGATTCCATTTGGATACGTAGGCTGCCTGAGTCAAGCTCGGTCATAGTCATCATATTTTATATATCTTTATCCACAAACTACGTTCAGACTTGATTCCGTTTTGGATATGTAGGCAACCTGAAAGGGGTTCAGTCATAACCCTAGGAAAATCTTTGTAATGCATTAGTTTAGATTAGGACACAATCGCAGCGGCAAGCAGCCACGCCGTCAAAAGCATCATGGAGGATCGACATCAACGGGATAGAGTTTTTAAGAAATGACGCCCACGTTCAAGGAATTTCTGAAAATATGTCATAATCCGAAATGACGCCATTTGCCATAAAACAAGATTTTCAAAAATATTTTCTAAAGATATCACAATTTGTTCCACCTACTGAATTTCATGACATAACCTCATCAAGACCGGGAAAAAGTCGGGACTACGGTCGACACAAACCAACACCCCCCGCTATGAGTTTTTCTTTGAATGCAGGGCCAATATGACATAAGGAAATGCTGGAAATACACTGGGGCAAATGACGGATTCGCCGCTCTCTCATGACTATCATCTCTCTTTCTCTATTTCACATTTTCCTTGTATGACTAAAACTAACTCTTGAATCCTTTGCAGGTATTTCGAAACCAGGCCACTGAGACGAACAAGGCATATTGTACATAGAAAACTGCCCGCTCAATAAATGGAGCACCTTGTACAAAAATGAGTCGCTGGCTTCACCAATTGAAGCTTTGTATATAGAAAATCGCCAGCTCAATCAATCGGAGCACCTTGTACAAAAGGAGTCACTGGCTTCACCAATTGGAGCCCTGTATATAGCAAATTGTCAGCTCAATCGACTGGAGTGCCCTGTACAAATCAAGCATCATTTTTGCCAATCGAAGCTTTTTATAGAGCAAACTGTTTGCTTCGCCAATGGGAGCGACCTGCAACACCACTCTGGCACATCGAAGATCCGAATAGATAGATGCAAACCACGTCACTAACGTTCTGCCAATCGATGGCCACAACTTAGCCTTGCAGTCAAGAATATTTCTTGGGCATGTTTTTTCCTTTATTGTTATCTCGAATGTTTTGATGTTTTGCTCATGCAGCTGACATGCATGAATATGTTTTTCTTCAAGTCAGAATCTCCCATCATGCGGAGATTCTTTACATTTCAGTACAATCGTTCCCACTAAGCGGAGATACTTCACATTTCAGTGCAACCTCTCCAAAGAAGAGGAGGTGCAGTCTACAAGTCGATCACTCCTATCAAGCGGAGATACTTTACATTCAATGCAAAACTCTCCCAGCAAGTGAAGATGCATTCTACATTACAAGTCAACTACTCCCGACACGAGGAGACTCAATGCTCCGACAGCTGCGAAATGGTATACAACCCGACTAACAATTGAGTCAAAATCAAGTATCACATCATCCCGATCCCAAATAAGGGCTCGCCGACAGCTAAGCATCATCATTTCCGCATCATCTATATCACATCTTAGCATATTCTGCATTGCAATATATGGATATGTGTGTATTTCATTTTTTGCAGGAACAAACATCGCAATATGGAACTCCTTGTAAGCAGCAAACCAAACTACAACGCTATGAGGGATAACAAACTCATAAGCGGGCCAAGGATCCAAATTTAAATACGATCAGTGGAACTCTAATTCTTCAAATCTGTCAAGTAAAGCCGCAAATTCAAAGCTATCGTGAGTGCCAAATCCTCCGTCTCGCAGTATCGTCACAATACGATACTAGGAAAATTCTTGTGAGCATCACTTCATCAAAATTCTTCACTCCAAAATTACATGAGGCCTGATCCTCGTTAAGCATGTGGTATGTAAGCAATTCAAATCCAGAATTCGGCCCCAACTCCCCAAAAACCCTCCCATAATCTTCCTTAACACTTAATCTTATAACTCATAATCTTCCTTAATCCAAATGTTGTTCTTGCAATGTATGCCTAAAGTCGGGACAAAATTGGCTTTGGTTCAATTTCTTTGCCCGAAAACTCTTTTATCGTCTCCAGTCAAAGAGAGGCAGCTGTTAACGGCTAATTTTGACCCGAGCTTTTAAAATTAATTTATTTATACTTAAAAGTTTACAATGAATATTTTGAAAATGTTTTCAATCAATAACAACTATTTTGTCAAGATTAATTTAGTATTATTAGTTTTGAAATTAATAATTCAATGTTATACAATGCTTGCTATTTTTAGATTATTAATTAGTTTTATAAAACATTACATAAGATTTATATTTGATTTAATAAATTATTTCTTAAATCCTAATTAATTGGTTTACTTTGTTAACAATGTGAAAGTAATGTTATAATTTGGAAAAACAAAGTATTTTATAAATAATTAATTACAATAAATACTAATGTATATGATAATTATAATTTTACTACATTCTATTGAAAATAAGTTTATTTAATTTAATTATAAAAAGGGTTAAAAGGCTAGAGGCTATAATTGAAATTCTTTAGTTAACACAAACTGGCCACCTTTTTAATTAATTCTAGCCCAATGTCAAGCCCAATCCAGAATTGACCCAGTCCAAACACCCCATTACCTTCCAACATGGAAATCTATGACCTCCTCTCTGAACCAATGAAATTACGCCATGTCACCTGTCTCCCTCACTCACAAAGAAAACACAATAGATCTAGACCGTTGGCCTATTTCATCAACGATCCGCGTTTAATATCCCTTTCCTATTATTCTTTAATCTTTTTAAAATTTAATTTCAACCATCCGATTAGAAAGATCCAACGGTTACCCCTTTTGTAGATTTAAACATTTTCTAAAATCCTAACCTCCTAAAATATCAGGGCCGTTGATAAATGATCCAACGGCTCGGATTCAATCGTGCATTTTTAATCCAGAGAAGACCCAAACCCTAAAATCATTTCCTCTCTGACCAGCTGCCCCTCCTTTCCTCTTTCTTCTCTGTTCTCTCCAGCTTGCTACTGCGCCAATATTCAAGACCTTGCACAAATTTGTGCAAGGTTACAAATCGACCATGAAATCATGCCTTTTGTCTTCCCTAGCCGCAAATCCCGCCAATTTTTTTCCCATTTCATCACTTTATTTCGAAATGCCTCAACTCTAGAACACTAGCTTAAGAATGCAACTTCATATCACTCAAATCCTCTTATGTTCCATCATTTCGGAGCATGCATGGAGTTTTTCAGAGATTCATTATGAGGATTCTTTACCCAGAGGTCAAACTCAACCTCTGGGTTTTAGGTTTTGTCCGATGGTTCTCTGCCTTCAACTATTGGTTCCTCCTCTCAGGTAAAACTACTTCACCACTTTCCCTCTGTTCGTCTCAGATTTCACTCAATCGTGCTCACATCATCAACTCTCTGTCATCTTCCACTATCTAATTTGAATCTGTTGAAAATATGAGGCATTGAATTCCATTATAAATAGGGCTTTCAATGCTCTCACCTGACAGAGCTAAGACCTAACATGAACACAACAAACAATACTAAGATTTCAAAAGTTTAGGCTCCTTACTCATTTCTGGTTCTCTTTTTGTTTCTGAGTTCTTTCACTACTCAAAGATTGAAACTTTGGTTCCTGTACGGCTAAGTAAAAACCTTGTTTGTTTTGCTGCCCCAAAGGAGGTCAGTAAAAATTCAACCTTGTTCTTCTTTCCTTAGTATAAATTCCTGAATATAAATTTCTTTACTATTTCTGTTGAATGATCTTATTAATATGTTCATGTCTTTTAGCTATTTTATGTGTTAGTTAATAATTGTTAAGTAAATTCTGCAACCATGAACTTTTTTAAGTTATTAAATACTGATATTGAATTGCATATGATGATTTATGTCTATTGTTAACTTTGAAACGACCTAAGACTTCTTATGTTCTTAATAGCTAGTTTCAAACCTCTTTAATGCTCTATTAGCCCTGTTATGATAGTTATGCTAACCTTCTTGAATATCACTTGCATTTCTTAATGGTTCATTTAATAACCTAGACTCAAGTAGTGTGTGATCCTATCCTGTGTTGAGAATCAGATTGTTACCATAGCACTAAGGCACTAGCTTATGACCTTTAAACCTGTTTTACCTCTTTAATATGCCTTTGTGGTTTTGTTATTTACTTGGTTAAACTCATGACTGTTTATGCAAATCTATCCTAATGTAGTTGAATCTTTGTATCAATTATATGTATGTTTTGGAATTACTTTATACTTAGCTTTAAGCCATAAAATGAGGATGAGATGTGTTTATATTACGATGATGCATTTGTTCAGCTGGAATATTGTTGCTAAGTTTTATTATGTCTAAAACCCTATCCCATAAGTGCTTAACATCTTTCTCCAATGTGATGATACCCATATCCTTTTCTTGAAGTCTATATGGTGATATTGTTAGTAACACTTCCAGGACATGACTTCTGCTAAGTGCCCTCTGTGTGCTTGTGATCCTGTATTCATTTATGTTATTTCATATCTCTGTTTATCCTTCATGACTACATACATGCCCACACTGTTTTGAAACCTCACTAATCTTCCTTAAGTAAATTAAACTTAACTTGTGGACTTTAAAGAGACCATTTGTTGCTACTTCTGGATGTAACAACATGCTTTGTTTTTAATGGGATTAGCTTGAAGTTAAAACTCTTAATGGAAGTGAATATGTCATTAATTTTTAATGTTAAGCAAGGATGGTGGTTTGAGATTCTGTTAAGTATTTTTAGGAGCCATAATTGGGTTTATGAACCTGTTAATATCCTTAGAAGTTCCAATTGCAGTTGGCTAATTTGTTATCCTGTTAATCTTCTTGAAGTGATGTTCTAGGATAAAATATGTGATCATGTTAATGCTTCAGAAATCCTTGGTGTAGTTTGGTATCTATGATAGTACCAGTGGAAGTTCTAGTCATGGTTAATGCTTTGAACCTCTGTCAATACTTCTTGAATGTTCTATTTGAAGTTACCAGCGTGTGCCTCTTGATTAAGGCTACTGATTTGTATTTATTATTGAAGTTATTTGACCTATGTCTGTATTAGCATTCTTTAGAGAGCATCAATTGAAGTAATTAGCCTGTAATGCTATTGACACTCTTCAGGGCTCTTAATTGTAGCTGTTAATCTGCCCTCTCCTGATCCCCTTTAGAAGTTAATTGAATTTATTATTCCATACCTTTGTTAATACTTCAGAAATCCCAATCAAGACTGTAAACCTATGTGTATTAGAGGGCAAGACTTAAGCTAAGACCAATCTGATAACTAGTCTAATTAAAGACTATTAAGGCAGATGTGTTTGTGTTCATAAACTGTTGCAGACTTGAACTATGTACTTTTTCTATCTTAAGATACTCAACCTCAGGTGTTTGGCTCTTTAACAGTAGCTTGATAATGTGTCTGCCTCTATGTATGTTTGAATCTTATTTCTTTCTCAACCTGCTTAACAGGTTCATCATCCATTCAATTTTGGAAATGTGGTTATGATAATATAGATAAACTATCTTATAGTCTTATAATGTTCTATTCTGGCCTCATGAGAAAGACATATACTTTTGTGTAATGGTATTACTGTGGTTATTGAATTTACATTGAAAGTGCTTCATTGACACTTAAACCTGTGGGAAAAAGTGAGTGTTAATGGTTAGGGGTATTTGGGAGTAGAGTTTAGCTTTTGGTTGGGTTACTCTCCCTGACACACGCATTGCCCTGGGCCTTGAGACCCTTGGGAACTTTGAAGTGTCAAGGACCCAAAGGGAACCTTGACCTAAAGTGGAACTCTACCCTTAGCCTATCTATTGACATTCATTACTCCTTTTAGGTTTAGTGTTTAATGACAACGAAAGATTTTCAATGTGAATCACTTTACCATAGGTGACCCCACATTAGTATGAACTCTCGTAATTCAAATTACTATCGGTTTGTTATATTTTGTTTAAGTCATTTACCTATATATTTCATGTATGTATGTGTAGAGCATTATATCTAATGACTTTCTCTTTTTCTTTTGAACATGTGCAACCATTGGTCCTTCTGAGTTCTCGAAACAACTCAGGCCCAAATCTTGTACCAGTGCATCTGAAAGTCTGGAGTTCAGTGTTGTCCGTACCTACAGATTGTTGTGCCTTACTCTTTCAGGCACAAACCATAGTCAACCCCTTTATTGCTTTATTATATCCTGTTATCTACATTCTCTTACATGTATATGACATTGCTCTCATCATATTTGATTTAATATATTACTTTACTCTTTGAATTATATAAACAACTTAAGCAAGACTTAAAGGATGTAGGGTTAAAAGAAATACTAGATAATAACCAATTTTCAATTCATTAATCATGTGTTATTAATCTTTTATGTTTTACTAATGTTTCATGAAGATTTTTGAAGGCAAAATAGCTTAGCAAAATACGATAGTCCCTCTTTCAAAAGAAAAATCAGTAATGAATTGCAAGACTGGCCTTCTAAAACAAAATCGACTCTTTCAAATAAAACCAAAGTGTTGCCGCCCAGCAAAGATTTTCAAACGATTTTTTCAAGTCTAAGATTTAAGATTTCAGAAGCCAAGGTATATCTTAGGCTCACTTTCTTGCAACATATTTATCTTAATAGAGTTACATGAACATCCATTCTTTAAAAACAAAGTGTTTTATAACCTAGCCCCTTTTTACATGTTTTATAAATATAAACCACTCATGTACATATTTTAAAACTCTTTCAATTATACATACCAACATTATTTTCTAAGACGCCTTTATAAACTCATACCCTTTTAAATCGCACATCCCCTTTGCAAATATCATATTCTCACTTAGATATACATAGCAAGCAATACCTCTTTAAACACTAATTAAGCAGATTGCAAACAATTAACCCTTTAAACCTAATCTAAGTCTTATGGAGCTACCTCGGATAGATTTTAAGGGGTACCTAACACCTTCCCCTTAGAAGAACAAGAACCCTTACCCATAATCGCATCGGTTAGCAGACTAAATAAAGAAAATAACCTTAATAATTAAATAGGTACCCTAGTATACCTTTAAATATTAGGCGACGACTCTCGTTTATCAACAATAGAGAAATTACAAGTTGAATCTTGTTTTGACTCATGCAAAATAGGGTGCAACAGATGTTACAGTTGTATTGAAACTTACAAATGAATGCCTCATTGGCATTTAAACATATAGGAGTAAATGAGAATGGTTAGAGGTATTTAGGAGTGAGATTTAGTTAATGGTTGAGATACTTTCCCTGACACTAGCATTGCTCGGGGTCCTTGAGACCCTTGTGAACTTTGAAGTTCGAGGGGCTCAAAGGGTGTCTTGGCTATAAATTGAATTTCACCTTAATCCCTTAATCATTGACATTTGCTAATCTCTTTATGGTTAGTGTCTAATGAAGAAAAGGGCTTCATTGTAATTTTTCTTACTTTGCTCGATCTTACACAGTTTTATTTACATTCTTAACCACAAATATTTGTTACAGTTTTATTTAAGTCCTATGTTTGATCTTATCTGCATTTAAATATCATGTTGGGCTTTGTCACTAATTTCTGCCTTTTTCTTTTGACCATGTAACTGAACTGGGCATGCTGAGTTTTTCAAGACTTAGGCCCAAGTTCCAGCCTTTGAGTATGAAGTCATGAAAGTCGTTGTTGTTTGTCTGTTGTTTGCTGGGCCTAACCTTCTCCAGGACCAAACTACTGAGTCCAGTTTCCTTTCCTTCCTCACTATTAAATGAATTGAGTTTGATATCTTTTTTTTTACATGTGTATAACACTAATGATATTGATTGAATATTTTATTCTCCTTAAGCCTTTTAGGAACCTAGGCAAGCCAAGATCCATAGGTAATAAAACGAATCACTGTTACATTAGGATTAGCTATAAAATTTTGGCATTTTGATCATTTATCCTTCATTACATAAGATTTTATTTTTATTAATGCTAGCCATTTTAATGGAGTTTTTGAAGTTCAAAACAAATTTGAAAAGCAAGCAATTCTTCTTCTAAAGCCGGAATTGAAAGGGAGATTTCAATGTCAGTTTTTTTTCTATAACAAAATCAACACGGTTAGAATCAAGGACTATTAAACTTTCAGCGATTTTTTTCTTCAAACACGTTACTATAAATTGAAACAAATTCCCAAAGGTATATTCAAGTCCCATTTCTAATAATCTTTACTCTACTAGACTTTTATAAGTAACCATGTTATTTAAACAAAGCCACATGTTATGTCTTTGCAAATCTTGTAGGTGTAAATGTTATATAGACATTTTTAAAATCTCTTCAATCATGTAGATGTAAACATTTCAAAGGGCTTTTACAAATTAAACCTAGATCCTCTTTTCAAAGTACATATATTATTTCCTTTCAAAATGATAAGTTTTTTTTAAAACAAATATATAACATAGAGTAAGTCACACACATTTAGTACTAGCTAAAGTAGAATATAGATATTTAATTCCTCGAACCTAGTCTAAGTCCTATGGAGCTACCTCAGATAGATTTTAGGAGGTTCCTAACACCTTCTCCTTACAAGAACAAAAATCCTTACCCAAATCTCACTGGTTAGTAGACCAATAGGATAATAATCTAATAAACAAATAGGACTCTAGTATACCTTTAAATATTAGGTGGAAACTCTCTTTTATCATCAACACAGACACTATTTGAATTTTGTTTTGACTCACACAAAATAGGGTGCAACAATTTTCCTGTGCCATTTGTCCTTTAGCTAGACAATCCAAACTTCCTTTTTCCATTAGCACTATCAGATCTAAAAAATGTTTTGATTTTATTCATATAAACATACGGGGACCATATAAAACTCCAACTTACAAAGGGGAGAGGTATTTTCTCATAATTATTAATGATTTCTCCAAAAGCACTTGAACAATTTTTCTCAATACTAAATCCAGTACATTTTCCACATTAAAATATTTCTTAGCATTTATTGAAAGATAATTTTCTGCTAAGGTTAATGTTATAAGATCTTATAATGCTTTTGAGTTGGGTACATGTCAAATTCCTAATGATTTTCTCTCCTCGTAAAGCATAATCCATCAAACCTCTTGTGTTGTAACATCACAACAAAATTGTGTTGTAGAGCACAAACATAGGAACCTTTTGAAAACTTGTAGAGCCCTTCTTTTTCAGTCATATTCCCCTAAGAAATTTGGGGGGGACTCTTTATTGACTGTCACCTACTTGATAAACCGGTTTCCATCTGAGGTACTTTAAAATAGATCACTATATCAACTTCTTTTTTATAAATAACCAGTTTATCACTCTTTTAGGCCTTTTAGATGTTTATGTTTTAGTTGTACCTTGTCTCGATATAGGAATAAGCTTGATCTTATAGAAATTCCTGCTATTTTTCTTGGATATTCATTTGGGAAGAAATGGTATAGGATTCTAAATTTACTCTCTAATCAGGTCATTGTTTCTAGGGATGTGAGATTTGCTGAAACTATTTTTCCTTTCTCCTATTCTGCTCCACTGTCTAAGTTATTTCCTGCCAGTTTCCCCCCTACTCCTGAGTCTTCTACTCTCAATTTGTTAACCCGCGGCTTCATCATGCTTACTCTCATAATTCACATGTTCAACAACTACCATCTCATTTCTGTCCTAGTTCCTCTCCTATTCCTCTTTCTAGTCCTATTGCATCCCCTTCCCCAGTTCAAACTACACCTCCATCAGTAGTCTTATCCTCCCTACCAGGGCTAGTTTTGAGGTGATCATAAAGAGGGCATCACCAACTAGTCTATTTGTCATATTATATTTGTAATGCTGCATATTCTACTTATTCTCCCAATCCCCCTTTACTTCCCATACATTCTTTAGCCTTTTCTGCCTAACAGAATATAATTAGACATTGAAAAATTCCATATGTCAAATATAAGAACCCACTTCTTACCATCAGGTAGGCAAGGATTTAGGTTGGAAACTTACTATGGAAAGAGAACTTGAGGCACTAGAATCCAAAACTTTGCCTGAAAGAAAGAAGGTTTTGCCTTGCAAATAGATATATAAAGTGAAGTTAAAGTCAGACGGATCCTTAGAAAGATTAAAGGCACGTCTTGTTATCAGAGGGTTTACATAAATGGAAGGTTTGATTATACAGAAATGTTCTCGCTAGTAGTAAAACTGACAATAGTTCAATGTATTCTTACCATTGTAGTGAAAACAAATTGGAAATTGTACCAGCTGGATGTCAACAACGCCTTCTTACATGGCGATTTAGATAAAGAAGTTTACGTGCACTTTCCTCCAGGATTTAACTCCTCCTTCTATATCTCTAGTTTGTAAACTACGCAAGTTGTTGTAAGGTCTTAAACAAGCATCTTGCCAATGGTACGCTCGTTTATCTAATGCTTTAGGTACAAGGGGTTTTAAGTCATCCCTTAATGACTATTCCCTCCTTTTTAAGATCTCTGGTGAATTGGTCACTATACTTGCAATTTATGTCGATGATATCTTAATTACTAGGAACAATGCCAAAGAAGTTGCAGACATTAAACATTTCTTGAACACTGAATTCATAATCAAAGATTTGGGTGAGGCGCATTATTTTTTGGGATTAGAACTTGTACGAGTAGAGAATGGCTTTGTGGTTACCCAGCGAAAATTTGCTCTGGACTTCCTCACTGAGTTTGATTGCTTGTCTTCTAGACATGGTTCTTCTCCTCTTGATCCGTCTCTTAAGCTCTATTTTGAGTGTGGCACTCCCCTTTATGATCCTATAACTTATCGTCAATTGATTGGCAAGCTCAAATTTTTAACTAATACACGACCAGATCTCACTTTTGTTGTGAAGACACTTAGTCAATACATGCAAATGCCTTGTACAGGGCATTATCAGGTATCATTTCATACTCTGCGATACTTGTGTAAAGATCCACGGCTTAGACTTTTTATGTCTCCAAATTCTTCTTTTTAAATGGTTTCCTACTGTGATTCTGATTGGGCTGCTTGTTCTAATTCTCGATGTTTGGTTTGTGGATTTTTCTTAAGCATAGTACGGTTCTCCACTTTCATGAAAATCGAAAAAACAACAGGTTGTTGCCCTTTCCTCGGCCGAAGCGAAGTACAGATCAATGCGTCGATTGGTGGCTAAATTTTCCTGGGTAGTTCGTCTTCTTCAAGATATCAGTATTCCTCCATATTTGCCGGTGGCTTTGCATTTTGATAACTGTGATGACCCAAAAGGTCATCTTATATTTTAAAACTCGAATCTGCACTCTTAAGCCTTAAAAATCTCATTTTTATCCTCCTCGATTTGCGTGCGCAGTCCGGACAAGTTTCTGAAAAGCTTTTATATTGAAAAGTAATGAAAATAAAAATTTTTGCCTTAAAAGTTAATTTTAGTTGACTTCGGTCAATATTATTGGTAAACGGACCCCGGATCCATGCTTTGACGGTCCCGGTAGGTCCGTATCGAATTATGGGACCTGGGCGTATACCCGAAATCAAATTTGGAGATCCCTAGCTTGAGTTATGAATTTTTGATGAAAATTAAAAGTTTGGAAATTATTTGTTTTTAAGAATTGATTGATATTTGGCATTGTTAGTATCGGGTCCGTATTTTGGTTCCGGAGCCCGATACAGGTTCATTATGATATTTAAGACATGTCTGTGAAATTTGGTGAAAAACGGAGTTGATTTGACGTGATTCGGACGTCCAGTTGAGAAAATAGAAAATTTAAAGTGTTCTTGAGAATGTCATTTGAATTGGTGCAAAATTTAGAGTTCTAGGTGTTATTTTGGCGATTTGATCGCGCGAGCAAGTCCGTATGATATTTTTGGACTTGTGTGCATGTTTGGTTTAGAGCCTCGAGGGCTCGGGTGAGTTTCGGATAGGCCACGGGATGTTTTGGACTTTGGAAAATCTGATTTTTTGCAGATTCTGGTGTCTGGCATATCCTTCTTCGCGTTCGCGAAGGTCCTCTCGCGAATGCGAAGAGTAAACTGGGCAGCTGAGGATTTCTTCTTCATGAACGCGAAGGCTTGGTCGCGAACGCGAAGCGATGGCGGCGTTACCCTTCGTGAACGCGACAAGCCCATCGCGAACGCATAGTGTTAGGCACTGGGGAGGGGGAGTCAGCCTTTTCTTTATCGCGAACGCGAGCAATATCTCGCGAACGCGAAGGCCAGGAAAGGGTAGCCTATGCGAATGCGAGCACTGCCTCGTGAACGCAAAGGCTTGGCAGCCCATACACTTCGCGAACGCGACAGTGCTCTCGCGAACGCGATGAACACTGTCGCCCAACACTTAACAGAACCCAAAAACGGGATTTTAGCCAAAAACTCATTTTTCTCAGAAACCAAACGGTTAGAGGCGATTCTTCAAGAGTCATTCCTTCCCCAAATTATTGGTAAGTGATTCTAAACCATTTTCTTTCAATTACCCATTACATTTCTTGAATTTTCAACCTAAAATCTAGAGTTTTCATGGTAGAATTAGGGGTTAGGGTAGAAAATAGGGATTTCGGGAATTTGGAGATTTAAACCTCAGTTTGAGGTCGGATTCCAAAACTAATTATACATTCGGGCTCGGGGGTGAATGGGGTAAAGATATTTTGGTTCGAACCTCGGGTTTTGACCAAGCGAGCCCGGGGTCGATTTTTTGACTTTTTGGAGGAAAAATTGGAAAATTTAATTTATGCAATATAATTGATTCCTTTAGCAATATTTGATATTATTGAGTCATTTTTGAATAGATACGAGTGGTTTGGAGGTTAATTCCAAAAGAAAAGCTGTGATTGAGAATTAAGTGGCCTTCGGAGCGAGGTAAGTGTTGTGTCTAACCCTGACTTGAGGGAATTAGGAACCTTAGATTATTTGTTAAGTGAAATTCATGTGAGCGTCATATATGTGAGGTGACGAGTACTTATGCGCCGCCAAATTTACTTGTTTTTCCATGTTTGCCTGTTTTTCTTATATTGTCTCATTCTTATGCCAAATTGCTATGTGTTATACTAGTGTTGTTCAAATTATCGTTCTTATCATGTTAACGGAAATTTTCTGGTGATAATTGAGTCTTTATTTCAAGGTTGAGATTGATATTATGGAATCAAATGTTGAAGTAATGTTTGTACTTGTTATTCTATCTCCCTGTTGTTATTTATGCATTGCATTATGGTAAGGGGGAGTGTTAAGGTTTATACTTGTTATTCTATCTCCCTGTTGTTATTTATGCATTGAATTATGGTAAGGGAGAGTGTTAATGCACGAAGGGTGATGCCGTGCCATATTATGAGTGTTAATGCACGAAGGGTGATGCTGTGCCATATTGTGAGTGTTAATGCACGAAGGGTGATGTCGTACCATATTGTAAGTGTTAATGCACGAAGGGTGATGTCGTGCCATGATATGAGAGTAAAAGCACGAAGGGTGATGCCGTGCCATTTATATTAATTTTATGGTGAGATTAAGAGTAAAAGCACGAAGGGTGATGTCGTGCATTTTTCTTTACTATATTCACTATTCCTGTTGATTCATGGTATATTGACTGCTCCGGTGATCATTCTGTTGTAGTTCTTTATCTTGTATTCCCCTCAGTATGTCTCCCCTCTCGACATTTCCTGTTTAGTTCTTCATTCTTGTTATTTGCGTATACACTGTTAAATTGCACATGTTGATTGTAGGTGCCTTGCCTTAGCCTCGTCACTACTTCGTCGAGGTTAGGCTCGACACTTACCAGTACATGGGGTCGGTTGTACTGATGCTGCACTCTGCACTTTCTGTGCAGATTTTGATACCGGCTCAGGTTGATCAAGATTTGCTATTGGTCCGCTGTCCGGAGACTCAAGGTAGATCTGTCGGCGTTCACAGACCTTGAAGTCCCCGTCTATCTTTTATGTCCTACTGTTTTCTTTCATTCAGACAGTTGTATTTCTTTCAGACTATTACTTGTAGTAAATTCTAGAATGTTCGTGAATTGTGACTCTAGATCCGGGTGGTAGTAATTAATACCATTTTATGATATTCCACACTTATTATATTTCCTTTGAGTTAATTATTGATATTTACTGAATCGAAATAAGGAAATGGTTTAATGATTCTCTAACGTTGGCTTGCCTGGCAAGTGAAATGTTAGGCACCATCACGATCCCGTCAGTGGGAAATTTTGGGTCATGATAGTTGGTATCAGAGCACTAGGTTGCCTAGGTATCACGATTCATGAGCAAGCTTAGTAGAGTCTGGAAGATCGGTACGGAGACGTCTGTGCTTATCTTCCAGAGGCTATGAAGTTTAGGAACAAGTTTCACTTCTTTTCTTCTCTGTCGTGCGATTTTGCTTTCTCAATACTGATTGAACTCTTCTACTTTTATTCTCTAACAGATGGCGAGAACACGTACCGCTTCCTCTACTGAGCAACAGTGAAAGCCTCCAGTGACAGCTCCTACGCGGGGCAGAGGTCGAGGCCGAGACCGTGCCAGAGGCCGAGGCAGGGGCAGGGGTCAGCCTTGGGCCCGAGCAGTAGCCCCATCAGTGGAGCCTCAGATAGAGCTTGACAAGGAGGTTCCAGCCCAGACTGTTTCTGTCGGACCAGCTCAGGTTTTGGAGGGGTTCATTGCTACCCAAGTACTTGAGGACGCTTTGGTCCGTTTGGTGGGCCTTATGGAGAGTGTGACCCAGACTAGCGCATTTCCCATGGCACCAGCAGTCTCTCAGGCTGGAGGAGGAGCCCAGACTCCCACCACTCCTGCTCTGTAGCAAATAACTCCCCAGTATCAGGCTCCAGTAACTTATCCAGTCGGATTAGTTTAGCTGGTTATTGTGGAACAGGTCGGAGATGGGTCAGCTATGTCTTCTGAGGCGTTATGGAGATTGGACAGGTTTATCAACCTCTTTCCTGTTCACTTCAGTGGTGCTCCTTCAGAGGATCCCAGGAGTATCTTGACAGCTGTCACGAGGTTCTATGGAACATGGGTATAGTGGAGACCAATGGGGTCGATTTTGTTGTATTTTAGATGACTGGTTCCGCCAAGAAATAGTGGAGAGATTACTTGTTGACCAGACCAGCTGGGTCGCCTGCTCTTACTTGGGACCAGTTCTCTCAGCTCTTCATAGAGAAGTTTCTGCCTATCACATTGAGAGAGAAGCGTCGCCGTCAGTTTGAGCGTCTCCAGTAGGGCAGTATGACTGTTACTCAGTATGAGACACGTTTTGTGGATTTGGCCCGTCATGCCATTCTTCTGCTTCCCATCGATAGATAGAGAGAGGGTGAGGAGGTTTATTAATGGACTTTCTTAACCTATCAGATTGCAGATGGCTAAGGAGACTGAGAGTGAGATTTATTTTCAGGCGACTGTTAATGTCGCCAGACGAGTCGAGATGGTTCTTACTCAGGGAGGTCAGGGGTCTGACAAGAGGCCTCGTCATTCTAGTGAGTTTAACGGTTCCTCATTTAGAGGCAAGAGTACTTTTGGTAGAGGCCATCCTCCCAGACCATTTCATTCAGCGCTTCAGGCATCCCACGGTGCCTCAGGTGGTCGTGGCCCTCAGATACATTATTCCGACCAGCTAGCCTACATATTAGTGCACCTCCACTCCAGAGTTATCAAGGTTATTATTCAGGTCGACAGGGTCAGTTTCAGGGACAGCAGTCACAGCAGCCGAGGTTATGTTATACTTGTGGTGATCTGAGGCACATTGCTAGATATTTCCCTAGGGCAACAGGCAGCTCACAGCATCAGAGTTCTCGTGCCATGGTTCCGGCACTAGTTGCTGCACCACCTGCTCAGCCAGCCAGAGGTAGAGGCCAGACTGTTAGAGGTGGAGGTCAGGCCGTTCGAGGTGGAGACCAACCAGTTAGAGGCTGTCTCAGGGACGTAGTTTAGGGTGGTGGGGCCCAACCCCGGTGTTATGCTTTCCCAGCCAGGCCTGAGGCTGAGTCATCTGACGCTGTTATCACAGCTACTATTTTAGTTTGCAGTAGAGATGCTTCAGTTCTATTTGATCCGGGATCTACTTACTCTTATGTGTCATCCTATTTTGCTTCCTATTTAGTTATGCCCCGTGATTCTTTGAGTGCTCCTGTGTATGTGTCCACACCAGTGGGAGATGCTATTATTTTAGATCATGTTTATCGTTCGTGTGTGGTCACCATTGGGAGTCTTGAGACTCGTGTAGATCTTCTACTTCTCGACATGGTTGATTTTGATGTCATACTGGGTATGGATTGGCTGTCACCTTATCATGCTATATTAGATTTTCACGCCAAGATAGTGACCTTAGCCTTGTAGGGGTTACCTCTATTAGAGTGGAAAGGAAATCTTGGCCATTCTGCCAGCAGGGTTATCTCTTATGTGAAGGCTCGGCATATGGTGGAGAAGGGGTGTCTAGCTTATTTGGCTTATATCCGCAATTTTAGTGTGGAGGTTCCTTCCATAGATTCGCTGCCAGTTGTTCGTGAGTTTCCATAGGTGTTTCCTGCAGACCTGCCGAGGATGCCACCCGATAGGTATATTGATTTCTGCATTGATTTGGCTCCGGGAACTCAGTCTATTTCTATTCTTCCATATCGCATGGCCCCACCATAGTTGAAAGAATTGAAGGAGCAATTGCAAGATTTGCTTGATAAGGGCTTCATTAGACCTAATGTCTCGCCCTAGGGTGCACCTGTGTTATTTGTGAAGAAGAAAGATGGATCGATGAGGATGTGTATAGATTATCGGCAGTTGAACAAAGTCACCATCAAGAATAAATATCCATTGCCGAGGATTGATGATTTATTTGATCAGCTTCAGGGTGCCAAGGTGTTTTCAAAGATTGATTTGAGATCTGGCTACCATCAGTTGAGGATTAGGGCATCCGATGTTCCTAAGACAGCTTTTCGAACTCGGTATGGGCATTATGGGTTTCTAGTGATGTCATTTGGGCTGAAAAATGCCCCAGCAGCATTCATGGATTTGATGAAGCAGGTGTTCAAACCCTACTTAGATTTCTTTGTGGTTGTGTTTATTGATGATATCTTGATTTACTCCCACAGTCGAGAGGGGCATGAGCAGCACCTTCGGATCGTTATTCAGACTCTGAAAATATGCTAAGTTCTCAAAATGCGAGTTTTAGTTGAGTTCAGTTACTTTCTTAGGTCACGTTGTATCAGCAGAGGGTATTCAGGTGGATCCTAAGAAGATTGAGGCAGTCTAGAACTGGCCTAGACCCATATCAGCTACAGAGATCCGTAGTTTCCTGGGTTTGGCGGGCTATTACCGTCGATTTGTGGAGGGGTTTTCATCCATAACAACCCCGTTTACTAGATTGACCCAGAAGGGTGCCTCGTTCAGGTGGTCAGACGAGTGTGAAGCGAGCTTTCAGAAGCTCAAGACTGCTTTGACTACGGCATCGGTATTGGTGTTACCTACAGGTTCAGGATCTTATACAGTATATTGTGACGCATCCCGTATTGGTCTGGGTGCGGTATTGATGCAGGGTAGCAAGGTTATTGCATATGCTTCGCGTCAGCTGATGGTTCACAAGAAGAATTACCATGTTCATGATCTAGAGCTGGCAGCCATTGTTCACGCGCTGAACATGTAGAGGCACTATCTTTACGGCATGCCATGTGAGGTATTCACTGATCATCAGAGCTTGCAGTATTTGTTCAAGCAGAAGGAACTCAATTTGAGGCAGAGAAGGTGGTTGGAGCTATTGAAAGACTATGATATCACCATATTGTATCATCCTGGGAAGGCCAATGTGGTGGCCGATGCTTTGAGTAGAAAATCAGCTAGTATAGGTAGCCTTACATATATTCCAGTTGGTGAGAGACCGCTTGCATTGGATATTCAGGCCTTGGCCAACCAGTTCGTGAGGTTGGATATTTCTGAGCCCAGCCATATTCTAGCTTGTACAGTTGCTCAGTCTTCTTTGTTTGAGCGCATCAGAGATTGGCAGGATGACGATCTTCATTTACTTGTCCTTAGAGACACAGTGCGGTACGGTGGTGCCAAGCAGGTTACTGTTGGATATGACAGAGTTTTGAGGATGCAGGGTCGTATTTGTGTGCCTTATGCGGATGGACTTCGTGAGTTGATTCTTGAGGAGGCCCACAGTTCCCGGTATTCTATTCATCCGGGCGCCGCCAAGATGTATCAGGATTTGAGGCAGCATTATTGGTGGAGGCAAATGAAGAAGGACATAGTTGCCTATGTAGCTCGGTGCCTAAATTGCCAGCAGGTAAAGTGTGAACATCAGAGACCTGGTGGTTTACTTTAGAGGTTAGATATTCCTGAGTGGAAGTGGGAGCGTATCACTATGGACTTTGTTGTTGGACTCCCACGGACACAGAGGAAGTTCGATGCAGTTTGGGTCATTGTGGACAGGCTGACTAAGTCAATGCATTTCATTCCTGTGGCAGTTACCTATTCCTCGGAGCGGTTGGCAGAGATTTATATTCGTGAGATCGTTCATCTTCACGGTGTGCCCGTGTCCATCATTTCTGATTGAGGTACGCAGTTTACCTCGCACTTTTGGAGGACAGTTCAGCGTGAGTTGGGTACGCGGGTTAAGTTGAGCACATCATTTCATCCTCAGACGGACGGGCAGTCCGAGCGTACTATTCAGATCTTTGAGGATATGCTCTGCGCCTGTGTTATTGACTTTGGAGGTTCTTGGGATCAGTTTTTGCCGTTAACGGAGTTTGCCTGGAATAACAGCTACCAGTTGAGAATTCAGATAGCTCCCTATGAGGCTATATATGGTAGACAGTGTAGGTTGCCAGTTGGGTGGTTTGAGCCGGGAGAGGCTCGGTTGTTGGGCACAGACTTAGTACAGGATGCCTTGGATAAGGTCAAGATTATTCAGGATCGACTTCGCATAGCTCAGTCCAGGCAGAAGAGTTATGCCGACCGTAGAGTTAGTGATGTTGCATTCATGGTTAGAGAGAGAGTGTTACTTCGGGTATCACCCATGAAGGTTGTAATGAGGTTCGGAAAGAAGGGTAAGTTGAGCCCTACGTATATTGGACCTTTTGAGATTTTGTAGAGAGTGAGAGAGGTGGCTTACAGGCTTGTGTTGCCACCTAGTTTAGTAGATGTTCATCCGGTATTTCATGTGTCCATGCTTCGAAAGTATCACGACGATCCGTCCCACGTGTTAGATTTTAGCTCTGTCCAGTTGGACAAGGATTTGACTTACGAGGAGGAGCCGGTGTCAATTCTAGCCCGACAAGTTTTCCAATTGAGATCAAAGAGTTACCCTTAAGTTTGAGTGCAGTAGAGAGGTCAGCCTATTTAGGCAGCTACTTGGGAGTCCGAGTCCGATATACGGAGTAGATATCCCCACCTTTTCACCAGCCCAGGTACTTTTCTATGTCCGTTCGAGGACGAACGGTTATTTTAGAGGTGGAGAATGTGATGACCCAAAAGGTCATCTTATGTTTTAGAACTCGAATCTGTGCTCTTAAGCTTCAAAATCTCATTTTTACCCTCCTCGATTTGCGTGCGTAATTCGGCCAGGTTTCCAGAAAGCTTTTATGTTGAAAACTAATGAAAATAAGAATTTTTGTCTTAAAAGTTGATTTTAGTTGACTTCGGTCAATATTTTTGGTAAACGGACCCGGATCCGTGCTTTGACGGTTCCGATAGGTCCGTATCGAATTATGGGACCTGAGCGTATGCCCGGAATCGAATTTGGCGGTCCTTAGCTTGAGTTATGAATTTTTGATGAAAATTAAAAGTTTGAAAATTATTTGTTTTTAAGAATTGATTGATATTTGGCATTATTAGTATCGGGTCCGTATTTTGGTTTCGGAGCCCGGTACAGGTTCATTATGATATTTAAGACATGTCTGTGGAATTTGGTGAGAAATGGAGTTGATTTAATGTGATTCGGACGTCCAATTGAGAAATTAGAAATTTTAAAGTGTTCTTGAGAATTTTATTTGAATTGGTGCTAAATTTAGCGTTCTAGGTGTTATTTTTGCGATTTGATCGCTCGAGCAAGTCCGTATGATTTTTTGGACTTGTGTGTATGTTTGGTTTGGAGCCCCGAGAGGTCGGGTGAGTTTCGGATAGGCCATGGGATGTTTTGGACTTTAGAAAATCTGGTTTTCTATAGATTCTGGTGTCTGGCATATCCTTCTTCGCGTTCGCGAAGGTCCTCTCGCGAACGCGAAGAGTAAACTGGGCAGCTGAGGATTTCTTCTTCGCGAACGGGAAGGCTTGGTCGCGAACGTGAAGCGATGGGGGCGTTACCCGTCGCGAACACGACAAGCCCATCGCGAACGCGTAGTGTTAGGTACTAGGGAGGGGGAGTCAGCCTTTTCTTCATCGCGAACGCGAGCAATGTCTCGCGAACCCGAAGGCCAGGGAAGGATAGCCTACGCGAACACGAGCACTGCCTCGTGAACGTGAAGGCTTGGCAGCCCATACACTTCGCGAACGCGACAGTGCTCTCGCGAACGCGATGAACACTGTCGCCCAACACTTAACATAACCCAAAAATGGGATTTTAGCCAAAAACTCATTTTTCTCAAAAACCAAACGGTGAGAGGCGATTCTTCAAGAGTCATTCCTTCCCCAAATTGTTGGTAAGTGATTCTAAACCATTTTCTTTCAATTACCCATTACATTTCTTGAATTTTCAACCTAAAATCTAGAGTTTTCATGGTAGAATTAGGGGTTAGGGTAGAAAATAGGGATTTCGGGAATTTGGGGATTTAGACCTCAGTTTGAGGTTGGATTCCAAAAATAATTATATATTCGGGCTCGGGGGTGAATGGGGTAAAGATATTTTGGTTCGAACCTCGGGTTTTGACCAAGTAGGCCCGGGGTCGATTTTTCGACTTTTTGGAGGAAAAATTAGAAAATTTAATTTATGCAATATAATTGATTCCTTTAGCAATATTGTATATTATTGAGTCATTTTTTAATAGATACGATTGGTTTGGAGGTGAATTCCAAAGAAAAAGCTGTGATTGAGAATTAAGTGGCCTTCGGAGAGAGGTAAGTGTTGTGTCTAACCCTGACTTGAGGGAATTAAGAACCTTAGATTATTTGTTAAGTGAAATTCATGTGAGCGGCATATATGTGAGGTGACGAGTACTTATGCGCCGCCAAATTCACCTGTTTTTTCATGTTTCCCTGTTTTTCTTATATTGTCTCATTCTTATGCCAAATTGCTACGTGTTATACTAGTGTTGTTCAAATTATCGTTCTTATCATGTTTATGAAAATTTTCTGGTGATAATTGAGTTTTTATTTCAAGGTTGAGATTGATATTATGGAATCAAATACTGAAGTAAGGTTTGTACTTATTATTCTATCTCCCTGTTGTTATTTATGCATTGCATTATGGTAAGGGAGAGTGTTAATACACGAAGGGTGATGCCATGCCATATTGTGAGTATTAATGCACGAAGGGTGATGCCGTGCCATATTGTGAGTATTAATGCATGAAAGGTGATGTCGTGCCATATTGTGAGTATTAATGTACAAAGGGTGATGCCGTGCCATATTGTGAATGTTAATGCACGAAGAGTGATGCCGTGCTATATTGTGAGTGTTAATGCACGAAGGGTGATGTCGTGCCATGATATGAGAGTAAAAGCACGAAGGGTGATGCCATTCTATTTATATTAATTTTATGGTAAGATTGAGAGTAAAAGTACGAAGGGTGATACCGTGCATTTTTCTTTACTATATTCACTATTCCTGTTGATTCATGGTATATTGACTGCTCCGGTGATCATTCTGTTATAGTTCTTTATCTTGTATTCCCCTCAGTATGTCTCCCCTCTCGACATTTCCTGTTAAGTTCTTCATTCCTGTTATTTGCGTATACACTGTTAAATTTCACAGGTTGATTATAGGTGCCTTGCCTTAGCCTCGTCACTACTTCGTCGAGGTTAGGCTCGACACTTACCAGTACATAGGGTCGATTGTTCTGATGCTGCACTCTGCACTTTCTGTGCAGATTTTGATACCGGCTCAGGTTGATCGAGATTTGCTATTGGTCCGATGTCCGGAGACTCAAGGTAGATCTGTCGGCGTTCACAGACCTTGAAGTCCCTGTCTATCTTTTGTGTCCTACAATTTTCTTTCATTCAGACAGTTGTATTTCTTTTAGACTATTACTTGTAGTAAATTCTAGAATGTGCGTGAATTGTGACTCCAGATCCGGGTGGTAGTAATTAATACCGTTTTATGATATTCCGCACTTATTATATTTTATTTGAGTTAATTATTGATATTTACTGAATCGAAATAAGAAAATGGTTTAATGATTCTCTAACGTTGGCTTGCCTGGCAAGTGAAATATTAGGCGCCATCACGATCCCGTCGGTGGAAAATTTCGGCTCGTGACAATAATAAAGCAGCAACTCATATAGCGAAAATTCCTGTCTTTCACAAACGAACTAAGCATATCGAGCTTGATTGCCAATTCGTTCGTGAAAAATTGTTGGACGGATTGATTTCTTTATATTTTATTCCATCTTTATCTCAGATAGCTGATATCTTCACAAAATCCCTCTCCGGCCATTTCCTCGTTCTTTGATGGGCAAGTTGGGAGTCTGATCAGGGGTCTCCAACTTGAGGGGGGTGTTGCCGGAAAAATTACTCCGACCCTGCCAAGTCGTAATATTCAGACGAAGGCTCAAAATAGAGGAGATAGTGGGACTTAAGGACTTAGGTTATGTCTGAATATGTTCAATTTGATGATCTCAAACTCTTTTTATTCCTCTTAAATTGATGGCCACTGATGAGGAAACATGTACATAATAATACATACAATTTGTAGCCAGTTGTTATGGTTCTAGAAGTTAGAAGTCAGGATATTTTAGTATAACACCATGTATATAGATTTGCTTTTGTATTTATTTTATATAGGTGGTTACACAGTTTGTTAGTAGAGATAGGAATAGCCTAGTGATGGAATCTTTTCTTTCTTTGTATAAATATACGAATAGCACTGTACAAATGATACAATTAATAGAAAAATATTTTTCATACAATCTTTCTTGAATTTCTTCATCTACTATGACCACTAGAAGTATACACAGTGAAAGGCACTGAAAACATGTTACTAATAAATTGACATTCTTTGCTGAGAAGTACTGACGATACAAGTTGATATCCGACACCTTAGATTAGGCTAAAAGATTTCTTATTATTTTGTTTTCCACTGCTATGTACTCTTATTTTATGTGATAACGAGTGGGGTCAATTGATTTTTTGGCTTTTTATAATTTTATTTTTAGTTTTATAACTATACCTCTTTTTTTTTATACATAGGAGATTTATTTTTACACATAAGAGGTCTGTCTTTTACACATAAAGGATCTAAAAAAGTCATTTTCTTAAATTCAAAATTTTAAATAGACACGATGTACAAATAGCACCTTGTTTTGGTGGTACCGGACTACTGGTGATGCAATGGAAGGAACTATCCATGGTAATAATACAGGGATATATCTAATTAACCTAGGTCTTATACTATATTTAGTCCTTGAGTGGGATAAAATAAATCACCACCATCAAAGTCTCTATTGTAAACGTGACAACCATCTAAGACCCTACTGAGAATAAATGGACAAAATGTTACTGGAGGGGATCTCAACCCCTTCAAATCTAAAGGTCCGATAAGGATTTTTTTGGAGAATATTCTACTCTAAACCCTAATTTACCCTTATAGAAGGGGTACATATTCCCTTAAATAGTCATCTCAAAAATTTTATTAACTTTTATAATATTCACAAAATAATCAAAGCAACGGATACGCAACAAGATCAACTCGGACTGATGTCAGGCGCTTCCTCATCATCAAATATTTTAAGAAAATCTACACCATCCTTCGCTCGAGAGATATTCCACTTTGGTCCTAGATTGAGGAAACAATAAGGGGAGATCAAGAGAAGTTGTTATTCATGACCGATCCGAAGTACTGTCCGGCTTTCTTGGATATCAAATATCATTCAAGGAGGCCCGCATCATCCTACTTTTGAGAAACACGCAGCTCCATTCCTCGAATAACGAAAAATAATCTTGAGAAAAGAATCAAGGATAAATAGAATTATACCTACAATGTATATTAATGAAATCTTTTGTTCATATTTATTTCGTGATTGCAGCTTAATTTTTCATCCTCAAACTTTTCCACGAACATGGTTGATTTTATTTCTTCGATAATTATATAGGGTAAAATTAGTTCGTATTAAATACACAAATAATAAAGCGACACGTGGAACCGGAGACAGACGGAAAGTGAGGCAAGTGAAAACCAAGGCCGGAGATAGCATCTTTGCTTGGCATCGGGTAGACCCTGAAGGGAATATTGCTAATGAAGACAAACGAATGTCTGCCACATGATAGCATTCAATGAACAACATTCTGCAGTATTAAATACACAGTCCATTATAGAAAATTTTGGTATTCATAGCATATCGTTACACATTCATCAATGGCCCTTATAATTATCATTTAAGTGGGGCTTGATCCTAGGACCTTGTTCCCTAGGTGCATCTATAAATAGTGACTTCAACAGCCATTGTAAGGAGGACGAACTTTCTGACAAACTTATGCTATATATTGTTCAAAACCTCAATAATACTTTATTTCTTGTCTATTGATATTCGCGTTATTGCCTTCGGAAGCTCTGCTCCTGGAACCAAGATATTCACTGTCTTATCTCGATTTTAACGCTAAGTCTTCTATTTTATTTAATTTATTTATCATTTTGGGATCAAATCGATTTGCTTATCTATAAACCACATTACTAATTTAACTGTACCATTTTACAGGTAAATAGTTTGGCGCCCATCATGGGGCTTGGACAATTGCATAATTGAGTTAATCCTTGCATCTATTACTAACCTGTTTAATTCTTTGTTTCGTAGCGAAAAATCATAAAAAATGGCAGGTAACGATGTCAATATCACGCACAACATTGAGGCTCCAGGAAATCAACCTCAACATGGAGATTTGGTCAGCGATACTCGCAACAAAGAGGATGTAGCCACGCCGGTCCATGGCGGGCAATATCCATGACATGCTCGGGAGACAAATCCTGATGATGCTGAAGAGGAGCACGTTTCGGAAATGGTGAGAATCTTGACGGAACAACAAATGACTATTATGGGCCATCTCTCGCGACAAGATCAAACCATAACAGAGTTGAGGTGAGCATTGTTGGGTGCTTCAAACAATGTGAATGGAAGAGGTCTAGTTCTTCCCAGTTCTCCCGCAAACCAAACAACACAAAGAGTTGATAACAATACCCCTAGGGGTGGGGTCGGCTTCTACGGGGCTAGAGGAAACGGCAGCGGATCTGGTAACGATAATGGAAATGATCCCTTTAAAACCGAGCTCATGCGGTTTATGAGGGAAATAAATGCCTGTATAGACCAAATCTCGGGCGCACCACTAGTATTGAAAGGACAGGACTCAAAGAAATACACCCAGTTGCCATTTAAACCAAGCGCGGAACTGGAGTCAATCCCAAAGCGGTCAAAATGCCAAACGTGCCAAAATATGATAGGACCTCAGATCCTTAGGAGCACATCACCACCTATACAATGGCGGTGAAAGGAAACGACATAGCTCCGCACGAGATTGAGACAATCTTGCTGAAGAAGTTCGGGGGGACCTGACATTGTATTTACTTTTACCCTAGTACTCACTAGATTCCTTCAAGATGCTCGCGGATTCTTTTATCAAGGCCCATGCCGGGGCCAGAAAGGTGCAGGCCCGAAAGGCCGGCATATTCAGAATTGCACAAGGAGATTCTGACCCGCTGCGAGCATTTGTGACCAGATTTCAGAAGGAAAGGATGCTCCTACCGGCCCTGGCAGATGAATAGGTAGCCGAGGCATTTACTAAGGGGCTGAACCTGAGGAGCTATGACGCTTCTCAGAAATTGAAGGAAAGTCTGCTCGAGTTCTAGGAAACAACATGGGCAGATGTCCACAATTGCTACGAGTCGAAAATAAGAATAGAGGATGACCATCTTTGTTTCCCGACATCAATCAAGGGTTGGTACTAAGAGAAGAATAAGGAAAAGTTAAAGGTTGTTTTCGACGCAGATCGACGGTCTACTAAAGGTTAGGTTTTGCCATACGAAAAGCCCGAAGGATGCGGCAGAGGTTTCCGATCTGCGGACAGGTTCGCCACCGATAGGAGAGTTGATCGTGGCCGGAATAACAGATCGTTGTTGGACAAAGATGTATCGGGCTCCCGAGATTCCACATACCCTAGATTATTCGAATATATCTTCAATGTCAGCATAGTGGAACTGGTATCGGCGATGAGGAACATTAAGGAAGAACGGTTCCTGAGGCCGATGAGATCAGACCCCAGTCAGAGGGATCCTAACCTATAGTGTGAGTATCATGGAACTAACGGCCAATTGACTGGGGACTGCCGAATTTTGCGTGAGGAGGTGGTGACATTGCTAAAAAATGGCCATCTCGGCTAATTCTTAAGCGATGGGGCTAAAAATAATTATGGCCGCAACCGGGATAACGTGAAACCCTTGAAGACAGAAGAAGATCCTCCCCGTCTAACGATCAACATGATTTTCGAAGGGAACAGGATTAATAGTGTAACCTTTTCAGCCGTAAAAAATACAAAGGTATCGGTGACCCATAGCAAAAGGCTCCAGGAAGTCGCTGAGGACGATATCACCTTCAAAGAAGAAGACGCCAATGGACTCTTACTACCGCACAACGATGACCTGGTAATTTCTCTTAATGTTTTGGATTTTAAAATTAAACGTGTTTTGGTGGACCCTAGGAGTTCAGCCAATATTATCCAATGGAGAGTGCTAGAACAAGCCAAGCTAATCAAAAACATCATTCCATCCACAAAACTCCCCGCCGGGTTCAACTTAGCAAGCGTGACAACCCGAGGGGAGATTCTGCTGCCCACAAATGCCGAAGGGGTAATGAAGATGACCCTGTTTAGTAGATAGTGACATGAGCTATAACATTATTCTTGAAAGACCGCGGTTACACGAAATAAAGGTTCTGCCATCAACATACTATCCACTGCTGAAGTTCCCAACTCCAGAGTGAACTAAACAAATATGAGGAGATCAACCAGTAGCGAGGGAGATGAACACAATCTCAGTTTCCAGTAATAAAGGGAAGGAACATGCGACATAGCAATTACAGGAACCGACGCCTGCTCCCGAACCAAACAATGTCGACAAAGGGGGTGAGTCGTCAGAATCCTATCAGGTTCCGAGGTATTTCCAGGTGCCAAAAGAAATGGACGCAACCAAATCCATAGCAGAAGAGATCAAACAAGTCGCATTGTTCAAGGAATTCTTGGAGATGAAATTTCACTTGGGGATATGACTAAACCCCGAGCTCATCTCAGGATTTATAGAATTTCTTAAATCTAATATTGACTGTTTTGTGTGGTTGCATACGGATACGACAGGTATACCACTAGAGGTGGTCGTGCACAAGTTAAGCCTGGATCTCAACATCTCTCTGGTAAGGCAGAAGAAACGCCCTATTGCCGAGGTTAGGAACAAGTTTGTCAAAGAGGAGGTAACTCGATTACTTGATATCGATTCAATCCGGGAGGTAAAGTATCCTGATAGGCTAGCTAATGTAGTACTAGTTCCAAAAAAAAAAAATTTGCATGTGCATTGATTATAAGGATCTAAATAAGGCGTGCCCAAAAGACTCGTTCCCATTGCTAAATATTGATCAAATGATTGATGTGATGGACGAGCACGAATTGATGAGTTTTCTTGATGCCTATTCCAGGTACAACTAAATCAAAATGAACCCGGAGGATCAAGAAAAAACTTTATTCATAACGAACTTCTGTACATATTGCTATAATGTGATTCCTTTCAGGCTTAAAAATGTCGGGGGCACTTATCAGAGGCTTGTGAACAAAATGTTTGAAAAACAAATAGGGAAAACAATGGAAGATTATATAGATGATATGCGGGTTTAGTCTTTGAACGCAGGTGATCATCTTAAACACCTCCAAGAAACCTTTGACATCCTAAGGAAGCACAACATGAAGCTTAACCCCGAAAAGTGTGCATTCGGAGTCTGCTCCAATAAGTTCTTGGGGTTTTTGGTGTCACAAAGGGGGATTGAAGTTAATCCCGATAAAATAAAAGCCATCGAGGGCACTCCTGACTAGCTATCAAATGTGAAAGAGGTTCAGAGGTTAACGGGAAGACTGGCCACTTTAAGCAGGTTCATTTCCTGGTTTTCAGAAAAATGTCATCATATTTTCTCACTTCTGAAAAAGAAGAACAATTACGAATGGACTCCAGAATGCCAGCAGGCTTTGAAAGATTTTAAAAGGTATTTATCGAGCCCTCCGTTACTATCGAAACCGGAGGAAGGCAAACAATTATTGATTTACATAGCAGTGTCAGAGGTAGCAGTAAGTGTCATTCTAGTCTGTGAAAATGAAGGTACGCAATCTCCTATTTATTATGTTAGTAAAATTTTAACGGGAGCGGATTCCCTAACTCAAAAAATTGGCCTTAGCTCTCGTAGTTACCGCTCGAAAGCTTAGGCCTTATTTTCAATTCCACCCGATAGCTGTGGTGACAACCTTTCTCCTATATAATATCCTTCATAAACCTGAATTGTTAGGTCAACTGGCCAAGTGGCCAGTCGAAACGAGTGAATTTTACATAGAGTATAAACCTAGTACTGCAATCAAGTCGCAAGTTTTGGCCAATTTCGTGGCCGATTTTAGTCCCGAATTGCTGCCTTTGGCCACCAAAGAAGCGACAATGGTGTCGGAAGCGACATCAAGAGTCTAGACCTTGTTCACGGATGGAGCCTCCAACGTAAAAGTGTCTGTACTCGAGGTAGTACTAATTACGCCATCGAGCAAAACCCTAAGGCAGGATATAAGAACTATTCCATTGACTAAAAATGAAGTCGGGTATGAGGCTTTGATTGCAGGACTTGAGCTGGCCCGGGGACTAGACTCTGAGGTCATTGAAATCAATTGTGATTCCCAACTGGTAGTAAATCAGGTATACAGGATCTTCGACACCAAAGAGGAACGCATGCAATAATATGTAGTGATATTCCATACTCTGCTCGCACGGTTCAGGGAATGCTCAATCACCCACATCCCGAGAGAAGAAAACACAGATGCAGACGGACTGGACAATCTGGGCTCGTCCACAAAAATGAAGGAATTAGATCTGGTATGGTCGTACGGCTCATGCATTTGGTATTGTATGTGGACGGTTATCATGAAGTAAATGCCACCAATTTGCTCTGGGACTGGAGAAATGAGATCATCGACTATCTTAAGCATGGCAAATTACTCGAAGACCCAAAGACATCCCAGGAACTTCGCACCAAAGCAGCTCGTTATAGCTTCTTGGGAGGTCAATTGTATATAAGGTCTTTCCAAGGCCCGTTGGCCCGATGTTTAGGATCCCCCGAGACTAATTACGTCATGAGAGACGTTCACAAAAGAATCTGCGAAAATCACTCGGGTGCAGACTCGTTAGTACTAAAGCTAATTAGGACAGGATACTACTGGCCCCGAATGTAACAAGATGCTAAGGAATTTGCATAGAAATACGACAAATGTCAACGCCATATGCCGTTGGTGCATCAACCAGTAGAACTGTTGCATTCGGTATTGTCGCCTTGGCCATTCATGAAATAGGGGATGGACATAGTCGATTTGCTGCCGCCAGCTCCCGGTAAGGTAAGATTTCTTTTGATTCTAACTGACTATTTCTCTAAGTGGATTGAAGTAGGTTCTTACTAGAAAATTGGCAAGTAGTCGATTTCCTGTAGGAGAACATAATTTGCAGGTTCGGGATACCAAAGGAGATATCCTGCGATAATGGGCCACAATTTATATGTGCAAAGGTCACAAAATTACTTAAAGACTTAAAATCAAAAGGATCACATCACCTCCATACCACCCGAGTGCAAACGGCCAAGCGGAATCGACAAACAATACAACTATTCAAAATCACAAAAAATGATTGGAAGCAGCCAAAGGCAAATGGCTCTAAGAGACACCGGGAGTACTATGGGCAAACCGAACGACGGCCAAGTCAAGCACGGGAGATACACCTTTCTCTCTAGTATACAGAGTAGAGGCCGTGATTCCGGTACAAGTGGGAGAACCTACCATGAGATACTTCTGGGCGGACGAAGAAGAAAATAATGAAGCATTGTTGGTTAGATTTAAGCTACTTGACGAATGCAGGGACTTGGCATGTATAAGGATGGTGGCCCTGAAACAAAGAATGGAAAGATACTATAATCGAAGAGCCAATCTCCATTATTTCAAAGTGGGAGACTTGATTTTAAGAAAGGTGACTCATAACACCCAAGAGCTCAACGCAGGGAAGATGGGTCCGATATGGGAAGGCCCATACCGGGTTTCAATTGTCACCGGGAAAAGATCATATGAACTGAAAAATCAAGATAGAGTAATATTGCCGAGCAACTGGAATGTGGCACATCTCAAAAGGTACTATTGTTGATAAGCACCGCCTACACTGAAAGTATGTGTTGTACTCTTTTTCCCTTCGTCAAGTTTTATTCCCAACTGGGTTTTTCTGGCAAGATTTTTAATGAGGCAGCAATGGAAAGCATACTACGAAGGAAGCACCATCAGAAAAAATAAGAATTTAAACGACAAGGCACGGAAACAACAAACCACTATGGGATGGTTAGATAGTCTTTGGCTCGATAGCAAAGTTCCTAACGGGAAACAAATCTTGTTATCAGACCAAAAGCTACTCGACCGTTCACGAGTGTCCCTTCACCATAAGCCACTAGGGGGGGGTTAGATAATCTTTTGCTAGGTAGCAAAGTTCCTAAACGGTAAATGAAGTGTGTTATCGGACAAAAAATTATCCAACCATTCACTAGTGGAATCTTCAAAGGAGCAAGACTTCTAGTGTTCCAATTCGCATTCTTCGCATTCGAGCACTGGGAGGAATGATATTAGAATATGGAAACCTGATTGCCACAGAAACTGGGATTACGAAATCCGGGAACAAAGATATATCATCGGGACCGGGGATTGTGCGGCCAGTCCCGTAGAAACAAGTTATACAAATTAGCCATAAGTAATGACAATTTCTTTTCAGCTACAATGAATGATTATGTACTTTTGAACATGGAAGGAATAAAGTAAAGTCCTTTTATTTTTATCTTGTTTCTTGTCCAAACGATGAATTGATTTTATCATTTGAAAGTTAATCAAGTACTTCAAAATGTTAGTGTCAGAATGAATAGGCGACGTTCTCTTCAAGAGCACCGTAAACATAAGAGGGCCCTCTCTTATGAAACCCTCGCAGTAAAAGGTTGGTTTCGGAAGAATCTATGTCTAGAATCCAAATGCTATCGGGGAAAAATACACCCAAGGCCTTGCATAACTCGACACAAAAAAGTAAAATTTGCGCAATGCATAAACGAAAAAGTACTTTTCTATAACAAACATGCCAAGTAGCACAAGTACAAAAGTATGAAAAGAAAAACAAAGAGAAAAAAAAGTCAAAAACTAAACTACTGCGTCCCTAGAATTTGGGGGAAGAGAAGCGTTTGCGCCGCCAGGAGAAGAAGGCGGATCTGCCGCCGGCTTGGGACCTTGGCCTTTATCATCATCACCTTCAAGTTCCTCCTCAGTTTCCGAGAACGCGGAATCGGAACCGAAACCAGAAGAGTTAGTTGTATCATATTGGACCCGGAGGCTCCTTCGGATAATTAACTCCAGCTCACGGGCCTTGGCGATCTCGGCATCAAAATCAATGACGCCCGATTTTGCCTTTTCCCTGGTTTTCCTCCTCATATTATACATAGAATACGGTTTCTCGACAGTGAGGGTCATGATATGATAGTACCTCCACATGTAAAAACGTACCCGATTTGAGATCTAGCTTTATGGGGATCAGATAAATAACCTGCATCTGCATAACCAACAAGATCTGCACTATCTTTGTTAGCATAAAATAAACCCATATCAAGAGTTCCCTTTAAATATCGCAATATAGGCTTAATCTCGTTCCAATGTCTCCGTGTAGGAGAAGAACTATATCTTGCTAGTAAATTAACAAAAAATCCTATGCCAGGCCTTGTAGCATTAGCAAGATACATTAGTGCACCAATTGCACTGAGATAGAGTACTTCGGGACCAAGGAGTTCCTCATCCTCTTCTGGAGGTCGGAACAAATCTTTATTCACTTCAAGTGATCGAACAACCATTGGTGTACTCAATGGGTATGCTTTGTCCATGTAAAAGCGTTTTAAGACCCTTTCTGTATAGGCAGATTGATGGATAAAGATTCCGTCTACTAAATGTTCAATTTGCAGACCAATACAAAGTTTTGTCTTTCCAAGATCTTTCATCTCAAATTCTTTCTTAAGATATTCAATTGCCTTTTTGAGCTCTTCTGAAGTTCCAACAAGATATATGTCATCAACATAAACAACAAGTATAACAAATTCTGAAGCTATTTTCTTTATAAAAATACATGAACAAATAACATCATTTATGTAACCCTCTTTCAGCAAATATTCACTGAGGCGATTATAACACATGCGCCCAGATTGCTTTAAACCGTACAAAGATCTTTGTAATTTGATTGAGTACATTTTCCTAGATTTTGAATATGCTTCAGGCATTTTAAATCCTTTAGGGATTTTCATGTAAATTTCATTATCAAGTGACCCTTACAGATAAGCTGTAACCACATCCATTAGATGTATTTCAAGCCTTTCACGTAAGGCTAAACTGATGAGATATAGAAATGTTATGGAATCTATAACTGGTGAATATGTTTCTTCATAATCGACTCCAGGTCATTGTAAGAATCCTTCTGCAACAAGGCGAGACTTGTATCTTTCAACTTTATTTTTATCATTCCTTTTTCGCACAAAAATCCATTTATGACCAACTGGCTTTATACCAGCAGGTGTTTGGACTACTGGTCCAAAGACCTCTCTTTTAGCAAGTGACTTCAATTCCGATTGAATTGACTCTTGCCATTTTGGCCAATCAGATCTTTGTCGACATTCTTCGACAGATCGGGGTTCAAGATTCTCACTATCTTGCATAATGTTAAGTGCAACATTATATGCAAAAATATTATCCACCACTATTTCAGATCGATTTAAATTAATCCCATCACCAGTAGAACTTATTAAAAGTTCCTCACTCACTTGAGTCTCGGGTTCATTGATTTCTTCAGGAATCTTAGAACTAATCAGATCTTGGGTCTCTTCAGGATATCTCTTCATAATATCATTTTGATCATTTGTCGATTTTCTTTTTCTAGGATTTCGATCCTTAGAACCCAAAGGTCTACCACGCTTCAGACGTGCTTTAGGTTCACTAGCTCTCATGCTAGTAGATGGTCCTGCTGGGACATCAATTCGGATAGGCACATTCTCTGCAGGGATATTCAACTTAGTTATCCTTTTTAAATCAGTAAATGCGTCTGGCATTTGATTTGCTATATTCTGTAAATGGATAATCTTCTGGACCTCCTGATTACATATAGGGGTACGTGGATCAAAGTGAGATAATGATGAAACTTTTCACACAATTTCTCTTTTGATTTCCTTTTTCTCTCCCCCTAATCGTGGGAAATTTGTTTCATCAAATCGACAATTTGCAAATCGAGCAGTAAATAAATCTCTCATCAATGGTTCAAGATAGCGAATAATAGAGGGTGATTCAAACCCAATATATATTCCTAACCTTCTTTGGGGGACCATCTTACTGCGTTGTGGTGGTTCTACTGGCACATATACAACACATCCAAAATTTTGTAGATGAGTAATATTTAGTTCATGACCAGAAACTAATTGTGACGGAGAATATTTATTATAATGTGTTGGTCTGAGATGGATAAGAGATGTTGTGTGCAAGATAGCATGGCCCCAAATAGTAGTGGATAATTTTGTTTTCATAAGTAGTGGTCTTGCTATCAATTGCATGTGTTTAATAAACGACTCTGCAAGGCCATTTTGAGTATGAACATAAGCTACAGGATGTTCAAATTTTATTCCAACTGATAGACAGTAATTATCAAAAGCTTGAGATGAGAATTCTCCAGCATTATCAAGGCAAATAGCCTTTATAGGATAATCTGGGAATTGTGCCTTTAATCGAATTATTTGGGCTAATAACTTTGTAAACGCCAGGTTGCGAGATGATAGTAGGCACACATGAGACCATCTTGAAGATGCATCTATTAGGACCATAAAATATCTAAACAGCCCACTTGGTGAGTGAATAGGTCCACATATATCCCCATGTATACGTTCTAAAAAGGCAAGGGACTCAATGCCAACCTTCATTGGTGATGGTCTAGTGATCATTTTGCCTTGATAACAAGTATCACAAGAAAATTCATCATTTGTAAGAATCTTCAGGTTCTTTAATGGATGCCCACTCAAATTTTCAGTAATTCGTCTCATAATTATTGATCCAAGATGGCCCAAACGGCCATGCCAAAGCACAAAAATATTTGAATCAGTAAACTTCTGGTTTACTATAGAGTGTGCTTCAACTGTACTAATCTTTGAATAGTATAATCCAGAAGATAAAGTTGGTAACTTTTCTACAATGCATTTCTGGCAAGAAATATTCTTTGTAATACAAAGATATTCCACGTTCATTTCATCTATTGTCTCAACATGATACCCATATCAGCGGATATCTATAAAACTCAACAAGTTTCTTTAGGACTTTGAGGAGAACAATGCATTGTCGATAATAAGTTTTGTTCCCTTAGACAGAAATACAGTAGCTCTTCCGAAGCCTTCAATCAAACTTATATTACCAGAAATTGTTAAAACATTTACTTTTTCCTTATGCAAATAAGAAAAGTATTTCTGATCTTTGAATATGGCATGAGTTGTTCCACTATCAATTATACAAATATCTTCATGATTGGTCTTTGATCCAAACATAATTTGAGAATTATCCATATTCTTCAAAATGACATAAACAAAATAAATATGATAGTAAACATCATTTTTAAAGCATAACTTTTATTTATGTACAACAATTACATAACCATACTATCTACTACAAACAACAAAAATTTAAATATTTACATTTCTACCGATCACATGACTTGTTTCTCCTTCTGGGAGTGCAAAATAATCAGCTACATCCAAATGCATGAAGTCTAAATTATCTTCAGAAATAAAATTTGCTTCAGCATTTTTCTCTGTCTTCTTCAGGGAGGCTTGATACAGTTCAACTAGGTGTTTTGGCGTGCGACATGTACGTGACCAGTGCCCTTTTCCTCCACATCTATAACATGCATTTTCTGGCTTTGCTGCTTGCACCGCTTCATGCTTTTGTTCCTTCCTTTTCCTCTGCTGGTGGTGAGTAGGGTTCTTTGGTGCATTGTTATTACCACGATTAGAGTTTTCTCCCCGACCACGACCATGACCACAACTGGGGCCACGTCCTCTTCCACGCTTAGCTTGGTGGAAGTTCGTCTCATTCACTTCAGGGAATGGACAAGAATCAGTAGATCGGCTTTCATGGTTTTTCATTAATAGCCCATTATGTTGCTCGGCTACAAGAAGATGTGAGATAAGTTCAGAATACTTTTTGAATCCCATCTCTCGATATTGCTGCTGCAGGAGCATATTCGAGGCATGAAAAGTGGTGAAAGTTTTCTCCAACATATCATGATCAGTAATATTATCACCACATAATTTCAATTGGGAAATAATTCTGAACATAATAGAATTATACTCACTGATAGATTTAAAATCTTGTAGACTTAGATGAGTCCAATCATAACGTGCCTGTGGAAGAACGGCCATCTTCAGGTGGTCATATCTATCTTTCAAATTATTCCACAGTATAACTGGATCTTTAACAGTAAGATATTCCATTTTTAGGCCCTCATCAAGGTGATGGCGTAGGAATATCATTGCTTTGGCACGATCTTGGTTTGATGCCTGATTTTTATTATTGATGGTGTCTGTCAGACCCATCGCATCAAGATAAATTTCGGCATCAAGCACCCAATACATGTAGCTTTTGCCTGATATATTCAGGGCTACAAACTTAAGTTTAGAAAGATTTGACATTATTTAGAAAAAGAAAGTTCATACATCTGATACTTTCAAAATATTTTCTCGAGATGGCAGAGTCTCGTGCTGATAACATATTATAAAATAAAGACAGTAAAGTAAAGACAAGTATAGAGAGAAACTGATTTATTATTCAAACTTCAAACTTATGTACATAATGGATTGAATTCTCCTCTATTTATAGAAGAAAGAAAGTTGTTGTGTAAGCTGCTACTGCAAGCTGCTGTGTAAGCTGCTTGTAAGCTGCTACTCTAAGTTGTTATGCCAGATATAGATAATCTTCTACCATGAGTAATATTTATCTATAACGGAGTACCGAAAGGATAAGCCTCTTCATAAGACTTATTTCCAATTGAGTACTAAATGAACATCCATAATATAATATATTTATAACAAAATCTATATTTTAAACTTTTGGATTCTGGATTTTGGACATTTAATTTTTGAATATTCAAAAACTTAGAATTTTTTATACCTTTTACTTAGCTCTACTCATTAGACATAAGTGCATATGGTCAATGCTAAGACCAATATCCTATTATATTTATCACTATACCATATTAGCCACCTAATAAAAATACAGGGTCTTAAAGATATTTTCTCATTCAAGAATTTTTACAGGAGAACTTTCTTAAAGGTTGATTTTTGAATTTTTGACCATGTTAAGAAATTGTTTTAGAATATCTCCTTATTCGTCTCCATTCTCGGTTCTTCTTCTCCTCCTTCCTCCTCCTTTTTCTAATAAATTATATTAAAAATAATAAAATATGTGCGGCAAAATATCGAAGACTTATTTGCTTATTTATGGTTGAAAATGAGTGGGTAATATTCCCTTAAACTAATATCATCTATCCTTAATAATTTGAACTGGTTTGATTTGAGAAAATTAAAGAACATCATTTTGAGTTTTGTTGAACTTAAAAAACTTGTTGAAGAAGTTAAAATGGGTTTACTGATCTTTGAGGTTTAGGTTGAACTTAACCATTAAATTTATTGGGATTGGTACTAAAAGGTTATATACCAAATTTGTAGTTGATTTAGACTAATTTTAAAGCAAAACTTGGTAATAAAGTTTTTACATATCTCTCGTCTAGTTTTGGCGCTTTATTAGGATTTATTGTCAAAATTTTGGCAATCTATCAAGAGTTGGCCAAAAATTCAGGTAATCTGGCATGGTTTGTGACAAGCAAGATTTTCTCATTATTTACTATCCATCCGAATTTGTAAGAAGAAGGTGAAACTAACCTATACACTTAAAACTAAAACTCCGAAATAATCAAACCAATTAATTCACAATCGAATTTAAAAAGATTGATTCAATTAGAATTTATTTGGATTGAATTTTAAGTTATAATTTTTTGAATCTGAAAATTAAAATTTTTATAATTTTCATATCCAATCCGAATTATCCAAATACTCACCCCTAGTGTTTGTTTAAAAAACAGTTGAATTTTTCTTTTTCAAAAAACCGAAAATAAGAAAAGAAAACAGAGATTAAATTCTTTTTGGTAACAAACGTTAACCACGAATACTGAATTTCTCGGGTCTAATCTTGGGTACGTCATCGACCCATCAATTCCGAATAGCCCCCTTTTTGGATACAGGAAGGCAAACGAAGTATCTGGAATACTCTTTTCTTGTTGACGAAGATTCGTAAACAGAAATCATAATTCATTCAAATTCCCACCGCTCGGTGACAATTTAAAGGAAGTAAAACGGTACAAATTCGGATCAATTCTCTTGTTCCTACAGATTCAAAAAAAATACACAAATTAGCAATGGAAAGAGGAAGGGGCAGGTGGGGTTCAGTATCACGTGGGATGCTACCTCTATTAGCGCTGCATACAGTAAGCGAATACTGCAGGCTGGAGAGGAAACCGCCGGTTACAGCAGGACTTCTTGCGGCTAATACAATTATATACTTAAGGCCCAGTTTTCTTGATCCTTTTCTCCCTACCATCACTGAAGTCTGGTTTAATCCTCACCTCATCCTTAAGGTATAATCCTATCATCGCCTTCAATTTTTTTGTAGCCGATTTAGGATTTTAACTTAGATGTGTTTCACATACTCTTTTATCACCTAAGTATGGTTAACTAATGTCCATTTTTACCTTATTTATTACTTAACTATGGTAAAGTACATTGGTTTGGTTGAAACACCGCTGTGCTAAGTGATAACACGATGTATAGATTCTGACACCTGCTGAATTTGGTACTCTCACGATTCCAGGGTTCAATATTGAAATAATCTCAAGGCCTGAAATCGTGTTAAATGGTATAGCAATATTACTTCGATCAGCTTATTTTCGTAACTGCATATTTACAATACAACCATTCACCATAGGATAGATTTCTTGAATTAAACTAAAAGTCTGTTAAAGCAGCGAATGGATGTGTACCAGTAAATGGCTATCAATATAGGCAATTTGTTTTCAGTTTTGGCTTCAGTAGTTCATTCTATGATGCTATTGAAGTGAAGATTCTTAGAGCCCCAAGTACACTGATGGAGTAGCTCTGCCGACCATTTGATGATCCTCTCATATTTTGCTGAGGACTTCATTCCAACTCACATTTTCCCCGTGTTACATATCCAAGAAATATGTGCTGCCAATGAATTGCTCAATTTTTTTTAAATTTTACTGTAGACTTCTTGATTACTCACATCTCCGCCATATTACTTATCCAACAAATACATGCTGGAGTGGGAAAGGGGAGAAGATGGTGTAGACGTGGAACAGGTTATAGGGAATTATATACAGCCTTGGATTTGAACTTAAACACATTAAATCTAACCTTAGATAACCATCATCTCTAATCTGTAATGTGGCATGTGAATTATTTTTGTTCAGCTGTTGGCTTTCTATCATGTGATGAACTTGGAATTCTTTGTTTAGTTTTGAGTTTCTCTTTTATAGCAACAAGATTCCAATATCTTTTATTAATGGGTATCTCTTTTTCTACCTGACTCAACATATTCTGCTGAAAGTGTAACTTTATTGTTCCTCTTAAATTTGTTTCTTTATGCTGTGAATATTTTGTGAAAACTGTCTTATTAGGAAGAACAAGCTTCTCTGAGTTGTTTTGATAGGTGTAGTAAAAGATTCCGATGTCTTTCCTCTCTTTGAAAGATAAGCTTATAGGGTCTAGATATTTTCTTTAATTAGTGTGTTATATTCCTTCTAAATGCAGATTTCTCTATCAGGGTTGTGTTTTAATATATCTGAAAATTAATGGCTTCGCTTGAACAACTAAATTTTAAAACTAATGGACCCTAATATTACTGAAAGTCTGAAAGACATGCCAATCCTTCTTTATAACTGATAAGTGTGTCTGAGGTTATAAGTTTTTGCTCGCAAGCTGCACATTTTATTGATATAGTTTTTAGAAGATATAAATGACTGTGTTGATAAAAGATTGTAACTTTTTTGCTAGTACAGGAATTTGCATGCTTTCATTGGCTTCGTTATTATGGTATTTTCTGAAATAAAATACGAATTTTGCATCAAGTATAGACTTTGTGAATTTGTTCATACTATACTACTTTTGGACATACATGCCACGTGGACCTGATATGTTCGCGCTTCTAAATTCATTTTGCCATTGCATTTGATGTTGCTGCTTTGCCGTATTATTGGTGAATCATATAACTGCAAACTCTTGTCTTGAGCTGTATGTCAGGGTGTTTGGAAGGCCATGTGTCAAACTATTATATCGTCTTCACCTGATAAACATTTTACCTTTGTTATGCAGTACAAGGACCTGAAACGATTCTTCCTGTCAGCATTATACCACGTGAACGAATCTCACCTAGTCTACAATATGCTCTCACTTCTGTGGAAAGGGATACAATTGGAGACATCAATGGGAAGTGCAGAGTTTGCATCGACCGTTGCAGCCTTAGTTGCTATGTCGCAAGGCATTACACTATTGCTTGCAAAATCGCTTCTTTTGTTCTTTGACTATGAGAGACCCTACTACAAGGAATATGCTGTGGGTTTTTCTGGTGTCCTCTTTGCCATGAAGGTTATTCTCAATGCACAATCAGATGAATATACATATGTGCATGGGCTGCTTGTTCCTACTCGTTACGCTGCCTGGGCAGAACTCATTCTCATACAAATGTTTGTCCCTGGTGTCTCATTTCTTGGCCACCTTGGTGGAATACTTGCTGGCCTTCTGTTTTTGCGTTTAAAAGCATCGTATTCGGGTGCCAATCCACTAGGGAACATCATCAGGGGTCTTACCCATGCACTGAACTGGCCTTTAAGGTTTGTGAAGTGCTTATTTCGAAGCCAACCAAGAATTTCTGGTAGAGGAACCGTTGGTGGGAGACAGACAAGAAATACATCTCAATTGTGGAGATGCGAAGCATGTACATTTGATAATTCAGGCTGGTTAAGTGTTTGTGAAATGTGTGGCACAAGTCGAACTGACGACGGGCTGTTATCTCTTAGTTCAACAGATGAGATTCAAGACCTATCATTGGAAGAATTACGGCGTCGGAGAATTCAAAGATTTGGTAGATGACAAGAGAGATTGGCTCAAATGGTCATAGACGTTATTATAACTTAGAAATAGTCACATTGAAGTAGGGTAGTAGAGGCCTGGAAATGCCATCAAGGGTATCTTGTGGATAATCACTGTGCTTAATAGCAGTTAAAAAAAAACAGTACTTACCTAATACTGTTTGGTACAGGAGGCATGTCTCCATTAAGTTTGTAGAAGAGATAGTAGACTTTAGAAGCATGCAAGTTGTTCCATGGACGGAATATATTGGCACATTGTGTTACTTTTATATTGTCATGAATCCGAAGGGCTCCTTCCCGCATTACGTAATGTATGTACGTTAACCTTCTGTTATGTCCTTAAGAAGTGAAATTTTCTGCTAGCTTCCATTTTACGTAGTTGCTCATCCAAGTTTTGTCATCTCTTGTCTTCTTGATCGTGGCAAACCGCCAGGATGTCATGTGTCCTGTATTTGACCAGTTTAATTAACCTTGCCAATAGAGTTTTTTTTAGGTTTGAAATCTATCGCAATTTAAGTAAAATATTTATGCAACTGAAGCTCCTGTTGCAGTTTGTTTTCTTAATTGAATTCGCATATATGCAGAGTTCACTTCTTCCCCACACTGCAAGTGAAAGCCATTCCTTTTTCTTTTGAATACCAGTATGGACAAAACCTCTTATCAAATATGTC
The DNA here is from genome assembly GCF_000715075.1 of Nicotiana tabacum. Taxonomy (NCBI): domain Eukaryota; kingdom Viridiplantae; phylum Streptophyta; class Magnoliopsida; order Solanales; family Solanaceae; genus Nicotiana; species Nicotiana tabacum. The sequence continues at coordinate 40,534,800 of NC_134092.1, forward strand.
TCCCGTAGATGACTTCATTGACTTAGATCAACTTATGGACTGCAAAAGCACGATGTGCTTTCAGCAATGGGTGCTTCACATGCCTTATGCTTAATTTCTGGGTTAGGTTACTGAAGTTAGGGGAAGTAAATAGCCTTTTGGAATCCACAGTTAACATTGCTCACATAAGTTCGTACAAAGCTTTTGAGTTTTGAATGTCGTAAAGGAACACACTCCCGAAGCAAATTTTGATTTCTTCTTTCATTTGCCTCTCCTGCATCTTTCTTTCTATCCATAGGTCGGCTTCACACAGATCATCTAGTTGTCAGTGTGTTGGACGAATGCATATCATCCTCTTTCCTTGTTAGAGGAAATAGACACCTATTTTACTAATGGTATAGTAGCAGAATTTTCCACTTTGGATGCTAATGTACCGGACTAAGCTATGGTGAGCAAAATCATAGCTGTTGGAACTGGGGTATGAGTGAATTGGCATTCTACACTTGGGGAGTATCTACTTTGGATATTGGACTATTTGATAAAGGCTTTTGCTTCATCTTTCTTTATTGACAAAAGTTGACAAAAATTTAAAGGTCGTCTATTATGTCCCATTCAATTGTGAAGTAGTAGTACATCACGATCTAGTTCTTTTAAATGAAGAAGCAAAAAAGAAAAAACAGACAAGAATCCTATGAGGTCACACCAGTCCTTCGTAGTAAAATAACATATGCAAATATCTGCCTATCCAGTCTTGGAGTCCTCTCAATCTCAAATGTTGTCTTCCACAATCAGTTGCAGGTGAAACGGCACTGATCATAACCTGTCAAAATGTTCAGATAAAGTCAACGATATGTCACAGGACTAAAGGTACACTGCCAGTGTATATAAGTTAGATCATGCCAAGGCCACGCTGTCAATGGAGGCACTTCCAACCCTTCTTGCCTATTAATGCGAAACTATAATCGTTGAGGTAACTGTTATTTGTAATGTATTCTCATAGAGTAGAGCTTTTAAGGTAGTTGAGAGTCTTACTTGGATCAGCAGTGACAAGCATAGCAGTTCCTCCAAAGTCACAAGTCCCTCCGCCCTGTTTTTTCTTCTGCCAGTAGCTGTTGAAAGCGTAAGAAGCATGAGAAAGCAACGTAGCCGGCTGGTAGCACGCCCCATTGGGCTGTATGGCATCACAACCAGCCCCAGAACCACAAGCATAGTCCAGTGCCTGCTGAATCAAGTCTGCTGGTACTGTCGGCTTAGCCACGCACCAAACTGCATTCTCAGGTTTCTTATTAGGAGCTGGTGGTGGTGGCGTTGGCGATGAGTGACTATTCGGTGGTGGCTGCTTAGGTGCATTATGCTGTGGACTTTGTGCATTTGGATATGGTGGTGGCGGGGAAATGGAAAGTAAAGGTGGTGGCATAGCCCCTGAAGGAGTAGGAGGAGATGGTGGCTGTGGAGAAGTGGAAAGTAATGGCGGTGGCATTGCCCCTGAAGGAGTAGGAGATGGTGGTGGCGGAGAAGTGGAAAGTAAAGGTGGTGGCATAGTTCCTGAAGGAGTAGGAGGAGAAGGAGTGAATATCCCATATGGATTAGGAGAGTTCCCTGGAGTTGGTGGTGCGGTTTTTGAAGGAGGAGAGTTAATTTGTGGACTTGGTGGTGGTACAGCTCCTGAAAGCAGAGGAGGGGAAGTGTATATTCCATTCTCTGGACTGGTTGATTCAACTTGCAGCTGTCTTAATTTCCTGTGCAGTCCAAGGCCAGGATTTATCCCGGCTCTATCTGCATTTTTTGGCAAAAACAAAGGCGTATGAGTATCAGTGACGGATTCAACTATGGTTTATCACAAGTTTAGCAGAACTCGGACCTTGTATGTGTATGCGTGCGAAAAAGAAATGCAGATGGAATTAAACTCAGAACTAACAACGTCTAGATTTTGTGAATATAACAACAATGATATATTGAAAGGGTGGTGCAGTGGACTTCAAATTATATGCACACTTACCACATAGACCAAAGGGGCTTGAGGCTAGCAATTGAAATGTGTGTAAGGCAAGAATGTAATATTTCATAGTACTACTACTTGAATCCATGGCCATGTTGAATAATGAATATGCTCTCGCTGCTGCTAAGTCTAGCTCCTTGATTTGTCAGGAAAATACAGAGTGCTGCTAGCATTCAGACTTGAGAATAAAAAGAGGGGAAGTGGGGTCCCTAAAGTGAGAGCAACAGGTAAAAGTCATAAAACAGTAAACTTCTGATTCCAGAAAGAAGCTGAGCTGTTACTTAACTAGCGTAGCAAACTCATAAAAATGAGGACTTTCTTCTGTTTGTTCTTCTCTTTAACTATATTTTGCTTTTCAAGCCAGAATATATGTTTTCTTGGGATGTCAGGAAACTAAGCAAAAAGAAGAAAACATTGGTTGCTTTTGGAATCTATCTTTTGCTTGCCAACTACTTCACGTGTTCTCTCTCAAATTTTAGTCTCTCTGCTCAGATAAATGATTAAGCTTTCTTGTCTAACCCTTTATTTTATACTTATACAGCATAGGAAATCAACGTCGAAACAATATAAGCACTATGTCACGGGCCGAAATCCTTACATTGGGTAGCGGCACCTGCTCGCCCGTGCGGCGTCCGCAGCTCCCCTCGCTGCGGGCCAGCCTGTCTCCTTTCCCAGGATTCCCAAGCACGATCCTGTGCCTGTTGGTGGGACTCGCCTGTAGGCTCGCCCCAACTTGTGCCGCCCGTAAGATGCCTAGGCCCTTGGCCCTAGACATGTCGTGGCGCTTCATCTTAGGATCACTATCCATGCGCGCCCTGGGGGGATTGGCTTAGGACATGCCTTGTCCTTAGCCCAAGACTGAGCATCGCTCCCGCGTGCACAGCCCAATCCTCAAGCTCGACACTCGCCTAGTGCATCCGCGACTCGCTCGTGCCTCGCCTAAGTAAGGCAACCTTTAGCCCTTGGCCATTGTCATGCGCGTCTATCGTGCCATGCCCATACATAGCCCTCTTGCAGCACGCTTCCATTCTGAAGTAGTGCAGTGTCGCCCACACCTGCACCTTTAGGCCAACGGACCCTTGCTTGCATGGTTGAACCCAAGCCATGCTCACAAGTCGACACATGATGCCCCTATGACAAGTGCATCAAGTATCCAATCGGCACGGAGGTCTCGTTCCAACATTCGGCAGCCCGCGGGGCTGGCCGTTCCACACATCGAGCCTCCAGCACCACTTTGATGCCCAACGCCCGAAGGCGTCGCGCCGTCCATATGAGTTCCCAAACTCGTGTGGATACCTTTGACACTCCTTTGAGTCATCTAGGCAGGCCCTTGAGGTTGCCCCCAAGGCAGCTCGTTCGATACGGCTCGGTGGCAGCACGTATGGGGGAGGCAGGTCGGGTCTTTCATCACCTATACCCCCCTTATATATGCTTAAAATTAAAAAGCCCAAGTTGCCCGAGTAGACAGTTCTATGTCAGACCATCAGAAGGACCTTTTCTCACCAGTTCTTTGCCGAAATCACAACTCCAAATTGCGAGTTGTGACATCCTCCCACACTCATAATGTCATCGTCCCCGATGACACATCATGGCTTAAGACATCCCGGAGTCTGCCCCCTCAGGTATGCTTATTCAAGCTCCCTTTGTCCTGTGGGTCGGACTTCCTCGAAGTCCTTTCTCAAAAGGAGTCGTGCCCCATGCACTTCTCCCCCAAGTATCTTCCAAGCGTGCCTCTGCACTTCACCTCCATTCGGTGTTCACTTGGAAAGTGCCTCCGCACTTGCACCCTCTGGTGTCTAACTTTGTGATTGACCCACACTAGTCAATCACACCATGACCCTCACGGCCGTCATGTCCGTTTGAAGCTTTCCTTCACAGGTTAGCACATCAATGTGCTCTTTTGACGTCGCTCCCGTAGCCTTTCGCTCCCGTAGCCTTAAGATGCCCTCTTTGGCATGGCTCCCGTAGCCTTTCGCTCCCGTAGCATTAAGACGCCCTCTTGGCATAGCTCACGTAGCATTCCGCTCCCGTAGCTTTCCTTGCCCTCACTACCTTGAAGATGTGTTCGCTTCCAGACCCACGACTTCGCCCATATGCCTCTTGCATAGGCGGGATCCTCCCACACTCAATGTGGAGGATACATCTTAGCTCTGTCGTCCCACTTGGCATTCGGCCAGCACTTGGGACGACCTTTGGTGAGTACTACATTCCCAAAGTCATAGCATCGCCGCATTCCCGAACAAAGCTCTTTGTTTTCCAACTGTCACTTCCTCAGCAAGTAGCCAATGCTCTCGGTAGTACTTCAATACTCGCCCTATAGACACGCGCCTTCTTGGCCCTACTAGCACGGCTTCCCGGTTCGGTGTGCCTCGCACCTAGACACTCACGGTCCCCGATCATTCGACGTACCTCTTTCCAGAATGACACCTTCTAACTTGGAAATCCGCCCAGTTCAGAAGCTTCGTTATACCCTCGAATCCGTTCCTCACCTTGTCAATGCCCTTAGGCAGCTCAAAGGTCTTCTCCCGAAGGAAAGACACTCAACTTGATGTGTCGCACGCATCCTTGGCAAGATCTCCGCTATGATCATGCCCAAGTTTATAGTCCATGGCTTCCACTCTTCGCAATATGGTTGCACGACCTGGCAAACATGGCTTTCTCTTGGCCATCCGACTCATCGGCATATCACCTCATTCAGTAGCACCTTAGACTCACGAAAGACAATGGAATCACCCATTTCTTTTGTCGACCATCAGTATCGGGTTCTCGATCTTTGGTGGCATATGAACATCAATCTCTGCTTTGACGCAATCATCCAAAATGCACTCGCCATATCCACCCTTTGCCTTGACGTTGTGCCATGGCATAGTATGGCCTTAATCAGCTCTGATACCAAGTGTCACGGGCCCAAATCCTTACATTGGGTAGCGGCACCTGCTCGCCCGTGCGGCACCTGCTCGCCCGTGCGGCGCCTGCAGTTCCCCTCGTTGCAGGCCAAGCACGATCCTGTGCCTGTTGGTGGGACTCACCCGTTGGCTCGCCCCAACTTGTGCCGCCCGTAAGATGCCTAGGCCCTTGGCCCTAGACATGTCGTGGCGCTTCATCTTAGGATCACTATCCATGCGCGCCCTGGGGGGATTGGCTTAGGACATGCCTTGTCCTTAGCCCAAGACTGAGCATCGCTCCCGCGTGCACAGCCCAATCCTCAAGCTCGACACTCGCCTAGTGCATCCGCGACTAGCTCGTGCCTCGCCTAAGTAAGGCAACCTTTAGCCCTTGGCCATTGTCATGCGCGTCTTTCGTGCCATGCCCATACCTAGCCCTCGTGCAGCACGCTTCCATTCCGAAGTAGTGCAGTGTCGCCCAAACCTGCACCTTTAGGCCAACGGACCCTTGCTTGCATAGTTGAACCCAAGCCATGCTCACAAGTCGACATATGATGCCCCTATGACAGGTGCATCAAGTATCCAATCGGCACGGAGGTTTCGTTCCAACATTCGGCAGCCCGCGGGGCTGGCCGTTCCACACATCGAGCCTCCAGCACCACTTTGATGCCCAACGCTGGCCCGAAGGCGTCGCGCCGTCCATACGAGTTCCCAAACTCGTGTGGATACCTTTGACACTCCTTTGAGTCATCTAGGCAGGCCCTTGAGGTTGCCCCCAAGGCAGCTCGTTCGATACGGTTCGGTGGCAGCACGTATGGGGGAGGCAGGTCGGAGCTTTCATCACCTATACCCCCCTTATATATGCTTAAAATTAAAAAGCCCAAGTTGCCCGAGTAGACTGCTCTACGTCAGACCATCAGAAGGGCCTTTTCTCACCAGTTCTTGGCCGAAATCACAGCTCCAAATGTGCGAGTTGTGACAACTAGCTCTTTTAACCATTATGTTGGTATTGTGGCACTGTGAGGAACCAACCTAAACAATAGTAGCATATGTAAAATTTTATGCGAATAGTGCTAATATTGCCACAATTAAGCTTGTAGACGGGTCTGAATATGCTATGTTTTAATAAAGCTACTTTTATTCAAGACTGATGTTTACTTGCATTATTTTTCAAGTGGTATCGTGTTTACGTAAAATTTTAAAAATAGATTTCGGTAAAGTGATAGAATTAGATAATACCACCTGAAGCAATGTGTGTAGCATTCTCTGTAAATTAATTTATGTTACTGACACTCTTTCTTTTTAGTACGGAAAATTATAAAATCATAGCATCCCATTTTATCCTTGATGATATGATTTGTTTAGATCCACTTACTATAAAAATTTATCCCTTAAGGATAGGAAAAATATAAAAGCATATCAAACTCTCCCCATTATTCTTTTACAATGATGTTGTAGAGCGGGTTGATATCCCTAGAACCGGATAAAGCACTTTAAACAGCAGCATGAAGACATAAAGAACAAGAACCAACTGCTCATAAATCAACTAGGAATTTAAGATCAATATAGTAGCAACAAGAGCTCAATAGCATATTAACTCAAAGGAAAAGGTAGACCACCTATGTAATTCGTCGTGGAATTTTTCCTTTATTAATTTCGGTACTTCTTTTATGAATGCACATTGGCACTTTTGGAAGTGGGATTAGGTCGCCTCTCTTTCGAGTATTAAGGGACCCTATTTTGTGGTTAATTAGGCTTTATCTCTAGTTTGAGATTTTTACACGGATAATCTTTTATTTAATAATATTTTTATTAATAACATTACTTTTTGTTTATTCCATAAATAGCCATTTTTTTTACATGTATAGCAGGTTTCAAATTTTTTTGTGTAGATTAAGCAATAAACGGACTCCACAAATTGTGGGATTAGTATCTCACTTTTAAGGAATATGTTTCCCACCACCACTCTATCTTTTCTATATATCCCCATTCTCGAAGGAGTTGTTGTCGTCGTCTCGAAGGAGTCTTCCCCTCTTTTCTACACTTTCCTTGTATATATATAATGTGTATTTTTGCATTAGATTTGGTACTTTTGACTTATATCATATGTATTTTAAATTTATATTTTTAATTCACATTTAAATACACCTTATATCATTATTATATATTGTATAAAAATTATTTCACTATTATACTATTTATACGACATGCATTTTAAACTTATATAATATGTATTTTAAATTTATATATTTTGATTCACATTTTCAATACACATTATATCATTATTATACATTGTATAAAAATTATTCCATTATTATGCAATTTATATGACATGCAATTTAATTTTATATCTCCTTAAAATCACATTTAAATACACTTTATACCATGTATATAAGTAAACACAGTCATTTAGATATGCAACAACGGATAATGCATACAAATTTAGACAACTACTACAGACATATAATAATAAATTAAAATCGTTAATTTGCACACATATATAAAAGAGGGATAATTTCACATAAAAATAATTGGGCTCCCTACTTTTTAATTTTATAGCCATATTTCAATTTACAACCGAGTAGCCCAAAAATAATAGGTCCATATCCGAAAAAGGGGCGTTATTTCCATTTTTTGGGATTCAGAAGCGGGATTTTCTCTCTTTCAGCGGGCTTTTCTCTCATTCTTTCCATTCTTCTTCACCAAATCTACAAAAACGCGATTTTACACTCAATGCAACTACAAAAAACCTAGAAATTCTTCTTCATCTCGAAATCTCGAATTAACAGCAAATCAAACACGAAAAGTGAATTTGTTTTGCTGCAATCAACGCAATTTTCATTTTTGCTGCAATTTTAGTTTCAGCTTTTTGTTCGATGGACCTTTATCCAGTTTACGTTCTTCATAGCGGTGAATGGAATGACAATAAATTTATCAATTTCGTCAGCGATTGTATAATAATCAAGTCTACATTCAGCTACAACAATTTAGTTGAAGTAATTTCGAAAGAGATTAGAGTTGATTATGAGTTAAATACATTAGAGATTAAGTTTCTCCCAAAGGATGGTTTGCCATCGATCCTGATTTACAACAATACTGGTGTTCGGGTGTATATTGAATTAAAGAAGAAAAAGTTGGATTTCACTAAGTACTCGTTGTATGTGACTGTGAAAGAGATTTATGATAATTGTTTGGTTCCTACAAGTTCCAGTTGTATAGATAAAGGCAAATGTGTAAATAATATTGAAGATGCATCCACAATTTATAGCATTGAGATTATGCCTGATATCGAATTTATTGAAAACACCGATTATGGTATAATAGATAATATGTTAAACGAATTGGTTGAGGAGGATCAAGTTTATAAAGATAGAGAGACAGTTGCCAGTGTGATGAAATACTTGGCTGTACGCGAGAGGTTCCAAAACAAGGTGAAGAGATCAAGCACAACAACATATGGCAATAGTTGTATATTCTGCTATATATATGTATAAATATGTATAAAGTAGTATATATATTTATATAGAGGTATTAAAATTAGTATATATCTAGTTATATTTTTGTATACAAGTGTATTTAGAAGTTGAATGATCTTTAATCCTAGGTATCACCTTATGTGTGTGGATGACAATTGTGCTTGGAGTTTCAAATCTTCTGCCGTTTACAAGGCAAACATATTCAAGGTGAGAAGTTATAATAATAATCACATATGCGGCTATGGTGAAAGATACTTAGCACAATGTCAAGCTACTTCGGGTGTAATTTCTAGTATAGTCAAGGACAAGTATGTTAATCCAAAAAAAGTTTACACCCCAAATGATATAATAGAGGACATACAAAAATAACACGGGGTTGAAGTGAGCTACATGAAAGCATGGAGAGCTAAAGAGATAGCAATGGTAATAATAAGAGGGAATCCGAGCGATTCATATAAGGAGTTGCCGAGGTATTTGTATATGTTGGAGCATATAAATCCAGGAACAGTTTCAAAGTTGCACAAATCAGAAGATGGATGCTTTCTTTACGCATATGTTTTGCTATATGTATCTATCAGGGGTTGGGAGCATTGCAGGCCGAAAATGGTTGTTGACGGAAGTTTTCTTAAAGCAGCATATAAGGGTATCATATTGACTGCTCGCACACAGGATAGAGGTGGTGAGTTGACTGCATCTACTTTGTTTCTGCAATTTGTATAATGTTGTAGTTTCATGTATAAACGTGTATATGATTTCAGAGCTGCTATTTTTATAAGATTTGCAGTATGTATAAAGTTGTATATTCGTGTATAACTGTGTATAAGATTTGTATAATTGTCTGAATCTTAATATTTACTTTGTATAGACAAGAAAATCCTTCCACTTGCATATGCAATTGTAGATTCAGAGAATAATAAAACTTGCGAGTGGTTCATCGTCCAGATAAATGGTACTTTTGGTGTTAGGGAAGGGATGTGTATAGTTTTAGATAGAAATGAAAACATCTTCAATGCCACAAAAGCTGTGTACCCAAAAGTTTCACATTGTATTTGCATGTTTCACTTGTGGCGGAATGTCAAGCGCACATTCAAGAAACATCACAAACAATTGAAGGATATCTTCTTCGCTTTAGCTAAAGCTTACACGATAGAGAAGTTTGACTACCATATGACATAGATGTGCAAAGTTGATCCGAGGGTGCAACCTTACTTGTTCGAAATTGGCTACGAAAGGTGGTCTAGGGTATACTCCAAAGTAAAAAGGCCGATGGTAATGACTTCCAATATTACAGAGTCAATTAATGCAGCAAACAAAGATGCTAGAGAGCTACCAATAATGTGATTGCTGGAGTACATGATAAATTTGCTACAACAGTGAAACAACAAAAACAGAAAAGTGCAATTGAGACATCTACAGAGCTTGACGAAAAGTACGACAAACTCCTTCGGAAAAATCTGATTGCATCGGAGCAAATGACGGCAAAACAATTTAACTCTAATGATGCATGGCACTGCTAACTTGCATTTTACTGTTTGTATAAGGATGTATAACTCTGTATAATAATGTATAATGAGCTTTAACTTTTTTTTTTAAAAAAAACTTTTGCAAGTGAGGTCTATTATGGAGCAGTTATATACTATGCTTGAAGGGGTAAGGCGAAATATAGTATGCCTTGAAGAGGGAACGTGTAGTTGCGGCAGATTTCAATTGGATGAACTTCCATATCCGCATGCTTGGGCAATTTTGAAGAACCAATAGCCGAAACCTGGCCAGTATTTCTCTTTTTTACTACAAGAAGGATAACCTTCTTAGAACTTATGAATTTTCAGTGAATCCGATGACATATGAGAGTTTATGGGTAATCCCAACAGAGGTGCTGGAAGATGTGGTCCTACCACCAAAAGGGAGAAGAAATGCAGGAAGGCCAAGAAAGGAAAGACTCAAATCGGCTTCAGAGAAAGAGTATAAGAGGAGGTTTTCATATTCTGTGTGTGGACAAAGTGGTCACAATAGAAAAACATGTAGGAATCGACCAAAATAAATAGTTGGAAACATAACACTTCCTATTACATATGTTGCCATGATACGTAGTTAAGTTTCACAAATAATTGAGTTATAAATGTCAATAAAAAATTATAATTTATACTATATATTGCAATTATGTTAAATATATTTCATTATACATGTTTTGATTATCCAATAATAGTGTGTTACTGCTTTTAATGGTGCTAAATATATTGATAGATTGTACAAATGCAAAACAGAACTGCAAATAATCAGTGTCATTATATGTATACAGATGTATAAATGAGAGTATAAGTTTGTATAAAATTGTATAACTATGTATATTATTGTATACATATGTATAAACCCTGCAACATTGACAAAACTGCAACAATAACGAAAATACATACTTTGTTAAAGAAAAAAGCAACTGAAATATTCATTAAAATATAATTCATTCACAACCACAATATGTAATGACTACCACAAACTATACAAATAAATTCATCTACATTAAAATAAAAAAAATAGAACTACTTTCTCGGTCGTCCCCTCTTCCTCTTCCTGAAAAGTCTCCATGTGATTTCATCACCGCTAATTGCACTGGACTGTTATTTTTCCGTCTATAATCCCATAACAGAGATCCCCACCTGGTGCGAAGTGTCTCAATGTCAAAATTATCTTTTCAGATTTCCTTACCTAGGATGAAATACTCAGTAAAGCCAGCAACAAAAGCACCACAATCACTGTAATTAAAAAAATCAGATTCTCTGTATGTTACTGTAAATAGCTACACAAATAGTGAAATAGTAAAACAAGTGAGATTAACCTACCATTTGATCTGTTGTGGCACATTATTAACCAGATTAATCTGCAAAGCATCATAATGTAATTTATCGGTATATGCACCATTGTCCTAATCAATGCCCTTCTTCTCGACATAAAAATCAGAACTCTTCAAGAAGTAAGGTATCAAAATTGCAAAAGGTAATGAAGCATCCAAAGCAAGTCTATCATTAATAGCTCCACGGTTAGAGTCATAGATGTGGATGCACCTATCTATGAATGTAAACAACCCCAAAACCCAGTAGCCCAATTTAGCTCTTTCACGCTTGACATAAATAGGGAATAACACGTGGCCAACAGTGTGTCACACTACATTTACATTACAATAAAAGCCTCTAATGTACTCTTCTATTTCATGCCCTTCAAGAATCACAGAAGGATCTTGCTTCACTTTGAAATCTTTATACAGTGAATTGATCTTGTTACCAAAGGCAAAGTCGGTGTAGTAAACCTTACGACAACATTCATACCCATATTTTTTCCTCTTCCTCAAATAGTAAAAGATGACATCCAAGTGCAGAGATAAGAAAAATAAAATAAAAACAATCATCACTACTAAATGATTCAAAGTACTACAAAAAATTAATATATGATGCGGATTTTTTAAATATACAAATTTATACAGTAATATACAGAGTTATACATATTTATACAAGGTTATACAATCTTATTCAATCTTATACCGTGGTTATACAAAAATCTTACATTTGATTATACAAAGTTATGTGTACACTATGGGGGGTCTCAAACAATAAAGATACACAACAAAAAAAAGGCATTAGGACAGAAAGTTACTAAATACCGTGTCAATCAAAGGTCGATCACAATACGCAAACGAGTGGAACCAATCCTTCATGGTCACATGAACCAATTTTTTCAAATTGGAACAAAACTCAAAAATAAATTATACCCTAAAAGTTGAAATAGTAAAGCATGCAAACTGAAACACCAAATTTAGGCCCAGAGCAACTGCTGCTCAAAAGACGTGGTCGTATTTTTTCTCTCATGCAGGATTGTCATTGAAAAGTCTAAATTTGCAGCAAGCTATCATAAGGAGCTGGACAATCAAAGTTGTTCCAAGATTAAAACCAGTGTTCCAAGCCCTACCTGCTATAATTATTTGGGAACTATGGAAGAGGAGGAATAACTACAAGTATGGAGAAGCCGTTACAGTGAGCCGAGTTATATATCAAGTGTCTTATACATTGCAAGCTCTAGTGAAGGTAAGGAAACCAGGAATAAAAGATTTTTCACACAAATGGCCAGACTTATTAATGATGATAGAACAATATACTCCAAGATTGAAGGTAAATAAGGTGTTATGGTAATTCCCTAGTGATGGATGGGTTAAACTAAATACAGATGGTACAGCGCGGGAAAATTCAGGAAGGAGTGCTATAGCCTACTGTTTAAGGGATGAAGAAGGAGATTTAATATATGCTGCTGGACAGGAGATTCATGAAACAACTAATACAGAGGCGGAGGCAGTAGCAATACGTGATGGCCTTAGGTACTGCAATAGAAATCTTCTCTCCCATATTTGGGTTCAAACAGATTCTATATTATTGAAAAATGTTATTGAAGGAAAATGGAGCATTCCATGGGGGATTATGGAGTATGTGGAGGAGATTCGAAGGTTGATGAGGCTATGTAATTTCAAGGTGACTCATATATATAGGGAAGGCAACAAATTGGCAGACCATCTAGACAATTATTCACTCGATGTAGGTCCTATTGAGTGCCATTCTTTTGCTCAATTGGACAGTGTTGGGAGAAGGCTGTTGAATGATGATAAATTACAATGCCCATACTTAAGAATAAGAGTTACAAGGTAGTGAAAGGGAGAAGTGTGAGGAACACAATGAAGAGACATATGTTCTCATATACTCACCTTGTTCAAATCTATATGGAGGCGAACATGGTGGGAATTTTTTATGCTAACGTTATGTTCTTTTTTGCAGGACAAGTTACTGTACTCATGCCTTATTTAATAATGAACTTTCAATTGGTGGTATTAGTACTTAGTACTCATTCCATTGGAAGGGTGTTATGGATATGCATAAGCATGAGAGCAAGGAGTAAAGATATACCTCATCAGCTCAAAAATCTGGGCAGTGTTAATAGTTTGGAAAATTTGGTTTACACAGGTAATCTGGACAAGGTGTGGTTGCCTACTCCTAATGGGCATCAAGTGACATGGCTTCTATGTACGAAGCCTAAAGTACCTAGGTGTAAGGTCTTGAAAAACTGTTCTTTAGACCAACAGACGAGTATAATAGACATAGTATGGATTATCTGTCATTTAAATATACTGGTTGAGATTACTGAGGATAAAATACATGGCTAGAAGATAAGAAATTCAATAATGAAAGGCCATGCAAATGAGATGATAAATGGGATGAACAACATGATCATTCACATATGGATACTACTGAAGACTGTATTTACGCATCAGATCACATGGTTAACATTCATGAAGAATTTCTCCATGCATTCTCAAGAGCAGAAGGAACAATCAAATCGAGCAACAAGGAGCTTCTTGTATCAGAAGCACGAAGAAGAGATAACATTACCCAGATTCTCACAAGACTGGGAAATTTTGGTGAAGCTACCTTATTCCAATATATGGATATTGTTTATCGACATGGAAGATCACCTCACAAGTTGGATACTATTTGTGCAAAAAGGAACATACACTAGAAGGATGCTCAAATCTTGGACAATCCGGGAAGATTATGGCTACTACTGTAATAGGCTAGTTTTTAAATTTTGCATGTCTTTACCTAGCTCAAATTGTAATATCAGTTTTGGGCATCATAGACTCAAAAATGATACTAGGATATATGGATTAGACATAGCTCATGGTCTTACTTATCGTAAGACAACACTTTATTTGTTTTTTTTTTTGTTTTTTTTAATTATATTTATAAAAACTAGCCCTAGGCACATCGCGCAGTGGATTCGTTTAAAAAAAAAAAGTTTAGGCCCAGAACAAAGATAGAAAGAACACAAAATCGAAAGGAAAACACAATAACAATGTAAAACAAAAATATTCAAAATCAGAAAAGCCAAAAAAATACAAATAAAATAAAATTTAAAACCAAAACAGTGGTAAAAGCATAAAATAAAATAAAAATTAATTAAAAATAAGAGTGAAAGCCCAAAAAATTACTTGAGAAGCAATAATGGAGGACGGTTGCCTTCGTACTTCTGTGAAAAAAGTATGAGAAGAACAGAGAGAGAAAAATTTAAAAAGAAAACGAAAATACCGTTAATAATATTTGTGGGTTACCGAGTGAAAATAAAATTTCAAAACATATACAACCTGGGCCAAACCAGGTTAGGGCTTCAAATGTGGGCTATTTTCGGATGGGTTGTATGGCCCAAGTGATATATAATGTAATTTTGTCTATAAAAGAGGCAACTAGATGGGATCTGATCCCTTTTAATGAATATCTATTAAATAGGAAATGTTTGATGTGTTGGGTGAGAGACATTTAAGGATACCGTTTCTTGCTTGTTGCTAATTTTGTAACTATTTTGCTACTCCTTTTGTTTATTAAGTAATTGTGCTAGGCATGTGTATTTAATTCTTAAATATTGCCCACTTATGAAACTGTCTCCTATGGTTTTAAGGGCGTTTTGAGGGGATTGGGTTGATTTTGCAGCTAAGTATTTGGTCATCAGCCTTTTTTTTGGCTTTCTATTGGTTGAATACTTTTTATCTGTTTTGAAATTTGGCGGGTGCATATTTGTATGCATTGTATTACGTTTAGTATAATACTTGTTATTAAATGCTAATTTGAAATGGTGCATGTATGTGTTGTGTTTTAATAATATTTGTATTAATAGGCGATTTTTATATATGTTGTTAAATGCTTATATGGAATGGTGCATGCATGTGTAGGATTGAATATGCCTATAAATAATTGTGTGCCTGTAGTGATGTATGGCAATTATATAGTGAATGTTATTGAGTTGTAATTTTTTGTTCGTTGAAGACGTATCTATCGGTCTTTTTTACAATGGTGCGTGCTTGATTCTTTCCGTATGTGAGGATACATATGGAGGTGACATGAGAAATGAGGAGTAACAATTGAAATGGCTTAGATATTAAACAAAACTTTAGTCACAAATTCATGTGATCAAGTGATGATGAAATATAACGTGGCAATGAAACAAAGGATTTATCGAAAATTAACAAGGGACTTCATGAAATATACCGACCTGATTTGAAATAAGGCCTAGGCTTCTATTCGATACTGATTCATTATTTTTAGTTCTTTTATATATTTATGTTAGCCGTATATTGTGTCTAACATTATTATGTATATAACAAAAAATCTTTATTCGTTGATGAAGTATTACGTAATTGATGTATGTATTTGAACTACTATATTTGTTTGTTGGTTATTTTTTGTATGTTTTTTATAGGACCATATTATATTTTAATATATATGACGCATGGGGGATTGAGACCTACATAGAGAGAATCTCAACTTTTCTCTCCCCCACTTTTCTTCCCTTAACGTTAACTTTTCATGCCGACCACCGTCCCTTCCTTTTCCGTCCAGCACTCCTCATCAGCGTAGCGCAGCCCAGGTAAGTCTTCTCTCATTTCTTGCTTTCTCTCCCCTTCTGCTCTCTCTCTCTCTCTCTCTCTCTCTCTCTCTCTCTCTCTCTCTCTCTCTCTCTCTCTCTCTCTCTCTATCCTTTCCTCCGTTTCTTCTCCCCCTTGTTCTAGATCTGGTCTTCCGGCAAACACCCAAACACCATAGACCAGATTTCGGTAACCACCATCCAAATATATAACGACTGGTAGATATATCCCCTCCTCCTCCTCTTTCCTCCCTTCGCTCCCCTCTCTCCACCACCAGGCAGACACCAAAGGCATTCAGACCTCAACCAGCGGCACCGAAAACTCCAGAAAGCCTGCATTCCTTCGAACCTTGCTAGGGATGCAAGGACAATAGCGATAATCATTATCGCGGGTCAATAGGAAGACAACAGAGGCGCCAGGTTCCATCTTTCCTGTTAAATTGATTGATCTCAATTAAATTAGGCATTCTGTGTGAGAGGTCTGTATGCATGATCTTTTTGCTTAGTAGTTGCACTGCTCTTACATTTATTCACTTTAACATTCTTCCTCTGTTTTTACTTGTTTAATAAGTAGCATTCTTGCTCTGTTATTCATCGTTTCTACTAGATATTCCGAATTAAATTGCATTGACTTGAATTAAATTGCATTGTCGCGACCTCGGGTGTGCACCAAGTCAAATTTTCAAGTTCTACCCTTGGGAGTTGGTACCTACCGCTTTTCTGTTTTTCTTTGCTGTGTTAGTTAAATTGCTTCATAACGGATGAGACGTTTGAGTTCACAAATCAGTAAAGAAAATAAACTGACAGTGTAATGATGTGGCACTGTTTCAACCGTTTAAAAAATTATGCGTGAGAGTACAGATAAACTACTAACCTGTGTCGGGGGAACCAGATTCCCTGATAGATTTTGCAAATGTAAGTGTCATCCTTTGACCAATCGTGCAATGCATTAGCTGCTTGTTTGCTCTGTAATCATCATGCATGTCTACCTGTAACGGTATAGAAATGAGTTAGACTTTGCCTGAAAATACTTTTTAACTAATTTACATGTACATTTCTTTCATAGCCAATCATCGAGGGACCAGGTCCTCATCTTAGTTTTATCAAGCTTAGAGCCAAGCGATTCCTTTCAAAGTGTTCTCTGCTCAGTGTTTTGGTGAATATGTCTGCAATTTGATCTTCTGTGCTGCAAAATTTCATACAGATGAGCCCTTTTTCAACATTGTCTCTGAGAAAATGGTGTCGCACATCGATGTGCTTTGTTCTCTTATGTTGAACTGGATTCTTGGCCATATTGAGTGCACTAGTATTGTCACACAATACGGGCACACAATCAGAAAACACATCAAAATCTTCTAGTTGCTGCTTGATCCACAGCAGTTGAGCACAGCAAAAGGCAGCTGCCATATACTCAGCTTCAGCAATTGAAAGGGCCACTAAGTTTTGTTTTTTTGTGCCCCACGAGATTAGACATGAACCCAGAAAATGTGCCATACCAGAAGTGCTTTTCCTATCCACCAGATAACCAGTATAGTCAGCATCAGCATACCCTATCAAGTCAAAGTTATCCCCTGAGGGATAGTAGAGAACCAGGTCCTACGTTCCTTTGAGATACCTCAGAATTCTCTTTGCAGCCTTCAGATAAGACTCCTTTGGATTGGATTGAAACCTGGCACAGAGTTCCAAACTGAAAACAATGTCTGGTCTACTTGCTGTGAGATACAGAAGTGACCCAATAGTGCCTCTATACATAGTCTCATTTACAGCAGAACCGGGTTCATCCATATCCAGGCGAGTGG
The DNA here is from genome assembly GCF_000715075.1 of Nicotiana tabacum. Classification (NCBI taxonomy): domain Eukaryota; kingdom Viridiplantae; phylum Streptophyta; class Magnoliopsida; order Solanales; family Solanaceae; genus Nicotiana; species Nicotiana tabacum. The sequence goes on from NC_134092.1 coordinate 40,552,387, forward strand.
CAGTGGCAATAGGTGTATCAATGATCCTTGAACTCTCCATCTCAAATCTTTTCAGAAGCTCTTTGATGTACTTTTGTTGAATTATCATTGTGCCATGAAGAGTTTGCTTGACTTATAGACCTAATAAGAAATTTTAATTCCCCCATCATGCTCATCTCGAACTCACTTCCCATGAGTTTTGCAAATTCCTTACACAATTAATCCGTTGTTGCTCTGAAGATGATGTCATCAACATAGACTTGCACAATGAGCAGGTTCCTACCTCGTTTCTTCAGAAATAAGGTGTTGTCAATTTTTCCTCTTGTAAAGCCATTGTCTAGAAAAAATTTGGACAACCTTTCATACCAAGTACGAGGAGCCTGCTTTAGCCCATATAGTGCCTTGTCAAGTTTGAAAACATGCTCGGGATGTTCATGATTCTCAAATCCAAGAGGTTGCTTGACAAAGACTTCTTCTTTTAGAAAGACATTCAGAAATTCACTTTTGACATCCATTTGGAATAATTTGAATTCTATATGAGACGCAAAAGCGTGACGATCAATTCTAGTTACTTTGTATGTTGTGGTCGATAGCAATAGTTTGCATTTGAAGTATATTTCTTGTTATGTTAATCATGAATCCGAGGCTAATCTTTATGTGTAATCTTTCCGTCAGATTTACTATCCTTTTTTACTTTGCTTTGTCATGTAAAAAGGACAATATTAACTCAACTCACAGTTCCCCTGATAGATAAAAAGAACACAATCAATTAAAATTCATACAGGTCATGACTTTCTCTAGAAGAAATCAACTACGTAACAAAGATACACATATTGTCATTAATATAGAGGTAAAAGTGTAATTCTTAACGGGCTAACGGTTTATCCGATTAAAAAATTGAGTAATCCTCCCCAAACTGTAAAGCCGTTAATTATAAAATCTAAATCCGTTCACCATCCATTACCCCCGATAACCCGATACCAATAAGCCAATAAGCCATCGATTCAGTTCGGTTAACGGTTACAGTTCGGTTTTTAACAGCCCTAATTCTTCTTCCAAGCGGACCTTATCCATACACGATTGTACTAATTCTAGGTCCAACAACCTCGTCTTACCCAGTACAAGTTGCTCGACCGATAGGCCTCACCAAATGCTACCTAAAACCACATACGATGCGATTCATGCACCAAACAAGCAATAACTATAACAAATACAACCACAAAAGCATAATGTTATGATTCCATCCCATAAGGGAGAAGCAAAACACACGGGTAAGCACAAAGAATCATATCCCAACATAACTCTGTTGTGGGACACAACTTGATCCAAATGTATCAATCCACACGGAAACACCCATCGAGCTCAAGTGCTCATACTCAACAAACATGTGTATCAACAGCAAGCATACAAAGTGCATGACCATAATCATGGAGATACAGATAGCACAATATACCCCATACATACAAAGCACGACTAAGGTGCAATAAGTAATTCAACATCGCAAGAGCCATCTCACTCAAATATCACCACAAGGCCTAAACAGAACCACATCATGCATGTGAATAGTCAAATAGTAGCATAAGAGAGTAACACATGGAACATATGAGGGCATGAATAAGATCAACTATAGCCGATGACACACCCCTAGCAAATGCAGTGCTGAGTAAACAAATCCAATCCAATGCAGAACATACAATCCCACTAGGACTTCTGATATGCCCTCAAACCGATTCAAACACTTCCGATTAGGTGAATAGACTCCCAAAGGTTTGCATTGACCTATCCATAACACATGCAATTCATTTTCTAACCCTTAACACACCTCCATAATCCTCAACCAAAGAGATAGTACACCTCCATAAGTCTCCATACCCGATCTCTAACTCCCCCACTTAGGTAGTTGCCACGTCACACATACACAATCACATCATGAGGAATACTCCCATAAATCTCCTACATCAAGTAGCAAAATTTGACATCAACGATTACCAACCATGCAATTTTAGTAGTACTAGTCAAGCATACGCAACTCAACACATAATGCGTCTTCTACAACATACATCCTTCTCAGGCTATACAAGATAGTGCTAGCATCCTCTTAAATATCTGAAATCTCTGATTCTATCTAGAACTCATGACTTGTCTTTCAAAACTGGACTGCAACCTTGATCATTCAATCCCAGTCCCACACAGCTCAACGCATTTATAATGCTATTGTGTGATAATATAATAACTCGGATATCATCTATGAATCATAAGTTGGATAAACACTCCATCAACCAGGAAATTTCTACCTAACTCAATCCAGGAGAACATCATAACATGCAACAAACATTCTAGTAAGCATTAGTTTAATCATACTATTAGCATGCATGTAGTTATAACTTGTTATCTTCTAGTTTGGTCCATTACCTCTTTTGTGTTAGTGATTTTTCTTAGCCTGTCGTAGGTATAGTAGTTGTGGTCTGGGATGGAAGAGTAAGGTCATATCCTCAGAGAGGCGGGGGGTGGGGCAGGGGACATGGGGTGGGGACATGAGGAAAGGGGAAAAAGGGTGCCTATAGGTTGAGGATAGGGTCATAGAACATAGGCACATTGACGAGTAAGTCTATAGAGTTGGCGAAGATTCTCTAGAAGAGGAAGGTCAATATAGCTTGTGTCATGGAGACTAGGTGGGTAGGATCGAAGGCGAGAGATACAGACGGGTATAAGCTGCGGTACTTTGGAGTCATGAAGGGTAAGAATGTAGTGAGTATTTTGGTGGATAGGGAACTTAGAGAGTCTGTGGTAGAGGTTAGACGGGTGAATGATTGATTAATGACTATTATGTTAGTTATTGGAGAGTGCACCCTAAACGTCGTTAGCGCTTATGCGCCGCAAGCGAGCTTAGATGAGGAGGTTAAAAGGCGCTTTGGGAGGGTTGGATGAGATTGTGCGTAGCATTCCGCCTGCTGAGAGGTTATTTATAGGAGGGGATATAAATAGACGTATTGGGTCGACTGCTGGTGGCTACGACGAGGTGCATGGCAACTTCGGCTTTGGGGATAGGAACGGAGGAGGAACTTCGCTATTGGATTTCGTTAGGGCATTTTTGAGCTGGTGATTGCAAACTCTAGTTTTTCGAAGAGGGAGGAGCATTTGGTTACTTTCCAAAGTACGATGGTGAAGACTCAGATTGATTATCTCCTCCTCAGGAGGTGCGATAGAGGGTTGTGTAAGGATTGCAAGGTTATCCCGGGTGAGACCCTTGCAACACAGCGTAGGCTCTTGGTGATGGACATCTGTATCATGATAAGGAGGAAGAAAAGGTATGTTCGAGGATGACTGAGGATCAGGTCGGGAGACTTGACAGCTCAGGAGTTGGAGAGGTTAATGACTATGGGAGCCTGTAGGAGTAGTGGGGACGCGAGCACTCTATGGACGATGACGGTGAATTGTGTAAGGGAGGCATCGTGAGAGGTGTTAGGGGTTTCGAAGGGTTTCTCTGGCAGGCAGAAAGGCGACAGTGGTGGAATGAAGTGGTCCAAGGCAAAGTGGAAGCAAATAAGGCGTCATACCTGAATTTAGTAGGGAGCACAGACGAGGATGAGAGGAGATCGAACAGAGAGAGATATAAGGTAGCGAGGAAGGAGGCAAAGTTGGCGGCCACAGAGGCTAAGACTGCAATATTTGGTCATCTGTACGAAAAACTGGGGGACAAAGGCAGGGATAAGAAGTTATTTTGGCTGGCTAAGGCGAGAGAGAGGAAGGCTCGGGATCTGAATCAAGTGAGGTGCATCAAAGACGAGGATGGTAGAGTATTGATGGGGGAGGCTCAGATTAAGCGGAGATGGCATACTTGCTTTCATAGACTTTTAAATGAATAGGGAGACCGGGATATTGTGCTAGGTGATTTGGCGCAATCGAAGAGTCACCGAGACTTTAGGTATTGTAGGCGCATTAAGTTTGAGGATTTCATGGGGGCTATACATAAGATGAGTAGGGCAGAGCAACCGGGCAAGACGAAATTCCGATAGAATTTTGGAGGTGTGTGGATAGAGCAGGCTTGGAGTGGCTGACTGGGCTGTTTAAAGTTATTTTCAGGATGAAGAGGATGTCAGATGAGTGGAGATGGAGTACAGTGGTACCGTTGTTCAAGAACAAAGGTGATATCCATAGTTGTAACAACTAGAGGGGTATCAAGTTACTAAGTCATACCATGAAAGTTTGGGAAAGGGTGGTGGAAGTGAGGGTGAGGAGGATGGTGTCTATATCTAACAACCAGTTCGGGTTTATGTCGGGTCGTTCAACTATGGAAGCTATCCATCTTATTAGGAGGTTGGTGGAACACATGGATAGGAAGAAGGATCTGCACATGGTGTTTATTGACCTTGAGAAAGCATACGACAAGGTCCCTAGTGAGGTTCTCTAGAGATGCCTGGAGGCAAAAGGTGTGTCGGTAACTTACATTAGAGCGATCAAGGACATGTATGACAGAGCTAAGACTCGGGTTAGGACAGTGGGAGGTGACTCAGAGCATTTTCCGGTTGTTATGGGATTACATCAAGGATCTGCGCGCAACCCGTTCTTATTTTCCCTAGTGATGGATGCACTGACACGCCATATTCAAGGGGAGGTGCCATGGTGTATGTTATTTGCTGATGACATAGTTATGATTGATGAGATACGAGGCAGTGTTAACAAGAGGCTGTAGGTTTGGAGACAGGCCCTTGCGTCTAAGGGTTTCAAGTTGACCAGGACTAAGACTAAATATATGGAGTACAAGTTCAGCACCGAGTCGAGGGAAGCGAGCGTGGACGTGAGGCTTGGATCACGGGTCATCCCCAAGAGAGGTAGTTTCAAGTACCTTGGGTTGGTTATCCAAGAGGATGAGGAGATCGATGAGGACGTCACACACCATATAGGGGTGGGGTGGATGAAATGTAGGTTAGCATCTAGAGTCTTGTGTGACAAGAAAATGCCATCGTTACTCAAAGGTAAGTTTTATAGAGCGGTGGTTAGACCGGCCATGTTGTATTTTCAGAGTATTGGCCGGTTAAGAACTCACATATACATAAGATGAAAGTAGCAGAAATGAGAATATTGAGGTGGATGTACGGGCACACTAGGATGGATAAGATTAGAAATGAAAAATATTCGGGAGAAGGTGGGCGTACCTCCTATAAATGACAAGATGCGGGAAGCAAGGCTCAAATGGTTCGGGCATGTATAGAGGAGAAGCCCTGATGCCCAAGTAAGGAGGTGTGAGCGGTTGGCTTTGGCAGGTATGAGAAGAGATAGAGGGTGGCCTATGAAGTATTGGGGAGAGGTGTAAGACCCCGTAAAATTTCACCAAGAACTCAAGGTTTGTGGTGCCGAGGTAGGCTAATGTCTTACAAGTTCGCCGCAGTACGAATGTTTTGGGTTGCGCAAAGCATTGTGGAGTTAGTGGAAATGTTTTTGCAGAATATGGCATTTCTACGGTCCATTATGCTACCGCAAAACTACTCTGTGGACCGCAGATCCGCCGCGGAGTGGAACAGAAGAAAACCCAATTTTGCAGGTCGTTTTACGGTCAACTATGCAACTGCATAATCATTTCGTGGGCCGCACTTCTATCATAGATTCAGTATGAGAAATTTTGGAGGGTGATTTTGCGGTCTATTTCGTGACCGCATAATTGATCTGCGGACCGCAGACTTGTCGCAAACCTAACCCGACCAACCCAGTTTTGGAGGAGGATTTCGCGGTTCCATATGCGGGCCACATACCTGTTCTGTGGTACATTCTGCGACCGCAGAGTTGAGTTCGGAGGGTCCATTATCTATTTTTATAACCCGACCCCATTTTGATTAAAAGCCATTGGGGCTCGTTTTGAAGGAAAAATCAGGTATTTTAGAGAGGGGGAGAGCTAGCTAGAGAAAAGGTGAAGCTCAATCACTTCAACACTCTACTCTTTGATCAAGCCTTTGGAATTCAACAAAGGAAGCCTACAAGTCTTGTCCTAAGAGGTAAAGATTCCACACCCTAATCCTCAATTTCGAATTTGGGCTAAGGATGGGTAATGGGGAGTGCAATTCTTATAAAGGTGGGAGTGTTATTTGCGCATGCATGTACAAATAAAGGTGGCAGGGAGGTAGTTGAGCCAATTTGGGTGAACTATTGGTTTTGGATTGGTTGTGGGGTGAGGAAAATCTTATAAGAGAACCTTGTAGTCAAATTTACACACCTAGTGCTTGATGAAATGCCTAGGTGAGCTGAACCCATGGATCTCTTCCAAATAATGGTTCAATTTTGTCATGTCTCTAATAGATTGAAGTTACTAGGATATTCGGAACGTTGTAGTAGTTTAAGAAAAGTTCAAGCAAGGTATGTTGGCTAAACTTCACTTGTAGAATCGAATTCCATGATGTTCTCGTAAGTTTCAAGTGTGATTGGCCCAAGTTCTTATTTCTCATGTTCCGAGTCATTCCTAATAAATTCGATTATTCCAAATAAGCTTTGTGTCGAAATATATATACTCAAAATATATTCCAATTGCTCCTATCACATTATGTTCTCCTTCAGGAATGTATTCAAGTATGACCAATGTATCAAAATGTTATGATTTAAAATCATGTTTCAATTGCAAGTTTATTATGCCTTATGTTGGAAGTAAAACTCAATGTGTTTAAGACTCATATTGCTCATATACATATTTAAAGTCTTGATTTCAAATGCTCTTATTGTTGATAACCTATGATGATGCTTGAAAGTGAAAGCAGCGAGTGTGAAATATAAAAATGCAGCCATCGTGCCAGGAATAAAATTTTCACTTGTGGCCAATAGTGCCAATGAAATGAAAGTGTGAAAGATTATGAAATGAGTTGTAACTCCTTTATATATTAAATGTTTTGGGAGTATCTTTTAGTCACTGAGGAAATGTAGGTTGAAATAACCTAACCCTGAAAATACACGTAGCGGTGTAGGGGTGATTGGGGGGGTAAATTTCCATGCTGATGTGTTGAGATTATTTCCTTTAATTGGTATGAAATTGATGTGTTGAATTTATTCCCCTAAATTGGGATGATATCATTGCTAGAGAAAGGTGATGTCGATCCACACGACATTGTGGTGAGACGGCTTAGCCGATCGGCCAGAGATCGGATGCCGCACATATGGTGGTGTTGTGTTTGATGTCGAGCCTAATACATTGGGGTGAGACGACTTAGCCGATCGGGACGAGATCAGACTCCGTGCTATAAGCACGTTGGTGTATCAGTGCTAAAGATCTCTCTACCTAAAACATTGATTTTATTTGAAGATTTATCCACTCTTGACTTGCTATTGTATTATTATTTGGTTTTTCTCATTGATTTCATGTTCCCCTCCTTTTGTACTGTTACTCCATTTCTTGAGATGGTGTTTAGCCTTACATACTAGTACTATTCCATGTATATTAATATCCCTTTTTCTGGGGACGATATATCTTTAATTGATGCAGGTGGTTCCATAACAGGCGACATCAATAAGTGATAGCGGTACACTCTTTTCTCAGCTGACTTGGTGAGCCCCACTTCATTTAGGGGTCTTGTGTCTTTTGCTTCATGTGTATAGTATTTTGAGGTATAGCCGGGGCCTTGTAGCCAGCACTATCATATTACTCCTTGTATTAACTAGAGGCTCCGTAGACATAGTGTGGGTTATATGTTGATTTGGGTAAGTTAAGCTAGCAATTTTGTACTTGTAACACAAATTCCTACTTCTAAACTATAAATGTGTAATATATTTTGGAAAATCATGAATGAAGTTACTAATGGTAATGAAATTGGTATTGTACATGTAATCTTCTCATTGTCTAATTAATATAATACATATTCACTTTATTCATGGGTAAGGTCAGGTAGAAGGGATCGAGTAGGCTTGCTTGACTGGGATATCTCGGTTGAGCGCCGATCGCACTCTCCAAGGTCGGGGCATGACAAGCTTAGAAAGAGGTGATCAGGAAGGGCATGGCATAGCTTCAAATTTCTGAGGACATGGTCCTTGATAGGAAAGTGTGAAGGTCGAGCATTAGGGTTGTAGGTTAGGAGGTAGTTGAACATTTTTGTACTTCATACCAGGGGTGAGGCTAGTCTGATAGGGTTTTTCTTAGACTGCTAGTAGTTAATATTGTGTTCACACTATTCTTCCACTTTTCATAGCACCGGGCCATATTTACTGGTTATTGTTATTGCGTTTCATCTATTATTTGGTTTGTTGATGCTGTTATTATTTCTATGGTTTCTATTGACGGTACTGATATATTGTTTCTTTTTGTCTTCTTGAGCCGAGGATTTATCGGAAACAACCTCTCTACTCCATCGGGGTAGGGGTAAGGTCCGCGTATACACTACCCTCCCCAGACCCCCCACTTGTGGAATTTTACTGGGTTGTTGTTATTGTTGTTGTTGTTGTTGTACGCATGGGGAGTCATAGTTGTTGAACCTAAATTAATTTGTAAGGTATGTAACACATTTAATATTTTTATATGTATATATATGAACAACTAAATTGCATTAAATGATAGTATGGTTTGATTCATGAATTGGTATCATATTATTTATCAATAAATACATGTTTTAAGACTCTTGCAGATCAACCTGTGTAATTTAGTTTTTTTTTTTTTTTTTTTTTTTATGAAAATGGTATTGTTTAATTGATTGCATAATTTTGGGGATATTTCAAAGAATATCAAAAACGGCATAGAAAGGGAGATTATGAATTTAGTCCTTAGCTAACCGACTTGTGAGGTTAATATGTCAGAACCCAGTCAAGTTCTTGCGTGTATTTTGGCTCAATCTTCTTTATTTATGCAAATTAAGGCTCGTCAGTATGTTAATCCGCACTTGCTTGAAATTTGTTTCCATTTTGAGTTGTCTAAGTATGATTCGTCACGTTCGGAGTTAGTTAAAAGTAGTTGGAAGTTTGGAAAGTTGATTAATTTTTTTAGGGTATGATTTTTGGTTGTAAAGTTATTTTATGTGTTTTGAGACCTCGAATAGGTCTGAGTTAGGTTTATGGACATGTTGGCATGATTGGACGGAATCCTAGGTGACTCATGTGAGTTTGGGACCACTTGGATCATGTTGAAGTTGGCAGATTTTGCTGATGCATAGTATGCTTCCTGATCGCGGAGTAGGTCTCGCGATCGTGGGGTGGTGTTTGGTGCTGGGGGAGAGTTTTCTACGCGATTGCGTAGAGGGAATTGCGATCACAAAGGGTAGTCTAGTTGTGATTCGCGTTCATATGGCAAGGGATGCGAACATGACGTGTTAGCAGGGTTGGCCTAGGGTGGAAATTGAACAACGCGATCATGTGAGGGTTTCCGCGATCGCGGAAGAGGATTTTTCAGGGGCTGGCAGGATTGGCCTACGCTTTCATGATAGGCATCTTGCATTCGCGTAGGGGGATGGTTCATTAGGATTCGCGTTAACAATGATATTCCCATATTCACGATGTGGTTTTCTGGGCAGAAGCATATTTGTGCTTCACGATTGCTAAGCTTTGGACCACGATCGCGAAGAATAACACCTGGGCAGAAAATAAGTTGGGAGCTCGGGTTTGGCTCATTGTATCTACTTTTTCTCTTTCTAAGGTAATTTTGGGTGATTTTGGAGAACCATTTTCATCAGCTAACATAAGGTAAGTGATTCTAACTTGTTGTTAGATAAATACATGGATTATATATGAAATTTAACATGGAACAACAACAACATACTAGTGTAATCCCACAAGTGGGGTATGAGGAGGGTAATGTATATGCAGACCTTAACCCTACCTTGTAAAGGTAGAGAGATTGTTTATGATTGACCCTCGGCTCAAGAAATAATAAAAAATATTAAATTGGTAAAAAAATATTGTATTGGGGTCTGAAAATTGGTAGAAAATGTTGAATATTTTGGGATTTTTGTTGGAAATCTAGAAATTGGTACAAATGGGAATTTCACCATGAAATTGACATGGAATTGGAAAAAAATTATATATTTGAGTTTTTGGTGATATGGGCAACATTTATTTTCAAGAAATTTTGGAATCTGGGCGCATGGGACCATGGTTAACTTTTGTTGACTTTTAGTGAGGGGTTGGGTATTTCTTCTAATTGATAAGTTTTGGGTTCTTGAATATGTTTTGACTAGTTTGTACGTTCTTTGACTAGTTTTGGGTTATTCAGCATTGGTTGTGTTAGAGCAGTGTTGGAGTCGATTATCAGATTTCATAGCAAGGTAAGTCTCTTGCCTAATCTTGTAAAACGAAACTTATCCCCATAGGTATTTGATTTGCTACGTGCTATGTGTTATGGGAGATACTTACATATAAGGTGACGAGCGTCTATGTGTATGCTAGATTTTTTATACGTCTGGGTAGACTTAAACTTATACCATGCTTTAGTTGTACTACTTGAGTTAATCTCTATTTAAATACTTCAATTCATGACTTAGCTGAGACTAGACTTTAGTTTCTGATATGCGGATATTTTCAGATTATCAAGGCTTCACCAAAAATTTTATAACTTGATGTTGGAATGCGGAATCAAAAACTATTTTAATTTATAGAAACTAGACTCCAAGAGCTTCATTCTCAACAAAAATATCGACCCGCGCCCTGCTGAATTGGTCTAGGCAAATTTTTGAACTTGACTCCCGAATCTAAGATGTCTTAGCAGGTAACCTCTTTTTTTATACTCATATTCTCTTTTGTTGCCTTTCTTTCCTTTATAGGCAATGGTGATATCTTCGTCAGCAAGGTTCATACAACATATAGAAGGCCGAATTGTAGCAGCCTATGGAGGGACAAATCCATATCAGCATATAGAAGGACTAATCCATATCAGCATATAGAAGGACAATTTCATACCAGCATATTGATTGATCAAATCTATGACATCATATATAAGGACAAGTCCATATAAACATATAGAAGGATCAAATCTATGATAGCATATAGAAGGACAAATCCATGACAACTTATAGAAGGATCAAATATATGTCAACATATTGAAGCACTAAATCCATATCAACATATAGAAGGATAAATCCATATTAGCATATAAAAGAATCAAATCTATGACAACATACAGAAGGACAAATTCATGATAACATATAAAAGGAACAATTCCATATCAGCATATAGAGAGACAAATTCATATCAACATATAGAAGGACAATTCCATATCAATATAGAAGGATAAATACATATCGGCAAAATATCGATCCTTATAAGGAAGAATCTATAACGAGACCAAATCCTTGTAAGGACGAATTTATAACGAGACCATCTTAAGGTGAAAATGGACCAAAGTGTCCACTTTAAGACTAGAAAATTATAGATCATTTTTAAGGACAAGTCCCCAAAGAGACCGACTTAAGGTGAAAAGGGAAAAAAATGTCCACCTTAAGATTAAAAAATTATAGTTCCATTTACCAACTTAAGGTGCAAAGGGATTTAATGTCCACCTTAAGATTAGCAAATTAGAAGGTCTCAACTTGATGACTTGGTCTTGACAGCTTTGACTTGCACACTTGGCAAACTTTGAAGACTTGAAGACTTCAACTTGGAGACCGATGAACTTAATGATTTGGCTTAGACTTCAAATTGAAGAGCAATGAACTTTAAGACTTCAACTTGAAGAATTGGCGAACTTGATGATCTGGTGGACTTTCAAATTGATGATATGATAGACTCGAAGACCTCAATTTGAAGACCGATGAACTTGAAGACGACATACTTGAATATTTGGCACATACGTTAACTTGAAGAGCGGTGAACTTGAAGAATTGGAGGACGTTAAGACTACAACCATCCCATCAGAGATGCAATTTGCTATGGAGTCTTGACCCTATTGAACTATCAATATGTGATAAGGCACATAATTCGATAAAAGAATACATATAAGCCTGATTTACAAGTAGCAATCAAGTGGACTCTAATCCATATGGGTGATATATATATTTTGAAACTCATGCGATTAACTTAGAATAATACTCTGAGCTGCCCAGGTAACTTAGTGAACAGGATCAAGTCATACTTAGTTTAGGATGGGTGAAGTTTTTGTCCAGACTCTTTTCTAAGCCACCTTTTAAAAGGTTTTTAACCTAGTTTTGGCCCTAAATTTTGCCTAGGCCACCTCTTTCGAGGTTTTCAATCTAGCGGACTTTTTAATTCTAGATTTTGCCTAGGCCGTCTCTTTCATTAAGAAGCGTAGCAACTTGCAGTTTAAGCTTATATCTTGAGAAACTTTGCAATACGAAAACTTTGCTCGAAATTGAAGAGCTTCGTGACATGTAGTTTAGGCTTGTTTGTAGATGAGCGCATGTTCTTCAAGGATAATAATTTTTCAAGAATTTCTCATTGATATAGCTGACTCTCATGCCATCTGTATCAACCAGCTTGTAAGCTCCACTTGAGTAAGCTTCTTGTACAACATATGGCCTATCCAATTTTGAAGTAAATTTCCCCCCAAATTTATGAGAAGTGTTAATAGGTCTTCGTACCAGAAGGACGTGATTCCCTACTTGAAGATGTCTCGGGAGAACTATTTATTAAAGGTGTAAGACAGTCGAGCTTGATAACATTCAAGACTCTTTATTCTCATCAAGAGTCTACAACTCTGCTAGTCAAAGTCGAGCATTTTTCGTTATTAGTGATCCCTTGAATAGAAACTCATAAGGAATGTATTTGATGTTTGAGTGACAAAACAACTTCGACCCCATGGATGGGAGAATAAAGGTTGCTTGTGTTGGTGAGGGGTGTGTTGTCCTATATGTCCATAGAGCTTCTTCCATATGGTCACGTTAATCTCGTTTGGACTTATAGATTACTTTCTTCAGCAAGCTGCATAGAGTCTTATTGAATGCCTTAGCTAGACCATTAATGACATCATAGTACATAGAAGAGTTAAGCTTCTTGAAGCCAAAGAGATCACAAATCTTTTTTGTCAACTTGTTGTCGAATGACTTGGCATTAACAGTTATCATATAATGAGGAATGCCAAAACGATAGATAATGTTTACTCGGATGAAGTTTGCAATATTCTATTTCTTTACTTCCTTGAGAGCTACAGTTTTCATTGATTTTGAGAAGTAATCGATTAAAACCAAGATATATATATGTACGCTAGAAGATTTCAGTAGCAGTCCAATAATATCCAATCCCAAAGTGCTGAATGGCCAAGATGCAATAGTTAGATGTAGCACTGTAGGAGGCTAATAGATAAAATTTTCATGGAATTGGCAAGACTTGCATCTTCAAGCCTAGTCCAAGTAGTCTTTTACTATCGTTGGCTAATAATATCCCATCTTTTTATATGGAAGTTGAGTTTTTGCCCATATTGATGTGATCCACATACCCAGAATGTGCTTCCTGCAAAGCTTAGAATGCTTTATCCTCCGGTAGGCGTCACTGGAGTACTCCCTCGAATGCTCTCCTTTATAGAGAATCTTTTTAGTAAGGAAAGCAAGGCGCCTGACTGCGGATTTCAGTCCTTCTTCTTGGATTTTCTAGCAATATCCCATAACTTAAGTAGTCGATGATGGGTTGTCGACAAATTTCCTATTTAGCTTCAGAAATAACAACAGATGCTTAATCTTATCTTCTTTACCTCCATCTCCATCAAGTAGTGGTACTACCCATTTTTGGCATATAGTAAATTTTCGCTTGATCAATTAGAGTCAACGATAAGGCTAGAGCAGCCAAAGCATTAGCTTTTTCGTTTTCTTTCCTAGGCACATATTGAATATACATGAACAAAGTAAAAATCAAAAGCCACCAAGGAAAAGTGGTAGCTATATCCGAAAAGCAGGTACTTCTTCAATGATAGACTTTATCATCCACAACAGCTTAGCTCCAAGATATGCACACAAGGTGCAGAAGTGTAACATGAGTATAACCGATCCTATGTACTCAGTAAGTATCCTGACTAACTCGGTGAAGTAGTGACGAGGTCTCAAATCAAGGATACTCACTATGTATATATAATATTCATAACTCAAAAACATATTTGTATACCCAGCAACAGTAACGAAATCTAAATAGGATATACAGGTCCACCAATAGTGCATATAAAGAAGGTATGCGCAAGTCTCTTGTCAGTTCACATGTAAAGAAGATATGCTTATGATATCAAATAACACGTCAACGATTGCATATAGACAAGATGTTCCCATATACTATTCCAGTTCAACAATTCATCATATGGAGAAGATATATGTCTTACATAATTAAAGAAGATATGCTTATGATATCAAATAACACGTCAATGATTGCATATTGAGAAGATGTGTGAATATACTATTCCAATTCAACAACTCATCATATGGAGAAGATATACGTCCAACATCATTATTGTAACACCCCGAAAAATTTTAAAGTACTTAAGCGCTATTAAGAAAGTTGATATGCGCTAATTATATTATTTTGTGTGTAGACAAGGACTATTATATGAATGATATCAATTAATCATGATAATATATGTATGATATGCATTAAAAATGGTTTATGGTCCAAGAAGAGCCCCAAGGCTAAGTCAAGTTGAAAATTGTATAATGGGATAAAGTTTCAAGTGAGTTCGCACAAGATCCTACTTTAAACGCATGCTGCTACCAAACTATAACTACTTAGGAGATGATCTACCTAACAAATTAAATCCCTTTGAGTCTAGTTTCCAACGCTTCAAACCATTCATCATTTGGACACTCCTACAAGAAGTTTAGACCAAATTACCAAAGGCTGAAAAAATGAGATTCTACGACCAATTCTGCGATCGCAGAATAATTATGCGATCGCGAAACTGCTTCTGCAACCGCAAACTGGTCGCAGAATGGACCAGTACAGCCCAGTTTTTGGCACCAATTTTGTGGTGCATTTTGCGACCCGCATAGCCATTCTACGGTCCATTATGTGACCGCAGACCTACTTTCGGAGGGTTAATTTTTTTATTTTCATAACCCAACCCCATTTTGATAAATAGGCTTTGGGGTAATTATCTAAGGTTTTTAGAGAAAAGTGAGAGTGTTATAGAGAGAGGAAGTAGATGAAGTGTTTTGTTCATCAAGATCTTGTCCAAGCTTTGAAATCCAACAAGAAAATCTCACAAGTTCTTCATCTAAGAGGTAGGGTTCCATACCCTAGTTTTCAATTTCGGATTTGGGTAGAAGATGGTTGATTAGGAGTATGATTCTTGGGTATGAGAGTATTATTTATACATGTATGTACCAATAAGGTTTGTGGAAAGATTGTTGAGCTCAAATAAGTAAAGATTGGATTGTAGAAGAACCTTGTAGCCAAATTTGCACACCTAGTGTTTGATAAAATGCTCAAATGAGCTGAAACCATGAATACCTTCCTAATTTGTGTTTAATTTTGTTATGTCTTAAAATAGATTGGAATTGCTAGAATTTTCATAATGTTGTAGTAATTTAAGGAGAGCTCAAAGCAAGGTATGTTGGCTAATCTACTATCTTAGAATTGAATTCAATGATGTTCTCATAAGTTTCAAGTATGGTCGTCTCAAGTTCTTTATTCTATGTTCCGATTTGTTCCTAATAAATTTGATTGTCCCGAATAAGCAAAGTGTCGATAATTATGTATTTAAAACGTGTTCCGAATGATCCTATCACATTATGTTATCTTTTGGGAATGTGTTCAAGAATGCTATGTGTATTAAAATTCTATGTCTTTGAGTTGTGTTTCAAATAAAGGTTATGATGCCAAATTGTGTGAGAAAACTCAATATGCTTAAGACTCTTAATTGCTCATATGTGTACCTAAAGTCTTGATTGGAAATGTCTTATTGTTGATAACCTATAAAGATGGTTGGAAGTGAAATAAGTGAATTGGGGATACAAAGTGTGGCCAACGTGCCAAGAGTGAAAGTTATACTTGTGGCCAATGGTGCCCATGAAATGAGATGATGTGAGAAAGATTATGAAATGAGCTTTGATTCAACTATTCTAAAATTGACTTTGAAAATAGAATTGCCTAAAAGCTTATGGACTCAAGTGATACCCATATGTAGCTGCTTTAGCTAATGCTATGTTTAGTGAGTATTTTCAATGTGTTTTGCATTCTTACATATTCGTGAGTGAAAATTATGTATTGTCCTTTTTGGAAAAAAGTAATTCAAAGAAGAAACGATGTGTTACTTGTTTATGATTTTAACTCGTGCTTCGATTGCCAATCATTTTACTCTATTTCTCTGAAAGAAATCCATTGTGTTTAAAGTCTTCATTACTAATGAACCTAAAGTTGTGATTTGCGGAATATTGTATATGTTGATATTTAGGATGATGATTCATGAAAGGAAAGATATGAAAGTGTGGAATATGAAATACGGCCATTGTATCATGAAAGAAGAATCATATATATGGCCAAGAGAGCCAATGAAATAATAATGTTGTAAGTGGTTGAAAGTACAGATTAAGTGATATAGGGTGTGAAAGGTTATGAGATGTACGTATTTGTACTTTTGTTTCCAATGTGTTATAAGCCCTTACATTATTGTGAGTAAAGACTATGATGTTCCTAAATGTTCTAAATGCTCTTAATGTTCTATGATCACCCATGACAAGTACAAGTAAGTGATAGTATGAACATGAAATGTGATCATTGCCTAAATGAGAATTTCGAAGTATTGTATGTCCCAATGGTTTCAACTATAGTTGTATGCTTCCGAAATAATATATGTAAATGACTTTGATTGTTAAGTCCCCAAGAGTCATGAACCTAGATAATGACCTCAAGAGGTCAAGGGAGTGAATAATGAGATGTTATTTGTTAAATGATGATGAACCTTAAGAAAAGGAATTTGGCCAATGTGCCATTGAAATCGACTTATTGATTTACCATGCATGCGCTAATGTAATGAGTTGTGTTTCTCCATGATGAGCATGAACATGAAGTATTCCAATGATAAGAGTAATTACGATGTTAAATGTAATGACAAACTATGTTGCTTTGAGTTTATATATGGTATTGTGGAATACACCTCCACCCACATATATTGGGGTGAGGCGGCATGACCATTTTGTGTTGGGATTGTGGTATTGTGATACACGTCCATCCGCATATATTGGGGTGAGGCGGCATGACCGCTTTGTGTTGGGATTGTGGTATTGTGATACACCTCCATCTGTATATATTGGAGTGAGGCGTCATAGCCGCTTTGTATTGGGATTGTGGTATTGTGATACACCTCCATCCGCATATATTGGGATGAGGCGGCAGGGCCGCTTTGTGTAGGAATTGTGGTATTGTGGAATACATCTCCACCCACATATATTTGGGGTGAGGCGGTAGGACCTCTTTGTGTATGGATTGTGGTATTGTGGAATACACCTCCACCCACATATATTGGGGTGAGGCGGCATGACCGCTTTGTGTTGGGATTGTGGTATTGTGATACACCTCCATCCGCATATATTGGGGTGAGGCGGCAGGGCCGCTTTGTGTTGGGATTGTGGTATTGTGATACACCTCCATCCGCATATATTGGGATGAGGCGGCAGGGCCGCTTTGTGTAGGAATTGTGGTACGGTGATACACCTCCACCCGCATATATTGGGGTGAGCGGTAGGGTCACTTTGTGTAGGGGTTGTGGTATCGTGATACACCTCCACCCGCATATGTTGGGGTGAGGCGGCAGGGCCGCTTTGTGGGAGGGTGGGTATAAAGGATCCCCGACATAATATCGATAAATTTGAATGAAAGCTCTTAATAAATTTGCTTGACGTTAACGGCTATCTAAGCCCATTTATTGTTACCATGATTCATCATATTCATGATGTATTTCCAAGCCCTTGAATAGGTGTATTTGTATTATGTAAGTGAATGTTGTGAACGGTTTATGAGACGCATAGGTGTATAATATGATATGTGAACACTAAAGACGATCTACGAAATGTGTATGTGTAAAATAAGGGAGGAAGGTGCCACTTTTGTTGGCATTGTTTGTACATGTTGATACAATTACATTATATTATGTATTCCACGTATAGTTTGTATGACGCAGTTGATCCTAAAAGAAGGTTAGAAGGATGCAAGTATAAAAAGACTTGAAATGTGATTTTATTGGATGTTTCGTATTTTCTTGATGTACTTTACTTTCCTCTTATTTGGGTTACCGTATTTTCATATGTTGTTTTGACTGCCTTACATAAGAGTACTATTCCACATGTACTCACGTCCCTTTTGCCGGGGGCGATGCATCCTTTAATGGATGCAGGTATACTTCTACATGATGATATGGATCTTTGATAGGGATCTTCTTCACTACTCAGCTTACGGTGAGCCCGCTACAGTTCTAGTAGGTGTTTGGATTTAGTTTGTTTTACGTATATAGGTATCCATTATCATAGAAGCTCCATGTACAATTTGGATCATGTAATTAAAGATTTGAATTTTGTCATGTATTTATGTTCACAGTATTTACAACTATTTATAGAGCTGTGTAACCACCACGAGAAAGAAAATATGAGCCATTGGGCCAAATGTATTTAATATGAAAGTCAAGATCTTATTATGTTATCGTAAATCATGCATGAGTCATGATGAGAGGTTAATGTAAATTAGGCTTGCTCGACTGGGATTACTCGATTGAGCACCGGTCGCGCTCCTCAATTTTGGGGCGTGACAATTATATCATCAAAACTTGCATATGGAGAAGATATGTGTAAAGTATCAAATAATCTTTCCATAATTGCATATAGAGAGGATATGCATGAAATACCAGATAATCCTTCAACATTCCCATATAGAGAAGATATGCATAAAATATCAATTAATCCTTCAACAAGTGAATCTGGAGAAGATATTCATGATTACTCAATTAATCCTTCAACAATTGCATATAGAGAATATATGCATGATTAAGCAAGTCAAGTCACACAGATTCACATATAGAGTAGATATGTACCGTGTCTCATCTCATCAAGTAAGGTAGCATATAGAGAGAATATGCATAAAGACATGTATACACTCCAGAGCTAGCATATAGAGAAGATATACAGTAAAATCATGTGCACATCCAAGGAGTTTGCAAATAAAGAAGAGATGCAAAGTCCAACAAAGGATCCACATTCCATAAACCATGTCAACCAGAAACCCGTCGGTTTCTCACAACCTGCGTGTACACCAGCAAGAGAGAAACATGAGAGGGTGACCCTATGGGGATGGATTCTTATTCACATGCTGCACGAAAAACTCATGTGCTGCACGGACAACTCACGTGCAAATAAAAACTACACAGACACCTGACATGCCAAACAACTCATCGCGCACGGACCACTCATGTGTTGCCAATCCAGTCTATCACACAAAAGGCATATACAAGAATACATATATACGAATAACCGATATCAAATCACATGCTCATGGACTGAAGAAGATAGAATGCCAAGGTGTATGCATGTGTAAGTGTACTACTGAGCACAGTATCCAAATCAAGGCATGGTACAACCTAAGGACTACTCCGGTCATGAATCATACATAGCACCTGTATATACGCTCGTCACTTCACATATACGTCGCTTCTCACACGTTTCAATTAGACAAATAAAGTCATATCCTAAGGTTTATTCCCTCAATAAGATTAAGTAAGATACTTACATCATCCAGCTAGTTCATAGCTCCAAAATCACATTTTCTTCAGAAATCATCTCTAACCGGCTCAAATCTAACCAAACATCAACTAAGGAAGTCCACCAGTGCCATAGGAAACGGCCTAAATGTATAAATCCTTGATATTTGCTAAATTTACAAAATGTCAACCCCGGCTCATGTGCCAAAATTCAGAACCAATACCAAAATTCGACGACCCATAACCTGCCGAGTCCAAATATATGATTAGATACCAAACCCGAGTTCAAATCGGTACTCAAAATACACTCTCTTAAAGCATAGGCAAAAATCCCCAATTTTTCCTTCAAAATTCCATGATTAAAGTGTGTAATTCCATGGGAAATAAACATATATAATAAAATTCAAGTAGAAATTATTTACCCACAAAGTTGTAGTGAAATCTCCTCCAAAATCGCCTCTTACTGAGCTCCCAAACTCAAAATAATGAAAAATGAATGAACCCTCAAATTATAACATGCTGTCAGGAAATGTCTCATCTATGACTCAGATATCCGCTTCTGCAAAACTGCATATGTGGTAAAAACCTCGTTTCTGCGAGATGCCTCATCTTAGGCCCAATCGCTTGTGCAATAAAAGGTTGCGCTTCTGTGCACAAAGACCCGCTCCTATGCTAGCGCAGATGTGCCCAAAACTCTACATATGTGGACTTCCCAACCACCAGTCTTCCTTGCAAGTGCGACCAAATCAAGCGCTTCTGCGACCTCTCGCCTAGGCAAAAACCATCGCAGCTACGCAACACCAGAACCAGACCTGCCAAAACACTCCTAAATGGTCTAAAGCCTATCCGAAACATACCTGAGTCCCCCGGGACCCCGTTCAATCATCCTAACATGACCAAATACAATAGTCAAATTTATCCAATAGCGCAAAACATCATAAATAACATCAAAACCATGAATCGAAGGTCAAAATAATTCTCTTAACTTTCAAACCTTCAAACTTCACCGAACGCATCCGAATCACACTTAAACATTCCAGATTTTTACCAAACTTTGCATACAAGTTCCTATCAACTAAATGAACCTATACAAGGTCTCAAAACCACAATAAGAGTCTGATAACACTAAAGTCAACCCCCAGTCAAACCTATAAATTCTCCAATTCTTCAAATTGCCAACTATCGACAAATATTCCAAAACCTTTTGGGAATATCCAAATTCAAATCTGAACATGGACCCAAGTCCAAAATCACATGCAGTATTAACCTATTAAACCCATCAAATCCTGATTCCGAGGTCGTTTACTCACAAATCAAACCTTGGTCAACTTTTCCAACTTAAGGCTTCCAAGTGGAGAATCACTTTATTAATTCAATCCCGAACCACTCAAAAATCAAAACCAACCCTGTATACAAGTTGTAATGCATCATATGAAGCCACTCGAAGTCTCAAATCACAGAATGAAATGTTAAAACTCAAAACGATCGGTCGGGCTTCCTTATTTAAACATATGTTCGTCATCAAACGTGCTAAGAGTCATTCCAAAGTCATCAAATCACTGTATGAACTCATCATGCACATACTCATAGGTGATCCCATGTCACCACAATCCATATAAGTCCATTAGCCGATCCCGACTAATGCTTATTTCTTCAACCTTGGCCCGTAGCTTTACAACTAATTTCCAACATCCGAAATTCCTTACGAGATCCGATTCTTGCATATATACACTGCATAATTCTGAACAAGTTGCATCAATCCATAAACATATTCCCAAAACATAACCGCAAGATGTACCACATAACTCGTGGGCTCATAGTGATATCTGTAGACCATAATAGCTGTTCATTAACAGATCCGGTATCGGCAACATACCTCTTATCAAATAGGACCCTATCCTAAACCTTTGTAACATTAGTAATGATGAATGAAACACGTAGAAACTCATAACCACCCATTATATCAAAAAGTCATGGAGCTCTCTTGCACGACAAGAACTATGGCCAAATTTTAAATTGGCTAATGATATTCCTCTCCAAACGTAGCTTATTCAAATCCGATTACACTAATTCTAGGTCTTATAACCTCATCTCGCCCAGTACAAGATGCTGGACCAATAGGACACACAAAATTCAACCTAGAGCCACATACGATACAATCCACACCCAACAAGCAACAATCCGAATACAACGCATAATAAACCTTCAACACATGTAGAAGATATCAGCCTCGAGCTGTGGTCAAATCCATTATGAACTCCTCAGAACCTATTTTCCTATAACCAAATGATCAAACTGAACCTCTAATCCAACCAAATCACACAGGCTACAGAACTCAAGAGTATTGCCACAAAACACCTGCAAAGACTCACCACAACAAAAGAATCAATCACTTCTATTACTATGCTGATCCAAACCACTACCAAACAGACCCATTTCTTCGAGTTTCTCTCAACTTGCCTCTAATAACACTTCTCTTTCCCAATACGCTATGACCCTCAATGAACGCTCATCCCCAATATACCCTTACATGAAACCACATCGTCATAAAACCCATAAGCCACTTCATTCCCTCTTCAGTACCCAATAGTACCGCAAACCGAAATTCCCGCTCCGAAAAGACCTTATATGAATATGAAGTTATTCCTTTCATCTCTCTAATACTGAAATGTAGATTCAATGTTGATATAGAAACATCAAAAGTCTCGGTGCCATCCAATGCAATCTCAGATCTTAGTCATATACAAATCCAAAAATGCTTAAATACCATATATAAATCTCAATCCCCTTAGATCCTTCTCGAGAGTCATTTACTCTTCTCTAATCTCCAATGTGCAGCCAATACACATCAAACTACTTGTGCTCCACTAGCACATGAATATCCAAAGAAGAAACCAAGCAATTCATTTTCCTTACATAGTACATCTACCACAAATAATAAACCTGAATCATTCCAAGATTTCCATATATCCATAAAGTGCAGTACATCATGCATTCAACAATTTACTTCCTCAAGTCAACCCTGAAATCTACCTCTTCAAGTCATAACTGATTCAAAAGTATGCCTCATTTAGTAGACTCCCCCACTTAGCTCTTAATACACATTGTCTGATAACCACATTACTCTTCCTTTATAACTTGCATGATATCTCATTGTTATTCAGCTGAATTCTTCATACGCTTATGTAGAACTAGTCATAAAACACCTCAAATCATCTGCCAAACACATATTCATCCTTGTGAGAGTCATGAGAACTTTATCAAGCGACCCAAATACACTCATAACTCGAGACTGTACAACACATTAACTCATCAACTAGACATAAGAAACTACTTCATTCTACAGATGAACAACTGATAGATCCCTCAATACACTCATAACTCGAGACTATACAACACATTAAGACATAAATTAAGCATCCATAGCCCTTTGTATCCCAAGAAAATTCTTCTTGTCACATCCAAACCACCTAAACATAGTCCTCAATCACATAATACTCACCATATGGCTATCTCGCAACCCGCCGAGCTATCAATCCCACTCTTAGGGACACTACCAAACATATAAGTCTAAATGTACATACTCACACAATTGAAACTACCAAGACCAAGATGCGGTCTGAACTTGGCCTTAATTCCTCCAGATTAGCCTACCCCCACAACACAGAAAAATACATCTCGCACCTGATCCACGACATCACAAGTTGTCGGTGCACAACTAATATCGAGTGCAAAACATAACATACGAGTGAATGGAGGGCAACCGAAGATACAAGCTTCAAGCTAAAATAAAGTCGCATGATAAGGAATGAAACGTGAGAAGTTTCCTAGATGCCTTGTAACCTCTCAAAGATAAGTATGGATGTAATCATACCAATTCACAAGACTCTATATGGGCATATCTTCTTTGTATGCAATCGTTGACGTCCATCGAACCTACGAACCTAGAGCTCTGATACCAACTTTTCACAACTGAAAATCCACCTAGTCGTGATAGCACCTAACCCCAATATGATAGGTAAGCCAAACATAGAATAATGTAAGACAAATAAAATATTATTATTAATAAAAATAGCTGAATTCCATACAACACCCCTAGGATTGGTAGTACAAGTCATGAACCACTAAGATTTAGATTTATAAAGTTGGTTCAAAATTGAATACAACCTCTGTTTGGAACATACATGAACAAAGTACAAATCTGAAGGTACCAAGGACAAGTGGTAGCTATATCCATAAAGCAGGTACATCTTTAATGATAGATTCCGTCATCCACAGCAGCCCAGCTCCAAGATCTGCATGTAAGGTGAAGAAGTGTAGTATGAGTACAACCGACCCCATGTACTTAATTAGTATTCTAACTAACCTCGGTGAAGTTGTGACGAGGTCTGAGGTCAAGGATACTCACTATGTATATATAACCTGCACAACTCAAAAACATATCCGTATACCCAGCAATAGTAACAAAATCTAAATAGGATATACAGGTCCACCAATAGTGCATATAAAGAAGGTATGCGCAAGTCTCTTGTCAGTTCACATGTAAAGAAGATATGCTTATGATATCAAATAACACGTCAACGATTGCATACAAAGAAGATATGCCCATATACTATTCCAGTTCAACAACTCATCATATGGAGAAGATATACGTCCAACATCATTATATTATAAAAGCATACATATAGAGAAGATATGCGTAAAGTATCCAATAATCTTTCCATAGTTGTATATAGAGAGGATATGCATGACATACCAAATAATCCTTCAACAAGTGCATATAGAGAAGATATGCATAAAATATCAATTAATCCTTGATTATATAGAAGATATGCATTATTACTCAATTAATCCTTCAACAATTGCATATAGAGAAGATATACATGATTAAGCCAGTCAAGTCACGCGGATTCATATATAAAGAAGATATGTACCGTGTCTCATCTCATCAAGTAAGGTAGCATATAGAGAGGATATGCATAAAGGCATTTATACATTTTAGAGCTAGCATATATAGACGATATGTAGTAAAATCATGTATACATCCAAGGAGTTTGGAAATAGAGAAGAAATGCAGATTCTAACCAAGGATCCACATTCTATAAGCCATGTCATCCAGAAACAAGTTGGTTTCTCACAACATATGTGTACACCATCAAGAGAGAAACATGAAAGGGTGACCCTGGGGGATGGATTCTTATCCACATGCTACACAGACAACTCACGTGCTGCACGAACAACTCACATTAAAATAACAACCACACGGATATCTCACGTGCCAAACAACTCATCTCGCATAGACCACTCACGTGCTGCCAATCCAGTCCATCACACAAAAGGCATGTACAATAATACATGTGTACGAATAATGTATATCAAATAAAATACAAATTGAATGAAGAATATAGCATGTTAAGGTGTATGTGCGAGTGTACAACTACAACTCAAATCAGACGGATATGCCATATAACAACAAATATCATGCTCAACAGGAAATCAACACCAACACATGATCTCTAGCATGATTCATGGAGTTCACGTAGTCATTCAAATATACAAAGTATGATAGCAAGGAACACAATATACAAGTCAAGGCATAGTACAACCTATGGACTACCCGGTCATGAATTATGCATAGTACATGTACATACGCTCGTCGCCTTGAATATACGTTGCTTATCACATATTTCAATTAGAAAAACAAAGTCATCTCCTAAGAGTTATTACCTCAACAATATTAGGCAAGATACTTACCTCATCCGGTTAGTCCAAAGCTCCAAAATCATATTTCTTTGAGAAATCACCTCTAACTGGCTCAAATCTAGCAAGACATCAACCAAGGAAGTCCACCAATGCTATAGGAAACGACCCCAATCCATAAAGCCTCGATCATTGATGAATTTCCAAAGAGTCAATATGGGACCAAGTGCTCAATATTCGGAACCAATATAAATATCCGATGACCCATAAACTACCGAGTAAAAATATATAATAATATTCCAAAATCGAGTTCAAATCGGTACTCAAATTCTCAAAATACACTCTCATAAAGCGTAGGCAAAAATCCCCAATTTTTCCTTCAAAATTCCATGATTAAAGTGTGTAATTCCATGGCAAATCAACATATATAATCACATCCAAGTAGAAATTACTTACCCACAAAGTAGTAGTGAACATCTCCTCAAAAATAGCCTCTTACCGAGCTCCCAAACTCAAAATAATGAAATATGAATGAAACCTCAAATTATAACATGTTGCCTGCAACGTTGCATATGCGACTCAGATATTCGATTCTGGAGAGCCGCATATGAGGTCAATACCTCGCTTCTGCGAGATGCCTTATCTCAGCCCCAATCGCTTCTGCAACAAAGGTTGCGCTTTTGCACCTGCGCTTCTGTGCACAAAGACCCGCTCCCGCGGTTGTTCATATGCGCCCAAAACTCCGCATTTGCAGACTTCCCAACCTCCAACCTTCCTCACAGGTGCGATTAAATCAATCACTTCTGCGACCTCGCACCTGTGCAAAAACCATCGCAGGTGCGCAACACCAGAACCATAACTACCAAAACACTCCTAAATGGTCTGAAGCCTATATGAAACATACCCAAGGCTACCGGAACCCCGTACAGTCATTCGAACATGACCAAATACATTATCCAAACTTATCACAATCTCGAAACATCATAAATAAAATCAAAACCATGAATGGAAGGTAAAAATCATTCTCTTAACTTTCAAACCTTCAAACTTCGCCGAACAAATCCGATCACACTTAAACATTTTGGATTTCAGCCAAACATTGCACATAAGTTCCAATCAACCAAACGAACCTATACAATATCTCAAAACAATAATAGAAGTATGATAACACTAAAGTTGTCACGACCTAAAATCCTAACCTATCGTGATGGCGCCTATCGTGGTACTAGGCAAGCCGACATTTAAAAATATTTCCAACACATTTAACAGAAAACTAATTAAAGCAGTTTAAACAATAAAAGCTTTCATAAATGGGATAGAAACCCAAAATACAATGCGGAAGTTCCCAACATCGGGGTGTTACTAAGTACATGAGCATCTATACATCACAAGTCCAGAAAATACTGTCTATGATAATCTGAAACTAAATACAATAAGTGGAAAGATAGGGAAGGAGAAACAAGATCTGCGAAATGCCAAGCAGCTACCTCGATAGTCTCCGAGAATCCGAACTCCACAACTCAGCAACCGCCATGACCGGATGCATCTGGGTCTTCACACAAGGTGCATGGTGTAGTGTGAGTACTACCAACTCAGTAAGTAACAAGACTAAATAAATAACTGAAAGTAGTGACAAGCTTTATAGTTATTGTTCAATTACAGTGATTTCAACATAGGGAAGTAGGCATGCTCTCAAGTTCGATAAATTAGGTCAAATAGTTATTCCATGACACGTTTAAGTGAAACAGAGTGTAATATCTTTCAGAAATTTCAAGACAGTGATACATGGAAGCTAAGTGCAACAATAATGGAATCAAATGCATCCTCTCAGGGCCACAGTCACTCAACCCTCCCATTCACTCAGCACTCGGCACTCGCACTCAGTAGGTACCTGCACTCACTGGGGGTGTGTGCAGACTCCGTAGGGGCTCCTTCAGCCAAGCGCTATAATCCACACGGACAACTCACGTGCTATAGAATAATATCTGGATCTGCACGAACAACTCACGTGCTGCACAGAGAACTCATGTGCTATAGTATTAATATATCATAATCAGGCTTTCGGCCTCACTCGGTCATCAATCTCTCCAGTCTCTCGGGCTCTTAGTAATCATGAAAATTAGCCCCACCATAAATGATATAATGTATCAACAAGGAATAATAGAGAATGAGATATGATAAACAAGTAAAAATATGACCATGTACAAAACAACAATTTAGCAGATCATTCAACATGTACACGACCTTTGTGGTCCCTACAGTGCCAACATATAGTCTAAATATGATTTTTGGTTCAATTTCTCTACTACATGAAGAATGTAAAGATAACAACAGATTATTCAACTGCACGGTTCCATGGAATTTGACCAAGTCACAATTCCTACGGTGCACGCCCACACGCCCACACGCCCGTCACCTAGCATGTGCGTCACCTCAAAACAAAATACATGACCCGTAATATGGGGTTTCATACCCCCAGAACCAAATTTAGAAATGTTACCTCATTCCGAGCAAATCTCTACTCCAATATACCCTTGCCTCGCGAGACGGCCTCCGAATGCCTCGAATCTAGCTATAAACAATGCGATATAATCAATACGGGCTAAAGGAATCAACTCCATAAGAAAACACTAAGCTATTAATCAAAATAAAAAATTGGCCCCCGGGCATATGCCTCGAAATTCGATAAAATTCAAAAAACCCTAAAGCCCACTCAACCACGAGTCTAACCATACTAAATTTATCAAAATCAGACGCCAAATCGTCACCCAAATCCCCAAATCAAACTCTCCAAATCCCTAGCCTCAAACTCCCAATTTACACCTTAAATACACACCAACTAGTTGGGAAAATCAATGGGGAAGCAAGATTATTGATCAAAAATGAGCACAAGGGACTTACCTCAAGAATCCCCTAGAAAACCCTCTCAAGAGTCGCCTAAATCGTGCCTGAAATGTTTGAAATGAAGCCAAAATCGCGAACCTTTGTATTTAACTTTCTGTCTAGCCTTTCCGCCTCTGCGGACACTTAACCGCATCTGCGGTGTTGCAGAAGCGACCAAAATTCCGCTTCTACGGTTAACCATTGGAGCCGGGCCTCTGCTTCTGCGGTCCTCGCCTCGCATCTACGCAACCGCAGATGCAACATTCCCCATCGCACCTGTGAGACCTCCGCTTCTGCGCCCTTAACGCCACATCTGCGACCACGCAGGTGCAGAAATAACCTCGCACCTGCAACCTCTACTCACTTCCTCCCTGGCCGCTTCTTCGGCTCCCTTCTCGCTTCTGCATGAATGCACCTGCGATCCCCACTCCGCATGTGCGATTACACCAGAAGCTGGTGAGCTTTAACATTCCCTCAAATTTCAAATCGATCCGATAACCATCCGAAATCGACCCAAGGCCACCGGGACCTCAACCAAACATACCATAAAGTCCCATAACATCATACGAACTTTGTCGGGCCCTCAAATAACTTCACACAACATCAAAAACATGAATCGCACATAGATTCAAGCCTAATGAACGTTGAACTTCCAATATCTACAAACAACATTGAAACCTATCAAATCACGTACGATTGATCCCAAATTTTATACACAAGTCACAAATGACACCACATACCTACTCCAACATTCAGAATCGGAATCCAACCCCGATAATGAAAAAGTCCACTCCCGATCAAACTTTCCAAAAATTTAACTTTTGGCATTTCAAGCCTAATTCCACTACGGACCTCCAAATCACAATCTGGACACACTCCTAAGTCCAAAATCACCTAACGAAACTAACAGAACCATCAAAACTCCATTCCGAAGTCGTTTACTAAAATATCAACATCCGGTCAATCATTTCAACTTAAACTTTCAACCTTGAGACTAAGTGTCTCATTTCATTCTGAAATCTCACCGAACTCAAACCGACTACCCCGGCAAGTCACATAACAGCTATAAAGTACAAAAAGAGCAGTAAATGGGGTAACGGGGCTACAACTCTCAAAACAACCAGCCAGGTCGTTACATCCTCCCCCTCTTAAACAAACGTTCGTCCTCGAACGGGTCTAGAAACGTACCTGGAGTCCCAAATAGGTGCGGATATCTGCTCCGCATCTCCTGCTCGGTCTCCCAAGTAGCCTTCTCAACTGGATGATCTTTCCACTTCACCTTCACTGAAGCTATGTCCTTTGACCTCAATTTCCGAACCTGCCGATTCAAAATAGCGACCGGCTCCACATCATAAGTCAGATCTCCATCCAACTGAACTGTGCTGAAATTCAAAACATGAGAAGAATCGCTGACATACTTCCAGAGCATAGAAACATAAAATACTAGATGCACACTCGACAAACTAGGTGGCAAGGCAAGCTTGTAAGCCACATCTCCAATCCTCTAAAGTATCTCAAACGGCCCAATATACCGAAGGCTCAACTTGCCCTTCTTCCCGAACCTTATAACACCCTTCATGAGTGAAACCTTGAGCAGTACCTTCTCCTTGACCATGTAAGCAACATCACGGGCCTTCCTGTCAGCATAACTATTCTGTCTAGACTGCGCCGTGCAAAGCCGCTCCTGAATCATCTTAACCGTGTCCAAAGCATCCTAGACCAAGTCAGTACCCAATAGCCTAGCCTCACTAGGCTCAAACCAACTCACTGGAGATCTACACCGTCTCCCATACAAAGCCTCATACAGAGCCATCTGAATGTTCGACTGGTACCTATTGGTGTAGGCAAACTCCGCGAGTGGCAGAAACTGATCCCGAGAATCCCAAAAATCAATGACACAAGCGTGTAGCATATCCTCCAATATCTGAATAATTCCCTCGGACTGTCCGGATGTTTGAGGGTGAAACGTTGTGCTCAACACAACCTAGGTACCCAACTCTTGCTGCACAACTCTCCAAAACTGCGATGTGAACTACGTGCCCCGATCTGAAATGATAGACACTGGCACGCCGTGGAGGTGAACAATATCTCCGATGTAAATCTCAGCCAACCTCTCTGAAGAATAATTAGTCCCAACTAGAATGAAGTGCGCGGACTTGGTCAGTCGATCCACAATCACCCAAATAGCATCGAACTTCCTTGAAGTCCGTGGGAGCCCAACTACAAAATCCATGGTGATATGCTCCCATTTCCACTCTGGAATCTCTAACCTCTGAAGCAATCCACCCGGTCTCTGATGCTCATACTTCACCTGCTGACAGTTGAGGCACCAAGCTACAAACCCCACTTTATCCTTCTTCATTATTCTCCACCAATAATGCTGCCTCAAGTCCTGATACATCTTCGCGGCAGCCGGATGAATGAAATACCGCGAACTTTGGGCCTCATCAAGAATCAACTCACGTAGCCCATCTACATTAGGCACACAAATTTGACCATGCATCCTTAATACCCCATCATCCCCAATAGTAACATCTCTAGCATCATTATGATGAACCGTGTCCTTAAGGACAAGCAAATGGGGATCGTCATACTGGTGCTCTTTGATGCGGTCATATAAGGAAGACCGAGATACCACACAAGCTAGAACCCGACTGGGCTCCGAGACGTCTAATCTCATGAACTGGTTAGCCAAGGGCTGAACATCAATCGCAAGCAGTCTATCACCAACAGGGATGAATGCAAGGCTTCCCATACTCACTGCCTTTCTACTCAAGGTATTGGCCACCACATTGGCTTTCCCGGGATGATACAGAATAGTGATATCATAGTCCTTAAGCAGCTCCAACCATCTCCGCAGCCTCAAATTCAGATCCTTCTATTTGAACAAATACTGGAGACTCCGATGATCTATAAACACCTCACAAGACACACCATATATATAATGCCTCCAAATCATCAATGCATGAACGATGGCAGCTAACTCCAAATCATGGACATGATAGTTCTTCTCATGAGGTTTCAACTGATATGAAGCATAATCAATCACTCTACCCTCCTGCATCAAAACACATCCAATACCGATCCCAGAAGTATCATAATACACTGTATAAGAACTAGAAGCTGAAGGTAGAACTAGAACTGGAGTTGTGGTCAAGGCAGTCTTGAGCTTTTGAAAACTCTCCTCACACTCATCCGACCATCTGAAAATAGCACCCTTTTAGGTTAATTTGGTCAAAGGCGATGCAATAGACGAGAAACCTCTACGAAGCGACGATAGTAACCGGCCAAGCTGAGAAAGCTCCGAATCTCCATAGCTGAGGACGGTCTGGGCCAACTCTGAACCGCCTCTATCTTCCTCAGATCCACCTGAATCCCCTCACTGGACACCACGTGCCCCAAGAATGCCACTGAACTAAGCCAAAACTCACATTTGGAGAACTTAGCATAAAGCATCTCCTCCCTCAACCGCTACAACACAATCCTCAAATGCTGGGCATGCTCCTACTGGCTTTGAGAGTAACCTAGGATATCATCAATGAACACTTTGACAAACGAGTCCATATAGGGCAGAAATACACTGTTCATCAGGTGCATGAATGCTGCTGGGGCGTTGGTCAGCCCAAAAGACATCATAAGGAACTCACGATGACCATAACGGGTCCTGAATGCTGTCTTTAGAATATCCGAGTCCCGAATCTTCAACTAGTGATACCCAGACGTCAAGTCAATCTTAGAGAACACCCTCGCTCCCTGAAGATGGTCAAATAAATCATCAATGTGTGGCAAAGGATACTTGTTCTTGATTGTAACTTTGTTCAACTGCCTATAATCAATGCACATCCGCATAGTACCATCCTTCTTCTTCACAAACAGAATCGGTGCACCCCAAGGCGACACACTAGACCTAATAAACCCCTTATCAAGGAGTTCCTGCAGCTGCTCCTTCAATTCCTTCAAATCAGCTGGTGTCATATGATATGGCGGAATAGAAGCCCGGCACCAAGTCAATATCCCTGTCGGGCGGCATGCTCGACAGGTCTATAAGAAACACATCGGGAAATTCTAGCACCACCCGAACAGAATCAATAGAAGGAGTATCAACACCAACATCCCTCACAAAGGCCAAATAAGACAACCAACCCTTCCCAATCATCCGTTGGGCCATCAAATATGAAATCACTCTGTTGGGGACATAGTCTAGAGAACCTCTCCACTCAATCCTTGGCAACCCCGGCATCGCCAACGTCACGGTCTTAGCGTGACAATCCAGAACAGCATGACATGGAGATAGCCAATCCATACCTAAGAACACATCGAAGTCCACCATACTAAGCAATAATAGATCAACTCTCATCTCCAATCCACTAATAGTCACTACACACGACCGATATATACGTTCCACAACAATAGTATCGCCCGCTAGCGTAGATACACGAACAGATAAAACTAAGGACTCACGGGGCATACCCAGATAATGAGAAAAATACGATGATACATACGAATAAGTGGAACCAGGGTCAAATAATACAGAGGCATCCCGGTGTCATACTGAGACAATACCTATTATCACTGTAACGGAAGCAACAACATCTGGTCTGGCTGGAATAGCATAAAATCGGACCTGACCGCCACATGATCGACATCACCCTCTAGGGCGACCTCTAGCTGCCTGGCCCCCACCCCGAGCTGGCTAAGTGGGTGGTGAGACTGATGGTGCTGGTACCGTCGGCCGAGAACTCTGCTGTGGAGCTCCACCCAACAACCTAGGGCAATCTCTCTTGATATGACCAAATTCTCTGCACTTGAAACAACCCCTCCTCTGACAGAACTGTTGCTCCTGATAACCCGAGGAACTACCTATAGAAACCTAAGCAGACGAGGCATGGTGAGAACTCTACGCTGGTAGTTCACTGAATGAAGACTGGCCTGAGTGAGCACTGTAAGAACCGTGGCTAGCTGATGCGCCACGATGAGTTAGACGAGTAGTCTGAGCGGGCCTATAAGGACGACCACTACTGTGGTAGGACTGCCCCCCAGAAGGTCCACCACCCAAACCGCCCGAACCTCAAGGCCTCATGGCTTCTCTCTCACCATGCTCCTGGCTACGGACCATCTCTATCTGCCAAGCAATGTCAACTACCTTGTCAAAAGTGGCACCAGATACCCTCTCTCTAGTCATAAGTAACCGCAGCTGATACATGAGGCCATCAATGATCCTCATGATCCTCTCCCTATCGATGGGAACCAACCAAACTGCGTGGCGATCTAACTCAGAAAACCTCATCTCATAATGGGTCAAAGACATGCCACCCTGCCGAAGCTGCTCAAACTGTCTGTGTAACTCCTCCCTGTGAGACTGTGGCACGAACTTCTCCAAGAAGAGAACGGAGAACTCCTTCAATGTAAGTGGTGCTGCACCGACTGGCCCGCGCCTCTCATAAGCCTCCCACCATCTGAAGGCAGCCCCAGAAAACTGGAAAGTAGTAGACGAGACTCCACTGGTCTCCAAAATACTTGATGTACGAAGAATCCGCTGGCACTTGTCCAAGAAGACCTAGGCTTCCTATGACTCAGCACCTCTAAATGATGGAGGCCGAAGCCTCCCAAATCTCGCAAGTCTCTTCTACTCATCATCAGTCATAACGGGGACCACCGGGGCCTGAGCAGCTGCAACCGCTGGGCTGGTAGTACCTCCGGTGTCTAAAGTCCCTGCATCGCCTGCTCTGGAGTATGAGCAGCGGGGGTATGAGTACCTCCCCTGGCCTGAGAAGTGATTGGCACGCCTGAGCCGATACCACTTGAGCAAGGCCAGTGCAAACCATTAATATCTAGTCCAAAGCCTCCTGAAGGCCTGTAATCACAATGGACACAGCTGGTGTCTAAGCTGGCCCCACTAGCTCAACTACATCTGGAACCTGCTCCTGAGTTGGAGTAACTAGTGGATCTGCAGGTGCTGCTCTAGCTGCTATACGAGCTGCACCTCTGCCCCTACCGCAGCTTCAACCTCTCGTGTCCCTAGTTGGTGGTACTGGTGGTTGTCCATCCTGTCCGGTAGCACGTGTCCTCATCATCTGTGAGAGAATAGAATACAAAAGTTTAGTTACCGGAAGCAACAAATCCGCACGACAAGAATACAAGAATGTGAAATTTCCTAAGGGTTCGGCAGCCTCTCGAAGATAAGTACAGACGTCTCCGTACCGATCCGCAAGACTATATTAAACCTGCTCATGACTCGTGAGACCTATATAACCTAGGATCTGATACCAACTTGTCACAACCCAAAATCCTAACCTCTTATGATGGCGCCTATCGTGGTACTAGGCAAGCCGACATTTAAAAATATTTCCAACACTTTTAACAGAAAACGAATTAAAGAAGTTTAAATAAAAAAAGCTTTCATAAACAGGATAGAAACCCAAAATACAACGTGGAAGTTCCCAACATCAGGGTGTCACTGAGTACATGAGCATTTACACATCACAAGTTCGAAAAATACTATCTATGATAATCTGAAACTAAATACAATAAGTGGAAAAATAGGGAAGGAGAAACAAGGTCTACGAAACGCCAAGCAGCTACCTCGATAGTCTCCGAGAATCCAAACTCCATAACTCCGCAATCGCCGTGACCGGATGCACCTGGGTCTGCACACAAGGTGCATGGTAGAGTGTGAGTACTACCAACTCAGTAAGTAACAAGACTAAATAAAGGAGTAGCATGAGTACAACTGTAACGACCCAAAAACCTAATCTGTCGTGATGGCGCCTATCGTGGAACTGGGCAAGCCGACTCATTTCCAAACAAACCGATATTTTCATTTCAAAGATAATTTCAATACTATTTAACATAAAACCTTTATTTAAGTAGTTCAAATCAAAGAAAAACAGAAGTGCGGAAAAGAAAAGCCCGACATCGGGGTGTCACTAGTCATGAGCATCTACTACAATCTGCCTAACAATATCAAGGCTAACTCATCCTGGAAAATAGCTAAATACAACTAGAGGAAGATAAGAGGGAGAAGAGAAGGGGCTGCGATCACCAAACAGCTACCTTGCTATCTCCAAGAAAATATCCAACCAGAACACTCAATAACCGCTACCGTGTCCTTCTACACCTGAATCTGCACACAAGGTGCAGGGAGTAACGTGAGTACGCCAACTCAGTAAGTAACAACAATAAATAAAGACTGAGCAGTAGTGACGAGCAATAAAGCATATAACGTTTATATCATGAAATCTCAGTAAAGTACAACATGCTTTAAAAATCAGTGTTTGAATCAAATCATCTCATTTAAACCCGGCTCCAGTAAAAATCATTTAAAGATATTTTTCCAATAGTTTTTCAAACAAAGGCTCAATGCAAAAGTGAGCAAAAATGATGAAATCATAAACAGCACCTCGGGCAAAACATCACTCATATACAGCCCCTCGGGCAAACCTCACAGTCACTCGTGCCACTCGGGCATACCTCACAATCACTCTTGCCACTCGGGCATACCTCACAATCACTCTTGCCACTCGGGTATACCTCACAATCACTCATACCACCCAGTCACTCAGCACTCGGCACTCGCACTCAGTAGGTACCTGCGCTCACTGGGGGTATGTACAGACTCCAGATGGGCTCCTTCAGCCCAAGCGCTATAATCTGCACGGACAACTCACGTGCTGCACAGACAACTCATGTGCCATAATAATAAAGTATGCTGCAGGCGGGCAGCCCCGATCCACACTCATCCTCACAAATCAGGCCCTCGACCTTACTTAGTCATAAACCTCTCTAGCCACTCGGGCATTTTAGTAAAACAGGGCATTCAGCCCAAAACATTTATATGCATCAAAATAGAGTCATAAAACTGAGTTATGCGGTAAACAAGTATAAACATAACTGAGTATAGATTTTCAATCGAAAACAGCGAGAGGATAGTAAGAAAAGCCCCTAAGGGTCCAAACAGCACTGGCGCAAGGCCTAAACATGAAATTCAGCCCAATTTTATAGAAACTCTTTCTAAAACATATAGGTATCATATAGTTTTAACAAAGTATGCAACTTTACAGTTGCTATGGGACTGACCAAGTCACAATCCCCAACAGTGCACGCCGACACCTAGCATGTGCGTCACTAAAAAATAGTAGAATGATACAAAAATCCGGAGTTTCGTACCCTCAGGACTAGATTTACAATCGTTATTTACCTCAAACCGGTCAAATTTCTACCCCGCAATGCTCTTGCCTCTGAACTCGGCCTCCAAATGCTCTGAATCTATTCACAATTAGTACAATACCATCAATACGCACTAATGGAATCAATTCCACAAGAAAAGCTACAAAATTAGACCAAAACCCGAAATTAGATCAAACCCGGCCCCCGGGCCCACGTCTCGAAATCCGACAAAATTTACAAAACTAGAAAGCTCATTCACTCACGAGTCTAACCATACCAAATTCATCAAAATCCGACATCGTTTGGTCCTTTAAATCCTTAAATAACTCTCCAAAAATTCCAAGCCCTAACCCCCCATTTTCACTAATTACCATGATTAAACAACGGAAAATCACCATATATATAAGTATTAGGGCTCAAGTAACTTACCTCAACGAAATCCCCTTGATTCCCACTTCAAATCTCTCCCAAAAGCTCCAAAACCGAATACAAATGGTGAAGAATGCACCAAAATCGCGAAAGGTTCTATTTATGGTTTCTGCCCAGGTTTTTCGCACTTGCGGCCATTTTCTCGCACCCGCGCGACCGCACATGCGTTCCAAGGAGCCGCACCTGTGCAACTCAGTTAATCCCCCATCTTCCGCACCTGCGGACACCTTTCTCGCATCTGCGGACTCGCAACTGCGTTCCCTGGTGCGCACCTGTGCAAAATTCTCATCTCCGCATCTGCGCTCAAGGCCTCGCACCTGCGGGTTCGCAGATGCGGCCAATTCTTCAAACCTGCATTCCCAGCCTTGGCCCAGCGTCGCCCGCACCTGCGCACTCCCCACGCATACCAGCGCCTCGCACCTGCGAGGTTTTCTTCCGCAGGTGCGAAAATAGCAGAAGCAGCAGCTCCAGCTGAAAATTCCAACTTCGAAAAAATCCGTTAACCACCCGGAATCACTTCGAGGCCCTCGGGACCTCAACCAAAAATACCAACAAGTCATATATCAACATACAAACTTATTCGAACCTTCAAATCACTCAAAACAACATCCAAACACCAAATTACCCTTGGATTCAAGTCTAAGAACTTCTAAATTTTCGAATTCGGCAACCGATGCCGAAACCAACCAAACCACATCCGAATGACCTCGAATTTTGCACACACGTCACAAATGACACTATGAACCTACTCCAACTTCCATAATTCCATTCCGACCCCGATATCAAATTTTTCTCTGCCGACCGAAATCGCCAAATTTTCAATTTCACCAATTCAAGCCTAATTCTCCCACGGACCTCCAGATCACATTCCTGACACACTCCTAAATCCAAAAGCACCTAACGGAGCTAACAGAACCCTCAAAATTCAAATCCGAGATCGTTTACACATAGTTCAACATCAGATTGACTTTTCCAACTTAAGTATCTACTTAAGAGACTAAGTGTCTCAATTCACCCTGAAACCACTCCGGTCCCGAACCAACTAACCCGATATAAAATAATATAGCTTAAGAGCATAAAGGAAACAGAAATGGGGGAAACGGGGCTATAACTCCCGAAACGACCGGCCGGGTCGTTACATCCTCCCCCACTTAAACATACGTTTGTCCTCGAACTTGCCGAGAGTTGTTCCAAAAGCCAAGAAATGGCTGTGTAACCTTCCCATGAACATACCCAAGGGTGATCCCATGTCACCCTATCCTATACAGGTCTGATAGCACAGCATAACTGAAATTCCTCAATTCAACCTAGCCCACAAGCCTTCGAATCAAATTTCCGGCATCCGAAATTTCTTATAAGATTAGAAGTTCGCATCTACATACTGTATAAGTCTGAACAAGCTGTACTAAAAGCTGTAACCATAACTCAAATACTTAGATTCATATATCGCATAGCTCGAATGCTCGAAGCAATGATTTCAAATCACAGTATCGACTCAAATCAGCCCAGTACTGGTTATAAACCTCATATCAGACAAAACCTCGTTCTAAAACCTTCGTACACTGCCGATGATGAAAGAAAGATACCAAATTCATAACCATTCATTAGACCAACAGGTCATGGAGCTCCCGTTCCTTCTACAAGAACTATAGCCAATTTCAAAGCCGACTTCCGATATTATCCTCCCAATTATACCACAATCAAATCTAATAGCATCCATTCTAGGCCCAATGACCTCGTCTCATCTAACACGACCACTCTAGTGACATGACACATCAATACAATCTAAAGCCACAACCCGTGCAATCCGTGCACCAGATAGAAACATTCCAAATATACCCAATCCTAACAATGACCCAAACATGAGAGCTGTCCCGCAAGCTCGTCGAGTACCACCCCGACGCAATGCTAAGAACCCATCACACACTGCAGAACCATAATACACAAATCTTACATGAGGGATCATATTTCCACATAACTCTGCTGCAATACGCGACCCTATCCAAATACTGGTCCATATGAAACACCTCAAGCCACCCTGCTAAAATCAATAACCATGCGCAATTCATCATCAAGTACCCAAAGTGCATTACCATAACCACGGAGAAGCAAATGACACCATGCCACATAAAACCCGAAAGAACAAAACCAATACGCCATCAACCAAGAAATATCCAATACTATTCTCGCTCAAATTCCGCTATAAGGCCACAATAGAACCGCACCATAGGTGCATGTAACCAATGAATCACAACTCCTCATAGCATAGAAGAGGAACTCATAGATCATTTCAGAACACGAATAATCTTCACATCAACCGAATGGCACATCCTTCAATAATAGCAGTATGGAGCCAATCAATCCGGCTCGATGTAGAATACACATCCTAATTGGACCTACCAATGGCCCCCAAATCAACTATGGTCAGCTACCAATAGATAAACAATCTCCGAAAGTCCACAATGACGGAATCATAAAACCTTCTATCATCTGGCTAGCTCCGGCCACAACTTCACAGTCCACAACCATGAAACAATCTGCTCCTTAGAACTCCCAATCTCCAATTCCATAGAACACATGAATCACCATATTTGATTCCATCTCCACCGTCCGAATGCCTAACACCTCTCTCATACACAATCATCCCACGGGAAATACTTTAAATATTCTTCCGTGCCACCTGGCAAAATAATTTGAATATCAATAGTCGATCAACCAGGAGAGTGCCGCAATACCAGCGAAGTCCCCATAAATCAAAACACACTATGACCTTGTACATGTAAATCTTATTCCCGCACAACACACCACATATATTTTGCCATCATGTGACAAGCATAAGAATTCCATTATCAACTCTAGTCAGAAACCTCTTTCTTGCTTCTTTCTAGGAGGAAATCATAACACACAACACGTTCCGTACATCGGTAGAAAATATCCGGTTCAAACCATGGTAGAACCTATCATGAACACTTTGAAATTTATTTGCACATAACCAAGCTATCTGAACTGAATTCCTTTAACTCCACAAAGCCACACAGGTTGCCAAATTTGAGAGCATTTCCACGAAACACCTGTAGATACTAGCCACATCATAAGTACCCAAAGAACCGATCATACCCATTACTGTGCTAACCCAACCTACTACCAAGCTGTCCTATTTCTCCAAGTTCTTTCTAAATTGCCTTCAAATTGCTACTTTTTCCTTGTTAGAACACTACTATCCTTAACTAAAACTTACCCCATGAACTCTAGCATAGAATCATGCCGCCCTAAGGGTTATAATTCGCCGAATTCCCTTTTTATGTATCCCAAAGGTTCCACAACCAAAAATGCTTACTACGAAGAGACTTTATGTGAACCTAAAACTATTCTCTTCACCTTCTTGATACTAAAATGCATAATTCACAATGATATAAGATGCCACGAGTCTCAACACCGTTCAATGCAACTCCCAGTTTTCTAGCCATATTTATAAATCTTGAATCCATTGGAACCATTCTCGAGAGTCATTCACTCTACTCAAATCTCAAATTAACTGACCAAACGGACCAAAACGACCTGTGCCCCATTAGCACACCAACACCCAAAGGAATAAAGAGTAACCCACACTCCTACGCAACCGAGAAAATTCCCGCTCCATGTACACTACATTCTCTGTGAATAACCACTCAATTATTTTATGGTCCTCATATAACCATAAAGTATAATACAACTTGTATTTTATGGTCCTCATTCTCTGCAAGTCATAACTGATTCACCGGTATACCCCGAACCGAAACTAATACGACCCATAACCATGCAATCAACTCGTCGATAGCAGACTCCACCACTTAGCCTTAAGTTGCAATTATATAAAATTAGAACCCGTAAGGATTTCTCCTTCTCAATTACCAAGGTCTCGCACCGTTAACTTGCCAGACTTCTCGAAGTCTTTTATTAAGCCTTTCATGAACATTCTGAATCTCCAGCCAAAATCATACATGCGACCTCCTACCGGGTAGCAAGTAATATTCCTCGCAAAAGCTTCATCAACATCACGCCACCGCTAGCTACACACATGAGATAACCCACATGTGGAATTCCTTATCGACATCTTCCAATGACACTGCACTGAGTGCAATGACCACTAAATCCGTAAATTCTCCTGAGTTCATGCTCGTCCACCATTTGTATAAGTCTGCACTTTCCCTATTGACATCAACTGTACGTCCACAACACCTTCTGAACTTAAGTCATATTGCGCCTGACACGATAATCAGATCTTCACACCTCTATTCATTTCAAACACACTCCTTTCTGCCATATTCAATTTTCCTTTGTACACTAACCATTACTCCAAATAGAGTCTGCAGGACGATTCACATACTAACACGATTCCAAACCATTCTACACTTTCTCAAGGCGCACGACTACCCTACTAGTGAATTCATATGCTAATCTTCCACTCTTACTTCAGTTAAATCATCTCCTTTAAGAAACTTCTCAACCTCTACTTCTCCTACTTGACCTGCTAGTACTTCAACCACCGCGAAACACTTCTAGTCATGTCTTCCCCCATACTTTGCTACCCAACTGTTGCATCAAATCGAAATGTATCTCTGTTGCACCTGAACCAATAAAATGTTACTGACTCTAACTATCTTCGAAGATCACCTTTCTCGAGCCATCAATATCAAAAATACCCATTCGTAACCACAATTACTACACAATCACTTACTCTTCTTGAGTCCAAACTCATTGACAAGACATGAGAATTTAATTTGCCCCAAAATTTAACAACGTGAAAGATCCTTCAAAACATTCACACTCGAGACCGTACGTCACATCAAAACGAAAATCAAGCGCCCAATGGCCTTCCTTTACATTTCAAGGAAACATTTCTCATCACATTCAAATCGTCTTAACTCATCCCGCAGTTACATCATATTCATCACAAAGCCATTCCACCGCTCATCGAGCCACGAATTCCACTCGTAGGGGCATTAACGGACATATGAGTCCAAATGTACAGGTTACAACTGAAGCTCCCAAGACAAAACTACGGTTTAAACCTGGCCTCAAGTCCTCTAGACTAACCCATCACCAAAACACATAATACACATCTCAAACCTCGTTCATAGAATCACAAGCCAGCAATGAACAACTGATACAGAGCACTCATGTGCGCATACGAATGTGTGGAAGGAATTCAAAGAGTTATGTTTCAAGCAGAATCAATTTCGCACGATAGAATACAAGAAAGTGAAATTTTTCTAAGGGTTCTGCAGCCTCTCGAAGATAAGTACAAGCATCTCTGTACCGATCCGCAAGACTCTACTAAACTCGCTCATGACTCAGGAGACCTATGTAACCTAGGCTCTGATACCAATCTGTAACGACCCAAAAACCTAATCTGTCGTGATGACGCCTATCGTGGAACTAGGCAAGCCGACTCATTTCCAAACAAACCGATATTTTCATTTCAAAGATAATTTCAATACTATTTAACATAAAACCTTCATTTAATTACTTCAAATCAAAGAAAAACAGAAGTGCGGAAAAGAAAAGCCCGACATCGGGGTGTCACTAGTCATGAGCATCTACTACAATCTGCCTAACAATATCAAGGCTAACTCATCCTGGAAAATAGCTAAATACAACTAGAGGAAGATAAGAGGGAGAAGAGCAGGGGCTGCGATCGCCAAACAGCTACCTTGCTATCTCCAAGAAAATCTGTAACCAGAACACTCAATAACCGCTACCGTGTCCTTCTACACATGAATCTGCACACAAGGTGCAAGGAGTAACGTGAGTACGCCAACTCAGTAAGTAACAACAATAAATAAAGACTGAGCAGTAGTGACGAACAATAAAGCATATAACGTTCATATCATGAAATCTCAGTAAAGTACAACATGCTTTAAAAATCAATGTTTGAATCAAATCATCTCGTTTAAACCCGGCTCCTGTAAAAATCATTTAAAGAAATTTTTCCAATAGTTTTTCAAACGAAGGCTCAATGCAAAAGTGAGGAAAAATGATGAAATCATAAACAGCCCCGCGGGCAAAACATCACTCATATACAGCCCCTCGGGCAAACCTCACAGTCACTCGTGCCACTCGGGCATACCTCACAATCACTCGTTGCCACTCGGGCATACCTCACAATCACTCATGCCTCCCAATCACTCAGCACTCGGCACTCGACACTCGCACTCAGTAGGTACCTACGCTCACTAGGGGTGTGTACAAACTCCGGAGGGGCTCCTTTAGCCCAAGCGCTATAATCTACACGGACAACTCATGTGCTGTACGGACAACTCACGTGCCATAATAATAAAGTATACTGCAGGTGGGCAGCCCTGATCCACACTCATCCTCACAAATCAGGCCCTCGGCCTTACTCAGTCATAAATCTCTCAAGCCACTCGGGCATTTCAATAAAACAGGGCATTCAGCCCAAAACATTTATATGCATCAAAATAGAGTCATAAAACTGAGTTATGTGGTAAACAAGTATAAACACGACTAAGTATTGATTTTCAATCGAAAACAGTGAGAGGATGGTAAGAAACATCCCCTAAGGGTCTAAACAGCACTAGCGCAAGGCCCAAACATGGCATTCAACCCAATTTACAGAAATGTTTTCTAAAACAAATAAGTATCATATAGTTTCAACAAAGTATGCAACTTTACAGTTACTACAGGACGGAACAAATCACAATCCCCAACAGTGCACACCCACAGCCCGTCACCTAGCATGGGCGTCACTAAAAATAGTAGAATGATACAAAAATCCAGGGTTTCGTACCCTCAAGACTAGATTTACAATCGTTACTTACCTCAAACCGGTCAAATTTCTACCCCGCAATGCTCTTGCCTCTGAACTCGGCCTCCAAATGATCTGAATCTATTCACAATCAGTACAATACCATCAATACGCACTAATGGAATCAATTCCACAAGAAAAGCTACAAAATTAGACCAAAACCCGAAATTGGATCAAACCCGGCCCCCGGGCCCACGTCTCGAAATCTGACAAAATTTACAAAACTAGAATGCTCTTTCACTCACGAGTCTAACCATACCAAATTCATCAAAACCCGACATCGTTTGGTCCTTCAAATCCTTAAATTACTCTCCAAATATTCCAAGCCCTAACCCATCATTTTCACTAATTATCATGATTAAACAACAGACAATTACCATATATACAAGTATTAGGGCTCAAGTAACTTACCTCAACGAAATCCCCTTGATTCCCACTTCAAATCTCTCCCAAAAGCTCCAAAAACCGAATAGAAATTTTGAAGAATGCATCAAAATCGCGAAGAGTTCTATTTATGGTTTCTGCCCAGGTTTTTCGCACCTGCGGCCATTTTCTCGCACCCGCGCGACCGCACATGCGGTCCAAGGTGCTGCACCTGCGCAACTCACTTAATCCCCCAGCTTCCGCACCTGCGGACACCTTTCTCGCATCTGCGGACTCGCATCTGCGGTCCCTGGTGCGCATCTGCGAAACCAGCCCAAAATTCTCATCTCCGCATCTGCGCTCAAGGCCTCGCACTTGCGGGTTCGCAGATGCGGCCAATTCTTCGCACCTACGTTCCCAGCCTTGGCCCAGCGTCGCCCGCACCTGCGCACACCCCACACGAACCAGCGGCCTCGCACCTGCGAGGCTTTCTTCTGCAGGTGCGAAAATAGCAAAAGCAGGAGCTCCAGCTGCAAATTCCAACTTCGACAAATC
This sequence comes from Nicotiana tabacum, assembly GCF_000715075.1. Lineage (NCBI taxonomy): Eukaryota > Viridiplantae > Streptophyta > Magnoliopsida > Solanales > Solanaceae > Nicotiana > Nicotiana tabacum. The sequence goes on from NC_134092.1 coordinate 40,596,840, forward strand.
CGTTAACCACCCGGAATCACTCCGAGGCCCTCGGGACCTCAACCAAAAATACCAACAAGTCATATATCAACATACAAACTTATTCGAACCTTCGAATCACTCAAAACAACATCCAAACACCAAATTACACTCATATTCAAGCCTAAGAACTTCTAAATTTCCGAATTCGGCAACCGATGCCGAAACCAACCAAACCACGTTCGAATGACCTCAAATCTTTCACACACGTCAAAATGACACTACGAACCTACTCCAACTTCCGGAATTCCATTCCGACCCTGATATCAAATTTTTCACTGCCAATCGAAATCGCCAAATTTCCAATTTCGCCAATTCAAGCCTAATTCTACCACGGACCTCCAAATCACATTCTGGACGCACTCCTAAGTCCAAAATCACCTAACGGAGCTAACGAAACCATCAGAATTAAAATTCGAGATCGTTTACACATAGGTCAACATCCAGTTGACTTTTCCAACTTAAGTTTCTACTTAAGAGACTAAGTCTCTCAATTCACTCTGAAATCACTCTGGTCCCGAACCAACTAACCCGATATAACATAATATAGCTTAAGAGCATAAAGGAAAAAGAAATGGGGGAAACGAGGCTATAACTCCCGAAACGACTGGCCGGGTCGTTACAACAACCAACTCAGTAAGTAATAAGACTAAATAAAGAATTGAAAGTAGTGACGAGCTTCACAGTTATAGTTCAATTACAGTGATTTCAACATAAGGAAGTAGGCATGCTCTCAAGTTCGATAAATTAGGTCAAACAGTTATTCCATGACAAGTTTAAGTGAAAAAGAGTAATATCTTTTAGAAATTTCAAGACAGTCATACATGACAGCTAAGTGCAACAATAATGAAATCAAATGCATCCTCTCAGCGCCACAATCACTCAGCCCTCCCATTCACTCAGCACTCGACACTCGTACTCAGTAGGTACCTGCGTTCACTAGGGTTTCTGCAGACTTCGGAGGGGCTCCTCCAGCCCAAGCGCTATAATCCGCATGGATAACTCATGTGTTACACGGACAACTCACGAGCTATAGTATAATATCTGGATCCGCACAGACAACTCACGTGCTGCATGGACAACTCACGTGTTATAGTATCAATATCTTACAATCAGGCCCTCGGCCTCACTCAGTCATCAATCTCTCCAGTCTCTCGGGCTCTCAGTAATCTTGAAAATCAACCCCAATAGAAATGATATAATGTATCAACAAGTAACAATAGATACTGAGATATAATAAATAAGTAAAACTGTGATCGAGTACAAAACAACAATTTAGCAGATAATTCATCATGTACACGACCTCTGTGGGTCCCTACAGATCCAACACATAGTCTAAACATGATTTGTGGTTCAATTTCTCTACTACAAGGAGAATGTACAGATAACAACAGATTATTCAACTACATAGTTCCATGGAAATTGACCAAGTCGCAATTCCTACAGTGCCGCAGACACGATCGTCAGCTAGCATATGCATCACCTCAAAACCAAATACATGACTCGTAATACGGGTTTTTGTACCCTCAAAACCAAATTTAGAACTGTTACCTCATTCCGAGCAAATCTCTACTCCAATATACCCTTGCCTCATGAGACGGCCTCCGAATGCCTCGAATCTAGCCACAAACAATGCGATATAAACAATACGGGCTAAAGGAATCAACTCCATAAGAAAATGCTAAGCTATTAATCAAAATATAAAATCGGCCCCGGGCCCATGCCTCAAAATTAGATAAAAGTTACAAAACCCGAAGGCCCACTCAACCACGAGTCTAACCATACCAAATTTATCAAAATCCGACACCAAATCGTCACCCAAATCCCCAAATCAATCTCTCCAAATCCCTAGCCTCAAACTCCCAATTTACACCTTATATACACACCAACTAGGTGGGAAAATCAATGGGGAAGCAAGATTATTGATCAAAAATGAGCACAAGAGACTTACCTCAAGAATCCCCTTGAAAACCCTCTCAAGAGTCGCCTAAATCGTGCTTGAAATGTTTGAAATGGAGCCAAAATTGTGAACCCTTGTATTTATCTTTCTATCCAGCCTTTCTGCCTCTACGAATACTTTCCCGCATCTGCGGTGTCGCAGAAGCGACCAAAATTCCACTTCTGCGGTGAAACACTGGAGCCGGGCCTCTGCTTCTGCGGTCCTCGCCTTGCATCTACGCAACTGCATGTGCGGCATTCCCCATCGCACCCGTGAGACCTCCTCTTCTACGCCCTTAATGCCGCATCTGCGACCTCTACTCACTTCCTCCCCAGCTGCTTCTGCGGCTCCCTTCTCGCTTCTATGAGAATGCACCTGCGATCCCCACTCCGCAGGTGCGATTACACAAGAAGATGGTGAGCTTCAACATTGCCTCAAACTTCAAATCAATCCGATAACCATCTGAAATCAACCCGAGGCCCCCGGGACCTCAACCAAACATACCATCAAGTCCCAAAACATCATACGAACTTAGTCGGGGCCCTCAAATCACCTCAGACAACATCAAAAACATGAATCATACATAGATTCAAGCCTAATGAACTTTGAACTTCCAATATCTACAAATGACGCCGAAACCTATCAAATCACGTCCGATTGACCCCAAATTTTGCACATAAGTCACAAATGACACCAAAGACCTACTCCAACTTCCGAAACCGGAATCCGACCCCAATATCGAAAAGGTTCACTCCCTATCAAACTTTCCAAAAATTCAACTTTTGCCATTTCAAGTCGAATTCCACTACGGGCCTCCAAATCAAAATCCGGATATGCTCCTAAGTCCAAAATCACCTAACGGAGCTAACAGAACCATCCGGTCAATCATTTCAACTTAAGCTTTCAACCTTGAGACTAAGTGTCTCATTTTATTCTGAAATCTTACCGGACCCGAACTGACTACCCCGACAAGTCACATAACAGCTATAAAGTACAAAAAGAGCAATAAATGGGGGAACGTGGCTACAACTCTCAAAACGACCATCCGGGTTGTTACAGAAGTCAACTCCCGGTCAAACATATAAACTTTTCAATTCTTCGAATTGCCAACTTTCGACAAATAGAACCAAAACCTTCTAGGAACATCCAAATTTAAATTCGAAAATATTCCCAATTACAAAATCACCATACGAACCTACTGATCCCATCAAATGCCAATTTTGAGGTCGTTTACTCACAAGTCAAACCTTGGTTAACTCTTCCAACTTAAGGCTTCCAAATAGAGAATCAATTTATTAATTCAATCCTAAACTACTCTGAAATCCAAACCAACCTTGCATGCAAGTTGTAATGCATCATATGAAGCAAATCAAAGTCTCAAATCACATAATGAAATGTTAAAACTCAAAATAATCAGTCGGGTCGTTACAGTTTCCTCGTAGACTTTTTAATTCATAAATATCTCGAGGTTAAGGAAATTTCAAAATTACATTAACTTTGGTTTGGTCAATTTCTATTCCTGGATGTCGAACAATAAAGCTAAGGACCTTTCCATAATTTACTTCAAAGGCACATTTCAATGGATTCATTTTGAGTTGGTATCTCTAGAGCAACTCGAACACGATTCTCAAGACTTGCAAATGATCATTTTTTTTCTTGACTTCACTACCAAGTCATCAATATATCATTTGACATTCTTGTGGAGGATGTCATCAAAGAAATTCTACATATCCCTTTGATATCTGGCACCAGCATTCTTCAAGCCAAAAGGCATCACCTTGTAGCAATAAATACCTTTGGGGTTGCAGAATAAGTTAAGCTCTTCATCTTTTGGTTCCATGAGAATTTGTTTATAGCCTGATGAATAATCCACGAATCACATTGCCCCGGTAGTCGCATCAATCATAAGCTCCGGAATAGAAAACGTGAATTCATCCTTGGGGCATGCATTATTCAGATCCCTAAAGTCAACATATACTCAAATTTGGCCATTCTTATTTCTCACAGGGACAATACTTGAAATCCATATGTGTTATTTTTCACGAACAACTCTAGCTTCAATGAGTTTGTTAACTTCACTTTCAATCAAGGAAACCAAGTTCGGCCTAAAGCACCTTTGAGCTTTCTTATCACGACCCAAAATCTCACTAAGTCATGATGGTACCTAATCCAACCCGCTAGGTAATTCAAACAACATATGATACAACTCTAACAATAAACCATCATTAAATAATAAATAAATTGCAAAAATCAATACAATTATCCCAAGTACTGGTAGTACAAGTAATAAACGCTATGATTTTTGATTTGCAACGTTGATACGAAGAAAATACAACATCTGTTTGAATTTACATAAATAGAAGTTCAAATCCTAAACTACTAAGAACAAATAGGTAGCTTGCATCTGGAATGCTGGTATGTCTTCAATGCTATCCTTTGTCCTCCACAGCAGCTCAGCTCCAGAATTTGCACGCAAGGTGCAAAAGTATAGTATGAGTACAACCGACCCCATATACTCAATAAGTATCTTGACTAACCTCAGTGAAGTAGTGATGAGGTTTTTAGTCAGTAGATTCTCACTTTTTATTACATGTGCATCTCAATAACATGTATGATATAGAGAAGTATTCAAGGAAATAGTCATAGAACAACAAATATAAATATACAGGTGCACAATCAAAGAAGAGATCATAAGCATGCTTTTCCAATTAAACAAGCAAAAATAAATACATTTTGCACCAACTCCTACATACAAAAGGTACATATATCAAGTAGTATGTACTCAAATACTTCTACATAGATGTAAAGTGTCTATACACGACAATGATCCAATTTTATATATACTTCTAAATTGCATGTTTATGAAAACCATTATAGGAGTCCAACACGTCAATGCATGATGATAATTCTCTCTTTACATCAATCTGATACTCTCCAATTGTCCACCAATTCACTACAATTCCCATGCATAAGTATATGCATCAACTAGCATATATAGAAGATATGCATGAATAACCCTGGCAAATGTATATACGATCATCAATTCGTATATACATCACCCTTGCATGTAGAAAACAATACCATTTATTAGGAAACATTCCATCAACCAAAGATAGGGATGACACTTACCTCATTCATGCAGTACTACCTTGAATACTCTAAAATAGCCACTCACTCTTGCAGTTCACTATCTCCAGCACTCGAATATGCACAAAAATGTACAGATGTGTAGTATGTGTACGGGACAACATGTACTTGGTATGTATCAAGACTAACCTTGGTGAAGTAGTGATGAGGTTCAAGTCATGTGATACTTACTAATTAGAGAACTGTGCAATATAAACTTTCAACAAGAGTATAACATGATGTAATACCATCACTCAATGAAACAAGAGTTATCAATTTATCACAGGTAAATCAACTTTTGACAAAGGAACTATCAGTAAATAATAGAGGCATAGGGTAGCGTGTTAAAAGCAACGTGAAATCATGTAAAGTGAATAACCAAGCATATAGAATTCACTTGCATAATCAAGAATGCCACCCTTATACTCCTCTCATCATCAATATATAATGCCACCCTTATACCCCGCACATCATCACACAAGAACACTGCCACCCTTACACAGCATCACATCAATAACACCAATCACAGTACCACAATCCGCGTGTACACCATCAAGAGAAAAACATGAGAGGGCGACCCTTGGGTGAAGGGATCCATATCCACACGTTGCCAGGTAAAATCCTTGTGCCCTAACAATAACAATAATATCATAATAAAAAATTCCACCCTTATACTCCACACATCATTAAAATCAAGGATGCCGCCTTTATACTCCACACACCATCACAATAACAATATCTGCATGGAAGAGACTCATGCCAACACCCAAACTATCAGCCCAACATGCCCACTTGTGCCACAATCATAACAATTCAAGATAACAAATTTATCATCAAGAAACATATTCTCAAATTACATCAATAAAGTGCACAAGGACATGAAAATAATAAAATGTAGATGTGTGTTCAATATATAAGATATGACAACTGCTAAACCTATCTAGCAATGATTCTAACAAATGTCCATCTTGGCTAATAAGGAGGTAATAATCCTAAAACATCATCTCTAGCATGAAAGGATAAGCTTACAAAGTCATACAAAGGATTACACATGTATCATAGAGAGCAAACAATCTAATTAAAGCATAATAGAAGCCTAAAAGCTAATTTAGTCATTTTTCATACATAGCACCCGCATATACGCTCGTCATCTCGCATAGATGTCGCTCACAAACATTACAATTAGACAAATAAGGTCCAACCCTAAGGGTTATTCCCTCATACAAGATTAGGCAACATAATTACCTCAAACGGGCCAAATCAACCATTCAAAATTGCCTTTCCTTTAGAAACCACTTCCTACCGGCTTGAATCTAGCCAAAAACAACTCAATAATGTCAAATAAAGCCATAGAACACAACCCCAAACAATAAAGCTTTGATCTTTAATCAAATCCCCAAAAATAAAAAAAAGTCAACTTGGGCCCATAAGGTCAAAACTCGAGTCAAGCGGTAGATCCCAACTACCCATAACCCCATAAGTCCAAATATATGATTTGATTCCAAAACCGAGTCCAAATCAAATCCCAAATCCTCAATTTTCACTCTCTTACTAAATGTTCTTTTAAAAATTCATGTTTTAGGTATAGAAATCCACTGGGATTCAAGATATAAAGCCAAATCTAAGTGAAAATTACTTACTTCCAATGTAGTAGTGAAAATGCTCTCAAGAATATCCACCTCTCGAAGTCTAGGGCTCAAATTATGAAAGAATGGGTAAAATCCTAATATTATAACACTTATAGGTCTGCCCAGCGATACCCTTGGCAAACGCGGCCACTGCCTCGCGTGCGCAAAGCACAAATGTGCCATAGCCTCAAATAACCCTCCACGAATGCGGCTTCCCCCTCACGATCGTGATGCACTATTGCTCCAATCCTACGCAAATGCAAGAACCCCTCCAAAGCCCCAGCCAACCCCCACCTGCCTCACCTCTATGCGAATGTGACCCCCCTGTTGCGAACATGAAGACAAATTAGCCCCAGCCAACCCCCACCTGCCTCACCTTATGGGAACGAAAAACCAAAGCCCCAGCCAACCCCCACCTGCCTCACCTCTATGCGAATGTGACCCCCCTGTTGCGAACATGAAGACAAATTAGCCGTAACCCAATGCAAATATGATGTCAACAACAACAACAAAAACCCAGTGAGTTCCCATAAGTGGGGTCTGGGGATGGTTGAGTGAACGCAGACCTTACCCCTACCCCGGAGAGAAGGGAGACTGTTGATGAAAGACCCCCCTGTCGCGAATATGATGTCCCAATGATGAATGCAAAGCACAAACATGCCTAGAACTAAACTGCCCTCGGCGATCGCTATGAACGGCCTGAACACCAGCAAAACTCTACAACTTCCAAAATGCTCCGGTGGTCAAAAACTCACCCGAGCCACCCGGGACCACGTCCAAACACACCAACCATTCATAAGTGCTACTTGTAGATATCCAAAGCCTCTAAACACATTCGATAACATCACATCAACAAATCTAAGGCCAAAACACAAGTTGAACTTCTCTTAAGTTGAAGAACTTTCAAACTTCAAACCAAGCAACCGATTCAAGCCTAACCAATCTGGATTACAGCCAAACTTGGTACACAAGTCCCAAATGATAAAACGAACCTATTCCAGCTTCCGGAGCAAAAATTCGAATCCGATATATTCAAAGTCAACCCACGGTCAAACTTAGAGACTTTCCAAACCTTCAAACTGCCAACTTTTGGCAAACAACGTCAAAATACCCTAGGAGTCTCCAAATCCAAATCTGAACATATTCCTAAGTGTAAAATCACCATACATACCTATTGATCAAATTAATAATCCAAGGTTGTTTACACAAAAGTCTAACCTTGGTTAACTCTTACAACTTAAGCTTGCAAAAAAGGAACTAAGTGATCCTGTTTACTCAAAAACCTTCCTAAAACCAAACCAACCATCTCCGCAAGTCAAAAAATAACAACCAAGTATACGAGAAGCATCAAATCGGGAAACGAGGCTCAAAATACACAAAATGACAGGCTGGGTCGTTCCATTCTCCCCCTCTTAAACAAACATTCATCCTCGAACGAGTTTAGAATCATAACTGGAGTGACAAAAATGTGAGGATATCTTCTCTGCGTAGCATACTCGGTCTCCCAGGTCGTCTCCTCGACTGGCTGACATCTCCACTGGACCTTCACCGATAGAATATCTTTCGACCTCAGCTTCTGAACCTGCCTATCCAAAATGGCCATCGGCTCTTTCTCATAAGTGAGATTTTCATCCAAATGTACTATGATGAAGGCCAAAACATGTGATTTATCTTCATGATACTTCTGAAGCATAGAAACAAGGAATACCAGATGAACTCCCGAAAGACTAGGAGGTAAATCAAGTCTATAAGCAACCTCATCAACCCTCTCAAACACCTCAAAAGGAACAACAAACCTCGGGATCAACTTTCCCTTATTCCTAAACCTCATCACGCCCTTCATAGGCAAAACTCAAAGAAGAACCTTCTCGCCCTCCGTGAAAACCACATCACAGACTCTACTATCAACATAACTCTTCTGCCTGGACCGAGGTGTACAAAACCTCTCCTGAATCAACTTCACCTTTTCGAAAGCATCACAGACCAAGTTTGTGACCAATAATCTAGCCACGTCAGGCGCGAATCAACCCACCGGAGAACAACATCGCCTCCTATATAAGGCCTTATATAGAGCCATATGGATACCCGACTGGTAGTTGTTGTTGTAGGCAAACTATGATAAAGGTAGAAACTGGTCCTCCTGGCCTCCAAAATAAATAGTGCATGCCCTCAACATATCCTCCAAGATCTAAATGGTCCGCTCGGACTGCCCATACATCTGATGGTGAAATGCAGTATTCAAATCAACTTGCGTGCACAACTCATGTTGAACAGGTCTCCAAAAGAGCGAAGTAAACTAAGTTCCATGGTATGAGAAGATAGAAACAGGTACACCATGCAACCGAACAATCTCCCTGATGTAGATCCTAGAGAAGTGCTCCGAAATGTAGGAAGTTATGACCGGAATGAAATCCGTCGACTTGGTTAACCAATTCACAATGAAATGGAATCAAACTTCCTCAAGGTCTATGTCAGACCTACCACAAAGTCCATAGTAATGTGCTTCCACTTCCACTCCGGTTTGTTAATCTTCTGAAGCAAATCACCCGATTTTTGATGCTCATACTTGACATGTTCGCAATTCAAACACCTATAAACATGCCCAACAATGTCCTACATCATTCTCTTTAACCAGTAATGCTTCTTCAAGTCAAGGTACATCTTCGTAGCACCTAGATGAATGGAATACCATGAACTATGAGCCTCATCAAGAATCAACTCTCTCAAGCCATCAATATTAGGAACACAAACTCGACCCTAAAGTCGTAATACATCATCATCACCGATAGTCACCTCCTTAGCATCACCGTGATGCACCATGTCCTTAAGGACAAGCAAGTGGGGATCATTATACTGAAGAGCCTTAATGCTCTAAAACAAGAATGACTGTGAAATAACACAAGAAAGGACTCTGCTCAGCTCCAAAATATCAAATCTCACCAATCTATTGGCCAATATCTGAACATCCATAGCTCAAGGTCTCTCCATAGTTGGAATTAATACTAAGCTCCTTATGCTCCCTACCTTCTTACTCACGGCATCTGCAACCACATTAGCCCTCACCGGATGATAGAGACTAGTGATATCATAATCCTTCAACAGGTCCAGCCACCTTCGCTGCCTCAAATCAAATCTCTCTGTTTAAACGTATGATGAGTACTCTAATGATCCATATACACCTCATAAGACACGCCATATAAATAATTCCTCCAAATCTTGAGCACGTGTACAATAGATGCTAACTCTAAATCATGCACCAGATAGTTCTTCTCATGGGGCTTCAACTGACACGAAGCATAGGCAATCAACCTACCATCCTACATCAACACATACACAAGACAAACACATGAAGCATCAAAATAAATCATATATGACCCCGATTCTAAAGGCAACACCAAAACTGGAGTTGTAGTCAAAGTAGTCTTGAGCTTTTGAAAGCTCTCCTCACACTCGTCGGACCACCTTAATGAAGTACCCTTCTGACTTAACTTGGTCAATGGAGCTGTAATAGATGAGAAACCCTCCATGAAGCGATGGTAGTAACAAGACAAACCTAGAAAACTTCTGATCTCCAAGGCTTTAGAAGGTTTGGGTCGACTCTAAACTGCCTCAATCTTCTTTGGATTCACCTTAATCCCCCTTATAGACACCATGTGTCCTAAATATGCCACTTAATCCAACCTGAACTCACACTTAGAGAACTTGTCATATAACTTCTTCTCCCTCAAAACTTGGAGCACTGTCCTCAAATGCTGCTCGTGCTCCTTCGTACTACAGGAATATACCAAGATGTCATCAATGAACACAATGAAAATGACATCAAGCCAAAAGATCTCACCAAGAACTCATAATGCCCATAACGGATCCTGAAATCCGTCTTAGGAATGTTCGAAGCCCTGATCTTCAACTGATGGTACCTCGATCTCAAGTCAATCTTGGAGAACACCCTAGCACCCTGAAGCTGATCAAATAATTCATCAATACGCGATAGTGGATACTTATTCTTGATGGTAAACTTGTCCAATTGTCTATAGTAAATGCACATTCTCATGGAGCCATCTTTATTCTTCACAAATAGTACCAAGACACCCCAAGGTGAAACATTTGGCATGATGAAACCATTATCTAACATCCTGCAATTGTTCCCTTAATTCCTTCAACTTTACTAGAGCCATGTGATACGGTGGAACAGATATGGGCTAAGTGCCCAAAGCCAAAATGAATACCAAAATAAATTTCCTTGTTGAGTGGCATGCTAATAGTTCTTCAAGGAACATATATGGAAACCCACTCACCACGAGGATTGAATCAACCGTAGGAGTATTAGCACTGGCATCTCTTTAACAAAGGCTAGGTACGCCAAGAATACCTTCTTAACCAACCGTTGAGCCTTCAGCAAAGAAACCACCGTACTAGGAATGTGACCAAGTGAACCCCTCTATTCAAGCCTTGTCAACCCTAGGATGGACAATGTCATAGTCTCAGCATAAAAATAAAGAATAACACGGTACAGAGATATCCAACCCATACCCAAAATCACATCAAAGTCCACCATATTAAGTAAGAAAAGATCAACCCTTGTCTCATAGCCCCCAATAGTTACCACACAAGAATGATAGACACGATCCACCATAATAGAATCTCAAACAGGTGTAGACACGTATATAGAAGTAGCCAAAGAATCACAAGACATAACAAAATATGAAGCAAAGTAGGATGACACATACGAATAAGTGGAACCCGTCAAATAATATTGAAGCATCTCTATAACAGACTGGAACAATACATATGATGATAATATTTTATGTGACTGCCTCATTCCTACCGAGGAAAGAATAACAATGGGCCTGGCCTTCCCCTCTAGCATGGCCTGTACCTGCTTGTCCCCCACCTCTAACTGGCTGTGTAGATGTTGTAGCATCATGAGCGGGAATCATAGCCTGGGTACCCTATTAAGGTACACTCGTCCGAAGTCTGGAACAATCTCTCATGATATGTCTTGTATCACCACTCATAACAACCTCTCTACGAACGTGGCTGTTGGACCTGACTCATCCCCGAATGACTGGAATAACCATTGTAAGAACTACGTGCAGGAGGTGCACTGAAGGATGACTTCCTGGTAGGAGCGCTCTAAAATCCATGGCTAGCAGAGCACTATGTGAAACTTGAAGCGCGGACGGAACTGGTCGACTGACAAAGCCTTTACCATGATGACCCTTTACCACAGAGTAGGAGCCACTAAATCCTCCAAAACCTGGAGGCTTATTCCCCTGCCTATCCTCCCTTTCCTGCATGCGGATGCACTCTAGCCTCTTAGCATTCTCCACAACTTGATGAAATGCAGACTCAGCCTCCATCTCACATTCCATCCCAAATCTAAGGTTGTAGGTGAGTCCGTTTACAAATAAACAGACTCGCTCCCTATCTCTCAGTAGAAACCAAAGGAGCTGTATAACATAATAACTCTATAAACCTCATATCCTACTAGGTCACAACCATACCCTCCTAGCGCAAAATCTCAAACTCACTATGTAACTCATCCCTACTTGTATGTGGGATAAACTCCCCCAAGAACTAATCTGATAACTGGGACCATGTAAGTAGTGCTGCGCCAGCTGGCCTACTCACCTCATAAGTCCGCCACCACCTTTATGTCAACCCCATTCGACTCCACCAAACCAAAAGTATGCAGAATCCGATGACACAAATCCACGAAACCATGTGCATCCTTAGAAGCCCCTACACATAAATGGGGAGGAAGAAGTGTCTAAAACCTCTCCAACCTCTTCTACTCCTCAACAAATATGACTAGCCCTACCTTGGGTTGTACTGCAACTACTGGTTGCACCGGTATAACAGCATGTGTTTGATAAACATGATCCAGTTGCTCTGGCGTACATGCGGTAGGATTCTGGTCTCTTCCCCCAAGCTGTGAAGTAGCTGGTGCAACCGGAGTCATTCCTGCATGAGCCAAGCTCTCGAACATACCAACAAAGTGAGCCAAAGTATCATTAAGCCTCGGTGTAACAATAGGCCCCTCAGGTGCCTGAGCGGGTCACACCTACTCAATATGATCAAACTACTATTCCTCTACTAGAGCTACTAGCGGTTCCATACTGCTACACTAGCCGGGGTTCTAGCTGCGGCATGTGCCCCACCTTGGCCCCGACCTCTCGCAACTCTAACAGGGGGCACTGGTGCATGCTCAGCTGATCAAGAAGAATATGTCCCCACCATCTGTGAGAGAATAGAAAAGTAAAGATTAAACCTTTGGAATAAATAAATCTGAACGATAAAGAATAAAAGACTGAAGTTTCCTAACAGTCCTGTAGCCTCTCAAAGATAAGTTCAAACATCTCTGCACCTATCCACAAGACTTTACTAGATTTGCTCATGACTCGTAAATCTATGAACCCAGGGTTCTGATACCAACTTGTCACGGCCGAAAATCCCACCGATGGTCATGATGGAACCTAACCTCCAAGACTAGGTAACCCAATCACACTATGATATAAAGAAAGCGAAATAAAATATAATAAGTATGAATTTAACACAAACAATGGAATAAAGCTCCAACAAAGCAAAACATGTAGTACATAAGTAAAACACCCAAAACCAGGTAATATAGAGACATGAGCTCTAAACCGAATACATAGAGAGTCTCAAAAAGTACAATACTGCCTTAAAGTAATACAATAGTATGAAAATGAGGTACGTGCACTCCAACAGTCTGCAGCATCCATGCAGCTCTACCTTGAGTTCTCACGATCAATCAAAGCTCACTCTCGAGGTCCGCTACCTCCAAGCACCCAAATTTGCACAAAAATATGCAGATGTGTAGTATGAGTATGGGAGAACATGTACTCAGTAAGTATCAAAACTAACCTCAGTGAAATAGTGACGACGTTCAAGTCATGTGATATTCACTGATCAGAGAACATGTGCAATATATCAAATAACTGGCAACAAGAATATAACAAGATGTAGTACCATCACTCAATCGAACAAGAATTATCATTTCATCAAAGGTAAATATACTTTTGACAAATGAGCTATCAGTCAATAACAGAGGCATAGAGTAGCATGTTAAAAGTAATGTGAAATCATGTAAAGTGCGTAGCCAAGAATACACAATTCAATTGCATAATTAAGAATGCCACCCTTATAATCCTCTCATCATCAATATAGAATTCCACCCTTATACCCCGCACATCATCAGAAAAGAATAATTCCACCCTTATACACCATCACATCAATCACACCAATCACAGTACCATAATCCACGTATACTCCATAAAGAGAGAAACGTGAGAGAGCGACCCTACGGGAACAAATCCCTATCGACACGCTACGCGTCAAAAACCTCATGCCATAACAATAACTATAACATCATAATCAAGAATGCCACCCTTATACTCCACACATCATCAAAATTAAGGATTTCACCCTTATACTCCACACACCATCACAATAACAATATCCGCACGGAAGAGACCTCGTGCCAATGTCACGCCCCGACCTCGGGGAGCGCGAACGGCGCTCAACTGAGATAACCCAGCCTAGCAAGCCTGCTAGGTTCCTTCTACCCAACCTTGCCCATTAACAATATAAGAATCAATATAAGTGATAGACATGAGAAGAGTCAAGTGTTCCACATTCTTTTTTCATTACTCAAAGGATATTTATTTAGGATTTCCAAAATATTACAAGGTTATAGATATGATAAAAAATAGGTTTACCAAATACCAACACTTCTAGTTATATTCCCAACATCATACACCACCTACAACCTGTCTATAGAGCCTCTAAGTACAACAGAAGTGAAGAATGGAAGTGTCGGTGACAAGGCCCCGGCTATATCTCAAAGCACAAAATACAACGTCAAATAACATAAAGCCCGAAACAGAGTAGGGCTCACCAAAACCTGCTGAATATGGAGTAACTACTATCGGGGATCAAGACTGCCCGCTGATGAACCACCTGCATCCATTGAAGATGCAGCGCCCCCGGCAAAAGGGATGTTAGTACATGTGGAATAATACTAGTATGTAAAGCTAAATGTCCTCTTTCGAAATAGAACGCCAATATAAGAAGGGGGAAAACTATGGAAACAACAAGTAACAATCAACACTATCCAAATTCTAAGTTTAAAACATAATAATTTTCAAAATATAGATATAATATATATTTTTGGTTGGGAGATCATCAGTACCGATATAGATATACCACCGTGTATTTTGCAGGGAGTTCGATCACGGCCCGATCAGCTAGGCCGTCTCACCCGAAGACATCAATAGTAATCACAATTACTATCACGAACTTCAATCATTATCTCAATCACAATTTCAAGCACAATTTCAATTACAATTTCCAGCACAATCACCACCATGTGTGTAGTATGGCGTCCGATCACGACCTGATCGGCTAGGCCGTCTCACCACAATGCCTTGTGGATCGACATCACCCTTTTCTAGTAATAATCTCATCCCAATAAAGAGGAATATTCTCATCACAATAATCTCATCCTAAATAAGGGGAATAATCACAATGCACCCTACACCGGCACGTGTAGTTTTTGGGTTAGGTTATTCCTACCTACCCTTCGTCGGTGACTAACGATACTCCCAAAAATATTTTGTTTTGCAAATAAGGGAATCAAAAGTACAAATATATTTTATATTCACCTCATTATATTTCACACTATATATGTCTTCATTAGTACTTTCAACCATTTACAACATCGTTATTTCCTTGGCTGTCTTGGCCATACTTATGATTCTTCATTCATGGAACGATGGCCGTATCTCATATTCCACACTTTTGTTTCTTTACTTTAAAGGATCATCATAACAAACATCAACATATTGAATATTCCAGAAATCATAACTTCAAGTTCATTAGTAATGAAAACTTTAAACACAATAGGTTTCTTCCCAAAGAATAGGGAAAACTGACCAGCAGTAGAAACACATGTTAACATCATAAACGAGCAATACACCATTTATTTTTGAAATACTTTTCCTAAAAGGGAAGTGCACAATTTCAACTCATAAATATGTAAAGGCTTAAAACACATTGAAAATACTTACAAAGCATAGCATTAGTTAAAACAGCCACATTGGGGCATGACTTGAGGATATAATCTTTTAGGCAAATCTATTTTCGAAGTCAATTTGGAATAGTTAAATCAAGGCTCATTTTATGACCTTTCTCATGTCATTTCATTTCATTGGCACCATTGGCCACAAGTATAATTTTCATTCTTGGTACGTTGGCCACACTTTATATCTCCAACTCACTTCTTTCACTTTCAAGCATCTTTATAGATTATCAACAATATGAACATTCAAAATCAAGGCCTTAAGTATATATATGAGCAATATGCATTTTAGACGCATTGAGTATTCTTTCCATGTTATGCATAATGGACTTTAATTTGAAACATGAATTGAAGTTATAACGATTTAACACATAAACCATACTTGAAACATACGAGAACATCATGGAATTCAATTCTAAGAGAGTAGTTTAGCCAACATACCTTGCTTTGAGATTTCCTTAAATTACTACAATGCCCCAATACTTCTAGCTATAATAATTTATAGGAAGATAGCGAAAATTGATTAATAACTAGAAGGATTCCCATGGTGCAACTCTCTTAGGAATTTTGTCAAACACCTAGTATGCAAAATAGACTACATGGCTCTACAATGTTAATCCCTTCCTCCCTCAACCAATTTCAACAAGAAACTAACCAAAATGGGTGCAAGGTCTTGAATCCGAACCTTACAACACTCAATATGTCCCCTATCCGCAAATCTCGCCTGATTATTTCCCCATTTGTCGTTCAAATGCAAAACCCCCAATTTGAAACCCTAGACCTAAAAGAAGAAACTTCATTCGTCTGATTTCCCCACTCGTCCTTTCAAATCAGAGCATGCATGGTTGATATCTTCAGATTCATCATCAACATTCGTTGTCCAGAGGTCAAACACAGTGACCTCTGGACAATGGAGCTTTAACCGATGGATCTTCACTCTCAATGATTGAATCCTTCAAACTCGTGCCCAGGTGAAGTTTCCTGATGATTTTTCCCATGTGCTTCTCTGATTTCACTCGCCTTACTATCATCATCAATATTTCATCACTCTCCACTATCTAACTTGAATCAGCTGGAACCCTAAGGGATTCAATGGCCACTATAAATAGAAGCCTTAAATGCTATCACCTAACACGCCTACAATACCTTATATCCGATGAAAGTTAGTACACTATAATATCATTTAGAAATTTTTCAATTGAAGTTTGAGTTCTCACTCCATCTTTACTTTTCACTCTCTTTCCGGTTCTGGGTTTGCTCATTTATTGGGGTTAGAGTCTTTGGCTCTTTAAACGGCTAGACTAAGTACTTGTTTGGTTTGTTTCGCTAAAGGAGGTTAGTAGAACCTCAACTCTACGCTCTTTTTAAATTGTTTAAATTTTCAAGCAGGATTCTTTCTGTTATCTCTTACTAAATGATATTGTTGATGATGTGCTAATAGCTTACTGTTTTCATAATAGCATATGGTTGATAAATTGATTCTGGACTCATAAGTTTCTTAAGTTGTCGAGATTAGAACCATGTGTTGATCTTAATAAACATCTGTTGATTCACATCTACTATTTAACTTTGAAAACAACTAAAGAACTGCTCAAATAGTTCCTGATATCTAGTTTCAGACCTCCTTGATGTTCTATTAGTACTAGTATGACTGTTAAGCTAATCTGCCTTGAGTATTATTTGCATTTCATAATGGTTCACTTAATAACCTAGACTTAAACAAAATGTGAACTTGTTTAGTGTTGAAAACTAGATTGTCATCTTAGTTTAGATACACTAGCTTATGACCTTTAAACCAGTTTTCTCTTCCTGACATGCCTCTGTGATTCTGTTGATTCTTAAAAGTTTATTAAGAATCTAATTAAATTCATGATTATTTGATCATATTATGTACGCATGTCCTAAGCTAGTTGGATTCCTGTACTACTCCTGTGTGCATCCTGAAAGTTACCCTACACTTTTGGTTAAAACATGTTCATGTTCTGATGCTCCATCTGTTGTGCTAAAGTGCTATAATTAGGTTTCACTATACCGGAAATTCCATAATTTACTTGATTAACAGATTCTCCAATGTGATGATACCCCTACCCCTTTTATGAAACTCATATAGTGACACTGTTAGCCTTATTCTATGAGGATAACATCCTAGTTCATGTTTGTAATAATATAACTTCTGCTAAGTGTACCTTGTTGGTGTTTTCTTGGATACTCTGCATTTATTTGTTCTTCAAATACTTCTGCTTGTCTCTCCTAATCATGTACATGCCTACACTATCCTTGAAACATCATTTAACTCATCTTAAATGAATTATGCTTAACTTATGAGACTAAGGTGAATCTTCTGTTGCTACTGTTTGAGTGTAATAACATGCTTTATTCTCCAATGAGATTAGTATGAAGTTAAAAGCTCGTAGAACGAAGTAATCATGCCATTGGCTTTAGTGTAAAACAAGTTGTTAATATGTAACTCTGTTAAGACCTTTTGGAAATTCTAATTATAGTTGTTGATTTATATGTCTGTTAATACCCCTTTTAGAAATTCTAAATGTAGTTATTAATCTGTATTTCTATTAATACATTTAGAGGTTTTAATTGAAGTTGTTTACTTACATCTATGTTAACATTCTTTAGAGGTTTCCATTGAAACTATTAACCTATGTGTATGCTAGAAGATAAGACTTAAGTTAAAACTAATCTTTGATTAACCTGACTGAAGGCTGTTAAGAGAATGTCCAGGGACTCTATAAGTTTGAATCATGCATTTACTTTACTCTTAAGACTTGTGGTCTAGGTGTTTGGGTTTCTAAAGTAGTCTGCAAGTACCCTGTTTCTTGTGTATACTTGAAGTGAATTGTTGCGCATGCTCAACATGTTGTGGTGTTCATAGTTACCCATATGCTTATGTTTAAATTATAGTTGCACTAATGTGAATAGGCCGTTTTATGATCTTATGGTATCCTGGATTAACTGTTATGAGAAATGTATATACTCATATGGTGTGATATCACTGTGGTATGGGGATTTATATTGAGTGCCTCATTGGCACCTAAACCTGTATGGAAGAGTGGGTGTGAGTAGTTAGGGGTATTTGGGAGTAGAGTTTAGTTCTTGGTCAAGCTACTCTCCCTGACACAAGCTCTGCCCTAGGCCTTGAGACTCTTGGGAACTTTGAAGTGGCAGGGATCCAAAGAGTGCTTTGGCCATGAATGGAACTTTACCCTTAGCCTCTAATCTATTGACATTTATTATTCCTTTTAGGTTTAGTATTTAATGACAACAAAAGGTTTTCAATGTGAATTACTTTTCCATATGTGATTCACACACTAGTTTAATTTTCATATTATGGATTACTATTGGTTGTTATAATTTGTATAGGCCCATACTAGTTTATTTCATGTGTAGTTATGTGCATAGAGTAACACATCTAATGACTTTTATCTCCTTTTTGAACACGTATTACAATTGGGCCTGTCGGGTTCTCAAAGAACTCAGGACCAAATCCCGTACCTGCGCATTTGGAAGTCTGAAGTCGTTGTTGTCCGTTCTCACTACTTGCTGGGCCTGCTTCTTTTCAGACCCAAACCATATTCCATTTCTATTCCTTTACTGCTTATTTAAATTTACTCTCCTTATTTCCCACATATATATATAACAGTCATCATATTAGACTGAATGCTTTACTTTACCTCTTTGAATCATGTGAATAATCTAGGCAAGCCCTAAAAGACATAGGATTAAAAGAAGTGTTAGACTTAGTAGTAGATAGCTATAATTTGCTAGATCATATATTGTTTATACTAGTAATCTCTACTAACAATTTTATGAAGTCTTTTGAAACCAAATAGCTTTAGCAAAGGATGACAATCTTCTCTTTCAAAAGCCAAAAACTGAATCTGAAAATTAACCTTCTAAAATCGAGTTTTTTCCTAAACAAGTGCCGCTGCCCAGTTAAAAAGCTTCCAAAGATTTCTTCAAAGTAAAATGAAGTTGGCAAACCAAGGTATATCTTAGACCCACCTTTACAATACCCTTATTAGAGTTACACAAATAGACATATTCTTTTAAAGACATAGTGCTTTATTACTTGGCCACATCTTACAAGTTTTGTAAACACAAACACTATATACCATACTTCAAAACTCTTTCAATCATATATATCAAATATTCTAATCAAGGCTTTTATAATATTATATCCTTTACAAACTACATATCCTCTTTTCAAGCATTAAGCTCTAAATTAGATATATATAATATGACATTTCTAGCACTAGTTAAGCAAAGTATAGACAACTAATCCTTTAAACCTAGTCTAAGGCCTATGGAGCTACCTCAAGTAGATTTTAAGGAGTGACTAACACCTTCCCCTTAGAAGAATAAGAACCCTTACCCAAAATCTCACCGGTTAGTAGACTAATAGAGAAATGATCTTTAGTAATTAAATAGGTACCCTAATATACCTTTAAATATTAGGTGGCGACTCTCTTTTATAATTAACAGGTAAACCACTAGTTGAATCTTGTTTTGACTCATGAAAAATAGGGTGCAACAACATGGCTACTCTGCTGGGGATCTCACACTTAGGTTCTGACCATAGCAGACTTAGACTAGACATGGAATTTATGATTGTTTATGCACTGCTTTAACTGTGTTTAATTTGAAATTGTATGCTTACTTGCCTTACTTGCTTGTTATGTACTTATCTGCTTATTTTAAATTGTTATTGCTAACATCACTATCTATTACCGCTTTATATATATATATATATATATATATATATATATATATATATATATATATATATATATATATATATATATATATATATATATATATATATATATCATGGGAACCGGAGTCTCTTCTGCTTATTTCCGATATTTCATTTTTATCTGTTACTCGCAGTTACACCCCTCTAAACCTTCTTCCAAATATATATATATATATATATATATATATATATATATATATATATATATATATATATATATATATATATATATATATCATGGGAACCGGAGTTTCTTCTGTTTATTTCCGATACTATCACACGCAATGGCATGTGAGGGTTGTCTTTTACACCCCTCTAAACCTTCTTCCAAAATTCTTTAGTTTTGAGAGAATGGCTTTTTTAGGTCAACTGACATAACTTCTCGTAGTATTCAGTCAAATTCAAAAGTAGGAAACACTCTATTCTAGCAAACATAAGTCATGTTGCATAAACCTTAGGTGAGTCGGTCCTTGGCATCGACACAAAATTAGGAAATCCACCCTAATGTCCACGGGTCATACGCCCAATGACATAACTTTTGTGGAAAGACGAACCAATCATGACGATACACTTAAGATCCAAAGGAAACACTTACCAAACCCTTTTTTTCTCTACCCACTTTAGAAATGGAAATCAAACAAAACATCTCCGAGATTAATATGGTGATGGGAGTACCACACAAGCTGAAGCAGTGGTGGAAGAATATCCGCCGAGAGCATGGAGATGAAATCAGGACACAGCTAGGAGCGCTGATTGCCTTGCTAAACATCCGAGCTGACAAAGTGCTTACCCGCCTACTGATAGAGTTCTAGGACCCGACCAAAGTAGTGTTCAAGTTCGCTGATTGTGAGTTGGTGCCAAACGTTGGAAGAAGTTACTAGTTTCATGGAGCTGCCATTTAGAGGGAGGAAATCGATACTACCAATCACCATGCACGGTTACAAGTTTCTTGATGCTTTAGGTCTAGCAAACAGTCAGGGTTTGCGAAACATCAAAGATGGATGGGTTAGCCTGGACTAATTGTTCGATAGGTTTGGACATCGCGAAAGCTATGAATGGTACTTGGGGGAATTTCAGTGTGATCAGGCAACATGGGAAAGTCTCTGACCCATAACCTTCTCTTTGGCACTGCCGGGGTTGTTGGTTTTCCTGCAAAGAAGAGGACGGATCAATATCAATTTGCTGCCTATGGTTTTGACAATATTCCGGGGCAACCTCCAAGCCACTTTTGTACCCATGGTGTTAGCAGAGATTCTTAGAGCTTTGTCCGCATGTTCTCGGGGGTATGAGTTCTTCAGGGGTTGTAACATGTTGCTTTAAATCTAGGCCACTAAGCACTTCATTCAGTGTAAGGCCACAGTTGACTACTTTGTGGGCATCAACAACATGATTTGAAGTCACAAAAGGAGAATGAGGCATTAGGTCTCCCTGCACGGATAGGTAGAATGGAGAGAGATGCTGACCAACTTAAGTGGAGATTGGGTCAATTAGAAGTTGTCGTGGCTGGGCGGAAGGGCAATCCTAATGACTTCTTAGAAGTATTTTATTGAGCTGATAGGACCTGAGAGCATCTAACCATACTCACCCCTATGAGTTCTCAGACAGTTCAGGTTGAATCAGGATGTACCTCTCTTGACGAGGACGACACTGTATGAGGACGAATACAATGGGTAGATCCTGATACCAAGGATAAAGAGATTTCAAGAAGAATGGAATAATCTAGTCACAATGCCAATGGGTCAAAATTCGTGGTGCACTCCAGAATATTATGTCTGGATCAATGAAGAAGACGAGCTAGCCCGACCAAGAAGGGAAGGAATAGCCTGGGTAGAGGATGTAGCGGCGGCTTTGCAAATCTATCATGAGATTTTGCAACACTACCTCGTGACTACCTCCATGCCATGCCAAGTGGTCCCGGGGTCAATTGATCACATGTTGTCACCCGCCGAGGATGATGACCGAGTAGTTGAGTGTAACCAGATTGAGTCTGAGATAGAACCGGATGAAGATCCAGAGGAAGAACCCGAGTTCAATGATGATGAATAAGAATTTGAAGAAGACTCGGAAGAAAAACTAGAAGAAGAAGAAGTAGAAGAAGAAGAGCTGGGGAATGATTCTGGGGATGGTTACTAGAAGTTTGTTGATTTCACCCCTTCCCACTTTGTATCTTTATCCCAAACTTCCTCATTTCCCTAAGGGCAAGTTTTCTTGAGACTATGTAATTCTATGAATGTTAGAAACAATGATGTAACCTCTGCTCCCGCCTATTACAATCCAAATACTATCAATGAAAACCAAAATTTTCATCGGAACTGAATGTGTCAAATCTAGTTGTTTGTCAAATACTCGCGACTCAGTCCTACCTCCGGCAAAGAGAGGCCCCTCAAATTTTAGGAAAAAACATGCTTGCCTGAATACGTGAACTAATTGCTCTGTGTGCCTATTACTTGTGCAAATACTGAAACTGACTTTCGCTCTTTTTTTCTTTCTTTTATTTTCTTACTTTATTATTATTCCCCGAAAGAAAGTTTGTTTGTGTCGACCCAAAACTGTCGGAACCACCGTACAACTTAAGATCGAACAGGAAGATGTTTACAACAGATAACCCAACCGAACACGCTATGGTAATAGCTGATAGTCCGGGGCGATCGGGGGAGAAAGATGATACAAGGAATGACAAACATATTTCCAAGATGGCCCAAGAGATGGAATCATTGAGGGATGAAGTACAACACATGCAGGAATTGGCACATCTGGCCTTGACAATGCTCCCACAACCACCCCGTTTTCCTTCTCTAGATTCAATCCTCGACCACTTTCATTCCACTACTCACCAAGATAATAATACCCCGACTTCAGTCCATACCACCCAGATTATACCTCCAGTAACCCCTGCAAAACCCACCAAACCCTCCCATACACACTCTTTACCTACCAAAATATGTTTAAACACCGCAAAACCCATAAGTTACCACCAAAATAGTTCATACCCCTCCTCATGACGGAGTCACCTTCACCACTACCCAAAACTAGCACATACCCGCGGCATATACCGCTGCATATGAGCGATATGTTCCTCCAGTATATGCTATTTTAGAACCCACCTTCACAGTGCATGTCATGGTGAGGATGCCTTATGAAGTCAATCAATATGCCAAAATGGAGAGGGAAGCTAAATATAAATAAGAGGAATCAGTGTTTGAGAAATTACGAGCATTGAGAAAACAAATGAAGTATCTTCAGGTCGCTCGAGGGAGTAAAAGTCTAAACTATGAGGATCTATGTATCCATCATGGTGTGGACATGCCGGTAGGGTACAAGCCTCCGAAGTTTGATATCTTTGATGGGATGGGTGATCCCCATGCACACTTGAGAGCCTACTATGATAGGATAGTTGGAGTAGAAAGAAATCTAAAGTTAAGAATGAAGTTGTTCATAAGGAGTTTGACAGGGGAAACACTTACTTGGTACACTCGCCAGGATCCCCAAAATTGGAGGGAGTGGAGAAATATGGTAGAGGATTTCATGAATCGCTTCTGGTTCAACACAGAATTTACACCCGATAGGTTCGCACTGGTAAACTTGCAGAAGAAGCCATCTACATCATTCCAAGAATATGCACGTCGATGGAGGTTAGTGGAAGCCAGAGCACAACCCCGTTAGATGACAATGAGTTGACTAAGTATTTCATCAGGGCTCAGGAAGGGATCTACTTTGAGAAAATTATGGGCATGATGGGACAGAAATTCCCTGAACTTGTCAAAATAGGAGACTTTTTAGTGGAAGGTATAAAGTACGGTAAGGTACAATCTATGGCCGCAATGCAAGTAGCTAGAAAAGCTATTCAATCAGGATCAATAGCCAGCAGAATGAAGAAAAATGAAGATGTATCAACAATCATTCCATATTACCAGTTCAATCCACATAATGGAAACACCTCTTACTCTCCAAACACCCATTCCCACACCCACCTGCTTATGCTCTAGTATACAACACTCAACCATATTACAATCCCCAACCTCAATATAACCTACTTGGATCCCATACAAATCCAAACCCACCATGAACATATGCTCCAAATCAGACAACCACTCATCAAAACTGACACACCTATGCACCCCAACCATGCTAGAATTGTGAAGAGAGAGGTCCTAGAAACTACACCCCAATTGTTGAACCTATGGCTCAACTGTTTAAAAGACTGAGGAGAGCAGGTTTGATACATCCGGTAGAAGTAAGGGTTCCTGAATATCCCTCAAAATACTTTGATGCAACCAAACGATGTGTATACCACTCAAACGTACCAGGGCATGATATCGAAGATTACTTTAGACTGAAAAATGAAATTGAGTCACTGATCAAAAGTGGAGCCATTCAGTGAACCCTAGCTCTGCCCAATGTGAACCGCAACCCGCTGGCAAATCACCAAAATCAATGAGCTAATATGATCGCGCTGGGTGAAGAATATGAGTTGAAAGGATCCATCGTCCCAATAGGAAACACTGAGGCTGCAAGGGACCTATCTCGAAGGACTCCAATGATCACAATACAATTAAAACCTACGATGATGGTCGAGACTTACTAGTAATAGTCTACCGCTGTCATCATGGATGAAGAGGATCGGGAGTACAAGATAGTCCCATGGACATAT
This sequence comes from Nicotiana tabacum, assembly GCF_000715075.1. Lineage (NCBI taxonomy): Eukaryota > Viridiplantae > Streptophyta > Magnoliopsida > Solanales > Solanaceae > Nicotiana > Nicotiana tabacum. The sequence continues at coordinate 40,622,073 of NC_134092.1, forward strand.
CAACAGAAAGGGAAAGCCAAGATGATGGATTCTGCAGCGGCTCATGGAATGACTAGATCATGGAGGTGTTAAGATCCTGAGGATGTAAACCGAGGAAATTCAGGAAGGGAACAGATTTAAAGAAGGAATATAACAGATCTGGAGGCCACAGAATTCCAGAATAAGATGTCAACAGAAGAATACTCCGTGGAGGAACAGTTAAACAAAACCCCAACACAAATATCAATTATGGATCTACAGATGAGTTCTGATAGTCATAAACATGCCTGATGAAAGTGTTAAGTAGGATGAGTGTGTCAAGCAATACCACCAGTGAGGCACTCGCAGCAACCTTCAAAAAGAGGGTCGAAGCAAATATGATCACTTTCCAAAAAGATGAACTTCATATAGAGGGAGTGGGTCACAACAAAGCTTTATATATCACTGTCAAATATGGAGATAAGGTGGTTTCCCGAGTACTTGTTGATGGAGGGTCAGGAGTCAATATCTAAATGCTCTCTAACCTATGAAGGTTGGGTATCCATCTGAGAGAAGTAAAGGGAAGTCATGTGAGGGTAAGAACTTTTGATGGGTCACAGAAGGACGTTATTGGAGAAATTTATTTGGCTCTGCAAATTGGACCAGTTGAGTTTCCCATTACTATTCCAAGTGATGGATATTTCATCTTCATACAACTTGTTGCTAGGAAGACCTTGGATATACATGGCAGGGGTAGTCCCATCTACCTTACATCAGTGCATGAAGTTCGAATTAGGTTGTCAAGAGATTGTAATCCACGACGAGTGGAGCCAATCGGCTTAGCTGGAAAATGTAGTTCTGTTCATAGAATGGTTAGATGGGGTCACTTTCCATGTAGTTGAGATTATGCAAATCATGGAAATAGATGAGATCGAGAAAAATCATGGAATGCAGCCACCATACAGATCAAAGATGTCCATGAGAGAAATGGTGAAGTACAGATATAGACTAGGAACTGGGCTGGCAGCCCGATCAGACAGGATAACAGAGCTGATTGAGCCGAGGGGCAAAAAGGTAGAGCCTGCATATGCTATCAGCCTCCGACTGGGAAGACTTGTATTGGTAACTCCGGGAAGAAGGCTATTGTGTTAGAGCATATTTCGGGTATGGTTCAGAGCTCAACGCTAGAGGATGACATCGTCGATGGAATGAGAAGGTTGTTGGTGACCATGATCGAGGAATACCGTGACAAAGTAGATATCAAGACACCGACCATTCAGAATGGTGAACCAGGAGAGGACTTGCAAAATTGGACCGTCAGCCCGTCTTTGGTCCGCCGTGAGTCTTGGTAGTGTGGAATGGTAAAACTTTTGAAAAGAGCACACGGTCAATTGAGGCTTGAACCGTGTCTGTAATTTTTTGTCATTCGCCTCTTTGAACGCTCAGACGTTCCTCTTTTGATGAAATTAAAAGAAATGATTTCTTAAAAATTAATGCAAATTTATTTATCGATTCATTTACTACTTAGTTTTTTTTGCTATAATCAAAATGATAAAAACCTGCATTCCGCGATTATGACATGTAATGAAACCCTCGAGCAATGCGATCCAGATTACGAAGAATACGACAAAAGCATGATGCCAGATAATCTCTCAAAAGAGATCGAACAGTTAGAAAGCCAGAAAAAGCCTAACCTTGAAGAGACAGAAGTGGTCAACCTAGGAAATGAAGAAGACATGAAAGAAACCTGAATCAGCATCTATCTGGAAGCAGAGTAGAAAAAAGAGTTGGTCGAGCTCCTCCGACAGTACATCGATGTGTTCGCATGGTCGTATCACTACATGCCAGGGATAAGCACCGACATCGTTTCACATCGATTGCCTACCAATCCCGCTAGACCACCAGTCAAACAAAAACCCAGAAAGTTCAAACAAGACTTGAGTTTGAGGATAAAAGAAAAGTAACCAAGCAAATATAAGCAAACGTGGTGAGGGTCACCAATTATACCACATGGCTGGAAAATATCGTCCATGTACCCAAGAAGGATGGAAAGATCAAAATATGTGTGGATTATTGAGATCTTAACAAGGCCAGCCCGAAGGACGATTTCCCTTTACCAAATATTAATATCTTCATCGTCAAGTCTGCAAATCATAAGCACCAATCATTCGTGGATTGTTTCGTCGGGTACCACTAGATCCTGATGCATGAAGAAGATGTAGAAAAGACAGCGTTCACTACACCCTAGGGAGTTTACTACTATAGAGTCATGCCGTTCTGCCTCAAAATGCTGGCGCCACTTACATAAGGGCCATGGAAACCATATTTCACGACATGATTCACAAAGAGACCGAGATATACATGGATGATGTCATCATCAAGTCTCGAAAGCGTTTAGAACATTTAGATGACCTTAAGAAGTTTTTTGAACATTTGCGGAGGTATAGTTTGAAGTTGAATCTTGCAAAATGCGCATTCAGAGTCCCTTGTTGGAAAATTGCTAGGATTCATCATAAGCAGGAAAGGGATAGAACTTGATCTTTCAAAGATCAAAGCCATTCAAGAGTAATTTGTGAACCTATCTTCATGCTGCTAAAGAAGGATGCGACTACAAAATGGAGAGAAGAGTGTCAAAGCCTTCAACAGAATTAAGGAGTACTTGTCAAATCCACCAGTGTTGGTTCCTCCTGAGCTCGAGAAGCCACTGGTGTTATACATGTCGGTCTTGGATAATGCATTTGGATGCGTGTTGGGACAACACAATGAGGCCGGGAGAAAGGAGCAGGCCATCTACTACTTGAGCAAGAAGTTTACACTATGCGAGGCCAAATACACTCTGATAGAGCGCACTTGTTATGCCTTGATTTGATCGCCTAGAAGTTAAGACATTATATGTCAGCATACACCACATATTTAATATCCCGGTCCGACTTGCTCAAGTAAATCTTTCAGAAGACAATGCCTACAGAAAAACTAGCCAAATGGCAGATTTTTCTCAGCGAATTTGACATCGTGTACATAACGCAAAAAAGGCATCAAATTACAAGACTTAGCCTACCACCTTTTAGAGAATCCAATAGACAAGGATTATGTGCCGCTTACTACATACTTCTTAGACAAATAAGTGTTATTCACCGGAGAAGATATTGCAGAGTCATACCCTGGGTGGAGAATGTTCTTTGACGGAGCGACAAATTTCAAAGGAGTAGGAATTGGGATAGTCCTAATTTCAGAGTTAGGACAGCATTACCGAACTTCAGCAAAGATGAGGTTCCCTTGCACCAATCATATAGTCAAGTACGAAGCATCCATCCTCGGTATCAGGATGGCGGTCGACATGAACATCAAAGAGCTTTTGGTCATAGAGGATTATGATCTATTTATACATCAAGTTCAAGGAGAATGGACTACCAAGAACGTCAAGATCCTTCCATACTTGCACTGTGTAAAAGAGTTATGCAAGAAGTTCACAAAGATCGAGTTCAAGCATATTCCCAGGATCCAGAACGAGTTCGCTGACGCTCTTGCAACCTTATAATCAATGATTCATCATCCAGATACGAATTACATCGACCCTATCGAGACAGAGATCAAGGATCAACATCCATATATTTTTCATGTAGACGAAGAGGCGGGCAAATCACTTTTTGCTCAATAGGTAAGTCCTATACAGGAGGACCCCAGACTTGGGTCTGTTAAGATTTGTAGACGCCGCCAAAACAACCAGACTGCTAGAAGAAATACATGCAGGAACATACGGACCCCACATGAATGGATATACCTTGGCCAAGAGGATTTTAAGAGCCGGATACTTTTGGATGATCATGGAAAGTGATAGTATCCACTATGTGCAGAAGTGTCACCAGTGCCAAATCCATGGGAATTTTATCCGGGTTCCGCCTAATGAGTTGAATGTAATTGGTTCGCCTTGGCCGTTTGGCGCTTGGGGCATGGACGTGATTGGACCAATAGAGCCTGCTGCATCAAATGGGCATTGTTTCATCTTGGTAGAAACTGATTACTTTACCAAATAGGTCGAAGCTTCTACATACAATGCCATTAGGAAAATAGTAGTGGCAGATTTCATCCGTAACAACATAGTCTGCCGGTTCGGGATACCCGAGTCAATCATCACTGACAACGCAACCAACCTCAACAGTGATCTCATAATGGAGATTTGCAAGAAGGTCAAAATTGTCCAACGTAACTCTACAACCTACAAACCACAAATGAATGGAGCAGTTGAAGCGACCAACAAAAACATCAAAAGGATTCTACGAAAGATAACGGACAATCATAGGCAATGGCACGAGAAGTTATCCTTCGCCTCACTGGGTTATCAGACCACTATGAGGACATCTACTGGGGAAATGCCATACCTGTTGGTATATGGCACTGAAGGTGTGATACCCGTAGAGGTCGAGATACCATCTTTAAGAGCCATCCAAGAAGCCAAGTTAGACAATGCAGAATGGATACGAGTCAAGCAGGAGCAACTCATGCTCATCGATGAGAAAAGAATGGATACAGTATGCCATGGTCAGCTGTATCAAAATAGGATGGCCAATGCATTCAACAATAGGGTGAAGCTTTGCCAGTTTATACCAGGGCAGTTGGTTTTAAAGAAAATATCCCCTCATCAAGAAGAAGCCAAAGGAAAGTTTGCACCGAATTGTCAAGGTCCTTACGTGGTCCACCGAGTGTTGTCGGTAGGAGCTCTGATCTTGGCAGACATAGACGAAAGAGTAAGCACGATGCCTATCAACTTAGACGCAATCAAGAAATACTATGTTTGAAGACAATAGAGTTAGGTTTTGGATGTAACAAACCTACGCTTGACCTGACTTCCCACGGAGGGATACGTAGGCAACCTATGTAGGGTTCGTTTTTTCTCTCTATCCCATTCTTCTGTAATAGAAAATCCAAATACAATTTTTTATGTACTCAGAACTACGCCACGACTTGATTTCCTTTGGAAGGAATACATAGGCAATCCTCAATGGATTCAATCATCTTTTGTAATTAAACTACGTTCTGGCCTGATTCTATTTGGATACGTACGTAGTTTGAGCCAGACTCAGCCACTTCATTTTCAATATCATCATTTTGAATTTGTTGTAATCTAACTACGTTTTGACCTGATTCCATTTGGATATGTAGCCTGCTTGAGTCAGGCTCGGTCATCATCATCATATTTTCTTTATCATTACCCGTGCACTACGTTCAGACCTGTTTCTGTATCGAATACATAGGCAACCTAAAAGGGTTCAGTCATAACCCTAGGAAAGCCTTTGTAATGCATTAGTTCAGATTAGAACGCAATCATAGAAGCAAGAATCCACACCATCAGAAGCATCGTGGAGGATCGACATTAACATGATAGAGTCTTCCAGAAACAACGTTCGCGCCTGAGGGACTTCCGAAACATGTCATAATCCAGAACGATTACATTTGCCATAAATAAAAGATTTTTCAAAATGTTTTCTAAAGATATAATAATACGTTTTGCATACCGAACTTCATGGCGTAACCTCATTGGGACAGGGGCAAAGCCAGGACTACGGTCGACACAAACCAACACCCTACCTGCTAAGAATGTTTCTTTTAATGTAGGACCAACATGACATAAAGAAGTGTTGTAACACACTGGGGCAATGACGGATCCGCCACTCTCTCATAACTATCATATCTCCCTCATTATTCAAATTTTTTCTCATATAATTAAAAACTAACTCTCGAATCCTTTACAGGTATTTCGGAACCAGACCGCTGACATAAACAAAGCATATTGTATATAGCAAACCTCCTGCTCAACTAAACAAAGCATGATGTATAGCGAGCTACTAGCCCCGCGAATCGGAGCATATTGTATATAGCAAACCGCCAACTCAATCAATTGGAGCACCTTGTACAAAATCGAGCTGCCGACTTTGCCAATCGAAGACCTGTATATAGTAAAATTCCAGCTCAGTCAATCTGAGCACCTTGTACAAAATCAAGCCACCAGTTTCGCCAATCGAAGCCCTGTATATAGCAAACCGCCAGCTCAATCAATCGGAGCACCCTGTACAAATCGAGCGTCAACTATTCCAATCAAAGCCCTGTATATAGAAAATTGTTTGCTTTACCAATAGGAGCGATCCACACCATCGCTCCGCCACATTGGAGATCAGAATAGATAGTTGCAAACCTCGTCACCAACATTTCGCAGTCAAGAGTACCTCTTGGGCATGCTCCTTATTTCTTTATTACTTTGAATGTTTTGACGTTTTCCTCATGCTGCTTACAAGCATGATTACATTTTTACAAGTCAGAAAATCCCATCATGCGGAGATACTTTACGTTTCAGTACAATTACTCCCATCACGGAGATACTTTACATTCCAATGCAACCTCTCCCAGCAAGCAGAGATGCATTCTACATTACAAGTCAACTACTCCCATCGCCCGGAGATACTCCCTACACGAGGAGACTTAATGCTCCGACAGCTGCATAACGGTACTATCAATCGAGTCAAATTCAAGTATCCCACTATCCCAATCCCAAATAACGGCTAGCCAGCTACCAGGCATCATCATTCCTGCATCATTTACATCACATCTTAACATATTCTGCATTGAAATATATGGGTATATATGTATTTCATTTTGCAAGAACAAACATCGCAACGTGGAACTCCTTCTAAGCAACAAACCAAGCTACAACGCTATGAGAGATAACAAACTCATAAGCGGGCCAAGGATCCGAGCTCAAACGCAGAATAATCAGCAGAACTCTAAATTCTTCAAATCTTTCAAATCAAGCCGCAACTCAAAGCTATCATGAGTACCGAATCTTTCGTCTCACAATATCATCATAATACGATACTGGGGCAATTCCTGCGTGTCATGACCCAAAATCCACTATAAGCCATGATGGTGCCAAATGACGCCGTTAGGTAAGCCAACTGTGAACCATCTAAATACTTATTCATTTTATTACTTGAAATCATAAGTTTTATTAAGTAAAGGAATTTAGGCATGGAAAATCATAGGTACATACATAGTTTGTAAGAGCAACTATGTATGCAGACCCATAAACAACAACTAGAATATCCCAAAACCCGGTGTCACAAGTGCATGAGCAACTACTAAGAAATACAATACCAATACAACATCTATGTGGAATGTAAAAATAGACAGGATAACATAAGTGAATATGAAGGAGACTCCGTGTGCTGCGGATCGTAACATGGCATGCAACTCACCGTAAAGTCCCCGCAATAGCAGTGCCTTTGCGCCCAAAAAACCACCAAAAATATATACATGAACAATAAGTGCAGAAGTGTAGCATGAGTATGTAAATCAATGCATACCCAGTAAGTATCTAGCCTAACCCCGGAGAAGTAGTGACGAGGGGTCGACATCGACACTTACTAGTGGTCCTACAAATCAAGTACAGTAAAAAGTAGACAAGTATGGAGCATGGTAATTATACAGTGAAAACAAATATAGGTACATGATACGATCCTCATCTGAATAGTAAACACAAAGCCCTCAAATATCGGTTACTTCCTAAAATGGAGTATATAATATGGTCCCCGCTAGATAGATCATCACATCTCAAGTCAGGAAAACTCACGGATGCACTGGCTTCTTGTCAAATATTACGCACGATTCTACCGAGGCGAGCGACCCGATCCCATAAAAGTATTTCATGAAAATGCCGAGGCGAACGACCCGATCCCATAAGAATTTATACATCATACTGTAGATGTGAATGGCCCAATCCCATAAGAGTATGTAACAATATCCTGCCGAGGCGAATGGCCTGATCCCGTAAGAGTGTGTTACAATATCCTGCCGAGGCGAACGGCCCGATCCCATAAGAATGTGTTACAATATCCTTACGAAGAGATCTACCCGATCCCATAAGAGTGTGATACATAATACTGCCGAGGCGAACGAACCAATCACATAAGAGTGTTGTTGAGCTGTTCAACTTGATACTATTAGAATATGAAGCTTTTACGGGTCTTTGAATCACTCACGAATATACGTATGAGTAATGAAATTCAAGAAAACTTTCCAATGAATTCGCACGACACGGGAGAAATCTGTGAGGGAAGTATAATTTCTATGATGAATCATGTAGCTCGTCAAGTATCTAAAATAGCGAGTCCATTACTCTACGCGAGTCTAGTCTTGGGTCATAATGCGAATTAAAGCAATTAAACAGGCAAGAGTAACTCAAATAGTAAAATTAAGGCATGGCGTGTGTCTAAGTCTACCCGGACATAATCAGGAATTTTAGCATACGCATGGACACTCGTCACCTCATACGTGCGTAGCTCCCACAACATGTAGCACATAACAAATATAACATCTACGGGGTAATTTTCCCCTCACAAGGTTAGACAGGAGACTTACCTCGCAATCACTCGGCACTTATTCTCAGCACTCGTGCTTAGCACTCGCACTCGGCATTGTACAAAGCAGATCCAAACCAAAGAATCAATAGCAACTGCGCGCACTGTGGGTGTGCAGAATCCGGAGGGGCAGATGCAACCCAAGCGCTATAGTAAGCCAATCATGGCAAGAATCAATAATACTTGCTGCGGCGTGCAGCCCGATCCCATTATGATCAATCACAAACAGGCCCTCGGCCTCACTCAGTCATCAATCTCTCTAGTCTCTCAGGCTCACAATGTCATGAAAATCAGCCCAAAATTGATGATATGATGGATCAATAAATGGAAACAGAGACTGAGATATGATATGCAAATGAATGAGTATGACTCAGTATGTAAATGCAATTTAAGAAAATAACTCAACCGCAGAAATGACATCAATGGGTCTCAACAGGATACGCATATAGCCTAGACATGGTCTCTAATATGGATCATAGATCAATTACTCTAGCACGTAGAAATTTGATGAATAGTAACAAGATTAGGTCACTACACAGTACCACAAAATCAATCGAGTCATAATTCACACGGTGCACGCCAACACGTCTGTCACCTAGCATGTGTGTCACCTCAACACCAAACACATATCACGTATATTGAGGGGTTCATACCCTTAGCACCAAGTTTAGAAGTGTTACTTGCCTCGAAAAGGCCGAATATAATACAGAGCAAGCCAAACAATACTCTGAAACGCCATCACGTGCGTACCGACCTCCGAACGGCTCAAAACTAGCCAAAAGCAACTCGAATACATCAAATAGTGCCTAAGGAAGCAATTCCAAATGATAAAAGTCAAATCTTTAATCAAAAGCCCAAAGTCAACCAAGAAGTCAAACTCAGGCCCACACCTCAGAATCCAACAAAACTCACAAAATCCGACAACTTATTCAATTACGAGTTCAACCATACTAGTTTCACTCAAATCCGACTCTGAATCGATGTTCAAAACTCAAAAATTCACTTTATGAAAGTTTAGATGGATTCTTAAAATATAATCAAAACTGAGTAGGAAACAAATACCCCAATCCATGTAGTGAAAATCTCCTCAAAAATTGCCTCAATCCGAGCTCCATAGCTTAAAATATGCTAAAATGTCTGAAACCTTCGAAATATCGTACTTTATACACTGTTCCAGGGGTACCCTTCGCGATCACAGTCACAAACCTCACGATCGCGATTACAAAATTTTGCAGGATAATTTTTACCGTATGTGATCGCAGTCATTTCCCCACGATCGTGATGAACAAACTAAAATAACCCTTCCCAAACTCTTCTCAGACAGCCTGTAGTATATCAGCCATAACTTTTGTACAAAACTCCAAATTACAAACGGTTTGATTTTCTGAACACTAGACGCAATAGGCTGCTACTTTTATTTTTGGATCATCTCCAAATCCCTTATATATTGCAAGGGATAAGCCCAAAGTCGGATCAGTGACAACAGAAATTCCTCTACGTGATCACGAAGATGCCTCCGCGATCGCGAATCGCAGTCCCATTTTTCCCATTTTACTCTTCGTGATCGCGACCAATTCTACGCGATCGCAATGTACACCCCTGAAGCCAAAAACCAGCAGCTAAAAATGGCCCGAAACCACCTCGAAACTCACCTGAGCCCCTCGGAACCCTGTTCGAACATACCAACAAGTCCCAAAACATAACCCGAACCTATTTGAGGCCTCAAATCACGCATAAATACATCAAAACCACGAATTGCACCTCAAATCAAACTTAATGAACTTTGAATCTTTCAACTTCCAAACTCGTGCCGAAATATACCAAATCAACCCGGAATGAGCTCAAATCTTGCACACAAGTCCCAAATGATATAACGAAGCTATTCAAATTCCAGGAACCACAATCTGAACCCGATATCATCAAAGTCAACTCCCGGTCAAACTTATGAACTTTTCAAACCTTCAAATTTCCAACTTTCGCCAATTAGCGTTGAAACCTTCGAGAAATATCCAAATGCAAATCCTGGCACACGCCCGAGTCCAAAATTACCATCCGGACTTAACGGAACCATCTAAACTCCGGTCCGGGGTCAAATACACAAAAATCAAACTTGGTCAACGCCTGCAACATAAAGCTTCAAACATGAAATTCATTCTTCCAAATCAATACCGAATAACCCGAAAACCAAAACCGACGATTCACACAAGTCATAATGCATCATACGAGCTACTCAAGACTTCAAATAGCTGAACGGAACGCAAATGCTCAAAATCATCGGTCGGGTCATTACAATCATACGAACCTATTGGAACCTTTAAATCTCGATTCGAAGGTCGTTTACTGAAAAGTCAAACCTTGGTTAACTCTTTCAACTTAAAGAAACTTTTCCTTCTAAATCAACACCGCGCTTCCCAAAATTCAATTCCGACCACACGTATAAGTGAAAATACATGAAGTAAAGCTACTCAAGGCCTCAAACAGCTAAATGATATGCTAGAGCTCGAAACGACCGGTCGAGTTGTTACATTCTCCCCACTTAAACATACGTTCGTCCTCGAACGTGCCAAAAATCATTCCGGAGTTGCCTAATATAACCGTTTAACACCCCGTGCACCTACCCGTGCCACCACAATCTATATGAGCATAATAGCCTGAGCCAGACTGAAGATCCTTCCGGCTACTTTAGCCCTTAAGCCTTAGAACCAAATTCCAACATCTAGAATTCTCTACTTGTTCTGCTTCTAGCATACGAACACCGCTTCAATCTCTACATGTTGTACTAAAACATGATCATGCACCCATGATGAAATCTAACCTTGCGCCACATAAGTCGCATGCCCATAATAGCATCCTCTAATTGTAGAAGCTGCAAATTCACTAACCTGATGCCCATAGTATACCTTATAACGCGCATAAGCCCTTATCCAACCCTCCCGATACTGCAACGATGAAAGCGACCAGTAAAAGCTCATAACCACTTGCCAAATCATTAAGTCATGGAGTCTCTCCGCTTGACAAGAACCATTACCTCATTCTGAATTGAATAGTAGCATTTTCTCCTTAATATACCTTACATAAATCCAATCGTACTGATTTCACTTCCAATACCCTTGTGTCACCCAATACAAGCTGATGGGGCAATAAGCCACCTCAAACACCATCTAAAATCTCATATGACGCCATCAATGCACGAACAAGCTACAACTCAAATATGACACATAAGGAAGAAGGAACTATGGCAAAGAACTACTCAGCCCGTGCATCGAATAAAACGATCAAACAGATGCTATGAACCTATCTCAGAGATGAGAAACAAGGCATACAAAAGAAGTATAAGGAACCGTACACAACATCTCACTGTTGCGGCGTGCAATCCGATCCACACATGATACTGTTGCAGTGTGCAACCCGATCCAAACATGATACCCGTGGAGGCGTGCCACCCGATCCACACATAAAAATCAATAAGGAAATACCCATCATGCTATAATGCTCCTACCCATGAAATGCCCGAGTATCGACCACAAGCACGCCAAGTGCATAAATACAACCCTGGGGAGACAGATAGCGCTATGCACTACAAAACCCAAGCATGACTAAGGTGCAATAAATGACCAGCATCTCGGGAGACATCTTTCTCATATAACACCACAAGCTACTCGGGATCACAATCCATGTGCGAATAATCAAGCCGTCTCACAACCCATATTGCATAATAGAGTATTACACAGAATAACTGACGATAGGAATAACATCCAACGCCCGAAGACTCCTCCATACGCAATGTTATGCAGAATGAACACATCCGACCTAATGTAGAGCATGCATTCACATTAGATCTACCAACGGACCTTAAGTCAATTTTTGATCACCCCATATTGGGCCAATAACATTTCAAAGATCCACAATAACCCCATTCATGACACATACGAGCAGCCGTCCAATATGAAACAAACTCCCATAGTCCACAACCAGAGGAATAGAGTTCCCCTCAAGCAAAAACTCTCCCATTACCGACAGCACCAAGATCTCCATACCTAAGTTCAATCCCTAACAATCAAATGACTAATATGTCATACTTATATGATCTTTCTATGGGATATACTCTCACAAACTTCTGCACCGGATAGTAAAATCCGAAAATCAATGGCCATAAACCTTGCTATTTCTATAGTGCTAGTCAAGCATCCACATTTGAATACCCAACACTTTTTCCACAAACAAACCATCCTTAGGATGCCCGAAAATAGTGCCAGCATACTTTGAACATCTAAAATCCTCCCTTGCTCCTCCAAGATCGTGACATTCATATCAAAGCTGGACTGTAACTTTGATCCTCGACTTCTAATTTCTATACTGCTCACTGCACCTATCATGCCGCTACGCGAGAGTATAAGAATTTCATCATAACCCATGAACCACCAATAGAATAAACACTTCATCAGCTAGGACCCTTTTCAATCAACTCATCTCAGAAGAACAATTATAACACGCAACCGAAATCCCATAACCGCAGGAAATGTAAACCTCAAGTCGTAGTCCAAATCGCCATACTCTTCCGGGATCCATTTACACATAACCAAGTAATCACAATCAATTACCTCCTAAATTAATCAAATCATGGTGGCTTCCAAGCTCGCATGTACTGCCACGAATCACCCGTATAGCCTTTCCACCTGAAGGAACTGATCATTTCCACAGCCATGCTGATTCAAACCATTACTAACTGACTCAAATTCTTCTAATTTACTCTTGACTTGACTTTGAAATAACAGTTCTATTCAAACACATAACGGACCTCAAACAACACTCATCCCGAGTGACCCAAATCACAAAACCACATCGTCTGAACACCCATAATCCATCTCATACCCTCCTCATGCACTCAATAGTATCTCCAACTGATACACCCATTCTAGAGGACCTCCTGCGAATACGAAGCTGTTTCTCTAACACTGCACTTTAGACTCGACGATAACATAGAAATTCCCCAAGTATTCTTAACACTCTGCTACAAAACCCAATCCTCAGCCACATAATGAACCCACAAATCCTTAGGCACCACACTTTAATTCTTGAACCCACTAGAGCCATTGTTGAGAGTCACCCACTCTGACCTGGTCCCGATTATATAACCAAATATTGGTGCTCTGCTAGTACATGAACACTTCCAAAGAAACAACCGGGTGACTTCTTTTCCTCGTACATCACATCGATAAGAAGCATAAACTCTGAGTCATTCCCAACATCTGCACATGAATCGATAAGGTGAAATGTGGCGCATATACATCAAATTCCTTGCCCAAAATACCCTTGATGTTTTCTTTCTTGGTCATAGATAATCCACCAATGCATCAATAACTAGAAATTGCAAAAGGCACACAACCACGTGACCCAATCGTAGACGGTAGTCTCCCCCACTTAGCTTTAAGTAACAATTACATAAACTCAGAACCCACAATGACTCCTCTTCCGCAGTTACCATGATCTCGCACCGTTGCTCAGGCAAATTTCTCATAAGTTTTTGTTACACTGAACATAACACATCCCGAATTATCAGCCATAATCGCACACTCGACCTAATAGTCGCACCATCTTCTTCAAGCAATCCAAGCTCACATTGCAGTACATGTATCCCATTGGATATAATGCAGAACTCTTTATAGGAACTTCATCAGGAGTCATGCAACCCCTAACCTTCTCACAGGAGATAGCCCACCTGTGTAACCTCATATAGACCTCCTCCAAAGCCACTGTCATAGTCACATCCATTATGAAATCAATTAATCTCCATGGCTCCACACTCATCCGCCAGCCGTAAGAATCCCTTCATCAATTAACATTACCCAAAGGTCCAACAATATGTTTTACAACTCAGGGCCATACTGCATCCACAAAATGATGATCAAATGTTCACATTTTCCTATATTCCAATCGAGCCCCTTCTCATCACATTCGAACTTTCTAAGTATAGAAAACACCTCATGGATCATCTCTCTCGAACCATCAACACCGAAAATGCTGATTTGATCCTGAAGTCGCAATACACAGCCACCTCTGATAACTTTGTCTTAGGCACCATCTCTCAACACCGTGCCCAGATGAAAAAAAATGAAGACCAACGTGCCGATGAGCCTCAATGCATTCAATCAAAGACGGTGACACCACAATATTAATAAGAATTCCACCAAATTCAGAGATATCAAATCTTGACCGTAAGCGACACCAAGACTAGGCTGAAATGACAGAACACTCCTCCATAAGGCGACGATACTAGCCCCCCCAACCCCCTCCTACCTACCCCACCCCCACCCCCACCCCCGCATTCGCAGGGAAAAGCTTCATGCATCACATCTGTATCATCTTCATAACTCGTCGGTGCTCAATCGATAGCAAATGCCCGACATCGCGTACAAATGGGTAGGAAGGAATCGAAGGCATAAGCTTCAACAAAATCAAATCGCACGATGAAGAATCAAGGAATGGAAGCTCCCCTACCAGCCACGTAGCCTCTCGAAGATAAGTACAAACGTCTCTGTACCGATCAGCAAAACTCTACTAGACTTGCTCATGATTTGTGAGACCTAAATGAACCTAGTGCTCTGACACCAAATTATCACGACCCAAAATCCACTATAGGCCATGATGAACCATCTAAATAATTATTCATTTTATTACTTGAAATCATAAGTTTTATTAAGGAAATGAATTTAGGCATTGAAAATCATAGGTACATACATAGTTTATAAGAGCAACTATGTATGCATAGCCATAAACAACAACTAGAATATCCCAAAACTCGGTATCACAAGTGCATAAGTAACTACTAAGAAATACAATACCAATTCAACATCTATCTGGAATGTAAGAATAGACAGGATAACACAAGTGAATATGAAGGAGACTCCGTGTGCCACGGATCGTAGCATGGGATGCAGCTCACCGTAAAGTCCTTGCAATAGCTGCGCCTTTGCACCCAAAAGACCACTAGAAATATATACTTGCACAATAAGTGCAGAAGTATAGCATGAATACGTAAATCAACGCATACCTAGTAAATATCTAGCCTAACCCTGGAGAAGTAGTGACGGGGGGTCGACATCAATACTTACTAGTGGTCCAATAAATCAAGTACAGTAAAAAGTAGACAAATATGAAGCATGGTAATTAAACAGTGAAAACAAATATTGGTACATGATACGATCCTCATCTGCACAGTAAACACAAAGCCCTCAAATATCGATTGCTTCCTCAAATGGAGTATATAATATGGTCCTACCAGATAGATCATCACGTCTCAAGTTAGGGAAACTCACAGATACACTAGCTTCTTGTCAAATATTATGCACGATTCTGCCGTGGCGAGCGACCTGATCCCATAAGAGTATTTCATGAAAATGCCAAGGCGAATGGCCCGATCCCATAAGAGTGTGTTAGAATATCCTGCCGAGGCGAACAACCTGGTCCCATAAGAGTGTGTTACAATATCCTGCTGAGGCGAACGACCCGATCCCATAAGAGTGTGATATATGATACTGTCGAGGCGAACGGCCAGATCCCATAAGAGTGTTGCTGAGGTGTTCAGCCCGATGCCATTAGAATATGAAGCTTTCACGGGTCGTTGAACCTACTCACGAATATATATGTGCGTTATGAAATTCAAGAAAACTTTACAATGAATTCGCACAACATGGGAAAATTCGTGAGGGAAGTACAATTTCTACGACGAATCAAGTAGATCGTCAAGTACCATAACCGGTTCCAACGCCTCTCTAGCACCTCAAACTGATGTCCATCAATCCGTAACTAGTCAAAAAACGTACAAACCAATAATAATATACTCCAAAAATGGCCCAAACCATGAGAGAAGTGGAAGAAATGAGTCAAAACCCGAAATAAATTGAAGTCTGCCCAGGCTTTTCCTCTTCGTGATCGCGGAAGGACCATCGCGAAGGCCAAAAATACTACTTCCAAAATTTCCTCTACATGTTTTTCGCGACCACGGGGTCACATTTGTGAAACATTCATATCCTACTGCTTCGCGTTCACGGTATAATTGTCGCGCTTGCGAACGCTTAACGGCTCCATGTCCCCTGACTCCCCATCCTTCTACTCATTTGCGACTCCATGTCGTGTTCGCAATCGGGATGCACGACACGAGCACTAGCAACCATCAGCATCAAAACACACAAACTTGGTCCGAAACCACCCCGAAGCACACCCGAGGTCCCCGAGACCCCGTCTAATCACACCAACAAGTCCCAATACCTTATCCAAACTTGTCCAAAGGCTCGAAACCCCACGAATAACGTCAAAATCATGAATCGACGATCAAAAGCTTTCTTTCAACCTTTAAACATTCAAACTTCGACGAACGCGTCCGAATCATACTTAAACATTCAGGAATGGAGCCAAACTTCACGTACAAGTCGCAAATCACGATACAAACCTATTCCAAGGCTCGAAATTTCAAACTGACATCGATAACGCCAAAGTCCACTTCATATCAAACTTAGGAATTTCTAAAGCCTTCAATATGCTAACTTTCCACAATAAGCGTCGCAATGCTCCCCGGCCACCCGATACTCAACCCGAACATACGCCCAAGGCCTAAAATTATCATACGAACCTATTGGAACCTTCAAATCTCGATTTTGAGGTCGTTTACTTTAAAGTCAAACCTTGGTCAACTCTTCTAACTTAAAGCTTCCGAATAGAAATGTTTTATCTAAATCAACTCTGCACTTCCGAAAATTCAATTCCGATCTCATGTACAAGTCATAATACATGAAGTGAAGCTACTCAAGGCCTCAAACCACCGAATGATGTGCTAGAGCTCGAAACAACCAGTCCGGTCGTTACACTGTGAGCATCGCCTCCCCAAATGTTCACTCTAGAACTACATGAGGCATGATCCTCATTAAGCTCGAGGTACGTAAGCAATGCAAAGCCAAAATTCGGCCCCAACTCCCCAAAAATCCTCCTGGAATCTTCCTTGACCCCTAATTCTACAACTCATAATCTTCCTTAATCCCAATGCCATTCTTTCAATGTATGCCTAAAGTCGGGAAAACATTGGCTTTGGTTCAATTTCTTTGCCCGAAAACTCTTTTATCATCTCAGGTCAAAAAGGGGCAGCTATTGACGGCCAATTTTGATCCTCCCTTTTAAAAATAATTTATTTATATTTAATAATTTGCAATGAATTTTTTGAAAATATTTTAGATCAATAATATCTATTTTTTACAAAATTAATTAAGTATTAGTAGTTTTGAAGTTAATAATTTAATATTATAATAATTATAAATATATCTTGCTTACTATTTTAAGATTATTAAAATAACTTCTATATAAATCACATAGGCTTTATAATTAATTTAATGAACTACTCCTTAATTTCTAATTAATTAGATTACTATGTTAACAATTCGAAATTAGTGTTACAATTTAGAAAAAAATAAAGTATTTTACAAATAATTAATTGCAATAGTTAGTATTATGTTTGATAATTATATTTATTACTACATTTTATTTAAAGTAATTAAGTTTATTTAAATTAATTTCAAAGGGGTTAAAAGGCTAAAAGGCTACAATTGTATTTTTTTAAATTAAACACAAATTCACCATCTTTTAAATTAATTCTAGCCCAATACACAAGCCCAATCCGAAAATGACCTAGTCCAAACAACCCTCCAATCCACTTTGAAAATCCTTGCCATTCCCTTTAAGCCAATCAGAACTTGCCACATCACCCATCCCATTCCCTTACAAAACAAACACAAATCATCTCAGCCTTTGATCTATATCATCAACAGATCAAACTTAATCCTGTTTTTGGTTTATTTCTTAAAGGCCAGTCATGTTTTATCTTCGTTGTTGGATCACAAGAATCCAATGGCTATCGATTTTTCCCTATTTAATCATTTATAAATTCTTAATTAGCAAAATAATCGGAGCTGTTAATCAAAAGATCCAACGGCTCCCATTCCATCTTTCAATTTTAACTCTGAGACACCTTAAAACCCTACTCATTTCCCATTTGACCAGCCACCTCTCTTTTCTCTTTTCCTCCCTAATCTCTCAAACCCTCCATTCCTACCAGTCAAGAAACCTTGCACAAATCGGTGCAAGGTCATGAATTCGAACCTTACAACACTCAATCTAACCCCTATCTGTGAATCTCGCCTGATTATTTCGTTGTTCGTCGTTCAAATTCAAAACCCCCAATTTGAAACCCTATAACTAAAAGACGAAACTTAATTTTTCTGATTTCCCCACACGTCCTTTCAAATCAAAGCATGAATGGTTGATATCTTCAGACTCATGATACACATTTGTTGTCTAGAGGTCAAATATAGTGACCTCTGGACAATGGAGCTTACCGATGGATCTTCTCTCTCAATGGTTGAATCTTTCAACCTCGTGCCCAGGTAAAGTTTCTTGATGATTTTCCCCTTGTGCTTCTCTGATTTCACCTGCCTTGCTATCATCATCAATCTTTCGTCACTCTCCACTATCTAACTTGAATCTGCTGAAACCCTAAGGGCTTCAATGGCCAATTTAAATAGAAGCCTTAAATGTTATTACCTAACATGACCAACAATACCTAATATCTGAAGAAAGTTAATACACTATAGTATCATTTAGGAAATTTTCAATTGATGTTCGAGTTCTCACTCAATCTCTTCTTTTCACTCTCTTACCGATTATGAGTTTGCTCATTGATTGGGGTTTGAGTCTTTGGCTTAATAAACGGCTAGACTAAGTACTTGTTTGGTTGGCTTCCCTGAGTCAGTGGAACCTTAACTCCACTCTCCTTTTAAATTGGTTGAATTTTCAAGCATGATTCTTTCTATTATCTATGTTGTTGATAATGTGCTAATAGCTTACTGTTTTCATAATGGCATATGGTTGATAAATTGATTCTAGAATCATAAGTATCTTACGTTGACAAGATTAGAACCACGTGTTGATCTTAATAAATATCTGATGATTCACATCAACTGGTTAACTTTGAAAACAACTAAAGAATCATTCAAGTGTTCCTGATATCTAGTTTCAGACCTACTTGATGTTCTACTAGTACTACTATGACTGTTATGCAAATCTTCCGTGAGTGTTATTTGCATTTCATAATGGTTCACTTAATAACCTAGACTTAAACAAAATGTGAACTTGCTTAGTGTTGAAAACTAGATTGTCATTTTAGTTTAGATACACTAGCTCATGACCTTTAAACCAGTTTTCACTTCCTGACATGCCTCTGTGATTCTGTTGATTCTTAGAATTTCATTAAGCATCTGATTAAACTCATGATTGTTTGATCACATTATGTAAGCATGTCGTAAGCTAGTTGGATTCCTGTACCACTCGTGTGTGTATCCAGAAAGTTACCCTACACTTAATTTAAGCTATAAGGCTTGGTTAAAATATGTTCATGTTCTGATGCTCCATCTGTTGTGCTAAAGTGCTACAATTAGGTTTCACTATACCTGAAATTCTATACATGACTTGCTTAACAGATTCCCCAATGTGATGATACCCCTACCCCTTTTCTAAAACTCATATAGTGACACTGTCTGATTCCATGAGGATAATATCCTAATTCATGTTCGTAATAATATGAATTTTCCTAAGTGTACCCTATTGGTGTTCCCTTGGATAATATGTATTTATTTGTTCTTCAAATACTTCTGCTTGTCTCTCCTAATCATGTACATGACTACAATGTCCTTGAAACTTCATTTAACTCATCTTAAATGAATTATGCTTAACTTATAAGATTAAGGTGAATCTTCTATTGCTACTGTTTAAGTGTAATATCATGCTTTATTCTCCAATGAGATTAGTATGAATTTAAAAGCTCTTAGAAAGAAGTAATCATTCCATTGGCTTTATAGTAAAACAAGTTGTTAATCTGTAACTCTGTTAATACATTTTGGAAATTCTAATTGTAGTTGTTGATTTATATCTCTATTAATACCTATTTTAGAAATTCTAATTGTAGTTGTTAATCTGTATTTCTGTTAATACTTTTAGAGGTTTTAATTGAAGTTGTTAACTTACATCTATGTTAACATTCTTTAGAGGTTTCCATTGAAACTATTAACCTGTGTGTATGCTAGAAGATAAGATTTAAGTTAAAACCAATCTTTGACTAACCTGACTGAAGGCTGTTAAGAGAATTCCCAGGGGACTCTATAGGTTTGAATCATGCATTTACTTTAATCTTAAGACCTGTGATCCAGGTGTTTAGGTTTCTAATGTAGTCTGCCAGTACCCTATTTTTTGTGTATACTTGAAGTGAATTGTTGAGCATGCTCAATATGTTGGGGTGTTCATAGTGACCCATATCCTTATTTTTAAATTGTTGTTTCACTAATGTGAATAGGTTATTTTATGATCCTATGGTATCATGTATTAGCTGTTATGAGAAATGTATATGCTCTTATGGTGTGGTATCACTGTGGTATGGGAATTTACATTAAGTGTCTCATTGGCACCTAAACCTGTAGCGAAGAGTGGGTGTGAGTAGTTAGGGGTAATTGGGAGTAGAGTTTAGTTCTTGGCTGAGCTACTCTCCCTGATACAAGCATTGCCCTGGGCCTTGAGACCCTTGGGAACTTTGAAGTGTCAGGGATCCAAAGAGTACTTTGGCCATGAATGGAACTCCATCCTTAGCCTCTAATCTATTGATATTTATTACTCTCTTTAGGATTAGTGTTTAATGACAATAAAAGGTTTTCAATGTGAATCACATTGCCTTATGTGATCCCCACAATAGTTTAATTTTCATATTCTAGGTTACTATTGATTGTTATAATTTGTTTAGGCCCATACTAGTTTATTTCAAGTGTAGTTATGTGCATATAGTAACACATTTAATGACTTTCTCTCCTTTTTTAACATGTATTACAATTGGACCTTCCGAGTTCTCAAAAAACACAGGCCCAAATCCTTTACATGCGCCTTTGGGAGTTTGAACTCGTCGGTGTCTATTCTCACTACTTGGTGAGTTTGTTTCTTTTTAGGACAAAACAAGAGTCCATTTCTCTTCCTTTACTGCTTATTTAAATTTATTGTCCTTATTTCCCACATGTATATATAACACTTATCATATTATATTGAATGCTTTACTTTATATCTTTGAATCATGTGAACAATCTAGGCAATCCCTAAAAGACATAGGATTAAAAGAAGTGTTAGACTTAGTAGTAGATAGCTATAATTCTCTAGATCATATACTATTTATACTAATAATCTCTACTAAAAGTTTTATGAAGTCTTTTGAAACCGAACAGCTTTAGCAAAGGATGACGATCTTCTCTTTCAAAAACCAAAAACGGAATCTGAAAATTGACCTTCTAAAATCGAGTTATTTTCTAAACAAGTGCCATTGCCCAGTTAAAAAGGCTTCCAACGATTTCTTCAAAGTAAAATGAAGTTTGAAAATCAAGGTATATCTTAGACTTACTTTTACAATAACCTTATTAGAGTTACACAAATAGACATATTCATTTAAAGACATAGTGCTTTATAACTTGGCCACATCTTACAAGTTTTGTAAATACAAACACTATATACCATACTTCAAAACTCTTTCAATCATATATATACAAGCATTCTCTTCAAGGCTTTTATAATATTATATCCTTTACAAACTACATATCCTCTTTTCAAGCATTAACCTCTAAATTAGATAAATATAATATGCCATTTTTAGCACTAGTTAAGCAGAGTATAAACAACTAATCCTTTAAACCTAGTTTAAATCCTATGAAGCTACCTCAGATAGATTTTAAGGGGTGCCTAACACCTTCCCCTTAGAAGAACAAGAACCTTTACCCAAAATCTCACTCGTTAGTAGACTAATAGAGAAATGATATTTAGTAATAAAATAGGTACCCTAGTATACCTTTAAATATTAGGTGGCGGCTCTCTTTTATCATCCGCAGGGAAACCACTAGTTGAATCTTGTTTTGACTCGTGCAAAATAGGGTGCAACAACATGGCGACTCTACCAGGGATCTCACACTTAGGTTCTGACCTTAGCAGACTTAGACTAGAAATGGAATTTAAGATAGTTTATGCATTGCTTTAACTGTGTTTAATTTGCAATTGTATGCTTACCTGCCTTATTTGCTTATTATGTACTTATTTGCTTATTTTAAACTGTTATTGCTAACATAACTATCTGTTACCGCTTTATATATATACTGTCATCTCACTTTTTCGTATCGAGTCTTGTCCGTACACTATCACACACAATGGCATGCGAGGGTTGTCTTTTACACCCATCGAAACCTTCTTTTAAAATTCTTTAGTTTCAGAGAATGGCTTTGTCAGGTCAACTGACATAACTTCTCGTAGTATTCACTCTAATTAACAGTAGGAAAGACACTATTCTAGAAAACATAAGTTATGTTTCATAAATCTTAGGTGATTCGGTCCTTGGCATCGACACACAATTAGGAAATCTGCCCTAATGTCAACGGGTGATGCACCCAACAACATAACTTTTATGGAAAGACAAACCAATCATGATGAGACACTTAAGCCCGAAGCAAACACTTATCAAACCCTTTTTTCTCTACCCACTTCAGAAATAGAAATCCACCAATACATCCCCGAGATCAATATAGTGATAGGAGTACCATACAAGCTGAAGCAGTGGTGGAAGAATATCGACCGAGAGCATGGAGACGAATCAGGATACACCTAGGAGCACTGACTGCCTTGCTAAACATCCGAGCTGACAAAGTGCTTACCCGCATGCTAATAGAATTCTGGTACCTGGCCAAAGTGGTATTCAAGTTCACTGATTGTGAGTTGGTGACAACATTAAAAGAAGTTACCAGTTTGACGGAGCTGTCATTTACAAGGAGGAAACTGATACTACTAGTCACCATGCCTGGTTACAGGTTTCTTGATGCTTTGGGTCTGGCAAATAGTCGAGGTTTGAGAAACATCGAACATGGATGGGTAAGCCCGGACCAATTGCTCAATAGGCTTGGACATCGTGAAAGCTACGAATGGTACTTGGGGGAATTTCAGTATGATCAGGCAACATGGGAAAGTCTCCAACCTATAACCTTCTCTTTGGCATTGCTGGGACTATTGGGTTTCCTGAAAAGAAGAGGATGGATCAATATCAATTTGCTGCCTGTGGTTTTGGAAACATTCCGGGGCAACCTCCAAGCCACTTTGGTACCCATGGTGTTAGCAGAGATTCTCAGAGCTTTGTCTGCATGTTCCCAAGGGTATGATTTCTTCAAGAGTTGTAACCTGGTGCTTTAAATCTGGGTAACATAGCACTTCATTCAGTGAGAGGCAACAGTTGACTACTTTGTGGGTGTCAACAAGATGATTTGAAGTCACAACAAGAGAATGAGGCATTGGGTCTCCCCGCACAGGCACGAAAAGTGGAAAGAGATGCTGAACAACTTAAGTAGAGAATGGGTCAATTGGAAGCAGTCGTGGCTGGGTGGAAGGGCAATCCTAAGAACTTCTCAGAAGTATTTTATCGAGCTGATAGGGCTTGAGGGCGTCCAGCCATACTCACCACTACGAGTTCTCAGGTAGTTTAGGTTGATTCAGGATGTACCTCTCTGGACGAGGACGACACTATATGCAGACAAATACAATGGGTAGATCCCGATACCAAGGAGAAGGAGGATTCAGGAGGAATGGAATGATCTAGTCACAATGTCAATGGGTCAAAATTCGTGGTGCACTCTAGAATATTATTCCGGGATCAATGAAGAAGGTGAGTTAGCCCGACCAAGCGGGGAAGGAATAGCCTGGCTGGAGGATGCAGCGGCAGCTTTGCAAATCTATCATGAGATTTTGCCACACTACCTCGTGACTACCTCCATGCACAGGCAAATGGTCCCGGGGTCAATTGATCACTTGTTGTCACCTGCCGCCAATGAAAATAAAAATTTGCTTCGGATCTGAATGTGTCAAATATAATTATTTGTTAAATACTCGCGACTAAGGCCTACCTCCAGAAAAGAGAGATCCCTCAAAATTTAGGAAAAAACACACTTGCCTAAATACGTGAACTAACTGCTCTGTGTGCCTATTACTTGTGCAAATACTGAAACTAACTTCCAATCTTTTTCTTTTTCTTTCTTTTCTTTCTGACTATATTATTATTCCCCGAAAGAAACTTGGTTTGTGTCGACCCAAAACTGGCGAAACCACTGCAAAACTTAAGATCAAAAGGGAAGATGTCTGCGACAGATAACCCGACCAAATACGCTCTAGTAATAGCTGATAGCCCGGGGCTATCGGGAGAGAAGAATGATACGAGGAATGACGAACATGTGGCCAGGATGGCCCAAGAGATGGAGGGAGTAAGTACAACACATTCGGGAATTGGCACATCTGGTCGTGACGATGCTCCTACAACCATCCCATTTTCCTTCTCTAGATTAAATCCCCGACCACCCCAACCTACATACATGACCCACATAAACGTCTACAGAGCCTCTAAGAGTACAAAAGAGCAACATGACAATGCCGGCAACAAGGCCTCGGCTATACCTCAAAATATGTAAACTTATACAAAAGAAGGACTACATCACCCCTGGGAAAAATGGGGCTCACCAAGACTGTTGTGAGGAGAGAAGGAGAGCACCACCTATCTGCGATCGGCACTATCTGCGATGGGACCACCTACATCCATTCAAAGATGTAGCGCCCCTAGAAAAAGGGACGTTAGTACTGTCGAATAGTACTAGTATGTAAGGCAAACACCAATCTTAGCAGAATGAACATTGAAACAAAGAGAAGGCAGTCATAATAATCAATAAGAGTTTCACAGAAATACAAAGGAAACACCAAGTAAGGGTCACATAGTTTCCAATTCAATCTTTCCATCTTTTTAGATTAATAATCTTTAGTGCCAAGCCACAACTCACAATGTCACCGCGTTTTTACACGAAGTCCGGTCTCGGCCCAACCGGCTAAGCCATCGCCAGTGAGACATATCCATATCCATAATGCAATTCAATAATTCCAATATAAATGCCACCATGTGTATAGCTTGGCGACCGATCTCGGCCCGATCGGCTAAGCCATCTTACTTGAGACATAACCTCTTTCAACTGTCCACTCAATTCACATTTCTTTCCCATCTTCATTACATGGCACAAACAGCATCATTTATTAAGTAGTTCTTGGCACTTGGGCACATTTTACAATCGAAGTCTTTCCCTTTTGATTTGTTCAAATACCATCATCATTCATGTCGATAAGTAACATCTAAAACAATTAGGGAACATGAATCTTTCAATCAAACACACTAAGGCAAACAATTCTAGTATAATCAAGTTGGAACTTACATAAATTATTCGGACACCAGGAGTTCGATTCTAAGAAGAAGAGAGTTAGCCATACATACTTTAATTGCGCTTCTTTAGACTCTACAATTATTCGGAACCCTTAGCAACCTCAATTTATTTTTGCAATATACAAATTGAACCCAAAATTAGGAAAAAGTTCATAGTTCACTTTTTTTTTTATTTTTCCCACACTCTTTATCACATGCATGCAAGATGAACCACTCTCATACCCATGAAGTATTACCCTAGTACCACTTTATAGCTATGTTTGAAATAAGAGCTGGGGTGATGAAATCTTAACTTATTGGATGAAGAATTTGGATGCTCTACTTGAGTATTTCCAAGCTTTGAGTGATGGTTGAAGATTAATTGATGAAAATTAGGCCCTCCCTCTAGAACCCTCTCTCTCTCACACTAAAAATATGAGAAATGAGCTTCAAAATGGACTAAAGGGGTATTTTAACGGAATGGGGGTCGGATTTTAAATTAAGAAAATTGTGCCCCGACACAGGTCTGCGGTCGCATATGCGACCGCATAACGGTTATGCGGTCCGTAAAGTGACCGTAGAAATGGCCCTCAGGGGCCTGAACTTACGGCCCAGGTATGCGACCAGTATGCGATCCGCATACTCGTTCTGCAGTCGCATAATACACCGCAGAACGCCCTTCGCAAAAACCCAAGAGGGGTTATGCGATAGATATGCGGTCCGCATATCGATTATGCGATCGCATAATCGACCGCAAAACTGACCTCATGTTGGCCAAGCTTACTGCTTCACTCTGCGGAATGGGCCGCAAAAATGCATTTTTCTACGAAACATTTTCCTCTCAGTCCGTAGGGCACTGTTCAATCCAAAAAGTTCGAACCGCGGCTCGCAAGCTCGCCACGAAGATTTTCTACTATAATAACGCAGGAATCTAACTTGGCTCCACGAAACCCCGAGTTTTTGGTTAAATTTTTTACGGGTCCTTACATCCTCCCCCACTTAAGATCATTCATCCTCGAATGAGGATCAAGGTTCACTTAACACAGTTTCAATCATGCCACATACCATCAGCCCCAAATTTGCCTAACTTTCTAACTTTCTGAAAATTTCGCCAGAGTTTCCTTTGTAATTAGGCCTATCCACCTGCCAGAGAGCCCCCGAAACACACCTTAGCAACATATATAGAATTAAATGATACAACAGAATGCAAAATAACACCAACCGAAGCCTCATGGGGGACATATTAGCTGAACAAGCGATACACACTTTAGGGGAAACAACTTCATAAAACTATTACATGGCTATTCAAACAAATGAGGGTACTTTTCTTTCATTTCATTCTCGGCTTCCCAAGTAGCTTCTTCGACTTGTTGGTTTCGCCATAACACCTTCACGGATGCAATTTCTTTGTTTCTCAACTTCTGGACCTGCCTATCAAGAATAGCAATCGGAATTTCTTCATATGACAATTCTTCACTAACCTCGATGGTCTCAACCGGCACAATAGCAGACGGATCTCCAACTGCCTTCTTCAACATGGACACATGGAATACTAGGTGTACTAATGACATCTCAGGTGGTAGTTCAAGCTTGTACGCCAACTGACCTATCCTTTGAATGATTTTATACGGCCCGACATACCTCGGACTTAATTTTCCTTTCTTTCCGAACCGCATGATCCCCTTCATGGGAGATACCTTCAAGAACACCCAATCATCTTCTTTGAACTCTAAGTCTCTGCGACAAACATTCGAGTAGGATTTTTGACGACTCTGAGCAGTTTTCAACCGCTCTTTTATGATCTTAACCTTTTCTGTAGCCTGATGCACAAGGTCTGGTCCTATTAGTTCAGCTTCTCCAACCTCGAACCACCCAATCGGCGATCTACATCTCCTACCATACAAGGCCTCAAATGGCGCCATCTGAATACTGGCATAGAAGCTGTTGTTGTAAGCAAATTCTATGAGCGGCAAATATTCATCCCAGCTACCCTTGAATTCAAGCACACACGCATGCAACATGTCCTCAAGCGTCTGAATAGTCCGCTCTGCTTGCCCGTTAGTCTGTGGATGGAAAGCCATGCTAAGATTTACCTGCGTACCCAAACCTTGCTGAAATTTCTTCCAGAAATTAGCTGTGAATTGGGTCCCTCGATTGGAAATGATGGAAACTGGAGCACCATGAAGGCTGACTATTTCCTTGATATATAATTGAGCATATTGTTCCGCAGTGTTGGTGGATTTAACCGGCAAAAAGTGAGCTGATTTTGTGAGTCGATCCACGATCACCCAAATTGAGTCAAACCTACGCGGCGTGCTCGGTAACCCTACCACAAAATCCATGTTGATCATTTCCCATTTCCACATTGGAATTTCTATACTCTGAGCTAACCCACCGGGCCTTTGATGTTCGGCCTTCACTTATTGACAGTTTGAACATTTTGCCACAAAGTCTGCCACACCCCTCTTCATGTCATTCCACAAGTAAACTTCCTTGAGATCATGATACATTTTTGTAGAGCCTGGGTGCACGGAATATCTAGAAGTATGTGCTTCTGCCATGATTCTTTCCTGAAGACCATCTACGTTTGGAACACATAGTCATCCTTGGTACCGTAATGTACCATCATCCATGCCAAGAGAAAAAGATGTAGTCTTATGTTTATGAATCCCTTCCTTCAGCTACACCAACATTGGATCACTGTATTGCTTCTCCTTGACCTTCGCCACAAGCGATGATTCCGCCCTATTCCGCATAATTACTCCCCCTTCACTAGAGTCCGTCAGACGAACTCCCGAACTGGCCAACTGGTGAACCTCCCGGGCCAAGGGCCTTTGACATGCCTCCAAGTGAGCCAAATTACCCATAGATTTCCGACTAAGAGCATCTTCCACCACATTAGCTTTCCCCAGATGATACAAAATGCCGGTGTCATAATCTTTGAGCAATTCAAGCCACCTTCTCTGCCTTAAGTTCAATTCCTTTTGCTTAAAAATGTACTGAAGACTCTTGTGGTCTATAAATACACCTACATGGACTCCATACAAATAATGACGCCAAATTTTTAATGCAAAAACCACCCCCGCAAGCTATAAATCATGAGTTGGATAGTTCTTTTCATAATTCTTAAGTTGCCTTGAAGCATATGCTATGACCTTACCATGTTGCATTAATACGCACCCAAGACCAATCCTTGAAGCATCGTAATACACCACAAACCCCTCGGTACCCTCTGGCAGGGTCAATACCGGCGCCGAGGTCAATCTTGATTTCAATTCCTGGAAGCTCCTTTCACAAGTATCGTACCACTAGAACTTAACCGTCTTTTGTGTCAATTTAGTCAATGGAGAGGCAAGAGTGGAGAACCCCTCCACGAACCTCCTGTAATAACCGGCCAAACCCAAAAAATTGCGAATCTCTGTTGGAGTAGTGGGTCTAGGCCAATCCTTCACCGCTGCAATCTTTTGAGGATCGACCTTAATTCCTTCTCCGGAGACGACATGACCTAGGAATGTAATAGATTCAAGCCAAAATTCCAATTTCGAGAACTTTGCATACAAGTGGTGGTGATGAAGAGTCTGTAGAACTGCCATGAGGTGGTCGGTGTGATCCTCTTGACTTTGTGAATATACAAGGATGTCGTCAATAAATAATATCACAAAAGTGTCAAGAAACGGCCTGAAGACTCGATTCATAAGATCCATGAAAGCTGCCCGGGCATTTGTTAGCCCGAAAGACATTACCAAAAATTCAAAGTGCCCATACCGGGTTCTGAAAGCTGTTTTCAGAATATCCTGCTCCCTTACCTTCAATTGATGGTACCCGGACCGCAAATCAATTTTGGAGAAGAACTTAGCAACTTGTAATTGGTCAAACAAATCATCTATTCTAGGCAATGGGTATTTGTTTTTGATTGTGACTTTGTTGAGCTCCCGGTAGTCAATACACATTCGCAGCGATCCTTCTTTCTTTCTGACAAAGAGAACCGGTGCGCCCCAAGGAGACACACTCGGTCGGATGAAACCTTTCTCTAGCAAATCCCTTAATTGTTCCTTTAGCGCTTTTAATTCTGCCGGCGCCATTCTATAAGGTGGAATGGATATAGGCTGCATGCCTGGCATCACATCAATCCCAAAATCAATCTCCTTATCTGGAAGAATTCTAGGGAGCTCATCCGGAAAGACATCGGGGAATTCATTCACAATTGGTACAGATTCAAGGGTAGGCACCTCAGCAGTGGTGTCTGTAACTCGGACCAAATGGTAAATATACCCCTTCTTGATCATCTTTGTGGCCTTAAGGTAAGAAATAAACCTACCTTTTAGCATAACAATATTCCCCTCCCACTCAATAACTGGCTCGTTAGGAAACTCAAGCCTTATGATTCTGGCTCGGCAATCGAGTTTGGCAAAACATGAATAAAGCCAATCCATTCCCATTATTACATCAAAATCAATCATTCCTACTTCAATAAGATCGGCCATGGTATCCCAACCACGTACCGTGACAACACAATCCCTATAAACCCGTGCGGCCATAATAGACTCGCCAATCGGAGTAGATACAGAGAACGGCTCATGAAGCTGTTCCGATTCTATCCCGAAGCTCGTAGCAATATAAGGAGTAACATAGGACAAAGAAGATCTGGGATCAATAAAGGCATACACATCATGAGATTGAACAGTGAATATAGCTGTGATGACATCTGGGGAAGCCTCCGCACTCTATCGACCACTTATAGCACATAATCGGCTGGGTCCTCTCGAACTCTGTGCACCACCCCTAGCTGTACCACGCCCTGCGGGTGCTGAAGAGCCTCGAGCTGGAGGGTGTGATGAAGATGTGGTAGCTATAGGACTGGATGACTGAGCTATGCCCCTGCCTGCACCCTGGCAGGATGCACGACACTCTCTTTGAATATGGCCTCTCATTTCGCATCCGTAACATACTGGCATGTCCAGGTAGCAAACTCCCGAATGTATCCTCCCATACTTAGGGCATGGGGCCCTCTGCTGCTGCTGGAATCTCCCTCCTGATCGGCCCTGATGGTGGGACCTCCTGCTGCCCTAACTGGGCCTAAAGCGAGTCCCCTACTGTTGGCCGTACCCTGATGGCGGGGCACTAGCTGAAGACTGAGCATAATACTGGGATGGCCCTCATAATCCTCCCCAGAAAGCTGATCTCCCACCTCCGAATGAGTCCCCAAGGTTGCCTGCTGATCGGGCCCTACTACTACTTTCCCATTCCATCCTGAGCTTTAACTTTCGAGCCTCCGTAGGTTGGGCAACTGCCACCATCTTTCCATAGTTCATGTCAGAATTTAGAGCAACTGTGGCAGCCTCATTAATAACCAAAGGGCTAAGGCCCTGCACAAATCGACGCACTCTTGCCTCCATAGTCGGCATCATATGAATAGCATACTTTGACAGGTGCACAAACTTCATGTGATGCTCCCACACATTCTTACTACCCTGTTTAAGGGTCTCAAACTCCACAGCACGGTCTGGCTTAGTCTCGACAGGCAAGAAATGGTCTATGAAGGTATCCGTGAACTCACTCCATCTCACCGGAGGGATCCCCTCTCACGGGAATCTTCCCACATTTCAAACCATGAATATGCCACCCCTTTCAGATGATAAGAGGCCAACTCTACTCCCTCTACTTCAGTAGCACGCATAACTCGGAGAGTCTAATGCATCTCATCAATGAAATCCTGAGGGTCTGCCCCGGGATCAGTACCTGTGAACACTGGATGGTCTAACTGAGGGAACCTATTTACCCTGGAACTAGAAGAATCCTCTTGTGAGCTAAATAAGGTGGGTGCAGCATTTGACCTCTGGGCCTGAGAAGCTACTAACTGAGTCAGCATCTGAATAGCTCCCCTAAGATCCCCATCAGAAATACCGGGACCTGGAGCTGGGGCTGGAGGTGGAACAGGTATATCGGCGGGAGGGATTGTGGCACCCTCTGCGGGTGTAGGAACTGGGTAGTCTGTTCTGGAGTTGACGAATCAGGCAATGTCGTAGTAGGGGGATTATCCTCACCCGCATTATCAAGTAAGGGATCAACAACCACTTCTAGTGTGGCTGCTTCTTGGCCAATTCTTGCTCTCTTCTTAGGTGTAATTTACTGAAAGTTAGAACAATGTATAAGTTAGGGGAAAACAACATCACGTTCCACTCTATCGCACGATATAGAACAAAAATGAAGGGTATCATTCTTAAATGTCCAAGTAGCCCCCTAATTATAGATGTGTTCGACAACACACTGATAAGAAGGGCTCTACTAGACACGGCTCTGAGACATCCTAGGACACTTTAAAACCTTAGGCTCTGATACCATGTTTGTCATGCCCTAACCTCGGGGAACGCGACCGGTGCTCAACCAAGTGAACCCGGTCGAGCAAGCCTATTAAACCTTTCCTACCCGACTCATTCATAATCCAAAAAGGGATCGCATCACCATTTGTAAAATAGGGGGATCAGTTATATAAATATATAAACGTTGCTAGTTCATTTTTCCTTATATACATTATGCCATAGTTGAGTTCCCAAAATACAAATCGATCCAATGACCACCCCAACCTACATACATGACCCACATAAACGTCTACAGAGCCTCTAAGAGTACAAAAGAGCAACATGACAATGCCGTCAACAAGGCCCCGGCTATACCTCAAAATATGTAAACTTATACAAAAGAAGGACTACATCACCTCTGGGAGAAATGGGGCTCACCAAGACTGATGTGAGGAGAGAAGGAGAGCACCACCTATCTATGATCTGCACTATCTGCGATGGGACCACCTACATCCATTCAAATATGTAGCGCCCCCGGTAAAAAGGATGTTAGTACTGTCGAATAGTACTAGTATGTAAGGCAAACACCAATCTTAGAAGAATGAACAGTGAAACAAAGAGAAGGCAGCCATAATAATCAATAAGAGTTTCATAGAAATAAATAGAAAACACCAAGTAAGGGTCACATATCCGAAACCCTTAGCAACCTCAATCTATTTTTGCAATATACAAATTGAACCCAAAATTAGGAAAATGTTCATAGTTCACTTTTTTTTTCCCACACTCTTTATCACATGGATGCAAGATGAACCACTCTCATACCCATGAAGTATTACCCTAGTACCCCATTATAGCTATGTTTGAAATAAGAGCTGGGGTGATGAAATCTTACCTTTTTGGATGAAGAAATTGGGTGCTCTACTTGAGTATTTCCAAGCTTTGAGTGATGGTTGAAGATTGATTGATGAAAATTAGGCCCTCCCTCTAGAACCCTCTCTCTCTCACACTAGAAATATGAGAAATGAGCTTCAAAATGAACTAAAGGGGTGTTTTAACGGAATGGGGGTCGGGTTTTAAATTAAGAAAAATGGTAATCCGACACAGGTCTGCGGTCGCATATGCGACCGCATAACGGTTATGCGGTCCGCAAAGTGACCGCAGAAATGGCCCTCAGGGGCCTGAACTTACGGCCCAGATATGCGACCAGTATGCGGTCCGCATACTCGTTCTGCGGTCGCATAATTCACCGCAGAACTCCCTCTTCAAAAACCCAAGAGGGGTTATGCGATCGATATGTGGTCCGCATATCGATTATGCGGTCGCATAATCGACCGCAAAACTGACCTCAAGTTGGCCAAACTTACTGCTTCACTCTGCGGCCATTATGCGGTCCGCATAGTGATTATGTGGCCGCATAATGGGCCGCAAAAAAGCATTTTTCTGCGAAACATTTTCCTCTCAGTCCGTAGGGTACTGTTCAATCCAAAAAGTCCGAACCTTTACGTAAGAATCTAACTTGGCACCATGAAACCCCGAGTTTTTGGTTAAATTTTTTACGGGTCCTTACACTGCAAAACCCACCAAACCCTCCCATACACACTCTTTACGTACTAAATTACGTTCAAATGCCGCAAAACCCACTAGTTGCCACCAACACAATTCACACCTGTCCTTGTGACGGAGTCACCTTCACCACTAACCAAATCCAGTACATACCCGGGGAACATACCGCTACACATGAGCGATAAGTTCCTATTGTATATGTCGTTTCAGAACCCATATTTACGAGCATTGAAAAAACAAATAAAGAATCTTTAGGTCGCTCGAGGGAGGAAAAGTCTAGACTATGAGGATCTGTGTATCCATCTTGATGTCGACATGTCAGTGGGGTACAAGCCTTCAAAGTTTGATATCTTTGATGGTACGGGTGATCCCCATGCACACTTGAGAGCCTATTGTGATAAGCTAGTTAGAGTAGAAAGAAATAAGAAGTTAAGAAGGAAGTTGTTCATAAGGAGTACACTCGCCAGGATCCCCGAAACTGGAGGGACTGGCAGGATATGGCAGAGGATATCATGAATCACTTTCGGTTCGACATAGAAATTACTTCCAATATGCACGTGATGGAGGTTAGAGGCATGATGGGACAGAAATTCCCTGAACTTGTCAAAAAGTGAGACTTTTTAGGGGAAGGTATAATGTCCAGCAAGGTACAATCTATGGCTGCATTGCAAGCAGCTAGCGAAGCAATCTAATCAGGATCAATAGGCAGTGGAAAGAAGAAAAGGGAACAGGTATCAGCAATCATTCCCTATTACCAATCCAATCCACATCAT
This sequence comes from Nicotiana tabacum, assembly GCF_000715075.1. Lineage (NCBI taxonomy): Eukaryota > Viridiplantae > Streptophyta > Magnoliopsida > Solanales > Solanaceae > Nicotiana > Nicotiana tabacum. The sequence goes on from NC_134092.1 coordinate 40,656,409, forward strand.
GGAAACACCTCTTACTCTCCAAACACCCATTCCCCACACCCACCTTCTTATGCTCCAGTATACAACACACAACCATATTACAACCCCCAACCTCAATATAACCCACCTCGAGCGCATACAAATCCAAACCCACCATGACCATATGCTCCAGTTAAGACTACCACTCATCAAAACCGACCCACCTATGCACCCTGACCTCGCCCAAATTTTGAAGAGAGAGGTCCCAGAAACTACACCCCGATTGCTGAACTTCTGGCTCAATTGTTTAAAAGACTGGGGAGAGTAGGTTTGATACATCTGGTAGAAGGAAGGGTTCCTGAATATCCCTCAAAATACTTTGATGCAACCAAACGGTGCGTGTACCACTCAAACGTACCAGGGCACATAACGAGGATTGCTTCAGACTGAAAAATGAAATTGAGTCACTGATCAAAAGTGGAGCCATTTAGTGAACCCCAGCTTCGCCCAATGTGATATGCAACCCGCAACCAAATCAACAAAATCAACGAGCTAATATGATCGCCCTAGATGACGAATATCACCTGAAAGGAACCATCGTCACAATAGGGAATGATGAGGCTACAAGGGGCCCACCTGGAAGGACTCCAATGATCACAGTACAATTAAAACCTACGGTGATGGTCCAAACTTACCATCAACAGTCTACTGCTGCCATCAGGGATTAAGAGGATCGGGAATACTTGACAGTCCCGTGGACATATCAATAGAAAGGGAAAGCCAAGATGACGGATTCCGCAGTGGCTCATGGAATGACTAGCTCAAGGAGGTGTTACGCTCCTGAGGATGTAAACCGAGGAAATTTAGGAAGGGAACAGATTCAGAGAAGGAATATAATAGATTTGGAGGCAGCAGAACTCTAAAAGAAGATGTCAACCAAAGAATACTCCGTGGAGGAACAATTAAAGAAAACCCCGGCATAAATATCAATCATGGATCTACTTATGAGTTCTGACAGTCATAAAAACTCCCTGATGAAAGTGTTAAGTGGGGTGAGCATACCGAGCAACACCACTAGTGAGGAACTTTCCGAAGAGATGAACTTCCTATTGAGGGAGTGGGTCACAACAAAGCTTTACACATCACTGTCAAATGTGGAGATAAGGTGGTGTCCCGAGTACTTGTTGACGGAGGATCAGGAGTCAATATCTACTCGCTCTCTACCCTGCGAGAGTTGGGTATCCATCTGAGAGAAGTAAAGGAAAGTCATGTGAGGGTAAGATCTTTTGACGGGTCACAAAAGGACGTCATTGGAGAAATTTATTTGGCTCTGCAAATTGGACCAGTTGAGTTTTCCATACTATTCCAAGTGATGGATATTTCATCTTCATACAACCTGTTTCTAGGAAGACCTTGGATACACATGGCAGGGATAGTTTCGTCTACCTTACACCAGTGTATGAAGTTCGAATGAGGTTGTCAAGAGATTGTAATCCACGGCGAGTGGAGCCAATCAGCTTATCTGAACATGCAGTTTTGTTCATAGAAGGGTTAGGCGGGGTCGCTTTCCATGCAGTTGAGATTATGCAGACCACAGAAATAGAAGAGACCGAGCAAAATCTGGGAATATAGTCACCATATAGATCAACGATGGCCATGAGAAAAATGGTGAAGTACACATACAGACCAGGAACTGTGGTGGGAGCCCGATCAGACGGGATAACAAAGCCGATTGAGCCGAGTGGGCAAAATGGTGGAGCCGGCATAGGGTATAAGCCTCCGACTGGGAAGACTTGTGTCGGTAGATCCGGGAAGAAGGCTTTTGTGCCAGATTATATTTTATGTATGGGTTAGAGCTCAACGCCCGACATCGTTGATGGAATAGGAAGGCTGTTCGTGACCAAGATCGAGGAATGCTGTGACAAAGTAGATTTCAAGACACCGACCATTCGGAATGCCGAACCAGGAGAGGACTTGCAAAATTGGACCGCCAGCCCATCTTTGGTTCGCCGGGAGTCTTGGTAATATGGAATTGTAAAACTTTTAGAAAGAGCGCACTGTTAATTGAGGCTTGAACGGTGTGTGTACTTTTTTTGTCATTCACCTCTTTGAACGCTCAGACGTTCCTCTTTTGATGAAATAAAAAGAAATGCTTTCTTAAAAATTATTTCAAATTTATTTATCGCTTCATTTATACTTAGTTTTTCTTTTCAGTAATCTAAACAATAAAAACACGCATTACGCTCTTATGACATATAACGAAACCCTCGAGCAAAGCGATCCAGATTATAAAGAATATGATGAAAAAATGATGCTAGATAATCTCACACAAAAGATCGAACAGCTAGAAAGCCAAAAAAGCCTAACCTTGAAGAAATAGAAGTGGTTAACCTAGTAAATGAAGAAGACGTGAAAGAAACCCGAATTAGCATCCATCTGGAAGCAGAGTAGTAAGAAGAGTTGGTCAAGCTCCTCCGAAAGTACATCGGCATGTTTGCATGGTCGTATGACGACATGCCAGGGTTACACACCGAGATCGTTTGCATCGATTGCCTACCAATCCCGTTAGACTGCCAGTCAAACAAAAACCTAGAAAGTTTAAACCAAACTTGAGTTTGAGGATAAAAGAAGAAGTATCCAAGCAAATAGAGGCAAATGTAGTGAGGGTCACCAATTATCCCACATGGTTGGAAAATATCGTCCCGATACCAAAGAAGGATGGGAAGATTAGGATATGCATTGAATATCGTGATCATAACAAGTCCAGCCCAAGGACAATTTCCCTTTACCAAATATTGATATCCTCATTGACAACTGCACAAAGCATGAGCTACAGTCATTTGTGGATTGTTTCACTGAATTTGACATCATTTACATAACGCACAAGGCCATCAAAGTACAAGCCTTAGCTAACCACCTTGCAGAGAATCCAGTTGGCAAGGATTACGAGCCTCTCACTACATTCTTCCCAGACAAAGAAGTGTTATTCGTTGGAGAAGATATTGCAGAGTCATATCCAGGGTGGAGAATTTCCTTCGACGGAGCGGAAAATTTTAAAGGAGTAGGAATTGGTGCAGTCCTAATTTCGGAGTTAGGACATCATTACCCAGCATCAGCAAAGATAAGGTTCCCTTGCACCAATAATATGGCTGAGTACGAAGCATGCATCCTCAGGATCAGGATGGCGGTTGACATGAACATCAAAGAGCTTTTGGTCATAGGAGATTCTGATCTATTGATACATCAAGTTCAAGGAGAATGGACTACCAAAAACATCAAGATCCTTCCATACTTGCACTGTGTAAAAGAGTTATGTAAGAAGTTCACAAAGATCGAGTTCAGGCACATTCCCATGATCCAAAATGAGTTCGCCGATGTTCTTCCAACCTTATCATCGATGATTCAGCATCCAGATAAGAATTACATCGACCCTATTGAGATAGAGATCAGGTATCAACATGCGTACATTTTTCATGTAGACGAAAAGCCAGATGGTAAACCATGGTACTACGACGTCAAAAAGTTTCGCAAAACAAGAAAGTATCTAGAGAATGAAATCAATGGTCAGAAGCGAGTGCTCAGAAGGCTGGAAAATCATTTTTTCCTCAATGGGGAAGTCCTATATAGGAGGATCCCACACTTCGGTCTGTTAAGATGTGTAGACACTGCTGAAGCAACCGGAGTACAAGAATAAAGACACGCAGGAATATGCGGACCCCACATGAATGGTTTTACCTTGGCCAAGAAGATTTTAAGAGCCAGATAATTTTGGATGACCATGGAATGCGATAGTATCCACTATGTGAAGAAGTATCACCAGTGCCCCTTTTTCTCTACCCACTTCAGAAATCAAAATCAACCAAAACATCCCCGAGATTAATATGGTGACGGGAGCACCACACAGTTGAAGCAGTAGTGGAAGAATATTCGCCGAGAGCATGGAGACGAAATTAGGGCACACCTAGGAGCACTGTCTGCCTCGATAAAAATTTGAGCTAACAAAGTGCTTACCCGCCTGATGATAGTGTTCTGGGACCCGGCCAAAGTAGTGTTCAAGTTGGTTGATTATGAGTTGGTGCCAACATTGGAAGAATTTAGTAGTTTCACAGAGCTGCCATTTACAAGGAGGAAACCGAAACTACCAGTCACCATGTCCGGTTATAGGTTTCTTGATGCTTTGGGCCTGGCAAACATTTAGAGTTTGAGAAATATCAAAGATGGATGGGTAAGCTTGGACCAATTGTTCGATAGGTTTGGTCATCGTGAAAGCTACAAATGGTACTTGTGGGAATTTCAGTATGATCAGCAACATGGAAAAGTCTCTGACCCATAACCTTCTCTTTGGCACTGCTGGGACTGTTGGTTTTCCCATAAAGAAGAGGACGAATCAATATCAATTTGCTGCCTATGGTTTTGGCAACATTCCGGGGCAACCTCCAAGCCACTTTGGTACCCATGGTGTTAGCAGAGATTCTCAGAGATTTGTTTGCATGTTCCCGGTGATATGATTTCTTCAAGGGTTGTAACTTGCTGCTTTAAATCTGGGCAACGAAGCACTTCATTCAGCGAGAGGCAACAGTTGACTACTTTGTGGGTGTCAACAACATGATTTGAAGTCACAGCAAGAGAATGAGGCATTCGGTCTCCCCGTACGGGCAGGAAAAGTTGAGAGAGATGATGAACAACTTAAGCGGAGAATGGGTCAATTGGAAGTTATTGTGGCTGGATGAAAGGGCAATCCTAAGGACTTCTCAGAAGTATTTTATCGAGCTGATAGGACTTGAGGGCATCCAGCCATACTCACCCTTACGAGTTCTCAGGTAGTTCAGGTTGATTCAGGATGTACCTCTCTAGACGAGGACGGTACTATATGAGGACGAATACAATGGGCAGATCCCGATACCACTGATAAGAAGGCTTTAGGAGGAATGGAATGATCTAGTCACAATGCCAATGGGTCAAAATTCGTGGTGCCCTCTGGAATATTATGTCTTGATCATTGAAGAAGACGAGTTAGCCCGACCAAGAAGGGAAGGCATAGCCTAGATGGAGGATGTAGTGGCGGCTTTGCAAATTTATCATGCGATATTGCCGTACTACCTTGTGACTACCTCCATGCACCGCCAAGTGGTCTCGGGGTCTATTGATCACATGTTGTTACCCGCCGAGTATGATGACTGAGTAGTTGAGTGTATCCATATTGAGTCTGAGACAGAACCAGATGAAGATCCAGAGGAAGAACCCGAGTTCAGTGATGACAAAGAAGAATTTGAAGAAGACCCGGAGGAAGAACCTAAAGAAGAAGAACACGAAGAAGAGATGGGGAATGATTCCGGTGATGGTTATTAGAAGTTGGTTGATTTCACCCCTTCCCACTTTGTATCTTTATCCGAACTTTCTCATTTTCCTAAGGGAAAGTTTTCTTGAGCCCATGTAATTATAATAATGTTGGAAAAAATGATGTAACGTGTGTTCCCGCCTATTACAATCCAAATACTATCAATAGAAACCAAAATTTGCTTCGGATCTGAATCTGTCAAATCTAATTGTTTGTCAAATACTCGCGACTCGGGCCTATCTCCGGAAAAGAGAGGTCCCTCGAATTTTAGGAAAAAACATGCTTGCTTAAATACGTGAACTAACTATTCTGTGTGCCTACAACTTGTGCAAATACTGAAACTGATTTCCATTCTTTTTCTTTTTCTTTTTCTTTATTTTCTTTTCTTACTTTATTATTATTCCCCGAAAGAAAGTTGATTTGTGTCGACCAAAAACTAGCGAAACCACCGTATAACTAAAGATCAAAAGGGAAGATGTCTGCAATAGATAACTCGACCGAACACACTCTAGTAATAGCTGATAATCGGGGGTGATCGAGAGAGAAGGATGATATGAGGAATGACGAAAGTCTGGCCAGGATGGCCCAAGATATGGAATCATAGAGGGAGGAAGTACAGCACATTCATGAATTGGCACATCTGGCCGTGACGATGCTCCCAAAACAACCCTATTATCCTTCTCTGGATTCAATCCCCGACCACATTTCTTCCACTACTCACCAATCCAACAATACCTCGTCTTCAGTCCCTACCACCAAGATTATACCTCCTGTAACCTCTGAAAAACCTACCAAACCCTCTCATACACACTCTTTACGTACCAAATTATGTTCAAATGCCGCAAAACCCACCAGTTACCACCAACACAATTCACACCCCTCATCGTGACAGAGTCACCTTCACCACTAACCAAAACCAACACATACCCGCAGCACATACCGCTGTACATGAGCGATATGTTCCTCCCATATATGTCATTTTAGAACCCACCTTCACAGTGACTGTCACGGTCAGGATGCCATATAAAGTTGATCAATATGCTAAAATGGGGAGGGAAGCTAAGTATAAGGAGAAGGAATCAGTGTCTGAGCAATTACGAGCATTGAAAAAATAAATGAAGAATCTTCAGGTCGCTCGAGGGAGCAAAAGTCTAGACTATAAGGATCTGTGTATCCATCCTGATGTGGACATGCCGGTAGGGTATAAGCCTCCGAAGTTTGATAGATATGATGGGACGGGTGATCCAATGCACACTTGAGAGCCTATTGTGATAAGCTAGTTGGAGTAGGAAAAAATTAGAAGTTAAGAATGAAGCTAATCATAAGGAGTTTGATAAGGAAAGCACTTAGTTGGTACAATCGCCAGGATTCCCGAAACTACAGGGAGTGGCAGGATATGGCAGAGGATTTAAAGAATAGCTTCCGATTCAACACAGAAAATACTCCCGATAGGTTCCCACTGGTAAACTTGCAGAAGAAACCGTTCGAATCATTCCAAGAATATGCATGTCGATGGAGGTTAGAGGCCGCCAGAGCACAACCCCCGTTAGGTGACAGTGAGTTGCATAAGTATTTCATCATGGCTCAAGAAGGGATCTACTTTGAGAAAAAGATGGACATGATAGGACAGAAATTCCCTTAACTTGTCAAAATGGGAGACTTTTTAGAGGAAGGTATAAATTCCGGCAAGGTACAATCTATGGCCGCATTGCAAGTAGATAGCAAATCAATCCAATCAGGATCAATAGGCAGCAGAAAGAAGAAAAAGGAAGACGTATCAGCAATCATTCCCTATTACCAGTCCAATCCACATCACGAAAACACCTCTTACTCTCCAAACACCCATTCCCCACACCCACCTGTTTATGCTCCAGTATACAACACATAACCATATTACAATCCCCAATCTCAATATAACCCACCTCGAGCCCATACAAATACAAACCCACCACAACCATATGCTCCAGTTCAAACTACCACTCATCAAAACTGACCAACCCATGCACCCTGACCTCGCCCAAATTTTGAAGAAAAAGGTCCCAGAAACTACACCCGATTGACGAATTTTTTGGCTCATTGTTTAAAAGACTGAGGAGAGTAGGTTTGATACATCTTGTAGAAAGAAGGGTTCCTCAATATCCCTCAAACTTTGATGCAACCAAATGGTGCATGTACCACTCAAACATACCAGGGAATGATACCGAGGATTGCTTCAGACTGAAAATTAAAATTGAGTCACCAATCAAAAGTGGAGCCATTCATTGCACCCAGATCTGCCCAATGTAAACCGCAACCCGCTGCCAAATAACTAGAATCAATGAGCTAATATATTGCCCTAGATGAAGAATATTACTTGAAAGGAACCATCATCATAATAGGAAACGCGGAGGCTGCAAGGGACCAACTCCAATGATCACAATACAATTAAAACCTATGGTAATGGTCCAGACCTACCAACAACAGTCTACCGCTATTATTAGGGTTGAAGAGGATCGGGAATACAAGACAGTCCCATGGACATATCAACATAAAGGGAAAGCCAAAATGACAGATTACGTAGTGGCTCATGGAATGACCAGGTCAGGGAGGTGTTACGCTCCTGAGGATGTAAACCGAGGAAATTCAGGAGGGGAATAGATTCAAAGAAGGAATATAACAGATCTGATGGCCTCAGAATTCTATAAGAAGATGTCAACCAAAGAATACTCCCTGGAGGAACAGTTAAAGAAAACCCTGGTGCAAATATCAATCATGGATCTACTGATGAGGTTTGACAGTCATAAAGATGCCTTGATGAAAGTGTTAAGTGGGGTGAGCATGCCGAGCAACACCACCAGTGAGGCACTTGCACCAACCATTGGGAAAATGGTTGAAGCAAATATGATCACTTTACGAAGAGATGAATTTCATATAGAGAGCATGGGTCACAACAAAGCTTTACACATCACTGTCAAATATGGAGATAAGGTGGTGTCCTCAGTACTTGTTGATAGAGGATCTGGAGTCAATAGATGACTTCTCTCTACACTATTAGAGTTGGGTATCCATCTAACAGAAATAAAGGAAAGTCATGTGAGGGTAAGAACTTTTGACGGGTCACAGAAGGACATCATTAAAGAAATTTATTCGGCTCTGCAAATTGGACCTGTTGAGTTTCCCATACTAGTCCAATTGATGGATATTTCATCTTCATACAACCTGTTGTTATGAAGACCTTGGATACACATGGCAAGGGTAGTCCCATCTACCTTACGCCAGTGCATGAAGTTCGAATAAGGTTGTCAAGTGATTGTAATCCACGGCAAGTGGAGCCAATCAGCTTATCTGGAACATGTAGCTCCGTTCATAAAAGGGTTAGATGGGGTCGCTTTTCATGTAGTTGAGATTATGCAGACCACGAAAATAAAAAAGACCGGGCAAAATTTGGGAATGCAGTCATTGACTGGCAAGAAAGGTATAGCCGGCATAGGGTATCAGCCTCCAACTGGGAAGACTTGTACCGGTAGCTTTGGGAAAAAGTCTTTTGTGCCAGAGGGTTTTTCAGGTATGAGCCAAAGCTCAACGCCATAGGACAACATCGTCGATGGAATGGGAAGGCTATTTGTGAACATGATCGAGGAATACTGTGACAAAGTAGATATCAAGACACCGACCATTCGAAATGCCGAACCAAGAGAGGACTTGCAAAATTGGACCGCCAGCCTATCTTTGGTTCGCCGGGAGTCTTGGTTGTGTGGAATTGTAAAACTTCTGAAAAGAGCGCACGGTCAATTGAGGCTTTATCAGTGTCTGTAATTTTTGTCATTCGCCTCTTTGAATGCTTAAACATTCCTCTTTTGATGAAATAAAATGAAATGCTTTCTTAAAAATTATTACAAATCCCGCGTTCTGTGATTATGACATGTAACAAAACCCTCGAGCAAAGTGATCCAGATTATGAAGAATACGATGAAAGCATGATGCCAGATATTCTCCCACAAGAGATCGAACAGCTGGAAAGCCAGAAAAGGCCTAACCTTGAAGAGACAGAAGTGGTCAACCTAAAAAACAATGAAGATGTTAAAGAAACTCGAATCAGCATCAATCTCGAAGTAGAGCAGAATGAAGAGTTGGTCGATCTTCTCCGACAGTACATCGATGTGTTCGCATGGTCATATGACGACATGCTAGTGTTAAGCACAGACATTATTTCACATCGATTGCCTACCGATCCTGCTAGACCACCAATCAAACAAAAACATAGAAAGTTCAAACCAGACTTGAGTTTGAGGATAAAATAAAAAAAACCAAGCAAATAGAAAAAGACGTGGTGAGGTCACCAATTATCCCACATGGTCGGAAAATATCGTCCATGTACCCAAGAAGGATGGGAAGATCAAAATATGTGTGGCTTATCAAGATCTTAACAAAGGCAAGCCCGAAGGACGATTTCCCTTTACCAAATATTCATATCCTCATCGACAACAGCGCAAACCATAAGTTGCAGTCATTTATGGATTGTTTCGCCGGGTACCACCAGATCTTGATGCATGAAGAATTTGCAAAAACGACAGCATTCACTATGCCTTGGGGTGTTTACTGGTACAGAATTATGTCGTTCGGCCTCAAAATGCTGACGCCACTTATATGAGGGCCATGACAACAATATTTCACGACATGATTCACAAAGAGATCGAGTTATATATGGATGACATCATCATCAAGTCTCAAAAGAGTTCATAACATTTGGACGATCGGAAGAAGTTTTTTCGAACGTTTGCGGAGGTATAGTTTGAAGTTGAATCCTTCAAAATGCGCATTTGAAGTCCCTGCTGTGAAAATTGCTAGGATTCATCGTAAGTAGGAAAGGGATAGAACTGGATCCTTCAAAGATCAAAGCCATTCAAGAGTTGCCACCGCCCAAGAGCAAGAAGGATGTGACGAGTTTCCTGGGTAGGCTGAATTACATCAGCGGTTTCATAGCCCAGTCGACAGTAATTTGTGAACCTATCTTCAAGTTGCTAAAGAAAGATGCAGCTACAAAATGGACAGAAGAGTGTTAGAAAGCCTTCAACAAAATTAAGGAGTACTTGTCAAATCCACCAGTGTTGGTTCCTTTCGAGCCCGGGAAGCCACTATTGTTATACCTGTCGGTCTTGGATAATGCATTTGGATGCATGTTGGGACAACACGCTGAGACCGGGAGAAAGGAGCAAGCCATCTACTACTTGAGCAAGAAGTTCACACCATGCGAGGCCAAATACACTCTGTTAGACTGCACTTATTGTTCCTTGACTTGGATCGCCTAAAATTTAAGACATTATATGTCATCATACACCACACATTAGTATCTCGGTTAAACCAACTCAAGTATATCTTCCAAAAGCCAATGCCTACATGAAAACTAGCCAAATGGAAGATTCTTCTCAACGAATTTGACATCATGTACATAACGGAGAAGTCCATCAAAGGACAAGCCTTAGCCGACCACCTTGTAGAGAATCCAGTTGACAAGGATTACGAGTCGCTCACTACATACTTCACAAACGAAGAAGTGTTATTCGTCGGAGAAGATATTTTAGAGGCATACCCAGGGTGGAGAATGTTCTTTGAAGGAGTAGGAATTAGTGCAACCCTAATTTCAGAGTCAAGACATTATTACCCAGCATTAGAAGAGATAATGTTCCCTTGCACCAATAATATGGCCGAGTATGAAGCATGAATCCTCGGGATCTGGATGGCGGTCGACATTACATCAAAGAGCTTTTGGTCATAGGGGATTCTGATCAATTGATACATCAGGTTCAAGGAGAATGGACTACCAAGAACATCGAGATCCTTCCATACTTGCATTGTGTAAAAGCGTTATGCAAGAAGTTCACAAAGATCGAGTTCAGGAAAATTCCCAGGAGGCAGAACGAGTTCGTCGATGCTCTTGCAACCTTATCATCGATGATTCAACATCCAAATAAGAATTACATAGACCCTATCGAGATTGGGATCAGGGATCAACATGCATACATTATTCATGTAGACGACGAGACAGATGGTAAACTGTGGTACTACGACGTCAAAAGGTTCCTCGAAACAAGAGAGTATCCAGAGAATGCTACTAATGGTCATAAGCGAGTGCTCAGAAGGCTGGAAAATCACTTTTTCCTCAATGGGGAAGTCCCATACAGGATGACCCCGGACTTGGGTCTGTTAAGATGTGTAGACACCGCCGAAGAAACCAGACTGCTAGAACAAATACACGCAGGAATATGCGGACCCCATATGAATGGCTTTACCTTGTCCAAGAAGATTTTAAGAACCGGATAATTTTGGATGAGCATGGAAAGTGATAGTATCTGCTATGTGCAGAAGTGTCACTAGTTCCATATCCATGGGGTTTTCAGCCGTGTTCCGCCTAATGAGTTGAATGTAATGGGTTCGCCTTGGCCGTTTGCCTCTTGGGGCATGGACGTGATTGGACCAATAGAGTCCATTGTATCAAATGTGCACTGTTTCATCTTGCTAGCAATTGATTACTTCACAAAATGGGTCGAAGCTTCTACATACAAAGTCGTCACAAAGAAAGTAGTGGCAGATTTCGTTTGTAACAACATAGTCTGCCGGTTCGGGATACCCTAGTCAATCATCACTGTCAACGCAACCAACCTCAACAGTGATCTCATGAGGGAAATTTGTGAGAATTTTAGAATTTTCCACCGTAACTCTACAACCTACAGACCACAAATTAATGGAGCAATTGAAGCGGCCAACAAAAACATCAAAATGATTCTGTGAAAGATAGTGGAGAATCATAGGTAATGGCCCGAGAAGTTATCCTTCGCCTTACTGGGTTATCGGTCCACTATGAGGACATTCACTAGGGCAACGCCATACATGTTGGTATATGACACTGAAGTTGTGATACCCACAGAGGTTGAGATACCATCTTTAAGATTCATCCAAGAAGCTAAGTTAGACGATGCCGAATGGATACGAGTCAGGCAGGAGCAACTCATGCTCATCGATGAGAAGAGAATGGATGCAGTATTCCATGGTCAGTTGTATCAAAATAGGATGGCCAATGCATTCAACAAAAGGGTGAAGCCTCGCTAGTTTATGCCAAGGAAGTTGGTTTTGAAGAAAATATTCCCTCATTAAGAAGAAGACAAATGAAAGTTTGCACCAAATTGGCAAGGTCCTTATGTGGTCCACCGAATATTGCCGGGAGGATCTCTAATCTTGGCAGAGATGGATGGAAGAATCAGCACAAAGTCTATCAGCTCAGACGCAATCAAGAGATACTATGTTTGAAGATAATAGAGTTACGTTTTAGTAGTACCAAATCTACGCTCGACCTGACTTCCCACGGAGGGATACGTAGGCAGCCCACGTAGGGTTCGGTATTTCTCTCTATCCCCTTCACTTATAATAAAAAATCTAAATACCATTTTGTATGTACTCGGAACTACGCCACGACTTGATTTCCTTTGGAAGGAATATGTACGCAATCCTCAACGGATTCAGTCACTTTTGTAATTGAAATATGTTCTAGCCTAATTCCATTTGGATACGTAGATTGTTTGAGTGAGACTCGTCCACTTCATTTTTAATCTCATCATTTTTCATATGTTGTAATCAAACTATGTTTTGACCTGATTCCATTTAGATACGTAGGTTGCCTGAGTCAGGCTCGGTCATCATCATTGTAAGGCCCCGTGAAATATTTCCTAAAAATTGGGGTTCCGTGATGCCGGGGTAGGCGTAGAGGTTAATAATAGTAGATTGAACAGTGCGCTGGGGAGTTAAAGGAAAATATTTTGCAGGGTTGGGCATTTCTGCAACCCATTATGCGGTCGCATAATCACTCTGCAGGTCGCGAATGGCCGCAGAGTGAAACAGCTATTTAGGCCATTCTTTTTGTCAATTTCACGGCCAGTTATGCGACCGCACAACCATTTCGCGGGCTGCACTTTTATCGCATAATCAGCCTTAGAATTTTTGCGGAGGGAGGTTCTACGGTGCATTATGCAACCGCAGAACAGGTCTGTGGGCCGCATAACTACCGCAGACCCAGGCAGAGTTTTTTCAGTTTTTGGCACCAAATTATGTGGCCGATATGTGGACCGCATATCCATTCAGCTATCGCATATGCGACCGCAGATCCTGTCCCGAGGCTTCATTTTTGAGGTTTTTAAACCCGGCCCTATTTCGTTAAAACATATGCCATAGTCCATTTTTTTAGCATATTTCAGATATTTTTAGAGTGAGAAAGAGTTCTTAGAGTGGGGGAGTAACCTTCAACCTAATATCCAACAATTCTTTCTCAATCCTTGAAGATTATCAAGAAATTCCTCATCTTAAAGATAAGAATCTATGCCCTACCTCTTAATTTTGAAAATCTACTAAAAAGGGGATAATTAGAAAGACAATTATTGGGTGTGGGGGTTGTTAGCTTCCATGCAAGTATTCTTGAAGTATGTGGGAAGGTTATGAGCTAAAATAATGGTAGAGAATGGGTTGATGAATGATAGAATCTTTCCTAAAAGGGCCTTAAAAATATTAATGCACACCTAGTGTTTGATAATGTGCTCAAATGAGCTAGAATCATGACCATCTTCCTAATTTTAGTCCAACTTGTTATATTTCTAAAATAGATCAAAGTGCAAAGAATTCTGGAACGTTTTAAAGTTTAAAGGAAGCTCAATTGAGGTATGTTGGCTAAACCCCCTTCTTCTTAGAATCGAACCCCACGGTATTCATGTAATTGGTGTAAGTCCCAAAGTGATAATTATAGAATTGGCTATTCCTAATGTGTCTGTGTTGAAGGATGTATGTTCAATATTTATTCTAAATGCTTCATCATGTCATATTTCCATTTGAGGATGTGTTCAAAATGTGGAATATGTGTTATAAATGTTAAAACTTCATGTCAAAATCGAATAAAGGTTGTTATGCCAAATTGTATGAAAAGCCTTTATGTGCTTAGTATTATCAAATTGCTCATATGTGTACTAATGCCTTAAATGGTAGGACTTATTGTTGTTGATGATGATAATGATGTTTGAATGTGAAAAGGGGAAACTGGAATTATGAAATACGGCCAAGTGCCAAGAATGACTTTATAATTGAGGCCACTCATACCAATGAATTGAAATGATGTGAAAGAAGTATGAAGTGAGATGATTGATTGAAAAGGTAATGTCTTGGGTGAGACGGCCTAGCCGATCGGGCCGTGATCGGACGCTATGCCACACACATGGTGGTGACTGTGCTAGAAATGATAATTGAAATTGTGGTTATGGTTGATGTCTCAAATGAGACAACCTAGCCGATCGGGTCGTGATCGGACTCCGTGTAAGAATACGGTGGTGTTGTGAATTATGGTATATCGGCTCTAAAGATCACCCAATCTAATAACATGAAAATTGACTTGAGAACTTATGTGATCCTTACTTGATGTTTTAGTATTGTTTGAAGCTCTTATTGAACTCATGACTATTTCCCCCTTGTATTATTATTCATTTTATTGAGATGGTGTTTAGTTTTACATACTAGTACTATTCAACAGTACTAACGTCCCTTTTGTCGGGGGCGCTGCATCTTTAAATGGATGCAGGTGGTTCCATAGCAGGCAGTGTTGATCAGCGATAGTGGTACATCCTCTTCCCAATAGACTTGGTAAGCCCCACTTCATCCCGGGGTCATGTATTGTATCTTTTATTCATATTATTATCACATTTTGAGGTATAGTCGGGGCCTTGTTGCCGGCATTATCATAACACTCTTTTGTATATTTTAAAGGCTCCGTAGACACTATGTGGGTTGTACATGGGTGCTAGAAAAGTTAAACAGATTATGTTGTGTTTTGATCACTTGGTCCACTCAAACCATAAGAATGTGTGTATTTTGAGACTTAAAATTGATGTAACTAATGAAATGATTTAGTATTGTATACATGATCTTCCTAGTGTCTAATTAAGGAAACTATGTCTTCTCTTGATCATGGGTGAGTTGGGTAGAAAGTATCTAACAGGATTGCTTGACCGGGTTCACTCGGTTGAGCGCCGTTCGCACTTCCCAAGTTTGGGGCGTGACAATCATCATATTTTCATTATCATTACCCACGAACTTCGTTCAAACTTGATTCCATTTCGGATACGTAGGAAACATGAAAGGGTTCAGTCATAACCCTAGGAAAGCCTTTGTAATGCATTAGTTCAGAATAGGACGCAATCGTAGTAGTAAGAAGCCACGTCGCCAGAAGCATCTTAGAGGATCGACATGAACACGAGTGAGTCTTCTAGAAACAACGTTCGTGCCTGAAGGACTTCCGAAACATGTCGTAATCCGGAACGAGACATTTTCCATAAACAAATGACAACAAGAACAACATACACAGTATTATCCCACACCGTGGGGTCTGCGGAGGGTATTGTGTACTCAGACCTTACCCCTACCTTGTGAGGATAGAGAGGCTATTTCCAATAAACCTTCGGCTCAGGAAAGCATAAGCACTACATTAATAAAAATATAGAAAAGAAGGTACAGTACCTAAAAGTCATATAAAAGCAGAATAAAACAACACGATAGTAAGGTGATCAACGATGAAAGGAAACAACGATTAGTCATAAAAACCTACTACCAACAGAAAGTGAGACTGTGTGCCAATACTACTATTATGAACACTCTAGACTACCTACTCCACTACCCTAATCCTCGACCTCTATACTTTCCTATCAAGGGTCATTCCTTAGTCAGCTGAAGCTGCGCCATGTCTTGCCTAATCACTTCTCCCCACCTCTTCTTTGTCCTACCTCTACCTCTCTGTAGGCCCTCCAATGTCAACCTCTCATACCTCCTCATTGGGGTGCCTGTGCTCCTCCTCCTCACATGACCAAACCACCTAAGTCGCACTTCCCATATCTTGTCCTCAATAGGGGCCATACCTACCTTGTCGCGAATAACCTCATTTCTGATCCTATCTAACCTGGTGTGCCCGCACATCTATCTCAACATCCCCATCTCTACTACCTTCATCTTCTGGACATGAGGGATCTTGACTGGCCAATACTCAGCCTCATACATCATCGTTGGCCAGACCACCACTCTATAGAACTTGCCTTTAAGTTTCGGTGGCACCTTCTTGTCACTCAAAATACCGGAAGTGAGTCTCCATTTCATCCATCCTGCCCCAATACGATGTGTGACATCTTCATCAATCTCCCCACCCCCCTGAATAATAGACCTAGTATACATAAAACTTACTCTCCTAGGTATGACCTGCGATTCCAGCCTCACCTCCCCTTCCCCTCCTTGAGTCCGCCACTGAACTTACACTCCAAGTATTTTGTCTTGGTCTTGCTCAACTTGAAATATTTAGACTCCAGGGTCTGCCTCCATACCTCTGATTGCGTGTTCATACCGTCTCGCGTCTTGTCAGTCAATACAATATCATCTACAAATAGCATAAACCACGGCACCACCTCCTGGATGTGGCGTGTCAGTACGTCCATCGCCAGAGCAAACAAAAAAGAGCTGAGTGCTGACCCCTGATGTAACCCCATCATAATCGGAAAATGGTCCGAGTCCCTACCTACTGTCCTCACTCGGGTCTTTGCTCTATCATACATGTCTTTAATCAACCTAACGTAGGCAATAGGTACACCTCTAGCCTTCAAACATCTCTAGAAAAGCTCCCTCAAAACTTTATCGTATGCCTTTTCTAAGTCGATGAACACCATATGCAAGTCCTTCTTTCTCTCCCTATATTGCTCCATCAATCTCCTAACAATGTGGATGGCTTCTGTAGTCGAACTCCACGGCATAAACCCAAATTGGTTTTTGCAAATAGACACACCCAGTACAATGCTCATGTCCCCCTCCTCGTTCAAGAGACTATGGAAGTAGGTCTTCCATCTCCGAGGGATAAACCCCTCATCCAACAAAACTCTACATTCTTTGTCCTTGATGAACATACCGAACAAATGATTTTTCAAAATGTTTTCTAAAGATATCATAATTTGTTCCACCTACTGAACCTCATGGCGTAACCTTATCAGGATCGGGGCAAAGCCAGTACTTCGGTTGGCACAAACCAACCCCCCACCCCCCGTTAAGAATTTTTCTTTGAGTGTAGGACCAATAGGATGTTTAAATTGTAGTTGCACTAATCTGAATAGGCTATTTTATGATCCTATGGTATCATGTATTAGCTGTTATGAGAAATGTATATACTCATATGGTGTGGTATCACTGTGGTACGGGGATTTACATTGAGTGCCTTATTGGCACCTAAAATTGTAAGGAAGAATGGGTGTGAGTAGTTAGGGGTATTTGGGAGTAGAGTTTAGTTCTTGGTTGAGCTACTCTCCCTGACATAAGAACTTCCTTAGGCCTGGAAACCCTTGGGAACTTTGAAGTGCCATGGATCAAAAGAGTGCTTTTGCTATAAATAGAACTCTACCCTTAGCCTCTAAGCTATTGACATTTATTACTCCCTTTAGTTTTAGTGTTTAATGACAACAAAAGGTTTTCAATATGAATCACTTTGCCATATGTGATCCCCAACGCTAGTTTAATTTTCATATTCTGGATTATTATTTATTGTTACAATTTGTTTAGGCCTATACTAGTTTATTTCATGTGTAGTTATGTGCATAGAGTAACACATCTAATGACTTTCTCTCCTTTTTGAACATGTAATTGGGCCCGCCGAGTTCTCAAAGAACTCAGGCCCAAATCCTGTGCCTGCGCATTTGGGAGTCTGAAGTCACTGTTGTTGCACCCTATTTTGCACTAGTCAAAACAAGATTCAACTTGTGGTTTCTCTATTGTTGATGAAAGAGAGTCACCACCTAATATTTAAAGGTATACTAGGGTACCTATTTAACTACTAAAGTCATATTCTTTATGGGTCTACTAACCGATGAGATTACAGGTAAGGGTTCTTATTCTTCTAAGGAAAAGGTGTTAGGCACCCCCTAAAATCTACCTGGGGTAGCTCCATAGGACTTAGACTAAGTTAAAGGATTAGTTGTTTGTATTCTGCTTAACTAGTGCTAAAGGGGTACAACTTACTATGTATTAGGACATGATATTTACAAAGAGGGTGTGTAGTTTTTTAAAAAGGATATGAGTTTATAAAGGAGTCTTAGAAAATAATGTTGGTATATATATGCTTGAAAGAGTTTAAAAATATGTGCATGATGTTTGCATTTATAAAAAACAATATGTGGGAAAAGGCTAAGTTATAAAACGCTTTATGTTTAAAGGTTTGAAGAAGATCCGAAGGAAGAACCAGAAGAAGAGGAAATAGGGAATGATTTCGGGGATGGTTAATAGAAGTTGGTTGATTTCCCCTCTTTTACCACTTTGTATCTTTACCCCAAACTTTCTCATTTCCCTAAGGGCAAGTTCGTTTGAGCCCATGTAATTCTGTGAATGTTGGAAACAATGATGTAACTTCTGCTCCCGCTTATTACAATCCAAACACCATCAATGAAAATAAAATTTGCTTCAGATTTGAATGTGTCAAATCTAATTGTTCGTCAAATATTCGCGACTTAGGCCTACCTCCAGCAAAGAGAGGTTCCACGAATTCTAGGAGAATGTGCTTGCCGGAATACGTGAACTAACTGCTTTGTGTGCCTATTACTTGTGCAAATGACGAAACCGACTTTTGTTCTTTTTCTTTTTCTTTCTTTTCATTTCTTACTTTATTATTATTCCCCAAAGAAAAATTTGGTTTGTGTCGACCCAAAACTAGAGGAACCACCATACAACCTAAGATCGAAAGAGAAGATGCCTGCGACATATAACCCGACCGAATACGTTCTAGTAATAGCCGATAGCTCGTGGCGATCGGGAGAGAAAGACATACGAGGAATGATGAACTTGTGGCCAAGATGGCCTAGGAGATGGAATCTTTGAGGGAAGAAGTACAACATATCCGGGAATTGGCACATCTTGATGTGACGGTGCTTCTACAACCACCTCGTTTTCCTTCTCTAGATTCAATTTCCCGACCACTTTCCTACTACTACTCGCCAGACCAATCATACCCCAACTTCGGTCCCTACCACCCAGATTATACCTCCAGTTAACCCCTACAAACCTACCAAATCCTCCCACACACATTCCTTACGTACCGAATTACGTTCAAATGCCATAAAACCCACCAGTTTCCACCAACACAGTTCATACCCCTCCTCGTGACGGAGTCACCTTTACCACTAACCAATACCATCATATACACGCGGCACATACCGTTGCACATGAGCGATATGTTCCTCCTGTATATGCCATTTCGGAATCCACCTTCACAGCGCCTGTCACGGTCTGGGTGCCATATGAAATTGACCAATACGGCAAAATGGAAAGGGAAGCTAGGTATAAGGAGGAGGAGTCAGTGTCTGAGCAACTACGAGCATTGAGAAAACAAAGTCACTTGAGGGAGCAGAAGTCTACACTATGAGGATCTGTGTATCCATCCTGAAGTGGATATGCCGGCAAGGCACAAGCCTCCAAAGTTTGATATCTTCTATGGGAGAGGTGATTCCCATGCGCACTTGAGATCCTACTGTGACAAGTTAGTTGGAGTAGGAAGAAACGAGAAGTTGAGAATGAAGTTGTTGATTAGGAGCCTGATAGGGGAAGCACTTACTTGGTATACTCGACAAGATTCGTGAAACTGGAGGACATGGCAGGATATCGCGGAAGATTTCATGAATCGCTTCTGATTTAACACAGAAATTACCCTTGATAGGTTCGTATTGGTAAACTTGCAAAAGAAGCCGCTCGAATCATTCTTAGAATATGCACGTCAATGAAGATCAAAGGCCACCAGGGCACAACCTCCATTGGACGATAGTGAATTGACTAAGTATTTCATTAGGGCTCAGGAAGGGATCTACTTTGAGAAAATAATGTGCATGATAGGTAAGAAATTCCCCGAACTGGTCAAAATGGGAGATTTCTTAGAGGAAGGTATAAAGTCGAGCAAGGTACAATCCATGGCCGCATTGCAAGAAGCTAGTAAAGCAATCCAATAAGGATCAATAGGTAGCGAAAGAAGAAAAAGAAAGAGGTATCAGCAGTCGTCCCTTATTACCAGTCCAACCCACATCACCAAAACACCTCTTATTCTCCAAACAACCATTCCCCACAACCACCTGGTTATGCTCCAGTCTACAACACACAACCATATTACAATCCCCAACCTCAATATAACCCGCCTAGAGCCCATAACAATCCAAATCCACCACGACCATACGCTCTAATTCAAACCACCACTCATCAAAACCGACACACCTATGCACCCCGACCTCCCCAAAATTTTGAAGAGAGAGGTCCCAGAAACTACCCCCTGATTGCTGAACCTCTGGCTCAACTGTTTGAAAGACTAAGGAGAGCAGGTTTAATACATCTGATAGAAGGAAGGGTTCCAGGGTATCCCTCAAAATATTTTGATGCAACCAAACAGTGCATGTACTACTCAAATGTACCACGTAATGATACTGAAGATTGTTTCATAGTGAAAAATAAAATTGAGTCATTGATCAAAAGTGGAGCCATTCAGTGCACTCGGCTCTGCCTAATATGAACCGTAATCCACTACCAAATCATCGAAATCGAGGGGCTAATATGATCACCCTGGATGAAGAATATGACTCGAAAGGAACCATTATCACGTTAGGAAATGCTGAGGCTTCAAGGGTCCCATCTGAAAGGACTCCGATAATCACAGTAGAATTGAAGCCTACGGTGATGGTTCAGACTTACTAGCAACAGCCCACTGCTTCTACCAGGGATGAAGAGGATCGGAAATACAAAATAGTCCCGTGGACATATCAACAAAAGGGGAAATCCAAGAAGACGGATTCTGTGGCGACTCACGGTATGACCAGGTCGGGGAGGTGCTACGCTCCTGAGGATGAAAATTGAGGGAATCTGGGAAGGGAGCGGATTCAAAGAAGAAAAATAACATATCCGGAGGCTGCAGAATTCTGGAAGAAAATGCCAACCAAAGAATACTCCGTGGAGGAACGACTGAAGAAAACTCCGGCACAAATATCAATCATGGATTTACTGATGAATTTTGACAGTCATAAGGATGCCCTGATGAAAGTGTTAAGTGGGATGAGCGTGCCGAGCAACACCACTAGTGAGGCACTGGCAGCAAACTTTTGGAAAATGGTAGAAGCAAATATGATCACTTTCCGAAGAGATGAGCTTCCTATCGAAGGTGTGGGTCACAACAAAGCTCTACACATCACTGTCAAATGTGGAGATAAGGTTTTATCCCGAGTATTGGTTGATGGAGGATCAGGAGTCAATAACTGCCCGCTCTCTAATCTACGAGAGTTGGGTATCCATCTAAGAGAAATCAAAGAAAGTCATGCTAGGGTAAGAGCTTTTGACGGGTCGTAGAAGGATGTCAATGGAGAAATTTATTTGGCTCTGCATATTGGACCATTTGAGTTTCCCATACTATTCCAAGTGATGGACATTTCATCTTCATACAACTTACTGCTAGGAAGACCTTGGATACACATGGCAGGGGCAGTCCCATCCACCCTACACTAGTGTATGAAGTTCGAAAAGGGTTGTCAAGAGATTGCAGTCCAAGGAGAATGGAGCCAATCAGCTTATCTGGAACATGCATTCCCGTTTATAGAGGGATTAGACGGGGTTGCTTTCCATGCAGTTGAGATCATACAAAGTAGAGAAACAGAGGAAACTGAGCAAAATCGGAGAATGCAGTCCCTGTATAGGTCAAAGATGGCCTTGAGGGAAATGATGAAGTATGGATACAGACCAGGAACTGGGCTTGGAGCCCGATCAGACGGGATAACAGAGCCGGTTGAGCTGCAATAGGCAAAAAGGAAGAGCCGGCATAAGGTATCAGCCTCCGATTAGGAAGACTTGCTCTGGTAGCTTCGGGAAAAAGGCTTTTATGCCAGAGCATGTTTTGGGTAAGGGCCAGATCTCAACACCAGAGGATGACATTGTCGATGGAATGGGAAGGTTGTTCGTGACCATGATCAAGGAATGTTGTGAAGGAATTGATGTCAAGACACCAACCACTCGGGATACCGAACCAAGAGATGACCTACAGAATTGGATCGCCAGTCCATCTTTGGTTCACTATGTAATTGTAAAACTTCTAAAAAAGAGCGCACGGTCAATTGAGGCTTGAACCGTGTCTATACTTTTTTGTTATTTGCCTTTTCGAACGCTGAGACATTTCTCTTTTGATAAAATAAAAAGAATTGATTTCTTAAATTATTGCAAATTTATTTATCTCTTCATTTATACTTAGTTTTTCTTTTCAGTAATCAGAACGATAAAAACCCGCATTTCGCAATTGTGACATGTAACAAACCCTCGAGCAAAGCAATCCAGATTACAAGGAATACAACGAGAGTATGATTCCAGATAATCTCCCATAAGAGATCGAGCAACTGGAAAGCCAGAAAAAGCCTAACCTTGAAGAGACAGAAGTGGTCAACCTCGGAAGCAAAGAAGACATAAAAGAAACCCGAATCAGCATCCATGTAGAAACATAGCAGAAAGAAGAGTTGGTTGAGCTCCTCCAAAAATACATCGATGTGTTCGCATGGTCGTATGATGACATGCCTGAGGTAAGTACTGATAACATTTCGCATAGATTTCCTACCGACCTTGCTAGACCACTA